>NC_063224.1:0-2400000 GCF_020740725.1 Corvus hawaiiensis
CCTTCTCTTCCCTTACCCGGCGGGCTCTCTCCCACTGGGGGTGGGTTTTCCCCTTCCCGTGCTAATTAGTCCCTACTTCTAGGAGGTTTAGGTACCTTTCTTCCCTGCGAGGGATTTCTTAACACAGCTACCGAGGCTTTGGGAGTCTTCTTTTTCTCCTACTTTCTGCAAAAACACCCTGTGATCCACAAATGCCACAATCCAGACGCCCAACTTCAACAAGACATCCTTTTTACCTAAAAACACTCACTCTCAACTCTTAGATCTTTGGAAGTTTTACCCCTGCAAAATTCCTCTATCTTTCCACCACTGAATTCCTCAGTCCTGCTTCCAAGGATTTCTTGAATACCATGGGGCTTTTCTCAACATTTACCCCCACGACCTTCCCTACGTGCCCACTGCTCATCACCTCATTTTTCCCTCAATGTCTTCGTTCTCCACCCCAGAGAGTTTGTCAAGTGTTGCCCCCAAAATGTTCCCCATCTGTCCACTACTGAGTTCCCCATTTTGCCTCCAAAATATTCCTTCTGTCCCCTCCAGATTGCATCCACTTTTACCCCCAACATTTTACTTCCTCTACAATATTGATCAAACCTTTTCCATCCCAAAAATGTGCACTCTCTCCCTTAAACAGCACCTCAGCTTTTCCCTCAAAAACGCCCCAGAGAGAAACTCAGATTCAGCCCCCAAACTCCCATTTTCCTACACAAACAGTTCTTGTGGCCCCTCTCAATTCCCCCAGGCTTTCAGCTAAAGGAAGAACTGGAAGCCTATTCCCTCATCTCCGCCCCTGTTTTGCTTTCCCGGAAAACCTTGCGATCCCACACTTTCTCCAAGAGATCTGCTGGGAGTACTGCAAGGTTTGCTCTGTCAAGAGCGCATGGGGGGTTTACAGCACTTGTTCCTCTGCATCTTTACCCTTTCATCAGCTTTCCCCTGGAACGGTGTTGTGGGAGAAGCTTGGAATTACCAGAAATGGATCAGGTGCACATTTCTGCCCCACCAGTTTTTATCTGGTTTGAAATTCCTGGAATTACCCTCAAATGTGCCCTAGAACACTGCTGTGAAAGGATCAATGAGAAGAACAGCCTGAAAGCAGAAAACCACCTCCAGCAGCAGCCAGAATGATCCCATTTCTCTTCTTACCTGGTCCTGCCAGAGCTCCCAACAGCCATTCCCATTCCGAAACAAGAGCTATGGAAGACATTCCTGCTGTCCGTGAGGGTGAGGTGGCAGTTCTGGATGGTCTTTGCTGTGGAACCAGACAACAAACAGAGTGTAAAGGATCTTGGTGGTCCCTTCCAAGCCAAACCACCTCGTGATTCCATGCGTGGATCAGCACCTGTCCCAGCTCCATTCCAGAAACCTCCTCCCATTAACCCAGAACTTTCCTTTTTCTGCTCAACATCAGGGATTTGCTGCCGAGTGCCCCGAGCAGGGGACGCCTCAGCCTTCCCTGGGACCGCAGCATTCCCTGCGCTGCCTCAGCACTCCCTGCGCTGCTGTTCCACGCCCATCCCGTGGTCCAGCGCCTGTGCGGGCTGCAGTGCCGGGCTCTCCCCACAAGGCGGCAGCACCGGGAGCGAGCAGCCCCGGCCGGTCCCGCTGGCTCGGGGCAGCTGCGCCTTGAACCCGCCCTGAGCCGGCGGGGCCGTGAACACAGCGGGCACAAACCCCACCGGTGCCCTTTATTTCACCCTCAGAGGCACAGGATCGCAGCATTTCCTGGGCTGGAAGGGACCCGCAGGGAGCATCGAGTCCAAATCCTGGCCCTGCACCCCAAGAATCCCACCCTGTGCCCGAGAGCCTTGTCCAGACCCAAACTCTTCCCCCAAGATCCTGAAAACACAGAGGGGCTGGGAGAAGGATGACAATGGAGGATTTTTTATATAGATCTCCTTGTACGATCGTTATATAATATTATTAGATAGTCCAGGAACCCATCCCTGTGCCTGGACACCCATCCCTGTGCCGGGACACCCATCCCTGGGCCGGAATACCGATCCCCCGCGGCCCCCACCGTCCGCTCGGGGCTGTCCCCGTTCCCCGCTCACCTCCGAGCCCGGAGCACCCGCCCCGGTGCCCCCGGCCCGGCCGCGCTGCTCCCCGGGCTCCCCGCCATTGCCGCTCCCGGCGAAGAAGGGCGGAAGTCACCGGGACCGCACCAATGTGGCGATCGGGTCAGTGGCTATTCGACCTTCTCAAGATGGCGGCCGGAAGGACCCCCCCCCCCCCCCCCCCGCTCCGTCTATTCGACTGCCTGAATGCTCCCGCCTGCCCCAGGCGCCGCTGACCCCACAGTCGGTGTCCGCATAGCGGGAAACGCCTCAGAAATCTGCGTGCAAGCGCTGGGCTGGCGTCGGCGTCGGCGTTGCGTTCAGGCAGCCGAATAGACGCACCTTGGGGGGGGCCTTCCCTGCCGCCATATTGAGAAGGTCAGAAAACAGCGTACACGGCCGCCATCTTTAGTGTGGCGGTGACGAAACTTCCGCCCTTCGCCGCCATCTTGGGTGCTGGCAGAAGCCACTTCCGGTCGAGCCGCCATCTTTAGTGTGGTACACTTAAGGGCCCCCGCCGCTCCTCACAAGGGCGTCTATTCGGCTGCCTGAATCCGGCCCGGACTCCGACGCCGGCCCCGCGCTTTCCGCGAGATTTTCCGCGGTGCTTCCCGGTGCGAGGACACGGCTGGTGGGGTCAGCGGCGCCGGAGGCGGGCGACTGCTCCGCGACCGGCGGCAGGCATCGGCAGGGACACCTCTCAAAGGGGCCTAGTGCGTCCGCCATCTTGAGTGTGGCGGAAGTGTAAACCACCCTCTGCAAGGTCCTGGCAGGTTCTAATAAAAACGTCACTTAACGCCGTCCCGAGAGCGCCCAACTGCGCCTTCCTTTCCGAGCCGCCTCCTTGAGAGCGACACGCGGGCGGCTCGATTCCGACCGTGCCCGCCCGGTGCCCCCCGCCCAGGTCGCGCTGCGACCGCGCCTCTGCTGCCCGGCAAAACCGGCCCCGCCCCCCGCCCTGTCATTCCTCGCGGTCACCGCCCCGCACGGCGCCCACTCCTTTCCATAGCTGTGGCCCCGCTCACGCACGGCCGTGTCCCTCGGCGCTCCGAGCCGCCCTTCGCCCCTCCCCTCCGCTGACAGACACCGCCCCGCTCGCTCCCGCTCCTTGCCCTTGCCACGCTCGGCAGCCACCGAGGCCGCCGCCCGCCCTCTCGGCTCAGCCGGCACCGGGCGGCAGCAGCGCCGGGGCGCCGTGTCGGGGGCGGCAGTGCCGCGCTCTCGCCACCAGGCGGCAGCAGCGCCGCCCAGCTCAGCCCGGGGGCAGGGACAGAGCAGAGGGAAAAGCCGCCTCTGGGCGCTCTGCAGCTCCTGCAGCCCGAGCGTCTCGGCTCCTGGGGCCAGGCACTTGCTTCTTTCCTTCCTACAGAAAAACGCCGGCTCGTTATTCGCAAAACTTGCTGATCTCTATTCCCAGCTTCTTATATTCCTGTATGCGACAGAGTAGAGAGAGAGGGCTGGCTCATTTCAAAATGAATTTACATCTAAATCAGTAGCACTTGCCTATAGATGTAAAAGTGAAGAACTTAACAGGTTTTAGTGTTCTGCACACATCCCTCGCTGGGAGGAATGGTAAAAAGTTAAAAACGAATGAAATGTAAAAAGTAGAAAGTTAGAAACAAAGTTACAACAGCAGAAATTTAGAAACAAACAAAGAGGTAAAATACAAGAAACAAACAAATTTCCAAAGGTCGAAAGTTAAAAACAAACAAAGTTAGAAAGAAAAAAAAAATTAGAAACAAAATTAGAAAGGTAGAAATTTAGAAACAAAGTCAGAAAGGCAAGTGTTGAGCCTTTGACAGGGTACCCTTCCCTCTCGGACCAGGGTGAAAGAGCAGAGGAGGCTGCTGTTCTGCTGAGTTCTTTATTTCACAGTCTCACAGCTGTCTTGAAGGCAGAGTTCGAATGGGGTTACATGATAAAGCCAAGCAGCAGCAGCAGGCAAAACCAGCTTCTTCTATATGCTCCATACACTGTATTTTTTCTTACAGAAGTGTGGATTCTATTTGTTAATTGACCAGTAAGATGAACACACCATTCTAGTTTTCTTTTTCTTAACCCATCCCGGTCTAATTCTAACAGTCGTAAGCCTCACACAAGTGTCATCTGCCCTTGTTCCATAAGGAATCCCTCTACAGACAGGGAGTTGTCACCGGCCCCGTGCTCATGGGCTGCAGGGGACACCTGCACTGAGGAGGAAATGGAAATGGGAAAGAGGGAAATGCAACCGGATGGGACGCACCTCTGGCACCACATTTCCTCTTCTTCCTGCTGTCCTGGAAAGTCCCAAGTAAATCCAGTCCCTCAGACCTTGCCTCCCTGAACACCAGGAGAGCCGGTGTTTTACCCAGATCCCAGTGCCCTGCACGGCTGCGCTGACACGAGCGCAGGCCGATCGCTCCGCCCAGCACCATCCCTCATTTGCCTCCCACGGCTCCCCAAGCGGCCCCAAACCACCCCAGCGTGTCTGTGCCGGGCCCAGGGCCTGCCCCGAGCCCGACCAGAGGCTGTCACCCAGCCCTGCACCAGCTCCCACTCCCGGGAGAGCTGGGAATGCACTGAGAGCTCGGCTCCCCGGGCTCCCCAGCACCCAAACCGGTCCTCAGACACACAAAAATGCCCAACCTGCCCCTCTGGGCACAGCCAAACACCACAATTCCATCATCCCCAAGGAACTCTGGCACTTGCCTCTTCACCTCTGCCCATTTCCAGTAGCCGGGGCTAGGACCGGCCTGTCAGAAAGAGCATTCCCTAGGCAGTTCATCCCAGCACAGAGGAGAAGAGGAGCCTGTCCCTGACCCACACCATGGGCAGGACAAGGGGGGCCCTAGCTGGCTTTGCCTACTCCAACACCAAAGCTCTTGGTCCCAAAGATGGGGCGAGTTCAGTGGTTTTTTCCTGTCCTGAAAGAGAGCAGAAAAGGGAAGTTAATCCCACTGTGGAATCCAAGACTCCTGCATTTCATATTTCTGCTCTGATTGCTCACCGTGCAGTTTTAGCCATGGAAAAAAAAAAAGAGAAAGACACCATATCAAATAAAATTGCCCTTTTCCAGCATTTTTATTCCAGGCATTAAAAGGATGCTCATTTCTCTTCTAGCATTGTTTCCCTCATTTTAGGAGAACCGTTTTCATCCCAGACCCCACTCGTCAGTTGTTCGATCCTCTGGCACTGGATTTGGACAAAAGAAGGGACGCACCTGGACTGCAGGAAATCACTGAGAGAAAACCCTTCCAAAACCTGACAGAGAAAAAACAACAGGACATGCAGGAAGACACAACCCTCATTTGCACGTCTGGAATGCTTTTCTAAAGACTTCTCTGCACCTGGACGCTCCTTGCTCTTGGCTTTCTTTACAAGAATGCATTTGCTGCTAAACACGTCTCAGACCCTTACTTGATCGGGATAAGGTGGGATGGAGATGAAGACTCCCACAGGGAATAGCCAGGGAGATGCAGGGCCTGGGAACATCAAGGACGGAGAAGAGAAGGAACAGGGATTGTTTTTCTTGTTTAGAGCCAGCAGTGCTGTGAGCTTGGAGAACACACGGCACCGCAGGGATCCAGGGCAGGAGCGGGATAACTCCGGGATAAGGGGAATCTGCTCCCGCTCCAGGGCTGTGCCAGTGAAGGAGGGGAATTTTTTAGTGCCTTCATTGCACACAAAAACCAAACCCAGCACCACCGAGCTGGACTTCCGTGAGCTGCAACACAAAGCGGCCCCTGGCCTTTGGGGGAACACAACCTCCCCGAGTCACGGAGCCAGGGGATGACACTTGGGAATGATCCTTGCTGCCTGCAGGCAAATCAGATGAGGGAGCCACAGGAGCTCTGGGGTTTCCTGCTCTTCCTGCAACGCCATCGGTCCAGACCAGGAGACCTTTCCTGGAACAGATCTTCCCTGTAAAGGGAGCTGCACCAAAGCTCAAGCCCTCATTTAGAGACCCTTGGAAAAGCAAAGGTGAGAGGGGATTACCTGGAGCCCCAGGGGACCGAGGTGAAGGCGATGAAGAAGCACACAGCAAAGTGCTTCCACTGCTTCTCACTCCAGCAAGGGGAACATCCCTGGAATTTCATGTCCAGCGTCGCTCCCAAACCCCACCGGTGAACCCACACGTACTCCAGGACTGATCTCCTTCAAACTTCCAGCAGCACAGACCCACCGGGAGGAACTGCAATCCAAGGACACACATCAGCAACCGTCTTCCCGCTTGCCGCTCTCTCCACATTTTCCCTTTCCAGTGGGATGCAGGTGCCACCCCCCAGAGGCAGGAGAACTGCCTTGCAATCCGCTACAAAACCTGCCTGGAAAGCCCAGGATGCCCGCAGCCAGCAGCCGTTTCTCCTGGAGCTCCTGCTGACAGGCATTTGAAGCCTGCTGTGCCTCACAGCTGCTTTTCTGCCAAGGGCATTCCCATCTTTTCTCTTTTAGCCCAAATAAAGGTTTGCAAAGCTGAGTTTTGTGAGAAGTGCTTCATATTTGGATTATTCTTAACTTGGAGTTTCCCTCGGCACCAAAATCAGGGGGTAAACCCAACATGGCCTCAAAGGGCCATAAGATCCCAGATACCTAATCCCCAGTTCCCTCAGGATTGGTTCATTAAAGCTTTTCAGGGGTAATTTGGCAAACTTCAGGGTTTGGTGATTTCACCATCAAAGCCACATGAAACCTGTGCAAAAGGAACTCAACTAAAGCTGGCTAAAAGTGGTCCCTGCTGATGACTCATTAAAACACCCCCTTAAAAAGGAGCTAGGATTGATTCCACACTCACAAACCCCCCTTGCCACGATCGGCGCTCTCTGCCCGCCAAGGACACGGCACCGGGCAGGGACATTTCTCCCACTCCCCGGCAGAGACCTCCTCCTGCCACATCCAGGGAACCGCAGCCGCTCAGGGAACACCAACTTTGTCCTGGGCTGGGAACAGGACAGGGACAAGGAACACTTTGAAGTCATTCCCACCTCGGTGCTGTCCAGACCTGGCAGAAAGCGCTTCCCACACCTCTCCTGGAATTCTCTTCCCCGGCCCTTCCAGCTTCGGAAGGCTTCTGGGGGAGCCTCGGTGCAGCTCAGAAGCTGCACGCGCCTAAAGCATCCCCACGGGAACACGAAGCTTCCCTCGGGCATTTCGTTTCTTTATCCCAAATATTCTCCCCACTCAGCCACAATCTAGAAAGAACAAAAGGGAAAAGAAGGAAGACCAATTAATTCTGACGTAAGGAGTCTTGACTATCCCGACACACTGCCACGTGAAAAAACATCCCTGCCCCTCTAACAAAGCCCTCTGATACTGTCTCCATTCAGGATCAATTATTTAAACGCTGTATTAAGGAGCGTAAGGACACAACGCTTGGAATTCTCAACAACGGCTCAGCTCTCGGCTACTCCAAGCACTTTCCCACCCGGGGAGCTGAGCTGTCCCAGATTTAAACGCCACGTTTGATCCAAATCCGACAGAAATCTGCTCTTGTTTGGTTACTGAGCTTTCCCAAAAGCTGTGCAGTCGAGCCTGGAAATCCTCACTGAAGCTTTGCCATGTCACATCGGGATTTACCCTTGGGAAAACCCCACTGAGCACTTGGGTTTCAAGAGGTTGCACCCGATGTTACAGACGCAGAATTCCTGTGGGGTTTGGCATTTCCTGCACCTCCAAACACGTGAAAAGAATGAAGTGCAGAGTCCCAAGGCTCCATTATTGCCATTCTCCTCACATCCCTTTCCTCAGCTGCACGTGGCTTTGTGCCTCCTCTGAAGGGCTGGAAAGGAATTTGGGAACCCCCCCTCAGCTTCTTCGGTTTTCAGCCTTTTCTCTGAGGCAGCCCAAAAGGCAAACAGGAAAAAAAAACCCCAGAAGTGCACAAAATCCCAGCCCCTCCCAAGATGCAGCTCCTCACACCAAACCTTGGGAGAATCCCTGGTGCTTCCAACACCGCTGCAATCCCACCTGGAGCTGAGCTTACAGGCTGCTCTGCCTAATCCACATGCAAGCCTGGATAGCCCAAAGCCTGCAAGAAAAGAGGAGGCAAAGTGAAGGGGAGAGGGGAAAAAACGGAGTTTCGGGTTTTCCCCGTGTTCGCAACAGGATTGAAGGGCAGGATGGAGAGGTTTCGTGGAAAAGAAGTACCAAAGGCTGCTTCATTGCCAGCAATTAGCGCCGCTCAGGTTGAATCCAAGAGGACAAATGCACCGGGATCAAACAGGAGCGGCCGACAGGATGGGTTATGACACAGATCTGTGAAGCTGGAGCCTTCTTTCTTCTCCCGGGCTCTCCCAGAAATTCTCCATGGCCGGACGTGCTCCCGCTCTCCCCGCTGGGGAGGATGGACTTGGATAGCCCGGCTGACTGGTGAGCCTGAAACAAGAAAGTGATGCAGTGATCCAAGTGTTTTTCCAAGGAAATGACATATTCTCTGGACCTGGGATAACCCATATCCCATGGCCTTCTCCAGGAAGGGTCCCAGCTGGATATGGTCTCCCAGAAAGGATTCCATAGGGGCTCACCTTTTGCCTGGAGCTCGGCTGAAGTCCTCAGCAATGCCAGGGAATGTGGCCATTGGAGGCTTTGGGCAGGATTTGGCTCATTTGCCTTTTTAGGCTTTGTTTCCTTCTCTCAGCCTTCCCACTGGATTGTGGTCTCCGAGGAATACGTAAAATCCCATTGGATTCCTGCTCTTTTGGACATTTGTTTGTACCGTTCCTGTACAAAACGAGGCCCCCTGTTCGATGCTTTTCCCCACCGCTCCCCGGCAGTTTTATCTGCCACTGCATTCCCTGCGTTGCTTGGGCTCTTCCCAGGTCTCTGAGCTCCTTCACAAGGCAGGAGATCGATTTGGCCCAGGAACTAAACCCTCCCGAGGAATTGTCTGATGCCATCTCCGCATTTGACAGCTGATCCTTGTGCTCAAAGGATCCCTCTTTCTTCCCTTCAGCCAATTCCAAGGCTCATGCCCCCAGCTGGGATCAGTCCCCAGTCTGATCCCTGCAGTCTTCCCTGCCGGGATCCTGCTCAGGAATCCATGGGCTACGAATGTAAGAATTAATTCTTCCCACCCCTGCCCAGTTCCAAAGGATTTGGTGTCTGCCTTACCCGGCTGGAGCCTGCTTCCAACTCTGTTCTTGCTGCTTCTGCTGCTTTCCATTTCCCAGGAATTCCACCGACGGAGGGACAGCGTTTTCCACCTCCTCCAGGATTCCCTCTGTTGCGTTTGGGTGCTGGAAGGATATCAAAACTTTATTCCTAATGCTGGGCTCTGCATATGGCCGAGAAAATCCCGGCCTCCACACAGACCCAGATTCCAAACTTTTTGATACATTTTAGCAAACCGAGAAATTCACCTTCCCTGCTCCTTCTTAAGGGCATCCTTCTCTTCCCTTACCCGGCGGGCTCTCTCCCACTGGGGGTGGGTTTTCCCCTTCCCGTGCTAATTAGTCCCTACTTCTAGGAGGTTTAGGTACCTTTCTTCCCTGCGAGGGATTTCTTAACACAGCTACCGAGGCTTTGGGAGTCTTCTTTTTCTCCTACTTTCTGCAAAAACACCCTGTGATCCACAAATGCCACAATCCAGACGCCCAACTTCAACAAGACATCCTTTTTACCTAAAAACACTCACTCTCAACTCTTAGATCTTTGGAAGTTTTACCCCTGCAAAATTCCTCTATCTTTCCACCACTGAATTCCTCAGTCCTGCTTCCAAGGATTTCTTGAATACCATGGGGCTTTTCTCAACATTTACCCCCACGACCTTCCCTACGTGCCCACTGCTCATCACCTCATTTTTCCCTCAATGTCTTCGTTCTCCACCCCAGAGAGTTTGTCAAGTGTTGCCCCCAAAATGTTCCCCATCTGTCCACTACTGAGTTCCCCATTTTGCCTCCAAAATATTCCTTCTGTCCCCTCCAGATTGCATCCACTTTTACCCCCAACATTTTACTTCCTCTACAATATTGATCAAACCTTTTCCATCCCAAAAATGTGCACTCTCTCCCTTAAACAGCACCTCAGCTTTTCCCTCAAAAACGCCCCAGAGAGAAACTCAGATTCAGCCCCCAAACTCCCATTTTCCTACACAAACAGTTCTTGTGGCCCCTCTCAATTCCCCCAGGCTTTCAGCTAAAGGAAGAACTGGAAGCCTATTCCCTCATCTCCGCCCCTGTTTTGCTTTCCCGGAAAACCTTGCGATCCCACACTTTCTCCAAGAGATCTGCTGGGAGTACTGCAAGGTTTGCTCTGTCAAGAGCGCATGGGGGGTTTACAGCACTTGTTCCTCTGCATCTTTACCCTTTCATCAGCTTTCCCCTGGAACGGTGTTGTGGGAGAAGCTTGGAATTACCAGAAATGGATCAGGTGCACATTTCTGCCCCACCAGTTTTTATCTGGTTTGAAATTCCTGGAATTACCCTCAAATGTGCCCTAGAACACTGCTGTGAAAGGATCAATGAGAAGAACAGCCTGAAAGCAGAAAACCACCTCCAGCAGCAGCCAGAATGATCCCATTTCTCTTCTTACCTGGTCCTGCCAGAGCTCCCAACAGCCATTCCCATTCCGAAACAAGAGCTATGGAAGACATTCCTGCTGTCCGTGAGGGTGAGGTGGCAGTTCTGGATGGTCTTTGCTGTGGAACCAGACAACAAACAGAGTGTAAAGGATCTTGGTGGTCCCTTCCAAGCCAAACCACCTCGTGATTCCATGCGTGGATCAGCACCTGTCCCAGCTCCATTCCAGAAACCTCCTCCCATTAACCCAGAACTTTCCTTTTTCTGCTCAACATCAGGGATTTGCTGCCGAGTGCCCCGAGCAGGGGACGCCTCAGCCTTCCCTGGGACCGCAGCATTCCCTGCGCTGCCTCAGCACTCCCTGCGCTGCTGTTCCACGCCCATCCCGTGGTCCAGCGCCTGTGCGGGCTGCAGTGCCGGGCTCTCCCCACAAGGCGGCAGCACCGGGAGCGAGCAGCCCCGGCCGGTCCCGCTGGCTCGGGGCAGCTGCGCCTTGAACCCGCCCTGAGCCGGCGGGGCCGTGAACACAGCGGGCACAAACCCCACCGGTGCCCTTTATTTCACCCTCAGAGGCACAGGATCGCAGCATTTCCTGGGCTGGAAGGGACCCGCAGGGAGCATCGAGTCCAAATCCTGGCCCTGCACCCCAAGAATCCCACCCTGTGCCCGAGAGCCTTGTCCAGACCCAAACTCTTCCCCCAAGATCCTGAAAACACAGAGGGGCTGGGAGAAGGATGACAATGGAGGATTTTTTATATAGATCTCCTTGTACGATCGTTATATAATATTATTAGATAGTCCAGGAACCCATCCCTGTGCCTGGACACCCATCCCTGTGCCGGGACACCCATCCCTGGGCCGGAATACCGATCCCCCGCGGCCCCCACCGTCCGCTCGGGGCTGTCCCCGTTCCCCGCTCACCTCCGAGCCCGGAGCACCCGCCTCGGTGCCCCCGGCCCGGCCGCGCTGCTCCCCGGGCTCCCCGCCATTGCCGCTCCCGGCGAAGAAGGGCGGAAGTCACCGGGACCGCACCAATGTGGCGATCGGGTCAGTGGCTATTCGACCTTCTCAAGATGGCGGCCGGAAGGACCCCCCCCCCCCCCCCCCCGCTCCGTCTATTCGACTGCCTGAATGCTCCCGCCTGCCCCAGGCGCCGCTGACCCCACAGTCGGTGTCCGCATAGCGGGAAACGCCTCAGAAATCTGCGTGCAAGCGCTGGGCTGGCGTCGGCGTCGGCGTTGCGTTCAGGCAGCCGAATAGACGCACCTTGGGGGGGGCCTTCCCTGCCGCCATATTGAGAAGGTCAGAAAACAGCGTACACGGCCGCCATCTTTAGTGTGGCGGTGACGAAACTTCCGCCCTTCGCCGCCATCTTGGGTGCTGGCAGAAGCCACTTCCGGTCGAGCCGCCATCTTTAGTGTGGTACACTTAAGGGCCCCCGCCGCTCCTCACAAGGGCGTCTATTCGGCTGCCTGAATCCGGCCCGGACTCCGACGCCGGCCCCGCGCTTTCCGCGAGATTTTCCGCGGTGCTTCCCGGTGCGAGGACACGGCTGGTGGGGTCAGCGGCGCCGGAGGCGGGCGACTGCTCCGCGACCGGCGGCAGGCATCGGCAGGGACACCTCTCAAAGGGGCCTAGTGCGTCCGCCATCTTGAGTGTGGCGGAAGTGTAAACCACCCTCTGCAAGGTCCTGGCAGGTTCTAATAAAAACGTCACTTAACGCCGTCCCGAGAGCGCCCAACTGCGCCTTCCTTTCCGAGCCGCCTCCTTGAGAGCGACACGCGGGCGGCTCGATTCCGACCGTGCCCGCCCGGTGCCCCCCGCCCAGGTCGCGCTGCGACCGCGCCTCTGCTGCCCGGCAAAACCGGCCCCGCCCCCCGCCCTGTCATTCCTCGCGGTCACCGCCCCGCACGGCGCCCACTCCTTTCCATAGCTGTGGCCCCGCTCACGCACGGCCGTGTCCCTCGGCGCTCCGAGCCGCCCTTCGCCCCTCCCCTCCGCTGACAGACACCGCCCCGCTCGCTCCCGCTCCTTGCCCTTGCCACGCTCGGCAGCCACCGAGGCCGCCGCCCGCCCTCTCGGCTCAGCCGGCACCGGGCGGCAGCAGCGCCGGGGCGCCGTGTCGGGGGCGGCAGTGCCGCGCTCTCGCCACCAGGCGGCAGCAGCGCCGCCCAGCTCAGCCCGGGGGCAGGGACAGAGCAGAGGGAAAAGCCGCCTCTGGGCGCTCTGCAGCTCCTGCAGCCCGAGCGTCTCGGCTCCTGGGGCCAGGCACTTGCTTCTTTCCTTCCTACAGAAAAACGCCGGCTCGTTATTCGCAAAACTTGCTGATCTCTATTCCCAGCTTCTTATATTCCTGTATGCGACAGAGTAGAGAGAGAGGGCTGGCTCATTTCAAAATGAATTTACATCTAAATCAGTAGCACTTGCCTATAGATGTAAAAGTGAAGAACTTAACAGGTTTTAGTGTTCTGCACACATCCCTCGCTGGGAGGAATGGTAAAAAGTTAAAAACGAATGAAATGTAAAAAGTAGAAAGTTAGAAACAAAGTTACAACAGCAGAAATTTAGAAACAAACAAAGAGGTAAAATACAAGAAACAAACAAATTTCCAAAGGTCGAAAGTTAAAAACAAACAAAGTTAGAAAGAAAAAAAAAATTAGAAACAAAATTAGAAAGGTAGAAATTTAGAAACAAAGTCAGAAAGGCAAGTGTTGAGCCTTTGACAGGGTACCCTTCCCTCTCGGACCAGGGTGAAAGAGCAGAGGAGGCTGCTGTTCTGCTGAGTTCTTTATTTCACAGTCTCACAGCTGTCTTGAAGGCAGAGTTCGAATGGGGTTACATGATAAAGCCAAGCAGCAGCAGCAGGCAAAACCAGCTTCTTCTATATGCTCCATACACTGTATTTTTTCTTACAGAAGTGTGGATTCTATTTGTTAATTGACCAGTAAGATGAACACACCATTCTAGTTTTCTTTTTCTTAACCCATCCCGGTCTAATTCTAACAGTCGTAAGCCTCACACAAGTGTCATCTGCCCTTGTTCCATAAGGAATCCCTCTACAGACAGGGAGTTGTCACCGGCCCCGTGCTCATGGGCTGCAGGGGACACCTGCACTGAGGAGGAAATGGAAATGGGAAAGAGGGAAATGCAACCGGATGGGACGCACCTCTGGCACCACATTTCCTCTTCTTCCTGCTGTCCTGGAAAGTCCCAAGTAAATCCAGTCCCTCAGACCTTGCCTCCCTGAACACCAGGAGAGCCGGTGTTTTACCCAGATCCCAGTGCCCTGCACGGCTGCGCTGACACGAGCGCAGGCCGATCGCTCCGCCCAGCACCATCCCTCATTTGCCTCCCACGGCTCCCCAAGCGGCCCCAAACCACCCCAGCGTGTCTGTGCCGGGCCCAGGGCCTGCCCCGAGCCCGACCAGAGGCTGTCACCCAGCCCTGCACCAGCTCCCACTCCCGGGAGAGCTGGGAATGCACTGAGAGCTCGGCTCCCCGGGCTCCCCAGCACCCAAACCGGTCCTCAGACACACAAAAATGCCCAACCTGCCCCTCTGGGCACAGCCAAACACCACAATTCCATCATCCCCAAGGAACTCTGGCACTTGCCTCTTCACCTCTGCCCATTTCCAGTAGCCGGGGCTAGGACCGGCCTGTCAGAAAGAGCATTCCCTAGGCAGTTCATCCCAGCACAGAGGAGAAGAGGAGCCTGTCCCTGACCCACACCATGGGCAGGACAAGGGGGGCCCTAGCTGGCTTTGCCTACTCCAACACCAAAGCTCTTGGTCCCAAAGATGGGGCGAGTTCAGTGGTTTTTTCCTGTCCTGAAAGAGAGCAGAAAAGGGAAGTTAATCCCACTGTGGAATCCAAGACTCCTGCATTTCATATTTCTGCTCTGATTGCTCACCGTGCAGTTTTAGCCATGGAAAAAAAAAAAGAGAAAGACACCATATCAAATAAAATTGCCCTTTTCCAGCATTTTTATTCCAGGCATTAAAAGGATGCTCATTTCTCTTCTAGCATTGTTTCCCTCATTTTAGGAGAACCGTTTTCATCCCAGACCCCACTCGTCAGTTGTTCGATCCTCTGGCACTGGATTTGGACAAAAGAAGGGACGCACCTGGACTGCAGGAAATCACTGAGAGAAAACCCTTCCAAAACCTGACAGAGAAAAAACAACAGGACATGCAGGAAGACACAACCCTCATTTGCACGTCTGGAATGCTTTTCTAAAGACTTCTCTGCACCTGGACGCTCCTTGCTCTTGGCTTTCTTTACAAGAATGCATTTGCTGCTAAACACGTCTCAGACCCTTACTTGATCGGGATAAGGTGGGATGGAGATGAAGACTCCCACAGGGAATAGCCAGGGAGATGCAGGGCCTGGGAACATCAAGGACGGAGAAGAGAAGGAACAGGGATTGTTTTTCTTGTTTAGAGCCAGCAGTGCTGTGAGCTTGGAGAACACACGGCACCGCAGGGATCCAGGGCAGGAGCGGGATAACTCCGGGATAAGGGGAATCTGCTCCCGCTCCAGGGCTGTGCCAGTGAAGGAGGGGAATTTTTTAGTGCCTTCATTGCACACAAAAACCAAACCCAGCACCACCGAGCTGGACTTCCGTGAGCTGCAACACAAAGCGGCCCCTGGCCTTTGGGGGAACACAACCTCCCCGAGTCACGGAGCCAGGGGATGACACTTGGGAATGATCCTTGCTGCCTGCAGGCAAATCAGATGAGGGAGCCACAGGAGCTCTGGGGTTTCCTGCTCTTCCTGCAACGCCATCGGTCCAGACCAGGAGACCTTTCCTGGAACAGATCTTCCCTGTAAAGGGAGCTGCACCAAAGCTCAAGCCCTCATTTAGAGACCCTTGGAAAAGCAAAGGTGAGAGGGGATTACCTGGAGCCCCAGGGGACCGAGGTGAAGGCGATGAAGAAGCACACAGCAAAGTGCTTCCACTGCTTCTCACTCCAGCAAGGGGAACATCCCTGGAATTTCATGTCCAGCGTCGCTCCCAAACCCCACCGGTGAACCCACACGTACTCCAGGACTGATCTCCTTCAAACTTCCAGCAGCACAGACCCACCGGGAGGAACTGCAATCCAAGGACACACATCAGCAACCGTCTTCCCGCTTGCCGCTCTCTCCACATTTTCCCTTTCCAGTGGGATGCAGGTGCCACCCCCCAGAGGCAGGAGAACTGCCTTGCAATCCGCTACAAAACCTGCCTGGAAAGCCCAGGATGCCCGCAGCCAGCAGCCGTTTCTCCTGGAGCTCCTGCTGACAGGCATTTGAAGCCTGCTGTGCCTCACAGCTGCTTTTCTGCCAAGGGCATTCCCATCTTTTCTCTTTTAGCCCAAATAAAGGTTTGCAAAGCTGAGTTTTGTGAGAAGTGCTTCATATTTGGATTATTCTTAACTTGGAGTTTCCCTCGGCACCAAAATCAGGGGGTAAACCCAACATGGCCTCAAAGGGCCATAAGATCCCAGATACCTAATCCCCAGTTCCCTCAGGATTGGTTCATTAAAGCTTTTCAGGGGTAATTTGGCAAACTTCAGGGTTTGGTGATTTCACCATCAAAGCCACATGAAACCTGTGCAAAAGGAACTCAACTAAAGCTGGCTAAAAGTGGTCCCTGCTGATGACTCATTAAAACACCCCCTTAAAAAGGAGCTAGGATTGATTCCACACTCACAAACCCCCCTTGCCACGATCGGCGCTCTCTGCCCGCCAAGGACACGGCACCGGGCAGGGACATTTCTCCCACTCCCCGGCAGAGACCTCCTCCTGCCACATCCAGGGAACCGCAGCCGCTCAGGGAACACCAACTTTGTCCTGGGCTGGGAACAGGACAGGGACAAGGAACACTTTGAAGTCATTCCCACCTCGGTGCTGTCCAGACCTGGCAGAAAGCGCTTCCCACACCTCTCCTGGAATTCTCTTCCCCGGCCCTTCCAGCTTCGGAAGGCTTCTGGGGGAGCCTCGGTGCAGCTCAGAAGCTGCACGCGCCTAAAGCATCCCCACGGGAACACGAAGCTTCCCTCGGGCATTTCGTTTCTTTATCCCAAATATTCTCCCCACTCAGCCACAATCTAGAAAGAACAAAAGGGAAAAGAAGGAAGACCAATTAATTCTGACGTAAGGAGTCTTGACTATCCCGACACACTGCCACGTGAAAAAACATCCCTGCCCCTCTAACAAAGCCCTCTGATACTGTCTCCATTCAGGATCAATTATTTAAACGCTGTATTAAGGAGCGTAAGGACACAACGCTTGGAATTCTCAACAACGGCTCAGCTCTCGGCTACTCCAAGCACTTTCCCACCCGGGGAGCTGAGCTGTCCCAGATTTAAACGCCACGTTTGATCCAAATCCGACAGAAATCTGCTCTTGTTTGGTTACTGAGCTTTCCCAAAAGCTGTGCAGTCGAGCCTGGAAATCCTCACTGAAGCTTTGCCATGTCACATCGGGATTTACCCTTGGGAAAACCCCACTGAGCACTTGGGTTTCAAGAGGTTGCACCCGATGTTACAGACGCAGAATTCCTGTGGGGTTTGGCATTTCCTGCACCTCCAAACACGTGAAAAGAATGAAGTGCAGAGTCCCAAGGCTCCATTATTGCCATTCTCCTCACATCCCTTTCCTCAGCTGCACGTGGCTTTGTGCCTCCTCTGAAGGGCTGGAAAGGAATTTGGGAACCCCCCCTCAGCTTCTTCGGTTTTCAGCCTTTTCTCTGAGGCAGCCCAAAAGGCAAACAGGAAAAAAAAACCCCAGAAGTGCACAAAATCCCAGCCCCTCCCAAGATGCAGCTCCTCACACCAAACCTTGGGAGAATCCCTGGTGCTTCCAACACCGCTGCAATCCCACCTGGAGCTGAGCTTACAGGCTGCTCTGCCTAATCCACATGCAAGCCTGGATAGCCCAAAGCCTGCAAGAAAAGAGGAGGCAAAGTGAAGGGGAGAGGGGAAAAAACGGAGTTTCGGGTTTTCCCCGTGTTCGCAACAGGATTGAAGGGCAGGATGGAGAGGTTTCGTGGAAAAGAAGTACCAAAGGCTGCTTCATTGCCAGCAATTAGCGCCGCTCAGGTTGAATCCAAGAGGACAAATGCACCGGGATCAAACAGGAGCGGCCGACAGGATGGGTTATGACACAGATCTGTGAAGCTGGAGCCTTCTTTCTTCTCCCGGGCTCTCCCAGAAATTCTCCATGGCCGGACGTGCTCCCGCTCTCCCCGCTGGGGAGGATGGACTTGGATAGCCCGGCTGACTGGTGAGCCTGAAACAAGAAAGTGATGCAGTGATCCAAGTGTTTTTCCAAGGAAATGACATATTCTCTGGACCTGGGATAACCCATATCCCATGGCCTTCTCCAGGAAGGGTCCCAGCTGGATATGGTCTCCCAGAAAGGATTCCATAGGGGCTCACCTTTTGCCTGGAGCTCGGCTGAAGTCCTCAGCAATGCCAGGGAATGTGGCCATTGGAGGCTTTGGGCAGGATTTGGCTCATTTGCCTTTTTAGGCTTTGTTTCCTTCTCTCAGCCTTCCCACTGGATTGTGGTCTCCGAGGAATACGTAAAATCCCATTGGATTCCTGCTCTTTTGGACATTTGTTTGTACCGTTCCTGTACAAAACGAGGCCCCCTGTTCGATGCTTTTCCCCACCGCTCCCCGGCAGTTTTATCTGCCACTGCATTCCCTGCGTTGCTTGGGCTCTTCCCAGGTCTCTGAGCTCCTTCACAAGGCAGGAGATCGATTTGGCCCAGGAACTAAACCCTCCCGAGGAATTGTCTGATGCCATCTCCGCATTTGACAGCTGATCCTTGTGCTCAAAGGATCCCTCTTTCTTCCCTTCAGCCAATTCCAAGGCTCATGCCCCCAGCTGGGATCAGTCCCCAGTCTGATCCCTGCAGTCTTCCCTGCCGGGATCCTGCTCAGGAATCCATGGGCTACGAATGTAAGAATTAATTCTTCCCACCCCTGCCCAGTTCCAAAGGATTTGGTGTCTGCCTTACCCGGCTGGAGCCTGCTTCCAACTCTGTTCTTGCTGCTTCTGCTGCTTTCCATTTCCCAGGAATTCCACCGACGGAGGGACAGCGTTTTCCACCTCCTCCAGGATTCCCTCTGTTGCGTTTGGGTGCTGGAAGGATATCAAAACTTTATTCCTAATGCTGGGCTCTGCATATGGCCGAGAAAATCCCGGCCTCCACACAGACCCAGATTCCAAACTTTTTGATACATTTTAGCAAACCGAGAAATTCACCTTCCCTGCTCCTTCTTAAGGGCATCCTTCTCTTCCCTTACCCGGCGGGCTCTCTCCCACTGGGGGTGGGTTTTCCCCTTCCCGTGCTAATTAGTCCCTACTTCTAGGAGGTTTAGGTACCTTTCTTCCCTGCGAGGGATTTCTTAACACAGCTACCGAGGCTTTGGGAGTCTTCTTTTTCTCCTACTTTCTGCAAAAACACCCTGTGATCCACAAATGCCACAATCCAGACGCCCAACTTCAACAAGACATCCTTTTTACCTAAAAACACTCACTCTCAACTCTTAGATCTTTGGAAGTTTTACCCCTGCAAAATTCCTCTATCTTTCCACCACTGAATTCCTCAGTCCTGCTTCCAAGGATTTCTTGAATACCATGGGGCTTTTCTCAACATTTACCCCCACGACCTTCCCTACGTGCCCACTGCTCATCACCTCATTTTTCCCTCAATGTCTTCGTTCTCCACCCCAGAGAGTTTGTCAAGTGTTGCCCCCAAAATGTTCCCCATCTGTCCACTACTGAGTTCCCCATTTTGCCTCCAAAATATTCCTTCTGTCCCCTCCAGATTGCATCCACTTTTACCCCCAACATTTTACTTCCTCTACAATATTGATCAAACCTTTTCCATCCCAAAAATGTGCACTCTCTCCCTTAAACAGCACCTCAGCTTTTCCCTCAAAAACGCCCCAGAGAGAAACTCAGATTCAGCCCCCAAACTCCCATTTTCCTACACAAACAGTTCTTGTGGCCCCTCTCAATTCCCCCAGGCTTTCAGCTAAAGGAAGAACTGGAAGCCTATTCCCTCATCTCCGCCCCTGTTTTGCTTTCCCGGAAAACCTTGCGATCCCACACTTTCTCCAAGAGATCTGCTGGGAGTACTGCAAGGTTTGCTCTGTCAAGAGCGCATGGGGGGTTTACAGCACTTGTTCCTCTGCATCTTTACCCTTTCATCAGCTTTCCCCTGGAACGGTGTTGTGGGAGAAGCTTGGAATTACCAGAAATGGATCAGGTGCACATTTCTGCCCCACCAGTTTTTATCTGGTTTGAAATTCCTGGAATTACCCTCAAATGTGCCCTAGAACACTGCTGTGAAAGGATCAATGAGAAGAACAGCCTGAAAGCAGAAAACCACCTCCAGCAGCAGCCAGAATGATCCCATTTCTCTTCTTACCTGGTCCTGCCAGAGCTCCCAACAGCCATTCCCATTCCGAAACAAGAGCTATGGAAGACATTCCTGCTGTCCGTGAGGGTGAGGTGGCAGTTCTGGATGGTCTTTGCTGTGGAACCAGACAACAAACAGAGTGTAAAGGATCTTGGTGGTCCCTTCCAAGCCAAACCACCTCGTGATTCCATGCGTGGATCAGCACCTGTCCCAGCTCCATTCCAGAAACCTCCTCCCATTAACCCAGAACTTTCCTTTTTCTGCTCAACATCAGGGATTTGCTGCCGAGTGCCCCGAGCAGGGGACGCCTCAGCCTTCCCTGGGACCGCAGCATTCCCTGCGCTGCCTCAGCACTCCCTGCGCTGCTGTTCCACGCCCATCCCGTGGTCCAGCGCCTGTGCGGGCTGCAGTGCCGGGCTCTCCCCACAAGGCGGCAGCACCGGGAGCGAGCAGCCCCGGCCGGTCCCGCTGGCTCGGGGCAGCTGCGCCTTGAACCCGCCCTGAGCCGGCGGGGCCGTGAACACAGCGGGCACAAACCCCACCGGTGCCCTTTATTTCACCCTCAGAGGCACAGGATCGCAGCATTTCCTGGGCTGGAAGGGACCCGCAGGGAGCATCGAGTCCAAATCCTGGCCCTGCACCCCAAGAATCCCACCCTGTGCCCGAGAGCCTTGTCCAGACCCAAACTCTTCCCCCAAGATCCTGAAAACACAGAGGGGCTGGGAGAAGGATGACAATGGAGGATTTTTTATATAGATCTCCTTGTACGATCGTTATATAATATTATTAGATAGTCCAGGAACCCATCCCTGTGCCTGGACACCCATCCCTGTGCCGGGACACCCATCCCTGGGCCGGAATACCGATCCCCCGCGGCCCCCACCGTCCGCTCGGGGCTGTCCCCGTTCCCCGCTCACCTCCGAGCCCGGAGCACCCGCCCCGGTGCCCCCGGCCCGGCCGCGCTGCTCCCCGGGCTCCCCGCCATTGCCGCTCCCGGCGAAGAAGGGCGGAAGTCACCGGGACCGCACCAATGTGGCGATCGGGTCAGTGGCTATTCGACCTTCTCAAGATGGCGGCCGGAAGGACCCCCCCCCCCCCCCCCCCGCTCCGTCTATTCGACTGCCTGAATGCTCCCGCCTGCCCCAGGCGCCGCTGACCCCACAGTCGGTGTCCGCATAGCGGGAAACGCCTCAGAAATCTGCGTGCAAGCGCTGGGCTGGCGTCGGCGTCGGCGTTGCGTTCAGGCAGCCGAATAGACGCACCTTGGGGGGGGCCTTCCCTGCCGCCATATTGAGAAGGTCAGAAAACAGCGTACACGGCCGCCATCTTTAGTGTGGCGGTGACGAAACTTCCGCCCTTCGCCGCCATCTTGGGTGCTGGCAGAAGCCACTTCCGGTCGAGCCGCCATCTTTAGTGTGGTACACTTAAGGGCCCCCGCCGCTCCTCACAAGGGCGTCTATTCGGCTGCCTGAATCCGGCCCGGACTCCGACGCCGGCCCCGCGCTTTCCGCGAGATTTTCCGCGGTGCTTCCCGGTGCGAGGACACGGCTGGTGGGGTCAGCGGCGCCGGAGGCGGGCGACTGCTCCGCGACCGGCGGCAGGCATCGGCAGGGACACCTCTCAAAGGGGCCTAGTGCGTCCGCCATCTTGAGTGTGGCGGAAGTGTAAACCACCCTCTGCAAGGTCCTGGCAGGTTCTAATAAAAACGTCACTTAACGCCGTCCCGAGAGCGCCCAACTGCGCCTTCCTTTCCGAGCCGCCTCCTTGAGAGCGACACGCGGGCGGCTCGATTCCGACCGTGCCCGCCCGGTGCCCCCCGCCCAGGTCGCGCTGCGACCGCGCCTCTGCTGCCCGGCAAAACCGGCCCCGCCCCCCGCCCTGTCATTCCTCGCGGTCACCGCCCCGCACGGCGCCCACTCCTTTCCATAGCTGTGGCCCCGCTCACGCACGGCCGTGTCCCTCGGCGCTCCGAGCCGCCCTTCGCCCCTCCCCTCCGCTGACAGACACCGCCCCGCTCGCTCCCGCTCCTTGCCCTTGCCACGCTCGGCAGCCACCGAGGCCGCCGCCCGCCCTCTCGGCTCAGCCGGCACCGGGCGGCAGCAGCGCCGGGGCGCCGTGTCGGGGGCGGCAGTGCCGCGCTCTCGCCACCAGGCGGCAGCAGCGCCGCCCAGCTCAGCCCGGGGGCAGGGACAGAGCAGAGGGAAAAGCCGCCTCTGGGCGCTCTGCAGCTCCTGCAGCCCGAGCGTCTCGGCTCCTGGGGCCAGGCACTTGCTTCTTTCCTTCCTACAGAAAAACGCCGGCTCGTTATTCGCAAAACTTGCTGATCTCTATTCCCAGCTTCTTATATTCCTGTATGCGACAGAGTAGAGAGAGAGGGCTGGCTCATTTCAAAATGAATTTACATCTAAATCAGTAGCACTTGCCTATAGATGTAAAAGTGAAGAACTTAACAGGTTTTAGTGTTCTGCACACATCCCTCGCTGGGAGGAATGGTAAAAAGTTAAAAACGAATGAAATGTAAAAAGTAGAAAGTTAGAAACAAAGTTACAACAGCAGAAATTTAGAAACAAACAAAGAGGTAAAATACAAGAAACAAACAAATTTCCAAAGGTCGAAAGTTAAAAACAAACAAAGTTAGAAAGAAAAAAAAAATTAGAAACAAAATTAGAAAGGTAGAAATTTAGAAACAAAGTCAGAAAGGCAAGTGTTGAGCCTTTGACAGGGTACCCTTCCCTCTCGGACCAGGGTGAAAGAGCAGAGGAGGCTGCTGTTCTGCTGAGTTCTTTATTTCACAGTCTCACAGCTGTCTTGAAGGCAGAGTTCGAATGGGGTTACATGATAAAGCCAAGCAGCAGCAGCAGGCAAAACCAGCTTCTTCTATATGCTCCATACACTGTATTTTTTCTTACAGAAGTGTGGATTCTATTTGTTAATTGACCAGTAAGATGAACACACCATTCTAGTTTTCTTTTTCTTAACCCATCCCGGTCTAATTCTAACAGTCGTAAGCCTCACACAAGTGTCATCTGCCCTTGTTCCATAAGGAATCCCTCTACAGACAGGGAGTTGTCACCGGCCCCGTGCTCATGGGCTGCAGGGGACACCTGCACTGAGGAGGAAATGGAAATGGGAAAGAGGGAAATGCAACCGGATGGGACGCACCTCTGGCACCACATTTCCTCTTCTTCCTGCTGTCCTGGAAAGTCCCAAGTAAATCCAGTCCCTCAGACCTTGCCTCCCTGAACACCAGGAGAGCCGGTGTTTTACCCAGATCCCAGTGCCCTGCACGGCTGCGCTGACACGAGCGCAGGCCGATCGCTCCGCCCAGCACCATCCCTCATTTGCCTCCCACGGCTCCCCAAGCGGCCCCAAACCACCCCAGCGTGTCTGTGCCGGGCCCAGGGCCTGCCCCGAGCCCGACCAGAGGCTGTCACCCAGCCCTGCACCAGCTCCCACTCCCGGGAGAGCTGGGAATGCACTGAGAGCTCGGCTCCCCGGGCTCCCCAGCACCCAAACCGGTCCTCAGACACACAAAAATGCCCAACCTGCCCCTCTGGGCACAGCCAAACACCACAATTCCATCATCCCCAAGGAACTCTGGCACTTGCCTCTTCACCTCTGCCCATTTCCAGTAGCCGGGGCTAGGACCGGCCTGTCAGAAAGAGCATTCCCTAGGCAGTTCATCCCAGCACAGAGGAGAAGAGGAGCCTGTCCCTGACCCACACCATGGGCAGGACAAGGGGGGCCCTAGCTGGCTTTGCCTACTCCAACACCAAAGCTCTTGGTCCCAAAGATGGGGCGAGTTCAGTGGTTTTTTCCTGTCCTGAAAGAGAGCAGAAAAGGGAAGTTAATCCCACTGTGGAATCCAAGACTCCTGCATTTCATATTTCTGCTCTGATTGCTCACCGTGCAGTTTTAGCCATGGAAAAAAAAAAAGAGAAAGACACCATATCAAATAAAATTGCCCTTTTCCAGCATTTTTATTCCAGGCATTAAAAGGATGCTCATTTCTCTTCTAGCATTGTTTCCCTCATTTTAGGAGAACCGTTTTCATCCCAGACCCCACTCGTCAGTTGTTCGATCCTCTGGCACTGGATTTGGACAAAAGAAGGGACGCACCTGGACTGCAGGAAATCACTGAGAGAAAACCCTTCCAAAACCTGACAGAGAAAAAACAACAGGACATGCAGGAAGACACAACCCTCATTTGCACGTCTGGAATGCTTTTCTAAAGACTTCTCTGCACCTGGACGCTCCTTGCTCTTGGCTTTCTTTACAAGAATGCATTTGCTGCTAAACACGTCTCAGACCCTTACTTGATCGGGATAAGGTGGGATGGAGATGAAGACTCCCACAGGGAATAGCCAGGGAGATGCAGGGCCTGGGAACATCAAGGACGGAGAAGAGAAGGAACAGGGATTGTTTTTCTTGTTTAGAGCCAGCAGTGCTGTGAGCTTGGAGAACACACGGCACCGCAGGGATCCAGGGCAGGAGCGGGATAACTCCGGGATAAGGGGAATCTGCTCCCGCTCCAGGGCTGTGCCAGTGAAGGAGGGGAATTTTTTAGTGCCTTCATTGCACACAAAAACCAAACCCAGCACCACCGAGCTGGACTTCCGTGAGCTGCAACACAAAGCGGCCCCTGGCCTTTGGGGGAACACAACCTCCCCGAGTCACGGAGCCAGGGGATGACACTTGGGAATGATCCTTGCTGCCTGCAGGCAAATCAGATGAGGGAGCCACAGGAGCTCTGGGGTTTCCTGCTCTTCCTGCAACGCCATCGGTCCAGACCAGGAGACCTTTCCTGGAACAGATCTTCCCTGTAAAGGGAGCTGCACCAAAGCTCAAGCCCTCATTTAGAGACCCTTGGAAAAGCAAAGGTGAGAGGGGATTACCTGGAGCCCCAGGGGACCGAGGTGAAGGCGATGAAGAAGCACACAGCAAAGTGCTTCCACTGCTTCTCACTCCAGCAAGGGGAACATCCCTGGAATTTCATGTCCAGCGTCGCTCCCAAACCCCACCGGTGAACCCACACGTACTCCAGGACTGATCTCCTTCAAACTTCCAGCAGCACAGACCCACCGGGAGGAACTGCAATCCAAGGACACACATCAGCAACCGTCTTCCCGCTTGCCGCTCTCTCCACATTTTCCCTTTCCAGTGGGATGCAGGTGCCACCCCCCAGAGGCAGGAGAACTGCCTTGCAATCCGCTACAAAACCTGCCTGGAAAGCCCAGGATGCCCGCAGCCAGCAGCCGTTTCTCCTGGAGCTCCTGCTGACAGGCATTTGAAGCCTGCTGTGCCTCACAGCTGCTTTTCTGCCAAGGGCATTCCCATCTTTTCTCTTTTAGCCCAAATAAAGGTTTGCAAAGCTGAGTTTTGTGAGAAGTGCTTCATATTTGGATTATTCTTAACTTGGAGTTTCCCTCGGCACCAAAATCAGGGGGTAAACCCAACATGGCCTCAAAGGGCCATAAGATCCCAGATACCTAATCCCCAGTTCCCTCAGGATTGGTTCATTAAAGCTTTTCAGGGGTAATTTGGCAAACTTCAGGGTTTGGTGATTTCACCATCAAAGCCACATGAAACCTGTGCAAAAGGAACTCAACTAAAGCTGGCTAAAAGTGGTCCCTGCTGATGACTCATTAAAACACCCCCTTAAAAAGGAGCTAGGATTGATTCCACACTCACAAACCCCCCTTGCCACGATCGGCGCTCTCTGCCCGCCAAGGACACGGCACCGGGCAGGGACATTTCTCCCACTCCCCGGCAGAGACCTCCTCCTGCCACATCCAGGGAACCGCAGCCGCTCAGGGAACACCAACTTTGTCCTGGGCTGGGAACAGGACAGGGACAAGGAACACTTTGAAGTCATTCCCACCTCGGTGCTGTCCAGACCTGGCAGAAAGCGCTTCCCACACCTCTCCTGGAATTCTCTTCCCCGGCCCTTCCAGCTTCGGAAGGCTTCTGGGGGAGCCTCGGTGCAGCTCAGAAGCTGCACGCGCCTAAAGCATCCCCACGGGAACACGAAGCTTCCCTCGGGCATTTCGTTTCTTTATCCCAAATATTCTCCCCACTCAGCCACAATCTAGAAAGAACAAAAGGGAAAAGAAGGAAGACCAATTAATTCTGACGTAAGGAGTCTTGACTATCCCGACACACTGCCACGTGAAAAAACATCCCTGCCCCTCTAACAAAGCCCTCTGATACTGTCTCCATTCAGGATCAATTATTTAAACGCTGTATTAAGGAGCGTAAGGACACAACGCTTGGAATTCTCAACAACGGCTCAGCTCTCGGCTACTCCAAGCACTTTCCCACCCGGGGAGCTGAGCTGTCCCAGATTTAAACGCCACGTTTGATCCAAATCCGACAGAAATCTGCTCTTGTTTGGTTACTGAGCTTTCCCAAAAGCTGTGCAGTCGAGCCTGGAAATCCTCACTGAAGCTTTGCCATGTCACATCGGGATTTACCCTTGGGAAAACCCCACTGAGCACTTGGGTTTCAAGAGGTTGCACCCGATGTTACAGACGCAGAATTCCTGTGGGGTTTGGCATTTCCTGCACCTCCAAACACGTGAAAAGAATGAAGTGCAGAGTCCCAAGGCTCCATTATTGCCATTCTCCTCACATCCCTTTCCTCAGCTGCACGTGGCTTTGTGCCTCCTCTGAAGGGCTGGAAAGGAATTTGGGAACCCCCCCTCAGCTTCTTCGGTTTTCAGCCTTTTCTCTGAGGCAGCCCAAAAGGCAAACAGGAAAAAAAAACCCCAGAAGTGCACAAAATCCCAGCCCCTCCCAAGATGCAGCTCCTCACACCAAACCTTGGGAGAATCCCTGGTGCTTCCAACACCGCTGCAATCCCACCTGGAGCTGAGCTTACAGGCTGCTCTGCCTAATCCACATGCAAGCCTGGATAGCCCAAAGCCTGCAAGAAAAGAGGAGGCAAAGTGAAGGGGAGAGGGGAAAAAACGGAGTTTCGGGTTTTCCCCGTGTTCGCAACAGGATTGAAGGGCAGGATGGAGAGGTTTCGTGGAAAAGAAGTACCAAAGGCTGCTTCATTGCCAGCAATTAGCGCCGCTCAGGTTGAATCCAAGAGGACAAATGCACCGGGATCAAACAGGAGCGGCCGACAGGATGGGTTATGACACAGATCTGTGAAGCTGGAGCCTTCTTTCTTCTCCCGGGCTCTCCCAGAAATTCTCCATGGCCGGACGTGCTCCCGCTCTCCCCGCTGGGGAGGATGGACTTGGATAGCCCGGCTGACTGGTGAGCCTGAAACAAGAAAGTGATGCAGTGATCCAAGTGTTTTTCCAAGGAAATGACATATTCTCTGGACCTGGGATAACCCATATCCCATGGCCTTCTCCAGGAAGGGTCCCAGCTGGATATGGTCTCCCAGAAAGGATTCCATAGGGGCTCACCTTTTGCCTGGAGCTCGGCTGAAGTCCTCAGCAATGCCAGGGAATGTGGCCATTGGAGGCTTTGGGCAGGATTTGGCTCATTTGCCTTTTTAGGCTTTGTTTCCTTCTCTCAGCCTTCCCACTGGATTGTGGTCTCCGAGGAATACGTAAAATCCCATTGGATTCCTGCTCTTTTGGACATTTGTTTGTACCGTTCCTGTACAAAACGAGGCCCCCTGTTCGATGCTTTTCCCCACCGCTCCCCGGCAGTTTTATCTGCCACTGCATTCCCTGCGTTGCTTGGGCTCTTCCCAGGTCTCTGAGCTCCTTCACAAGGCAGGAGATCGATTTGGCCCAGGAACTAAACCCTCCCGAGGAATTGTCTGATGCCATCTCCGCATTTGACAGCTGATCCTTGTGCTCAAAGGATCCCTCTTTCTTCCCTTCAGCCAATTCCAAGGCTCATGCCCCCAGCTGGGATCAGTCCCCAGTCTGATCCCTGCAGTCTTCCCTGCCGGGATCCTGCTCAGGAATCCATGGGCTACGAATGTAAGAATTAATTCTTCCCACCCCTGCCCAGTTCCAAAGGATTTGGTGTCTGCCTTACCCGGCTGGAGCCTGCTTCCAACTCTGTTCTTGCTGCTTCTGCTGCTTTCCATTTCCCAGGAATTCCACCGACGGAGGGACAGCGTTTTCCACCTCCTCCAGGATTCCCTCTGTTGCGTTTGGGTGCTGGAAGGATATCAAAACTTTATTCCTAATGCTGGGCTCTGCATATGGCCGAGAAAATCCCGGCCTCCACACAGACCCAGATTCCAAACTTTTTGATACATTTTAGCAAACCGAGAAATTCACCTTCCCTGCTCCTTCTTAAGGGCATCCTTCTCTTCCCTTACCCGGCGGGCTCTCTCCCACTGGGGGTGGGTTTTCCCCTTCCCGTGCTAATTAGTCCCTACTTCTAGGAGGTTTAGGTACCTTTCTTCCCTGCGAGGGATTTCTTAACACAGCTACCGAGGCTTTGGGAGTCTTCTTTTTCTCCTACTTTCTGCAAAAACACCCTGTGATCCACAAATGCCACAATCCAGACGCCCAACTTCAACAAGACATCCTTTTTACCTAAAAACACTCACTCTCAACTCTTAGATCTTTGGAAGTTTTACCCCTGCAAAATTCCTCTATCTTTCCACCACTGAATTCCTCAGTCCTGCTTCCAAGGATTTCTTGAATACCATGGGGCTTTTCTCAACATTTACCCCCACGACCTTCCCTACGTGCCCACTGCTCATCACCTCATTTTTCCCTCAATGTCTTCGTTCTCCACCCCAGAGAGTTTGTCAAGTGTTGCCCCCAAAATGTTCCCCATCTGTCCACTACTGAGTTCCCCATTTTGCCTCCAAAATATTCCTTCTGTCCCCTCCAGATTGCATCCACTTTTACCCCCAACATTTTACTTCCTCTACAATATTGATCAAACCTTTTCCATCCCAAAAATGTGCACTCTCTCCCTTAAACAGCACCTCAGCTTTTCCCTCAAAAACGCCCCAGAGAGAAACTCAGATTCAGCCCCCAAACTCCCATTTTCCTACACAAACAGTTCTTGTGGCCCCTCTCAATTCCCCCAGGCTTTCAGCTAAAGGAAGAACTGGAAGCCTATTCCCTCATCTCCGCCCCTGTTTTGCTTTCCCGGAAAACCTTGCGATCCCACACTTTCTCCAAGAGATCTGCTGGGAGTACTGCAAGGTTTGCTCTGTCAAGAGCGCATGGGGGGTTTACAGCACTTGTTCCTCTGCATCTTTACCCTTTCATCAGCTTTCCCCTGGAACGGTGTTGTGGGAGAAGCTTGGAATTACCAGAAATGGATCAGGTGCACATTTCTGCCCCACCAGTTTTTATCTGGTTTGAAATTCCTGGAATTACCCTCAAATGTGCCCTAGAACACTGCTGTGAAAGGATCAATGAGAAGAACAGCCTGAAAGCAGAAAACCACCTCCAGCAGCAGCCAGAATGATCCCATTTCTCTTCTTACCTGGTCCTGCCAGAGCTCCCAACAGCCATTCCCATTCCGAAACAAGAGCTATGGAAGACATTCCTGCTGTCCGTGAGGGTGAGGTGGCAGTTCTGGATGGTCTTTGCTGTGGAACCAGACAACAAACAGAGTGTAAAGGATCTTGGTGGTCCCTTCCAAGCCAAACCACCTCGTGATTCCATGCGTGGATCAGCACCTGTCCCAGCTCCATTCCAGAAACCTCCTCCCATTAACCCAGAACTTTCCTTTTTCTGCTCAACATCAGGGATTTGCTGCCGAGTGCCCCGAGCAGGGGACGCCTCAGCCTTCCCTGGGACCGCAGCATTCCCTGCGCTGCCTCAGCACTCCCTGCGCTGCTGTTCCACGCCCATCCCGTGGTCCAGCGCCTGTGCGGGCTGCAGTGCCGGGCTCTCCCCACAAGGCGGCAGCACCGGGAGCGAGCAGCCCCGGCCGGTCCCGCTGGCTCGGGGCAGCTGCGCCTTGAACCCGCCCTGAGCCGGCGGGGCCGTGAACACAGCGGGCACAAACCCCACCGGTGCCCTTTATTTCACCCTCAGAGGCACAGGATCGCAGCATTTCCTGGGCTGGAAGGGACCCGCAGGGAGCATCGAGTCCAAATCCTGGCCCTGCACCCCAAGAATCCCACCCTGTGCCCGAGAGCCTTGTCCAGACCCAAACTCTTCCCCCAAGATCCTGAAAACACAGAGGGGCTGGGAGAAGGATGACAATGGAGGATTTTTTATATAGATCTCCTTGTACGATCGTTATATAATATTATTAGATAGTCCAGGAACCCATCCCTGTGCCTGGACACCCATCCCTGTGCCGGGACACCCATCCCTGGGCCGGAATACCGATCCCCCGCGGCCCCCACCGTCCGCTCGGGGCTGTCCCCGTTCCCCGCTCACCTCCGAGCCCGGAGCACCCGCCCCGGTGCCCCCGGCCCGGCCGCGCTGCTCCCCGGGCTCCCCGCCATTGCCGCTCCCGGCGAAGAAGGGCGGAAGTCACCGGGACCGCACCAATGTGGCGATCGGGTCAGTGGCTATTCGACCTTCTCAAGATGGCGGCCGGAAGGACCCCCCCCCCCCCCCCCCGCTCCGTCTATTCGACTGCCTGAATGCTCCCGCCTGCCCCAGGCGCCGCTGACCCCACAGTCGGTGTCCGCATAGCGGGAAACGCCTCAGAAATCTGCGTGCAAGCGCTGGGCTGGCGTCGGCGTCGGCGTTGCGTTCAGGCAGCCGAATAGACGCACCTTGGGGGGGGCCTTCCCTGCCGCCATATTGAGAAGGTCAGAAAACAGCGTACACGGCCGCCATCTTTAGTGTGGCGGTGACGAAACTTCCGCCCTTCGCCGCCATCTTGGGTGCTGGCAGAAGCCACTTCCGGTCGAGCCGCCATCTTTAGTGTGGTACACTTAAGGGCCCCCGCCGCTCCTCACAAGGGCGTCTATTCGGCTGCCTGAATCCGGCCCGGACTCCGACGCCGGCCCCGCGCTTTCCGCGAGATTTTCCGCGGTGCTTCCCGGTGCGAGGACACGGCTGGTGGGGTCAGCGGCGCCGGAGGCGGGCGACTGCTCCGCGACCGGCGGCAGGCATCGGCAGGGACACCTCTCAAAGGGGCCTAGTGCGTCCGCCATCTTGAGTGTGGCGGAAGTGTAAACCACCCTCTGCAAGGTCCTGGCAGGTTCTAATAAAAACGTCACTTAACGCCGTCCCGAGAGCGCCCAACTGCGCCTTCCTTTCCGAGCCGCCTCCTTGAGAGCGACACGCGGGCGGCTCGATTCCGACCGTGCCCGCCCGGTGCCCCCCGCCCAGGTCGCGCTGCGACCGCGCCTCTGCTGCCCGGCAAAACCGGCCCCGCCCCCCGCCCTGTCATTCCTCGCGGTCACCGCCCCGCACGGCGCCCACTCCTTTCCATAGCTGTGGCCCCGCTCACGCACGGCCGTGTCCCTCGGCGCTCCGAGCCGCCCTTCGCCCCTCCCCTCCGCTGACAGACACCGCCCCGCTCGCTCCCGCTCCTTGCCCTTGCCACGCTCGGCAGCCACCGAGGCCGCCGCCCGCCCTCTCGGCTCAGCCGGCACCGGGCGGCAGCAGCGCCGGGGCGCCGTGTCGGGGGCGGCAGTGCCGCGCTCTCGCCACCAGGCGGCAGCAGCGCCGCCCAGCTCAGCCCGGGGGCAGGGACAGAGCAGAGGGAAAAGCCGCCTCTGGGCGCTCTGCAGCTCCTGCAGCCCGAGCGTCTCGGCTCCTGGGGCCAGGCACTTGCTTCTTTCCTTCCTACAGAAAAACGCCGGCTCGTTATTCGCAAAACTTGCTGATCTCTATTCCCAGCTTCTTATATTCCTGTATGCGACAGAGTAGAGAGAGAGGGCTGGCTCATTTCAAAATGAATTTACATCTAAATCAGTAGCACTTGCCTATAGATGTAAAAGTGAAGAACTTAACAGGTTTTAGTGTTCTGCACACATCCCTCGCTGGGAGGAATGGTAAAAAGTTAAAAACGAATGAAATGTAAAAAGTAGAAAGTTAGAAACAAAGTTACAACAGCAGAAATTTAGAAACAAACAAAGAGGTAAAATACAAGAAACAAACAAATTTCCAAAGGTCGAAAGTTAAAAACAAACAAAGTTAGAAAGAAAAAAAAAATTAGAAACAAAATTAGAAAGGTAGAAATTTAGAAACAAAGTCAGAAAGGCAAGTGTTGAGCCTTTGACAGGGTACCCTTCCCTCTCGGACCAGGGTGAAAGAGCAGAGGAGGCTGCTGTTCTGCTGAGTTCTTTATTTCACAGTCTCACAGCTGTCTTGAAGGCAGAGTTCGAATGGGGTTACATGATAAAGCCAAGCAGCAGCAGCAGGCAAAACCAGCTTCTTCTATATGCTCCATACACTGTATTTTTTCTTACAGAAGTGTGGATTCTATTTGTTAATTGACCAGTAAGATGAACACACCATTCTAGTTTTCTTTTTCTTAACCCATCCCGGTCTAATTCTAACAGTCGTAAGCCTCACACAAGTGTCATCTGCCCTTGTTCCATAAGGAATCCCTCTACAGACAGGGAGTTGTCACCGGCCCCGTGCTCATGGGCTGCAGGGGACACCTGCACTGAGGAGGAAATGGAAATGGGAAAGAGGGAAATGCAACCGGATGGGACGCACCTCTGGCACCACATTTCCTCTTCTTCCTGCTGTCCTGGAAAGTCCCAAGTAAATCCAGTCCCTCAGACCTTGCCTCCCTGAACACCAGGAGAGCCGGTGTTTTACCCAGATCCCAGTGCCCTGCACGGCTGCGCTGACACGAGCGCAGGCCGATCGCTCCGCCCAGCACCATCCCTCATTTGCCTCCCACGGCTCCCCAAGCGGCCCCAAACCACCCCAGCGTGTCTGTGCCGGGCCCAGGGCCTGCCCCGAGCCCGACCAGAGGCTGTCACCCAGCCCTGCACCAGCTCCCACTCCCGGGAGAGCTGGGAATGCACTGAGAGCTCGGCTCCCCGGGCTCCCCAGCACCCAAACCGGTCCTCACACACACAAAAATGCCCAACCTGCCCCTCTGGGCACAGCCAAACACCACAATTCCATCATCCCCAAGGAACTCTGGCACTTGCCTCTTCACCTCTGCCCATTTCCAGTAGCCGGGGCTAGGACCGGCCTGTCAGAAAGAGCATTCCCTAGGCAGTTCATCCCAGCCCAGAGGAGAAGAGGAGCCTGTCCCTGACCCACACCATGGGCAGGACAAGGGGGGCCCTAGCTGGCTTTGCCTACTCCAACACCAAAGCTCTTGGTCCCAAAGATGGGGCGAGTTCAGTGGTTTTTTCCTGTCCTGAAAGAGAGCAGAAAAGGGAAGTTAATCCCACTGTGGAATCCAAGACTCCTGCATTTCATATTTCTGCTCTGATTGCTCACCGTGCAGTTTTAGCCATGGAAAAAAAAAAAGAGAAAGACACCATATCAAATAAAATTGCCCTTTTCCAGCATTTTTATTCCAGGCATTAAAAGGATGCTCATTTCTCTTCTAGCATTGTTTCCCTCATTTTAGGAGAACCGTTTTCATCCCAGACCCCACTCGTCAGTTGTTCGATCCTCTGGCACTGGATTTGGACAAAAGAAGGGACGCACCTGGACTGCAGGAAATCACTGAGAGAAAACCCTTCCAAAACCTGACAGAGAAAAAACAACAGGACATGCAGGAAGACACAACCTTCATTTGCACGTCTGGAATGCTTTTCTAAAGACTTCTCTGCACCTGGACGCTCCTTGCTCTTGGCTTTCTTTACAAGAATGCATTTGCTGCTAAACACGTCTCAGACCCTTACTTGATCGGGATAAGGTGGGATGGAGATGAAGACTCCCACAGGGAATAGCCAGGGAGATGCAGGGCCTGGGAACATCAAGGACGGAGAAGAGAAGGAACAGGGATTGTTTTTCTTGTTTAGAGCCAGCAGTGCTGTGAGCTTGGAGAACACACGGCACCGCAGGGATCCAGGGCAGGAGCGGGATAACTCCGGGATAAGGGGAATCTGCTCCCGCTCCAGGGCTGTGCCAGTGAAGGAGGGGAATTTTTTAGTGCCTTCATTGCACACAAAAACCAAACCCAGCACCACCGAGCTGGACTTCCGTGAGCTGCAACACAAAGCGGCCCCTGGCCTTTGGGGGAACACAACCTCCCCGAGTCACGGAGCCAGGGGATGACACTTGGGAATGATCCTTGCTGCCTGCAGGCAAATCAGATGAGGGAGCCACAGGAGCTCTGGGGTTTCCTGCTCTTCCTGCAACGCCATCGGTCCAGACCAGGAGACCTTTCCTGGAACAGATCTTCCCTGTAAAGGGAGCTGCACCAAAGCTCAAGCCCTCATTTAGAGACCCTTGGAAAAGCAAAGGTGAGAGGGGATTACCTGGAGCCCCAGGGGACCGAGGTGAAGGCGATGAAGAAGCAGACAGCAAAGTGCTTCCACTGCTTCTCACTCCAGCAAGGGGAACATCCCTGGAATTTCATGTCCAGCGTCGCTCCCAAACCCCACCGGTGAACCCACACGTACTCCAGGACTGATCTCCTTCAAACTTCCAGCAGCACAGACCCACCGGGAGGAACTGCAATCCAAGGACACACATCAGCAACCGTCTTCCCGCTTGCCGCTCTCTCCACATTTTCCCTTTCCAGTGGGATGCAGGTGCCACCCCCCAGAGGCAGGAGAACTGCCTTGCAATCCGCTACAAAACCTGCCTGGAAAGCCCAGGATGCCCGCAGCCAGCAGCCGTTTCTCCTGGAGCTCCTGCTGACAGGCATTTGAAGCCTGCTGTGCCTCACAGCTGCTTTTCTGCCAAGGGCATTCCCATCTTTTCTCTTTTAGCCCAAATAAAGGTTTGCAAAGCTGAGTTTTGTGAGAAGTGCTTCATATTTGGATTATTCTTAACTTGGAGTTTCCCTCGGCACCAAAATCAGGGGGTAAACCCAACATGGCCTCAAAGGGCCATAAGATCCCAGATACCTAATCCCCAGTTCCCTCAGGATTGGTTCATTAAAGCTTTTCAGGGGTAATTTGGCAAACTTCAGGGTTTGGTGATTTCACCATCAAAGCCACATGAAACCTGTGCAAAAGGAACTCAACTAAAGCTGGCTAAAAGTGGTCCCTGCTGATGACTCATTAAAACACCCCCTTAAAAAGGAGCTAGGATTGATTCCACACTCACAAACCCCCCTTGCCACGATCGGCGCTCTCTGCCCGCCAAGGACACGGCACCGGGCAGGGACATTTCTCCCACTCCCCGGCAGAGACCTCCTCCTGCCACATCCAGGGAACCGCAGCCGCTCAGGGAACACCAACTTTGTCCTGGGCTGGGAACAGGACAGGGACAAGGAACACTTTGAAGTCATTCCCACCTCGGTGCTGTCCAGACCTGGCAGAAAGCGCTTCCCACACCTCTCCTGGAATTCTCTTCCCCGGCCCTTCCAGCTTCGGAAGGCTTCTGGGGGAGCCTCGGTGCAGCTCAGAAGCTGCACGCGCCTAAAGCATCCCCACGGGAACACGAAGCTTCCCTCGGGCATTTCGTTTCTTTATCCCAAATATTCTCCCCACTCAGCCACAATCTAGAAAGAACAAAAGGGAAAAGAAGGAAGACCAATTAATTCTGACGTAAGGAGTCTTGACTATCCCGACACACTGCCACGTGAAAAAACATCCCTGCCCCTCTAACAAAGCCCTCTGATACTGTCTCCATTCAGGATCAATTATTTAAACGCTGTATTAAGGAGCGTAAGGACACAACGCTTGGAATTCTCAACAACGGCTCAGCTCTCGGCTACTCCAAGCACTTTCCCACCCGGGGAGCTGAGCTGTCCCAGATTTAAACGCCACGTTTGATCCAAATCCGACAGAAATCTGCTCTTGTTTGGTTACTGAGCTTTCCCAAAAGCTGTGCAGTCGAGCCTGGAAATCCTCACTGAAGCTTTGCCATGTCACATCGGGATTTACCCTTGGGAAAACCCCACTGAGCACTTGGGTTTCAAGAGGTTGCACCCGATGTTACAGACGCAGAATTCCTGTGGGGTTTGGCATTTCCTGCACCTCCAAACACGTGAAAAGAATGAAGTGCAGAGTCCCAAGGCTCCATTATTGCCATTCTCCTCACATCCCTTTCCTCAGCTGCACGTGGCTTTGTGCCTCCTCTGAAGGGCTGGAAAGGAATTTGGGAACCCCCCCTCAGCTTCTTCGGTTTTCAGCCTTTTCTCTGAGGCAGCCCAAAAGGCAAACAGGAAAAAAAAACCCCAGAAGTGCACAAAATCCCAGCCCCTCCCAAGATGCAGCTCCTCACACCAAACCTTGGGAGAATCCCTGGTGCTTCCAACACCGCTGCAATCCCACCTGGAGCTGAGCTTACAGGCTGCTCTGCCTAATCCACATGCAAGCCTGGATAGCCCAAAGCCTGCAAGAAAAGAGGAGGCAAAGTGAAGGGGAGAGGGGAAAAAACGGAGTTTCGGGTTTTCCCCGTGTTCGCAACAGGATTGAAGGGCAGGATGGAGAGGTTTCGTGGAAAAGAAGTACCAAAGGCTGCTTCATTGCCAGCAATTAGCGCCGCTCAGGTTGAATCCAAGAGGACAAATGCACCGGGATCAAACAGGAGCGGCCGACAGGATGGGTTATGACACAGATCTGTGAAGCTGGAGCCTTCTTTCTTCTCCCGGGCTCTCCCAGAAATTCTCCATGGCCGGACGTGCTCCCGCTCTCCCCGCTGGGGAGGATGGACTTGGATAGCCCGGCTGACTGGTGAGCCTGAAACAAGAAAGTGATGCAGTGATCCAAGTGTTTTTCCAAGGAAATGACATATTCTCTGGACCTGGGATAACCCATATCCCATGGCCTTCTCCAGGAAGGGTCCCAGCTGGATATGGTCTCCCAGAAAGGATTCCATAGGGGCTCACCTTTTGCCTGGAGCTCGGCTGAAGTCCTCAGCAATGCCAGGGAATGTGGCCATTGGAGGCTTTGGGCAGGATTTGGCTCATTTGCCTTTTTAGGCTTTGTTTCCTTCTCTCAGCCTTCCCACTGGATTGTGGTCTCCGAGGAATACGTAAAATCCCATTGGATTCCTGCTCTTTTGGACATTTGTTTGTACCGTTCCTGTACAAAACGAGGCCCCCTGTTCGATGCTTTTCCCCACCGCTCCCCGGCAGTTTTATCTGCCACTGCATTCCCTGCGTTGCTTGGGCTCTTCCCAGGTCTCTGAGCTCCTTCACAAGGCAGGAGATCGATTTGGCCCAGGAACTAAACCCTCCCGAGGAATTGTCTGATGCCATCTCCGCATTTGACAGCTGATCCTTGTGCTCAAAGGATCCCTCTTTCTTCCCTTCAGCCAATTCCAAGGCTCATGCCCCCAGCTGGGATCAGTCCCCAGTCTGATCCCTGCAGTCTTCCCTGCCGGGATCCTGCTCAGGAATCCATGGGCTACGAATGTAAGAATTAATTCTTCCCACCCCTGCCCAGTTCCAAAGGATTTGGTGTCTGCCTTACCCGGCTGGAGCCTGCTTCCAACTCTGTTCTTGCTGCTTCTGCTGCTTTCCATTTCCCAGGAATTCCACCGACGGAGGGACAGCGTTTTCCACCTCCTCCAGGATTCCCTCTGTTGCGTTTGGGTGCTGGAAGGATATCAAAACTTTATTCCTAATGCTGGGCTCTGCATATGGCCGAGAAAATCCCGGCCTCCACACAGACCCAGATTCCAAACTTTTTGATACATTTTAGCAAACCGAGAAATTCACCTTCCCTGCTCCTTCTTAAGGGCATCCTTCTCTTCCCTTACCCGGCGGGCTCTCTCCCACTGGGGGTGGGTTTTCCCCTTCCCGTGCTAATTAGTCCCTACTTCTAGGAGGTTTAGGTACCTTTCTTCCCTGCGAGGGATTTCTTAACACAGCTACCGAGGCTTTGGGAGTCTTCTTTTTCTCCTACTTTCTGCAAAAACACCCTGTGATCCACAAATGCCACAATCCAGACGCCCAACTTCAACAAGACATCCTTTTTACCTAAAAACACTCACTCTCAACTCTTAGATCTTTGGAAGTTTTACCCCTGCAAAATTCCTCTATCTTTCCACCACTGAATTCCTCAGTCCTGCTTCCAAGGATTTCTTGAATACCATGGGGCTTTTCTCAACATTTACCCCCACGACCTTCCCTACGTGCCCACTGCTCATCACCTCATTTTTCCCTCAATGTCTTCGTTCTCCACCCCAGAGAGTTTGTCAAGTGTTGCCCCCAAAATGTTCCCCATCTGTCCACTACTGAGTTCCCCATTTTGCCTCCAAAATATTCCTTCTGTCCCCTCCAGATTGCATCCACTTTTACCCCCAACATTTTACTTCCTCTACAATATTGATCAAACCTTTTCCATCCCAAAAATGTGCACTCTCTCCCTTAAACAGCACCTCAGCTTTTCCCTCAAAAACGCCCCAGAGAGAAACTCAGATTCAGCCCCCAAACTCCCATTTTCCTACACAAACAGTTCTTGTGGCCCCTCTCAATTCCCCCAGGCTTTCAGCTAAAGGAAGAACTGGAAGCCTATTCCCTCATCTCCGCCCCTGTTTTGCTTTCCCGGAAAACCTTGCGATCCCACACTTTCTCCAAGAGATCTGCTGGGAGTACTGCAAGGTTTGCTCTGTCAAGAGCGCATGGGGGGTTTACAGCACTTGTTCCTCTGCATCTTTACCCTTTCATCAGCTTTCCCCTGGAACGGTGTTGTGGGAGAAGCTTGGAATTACCAGAAATGGATCAGGTGCACATTTCTGCCCCACCAGTTTTTATCTGGTTTGAAATTCCTGGAATTACCCTCAAATGTGCCCTAGAACACTGCTGTGAAAGGATCAATGAGAAGAACAGCCTGAAAGCAGAAAACCACCTCCAGCAGCAGCCAGAATGATCCCATTTCTCTTCTTACCTGGTCCTGCCAGAGCTCCCAACAGCCATTCCCATTCCGAAACAAGAGCTATGGAAGACATTCCTGCTGTCCGTGAGGGTGAGGTGGCAGTTCTGGATGGTCTTTGCTGTGGAACCAGACAACAAACAGAGTGTAAAGGATCTTGGTGGTCCCTTCCAAGCCAAACCACCTCGTGATTCCATGCGTGGATCAGCACCTGTCCCAGCTCCATTCCAGAAACCTCCTCCCATTAACCCAGAACTTTCCTTTTTCTGCTCAACATCAGGGATTTGCTGCCGAGTGCCCCGAGCAGGGGACGCCTCAGCCTTCCCTGGGACCGCAGCATTCCCTGCGCTGCCTCAGCACTCCCTGCGCTGCTGTTCCACGCCCATCCCGTGGTCCAGCGCCTGTGCGGGCTGCAGTGCCGGGCTCTCCCCACAAGGCGGCAGCACCGGGAGCGAGCAGCCCCGGCCGGTCCCGCTGGCTCGGGGCAGCTGCGCCTTGAACCCGCCCTGAGCCGGCGGGGCCGTGAACACAGCGGGCACAAACCCCACCGGTGCCCTTTATTTCACCCTCAGAGGCACAGGATCGCAGCATTTCCTGGGCTGGAAGGGACCCGCAGGGAGCATCGAGTCCAAATCCTGGCCCTGCACCCCAAGAATCCCACCCTGTGCCCGAGAGCCTTGTCCAGACCCAAACTCTTCCCCCAAGATCCTGAAAACACAGAGGGGCTGGGAGAAGGATGACAATGGAGGATTTTTTATATAGATCTCCTTGTACGATCGTTATATAATATTATTAGATAGTCCAGGAACCCATCCCTGTGCCTGGACACCCATCCCTGTGCCGGGACACCCATCCCTGGGCCGGAATACCGATCCCCCGCGGCCCCCACCGTCCGCTCGGGGCTGTCCCCGTTCCCCGCTCACCTCCGAGCCCGGAGCACCCGCCCCGGTGCCCCCGGCCCGGCCGCGCTGCTCCCCGGGCTCCCCGCCATTGCCGCTCCCGGCGAAGAAGGGCGGAAGTCACCGGGACCGCACCAATGTGGCGATCGGGTCAGTGGCTATTCGACCTTCTCAAGATGGCGGCCGGAAGGACCCCCCCCCCCCCGCTCCGTCTATTCGACTGCCTGAATGCTCCCGCCTGCCCCAGGCGCCGCTGACCCCACAGTCGGTGTCCGCATAGCGGGAAACGCCTCAGAAATCTGCGTGCAAGCGCTGGGCTGGCGTCGGCGTCGGCGTTGCGTTCAGGCAGCCGAATAGACGCACCTTGGGGGGGGCCTTCCCTGCCGCCATATTGAGAAGGTCAGAAAACAGCGTACACGGCCGCCATCTTTAGTGTGGCGGTGACGAAACTTCCGCCCTTCGCCGCCATCTTGGGTGCTGGCAGAAGCCACTTCCGGTCGAGCCGCCATCTTTAGTGTGGTACACTTAAGGGCCCCCGCCGCTCCTCACAAGGGCGTCTATTCGGCTGCCTGAATCCGGCCCGGACTCCGACGCCGGCCCCGCGCTTTCCGCGAGATTTTCCGCGGTGCTTCCCGGTGCGAGGACACGGCTGGTGGGGTCAGCGGCGCCGGAGGCGGGCGACTGCTCCGCGACCGGCGGCAGGCATCGGCAGGGACACCTCTCAAAGGGGCCTAGTGCGTCCGCCATCTTGAGTGTGGCGGAAGTGTAAACCACCCTCTGCAAGGTCCTGGCAGGTTCTAATAAAAACGTCACTTAACGCCGTCCCGAGAGCGCCCAACTGCGCCTTCCTTTCCGAGCCGCCTCCTTGAGAGCGACACGCGGGCGGCTCGATTCCGACCGTGCCCGCCCGGTGCCCCCCGCCCAGGTCGCGCTGCGACCGCGCCTCTGCTGCCCGGCAAAACCGGCCCCGCCCCCCGCCCTGTCATTCCTCGCGGTCACCGCCCCGCACGGCGCCCACTCCTTTCCATAGCTGTGGCCCCGCTCACGCACGGCCGTGTCCCTCGGCGCTCCGAGCCGCCCTTCGCCCCTCCCCTCCGCTGACAGACACCGCCCCGCTCGCTCCCGCTCCTTGCCCTTGCCACGCTCGGCAGCCACCGAGGCCGCCGCCCGCCCTCTCGGCTCAGCCGGCACCGGGCGGCAGCAGCGCCGGGGCGCCGTGTCGGGGGCGGCAGTGCCGCGCTCTCGCCACCAGGCGGCAGCAGCGCCGCCCAGCTCAGCCCGGGGGCAGGGACAGAGCAGAGGGAAAAGCCGCCTCTGGGCGCTCTGCAGCTCCTGCAGCCCGAGCGTCTCGGCTCCTGGGGCCAGGCACTTGCTTCTTTCCTTCCTACAGAAAAACGCCGGCTCGTTATTCGCAAAACTTGCTGATCTCTATTCCCAGCTTCTTATATTCCTGTATGCGACAGAGTAGAGAGAGAGGGCTGGCTCATTTCAAAATGAATTTACATCTAAATCAGTAGCACTTGCCTATAGATGTAAAAGTGAAGAACTTAACAGGTTTTAGTGTTCTGCACACATCCCTCGCTGGGAGGAATGGTAAAAAGTTAAAAACGAATGAAATGTAAAAAGTAGAAAGTTAGAAACAAAGTTACAACAGCAGAAATTTAGAAACAAACAAAGAGGTAAAATACAAGAAACAAACAAATTTCCAAAGGTCGAAAGTTAAAAACAAACAAAGTTAGAAAGAAAAAAAAAATTAGAAACAAAATTAGAAAGGTAGAAATTTAGAAACAAAGTCAGAAAGGCAAGTGTTGAGCCTTTGACAGGGTACCCTTCCCTCTCGGACCAGGGTGAAAGAGCAGAGGAGGCTGCTGTTCTGCTGAGTTCTTTATTTCACAGTCTCACAGCTGTCTTGAAGGCAGAGTTCGAATGGGGTTACATGATAAAGCCAAGCAGCAGCAGCAGGCAAAACCAGCTTCTTCTATATGCTCCATACACTGTATTTTTTCTTACAGAAGTGTGGATTCTATTTGTTAATTGACCAGTAAGATGAACACACCATTCTAGTTTTCTTTTTCTTAACCCATCCCGGTCTAATTCTAACAGTCGTAAGCCTCACACAAGTGTCATCTGCCCTTGTTCCATAAGGAATCCCTCTACAGACAGGGAGTTGTCACCGGCCCCGTGCTCATGGGCTGCAGGGGACACCTGCACTGAGGAGGAAATGGAAATGGGAAAGAGGGAAATGCAACCGGATGGGACGCACCTCTGGCACCACATTTCCTCTTCTTCCTGCTGTCCTGGAAAGTCCCAAGTAAATCCAGTCCCTCAGACCTTGCCTCCCTGAACACCAGGAGAGCCGGTGTTTTACCCAGATCCCAGTGCCCTGCACGGCTGCGCTGACACGAGCGCAGGCCGATCGCTCCGCCCAGCACCATCCCTCATTTGCCTCCCACGGCTCCCCAAGCGGCCCCAAACCACCCCAGCGTGTCTGTGCCGGGCCCAGGGCCTGCCCCGAGCCCGACCAGAGGCTGTCACCCAGCCCTGCACCAGCTCCCACTCCCGGGAGAGCTGGGAATGCACTGAGAGCTCGGCTCCCCGGGCTCCCCAGCACCCAAACCGGTCCTCAGACACACAAAAATGCCCAACCTGCCCCTCTGGGCACAGCCAAACACCACAATTCCATCATCCCCAAGGAACTCTGGCACTTGCCTCTTCACCTCTGCCCATTTCCAGTAGCCGGGGCTAGGACCGGCCTGTCAGAAAGAGCATTCCCTAGGCAGTTCATCCCAGCACAGAGGAGAAGAGGAGCCTGTCCCTGACCCACACCATGGGCAGGACAAGGGGGGCCCTAGCTGGCTTTGCCTACTCCAACACCAAAGCTCTTGGTCCCAAAGATGGGGCGAGTTCAGTGGTTTTTTCCTGTCCTGAAAGAGAGCAGAAAAGGGAAGTTAATCCCACTGTGGAATCCAAGACTCCTGCATTTCATATTTCTGCTCTGATTGCTCACCGTGCAGTTTTAGCCATGGAAAAAAAAAAAGAGAAAGACACCATATCAAATAAAATTGCCCTTTTCCAGCATTTTTATTCCAGGCATTAAAAGGATGCTCATTTCTCTTCTAGCATTGTTTCCCTCATTTTAGGAGAACCGTTTTCATCCCAGACCCCACTCGTCAGTTGTTCGATCCTCTGGCACTGGATTTGGACAAAAGAAGGGACGCACCTGGACTGCAGGAAATCACTGAGAGAAAACCCTTCCAAAACCTGACAGAGAAAAAACAACAGGACATGCAGGAAGACACAACCCTCATTTGCACGTCTGGAATGCTTTTCTAAAGACTTCTCTGCACCTGGACGCTCCTTGCTCTTGGCTTTCTTTACAAGAATGCATTTGCTGCTAAACACGTCTCAGACCCTTACTTGATCGGGATAAGGTGGGATGGAGATGAAGACTCCCACAGGGAATAGCCAGGGAGATGCAGGGCCTGGGAACATCAAGGACGGAGAAGAGAAGGAACAGGGATTGTTTTTCTTGTTTAGAGCCAGCAGTGCTGTGAGCTTGGAGAACACACGGCACCGCAGGGATCCAGGGCAGGAGCGGGATAACTCCGGGATAAGGGGAATCTGCTCCCGCTCCAGGGCTGTGCCAGTGAAGGAGGGGAATTTTTTAGTGCCTTCATTGCACACAAAAACCAAACCCAGCACCACCGAGCTGGACTTCCGTGAGCTGCAACACAAAGCGGCCCCTGGCCTTTGGGGGAACACAACCTCCCCGAGTCACGGAGCCAGGGGATGACACTTGGGAATGATCCTTGCTGCCTGCAGGCAAATCAGATGAGGGAGCCACAGGAGCTCTGGGGTTTCCTGCTCTTCCTGCAACGCCATCGGTCCAGACCAGGAGACCTTTCCTGGAACAGATCTTCCCTGTAAAGGGAGCTGCACCAAAGCTCAAGCCCTCATTTAGAGACCCTTGGAAAAGCAAAGGTGAGAGGGGATTACCTGGAGCCCCAGGGGACCGAGGTGAAGGCGATGAAGAAGCACACAGCAAAGTGCTTCCACTGCTTCTCACTCCAGCAAGGGGAACATCCCTGGAATTTCACGTCCAGCGTCGCTCCCAAACCCCACCGGTGAACCCACACGTACTCCAGGACTGATCTCCTTCAAACTTCCAGCAGCACAGACCCACCGGGAGGAACTGCAATCCAAGGACACACATCAGCAACCGTCTTCCCGCTTGCCGCTCTCTCCACATTTTCCCTTTCCAGTGGGATGCAGGTGCCACCCCCCAGAGGCAGGAGAACTGCCTTGCAATCCGCTACAAAACCTGCCTGGAAAGCCCAGGATGCCCGCAGCCAGCAGCCGTTTCTCCTGGAGCTCCTGCTGACAGGCATTTGAAGCCTGCTGTGCCTCACAGCTGCTTTTCTGCCAAGGGCATTCCCATCTTTTCTCTTTTAGCCCAAATAAAGGTTTGCAAAGCTGAGTTTTGTGAGAAGTGCTTCATATTTGGATTATTCTTAACTTGGAGTTTCCCTCGGCACCAAAATCAGGGGGTAAACCCAACATGGCCTCAAAGGGCCATAAGATCCCAGATACCTAATCCCCAGTTCCCTCAGGATTGGTTCATTAAAGCTTTTCAGGGGTAATTTGGCAAACTTCAGGGTTTGGTGATTTCACCATCAAAGCCACATGAAACCTGTGCAAAAGGAACTCAACTAAAGCTGGCTAAAAGTGGTCCCTGCTGATGACTCATTAAAACACCCCCTTAAAAAGGAGCTAGGATTGATTCCACACTCACAAACCCCCCTTGCCACGATCGGCGCTCTCTGCCCGCCAAGGACACGGCACCGGGCAGGGACATTTCTCCCACTCCCCGGCAGAGACCTCCTCCTGCCACATCCAGGGAACCGCAGCCGCTCAGGGAACACCAACTTTGTCCTGGGCTGGGAACAGGACAGGGACAAGGAACACTTTGAAGTCATTCCCACCTCGGTGCTGTCCAGACCTGGCAGAAAGCGCTTCCCACACCTCTCCTGGAATTCTCTTCCCCGGCCCTTCCAGCTTCGGAAGGCTTCTGGGGGAGCCTCGGTGCAGCTCAGAAGCTGCACGCGCCTAAAGCATCCCCACGGGAACACGAAGCTTCCCTCGGGCATTTCGTTTCTTTATCCCAAATATTCTCCCCACTCAGCCACAATCTAGAAAGAACAAAAGGGAAAAGAAGGAAGACCAATTAATTCTGACGTAAGGAGTCTTGACTATCCCGACACACTGCCACGTGAAAAAACATCCCTGCCCCTCTAACAAAGCCCTCTGATACTGTCTCCATTCAGGATCAATTATTTAAACGCTGTATTAAGGAGCGTAAGGACACAACGCTTGGAATTCTCAACAACGGCTCAGCTCTCGGCTACTCCAAGCACTTTCCCACCCGGGGAGCTGAGCTGTCCCAGATTTAAACGCCACGTTTGATCCAAATCCGACAGAAATCTGCTCTTGTTTGGTTACTGAGCTTTCCCAAAAGCTGTGCAGTCGAGCCTGGAAATCCTCACTGAAGCTTTGCCATGTCACATCGGGATTTACCCTTGGGAAAACCCCACTGAGCACTTGGGTTTCAAGAGGTTGCACCCGATGTTACAGACGCAGAATTCCTGTGGGGTTTGGCATTTCCTGCACCTCCAAACACGTGAAAAGAATGAAGTGCAGAGTCCCAAGGCTCCATTATTGCCATTCTCCTCACATCCCTTTCCTCAGCTGCACGTGGCTTTGTGCCTCCTCTGAAGGGCTGGAAAGGAATTTGGGAACCCCCCCTCAGCTTCTTCGGTTTTCAGCCTTTTCTCTGAGGCAGCCCAAAAGGCAAACAGGAAAAAAAAACCCCAGAAGTGCACAAAATCCCAGCCCCTCCCAAGATGCAGCTCCTCACACCAAACCTTGGGAGAATCCCTGGTGCTTCCAACACCGCTGCAATCCCACCTGGAGCTGAGCTTACAGGCTGCTCTGCCTAATCCACATGCAAGCCTGGATAGCCCAAAGCCTGCAAGAAAAGAGGAGGCAAAGTGAAGGGGAGAGGGGAAAAAACGGAGTTTCGGGTTTTCCCCGTGTTCGCAACAGGATTGAAGGGCAGGATGGAGAGGTTTCGTGGAAAAGAAGTACCAAAGGCTGCTTCATTGCCAGCAATTAGCGCCGCTCAGGTTGAATCCAAGAGGACAAATGCACCGGGATCAAACAGGAGCGGCCGACAGGATGGGTTATGACACAGATCTGTGAAGCTGGAGCCTTCTTTCTTCTCCCGGGCTCTCCCAGAAATTCTCCATGGCCGGACGTGCTCCCGCTCTCCCCGCTGGGGAGGATGGACTTGGATAGCCCGGCTGACTGGTGAGCCTGAAACAAGAAAGTGATGCAGTGATCCAAGTGTTTTTCCAAGGAAATGACATATTCTCTGGACCTGGGATAACCCATATCCCATGGCCTTCTCCAGGAAGGGTCCCAGCTGGATATGGTCTCCCAGAAAGGATTCCATAGGGGCTCACCTTTTGCCTGGAGCTCGGCTGAAGTCCTCAGCAATGCCAGGGAATGTGGCCATTGGAGGCTTTGGGCAGGATTTGGCTCATTTGCCTTTTTAGGCTTTGTTTCCTTCTCTCAGCCTTCCCACTGGATTGTGGTCTCCGAGGAATACGTAAAATCCCATTGGATTCCTGCTCTTTTGGACATTTGTTTGTACCGTTCCTGTACAAAACGAGGCCCCCTGTTCGATGCTTTTCCCCACCGCTCCCCGGCAGTTTTATCTGCCACTGCATTCCCTGCGTTGCTTGGGCTCTTCCCAGGTCTCTGAGCTCCTTCACAAGGCAGGAGATCGATTTGGCCCAGGAACTAAACCCTCCCGAGGAATTGTCTGATGCCATCTCCGCATTTGACAGCTGATCCTTGTGCTCAAAGGATCCCTCTTTCTTCCCTTCAGCCAATTCCAAGGCTCATGCCCCCAGCTGGGATCAGTCCCCAGTCTGATCCCTGCAGTCTTCCCTGCCGGGATCCTGCTCAGGAATCCATGGGCTACGAATGTAAGAATTAATTCTTCCCACCCCTGCCCAGTTCCAAAGGATTTGGTGTCTGCCTTACCCGGCTGGAGCCTGCTTCCAACTCTGTTCTTGCTGCTTCTGCTGCTTTCCATTTCCCAGGAATTCCACCGACGGAGGGACAGCGTTTTCCACCTCCTCCAGGATTCCCTCTGTTGCGTTTGGGTGCTGGAAGGATATCAAAACTTTATTCCTAATGCTGGGCTCTGCATATGGCCGAGAAAATCCCGGCCTCCACACAGACCCAGATTCCAAACTTTTTGATACATTTTAGCAAACCGAGAAATTCACCTTCCCTGCTCCTTCTTAAGGGCATCCTTCTCTTCCCTTACCCGGCGGGCTCTCTCCCACTGGGGGTGGGTTTTCCCCTTCCCGTGCTAATTAGTCCCTACTTCTAGGAGGTTTAGGTACCTTTCTTCCCTGCGAGGGATTTCTTAACACAGCTACCGAGGCTTTGGGAGTCTTCTTTTTCTCCTACTTTCTGCAAAAACACCCTGTGATCCACAAATGCCACAATCCAGACGCCCAACTTCAACAAGACATCCTTTTTACCTAAAAACACTCACTCTCAACTCTTAGATCTTTGGAAGTTTTACCCCTGCAAAATTCCTCTATCTTTCCACCACTGAATTCCTCAGTCCTGCTTCCAAGGATTTCTTGAATACCATGGGGCTTTTCTCAACATTTACCCCCACGACCTTCCCTACGTGCCCACTGCTCATCACCTCATTTTTCCCTCAATGTCTTCGTTCTCCACCCCAGAGAGTTTGTCAAGTGTTGCCCCCAAAATGTTCCCCATCTGTCCACTACTGAGTTCCCCATTTTGCCTCCAAAATATTCCTTCTGTCCCCTCCAGATTGCATCCACTTTTACCCCCAACATTTTACTTCCTCTACAATATTGATCAAACCTTTTCCATCCCAAAAATGTGCACTCTCTCCCTTAAACAGCACCTCAGCTTTTCCCTCAAAAACGCCCCAGAGAGAAACTCAGATTCAGCCCCCAAACTCCCATTTTCCTACACAAACAGTTCTTGTGGCCCCTCTCAATTCCCCCAGGCTTTCAGCTAAAGGAAGAACTGGAAGCCTATTCCCTCATCTCCGCCCCTGTTTTGCTTTCCCGGAAAACCTTGCGATCCCACACTTTCTCCAAGAGATCTGCTGGGAGTACTGCAAGGTTTGCTCTGTCAAGAGCGCATGGGGGGTTTACAGCACTTGTTCCTCTGCATCTTTACCCTTTCATCAGCTTTCCCCTGGAACGGTGTTGTGGGAGAAGCTTGGAATTACCAGAAATGGATCAGGTGCACATTTCTGCCCCACCAGTTTTTATCTGGTTTGAAATTCCTGGAATTACCCTCAAATGTGCCCTAGAACACTGCTGTGAAAGGATCAATGAGAAGAACAGCCTGAAAGCAGAAAACCACCTCCAGCAGCAGCCAGAATGATCCCATTTCTCTTCTTACCTGGTCCTGCCAGAGCTCCCAACAGCCATTCCCATTCCGAAACAAGAGCTATGGAAGACATTCCTGCTGTCCGTGAGGGTGAGGTGGCAGTTCTGGATGGTCTTTGCTGTGGAACCAGACAACAAACAGAGTGTAAAGGATCTTGGTGGTCCCTTCCAAGCCAAACCACCTCGTGATTCCATGCGTGGATCAGCACCTGTCCCAGCTCCATTCCAGAAACCTCCTCCCATTAACCCAGAACTTTCCTTTTTCTGCTCAACATCAGGGATTTGCTGCCGAGTGCCCCGAGCAGGGGACGCCTCAGCCTTCCCTGGGACCGCAGCATTCCCTGCGCTGCCTCAGCACTCCCTGCGCTGCTGTTCCACGCCCATCCCGTGGTCCAGCGCCTGTGCGGGCTGCAGTGCCGGGCTCTCCCCACAAGGCGGCAGCACCGGGAGCGAGCAGCCCCGGCCGGTCCCGCTGGCTCGGGGCAGCTGCGCCTTGAACCCGCCCTGAGCCGGCGGGGCCGTGAACACAGCGGGCACAAACCCCACCGGTGCCCTTTATTTCACCCTCAGAGGCACAGGATCGCAGCATTTCCTGGGCTGGAAGGGACCCGCAGGGAGCATCGAGTCCAAATCCTGGCCCTGCACCCCAAGAATCCCACCCTGTGCCCGAGAGCCTTGTCCAGACCCAAACTCTTCCCCCAAGATCCTGAAAACACAGAGGGGCTGGGAGAAGGATGACAATGGAGGATTTTTTATATAGATCTCCTTGTACGATCGTTATATAATATTATTAGATAGTCCAGGAACCCATCCCTGTGCCTGGACACCCATCCCTGTGCCGGGACACCCATCCCTGGGCCGGAATACCGATCCCCCGCGGCCCCCACCGTCCGCTCGGGGCTGTCCCCGTTCCCCGCTCACCTCCGAGCCCGGAGCACCCGCCCCGGTGCCCCCGGCCCGGCCGCGCTGCTCCCCGGGCTCCCCGCCATTGCCGCTCCCGGCGAAGAAGGGCGGAAGTCACCGGGACCGCACCAATGTGGCGATCGGGTCAGTGGCTATTCGACCTTCTCAAGATGGCGGCCGGAAGGACCCCCCCCCCCCCCCGCTCCGTCTATTCGACTGCCTGAATGCTCCCGCCTGCCCCAGGCGCCGCTGACCCCACAGTCGGTGTCCGCATAGCGGGAAACGCCTCAGAAATCTGCGTGCAAGCGCTGGGCTGGCGTCGGCGTCGGCGTTGCGTTCAGGCAGCCGAATAGACGCACCTTGGGGGGGGCCTTCCCTGCCGCCATATTGAGAAGGTCAGAAAACAGCGTACACGGCCGCCATCTTTAGTGTGGCGGTGACGAAACTTCCGCCCTTCGCCGCCATCTTGGGTGCTGGCAGAAGCCACTTCCGGTCGAGCCGCCATCTTTAGTGTGGTACACTTAAGGGCCCCCGCCGCTCCTCACAAGGGCGTCTATTCGGCTGCCTGAATCCGGCCCGGACTCCGACGCCGGCCCCGCGCTTTCCGCGAGATTTTCCGCGGTGCTTCCCGGTGCGAGGACACGGCTGGTGGGGTCAGCGGCGCCGGAGGCGGGCGACTGCTCCGCGACCGGCGGCAGGCATCGGCAGGGACACCTCTCAAAGGGGCCTAGTGCGTCCGCCATCTTGAGTGTGGCGGAAGTGTAAACCACCCTCTGCAAGGTCCTGGCAGGTTCTAATAAAAACGTCACTTAACGCCGTCCCGAGAGCGCCCAACTGCGCCTTCCTTTCCGAGCCGCCTCCTTGAGAGCGACACGCGGGCGGCTCGATTCCGACCGTGCCCGCCCGGTGCCCCCCGCCCAGGTCGCGCTGCGACCGCGCCTCTGCTGCCCGGCAAAACCGGCCCCGCCCCCCGCCCTGTCATTCCTCGCGGTCACCGCCCCGCACGGCGCCCACTCCTTTCCATAGCTGTGGCCCCGCTCACGCACGGCCGTGTCCCTCGGCGCTCCGAGCCGCCCTTCGCCCCTCCCCTCCGCTGACAGACACCGCCCCGCTCGCTCCCGCTCCTTGCCCTTGCCACGCTCGGCAGCCACCGAGGCCGCCGCCCGCCCTCTCGGCTCAGCCGGCACCGGGCGGCAGCAGCGCCGGGGCGCCGTGTCGGGGGCGGCAGTGCCGCGCTCTCGCCACCAGGCGGCAGCAGCGCCGCCCAGCTCAGCCCGGGGGCAGGGACAGAGCAGAGGGAAAAGCCGCCTCTGGGCGCTCTGCAGCTCCTGCAGCCCGAGCGTCTCGGCTCCTGGGGCCAGGCACTTGCTTCTTTCCTTCCTACAGAAAAACGCCGGCTCGTTATTCGCAAAACTTGCTGATCTCTATTCCCAGCTTCTTATATTCCTGTATGCGACAGAGTAGAGAGAGAGGGCTGGCTCATTTCAAAATGAATTTACATCTAAATCAGTAGCACTTGCCTATAGATGTAAAAGTGAAGAACTTAACAGGTTTTAGTGTTCTGCACACATCCCTCGCTGGGAGGAATGGTAAAAAGTTAAAAACGAATGAAATGTAAAAAGTAGAAAGTTAGAAACAAAGTTACAACAGCAGAAATTTAGAAACAAACAAAGAGGTAAAATACAAGAAACAAACAAATTTCCAAAGGTCGAAAGTTAAAAACAAACAAAGTTAGAAAGAAAAAAAAAATTAGAAACAAAATTAGAAAGGTAGAAATTTAGAAACAAAGTCAGAAAGGCAAGTGTTGAGCCTTTGACAGGGTACCCTTCCCTCTCGGACCAGGGTGAAAGAGCAGAGGAGGCTGCTGTTCTGCTGAGTTCTTTATTTCACAGTCTCACAGCTGTCTTGAAGGCAGAGTTCGAATGGGGTTACATGATAAAGCCAAGCAGCAGCAGCAGGCAAAACCAGCTTCTTCTATATGCTCCATACACTGTATTTTTTCTTACAGAAGTGTGGATTCTATTTGTTAATTGACCAGTAAGATGAACACACCATTCTAGTTTTCTTTTTCTTAACCCATCCCGGTCTAATTCTAACAGTCGTAAGCCTCACACAAGTGTCATCTGCCCTTGTTCCATAAGGAATCCCTCTACAGACAGGGAGTTGTCACCGGCCCCGTGCTCATGGGCTGCAGGGGACACCTGCACTGAGGAGGAAATGGAAATGGGAAAGAGGGAAATGCAACCGGATGGGACGCACCTCTGGCACCACATTTCCTCTTCTTCCTGCTGTCCTGGAAAGTCCCAAGTAAATCCAGTCCCTCAGACCTTGCCTCCCTGAACACCAGGAGAGCTGGTGTTTTACCCAGATCCCAGTGCCCTGCACGGCTGCGCTGACACGAGCGCAGGCCGATCGCTCCGCCCAGCACCATCCCTCATTTGCCTCCCACGGCTCCCCAAGCGGCCCCAAACCACCCCAGCGTGTCTGTGCCGGGCCCAGGGCCTGCCCCGAGCCCGACCAGAGGCTGTCACCCAGCCCTGCACCAGCTCCCACTCCCGGGAGAGCTGGGAATGCACTGAGAGCTCGGCTCCCCGGGCTCCCCAGCACCCAAACCGGTCCTCAGACACACAAAAATGCCCAACCTGCCCCTCTGGGCACAGCCAAACACCACAATTCCATCATCCCCAAGGAACTCTGGCACTTGCCTCTTCACCTCTGCCCATTTCCAGTAGCCGGGGCTAGGACCGGCCTGTCAGAAAGAGCATTCCCTAGGCAGTTCATCCCAGCACAGAGGAGAAGAGGAGCCTGTCCCTGACCCACACCATGGGCAGGACAAGGGGGGCCCTAGCTGGCTTTGCCTACTCCAACACCAAAGCTCTTGGTCCCAAAGATGGGGCGAGTTCAGTGGTTTTTTCCTGTCCTGAAAGAGAGCAGAAAAGGGAAGTTAATCCCACTGTGGAATCCAAGACTCCTGCATTTCATATTTCTGCTCTGATTGCTCACCGTGCAGTTTTAGCCATGGAAAAAAAAAAAGAGAAAGACACCATATCAAATAAAATTGCCCTTTTCCAGCATTTTTATTCCAGGCATTAAAAGGATGCTCATTTCTCTTCTAGCATTGTTTCCCTCATTTTAGGAGAACCGTTTTCATCCCAGACCCCACTCGTCAGTTGTTCGATCCTCTGGCACTGGATTTGGACAAAAGAAGGGACGCACCTGGACTGCAGGAAATCACTGAGAGAAAACCCTTCCAAAACCTGACAGAGAAAAAACAACAGGACATGCAGGAAGACACAACCCTCATTTGCACGTCTGGAATGCTTTTCTAAAGACTTCTCTGCACCTGGACGCTCCTTGCTCTTGGCTTTCTTTACAAGAATGCATTTGCTGCTAAACACGTCTCAGACCCTTACTTGATCGGGATAAGGTGGGATGGAGATGAAGACTCCCACAGGGAATAGCCAGGGAGATGCAGGGCCTGGGAACATCAAGGACGGAGAAGAGAAGGAACAGGGATTGTTTTTCTTGTTTAGAGCCAGCAGTGCTGTGAGCTTGGAGAACACACGGCACCGCAGGGATCCAGGGCAGGAGCGGGATAACTCCGGGATAAGGGGAATCTGCTCCCGCTCCAGGGCTGTGCCAGTGAAGGAGGGGAATTTTTTAGTGCCTTCATTGCACACAAAAACCAAACCCAGCACCACCGAGCTGGACTTCCGTGAGCTGCAACACAAAGCGGCCCCTGGCCTTTGGGGGAACACAACCTCCCCGAGTCACGGAGCCAGGGGATGACACTTGGGAATGATCCTTGCTGCCTGCAGGCAAATCAGATGAGGGAGCCACAGGAGCTCTGGGGTTTCCTGCTCTTCCTGCAACGCCATCGGTCCAGACCAGGAGACCTTTCCTGGAACAGATCTTCCCTGTAAAGGGAGCTGCACCAAAGCTCAAGCCCTCATTTAGAGACCCTTGGAAAAGCAAAGGTGAGAGGGGATTACCTGGAGCCCCAGGGGACCGAGGTGAAGGCGATGAAGAAGCACACAGCAAAGTGCTTCCACTGCTTCTCACTCCAGCAAGGGGAACATCCCTGGAATTTCATGTCCAGCGTCGCTCCCAAACCCCACCGGTGAACCCACACGTACTCCAGGACTGATCTCCTTCAAACTTCCAGCAGCACAGACCCACCGGGAGGAACTGCAATCCAAGGACACACATCAGCAACCGTCTTCCCGCTTGCCGCTCTCTCCACATTTTCCCTTTCCAGTGGGATGCAGGTGCCACCCCCCAGAGGCAGGAGAACTGCCTTGCAATCCGCTACAAAACCTGCCTGGAAAGCCCAGGATGCCCGCAGCCAGCAGCCGTTTCTCCTGGAGCTCCTGCTGACAGGCATTTGAAGCCTGCTGTGCCTCACAGCTGCTTTTCTGCCAAGGGCATTCCCATCTTTTCTCTTTTAGCCCAAATAAAGGTTTGCAAAGCTGAGTTTTGTGAGAAGTGCTTCATATTTGGATTATTCTTAACTTGGAGTTTCCCTCGGCACCAAAATCAGGGGGTAAACCCAACATGGCCTCAAAGGGCCATAAGATCCCAGATACCTAATCCCCAGTTCCCTCAGGATTGGTTCATTAAAGCTTTTCAGGGGTAATTTGGCAAACTTCAGGGTTTGGTGATTTCACCATCAAAGCCACATGAAACCTGTGCAAAAGGAACTCAACTAAAGCTGGCTAAAAGTGGTCCCTGCTGATGACTCATTAAAACACCCCCTTAAAAAGGAGCTAGGATTGATTCCACACTCACAAACCCCCCTTGCCACGATCGGCGCTCTCTGCCCGCCAAGGACACGGCACCGGGCAGGGACATTTCTCCCACTCCCCGGCAGAGACCTCCTCCTGCCACATCCAGGGAACCGCAGCCGCTCAGGGAACACCAACTTTGTCCTGGGCTGGGAACAGGACAGGGACAAGGAACACTTTGAAGTCATTCCCACCTCGGTGCTGTCCAGACCTGGCAGAAAGCGCTTCCCACACCTCTCCTGGAATTCTCTTCCCCGGCCCTTCCAGCTTCGGAAGGCTTCTGGGGGAGCCTCGGTGCAGCTCAGAAGCTGCACGCGCCTAAAGCATCCCCACGGGAACACGAAGCTTCCCTCGGGCATTTCGTTTCTTTATCCCAAATATTCTCCCCACTCAGCCACAATCTAGAAAGAACAAAAGGGAAAAGAAGGAAGACCAATTAATTCTGACGTAAGGAGTCTTGACTATCCCGACACACTGCCACGTGAAAAAACATCCCTGCCCCTCTAACAAAGCCCTCTGATACTGTCTCCATTCAGGATCAATTATTTAAACGCTGTATTAAGGAGCGTAAGGACACAACGCTTGGAATTCTCAACAACGGCTCAGCTCTCGGCTACTCCAAGCACTTTCCCACCCGGGGAGCTGAGCTGTCCCAGATTTAAACGCCACGTTTGATCCAAATCCGACAGAAATCTGCTCTTGTTTGGTTACTGAGCTTTCCCAAAAGCTGTGCAGTCGAGCCTGGAAATCCTCACTGAAGCTTTGCCATGTCACATCGGGATTTACCCTTGGGAAAACCCCACTGAGCACTTGGGTTTCAAGAGGTTGCACCCGATGTTACAGACGCAGAATTCCTGTGGGGTTTGGCATTTCCTGCACCTCCAAACACGTGAAAAGAATGAAGTGCAGAGTCCCAAGGCTCCATTATTGCCATTCTCCTCACATCCCTTTCCTCAGCTGCACGTGGCTTTGTGCCTCCTCTGAAGGGCTGGAAAGGAATTTGGGAACCCCCCCTCAGCTTCTTCGGTTTTCAGCCTTTTCTCTGAGGCAGCCCAAAAGGCAAACAGGAAAAAAAAACCCCAGAAGTGCACAAAATCCCAGCCCCTCCCAAGATGCAGCTCCTCACACCAAACCTTGGGAGAATCCCTGGTGCTTCCAACACCGCTGCAATCCCACCTGGAGCTGAGCTTACAGGCTGCTCTGCCTAATCCACATGCAAGCCTGGATAGCCCAAAGCCTGCAAGAAAAGAGGAGGCAAAGTGAAGGGGAGAGGGGAAAAAACGGAGTTTCGGGTTTTCCCCGTGTTCGCAACAGGATTGAAGGGCAGGATGGAGAGGTTTCGTGGAAAAGAAGTACCAAAGGCTGCTTCATTGCCAGCAATTAGCGCCGCTCAGGTTGAATCCAAGAGGACAAATGCACCGGGATCAAACAGGAGCGGCCGACAGGATGGGTTATGACACAGATCTGTGAAGCTGGAGCCTTCTTTCTTCTCCCGGGCTCTCCCAGAAATTCTCCATGGCCGGACGTGCTCCCGCTCTCCCCGCTGGGGAGGATGGACTTGGATAGCCCGGCTGACTGGTGAGCCTGAAACAAGAAAGTGATGCAGTGATCCAAGTGTTTTTCCAAGGAAATGACATATTCTCTGGACCTGGGATAACCCATATCCCATGGCCTTCTCCAGGAAGGGTCCCAGCTGGATATGGTCTCCCAGAAAGGATTCCATAGGGGCTCACCTTTTGCCTGGAGCTCGGCTGAAGTCCTCAGCAATGCCAGGGAATGTGGCCATTGGAGGCTTTGGGCAGGATTTGGCTCATTTGCCTTTTTAGGCTTTGTTTCCTTCTCTCAGCCTTCCCACTGGATTGTGGTCTCCGAGGAATACGTAAAATCCCATTGGATTCCTGCTCTTTTGGACATTTGTTTGTACCGTTCCTGTACAAAACGAGGCCCCCTGTTCGATGCTTTTCCCCACCGCTCCCCGGCAGTTTTATCTGCCACTGCATTCCCTGCGTTGCTTGGGCTCTTCCCAGGTCTCTGAGCTCCTTCACAAGGCAGGAGATCGATTTGGCCCAGGAACTAAACCCTCCCGAGGAATTGTCTGATGCCATCTCCGCATTTGACAGCTGATCCTTGTGCTCAAAGGATCCCTCTTTCTTCCCTTCAGCCAATTCCAAGGCTCATGCCCCCAGCTGGGATCAGTCCCCAGTCTGATCCCTGCAGTCTTCCCTGCCGGGATCCTGCTCAGGAATCCATGGGCTACGAATGTAAGAATTAATTCTTCCCACCCCTGCCCAGTTCCAAAGGATTTGGTGTCTGCCTTACCCGGCTGGAGCCTGCTTCCAACTCTGTTCTTGCTGCTTCTGCTGCTTTCCATTTCCCAGGAATTCCACCGACGGAGGGACAGCGTTTTCCACCTCCTCCAGGATTCCCTCTGTTGCGTTTGGGTGCTGGAAGGATATCAAAACTTTATTCCTAATGCTGGGCTCTGCATATGGCCGAGAAAATCCCGGCCTCCACACAGACCCAGATTCCAAACTTTTTGATACATTTTAGCAAACCGAGAAATTCACCTTCCCTGCTCCTTCTTAAGGGCATCCTTCTCTTCCCTTACCCGGCGGGCTCTCTCCCACTGGGGGTGGGTTTTCCCCTTCCCGTGCTAATTAGTCCCTACTTCTAGGAGGTTTAGGTACCTTTCTTCCCTGCGAGGGATTTCTTAACACAGCTACCGAGGCTTTGGGAGTCTTCTTTTTCTCCTACTTTCTGCAAAAACACCCTGTGATCCACAAATGCCACAATCCAGACGCCCAACTTCAACAAGACATCCTTTTTACCTAAAAACACTCACTCTCAACTCTTAGATCTTTGGAAGTTTTACCCCTGCAAAATTCCTCTATCTTTCCACCACTGAATTCCTCAGTCCTGCTTCCAAGGATTTCTTGAATACCATGGGGCTTTTCTCAACATTTACCCCCACGACCTTCCCTACGTGCCCACTGCTCATCACCTCATTTTTCCCTCAATGTCTTCGTTCTCCACCCCAGAGAGTTTGTCAAGTGTTGCCCCCAAAATGTTCCCCATCTGTCCACTACTGAGTTCCCCATTTTGCCTCCAAAATATTCCTTCTGTCCCCTCCAGATTGCATCCACTTTTACCCCCAACATTTTACTTCCTCTACAATATTGATCAAACCTTTTCCATCCCAAAAATGTGCACTCTCTCCCTTAAACAGCACCTCAGCTTTTCCCTCAAAAACGCCCCAGAGAGAAACTCAGATTCAGCCCCCAAACTCCCATTTTCCTACACAAACAGTTCTTGTGGCCCCTCTCAATTCCCCCAGGCTTTCAGCTAAAGGAAGAACTGGAAGCCTATTCCCTCATCTCCGCCCCTGTTTTGCTTTCCCGGAAAACCTTGCGATCCCACACTTTCTCCAAGAGATCTGCTGGGAGTACTGCAAGGTTTGCTCTGTCAAGAGCGCATGGGGGGTTTACAGCACTTGTTCCTCTGCATCTTTACCCTTTCATCAGCTTTCCCCTGGAACGGTGTTGTGGGAGAAGCTTGGAATTACCAGAAATGGATCAGGTGCACATTTCTGCCCCACCAGTTTTTATCTGGTTTGAAATTCCTGGAATTACCCTCAAATGTGCCCTAGAACACTGCTGTGAAAGGATCAATGAGAAGAACAGCCTGAAAGCAGAAAACCACCTCCAGCAGCAGCCAGAATGATCCCATTTCTCTTCTTACCTGGTCCTGCCAGAGCTCCCAACAGCCATTCCCATTCCGAAACAAGAGCTATGGAAGACATTCCTGCTGTCCGTGAGGGTGAGGTGGCAGTTCTGGATGGTCTTTGCTGTGGAACCAGACAACAAACAGAGTGTAAAGGATCTTGGTGGTCCCTTCCAAGCCAAACCACCTCGTGATTCCATGCGTGGATCAGCACCTGTCCCAGCTCCATTCCAGAAACCTCCTCCCATTAACCCAGAACTTTCCTTTTTCTGCTCAACATCAGGGATTTGCTGCCGAGTGCCCCGAGCAGGGGACGCCTCAGCCTTCCCTGGGACCGCAGCATTCCCTGCGCTGCCTCAGCACTCCCTGCGCTGCTGTTCCACGCCCATCCCGTGGTCCAGCGCCTGTGCGGGCTGCAGTGCCGGGCTCTCCCCACAAGGCGGCAGCACCGGGAGCGAGCAGCCCCGGCCGGTCCCGCTGGCTCGGGGCAGCTGCGCCTTGAACCCGCCCTGAGCCGGCGGGGCCGTGAACACAGCGGGCACAAACCCCACCGGTGCCCTTTATTTCACCCTCAGAGGCACAGGATCGCAGCATTTCCTGGGCTGGAAGGGACCCGCAGGGAGCATCGAGTCCAAATCCTGGCCCTGCACCCCAAGAATCCCACCCTGTGCCCGAGAGCCTTGTCCAGACCCAAACTCTTCCCCCAAGATCCTGAAAACACAGAGGGGCTGGGAGAAGGATGACAATGGAGGATTTTTTATATAGATCTCCTTGTACGATCGTTATATAATATTATTAGATAGTCCAGGAACCCATCCCTGTGCCTGGACACCCATCCCTGTGCCGGGACACCCATCCCTGGGCCGGAATACCGATCCCCCGCGGCCCCCACCGTCCGCTCGGGGCTGTCCCCGTTCCCCGCTCACCTCCGAGCCCGGAGCACCCGCCCCGGTGCCCCCGGCCCGGCCGCGCTGCTCCCCGGGCTCCCCGCCATTGCCGCTCCCGGCGAAGAAGGGCGGAAGTCACCGGGACCGCACCAATGTGGCGATCGGGTCAGTGGCTATTCGACCTTCTCAAGATGGCGGCCGGAAGGACCCCCCCCCCCCCCCGCTCCGTCTATTCGACTGCCTGAATGCTCCCGCCTGCCCCAGGCGCCGCTGACCCCACAGTCGGTGTCCGCATAGCGGGAAACGCCTCAGAAATCTGCGTGCAAGCGCTGGGCTGGCGTCGGCGTCGGCGTTGCGTTCAGGCAGCCGAATAGACGCACCTTGGGGGGGGCCTTCCCTGCCGCCATATTGAGAAGGTCAGAAAACAGCGTACACGGCCGCCATCTTTAGTGTGGCGGTGACGAAACTTCCGCCCTTCGCCGCCATCTTGGGTGCTGGCAGAAGCCACTTCCGGTCGAGCCGCCATCTTTAGTGTGGTACACTTAAGGGCCCCCGCCGCTCCTCACAAGGGCGTCTATTCGGCTGCCTGAATCCGGCCCGGACTCCGACGCCGGCCCCGCGCTTTCCGCGAGATTTTCCGCGGTGCTTCCCGGTGCGAGGACACGGCTGGTGGGGTCAGCGGCGCCGGAGGCGGGCGACTGCTCCGCGACCGGCGGCAGGCATCGGCAGGGACACCTCTCAAAGGGGCCTAGTGCGTCCGCCATCTTGAGTGTGGCGGAAGTGTAAACCACCCTCTGCAAGGTCCTGGCAGGTTCTAATAAAAACGTCACTTAACGCCGTCCCGAGAGCGCCCAACTGCGCCTTCCTTTCCGAGCCGCCTCCTTGAGAGCGACACGCGGGCGGCTCGATTCCGACCGTGCCCGCCCGGTGCCCCCCGCCCAGGTCGCGCTGCGACCGCGCCTCTGCTGCCCGGCAAAACCGGCCCCGCCCCCCGCCCTGTCATTCCTCGCGGTCACCGCCCCGCACGGCGCCCACTCCTTTCCATAGCTGTGGCCCCGCTCACGCACGGCCGTGTCCCTCGGCGCTCCGAGCCGCCCTTCGCCCCTCCCCTCCGCTGACAGACACCGCCCCGCTCGCTCCCGCTCCTTGCCCTTGCCACGCTCGGCAGCCACCGAGGCCGCCGCCCGCCCTCTCGGCTCAGCCGGCACCGGGCGGCAGCAGCGCCGGGGCGCCGTGTCGGGGGCGGCAGTGCCGCGCTCTCGCCACCAGGCGGCAGCAGCGCCGCCCAGCTCAGCCCGGGGGCAGGGACAGAGCAGAGGGAAAAGCCGCCTCTGGGCGCTCTGCAGCTCCTGCAGCCCGAGCGTCTCGGCTCCTGGGGCCAGGCACTTGCTTCTTTCCTTCCTACAGAAAAACGCCGGCTCGTTATTCGCAAAACTTGCTGATCTCTATTCCCAGCTTCTTATATTCCTGTATGCGACAGAGTAGAGAGAGAGGGCTGGCTCATTTCAAAATGAATTTACATCTAAATCAGTAGCACTTGCCTATAGATGTAAAAGTGAAGAACTTAACAGGTTTTAGTGTTCTGCACACATCCCTCGCTGGGAGGAATGGTAAAAAGTTAAAAACGAATGAAATGTAAAAAGTAGAAAGTTAGAAACAAAGTTACAACAGCAGAAATTTAGAAACAAACAAAGAGGTAAAATACAAGAAACAAACAAATTTCCAAAGGTCGAAAGTTAAAAACAAACAAAGTTAGAAAGAAAAAAAAAATTAGAAACAAAATTAGAAAGGTAGAAATTTAGAAACAAAGTCAGAAAGGCAAGTGTTGAGCCTTTGACAGGGTACCCTTCCCTCTCGGACCAGGGTGAAAGAGCAGAGGAGGCTGCTGTTCTGCTGAGTTCTTTATTTCACAGTCTCACAGCTGTCTTGAAGGCAGAGTTCGAATGGGGTTACATGATAAAGCCAAGCAGCAGCAGCAGGCAAAACCAGCTTCTTCTATATGCTCCATACACTGTATTTTTTCTTACAGAAGTGTGGATTCTATTTGTTAATTGACCAGTAAGATGAACACACCATTCTAGTTTTCTTTTTCTTAACCCATCCCGGTCTAATTCTAACAGTCGTAAGCCTCACACAAGTGTCATCTGCCCTTGTTCCATAAGGAATCCCTCTACAGACAGGGAGTTGTCACCGGCCCCGTGCTCATGGGCTGCAGGGGACACCTGCACTGAGGAGGAAATGGAAATGGGAAAGAGGGAAATGCAACCGGATGGGACGCACCTCTGGCACCACATTTCCTCTTCTTCCTGCTGTCCTGGAAAGTCCCAAGTAAATCCAGTCCCTCAGACCTTGCCTCCCTGAACACCAGGAGAGCTGGTGTTTTACCCAGATCCCAGTGCCCTGCACGGCTGCGCTGACACGAGCGCAGGCCGATCGCTCCGCCCAGCACCATCCCTCATTTGCCTCCCACGGCTCCCCAAGCGGCCCCAAACCACCCCAGCGTGTCTGTGCCGGGCCCAGGGCCTGCCCCGAGCCCGACCAGAGGCTGTCACCCAGCCCTGCACCAGCTCCCACTCCCGGGAGAGCTGGGAATGCACTGAGAGCTCGGCTCCCCGGGCTCCCCAGCACCCAAACCGGTCCTCAGACACACAAAAATGCCCAACCTGCCCCTCTGGGCACAGCCAAACACCACAATTCCATCATCCCCAAGGAACTCTGGCACTTGCCTCTTCACCTCTGCCCATTTCCAGTAGCCGGGGCTAGGACCGGCCTGTCAGAAAGAGCATTCCCTAGGCAGTTCATCCCAGCACAGAGGAGAAGAGGAGCCTGTCCCTGACCCACACCATGGGCAGGACAAGGGGGGCCCTAGCTGGCTTTGCCTACTCCAACACCAAAGCTCTTGGTCCCAAAGATGGGGCGAGTTCAGTGGTTTTTTCCTGTCCTGAAAGAGAGCAGAAAAGGGAAGTTAATCCCACTGTGGAATCCAAGACTCCTGCATTTCATATTTCTGCTCTGATTGCTCACCGTGCAGTTTTAGCCATGGAAAAAAAAAAAGAGAAAGACACCATATCAAATAAAATTGCCCTTTTCCAGCATTTTTATTCCAGGCATTAAAAGGATGCTCATTTCTCTTCTAGCATTGTTTCCCTCATTTTAGGAGAACCGTTTTCATCCCAGACCCCACTCGTCAGTTGTTCGATCCTCTGGCACTGGATTTGGACAAAAGAAGGGACGCACCTGGACTGCAGGAAATCACTGAGAGAAAACCCTTCCAAAACCTGACAGAGAAAAAACAACAGGACATGCAGGAAGACACAACCCTCATTTGCACGTCTGGAATGCTTTTCTAAAGACTTCTCTGCACCTGGACGCTCCTTGCTCTTGGCTTTCTTTACAAGAATGCATTTGCTGCTAAACACGTCTCAGACCCTTACTTGATCGGGATAAGGTGGGATGGAGATGAAGACTCCCACAGGGAATAGCCAGGGAGATGCAGGGCCTGGGAACATCAAGGACGGAGAAGAGAAGGAACAGGGATTGTTTTTCTTGTTTAGAGCCAGCAGTGCTGTGAGCTTGGAGAACACACGGCACCGCAGGGATCCAGGGCAGGAGCGGGATAACTCCGGGATAAGGGGAATCTGCTCCCGCTCCAGGGCTGTGCCAGTGAAGGAGGGGAATTTTTTAGTGCCTTCATTGCACACAAAAACCAAACCCAGCACCACCGAGCTGGACTTCCGTGAGCTGCAACACAAAGCGGCCCCTGGCCTTTGGGGGAACACAACCTCCCCGAGTCACGGAGCCAGGGGATGACACTTGGGAATGATCCTTGCTGCCTGCAGGCAAATCAGATGAGGGAGCCACAGGAGCTCTGGGGTTTCCTGCTCTTCCTGCAACGCCATCGGTCCAGACCAGGAGACCTTTCCTGGAACAGATCTTCCCTGTAAAGGGAGCTGCACCAAAGCTCAAGCCCTCATTTAGAGACCCTTGGAAAAGCAAAGGTGAGAGGGGATTACCTGGAGCCCCAGGGGACCGAGGTGAAGGCGATGAAGAAGCACACAGCAAAGTGCTTCCACTGCTTCTCACTCCAGCAAGGGGAACATCCCTGGAATTTCATGTCCAGCGTCGCTCCCAAACCCCACCGGTGAACCCACACGTACTCCAGGACTGATCTCCTTCAAACTTCCAGCAGCACAGACCCACCGGGAGGAACTGCAATCCAAGGACACACATCAGCAACCGTCTTCCCGCTTGCCGCTCTCTCCACATTTTCCCTTTCCAGTGGGATGCAGGTGCCACCCCCCAGAGGCAGGAGAACTGCCTTGCAATCCGCTACAAAACCTGCCTGGAAAGCCCAGGATGCCCGCAGCCAGCAGCCGTTTCTCCTGGAGCTCCTGCTGACAGGCATTTGAAGCCTGCTGTGCCTCACAGCTGCTTTTCTGCCAAGGGCATTCCCATCTTTTCTCTTTTAGCCCAAATAAAGGTTTGCAAAGCTGAGTTTTGTGAGAAGTGCTTCATATTTGGATTATTCTTAACTTGGAGTTTCCCTCGGCACCAAAATCAGGGGGTAAACCCAACATGGCCTCAAAGGGCCATAAGATCCCAGATACCTAATCCCCAGTTCCCTCAGGATTGGTTCATTAAAGCTTTTCAGGGGTAATTTGGCAAACTTCAGGGTTTGGTGATTTCACCATCAAAGCCACATGAAACCTGTGCAAAAGGAACTCAACTAAAGCTGGCTAAAAGTGGTCCCTGCTGATGACTCATTAAAACACCCCCTTAAAAAGGAGCTAGGATTGATTCCACACTCACAAACCCCCCTTGCCACGATCGGCGCTCTCTGCCCGCCAAGGACACGGCACCGGGCAGGGACATTTCTCCCACTCCCCGGCAGAGACCTCCTCCTGCCACATCCAGGGAACCGCAGCCGCTCAGGGAACACCAACTTTGTCCTGGGCTGGGAACAGGACAGGGACAAGGAACACTTTGAAGTCATTCCCACCTCGGTGCTGTCCAGACCTGGCAGAAAGCGCTTCCCACACCTCTCCTGGAATTCTCTTCCCCGGCCCTTCCAGCTTCGGAAGGCTTCTGGGGGAGCCTCGGTGCAGCTCAGAAGCTGCACGCGCCTAAAGCATCCCCACGGGAACACGAAGCTTCCCTCGGGCATTTCGTTTCTTTATCCCAAATATTCTCCCCACTCAGCCACAATCTAGAAAGAACAAAAGGGAAAAGAAGGAAGACCAATTAATTCTGACGTAAGGAGTCTTGACTATCCCGACACACTGCCACGTGAAAAAACATCCCTGCCCCTCTAACAAAGCCCTCTGATACTGTCTCCATTCAGGATCAATTATTTAAACGCTGTATTAAGGAGCGTAAGGACACAACGCTTGGAATTCTCAACAACGGCTCAGCTCTCGGCTACTCCAAGCACTTTCCCACCCGGGGAGCTGAGCTGTCCCAGATTTAAACGCCACGTTTGATCCAAATCCGACAGAAATCTGCTCTTGTTTGGTTACTGAGCTTTCCCAAAAGCTGTGCAGTCGAGCCTGGAAATCCTCACTGAAGCTTTGCCATGTCACATCGGGATTTACCCTTGGGAAAACCCCACTGAGCACTTGGGTTTCAAGAGGTTGCACCCGATGTTACAGACGCAGAATTCCTGTGGGGTTTGGCATTTCCTGCACCTCCAAACACGTGAAAAGAATGAAGTGCAGAGTCCCAAGGCTCCATTATTGCCATTCTCCTCACATCCCTTTCCTCAGCTGCACGTGGCTTTGTGCCTCCTCTGAAGGGCTGGAAAGGAATTTGGGAACCCCCCCTCAGCTTCTTCGGTTTTCAGCCTTTTCTCTGAGGCAGCCCAAAAGGCAAACAGGAAAAAAAAACCCCAGAAGTGCACAAAATCCCAGCCCCTCCCAAGATGCAGCTCCTCACACCAAACCTTGGGAGAATCCCTGGTGCTTCCAACACCGCTGCAATCCCACCTGGAGCTGAGCTTACAGGCTGCTCTGCCTAATCCACATGCAAGCCTGGATAGCCCAAAGCCTGCAAGAAAAGAGGAGGCAAAGTGAAGGGGAGAGGGGAAAAAACGGAGTTTCGGGTTTTCCCCGTGTTCGCAACAGGATTGAAGGGCAGGATGGAGAGGTTTCGTGGAAAAGAAGTACCAAAGGCTGCTTCATTGCCAGCAATTAGCGCCGCTCAGGTTGAATCCAAGAGGACAAATGCACCGGGATCAAACAGGAGCGGCCGACAGGATGGGTTATGACACAGATCTGTGAAGCTGGAGCCTTCTTTCTTCTCCCGGGCTCTCCCAGAAATTCTCCATGGCCGGACGTGCTCCCGCTCTCCCCGCTGGGGAGGATGGACTTGGATAGCCCGGCTGACTGGTGAGCCTGAAACAAGAAAGTGATGCAGTGATCCAAGTGTTTTTCCAAGGAAATGACATATTCTCTGGACCTGGGATAACCCATATCCCATGGCCTTCTCCAGGAAGGGTCCCAGCTGGATATGGTCTCCCAGAAAGGATTCCATAGGGGCTCACCTTTTGCCTGGAGCTCGGCTGAAGTCCTCAGCAATGCCAGGGAATGTGGCCATTGGAGGCTTTGGGCAGGATTTGGCTCATTTGCCTTTTTAGGCTTTGTTTCCTTCTCTCAGCCTTCCCACTGGATTGTGGTCTCCGAGGAATACGTAAAATCCCATTGGATTCCTGCTCTTTTGGACATTTGTTTGTACCGTTCCTGTACAAAACGAGGCCCCCTGTTCGATGCTTTTCCCCACCGCTCCCCGGCAGTTTTATCTGCCACTGCATTCCCTGCGTTGCTTGGGCTCTTCCCAGGTCTCTGAGCTCCTTCACAAGGCAGGAGATCGATTTGGCCCAGGAACTAAACCCTCCCGAGGAATTGTCTGATGCCATCTCCGCATTTGACAGCTGATCCTTGTGCTCAAAGGATCCCTCTTTCTTCCCTTCAGCCAATTCCAAGGCTCATGCCCCCAGCTGGGATCAGTCCCCAGTCTGATCCCTGCAGTCTTCCCTGCCGGGATCCTGCTCAGGAATCCATGGGCTACGAATGTAAGAATTAATTCTTCCCACCCCTGCCCAGTTCCAAAGGATTTGGTGTCTGCCTTACCCGGCTGGAGCCTGCTTCCAACTCTGTTCTTGCTGCTTCTGCTGCTTTCCATTTCCCAGGAATTCCACCGACGGAGGGACAGCGTTTTCCACCTCCTCCAGGATTCCCTCTGTTGCGTTTGGGTGCTGGAAGGATATCAAAACTTTATTCCTAATGCTGGGCTCTGCATATGGCCGAGAAAATCCCGGCCTCCACACAGACCCAGATTCCAAACTTTTTGATACATTTTAGCAAACCGAGAAATTCACCTTCCCTGCTCCTTCTTAAGGGCATCCTTCTCTTCCCTTACCCGGCGGGCTCTCTCCCACTGGGGGTGGGTTTTCCCCTTCCCGTGCTAATTAGTCCCTACTTCTAGGAGGTTTAGGTACCTTTCTTCCCTGCGAGGGATTTCTTAACACAGCTACCGAGGCTTTGGGAGTCTTCTTTTTCTCCTACTTTCTGCAAAAACACCCTGTGATCCACAAATGCCACAATCCAGACGCCCAACTTCAACAAGACATCCTTTTTACCTAAAAACACTCACTCTCAACTCTTAGATCTTTGGAAGTTTTACCCCTGCAAAATTCCTCTATCTTTCCACCACTGAATTCCTCAGTCCTGCTTCCAAGGATTTCTTGAATACCATGGGGCTTTTCTCAACATTTACCCCCACGACCTTCCCTACGTGCCCACTGCTCATCACCTCATTTTTCCCTCAATGTCTTCGTTCTCCACCCCAGAGAGTTTGTCAAGTGTTGCCCCCAAAATGTTCCCCATCTGTCCACTACTGAGTTCCCCATTTTGCCTCCAAAATATTCCTTCTGTCCCCTCCAGATTGCATCCACTTTTACCCCCAACATTTTACTTCCTCTACAATATTGATCAAACCTTTTCCATCCCAAAAATGTGCACTCTCTCCCTTAAACAGCACCTCAGCTTTTCCCTCAAAAACGCCCCAGAGAGAAACTCAGATTCAGCCCCCAAACTCCCATTTTCCTACACAAACAGTTCTTGTGGCCCCTCTCAATTCCCCCAGGCTTTCAGCTAAAGGAAGAACTGGAAGCCTATTCCCTCATCTCCGCCCCTGTTTTGCTTTCCCGGAAAACCTTGCGATCCCACACTTTCTCCAAGAGATCTGCTGGGAGTACTGCAAGGTTTGCTCTGTCAAGAGCGCATGGGGGGTTTACAGCACTTGTTCCTCTGCATCTTTACCCTTTCATCAGCTTTCCCCTGGAACGGTGTTGTGGGAGAAGCTTGGAATTACCAGAAATGGATCAGGTGCACATTTCTGCCCCACCAGTTTTTATCTGGTTTGAAATTCCTGGAATTACCCTCAAATGTGCCCTAGAACACTGCTGTGAAAGGATCAATGAGAAGAACAGCCTGAAAGCAGAAAACCACCTCCAGCAGCAGCCAGAATGATCCCATTTCTCTTCTTACCTGGTCCTGCCAGAGCTCCCAACAGCCATTCCCATTCCGAAACAAGAGCTATGGAAGACATTCCTGCTGTCCGTGAGGGTGAGGTGGCAGTTCTGGATGGTCTTTGCTGTGGAACCAGACAACAAACAGAGTGTAAAGGATCTTGGTGGTCCCTTCCAAGCCAAACCACCTCGTGATTCCATGCGTGGATCAGCACCTGTCCCAGCTCCATTCCAGAAACCTCCTCCCATTAACCCAGAACTTTCCTTTTTCTGCTCAACATCAGGGATTTGCTGCCGAGTGCCCCGAGCAGGGGACGCCTCAGCCTTCCCTGGGACCGCAGCATTCCCTGCGCTGCCTCAGCACTCCCTGCGCTGCTGTTCCACGCCCATCCCGTGGTCCAGCGCCTGTGCGGGCTGCAGTGCCGGGCTCTCCCCACAAGGCGGCAGCACCGGGAGCGAGCAGCCCCGGCCGGTCCCGCTGGCTCGGGGCAGCTGCGCCTTGAACCCGCCCTGAGCCGGCGGGGCCGTGAACACAGCGGGCACAAACCCCACCGGTGCCCTTTATTTCACCCTCAGAGGCACAGGATCGCAGCATTTCCTGGGCTGGAAGGGACCCGCAGGGAGCATCGAGTCCAAATCCTGGCCCTGCACCCCAAGAATCCCACCCTGTGCCCGAGAGCCTTGTCCAGACCCAAACTCTTCCCCCAAGATCCTGAAAACACAGAGGGGCTGGGAGAAGGATGACAATGGAGGATTTTTTATATAGATCTCCTTGTACGATCGTTATATAATATTATTAGATAGTCCAGGAACCCATCCCTGTGCCTGGACACCCATCCCTGTGCCGGGACACCCATCCCTGGGCCGGAATACCGATCCCCCGCGGCCCCCACCGTCCGCTCGGGGCTGTCCCCGTTCCCCGCTCACCTCCGAGCCCGGAGCACCCGCCCCGGTGCCCCCGGCCCGGCCGCGCTGCTCCCCGGGCTCCCCGCCATTGCCGCTCCCGGCGAAGAAGGGCGGAAGTCACCGGGACCGCACCAATGTGGCGATCGGGTCAGTGGCTATTCGACCTTCTCAAGATGGCGGCCGGAAGGACACCCCCCCCCCCCGCTCCGTCTATTCGACTGCCTGAATGCTCCCGCCTGCCCCAGGCGCCGCTGACCCCACAGTCGGTGTCCGCATAGCGGGAAACGCCTCAGAAATCTGCGTGCAAGCGCTGGGCTGGCGTCGGCGTTGCGTTCAGGCAGCCGAATAGACGCACCTTGGGGGGGCCTTCCCTGCCGCCATATTGAGAAGGTCAGAAAACAGCGTACACGGCCGCCATCTTTAGTGTGGCGGTGACGAAACTTCCGCCCTTCGCCGCCATCTTGGGTGCTGGCAGAAGCCACTTCCGGTCGAGCCGCCATCTTTAGTGTGGTACACTTAAGGGCCCCCGCCGCTCCTCACAAGGGCGTCTATTCGGCTGCCTGAATCCGGCCCGGACTCCGACGCCGGCCCCGCGCTTTCCGCGAGATTTTCCGCGGTGCTTCCCGGTGCGAGGACACGGCTGGTGGGGTCAGCGGCGCCGGAGGCGGGCGACTGCTCCGCGACCGGCGGCAGGCATCGGCAGGGACACCTCTCAAAGGGGCCTAGTGCGTCCGCCATCTTGAGTGTGGCGGAAGTGTAAACCACCCTCTGCAAGGTCCTGGCAGGTTCTAATAAAAACGTCACTTAACGCCGTCCCGAGAGCGCCCAACTGCGCCTTCCTTTCCGAGCCGCCTCCTTGAGAGCGACACGCGGGCGGCTCGATTCCGACCGTGCCCGCCCGGTGCCCCCCGCCCAGGTCGCGCTGCGACCGCGCCTCTGCTGCCCGGCAAAACCGGCCCCGCCCCCCGCCCTGTCATTCCTCGCGGTCACCGCCCCGCACGGCGCCCACTCCTTTCCATAGCTGTGGCCCCGCTCACGCACGGCCGTGTCCCTCGGCGCTCCGAGCCGCCCTTCGCCCCTCCCCTCCGCTGACAGACACCGCCCCGCTCGCTCCCGCTCCTTGCCCTTGCCACGCTCGGCAGCCACCGAGGCCGCCGCCCGCCCTCTCGGCTCAGCCGGCACCGGGCGGCAGCAGCGCCGGGGCGCCGTGTCGGGGGCGGCAGTGCCGCGCTCTCGCCACCAGGCGGCAGCAGCGCCGCCCAGCTCAGCCCGGGGGCAGGGACAGAGCAGAGGGAAAAGCCGCCTCTGGGCGCTCTGCAGCTCCTGCAGCCCGAGCGTCTCGGCTCCTGGGGCCAGGCACTTGCTTCTTTCCTTCCTACAGAAAAACGCCGGCTCGTTATTCGCAAAACTTGCTGATCTCTATTCCCAGCTTCTTATATTCCTGTATGCGACAGAGTAGAGAGAGAGGGCTGGCTCATTTCAAAATGAATTTACATCTAAATCAGTAGCACTTGCCTATAGATGTAAAAGTGAAGAACTTAACAGGTTTTAGTGTTCTGCACACATCCCTCGCTGGGAGGAATGGTAAAAAGTTAAAAACGAATGAAATGTAAAAAGTAGAAACAAAGTTACAACAGCAGAAATTTAGAAACAAACAAAGAGGTAAAATACAAGAAACAAACAAATTTCCAAAGGTCGAAAGTTAAAAACAAACAAAGTTAGAAAGAAAAAAAAAATTAGAAACAAAATTAGAAAGGTAGAAATTTAGAAACAAAGTCAGAAAGGCAAGTGTTGAGCCTTTGACAGGGTACCCTTCCCTCTCGGACCAGGGTGAAAGAGCAGAGGAGGCTGCTGTTCTGCTGAGTTCTTTATTTCACAGTCTCACAGCTGTCTTGAAGGCAGAGTTCGAATGGGGTTACATGATAAAGCCAAGCAGCAGCAGCAGGCAAAACCAGCTTCTTCTATATGCTCCATACACTGTATTTTTTCTTACAGAAGTGTGGATTCTATTTGTTAATTGACCAGTAAGATGAACACACCATTCTAGTTTTCTTTTTCTTAACCCATCCTGGTCTAATTCTAACAGTCGTAAGCCTCACACAAGTGTCATCTGCCCTTGTTCCATAAGGAATCCCTCTACAGACAGGGAGTTGTCACCGGCCCCGTGCTCATGGGCTGCAGGGGACACCTGCACTGAGGAGGAAATGGAAATGGGAAAGAGGGAAATGCAACCGGATGGGACGCACCTCTGGCACCACATTTCCTCTTCTTCCTGCTGTCCTGGAAAGTCCCAAGTAAATCCAGTCCCTCAGACCTTGCCTCCCTGAACACCAGGAGAGCTGGTGTTTTACCCAGATCCCAGTGCCCTGCACGGCTGCGCTGACACGAGCGCAGGCCGATCGCTCCGCCCAGCACCATCCCTCATTTGCCTCCCACGGCTCCCCAAGCGGCCCCAAACCACCCCAGCGTGTCTGTGCCGGGCCCAGGGCCTGCCCCGAGCCCGACCAGAGGCTGTCACCCAGCCCTGCACCAGCTCCCACCCCCGGCAGAGCTGGGAATGCACTGAGAGCTCGGCTCCCCGGGCTCCCCAGCACCCAAACCGGTCCTCAGACACACAAAAATGCCCAACCTGCCCCTCTGGGCACAGCCAAACACCACAATTCCATCATCCCCAAGGAACTCTGGCACTTGCCTCTTCACCTCTGCCCATTTCCAGTAGCCGGGGCTAGGACCGGCCTGTCAGAAAGAGCATTCCCTAGGCAGTTCATCCCAGCCCAGAGGAGAAGAGGAGCCTGTCCCTGACCCACACCATGGGCAGGACAAGGGGGGCCCTAGCTGGCTTTGCCTACTCCAACACCAAAGCTCTTGGTCCCAAAGATGGGGCGAGTTCAGTGGTTTTTCCTGTCCTGAAAGAGAGCAGAAAAGGGAAGTTAATCCCACTGTGGAATCCAAGACTCCTGCATTTCATATTTCTGCTCTGATTGCTCACCGTGCAGTTTTAGCCATGGAAAAAAAAAAAGAGAAAGACACCATATCAAATAAAATTGCCCTTTTCCAGCATTTTTATTCCAGGCATTAAAAGGATGCTCATTTCTCTTCTAGCATTGTTTCCCTCATTTTAGGAGAACCGTTTTCATCCCAGACCCCACTCGTCAGTTGTTCGATCCTCTGGCACTGGATTTGGACAAAAGAAGGGATGCACCTGGACTGCAGGAAATCACTGAGAGAAAACCCTTCCAAAACCTGACAGAGAAAAAACAACAGGACATGCAGGAAGACACAACCCTCATTTGCACGTCTGGAATGCTTTTCTAAAGACTTCTCTGCACCTGGACGCTCCTTGCTCTTGGCTTTCTTTACAAGAATGCATTTGCTGCTAAACACGTCTCAGACCCTTACTTGATCGGGATAAGGTGGGATGGAGATGAAGACTCCCACAGGGAATAGCCAGGGAGATGCAGGGCCTGGGAACATCAAGGACGGAGAAGAGAAGGAACAGGGATTGTTTTTCTTGTTTAGAGCCAGCAGTGCTGTGAGCTTGGAGAACACACGGCACCGCAGGGATCCAGGGCAGGAGCGGGATAACTCCGGGATAAGGGGAATCTGCTCCCGCTCCAGGGCTGTGCCAGTGAAGGAGGGGAATTTTTTAGTGCCTTCATTGCACACAAAAACCAAACCCAGCACCACCGAGCTGGACTTCCGTGAGCTGCAACACAAAGCGGCCCCTGGCCTTTGGGGGAACACAACCTCCCCGAGTCACGGAGCCAGGGGATGACACTTGGGAATGATCCTTGCTGCCTGCAGGCAAATCAGATGAGGGAGCCACAGGAGCTCTGGGGTTTCCTGCTCTTCCTGCAACGCCATCGGTCCAGACCAGGAGACCTTTCCTGGAACAGATCTTCCCTGTAAAGGGAGCTGCACCAAAGCTCAAGCCCTCATTTAGAGACCCTTGGAAAAGCAAAGGTGAGAGGGGATTACCTGGAGCCCCAGGGGACCGAGGTGAAGGCGATGAAGAAGCAGACAGCAAAGTGCTTCCACTGCTTCTCACTCCAGCAAGGGGAACATCCCTGGAATTTCATGTCCAGCGTCGCTCCCAAACCCCACCGGTGAACCCACACGTACTCCAGGACTGATCTCCTTCAAACTTCCAGCAGCACAGACCCACCGGGAGGAACTGCAATCCAAGGACACACATCAGCAACCGTCTTCCCGCTTGCCGCTCTCTCCACATTTTCCCTTTCCAGTGGGATGCAGGTGCCACCCCCCAGAGGCAGGAGAACTGCCTTGCAATCCGCTACAAAACCTGCCTGGAAAGCCCAGGATGCCCGCAGCCAGCAGCCGTTTCTCCTGGAGCTCCTGCTGACAGGCATTTGAAGCCTGCTGTGCCTCACAGCTGCTTTTCTGCCAAGGGCATTCCCATCTTTTCTCTTTTAGCCCAAATAAAGGTTTGCAAAGCTGAGTTTTGTGAGAAGTGCTTCATATTTGGATTATTCTTAACTTGGAGTTTCCCTCGGCACCAAAATCAGGGGGTAAACCCAACATGGCCTCAAAGGGCCATAAGATCCCAGATACCTAATCCCCAGTTCCCTCAGGATTGGTTCATTAAAGCTTTTCAGGGGTAATTTGGCAAACTTCAGGGTTTGGTGATTTCACCATCAAAGCCACATGAAACCTGTGCAAAAGGAACTCAACTAAAGCTGGCTAAAAGTGGTCCCTGCTGATGACTCATTAAAACACCCCCTTAAAAAGGAGCTAGGATTGATTCCACACTCACAAACCCCCCTTGCCACGATCGGCGCTCTCTGCCCGCCAAGGACACGGCACCGGGCAGGGACATTTCTCCCACTCCCCGGCAGAGACCTCCTCCTGCCACATCCAGGGAACCGCAGCCGCTCAGGGAACACCAACTTTGTCCTGGGCTGGGAACAGGACAGGGACAAGGAACACTTTGAAGTCATTCCCACCTCGGTGCTGTCCAGACCTGGCAGAAAGCGCTTCCCACACCTCTCCTGGAATTCTCTTCCCCGGCCCTTCCAGCTTCGGAAGGCTTCTGGGGGAGCCTCGGTGCAGCTCAGAAGCTGCACGCGCCTAAAGCATCCCCACGGGAACACGAAGCTTCCCTCGGGCATTTCGTTTCTTTATCCCAAATATTCTCCCCACTCAGCCACAATCTAGAAAGAACAAAAGGGAAAAGAAGGAAGACCAATTAATTCTGACGTAAGGAGTCTTGACTATCCCGACACACTGCCACGTGAAAAAACATCCCTGCCCCTCTAACAAAGCCCTCTGATACTGTCTCCATTCAGGATCAATTATTTAAACGCTGTATTAAGGAGCGTAAGGACACAACGCTTGGAATTCTCAACAACGGCTCAGCTCTCGGCTACTCCAAGCACTTTCCCACCCGGGGAGCTGAGCTGTCCCAGATTTAAACGCCACGTTTGATCCAAATCCGACAGAAATCTGCTCTTGTTTGGTTACTGAGCTTTCCCAAAAGCTGTGCAGTCGAGCCTGGAAATCCTCACTGAAGCTTTGCCATGTCACATCGGGATTTACCCTTGGGAAAACCCCACTGAGCACTTGGGTTTCAAGAGGTTGCACCCGATGTTACAGACGCAGAATTCCTGTGGGGTTTGGCATTTCCTGCACCTCCAAACACGTGAAAAGAATGAAGTGCAGAGTCCCAAGGCTCCATTATTGCCATTCTCCTCACATCCCTTTCCTCAGCTGCACGTGGCTTTGTGCCTCCTCTGAAGGGCTGGAAAGGAATTTGGGAACCCCCCCTCAGCTTCTTCGGTTTTCAGCCTTTTCTCTGAGGCAGCCCAAAAGGCAAACAGGAAAAAAAAACCCCAGAAGTGCACAAAATCCCAGCCCCTCCCAAGATGCAGCTCCTCACACCAAACCTTGGGAGAATCCCTGGTGCTTCCAACACCGCTGCAATCCCACCTGGAGCTGAGCTTACAGGCTGCTCTGCCTAATCCACATGCAAGCCTGGATAGCCCAAAGCCTGCAAGAAAAGAGGAGGCAAAGTGAAGGGGAGAGGGGAAAAAACGGAGTTTCGGGTTTTCCCCGTGTTCGCAACAGGATTGAAGGGCAGGATGGAGAGGTTTCGTGGAAAAGAAGTACCAAAGGCTGCTTCATTGCCAGCAATTAGCGCCGCTCAGGTTGAATCCAAGAGGACAAATGCACCGGGATCAAACAGGAGCGGCCGACAGGATGGGTTATGACACAGATCTGTGAAGCTGGAGCCTTCTTTCTTCTCCCGGGCTCTCCCAGAAATTCTCCATGGCCGGACGTGCTCCCGCTCTCCCCGCTGGGGAGGATGGACTTGGATAGCCCGGCTGACTGGTGAGCCTGAAACAAGAAAGTGATGCAGTGATCCAAGTGTTTTTCCAAGGAAATGACATATTCTCTGGACCTGGGATAACCCATATCCCATGGCCTTCTCCAGGAAGGGTCCCAGCTGGATATGGTCTCCCAGAAAGGATTCCATAGGGGCTCACCTTTTGCCTGGAGCTCGGCTGAAGTCCTCAGCAATGCCAGGGAATGTGGCCATTGGAGGCTTTGGGCAGGATTTGGCTCATTTGCCTTTTTAGGCTTTGTTTCCTTCTCTCAGCCTTCCCACTGGATTGTGGTCTCCGAGGAATACGTAAAATCCCATTGGATTCCTGCTCTTTTGGACATTTGTTTGTACCGTTCCTGTACAAAACGAGGCCCCCTGTTCGATGCTTTTCCCCACCGCTCCCCGGCAGTTTTATCTGCCACTGCATTCCCTGCGTTGCTTGGGCTCTTCCCAGGTCTCTGAGCTCCTTCACAAGGCAGGAGATCGATTTGGCCCAGGAACTAAACCCTCCCGAGGAATTGTCTGATGCCATCTCCGCATTTGACAGCTGATCCTTGTGCTCAAAGGATCCCTCTTTCTTCCCTTCAGCCAATTCCAAGGCTCATGCCCCCAGCTGGGATCAGTCCCCAGTCTGATCCCTGCAGTCTTCCCTGCCGGGATCCTGCTCAGGAATCCATGGGCTACGAATGTAAGAATTAATTCTTCCCACCCCTGCCCAGTTCCAAAGGATTTGGTGTCTGCCTTACCCGGCTGGAGCCTGCTTCCAACTCTGTTCTTGCTGCTTCTGCTGCTTTCCATTTCCCAGGAATTCCACCGACGGAGGGACAGCGTTTTCCACCTCCTCCAGGATTCCCTCTGTTGCGTTTGGGTGCTGGAAGGATATCAAAACTTTATTCCTAATGCTGGGCTCTGCATATGGCCGAGAAAATCCCGGCCTCCACACAGACCCAGATTCCAAACTTTTTGATACATTTTAGCAAACCGAGAAATTCACCTTCCCTGCTCCTTCTTAAGGGCATCCTTCTCTTCCCTTACCCGGCGGGCTCTCTCCCACTGGGGGTGGGTTTTCCCCTTCCCGTGCTAATTAGTCCCTACTTCTAGGAGGTTTAGGTACCTTTCTTCCCTGCGAGGGATTTCTTAACACAGCTACCGAGGCTTTGGGAGTCTTCTTTTTCTCCTACTTTCTGCAAAAACACCCTGTGATCCACAAATGCCACAATCCAGACGCCCAACTTCAACAAGACATCCTTTTTACCTAAAAACACTCACTCTCAACTCTTAGATCTTTGGAAGTTTTACCCCTGCAAAATTCCTCTATCTTTCCACCACTGAATTCCTCAGTCCTGCTTCCAAGGATTTCTTGAATACCATGGGGCTTTTCTCAACATTTACCCCCACGACCTTCCCTACGTGCCCACTGCTCATCACCTCATTTTTCCCTCAATGTCTTCGTTCTCCACCCCAGAGAGTTTGTCAAGTGTTGCCCCCAAAATGTTCCCCATCTGTCCACTACTGAGTTCCCCATTTTGCCTCCAAAATATTCCTTCTGTCCCCTCCAGATTGCATCCACTTTTACCCCCAACATTTTACTTCCTCTACAATATTGATCAAACCTTTTCCATCCCAAAAATGTGCACTCTCTCCCTTAAACAGCACCTCAGCTTTTCCCTCAAAAACGCCCCAGAGAGAAACTCAGATTCAGCCCCCAAACTCCCATTTTCCTACACAAACAGTTCTTGTGGCCCCTCTCAATTCCCCCAGGCTTTCAGCTAAAGGAAGAACTGGAAGCCTATTCCCTCATCTCCGCCCCTGTTTTGCTTTCCCGGAAAACCTTGCGATCCCACACTTTCTCCAAGAGATCTGCTGGGAGTACTGCAAGGTTTGCTCTGTCAAGAGCGCATGGGGGGTTTACAGCACTTGTTCCTCTGCATCTTTACCCTTTCATCAGCTTTCCCCTGGAACGGTGTTGTGGGAGAAGCTTGGAATTACCAGAAATGGATCAGGTGCACATTTCTGCCCCACCAGTTTTTATCTGGTTTGAAATTCCTGGAATTACCCTCAAATGTGCCCTAGAACACTGCTGTGAAAGGATCAATGAGAAGAACAGCCTGAAAGCAGAAAACCACCTCCAGCAGCAGCCAGAATGATCCCATTTCTCTTCTTACCTGGTCCTGCCAGAGCTCCCAACAGCCATTCCCATTCCGAAACAAGAGCTATGGAAGACATTCCTGCTGTCCGTGAGGGTGAGGTGGCAGTTCTGGATGGTCTTTGCTGTGGAACCAGACAACAAACAGAGTGTAAAGGATCTTGGTGGTCCCTTCCAAGCCAAACCACCTCGTGATTCCATGCGTGGATCAGCACCTGTCCCAGCTCCATTCCAGAAACCTCCTCCCATTAACCCAGAACTTTCCTTTTTCTGCTCAACATCAGGGATTTGCTGCCGAGTGCCCCGAGCAGGGGACGCCTCAGCCTTCCCTGGGACCGCAGCATTCCCTGCGCTGCCTCAGCACTCCCTGCGCTGCTGTTCCACGCCCATCCCGTGGTCCAGCGCCTGTGCGGGCTGCAGTGCCGGGCTCTCCCCACAAGGCGGCAGCACCGGGAGCGAGCAGCCCCGGCCGGTCCCGCTGGCTCGGGGCAGCTGCGCCTTGAACCCGCCCTGAGCCGGCGGGGCCGTGAACACAGCGGGCACAAACCCCACCGGTGCCCTTTATTTCACCCTCAAAGGCACAGGATCGCAGCATTTCCTGGGCTGGAAGGGACCCGCAGGGAGCATCGAGTCCAAATCCTGGCCCTGCACCCCAAGAATCCCACCCTGTGCCCGAGAGCCTTGTCCAGACCCAAACTCTTCCCCCAAGATCCTGAAAACACAGAGGGGCTGGGAGAAGGATGACAATGGAGGATTTTTTATATAGATCTCCTTGTACGATCGTTATATAATATTATTAGATAGTCCAGGAACCCATCCCTGTGCCTGGACACCCATCCCTGTGCCGGGACACCCATCCCTGGGCCGGAATACCGATCCCCCGCGGCCCCCACCGTCCGCTCGGGGCTGTCCCCGTTCCCCGCTCACCTCCGAGCCCGGAGCACCCGCCCCGGTGCCCCCGGCCCGGCCGCGCTGCTCCCCGGGCTCCCCGCCATTGCCGCTCCCGGCGAAGAAGGGCGGAAGTCACCGGGACCGCACCAATGTGGCGATCGGGTCAGTGGCTATTCGACCTTCTCAAGATGGCGGCCGGAAGGACCCCCCCCCCCCCCGCTCCGTCTATTCGACTGCCTGAATGCTCCCGCCTGCCCCAGGCGCCGCTGACCCCACAGTCGGTGTCCGCATAGCGGGAAACGCCTCAGAAATCTGCGTGCAAGCGCTGGGCTGGCGTCGGCGTCGGCGTTGCGTTCAGGCAGCCGAATAGACGCACCTTGGGGGGCCTTCCCTGCCGCCATATTGAGAAGGTCAGAAAACAGCGTACACGGCCGCCATCTTTAGTGTGGCGGTGACGAAACTTCCGCCCTTCGCCGCCATCTTGGGTGCTGGCAGAAGCCACTTCCGGTCGAGCCGCCATCTTTAGTGTGGTACACTTAAGGGCCCCCGCCGCTCCTCACAAGGGCGTCTATTCGGCTGCCTGAATCCGGCCCGGACTCCGACGCCGGCCCCGCGCTTTCCGCGAGATTTTCCGCGGTGCTTCCCGGTGCGAGGACACGGCTGGTGGGGTCAGCGGCGCCGGAGGCGGGCGACTGCTCCGCGACCGGCGGCAGGCATCGGCAGGGACACCTCTCAAAGGGGCCTAGTGCGTCCGCCATCTTGAGTGTGGCGGAAGTGTAAACCACCCTCTGCAAGGTCCTGGCAGGTTCTAATAAAAACGTCACTTAACGCCGTCCCGAGAGCGCCCAACTGCGCCTTCCTTTCCGAGCCGCCTCCTTGAGAGCGACACGCGGGCGGCTCGATTCCGACCGTGCCCGCCCGGTGCCCCGCGCCCAGGTCGCGCTGCGACCGCGCCTCTGCTGCCCGGCAAAACCGGCCCCGCCCCCCGCCCTGTCATTCCTCGCGGTCGCCGCCCCGCACGGCGCCCACTCCTCTCCATAGCTGTGGCCCCGCTCACGCACGGCCGTGTCCCTCGGCGCTCCGAACCGCCCTTCGCCCCTCCCCTCCGCTGACAGACACCGCCCCGCTCGCTCCCGCTCCTTGCCCTTGCCACGCTCGGCAGCCACCGAGGCCGCCGCCCTCTCGGCTCAGCCGGCACCGGGCGGCAGCAGCGCCGGGGCGCCGTGTCGGGGGCGGCAGTGCCGCGCTCTCGCCACCAGGCGGCAGCAGCGCCGCCCAGCTCAGCCCGGGGGCAGGGACAGAGCAGAGGGAAAAGCCGCCTCTGGGCGCTCTGCAGCTCCTGCAGCCCGAGCGTCTCGGCTCCTGGGGCCAGGCACTTGCTTCTTTCCTTCCTACAGAAAAACGCCGGCTCGTTATTCTCAAGACTTGCTGATCTCTATTCCCAGCTTCTTGTACTCCTATATGCAACAGATTAGAGAGGAAGGGCTGGCTCATTTCAAAATGAATTTACATCTAAATCAGTAGCACTTGCCTATAGATGTAAAAGTGAAGAACTTAACAGGTTTTAGTATTCTGCACACAACCCTCGCTGGGAGGAATGGTAAAAAGTTAAAAACGAATGAAATGTAAAAAGTAGAAAGTTAGAAACAAAGTTACAACAGCAGTAATTTAGAAACAAACAAAGAGGTAAAATACAAGAAACGAACACATTTCTAAAGGTAGAAAGGTTGAAAGTTAAAAACAAAATTAGAAACAAAAAAAAAAATTAGAAACAAACAAAATTAGAAAGGTAGAAATTTAGAAACAAAGTCAGAAAGGCAAGTGTTGAGCCTTTGACAGGGTACCCTTCCTTCTCGGACCAGGGTGAAAGAGCAGAGGAGGCTGCTGTTCTGCTAAGTTCTTTATTTCACGATCTCACAGCTGTCTTGAAGGCAGAGTTCGAATGGGGTCACATGATAAAGCCAAGCAGCAGCAGCAGGCAAAACCAGCTTCTTCTATATGCTCCATACACTGTATTTTTTCTTACAGAAGTGTGGATTCTATTTGTTAATTGACCAGTAAGATTAACACACCATTCTAGTTTTCTTTTTCTTAACCCATCCTGGTCTAATTCTAACAGTCGTAAGCCTCACACAAGTGTTACATCTGTATTACACAGATTTGCACAGACAGTTTCCATCAGCTCTTATTGTTTATGTGAACACTCCATCTAAAAAATGTGAAAAGTCTAATTCGATCTAGATTTTGTCTAAAGTAAAGAATTCTGTGAAAAGGTAACACTGCTGCAGCAAGAGCTGTGTTTAAGATCTCTGCTACAGCTTTTTCATGTTTAAGACACTTAGCATCTATTTCTACTAAAAGTTAAAAATCTGTCCAAAGGTTTTAATTCAAACCTAGTGCTTTGGCTTCCCTCTGGGCCTGAGGCCAGAGGAGCCTTCACTCTAACAAGAAGGTTAGAAACAAATTTAGAAAGGTAAAAGTTAGAAAGTAAAAAACAAATTTAGAAAGGCACAAAGTTAGTAAATGTAGAGTGCTAGAAACAAAGTTAGAAAGGTAAAAATGGGGAGAAAAACAAAGCTATAAAGTTTCAAAGTTCCAAACAAACAAAGGCAGAAAGGGACAAATCTAGAAAGTTAGAAACAAACAAAGGTAGAAAGCTAGAAAGGTAGCAACAAAAATGGTAGGACTGTAGGAAGGTAGAAACAAGCAAAAGTAGAAAGTTAGAAATGTAGAAAGTCAGAAAAGTAGAAACAAAAAAAGAGAGAAAGTCAGAGATGTAGAAAGTTAGAAACTAACAAAGGTAAAAAGAGAGAAAACTTAGGTGGTACAAAGTCATAAAAGTAGAAACAAAAAAGGCAGAAAGGCACAAGGTCAGAATGGTAGAAATGAACAAATGTAGAAAGGTAGGAACATAGAAATGAACAAAGGTAGAAACGTAGAAAGTTAGAAATGAAGAAAGATGGAAAGATAGAAAGTTTGAATGGTAGAAACTAACATGTCAATTTAGAAGGGTAGAAAGCAACAAAGGTAGAAAAATAGAAAGGTAGGGACTCAGAACCAAACAAAGGTAGAAAGTTAAAAAGGCAGAAATGAACAAAGGTAGGAAGTTGGAAAGGCAGAAAGTGCAGAGGCTGGCAGCAGCCATTCCAGCCTTAACGAGAGCCCTGAGTGGGAGAGCAACTTGTTCCATTGATCTTCACTTTGCTAAGGGCCTCCTGGTCTCTTGGGAAAGATGCAGAGCAGGCAAATGACTACAGGTAGAAGCACCAGGTGTGACTGTTCTTCCTTCACCTCCCAGAAAGCTGGGGGGTTTCATGTTTGAGTCAGTGGCCTAGAAGGGGCAGAAAGTCTGCCCTGACAAGTGTGTGGGCATGGATCTGTTTTGTCTTTCCCTGTGCCCATTCCCAAAACTCTCTTAAAACTTTCCCAAAATAGAAACACAAAGCCTGGGGCAGATCGTGCCTGAAGAAAGAGCGGTCTCTTGTTTTTTTCCAAGCTGCTACAGAAACAACCTAAGGTAGAAAGGTAAAAATGAACAAAGGAGGGAAGGTGAGAAAGGTAGTTCAAAAGCCAAAGTCAGAGAGAGAGAGAGAAAGAAAGTCAAAGTCAGAGAGAGAGAAATAAAGTCAGAGAGAGAGAAATAAAGTCAGAGAGAGAGAGAAAGTGAGAAAGTCAGAGAGAGAGAAATAGTCAGAGAGAGAGAAAGAGTCAGAAAGAAAAAGAAAAATAGAGAGAAAAAGGAATAGAGAAACAGAAGAATAGGGTTTGAGAGAAAAAGAAATAGAGTTTAAAAGAGAATTAGTGTTGAAGAGAAAAAGAGAAACTGAGAAATAGAGTGACAGAGACATCCAGAAACAGTTAAACAGCAAGAAAAAGATAAAGAGTTAGAAAAAGTCAAGTGAGGAATAGACTGAAAAGTAAAGCAAAGCAGAGCAGCAAAGCAAGAAATACGGTGAAAAAATTACTAAACCACACCAAAGGAAGAGAGCAACCACAAGGGGGGAGGGGGGGTATCTTTATTAGGGTTTATTCAACTTGATTGAACGAGGGTTTTTTATTTACACTTCAGCAAAGCAAGTGGAAACAACAATGTACACAAGCACAAGTACAATCCATATGCACACTGGTCAAAGTCCAACTGACATACAGAGCAATATGTGCAAGTGCAGCAGCAAACACGAACACAGAGCAACACAAGCCAACCCCCTATCAGTACAATGTAACAATTGTTCTATTTCTGGAAAATTTAGGACATTTTATTGTTCCAGGAAACCCAAAACAACAGCAGCACACGGAGAAGAAAACACTCATCCACCACACACCTCCTTCAGCTGACACACAAACCCACCCTCGCTCTCGTCTCGAGAGCACCCCATGGGAACGCGGTTCCCGGGAGCCCCAAAATCATCCCGCCTGACAAATCCCCGGCACGGTCGGCACCCAAACCCTGGCGATGAACGTCACCTCACAGACCGGCTGGGTCTCAGATAAAAAAACCCAGCCGGGAGGGAGAAAATCCCCAGACAGCGCAGCTGGGTTGTTTTTACTCTAAGTTTAAAAAGTAGCTGAAAAGCCTGAAAGGCAAAACTCCCACACACAAGGTCAGAACCATTCCACACCCGCACTCTTCTCACAGGCAGACAGACAGTCACACATACACACAGTCACACACCCTTCAGCTTATACCCTGACTGCAGCCCTTACTCAAAACATTCCAGCCATGAAGATGCTCCGACACAGCTTCTGGATGCCGCTCCTCGACATCAAACAGTGCGCGCCGGGAAAATCGGCAGCGTAGGTGACCGCGGAGATCCGAAGCCACCTCAGGAACCTGCGATACAACGGGAGGCGGTCAACGAGACGCCGAGGGCTGGGAGTTATTCCCACACCGGGCCCGTACGTTTTCTACCCAAAAACCCATAGAAAAGAGATGAACCACTAAGTTTGATAACTCTTCTACTTAACTGTGACCCTACGTGCCGGGGCAGGGCAGCTCAAACCCAGAAAGCACACAGGGAAGTGTTTTACCACGTACAGCCCTGTGAAACAGAGTGGGCCAAGAGGCAAGAACTAAAACGCAGGGGAAAGCAGGGATTAGATACAATAAAATGTCGGTAGGGCCTTTTTTAAGCTGAACCTAAGTCGATCACTACATCAACTCAAGCTGAACTCTATGTTCACTTCCAAAGACATATGTCTTTTCAAATCCAGATTTGCAGTTTTAGGAAAACAGGAGCTGCGCGCTCAACATACCTGGACTCCTGGCCAGTGGACGGGTGTGACAGAGCCCCAGGTCACAAAAAAGAAAAGCAAAACACGTGATCACATACCCTTGTACAAGAAACAATATCAAAGTGAGACCAACTTGGAGCAAGTCTGGATCATTCCCATAAGGGTTACCAGGAGGGTTTCTCCGGTCTTTCTCTGCAATGGGACTCCCCAGCTCAAGTACAGAGCAGGATGACAGTAACGTTTTAGGGTAACTGCTGTTGTATCCCTTCCTAAGCCCTACTAGAATACATAATAATGATTTGATGCATTGCCTTTCTACCTTGATTGCTGTAACTGCTTCTTATCCATGTAGTTCATTCTTCTTACTTGCTTATCATCCATATAATAAATAAGCCTATCCCAAAAGAAGCACTCTTTTGTTCTGATCACTTCACTAACAGCACTAACTGGCAAAAGAATACTTCCCTTCCTCTGGCAAAGAGCTCTCCTTCTCATCCAGGTGCCTGTGGCTGAAACTGGAATTCCACCTCCAAAATGCCCTATGTCCAAGGTTAATAATTGCCAAGGAAATTCCCCACCGATCATAAGCAATCACCTATAACTTCTCCTCTGGAATCGTTACTGCTTTGGCTTTCTGTGGAAGTGTTTCAAACACCCATTGAGGCTTCAGGGGCTTGCTCGGGTTGCTTATGGCTCACCCTGACAGGCCCAAGCCAACTCCAACTACCCAGAATTTCAGGGCAATATTGATGCAGTTTCTAAATGCTCCCCTTCCCTGCAAGTCAGTCCTTCACTGCACAACCAGGGAGCCGATTTACTCCGTCCTTTGTACTCAAGAGCACCTCTCCAGCACAAATCCCACCTCTCGCAGACACAAACCAAACAGAGACCTACTGCAGGTGTTTGCATTGAAAGTACAATTCTTAGTACATCTGGCTACATGATTAAAACACATGCATGCATTGATGTCATAGAGGGAAAGCTTTTCAGCAGAGAAAACAGCCATTTTGGTAGCATCCTTGGATACACCTTCAGAAAAAGCAGAATTAGCACCAATTCCTAAGACTCCTGCTGAGGAATCCAGCCTTCCTTGGGACACCCAATGCAGCAGACACTGAAAAAGGAGGGAAAAAGCCAAGCTTGGAGTGGAAAAATAGAACATAAATACACCAGCCTTTCAAAAACCTTCACATTGCAATAGTGGGAAACAGTCACATTTACTCTTTCCATGCTTTTTGCGATTACACAAATATGAAATAGAAACATGTTACACAGAATGCAGAGGTAGGATTTTACAGGTGTTTATTTTGGCAGCCTGAATGAAAAACGCCTCTTCCCAACACTAACACCCAGCCCCGTTTAAATCCATACTTAGCCCAGGGGCAGGGCATATCGCCCCTCTCCCTACCACAGGCGGCTGGTGCAGACAGGAGAGACAACCCAGGCGGGCAAGGCCCAGCAGGTATCATCTCCTGGCACCAAAAGGTCTGCCAGCTTAAGAGTTATGGGAAGAGATAAAAAACCAGAGGTGACCAAAAGGCCTGGTTTCACACTGTAAAAGTAGTACAGGTTGTCAAGGAGGCAGAAGTCTCTTACACGCTCCCTGGGAACGGGCAAGACAATTTCTCCCTGAAGCCCGGACGCAACTTCATGGTCATTTTTCCAGAAATTGAGAGAGAGGATTTCAGTGCGTGCCCCTTCAACCATTTGGTGGTAAGGAACATTGGATCCTAAGTTCTGCTATTTCTTAGCTAGCTGAAAATTTAATGGTACATTTAACCCTGTGCATATAATACTAGTGGTCCCTTTTGTCTTACTCCTGTGTAGTAATAGTCTCTTTTAAGTCTCACGTCTGTTAGTTTTGTGTCCATTCACTAAATAATTCATTCTATAATAGACCAAATCAGCCATCATTAAAGAACTTACGAATGAGAGCGGCTCTTGGCGTGCTGGCCACCTCCGTAACGTGACTGCCTGCTACCAGAGGCCTGGGCAAAAGGCAGGGACTTCTCTAAACCTACATCATCCATTCATTACATTCTGGAGTAGTCAAATGAATATTATGAATGAATATTATGAAAAGAGGGGAATGTGTTGCCCCTGTGCAGTCAGCTAAAAATACCTCTGCTGCTGCTACACAAACCGGCTGCTTGCAAGCACAACACAGCCGTGCAGACGCAAGCATCCCAGCCTCTGCAGAGGCAGATCTTAAGGCATTTAAGACCGCTGCCGAAAGAAACTCCAAATGTACTAAGAAATTGTTTAGGAGAGAAACAGGTAACAACTGCCTCGAGTTTCCAAGTGCCAAAACCTGCTTCCGAGTGGCAGGGGGGGAAAGCGGCAATTCAAACGCCTCACAAATAAAAACCAAATCAACCAACCCATCAACCTAACAACACTCCTTTACAGCAAGCAAAGGCCACACATCCTAAGGGCTAGATGACCCATCAGCCAGCTTCCCCACATTCCTGCATTTCAACAGCTTCTGATTGCCCCTTGTACTCCCTACAAAAGCCAAAAACTAAACTCAAGTTTTAGAAAAATAAAATTAGAATTGGTGAAACTAACTCTAATAAAAAGTGTTATCTCTTACACGGCTAAAATCTGTTGGGATATCATTAAGAAGCAGTATATTTAGAATGCATTCTACTTACAACTCTTCTGCTTGACTAATCAAAGAGGCAAGCAGAAGCCAGCGTTTAAAAATTGATTCACAAAACCGAATCCTAACACAAAACCCTGTCCCTACAACCGTCCCAAATGCATTCACACATAAATAAAGGGCAGTTTGTAGGAGTGGCTGCCTTCAGCAAAATACCAAATTCCCTCTCGAAGGTGAAACTCATGAAAACTGATAACCAGTGAATCAAACTGTAATTACAAAAGCAGATGCTCTATCTACTCCCCACCAAAAAGAAATGTTCCTGGATTTTTCTGCGATAGCCACAGAGTTCGCTCAGATGCTTTAACTTCCCTTTAGAAAATTCTGTTCCTATATGTGAATTACCTCTGTGTGTGGGTGTGGCAATCAAGAGAACCACTTCAGGAGATACACATTAGCACTGCTAAAGAAAGAGATAGACCACAGAAACTCCTCCTGCCTGAGGGAGAGATTAAACCAGTTCCCTTTGTCCCTCAACCCCCCAAGCTCTGCCTGCTTGCAAAGACGAGATTTAAATACCAAAGGCCAAGCCAATCCTGGTGATATCGCACCCTACAGCAAAATTGGTTCTAATGAATACTCCTGCATTTCTAGAAATACAGGGCAATAGCTCGAAATGTTGAAACAAGAGCACAAGTGATAAAAGAAAGACTAGGACGTGTACCAGCCAAAGAACTACAAGCTACAGCACTGGTAGTAAAAAGAAAGACAAACACTGTATGACTAATTTTGTATGGTTATCTGGGCTGGTGCCACATGGTGATTGTACCGCTGAAAGTGTTAGAGTGGCAAGTGAATGAAAAAGAGAAGTTTCAGCAAGAAAAAGCTTCAATGGTTGTCTCAATTCTGAGCCATAGAAGTCCAGTTCTACCTGACCCAGACCTTACAAGCCTATTGTAACAACAAAATGGACTTGCTGACAAAAATCAGAAAGATAAAAAGTAAGCCACAGCACTGACATCAATTTGGTAAATGGTCGCATTATAAGTTAAGCCATACTAGAAACCTTATTTTTGCAGCACAAAGAAAAGACTAACCATTGACCAAAAAGGTGTGTAAAATACTTCTATACAGCGCTCCCAGTGCCAGCTGAAACTTAGATAAAGCCATCCAAACCTAGCACCATCCTACACATAAAAAGATAACAAAACACGCTGGTCAGCACAGCAGATAAGCTGTCTTGAACCTCTGAACCATCTATCAGTTACAAGTGATTACCAGGAGACGAAGGCATGCTGATACAGATCCTGATAGTTCAAGACTTAGCCACTGGTTTTCCAGCCCCCCTGTCCTAAACTGTACAAAGCGACACCCTTGCCTCTGGGCGAGCTCAGCTTTGCACTGAAACAAAGCAAATTTCTCACTGAAGCCTCACAAAGCGCTCCTCCACTGCCCCCGCCTGACAGCAGCGAGTGCAGCGCTGAGTCTGCAGCCAGAGGGCAGAGATGGAACCGCTGCCGCAGCTCTCTGGGGGAAACGCGCCCGCTGTTGCTCAAGTTCCACAGTTGTGATTTCTCCAGTCACCTTGAATGCCCAAGCACACCCTCACCGGACAAAAGCCAGGCACCGGGCTGTTGCAGTGGGGATACTGCAACACGCATATATCAAACCAGGAGTCCCGTGGAAAGGAAATATATATACGGACAGACAGATTCTTGCTAGCTGTTTCAGAGAGATGTTTATTTCTCCAACCGCATGGCCGGAGCTCTGCCCAGGAACTGTTCCAGTCACAGGACCAAGGGTCCTTCTGCCCGCGCAGGGAACACAAACCAACCAATGGGAACGAGGCTGAGCAGGGGCAGGGAAGCCCCGTGTCTGTGCCCTCAGGGCCCCTCTCCCAGGGCTACACGGCAGGGGAGGGACCCCAACACCTCACCCGTTTTATTTTAATAAAAGGAGAATGAAAACAACTGGATAAACATAACAAGAACAGTTTCAAAACAAAACAAGCCACCCTCCTGAGTCTTTAAATGTCCAAACAGATTCTCTGGAACATCTTAGGGCTGACAGAAGGGAGACAGGACTCTCCGGGCATGCTTTGTGGGGAAACTGAGGCAGGAGAGGGTTTAACTTCTTCCCTCCCCCTTTTCATCCCCCACTCGGCATTGGAAAGGGATTTTTGGGGAAACAATTGGCAAAAGCATGGTTTTGTGAGGGAAACCATGGGTGAAAAAACGGATTGGGAGTACACTGGGGGTAATAGGACATAGGGTAAAAGGGAAAGGTGGGATTAGGAAAGGGAAACTGTAGGGGGGGCTTACAATAGAGATACTGTCTAACATGACTACGATTTTTTGCATATATACTGCCTTTTACAGGAACACCATCAGGCCCAGTGACCTGCGATGCTTGTAACCCTTTTCTCCCTAGTACAATATTAAATTCCACCACCTCTCCATCTCCCAAGCTTGGGATGCATTTTTCAGGGTTATTCTTTTTAATAGCAGTTCTATGCACGAATATGTCTTGCTGGTTGTCACACCTTGTTATAAAACCATAATTTTGCTTAACATTATACCATTTTACTATCCCTAAGGTCTTAGTTGCTATGATCTTTTCCTTTTTCCGAGTGGCTGCTGTTTTCTGTCTCGCTGCGTCTTTGTTCTCTCTTTCGGTCGCTCCCGTGTTGGAATTGTCGGGGCTGCTGGTGCCTGCGCGCTCTTCCCGGGGTCGCGTTAGGGGCCGCGCGGGCCGGGCCGGGCCCCGCCGCTCAGTTCTCCGTGCGTCGCCTCCTCTGGTCGCAGCTTCGCTGCCGCTGCCGGGCGCTGCACCCACGTCTCGGCCGGGTCCCCGGGCGATGACTCCCCCGCGCCCTGCTCCAGCGCGCGTCTCGGCTGGGCGCGGCTCCGCTCCACTGCCACCGCCGCCAGCCGCTGCCCACGCGCCGCCCCTCTCAGTCGGGCGTTCACGGGGCTCGCTCCACCACGCGCTGCACAGGACCGGGCGGGCACCGCCGGGTCCCGCTGCTCCCGCCGCGCCTCGCTCCGCCGCCGACACTGCGGCTCGCGTGGCTCCGCCCGCGCGCGGGAACTGCCTCGCTGCTGCTCTCAGAGCGCTCGGTGCACGTGGCCTGGGCCGCACGGTCCCTGCGCCACGCTTCCCTTCACCAGGACACAGCTGACATTGCTCAACAGTCTCGGTAACTAAATAATATTCACGAAAATATTCTTCCATCGGCATATATTTTGACTCCAGTATTAACTGTGTCCAAACGGTTTTCCAAAAGCCCTTGGTAAGAATTAAATCCCAAGAAACATAGAAAAAGTTCTTAAACAACCATGCCAGGAAGTGTTTCAGTTCTTTTTGAGCTTGAATCAAGCTAAAATTTACAAATCGTTGTTCAAGAATCATTTTAAGTTTAAGATAAATGTCCATATGCGGCTCTGAGAGCCAAGAGTCTTCCCACGGTTCCTCCATAGTTTAGATATGGAATAGCAAAGCAAAACCAAGAAGAGGAATCCAAAGTTTCCAGGGTTTACTCACACAAATCAGTCGCTTAGGGATCGGGGATCGTTCTGCTCTCAAATCTCCACCATTTGTTGCAGTGGGGATCCTGCAACACGCATATATCAAACCAGGAGTCCCGTGGAAAGGAAATATATATATGGACAGACAGATTCTTGATAGCTGTTTCAGAGATGTTTATTTCTCCAGCCGCATGGCCGGAGCTCTGCCCAGGAACTGTTCCAGTCACGGGACCAAGGGTCCTTCTGCCCGCGCAGGGAGCACAAACCAACCAATGGGAACGAGGCTGAGCAGGGGCAGGGGAACCCCGTGTCTGTGCCCTCAGGGCCCCTCTCCCAGGGCTACACGGCAGGGGAGGGACCCCAACACCGGGCCGAGGGGGACCCGGCGGCGCCCGAGCCCCGCGCACGGAGCGCACGCAGCGGGCGGCACGGCCGGGGCCGGCTCGGCTCCGCACGGCTCGGACCGGCGCGGCTCCGTCGGGCCCTGTCGGCAGCCCAGCCCCCAAACTGCCATTCCTCCTCAGAAATTCCCCGGGGACCGGGAGTGCTCCCGCGCAAGACATTCGGTGCCGGGGCACGGCCAGAAGCGCCCTCAAATGCAGCGGCACGGCCCCATCTAAACCCTTCAAATGCTGGAAAAGCTGGAGTTTCCTTCAATTTAACCCCTGGAACTGAGGCAACGGGGGCCGTTTACCTCCATTTAAGCCAATACAATGGCAAATAAAGGGGTTCTCCCCTTCAATTTAATCCTCTAACATATCAGAAGGAGAGGGGCTTTCCTCAAATCTCTCAAATGATGGGAAGAGGGCGATTTTTACCTCAATGAAAATCCTTAAAAAACAGGGACAACGGGGCTTCCCCCTCAACGTAAACCTCAGGACGATGAAAACGGAGGGGGAGGGGGTTGGAGGGGGGGTGTTACCCTCAATTCAAACCCATAAAATGGAAACACCCGTGCCCTCCCCTTCCATTTCAAATGGAACATGTGGATTCCCGGTCAATTGATACCCCTAGCACCGCAGAAAAGGCAGGTTTTCCTTCAATCAATACCCTTAAAATCATAAGTGAAGGGGGATCTCAACCAGTTCAAACACAGACAATAAGGGAAGAGGAGCTTCTGCCCTCAATTTAAACTCCTTCTGTCCTCGTAACTTGGATTTTCCAAGTCCCCTCCCCTCATCCAAACAGCCTCTGCAAGCTTGGGGGGGGGTCACAGCATGCACTCCAGGGGACCTGGAGGAACAAGAAAATAGAAGCAGAAGCTCATTATTTTACAGGTGGGCATTCCACCCCCAGGAAGGCCCAAGTTATCCAGGGACCTTCCCAGACCACTTCCCAGATCCCATCAGGGTGGACTGCAGTGAAAGACTGCACGAACCCTGTTTGCAAACACGTGCACCCCTACGTGCGTACGCAGGGTTTATTTCAGAACCGTGGGGCTGCGACGGAAAGCAGCCATGCAGCCCTTTGGTCCCTATCGAAATACAGCAACAACAAAGTATGAAATGATCACTTAAAGAAACATAGAAGGGAAGAGAAAGTTTTACAACTTGTGCAAGTTGTGTCAGGGAGGGCCATTAGCAGGAGAAGAGGCACCATCTCTCCTTGCAGCATTTGCCTCTTACCCCCTTTCAAAGCCCCATTTGCAGCCTCCAGGCAGCGAGAGTTCACCCCCCCCTCCCTGTCTCATGCACACGGGCCATTCCACACCCAAAACCTTCCCTGGACCCGGCCCAGCACTCTGGCCCTCCACAAGTGGGCAACTCTCAGAGCCATCACTCAGCAATAGTCCAGCATCTCTCAGGGGCTTGAGCCAAACAGTTGCAGCAGCCTGGAACTCCCTGGGAAGAGGAACACACGAGTTTTGCACCCACGCAACGGAGGAGCTGCCCTGGCCCAGCTCTGCCTCCTCTGCCAGCAGCAGGGTAGGTGCAGCTCTCACCCACCAGGGCTGGCAAGGGGCAAGCGCCTGCGCCCAGCTGGGCACCGATGTGGCGCGGCCCCAGCGCGCTCCGCCAGTGCCCCCCAGGAACAAAGGGACAGCACCAAACAAGACTCACCGACAGCACTCCCAAAAACTCTCCAACACCATTTACTGCTTCTCTCTCTGCAAGGGCCCAACAAGTTCTGGCTCAGGTCTTGTCCCAGGCTCGCCGGTGACCTTGAGAGGAAAAGGTTATATTCAAATTCAAGCAGGAGTTAAAAACAACAGAAAAGCACAAATCAAGACAAATGATCTTCCACCGCCCTCAGCAGCCTCAATTCAGGAAAGTCAACAGAAACTCAAGAGCGCCACAGGGCAAAGGTCCAGGTGTACCTTTAGATACATTCAAACATCCTGGAGTCCTGGATTTTCCTAGTGCCTCGGTACCCAACGTCAGGGGGGAAAATATCCCAGTTCAGGCTTCCCCAGCCCATCTCCAGGTGTCACCCCCAGCCCTTCCAGTGGCTCCCAGTTCCCAGGCACCCAGTCAGCAGCTCCTCGGTCCTGGGAGGCGTGTGGCACTTCCGGAAGTACACCATGCCTTGGAGCAAGCTGAGCAAACAATTCCAGACCTAAACCCTTCAATCCCTGCAAGTCAAGGCAGATTCACAAATGCCCAGGAATTCGCACCTGCCATGGAAAAGTTAAAAGATCAACGTCTGCCTGAACTGCATTTGCAGGGTCCAATTGCACCCATTTTGCTCTGCCTCATGCTCGCAAATTGCCTGGAACGTGCTGTGTACAACAGCCTGGAAACCAGGGAAAACTCCTGACACTGGTATCCCGATGCCTCTTGCAGACACCCAGCTCAGGGAAACCTTTGCAGCAAAGCACATCCTAAAGGAGCTGTTTTCCCCGAGGAAGCCCAGCAGCGGCAGCGCTGCCCCAGAGCACAAAGCAGCAGCTCTGCTGGGGAAGAGCATCCTTCAGTTCCTCTGCTGCTCACTTGACCAGAGAGCTGTTCCTAGGCCACATTCACTCTCCCACCCTGGATGAAATACCTGCACCCCCCCTTCCAAGTGCTCACTGCTCCCTGCTGTTCACATGACCTTTTCTACATCAAACTACCAGGAACAGTGCCCAGACAAATGGAGACCTTTCAAAAAAAAAAAAAAAAAACACCACCAACAAAAAAAACAAAAAAAAAAAACAAAAACAAAACAAAAAAAAAAAAAAAAACCAAAACCACAACAACCTGGGTTTGCATAAATAAGCACTGAATCTAAAAACTTTTATGTTTCCAGTATTCCAACCATGTCCAGATGGTGAGCAGGTGCTAAAAATAACAACAGAAAAGCACAAAAAGAGACAAATCTTCCTTCTCGACCTTCAATATCCTCAATTCAAGAAAATCACCCGAACTCAACAGCTCTATATAGAAGGGGAAAAAAACCCACATGTACTTTGAGCTGGTGAGAAGAACAGGAACCTGCAGCAATTAATGCTGCACAGTCCACAGCAGCGAGAGCTCAGCACACGTCCAGACAGGCAATTCCAGCACCTAAATTAAAAAAGAAGAAAAAGTTGATTACTTTTTTTTAAAGTTACTCTAAGTTTGTAAAACCAAACCAGCCTTTGCTCTTGATTTTGGCTCACTGATGCACACACACACAAGAAGCCAACGGTCACACAGGGCCCGCTTGCAGAATTCCTGATCCAAACCCTCGCCTTTCCTGCCCAGCAATGAGGGAAATCTGACAGAGGATTCATAAAGAGCCCTCGCTGAGAGCAGTCATCGCCCCAGGCCTTCAGGCTTGGCAAGATCCTGAAGTGAACGGACCCAAATTCAATTCCTAAATCTGAATCTCTGACAAGTCCTGTTAGAAAAACAGCGGACAGTCCATCAGAACACAATTAAAAGGCTGCACAAGGAATAACAGAAGCTTTTCCAGGAATAGCACAAGTTCCTTCTCTCCCTCACCGGTCCAGGACCGTGAGACCGAACCTTGGGCCCCAGGAGACAGGAGAGCTGTTATCAACACTCGAACCTCCCAAGCGTTGTTATTGCTCAGAGAGCTGCGCCAGCACTGAGCTACTCCCATGCGCCTGCAGGGCTCTGGGGAGGGGCAAGACAACGTCCCACTCCTGCCTGGAGAAATTTCAACACCCTAAAAAGTCATTTCCCTTCTCTCTCTCTCTGACCCACAGCCAAAGCAGCTGTGTAGAACAACCCGGGGGATTTATGGGAGGGCTGATTCTCTCAGGAAAGACCCCAGACCCTGAGGAAACAAAACCACCCCAAATTTCCAGCTGAAAACACGCTGCTTCCTGAACGGGAGCGCACAAAACTCTCTATAGCCAGACAGGAGATGACAGACCGGAAAAAGCCAAAAGATGTGCTCTGCTTGCATGCACTCTCTGACTGGTAATTCCAAAGGAAATTCCCCACGGATCGTAAGCAGTCGCCTACAATTTGTCCTCTGCAATCATGACTGCCTTGGCTTTCTGTGGAAGTGTTTCAAACATCCAGGGAGGGTTCAGGGCCTTGGCTGGCTCGTTTATGGCTCTTCCTGACAGGCCCAGGCCAAACCCAAGCATCCCCCTCACTGCTCCAGCCCCAGTTTCAGGGAAATATTGATACAGCTTAGAAATACTCTCCTTCCCTGCAACTCAGTCCCTCCCTGCGCATTCCCGGAGAGGATTTACTCCGTCCTTTGTTCCCAACAGCACCTCTCCAGCGCAAATCCCACTTCACACAGACACTGACTAAGCAGACCTAAGGCAATGGTTCCAGCAGCAGCTGCAATCCCGAGCTCCCTGTCTCCTGCACAGCTCATCCAAGCACTCCCAGCAATCTCACCTCGGCCCAGACACTCTCTGTCCTCAGAGGGAAACACAACCCGATGGCACGCAGCTCTGGCACCACATTCCCTCTTCCCTTCTCCCTTTTTCCAGCACACCAGGCTGCTGGCAATGGCATTCCCTAGGCAGTTCATCCCAGCACAGAGAAGAGGAGCCTGTGACTTACCCACACCATGGGCAGGACAAGGGGGGCCCTAGCTGGCAGGGACAGGTTCTTCTAGCACAGAGCTTTCTGAGCCCAAAAAGGAGCCTTGCTTTGGCTTCCCTGACTTATTCAGCAGCCCTCTGGAAACATGTGGCAGGGAGGGAAGCTGCTTTTCCTGACACCATTCAGCTGCCAAAACCAGTAACCCCTCCACAGTGCTCCTGCAGCCTTGCCTGGCCCTGGGGCCATAGAGCAGGAGCCTTGTGGGCATGAACCTGCCCCTGATTCATCCCCTGAGCAAAACCCACTAGTGAAAGGTGGTGAGAGCAACCAGGGCAGGGGTGGTAAGCAAACCTGTGACCCCTTAGGAGAGGCCTGTGCCATCAGAAATGTAGAATGGTGTCTTTCAGTTGAAAGGGACATACAGTGTTCATCTGATCCAGTTGCCTCACCAAACACGCTATCTGACATACAAAATAATAAGCAGAAACCTTATTTCTGATATTTCCTCACTTCTAAGTCTCAGAACTTGCAACTAAACCTACTCCATCTGTAAATTTGCGTATGTCACTGATTAGATTATTTGTAATCTTCCTCGCTGCTGAAGGGTTAACATGGTGTCCTTACATCCTGATGCTTATAAATAATTAAGGACACAGCAGAATTCTTCACTAAAATCTACTGTAGTCTTTTCCAGAACTGATTTCTAATCCTTTCCAAGACAGCTGCACAATTTAATATTAAAAAAAAAAGGTGCTGAACCATATTTCACAACTTGCCAGCTGCCTGCCAGGGCAGAGGGGTGCATGGTTCTGGCAGGGAGGGCACAGCCTCAGCACCAGCCTGCTTGGAGAACCTAGCTCTGCTCAGTGCCAGTGCCTCAAGCAGCAGTGCCTCAGGAAGGACCACTTCCCAGCCCATCCAAAAGGACATAGGCATTTACTGGTCTGGCCACAGGGAGGGGGTGAGTGCTGCAATGGGGAGGCTCCTGCACAAGTTTGGAGTGGGCAAAGAAGGCACAACTGAGAAGGAATGGCCACCTCAGCCCCTCTCCTTCATTACAGCTCTGCACCTTCCCCTACCTGTAGGTCATAGGGAGAGGTGACAATGGGCACTGAGGGAATTAGTTGGCTGAGCAAGCGGGCAGGCAGAAGGTCCAAGAAGCTGACTTGTAAAAAAAAAACCCAAAACCTAGAAAGGTTAATCGTGATTAACCACATATCAGAAATGCCTTCCTCTCTAATGGTAAAGCCACTGACACACTTCTTCTTCTCTTGCTTTGTCATTTATCTTGTAAATCAACCCATCTGCTTTCAAACCAAACGTGCCAAGTAAATATGAAGATTATTAGGAAGCCTTTTTATTTCCCTAGAGCAAATTAAACAGCTGGAGGTTACATTTTTTTTTAATATTGCCAAGCTGTTACCAGGCGTAACAAAAGGCAGTTGGCTGCACACACAGCCCCGCAATGTTTCACGGGGCTGATGCAGCAAAATCAAGGAACTTGTGCCTTGCACTCAGCTGCAAATGCCGGAGACGCACCGCTGATTTTATGGCAACTGTCACACCAGGAGAGCTGATCCTCCCAGACAGTGGAAGTACACAATTAGGTCACATTAAACATCGAGAAAATGCCACAGCAGTTCCACATGCCAACTACAAGTGAGTGACACTGGAAAACAGTTCCCAGCTGGCAAGAGCCATCCCAGCATCAGTGCATAATTTCTGCTAAAAGTTTACAGATGAAGTCTGAGGGTGCAGAAGCGTGAGCAATCACCCAAACAGAGGGATTCATAACATTTTCCCACAAGGCAGAGAAGTAAGACAGGCAAGCACCAAAGCCTGGTTTATTCCCCCTGGGAAGCCACCGCTACCTCCTGTTCACAGAAACAGAGGGGCTGGGTACAGCATTCCTTCAGCAGGGTTTCCTTTAGGGCCAGAATAACAAGATGAAGCAGTGATGCTCACAGCAGAAGCTTCAGACTTGTGTAGGCTTTTTTTCCATGTACAACACCAAGCTCCTAGCCCTACCACAGGAGCAAAAGTGTTTGCAGTGTCCTTACCACTGACCCACACACTACAAAGTACGTCCTTGGCCAGAGGTGGACTAGCGAGAAAAGCACAGCCCAGTCTGCTTACAGAAAGCCTTTTGCATCCTGTCAGCACCACCTACGTTCAGCTTAGTCCAGTCTTGCACACCTGAAATCAAAGGTAGTTATGAAAGGCAGCTGTTGTCACAGATAACAGACATTCTGTTGCACAATATTTGGTGCTCGCCACAAATTGCACCGAAACAACTTCTATGCCATTGCCACAACAGTGGTAATTCTTTAAAACATGAATAAAAGGGCTCTGTACAGGAGGGCAATGCTGCATGGGGAGAGAACACACCACACCATGTAAACTTCAACACTGTGAGAAGTGTCAGTCTATGTCTTTTTACTCCCATATACTCCCATGTATCTTGAAACTACTTGTGGAGTCTACTGATTACAAAAGCATGCTTAATTTTGCCTGTGATCAAAGACATAGCCATGATGCAGCAGCAAGCAGTGCACCTCAGGGAAACGTCACACAGTTTTTGGGATGGTAAGTGGGCAGCACAGCTTTCTCAGCACAGGAATTAACACCTCAATTCCTTAAAAGTTTCCATTTTACCAGTTTCTTCACCAGCACTAGTTGTCATGATCAGCAGTCCTGTTGCAATATCTCCTCTGCATGCATCCTCACAGAGCGTCCCCACGCTTCGCTCCCAAACACAAGAGCAAGGCTATTCTTTACACTTTTAGGTCAGCCCTTTAGCACAGGCCAAGAGCAGCAGCTCATCCCAAAAGCAGCCGTCAGAAAGGCACAGGCAGATACGCATGCAGGAAGTAACCTCCTGAGGTACTGCTGCTGCACTGCCCATGACCAGGTCTGAGAGCAAAGCCACGCACCAGCACATGCTAAGAACCAAGCTGAGGGCTTAGAGGAAACAACCAACCTCCAGGATATTTTGAATTGTGAAACTTAATTTAAGTTACAGCCCAGAACAAAGACGTAGAAGTTATGACACCCTCATAAATCAGATTTAGTCTGGTCTGTCATGGCACAAGATTACAATGTCACACTTTCACAGAATGGTTAAAGATTGGAAAGGGACCACTGGAGGTCACCTAGTCCCCAGACATGCAAGGGTCCCCCAAAGCAGGTTATTGAGGATTGTGTCCAGATACCTTCTGAATACCTCCAAAGAGGGAGACTCCACAACTTCTCTAGGCAATCTGTTCCAGTGCTTGGGCATCCACACAGTAAAGTTCTTGCTCATGTACATCAGTTTCTGCCCGCTGCCTTTTGTACTATCGTTGGGAAATACCCAACCAGAGCCTGGCTCCATCCTCTTGGCACTCTCCCTTCAGATACTGATAGACTTTGACGAGGTTCCCTCTCTGTCGTCTCTTCTCGAGGCTGACCAGGGCCAGCCACCCTCTGCTTTTCCTCACACATGAGATTCTCCTTAACCATCTTTGTCACTCTAAGCTGGACCCTCTCCAGAGGCTCCATGTCTCTCCTGTCCTGAGGAGCCCAGAACTGCACACAGCACTCCAGCTGTGGCCTCAGCAGGGCCGAGCGAAGGCGCGGGGTCCGTCCCTCCCGGGGAGGCTCCGGCGGCCTGTGTGAGGGCCGGGCAGGAGCGGGGCGCGCCGGCCGCTCCCTCTCGCGGCCGCGGGGCCGCGCTGGGCTCGCAGCGCTGCGGCTGCCGGGCCCTCGCTCCCGGCAGGGCCCGGCCTGGGCCCCACCGCCCGTGCGGGAGCACCGGCTGCCGGACCCGCCTCCCGGGACACAGCCCCGCTCCCGCCCGACCCCTGCCCCGCTTACAACACCTCGAGCCCTAAGTGACAGCTGGGCTTCGCAGGACCGAGCGCGATGGAAAAAGGGAATCCAGCCGAAATACGCACGCCTCACACTCCCAAGCTGTAGGGTGGGGTCTGATGAGAGCAAGAGCTCATCAAGACAGGCCCAGCCTAACCTGGGGGGGACCTGGGACAGAGGAGCTTGAATGTCCCATACCTGGGAAAGCAACAAAAAGCCTTAACCAAAAATTATTTAATTAGTTTATATTCAGCATAAGTTTTCCTCCCTAATTCCCCATGCCCTCCCCACAACCCCAGCCAGCCTGGGTTTTGTAGAGTAATTTTAGGGCTCCGTGTTTCTGACCAGATCTCATCTACTGTGACATGTGACAGAGCCCAGTGAGTGGAAGGCTCCAGCCCACAGATCCCCAAGAAAATCTAAGATTTCCTTGCTGCTCATGCAGTTTTCTCAGACTGTTTGTCAAAAGTTATTGGTGGCTATTTTTTAAATGAAAGGAGTAGAGGGAAAATAGCTTTGAGGTATATTGGGCTAGCATATTGTTCAGACTCTGTACAGGGACAATAAAGCTTTTAGGATCCTTTGATTGACATATATAATGAAGGTAGCTGTCAAACTTTTGTGCAGCAATTTTATTTTGTATTGACAAGCTATTTCACTGGCCAGGGTTTTGCATAAAAGGAATAATTCACATTGTTGTGGTGCTGCTATTTACAGAGCCTAGAGGACAGTGGCATCACTACAATATAAATATTAATATTAAAATTTCTTTTGAACTACATAACTCTGTATGCAACCTATCCTACGTGCACATCTTCATACAGGGAGAAAGGCATTGTTCTGCAGAGAGAAGGGGGCCTGGAGCTGCTGGGGGTTGTTGTTCATTCACTGATTCATCATGTAGCCTTTGAAAAGCCACTTAGTCACTCTGCAGTTGAATGTTTCTCTCTGGGGAGCAGAGAACAAAGCCTCAACACAAACTGCCATCACTGTTACCAGTCAGAGTGGCAGAGCTCACAGAGCCAGCATGGGGTCAAGGGGCTGCTCTGAGCAGCCCTTGTGTGCACAAAGCCCAGGACAGCTGTGCTCTTCCCAAAGAAGCTTCTTTCTCCTGCCAAAGCAGTGGCAGGGTCAGCTTGGGCTACCTAAGACAGCAGTTGCTGCTTGCCCACTACCTTTCTTTGATTATGAACAATAACTTGCCAAGAAATCACTAGCCTCAGAGAAAACGGGCAGAAAGCAAACGAGAGGGCAAAGCAAAACATAAAGGAGAGGGGGGGAAAAAAATCCACATAAGCAAGGATGACTCTCACACTGTATTTGCTATGCAGTTAAGCCCACAAGTGGGTTGTGTATCTGAAGGTGGAAATACAAAGACATGTCCTGTTCCCTGGGGAAAGGTAAGCAACTTCTCAAATGATCTTTAGAGGCTATTATTAGTCTCGCACTAGCACTGACATACCCTGTGCCCAAAGCCACAGCATGCACACACTGTATCCATAAAAAGAGATATTCACAGCTCTGCAGCTCATAGAAGTGCTGTGCCCGTGCTCTGGTACCAGTATCATTTAAAACAAAACAAAACAAAACAAAAAAAAGTTTGAGTAGCAAGTGAGCGCATGGAAGAACTTGCACGGCAAGAATTTGGAAAGAGCATTGTTGCAGTGGGGATACTGCAACACGCATATATCAAACCAGGAGTCCCGTGGAAAGGAAATATATATAGACAGACAGATTCTTGATAGCTGTTTCAGAGATGTTTATTTCTCCAGCCGCATGGCCGGGCTCTGCCGAGGAACTGTTCCAGTCACGGGACCAAGGGTCCTTCTGCCCGCGCAGGGAACACAAACCAACCAATGGGTACGAGGCTGAGCAGGGACAGGGAAGCCCCGTGTCTGTGCCCTCAGGGCCCCTCTCCCAGGGCTACACGGCAGGGGAGGGACCCCAACACCTCACCCGTTTTATTTTAATAAAAGGAGAATGAAAACAACTGGATAAACATAACAAGAACAGTTTCAAGACAAAACAAGCCACCCTCCTGAGTCTTTAAATGTCCAAACAGATTCTGTGGAACATCTTAGGGCTGACAGAAGGGAGACAGAACTCTGAGCATGCTTTGTGGGGAAACTGAGGCAGGAGAGGGTTTAACTTCTTCCCTTCCCCTTTTCATCCCCCACTCGGCATTGGAAAGAGATTTTTGGGGAAACAATTGGCAAAAGCATGGTTTTGTGAGGGAAACCATGGATGAAAAAATGGATTGGGAGTACACTGGGGGTAATAGGATATAGGGTAAAAGGGAAAGGTGGGATTAGGAAAGGGAAACTGTAGGGGGGGCTTACAATGGAGATACTGTCTAACATGACTACGATTTTTTGCATATATACTGCCTTTTACAGGAACACCATCAGGCCCAGTGACCTGCGATGCTTGTAACCCTTTTCTCCCTAGTACAATATTAAATTCCACCACCTCTCCATCTCCCAAGCTTGGGATGCATTTTTCAGGGTTATTCTTTTTAATAGCAGTTCTATGCACGAATATGTCTTGCTGGTTGTCACACCTTGTTATAAAACCATAATTTTGCTTAACATTATACCATTTTACTATCCCTAAGGTCTTAGTTGCTATGATCTTTTCCTTTTTCCGAGTGGCTGCTGTTTTCTGTCTCGCTGCGTCTTTGCTGTCTCTTTCGGTCGCTCCCGTGTTGGAATTGTCGGGGCTGCTGGTGCCTGCGCGCTCTTCCCGGGGTCGCGTTCGGGGCTGCGCGGGCCGGGCCGGGCCGTGCCGCTCAGTTCTCCGTGCGTCGCCTCCTCTGGTCGCAGCTTCGCTGCCGATGCCGGGCGCTGCACCCACGTCTCGGCCGGGCCCCCGAGCGATGACCCCCCCGCGCCCTGCTCCAGCGCGCATCTCGGCCGGGCGTTCCCGGGGCTCGCTCCACCACGCGCTGCACGGGGCCATTCGGGCACCGCCGGGTCCCGCCGCTCCCGCCGCGCCTCGCTCCGCCACCGACACTGCGGCTCGCGTGGCTCCGCCCGCGCGCGGGAACTGCCTCGCTGCTGCTCGCAGGGCGCTCGGTGCACGTGGCCTGGGCCGCACGGTCCCTGCGCCAGGCTTCCCTTCGCCAGGACACAGCTGACATTGCTCAACAGTCTCGGTAACTAAATAATACTCACGAAAATATTCTTCCATCGGCATATATTTTGACTCCAGTATTAACTGTGTCCAAACGGTTTTCCAAAAGCCCTTGGTAAGAATTAAATCCCAAGAAACATAGAAAAAGTTCTTAAACAACCATGCCAGGAAGTGTTTCAGTTCTTTTTGAGCTTGAATCAAGCTAAAATTTACAAATCGTTGTTCAAGAATCATTTTAAGTTTAAGATAAATGTCCATATGCGGCTCTGAGAGCCAAGAGTCTTCCCACGGTTCCTCCATAGTTTAGATATGGAATAGCAAAGCAAAACCAAGAAGAGGAATCCAAAGTTTCCAGGGTTTACTCACACAAATCAGTCGCTTAGGGATCGGGGGTCGTTCTGCTCTCAAATCTCCACCATTTGTTGCAGTGGGGATCCTGCAACACGCATATATCAAACCAGGAGTCCCGTGGAAAGGAAATATATATGGACAGACAGATTCTTGATAGCTGTTTCAGAGATGTTTATTTCTCCAGCCGCATGGCCGGGCTCTGCCGAGGAACTGTTCCAGTCACAGGACCAAGGGTCCTTCTGCCCGCGCAGGGAACACAAACCAACCAATGGGTACGAGGCTGAGCAGGGACAGGGAAGCCCCGTGTCTGTGCCCTCAGGGCCCCTCTCCCAGGGCTACACGGCAGGGGAGGGACCCCAACAGAGCATGGTAATCCAGCTTGGTCAATGGGCACACAATTTTTTAAGAGTGTACCAGGTTTGTTTGTTCAGTCATTCCTATATTAATTTTCAATTCCAGAGACAGGAGCTTCATGTCTAGCCCCAAAATAACAGCATTGTCTGAGACAAAGCCAACTTGGTAAGGGGTACCAGAGCTTTTCCCAGCCCGTTTATGTAATAAAGCATTATATACAACTGTTGGAAAACATACCAGTTTAAAAATCTTTTATATATGACTTTAGCCGGGTTTGCTCATCTTTGCCCCAGGGGAAGGGAACTGAAGCTTCTTTCCAGGGCATTGTTTCTCTAGGTGAGGCCTGATGGGCTTAGCATTTCAACAGACTGGGAGTAGCCCCAACAAGATAAGGCCATAGATGGAACATCAACAGAACATCAGCGGCCATCTATGAACATCTACCCCAGACTCTGCCTCCGGCAAAGACTGATAAGAAAATCAAGCAATGAAGATCTAATTAACATCAGAAGCTGAAGAAATTCGGATCTAATAGGAGAGCAGATACTAGGAACTACACAATTTGAGACCAATGAACACTGACCCAATTTGTTTCTGAGTTTTGACTGCAAAAAAGATCTGAAAATTCTAATAAAGGTCACGTGTCATGGAATGATTCTCTCTGCACACCCGGGCTATGTGTGGATGAGATGATTTCTGTGGTACATCCTGGCCAGAGAAGAAAGTAGTGCCTTGACTCTCTAACATTAAAAATGTTGTTGGAGGGCTTTTTGTTTTTCCTGCAGTTTCAGTGACACAACCAGGAAGCAGAACAGGAGCTTTATGTCCCTGTTACTTGGGTCCTAAAATACAGAGAAAGAAGACAGGGCAGAGAGCAAAGAAGAAAAACAGAGCTTTGTCCTCATTCACATGATAGCCCTGAAAGGCTTTAACCCAAAAGATATAACTGTATAGTGAAACATCTATGGGGGACTCTCTTGCCTGGCACAGAGGGGTTCTGCAGATAGACCTCCAGGGTGGGCAAAGAGTACCAAGTCGGCAACACAAATTACTTCAGGCCAAACTCCAATACATAACTAGAGATTCCATAGATACATCCAGCCTTAAGCCCAGGAGCAATACAGGTGGGGAGAACGGAGCCTGGGTGATTTAAACTACCTATTTAAGCAGTTCAAGGCAGCTGGAAGTAGCACTGGTGCCTCTGGGTTTCTCTGTTCATTATTTAAGGTGAACATAAAAACACAGAGTGCAGGAGCCCAAGGATGTTCCTCACTGGCTTCAAGCTGGCAGTTTGCTAAAAGCAGCGCTCGTTGGTTTCCTTGGTTTGCCGACCAGCAGTGCCACCTCCCCTCCCTGCTGCCACGGTGCTCAGCCTTCCCCAGTGTTAACAAAATGCCCTTTTGTTAACACTGGTTACTCTGCTTCGCCAGATTTTAGCTCTGAGAATTTCTGAACAGTTCAGCATCTGCTTTAGCCAAAACAGTTCCGCTATTTCCAGGAATATTATTAAAGGAAAAATACACTGCTTGGCACATGCTACCTAAATTCAGGCAACCTTTTATATGAGGATCTCTAGCTTCGGAAGGGAAATTTTGAAATCTGGCAGAGAGGTGACCTTTGTGGTAGAAATATGTCTATCCCTATCAAAACCTACCTACCTTTGGCCAGATTACAGAGCAGGGAAATACTTGCAGTTAAGGGCGCAGTAACGAGTTCTGAGAACTGCAGTTACTTGCTGTTTCTGCTGTGGGCAAGAGGTCCCTTATCTCCTGCAGAGCTGCAGCTTGTGCTCATCCACTGCCTTGGCCAGTTATGGCTGCACAGGTCCTCCATGGCTGGATGACGAAATTACAGAGCCAAGGGTGAGCGGAGAGACCAGCATTCCATCTGACGCCTACATACATTCCCGTAACTTTCGGATACAGGACAGCCCCATCTGCCACACAGCCCAGGTTCAACGTCAGCATCACGAGTGCTGCGCAGGCACGAGGGCACTGCGGAAAACAAACTGTGACCAAAAAAACCAGGGCCATTACAATACATCGATGCATAGCTGGAAGAATTAATGTCAAGCAGACAATGGCATTGCAGACGTCCCCTAATAATGAAGGCTTGAATCTGCTGTCTCAGTAAAACTCTCTAAACGAGGTTTGTGTGCAGCTTATGGAGAGTTTCTGAAAGAAATATAAATATAGGCCATCATTCTGCAAAGCTTCACAAACCCAAACCCTTGCATTCAGGTGCCATCTCACGGACTTTGCTGCAAAATCAAGGCCATTCACGTTAAAAGCACAGACAAGAACATCTGCTCAAGCTGATGTGTTTTAACTGTATTAGTTAATTATCCAGACAACTCTTCTTATGTCATGGAAATGCAGTTTGAACACTGGCAGATAAATGCTCTTGCATTAAAAAGGGAGAAATCATTATTTGCTGTTGTATGTAAGCAGCCATTAGAAGAAATAGTCCCACCTTTCACTCAAGCATACCTTCTCCCCCATCTTCAGCACATTATGCAGTCCATCTGTGTATCCATGTGTGGGATCTCAGGACTCATATCCATATACTGAGAACTGGCATGTCGTCATCATCCTAGAGAATGATTTCAGTTCATGAAGTGCTGCTAGGAAAAAGATTATAATTCCTCTCACCAAAAGCCTCAACAGGCTACAAAGGAAGAGTACAAGGAAAAGTTAACTTCTTTCTTCATTATATGTATGCCCTTTCCTCATACATAAAGCAGGAGCAACACAGAACTTCTATACATATAAAGAAGTTCTATAAATAGATAGATTATATACTTCAGTACACATATATATGTAGATAGATACAGATCTATGTATTATTATATACATACTTCAGGTCTGGTTAAAGCACAGCGGCGAGCAGAGGGGGTCTGTGGTGCTTTCATTCCGTGAGAGAAGGAAACCATACCTCCTGCAGAAGGCAAACTGTCCGTGCAGCCTGCAGAAGGCACTCAACAAACAATTTTGGTTTGTCACTCAAGTGCTTGGTTAATGATTCACCCTGAACAACCAGGCAAGGAAGAAGCGAGCTTGTCCTCCTTCAGTGCACTGGCTGCATTAAGAAGAAAGAGCTCAATGTGGAGCCAGTGCAAGAGAGAAACTTCCCACCTGCACTGTTGCAGGAAACTCTTCCCAGGAGTATGAACTGGGATTATGTATCACAACAGCAGGTATGGCTGGAACTATGGAACCAACCCAGCCACACATGGACCTTGTGATATATTTTTCATTAGCAGAACCCAGATCCTTTACACAGTAGTTGACTCCCAAATGTGGAAACTGCAAGATAAAAAGCACATTTGGGTGACTTCTTGATGGGTGACTGCAGAGCCACAGGCTCATCTCAGCTCTCCCACAGACCCAGCCTTGGAGCGCCTGCAAAATCCTTTTTTCCTCTTATGCTTCTGAATGGTTAAGGCAGCGTGGCTAGCCATTTTACAGGGGATTTCAAGAAAATGACACGCTTGATGTTTACATGTTTTTGCCCATGAGACAACTTTGATATGCCTTGTGAAACACATGCTTTCACAGAAATCTGAGGAGGAAAATGACATCACCAAGAACAGCAAAATATTGTTCTGTTTGGAACAGACAATTTTAACAAGACTGTTTTAACGGGAATAGGATTTGGTAGATATTTTTAAATGTTGGCAGCAGTTTTTGCGAGACAAAATTTTATGATATCATTCATTGGACAGATTGCTAATCTGCAAAAACCCATCATTTGAGACCCATTCTAACATTACAGAAGTCCCTTGATTTCCATGGACACAAGGTCAGGCCATTTATGAGTGTAAAGTGTCCCCAGTACTTAATTTTTCCAGGTGACACTCGGTGCCACTTGGCTGTTTGAAAGACAATTTGAGCTAGTACACTTCCACAAAGGACTGCACAGAATGGCCACGTTCTTCTTCCCTTCTAAGAGTTGCAGAAGCAGATATAAATGTTTCTGTGTTCAATAACTAAAATTAAGATTCCCTTTGCTTGTAGCCTCCTTCAAGAATGTCACTATTCTGTTTGAGAAACCACATCCTGCTCTGCATCCTATGTGGATTCATTCTGTCAATCCAGGGAGATCAAGTTCAGCAGCCTCCCAGGACTGCTGAAAATCTCCTGGAAGTCCACAGTAAACATTTCTTTACACACTGGATCAGATCTGATGAACTATAGAACTTCACACCAGCCAGGAAAGTGTGTGGGACTGACTTTTTAACCAATGCAGACGTGGGGGTACACTTACAGGCCAACTATAATTTTCCCTAGAGAATGCTGAGCATATATTTTTTCCACTCAGAGCTATTGTTCCATGTTTTCCCAGGACTTCAGAGTGTGTCCAGCAGTGACTGGAACCCCCATGCACTAAACCCACTCAGGCTTACCCGGAAGCTTCTGTGGGAGCCTCAAGTTTTGGTGCAGCTCAGAAGCTGCACGCGCCGAAAGCATCCCCACGGGAACACGAAGCTTCCCTCGGGCATTTCATTTCTTTATCCCAAATATTCTTCCCACTCAGCCACAACCTAGAAAGGAAAAAAAAGGAAAAGAAGACCAATTAATTTTGACATAAGGAGTCTTGACTATCCCAACACACTGCAAGGTGAAAAAACATCCCTGCCCCTCTAACAAATCCACCTGATACTGTCTCCATCAAGTATCAATTATTTAAACGCTGTATTAAGGAGAGTAAAGACACAATGCTTGGAATTCTCAACAACGGCTCAGCTTGACTACTCCAAGCACTTTCCCACGCAGGGAGCTGAGCAGTCCCAGATTTAAACACCACATTTAATACAAATCTGACAGCAATTTGATTTGATTTGGCTGCCAGCATCGGAGCTGCTTCCACACAGACACACGAGGCTGCTCCGAGCTGCCATTTCATCGGCCCCTGGGGACAGGAACAGCACCCGCACCGGCCACCTGGCTCAGCCCGGGCTCCATCCAGCAGTCACGGAGAGCCGCTACGAGCTGAAATCCTCCCGGCCCCTCCTGTCGGGGAAAGCCTGCCTCCAGCTCCGGCTGCCCCCAGCTCTCATCTCCCGGCAAACAGCAGCTCCATCCTTGGTGGCTGCTCCCGGCTGCGGGCAGCTGCCGCCCTTCGGGCAGGCCGATGGCTCGGGCAGCTCCGGTGCCTGCTCTTCCTCGATGCTTTTGCGTTTTCCTGCAGCTCCCCGGGCCGGAGGGAGCGGGCGGCGGCGGCGGGGGGGGAACGAGAGCCCGGCACGGCACCGCGGGGCGTGGGGACCTCTCGTGGGAGAGGCGCGGCGCGAGCGGGACGGAGGTGTCCCCGCCGATGCCTGCTGGCCGGCGCCCACGCGCCTCCCGCCCGCCCCCGACGCCGCTGACCCCACAGCCCGCGTCCCCACACCGGGAAACGCCGCGGAAAATCGCGCGTGCTAAAAAAGCGTCACTTACCGCCGTCCCGAGAGCGCCCAACTGCGCCTTCCTTTCCGAGCCGCCCCCTTGAGAGCAGCACGCGGGCGGCTCGATTCCGACCGTGCCCGCCCGGTGCCCCCCGCCCAGGTCGCGCTGCGACCGCGCCTCTGCTGCCCGGCAAAACCGGCCCCGCCGGGCCGCCCCCCGCCCTGTCATTCCTCGCGGTCGCCGCCCCGCACGGCGCCCACTCCTTTCCATAGCTGTGGCCCCGCTCACGCACGGCCGTGTCCCTCGGCGCTCCGAACCGCCCTTCGCCCCTCCCCTCCGCTGACAGACACCGCCCCGCTCGCTCCCGCTCCTTGCCCTTGCCACGCTCGGCAGCCACCGAGGCCGCCGCCCTCTCGGCTCAGCCGGCACCGGGCGGCAGCAGCGCCGCCCAGCTCAGCCCGGGGGCAGGGACAGAGCAGAGGGAAAAGCCGGGGCAGTTCTGTCACAAGAAGCAACAGTGCACGCCCAGAAAAATAGCTCAAGGCAAGGTCACCTTTAATACTGAAGCATTCAGTGAATATGACCAGCAGAGACCCCTCTTAATGAATCTGCAGGACCATCAAAAGACTTCCAGGAGGAGGTGAATGCATGGAAATTCCTTCTAGGAAAGTGATTTTTGTGTATTAGATAAGAAACAGATTTTAATGACAATGTGTGTTTATAGTGGATAAAACCCCGCCCGCAGGTGCTGTTTCCATGGCGGCCGCTGGAATGCGGCCCGGGCGCATCCCCAAGGGAAAAGGAGGCACAAAATGAGGAATTGGGAAGTAGGAGGGCAAGGCTGCGCAGCGCCCGCGGCGCCCCGAGAGCGAGGAGCAGCCCCCGCTCCTCTGAGGGCCCATCTCTGCCCCCTGTCCATGTGCAGTGCCCGGGGAAGAGCAGAGTCTGGGATCAAAGAACCACCCAGTCCCCCACAGCAAGGAAAGCCCGGCACCCCGGTGTTTCAGGGGCACACAAAGGGCTGTGCAGGGCAGGGAAGGACCAGCAGGACCTTTCTCCTCCTCAGCCCCCGCTCCAAGGCGCAGCAGCCCCAGCTATGAGCGGCCAGGATGAGGAGGGGGCGGCTCCTGCCAGAGGCCGCTCCCAGAGGGTTCCCCGGGCACAGTTGTGCAGGGAGCTGCTGGTCCAGAGGGGCAATGGGGGCATCCCGAGTGTCCCTCCAGGGACAATGGTCGGAGCACCCGGCAGGAGCTGGGGAGCAGCCGGAGGCACCTGGGCACAGAGCACTGCTCCCAGAAAATGCCCAGGGAAAACCCCTCGTGCCAAGGGGCAGCACCTGAGCAGGCAGGGCAGCATGTGGGATCCCAGGGAAACATTCCACTTTCCCCTTTCATCTTGGCAGCCCTTCCCCAGTGCCCCCAGAAAAAAAGGGGGGTTATGAGGAGAAAAGGGATTTAAACGGAGGGAAAAAACTTCCTTTTCCATAATTGTCTGTGTTTAAATTGAGGGGGAATCCCCTTCCTCTGCAATTTTAAGGGTATCACTTGAAGGAAACCCTGCCTTTTCCATGCTCTTAGGGGTATCACTTGACAGGGAATCCCCATTTTCCATTATTCTCCAGTTTAAATAGAAGGGGAAAACCTTGACAATGCTATTTTATTGGTCTGAATTGAGCATAACTCCCCCATTTTCACCATCCCAAGGTTTAAATTGAGGGGAAAGCCCGGTTGTCCCTCCTTTATAAGGGTTTGAATTGAGGGAGAAATCCCCCTTTTTCCATCACTGGAGAGACCTGAAGTAAGGCAAACCCCTCTTTTTCCACTATTTTAGGGGATTCAGAGGAGAGAACCCATTTATTGCTATGGCATCTATTTAAGTAGAGACAAACACTCCCTAGTCTCTCATTTTAAGGGGTTCAATTGAAGGAAGCTCCCCCTTCTTCAGCATTTCAAGAATTTAAATCTGTACTTCAGGGCACTTCTAGCTGTGTACTGGCACCTAATCTCTCACAAGGGAGAGAGCCCAGCACTCACAAAATCCTCCTGCTGCCAGAGAGCCCATTATTTTTTCAGTTTTATTTATAGTGAATACAGCCCTAATTAGAGACCCCAACAGGAGTTACACCATGTATATTATTACTATTCTTCTCCACCCTCCATAGTCCTATGACTCAATAGTCACTAATGAACAATTATAGAACTTAACAAGGAATCATGCAACTCATCTGTCTACGCTGCCAAAACAAGAAGCTTTTTTACCCTTTCAGTGGATGCAGCTGTAGTAAAACAGAAGGCATCTACAGAGCCCTTTACTCACCTGGAATTTAAGTCAGAGCAGCCAAACAGCTGCAGCTCCTCTCAGTGCTTTTATCCCTTATGGTAAAATTGCCTCCTCCCTTTCCCCGGGCATGGTGGGAAGGAGAGGCGGGCCCAGCCAGGAGTATATTAACCCCAGCCCTGGGTAAAAGAGGCCCATTCCTTCTGTGGGGTTCGTTGGGGTAAGGGTGTCTTCTTATTTCCGTGAAAGGGGGGGGGAGGTTGTTCAGGTTTTTTCAGCAGGTACTTTTGGCATCTAAAGCAATAAAGGCTTTGAAGACACTGTGAAGAAGATGGCATTGAATGCATGGTTAATGATTTTTGGATTGAGTGTTCAGGGTTGATAAGGTGCTTGGTGCTTTCTGTAATTTTTTTTTTTTCCCCCTTGTTTTTCTTAGAAGCATTGCAACTTGCTGGAATTCCAGATTGTGTCAAGTATGACACTTCACATCTGTTCAGCAGATTCATTGTGCTTCAAGAGGGAGCTACCCTGGGTCAGAGATGACATCGGAGATGGAGGCTTCTGATAGGTAAGTTAAGGACTGCAAGTATGAGTGGGAGCAGGAGCAGGGTCCCAGTTAGTAGCTGACTTGTTGGGATTTGGCGTGTATGGCACTACAGTGGTGCATTGATTTTGGTTTTCTTTGTCATAGCTGACTAAGAGGCCAATCTGGTGATCCCAGTGCCTTTGGAGATGGCTGAGGTGGACTCCTTTTGCATCCAGTGTGGATTCACATCACTGGTCATCTGAAAGCTAAGTTGGGGGCCAGGGCCCAGAGATGGGATGATAGCAGGGTAGTGGGTCGGAAATTCCTGGGAGAGATTTAAAAACTAGCGTAGGGGAAAGGGATGCTCTCCAAGGGGCTTCTTAGGTAAGCTAAAGGGAGCAGCCCTACTCCTGACTGCAACTGTAGGGTGTGCAGCGCAGAGCAGTTCCAGTGTGTGTCGTCTTGTCTGGTGTGTGTTCTGTGTCTTTGGCTTCCCTTGGATCAGATCTCTCTGCCTTTTACCCTTAAGGTGCTTATCATAAGCATTGGCCATCATCTCTAGCTTCTTGAACTTTTGTACTTCTCGGTAGGATGCCAATATCACTTGTTCTTTTACCAGTGGGCTTGGCCACATCTTGGAATCACATCTTGAAAGCATTGAGTCGGATCTCTTTTGAGGCCTTGTTCCCGGCTGTACTGCCATCCATCCTTTGCAGTTGTGAGCTGTAATGTCCTGGGGCTTGTAAGATTGTCAGGATATGGGAGCATTCTAAATGTGGCCTTGTCTCTCACAGCCATCTTGATCATTGTGACTGACAGTTCTTAGAACAGGTCACTGTTCCAGTCTTTTCTTCTGCTCCTTAGAGCCTCTTTCATCCACCATTGCCATACCATCAGTTGTCTCTTTTGGCGTCATCCCTGTCCTTGCCATTGTTCTTCTTGCCTAGAGCTTTTTTTATCCTCTTCATGTCACACTGCTTGTAGTATAATGTGTTGTTTGAGTTTGTGTCTAGCCTGGAATTGCTCTGCCCTGTAGAGTAGTCCTGGGAGGGGGGTAGGTGGAGAAGAAAGGAGACTTTACAGGGAGCCTTTTGCTTTGCTCAGCCACCTGAGCCACGCCTCGGATGGAGTGACTGTGGCCAGTCTGTGTGGTGTTCAGTGGAGACGTGGGAGTGGTGCAGTGGTGTCTTGCAGTTTCATAGTAGTTTGTCCGAAGGCCCACTGTTGTGGGATCCTAGGCAGTTTGCTTTGAGGAATGAGAACTTGGGAAAGGCTAAGCTTTCCTTGTCTGTCTGGGTAACTTTGACAAATAATTCTTTTGCAGAGGGAGAGCATGTAAACCTGATATGAACGGAGGAGACCAGAGGAGCACAGCAACGAGGTGGGTGGGTACCTGAAGTCCAAGCTATGTCCTGACTTTGGGCTCTATGTTTACCTCACTGTTGGGATTTTCATTTTGAAGATGCGAGGCACTTGGCACAGCAGGGTATTGGCACTGGGGGGACCATGAGCTGGATGAGTATTGATTCCAGCACAGAACTGGATGCTACTGGAGTTGTTGTATTAGTGATGAAACTATAAGTAGCCTTTCATTTTTTTTTTTTCTGTTTTACAGGTGGTCTGCAGCATTCCAATCGCTACTCCAACATGACAGACACCCTTGCAGAAAGAGGTCACAGTTGAGCAGTTTCAGGTGGAACCTACCTCGGCAATGCAACACTTTTGGACACTACATCGGCATGTGCCTTTCCATTTTGTTTTTCCCCTTCTCCCCTGGGAAGGTTGGTCATCATTCAGCTTTTCAGGGGTGGTGTTTCATTTTGGTTATGTTGCAGGGCTGTTCTTTATTTTTAGGAAGTAAACCTGGATATCAGCAGTCAAGGTTGAGTGAGTGAGGTAAGCAGTGACCAGTGGAGACAACCAGTTATTGCTTGGGTGCCACATTCTGGGGCAGCTCAAAGCATGCATTGTCTAAGCATCTGTTTGTGTGTTTTATGTGGCCCACTTGTATTATGCCTGCAGAGGCTGAACCCCCTCATGTACCAGCTGATGGAGCCAGTTTATCACCCTTGAGCTGCCCCTGTGAGCCTTCCAGAAGTATTACAGGGCTCTGTGATGAAGCCTGTACCTTTTCTGTTTGAAGGTGCCATCTGGGCGGCCTTTGGCAATGGCTGAGGAGTTGCGGTGAGTCGGGGAGGGACCCGGGAGGAGCGAGGGTCCACTCGAGTTTCAGCAATGCCACATCGCCTTGTCTCCTCTTAACCCAGGGATACCCTGCGACGGCGGCCTCGGAGTGCGGCCCTAGGGTGTGAGCCGAGGACCGGGGCGTTCTCAGGAGCCGGTGAGTAGTGGAATTGTTGGGTTTTGGCTGATGTGCTGCTGAGTTCAGGCACTGATGTTTGGTTTCTTTTATTGTAGTAGACTAAGAGAGAACAGCCCTCTGAGGGCAGGAACTTCCCAGATAATGAGGCGGCCTTCTTTTGCACCTGATGAGGATTTGCATCCCTGGATATCTGAGAGCTAAGTCGAGGGCTGCACCTCAGGGAGGGGGGGAGGAGAGTGGGGTGCTAGGTCAGGACTTGGTGGGAGGGATTTTTGAATTAGCTTTGGAGATGGGGATGTCCACGAGAGGGCCCCTTAGGCCACGTAAAGGGAAAGTCTCGCTTTTGATCACAATGCTGAAGTGTGCAGGGCAGAGCAGTGTTGTGTCACTTGTCTATTGTGTGTTCTGTGTCTCTTGGGCATCTTGTGTCACATGTCTTTTGCCTTACCCCTTTGAGGGGCTTATTAGAAATGCTGGGCATCATCCTTAGCAGCTCCTTTGCGTTCCTTGGCCCGACGCTGGTACCCTTGAACCTTTGACTTGCAAGCTCAGACATGCATCGGAATCGCATCTCTCTTTAGCACTATTGAGTCAGACACCTTTTACAGTCTTGTTCTGAGCTGTATTGACAGCTGTGCACCGCAACAATCCCTTATAACAGATTAGGACTTGGGAGAATGTGAGGATAGGTAGAGGATTCCAACCGTACGATTCTTGGGCATCCATCTTTGCGGTTCTTGGCATAAGTCCTTCTGTTAGGGTCTTTTTCTGCCAGAGTTCTTTGAGCCTCATCGGCCTCATCTAGGTCATCTCATTGGTAATTCTTCTTGCTGAGAGTTTCCTCTCCTTGTTGCATCCCCTTGTTTGTCATCTCCTGTGTCACAGGTGTCTGTGTGTTTGGCCCGGGGCTGCTTTGCCCTGCTACAGAGTCTGGGTGTAGGTGTAATAGGATAAGTCCTAGGGACTTTACATTTGTAATGTAGGGATTAGTTGGACTCAAGATGGTATTTCTAGATTGGCACAAGATGTCTGGAGGTGGTAAGTTCTCATGCAGTACTTTGACTTTTGTCATCACTTTCTTTCAGATGCAGATGGATTGAATCTGTGGCAGAGCGCCCCATACCAGGTGAGGTGGTTCCCACAGGAAGGTCAGTCACCGTTTGTCTTTGCAGGGCAAGTGTAAATGGTGACTGTGTTACAGCTTTGTTCTTCATCTTTATTTGTAGGCAGTAATGCTGAATATCAGTGGTCAAGGTCGATGGAGTGAGGTGAGCGGTGACTGGTGGCCAGAATGAGTTGTTACTGCTTGGGTATCAGTTTCTGGTGCAGCTCTAAGCATCCGTTTTTGTTTGTGCGTTTTAGGTGGTCCACTGGGTAGGTGTCCCGGCCCTGGGATGCTGGAGGCCAGGTGGGTGCAAGCTTAAGGTATAGGTGTGGTGTACTTGGGTTGGAGTGGGGAGGCTGTGGTTTCAGTCTCTCAGCATGTTTTTTTGCTTTGCTTCTCTGCAGGTGCTGCTGCTGCCCTGGGCATGCCAAGGGACAGAGGCGAGCAGGTGAGCTGGCATTTAGGTGGGGCGACTGGTAGGTGAGAGGTACGTGACAGCATGCGAAGCGTGTCCCTTTTCGCTTTGCAGGTATTGTCCGGGCCACCTCCGGAGTCGGATGGAGATTTGAGGTGAGCCTGGGCCAGTGTTGCAGAGGGAGCCCGTGCATTATTCTTCTGGAGGGCAATAGTCGCAGTTTCTGTTTTGTTGTCATAGGTATCACAAGTAGGTGCAGAGCCTAAGTTTGGAAACGGCCGGTGAGCGATGCGCCTCGGCAGTTATGAGGGAGAGGGGCATTGTGCAAGGGGTCACTTCTGGGACGTGTCATCACAGTCTGAATTTTGTCATTATTCTCTATCTTTCGCAGCTGCCCAAGTGGGCTGTGGGCCATGTATTGACATCCTCGGTGCTGAAGTGTTCTTTTCTGTCGAGGACAGATTTCGTCTGCTGGTCTTTGGAGAGCTAAGTGTGGGGACTGTTGGTTGGGAGAAAGCAAAAACCTTTGGAATCACAGGAGGCAATTTGAAGTTAGCTGAGAGGAGAGGGCTGTAGTGGGCTGGACCCCTTGGAGGTTAAGGGAGAGAGGGTTTCTCTTCAGCGTCACTCGAGCCTTTGCCGGGCCGGGCAGTTCCAACCCATCTCCATGTTCTCGTGCGCTTCGCATCATTGGATTTTGAGTCTCGATGTCATTGTCCGTCTTTTCACCCGAGGAGCCTGCCTTCGGGTCTGGCATGATTGCCACGGTCTAAATTTTGCCTACTCTTCAGTGTAGCCACACTTTTGAGCACTTTTGAGCGTAGCACGCGGGCCTCTTGCATCTTGGCCATTTGTCGGTCGGTCATGTTTTGTGACGTCGCTTCAGCCTTTGGTGGCAGAATGATTCTCTAGGGATCCCTTTGTATCAGCTGGCAGTCATTGCCTCCTTCTCTAGGCCTACTGCACTTCTTGAGCATCCTCTTACCAGCTTTGGCACTAACTTCTCATAAGGAGTTTACCTTTCACTGTCACGTACTACTGCCATAGAACCTTCTTTCCTTCGGCGTCATCGGCCTCTGGCTCATCTTGCACTAGGAATCTTGGGTCCATCAGGTAAAACTGCTGGGCCGTTTCAGTTTGTGTCTATGTTATGTGGTCTGTGTCCGTTGTCTTCAGTGTCATAGGGCTTTGTGATGTCTCAATGCTTTACAGGCATCGTTATGGGCCATATCGGCAGCAGGAGCACTTGCATACTTTCCTGGATCGGGCTTATTCTGGCATCTTTATGGTTTTGCTTTTTGAGACCAGAAGTAGTACACAAGGTGTTCCTATCCATCTTCCTTCTCAGTTTTGGTAGTATCTTTTTTTCACGTGCCATTCCCTTGGACTTCTATATGAAGTGTACTAGACCCTCCTCACTGCAGTAGTTTCATAGCTTCCATTGCCTCAAAGCATCCTGGTCTCAAGAATTTATCTTCTGAAGCGTTATCTCAAGTCTTCGTGTCATCTTTGCTTATATTTGATGCACTGGGTGTCCATGTGTCACTTATGCTTGGAGCTGCCCTGCCCTGGCACATTCAGTCATGGCTAGTTTGAACAGTTTTAAAACTCTCCTCTCTTGTCTATGGGCTTTTGGGTAGAAAGTTTATGGGCCTGGTGTGGGGATAACTCCTAGCTGTCAACTACTTGCAGACTGCCTCATGCTGTCTTGCAGGTCCCCGAGGCAGATTTTGATCCCTATGGTCACTGATGCTACCAATTTTCCCAGGATCTACTGTTCCACATCAAGGAGCAGCAGATGGAAGAAGATGTTAAAGCATCTTCTTTAGGGGGGAGTGTTTCTAGTAAGGGCTGCAGTCAGCGTGTAAGCTGAAGAAGGGGTGTCTGAGAGTGTGTCTGTCTGTGTGTGTGTTGACTGGCTCTAACCTTATACGTGTGTTGTTTTTTGCCTTTCAGGTTCTTCAGTTCATTTTAAAATTTAGAATGCGAAAAACCCAGCTGGTCCTGCCCATGCTGTGGGGTCAGTCAGAGGGACACAGGGTTCCTCTTCTCCTCTCTGCTGGGATGAACTGCCTAGGGAATACCATTTCTGACAGCCCAGTCCTACCTGTGTCTTTTGGAAAAGGGCAGAGGTGAAGAGGCGACTGCCAGAGTTCCTTGGGGATGATGGAGTTGTGGTACTTGGCTGTGCCCAGAGGGGCAGGTTGGGCATTATTTGTGTGTCTGAGGATTGGGGAGCTGAGCTCTCAGTGCATTCCCAGCTCTCCTAGGGGTGGGAGCTGGTGCAGGGCTGGGTGACAGCCTCTGGTTGGGCTCGGGGCAGGCACTGGCTCCGGCACAGACACAGGGTGGTTTGGGGACGCTTGGGGAGCCGCGGGAGGAAAATGAGGGATGGTGCTGGGTGGAGAGATCAGCCTGTGCTTGTGTCAGTGCAGCTGTGCAGGGCCCTGGGATCTGGGTAAAACTCCAGTTCTCCTGGTGTTCAGGGATGCAAGGTCTGAGGGACTGGATTTACCTAGGACTTTCCAGGAACAAGGAGAAATCTGGTGCCAGAGCTGTGCCCTGTCAGGTTCTGTTTCCCTTTGGGGACAGGGAGTCTCTGGGCTGAGGTGAGATTGCTGTGTGAGTGGCAGGGAACAGGGAGCTGAGAATTGCAGGCACTGATGGAATAGTTGTCTTAGGTCTGTTTGGTTTGTGTTGGTGTAAACTGGGATGTGGGCTGGAGAGGTGCTCTTGGGAACAATGGATAGAGTACATTTGCTCCATGGATGTGTAAGGAAGGACAGGGAAGGGGAGTATTTATAAACCCTTCTCAGTATTTCATGCAACTTTGGGGTGGAGCAGCAATGCAGGTGGGTGGGTTTGGCCTGGGCCTGTCAGGACTAACCCCAAAGAATCCAACCAAGCCCCTGACCCCTCAAGGCATCTGTGAAACACTTCCACAGCAACCTAAGTCAGAAATCCAGTGATTATGGAGGTAAAATTATAGGTAATTGCCTATGATCCGTGGGGAATTTCCTTTGGAATTATCAATCAAGGCAGATCATATCTTTCAGCTCTTTTCCTGGTGTGCAGTTTCCTCTCTGGTTTAAATGAGTTTGTGTGCTCCTGTTAACAAGCAGTGTGTTTTCACCCTGAAATTTGGGGTGATAGTCTTTCTTTAGCTTTTTTCCCCACAACTGAATCATCCCTTCCATGAATAGTCCATGTTGTTCTACACAGCTGCTTTGGCCGTGGCTCAGAGAGAGAGAAGGGAAATGACTTTTTAGGGTGTTGAAATTTCTCCAGGCAGGAGTGGGACGTTGTCTTGCCCCTCCCCAGAGCCCTGCAGGCGCATGGGAGTAGCTCAGTGCTGGCCCAGATCTTTGAGAAATAACAACGCTTGGGAGGTTTGAGTGTTGATAACAACTCTGTCTCCTGGTAGCAGTCCTCGGCAGAGGAGGGAAAAAAGGAACTTGTGTTATTCATGGAAAACCTTCTGCTGTTTCTTGTGCCGACTTTTAGATCTTTGTATGATTTACTATCCAGTGTCTGTAGGTAGAGAATGACTTATTGGAGGTAAAAATTGAAATAATCAGTAATGGACAGGTAGGGAAAACTTTTGAAGTAAACTTGAGGTGACCCGTAGTGGAGAGCATGAAGATTTTGAAGTAAACAATAGCAATCAGTTGTGCACAGGTAGGGAAACCTTTGGGGGTAAAATACAAGGGCATCTCTAGGTGAGGGAATGAACACTTTTTGAGGTAAACTGAGTGAATCAGTCATGGAAGTATTAGTAAATTCTGGGGGTGAAACTTGATGTAATCTCCATGGTAGAAAAGAAATCAATCTTTTGAGGTAAAAAGGAAGTAATCAGTTTTGGAGAGGCAGGGAGATTTTTGAGAGTAAACTTGAGTCTGTAGTGCAGAGAATGAACATACTGAAGTTAAACAGAGGTAGTAACTTGCAGACAGGGAAAAAATTTGGGGGTCAAGTCTGAGGTAATCTCTAGGGGAGACAACATTTTTGAGGTAAACTGAGGCAGTCACTAGGTGACAGGTTGGCAAAGTTTTGGGGGTAGAAATTAAAATGACCTGTTGGGCAGAGAATGGACATACTGAGGTGAAAATCAGGTAGTAAGTAGTGGACAAGTAGCAATAATTTTGGACGTGAAATCTGGGGTGATGTGTGGCAGGGAGAGCGTACATCATGAGGTAAAGTGAGACAGTACTGGAAAGATAGTGAAATATTTCAGGGTAAAACTTGATGAAATCTCCAGGGTAGAAAGAGACTATTTATAGGTCAAAAAGAGTAAATAATTAGTGGGCAGGTAGGGAAAATACTGGGGGTAAAACCTGAGGTTATCTCTAGGGGGAGAGAATGAACATAGTGAGGTAAAAATCAGGCAATGAATAGTGAATGTTAGGGCAATTTTGGGGGGTAAAACTGGAGCTAATCTCCAGAGTAGTGAATGAATACTTTCTTGTAAAAAAGGAGAAAGCAGAAGTGCACAGACAGGGACAGCTTGGAGGGAAAATCTGAAGCAATCCCCAGGGAAGAGAATGAACAGCATGAGGTAAACTGAGGTAGTCACTTGCAGAGACACAGTGAAAATTTTGGGGATAGACACTGAGACATTCTCGAGGATAGAAAAAATTACTTTTTGGGGTAAAAATGGGATGATGGGTAGGGTAAAGCTTGTGGGAAAAACTTGAAATAATCTGTAGGAAAGAGCATGAGCATTTTGATGGAAAAATGAGATATTTATTCTTTACTTCCCTTTGGGATAACTTAATCTGCACCCTTCCATGAGCAATTCCTTGGCTTCTCCTGGAGAAAACCCCACGGCAGAGGCAGTCTGCAAAGGAGCCCAGAGCTGTGCTTGGAGCAGAGAGTGCTGAGAGCTGCGTGTGCCTCTGCTGCCCCAGGCTGGCAATATCCCCATGGCACAGACTGGGCAAATGGGATTAGAGGGAGCACAATCCCTTCCTGGAAGAGGTTTTCTCCTGTGCAGATCAGGCACGGGGCAGGAAGGGAACTTTGGAAATCAGCTGAATTCCCCCAGAAAGCATCACTCACACCAGCATGGATGACATGACCTGTGCCTACTGCTCACCATGCACCTGGCCAGAATCAGGAGCAAAGGTGGGTTTGGGTGTGAGCACTTGAAATAACTTTGAAAGAGAAGCAATCACCTTTTGCTGCTTCTTTCTTTCAGATGCTGGGATTGCCTCTGGGCACATGTGCTGAGCTCTCCCTGCAGGGAACTGTCAGCCCTGAATGCCTGTGCAATAACTGCAGCTGCCCAGGCAGGGACAGGAAACTATTCCACACATGAAATTGCCATGACCCAAGGCCCTCCGAGAGAGAGTGTAGAGAGTTACAGCACTGATCCTGCTCCCTGCTTTCCCAGTAGTGCATGAACATGATTTCATCCTGATCCTGAGAGCTCCAAGGACAATAACCACTGAGGTGCCACTGATGATGCCACTTTTCTGATGGGCCTGGCCCAGAACCATAGGCCAGCAGGGTTCTGTGGGAGCAGTTCAGTTCCCCCTCCATTCCTGCACTCTGGGCAGTTCTAGGAGACATCTGATCCCTTTCCTAGGCTGCCACCACAGCCTAAGCTCCCACCCCCACTGGGCCATGACGGCATCTGCGTTCCCAGAGCCAGCCGCCAGCTTCGGCCCTCGCACCACTGCTGCACATCAGGCCCGCCCAGGGGAGCTGAAATAAAGCCTGGAACTCTCAAGGGTAAACTGGTACCACAACCACAAACCTCCCTCACTTGAGAGTAAAGAGGTGTCCCTGTATTTACACACATCCAGGAACAATACTCCTCTAGAGCAGTCTTGGATTTACCTTTTTATCAGTTGAACTGGCACAGCTGCCCCCTGATGCCATTAAATTGTCCATCCCCACAATCCCTGGTCACCCTTGGCTGTGGGGTTTTTGCTGTCCCACAGTGAGTTAGGAGGGATCTCTGGCCAGCCTCATTGCCCAAGAGCATTTGAAATCCTAATCCTCACTTCTCTGACTACTGAATGTCTTAAACGCCACTCTGCATTGTGCAGAAAAGCGCCTTGGTCCCACTGGAACTGCACATCTCTAACAGCTGTTATCAGTTATTCTAACTGAGTAAAATAATTATTAAGGAAAAGAGGAACCAGTTAAACCAAACAACTTTTGCCTGACGTTTTCCTGAGGAATGAGTTGGGAGCTCAGCCGCAAGGCCCTCAGACAGGCACAGTGTCTGATATAAACTGTATCTGGGTACACATAAAAAATGTTATATATAAATAGATAGCTATATGCCCTAATATCTAATACATATTTATATTCATGAGTTATGTAAGGCATAAATATCTGCCCTATATATAACCAAAAATATTTTTTATCACAAACTACCTATAATTTACCCCCTGACGCCTGATGCTAGGAATGTAACATTTTTAGGGATCCTAAAATCAAACATATGCAGGAAAATAAACCATGATTTTATGCCATTACTTCCAAGATGTTTTCCTGGATGTGTACTGCTCCGTCTGTTTTTCTGTAAGATCTTGTGCCTTATCCCTGAAGTGCACTCAGAATTGTCAGGATCATGAAATCCATTTGGGATTTTACTGTCGCTGCAGTATCCAGTGAGATGAATTTTTTCAAAATTATTTCTCTCGGACCGAGCATATCTCCTCAAGTTCCTTCTCACTTTCTGCATCCTGGAAATGCAAAAAGGGAAAAGATAAATGTGCAGCTCAACTGAAACAAATAAAAAGCATCATTTCCCTTCTTTCTCTCCAACCCCAAATCAGTTTTTAAGCATATCATGGAATCCTGGAATGGTTTGGGTTGGAAGGAGTCTTGAAGCTCATCCAGTTCCACTCGCTTCCACTGGACCAGGCTGCTCCAAGCCCCATCCAAGCGTGAGTCTGAAAAACCCCAAACAAGTCCCAGATCTAGACAGCCCACTGGAAGAAAACCCAAAATTAATTAGAACAGCAGAGCCTGGCTTTAGTCTGGCACTTCTTCTTGACAGCACGCAGAGCTGAACGGAGTGGTCAGGGCACACTCGAGGGCAAACTGGGAGAAATCACGGGGGGGTCTGGACAATGTCCTGGCGGGGCGGGATCTGCCCTGGGATGGAGACCCAGCGCCGCCACCGAGCGCCGTCCCGCTCGCCCCCCCTCCGGCCCCAGGGTGGGTCGGTCCCCGCAGCGCGCGCCCCTTCGGCCGGGCTCGCCCACTCTCCGTGAAGAGGGGCGGGAGAGGGAGCTAAGCAGAAGCTGCGGAGACAGGATCCCCTCATGCCGCTTCTCACCGTTGAAGCCCCCGGTGTCGGCCAGCACCGTGGTGTGGTGCTTGAGCTGCTCCAGCGCCGACTCCATCTTCTGCCGCTCCACGGGGGACACCGACACGTCCGCGGCTCCGGGGGACTCGCGCGCCCACGAGGGACGGTACGTGCCCGAAGGGCACCGGCCCGCGCGCTCCCGCCGCCCGCCGCCAATCCCAGCCTGGCTGGGCGGCAGCGGCCAATCAGGAGCGCGGACAGGAGACGGACAAGGCCGGGAGGAGCCGAGGCGGGGCAGCGGGAGGGAGAGCGATTCTGATTGGCTGGTTCGTGAGGGGCGGGGGTTCGCCTTGGCGACCGTGACGCTGCCGTAGTCCCCAACGGAGCGTATCGGGGGGGTCTCCTGGCCCCGAGATCTCTCGGGCCCGGAACCTCCTGTCCCCGGAGTCTCCGTGTCACCAGAACCCCCGGCAGTCTTCCCCGCGGCCGGTACGGCGCCCGACCCGCCCCTGAGCCACCCGTCCCTCATGGCCGTGCGGGGCCCGGGCGCGACCGGTGCCGCAAGATGGCGGCGGGCAGCCCCTGAGGGAGGCGGCCTTGAGGGAAGGCTCGAAGCCGCATCGGTGGTGCCCCGCTGCAGGAGCTGAGCGCTCTGTGCTCCCTTCCCCGCCGTTGTGGCAAGGTTCGAAATGGTTTATCGGGTACAGCTCCAGGCGCTGAGAGAGCCCCCGGCCCAGGAAGGCAGGTGTTTTGGGCTCGTGGTTCGCCTGAACTTTATTTAGGCTGTAAAAGAGGTGATCTTGTTAGTGTGGGCCCACTTGGAAATTGAACTCCTCAGAACATCTACAGAAGGAATTACCAGTTATTTCAGCTGAGTGATTTAATTATTAAGGAAAAGAGAAAACAAACTTTTGCTTCTGGAAACAGGATGGCTCTTGGCTGGAAATGTTGGAGAATCCGTGTAACAGGCTCCTAGTCATGGGGTTATGCTGTTCCCTCTTTCTGTATGGTTCCACTTGGGACAGCTGCCACAGTCGTTCCCCTTCCAGAGAGGCAAGAATGTGCTTTTGTACAGCCTTCTCATGCTTTGCCCCTATTCTTAAGACACAGCTATCCAGGCCGTAACATCCTTCCTGTTGAATGTCAGTCCCCAAAACCAAAAGGAAATGTGTGGTTTCAGACATTCTGCTGAGTTTCTGAGACTCTCAGTGACAAACCATTATGAAAACCCAGTGAAAGAGACGGAGATGGAGTTATAAGTATAACTTAACTATTTTAATAAATCTTGTACAGTGCATGGTTATATCATTGTCTCCTTCGCTCAGTTACATCAATGTACAGTACTTTATAGCAGTGTCTGCAGGCAGTACAAACAGAACAGATGCACAGCTCAGTCGCATGGAAATTTGTAAAAGTGACCTCTGCAATAAGGTCTACTGAGATATTTGTTTTAGGAAGTGCTCCTGTGGCTCCCAGCTTTACAGAGCTGTCATGTACACTCCTGTTAAAATCCCAGATAACTGTAATTCCCTGTGATTTGCTTTCCTGTACCCCCCAGGACTAGAGGATGGTGTGTTTCCTAGCTCAACATTCGTTTTTATTTTCATTTTAGAAACTTTTTCACCTCCCGTGCTTGCCATCCTGCCTCCCATCTCCACCCTAATCCGGAGCCAGGGCTTCTCAGGAGGATTGTCCTCTTCATCCCTCCCTGACAAGGTGAGTGCCCTTCTCAGATCCTAGCAGGGCTGTGACTAAACCCAGGATCCTCCCCTGCCTGCACCCTAATTCTGCTGGTGAGAGCAGTGTCCTGTTTCAAACGAAGAAAACAGATTATCTATTGGAGACACTTAAGAATGAAGCCAAAACTAAGGTGCACTGGTGTTCTCAGTTTTAGACATGAGTTCCCCAGATGCTGTTTTAAAGCTTTTTCCATTAAATGTGCAATGACAGGCACAAATTTGGACAAAGACTCAGCATGTGCTGAGAGAGAAAACCCAGCTGTCCCTGGGCTGTGGGCAGCTCTGGAGCTCGGTGTGCTTCACTGCTTTGCAATCAGATTGGTCTGTCAGTCAAACAGAGATAGAAATGCAATGTGCCAAACTTGCTGTGGACAGGAACTACGCTGCTTGCTTGAGTTTTGAAATGGTGAGTAAATTTTGGAAGCATAATCACTTAATTCTGCTTCTAGAGAGAGGCATTTTCCTCACCCCTATTTACAGATTGCTATATACAAATGCACATAACTTTATGAAGGAAAACGGGAAGTAAAGAGAAACACCCTGTGCTAAATTAGAGGGGTTTTTTTCTTGTGGCTATTTAATTTGTGTTAAACCTGCCTTTCCCAGTGTGCTTTGGGGTTTCAGCTGTTTGGGAATCATTTCAGCTGACTTTTTGCAGTGAAAACATGAAGATGGGGACAAGTGACCAACACCCTGGGAAGGGCTGTGGGTGTGCCTGGGTCGGGAGCAAATGGTCAGGGCTTATCTTCTCCTGGTTTGAGGCCCGGTTTGGCAACACCACCACAACATTCCAGTGCAGGATCTGTGCCCCAGGGAAGGGCTGCCCATCTGCCCCGAGCCCCAGCCTCTGCATCAGCAGCGGTGGGCGGGTGGAACTCACCTATTTCCAGATTCAAATCCCTTTGTTTGTCACTCCTGCTCATTTCTAGCACTGAAAGCTCATTTCAGCTGTTCAGAGATAGCACTAGCTGGTCCATGGATTTAAGGAAGCAGGCCAGACTTCGGGAATGTGTGTTGCCATTCTAGCCTTGTCCAACGAGGGGGCACAGGGGGACAGGACAAGGACAGGCAGTTGTCACCGGCCCTGTGCTCGTGGGCTGCAGGGGACACCTGCACTGAGGAGGAAATGGAAATGGGAATGGAAATAGAAAGGGTTAGGTAGCCGCGGGGTCTGAGGAGGGGTGGCCGATGCCGCGCCGCGCAGGCGTGGAAGCGAGGGCTCCCGAACGCGGAAGTAAGGCCGGGATGGAAGCGGGGGCGGGAGTGATGACGTCAGCAGCAGGCGCCGCCGTTCAAACGCGGAAGCAGCCGCGAATCCGGGCCGCATGGGGATAGCAGGAGGGCCAGATGGAAGCTCCGGGACCGCCCCTGGCCGCGCGCATGGCTCATCTGATGGGAGGACCCCAGGCTCGGGAGGTAGGGACCTGCCTCTGCCTTGCGCCGTAACAGATGGATCGGGCGAGATGGAAACCGAGAAATATTCTCGGCACTCTCGGTTCCTACACTCAGGTGTATTCCTAGTTCCTGACATTCCTTTAAAACTACCGAATTCTTCTCTCAGGTCCCTGGAGAATGGGGCTTTGCAGCCTGGGGGAGTTCTTGCAAAACGGGGTCTAGTGAAGCGCTCTGCAGGAGTGATTGTGCACCTGAGCGGTCATTTAATTGTCCCCTTTAATGAGGGAAACGTGATTAAACTCCCGGTGCTGTGCTGCTGTTGTGTGTCGGCCTCGAGGTGTGAGACAGTCTCGGTATCACACTGGAGTTGTTTAGTGGCTGGACTGGGACTGGGACAGGTCTTGTTGGTCAGGAACAAAAGGGAAAATTTATCTTTTGGCTTGCTTAATATCTTGGCTTTATTAATGTATCAATGTCAATTTTTCTCATTTGCTGCCTCCTGCACAGTGTGTTTGCAGCTCTGTGTGAGAGCAGACTCTCCCCTGTTGGGGAGTGAGACAATCCTGGAATATCCTGAGCTGGAAGGGACCCACAGGGATCACCCAGTCCCACCCCTGTCCCTGCCCAGACCCCCCAACAACCCCAGCCTGGGCATCCCTGGCAGTGCTGTCCAAACGCTCCTGGAGCTCTGGCAGCCTCGGGGCCGTGCCCATTCCCTGGGGAGCCTGGGCAGTGCCCAGCAGCCTCTGGGGGAAGAGCCTTTCCCTGATCTCAGCCTGAGCCTGCCCTGGCCCAGCTCCAGCTGCTCCCTGGGTCCTGTCCGTGTCCCAGGGAGTGGAGATCAGAGCTGGAGGCCCCGATGTGTTCTGACCTCACACTTCTCTACCAGAACAAACCCAGTGCCCTCAGCAGCTCTTTCATGGTCCTTCCACATCCCTCCCCATCCCCATGTCCCTTCTTTGGATGCTGTCAGCTTTTTATCTTTTGTATATTGTGGCGCCCAAAAGTGCCCCCAGGACTCCAGTACAGTTTAACAGCAATGAAAGAAAACAGTGGATTTCAACTTTGATCTCAAAAGCTGTCTCAGGCCCCTGATAGTGCCTCGAAATGTCTTTGCAGTTCTTGCTTTATGACTTGTGTCAAACACGGAGAGAGTGAGACTGAGCCCCTGGAGTCAGATTCTGTGTGAGAAGCCACACAGCAAGCCAGAAATCTTTGCTCCAGATCACCAGAAATTTACACTGTTGAGGGTGGAAATACTGAGAGTTGAGTCTTGGGAGCTGAGCCAGGAAAGCAGCACCTCTGCCATGGGCAGATTTGGCACGTGGAGAGAGCTCGAGCAGCTTCCAAGAGGCCCCAGCAATGTGTGTGTGGAGCTGGGAGGAGCATGAGTTGCAGTGTCGTGTTTGGAGTCCCCCTGGGTGAGGATGTAGGAATAGACTGGAGGTTTTGGTGACTGAGGTTTCTTTTCTGTGGCAATAATTGTTCTTGGCCACATCATTTCGGTTTGTTACTCTCCTGTGGTTTGTTTTACAGGCCTATTTCCTTTCTCTCCTACTATGGTGTCTCAGTTATCTTCAGCAGAGGCTCAGCAATAACTAAACTTGAGCTTAGATACTTAAACTTCAGTTCAGAGTAGATACACGGAAGAAATCCTTCCCTGTGAGGGTGGGCAGGCCCTGGCACAGGGTGCCCAGAGCAGCTGTGGCTGCCCCTGGATCCCTGGCAGTGTCCAAGGCCAGGCTGGACACTGGGGCTTGGAGCAGCCTGGGACAGTGGAAGGTGTCCCTGCCCTTGGCAGGGGTGGCACTGGATGGGCTTTAAGGTCTCTTCCCACCAAGGCCTCGTCTTCCTTTGCCTTCAGTGTCTGCCTCAGAGTTTGTACCAAAACCAAAGTGAGGTTGGTGTCACCTTCTCTAAACTGGGAGAACAGATCACTCCAAGCTGTGGGGAGTTGGAGAGGCTGTAGGATGGAGAGGGTGCAGCCCTGCAGACGCCGAGCTGTGGGGTTGCTGCTTTCAACACCCTCGTTGTTCCTGCGGACACAGCTCAAGGTGGGTCTGAGAGAGACAAACTCTGCTTTTGGGGGTTTGTGTTGATGGGGAGGGGAGGGGAGGGGAGGTCACTGCTCTGCTTATTGTAACTGCTGTGGCAGAGCCAGGAGCCCAAGGCAGGACAAAGGCAAAGCAAACCTCTCCTAGCTCTTGGGTTCTCTTCATTCCCAGATATTCTGATTCCTGCCCAAGTCCAAGTTCATTGTGCTGTGCAGGATGCGAGTTTAATCAGGTTTTAGTGCTGGTTTAGCTGAGTATTTCTAGGGCTTGAGGATGAAGCCAAATGCTCTGCATTGAAAAAGTGATGGATGTTCAGCACAAGATTCTCTTCAGGAACTGGCACGAAAAGTGGTTGCTGAAGCCGAGGGAGGAGCAATTCCCAGCTTGGCTGGAAGAGGGAGAAGTGCTCACTGCTGGTCTGTCACTTCATCCTCATGAGTGAGTCTGGGAGCTCCCGAGATCAGCCAGGCTGCAATTTCAGATAGTTTAGATGGTCTGGCCTTGAAAAATTCATATTTTGGTGCCTGGAACAAAAGCTGAAGGTGGCAGGAAGTGGCAGCAGTGGCAGGGAACTGAAGTGACACCACCCTGAGCTCAGAACTAATTTTGGTTGTGACCTTGAGCAGTCCCTGGGCCACACCAGAGCTTTTTGTGTCATCTGCTTTGGGAGATTCTTCCTTGCCTGTGGAGAAGTTGGGTCTCGCACAGGTCTGCTGTGGAGCACCTGTGCCACCACCTTTAAAGAGCCACACTGGAGGTGTCAGTGAGCCCCTCAGTGCCTGCCCAGCCTAGAGCAGGGCTGGGAGGGCAGGGGGCTCAGGGAGTGCTCATTCCTGGTGGTGTTGGAGCTCTGAGCCCAGCCCTGAGCTGGGTTTGTGGCTCTGAGGGCACGGGGAGTGTCCGGAGCAGGCCTGGCCTGGGCAGAGTAGGAACTCCTGGAGTAACTCCTGAGTAACCCACACCTTCCACGCGAGAGGGAGGCACTCCCAGAGTCAGGCGCTGTCTCCTCTGAGGTGCTTTGGGGTTTAATTCTGTTCTCATAGTGACTCCTCTCACCTGGGAACCCCATGGTTACCTACAGAGGGTCTGAGGCCTTAGGGATGTAAATATGGACAGGAGGGATTGGAATCTGCCTATCAGGGGATCTTCCCCTTGCCCAGAGGAGAGTGTGCAGAACTCTTCTGTGTGATGATAATGTTTTCATACTTTAGGTGTGAAAATAAAAAATGGGAGAAATCTCGTTTTTCTGGCAGCACACAAAGAACTTTCTTCTGTGTCACCACTAAAACTCTGTGAGGGGATGAACACCTGGGAATCTGAAAGACACATAGCTGGAAAGCATCAATATGAATGGATTTTTCTGCTTCTTTTTGCACTTGAAAGAAAGGTGAAAGTTACAGGCTGAGTCAAGCTTTTACCCTTTATTTCAATCAATTCAGTTATTGCTAAATATGGCTACACACAGGTAGCCCAGGTGACAGAGCTGCCTCCAGCTGCTCCTTGGCCCCAGTGTCCCACGCGGGATGCTTGAGTTATCCACTGAGAGCCCCCTTGAGACTGGAGCACAGGTAAATCTGCCTGTCTGAAGGGCAGGATTGTGTCCTAAGTCCCTCCTCATTCCTTCCTTTCCTCAGGCCCCAGCTGTGGCTGGGCCCACCATTGTGGCTTGGGTGGCAGTGGCACGTTGGAAAGCCCTGGGGGTGCCAGCTGGGGGTGAGAGCTCGGGGTGCCAGCCCAGGCTCCACCAGCACTTGGCCCACACTAGGGCACAGATTGAGAGATGAACTCTTGGAAGCTTGTCCTGAGGAGGATGAATGGTACCTGCTGGCGAAATTCGGTGCTTTCACAGAGCTGTGATAAACCCCAAAGTCTTAGACTGCCAACCTACAGCCTCTGCACCGTCACGTTCCCCAGTTGCATTTTGTATTGGAATTTTACCTGCTCCCACCTGCGTCCTCCTGCTGGCAGTGCCAGCAGCCCAAGTGCTGCCTCTCCTGAGAGCAAGTTCCTGCCTGTTTCCTCTCCCAGCCCCAGCTCTTGCTTCCCTCTGGCAGAGGCAGCTTTAGGTGCAATATCCTCATGTTTCTGGGAGTGGGTTTTGGAATAAACCTACACACGGGATGTCCATGGGTTGCTGCTATGGATTCTGTGAAAGGTGATCAGGAAAAGCAAGTTCAGAGTTACTCGGGATCCTCTGATTCCTGCCCATCTCATGGAGCTGGTCAGGGTGAAACTACTACTCCCATGCTTTTTATTTTCCTCCTCTTAGTGCTGGTTTTTCCCCAGGTAAGTCAGTGTTGGAGCAGCCCTTGTGGGTTTATCTGTAATGAGCAGTGGTTGTGTCTGCACACGGAGATAGCAGATTCCAGCTGTAGTGTGCAAACGTCGGTGCTTTGTGCCTTAGTGCACACCCACATTTGTCAGCTGACAGGGCTGATGTGGTGAGAAAACCTCGCACTCTCCAATAACCTGAGCACAGGAACTTCCTGAGTTGTTACATTTAACCAAAGCTCTGATAAAAAATACTACATTAATTTTTCTAATGGAGACCAGATTCCACATTATCATAATTTACGTTTTTGGATAGTCTTTGATTGACTCTGATGGGAAGGGAGGTGAATCAGTATCTTGTACTTTAGGGAAAGATCTAGGGGAGAATTGAATTGTACTTCCTTGGAATTCACATCACCCCCCCTTGGTCGGAGATGTTGATCTTGAGAACAACAAGCAGAGAACAGCCCAGGAAGGGCTGAACGTGACAAAACAGTGCAGAGCATACAGAAATCCTCTTTGCTGTGTTCATCATTCTGTCTTCATCTTGGATTGTTTCCACCCTTCTCCTCCACCTGGAAGTCACAAGCATCCTGCAGTGGCAGGTACTCTGGGTTCTTCTGCCAGGAGTAGTCTAAGAACAGCTTTTGCTGGGAGCAGCTCTGACCTTGCTGAAATCACTGCTGAAATCTCCCCTGACTCTTGCAGTGCCAGAATTTCAGGGTGGCCGTGGTGAGGCAGGGACTGAGCCTGGTTCATTGTCCCCAGAGCTCGGGTAGTACAGGACAGTCAGGCCAATAAAGCCCCTGCTCAGGGCTGGGAATGAGATCCTGGCCAGCTTTCCCTCTCTGCCCCTCTCTGCAGTCCTGCTGGGCTATGTCATGCTACTGTGTTACAGCATTGTTCCATGTCTTTTTTTTTTTTTTTTTTTAGGAAGTAATGTCAGATATTGGCAGTCAAGGGCGATGGAGCAAGGTGAGCTGTGACCGGTGGACAGAATGAGTTGTTACGGCCTCGGTCTCAATTTTTGGTGCAGCTCTAAGCATCCGTTGTTGTTTGTGTGTTTTAGGTGGTCCACTTGCAGGATGTCCTGGCCCTGGATGCTGGAGGGTGCAAGCCTAAGGTATAGGTGTGGTGTACTTCAGTCGGAGCAGGGAGGCTGTGGTTTCACAGTCTCTCAGCATGTTTCGTGTGGTTTTGCTTTGCTTCTCTGCAGGTGCTGCTGCCTCCCTGGGCGTGCCAAGGGACAGAGGCGAGCAGGTGAGTTGGCATTTAGGTGGGGTGGCTGATAGGCCAGCGGTCTATGGCAGCGTGCTGAGCGTGTCCCTTTTCATTGTGCAGGTTTGTCCTGGCCACCTCCAGAGTCAGATCAAGATCTGAGGTGAGCTGGGGCAGTGGTGTGGAGTAGCCCGGGGATGCTCTTCTTGAGGGCAACAGTGACGTTTTCTGTTTTATTGTCTTAGGTACCGTGAGCAGGTGTGGAGCTGAAGCTTGGAGAGAGCAGGTAAGCGATGAGCCTCGGCAGTTTCGAGGGAGGGGGCCTTGCGGAAGGGGTCTCTTTTGGCGTGTGTTGTCAGAGGCTGAATTTTCTCGTTGTTCTTCATCTTTCGCAGCTGCCAAAGCGGACCGTGGGGAACGTGTTGACATCTGAGGTGCTGATGCATTTTTTCTGTCAAGGATGGATTTTGTCCATTTGTCTTCAGAAAGCTAAGTGTTGGGAGCAGTGGTTGGGAGAAGGGAAAGGCCTTTGGAGTTCCAGGAGGCAATTGGAAGTTAGCTTAGAGAAGAGGGCTGTTGTGGGAGGGTCCCTTGGAAGTAAAGGGAGAGGGTTTCTCCTCAGCATCACCTGCGTCTTTGCTGGGCAGGGCAGTTCCCACCCATCTCTGTCATCGGCCTTTGAGTCTCGACATCATCGTGGATCTTTTTGCCCGAGGAGCTCGCCTTTGGGTCTGGCACGATCGCCACAGTCTCCATTTTACCTACTCGCTGGCGTAGCCGCCCGCAGGCATCTTGGCCACTTGCTGGATGGTCAAAGGTAAGGGATCAAAGGTCGGGTTGTCAAGGAATGGGTCAAGGGGTTAAAGGTCAGGGAGTAAAAGGTCAAGGCTCGGGCTCAGGATTAGAGGTTCCAGCATGATTTTCCATGATGGTTCCCAGTGTGGGGACACGGGGTGTGGGGTCAGTGGTGCCGGGGGCGGGCAGGAGCCCCGTGGGCAGTGGCCGGCAGCAGCGGGGACGCCTCCGTATGGGTCGCGCCCCTCCACTGCCAGCAGAAGCCCCCCTGCGCCGTGCGGTGCCCGGCCGCACTCCTTGCCCTCCCCGCCGCTGCCTTCCCGCACTCCCACCGCACCCCCTGCTCCCCTCCAGCCCAGGGAAATGCAGGAAAACACAAAATCATCGAGGTGGAACAGTCACCGGAGCTGCCCGAGCCATCCCCCTGCCTGAAGGCGGCAGCTGCCCAGAGCCAGGGGCACCCAGCAGGATGCAGCTCCTCTTTCCCAGGAGCTGGAGGCAGGGTTTCCCAGGCAGGGGGAGCAGGGAGAATTTCAGCTCCCAGCAGCTCTCTGTGAGTGCTGGATGGACTCTGGGCTGAGCCAGGTGGGAAGTGTGGGTGGTGTTCATGTCCCCAGGAGCTGCTCAAATCCACCTTAAACTCCTGGAATGGTCTGTGCTGGCAAGAACCTTACAGACCATCCTGTTCAGCCCCTTGCCATGGTCAGGGACACCTTCCTGGGGTGTCTGTGCCAGAGTGGTGGAATGGGCAGGACTTTCTCCCTGAGCCCAGTCCCGGGCAAGATTGGGGTTCCCATGGGAAGAAGCCTGTGAGCTGCATTTCTGGAGCTGGGAGCCTCCATGCCTGGGAGTGTTTCCAGTACTGCTCTTTGGCTTTTTCCATAACTGGGCATGATGTTTCTCCCCAGAGCAAGGTGGTTTTCCCTGGATTGTTGGGGTTACACACTGGCTGTTTGACAGCTCTGTTGTCTCTTTCTCCTGAATGGAAGAGCGAGGAACGGGGGATGCTCCCGACTGTCACAGGGATGTGGGAACAGCCCAGTTCCAGTGAGGAATGGGACGCCCAGCTCGTGGCATGTGCCCTGAGATGGTCTTTGCTGTTGTTTTGTCCTTAGAGCCTGTTGGAGTGCTGGCCTGGATTTGGGAGGAGCCAAGTAGCCTGGAGCAGTGAGGTTTTTCCTGTCAGAAATCCATGCTGGGGATGTTTTCCCTGGCTGTCCCAAGGGGAAGGAACAGCTCTGGAGTTTTTGCAGCCACAGGCTGGGGATGCATCCCCTGAAAACCAGTTCAGGATCATTCATCTGGCTCTGTCCCTGACCTGTGGCTTCCAGGGAGCCTTCTGGTCTTCTGGATATTCCCAGGAGAGGATATTTCACCACCTGACTTTTAAGCCAGGAATTCCAAACCCAGTAAGTCGGTCACATTCTATGGGAGCTGCCCCAATGGTGGGATGGCAGAGGGCACACCCGACGCTGCTGTTTGGGACATTCCCGACTGGAACGGGAGCCAGCTGGGCATTTTGGAGCGCTGAGGCCACAAGGGCAGCCTTGAGTGGCATTCCCAGGCAATGCTGAGGCATCCCATGGCTGTGGCACGTGGCAACACATGCCTGATGTGGAGCAGAGAGAGGAAGGGAGAAAATCTGAGTTGATGGGAGGAATGGAATTGGGCTTTCCAGAATGGAATTGGTATAGGTGCTGATGGTATCATGGAATCATGGGGTGGCTTGGAAGGGACACAAAGACCCTCTGGGCTCTGTTATCCCATCCCGTGGCAAAGAACACGTCCAAAACTGCCTCCTCACCCTCATGGAATGGCAATGGGTGTTGGGAGCTCTGGCTGGAGCACCTGGAGACCAGGTAAGAATAGCAGTGGCATTGTTTTGGCTGCTGCTGGATGTGGTTTTCTCTTTTCAAGATGTTCCTCTGATTGATGTTTTCACAGTAGCTTGCTAGGCCTCATTTGAGGATAATTCCAAGAATTTTGAAGTAGTTGGAAAAGAATGAGGAAAAAAGGTGAACCTGATCCATTTCTAGTAATTCTGAACTTCTCTTGCAGCACCGTTCCAGGGGAAAGCTGGTGAAAGGATAAAGATGCAGAGGAACAAGTGTTGTAAACCCCCCTGCCTCCCTGACAAAGCAAACCTTTCTGCAATCCCAGTAAATCTCTTGGAGAAACTGTGGGATCATAAGGTTTCCTAGGAAAGGAAAACTAAGGACAGAGATGAGGAAATAGGCTTCCAATTAACAATGATTTGATGGAGGTAGGAATGATTCTTGTATGTTTGATGCACCCCTTTTTATTCCTGGGATAATTTTAAATGATTTCTTTAAAAAATCATTTCAATTTGGGAATTCAGATTAGAGAGGAAACGATGCAAAATAAATGCAGGGAGAGATCACAGAATCATCCTGGAATGGCAGAATAGTTTGGGTGGGAAGGGATCTTAAGGATCACCTCATTCCATCCACAGGGTGCTCCAAGCTGCGGCCAGCCTGGCCTTGAACACTTCCAGGGATGGGGCAGCCATGATTTCCCTGGGTTTACGGGCACAAGAGGAAATTTCCAGCAGGAACTGAGGGGTTTCCCTTGCTCTGCCTGGCCCTAGCAGGGCTTTGGGAGGCAGAGGCTGTGGGAACAGGAGCTTTGTCCACTGCCTTGGGGGAGTCTCTGATGTCCCAAAACCCAGCAGAGCAAGTGGTTGTGGTTTAACATCCCATTCAAAGGAGATGCCAGGCCAGGAACAGGAATGGACTGCAGAGCAGGGATGGTGCCCAGCAGAGGGGTGACTGTCCAGGGGGTCCCAGCAGTCCATCCCTGCTGCCCAGGTTTGGGATGAGCAGGCTGGTGACTCTCCCTGTGCTTGCTCTGCAGGATGAGGAAGCCAGGCCTGCTGAGGAGGAAGATGAGGAAGTGTGTGAGGATGGAGACAGTGGCCACCAAAGGCTGGGGAAGGCACAGATCCAGGTAGGAGACGTTGCCTTGCGAGGAGAGGGACTTGTCTGTCCCGTTGGAATTTGGGGCGTGAGGCCAGTGGAACAAAGGGTTTGATTCCATTTTCTTGCTCGGGTTTTCACGTGCCTTAAGAGAGCTTTGCGAAAATGTCATTATCCCTGATTGAGTCTCTGAAAAACAGGGATTGAAGCTTTCAGAAGGGGCCCAACCCTGCCTGCATGTATCCAAGTGCAGCCCCCCCTCCCTGTTTTTGTGTACAGCTGGGATGAGACCTCAGCTGCTGTTACTTGCCAGCTCACAAGTTGTGTAGCTCAGAGCCTCAGCCATGAAGGGCCAGGCTGTGTTTAAAACAGCCCAAGGTGCCAGAGAGCTGGAGTAATTTCCTAGCAGGTAACTTGACTTGGAAGCTACGTTCTAAAATTTGTCCACATTTAATTGATGTCCCACATGGAGACACCTGAAGAAGCAGAGGTGGGGTATTCCTAAGAAAAGAGCATCTAAATTCTTTGGTGGTAGAGGGCTTAAAGTCTGAGTGGAGGTGCCTTTAGGACACTTCCATTCCAGTATCTGAATGGAATTTAAATGAAGTATCCAAATCCTGACAAGCTTGTATGAACTCCAAAGCCTCTGCAAGTGGTTTACAGCCAGGGAAGGAGATAAGAGTCTGGAGTCTCTCCCCAAAACCTGGCTGCTGGTTTGTTTGGCCAGGCATAGGAATAATTGTGTATTCCCTGGGGCTGTCCTTATGGGGAGAGGTTTACTTATGTGCCCTGGGTTTATTCAGTGCATCTTCAAAGTGATGGAAACTGATTTCATTGAAATGCCTGGGGTGCCAAATGTTTTCCCTAGCCAGAGCTCGGAGCCAGCCCAGTGGGAAGGGGTTTAGTGGCCATTTTCCTGCTCCCTTGGGCAGCAGCACTGGAGCACTCGCACCCAACCGTGCCCGAGGTGCCGAGTACTGGCAGGAGGCAAAGCCAGGGACTGGGCAGTAGGAGCTTGCAGTGCTCCTGGAAGCGCAGACCTGGAGCCGTGGGTTAGAACTCCCAGGAGCTGCTGCCTCACTCAAACCTTGTTTAAAGCTCAGCATCCCTCCTGCTCCCTTGGAATGATTGTTGCTTCTGTTGTTGCTCTTTCCCGATCCATTATGATTATTATTGTAAATTGCCACTCCATTTCTTCCATAGCCCTTTGCTTCCCAGAGGTGGTGCTTTAGGCAAGCCCCTCCAGCCTGGGAAGGGGCTTTTGGCTCCAGACTCATTCCCAGTCCCCATGAGCAGCTGGACCTGTGCTGTCCCCAGCAGGTGCCTTTCCTTCCTTCCCTGCTGCACTTTGGCTTTTTGAGGGCTCTCTGGGGGGCTGAGGGAGAAGTTCTTTGTCATTCGAGGGCAGCATAAGCCCTGATCCCACTAAAAGCAGGAGGAATCATTTCATCCTTGTTCTTGGATACACCTTTGGTGTTTTCTCTCTTTTGCTGACACTGTGTGGTGAAGCAGCAGCTCCCTGGAATAACTTTTATTTGTAAAACAATGAATTCCCTGCTGGAATCCCAGTCCCAGCCCCCCAGATCAAGGTGCAGTTTAAGGCCTTACACCCTGACCAGGACAAGTTCCTGTCCTTAGACATGGAAAACAGGGGAAAACTCAGACTGGATTGGAGCCAGCATCCAGAATGGGGAGAGTGAGGCAGCGTGCTTGGCACAGGCTGGGGCTGGTACAGGGGGTGTTCCCCGTAGGATGACACCCATGTGGAGCAGATCCTTCTCTTCCTTTGTCCAAAGCCCGATGGCAAATGACTGAAGAATCCACAAGTGGGGCCTGGAAGGAAAACGGTTCTGTTAAAATTAGGCAAAGAATGCACTAAGAAAAAATGGACATCCTTTTTATGTATGAAAGTAAGTAGGGGAAAAATGTTGAAAAAGAGCTCTTTTATTTGGTGCCACCTCTCATTTTTTTATGGATAAAACCCTCTAGTGAGCAATCAGAACAGGAGTGGGAAAGCCAGGAGCCTTTGACTTCCACAGTGGACTTAATTTCCATGCTTAATTTCAACAATTTCTTCTCTCTCAGGACAGGAAAACCCACTTAACTCATCCCATCTTTGCCAAAAGCTTTGGTGGTTGAGCAGCCAAACCCAATGGGCTCTGGCCCCACCAGCCTGTACTGGAGGGCCCCTGGTCCTGCCTGTAGTGTGGGATGAATCCCCAATTGTCCCCAGAGGGGGCTGCCCCGGTCCCTGCAGTGCCCAGCACCTGAGACACAGAGAGAGCCCTGTCCACAGGGGCTCCTTGTCAGGAATGTGGCAGCAGCCCCAGGAGCAGGCTGGAGGTGAGAACTGGGGCTGTGTTTGAGACTGACCAGGTCAGCTCAGTGTTTACCTGTGGGGGGAGTTTGGCCCCCCACGCTGAGTTGAAGTGGGATCAGGGTGACAGATGCTGCATTTTGGGCACCCTGAGAGTTTCTCTCCCCTTGGAGATTTCCTGCGGGGATGGGGCAGGGCAGGGAGCAGAATTAACCCTGCACCTCCCGTGGGCACTGCTGGCCTTTGTCTCTCTGTTGTGCCATCAGCCTGTGGGAATTTGCTGCTGCCGCTGCCACCCCACCTGGGGGCTGCGTGCTCCTGGCAGCCCTTCCCAGCCCCACAGCCGAGCTCCAGCGCTGCCTCCAGGCTGTGTTGGGAGAGTTTGCTGGGAATGTGCCTCATCCCTGGGAGTATTCTTTCCTTCCAGAGTGGATGGATGGAGCTTCTGGGCTTGTCAGCTTCAGAGTTTACTTGCAAAAGTCACTGCAGGGAAGAATGACAAGGAGGTTTGTCAGAGTGGTGCTGTCAGACCCCACCTGCCAGTCTGTGCTTTGGGTTGGAGGTTGTTGTGTATTGGCCCTGCAGGGAATGAATGTCCCCTTCCCACCTCAGCCCAGCAGATGCCAAGGGCTCTTCCTGGAGTACTTACTCTTTGCTTCCCTTTGGGATAACTTAATCTGCAGCCTTCCATGAGCAATTCCTTGGCTTCTCCTGGAGAAAACCCCACGGCAGAGGCAGTCTGCAAAGGAGCCCAGAGCTGTGCTTGGAGCAGAGAGTGCTGAGAGCTGCGTGTGCCTCTGCTGCCCCAGGCTGGCAATATCCCCATGGCACAGACTGGGCAAATGAGATTAGAGGGAGCACAATCCCTTCCTGGAAGAGGTTTTCACCTGTGCAGATCAGGCACGGGGCAGGAAGGGAACTTTGGAGATCAGCTGCTTTCCCCCAGAAAGGATCACTCACACCAGCATGGATGACATGACCTGTGCCCACTGCTCACTATGTACCCGGCCAGAATCAAGAGCAAAGGTGGGTTTGGGTGTGAGCACTTGAAATAACTTTGAAAGAGAAGCAATCACCTTTTGCTGCTTCTTTCTTTCTTTCAGATGCTGGGATTGCCTCTGGGCACATGTGCTGAGCTCTCCCTGCAGGGAACTGTCAGGCCTTAACAGCTGTGAGGTTGTGTTCTTCTCAGTGGGGAACTGGAAATAATTATTAATTAATTGCAGAAATGTTTTCTGAACCTTTCCCCTTTCCTGGTAGATCTTCTCTCTCTGCCTCTGAATTTACAGCTGTTCCCTGGTGTCATTGGCCCTGCCTGAATTCCTTGCAGCTCCTCACTGGGAAAACCTGGGATAACTTCGAGGGGACAGAGGAGACATTTTTAGCTGAAAACCTGGGGTGACTGAGAGGGGACACAAGAATTGTTTGTGTAGGAAAATGGGAGGGGATGTCGAGCGGAGCAAGGTGGCATTTTTGAGGGAGAAGCTGAGGTGATGTTTAGGGGAGAGAATGCACATTTTTGGGGCAGAAAAGAGTTAATATTGTACAGGAAGGAACAACTGGGGGGTAAAACTTGATGTAATCTGTAGGGGACAGAATGAATATTTTGGAGCAAAAATGAGGTACTCAGTAGTAAACAAAGAAGGAAAATTTTGGGAGGCCAAACTTGACAAAGTCTCAAGAGCAGAGAATGAACACTTGGAGGGAAAAAGGAGGTGATGAGTACTGAGCATGTGGGGAAAATTTGGGGGCTAAATCTGAGCTAATCTCTAGGGGAGAGCATGAACACACTGAGGTAACATGAGGGAATCAGTTGTGGGCAGATAGGGAAACTTGTGTAAAAATAATATTAAATAAGCTGTAAAAAGAACATTTTGAGGTAAAAATGAGGTAAGCAGTAGTAGACAGATGGAAAACTTTGGGGGTAAATCTTGATAGAAGCTACATGGTAGAAAGGAAATAAATAAAGAAGGAAGAATGAGGGAATCAGTAGTGGACAGGTAGGGGAATTTTGGGGGGTCAAACTTGAAATAATCTAAAGGTTGAGAATGAATCTTTTTTGGTAAAAATGAGGTAATAAATTGTGGACAGTTAAGGAAAATTTTGGAGGTTAAATTTGAGGTAATCTCTAGGGAGAGTGTGACCACTGACATAAACTGAGGCAATCACTGGGGCTAGGCAAGGAAATTTGGGGTGTAAAACTTGGGAAGATCTGTAGGGCAAAGAATGAACGTATTGAGGAAGCAATGAGGTGATCAGTAGTCAAGATGAGGTAGAATGTGGGGGGCAAACCCTGAGGTAATTATGTAGGAACCATAAGTGGTTTTGAGAAAAAATCTCAGCTAATTTGTAGGGGACAGAATGAACATTTTGGGGGTAAGACAGACATAACCTGCCTGGTTTTGGTTTTAAAATCTAGTCAGTGTACAGGGGACAAAGTAGACATTTTGGTAATAAAATCCGAGTTCATCTGTAGAAGAAAGAACTCATGTTTTGAGGTAAAAAGGAGGTGATCAGAACTGGGCAGGTAGGGAAAACTGAGGGGGTAAAATGTGAGGTCATCTCTAGGAGAGAGCAGGAGCATCCTGAGGTAAACTGAGGGAATTGCTGTGGACAGGTGGGTAAATCTGGGGGGTAAAACTTGAGGGAATCTCCATGGTAGAAAATGAGTATTTGGAGGTAAAAATAAAGTACTCAGTGGTGGAGACGTACGGAAAATTTTGGGGGTAAAATCTGAGGTGATCTGTAGCAGAGAGAATGCACTTGATGGGGTAAACTGAGGTAATCACTTATGGACAGGTAGGGAAGTTCGGAGGGGTAAAAATTGAAAGCATCTGTAGGGCAAAGAATGAAAAGATTGAGGTGGAAATGAGGAAAGAGGTAGTGGACAGGTGGGGAAAGTTTTGGGGGCAAATCTTGTGGTAGTCTCCAGAGCAGAGAAAGAATGCTTCCTTATAAAAAATGAGGAACTCAGGAGACAGATGGGGACATTTTGGGGGTAAAATCTCAGGTCATCTCAAGGTGAGGGAAGGACTATTTGGAGGTCAACTCAGCACTCACTGTGTCCTCCTTCCTTGGCAGCAGCTGGCAGGGAAGGGAGAAGAGGCCTCGAGCTGGAGAGGGGCAGGAGAAAGGCACTGTGGGCAAAGGCACCTCCCTGGCATCCCCAGGGCACCTGTGGGGAACACAGTGGACACTTTGGGAGCAAAGGGAGGTGATTGCATTGTCCCTTTGGGGGATGCTGGCATTTAGATCATTCCATCCATTTGCCTGCTGACATTTCTCAGCCCAGGGGCTTTGGCTGCCAGGGCAGCACAAAGATTGTTCCCTGTGTGGTGCGCAGATGAATTCTACCCAAAGTCCTGAATTCCCTGCTGAATTGCCACTGGAATAGCCTGCCAGCGCCTCCTGGAGCATGGATATTCCCATGCAGAGCTGCCTATTTAACACCAGGTGTGTCAGGAACCAGCAGAGCTTCCAGGGAAGCTCAGCAGGGTCAGGACAAGGACAGCTTCATGTTCCATAGAATTTGCTGTTTGTAACCCTCATCCCCCAGCCCCCCCATGTCCCTGGGGGCACCTGACAGAGTTCCCTGGAATTCAGCTGCCTGCACCCCCCGAGCTCGGGCTCCAGGTGATATTTTAAAGCAGGAGAAGGCGCTGGCCGGACGCGCTCCCAGCCTGTGCTGAGGCAGCCCCTGTGCCCATGGGAGGACTTCTCTCCCTGCAGGAGCTGATTTCATTCCAGAGCCTCAGGAGTGGCCTCTGCAAGTTCTTTTCCCTCAGGAAAGGAAGGGATGCACATCCCCGCCTTCAGGGCACCAGCAGTGTGAGCCACCTGGGAAAGCTTTCCATCAGTTGTGCAGTTCCAGCTGGCTCCCCAAAAACTCCCAACTCAATCCAAACAGATTTCTCTGACTCTGGCCTTTCATTTGAAGGCATCTCTGAGGGCATTGCTTAGCATTTCATTGCTGTGGGGGAAGCTTGCCTTGGCTCTAACACTGCTGAGGGATGATGACCTCAGGCTGGAAGGGAAGGCATTTTGGGTGGCTGGGACATACCTGGCAGGAGTGTGGGAGGTCAGCACCGGGAATTGCTGTCTGAGCCCCTCTGCAAAGAGCCCGTGCTGACATTCCCCAGTGCCAGCTGTTCCTTGGGGCATTTTTGGGGTGTCAGTGGGGTCTGTCAGGGCTGAAGCATCTCCGGGTGCCTATTCAGAGCAGCCCCTGGCCGAGGGGCCGCGGGCAGCCCTTTATCCATGTCCATCCCAGCTCTGCCCGGGCAGCCCAGTGCCCGTTCCCGGGATGTGTGTTTGGCACGCTGCGTGCCACAGGCAGGACACTGCAGGCACAGCTCCTCTCTGCAAATCCAAAGCACAAGAGCTGCTGCTTCCCTTCCTGGGGCTCCCAGCCTTCTCCCTCCCCTCGTTCCCTGCCAGCTGGGACACACGGACGGAGCACCAAGGAACACTCCTGGCAGTGAGCAGGAGTCTCTGAGAGCTCTGTGCAGCTCTGGGCCGGAAAAGCTGGCCCGGCCTCAGCAGCCCCTGGGATTTTGGGCTGTGAACACTCACCTGTGGGAAAGGCCCCTCTGCAGGCAGGAGCAGCCCTGACCCTCTCCAGAAGAGCTTTGGCCGTGGACCAAGTGAACCCTCAGGACTTGCCTTGCTCATTTCTCCCTGGAAAGGGCCATGGAACGAGCACCTTTACAGCTGTTGGGTAAATCCTGGAAAGGGCAGGAAATCAGGGTTATGGGAAGAGTTCAGTGCTGTCACACAACTGCTCACCTGTGTTGTTGCATGATCAGGTGCTGGCCATGGAGCTCTGCCCTGGGGCCATTGCAGGGGCTGGTGTGGAAAGCAGCATTAGCATAAAAGAAGGAGCTCTATTTGCATAGGAATGGCCTTGCTGGCACTTGGCGTTCCTATCCCAGGCAGGACATTGCCAGGAGCTGAGATTGGCTTGGCTGGAGCAGGGTGCTGAGAGTGCCCAGGTGTGGGTTCAATCGCCAGAGGAGCCATTCACATAAGGGTTCGACTTGGTGGTCCTTGTGTATCCATTCCCACTCAGGATGTCCTGTGCTCTGGAAATAAAGAAGAAACATTCCTCACTGGACTTTTAAAGCCAGTTTTTGCATTGGAGCATACAAGCCCCAGAGAAAGCGGGGGGGGGGGATGGGAAGGAAGGAGAGCATCAGGTCTCACGCGGCAGTTGTGGGATGAGCGGCTCAAGCAGCAGCGAGCCCCGGCGAGGCCCCGATCCCGCAGCGGGCGCAGTCAGAGCAGGAGCGGCAGCAGCGGCCTCGGCCCCAGCGCCCGGCCCGAGGGAGCGGCTCGTCCCGCTGCAGCCGCGCTCGTTGGGCGGGGCCGCGGCGGGCGGGAGGCCCCTGGGGGAGCGGCCCCGGGACAGGGGGAGGCGGGCGCTGCTGTGCGCAGGGGGTGCGGCGGCCTCGGCAGTGCCGGGGCTGGGGGAGCTCCGCGTCCCCGCGGGGGCTGCGGGCGGGGCCGGGCCGGGAGCGCCGGCGCTCCGGTTGCGCCAGGGGGCGCCCCACAGGGCGGGCGGCGCTGAGGGAGCGGCGGCCTCGGGGGGTGCCGGGGGCAGCACGGGCGGTCCCCGCGGCCCGCCCGCTTCCAGGCGCGATCCAGCGCCTGCTGCGGGGAAGCGCCGCCCTCCCGGCGGGCCCGGCACCGGCACGGCCCCGGCTCCCCGCGGCCGCAGCGGGAGCGTAGCCGGAGCTCCGGCGGGAGCCCAGCCCCGCGCTGGCCGCAGCCGGAGCGGCAGCGCCGGGCTCGGCCCCAGCGCCAATCCCGGAGCGGCTCTTCCCAGCCGCGGTGATCTCGATCCCTAATGCCGTCCCCCGTCCCACCTCAGTTCTCCGACCCCGGCAGCCGCACCCCGCCCGTCGAGAGACAAGCGGCTCGGCCCAGGACCCCCAGCAGACACCGACAGGACCCAGCCCCGAATCCCCGGGCCCGGGTCCCGTTCTCACCTCAGCGCTTCGGGCTCGGCGCAGCGCCGGGAGCAGCCCCCGGTGCCGGGCTCCGCACAGCGCCCCGAACGACGGTCCCGCCGCAGCCCGGGATGAGCAGGATGAGCGTTCACCGCACAAAGCGGAGCGAGCGCGGATCCGCCGGCATTTACGGGCGCGGGCGGAGCGGGGCGGGGCCGGCACAGGTGTGAAGGGCGGGGTCCGCACAGGTGCGCGGGGCCCCAGAGCGGCTGCGCGGGGCGGGGCCGAGGGGATTTAAGCCTCGGGAATCGGCCCCGCCGCCATTTGCTCCCTTGGCGCTCGGTGGGAACGGTTGTGGCCGGACCGGGCGCTGTATTTCTATATTTCCATATCTCTATGTCTCTGTATTTTTTTTCCTTTATATTTGTGTTTTTCTTCTTCTAACCCTCTCCGTTCTCCCCCCTCTGCCACCCCCTACACCCTCCCCCCCCCCCTACCCCCCCCCTCCCTCTCCCCCCTAGCCCTCCCCTCCCTCCCCCCCAGCCCGGTCCCCCCCATCCCCCCTCCCTGTCCCCCTACACACCCCAACCCTGCCCTACTCCTCCACCCTCTCTCCTTCTCCACCGTTCCTTCCCCTCCATCCTGGGTCCCCCCTGCCCCCTCACCCTGCTCCCCTTCCCCTCCCAATTTCCCCCACCTGCCCTCAATCCTCCCCCTCGGTCTCCCACCTTTCCTCGCCCCTCCACCTCCCCCTGTTCCTCTTCCCTCTTTCCCCCTCTGCATCTCGACCCCCCCCACCTGTGCTCCGTCCTCGTCCTCCCCCCGCCTCCTTTCCTGTCCCCCCACCCCACCTCTCCCTGCACACCCCGAACCCCCCACCTGCGCTCCTTCTTTGACCCCCTCTGCTCCCTTATTCCTGTCCTCTGTCCCGTCTTTCCCCCGCAGCCGCGGGGCTCGGGGCGCCGGAGAATAAAGCCCAGAGGGCCGGAGCCCGGCGCCCCTGCCCTCGCTGGAGGCCCACACGGGCCGGGTCCGCTCAACGGGTCCCCCGTGCAGTACAAAAACAGCGCCGGGGCTCCGGCTTTCCACACATCACACTGGGGATCCCCTCCTCAGGAGGGGTTCCCGAGGGGGGTGGGTGGGTTTCGGGGAGGGGGGTGTGTTGGGGTAGGGTGGGCCCCCTCCTCAGGAGGGGGTCCCGGGGGGGGGGGGGGCGGGGTTCGGGGAGGGTGGTGGGTTGGGGCGGGCCCCCTCCTGAGGAGGGGGTCCCGGGGGGGTGGGTGGGGTGGGCCCCCTCCGGAGGAGGGGGTCCCGGGAGGGGGTCAGGGTGGGCCCCCTCCGGAGGAGGGGGTCCGGGGGAGGGGGTGGGGCGGAGGGGGGACTTTCCCCACCTCCAGTCCCCGACCCCTCTCCCGGACCCCCTCCTCCGGACGGGGCTCGCCCCGGCCCCCTCCCCGGGACCCCCCTCCTCCGGACCGGGGCCCCGGGGGGAGGGAGGGTGGGGTGGGGGGGGGGCCTGGCAGGGGGCGCTGTTGGTTTGGCCTGTGATCTCTATGTCTGTTCATGCCGCAGAGTGACCTGACCCCCTCTGCTTCCCGCCCCCCCCCCCCCTCACCCCGGGGCCCCGGTCCGGAGGAGGGGGTCCGGGAGAGGGGGCGGGGACTGGAGGTGGGGAAAGTCCCCCCTCCGCCCCACCCCCTCCCCCGGACCCCCTCCTCCGGAGGGGGCCCACCCCACCCACCCCCCCGGGACCCCCTCCTGAGGAGGGGGCCCACCCTACCCCAACACACCCCCCTCCCCGAAACCCACCCACCCCCCTCGGGAACCCCTCCTGAGGAGGGGATCCCCAGTGTGATGTGTGGAAAGCCGGAGCCCCGGCGCTGTTTTTGTACTGCACGGGGGACCCGCCGAGCGGGTCCCCCGTGCGAGGCTCCAGCGAGGGCAGGGGCGCCGGGCTCCGGCCCTCTGGGCTTTATTCTCCGGCGCCCCGAGCCCCGCGGCTACGGGGGAAAGAGGGAAAGGGGAGGGATGAGATGGGGTAGGGAGAGGAGTCGGGGTGGGTTGGGGAGAACGAGGGGGGAAGGGAAAGGCCGGGTGAGGGGGAGGGATGATGGTCAGAGGAGGGGGAAGAGAGGGGAGTCGGGTTGGGGAGCGGGGTACGGAAAGGGGAGAAAGGAGGGGTGGGGGGGTCGGGGATGCACAGGGGAGCAGGGAGAGAGGGTGGGTGGCGCTGGGGAGAGGGCAGGCGGGGGGCTGGGAGAGACAGGGAGGGTGTGGGGGAGAGAGAAAGAAACTGGGGGGGTAGGAAAGAGGTGATAAGCGGGGGAAGAAGGAGGAGGATAAGGGCAGGAGAAACAGGGGGAAGAAAGAGGGGGAAGAAAGAGGGGGAGCAGGGGCCTCTCCCGGGCCACGCCGGGTGAGCCCGACCCGGCCGCAGCCTCCCCGAGCTCTGAGGGAGCAAATGGCGGCGGGGGCGATTTCGGGGGCTTAAATCACCTCGGCCCCGCCCTGCGCAGCCGCCCTGGGACCCCGCGCACCTGTGCGGACCCCGCCCCGCGCACCTGAGCCGGGCCCGGGGCCGCCCCTGAAGCCGCGCCCTCGGCCCCGCTCGGCCCCGCTCGGCCCCGCCCCAGAGCCCCGGCCCCGCCCGGCCCCGGGGCCCGCCCTGCCCGGCACGGGGGCGGCTCCATCGCTCGGGGCCCCGCCCCTCTCTCCCGGGCCGGACCCGCCCCGCGCACCGGGGCCGCACCGGGGCCGCACCGGGGCCGCACCGGGGCCGCACCGGGGCCGCACCGGGGCCGCACCGGGGCCGCACCGGGGCCGCACCGGGGCCGCACCGGGGCCGCGGGTCCCGGTCCTGCCAGCGGCCGCTGCGGGTCCCGGGCGGTGCCGCCTCTCCCCCGGCGGGATCGGGGCTGGGATCGGCACCGGGAGGAGCCGCTCCGGGACGGGCGCTGGGGCCGAGCCCGGCGCTGCCGCTCCTGCTCCGGCCGGCTCTCCGCGGGGAGCCGGGGCTCTGCCGGCGCCCAGGCAACCCCGGGATCCCGAGCCGGGCCCGACGCGCCGGGCCGGGCTCCGCTCTCAGCCCTGAGCCCCTCCCAGAGCCCGCCTTGGGCCCCACGACGCGGCCCCGGGCTCTGCCGCCAGCCCCGGACGCGGCGCTGAGTCGCTGCTCCCGAGCTCTGCGTGGGGCCGGCGAGCCCGGCTTCGGGCTGTGCCTGAGGCAGGACTCGGAGCTCAGAGACACAGACTCGCCCTGGCCCGAAGAGCCCGCTTTGAGCATCAAAACACGGCACTTGGGCTTTAATTCAGGGCCAGCAAAACGCAGCACTTCCGTTTCTCTTTGTGAGCCCAAACACACAGGACTCGCTCTCTTCCTCAAGCCCTGAAAACAGGATTTAGTCACTGTTTCTGAGTCCCAACTCTGGCCATAGGAGCCTGCGCTCAGGACTCTGTAGATAGAGAAATGCTGCTAGCAAGGATTTTCTTGCTATTTTCTGAGACTTTTCTCTCTCACAGAAGAGGTAGCAGAATTATGTAAACAACCAAGCCACCTGCAACCTTGAAAAGTCTTCTTTATGGTACAGTAGAAAAATATTTTGACAATGGATGTTTTAGGATTTTAGCCAATCACCCCCCAAGGGGAGGCTGATCCTTTGTCCAATTAGACTGTGAAGAAAGAAGTCTATAAGAGTTCGTAAAATAATTAATCAATCTTGCTGCACAATTCCTGCCTGCTGGATCTTCTCTCCTCCTCCTGCTCCCTACGGCTGCGGGACACAGTGATATACCCTAGGGCCTTGGCCTGCGGTAATAGGACTCCACAATGCAGGATTCAGTCTCTGCTTTCAAGCTCTGCGCCTGCTTTTGAGCCCCTGAAACGCAGCACTGGGTCTCTTTTTGTGAGCCCAAAACCGCTCCTGTCCCTCGGGTTCGGAGCCCCCAGAAGTGCCTGGGGCCATGGCTGGACCCCAGCTGGGCACCAGCAGCCGCTCCCTCACCCCCCGTGGGATGGGGAAGAGACCAGAGACAAAATTCCAGCTCAGAACAGTTTAAGAATGGAAACCAAATACAATCATTTGAGATTAATGACAACACATAGTGAGAGCAACAAGAGCAGTGGTAACACTAATGAACAGGAGAGGGAGAAAAACCCCTCCACACCCGCCCTGTTACGATCCGGTTTAAACCCAGAAAAGCAAAGCAAGCTAAGTCTCTGTGCATAAACCAGAAAGAACTTAGAAGGTTCAAAATATCCCCAGAAACGAGATTAAAACCAAACGAGGCTAGATGTTGTTGCCAAAAAAATGGATGTATTTTATTTAATAGTAGAGAGGCAAAGAGAAGGGAAGAGAGAGAAAGAAATAGAAAACAGAAGGGTGCGTGGGGGGTGGGGGAACAGGGAGAGGGGTTGGATGGAAGCCCATCACCCATCTGAGGGTGCCAACGACGTCTCGTTGCTCCCCTCCATCCGGTCTGCCGGTGGTGAGGGTCCCTCGTGGGCGCCGTGGCCACGCCGCCACATGCTGCCACAGCCGAAGGGTGCAGAATTCCGTGGGTTAATGCACACTTTGGGCCAGGCGGGAACGCCCACGTGCCTCTCTTGGAGGGGCCGGCTTGACACTGTCCCTTGCAACACTGAGGGTCTGTTGCATCATCTCTGGTGCTCTGCTGCAGGGTCTGGGGGCCCCTGTGCTGGGCCATGTCACCCCTTCTGCTGTGGATGAGCTTCCTCCCCCCGGTGAGGACCCCGCAGCTGGGCTCTGCACAGTGGAGGATGGGCGGTCACTGCGTCTGTGACCACCGGCTTTTCCAAGGTACCCAAAGCCTCTCCTCCCTCCACCCCTTGGTTCGAGCCTGGGCAGCTGATAGCCCTGGGGCTGTGCCCCTCATCTTGGAGGTGTTAAGCCTGAGCTCCGTGAATATCCCCAGCCCTGAGTTGTTACTTTATCTTATCTTCATCAGCGAGCAGTGTCAGGCCTCAGGGCCCCATTCAGGGTGTGGGAGTCTTCTGCAGCTTTTGTAATACAGTTTTAAAAGTCTTTCAAGAAAATGTTTAAGTCATAAAACATAATATTTCAGTCTTTGAAACCCCTCCCTTTAACGTTATAAATCCAAAATCTAATCCAGAGCACCAGAATCTCCGACTGTGGGGGATTTCCATATTCCTGTTGCTTTCTCTGTGTTCTGTCCTGGGGATTTGTGGACTGAGGAAGGCACTGGCCGCTCCTCTGGCCAAGGGGAAGGCTCCTGTGCTATTCCCATGAAGAGAACACCTGGAATTACTGTCCTGGGAGCCCAGTCCAGTCTTTCCAGTGACTGGGGGGCACCCAGAGGGTCTTTCCATGAAATGAAAATGAGACCCCGGCCCAATGCATTTACAGCAGGATTGGACACTCCTGGCCAAGGTGACCAGTCCGTGGGAGTCGGACCGGTGACGATCCAGGGGGGATCTTAAGTTGGATACTTGCAGATTTCATCGTGCAGAAGCTCCAATTCTTTTTGGCACCTCTTATTTAAATGTCTCCCCACTGGAAGAGGTCAATTAATCTTTGTAATGACCTGACTGCCAGAGGCAGGGAAAAACAATCAGCGTTCCCTGAACGCCTCCATCACTTCCATGTCCACCTGCAAGGAGTGGCCGATGGGCAGGAGCCTGCCCAGAACAGGCTCAGAGATGGGGCTTTCAACGCAAACCATTCCATCATTCCATGATCTCTGCCTGTATTAATGTTGCACTGCTCCCTCTCAAATTTAAATTCCCAAATTTAGATGATTTATTCAAGGAATCATTTTAAAATTATTCAGGAATAAAAAGGGAAGCATCAAACATACAAGAATCATTCCTACACCCACCAAACCATTCTTAACTGGAAGCCTATTCCCTCATCTCTGTCTTTGTTTTGCTTTCCTGGAAAACCTTGTGATCCCAGAGTCTCTCAGAGAGATGTACTGGCATTACTGGAAGGTTTGCTCTCTCAGAGAGCCTGGGGGGTTTACAGCACTTGTTCCTCTGCATCTTTACCCTTTCATCAGCTTTCCCCTGGAACAGTGCTGTGGGAGAAGCTTGGAATTACCAGAAATGGATCAGGTTCACATTTTTTCCCCACCATTTTTCAACTGTTTTGAAATTCCTGGAATTACCCTCAAATGTGCCCTAGAACACTGCTGTGAAAGGATCAATGAGAAGAACAGCCTGAAAGCAGAAAACCACCTCCAGCAGCAGCCAGAATGATCCCATTTCTCTTCTTACCTGGTCCTGCCAGAGCTCCCAACAGCCATTCCCATTCCGAAACAAGAGCTATGGAAGGCATTCCTGCTGTCCGTGAGGGTGAGGTGGCAGTTCTGGATGGTCTTTGCTGTGGAACCAGACAACAAACAGAGTGTAAAGGATCTTGGTGGTCCCTTCCAAGCCAAACCACCTCGTGATTCCATGCGTGGATCAGCACCTGTCCCAACTCCATTCCAGAGACCTCCTCCCACTAACCCAGAACTTTCCTTTTTCTGCTCAACATCAGAGATTTGCTGCCGAGTGCCCCGAGCAGGGGACGCCTCAGCCTTCCCTGGGACCGCAGCATTCCCTGCGCTGCCTCAGCACTCCCTGCGCTGCTGTTCCACGCCCATCCCGTGGTCCAGCGCCTGTGCGGGCTGCAGTGCCGGGCTCTCCCCACAAGGCGGCAGCACCGGGAGCGAGCAGCCCCGGCCGGTCCCGCTGGCTCGGGGCAGCTGCGCCTTGAACCCGCCCTGAGCCGGCGGGGCCGTGAACACAGCGGGCACAAACCCCACCGGTGCCCTTTATTTCACCCTCAGAGGCACAGGATCGCAGCATTTCCTGGGCTGGAAGGGACCCGCAGGGAGCATCGAGTCCAAATCCTGGCCCTGCACCCCAAGAATCCCACCCTGTGCCAGAGAGCCTTGTCCAGACGCAAACTCTGCCCCCAAGACCCTGAAAACAGAGCGGGGCTGGGAGAAAGATGACCATGGAGGATTTTTTAGATAGATCTCCTTGTACGATTGTTATATAGTATCATTAGATAGTCCAGCAATCAATATCTTCCTTATACCTCGTTATAGATAATCCAATAATCAATATGTTCCTTACACCTCGCTATACATTGTTACACGTCGCCTTCCCGGCGGCGGCTCCAGTGACCGACCAGGACCCCTCCTGACCCCCCCTTCCCATTCCCGCAGTCAGACCAGGTTTCCTTCCCGGCTCCAGCCCAGGATTCCCTCGGCAGTCTCAGGTGTCTCTTTCTTTCCACAAAGCAAATTCTTCACAGCAACACAGAACCAGCCCGAGCTGGTCCCTCCGGCGAGCACCAATCAGCTCATTCTTACCCCAAACCGTTCATTCTCTCCCCTGCAGATTAACCCAGATTTTACCCCAAAATGTTCATTTTGTCCCCTACAGAATCCACCCCGGAGCGATGCCTTGGGCCCCGCACGGCCGAGGCAGCTCCGGTGCCCCGGTGCCCGCAGCTCCCGCTGTGCCGGGACAGCAATCCCTGTGCCACGACAGCAATCCCTGTGCCAGGACACCCATTCCTGTGCCAGGACACCCATCCCTGGGCCGGGACACCCATCCCTGGGCCGGAATACCGGTCCCCCGGGGCCCGTGCCGTTCGCTCGGGGCTGTCCCCGTTCCCAACTCACCTCCAAGCCCGGAGCACCCGCGCCGGTGCCCCCGGCCCGGCCGCGCTGCTCCCCGGGCTCCCCGCCATTGCCGCTCCCGGCGAAGAAGGGCGGAAGTCACCGGGACCGCACCAATGTGGCGATCGGGTCAGTGGCTATTCGAACTTCTCAAGATGGCGGCCGGAAGGACCCCGCTCCGTCTATTTGGCTGCCTGAATGCTCCCGCTTGCCCCAGGCGCCGCTGACCCCCCAGTCGGTGTCCGCAAAGCGGGAAATGCCTCAGAAAATTGTGCTGAAAGCGCTGGATGTGCATCGGCGTCGCGTTCAGGCAGCCGAATAGACGGACCGGGAGACCTTCCAGGCCGCCATATTGAGAAAGTCAAAAGCCTCGTAAGAAGCGCCATCTTTAGTGTGGCAATCACGTGACTTCCGCCCGCTGTCGCCATCTTGGGTGCTGGCAGAAGCAATTTCCGGTCAAGCCGCCATCTTTAGTGTGGTACACTTAAGGCCCCCCTCCCCAAGGGCGTCTGTCTATTCGGCTGCCTGAATCCGGCCCGGACTCCGACACCGATCTCGCGCTTTCGGTGCGATTTTCCGCGGCGCTTCCCGGTGCGAGGACACGGCTGGTGGGGTCAGCGGCGCCAGAGGCGGGCGACGGCCGCGCGACCGGCGGCAGGCATCGGCAGGGACACCTCTCAAAGGGGCCTAGTGCGTCCGCCATCTTGAGTGTGGCGGAAGTGTAAACCACCCTCTGCAAGGTCCTGGCAGGTTCTAATAAAAACGTCACTTAACGCCGTCCCGAGAGCGCCCAACTGCGCCTTCCTTTCCGAGCCGCCTCCTTGAGAGCGACACGCGGGCGGCTCGATTCCGACCGTGCCCGCCCGGTGCCCCCCGCCCAGGTCGCGCTGCGACCGCGCCTCTGCTGCCCGGCAAAACCGGCCCCGCCCCCCGCCCTGTCATTCCTCGCGGTCACCGCCCCGCACGGCGCCCACTCCTTTCCATAGCTGTGGCCCCGCTCACGCACGGCCGTGTCCCTCGGCGCTCCGAACCGCCCTTCGCCCCTCCCCTCCGCTGACAGACCCAGCCCCGCTCGCTCCCGCTCCTTGCCCTTGCCACGCTCGGCAGCCACCGAGGCCGCCGCCCGCCCTCTCGGCTCAGCCGGCACCGGGCGGCAGCAGCGCCGGGGCGCCGTGTCGGGGGCGGCAGTGCCGCGCTCTCGCCACCAGGCGGCAGCAGCGCCGCCCAGCTCAGCCCGGGGGCAGGGACAGAGCAGAGGGAAAAGCCGCCTCTGGGCGCTCTGCAGCTCCTGCAGCCCGAGCGTCTCGGCTCCTGGGGCCAGGCACTTGCTTCTTTCCTTCCTACAGAAAAACGTCGGCTCGTTATTCTCAAAACTTGCTGATCTCTGTTCCCAGCTTCTTATATTCCTGTATGCGACAGAGTAGAGAGAGAGAGCTGGCTCATTTCAAAATGAATTTACATCTAAATCAGTAGCATTTGCCTATAGATGTAAGAATGAAGAACTTAACAGGTTTTAGTATTCTGCACACATCCCTCGCTGGGAGGAATAGTAAAATGTTAAAAACAAATTAAATTTAAAAAGTAGAAAGTTAGAAACAAAGTTACAATGGCAGAAATTTAGAAACAAACAAAGAGGTAAAATACAAGAAACAAACAAATTTCTAAAGGTAGAAAGTTAAAAACAAACAAAGTTAGAAACAAAAAAAAATTAGAAACAAACAAAATTAGAAAGGTAAAAATTTAGAAACAAAGTCACAAAGGCAGAAGGTGTTGAGCCTTTGACAGGGTACCCTTCCCTCTCGGACCAGGGTGAAAGAGCAGAGGAGGCTGCTGTTCTGCTGAGTTCTTTATTTCACAGTCTCACAGCTGTCTTGAAGGCAGAGTTCGAATGGGGTTACATGATAAAGCCAAGCAGCAGCAGCAGGCAAAACCAGCTTCTTCTATATGCTCCATACACTGTATTTTTTCTTACAGAAGTGTGGATTCTATTTGTTAATTGACCAGTAAGATTAACACACCATTCTAGTTTTCTTTTTCTTAACCCATCCTGGTCTAATTCTAACAGTCGTAAGCCTCACACAAGTGTTACATCTGTATTACACAGATTTGCACAGACAGTTTCGATCAGCTCTTATTGTTTATGTGAACACTCCATCTAAAAAATGTGAACAGTGTAATTCTATCTAGATTTTGTCTAAAGTAAAGAATTCTGTGAAAAGGTAACACTGCTGCAGCAAGAGCTGTGTTTAAGATCTCTGCTACAGCTTTTTCATGTTTAAGGCACTTAGCATCTATTTCTACTAAAAGTTAAAAATCTGTATTTCTATTTCGTTTTGGTGTGGCTTCATGGATGTCAGCTTGTCCAAAGGTTTTAATTCAAACCTAATGCTTTGGCTTCCCTCTGGGCCTGAGTGAACTTCTCTAACAAGAAGGTTAGAAACAAAGTTAGAAAGGTAAAAGTTAGAAAGTAAAAAACAAATTTAGAAAGGCACAAAGTTAGAAATGTAGAGTGTTAGAAACAAACAAAGTTAGAAAGGTAAAAATGGGGAGAAAAACAAAGGTATAAAGTTTCAACATTACAAACAAAGGCAGAAAGGGACAAATCTAGAAAGTTAGAAACAAACAAAGGTAGAAAGCTAGAAAGGTAGCAACAAAAATGGTAGGAATGTAGAAAGGTAGAAACAAGCAAAAGTAGAGAGTTAGAAATGTAGAAAGTCAGAAAAGTAGAAACAAAGATAGAAAGTCAGAGACGTAGAAAGTTAGAAACTACCAAAGGTAAAAATGAACAAAGGTAAAAAGAAACAAAAGTTCGAAAGGTGGTACAAAGTCATAAAAGTAGAAACAAAAAAGGTAGAAAGGCAGAAGGTCAGAATGGTAGAAATGAACAAATGTAGAAAGGTAGAAAGGTAGAAATGTAGAAATGAACAAAGGTAGAAATGTAGAAAGTTAGAAATGAAGAAAGATGGAAAGATAGAAAGTTCAAATGGTAGAAACAAACAAACATGTCAAGTTAGAAATTCAGAAAGGTAGAAAGCAACAAAAGTAGAAAAATAGAAAGGTAGAGAGTCAGAACCAAACAAAGGTAGAAAGTTAAAAAGGCAGAAATGAACAAAGGGAGGAAGTTGGAGAGGCAGAAAGTGCAGAGGCTGGCAGCAGCCATTCCAGCCTTAACGAGAGCCCTGAGTGGGAGAGCAACTTGTTCCATTGATCTTCACTTTGCTAAGGGCCTCCTGGTCTCTTGGGAAAGATGCAGAGCAGGCAAATGACTACAGGTAGAAGCACCAGGTGTGACTGTTCTTCCTTCACCTCCCAGAAAGCTGGGGGGTTTCATGTTTGAGTCAGTGGCCTAGAAGGGGCAGAAAGTCTGCCCTGACAAGTGTGTGGGCATGGAGCTGTTTTGTCTTTCCCTGTGCCCATTCCCAAAACTCTCTTAAAACTTTCCCAAAATAGAAACACAGAAATACTGGGGCTTGTGTAATAAAGAGAGATCCTGCCTGAAGAAACAGTGGTCTCTGTTTTTTTCCAAGCTGCTACAGAAACAAACAAAGGTAGAAAGGTAAAAATGAACAAAGGAAGGAAGGTGAAAAAGGCAGTTCAAAATCTGTTTATGGCCCCATGAAAAAGAAAGTTGCTTTGAGCTGAAAACCTAAGGAGGCTTTAGGCCCCTCCCTGCAGGCACAAATTCCCTCTCTCTGCTTCTTCTTTTTCTGGGGCTGCATTTTGGAGCAGCCCAAGCTCAGGGATCAATCAGGGAATAAAGAGGATTTTTTCCCTTCACCTCTGCTTCCCCAATCTCCTGTGGCCAGGGACATTTAACAGCCCCAATTTAAAGAGCTCTGACCTGCAGACAGCAGGAAAAAGCTGCTTTTTCCTCTGCTGATCCTCAGATGTGTTTTCAGTCCCTGCTAGGCGGCTCCCTAATTCCAGCCCTGTAACAAAAGGCCCATTTTAAACCCAATATTCCTATTTCAGGCAGAGCTGGGGGGATTTTTGCTGGAAGCCTTTGGCCCTTTGCTTTCAGTGATCCTGGATCCAGCCCAGCAAGAGCTGCCCCAGATCTGGGGCAAGGTGGAAAGAAGGGAGCAGATTAAGACCCTAATCTTGATTCCATCACGGATTTTTTCATCACCAGTCCTGGTGAATCACTTTCACTTTTATTATTCTTCCTGTCCCATTCTCCATCTGGGAGATAAGATCTTCTTCCCTGGGCTTTTTTTTTAATTTAAGGTAGATTGCACTGACACCTTCTGAGGGAGGATGGATTGACAGCTGAATGGATTTTAGTAGAGGAAACAGCTTTAAAAAGCCAGAAAAAATCTGTTTATGGCCCCATGAAAAAGAAAGTTGCCTTGAGCTGAAAACCTAAGGAGGCTTTAGGCTCTGTACAGTCCTGAATTAATAAGAGTTTCTGTTCTATTCCTAATTTTTAAAGCTTTTGCTTTTAAAGACAAAGTCCATATTAATGTTTTGTTCCAGCCATTACCTGGCCTCAAAATCTGGGACCTCAGCCGTGCTGTTCCCTAATCCCAGGGATTACCCAGCCCTTCTTTCCCTTGCATCCTAAATACCACACAAAAAAAGGGCTGAAGGGCTCATTTCAATTTTCTCTACAGTGGTTTTATCTCAAAACTTCCTCGAGTGTTTCTCCGTTTCTCTTTGAATCCGGGGGCGAGGGGAGCAGCTCCTTTGGAGCTGTGATTTTCCCAGATTTCCCAGGCTTTATAGGAAGGGGAGGAACCCAAGGTCGTTTCCCTCAGTCAGGAATTTTGCTGTGGGAATTCAGCTGCTCTCCAGGCAGTTCTTCTGTCAAACCATTAATCAGCTCGGAAAAGTTGATTAATCCACGTAGGGGCTGTGGAGAGAAGGGTACAAAGGAACTTTTCCATGATTTTGGGGCTTGAAGAGGGAGTGAATTTCCCTCGAAGCTGGGAAGGGCCTGAGGATGATAAAGCAAAAGAACAGCTTCATCTCTCCCTGGCAGAGAGCTCTGGGCTCCATTATGGATACAAATCAATCCCAGCAGGATTTCAAAGGGTTTCTTTAGGATGTCAGGTCCCTCTTTATCAGATCCCTGCTGGGATTCAGGGCCTGCCTGGTCACGGGGTGCTTTGATAAGGGCTGGATTTAAATCCCAGATCTGAGAGCAGACATGAAAGTTCCCTGGGTTTCTAAGGGTTGAAAAGCTCGAGCTGGATTCGCTGCAGAGCTGAAAAGTCAGGATAAGAGAGAGCAAGGAGTGGCCAGCAGGCTCAGGCTCCTGATCACGCCCCTGGGATCCATGGCATCCATAGGATCCGTGGCCTCTGGCACGCTGCTCCAGCACCCTGCAGGGTGACTGACAGCCGGGCAGGGGAAGGAGCCACCAGCAGCTCTGCGATGTGCACCATCATTCACCTTGCACGTGGCCTAAACAGCCACCAAGCACCGATGGACTGACTGAGCCGAAAATATCGGCGAGATCTCAGTTTGCACTCCAAATTCCCTGCAGCCTGTTCCCTTCCTGATCCATCTCTTGAAGCAGCAAGAGTGGAATTCCTCCCGTGGTTGCTCTTCCCCTCCTGTTTTCCACTCAACAAGAAAAAGCAGCCACGTGAACAGGAGTAAAAGCCCCAAACCCACAAAAAAGCACACATTCTCAGCATCACTAATCCCTGCCAAATTGCCAGGAACCTTCCAAAACTACATCCAAGCTTGGAAACAGGGAGCCAGTTGTTTGTTTAAGCAGCTATTGATCCAGTCTCTTCCAGCTAATTAAACTATTCACTATTTAAACTCATTAAACTGCTCATCCTGCTCCTGGCAGCCAGAGGCAAAGAAGAAATCGTGTCTAGATTAAATGGTGATGGTGAATGTGCCCATGCCAGTCCTTGGAGAGGTTGGAATTGCATCCCTGTTCCTCTGCTCTCTTTTCCTTCCTTTTTCCTGCAGTGATTCCCACCCGGATTCCTCAGCTCCAGCTCTCTGAGCAGCCTCACGGGGAGCATTTCATCCCCTTGGAGCCAACTCCATTTGTTGCATCCTTCATGCCTCAACCACCCCTAAAAGCAGGGAAGTGCTGATGGGCAGTGCAGCTGCTTCCACTCGAGAATGTTTCCAGTGGAACAGGGAGGGAATTCTGAGAAGCTTCCACCCACTGCACGTTATTGCTGGATAAAAGGTGAGGCAGCAAAGGATCAACAAAGGGAGATTTCAGCAAGACAAAGTCCAGACAGAGAGGCTGCAAGTGTTGCTGGGGCTGCTAAGCTGGGAAAACTGCAAGGTCAGGCTGTGGGAACATGGATTATACTGAGGTCTGGAACCGGTGTTGGGAAGAGAGGGAGAAGGAGAAGGAGGAGAAGGAGAAGGAGAAGGAGAAGGAGAAGGAGAAGGAGAAGGAGAAGGAGAAGGAGAAGGAGAAGGAGAAGGAGAAGGAGAAGGAGAAGGAGAGAAAGACCCAAAGTAACTGCACAGCGAATTTCCTTACCATGAGCCAGGCTCATTCCCTGAGCTGACCAATATCTCTGAGCTCCCCTTCATGGCACAGCCCTGCCAGTAAAGAACAGAAGTTCCTGCTGCTCCCACTGGAATTCTGTAGCGTGCCTGGCATTCCATACGTTCTGCTGCCTGAGAATTCCTGCAGCCGTCCTTGGGAAGAGCAGTTCACTGCCACAGGAGGAACAAGAGGAAAGCAGTTGCCACTCTCGGGTTCTGTGCTCTGTAAAAAGTAAAACCAGATAAAGATCAAAGCTCCATAAAGCTGGAACCATCTCCAACCTCGGGACAGCCCTTCTGTGGGAAAAGCGTGGATGGGCAATTAGGAAGGAGATCATCATGCAAATGGGCAAGGGGGGGAATTAAATTCTGTTGCTTTCTGATTGAGGCCTGCTTCAATTTGCAGCCTTTATAATATCAGTTTAATGGGACTTTTTGTGCTTTAAAGAGGTTTTTATTAGCTGGGGGTTGTCCCTGCCTGGACTGAGGCACAGCACAATGAGTCTCCTGCCTCCTGAAGCCGTGTTGTTATCCCAGCATCTGAAATTAAAAACCAGCACTCTGGGAAACCTCTCTACTCTGAGGAGAAGTGTGTTTGGGTCTGTGGAGAGCCTGGAACAGCTCTGAGAGACACCAAACATCCTGTGGATCCCAATGAACAGCAAAACATTCCAGCAGCTCCTTCCAACACCGCCCTTGTAGGGAACTCTGTCACCCCAGTGGGTATTTGTGGGAGTAAGGAAGAAATCCCACTGATGACCTCAGTGTGATCACCTCTGGTTCATCTGGGGATAAATCTCCTTTATCCTTCTGGGAGAATAAAGGAATCCAATGCTGCCTTAATCCCCTGCTCCTCGGAGTCTGGATTTCCAGAATCCATCTTCTGGCCCAGCATGGGAAGGGTTGTCCAGCGCTGGAACAGCTGCCCAGGGCAGTGGTGGAGTCACCAACCCTGGAAGTGCTCATAAAATACATGAATATGGCACTTGAGTGTTCATAAAATACATGGGGAAATACATGGGTAAATATAGGGATAAATACATGGGTAAATACATGGATAAACACATGGATAAATATAGGGATAAATACGTATGGATAAATATGTATGGATAAATACATGGCACTTGAGGTCATGGGTTGATGTGTCCATGGTGGTGGTTGATGTTTGGACTTGATGATGCTAAAGGCCTTTGCCAGCCTCAACAACCCCAGGATTCCATGATTTTCTGCCTTTTTCTCCTGCTCTGGGGCTGAGAAACTCCTTGAGCGGAGCAGCAGTGGGAGCAGGGAGCCACAGGCTGCACATCAGAGCTCTGCAGGCACTTTTAATCCACCTCTCTGCATGTTCATGGAAGATGGCACAGGAAATCTCTCAGCCCCAAAGCATCTTCCCAGCTCTGCACATCCAGGACAAACCCGAGGTGAATGATCCCCTCTAAGCTCCTTCCAGAGCCATTTCAGCAGCAATCAGAGGCAGCAGTTCCTAGAGAAACGGCTCCTATCCAATTTAGGAGCCTTCCCTTGGGGAGGAGACATCCATTTCCCCTTCTACCTGTCATTCTTCTTCATTTATGGACTCAATAAGGCAGGAAATCTGGCAGGCTTGAAGTAAAAAACGAGCTGTTCACAGGAAAGAAAGCCTCAGTGGGTAAAAAAAAACAAACCCCAAACTGTTGGAATCAAGATGCAGTTAATAGGAGCAAAAATAAATAGAAACAGACTCTAAATGTAAATGAACATTACATCACCACTGGCATTTCAGCTCCTTTTCAAATACAGAAATAGCAGCAGATTTAACTTGCAGAAGGTTGCTGTGTTCACACAGCCAGAGCTGCTTCGGGGGCACAGCCCTGAACCTTCTGCTCCCCAAAACAACTCAAGACTCGAGAAAGGAGAAACAGGGATCAGGCAGTGGGGGGAAATCCCAACTTCCCGGTCAAAAGAGGTTAAGAGAAATACAATTCCATCCCTTAACCCTGCGGAGATGGGATCTGTTGGCGTTTGCCAGCCGAGCCAGCGACTGCACCGCGCCGCGTGCCCCAGCACGGCTCCAGACAGACCCTTCCACCTGCTCCCGAACGGCACTGCCGCCTGCACGGCTCCATCCGTAGGCAGCCCCCGCTACTCGGTGCTTCTGCCGCGGACCCCGCCAGCCCGGCCGCCCCGTACAGGCACCGTCGACCCCCTCGGCGCTTTCCCTGGACGCGCCATCTCACCAGCGTTCCCCGCTCACCTTTAGCTAGCGGTACCAGCGTGAGGCAGCGCACAGCCACGGAAAGCGCCACGGCAGGTTTCTTACCTGGAGTTCCGAATTGTAGTCAGCAGCTGGCACCAGCGACGTCTCAAACCGAAGTCATCCCGTATGCGCTACGTTCTTAGCGGCAGGACCCCGCTACCCGTAACAGCCCCAAGCTGCGCGTGCCCATCCCCCAGCCCCGCACGCGCAAGTGCAGTTTTTGAGCGTCACCGATCCCGCAGTGCTTTCTTGGACGCAAATACCGAATGTTCACCGTACGCGAGCACCTGTCTCTGCTATCAAAGCTGGTTGAACTGATCGCCTCCATGCAGCAGTATAATCGATACGCAAATTTTCAAGGCATCCTAAATTTCTCAGTGATCTTCACAAACAATTTGTAGTTCTGGAGAGAGAGGATAACGGTACGGATTGCGCTGCAGGAGCAGGTGTGCACTTATTCTGTGTCACAGTATTGGAACACAATAGAGACAGCATCAAAACGTTATTTCCAAAGTGATTCCACCGAAAGTTTCTTCATATTCTTCGGATTTTGCACTCCAAGCAAACATCACATTCAAGTACCCGATTGTATATGTTGCCACTCCAAGGAAACCACTACGAAATCTATCAATAAATGAAGTTCCCGTTTAAGCCTTTTACAACACAGCTGCTGCAGCTGCCCCACCTTTTGGAAAACTTTTATGTTAAAACTGTAAACATCAAAAGAAGTCTGAAAAAAAAATACACAACTGCACAACAACTTTAAAGAAAAAGAAGAAAGTCAAGTGAAGGAATTTAGTATCTACTTTGTTCCATATATACAAATAAAGAATTATGATTCTTAAATAATTAAAGCATGAAAAAAAGAAGTGAACTGTTATCAATAAACAAAGACATATTTGAAAATCCATCTTTTAATAGAAAGTGCTTAAATTATATTCATATAACAAAGCTGTGAGCAGCACATTTACAGGCTGACAAGTATCTTGCTGTCTTTTCTTTTTATCTAAAAAACTCAGGAAAAAAACCTTCCTACATTAACAGAAAAAGAGTAGATGAAAAGATAGTTGAAGTCATCAGCCAAGGATTTTCCATCTACTGTATGCTGCACAGGAGAGAAATTTTCAAACATCTACCCTGTCCCACCTCCCCAGATCTCTCAAAAATGTCTCAGTGCTTTGGATTAAACGATGACCAACTGAATTGATTTTGTCGTCTTGGCAACACCAAATCCAATGTCAGATCTCTTTGTTCTTTTTCTGAATCCACCAGCTGATAACCAAGAATGTTTATAGCACCTTTGCAAACTTCCTGTATTTTCTCAACTTTCTGAAAGGAAAGAACATTTCTCCAGGCCTGTGAAACACTAACTGCATCTCGAGATGTTATTTTGAAGGCTTCTTTTTTTTTTCCTGGTCCCTGTCCATGTGTGATATTATAGATCCAGCTTTTGAGCCGGGGAGTCAAACTAAGATCTGCGAACTTATACATTTCTGAGATTTCTGATAATGGATCTCTTACCAGGTCTTCAAAACGGACCATTAAATAGCGATCTTTCAGAAAATTAGGTGGTTTAAGAGTAGCCGTTTCATAAATCTGAACGTGACTTCTACAAACCTCTTGCATTACTTTGTATTTGCTGTCTTCCACTTTAGTGCCATTGGTACTCAAGACGATTCCATTGTCACGGGCTAATGCTTTGACTGATTGTTCCCGTGACTTAACGACTGCCCTGGGGTCACGGACCAGGTGAATAATTTTGAGATTCAGGGATGGATCAGTGAGAAGGGGGTATAAGACCTTCAAGTCAAAGAATCGAACTTCCTTGATGACAACGTGGCTGTAAGTTTTACAGGCTTCCTCCACCTTGCTGAATGGATACCGTCCACAAAGAGTCTTGCATGCCATTTCACTCATTATGTCAGTACGTTGAAAAGAGTCACAAGCAGGAGCTGAACACAGAGCCCGACTCGCTGCCCACTGGAAAAGATCAGATAGGTTTCTTTTCCAAGGCATGTAAGCATCAAACACGGACATGTCACACAGAAAGACCGACCTGACTAAGTCCCGCACTGCCATGTGTAAGACTTTGGCGCTGTTCTGGTACATTGTAACCCACACGTGCCATGCAGGTTCCATCAGGTAGAAGACGCTGGGATGCTGGCTGAAAAGTTGACCGACAAAAGAAGATCCTGACCGCCAAGAGGAGAGAATAAGTATGTGGACTTGTGATGGTTTTTCCTCAGACTGAGGCATGAAGCTACTATACCGGGCATACATGAAGAGTAAGAATCCAGTCTGAACTGTAACAAAAATTATAACAATTGTGCTAGGAATCCGAATCCTTGCCATTCTCACCGAGGAAGGGCAACGAGAAAAGCTGAAAAAGAGAAGGGAAATGCCAGTGAACCATTGCTCCTGGGCACAATAACGACAAAACTCACACAATACAAACTCTTGCATTAGTAAAACGTTTCTTCAAACGCGCATGTATGTATGTGGCACTAACTGCTTCTTTAATCAGTTGCACTGGGGGGTGATCACTGCAAGTGACAGCTCTTGGAAACTGAAAGGAACTAATGTGTAACAGTAAGATTACTGCAGAAATAAGCAAATAAGTAAATGTTCAATGTTGAAGAAAACCTTGGGTTGGATTAAAACAAACAAACAAACAAATTACAAAGTACACAAGGCCCTCAACTTGAATACTGGTAAATATTGCCCCAAAAAAAGAAAAAAAATCTGTCTGAATCGCTCAACTGTATTTCAGTTTCAATTCAACATTACAAGGATTTCTATCCCCTAAAAAGAGTGGATGCGAACATCAGTAACCATGGGTGCTGAAATAAAAATAATCTTATCTAACGTGAGCGCTGTACCCTACAGCGGCAGTAGGGTGCTATACCAATTGGTGCTTGTCCACAACCTTCTGTTTTCCAAACTACAGAAGGCAGAAGATGGATGAAAGCTCACAACCTGAAGCCACACCTGGCCACAGATGATAAAATGAAAAAGCAGCTGACACATGTATTTGGTCTGGAGTGCATACATCCTAAGACTGAATACCCTGAGTTCGCATTTAAGGAATTACCAGTTTGGGAGTTAGATTTGTCTGCATATAACTCCTAGAAAATCTTAGGCATGTCAAGCCCCAGTGGATTTCTATTTTACTTTGCAGTCAAAGTTCAAGACACATGCATTCCTCATGGCTTTTTACTAGAGATTTTTGGCACCTACCCTTCTGTGGTCTCACTTGTCCAGATTCCACTCGTAAGCAGTCAGTATATGTTAGCAGGCAAGGTTTTAGCAAAGTAAGACTCCTCCCATACACAGATAATCTCAAAAGTTCTGTGTATACGTATTTGCTATCTAGCTGATTTACAATTTGAAATTACAATTTTTTCATGTTACGGTGAAAGATACATTTTTCAACACACTCTGAACTCTTGAAAGAAAACCAAGCAGACTAGGGAACATAGATACACACTCATTTGACATCATAAATTGAATTAAATGATCACTCATTACAAAACCTTTATGTACACTGCATATTAAAATGTGAAACTCTGCTTCAAAATTCTGTGGCAGCAAAAGTATACAAGAGTTCAACAAATAATTACATTGATTTAAAGTAAGTAATGGAAGAAAAGCCTTCCAAGGACTATTAAAGGCAAAAATGAGGCTACAGCCCACGGCTGTGGATCGCCTTTGGTATATGCCTGTATTGCGGTGTCACACTAGGAGAAATAAGGCTCACTGTATTACTTAACTTTTTTCCTAGCAGTTCACTACTTGCTACTGTCAGGCACGAGAACAGATAGATAAATCCTTAGTTTAATTCAGCTTGGCTGTTCTTCATAGATAAAATCTACCTTGTTCAAATAGTGATTTTTTGCATATTTCATCTCCAGAAGCATCTATAAGTTTCTCTATGCTGTGAGGATCGCCAGCAATCCAGAAGCCTGCATTGACACTTCGCCAAACAGAGGGGATGAAAGAATCTAAGATGAAGTCAAAGTACAGTTGCATTTGCTAATTGAAAGATATTTCCTGAAACAGACTATATTCCTGAAAGTCAACTAGACATAACTATCTCAGATCTTTTTCTTGAGTGCAAGTTGCAAGTAATTATCTACACTAAGACTGTATACTGCAGCTCCTCACAGTCGCACCCATTATGTAGCTTTTAGAGACTCAATTATGCTTTCTAAAGAATTAATGTGTTTCTACTCAACTGTTGCTCCACTCTAATCCTGCTGCAGAACTGCAACACTAACTGCTCTTTAGATGTTATTAGCAGGCTGGGGGGGACTGAGGAATAAAAACCAAAAGCTGTTTTTTTAAATTCACTTCTGCCTTGACTGTCTCTCGGACCTCTCCTCACTCCAGTTCCCACCCAAGTACTGTCGCAGACGATGCTGTGCCAATGAAAAAACAGATAACGTGAGTATTAGTCCACAATACACGTCTGAACGAATCAGACTCAAGCACTACAAATAACATCAAATGACTGTAGCTGAAGTATTTCCCTACACTTCAATATGATAAAAACTGCAAGAAAAAGTGTGATATCAGAGTAAAACACTAAGTAGATACCCGTTTTCTATATTTAAGATTAATTTTCTACCCTTTTGGAAAAGTTGAAGTGTTTCTAAGGAAAAAATATACACATGTAGATACCACCAAAGAAAAAGTATAATTACGCAACAAAATATAGCATCTGTAAGAGTATTCTCTAGTATGCATAAGGCCAAATACACCACTTTCTCTGTAAACAGTGCCTTTTATTTATGCACTTCTCATGTTGGGCATGTATAATTCTATTTTCATGTAAACAACCCTTTACCATTTGCAATTGCATTCTGCAGTTAAGGTGATTTCAGCCCAGGTTAAACTTGCATTCCCTTAAAGTACAATTTTTTTCAGCTGAACAAGCTCTTTCATGATTTTTGACAAACTTTAGCTGAGACAGAAAGCAGCTGTTGAATAGCCTGTAGAATAATCTTTTCATGGAGTTGCTGAAGATCTATATATGTATACACATATACACATATTTATAAATCTGCTGAATAGATTACATTATATCATTGCCTTAGCTGTGGACTTGGCATTGTTGGATTAACAGTTGGACTTCATGACCTTAAAGGTCTTTTCCAACCTAAATGATTCTACAATTCCAAATGTGAGGGACAGGATCTTGCGAGACAGCCTACCTCTGATCCTCTATTTATTCCATTGCAGGACTCACCAGATGGTGCTGTTAGGCAAGCTCGCTCTTTCAGCACAGAAAGGCAGTATGCCAAAACTGCACACTGAAACTGCACGCTGAAACACTAGTCTGTGACTTGCTTTGCATTGCCTCGCCTCTTTCTGCTAGTGCCCACCTCCTCCACCAACAGCTCAGGGGCACCAACTACCCACCCCAAGATCCCCTCAGGAGAGCAAAATTGGGGTTTGTAACACCTCCTTTTTTCCTGCTTTGCTCCACAGAACTGCTTCCTCATAGCTGCACCTACCTGACTATAGCAGGCCTGCTAACCACAAACATGGGGGGGAAAGGGAGAAGCAGCAGAGGGGCCAGATGTTCTAGCGTTACTGCCACTTCAGCTGTCATCTCAGTGACAAAACTCTTGAAAGCACCTCCTCGTTGACTCATGCAATAGGACTGACCCCAAGTGGCAAGGGAGCGACAACAAGCAGAAAATCAGGCTGTAACAGGCATCCAGTTGCAGCAGCCAGCACTCTAACACCTCTCACATCTCTCAGCTGAAACTCATGTCGTATGGCAACACTCGGTGGCATCACAATACCTGCTTTTGTAAATAATGAATACTCCTCAGCATAAATTATTTTACTAACAGTTACACTGTTACTTCTTTTCTGTGACAGTAGTATTACTTCTTTTGCGATGCCATTTCTTCAAGGAGAGCTCTGGTAAAGAGAATAATCAGAAGTCTCTCAAATTCTTCAGGCACAATCATCTCTTCACAGGGCAATGCAAATGTTCAAAATGTGATCTGAAAAGCATCTGCATACGTGGTTTAGTTGACAGTCCTGAATCAAGCTCTGTAACTGGGCTCCCCATGCTAACAGCTAATAATGGAAACAACATCCTAGACTAGATGAACCCTGGGACAGTTCCAGAATAACTATTCTCACATATCATCCAAAGGAAATTAATTATACAAACTGGCCAACAGAGCAACCATTTTCTTCACAACTTAAAACTGTCTCTGATAGACTGGTGAGCTGCAGGGCCACTAGTATCTGCCATTGCTTGCCAAGAAACTAGATATGTAACGGAAAGCTATCCAGTTTTACCAAGAAGGGTAAAAATATAGTCGGTGGTAGTATTGGTCCCAAAAAAATCTCTTTTCTAAGGAGAGCACTTTTCAGATCCAGAAAGGGTCTGAAAAAGAAAGAAAGAAATTGTCCAATGGATGATCATTTAGCTCTCGCTTCCAGGGACTTTTATTCATTTGTTACATAAGACATTGGAATCGGGTAATCAGATCTTTTCAGGTCAGCTCTGAAAGAAGTACAGTTTCTTAGTAGCTTCCTTTGAGCACAGAATTCAGCCCGAAGAGACTTAATAAAGTAGTAAAAACTAACTTTATAGCTAAAAAAGCCTTCTATTAAACTGCTCATTTTTTTCTGGGATACTAAAAAGACTGTAGAAGGACAGAAAGAGTGCCTCATAATTAGAGCCATCAAGAAACACACTCTCTCTTTGAGCTTTTGACAAAAGGCTGGGATGAAAGACTCCCTTAGAACAAACAAGTCTGGGTCTGTTGTGGGAAGACTGAAAAACCAGGCTGGATTAGAGCAAAAACATTTGAGTGAAGTATTACAAATACCTGCTTCCCTATCATGACTTCTGAGCAACCGAATCTTAGCTGTCTCTGTCAAAGTCTTCCCTGGCCATGTTTTGTCCGGCAAAATTTCCAGCACACTTTCATTTCCAACAGTCTATGAAGCATTTTTAAGGTCAAAGAACTTAGAGATTACACAGAAATTACTTCAACTTCAAAACATACTCAATTGTGGGTCCCTTCCAACTCAGCATATTCTGTGATTCTGTTGATTTCCCAGACTGATCTCTTCCACTGAAAAATTAATACCTAATGGCGCATTATGTGCTTAACCTTTTGTTACCCAAAAATGATTGTCCTGTATGCTGACCTTTCAGAGCAATCATACGAGATGAATATAAGTACCACTTACGTACTTAAAATTCACCAAATGCAGCAGTACTGACTGTAAAAAGAGTGATAATGGTAAATATCATCATGCATTTTAAAGAATTAATAGGGAAATGTTTGTTCATGGCATGATAAATAGAGCAAAGACCACCTGAAGGTCTACTTTTCCTTGTGGCGTTTACTCACTGCATACTTCACCTATAAGACATTGCACCGGTGCAATCACCACCAAAACGGCTTCTATGAGCTAACATTAGAAACATAGTTTGCTACTCAAAAAAGTGAAATGTTGGAACATGACAGAGCTGGTCAAAGAATAATACACAATAATATTACTAGTAATTCTTGCAGTAAATCACCCCGCCGACAAAACATCACTTTCCAGTATTCTTCTGCAGCTAGAATCACACACCTTCATAAAGCAAAAGCTTACTATATCAACGACAATATGCAGATTGGTATTCGAATGGGAAAAGAAAAAGTTTGTTTGGAGGGTGCCTTCTATAATCTGGTAGTTTCTAAAAGAAAGTCTTTCCAATACTAAATAGTTGAAACTGATAAGCCTGCCTAATTACTTTTTAATAGAATAGTGAAACTGCAACTAAAATAATAAAATACAGTAAATGTAATGTAGTAATTCTGAATTATAACATTATATTAGCATTTCAGGTGATACTGCTAATTTAGCTTTTGGAAATACACTTCTTTTTACAATCTAGTGAAAAATGAGATTTGAAGAGTTGTTTCCAGGAAATCATCAGACTTCAACACTTTATAATACAATGAAACATACCATAAATTTAATTACATGTTCACCGAAGTTCTTTTTCTAAAAGATACTGTTTCCTTTAGGAGATTTTTAATTTTTTTTTTTTTTTGAGTTAGATACAGTTGTCCAGCCTAAGCACATGGCAGTGTCAAAGCATAGCCCTCCAACACCTATTTATCCATGCACTGCAGCTGAAGATCACGGAGTGTTTTCAGCTACTAGAATGACCGGTGTTCAAGAAATGAGGTCTGCTTCGTTGCAATTTTTGTTACGAATTTTTACTATGGCAAAACTGGGGTGACAAAGAGATATCCGCAGTGACTGAACGCTATTCACTCACAGGACACTCTGTCTGCACCGGTACAATAGCGTCCTCAAATTCAAACAGTCCGAGGACGACCGGGTTGAGGTGTGTGTGCCCTATGCGCCTCACCGAAGCAACTGCTGCAACTAAGAAATAATGACAAATGCTTCAGACCAGCATGTCACCTTCAGCTAGAAAGAGAGGCAGGACACAAAAGAAAAATGGGAAGGGATTTCCTGAAATGATAGGAAGGTTTCTCCAAAGCACCTTATTTCACTATCTAACTCCAGCAAAAGAAACCACCTCAACCTGAATCAGCCATGTTCTCTAGGGAAAAGGAAGGAAAAACAAAAAGAGAGAGGGGGGGAAAAGAAAAAAAAAAAAAAAAAAGGGTGGGGGTGGGGGAGGGACAAGAAGAAGAAGAAGAAGAAAAAGAAAAAAAAAGAGGCTGATTTTCGACAGCTTTGCCTCTGTCGGTGCGACAGCGGCTCCGCCGCAACTGGTATTACCGCTACTCCGCCGCCACAAGCAGGGGCGTGTGTGACCGGCTCAAAAACATCCCCTTTAAAGCACCGTTGTTTGAAACCGGAAAAAAAAAGTCTGACCGGGACTTCCAGTCCTGTAGAATAACGGCACCCCCACTCGGACCAGCCTGCCCGTACCTTCTCGCCGCCTCCTGCCACCGCCGCGGCTCCGAGCTGCCGACAGAGACAATGAGCCGCTTTCAGACGTGGCCGGGGCAGCGGGAGGAGCCCAGGAAGAAGCCGATCCGCCCCCCTCCCCGAGCATCCCCGGGCAAAGGCGCAGCCTGGCAGAGGCGGTCCGCTCGCCTGCCCCGCCTAGCACCGGCCACCTAGCGCCCGACCGTTCGAGTGGGACCGGCCCGGCGCGGCGGTGACCCCGCCCCGCAGCCAGCCAGGAGCATCCTGCAAGCGCCCGGCCCGTACGGTTCCAGCTGGCTCGCCGAAGCCGGCTCGTGGCAGCACCGCCTGGCCGCCGCAGCAGCTAGCGGTCCCGCGGCCTCTCTTCCGCGGGGTCACGCGTGCCTCGGGCCTTCCTGTGGCAGCAGCCCCCTCCTCCCGGCCTCCTCCTCCTCCCTCCACCTCGGCCCAGCACCCCCACGCGCACAGAGCTCGGCGCGGCCGCGTCCCGCTCGCCTCCTGCGAGTACAACCGGAGGATAATACCCCCTGCAAACTGGCTGCTTGGTGAGTTAACAAGCAACGAGGTGGTTTCTTTTATCCTAGTTCCACCTCTTAAAAGACTCCTGAAGTACGGCTCTTACACGGCCATTCCCGCATCAATTTATGCACAGGACTTTTAACTTAAAGCTGCTTTCTTTTTCCTTCTTACAGAACTTTGACTAATCCTAGCGAGCAGCCATGTCCTTCCTCAGTGAAGAGCATTTAGATTGCTCTGTCATATGTATACAGAGAAGATCTGTGTAGTAGCACTGTGGTGCATGGTAGTGGTTTTGGCTTTTTGTGTTGCTTAGCAAGCTAAAGGAAGAGTCCTTACAGATCGCTTTCTGAGAAAGGCTCTTCCTTACTAAACCTCTTTTAATGCTAGTTGCAGTGGATCCTCAGGTATATATTTTTCCCGTGTAGTTCAGTTTGTTTCTTAAGCTACAAAATCTTGCCTTTTTTCTGTTGCTTGGTTACTTACAGAAGTAGAATGTCTCTTCAAGCTTGAGAAAGGAGTCAGAACTATGAACCAAGAACCATGGTCAGTATAAAAAGCGATCCAGGAAGTGACCACAGCAGAGGTATCACAGGGTTTTTTCCCCTGCTAACATCTGCCTTTACGGCTCCCTTTACCCTGCATTCAGTTATTAGTACCAGTCATGAAACACCTCTTTCAAAAGAAATAGAGGGATGGCTTCAGCTCGTACTAAACAATTACATGCCACCTGCAAGCAAATAACTCTTTTGATTGCCTCCTTTTAATGTATATAGTTCTTTGCTTGCATTACTGTAGAGGATTTTTCCAGCTTTCTTTATCTAAAGGAAAAGAGAATGTTAAGGATATTTTTCTCTGTCTTTCCTGAACTAGACCTAATCTCCAGTTCTTATTTCACGTGCATTCACTGAATTGTTGCTCTGAGCAGCATCACTTGCCTTAACTTAATGTGAAAGGCTACAACAGGAGAGAAAAGTGGGAGGGGGATTAATGGAGTCTCCCAGTACTGTGGCTTTCAAGCATTAGTCTCTTCCATGTTCCCACTGCTACCTTAAACTAAGGCTCCTGTTCAGCTTGGAGGAAGGCTCTTAGGCATTCCATTTTTGTGGGAGTAGAACATTCAAACCCTTAAACTGCAGTCCTCTGGTCTCTCCAGAGATTTCATGTCCACCTTAATGCTTGTGCAGACACATACCAAGTTCAGTCAGGGAACTGACTTGTCTGAAAATTTGATTACATATTTGGTAAAGATCATCTTCACCATAATGAACTCGCTGAATTAACTCATGCAGCCACGCGAGCGCCATTGCTGCAAGGGAGAGCGTACCAAATGTACATCAGCTTGAGATACTGGAGAAACAAGCTCACGGGCCCCTTCGTTCATGCTGTGTAGCGGCTCGACACACTCAAAAGCAGTAGACAGTTGCTTTGACTCTGAAGATGCAGATACGAAGGCAGTTACCAGCAGCCCTACACTGCCACATAGAGACTTCAAAGATCCAAGAGCAAACTGGAGACTTCTGGAAAAGGTAGCTCCCAACTGCCAGGATGCTGAATTCTAGAGGACGATGGCCAAAAGGTGGCATACTGCTAAGCTGCTCTTTCATATTTCATAGCTGCACCGTGTCTTAAGAGTTCAAGAGAACCAATGACAGAGTTTTTTGCAGAATTCTAGCATCTAGAATTGTGTGAAATTCTGTCCTGCTGTAACACTGCTTTGCTAAAATTAATTCTTTAGTCTAAAACTGAAAACATAATGAAAATTTTGTTGTTTTCTCTTGTAAGCTTGTCTGGCATAAAAAGTAAGCCCAGAAAGAGAAAATAAAATAATCTTCCCTACTACTGCCACCATCAAGAATGAGGGACGCAGTCTTTCAGTGCATACCAGGTGATTATAATTTTTATCTGTTCTAAGCTATTCAAGTTCTGAAAGTAATTATTTGCTTGCTTCGAAACTCTGAGGCTTCTCTGGTAGAATTTTTTGCTAGTTTTCTTTCTTTCAATAAATACAAGGATTTTCTGTTTTACTATTCACAATTCACAATTAATGGCCTGGTGCTACAGTAATAATGCCAATAGTAAATGGTTGTGCAGACTTGGCACACACTATCACCGTGGTTTCTCACATCAACCTTGAATTTATTCATCCTCCAACTTAATAATTAAATTGCCGAGTATGTATAGCCACAGTTACAGAAGTGCATCTCTGACCTTAACTCGTCCATGCATTTTTTCAGATTTCTTTTTTTTTCATTTCATAGTGCACATAAATGCATGTACAAATAATTCTTGACAGAACTCTAAGACTGCAGTGAATTAATTTACAAGAAGTGAAAACAGTTCATGTTGTTACTTTTAGCATATTATTTTCAGTTTTCAAGGTGGTTTTCGAGGCACGTTCCAGTTACAAAAAAATAACTAGGCTCTTCTTTAACTGTCAAAAATACAAAATTTTTCGGTTCCAAAGCACATTTGTTCCTAAAGAAATTAGATGAATGAACATGTATTTTAAAAAGGAAGAACAGAGCATACTTGGAACACACTTAAAAATTCTGATCTTCCGAAGTAAGAAGTGTATAGAGAACAAAATCAGGTAACTAGTTTTGAATTGCATTTCTATAAAGTCTTCTCAGGCATCTCTTCAGGACTGGTGCTGTTTGTAGGACACTACTGGAGATACAGGCAGAACTGGTGATACTGGAATTGTTGTCAACACCTGATTCTGGAACAAAAACATCTTAATCCTACCGAACACCCAAAGAAAGATAAGGAGGATGCTGACATACTGGATCCAGGCAAATTTAATAATTTCCCAAAATCCTGGCTGATATTTAAAGAAAGTCAAGGAGTGTTAATGAAGAAGCTTCTGATGCTACCACTGCAAAAACTAAACTCTGAGCCACAAAAACACCTAAAAGCCTTCACCATGGTAGGTAACAAAAGCTGGAGGGAACATCTGTCCTAGAAGACATTTAGCCCAATTCTGGGTAAAGCACCTACTTTGTGCCTGAGTCATCAGGAAGTAGTTATTGTTAATATTCAGGCAGGTAAACAAATCTTGTAAGAAGTGTGATCCATACAGATTCTTCTAAATGCAGGCTCATTCTTGTCTAAGAAAAAGAGCAAAGAACTTAATGAATGAAGAATTATTTTGTTAGAAAAAAGAAAAAAAATTCCAGTCTGTCTGCACATGAACAGATGTAACCACCGCCCACTGCGGGAGTTATTATTTGGTGAGATGATCTTGCATATGGATTTCTAATGATGTGCTTTAGGTCACAGACTACAGTATCATGCTTTGCTAGTGGTATCTGTGACGGATCGGGACAGCAGGTACTGCAGAACCAAAGCAAGATGTACTACGATTATTCCCTGAGAATAGCTAAGGAACTGCCTTAAAGGCCTTTTTAGCAAAGCTGAAAAGCAACAGAGGTTCCCAGTAAAGAAAGACAAAAAGTGGTTATGCAAGCAGAACCATCTGAAGGAATGAACAAATAGGTATTTCATTAACTCCAGAACCGTAGCATTTGCTTAGCTAACAAAAAAAAAGTTTAGCAACACATCTAAGAGAAAACAGTTTGCATTTGGCCTCTATGTGGCGGAGGCTCAAATAATAGAACCCTGTCATGTCACAGTTTATGCAGTTTTCAAAGGATATAAGATAACTTCCACTGGGTAATGAACGGTGGCATTAATGATAAATGGTGTATCTGTTGCTCTTCCAGTCATCCAAACAGGGCTGGGATCTGAAAAGACTGTTGTCACTAAAGTGGAGAAAGAAAACATCCAGATTAAGGGGGGGCTTGTAGGTGTTAATACAGAAGTCATATATCTCACGAAACAGCTGCCAGTATGCTAACTACTACTGTCCTGTAGCTACACATTCAGACTTACCATTTCTATCCCAATACGCCGCAATGATGTTTGCTAGATCATAGTCACTTGCAAAAGGACTTGTGCCATTGACCACAGACACCTGTTACAACAAGGAGACACTTTAATTATTTCTCCAGTCTTCAAGACAGTAATTCTACTGAGTTTCTTACACAAAGTAACCATGCCCTTCAAGGAACGAACATAAACATCACACTGAACATCTTGGCACAATAACCTCTTCCCTCTTGTAGTCTAACAAGGAAACACCAGTTCCAAAGTTTTACAGTTCACTGTGTGCAGCAGTACAAATAATTAGGGTGTCACCTGCGATACTAGGCCGATTAAGAGGGTGGAGTGGGGGGGAATTGATGGGGAAGGGAAAAATGTTTCCTCACATTGTATCTGGTATCCAGTCCACAATGGTTAAGTAATTGCCTCTGGTTCAGTTTCAGGTCTCCATTCATATAGAGCTGAGACCCTGGCACAGGAGAAAAAAACTGAAGAAAAGCCATGCTCTGCATCACAAATGTTGACATTCTCTGAAATAGTGAAGACAAAAAAGGAGAATTTAGAGGGAGGAGGGGGGACACAACATACTTTTCTACTCTGTATCTACAAAGTTTTCTATGTGGATTTGATTTTTCTACGATTCCCAAATTTCAGATCATCACATTAGTCTAAACAAGCGAACACCAAATAAAAAATACAGTTTTTTAAAAAAGTGAACTACCTTAGTTACTAGGTAACTAACTTTATTAACTCAACAAAGTTCCACAGGAAATGCAGTCACGTGCAGCAGTCTGTGGCTAATGACAGAACGATCTGACTAGCCATAACATGTATAAAGCAGCAAGGTGACTAAACACATTCATTGGAGACACACTTTAAAAAACTCAGCAATCAAAATCAAGGACCAAATAAAGAAGGTATTACCGTTCTTATCGACCACTCAATCTGAAGGAAAATGTCCACAATTACAGTGGAAATAAAATAAATAAATAAATAAATAAATAAAATAAAAAGTGTTGTGAATATCAGAACTCCCTGTGATACTAATACCTGACCAAATACCTCAGCCCAAATTTAGGACTGTTGGGCCTTTATTCTGGGCCTCAGGCCCAGAATGTTTCCTACACCACACAGCTATGCTTGCTAAGCTTGTCCATCTGCAATCAGCAAGACTCTCTAGGAGAAACAGCCTAATCTCCCTAGGAAAACAAATTCTTGTCTGTGTGGCTGCACCCAACGCAGCTCTGTATTATTGCTCCTTTCAGATGTATCCCTGGGTTCCCTGTGCGCTGGTGTTTTTGCTTTAGGTATTGACTGCACTGCCGCAGCAGAACTGTGTTGTCTTGTCTTCCTGTAACACTTTCTTCCTCGTCCCAGTTACAGGACACGGAAGATCCTGGCAGATGATTACCGATGCTTCAAGAGCTGTTAAGCAAATCGAAGGAGTTTCAGGCTGCTGCAACAGCCTGGCTCTCCACCTCAGAAAACGAACTGGTTATGTCAAGACACAGCAGGAGGTAGGAATGCACATCCTTCTGCCTATCGCAGGACTCACAGTTATTTCCAGGTGCCACCCACACTGATACTCACTGTTGTGCATTTCTGTCCTGTATGCTGCACTACAGCCCAAGAGAATACAGAGCTTAAAATTTTTTAAAAAAAGAATTTCTAGCAAAGCGTATGAAAATACTCAAGAGAGCTAGACTAGGAATGACACAGCAGAGGAGAAGAAAATTAAGTATTTGATAGTAAAATAAATATTTTAGATAGGAATTTCAAATGTGGAAAGTTTCTTTTCATCTTTTGTATAATCACTACTGGAATATTACAATGGGTCTGTACATCACAACAAGCAAAACTAAAAATGCTCACATAAAGCTGGTACGAAAAGAGTAGAATCAGCTGAACGCCAACTACGTGCTCCATTGGTTGCAGTGGAAGTTCCAATTTAAAATGCAACTGATCCATTTTGCCATCTTGATTTTTGTCTTCTTCTCTAGTCTAAACAAATTTTTTTTAAAGACAGGAATTTCTGTTTAGAAACAGAAAAAAAACAGAAGTAAAACCCTGGGGGACCTCCACAACTGCAGCACGCACATACCAAGGAAGCAAATAAACTGCATAGTTAGGAATGCAATAAAAAGCTGCTTGACTATTTATAGACAGAAGACTAGAGACAAACAAGAAGCCTACACTGTCATCTGTTGTACAATGTCTCATATGCCCCTCCCGGGAGGGATAGTTTACTTCAAGGTCTTTTCTGCCCTACAGCATGCCAACCGTCTCCCCTGCATGCTACAAAGCATGCCTTAGGATCTTCTGTAAGACACAGTGCAAATATATGACTGATGGTCAGGCTTGTGCCTCCTGCCACTGCAGCATGCCTCTTAATGGCCTCTGTATGCTCATTCGTGGCTGTGAGCCAAGGCTTGCTATGCTTGTGTGCCAGTGTCCAGTACTTCAGCTACTTGCAAATCTACCAGGGCTCATAACCGAGGCAAACAGAAAAATAACTGCCACTGTGGAATCCCACAAATAAAAATGACTGCAAGGCAGAGGTTATGTGCTTCTGAAGGCACATACCTGCTTCCAAATCTAGGGGCTACCTAGCAACCCCCGCAAACTTCACGGGATAAGCCATGCGGCCAGTGGAGAAGGGCACAACTAATTTGATGAAAGTAAACTGACGTGTTCACGCAAACCACCAGCGGTGCTTGTGGACATGGTTTAGTGGCAAAATCGGTAAGGTTTGGCTAATGACTGGACTTGATCTTAAGGGCCTTTCTCAATCTAACTAATGCTACGATTCAGTAACACTGAGCGGGAGTGCAACGGGACTCGTTAAAAATCCAGCAAATCCCGATGTGAGGCACAAGGTTATACATAAAGCTGCTGCTACCTGAAGGCAGCAGTGCCTGACGGGCCACCCGCTCAAAAGCGCCATCAGCACTCGTGCCCTGAGCCGGCTACCGGTCCGCTGGCCCTACTCTGCAGCCTCGCTTCTCGCCACTGTTGCCGGGCCGCCCCGGGCAGGCCTACCGACAGGAGCGGGACTCGGAGCCGGTCCTCCTGGAGCCTGTTGAACGCTGGGAACGTGCTCCACGCCAAGAAGCTGCCCGGGCCGGACCCGATGGTGGCGACGAAGAGAACCTCGTACCGGAAACGGACGGTGGGTTGCTCCAGGTACGCGCTCTGCTTCAGCCAGAAACCTGAGGGCAGAAACAGCACGAGGTTTCAGGACTGCGCCGGGCCCGGCCAGGCCCCGTGAGGTCGAGTGGCGCTCACCGTGGCTCCGGTAGGCCACCAGCAGCGGTGGCACATAGGTGAGTGCCGTGATGAGCAACAGCGCCAGTGCCGCGGCGGAGCAGAACCCAGCCCGGTAGCGCGTGTACAGCGCGGGATGCGAGAACAGATCCACGCCAGCCATGGCGAGCGGCCCTCAGCGCCGGACAGCACCGCCCCGCCCCGCACTCTCACCGGTCGCCCTCACCCGCGCCTTCAGCGCCGCACTGGCGGAGCGTCGGACTGACGAGACGCCGCGCCAATCAACGCCGAGGGGACGGGCGCATCAGCCAATGAACGCGCACCGCCGCCTCCCGGCGCCGCCGGCGAGATAGCGCCTGGCAGCGGGATGGGGACAGATGGATGGGGACGCCTGCCGGGGCGGCGAAGTCTATGGCGCGGCTTCGAGTGCCCCGGGAGGGCTGCGGGCGGCCTCTCACCCGGCAGGTGACTCCGTGCCCGGATGGCACAGTTCCGCCCCGCGATCCGCGGCCGGAAGCGCGGCCGCTCAAGCGGTTGCCGGGGAACAGGCGAGCCGGAAGTCCCGCCTGCCGTGCCGCTGCTGTTGTTGTGACAGGGACCGTGACAGCGACAGGCCCGGCACGAGCCCCCGCCCCCCGCACACGGGCCTCGCCGCCTCTGGCTCCGCTCCCCGCCCGCCCGCACCATGAAGTGGATGTTCAAGGAGGACCACGCGCTGGGTAAGGGTGGGTCCGGGCCAGGCGCTGCCTGGCAGCGGCCCCGGTGCCCTCGGTCTCCCGTGTCGCCATCTGTCCCCGTCGGCTTCCCCAGGTGGTCGTCTTGTCCGTGGGCGGACAGCCGCTGGCGGCCCTCGCCGAAGGGTGGTGCGATGCCCGGGGACGGTCTTCCCGAAAAGCTAGAGACCGCTCGGAGGCGGGGATATGGTCGCGATCCCCGCAGGCTCACGGCCCTGCCGGCGCTGCCCTCTCGGCCTAGGACACCGGCAATATTATTACTATGCAATGACTAATTATGAGTTTTGTTCACAGAGCACAGATGTGTCGAGTCGGCAAAAATCCGAGCCAAATACCCTGACCGTGTCCCGGTGAGTAACCAAGCCAGCTTCAACAGAATACTTAGAGGCAAAGGTGGATAAACTGTTTCCATCCTGTCCACTCTGATGAGTTCCTACTAAGTAAATTCATGTTCCTTTTTGTGTCCTTAGATGCTTTAAAGAAGCCCCAAACACATCTAACTACTGCAACATTTTCTCCTCTGCCCCAGCGCTTAGCGACAAATAAGCTTTCTAAACACTTTCCAGGGATTTTTATGATATATCACAGTCCTGCTTTCTTCTAAAGGCAGTTATATCCCAGCAACCACCTTCATTGTCTTGGCGATTGTGCCTGATCCTTAGAAAGATTATGAAGATTCGTGAAACCTTGACCATCTTCCATCCTGGCTAAATGAGTTAGATGATATCCCTCATGTATTCCACACCTATAACCAGTCATCGTGGTGAATTTCCCCATGCAAACCCTGTTGAAGAGCCAATGCAAGTGGTGACCTCTCCTTTCTGCATTAATACCTACCAGTCTGCTAAATAGTGAATGACCTCTCTTCTTCTCTCCACAATCCCTTTTAACATGTTTGTCTGTGAAAAGACCACACTTCACATCTTTATGTAACAGCTAGCAACATGCCCACATTCTCAACTTGCTTGAGTGTAAAATTTCCCACATCCCATCTGACCACGTGCCACTTAGTGCCACTCCTGCATCTCACCTTTTGGTAAGTAACTTCTCCATTAGCACAGCCCAGAGAAGGAATCTTTATTCCCATTGACTTTTTCTGCTGCTCAGTTGCACCTAGTCACGAGATTTTCTCCAGCTGCAGTCTGGCAAGCTGATATGATCCTTGCTGTTCTCTCTTGACTATCCCCTCATACATAGACTGTGGTGTCCTTAATGACCATACATCTCCACAGTATCCATTTATTTCAAAAATATCCTTGATAACCTTAGGGGAAAAAGAAACGTAGAAACTCATAGCATGAGTCAGAATGACATGCTGCCGTATCAGGAACGGACAGCAAGGTGTAGATAGATACAGGAATTAAATCTCAAATTGCAGCAATCCTTTGTCTGGAGCGGTATGTATTTTCTGCTTGATGATTCCAATTGAGCTGTTGAAACGAAATAGTTGGTATCAATTTAATACTCAAAAGTGTTTTTCAAGCTTAATGTTGTAAGTGGAATGCAGAGCAAAGGAATGGAGACCCTAGAACCTCTTGTAAACTGTATTTCCCAACCTGCTGTATTTTTCCTTCCAGAACCAGCCTCTGTAGCACAAAAAGCATCAGGTCTTTTTCACAAGGAATACTTAATTCTCCTTCCCCTGTACCTGTTGCTTTTTGTTTCGTTTGTTTATTTTTGTCTGGTTTTGTTTGTGGCCATCTTGCTGTCTTTCCTTCCTGTAGTCAATTTCCGATTTCCGAAGCAATGATGAAAGATACTCTAAATGTCAGTTCAGCAGAATACAAAGTTAGCCTCACCAGTACCAGTACAGGGGAAGGATCACCTCACAGTTCGTTGCCTAGTACAGTCCAGGACACCATTAGCCTTACTTGTGGCCAGGGCACGCTGCTGGTTCATTTTCAACTTTGGGTCCACATTGCAATAATTTCGTATCATCGGTGTAAAAAAAGTTAAATGACGTGCGTACTTTCCTGTCACAGGTTTCTTTAAGGCATAATGCACCTTTTTATCCCCTGACTGCCAAAAACCCAGGCACAAGACGTTTTGAACCATTGTGTATATGAATGTAGGTCTCAATGCAGCTGTAAAATCAGGTTTCAGAGTGCTGAGCCAGTTCTACCTCTGATTTGGTTGTGGTCAGGAAACCTTTTTGTTCATCCCCTCTGCTCACTGTTGTAAGCCTGTACAAGCAGTCGATCTACCAAAGCTGTCTGTTCACACCAATCCTTAACAGCTTGATCTTCACACCTGCACTTTACAGGTCATAGTGGAGAAGGTCTCAGGATCTCAGATTGTTGATATTGACAAGAGGAAGTACTTAGTTCCGTCTGACATCACCGTGGCCCAGTTCATGTGGATCATCAGGAAGAGGATTCAACTGCCATCTGAGAAGGCAATATTCCTCTTTGTAGACAAGACTGTCCCACAATCCAGGTGAGAGGCTATTCACTCGGTATTCAGAATCCTTTCAGCAAGCCTGTGCATATTAGAGGGTGAGTAATGCCACTCGAGGCTCATCTGGCAATTTTAGGAGGTGTTTCTCACATCCTAATCTCACTAAAAGTTGGTTTTCCTCATGAGTTTGATAAATGCCGTATTTCTTGAGCTAGGCTGAAAGGAAAGGTGACTGAAAAATATACTATGATTTACTTCCATGGGAAAAGGGTGAGGTTTGCAGTTATGGTGTTCTTGCACTTGGCTGAGTGCAAGAACATGTACATCATCAATGTCAAAAAAAATGATGATTCTCAGTGTAACAAAAAAGTTGTGCATTAAATACTCAATAGCAAATGCCATAAATTATTCTGAAAAAAGCCAACAACCTGTCAGTTTACAAAATAACATTACAGACTAGTTGCTGGCTCTTTTTTAAAAATCATTTTCTTCTATTAAAAAAAAGTAATTGCTATAGAAATGTTTTTCACATTGGTTTTATACAGGAATAAGTTTCATTGCTTTCTGCTTACATACAGAATATAGCAGAAGCAGCTAGTACAACTTTCTGCACAAGATACTTTAATAAAATTTAAGGAAATAGTATGTCATTATATGCCTGAGATGTGGTATTATTCTTAATACTTAGTTGTAACAGAAACAGTCCCTCCAGGTAACCTGATACGCAGTAGGGACCCATGAGAATCATCCTTTTCTGCTTGTTTTCTTCTAAGAGTACTGAAAATGCCTATATGTCATCTTCATAACGGTACTATAGAACTGCTAGGAGCAGGAAAGAGAGATCCGTTGTCTCTTCTCACATGTTCATAATGAGACATCTCAGCTGGAAAAATAGGGCTTTGATAATTCAATATTAATGTAAAAACGGCTACTTCTTAACAGATAAAAACACAATCCGCTCATGGCTCTGCTCATTTCATAGGTTGTTTATGTAATAAACTTCTGTATGAGGAGAGAAGGATGTCAAGGGTTGTTGATTTATCTGCTGCTCACCAGTTATCTTCCATTTCAAGCACTGCTCACACATCTTCCCAGCTCCTCTCTTGGGCAGAATGGCATCGTTGTTTTCCCTGTCATCACATCCAGTCTCCATCTTTCAGTTCATTAGCCTTTTCTCAGTTTTGGGAAGTCAGAGAAAGGTGATTTGAGGAGGCATCATTTGTGCACCTCACTGATGTCAACTGCTCCAACCATCTGTAGATAGATGGTTGGAGCAGTTGACCAGCCAAGTAATAGCTAGCATTTCTTTTTTGTTTTCAAAATAGAGACCAATTTCCAACAAAACAGGGAAGCATTCTGACAAAGGCATTTGTGAAGAAATTCAAAAAATTTACTCTGCAAAGAGTCCAGGATCATTTTTCTAACTCACGACTCAACTGCTTTTCATTTATTCTCCTCGATCATATTTTAACCTATACACAGACTTACAAGTTTTAGCTTTTATTAATCCTTGCTTATATGAGGTTCTAACTGTTAACACTGGCAAGTTGCATGAGCCAAACAAATCATTCCTCTTTTTTCCCCCTTCAAGCTTAACTATGGGACAACTTTATGAGAAGGAAAAGGATGAGGATGGATTCTTGTATGTTGCCTACAGTGGAGAGAACACATTTGGTTTCTGAATGGTGGGTCTTGGCTACTGTACCATCCTGCTGTGTATCTTGTAAATAGCTGATCATTTTCTGTTCTGACATCCACAGAAGTTCCTTCTATATACATGCATTTGTAACTGGATTTATTTCTTAATATATTGATAGGTCTTGTTTTATTAGACTGTTAAATTATAAAAAAAAAGTTTTGTTGGTTTTGTGAATTTTTTTTTTTCTCATGGCTATGAATTCCCAAAGCCTCAGTTCTTTGGGGGGATACATTTGATGACATTGGTTAAATAAGAAAGCAAAGTAGTTGAGCTACTAAAACCTGAAGAGAAGAACATACATTTATTCTGTTTTGAGATGTCAGTTTAAGAAAAATAAAAACAATAAATTAGTATTGGGAACACTGGATTTGCTAGCTTATCCAAAACCAGGAGCAAGATGCTGATCATGTTGAATTGAGCTAGTATGTTCCTCTTTCTCAATTAACAAACAAGTACAATAAAAATTCCTGTCACAAACAGGCAGTGCTGTCATTTCTTTACCTTCATTTTGGCCAGAAAGTTACTCGTCACATTTACTAGATGCTACACAGCTGTTTGTATTACTTACTAGACATTGTACACCTTTTCAAACTTTAGTGTGTGGCTGATGATACCAGGAAGAAGCAAGGAGCTCTTTGTAGGTTTCAAAACCAGTAGCTTCAGAGCTACCGTCTCTCACAGCTACTATATTGCACAGCTACTTCTGTTTGCAGGCAAAGAGGCAAACCTGTGGATTGTGTGGGAGAGGGTGGAAAAACCACCTAATTGACCTAATTGCACAGTGCTGGAGTTCACACTCTGATATTAAAGGATAACACTGGGTTGAAAAAGTAGCATGACTTCGACCTTCCTAAACCAGCAAGGAAATGCTAAATACAGTTTAGATTACTATTAAAAATTTTAATTCATTTTCTCACTACGTGGTGCCTAAGAATTTAGTTTTTAAAATGTTTCCAGTTACAGTGGAAATTTATCACTTTCCAAACTTAAATTCATACTCACTCAAATTCCCATGAAGATACATAATTGTTTAGTGCCGCAGTCATTCACAAGTATTGGCAGAAGAACTCCAAAATGTGAAGGTAGGAGCCTGTGAAATGTTGACACTACCATTTTATTGAGGCTTGTCACAGGAACTGTGATGCATGTGCTTAGTGCATGTGAAAATGCGCTGTTGATCTCAGTAAGCTGGAAAAGGTTCGGTCTTCTTTATGCTGAAACCTCACAGTTTTTCTACAGCTATCAAGTAATATTTTTTCTTAGCTGTTAACAGAAGAGTAAGGAACGTAACTTAAAAATGCTAGATAAAGTTAATTACATGCTAGCAAACAGATGTATCTAAAAGCAAGGGGAGATGTTATGATTGAGGTAACTTTTGGATTACCCTTCATAAGCCCCTAAAACCCCCACATAACTGCTCTCTTTAACATCTCTGTGTTTATTAGTTTCAATTTAGGAGCACAGACATGCAAGTAATTACAGAGAATGTAAGGATAAATAGTCTACAGCAGTAACTTCACTTTTCATCTGCAGGTACACTTAAAATGGCAATAAAACATCAGGAGGTTTCCTTTTGAAATGCATAGGTGAAATGCATCCCTTTAGATAGTACACTCTTGTAAAATTATAAAAAGCATTTGATCCCATATGATCTTCATTTTCTGTTAACCCTTCAATTTATGCACTGAACAAAAAATGAAGATATACGTCACTATTCCTACAGCAACACCTCTATGTCACTTATCGTTAAGCTAAATTGAAATGTCATCTACAATATAACTAAACCAGTACTGGATGAATTTAGTATTCAGTAAGTATTTAGTATTCAGGCCAAATTTAGACCATTTAGATAGCCTTCCCTCAAAAATTATCTTGCTTCTACCTGTATTTATTATGTATATATGTTAACTGTATATATTATGTACCTATCATTGCTGCAGCCCTCTTATGACATTATCAGATACTTACACCTTATTTTGGGCTCATGGTTTGTTTTTCTACAAATACAGTAATATAAATAGTCTTCAATTTACTCGGAATGTACTGAGATCAGTAAGCCTTCCAGCCTGTGTTAAGGTGAGCAGTGGAAGCACACTGTGAAGATCAAAACCTTGCTTTTCCAAAGGCAGTGGGATGCTAGCATCTTGTCTCAAGGAACTGCAGCTTCAAGGTCAAACAGATTGATTACTCCTACCCTTGGACAAAACCACTTGTTTCTGTGCTCTGGTTTTGACTTCCTTAAAGATAAGCAAGCAGTCTGTTCTGCCTTCTTACTATGATTGAAAATAGAATGACATCTCCAACCGTGATGCTGTTAAAGACATCCCACTCAATGATTACAGTTTCTTTGTCCTGGCAATTAGGAGCCATTGGTCCCCAAACAAGTTTGGGAAAGGCAAGGACCTATCTGGGTAATACAGGTGTGCTCATTTTACACATATGATCGGAATCCTGGTGCCCTCCTATGCTCTGCTGCTCCCACTGCCAATTGTTTGCTTGTCCTTATTAACCATGCACTGTGGGCACATTCCTGCTACCTGCCTCCCTGCTAACTCTGCTCTCCTGTGGCAGTCTCTGCATTCTACTGTCCTGCCCGTGCCTTGCCTATCTTTGTTTTGCGTGGTGTCAGGTATCCCAGCGCAAAGGAGTGATACAGGCTTGGAACATGTCAACTGTTACTTTCCAGGAGCAATTCTTCCAAAGACCTGCTGACAATGATCCAAATTTAGTTTGCTACCTGTTACAAAAGCAGAGAGACTGTTCTTTCCTATCTCTGCATTTTCCCTTCCGATTTTGAGAGCAGTTTCACGGTATTGCCAACAGCATTTCTTGATATTTTGGAATTTAACAGATGCAGCATTTAAATAATGATTTTCCATCACAGAAATGCCATCCAATTGAGGATGAGATCCCGCAGGCTTAGCCCCTCGTCTTTTAAATGCTGTTCTGTTTCAGCTCCTTCCCTTTCTTCGCATATTCATTGACTTGCTCCAGGCTTAAATATGTCCTCAACTCCATCCAAAAAGTGAGGTCAGCATCACTGTTCAGCACCTCAAAAACTACTTTCAAACCTGACAAGTAACAGAAAAGCAGCAGTCTACAGTTCACAAGTATTTTGCAAATGCACCAAAAAATCTTACAAGGAACAATCCTAACAGCCAGGCTCAAATTTTAGAAGTCTTAAAAGAACTTAAACCATGTAACTGCTCATCTGAAAACTTGTCTGATGCCAAAACTACAGAACTAGTCTTACGTAACCCATATTAATATTGCAGCTGGATAGGAAATGGGAACATTCCAGTCTGGTCAGCAAGTTCACTGCAGACATTGTTGATTAACAGTGGGAAACTAGGTACGATAAGTTAATAGTATCTGCAAGATTTCGGCGAAGAACAAAGGTACATTTCGGGAACCTGGAAATCTACTGATAGTTCTTTAGGTACACTACAGAACTCTGCCCTTGGAATGCTACTTGCTCAACGACAGTAACTGCTACCATTTGTCTTCAGCAGTTCACCCTGTTGCCCATGTGCAATAGCATCTGGCCATTTTTTATCTTCTGATGACTACAAGTCTCTAATCTCCATTATCCCTTGCCCTCTACAAACACATAAAATTACTTCCCCCTCACCAATACAACTGGTCTTTCTGCATGTTAGTGCTGGATTTGAGAGAATGGGCATATAGACACAGAATTCAAGTTGTTACTTCTTCAACAAGAGAACTATTCTTACTTGACAAGTCAATCTAAGTGTGAAGTAAAAAGAATTTGCTGCTATCAATTCTCAGACTGCAGACTGCAATGCAAGGTGTACTGTTTGGTGCCCTATGTAGCTCAGTAGGTTGACAGCAAAGGCTGTTTGGAGAAATGCTGTGCCCATTTTTCAAATCCAAAACTACAGGACATCAAAGAACAAAAAAATTCAAATCACTGAAGAATTTTTAAGTTCTAAATTATCCAGTTCTTTCATCCAAGGCCATTGCCTTGCCCAAATATTTTATGAATTGTAGTTTACAAATGCGAATGTGCTCAGCAGCAGTTACACGGTCCTGAAATTGCTCACACAAGGCAGTAACTGGGACAGAAGGTTTAAGGAGGATTACACACTGCTTCCCCCACAACTGCTCACAATGCTGACTGTCTTGCTATGCAGATGTTAGTCGGTAATAAAGCATAATGACAAGAGACTAGAAGAGACATGCCAGAGACTACTTCCAGTACTCCCCAAAGCATCTCTACCTTTGCCAGGTGATTAATGAACACAGTGACATAAATGGCTGAGGCATTTCTGCTTTTAATTGACACTTCCCACAGAGGGGCACGGAGATGGACAGTGCTTGAAACACTGAAAAATAGGTAAATGTTTGTGTGTAATTACACAGGATTGGCCAGTTTGAACCAAGTAATTCAGGAGTTCTCTTTTCTGCCTACATAAGCAAAGCAGTTGAAAGGTTATCTGGCAAAGTCCTGAAATTGAGATGCACAGGATACCAATAAGTAGTACTATGCGACACAGACTTGTACCCGGTGCTTTTGCTTCTGCTGCGGCAGTGTCTGTGGCTATGTTTAGTAAATAGCAGCATATGTGAAGGATTCCCAGAAGAAAATGACACTTTAACAGAACTAGTATTTCCAATTAGAAGCAATGGGGCTGGGGGGACACAGAAAATTCTTCCAGGCACCAGACAAGAAGAGCCAAGAGCTATAAAAGTCTTACTTACTATACATTAGGGTTGTCCCAGCAACAGAAAAACAACCACAACATTATGAGAGGTGGAAGAAAAAAGCAGCACTAAAATTTTCCACAGGATTGCTTCAATTTCAGTTGACATTACTTTCGCTGCAATGACTATGGCTGGTAGATCATATCCTCAGATACAAGGATAGCACGTCACTGCTTCCTTTCTTTTGGAGGCATATTGTTTCATGCAGCTCAGAATTTTGAGTCAGCAATGATCCTTTTCTATATTTTAATAAAAAGGGGGCTTCAACTCAGCCAAAATAAGGTATTCTCTAAATTGCTTTCCTTTTCACTCCCGTCTCTTTACAGCACATAAACCAGAGGGCGTCTTTTTCTGGCTCTTGAACTGCAGAGGTGTCTGCTGTGGACCAGAGCTTATTCCTGGATTCACATAGTCACATGGATTCTCATGTGAAGTGCAGGTATTCCTTGGCATTCTTGACCCAACCCAGCAGAGCTTGGCTACGCAGCACTCTCCAGGCTTCTTGATAATTTAGTGCAGCTTCCTTGTAGTCCCAGTAGGTTTTCAGAGTCTTCATCCTGACAGAAAATGCACAAAAATGAAAACAATTCTATGATCCTATTGAATATGAGGTCACAAAATGAAAAAAGAAATCAAACACCTAAGAACCTGATGATCTCCTATGAACCCTTTCATGCTACTTAGTGAAATTCTCTTCTATGGAGACTTGGAGACGCCCAGACTCTAAAGCTAGACATCGTCATCAATCATACAAAAGGAAGCAAAACAACTCTTCTAGCATTAGAAATGTCTGTGTTTGACTGCATGACCACAGGTTACGGAAAACCTCCATGATAGCAAAAACTGCTGAAGCAAAGCTGAGAAGGTTGCTATGGGTGCTTTGAATTGGGTGGAAGTAGCCTTAGCGTGCTAGAAAACTGGCTGGAAGGGAAAAGGACAAAATTAACTGGACAGTTTTTCTTTTCCAAGACAAAACTAATGGGGAAGAATGAGACAAAGGAGAAAATAATCTCTTTTCTTTCCCTAAAGCAAAAGAGACTCAACAGTTTTGGTGTTATTCCCCTTCCTCAAGTAGCAACTACTCCCCACAATCTCAGCAGAACAATTGGTCACTCTATGAGCACATTATACCAATGATTTTCAAAATAGGGAAGTTCAAGTCTAGAGTATCTGAACACAAGTGCCTCTAAGACAATTTCATCAAGATTTTTTTCCTTTCCTTGCATTCCGTTTCCAACCTCTCTCATTTCCCTTTGCCAAAACATGCCAGCCACATGTGGTATGCAGTGTTTATACATTAAACCCAATATGAGGGGAAGATCATAGGAAACATGACCTTCACCAAGAAAGAGGAAGAGCCAAACTACTACAGGAACCCTAATCTGAGAGGTCTGAGAACCACTGCACTAACTTCTAAAACACACTTTCATGCTCAAAGGCAATTATGATCACTCATCACCCCCAAAAAACCCCCACAGCTCCGCCGTAACAGCAGACCATCAGAAGCTGTGTTGGAGGCACTCAGCATTCTGCTATAAATTTGTTTCTAAAACACTGTGACATGCAAAGCAAGCTGTATTTTCTATCCTTCAAACCCTGTGTTCAGGAATGTGCAAGAGTGAAGAACCTGTCTATGCCATTGCTGAATATGGAGATATATACTCTCTTAAAAAACCTGCCCTGCACTCTTGTCACAGCCAATCCATTTTGCTTTCTCCACCTCTTTCACATTAATCATACTCTCTGAAACTAACCTCTGAGCTGCTCTCAAAAGTCCCATGTAAGAGTCCTTCTAGAACTCTCCCCCACCTGGCCAGTGGAATGGTCATGGAACCCCATTATCAGTAGTGGATCATAGTTTAGGAGCATCACTCAACAGGCAAAAGACCAGCAACTATCTGCCCAAGCCACATTTGGGAAACAACCAGGTCCAAGAAGGGTCCAAGCCAATCCACTGCAACCGGTCCCAAAACCTTACCATAGGCAAGCACTTCCTGTCCCAGGTACTCATGTATCTCAAACACAGTACAAACTACTGGTGTAGCTTTTGCACGGTGTGGTTTTTGGTAGTGGGGGAACCACAGAGGTGGCTTCTGTGAGAAGCTGCTGGAAGCTTCTGCCATGTCTGGCAAAGCCAACCCCTGATGGCTCTGAAGATGGACATGCTGCTGGCCAAGGCTGGGCCAATTAAAGAGGATGGTAATGCCTCTGTGAGAACATATTTAAGAAGAAAATCAAGACACAGTGGGGCACAGGTTCTTTTTTTCTAGCCAGAGAAGAGGAGGAGGTGAGAACATGCGAGGGAAACAACGTGGCGAGACCAAGGTCAGTGAAGAAGGAGGAGGAGGAGGTGCTCCAGGCCCAGAGCCAAGATGCCTCTGCAGGCCGTGGTGAAGACCACGGTGAAGCAGCTGTGCCCCTGCAGCCCATGGGGATCCACGGGGGATGCAGAGGTCCACCCGCAGCCCCTGGGGATCCATGGGGGATGCAGAGATCCACCCGCAGCCCATGAGGATCCATGGGGGATGCAGAGATCCACCCGCAGCCCCTGGGGATCCATGGGGGATGCAGAGATCCACCTGCAGCCCCTGGGGATCCAGAGATCCACCCGCAGCCTGTGGGGGAGGTGCCCACACCAGAGCAGGTGGATGCCTGGAGGAGGCTGTGATCCAGTGGGAGACCCGGTGGAGAGAGGGGGCCCTGCTCCCAGGCTGCAGCAGCCTGTCCTTGGAGGATTGAACGCTGTGGAAGAGTGACCCATGCTGCAGCAGTTTTGGGAGGACTGTGTGCCCATGGGACGGACTCACGTTGCAGCAGTTTTGGGAGGACTGCTGCTCGTGAGATTGGAACCAGGCTGGAGGAGTTCACGGCGAACCGTCCCCCGTGGGAGGGACCCCATGGTCTCACAGAGGAACGACTCCTCTCCCTGAGCAGTGGAAGAAATCTTGGGTGACAAACTGACCAAAACCCCCATGCCCTGTCTCCCTGAACTGTTGGTGGGAAGGAGGGAGGGGTTGGGGGAAGAAAAGGTGTTTTTAAGGGCTTATTTTACTCATTATCCTCCTCTGACTTCGTTAGTAATAAATTCACTTTGTACCCCTAAGTCGAGCCTGTTTTGCCCTTGGAGTGATTTTTCCCAGTCCTTATCTCAACTCATGAAGCCTTCATGAAATTTTTCTCTCCTCTGCCCAGCTGTAGCAGGGGAGGGCAAGTGAGCAACTTTCATGGGTGCCTGGCATTTGGCCAGTGTTAAACCATGACACCTTCACCTCCCCCCCACCTGATTTTCTTTTCTTCCTTGCTAAATGTTGCTCTTTTTCCTGAATCTGCTGTCATATCAACGGCTCTTCAACTCATATCCATCAGTCTGATTCGATTTAAGTAAAACACATAAGGGGTTTTTCTACCCTTCATTATTCCAATCGACCTTTGTTTGGAAACTCTTACAGTAGACAGTAAGAAAAATATAGCTAGGAAAAAGGCAGGATAGACGGGAGCAGCTCAGGATGTTCACCACACTATAGCAGCTCCGCAAGCAGGTGACCGCAGCCTCTTGGCATTTCATTCTTCAAGCAGACAATGTCAGTACAGTGATTTAACAGTGCATGCAACACAAAGCAGTATTTTAAACAGCTTCCTCAAGAAGCTGACAAAATCAAACAGATTTATGTAATTCATGCTCAATTTCTGCATTAAGCTTCTGAGGAATTTTCAACATATATATGGGAAAAATGCTTTCAAATTCCAGTAACACTGTGTCTGCATAAAAACCTCATGTGGTTTGACTGTATCTCAGATTTAGTTGGGCCATTAGGCTCTCAGCATTAGTAATGAAGAACCTGTGACTTTTTTTGGCAGAAGCAAACACTAGTTTGCTGCCCTAGGCAAAGTTCAATACAGTCATAGGATCTCCAGTCCATCCAGGTCTTCCTGACCACATTTCTTCTATATTTCCCTTTACTATTTCAATCTTGCCCCTACACTACTGTGCAAGAGAGAGACAATGATTCTGACAGCTGTGTGCCAGAGACATGAGACTCCATTCGGAAAGGCATTACACTCCTGGAAAATGCCTCACACAAATCACCATTATGCTTGAAAACATTCGTGCTCAACCATATGCAAGGCTGAGCAGGAATGGGCTCACAAGCAAGGCAGCCTGCAAAGAAAAGCAATGCATTGCAACAGTACTTCCTTCTCACTAACAAACCCTGCTTTTAACTCTATATTCAGTTTCAAACATCTACATTCAACCCATAATGTACTTTTGAGATTTCAGACACATTATTGACATAAGCATAAGGAATCAACCAAAACATTACTCATACAAAAACTGATGAATCACATCTAAGAGAGCAAAAGATCACAGATCTTCACTATATAAAAATCTGTTGTGAACCCATAATATAATAAGGGGACCAAGGAAACCAGACATGGGCTGATTATATTCTTCTGATTATGTATCTTCAACGCTGCAGATAAAATGCAGTTATTGCAGGCAAATAACTGACACCAACCTGAAGAAGATAAAGAACAAGTGACAGAGTGAGCTAACTCAAAGAGTGAGCTCCACACAAATACAGCAAGTTTTTTTACAGTAATTCGAGGTTCTGCAGTATTTGGAAGATTGTTACTGCATTGCTGCATTCTAGCTTAGGAGACCAGATTTTCAAAACATTACTGAAAAATTGGAAAATGAGCTTTGCGGCTTTTGCCAATGTCATCTAAGATGTGGAAAAACTGAATCACACAGAGGAAAAGATGCTGAAGCTCGAAAGAGTAATTAAAAAAATTAAGTCTTGAGATAACTATGATGACAAAATATTTTCATGCACAGAAAATGCTATTTTATAAAAGGCTCTTCATTCTGGCAAAGACCTAACAAACATCTGTGATGTGCAATACATAAAAGATTTTCAGTGTCCCACAGACCTCTATGCAGCAGTAGGATCATCACAGGAATTGTTTAATGTACAAACTTTAAACAGAAAACTGAAAAGGGACTAGAAAATTGCTACAAAATTCTTGCCAAATGTGTTTGTATTGTGTTGTGGTTGCTTTTAATTGGAAAACAGCAGTGAAACTGCACCACCACTGCTCCCAATGACAGTTACTTTCATTAGACCAACAATTCCTCAGTCACACCAGCAGGAAATATTTAGCAGTCACCTTTTGTTTCTCATGGGCAAACAGTCTTAAGTGTGAAGCACAAGTGAAGGTTCTATACTTTAGCCTACATAAACTCTTGGAGCCATCTGAAAGCCCTTGCCCTCCTCTGTATAGCAGCCCACCCCGTCTTCAATTAGGTGTCACTGGAACTGGAATCCTCCATACTGCAAACTGAGAAGGAAGGAAGACTAATAGTACAATCTTAATTGTGATGGCTCCTGACTACAATTTAAGAGAAAAGAGGATTAGTCATTCATTTAATAAGCCCAGTGAGAAAGGGCAGGTTTATTTTTACAAAGTCTCCCTTAGATTCAAAGGGCCATACAGCCAGTCACATCTTGTACAAACAGCAATGCCTGGAGACTGTCTAGGGTGGATGCCACCGTATGACAAAAGAAGCTTTTCACTTCCCCACGTGATGATTAAGGCTTTTCTCCTAACAGCAGGGAAAAAAACCCGATTAATGCAAAAAACCTCCTCTGCCACATTACCATCAAGTGATCTGCAACCAATACTGCAGGGGATTTTGCATAACAATTCAGATTAGCAATAGCACAATGCTGTCCAATGGTGTGTCACCATTCCCTTGGCAGAGAGCATGGAAAACATGAAAAGAAAAAAAAGAGATGGATTTATGCACCAGTAATGTCAAAACGATAATATGTGAGAGGGAATCAACAGAAGAAAATTAGGTATGAGAGGTGGCAGTAAGAGGTAATAAATAAACAACATTTGAGTTAGTCTACCTGGAGAGATGAGTGAGAATTTACGTAAGGCACGGAAGACAGATCATAAAAATTATTGCAAAGGAAGAAAGAAGGTGGGACAGCATAATACAGTACTATCTGGTTCTTGGTGAAATAGCTCATGGCAGCCAAACAGCACCTCCTTCTCAGTCTCATGTGAAAGCAAATAAACTAAATCCTGAAAAAAACCCAAATCGATGAATGTCATGTTTAACATCTTAGATAAGCTATACTACTATAAATACCTAAACTTGCCTTTTAGAAGAGCCAGCAAAGTTCTGGCCCCAGCAGGCTGTCTACCTGTTCAAATTTAACAGCACCCACACTGATCCTCTAGAGAGAAATGAAGAATGAATAAGAAAGTCACAAAAAGCAGGAGAAGCAGCTTTAGATATACACACAAATAAAAAAGAAAACAAAAGAACATCAGAATCAGTTCCATGCAAAGTTTTAAATTCCCCAGTTCCTAGTCTGACAGTAGACAACAGTAGATGAAGGCAGGGTTACGTGAAGAGTAACCCTTGTCCTAATGTACCCTATAACTACAAAACAAGCTGTTCAGCAAATTTGGAAGTACTACAAGAATGAGTTTTCCTTGATGGGAGCAGAAAAGATGGGAGGCAAGAGACACAGAAGTGGACTAGAAGAGTCAAGGTCTCTTAGGGTCAAAGTGGAAAAAGGAAACTGGGTGACAGCACAGCTTTAGAGCCAACCATTTGTGGTAAGAGATAAGATACATTTGAATGTGAAGAAAATACAAAACCAGGTAATAGTTAAATACACAGAAGTTTAGAGGAAATAATTTGAGAGTGTAGGATTTCTTATCTGAAGTTCACTCAAACTCAGACTCCAAGGGGGAAAGAAAAATGAAAATATCAGAATACTGTGTAGAAAGGAAAAGGGAAGATGAAGGAAACAGCAACACAAAGACACTTCTTAATTTTGCTTTTTAAGTGGAGAAAAAACAAAGACTTCAAAGGCAATCAGCTGCACAAGCTGACTAGTGAACTAGCACCTCTACTGTATAGATAGAGTTTGTGCAGCATAAAAACAATGCCACATCTGTGAATCAGCTGGACTTTGTCAGGAGAAGCCCAGACAGAAAAACAGTAGAGGACAAAAAAGTCAAAGGAAATGACAAAGCCAATGGTCTAGAAAAGCCCTGAGGTGAAGTGACTTTATGTAAGCAGCACATGATCAGCATAATGAGTCACCTACCCAAAAATGCACAAGTTCACAATCTGCTTTGAGGAAATTATGATGGCTAAACAACTGAGGACAAACTCCCACCCAAAACAGGCTAAAATTTTTACATGTAAAACTCATTTAAGGACAAAGTGTATCTACTTATAGAATCAGTTGAAAGCATCTCAGCAATAGCATGGTTCATGTTGACATCAAAACTTTGAACCAGTTAGGAGACACTTCTACAGACACAGAAGGTAACGGCAATCTTTAATTCAACAAAACTCAAAAGCAAGCAAGATCCATTAAAGATCCAGGTCTACTGTCTTGGTACCGTGAAAGGCTGAAATGGCCTACCTCCAATGCTTCCAGTCACATATGCCTCCTACTTCCTTTGCATGGGTTTCATCTGTTTTAGATTTCCATGAGCCAATTAAATTCATTAGTCCGAGAGAAAATACAGAATACAAGGAAATTGTTTTCAGCCACATTACCTAGCTGAACCGGCTCATCATGAGATTGGAGAAGTGCTACTGATACAAGGGAGAAAAGAGTAATCTACAGCCAGTAGCAGCAGAGAACTGCTGTGGGACCATCCCCATCAGCAGCTACAAGCAGTTAAACTGGCTCAAGAGTTGGGATAACTGCATCCTAAAGCTGGTGAAATTGTATCTGGAAGTAAGCCTAAAATACAACAAACCTTCTGTGGCAATGGATTTGGAACCTTCTACATCTCCCAGAATCTAAGCCAAAGAGAACTACATTTCTGTACATGTGAAACTATGCTTTACTTTATGGTATACCAGCAAATACATAATGCACCTAATGCTATGCCAGACTGGATGATTACTGCAAGTAATTAACTCAAGTCTGATAAACCAAACTTGGTTTTAGTAACGTAAAGGAAAATTCCAACTATGGCTTCCTCAGTCAAAAGCTGCTTTCTTTCCAGAAAGTCTCTGCTTATGCAACAAATGCATTGCAGAAAGAGCCCTATAACTATCTCACCTTACTAGCTCTTACTCCACCATACACTATGATGAAAACTGATTTTAGTCTAGACTTAAAAAAAAAACAGAAGAAAAGTTTTTTTTACTCTAACTTCTACTTTTACTCTACTTCCTTCTTGTGAATCAAAGAAGTGGCATTTGATAGAATTACTGACCACCAACTAGATATCAGTAACTTCACGACAATTTTGGGATGCCGGGTTTGAATACCACGAAGGGTAGAGAGCTGCAGGCAGCTATCCAATAGCTCATGTTTTCAAAAAAGATACTACTTCCTCATTTTGTGTCTCTTTCCACATTTTTCAAGCATGAAAGTTTAACTATGGACTTATCTAAAATGAGATTCATGAGCAGATACTGTATCATCACAGTATTCTTCCGTTTCATTAAGATAAACTCACTCTTCTAAATGCAATCATAATGTCTTTACCGTAGAGTGTCCGGTAGATCCTCTCGTGAAATACTTGTCACCAGCTTTTGGAATTGATGGAAGAGTTCCACTTTACAGATCTTGGATCTGATATAAAAAAATTTTAAAATTAGAAATTGTCATACGTGAAATCCCTATTTGTGCTTGGTCTTTGCATATTAAGTGCTTTAATTAATTAATTTTGAGTTAATTATTTTTAAATTGAATGTTACAATTAACCCATCAGCCCAGGTACAAAAATCCAGTTCCATTATCAGTGTTTTCATTTGTTTAAAGTAGTTTATTAATAGAGTTGCACCTTTCCCAGTTAAAATTTTCCCAGTTAAAAATCACAAACTTGCCCCTTCTCAAACTTCAAACCACCTATACACCATAAGAGTTACCTTTCCTGTGTTTACTGTATACTTTTACAAGTGTTTTGAGGTGTGTTGGATGTATTTTAATACTTTTTGTAGGTGTTTCACTTGCATTCTGATTCCAAGGCCAAAACCCCACCCAGTCTTAATAGCCAGCAGCTATTTTTAGCTACAGAGCCATTACTCTGCAGGCAAGTCCCGTGGCAACCTGAATACCTGAATTTTAATGAAAGTATTATATTCCCTTATCTCAAACTGATACCATCCCCCCCTTGACAACGATGAGCCATTGGTGGACGGAGATGATCCATCAAAGGGAAAGCACCAATCACCTTGGACCGAAGGGGCGGGCTGTGGGCAGACTGGGGGCAGAGCAAAAACTATAAAAAGGACGAAGCGGAGAGGCGGGGTCTCTTTTTCTCTTCCCCTCTTCTCTCTTCCCCTCTTGCTCTCTCCAGACTAGCTGTGGGAGACATCGGTGCTGGGCATTAAAAGCCTTACCCCTTTTAAGGGGCTTTTAGTAATTTTTTTAAAGTCAGCCCAGCACTGCAAGTTCTTTTTCTCTACCTGAGGTCTAGTGCTGTCTCAGCCAGAAGATCTCGTATCCCTGCGCTCCTGGGCCATACCATCTACTGAGCCATAGGATCCCAAATTTTTATGTTTTTCTGATTTCTGTAATTTTTCAGTTTTTCTGTTTTCAATAAATTAATCTTTTTAAGAGTTGTCTCATTTCTTACAGAAATTCTGATGAAAGAAAAAAATCATAAATTCACTCCACCTTACAGCTCACAGCAGTACATCCCAACTAAAGGTTTTTGACAGAAAGCATTACGTTCACTTCTCAAAGAATGTAAAAACTTCCCTATTGTTTAACTTTTCCTATCCCATCCAAGCTGTCCACCTGCCTTTTCCTTTAGTTTTATGTTATATTGACAAAGAGCTGCATTGCCCCCATTCTCCCAGCCAGCACTCACCAGTTTGCAGAAAGAACATTTTAATATCACACTGTTATCTGCATGCAACTGCACTGTCATCAGCTCACAACTGCAGTAACATTTAGCCAAAAGGACTAGTCCCAGAACAGATCAAACAAGCACAGGACTCCAAAGGCTTTTTTGAAGCCTTTGAAACATGACTTTCTGCTTTAAAGTTTGAAAATGTGTTGAAATGCTGGCAGCACACTCCTAACATGAACATGTCACCTTCCCATATGACATGGAAAAAAACCTGTTAAATTCTGTATTATTCAAAACAAATAAAAGAAGCAGCAGAAATATCTGGAACAATGCTGTCCTTTTCACGATGGTGGTGAGGACACATTCAGCAACAGCTGCAGGGCAGTTAAATGCAAAGAGGCTCATCAAAAAATAAAGTGAGTCAAAGTTTGAAAAATCTTTAGAAGATACTACATACATCTCTCAGCTTTGAGCCCTTCTATTTCCCCAAAGAGATGGCAACCAGAATCATTGTTTATAAAGGGTAGTTTGGTTTTAAATGGCCCAGCTATTTCCTCTATTTATTTATCTTTGCATACTTAACAAGGACTGATTCAGTTCTCCAACAAGTGCAAGCTGATTCTCCAGAAGCACTGAAAACAACACCGACCAAAAAAAAAATCTTGCTATGTTGCTACCATGTATTTTAAGAACATCAAAAATGGCATAGAATTATAGAGTCTCCACAAGGATCATTGAGTCCAACTCCTGGCTCAGGAAAACCCCAAAAATCCCAGCATGTGCCTGAGAGCATTGTCCAAATGCTCCTAGAACTTGGACCACTGTGACCACTGCCCTGGGGAGCCTGTTCCAGCACCCAACCATCCTCTGGGTGAAGAACCTTTTCCTAATACTCAGCCTAAGCCTCCCCTGACACAGCTCCAGCCATTCCCTTGGGTCCTATCACTGGCTGCCAGAGAGCAGAGAACAGTGCCTGCTCCTGCGTGTCACCTCACAAGGGAGTTGTAGCCTGCTGTGTGGTCTCCCCTCAGTCTTCTCTTCTCCAGGCTGAACAAACCAAGTGACCTCAGCTGCTCCCTGCAGGGCTTCCCCTCCAGACCCTTCATCATCCTGATGGCCTCGCCTTTGGACACTTAGAGCTTTATCATCTTCTTATATTCCAGTCCCCAAACCTGTCCCCAGGAGGTGAGGCCATACCAGTGCAGGGCAGAGCAGGACAATCCCCTCCTTCACCTGGCCAGCAATGCTGGGTCTGATGCCCCCAGGATGCGAGTGGCCCTCCTGGTTGCCAGGGCACTGCTGACTCATATCCAACCTGCCATCAACCAGGACCTCTAGATCCCTTTCCATGGCCCTGCTTTCCAGCCTCTTGCTCCCCAGTCTGTCCATACATGCAGGGTCACCCCTGTGCCACGTGCAGAAACTGGCATTTGTCTTCGTTAAACTCCGTATGGTTGGTGATTGCCCAACCCTGTAATTTGTCGAGGTCTTTCTGCAGGGCCTGTCTTCTTCCAAGGGAGTCAGCAGCTCCTCCCAATTTAGTGTCACTAGCAAACTTAGTGTACCTTCGAGTCCTGCATCCAAGTCATTTATTAGGATGCTGAAAAGCACTGGCCCTAAAACAGAGCCCTGCTGAGCTCCATTGGTGATGATGGCATGCAAAGACGCTCTAAAATTTAATATTCGAGTTAATCTGTCAAAGGTTCGTATTGTAGTTTTTGGCAGTTTAGTTAATTAAGCATTAACAAAAGCACATACCAGATTATTTACCTACAAATTCCTTTTAGTCAGTCAGTTTTACCTTCCTTGGTATTTAGTGTTATCTAACATATTGAAAGGGGGAAGAAAACCTCAAACAACACTTCCCAGCAATCACCCTGAGACTCTTGGAGAGGAAAAAGAATGTAGAAATACAAGTCTTGTTTATTATTAAGCACTACCACTGTCAATAAGGCTGTAAATTCCTTATTTTCATTATAAAAGTTCCTTTTGTGACTGTTTATCTCGTAAGTGTAAATAGTTTACTTGTTCCTTGACGTTGTTTTTAATCCTGATTTCCTAAGGAAACGAGACATTTGTAATCACACGGTCTTGTAGGCGCTAATAACTTTTTAAAGTTTCAGTGAATTTCAAGCACATGTTGAGAGGAGGATCTTTTAACAATAACTGAGTTCTTACACTTTTGTGCTAGTTGTCAGCTAGCAGATGGCTCTCAAGTTTTAGAGCTGATGCACAAATACTATGTAACTAACTGAGAAAAAGGGGTTAGCGGGTTTGTTTGATCTTTCACATGTCTTCTGGAATACTTACCTACTGCATATTGAGAATAAATATTGTACAGTGCACACAGAGCCTGTCTTAAAAGATGAACTAAGTCACCTAGGTCACCTGTGTTAGCCATACCCCAGACACCAATACCGGTCATAAACCACCAAGTTCCTGGTCCTTTTCTTTCCACTGAAAATTTGGAAATACTAGGATATACCAGGATAAACTTCAGTCAAATCAGGCATAACTTCAAGAAGCTCAGAATGTGCAACTTGCAGGCATATGAATAAATTCTCCACAAGAACTGTCTAAGCTGTACTTATTATGCTATTCACCCCTTGTCAGGATTGTCATCATCCTCCCAAAAAGTCTGGGAAACATGAACAATATGACCATTGACAAATTTGTAGTATAATCAGCTAACAACTAGAACACAAACACCAATCCTCAAGCTGAATTTCCACAGAACAATGATAATTTTGGCCACCTCACCTAAAATGAGGATAACATAGAGATGGAGAAATGGAGAAGTCTGCAGATGCTTATGAGCAATTCCTCTCAACCTCAAGAAAAGTGCGCAACTATTTCTTTAAACTATGATTGTTGATAGAGGATTTCTTTAAGAGCACAGTGCCAAGATGACAGTTGGAAAAGTGACATGTTCATGATAGGAATGTGCTGACAGCATTTCAACACATTTTCAAACTTTATGGCAGAAAGTCATGTTTCAAAGCAACACTTCTAATGATCATACATCCACGTCAGCTGGCTCGACTATTAAAGAAAAAGAAATCTCTAGAAAGAGAACTTGCAATGCACACATTTCCCTCACAGTTGTCAACCAAAAAAAATGCAAAGCAAAAATTCTGTTTCCTTCAACAGTAAACATCCTTTTAATAAAAACTGATCACAGTCCCTCACCACCTTTATCTACAATGCTCTCAACAGTGACAAAGAAATAGGATAAACTTGTTAATTCTCATTTAACTTTCATTATTCCAACTGGCCTCTCTGCCTTACATGGCAACTCTTCCTTTTCTCCTGGTCTTTACCTTCCCCCTTCTTCACTACTCACTGTATTTCCTCCCACTCTGACCACATCACACGAGCTGACAAAGGCATGTAAGCTAACGAATAAAACATGTGTCCAGAAATTACAACACTCTCACACCTGCTCTGATGGCTTCCAATCCCCTTCTTTGTTGTTCCCTGGCGGAAGCCGTCTGAGGTCACATCCAGCGGTTGCTCAGGGACTGCACTCCAACTGATAGCTGTAGAGATATCGTTACGAACAAGGGAGATGCTCTTATCACAAAAGCAGAACCTAACAGTTCCTTTCATTCTGTATGTTCATGTATTGCTCCCCAAAATAATTCAAACTAGAAAGAGGACCATGGTTTTCTAGGGTCAGAATTCCAGTACCTAAAAGAATGTTTAATTTAAAAAAATGAAAACACACACATGCGCACACACACACAGGGCTTTCATCTTAATTAGATCATTTAACAGTCCATGCCTCTAAACAGCTGGCCTCCAGCTCTGTAATTCTCCATTTCTTAGGGGAATGCTACTTTCTTTTGTGCATCCTGTCCGGACTAAGCATGAAGAAATTTCCAAGTTATATGGCTTATTTTCACATCAGATTGTGAAATACTGCTCTAAACGACTTGCACCAGTCACTCTATGTTTTCCTTCTTAATTTATTGTCTGCTATTGTCTGCTATTATTTTATTGTGTACTCTAAGCAGTTTCATGTTTGATAACTGACATACATCAAATACGTGTAGATTTTACTTGAAAAACATTATTAGCTAGTAGTCAAAACCAATTTTTTGAAAGAGACAGCAAGTGCCAACAGCCTTAAACTCTATCTCAAGTCTGGGAACTTTGAAACCATCTCAGACTGTAAACTTCTTAATGTTGAAACTCTGCATACAACACCTTACAATTTCTAAGTAATGAGCAAAGCATCAGCAGCATGTCAACAGAAACTGACATGTCCAATCTGTCCCTCCACAGCGTAACAGCAGGTTCTTCAACTTCTACTACAAGACAACTTCTGTTTCCTAAATTCTCCCTCTTCTCTGTCTTCCTAACAGGCAAAACAGTTGCACATGCATTCACTCTAAAGACCATCTTGTTATTCAAGATGCTCAAAGACTGCTTATGTAATTACTTGCCCTTGTATTACAATTCAGCTGTATGCTGCATTTGTTGTACTCTGCTACGTGCCAATTGTACTTACACTGTGATTTAAGTACAATGCTGTATCACTCTACTAAATTACAATCCTGTGTAACATGAAATAACATTAGATCCTTACGACCGGTATTAAACCCTCCATATGTGAAATATCTAAATATCACCTGGTTAGAGGATATCAGATTCTGATAAGCAGATACAACGTTACTTAAAAATTAAAACATTTTCTGTTCTTTCACTTTCTCATAATTATCTCAAACTTCAAAACACTAAACAGAACACATATTTTCTTAAAATAACAGCTGCAATGTTCCTATCAAGCATCTTTCAATACTCTGTGTAACAGCCCTAAATTTACAATTTCCCCTGATTTTCACTCCTTCAAGGAATGAAACCACCTGCCACAAAAAAAGCTTGCTAAGGCATCATTCATCTTTACTTAAAGGAACGACCTGAGAAGTGTACAAAAAGAAAGGCATACACTGAATTTAGTCACAGCTGCTTTCAGGCCTTTTTTGCTAACTTAACTGGCACTATTTTTCAATGATAAAATTTCCTTCCTATCTCACAGAATTTAAGTATTTTCCTTCCCTCCACTTGTAAATAACTCCAGTTTAATGAATGTGAATTCCATTAAGGAACCCTTTGTCTCCATTCTTTCTTACCATTAGCTCTATTGTAATGGAAAAACTTCCAGTTCTGGTTCAGAATGGGAAGTATGCAACAGCAGAAGGCAGGCATGTCCAAGTTTAAAGAAACTGCTTAGCCATACACATAGAGTGGCAGTTCCTTTTTTTTTTCCCAAATGAGATCACGTTGCTAAATCACATTGGGGTTTAAATATTCATTCATCACCACGACAAAAAATGCCATGCCCGAAATATCTATCAATTCAACTTGTACACTATACTACTCTGTATTCTTTCTTCATTCACAGATTTTTGGAGCAATTACAAACATGACTCAGCATGGCAAGTCTTTTGTTCATTACCAAGGAGAATGCAAAACCAACTGAAATAAAGTCTTTTGTTTTCTTCTTGTACTAAACTTTTGTTTCCCCTGGTTGTTTTCTGTGTTTAGATTATAAATTCTTAATGGCATCAGCCAAGTGCTTATTCAGTCTGAAAACTCCCTACTGGAAACTAGAGGCTGAGACAAATTTTATTAATTATTAACAATTAAGTTATGACCTGATAATAATTTCTTGCTTTTCATACTTTGCCACTAGTATACTGGCAAGGAATGATGTTCCATTCCAAACAACCAAACCCACTTCATTTATATCTGGACTTTTGCACACAGTTACGCAACTAGGCCAAAATAACTCACCTGCGCTACAAGGAACAAGTTTTGTTTTGCTGTTAGTTTGAACTTCCTGAATTGCCTGACGGCTATGTTCAAATTGAAGATCTGATTGCAGCAGCTTAACCTCCTGAGTGAGAAAACCACCTGGTAAAGATGAGATGTGCTGACACCTGAAGTAAACATGGAAAAATGCAAGTGATTTTCAGTCTGTTCTTCCCAAACAAGACTATTTTGCACCATTTCCCTTCATTATCTAAAATAAATTTCTTTTACATTAAAACTGAATTGAACATGAGTTATACAGGTGAGACAAGGAGGTTTTAAGGCATTTTTCCCTTCAGAAAAGCATTTGTTAAAAAAAATAAACAAAGCCACATTAGTTTATTAAGACCTTGTCCATCTTAAAAAAACTACAATGAATTGGTTTTTAAAAATATTATTATTATATTCAATGACGTATGCAGGACAAAAACTGCAATATAATTCTGCAGTCACAAAGAAAAATAAAAATCATAAAGTATTTACATAGCCAACTGCATTACATCAGCAACTGTTTTATGAACCTAAAGGTTTATAATCAAAGCCTATAAACACACAAAACATATGTACAGTTCTATGTATAATCTTATCTTTGTTACCTTAAATTACCGTTGCATGCTGAATGACATTAGGACCATACGAGGAAAAAACGGCATGTGTTTAATCACCGTAACATTTACACAGAGCAGGAATTAAGACTGAGATTCATACTGTCAGATGCAATAGTCTGAAAAAGTGCCTGACTGCACTAAGCCTAACAAGGCTAGGCAAATTCTTGCTACGCGTTACAGAATGAGGAAGGGATTATACAGAAAGCTCCACCGCGTATGTAACTAGAGCTTCTCCATTAACAGACTTATTACCTCTTTAATAATCATCCTAGAAGGATGCAGGGGTACAGACAAAAGGAATTACTAAACAAAGTCAAACCTTTCATATGAACTGGTCTAGTAACTGCCACTTAAAAAGAATGGTTGCGCTCCCTGTTTTCTTCTTGCTCTCCTTTCCCTTCACTCTGCCCAAATCCACTTACTCTTGTCTACTGCTCTACTCGTCTCTAGTGATTTAGCCTCCCCAGTAAGAAAAATATCCACCTCCTATCCTTGTTGCTGGGATAGTTTTCATCAACTGAAGAATCTGAGGAGAAAGAAGGCCAGTGCACAACAGATGACTTTCCTCATTTTGCAGCAGTGTACTTCATCTCTCACATACATCTCCCTGAGGTGACAGGTTGTGTTACAAGAGCTCTACTACTCACAGCAGGGAGAAAGATCAGATCTTGGATGTAACTGAGGTTAAAGAAGTAGACAAACTTTTACCACCATGAAAATGCATATAAGCTTTGCCTCTCCAGTGCAACACAACTGTCTTCTTCCAGCTGACCAGTACAAGCTGTCACACACCAGGTGTCCTGAATCACTTCAATAAATCAGAAAACAGCTGAGGTGGGAAGGGACCTCTTGGAAGTCATCTGGTCCAACCACCCCTGCTCCAGCTGGGCCACCTACAGCCACCTGCTCAGGACAGTGTCCAGATGGCTTTTGAGTAACTCAAAGATGGGAGACTCCACAACCTCTCTGGGCAACCTCTGCCAGTGAGCTCCATCACCCTCAGAGCAAAAAACCTGTTTCCTGATGTTCCAGGGGAACCTCCTGTGCTTCAGTTGTGCCCACTGCCTCTTGTCCTATCACCAACACCACTGAAAACAGCCTGGCTCCATTTTGTCTGCCACCTCCCTTCAGGTATGTATACAAATTGGTAAGATCCCCACAAGCCTTCTCTTCTCCAGCCTTCTTCACAAGCCTTCTCAGCCAGGCTGAGTAATCCCAGCTCTCCGCATATGAGAGGTGCTAAAAATCCATTATGCATCTTCGAGACCCTTTGCTGGACTCTCTCCAGGATGGCCACGTCCCTCTTGTACTGAGAAGCCCAGAACTAGACACAGCCTTTCAAATGTGGCCTAACCAGTGTCAATCCAGGGGAAGAATCATCTCCCTGGACCTGCTGCAATAGTTTGCCTGAAGTGGCCCAGGACACCATTAGCCTTCTTTGTTGCTAGAGCACACTGCTGCCTCATTTTCAACTTCAGGTCTAGCAGGAACCCCTAGTCCTTTTCTGTGAAGCTGCTTTCCAACTGGGCAGCCCCCAGCACATATCGGTGCACGAGACTGTTCTTCCTCAGATGCAGGTTTTCACTTCCCCTTGCTGAACTTCATAAAGTTTCTACTTTTCTCCAGCCTGTTGAGGTCTGTCTGGATGGCAGCACAATGCTCTGGCCTATCACCCACTCCTCACTCTTGAGTCTTCAGCAAACTGTCTGGGCATACACACTGCACCATCATCCAGATGACTGATTAATGAAGATATTAAACAAGTTTGACCTAGTATTGATCCCTGGGGTACATGGCTACTTACACCTTTAATTACACTTTGCCCAAAGACCACTACCTTCTGGGCCCAGTCATTCAGGTAGTTTACAATCCACGTGTCTGCTCATCCAGCTCACACTTCAACAGATTCTCTATCGGGATCTTACAAGACATGTCATGGGTTAGCAAAGCATAGTCTCGGAAGTGATGTTCTTGCAAAGGGGTGCTTACAGCTTCCTCTGTAATCTGACAGAACCTATCAGCTGGCCAGTTAGAATATGGACAATTTTTTAAGCCACTTAAAATTGTGACTGCCGCTGTGATCCACACTTAAGAACAGACAAACCCTGGGCAGAGCTCTCTCTCGTTTCCGGCACTGGAACAGGTGGCTGCAAGCCCCGTGTGGGGACCGGCGGGCCCAGCCCAGGCCCTGCTCGGGCCAGGCCGGGCCACGGCCATCCTGGAGCTGATGGGCCCTGTTCCACCCGCGGAACACCCCCCCCCCCCCCCCCCAGCCCTGCTGTGGGCAGCTGGAGCGGCTCGGCTCCCCTCCCCTCCCTCTCCAGTGCGGCCAAGATTCAGCTGAAGCTGCCCTGCTGTCCGGCAAAAGATCATGTGAGCAACAGCGATAAGCGAAATTCCAGCTGCAAGGCCTAGGTGAGAACAATCCTTTTAGTGCTGTGAAGAGCTGAAAACCTGAGGGAAGAGAAAGAGGAGATGCTTAAAGCTGAAATTCTGTTGTAAAGCTATGATGTATCAGAGTACTCGTAATTTCATGAAGGCATGGGGGTGGAGCATTCAACTTGTACTTGAGAGCAAAAGCACCTGCGCTGAGACAGGCAGATGCTGAAGCAGCTGTAATTTAATGAGAAATTTGAACACGGAGAGATGGAAGCGATGAGGACTTTTGCTCCAAATGGAAAAGGAGAAGACCTCAGTTCCTAGAGATGCTCCCAGAGATAGTCCTAGAGATGAAGATGAGGAGGACCCTTTGCTCCCAGGGAAGGAGGAGGGCCTCTGTTCTTAGAGATGAAATGCTCCCAGACATGGGTGAAGAGAACTTCTGTTTCGGAATGGCTCAACCTTAAAATTGTACTCCAGTAATTCAAGAATGGACCCTCAAAAGCAGTTGTGGGAAAAGCTGCAAGTCGTGGGAAGGGACTCACATGCGAGCAGAGAACCAACCCGGGCGGCTGTCTCATTGTGATAAGGTTTTCATAGCATGGGCAAGAGAGACTCCTCTTCCTAAATGGACTGAACAAGGTTATTATGGAAGTGCTAACAGACTGAACATCTCAAGGGTTGTCTTTTTACATTGTCACTGGGAGAAGGGAGAAAGGTGGGGGGGGAGTAGAAGTGTTCTGAAGGTGTGGTATGATTTTTTTCTTCTTTTAGGTCTGTTAATAAACTTCTTTATATTCTTTCAAGTTTAGTGCCTGCTCTGCTTTTCTCCTAATTCTTATCTCACAGAAGGTAAACAGTAATGAGTATTTTGGACCAAACCACTACACTAAATTGGTGTTTCCGCCCGGTTACAAACCAAACCCCCTACAACACATTATCAAAAGCTTATTAAAGTTCTAGTATTTGTATGACACACATTGTCTTCCAAAACTCACTGTCTCCATACACACCATCTGAGGAGAGCACTTACCTTTCAATAACTGCTCTCCTCATAGCTTCTTGGCTATATGGACACTTCCCCACTATAACTGCTGACAGATACACTGGATACTGCAGAAAATGCATCAGAAGAGCTCCTTGACACCCTAAAACATTCCAGCGAGCCAGTTTATCACTGCAGGACATAGAGCATGTTCTGTCTCCTCGACCTGGCTTCACTCGTAATAATCCCACAGAGTGGTACCCTAACCCAGGTGTTCGGGCATCACCCAGCTCTCCAGGTATACATTTTGCTCCAGTTCTATGAACATCTACTAACTTTGGTCTCACTAAGCCAGTCTCCTTATTAGCTGTTTGCATGTCTGCAGAACGTTCACAGCTCTTTTGACTTGTGTTGCCTTGTCGTTTCACAGATTCATGCTGAACAGCCAGGTCTTCAGTGATTATGGAAAAACAACCACCATCATAAGTTTTCATTCTCTTGAGTATATGACTACTTGCCATTTTCCCTGATTTCCTTTTATCTTCTGGACACAAGTGATTATGGTTACTCCTACATTCTGCTGATTGTCCACCTGCATGACCTCCAGTCACCGGCTTAGAAAGCTGGTTCTCCGGTTCACTGATTGGAAAAATAGAAGCATCTCCACCTAGAATAAAAGAAATAACAAAATTGGCCAAAACCACATCTTGTGACTGGAATACATCATACCAGTAATATTACAACTACTAGTAGCTTCCACAGATCTTCACTCAGGAAAACTTAACTATGAGAGCACATTTTTGAAACAAAATTGTCCTGTGCAATGCTGAATCAAATCTCACTGAAATTTGAGCCAATATATGCTTCATTTTGCATTCTATGCAAGAAATAATCAAGAAAGAAAATTTACAACCTATAAAAAAAGTAGAAGCTAACAAAGGCATTTGACAGACTACAAGCAGTGCTGAAGACTCACGGGAAAACTAGCCTGATCTAACTAAACAATACAAACCTCAAAAGAATAATGAAAGAATCATCTGTCAAGTAAGGGTGAAAACTTTAATCTGTATCACTGAAACAAGCTCAGAACCAAAATTCTGAACCTCAGTTCAAAGCAAAGCAAGCCTGACAGGCCAGGTGATTTATGTGAGAAATTTCTCACAATGTGAGAAAGTCATGAAATTATTCTCACTAATAAATTTGAAGATGTAATTTCTAATCTCAAATGCACTAATGAAGAAAAATAACATTGCATATTCCAGCAATGCACTCGAACTCATGAAAATGTATGAGCAACTAACTCACTCTATGAAGTACTATTGATGAGGCATATTTTGAGAGTTCTTAAGACTCCTTTGCTCTGGAACAGACTAGCAGTTGAAAAACACACCACTGAGAGAACATGGTAACATCAAGATGCCCAATACATTGGTAGACCAAGAGGCTACATTCATTCAGTCAACAGATTTTCATCTTTGTGGTGCTGGTTTTTTTAAACACACAAAGAATGTTTTCCGTGACAGAAGTTTCATTACATTCCCTAAGAAGTTTTGTGTTGGGGAGCTAGTGATGCTTCATGAATGGGATTTTTTTGTCCTGTTTTTCAGGAGTGTGGTTTTGGTTTGCTGAGGGGTTTTGTGTAAGTCAGTGTTGGCTCTACTCCCCCGTTTTTCTTTTTTGCTTGGTTTTGGCTTTTTTTGTTTGCTTGTTGGTTTGGGGGTTTTTTAGTGCTTGTTTGGGTTTTTTTTCTTTGTTTCACGGGGTTGGGGGTTGCTGTCGGCTGGATGCGGGGTATCTTTTCTGTGGTTGTTTTTAGGAACGGAGGTAAATGTCAGAACTTTTCATTAAAATTTTAACCCAAGGAGATAATGTTTAAAGCAAAACAACCAGGCAGTATGACAGGACCTCTGACAAGTATGTTATTCTCTGGAAAAGGAAATAGTAGCCATTATTGTTTAAAGTGAAACATTCCACTACATAGTGAGCAGTACATTAGATTTACTGAGTTCTCATGAATCACATCCAGTGAGACAAAATGCCAAATCTATCTGTGGAGGACCAGTCAAGTACATCTTTGGGCACGTATTGGTAACATGAATTACTGCCTCATTCTCAGTGCAGACCAAAGAGAGACTAAAGAAAGACAAGAGGCAGAAAAGATTCTGCAAGTGAGAGCAATGTAATTGGTTCACTCCAGCATACTCACACGGGGTATGACTGGAGAAGAAAATAAATACGACATTTGGTTTGAGTTTCCATTTCCCAGTTTCAGTTCCTGGACTAAAGATACACTGCTGATGGGAAGCTGCAAGCCACAACTGATGGAGAAGATACCTGTTAGGTAGAAAGTTTTCATGAAACATTTACTTCATTTTTGATGCATGAGAACACAACAAAACTTAGATGCCCTCTAGTGCCTGTTCTTTCTTGATGGGAGTCTATCAGGAGCCAGTTATGCTTTTACAGAGAGATGGCATCCAACATAACAAATGTAAACATATCATTGCAACTTTAATAATAGACCTCACAGGGTTGGATTCATGGAGTTAACTGTCTCAGACTGTATAGATAAGGTACTCTCCCCCCACTGTCTGTGTTTTTACCAACTCTGCAACCCATCTGATCCTGCAAGATTCAGTTTAGTGTATCAAATTGCAAGAAATGTACTAATTTCTGCAGAATTACCGTTCTCCTGGCTCAGTTCCCTGAACCAGTTTATCCCATGTAAACAAGAGGACTGGTATGTGAGAAAGAGCAAAAATTCTATCCCTGACTAGTAGTCATCAGATCTGCATTGATGCCACATGAAATCAGATCCTAATTCTTCATACAGAGGCTCTACAAGAACAAGGAAGAGGCAAGCTTTTGTGAAAGGGCCTTAACACTACCTAGAAGTATAAAAATTAGGCTAAAATCCTGCTGACAACAGGAAAAGAAGTGTTGCCTACGCAGAAGTAATGCAGTCTTTCACTACATTCTCATATCTGAAGCTGCAAAATTTGGCTATTTCAGCAATAGGTCAAAACGATTTGCATCACAAAAACCTCAGGTAGCATTGAGTAACAGCACTGTTACAGCACTGAGTAAACTTCATTCACGCCTCACCTCTGGAAGCTCCTCTTGGCCACAATTTCAGCATGGCTGTCATTCAGAATGTCTCCTAAAGCAAAACCCAAATGTGAATACTAAATCATTACTAAAAAGAAGACAAAGCAAATAGAATTTGACACAGGCCAGTTCTCCACAGTTGTTAGTATCTGAAGGTTCACCATTGGTTTTAGAGTATTGCAAGGTAGTTAAACTTCCAATCACCACAAAAGGAGGTCAACAGCCTACACCAATGAAGGATAAAAGTACTCAGTCTACAGCAAGTCAGAGACTTGTTTGAATACCAAATTTTAACTCTTCCCATATTGGAAACCCTTTGAGTTGAAAAAACACTACCGTCCTTCAAAATCTTCCTGACTTTTGTTTTCAAGGGTAAATCTTGATATTCTCAAAAAAAGTTCTGCCAGAAAATTTCAAGTGTTTCTTAAGCTTTTGGCTGCAGTTTCTTTTTGAACTATGTCCTACAATTTAAACCATTTTTCCTGCAAACAAAAATCCATTCTGATATTACTAAGTTTACATATTTCATCTGCAGCTTTCCTACAGTATCTGCCTATTGCGGTATGTAAAGGAACAGGAGCTGTAGATCATCTTTTATTTCAGGGGTAAAAGGCCAGGTGATAGAAATCATCTTTACCAGTTTTAAAAGTTTAGAAGTGATCTAACAGATAACCATTAACATGGCCTACCACCAAGTTAATTTAAAAATAAATGTTATCATGAGAGGAGAATATTTTCTAAATTTGACATCACTGAAGACAAACAATGGCAAAACAAACTAGCATTACTTTTTCCTAGTCACTTTTCTACTTTGACCCTTAATATCGAGATTGTAAACAGCACAACAGTTTAATCATCGTTTTCCTAAATCAGTCAGAAAAATGTCTGTACTAAAACTCTTTGGAGATGGCGAAATCACAAGAAACATCCAAAAAAATCTAAGACACAGAATCCAGTTTCTTCTCTTCTGCTCCTCTAATTTATTTCAAAATGAAGGACATTATAGAGAACATGAAGTAGTCTAAACCAGACACAGGCAAAACCCTTTCTCATATCTCAGTCTAGTCCTCCTCTGAAGTCTAAAGAGGGTAGAAAGCCCTGTACCTACATGTGCATGAACACTTTTCCCCCTTAGCCACTTTTCCACATTCATCATTACTATGGCTTCTTCCCTGTCCTAGCCGAGGAGACAGACACATCATGAATTTAAAAATGGACACACAGAGCAAGGAAAGTCTCCTACAATACACAGTAAGAAATGGTAGTTGTGAGAAGTCACATATCTATCCCATACATTTATTGTACAAACACTTAAAACAATCTAGTTGCAAAACATGCAGTAAGGAAGAAAAGCCCGATTAGTACCTTCCTGTTGGTTAGTACCAGCAGTGGTACCTCTTGCATCAGACCCCAACAAAACCAGACTCCAACAGGTAACCAAAGCACAATTACTTTGCTTATGTTTTGTTTGCTTTTAGTTATGAAGTCTTTGAGCATGCAGACGCAGGGCCTAAACTACACAATACCACACATAAAAAGTTCGTTCACCTTCAAGGCAGCAAGTGCAGCAAACCTTCAGGGCAGCCACTGTGGCTGCCTGAGCTCCTGTCTCCCTGATGAAGGAAGGTCTGCCTTACACTTCTGGCTTCAATCCAGAACACATCTGAGCAGAATGCCTTGGACATCTTAATTGATTCTATGATACCAGCAAGAAAGAAGGTAGCATAGGTAGCCTTGGGTTCTTGAATTTTACACCATACTTACCAGTTTTTCGCATTTTGTTTTGGCCAATACATTTTGTTCCAGTTCCCATAGCAACAACTTCCTTAGTTACTGAAAAAGAAACAATGATAACTGAAAAAACTATCACCTCTAACTATTGCCAGAAGCACTGCTCTCATACGGTCATTCTGGTATGACAACACACAGAATATTGAGTAGAAGGGAAGGCGGACCATACATTACAGCATTACAGAAAGGAAACAGTATCAGCTCAAGAACTGAATACAGTAGGCAGAAGCACCAGTGTTAGGAAAAGTCTATGATTGCACAGAAGGAATGCTAACACAGGCTTGATATGCCAGACAGCATACAGCAGACACTGCCATAGTATTCCTCAGGCACACAAGAGATAATGTATACGGGATACAATCTGCCTGACAACACTGAAGTGCCACTAAGGGAAAAGAAGATGATGACAAACTAACACAAATGCAAAATGCAGTAACACAACCTGTTAAAGGAGAGCAAACCTTTCTAGGATTCTATCAAATTAAGCATGCTTTTTCAAGAGTTTATATTAGGAATTCAGGTCTTGCCTAGACTTTCACCACATATTGAACAGCCAAATGCAGGCTTTCATTGTCTTATTTACAGTCTGGGAAGAACAGCATTTCACTAAAACCACCTCTTTCCAGAGAGAAGTTGTGAAAGCTTTTACAATCACAAAGAGTAATGAATTTGGGTGGAGACTGAAATGGAATAGGAAGGGGTGTCTGTTTTTTTTAAAGGCATCTTTAAAAAAAGGAAATAAAAGGAAAGCATCAAGAACCTCCTCTCCCCCTCCCTTCCCTCCCACCCCTATTCCCACAACTCATGCTTACCCTGCAAGTTTCCTGGACTAACAAGACCCTCTATTTGGGCTGCAGATTCCACTTTGACAACAGCTGCCAGGGAAGTCCATTCTCTGTTTGGATCTGGTTTCCCCTGCTTAGGAAGTCTGGTCCTATAATGCAGGTAACATAGCCCAGCGATTTCATCAGCTGACCACATGGCTCTTGATGCAAGTGCAGGCTCTACATAGAATTGGATTCCATCACAACAATTGAATAAAAACCCCCATCTCTTCAAACCCTACCGTCTTGTTCTGCATGACACTTTCCTGCACCAGACTCCAATAACCAAGACCTAAACTGCATCACCCCTTTCAAGACTACTTATAGAAAATAACTTTTTCCGAATCGCAAGAAATAAAGAAGCAACGCTAAAACCCTTAAGGGCAGCAGCAGGTGGGGCTGCTAGGTTCCCAAGGCTCCCACTATGTAGCAATCAAACGCATGCATCACGCCGCCGTGCCGGTGCGGTCTCTGCAGCACACCTGAGGCAACTGGCACCACCCGCCTCCTTTCGAGGCCTCCACCTTGCCGAGAGACCCGAAGCAGCCCGCGCTCGGGCGCACTTGCCGCCACCCCGGCAGCAGTCCCTGCAGGCCCCTCCCCGCCCGCCGGGCCAACGGCGCCGCTGCTCCTCGCCAGGAGGGGCGGCGACAACCAAAGCCCCGCGGTGCGGCTGCTCCTCGCCAGGAGGGGCGGCGACAACCAAAGCCCCGCGGTGCGGCTGCTCCTCGCCAGGAGGGGCGGCGACAACCAAAGCCCCGCGGTGCGGCTGCTCCTCGCCAGGAGGGGCGGCGACAACCAAAGCCCCGCGGCCGCACCGCCCGCAGAGCGCCCCAGTGCCCGCGCACGCGCAGCTGCTTCTCGCGCGCGGGACCCGCCGGGAGCGGCACCTCTTGCGCAAACGCATAAAGACTCAGAGACGGGTGCAGAGAAAGCGGACTTTATTGAAGATATGTGCCGCCCCGAAGCGGAAACGGAGGTGCCCTTGCCGCGCTCAGGCTTTACGCGGAGGTGCCCGCGGCGGTCTGGAGCCTCACACCGAGGTGCCCTCGGCGGGCTGCCCCTCCTTCTTGTTGTCCTCCGGTTTCATGGCGGGGAAGAGCAGCACCTCCTGCAAACGGAGACAGCGTCAGCGGCCGCGCCGACCAGCAACGCCACATCCCGTGCGGAGATCTCGCGAGAGCTGCCCCAGCCCCGGCTCCGCTGGTCAGCTGCGCCTCAGAGATCTGAGCAAGTGCGCAAAGGAGCTTTTCCTAGCTTTTCCCAGGCGGGATTCTGCGTCTTAAAGAATCGCACGCAGCTGCATTGTCTGGCACTGGTTTCGTCGAAGAGACGGCCTGCTTTGCCGAATCCCATTCCCTGCTACCTGACAAAACCAGCAGTAGGAAAGCACTGCCACTGCCAATGCTTACCTTGATGTTATTGGAATCTGTAAGGAACATGGTCAAGCGATCAATTCCCATGCCCCAGCCAGCTGTAGGAGGAAGACCATACTCCAGTGCAGTGCAGAAGTTTTCATCAATAAACATGGCTTCATCATCACCTGCAGCTTTTGCCTAAATGAGAGTAATAGTAAAACGTGGATTGTACAGAGCTAGACAGTATCACTCCTGCTAACCCCTACCAAAAAGGAGGAATACTGCAATTTGTAGAAGCCATGAAACTGATTGGTGCCTGATAGAGCTGTGCAAATGAGTAACAGATGAAGGAACCTCAGCACACAGAGAACTCTTGAGATCCTTCATACAGGTGCTCCTAAAATAGCTCTAGACTCAATTCCTTTCTGACTTACAAGTTTCCTATGTCCGCAAAGGTCCAGGCTCTTCACTTCAGTAAAAGCCATCTTTCAGAGCCATATGGCAGCAGATGACAGTAGAATGAATTGCTTTCAAAGGCTTATAAGGTTGTATTGGTAGCAACCCCCCTTTCAATGTTTGCAGAAGCAACAAAGAAGCATAATTACTTGAATCGTCAGTAGCTGCTCCACAAACTAAGATTAGGGGCTGTTTTTTTCCCTCTCAAATAGAAAGGCTAAAAAACCCTATACTGAGATGGTAACTAATGCACCCAACCCTGACAGTCTCCAAGTGACAAAAGTCATAATAATTAAAACACAGATTAGCCAACCGTCTCAAATTTAGAAAATGCCAAAAATAAGTGTCAAAGCAACAGCAAACACTTTTGCTCACAGGTTCAAGAAGACTTTGCTAAGACTGTTATGGCAAATTTTTCTCCCTGAAATCCTGAAATGCAAACTGTCATCCTTCATCTCAGTCTCCACCTTAACATTAAATGTTGAGGCTAATTTTCATTCAATACGTATAATCATATGTCTGCAAAGTCTGGCTATAATCATGAGAGAACTGCAGCAAGCATATGTACAACAGACCGAAAATTAAAGACGTCTGTAATATTATTCATTCTGACTGAACATTTTGAAATTTACCATCAAGCTAGTTAACATAAATCTATTTTTCTGGCTTTGACAATTGTTTAAACCTCTCAGGCACTTTGAAGCCATTAGAAAGAATATGAAGATCAGGAACTGTTTCTGCAGACCATATCATTTGACCTCGGTCATGTGTGGATACAATATTGCTGCTAGCAAGAATTTTCTTGCTTCTTTCTAAGCCCGTGGGATACTTTTCTCTCTCACGAAGAGATTAGCAGAAGTTCTATAAACTATGAACACCAGCGACCTTGTAGACCTATGTTTATGGTACAGTAGGGAAATATTTTGACAATGGATGTTTAGGATTTCTAGCCAATCAACCCAGGGGGTGGCTAATCCTTTGTCCAATTAGACTATGAAGAAAAAAGTCTAGAAAAGAGTTCGTAAAATAATTTAATAAATCAATCTTGCTGCACAATTCCTACCTGTTGGATCTTCTCTCCTCTCCTATGGCTGCGGGATACAGTAATAGTTATGTGTGGCCAAGCATGCACTCATGGATGTGTACACCAAATTAATAACGAGTTTCAGTCACTCCCTTTGGAGGCTCACATAGAGAAATCTAGTATTATAAATTTGCAAGCCTAATAGTTTCCAATCTGGACCTGTATCCCGTGAGTCACCTTAAAATATTAGTGACTCTGTTCAGGAAATTAAGCTACTTCTTACACAGCATTCAAACTCTTACTGGACATGAAAATTAGTTTAAGAACCTAGAAGTATAATGTTGTATGACTATATAAATACTTAACTGGGAAAAAAAAACCTTTCAACCCGGGCAAGACACAGAAAACATTTTGCACATTTGGGTTTTTCCAGATTAGTACTTTGGGTGGAATAAAAGGGAAGATATTCCAAAACAAAGTTGCACTAAAAAACCTCATCAACAGCAGTGTTTGACCTCATTTACCTTAAAGAGCAAGGTTCCTATAAAAGGAATCGAATTTTAATGACAGGCTTTCATTTCAGTGACAAATACTCGCTCAAAGTAGTAGCAACTCTTTTCAGCAGTAGGTACTAATGACAGATTTGGAACAGACATAGGAAATACTCTTTGCTTACATGCCTGTATTATATTCACTATCAGCAAGACACCATACCTTGGCCTGATCCTCAAAAAGCTGACGCTGCCGGAAAGGATCATTAAGTTCCGTGTACGCATTGCACACTTCCTTCTTCATTACAAAGAGTTCAAAGCGTTCTGTTAGTCCCGGAAGAGAGCGATGCCTGTGTGAAGAAGACAAAACAGACATACCTTAAAATAAACATACTTATAGAAGCAAAAAGCACATATGTGACTTAGGGGCATTGCTCACCCTTAGCACTAACAGCTGTCAAAACTTCTAAGTACTAAGTATTGACACACCTCTTCCCTGGATGATGGGTTTCATGCTCAGGAATCAATGTCTATCTTGGTTTGTGTCAAAATTCACAAACAAGTACACAACATCAAAATCTCTGCTTTCACATATGCAACTTTTTTTTTTAATGAAGTAGAAGATTTGAGTTACACACTGACGGTGTGTCATACTCTTACCATTTGGCAAGCGGACTCATGACCTGCGGGTGATCACAGATGAATGTAGGGTTGATACAAGTGACTTCCAGGAATTCACCAACTAACTGGGAAAACAAAAGCAAAACAATGTTGGGTTGATACAAGTGACTTCCAGGAATTCACCAACTAACTGGGAAAACAAAAGCAAAACAATGTTGGGTTGATACAAGTGACTTCCAGGAATTCACCAACTAACTGGGAAAACAAAAGTGAAACAATTATGCAGTGTACAACTATGCACTTTCCTAGCAGTGCCTTCACCAAGCACCCTAATTTCCTCTCTTCACTACTGAAGAAAGTACAAAAAAATCTGAAGAGCTTCCGAAGTATTTCTGGTCATGTTAATGTCTTCATCAACAGAGAGTGTTTCCCAGTCAGGTAAGGAAAAACGATACAGCAAAAACTGTGTAATAGGTCAATTTGCACAGCAAGGCCCAATGGGAAAAGCATCAAAAGAACAGCTATCAGACAATATTTGGGTACAAAGGAATACAGCTGATGGAACTATATGGTATTTCCACCCTTTTGGTCAGCTACATACAGATGGACACATCTCACAAACAAAACTGACCTAAGATAAAGCAAATCTGTTTTAACCACAAGAGACCAGTTATCCAACTAAAATCCCCTACTGCTCAAGTTAAGCAGACATAAGTAAACTACATTTTGGTGTAGACGACACAAAAGAAGATTTTGACACAGCAAGTTTTCTCATGGTAATACAGCAATAGCTGAAGTGCATTGCAGCATGTTTTTCCAGGTGCAGCTAAACTTTTTCTTCAAAGAGACTTCTGTTGATACAGAGACATCCTCAAAAGACATTGGGATTATAAAAATAGCACCTTTACTTACTTTGTCAAGAAGTCTGGCTGTTGTCCTGGGAGGCGGACATTCAACATTTCTCTCCACACAAAGGTTATCAAAGAACCTGCGAGTTTCTGAAATTGCAGACAAAAATTAGAACAGGAACCCCAGCAACCATTTTTTGTTCTTCAACATTTCTTAAGAGTGACTTACAAGATCTCAATGGTAGACACCATGAAAAATATGAGTTTAAACGTCAATCTACAAAAACAGTGTTTGGTTTTAACTGTTTACAGTAAAAGAGTAGTTATTTTATACTTCAGAAATTTGACAACAGTTAAGCACAACACCACGTAACTGCTGGATGTAATTAATTGGGGGGAGGTGGGGCAGAAAGAGGAGGGAACTGGGGGGAAAAACAATCACTATAAAGTATATGAACTAGTTTCCTTATGTCTCTTAATACCAGGAATAAAATAGCACATAATTACATTTTTAAGAAAGGCCCTAATAATCATACACCCAAGCTACAATTACAGGCATGTAAACTCAACCACACAAAAGAGAAGGAATAAGAAGTAAAAAGCTGGATCTCTTCAAGAACTCCCTACATCATGCCTCTTGAGTATATCCTTTCACATATATTCAACAACAGAAGAGGCTAAAGAGTCAGCTCCTGCCAAAGACGGCAAGGAATGAAGGCTTCTCTCTGGACTCAGGTAAACCAACAAAACCAGAGGAAAGTAATCCCATATGTTAGTACTACTTCAGAAAAAGCAGCTGACAGACTGCAGCCTGAGAACTTGTGACCTTTTGCCCACTTTCTGTTACGGAAGAATTACAGGACACTCATACTCAGCATCTAACCTTCAGTTTCAAAACACTCAGTTGATGGAAATTTCACTCCTAGGACCTTTTCCAGATCATACACCATGCTAATGCGCCGGAAGGGAGGAGTAAAATCTATCTCATAGGTCTGTCCATCTTGACCATCTGGGTGGTAAGTGATCTTGTAACTCCCAGTAATGTGTTTCACCATCCCTACAAAAGGAACGTGAGGTTTAGAAGAATAGTATGCTACGTAATAACCAATTCTTCCAGAGATTCTTACTCATTTTTTAATAATTTTGCATACTTCACCTGAAAGCAACTTCTCTGTAATTTCCATTAAGTCATGGTAGTCTGCATAAGCCATATAAAACTCACAAGTTGTGAACTCAGGGTTGTGAGTCAAATCAATTCCTTCATTCCGGAACTGACGCCCAATTTCATATACTCTATCCAGACCACCAACCACCAGCATCTAAACAAAATGAAATTCTAGTAAATACACTTTCTCAAAAGAACCTAAGAGAGCCCAAACACATGCAACTGCAACACAACCTTACAAATCTCATTCATGAGACAAGTCCACCTTTCTTCAAAAATAATCCTCATTTTAGCTACACTTGCTTTTGTTAAAACAGTTTGAAGAATATGGGCTTAGTAAGGCTTGCATTTTACCTTATGGTAAAGTTCTGGAGCAATTCTCATATATAAATTCATATCCAGTTCATTGTGGTATGTGATAAATGGTTTTGCCACAGCTCCGCCTGGAATTACATTCATCATAGGAGTTTCAACCTGTAACAACAAAAACAATTTCCCTGTTTTCATGAAATCTGTTTCCAAACCAGAAATGCACAGATCAAGCAAACAAACAAAACCAGCTAGTTTTGATGAAAAAACTGTATTTCACTTATTGTTCGGCATTCCAGTATATAGAAACAATTCTGAACTAAAATGCACTGAAAAAAACTGCACTTTTTTCATGCAGTCAGTAATAACCAATTACTTAATTCATCTGTTGATATGAAGAGTCATTCATATTTACTACAAATGTGAACCTGCTGGGTTCATGTTATCAAAGCCAGGAACAGCGCTGTGGTATTATCACAAAATCCTCTCTCTACACCGCAGAAAATTAAATTCAACATGGCCAAGTGCAGTTTCCTGCACCTAGGTCAACACAATCCAATTCTGCCTACAGGAAGTAAAATTGGCTTTTCTCTCTACAGGCAAACCAGCATTTTAAAGATGTTGTTTCCACCTTAATTTACTGAAATATGGAAAGGACAGCAGTAGTTTGGAGTATTGCCTTGATAAAGGTTCCCAAGCCATAACCTCACCAACTGATGAATAACCTTAACTTTAGGAAGAGAAGAAAGGAATTGCTCCCATTACATTAAATTGATAAAACACACCATGCTGAGGCAATTATTGTCAGTTCTGTAAGTACTTTGTACATGAGCCTGAATATAAAACATCCTTGAAGCCGAGAAATTGTAAACACATTCAGTATGCAAAGAGAAGTGAACACCAATGCCTTACCTCAAGAAAGCCCAACTCATCTAGAAAGCTACGAAGGTAAGTGATGATCTTTGCACGGGTTATAAATTTCTGCCTCACATAATCATTAAGAATTAAATCCAAGTATCTCTGACGATATCTGGTTTCCTGAAAAGAACACGTATATTTAGAACAAGCTAGATAAAATGTCATGCCAAAGGAAAAAATACCAAAACAAAACTAATATTCCTTTGTTGACTGATAATATCAGCAGGTATCAAAGGTTGTCCATTCAGACCTATCTGTGGCATTCTTGCCCATGGCGGGGGTGTTGGAACTAAATGATCTTTAAGGTCCCTTCCCACCAAAACCATCCTAAGATCTGTCAAACTGCCTCCAAGACTGACAGGCATGACAAATACCTTATCTTTGAGGCCAAAATGAAGATGAGGCAACATGTGCAGGCATGGAGACAACAGAGTGATTTCATAAGGAATAATACTCAGTTCCCCTTTCCTTGTTTTCCCAGGATTCCCCTCTACACCAATAATGTCCCCACGACGCAGCTTGCTGTTAACACGGAAATACTCTTGCTCTGATTTGTAAAGGCTGTAATTACAAAACAAATATAAAATATAAGCACGTTTGTTTAAAGTTCAACATTCCAAGACAAAATGCATTTAAAAACCTATTTTTAAAAATTAAAAAAAAAAAATTGTGTATATATATATATATATAAGTTATTTTAACAGGAAATCGACCACAACATCTGAAACAAAACATTACTTGGCTGCCTAAGCCAAACCACAGATGAAATAGAATACTCAAATACAGGTATCTAGACCCCAGAATGCAGTGCAGTTTAGAATGCTACTGGGGATACCTCTGCTTACCTGGAATTTGCCATGACCTGCAACTTGACTCCTTCACCACGAAGATCATAGAAAATCAGTTTCCCTCCAGCAGCACGCTTTGCATGGACTCGACCTAAATATCAAAGTATGCTAAACATCAGGAAAAGAGTCCCTAGCAGAAAGGATACAGGGGCAAAAGCCACAGTACTATCACTTAGAATCATCAGCTCTGAACTATTCACTAACTACAAAAGAGAAGCAGTTAAGTCGCAAAATGAAAACTAGAAAGACCATAAAAATTTTGGGTCCCAGAGCCTATGTTACAGTCTGATCTTATAGTTGCAAGGGAAGTTGCACAGGTCCACTCAGTCTGAAGGGTACGTCCTGAATAGTTTAACACTGCTACAGACTTCATGACTAAGTAAGAGATCAGCAAAACTCAAAAAAGACCAACCCATCAATAAAAGCAGCTAAGATTTGACATTTTCCTGTATCCCAGATAAACTTTTACCTGCCACTCTCACTGTAACGTTTGTCAGGTGATCTCCTGGCTGCAGGTGACTGTACTTGTCTATAAAATCTGAGAGAGATAAGTCAACATGGAACTTGTGGGGATAGGGATCTTCATTGGAGCCCTTAAGCTGTTGGACTGCATGGCTACGAATCTTGTAGTATTGCTGTCACAAGAAACAAACAAAATCAAATTATTTTATTAGACTCTGAAAATATGCTACAGGCTGTGAACTAAAATGCAGCTGCCCTGATGCAGGAATATACATCTCTCCCCTTTTAGCCATTTAACTACCCATGAATAAAAAAAAATCAAATGCAAGTCAGTAAGATTTATTCAGAGAACATCTAATAAGCATGGGACCATATGCTCACATTTGGATCCAAGCTCTCCTCATCAGCACCAACGTTATCGTCAGAAGTCAAGGAAGGCTTATTTGAATGCTTTTCACTTTGCTCTTTCTGCTTTGCTTCTTTTTCAGCTGTTTTTCTCTCAGCCTTTAAACGTCTCTTCAGCTCACTGCAAAAGAGAAGGAAACTGGATGCAGCAAGTACTCCGATACTTCTACAGGAAAATGGTTGGCAGGATTCTGCCAAAATCTAACTGGACAAATAACCCTGTCACTTCTCTTACTTTTCCCAATAGTCAGAACAATTCTTAAACACGTTTAAACATTTTCTACTTTGAACTCCTTCAGTTCATCCCCTGCGATACAAATACTCAGAGAAAGTGAAAGCGAAATTATACATAGTTTAGACAGACCACGAGAACGCGTGCCTACGTGTCCAAGGGCTTGCCCCACTCTGTTGTATCCTAAGAACTTAGCAGCCCCACACAGCGTGTAAGTGAAACAAGGCGAACTCCCCCCGAAATAACGAAGGGTTCCCGAAGTCACCTTCGCTGTTCAGCCTATTCCCCCACGGCCCTCAGGCTCCTGCCGCGCTCCTGACCCCGCCGTGCAGAACTCCATAAGGAAAGAAGCGGCTCAAGCCAGACGCAAAGCACCGACCTGCTTTGGTCATGAAGCGCCTGCTGACATCGGAGCGCGGGCGCGGCCCTCCAGACCCAGCTGCGGAGCCGCGCAGCGCCGGAGCTCAGCATGGCGCTCCGACGGGTGCCTTGGCGGAGACACGCACCAGGTCAGCTGGACACACTTCACCTCCCCGGCCCGGCCCCACCTGACCACCCGCGCACCCTCACTTTTTGCTGAGGTGCGACTCAGTCTCCGCCGCTTCGCACTCGCGCGCCGCCGCCGCCATCTCCATCTCCCCACTGTTGCCACCGCCCTTCCGCCCTTGCGCGCCTGCGCACGCGGCGATGGTGGCGGGCGGAGCTGGGGCGGCGATGGCGGGCGGCCAGGCCGGGGCGGCGCGGTCCCGATCGCTTTTCCTGTGGGATGACGGTCGTCCTATGCGGTTCTACCTGCGGCCCGGCCTAGCCAAGCTGCGCGTGGCGCCACTAGTGCTGGCGGGCGGCGGGCGGCTGTGCCGGGTGCAGGAGCCGGGGGCCGTGCTCCTGGCGCAGCCCGGCGAGGCGGCTCCCGGCGGGGCCGTCTCAACCGAGTACGTGACAGAGTGCGTGGAGCGCAACCAGCGACTGCCGCTGGAGCCCTTCCTGCTGGCCGCCCGCGGCCGCCTGGCCTTCACGGAGGCAGAGGATGCGGCGCTGCTCCGGGCGGTGCGCGGCCAGGGCACGGTGCGGGAGAGCGGGCGTGCGCTGTGGATAGAGCTGGAGCGGAGCGGCCTGACGCGGCACAGCTGGCAGGCCATGCGTGACCGCTACCTGCGGCACCTGCGGCCGCGGCTCTGCGGTGAGCGGGGGCCACAGCGGCAGGGGAGGGCTGCGAGGGGTTGTGGTGGCGGGAACGAGCGTAGGTCCGGGCCCCGCTGAGGTCCGGCAGACGATGCCCCCGTATTTCCGCAGAGCCCCCGCAGACGGAGGATCCCACGCAGATCAAGGGTCTGTTCGCGGCAGCTAATCGGGAGTTTGAAAGCACGGAGGTGAGCGACCGGGGCAGCCGGGGGAGCAGCAGTGCTGCTGCAGCCGCTACTGCGCGCGAGCGGAACGGGGCAGGACTTCCCCGGTGTCACAGACGGTGCGGTAGAAACTCACGATTTACACATGAAATGAGTTTGCGCCGCGATATCCCTTCTGTGGCTAAACAGGAACTTCGTTTTGAGCTGTCACCTATGTGGTTTGCGATAAATGGTGCCTCGCTGGTGCATTTTGTCTAGATTCCCTGCCCGAGTTAACATGAGAGGGTTTATGTGATGGGGGTTATCTCGTTAAAACCTGTGTTGGCAAATGGAAGTCATCCTTTCAGCTCAGGCAAAAAACGTTCCTGCAGTTGCATCAACACTTACTTTTGCCTTTTCTGCTTAGTTTGTTCAAATTCTTCCTTATAGTTCCTTATGCTTTGCTGTGATCAGTACAGTCTTATTAACAGATATGGCTTCACTTCAGTCACTAACTTTTACTATGCCTAGTAATTTCTGGGGTTTTAATATACTGTAGAGTCAGAATGAAAGGTGGTTGGTTGCAGTGGTAAAAGACTTGCCAGAAAATACCATGTCTAATTGGTGATTCCACTTCTCTTACTGTTAGTCAGAAAGTGACTCTTCAGACGTTGCAGAACTTTCTACACAAGATGGAGTGGGAAGGTCCCCTGGAGAAACAGCATCTGATCTGAAAACTGGGCCAGAAGACTCTGCTTTCCCTGGCATTAAATTACAAAGTCAAGAAAGACCAAAAAGGACTTGTTCTTCTTCCAATGTGGTAGGACAAGTAGTAAAAACTATGGAGCACTTCATGGAGAAGTTTGCTGTGGACCTGTTCACTGTTACACAGGCCTTTCTGAAAAACAGCGGTGACGTGGAGGCTACTTCATACTTTCTGCAGACAGGGCAGCGCTTGGATGGGTACCCTGTATGGAGCAGAGAGGATGATTTAGAATTGCAAAAGGATGATGAACATGTCAGAAATAAATTGATAGCAAAATTTGGAGCTGAAAATGTAGCAAAGCGGATAGTATTTAGGGAGAGTTAGCAAGAGGACATGACTGATCTAGTAGGTTGCATGAAGTTAACAGTAGTTTCAGAAATGCAGTGGAAAATTTGATCAAAGTTCTGAAGTTTCAGAAATGCTTTAAAGTAATTTTTTTTTAATTAAAAGGCCTATTTTGCATCTCTACAGGTCTAAGAGGTGCAGCTGCTTTCATCCAAGCAAAGTAACACTTGTACCAGGCCGTATATTCTAGCTGGGAAAAGTACACCAGCTTTCAGGGCTGTGAGTAATAGCTGAAGTAGGAAATAAAAATTAAGAAAGAATAATCAGAAGCTATGTATCTATCACCTAAGTTGTGTTTGAGAGAGAACACCATTGCTAGGATACAGTCACAATCTGAAAAACTTGGTACTTCTAGCCTGAAACTGTGCACTGGTCACTTATTTTAATATTATTTGAAGTAAATCCTAAAAATCTGGAATTCATTCTTTTGATGAAATAAAATGGGCTGGTAAAGGCAAAGATTTTTTTTTTTTCTCTAAGGAGTTAACATTTTGGGTTTTTAGTTTATGGCCCTGTGGCACTCAGAAAATTAAGGTGAATTGGAAATGGTTGATTTTAAGCCAAATTAAAATTACACTGAAAATAAATAAGGAGATAATGAGACTGCTGTTTCAGGAAGCCACTGCAACACCTACTCATTATTCAAGGAGCTAAGCAATGTAACCACATAAATGCTGAAACAGCACTATCCTGTGTTTCACTGGACTGAAAAAGTGAGAATTAGTTGGCACAGTCATGCTATTCAGAGTAGACTTTGAACAGTTATTCAAGATTCGTGTGGAAGCCAGACAAGCACTTAATGAGAGAATGCAAGACAACACAGTAAATAAAGTAGTAAGATTTTTTTTTAAATTAGAAATGTTACCAGCTCAATTTGAAATCCAAGTATTGCTGATAACCAGGTTCATGAACAGGTGACCTGTCACCTCTTGCAGCCGAAAACTCCCATTCTAGCTTGGGCAGTGTACACATCTCAGCAGTACCATAGTGTTGCAATGGTCTTGTTCAACAAAACTGCTCTAGAATTCAAAGTGAGGGGTGGAACATATTAAGTAGCTGCAATATAACATGGTCAAATTTACTATATCCTTTTATAATTCTAAGTGACGCTTATTTTAAGAGTGGGTTTGTCTTATTGGGGCAGTTAGTCTAACGTTCAGTGCAGACTTCTGAGTCCACATACAGTGGTTTTTTACCTTTGCAGAGCTGTATGGACACACTGTCTGACGCTGAGAATCTTTCCATACGCACTTGGTGCGCTCAGTAGGTATAGGAACTAAGACACAAAGACCACAGTTTACTCAAAGTTGCCCTCTTTCATCTCTCATGAACTCCTGAAAGGTACTGCTTATCCATAGATTCACTTGCCTTGTGCAGGCACATGGGTCTAGGTCTCTTTCACCAGGTTAAAACCTGGAGGAGCCAGAGACGACACCATATCATATGGTTCTACTTCTGGTTCTGCCTTTCCCCATGAAAAAAATCCTTGTCTTCTGTGCTTTGTCTTACCTACAACACAGTTACGCTCCTTTCAACATGCTGGAGACAGTTTGGTTTTCGATGTTCATATGAGGTCCCTGTGCTATCACAAAAGGTCAGGAAGGTTCTTTTTGTAGCTCAAAGAAATTTCTTATTGCCTGGAGCAGCAATATTTGTATACCTGGAAAAGTAAGCAAAGTGGCAATGCACATACAAGGACTTTGAGTTAATTCCACAGCCAGAAATTCTGGGTCTGCAAACTATTACCTGGAATTTGGGTATTTCCTATTTGCTTCCTTTCAGAGTTAGCCAGCATTCATCAAAATCAATTAATTTCTGCCCTTTCATAGCTAGAGTTACCAGTGAAAAACTGATTGTATGCACCAGTTGGAAGAGCAACAGACAGGAATACCACAGAGTCAGCTTTTAAATGTCCTTTTGGCTGGAGACTTCTCCATCTTACATTTCATTGGTACAAAACCAGAGTTTACTCTTCTAAACTTGTACAATGTAAACTTAATGTTTGTTTCTAAACAGACTTCTGTTATCTTTATTGCGTATGCCAAAGGATGTAGTCACAGTTTTACACGTCGTCAGCAGCATCTTGAGATTTTCAGGGATTTTGTTGGGTTTTCCTTTTCCTCCTCCGAAAAGTATTTTAAGTCATCTTTGCTCGCATTAAGACAACTTGAAATTTTCATGTGACCAGACTGGTAGCAGACTTCACTGTTCCCAGAAAAAAAAAATCTTACAAATTGTTGCATTGAGGAAACATACCTAAAGCCCTGTAATAAAGATATACTGAAATCAGTCCTGCATTTTCTCTGATTAAGCTTAGGAAGCAGAAGCGAAAGTAATTTTCAAAACAGTGCATTAAGGAAATGCATCATACGTTACTTTCACGTCATTTTTTTACTGACTAGAAACACTATGAAGGTTTGTGTTCAGGTAAACGTGATACACAGAATTGATTGAGTCCACTGAAAACAAGTATTCATAATAAAACTTAAGCCACTCAAGCTGACATTGGTTATTGTAGAGATAATTAGCAATGCAGTGAAAAGAATCTATTTTTGCTCAGAATCAAGCTTCTTGGCACTTAAAGTAGGAAGCTCTTTAACTTTAGTAAGGCTTTTAGCTGCTTTTAACTGAGTATGCTAAGGTCTGTTTTAAAGGGACTATAAAGAAAAACAGTGGCTCTGTGCTTCTCTTGCACGGTACAACTCCCACTTCTGTATGTCAGCTTGCCTGCCTTAAGTTTGCATAAACACGTTGAAAGAAAGATACCTTGCTTTCAGTGAACTTACTGCCATGATGGCAGTGCTGCATACTCAGCATGGATTTTGTCATTCAACAACAAGATCCCTAGTAATAAGACTATTATTTCCATAATACAACAGCCCGCCCTTTTCAGGGATTAGGGGTTTAGCTCTAGGAATACAGATATCCATATTGCTAAGGTAGCGAGTGTTCTGTAGATGTGTGTTAAAGGGACTGCAGTTTACACATGAAAGAGGATATTCAGAAAGAGGTATATGTAGGCATTCCATTCCTCCCCAAATCTGGTAGCAAGTTTTTCTCCTTGTCTTCTGGAACACTGTCAAAAACAGGTGAAAACAAGTCTGTTGTTCAGCTTTGAACTATATATTCTCATTGGAGATGGGATGGTATCTCCAATGGAGACAGTGGAGAATGGCACAGTCCATTAAACATATTTTTTGGTGCTCTAAGACAAGAAATACTCTCACCAAATATTTCAATAGGATATCTTCCTGATCTTCTCTTGGCTTCTTCAATCCACTCCCATAAACCTATCTTCCCAGTTTCGGTATTTATGCCAATGGAATCTGTGTCCTTACCTTGTCTTTAAGATCTTAATCTTAGCATGAATTCTTCTGTCACGCCTGTGGACTTTGGGAATTCCCAGGGAAACAGCTGTTCTTGGGTTTGAAAGCTAGAAGACAGAATTATTTCAGCTAAACAATAAATGGATTCACATAATCCCAGAAATGGTTTCCCACATGAAAACCCAGGAGTTTTTCTTTTCAACAATAGCGGGTTTATTCCATTTTCCCATTATACAATAAGTGAACACAAACATTTCCCTAGCTTTGCCACCAAGGCTGTATACTGAGGCACATGAATGGTGCAAAAGGAAAACTGGACTTGAGAACTCAACCATTCAAAAAAAACCCCAAAAAACCCCAAACCCAACATCTTTCCAGAAACCAAAAGTCTGGTCATCCTCGCGTCTTTTCTGGCACTACGTATCCTTCATGGCAGCATGACAAATAGTGTTCTATTTATTCAGCTTCTTTTTATGTTTCCTCTTCCTTTGCAGTGCAACTGCTCCATGTGGTTTTCCTAGTCTTCAGCTGTGGTCTGTGAGGGGTTTGAGCTTCTGCTGTCTGGTCCTACTCCTTTGGCATTCTGTATGCTCCAACCTAAACATAATTAATTTGGAAAACAAACTTGCATTACTTTAGCCTCCATTGTGGCTGAATCTCCAGGGGTCTTGGAGAGTGACCCTGTGCTGCTGAGAGCTCTCCTGAATGTCGTCAGGGTTCTTGTACTACTTGTCCTTGCATCCATGCACATCAATGCACACACTCTTACACTTCTATGCCTGCACCTCTGTCCTCTTCTGCTCTAGCGAACAGTTCTGCACTCTGCAGCCTTCAGAGGGTAGGTGTAGAGACCAGCTTTTCTGCCTTCAAAATTTGATACTCAGAGGAGTTCTGGGCAAACAAAAGATCCAAAGACATATTTTTCTGTTCTTCTTCAGACTGAACAAGCCGGTAGCCCAGCAAATCCATTGCATCTTTGCACACATTTTGCACTTTTTCTATTTTCTGGAAGGGAAGTGTCTTTCTCCAGGCCTGGGATACTCTCAGCGCATCTCTTGACCCAATATCAAAGGCCTGTGCTCCATGACCCTTCCCATGGGTGATGTTGTGGACCCACTTCCGAAGCTCTGGTGTGAAATGGAGTTCTGCAAACCTGTACATCTGGGCAGCCCTTGCTAGTGGGTCTCTGACAATGTCTTCATAGCGAACCAGCAGATACCGGTCTTTCAGGAAGGTGGGAACGGCCTGACTTCCTGCCTTGTATATCTCAACATGGCTTTTGCAGATTACTTGCATTGTGTTGTAGGGCCCCATTTCTCCCTTTGTCTTCTGAGACCCCACAACAATGTTACTGTCACGTTTCAGGTCTGCCATTGTATTCTCTCGGGACCTGAACACAGCCCGAGGATCACGTACCAAGTGAATGATTTTGAGGTTCAGGGATGGATCAGTGAGAAGGGGATAGAGAACTTTCAGGTCAAAGAACCGAACTTCCTTGATGGCAACATGGCTGTAGGTTTTACAAGCTTCCTCCACCTTGCTGAATGGGTACTTGCCACAGATTGTTTTGCAATTGCCTGCTGTGATAATGTCACTGCGACTGAATGAGTCACAGGCAGGGGGGGAGCACAAGGCTCGGCTTGTCTCCCACTGAAATAAATCAGACTTTTTCTTCTGGCTAGACATGTAAGCATCAAACACGGACATGTCACACAGAAAGACCGACCTGACTAAGTCCCGCACTGCCATGTGTAAAACTTTGGCATTGTTCTGGTACATCTTAACCCAAACGTGCCATGCAGGTTCCATCAGGTAGAAGACACTGGGGTGCTGGCTGAAGATTTGTCCAGTGAAGGAAGATCCTGACCGCCAGGAGGAGAGAATGAGGATGTGGACAGGAGAAGGTCTTTCTTTCATGTGGGCATTGTTGCTGCAGGGTATGAAGTGGATCAAAAGGAAGGACAGAACTACCAGAATCAGGAGCACCTGCACTCTTCTAGACTTCACCATGATTGCAAGGGACCTGCAGAGACAGAGAAGTTCAGCATCACAAGATGATGAAAAAGGCAGGGTGTGGTGCATCAGGCTCCTGTGCATCTTTTTGCAGGCACGGGGTTTTGGAAAGCTGCCACACTACTAGTGACACTGTGGCAACCACAGCACAAGGAGTCTTTGCAAAGGATGTAAGTACTGCAGGACTGAAGGTTTTCTGCAACAAAACCACTGTTTGTCAGTAAGGTGTTCTAATGTAGTCTTAGAAGATACTGAAAAGCTTGTCTGCACTTTCATCAAAGTTTAAGAGCTAGTTGAGTGCACTGAAGTAAGTGTGTACACACAAACGTGTGCTTCATGTACATAATCCCTGCAAATGATCCTGGCAATTTTTATGAAGGAAAGATGTAAAACCTCGCTTTTTGTGGAGAATTCAACAGTTCCACATTGTTAAACACCTACTCTGTCTGACCAATATTTACAATTATTTTTATGCCAAAATGCTGTAAACATACAATGTAGGTTTCCATTTGTTTTGATTATACTCCTTTTGAAATTTCAGGAAACATTTATTGTCACCACTGGAAAAACTTCACATACCAAAGGAAGAAGCTTGGCACTGTAATAAATCCAAGCACAGTATCTCCTCCACAGACAAAGCTTTGTAGGCAATTTTGCTAGAAAGACCTACAAGGGTTTATCTTTTCCATCTTCGTGTAGGCAGGCTTAACTGCTTACCTGCCCTACTAATCCCCTTCTTAGCCTAATTCCTTTTTAAAGACCATCACCTGCTATCCCTCCCTCCAACCCCACTTATCCTGTAGGTCTTTTATGAGAAGAGGTACAATAGAATGTGCTAGTTGAACTCAAAGGTCTGCTCAAAGCTGGCTCCTTATTTCATACACTAAACCTCTCTTCTGCCTGTGCAGGATGACTGAATTATTGGAAAATGTCTAATAATTTTCATGCCACTGGGGACACAGCATGAAAATGCCACAGGGACAATTTGTAGCCTGAATACCAGCTGGCACAGGAATCTGCAGGAAGTACACCATTGAAGATGGGATCTGAGGCAGAAAGAATTAATTAATTTCTTTTAAAGTACATAAAAGCACACTTTGCCAATTACTCCTGTCTTGTGCGCACTCCTTCTGTCCCCCAGCGGTGCCTGACTGTGCCTCAAATACAGGTTGGGTGTCCACAGCATGGGCCACCCCTGGGGACAGGCTCCTTGGGCAGCACTGAAGCCCAGGCAGCACGGAGTGCTCCCCATCACCATCTGCCGAGTTGGCAGTTTAGCTGTGCCACAGTGGAGACAGACCTCTCTTGCCAGTGCAGATGCTTTGTATTTTCCAAGGTGAACTAAAATTGAAAAACTTTTCTGGTTCCTAGTCATGGTCAGTCCCAGGGAAATCCACAGCAAGACAGGACAGAGAGAGCAGGGCCTTTAGGGCAAGATGTTAATCCTGGACAGAGCAGCATCTGAGCCCAGGCCCTTACAGCTGTGTACACTGCTTTTGTGCGGTCCACAATTGCACGAGACTCAGGCAGCCATGCCCATGCAGAGCAGCAGCCCCCCTGCTCAAGCAGCAGAGGTATAAAGGGACTCAACCGGCTGCAATGCAGACACTGCTTCCCTGCTACATGCTTGCCATGTCATCTGGGTCCACAGTAATTATGAATGTTCCCAAAGTTTCCCTAACCTCCTCCTTATGCCCCGCCTAAGTTTTCCTCTGCAGCAAAGCTTTCAGACTAATTTGCATGGGGGTGCCTCCTCCCATGATTTCAGTTCCTCTAGTACTGATGTTTTAGATTTTCAGGTACAGTCACTGCTGCAAACCAACTAGGAACAGTACTAATCTGTGCCTCCAACATATATGCATAAATTAGCTTGTTTATCTGAGCTACCTGCTGTGCATTTGTGTTGAGCTTAGGGTTTATAAGGCAGCAACTATAATTTCCCTGAGTGAGGCCAATACCCAGCCCAGTGGGTAAGCCTGGTTGTTGCCAATAGGTGCTACCACAATATGAATTTTACTTTAGTAATGTCTTGTAAGGATAGGGCTGTGCATTTAGTGAGGGACCACATCATTCTGATCTCCTGGATAAGAAGCTCTCTGATTTTTTTGGTTGGACAAATGGCCTGTAGTGTTTAGGTCCGACAAGGAGCTGAATGAGGCTGCTGTTTGGACCAACCCTAGGAAGAGCTGCAAACAAAGACTGTTGTAAAAGTAAGTGATATATCAGCTTCCTCCTTGCAAATGAATACAAGCAGTGTTTACCAAAAGTCCTGGCTTCCAAATGAACTTTGATGATATCACTTCTATCTGGCACCATTAATATTGTTATTCTAGCTCCTGACAGAGTTCCTGGAATATAGCCAGAAGCTATAAATTGAGAAGAAAACTCTTGTTGAGCAGACATGAACAATGGCATGAAGACAGATACCCAGGCAGATTTAAAACCACTGAAATAGTTGTTTCTTTGGAAACCTACATGTAAGTTGCCTGAGTAGGACAATGGAATCAGGTATTTTTCAGGAAACAAAAGTAAATTTTTATCTTGAATCAAATCAGGGTAGGATAGCTGGATGTTTTAGACATTTCACAGAGTGACCTGCTTTTGATAGAAATGACCTCATGTGAGACCAAAGTTTCAACAGCTTCTTCACTCTTATATAAGAAACAGTGATAATTGTTGCCCTCACAAGTCTGTTCCACAGAGAGTAGAAGGACTGAAATGAGCTGTGTGCCTGATGAAGTGGAATAAAAGAGCAGCATCATACTATACTATCATACATTCCCTAATATGAGAGAAATACTAATTATATAACCTTATTTTTCACCACCGTATTTCCCAATCATGGGAGCTGGGATGTTTCTAAACTAAGGTCTCAAGTTTAACCACATTTGCTCTACAACAAACATCCAGAGTCACTAGTGACTGAGTTAATTTCATATAGCAAAAGTGAAAATACGAAGCCCTCACAGAGCTGCCAAGTAAAGGTCAGCCCAGAATGATTGAGACAATCTCAGCTGCAGAACAAGAAAAGTACACTGTTACTGTGTGCTAACAGAGATGAACCAAGATTTGGCTGAGAGCAGAAAGAACTGGAAGAATCTCAGGGCACAAAGGATGCAATATAGAAACTACTGAAAGATACAACAATCCAGTGTCACCATGTTAGAGTCTCCCACAGCAAATACTGCCCAATCAGCAGCTAGTCCCAAAAAAAAAAACCCCAAAAAACCCTCCCCAAAAAACCAACCAGAGACTTACACTTTTCCAGAAACACACAGGGACTTTGGAAAAGCATTACAGAAAGCAGCAGGAAGCCCAAGGGAAATGTACCCATGAAACACACTCAGCATTGGGCACCATATCACCAGATTACAGGTTTACTGAACTTGTGCACGTCTCTGGCAGGTGTGAGACAGTTACAGCCCAGAAACACCTTGTGCTGTGCAAACTAATGTTGAGTGCTCTGCCAGTCTGAGGGAGTTCTCCAGACCTGTACAGGTTCCCCATTGCTGTAATGGCAGCAGTATAGCAAAGAGGATCTGGCACCAGAGAAGCCCCAGTCACTGCTCTTTGATGGCACTGATGGTTGCTCATAGTTTTTTCAAATGCTGCTTCAATTTGGCCTGGTCAGTTTCTGCAGAATTAGGAGTCATCTGCCCATTCAGAGGTGAGCAGCTGGCATGACTGTCACTAGTGGGAAAAGCTGAGCAGGGGCACTGACAAGACAGTCTGGAGAAGCAGGAACTACCCTCTAGCCAGACCCTCAGCTTCTGTCTGAAGAAAATTGTCACAATTTGCTGGCATCAAGAGCATCCACACTAGATACCAAGAAATGGTTGAAAATCTCACCTTAACAAGTCCTCTTGAAGCACCACCAGACCTGATTGTTGCCCTCACACACATTCACTGCTGTGGTACACACACCTCCATGCAGTCACACGAACAACTGTGCATTCACAAACTGGTGCTCTGCCTTCATGCTGGGGTCTCATATACACAAGTACTTAGGTCCTACCTACACCTGTGCCTGCCCCTTCCTGTCCTCTTCGTGTACATCCCAGCTCTAGGACTGACTGCTCTACACTGCCCGCCTACTTTGACCAGCCTAAAACTAGAAAACTCCACCCTGCACTAAGCAAAAAGCATGGGAATGGCAGTTTCTTGCAGGGGTGCAAATGACCAGGTGCTGCTAGTAAAGGAGCAAGGCCAGAAAGTTCATGAAGGAATCTGAGAAATACTTTTAACTCCTGTTGCAAGACCCAAAAGAGACTGCTGCCTGTAAAAGCAGGAACAGGGATGTCTGTAGAGTGTCAGAGCAAAGGACAAACAAGTTGCAAGGAGGACCAGCTTGCCCACCATGAGTGCAGAGATAGAGCATATTTTCCTACTATTGTTCTGGCTGCTTGTCGTGTTGTCAGCAGATGCAGATTCCCATGAAATCTTTTTGACTCTTCTTTGTCTGTACCTTGTTTGAATTAAACATCTAGGGGGCTGGGAAAGAAAACGGTGTGAAAGGACAAGCTGTGAAAGGAGCAGTTGAACTTGGCCTGTTAATGATTCACAAGGGTGCTGGAGCTGCAATGGGACTGTGCCAGGTAAGGTAGTGAAACAGGGCAGCACTGGGCTCAAGAGAAGTACTTCCACACAGAGACAGTTGCTTTGGGTCATTCCTATTCCAGATCTTAGAGAGTCTGTCACACAGTCTGGAGAGATAGAGACCTCTTAATGGTGCCCTCTGTTCCCGAGGAACTCACTGCTGCTCTCAGGGCAAGTGGAGTATAGGAGATAGCTAAAGAAAAAATCTGGGCGAGGCTGGTCCTTCCAGCAGGAGGGACAATCTGAATGGGGGAGGTCATGTTCCCTTTCACTTGCTGCATTGCAAACACAGATGGTCAAGCCCTGGTAACCCTGGGCTGGGAAACAAGGTGAGAAGTTGGCAGTGATCCAGGTAGGGCCCTGTAGAGAACTGTGCAATGTTCAGTGCAACCTGGACTTCTGGTATGTGTTGCCATGCCCTGCACTGACACACAGGATTTACCTGTATGTCATTAGGTGTTAGAAAACCTTTGTAAAGGCCACACCACTTGAGTGGCTCTTTCTGAAGCATTATTCCTCCCTGGCCAACAGTTGCATGAACAGAGATGCATCAAAACTTATGTTACAGCTGTATGTAGTTTGCCCAAGATATGCCAATCCTTTGGCATCAATATGTAGGCTTTATGAAAGCACTGAATACTACTGTGCAGTCATCTTTTCAAAGGCTTGAGCAGATTAAAAAAAAAAAGCATTTATTCAACTTTTGAATTAATTTCCCTGGTCAGCTTCTGCCTTATTTACGTACATAGGCAGTCTAAAACCGGAAACCAGCACAGGAACTGAAGCTTGGAGCAGAACAGCTAGTTTAGAGCTGAGAGAAACAATAGCAACAAGCAGACCTGAAGCATGCATAGCCCATGCAATGCACTGGCGTGCAGAAGACCCTGTGCTAGCACCAACTACTTCTGTTCAGGCATCCAGGAAATAAGTAATTAGGACTTACTGACAACACCTCTTTGCTTTGGCAAAGCTTCAGGGAACACTGACCCAAGACAAATAAGGAAACTAAAGACAATACATAACAAAGCAAAGGGCTGGTATAGATCTGGGCTCCCAGCACTGTAAGCGCCCATGCCAGACAGCCAAACCATGAGGAAGATCCCAGTGTTTCTGCCCCTCGGGAGGCTCTCCCAGTGCTGGGGACAGAGGCTGAAGGCTAGCGTAGAGCCTACAACCTCAACCTTGTTCTGACCAGTTGTTAAGCTTAGCTAGCTTGGTAGGTGCCTTCTAGCTACTGGAACCCTGCTGAGGATGTGTCTTGTGTGGCTGTCCCGTCAATAGCATGACTTTGACCATGCTAAGCCTTCCTTCTCCTGCAGAGCTCCTCTACGCTCTCACACTCTGGTTTACAAAATCCCTCACAGTCACCTCAAGTAAGTACTGTCTCCCAGCCCATTGCTGCCACCTCCTCTTACATTCACGGTCTCTCCCTGGCCATTTCTCATGCTTGTGGAAACCTCTATGTGCCTCTGGTGGGTAATGCCATCAGAGGAGGTCAGCTCCTTTGGCTGCTGACAGAGCAGCACATCCTGGGAGAACAAGGTTATGTTCTAGGCCTCACATACAAAGCCTTTCACAGACACCTTCCCTTGGGGTTCCACTGCCATGCAATGCTCAAGTCTTACCTGAGCTCCCGGAGAGGCTGGGCTCTGGTTTACCAGGGCCTCCACCATCATCCCCCAGACTGCTTCCTTGAAACCATCCTGGGTCCAGATCAGTGAAAACCACATCTTCCCACTGCAGGTGTACAGCATGGCTACATGCTGTACCTGACAGTAGAGAGCAAGCCAGTATAGACAGGCTCTTGCAACCAAAGGCCATGGCCCCAAGGCAGGAAGACTGCCAGGGACCCCTCTGGTAGACAGACCTACTGAAGGCAGGCGGGGCTACTGGAAGAGGGAGTGGGTGAGGCCAAAGCCAGGAACTGGGCTGCATCCAGGTTCCTAAAGCACCTGGGGGAGCTGATGGTCTCACTGCTGGCAGGTGCAATTTAGCCCAGCTTGCCTGCAGTGCTGGTTTCCCTGTCAGGGTTGAACCTACTGCCAGCTCCTTTGGAAGCTGAGGACTAGTACACTTCACCTGCATTGCCCATAAGGTGAGAAGTTCCTTCCTTTCCCAAAAAGAGCACTAGGCATGAGGTTGCCTCCTTGCCTAGGTCCCCATATCTGAGGTAGATCACCCTAATCCTAAATATGGCCAGTCCAGACATCACAGAAAAGAGCAGAAGCACACTGCAAGCCTGTGCCAGAGTATACCACTGTTGCTCCCCAGCTAAGACAGGGAGGATGGCTGTGGATCCGTGTGTGAGCTGGCATAGGCAGGATGCAGGAACAACCGCAAAACCACAGATGAAATGCAGAGCAGAGTAAATTTATTTCCATTACTTCACCAACCAGGGGATCCTCAAAGCAGGACCCAGGCAGAGGCACACAAACATGGATGTTCCAGCGCTGTGGAGCCTGGTCCATGCTCAAGGATCACCAAACCTGATGTTTTCACATGTATATCAGGGATTAGTACAGGCATAGTTTACCCCTGAGATTTGATCTTTACCGCAGCAGAGCAGAATATCAAGCATTTTCAATGGGGTTGTCCTAAGTCTAGCACAGGTCTGTGTTATCTAAACACAGATGTACCACTTATCAAACATACAAGACTAAACAACAATTAGTATAATATATGTGTTTTTCTACACTTCACCTGCAAGGCACTTGAGCGTGTTTACAATCCTCCTTGCCAATCTTCCCTTATTTTCCCCACAATCAGTTATAAGGGCGCTGGGGCAGTCCTGCTACAGCTCTGCAGAACTTGTCTGAGCATCCCTGAAGAGCAGCTTCAGACCCGTGTCTTGACTTCTTCCTTGGTCTCAGTGCTGAAGGGGTTTTCTTTGGCACAAAGTACCTCCAAAGTCCAGCTTAGGCTAGTTTGTATGGCTGGCAGAGTGCTCTAGCCTACACCCACACTATGACGCAAAGCATCTGTGAGTATAATACCTGAAAAATGTAACCAGCATATTTGTGGTTTAATGCTAGTTTGCTATTGCATCAAGGAAAACCTAGGTGTGGTCAAAAGGCAGTGTTATGTTTACCAAAGGTGACAATGGAGGATATGGTTTTGAGAAATCTAAATATCCTGAGATTTATGAAGTATCTATATGCCTCTGTCTCTGGCTCTCTCAGCCTTCCCAGTCAAATGCTGCTGGGTTAAAAAGAAACAGGATTGTGTTAACTATTGCAGAATATTTGCATGTTAACAGACATCTCTGAGGGGACTCGGAAAGGGGTTCCTGAAGGAAGAGCGATCTCAAAGGAGCAGCTTTCTCTAAAACCGGGATCTGTTTATTAGTAATGGGGATTAAAGCCACAGAACCTAAGGTACATGGAGAAGAGTTGAAGGAAGCAGATGGAACTTGAAAGCTGATGTAGGTTCAAGATGGCATAACAATGCAGCAACATCATGTTGTAAAGGTCTCCTGGCCCAACTGACCCTTCATGCACCACCCAGCTTGTTACTTATCAATGTTTTGTCTTAAGCAGCTCAGGTTATTCAGCCCTGTTTGAAGGTCTAATGGCATGAAATCTCTGAAGCTGTGTACCATTCACCCATAGCCCCAGCTTCCTCTCTTTTTGTTCTGGGATTGCTTTCTTTGAAAGGAAAAGACACAGCATGGACACTCAGCTGACATATCAAAAACCTTTTCATACACTGCTATCTTTCCCATTTAGACATCTCCCCTCTAATGGAGTACTGGTACCCAGATTTTGTATTGGGCAAGGTAAGGGGAGACAATGAGACAGCTACAGAACCTGGCAGGACTGGCAGTGTGTAATCTAGAGCTAGCTCACTTTTCCTGCCATTGGGGAGGCAGGATTGACCTGTGAATCCCAATTCTGTGCGAGGACAGGTGAACAGAGCTGAAGGTGGCAAAATGAGGCACTCCACAAATTGCCCCTCTGTCAGTTCCAGCAATGGCTCCCGAGCAGCTCACCAGAACACGTGTTGCAATGGGCATTATCATCTAGTCGTTACATCCTCCCATTTCCACTGAATGAATAGACAACAGGCCAGTAATTCCTTATTACTTTATGGAGCTGATGTATTCAGTAATCAGTAACCCTGGTACTGCTGGCATGTCACAAACACCACATATAGTATGAGCCATGGGGTGCCACCCCATGATTCACCACTACAGCAGGAAATGTGTGGCTGCCCCAGCCTTGAGTACTTAGGCATGGCTGGCTCCAGTCCTGAGGACAGTTACCTCCCTGCAGCAGCAAGCAGAGCACACACTGCTCTGTTGGGGTCCACAGTGCAGGAGGCTGTGAGGGCCAAGGAGAAGGTGCAGACAGGACTGTTCTGTGGGGAGTGGACAGGCTGCCACAGCAAGCTGCCAGCATCATCAGGGCAGCAGGGGCAGGCTCCAGTCTGTGCCAAGCTTGCAGGGCCCATCCTGCTCTCAGGGTTGGTGGGTTCCTTTGGGGGTCTGAATCACTCTCACCATATCCCTGCTGGCACACAGGATGGCCCTCGGCAGGTGGGGACATGCCTGGGGCACTGCAACACCATGGGGTGAACAAAGGTGACCCACACAGTGACCAAGCCCAACCTAGCACAACAGTAGGACAGTGCAGGACTGCCATGTCGGAATCTTTATTAATAAAAAAAGTTACAATAACTTACTCCCTTTATCACACAAAGGGCTCCGTATAAAGAGCTCTGGCCTCCTAAGGTAACACAGGGAAGTGAGAGGTGGGTGCTTTTCTCTTTTCCTCCAAGACAGCAGCCTTCTCCTGACCCCAAGGGGAAGTGTGGCCAGCACAGGAGCCACAGGCCAACAGAGCCTTTGCCACAGGGTCTGGCCCAGGGACAGCCTTCTGTCCCTGCCTGCAGCTGGTTCACAGGCAGCACAGACCAAGACAGGGCACAGATGCTGAGTCTACGGAGACATGGCAGACTGGAAGCAAGAGGATGTGGAAGCTGTAGTGGAGGAGAGAGAAGTGGCTTCTTCTTCCCATAATGCTAAGGAGTCTGTGGAGCACAAAAAGTGGAGCAGCAGGACAGTGGCTGCTTACAGGCAGGGAGAGGTGGGGCTGGCTGGAAGCAGCCTTGCCTGCCTGGCTGCTGCCTCATACGAGGTCTAGCCTGACAGAGGCAGGGGGCCAGCTGTAGCTACTTGTCACACTCCAGATCCTGGGCCCCCTCAGCACCCTGGTAGTGCATCTCACAGAACTCCTGAATGCGACTGCAGGCCTCCAAGATCATCTCCTCAGGCATGGTGACCACTACGCGGAAGAAGTTTGGGTACTCAAAGCACTGAAACGAGAAAAGATGAAGCTGGCAGATTACCTGGGATAGTGCCAGTTTTAGAGCCCTGCATTGGCACCATGAGCTGCATCAGCACATGAATATGGTCAGTGTAGAATAGGAGGGCTTGGTTCTCGCTCCCTTAGACTGTTTTTCCTGTTCCAAGCAAATCTCCCATCTCCATCTGTGTAGACATGATGCTGTGAGGGTGACAGGCCAGAGGACTTTTGTGCAAACTGTGCAGACCAGACTGTGCAGGGAATGGGCTGAAAGGAGTTAGAGAAGGAGAGGGCTGGAAAATATTTAAGGCCCTGTCCATATCCAGTGTTGGAAGTGAATGCAAGGCACAGATGTTCTCAGCTTTCCCTATGTCTGCAGGGGTGGGGGGCTGGAAAGAGACTGAGGAAAGGAACATAGGTGGGAGCAGTCCTCTGAGGGAGCACCTTCGGCAAGGAGGTGTGGGGGTATATGGAGTTCAGGGATACAGCTCTGCCAGCTTGAGAAATACTGGGCAAGCCTGGAGCTGGGAAGATCCTGGCAGCCTGACTGAGGGCTGTTAGTGAGCCAGAAACTGCCACACACAGCACTTGGAGCTGACAGCCAGCTCCTACACACTGTTACAGACCAAGGACACTTGCATACACAACTCCCAGCCTGTCCTCAGAGCTCAGGGATGCAAACCCCCACAGCTTCTCCCACCATGCTTTGGACTTGCAGCTCCTTGGGGCTCTCAGTGTTAGGCTCACCGTGGCTGGCAAGCAGAACACAGACTGCTCCGAGATGAGTCGCTCAGTGAACTCCACATCATTTTCAAACTCTGGGAAATGCTCCATCTCAATCTCAACCTGCAGCAGAGGGATGTAACATGGCAATTAAGGGCACCAAAGCTATCTACAGTGTCCTGGTTTACATACATGGCCCAACAACTTCCCAATCAAGTGCAGCTGTCTGCCCTCAATTTTTGCTCATGACTTGGGCTACCTGGGACGCAAGACAGAAACATATAAATGAAAACTGGGCTTCTCAAAAAGCCTTCATTAACTACCTAAAGCTGGAATTTCAGATAAATGCAGCTTCAGTAAAAAATCACCTGATAGCAAAGACACAGTAACCAATCAGAAGTGAAAAGAAATAAATAAGACATTGAGACAGAGCTTGGTAGAGAACTCAATATGCATTAATAATTCTGTCATGCAAGAAAAGAACTAATGTTTTGGATTAAAATAAAAAGAAATATAGCAAGGTCTAGAATATAATGAACAAAATAAATCCTTGTAGGATGATATAATTGGTAAAATGACATGAAAATGCTAAAATCTTCAATAAGTATTTCTTTTCCATATTTGGAAAGAAGGCGGCTGTCCATCTCTCGAATACAGGGCTATTCTGGCCATTTGTTTATAGAATCCTAGAATGGTTTTGGATTGGAAGGGACCTTAAAGCTCATTTAGTTCCAATGCCTACACTATGGGCAGGGCTGCCACCCACTAGATCAGCTTGTTCAGGGCCCCATCCAGACTGACTTTTATAACCAAAGATGATTTCAAACATCTCATGAAAATATTCTTAAACAGATAATTTGAGAGATAATTTGCATACAGAAGTTCTGAAGAGCTAGTAGAAAACAAAAATAACCACATGATTTAATTTGAAATAGATGGTCAGCTACTGCAGAAATACAGTAAGTGTGAAAGAATCTTAGAGCTGTGCCTCTACATAAAAAGCATAAGCAAAATGACCTGTATAGCTCTGGGTAAAACTGGAAACAGGGTCAAGCGATAAGGATTTATCTATAGAAATGAGTGAGACAGATACTGCAGTATTCTCCAGTTCTGGAGTCCACATTTTAAGAGTGAATGAAAAACTGGAGACATTAGGGTCAATAAAACAATAAAACAGAACAATAAAAAAGGAAAACCAGAAAAATTTAAAATGTGTTAAAGTGTCATAAATGTCTCAATTGAGCTTGATGAGATGAAAAAGGAAATTTCAGCACATTATAAACTTTAAAGCAAACAGGCACGGGAAAAGGCAGAAGAAGAGGCGACACCACAGGCAGAAGATAGGCATGCTGGTATGAAGAAGGCTGCATCTTCTACGGGAGGTATGATAATCTGCCTCGTTGTATAGGGGCTTCCCGTTGCCAGCTGGCTTCATATCCGGGTAAAACAGCCTTGTCTTGCAAAGTACATGGAGTTCTGTGCAGGAGCAAGTGGGTGAAGTGTACCAGCCTCTGGTCTGTGAGCAGTGAACATGTCCTGGCCTTCTAAAGTGACCAAGGGATGCATTTACCACACCGGACAATATGAAAATGCACAGTAACAGAGACCTGGTGACAAGTACCAATCTGAAACACCGACCAGCTCTGGCAACCAGACCTAGTGTGAGTGTTGGTGATCCTCACTTACCATGAGGTACATGGCTCCGGCAGGCCTGACAGGCTGAAGGCCAGGGATAGCTGATAACGCAGCGTAACAAAGGTCAGCATTGGACTGAAAAGCAACAAGGAGAAATTTCAAAACAAGAGAAATTCCAGGAAGCAGCTCAACAAATGGAAGCCAAACTCTGGACTGGGACTATGAACAGGTTTGCCTACTGCAAATAAAGGGACAACAAATGCAAACAGCATGGGAGATCATGGCCTTGCGTACAGCAGGTGTTACTGAGCTGAACTCAGCAAGTCAATGCCAAACTCCATCCCCTGGGTCAGCAGCTCCAGCTGCAAAGCTAGGCTGCCTGAAACTTATCACAGCCAGTATTTCTGCCCGTTACAATGTCTCCTGCTGGAATTTGATTTGTTGGGCCATCCTAATCACAGCCAAAACTGCATCTCCAAGTGGGGGGGAGGAGGGGAATGGTGACGAACTAGAGAGAAAGGACTCCCTCCAACAGACCTTCTTGGTCTGTTACAGCCTGTTTACCTTGAGGATGCTTAGGGTGTTGTGGTAGAACTCAGGTGGTGTTCGGTGCAAGATACGCTCCAGTGCTCCTTGGACAATTGTACACGGTCCTAGGATCCTTTGACTCAGTCTTAAAAGGCCATCCCTGATCTGAGAAAACATCATATTTGCCGCTTAGATAGTGTTTCCCTAAAGGAAAGGAACAGCTCCAAGGCCCACTTCCTGTATTTCTACAGCTGTTCACACCCCTCTCTTCAGTGAGCATACAGAGGACTAAAGAACATTTGTTTGACTATGTGCCAGGCTTAGAAGACCATTTACAGTGTCGTTCTCTGTTCCTCTGTTGCAGATTGAAATGCCAACAGAGACAACTTTGGAGCTTCCCAATCTGACTCAAACCAGGGTGGAATACAGATAACACAAATAAAGCCAGAGCTGTTCCAAATACAACTTTGCATTTCCCTTAGGTTTGTGCCCACAATCCACACTTTCAAAGCCAGGTAAGGACAATCAACATTAGCTTTTCTGCTCACTCATTTGGTCCTCTCTTCTCCCTCCTCCTCTGCAGAGAGCCTTCTAGGTGGAAAGGTCACTGCAGTAGATGGTTGTCCTTGTAACACAGCTGAAAAATAGCCAGATAAAGTACTGGCAGCACTGCAAGGTGCTTTGTTCTACTTTTAAGAGAAACCATGTAAGAGCACATAGACACCACACATGGACTCCACATGCCGGATAAGCCATGCTATACTTTCAGTGCACACTGGAGCTATTTGAGAAGTTAGAAGCGCAGAAAAAAGGACGAGGCATACATTAATGAGCAGCAGAGACACGGAGTTACAGTGTAGATGTGGGTAGAAGGCCATGTCTGGGAGCAGATGGAGTAAGGAAGGGACATGAAGAGCCTAGAGGCGCAGAAAAGCACATAAGCACAATTGGGTGACACCCACATGAGAACAAAAGAGCAGTACCTGCCTGTATCAGTTAAAGACCTGGTGATCCACATACTGAAGACTTTGCGTGTTTGTTGCCATGACAGCAACACTCAGCGGTTCTCACCTCATTACCAAAGATGTCTCTCCTGTCATGAATTAGGATCCAGCCCATCCGCCAGCCAGGGACTAGCCATCGCTTTGCCAAGCCACCACAGGACAAGATTGGCACATTTGTGCTGAGAGTTGCAATGGGTTCATACTTGCAGTCAGCAAACACCTATGACAGGAGACTGTGTTAGGGCTGTCTCTGCCTCTTACTGTGAGAACTGTGGGCATGTGCATGAGGCTTAAAAAGAAGGGATGCAGGGAAGTGATGGGAAATCAATGGTGAAAACTCACATCTTCAAAGTATGAACATGGTAAGTGCACTCACATAAAAGCAAGCCGTTTGGGAAGAGGAAGGGAGCTGGACAAGACAGGTTCCCCTAGAACTGGGCACCAAAGGAGTAGGAGCTCCAGGCATGGACCCAGGCACAGGGGAGTGGAGCTGTCCCTCAGCTCTAGAGACCTGGCTGCCATGGCCAAGGATTACGTGCATCAAAAAGGACAGGTAGCATTGGGAGTGCAAAGGACTGCAACTGACACTCACCATGTCTCCGTAGATCTCATCAGCCAGGATGGGCACACACTGTCTTGATGCCACTGTGGGAGAGAGGGCATTCAGCCTGGCCACCCTCCATCCTCCATGGGAACAGATTTGCCCTTTGCTGCAGGGCCTGGCAGGGCTCTGAAGGACTCTCTGTCTCAGGGCACAGGGTCCCTATCTTCCTACCTACAGACTGTTCATTTGGAGAGCCTGACCACTGGGGATCTCTGCCCTGACTCAGCCTAGTTCTGCTCCAATTGGTGGGAACTGGCAGCACAGCCCTCCCTGTCAGGACAGGGCTCAGGAAGCACAGGGCTCCTGTGAACACTCCCCCTGCAGAGCCAGAGGGGACAAATGAGCAGTCTAAGTCTTGCCCAGATAAGGCAACACCTTCACACTGAGCAAGCCCTCATTCCTGAGGTGGAGTCAGTCAGAAGCAAAGCCCTGGGCCATGGTGCTGCAGTGATTGAAACATGAGCGATGGGGACAGACACTAGACTGCAACCATGCCCCAGGCCCCAGAAACACACAGGCAGGCTCACCTGCCAGGATCTCCTGGAGGTGGCTCTTGCTGAACACGGAGCCACAGGGGTTCGATGGATTGTTCACAATGAGGCAAGCTGTCTTCTCATCCACCAAAGACTCCAAGTGTTCCAAATCAATTTCCCAGGCCTTCTCTGGCTAGTGAAGTGAAGAGAAGGGGAAGTAAGAGCTGAGGAACTGGACTTGCCACACAAGGTCAGGTGTGCCAGGGCACCCAGCATTACTCATGTCCCCTTCACCCACTTCCCAGGCAGGGCCAGCATAATTCTGAGAGGAGAAATGTCCGGGCTGCCCCTTCCAGGCCTGCCACCACTTACCAAGAGGTTATAGAGTTTGACCTCTATCCCCATAGACAATGCCAGAGTCTTGTAGAGGGAGAAGCCAGGCCGTGGCACCAGGATGTTCTGGCCTGGGTTGGCCAGCACTGCCAAGGCAAGCTCTATGGCCTGGCTGCAGCCACTTGTTAAGATGACATCCTGCAAAGAGCACAGACAGGTCAGTGGGAAGCACAGCCACTCTGAAGTACTCCAGACACACAGCAGTGACATAACATCCAGGCTCAGCTCTGCCAGGTAGAGCTTCTCAGCCAAAAAGACAGTGCCTGAGCCTGGCTGAAAGCAGAAAGACTTTAGCTGGTGGAAAGCGCAACCTCCTCCTGGGGAGGGTGGAGGTGAAGGGCTCAGGGAAGGGATGAGAGCAGTAGGAGGCCACCTTGGGACAAGGTGATTTGGATAGCCTTTAGTTCTGTAACTGGGCAGGGAGGGAGAGCTGGGGTAGGGCCCCCATGCCCCATGGTCTGCAGGCAGCAGCACCCTGTCTGCACTGCAGTGGGAGCACCTTGGCTGTGCACCAGTACCTGGGCCTTCAGTGGTGCCTCTGGGCAGTTGTAGTATGCAGCCACAGCTTCCCGGCAGGATTGGTAGCCTGAGGAAAGAGGAATCAAACATGGAAGGGAGGTTTTTACAGATTCTTTCCTTCTTCTTAACAGTACTGTTTCTTTCTTCTTACCAGTACAAGGCTCACAGCTGCTGCCCAGCCAGGGAAAGCCCATTTGGTGGTGTCCCAGGGTGGCAGAGACTTTCCTGCCTCAGGCCAAGCACCATGCAGCCCCAAGGTTGGGCCAGGATAGCCAAGAGCAGGGACAAACTTTGGGCAGGGAGGCAAGCTCTGGCCCCAGCATGTCCTAGGGACAGAACTGACAGGAGCAGAATGGAAGGTAGCCCGGGAGTTTTCTGAGCCAGAAGGAAGCCAAGTGTGATGACATGGCTTTCACTGTTTAGTGATGGCACTGGGGCAGCCCTCCCTGTCACCACATGGAGGGTCCCATGATGCAGGTGTGATCTATGCTCTGTGCACGCTTTTGGCACTAACTGCAAACAAGGCTCATGGTGTCAGTGAAGTCAGGGAGTCCAAGGGGAGTCCTGGCTAAGGCAGAACTGAAAGGAGCTTGGCTATAACCCACAGCAGGGACACACAGTCCCAAGCCCTTCTGGGTTCTTGATACCCTGTCTGCACCAATGGCTGGGGCAGCAAACAGTTTCTGCAGGAGCTCTGGGTCTCACACAGCCCATGCAGGAAAGAGCACACAGGTGTATCTGGGGGATACACATACTTGTGTATTCATGTGACTATTGGTGAGGACAGCTGTAGGATACTAATGGAAAGATGTCTGTTGGCTCCGTATACCTGCTGTGGGGTAGGAGCTGGCACATGCCTTCATCCAACTCTCATAGGATGAGCTTTGTCAACTTACCAACAGATGGTGCATAACCATTGTACTGTCCTGAGTCCAAAACCTCCTTCACAGCCCGTGTGACCTCATCATTTGTGGGAAGGTTTCCAAAGGCCGTCGGGTCTCCTTTTCAAAGATTGAAAAAATAGTAAAGTTCTCACTGATCTGTGACAGGCACAGAGCTGTGTGGTTGTCTGACCTACCCCTTGGTGTTCGCACAAACTTTGTGCTTCAGAGCCCTGCAATCTGCCAGCCACACAGTTTGACCCGAATACCTGGTGGCTTCAGCCACAGGACTATGCTCACCTAAGGACAAGGAGATCATGGCTTTCTTTGGGTTGGGTTCCACCTTCATGCTGTCTACGATGGCTCGGATGGGATTGAAAGTCTTCTTTGACATTTCGGAAGCCCTGACAGCCCATCTTGGCTTCCGACCCTTCGCCTTCCCTGGTGATATGGTGTTCCCAGTGCTCTTGAGATGAACATCCAGCATAGGGGCATGATCTCCATGGCCATTCACTTGGATCAGGTACGAGTCCATCCTGAGAGCTGTCAGTGCAAAGTGAATTTCCTGGGCTTAGTTAACACATGTGAAACAAGGAATCTGTCCACTTGGGGATGCAGCCCATAAGTAAAACTTCTGAAAGCTGTAGACCCTACCTACTCCCTATGGACAAAGCAGTAGCAGCAAGTAGGGCTGTATTTGGTGCCAGGATGTAGTGAAACCCCAAGCATAAGTAAGAGAGCAATACAGTGGGAAAGATAAAAGCAATTATCTGTGTTAGCTCCACCATTGCCTAGCATGGACCTGCTGCAGTGAGAAGGAGAAAGCCCCGCTAAAGCCAGCAGCCAAGAATTAGCAGCATGTTGTAGTCACTGCTTGACTGCAGATTCAGTATTCCACTGACAGAAGGACTTTACCCCCACAGCTAACAACTTGCACACCTCAACCTGAAAACACAAGGGCCGGCCCACTATGTGTGTCCATATCTAGAATGTTCCTCTAGTCTACAGACAGAAATGCAGCACTATAAATCAAATACCAGATGCCAAAAAGGTAGCTCTTCTTCAGTGTTATCAGGATGCACTGGGCAGCAGCAGGATAGAGGTTAGACACTTACTTCTGTCGGCAGAGAACAGCCCAGCCCAGAAAGCCTAGAGCAAAAGGCAGTGCTTAGGAAATGGAACAAGGCTGGTACGGCCAAGAGGGAAATCCAAGAGGCAGCACCTGCCCCAAGCAAAGCGCCTGTAGTCCCACCTGAAGCTGAGTAACAAGCAAGGCATAGCAGAGGAACAGCTGCCTTCAAGACCCAAAAATGGACACAAAAGTGACTTACACATCCCAGCATGTTATACCCAGAACATCAGCTAAACCAGGCAGGAAGAGTCTAACTTACAAACTGCTGATGACTCAGGGCTTTCCACCTGCAGGTTAGAGATAGGGCACAGAGCAGGCAGACCTCCTGAGACATAAAGTCCGTTCTTGCTGATACTGGCACGCTACCTTGTAATCCTGCCACAAACTGCTTATGCCTTCTATTCTATCCTATTTCTCTGCTCCACTGAAAAGCAATTCAGTGAACAGTGGCCCTTTCCTGATGGTAGTTACATAGCCCCAGACTCGCAGATACAGCACAGCTTCCCCTTCCTTGCCACACAGACTGAGCCAGAAGGGCTGTAGTGTCGCCTAGTTCAGGCAGGATTTGCTATCCGAACAAATTTCTCACTGTTTCAGTGAAGTATGCACCTAGAGATGCCCCATACTGTTGCAGTTACTCTACCAGCTGTGCCTTATTAGGCCATTTATAGCAACTCAGGCTGATCCAACAGGGTCACAAAGCAAGACTTCAGCTTTTCTGCTGAAGCCTTCTGGGTTTCCTTTCTACCAGAAGAAAGTCAGTTGAAGAAATATACAGCAGGGTTGCACAAAAAACTGAGCCTAGAAATGAGCCGTGTATCTCAATTCAACAGCCAGGCTGTGTCCCAAATACACAGTCTATTCTAGCAGAGCCCTTACACCACCCTGCAACATGGTTCTCCTGAAACCTGGAGCTGCAGACACAGGCACAATACATACCTTCAATGCAGGCAGCCAGGGAAGAACTCCCTACTACCCCCCTGAAAGAAGAAAGGCACCAGAGCACAGCACTTTACCTTCTACAGCACAGACAGGGAGACACAAACAAGCCTGGGGGTCCAGTCCCTAGTTTTCATTCGGGACAAATCCCCTTGAGAGGAAAGTCCTGTGAATTCTTGCCCATGAAATAATCCCCAAAACTGGGCGTTGAGACTGAATCATTTAGCCATTGGCTCGTAGAGAGGGTTGCTCTCCCCACCCAAAAATGACCTCTCCTCCCCTTTGCAACTGTAGTCACTTCAAACACTTGGAACATGGCTGTGCATTAACTCTTTCTGGGAGCAGCCTAAGGACACAGCTTGGCTTCCTGGAGTGCCTGGGCTGCCATTCTTTGCCACCACTTTCCTCAGTCTGCAAACACTGCTGGGGGCAAATCTGCAGAGTCCAGGTATTCCAGCACTAGCACCTTGCAATTCACTGAGAGTGGACTGATGGACTGTAAAGCCTGAGGAAGCCATCGGTCTCTCCTGATCTCAGAGATTCTGGGATCCCAGTGCACCAGCTGACAAACAGCAGTTCGTGGCTTCATTACAACTGGGAGGCATCTTGCTCCAAAAGCTAAAGGGAGGAAAGCACTTCCCTAGCCAGTGTTTTGGAGGCACCAGGACCTGAAGGATTAAAGGAAGCTCAAGTTGTCATTGGTTTGGAGAGTTTTTCTGCCTTTCCCTTTTCTTTATTTTTTTGGGTTGCTGCAAGACCCAAGTGAACTCATAATTCTGGCAGCCAGCAGAAACTATGCAATTCTTCCCTCTCTGATGGTTCTGCAAACCATAGATGATACCATTCCCAGAAGGCCCTTTTTTGCTAAGTGATGTGAACCTATGCCTTCCTGCCTCATAATGCCTGCATGGCTAGGATAAATGAGAGGCATATGCATTCTTCCTGCCTTCCAAGGGCTGCTCCAAGTCTTCCTTTATTGCCATAGCAGCAAAGGGCCAGAGACGGAAGAGTTCCTCAGAGACAAGAGGGACTTGCCAATCTTTGAGCAAACAGACTGCTGATGCCTTCACTGCAGAGGCCAGTGGTCACCGTGACTTTTACCTGTTTATACCTGGACCTCAGTTGGAGGAGGAAGGACCTTGCATTCAACTCATGCTCACTACACAAACAGCAGTAAGGCTGTACCTCCCCAGGTGCAAAGAGTGACCCCTTCCCTCAGTGCTGTGGGTGGGGTGACACTGCTGGGGAGCCATGACCTGCTGTTGATCCCAGTACTGCAGTGGGCACTCCTGAGGCCACAATGGGGGCCGAGGATTCAGGGCTGGAGGGAGGTTGGGAGGTGTGGAGTGCAGCCAGAAGGTCTAGCCAGGATCCTCAACCCCAGACTGGAGGGCAGACTTCTCATTGCAACCACCCTCAAGCCTATGGACAAGGAATAGCACCTTTCAAAACCCTTTCACAGAGAAACATCTTGTATTGAAGTTGTTTGGACTGCTTTCTGCTGACGACTGCAGAGTTTCTCTCTTCTTTTGACTGAAACCTGACATGAGTAACCTTCGGAAGTTTATGCAGGCCCTCTCCAAGCACCTACAGGTTTTTTTCTCACTTCCCCCAGCTGGCCTCATCTCTTGCCATGCTGCAGCCCTGGCAGGGTTAAACATGGCATTTGGAGGCCTCAAGGACGATGCTGCATGTTCTGCCTAGCAACAACCCCCAAACTGACGCAACTGGAGCTCTACCCGTCACACTGCACACAGCAGTGGGGTTCAGCGCAGGGCACAGTGGAAGGCTGCTGCCAAGAGGGGGGAATATGTGGCTCTGAAGACTTAGGAAGGCTCAGTTACATAAGGCTGGGAACCTGATGAGAAGCAGGGTGAAGACAGCAGTGTACAACGGCATCAGTGAGTTTCTCCTGTTATTACAATGCCCTTCTCCTCTCACTGCATGACTCCAGTCCTCCAGATGCTCTCACGTGGGGTATGCAGCCCCTATCCTCCCACTCCTCATTGTGCACAGGGCCTCCTAGGACCAAAGCATGAACTCACAATTCAGCACTTTGTATTCTAGAAATATGGCCAAGCCATCCTTCTATGGTGCGGTGGAAGAGGCAGCCACACCCTGCAGGATGCATTTCTGCCAGCAAGGCTGCTGTCTCTCTGGACCATCAGGCCCTATGCTCCCCACTAGCACCTCACTCCACTGACTTGCCTCCGCCCTCTGTAGATTGCTCCTCTGTCTCAGCAGGTCAACCCCACATACCTCTTCAGCTCCCTCTTTCTTGTGTAGCTTGAGCAATTGATTTTTATCTCTTCCCAGTGGAAGGAGAAACTAGTGTTTTATGGTACCACCCTTCTCTGGTACCAGGTCTCCCAGAGTCCCACTCCTGTGAGCAGAGGCGAAGCCAGTAAGAGCAAGCAGTTTGGCTTCCAGACTGAGCTGCAGTCACAAAGCAGGACTGACAAACAGCTGCCTGAGGGGAGCACAGGCTCAAGCATCACTACACTGACAAACCTGTCTCTGTCAGGCTGCAGGTAGGTCATACACAAGGATAGTTTTGCAAATTCAGGGTGCACTACTGCAGGGACAGACACCCAACTAGTACTCTGCACAAAAATCCACCAGGGTCAGTAACAAATCACTTCACTAGTTACCTCCTTATATTTTGCTTTTATTTCCAGCAATTTATGTCTGCTCCTTTCAGACACTGGTACAGCGCCAACCAGTTCAGGGTTTGTGTGTATCCTAATCTCTGTTTGGTCCCTGCATTCCTACTTGAATCAGTTTTTAGTAACCAATGATATGATTTTTTCCTTACCCCCTTTTTTTTTTAATCAATTTATTATTAAGGTCTCAGATAAGCAAACAGCAATAAAGCCTCCATATCTCTCATGAATGTTGTGTTTGTTTATTGATTCTGACAGCATCATTATAACACTGCAGCAGGTTTTCTGACAAGGCACAAACCTTGTCCCCGACAGGTCAGGTCACACAGGCACTCTGAAAATGCATATTTTCAGAGTTAAAGCTGTCTGACGGTGTAGGCAGGGCTGCTGTGCCAAACCTGCACATATCAGCATGAGTCTCTGATCAAGTGATGGTGATGCTTGTGCCTCCAGCCATCTTAATTGCTGAAATGGAGCATAGCACCTGTTACCTCTTCGCATAATCAGAGCACAAAAATCAGTTCCAAAAAAGCCCAGCTATGTTCTCCAAAGCTGTGCAAACACTGTGTTTAAGAGCCAGAAAGATGGCACAATCCACAAAGAGTGGCTCAAAGCCAATAACGAGGTAATTAAAAAGTTTACAGTAGCTACAGTTTATCTATCTGCCTGTATTCAGGATCAATTTTGATTTGATCTCCGAAAAAAATCTGAAATACACTGAAATCGCACAGTCTAGCTAGAGATGCCTATTCTGGAAAAGCATCCTGTGTATCGCAAGTGGCTTGCAGGATGCTCTTGCCGCCTGTGTGAACTGCGCTTTGGAAAGCTGAGCACTGGCATCTAGGGGCTGTCTGGTGTCTGCATTTCTTTTGGAAGGGGAACAAGGTGGCTCCACAGTGTGCAAATGGAGGGCATTACAGGAGGGACAGGGACACTGCCCAGGCTCCTGGTAGAACTCTGCTCTGCAAGCCCTGGGCAGATTGAAAACAGCTGCATTAACACACCTTAACGAGCACTGTCTCCTACTATTTGCCATTTCCCTCCATCAAGAAAACCAGGGAATATAAAAAACAAGAGCTTTCATGATTATGGCTTCTTGTGTGCCTCCCACAACACCAGCACCCAAAAATGCACTGCAGCAACCTGATAGCAGCTGTGCTGGGCATGACAGACTGCACTCCGCAGCCACTGACCACTGTGGTGCTGGGAGGGGACAGAGTCCATCAGGTACAGGAGCCTTTGCTTGCTCAGCCTGGGCACTGAGTCCATTGCAAGCACGTTGAGAGACACAGAGTGCCTCCAGGTTTGTGGGGAGTTGGAAGCACCAGTGAGCTACAGGCCCAACAGCCACAATTAAAGACTTGCAACTCCTGTTACAGATGCTGAGAGGAATGTTCCACAAACTGTGAATGTTACTGGTTCCTGAGTACAGTGAAAGACATCTTGTCCAGACTTGTGTCTGTTTACATCCAGGTAAATATTATCCAGGTAAGTGCATATCCTGTGTTTGACTTATGACTTCAGAGACTTGAGCGGTTGCATGATATGTCATGGCAGCTGTCCTCCAATGGCCTTGGAGCCACTGGGACAGTGACCAGCCAATGGGGGTGGGGTGGAAAGGGGCACAGTGGCTTTGTGGGGTGAGATGACACTGTGAGCTTGCAGCGGGTGGCGTGGGCAGCACCAGCACTTCCTTGTCACAAGAACACAGACAGGCCAGCCTTCTCATGACTGAATTAGAGCCCCATTGATGAAAACCTACCATCTGCCTGACTAATCCACTCCTGTAACAACTGCTCATCTCCTTATAAAATAGTGGAGTTGGAGTGTGTGTGAGAAACATTGAGGGCGCCTAAAGTACATCCCTTTTGCTTCAAGCTAACCTTTCTTTTTCCTGACCATGCCAACAACAGATAAAGTGAACAAAATATTTCCCTGCTTTTGACAGCAGTTTTTTACAAGTTTGCAAGTTGTTTAGACATCTCTCTATTAACAAGGTTGCAAGTTGTTAAGAGACACTTGTTATTTCAAATGAGATTTCTGTGATCAACCTTTTTCTCATAGGCTGTATTTCTAGAGATTTCTTTTGCTTTCTTCTGAATCCCCTCCAGCCGATCCACTTGCCTCTGGAAACACAGTGTGCAAGACTGAGGCCAAGCCAGTGGTGAAGCAGGGGCAGAAGAATTTCTTCACGCATCCAACATGTGACACTCCTGTTCATATACCCTAGAAATGTTAGTTTTTTCGCAACAGGATGACATAGTGGACTTGAGTTCAGTTTGTCATTCACAATAACCTCCAGTTCTTTTCTACAGTACTGCTCTATCGTCATCATGCTGCACTCATTGTCCCTGTGATTATTTATTTATGTGGGACGGTCAATAAATCTGGTTGTGGTGTTCAGCAGTGATTGTGCTACAGCTCCCAGTTGCCTCAAGCTGGAGAATATGAGGCAGTTCATGACTTGCTCCTACCACTTTACCCTCCAAGTTCCCAGGGAGGGCACTGAACCAGGTCAGAGCACTTGGTCCATGGCAAGCCAAACCAGGCCCTTGTCTCCCTTAGTGCAGCAATGATATCAGAAGTAGCCAGAAACAAAGAAGCCAAAATAATAATAATAAAAAATAATTACGAAGAGAAGCCAAAACAGGTGAAGATTGATACTGTTATATACTGTTATAGCCTTCCTATTGCTCTGTTCTGCTGACTGGTATTTGCTGCGGTGAGAATAAGAACCCAGAAGATGATGCTGACCAAGTTCAGCTACGGTACTTTGAGCAGGAGTGAAGTGACACCAAGCATGTTTTTAAGATTTCCCATTACAGCAACAGAAATGGAATAAGACTGACTCACTTCTACAATATCTTGAAGTTTGTACCTCATTTTTTAGCAGCAAACGCTCCAGCAAAACACTGAGCACAACTCCAACAGAGCAATACTTCTTAGCTCTGACTTTGAACAAGTAAATTACACACAAATCTAAAGAAAGTTTTAGCTCAGTTTGCTGGATGACCAGGAGAAACACTCTGCATAAGAAACACTTATTTCATCCCTTCTTGTGACTCATGATTATTTGACTTAGCTCTTCATGTCCCTTTCATGTCAGTTAAAAGCTCTACTAAGCAAAATGGCACTGTGCATGATCCTAAAAGTTCACAAAGGATTGCTAAAACTTTTAAACCCATCCAGCAAAGAGGCCTGGTTTCTGGCACATCAGCATAAGTGATGCAACACATACAGATGAAAAGCTGGGTGCAACAGCCTCACCACTGAGCATCTGCACTATCTCCAGAGTCCTTGTCCTAAGCTCTCTATGGATTCCCCATTTTCTAACTTAGGACACAACTTCTGTCCCCTCTATCTGAACTGGACATTGAAACAATGGTTCTTTTGTTTTCCTTCTCTCTTACCTCAACTTAAGTAAATTTTAAGATGCATTTTCAGATCTCCAGTCCTTTGTGGAATCAGGTGAAGTGTTGAGGAGAGTGTTTTCCCACAGTGCTGAGGTGAGTTTATAGGCTTTTCACCATATAACTCTATAGAGTTACTGCTGTTGCTCCTGCAAAGACAGAAGGGTGAAACAGTCTTACTGTTGCCACCAGTCTTACAGATGGAGAAAATGTATTTCTGCATCTTAGAGACAAATTTGGACCTCTCAGGGCACATATTCAGGTATTCTGTCTGAGACCTTATAGTGTAACTGTTTCCCTAAAAATATCTGTTTTCCTAAATGCAATGAAAGTATTTCTTTGCAATTTTTTTGCTGTAGAAGCAAAGAGCTTTTACAGGCAGTGTTTGGTCAAACTCTTGAATAAAAGCATTTGCTCTGAATGTGGAGTTTTCTGTGTTTCCCACTGTATTTCCAAATTGTCCTGCTGTTTACTTTTCTCCCTTTCCTGAATCAGCTCTGCCCTTACCAGCCCTCAGAAATGTTGACGCTTGTGCATGGGTGAGATCCTGGACACCTGCCTTCACTCCAACCACCACCAATAAGCACAGGAGTGATTAATCACCTTCTCTGCTGGAAGGTGATAGATGCTGTGCTAAGGAGTCTGTCAGGATGGCAAGACAGACTGGCAGCAGTACATTATTGTCAGTAAAAAGGTCCCATCATAGGTGGCTGAAGTGGCCTCCAGCAAAAAGACACAAAAGAGGTCTATCTGGTTCTGTACGGCTAAATATAAGGTAATGTATCTGAAGAAAATTACCTGAATGTGGTCTCCGAAGTGCCGAACTGGAACCTGATAGTTGCACTGCAGGACAGATCCCAAGGTGTGAGTGACTGTACCTGGAAACACGGGCCCTGTGCTGGGGTAGTTGGAGAAGCAACAAAATGCTGTGCATTGCCAGGACAAGACAGACACAGTTGTTTTGCTGTGATGTAAACTGCGGGTGCACTTGTGTCTTGAAGCTGCATGGAGGTGCAGTCACTGCATCACAGGGTGGGTTTAGGGGAGTTACAGCAGGCCCAGAGAGGCTGGGACTGGGGTTTCATAAGGAAACAGAGAGGCACAGTCAAAGTTTACAGAGGCACGAGGTGGCAGAAAAGCTGCATAAAGAACACTCACCAAAACTCACAACACAGGAAAAAGTAGAACTCGTAAAATTGTGAAAGTTTAATTAGTTAAATTTAGTCAGTTTCCAGCAAGTTGGGTACTAACAAGCATGTTCTGTGGCAGGTAGAAAACCTCGGGGCGTTATCGCCACAAGGAGCTGCGGGTGGAAGAGAAGGGGAGCGGACACACACGCCCAACAGCTGGTGAACCGTGCGCAGGTGCCGGAAGAGCTGAGCACCTCCAGACGGGGCAGGGCCTGGCCGGGCTGGAGCTTCCACCACTCTCGAGAAGCGCTGGCGGGGCTGAGGCGAGCGGATGAGACGGAGTTCACCGCGCCGGCACTACCCCGGGGTGGCCCGGCCCGGCCCCCAGTCCCCAGCGCCGGCGGAGCGGGGCCGCGCCGGGCCATGGCGGAGCGGGACTGCCCCCGTGCCGCGCGTGGGGGACGCGCCGGGGCGGGCGGGCGGTGAGAACAGCGGGAGGTGAGGGGAGCGAGCGGGAGGTGAGGGGAGCGGGCGGGCGGGCGGGCAGCCGCGCGGCGTCCGCGTCGGCGCCGGGGCTGAGCGGCGTCATCTCTCCTTAGCGCCGTACCCGGAGCAGAGGCGGAGGGGCCGCGGGGAAGCCGCGCCGTGCCGGGGTCGCTGGAGCGCCTCCGCTGGCTATACCTGCGCACGGGCCGGGGTGAGCGCGGCCGGCGGGAGCCGCTCCCTCCGTCCTGCGGAGCGCAGTGCCTGGCCCGGCTTCCTCCCGGGCGCTGCTCTGCGGTCGCGGACTCATCTCGGCCTCCCCTCCAGCCTGCTGCCAGATGATGGAGGTCCTGCTCGCCGCCCTGATCCTGGTCTGCAGCTCCGTGTCCGGTGGCTCGACGGGAGGATATACCGGCCTCCCCGCCATGGGGGGCATCTACTACTACCAATACGGCGGGGCCTACAGCGGCTTCAGCGGAGCGGAAGGGGAGCGAGCCCAGCAGCTTGACCAACGTTTCTACTTACTGAAGCTGCCCATTGCAAGGGCAGCAATGGCCGTGGGAGGGTGTCTCCTGGTCTTCCCTTGTGTTCTTATTTTGGTTGGTGTTCTACGCCTACCGTGGCATTTCCCAGCATGGCTGCTAATTGAATGCACCCTGTACATAGTGATTGCAGTTGGCACAGGGCCTGCTCTGTACTATTTCTTCCATTCTCTGCTGAGTGTTTATAATTCATCAGTGTGCAAAGAGAGAGAGCAGCTTTATCAAAGCAAAGGCTATCAGGGCTTCTGGTGCAGCCTGCATGGGGCAGAGATTGCTGCTGGTCTCTTGGGCTGCATGGCTGCCATGGCATACCTGCTCAGTGCAGGCCTAGCTGTCAGAGATTACAGGACAGTTCATGAACAGAAACAGAAGCCACTGCAATTATAAGAGCTTTCAAATGATTCCTCCACTCCAGTAATGGGCTGGATTTTTGCCAGTCTCCTTACTGAGATGAAGCAGTATGGTGTCCTTCCTTCTGGACAGTGCAGCCTTAATGCTAGAGAACATTCATCAAACTGGCATAGCTTTAAATAGGGTAGAGTTAGGCTATTCCTAACTTGAATTTGCATTATTGAATTATTGGTGACTGAAAGCTGATCCAGTGGGTTGTCTCCTGCTTCACAAGGCAGCCCTTCCATCCCACTATTAGATGTCCCGTTCTCCAGTGAGGGCTTCCTACAAGTACTGCCACTACATGCTTCTGCCAATGAACAGCTTTTTGTAGCTTAAACTGTCTTTACAAAAGACATGTGACTTGACTGAGAAAAAAACTCTTATAAACAAGTGATCAAAGCCCCTGGTTGTGGCAGCTAAATACTGCTTCCTTGTAGGTCTCTTGGAATTAACAGACTGGTGTGAACATGACGTTTATAAGGCCATGAAAAAAACCCCACAAACTCAGTCTACCTTGTGACACAATGCCTTTTCAAACTCCTGGAGAGGGCCCATTTTTGTATGAAATGGTCTTTTTATATAACTTGTATACAAGAGTTTTGCTTAAAAAGATACCCTGAATTGGGATAATCAGACAAAAGCTTTATGAGATCAAATGGGTGGTTGAATATAGAAGTATACTGTTTTCAAAATACATTTTTAATGTACAAGTTCGAGAAATTAGATGCTGCTCTTATTATTTCTTTTTTTTAGAAAAACTTCTTATAGGAATTTTACTGGGAAAAATAGCACTAGAATCACCAACTCGTGCCTCAAAATGAAATGCCACTTCAGAGCAGCGTCCACTATGTGCATTTTTCATATGAGGATGGAACCACCCCAGTCTCACAGATAAGTTCTGCCCATATTAAAAAAACTAAACACACTAGAAACATGCTTTGCCTTGGACACAGCTCTTTCACTGGCACCATTACTAAATCCTCACAATTACCAAAACCATGGAACGTTATTAGAACTAGAGACACAAAATTAAAACAGATGCCAAATAGGAACACACTAGGTGCTTTGGGGTTTGTTTGATTTCTTCCGCCTTTTAGTAGTTAAATGCACTGAGTGTCTCAGCACAGGGATTTATGTGGACAATCCATCGTGGTCCTATTTCTGTTAACATTTCTGTACTTCCTCTTGCTGCAGCTACTTCTAGAGCTGTACAGTGCTATTGAGAGCAAGTTCACAGGGCAGATTCCTCTAGCAGGAAACAGAAAGCTGCCTTAATAATTGGTAAGTCTAATTCTACCCTCACAGTGCTCTACAAGAAGTTTTTGTATGGAAGGCTGATGAGTGAAGTAGCACATAGAGCTCAGTGAACCTGCAGCACAGCTGCTGCTAGACACAGCTACCTTTGACTGGGATATTGCAGAGATTTCTTCCAGCACAGTAACAGAGTAAGCTGTTAGATGAAAGTAAAAATCTTTATTGCTAAGTCAGCTGAAAATCCAATGCAAAAATACTCTTCCTTCCTGAACTGCTCTGTACATCTGAATAAAGAATCAATGTCAATGGACCAGTGTTTTCCAACAATCTTACGTTATTTGCCTTTCCAAAGCAATACATAGGTCACGGTGCTGAGGGTGCATTCACTGGACAACCTACTCCCATACACAATAAAAACAGGGATTGTTAAAGGTGCATGCTAGAGTGGGATACAGAAAATACTCTCCTTTTTAAAAACAAAAAAAAACATGAAAAAAGATTACTTAGTAAACAGTTGGTACACTGCAATATTTAACATGCGCCAGGTCATATGAGTCAAGTTTAAAAAAGTAACATTTTAAAATGTGAAAAAAGAGGAAAAATACAGTTGAGTCTTCAGAGAGCAATAGAACAGCAGACAACAATTGCACAAGACCAAAGAGGTGATCTACTGCCGGAAGAAAGGCCTTTGCAAGTGACCCAAAAGCCACCAGCATCTATCTGGAAGGAGTGCAGAAACCCCACAGGTCCAAAGCCTTAGGTGTGACCAAAGATCCTGTGTACCACGGGAAAGATTTCAGACTTCACAGCAGCTCGTCCCCGAGAGAGGGAAATACTTGCTCCTTCTTGGAACAGGATGTTATCCTCCCATCTAACTGAAGATTCTGGTATGAACAGTCTGTGATGCTGCCTCCATGTGCCTGTTCCTTGTTCTGGGCGCAATGTGGAGGGTCTCTCTTACCTTTATCACCTGGGCCCCAACTACCCCCCGTTCAATATAAGTTTTATGGGTTCCTTTTGCAGAAGCCTTTCCGGACAGGACAGGACAGAGCATAGTACCCTTCTCAGCAAGTATGCTTATCAGCAGAGCCAGAATTACTGAAGAGATGGACCAACAAACTCCTCAGCCTCACTGTGGCTGCATGCAGTGTGGCAGGGCGTGCATTGCTCAGCAGGGACAAAACAGCCTGAGGACCTCAAGCTGAGAACCTCTCTCTAACAGCAAGTCTGTGAATGAGTGGGATGTTCTCAGTGATGTGGTTATGTGAAGAAGATCACAGAGTATCTCTGCAAACTCCAAAAACAAAAACCAGGGAAGGGACTGGAGATCAGGAAGAGAACTGGGAAGACACTTTCTGTACCCTGCTATGAGTCCTTCAGTAGACTCGCCCTTTCATACCTGTTCCACCTACAGCAGTGCTCCTTGGGAGCTTGAAATCTAAGGTGGTGTTAATAAATAAGGTAGGGAAGACATAGAAGGAGGTAGGAAAACAAAAGGTAGTGGAGGGAAGCACTCTGTCCTATGAGCTGTCCTCACCAGATAGATGAAGATAACCCAGCCACACCACTATCTGACCAATGTCAGAAAAAACCCATTTCTTTGGATGACAGTGACCTTGAAGCATGTCTCAGCAGTTGGAATCTTGTGTTAGAAAATGCAAGACATTTGCATGAAAACATGATGCCAGTGTCTTTGCTGACACCCAAAACTGGCCTAGGAAAAAGCAGCACTTTTTGTGATGAACAGGCACTATTTTTAATGCATGAAAAAGATTTTGGATGACTGGAGAAAAAGCATCACAATGCCATAGCTGAAATGGAAAAGCTTAATCCTCTGAAGAAGCACATGGAAGACATGCAGAAGCTGCTTGAGGACACCAGTGCTCGTGTTAGTCAAACAGAGGAAGACTATTTGGAACAGGTTAAGTCAACTCAGCCTGTGCTGCCCAGAGTTCATAATGCCAGCTTCAGAGAAATCTGTGCATTCTACCTGGAGTGTAAGAAAGATAACAAGCTATGTCTTCCATGACAGTTCACACTCATAGAAAATAGGAGCTGGCTGTATTTAAACTTCCTTTCTGCTTCAAAACCAGAAACAGCACTGGAGAAAAAGTCTAAGTAGGAATTCCTTCTGTTCCATCCTGCCACTACCTTTAAGAGGTGCAGTTCAGAAATCTGTATGCTCTATCGCAGAGCTGTGTTTTCCTTAGTCCTTCAACACATCTGACAAACCCTGCACTCCTTGTGGCAACTCTGCACACAATACTACTGGTTCAGACTGGCAAGGACACACGGGACTTTCCATATCAGTGCAAGAAATAGAGACCTGATTTGCATTAATATGTGCCACTCGGAGTGCAGGGTTTGTCAGATTCTTACTCAGAAAGAAGGGTTTCTGCATCAGTCCCATAGTGAATGGAGGCTGTTCTACAGCCCTTTCAGATACCAGAAAGTGTGAGGCTGTTGGAGCCCTGGGTTCTGAGAATTTCAACCTTTCATGAGGCTAGTAGGCACAGATATTTGGTAAAATTATCACCAGTGACAGAATCAAAAGCTGCAGTCAAATACATTGGGATGAACCTTTCCTGCATACTTACATGATGATAATATGAAAGAGTTTTGGGGTTTAGCATTTGAATCTTTTCTGCTGTTGTTTCTCTGCCTAAGGGATTCAAATGCTGTTGTTTCTGTTATTTTAAGAATTAGCTTCAATCTCCAGTTCCAAATGAAATAGGCGTTTAAACAACCAAAATTTTTGAGAGTTTAAACTTTGGAAAAAGTTGGGTTGTTTCATGATTACACTGCAACTAGCACAAAGTATATCCTAAAATGTTGCTCCTCATGCATGATAAAAATACATTTTTTTCCTAGTGAGAAGAAATTCAAGGTGCTCTGAAATCTCAGTAAAACTCCATTAGATTTTGTCAGAAGATCTATATTGACAGAATCCCACAAATAGTCTGCACAATATTTCCTTCTGAACAAGGCCCAAATTTGATCCAAAAATAGACAACTCAAGCTCCTCAGATCTCTTCAGAAGAAACTTTTAAGTTTTCTTCATAAATATAATTACTGAAGAAGAAAAGGCACTAGCCCACATTACAGTCAGGATTATTGCACCACTGACATGATGGGGACAGCTGCTATCCAGCTCTGTCAGAAAGGAAGAGTTCTGCATGCTACAGAGGCACTGGTCTCCACAACCCTCACACAAAATGACGACATAGGCAGCCAACTTACACCCTGCTCCAAAAATCCTAATGGAAACACAAGGCATCTGAGTGCAGACTGGCCAGTTCATCATTCATGGGACTGTTTTAAACATCTTTTTCGGTGCTGATAAAAATGGTAATAAGATGAAAAGTTTCATTTTTGCTTTTGTGCTGAAAGCTAAGCAGGAACAAGTATACTTTCAGCTTGTTTGTGGCCAGACTGGGCACATACCATGAAATGCTGGTTTCTGTGGATTTGGAATATGTCTCCTGTTTCCAGGGAAAACAAAGACGCTGTAGCTGACAATGCAGAGGTTTATGCTGATGGAACAGAGCACTGGATGCTTCTGCCAGCCTTAGTGTGGCACACCACTGTATACAGCTTGGCTCCTCTGACTGAGCACTGAGACAAGCACAAGCTCCTGGTTTTATCCCATGTCTTCTGGATACAGGAAGCCTCTGCTGTGAAGCACCCATGATGAAGGTGGCCAGGTTGCTGCTGAGGTGTTGTTGAGGTGGGTCTGTGCTCTGCAGCTAGAAGCACTAGCTCCATACATTACCTTAATAAACCAGTCCTGAGCTGATCTTTCCTATGCTCCATATAAAATGCATTGGTTGGCACCTGCTTATCACTCAGCTACGTATTTTCTCATCCTGCACAGAATGATCCCACCATAACCCTCGATCTCCCCTACACCAGTGCTCCTCAGAATACTGGTACCCTGAGTCCTCCACTGCCCTAAGAACATCCACTGCAAATAGTCCACAGCATACCTGCTGTGGAGTGCTTTCTCCCCTAACCCTAAATAATAAAGTGCTGGGCTGAAGGGGAAAAGAACAGCTTAAGTGCAATAAATAAAAGTGAGTGCAATTAATGTAGGAAACCATTCTTAGGTCAGCTCCATTGCAACTGGCTGTATTCTTTCAAGGAATAACGAAGTCAGGTGCTGGGGGGTAGGGTGGGACACTGCATCAGAAATATTCACAGGACTCTAAACACTGAGCATTTCTCCCTCAGCAGCGTCCTCACCCCCCACACACATACACCAGCCCCTTTCCTGCAGAGCTGGCAGAACCTCGGGGTTCAAGGACTTATCAGACAGTCCCTAACACAGAGCTCAGCTCCGGATCTGAGTGCTCATAGAACAACTGAGACCCTACAGTCATAAGTGGACAGCCCAGACGTCGGCCTTCCTGATTCTTCCTCAACTCCATTAAGGAAGCAGCAGGTGCCTGTACTCCTTGCAGATCCCAGCTCCCTCAAAGGGCAAGACAGCCCTTATGAAACAGAGCTCCCTGGGACAGATAATGTGGGAGTGGTACTCGTAGGGTTACAGAGCTGTGTCAAACTCCTCTGGCAGGGGTGCTGCAAGTTCTTCTTTCAGCTCCTGATCTGCTCCATCCTCCTGGTGCTGCTTCATCTGTTCCTTCACTTCCTCTTCCAGATCAGGTGGCACCACAAATTGATCTTCTGGCTCCACCTGGGATGGAGCAGCAAAATAGCCTGTCTTCTTTTTGGGTGCCTCTGTTGCTACTTCGATGAGGTTGAGGCTCTCCTCCAAGGGCACTATGGAGCCATTGGAAAGCTTCTTTCCATAAAGACAACATGTGGAAAGAGATTTTTGCAGTTCACACTTCTCCTTGACCCCTCTCTGCACAGTGTTGCTGTTTACGCTGTTCTGCCTCCGAATGATGAGTACAAGCCCAGAGTCATTCTCTGGCCCTGGAGCAGAGGAGCTGTACTCTGCAGCAGGACGTTCTAACTCCAGACCCTTTCCTTTACAGCAGTGGATGTCCACCTCTACCTCCACTTTACTGCCGTTTGTCATCACACCTTCCACAGGCTGCTCATCATCACTGTCTAGACCATTGTCAGACTGGTTGCTAGAGAAGGTGGCACTGGAAGGTTGGCGCTGAAAGATGCTTGAGGGGGGCACAGGATGTAGGCTGCAACGTCGTTCTTGTCGTGGTAGCAAACTGCCATCTAAACCAACAGCACCGTGTTCATCTGACGCAGTAGAGCCCACTTCACTGCTAACCTCAGAAGCAGACAGTTCACTGCTGAACTCTGAAGCAATTCCACTGCTACATGAAGGTGTTGCTGGCTTGGTGGTGGTAGAACTAAATCCCCCAGGGCCTGGCAGAGTGAGGCCATGCATCTCACAAGTGCAGTTGTCCTCACTGATGTTCAGACATACTACCATTGCACCAACATTGTCTTGGCAACCATAGCTTTGGGCTAAAGTGCAGAGTTTCTTTGCAGCAGCCCGTGGGTCGTGTAGGTGCCGCACAGCTGAGACAGCCTCTGCATGAGAAAGGTGTTCCCAGAGAGCTTTGTTCCCTAGAAGTAGCAGCTCATCTTGCACCGTCAGTGGAATGGAACTGACATGTGGTTTGGGCAGGATCCAAGGATGCAGGTATGTACAGCCCAGCATCCGAGTACAGCAAGTCACACCGTTCACTTTATTGTCCTGCAGACAAGAGAAACAAGGCAGTAGCATTGGATGTGCTATTAGATCATTTACAAAGCAACCTTTCCCCTGCCCATATGCTGGTTTGGAGCCTCAAGAAATGCCAGTTACACATCTGCAGTATTGGAGAAAGGGATCTAGGTGCACGTACTACAGTGCAGACATTCACTATACCCGATGACCAGGTACAGTAACCACCATCACGCATGATGGCAATAACACACTTTTATCCCACAAGACTTTTTGTTGGGCTCTGAAGAATTGTAGCAGACTATTCTGAATGTGCAGCTAGACTACCTGCAGTACACTGACCAGAGAGTCTCACTGATAAGTCTTATGTGAAACTTATTTTTTTAGTACAAGTTGGATAGTGACTTTGGACTTTCTCAGTGCAAGACAGGTTACCCAGACATTAAACTATTTCTGTGTATTGTCTGAACTATTTCCCTCTTTATTAACACATAACGGCATTCTGAAGTGGGGACACTACATCCTGAGGAAAAAAAGAACAAGTAGGTATCTCAAACTGTTTCTGTAACCCGGATCTATTACCCCCTTCTGCTAGATGGTCCCCTGGCCAGCCTGGCAGTGGTCTCCCATAAAGAGACGTGCCCACAACCCTCAGTCTCTTTTCCAAGTCAGTGTTTTGAATTTAGTTTTGGTGTTCTTAATTTCTGTATCCTCTGGGTGTTAATACTGCTGCTGCTGCCACCAAGTATTAAAACCCAGCAGATGAGACACACAGGGAAGTCTCTTAGACAATAATTTCAATTTTCTTTTTCAGAATCCATTAATGAGCCAGTTTTTAAACTATTTAACATGCTACATTAATCCCATCGTTATTTTCAGTCAGAGTGCTATGCTGCAGCGTTACAGCACCTTGAGGAGCTGTAACACAGTGACCACATTATGCTTGTGAGAAATACTTCTATCTAGCAACTTAATACTTTTTAAAAGACCCATAAACTAAAGCATAAAACTAAAGTGATTGGCACTGATTTCTCAAGATCTTTACAGATGTATTTCTCCCATTCTTTGGAACTTCCCTATTATTTCCAAGTGTTTAGAAAGTTAACCTTTAGAGAGTTCTCTAGAAATCATTTTAATACTTTTGCATACAACATGTCATCCTGTACCCATAGTTCTTAGGCCACAGTGTTTTAGGAACATGCAATTTTGAACAGCTAATCAGCAAAAGAGGCAGAGCAGAAAGCACTAGACAAGTCATTCAGAACCTTCATGTCACCCTCTCCCCTGTAATGTTATGCAGACAGCTGAGCTCATGTACTTGTACCAAGCTTTTACGTGAGGGTGGAAGCTGAAGTGAAAAGGGTCCAAACCTACCTCTGTTATAATGGCTTTTTGCTCCTTGACTCTCCTGGCTTCTTCTGAACATTGTTCAAGGCTGAAGACTTTGGAGAGAGGCAGTGCTTTTCCACTTCGGCACAGAACGGCTTGGCACGTCCCCACATTGGCCACCGTCAGAGAAAAGTTGCTGGCTGGATCAGCCACCTCATTACGAATGTAGCAAAGGACAGCAGAGGAACCCAGCTTCTGCCCAGCCATGCCCAGCTTCCTGTTGGAGGAAAAGGTGTAGGAGGCTCCAGACTCTACTGACAGGCATTCTGGAGGGCTGCCTCACCCCACCTAACACATTGATATTCCTATGCAATTCCCACCAGAACCAGCTTGCTCACTGTCCTACCTGTGGGAGACCAAGAAGGTGTTGGACATGAACATGGTGTCAGACTGCTGTACCTCCTCCAGGAGCACATCAGCCATGGTACACTGCAGCAAGCGTGGCAGTTCTTCGTTCTTGTCACCATCAAACATGCCATACACAGCCTCCATGCCCTCTGCAAAGCTCCCCAGTGCCAGGGATGACACACACAGCCTGTCAGAAAAGCATACAAGCAAAGTTAATAGATCTCAAAATATTGTCTTGTTCTCAAAACCACAGCCATCAGGCAACCTTGCTGTGAGTGCCATTCTCACAGGGCAGCAAAGCCACAGTTCCCACATTCACTAGCCTGGGAGATGTACAGCTGCATTTTATTGTTGGAACTCCCAAATCCTCTTTGACCACATGCAGGAGAGGGCAACAGGCACAGCTGGCAAGAGAAAAAGCATCTTTGCTGGAGAGGGAAGGAGAGTCCAAGTATACTGGGAAAAGTGTGAAAATTGAGGCAAAAGGTAATGTGGAGACTTGAGTTACCAAGACTTAGTAAGAGACCTGGAGAGACAAAGGGATGGATGAGCTCTTGGGCAAAATAGGTCTCCTTGGGTGCTCAGCAGCGCACTCTGCCCAACATCCTGAGAAGACAATGTCAATGTTTAGCAGACCACAATACTCACTTATTTCTTTGGCCTGCCATCTCAGCTACTCCATGATTCCAGAAGGTAGAAGTGAGTGCGGAGTCTGCCGTGAGGGAGGGCTTAGCATCAATCTTCAGTGTGGTAATGTGACTACAGAGAGAACAGAAGTTACGCTTTTCTAGAACCTGCTGAACAGGCCATACGATCTAGACTGGCTTGAGTTTTAGACAGCAGTCTGTAGAAAGAACTGCATCAAGGAGAGGGGTTTAAGGGCTAGGTCTTCTGGAGATGTCTGGCTGCTCATGCCAAAGACACCTGGGAAAACCTCATACCACCTGAAAAATTACTTGCTTTGATGTTTTGGACCCCGACTTTTCCCTTCCCAAAGACAGGAAGTCTCAGCTGCCTCAGGCAGGGAACATTATACCACTATGCAGTGATAAAGTGCTTTTACTTTCTTATGCCATTTCCTCTCCTGGCAAGGGTTACCCTTCCCTGTGCAGGTCACTACTGGGTTGACATGTCAATGGCTCACCTGAAGATATCCAGTGTCTTGTGTTCTAGCACCAAGTTTGTGTTTCCACTCAGATCCAGCTCTTGCAAGGAACCTGGCAGTGCCTCAGGGATCAGGATTTCAGTTAACTCATTGCAGCTCAAATCCACAAACTGCAGTAGCAACAAACAGCACGACAAAGAAAATACTCTTTTGTTGTGTCAAGTCATCAGTTACTCCAGTGCTCCTTACAAACATCATACAACCCTGCTACTTATTGTATCTCACACACATGTCATGAAAATGGATCTGACTGGTCAGAAGAAGAATGATTTGTAAGCAACCTGCAATAGCCAGGACTCCAATACTGAAAGACTAGGTCACACCAAAGATAAAAGAAGGCCTCTATATGCGAAACTGCCTAGCAATATAACACTGCCCACTGTCTCAAATGCAAGAAACCAGAAATGTCAGAGGCAGGGGGTAAAGGTGAATGAGAGAAGATCTTTGATCAACTCAGACAGGTGAGAGATCTAGAATGCATATTCTGTGGCTTCTTCTGGGGTTAATCAAGCAAGGTCATAGAACCACAGAATGGCCTGTGCTGGAAGGGACCTTAGAGCTAATTTTGTTCAACACCTCTGCCATGGGCAGGGACACCTTCCACTACAAGAGGCTGCTCCAAGACCTGTCACACCTGGCCTTGAAACTTCCAGGGATGGGGCAGCCACAGCTTCTCTGGGCAACTTGTACCAGTGCCTCACCATAGTCACAGGGAAGAGTTTCTTCCTAATATCCAACCTACACCTACTCTCTTTCACTTTAAAGCCATTCTCCCTTGTGCTGTCACTCCACACCTTTGTCCAAAGTCCCTCTCATGTTCTCTTTTAGCCAGTTTAGATACTGGAAGGCTGCAATAAGGTCACTCCAGACCCTTTTCTTCTCCAAGCTGAACAACCCCAAACCACTCAGTCCATCGCCACAGCAGAGGTGCTCCAGCCCTCTGATCATCTTCATGAACTCCTCTGGATCCACTCCAACAGGTCTAAGTCCTTCTTGTGCTAGGACCCAAGCTGGATGCAGCCCTGCAGGTGGGATCTCACCTGAGCAGGGCAGGGAGCCGGAATCCCCTCCTTACCTGCTGTCCATGCTGTTGGGGATGAGCCCAGGATGTGGGGGGCTTCTGGGTGCCAGAGCACATAGCCAGAGCATGTCCACCCTCTCATCCAGCAGCATCCCCAAGTCCTTCTCAGCAGGGCTGCTCTCAACCATTCATCCCCCAACCTGGATTGACACCAGGTGTAGCCCTGACCCAGGTAACAGCACCCTGCACTTGGCCTTGCTGGGACCTCCAGTTCTCTCCTAGCAGTTACTCCTCATTCTATAACCCAAACTTCCCCAAATATCTCTTTATCTTCTCCATGCAAATACCTGAATACGGGGCAAATGCAGGATCTCTGGAAAAATGCTGATTTCATTAGAGTGTGCAATAAGTGTATGAAGTAGCTTGCAGTTTGCAACCGTTGTAGGAATTGTTTTCAGTTTGTTGCCACTCAGATTCAGCTCTTCCAAGTGCTCCAGCTTACTAAGTTTGCTGAAAGGGAAACAAAAAAATACTGTATCTTACAGACATGAACTTGTCACTTTCTGAAGCTGCAGATGAGGTATCCATAGACACTGCCCTTTATGAGCTATTTTTCTGATTTACTGCTAGGAGACCAAAAGTCCTAAGAGATGCTCTAGTAAGAGGCAGGGTCCCCAGGCCTGGCCTGGATTTGTACAACAGACACACCCTTCACCATCAGTGCTAAAGTTGCAAAGAAATACCACCCCATCCCCACACACAAGCAACACAACTAATTACATCCCTTAGCCCCTCTGGATGGCACCACAACTAGGAGGACAGGAAAACCTACAGCCAACAGTACCCTGTGCCAATCCCCCTCAACAGGCTTCTCCTTGCTTTGTGTGTGGAAATGTCAGGCTTTTGTCATCAAGCCACAGGGAGAGCATCTCGCTCTGACTTTGACTCATGTACAATCATGGGAAGGTGGCAGCTTCCTCCTAGGGGGCATTGTCTTGCCCAACAGCCTTACTGACTTACCTTGCAGGGAAAGTCTGCAGGTTGTTGCTTGCCAGATGCAGGATCCGTAGGTTTGGGTGCCCCACCAAGACAGGGATGCATTGATCTGTGAGGTTGTTATTGGTCAAGTATAGCAGCTGCAGCATGCTCAAACTCTCCTCCCCCGTACATGCAGAGGGCAGGGACTCCAGGCTGTTTGCAGATGCATTCAGGTACCTGAGGCTAACCACAGCAAGTGCAAAAATCAGACTTCACATCATCCAAACCATTCCATTAACACGAGGAAAAGGAGCCATACAAATGCCAGTGTGGACAGCAGCACTAGACAGGAGGCCAGACAATACTGTAACATCCCTACTCACATTAAGATTTGTGAGTCTACTAATGACTTATTAGCTATATGCACTGTGGATGCACACAGCATTTTACAGTAAACAGTGAGTACCGAAAAGCCCGTGGGTAATACTGGTGTAAGCAGACAACATAAAACTTTACTTAGACTCTTTAAAAGAAGGGCTAACTCCTGTCTGAATAGACAGTTATGAAGGACTGTTCATTTGTAAAGGGTCTCTCTTGTTGTTCTGCAACGACCTGAACCTGACTGGCTTCTTTTCTTTGCACCTGAACTTATTATGACTGCTTTTAAAGACAATGCTCTTCAGGCAGCCTCTGTTTTCCTGTAATTACACAGTAACATGGACCGATTCTTTCAAATCAGCTTGATGGCTTCCCTTACAGCATCTGAATTACCTCCTCATAAAGGGCACACCTCGTTATCTCTTATGCAAATGGCACCTTGCAAGGATAGTCACACAGGTGCCACTTTCAGCCCTTACACTCCAAAGGATAATGCAGACAAAAGGTGTTGGCTACTGAGACTCACTTCAGAGCTTTGACAAATAGTGTCTCTGGGAGTTTAGTCAACAGGTTGTGCTGAAGGTCCAGCACTTCCAAAGGAATGTGTTCTAGAAGAGGTGGAAGGCTCTGCAGACGATTGTGCCCCACCATCAACTTCCGAAGGCTCAAGCTTCTGAGGATCCTAGAAAGACATAGGGTTTTCTGTTTAACTTGGTTCACTCCTCTTGACATCCACAGAGGTAGTATTTAATCCACTTAATCTGACTGTACAGCAGGGAAAAATTAAAATACACTGATCCATAAAATGTAAATAATGACAAAGCAGAATAACGCACAGGGTAACATGACTCAGTCTCTCTGAATATATCTACATTTCCCTCTACGCTACTGCTGATTGGTATCTTGTCATGCAAGTTGGCGTGCATGTGCCCAGCATTCTCTCAGGCAGACTAAGAAAGAAGTCAAAAATGAGGGCTTTAAATGCCTGTTCTCACTTGCAGGTAGAAAGAAGTGCTTCCACAGTGCCAACATAAATTTAGAGCTTTAAATATCTGCTTAGCACTCCTGTGTTATTTCTGAGGCAGTAAATGATTCTTTGCATAACATACTTAAAATTTGGGCCCTTTAATCCATTGGCATGGCTAAAATTCTCTTTTAACTTCTCATTATCACATCCTTGTTAAATCCTTTTCTTGCTTTTGACGTACATAGTTTTTCTGTGACAAGCACTGGAATGTCACTGCTGATCACTTCCTATGCCTCTTGCTTCAACTTCTCCAACCCGTGTTCTGCATTTCTTCCCCGTCAACCACTTCTCCATTCAATCTTAATACAGCTTACCCTAGACACTGTGTCATTCATCACAATCACACCCCGACCAAACACCCCTGTTAGGCTGAGAATGTGGTACTTGTGAGAAGTCATTATAAATAACTGCAAAATTGATTTCGTTCTTGGCTCTCATTTACTGCATTTCTGCAGAGACTGAAAGGGAAATGGGGAGAAAGGAGCTGGCTGATGGTGTACTGTGAAAGCTACATTTGAGATCAGCTGTATTGTCCCTTTGTGATAACGCCCTATCAAAGGTAACAGATGAAATTTCCGTGGGACGATGCAAAACGTATTAGGGTCTCACATATGACCTGTGTTCACAGACAGTATGGAAACACATATAAGTCATAGCAGCATGTTCTATGCCAGGTGCAAATAGCTGCAGTAGCAGCCGAAAGCACAGGATGGAACTACCTAGCCCCTATTGTTCAAAAGGCGGACCTAGAAACGGGTTCTTTCCAACATCTGAATGCAAAGCATTTTTGATGCTGCATAGATAAAGTAAGTGGATTATAGCTCTCTCTACACAACAAGGAATTAAGCAACTGGAATAGCACTGCTTCTCTCTTCCCAGACAGCCCATTTTCGAAGAAAGCTCAGCTCTGTTTACAAAGGTTTGCTGACCTCGATGGAAGCTCCAAAAGGAGGTTGTAGCTCACATCCAAAACTTCCAGTTTCTTTGCTTCACAGGCCCAGTCTGGGACGCACTGTAGTTGATTGCTGAGAAAAGCAAGTGGGAAAAGCTAGAAGCCAGCACTCCATATGGAACAGACTCTAAATGCTGCATGATTTTAGTGACAGCCAAACCAAAAGCAACAGGCAAAAAATGAGCAGCATCCAAGTCAGTCATGTGGATTCTATCTCACGGCTAGCTGTGCAGTGCAAACTGAGCTGGTTCATGACTCGGCAGGGCATCCTATCTTACAGGTCTCATAATGCTGCTCCAAGGGCAGACGTAGGCAATGAAATCAAAAGCAGAGATCACTGGCAGCTACTCTAAATATTTGCTCCACAGATCCCCCCCATTCAGTTCAGTAAGCTGCCGTAAGTTCAGTGGTCCCTGCTTGGCTTTTTTTTTTCCTGATCACAGCCTACAGCTGAAGGATAGCAAAGTCACCTGAAGAGGTCATACTGGTTCAGAAGGGCTTCTGGTCTGGGACACTTTCATCATTGCTTAGTGCTGGGCTTTGAAGTTCTATTGTGTTTAATTGTTCTCGACTGTTTTAAACCCTTAAAACCTCTAGAAAATTTTGCAGAAAAAAAGCAAAGGTGTCCAGATACTTGCTTGAAATTCTGTTGTGTATGATCACTTACTGAGAGAGTTCTAGATATGTCAGTAGACCAGGAACCGGATAAATATTGACAGCTGTCAGACCTGATGAAGTAAAGCAAGTAAGTATGATTGCAGAGCTTCAGAGAGAAAACAGCACAGAGAAGCAGCTTAACTATCAAATGAGACTCACTGTCTTTCTTTACAGAGACTCAAGGTCCTCATTGATCCTTCCCACCACAGAGTTCACACTTCATACATCTGCCATATGGCACTACAATGTCTCACTATCCCATTTCTCCATCTGTCATGTGGAGCACCAGAACAAGAGAGAACTGTACTTTTCTTTGTGGGCTCCCAAACAGGTCTCAATGGAAGATGAATTCCTTGGACATAACACTACAACCTCCACACTGTTACACAGCCTGTGTACACAAATGCATATGTGATCCGTAGGAGCTAACCTCAGAGGACCCATCACATACAGATTCACCACAATAACATCAGCGTAAGTATTTTTTTAATGCATGAGAGAGGGCAAAAGGCTGCTTTCCTTTGCTCCCAGGGCTTAAAGGGAAAAGGCAGGTGAAGAAGACAAAGGACATACAGTTGCTGTTGGCATACAGGGCCCGAAGGGAGAAGCCACTCAGTGTCAGCTCTCTCAGCTTATTCCGCTCGCAGTGCAGCTGCTCCAGGCTGACCAAGGAGCTCAGATCCAGATCTGTCATCTGATTGTCTCGTAAATCCATGTAAGCCACAGATTTGTTCCCCTCCAGAGTGTCAGCTGCTGCTCTCTTCAGGTTGTTCAGCCTAAATACTCAGAGATGAGTTAAAAAGTCAGAAAATAGGACACCGAACACTGGACATCAATAAGAAGAGAGAAGAAAGAAGAGGAAAGGAATAATTTTGGTGAAGGCTAACACCAAAGGTGAGCACAGTGAATGAAATGTGTGATGAGCAATGGTGAATTTCAGGCAGTGAATACAAACAAAAACATTTCCTTTGTCTACACTGCTATATGTAACCATTTTAATGATTCCCAAATTCTTAAGAGATTTTGAAGAAGGATCCAGTCAAGAAAACAGAAGCCAGGCCAAGGGGCAGCTACTTTGCATGGACACAGGAAGCTAATGCAGAGAGAACAGATACTAGACTACCTTGCCACACACAAAAAGCTCTTTGTCCCTTTCTGAGAGCTCTGCAGTTGGCAGCCTGGAGAATCAGGATCACATCTCTAGGGCAGGGAGGCAAAAAAGGGAAGGAGAGATCAAACAGCTACCAAAGCTCAAGGTAACAGAAAATCACAAGAGGAAACTAGAGGGCTGGGTCACATTCAGCATCAGGCATTGCTCAGTTAAGCTTGCTTTTCCAAGTGGATTCTGCACACCCTCAGAAACAGAACTCCATAAAAGCTAAAGAATCAGTAAGAAAAAACTGAACCTAGTTTATTGCAAAATGGACTAGAAGTTACACAGCTCCTCTTCTGTAAAGGGAAAGTAGCAATCTGTTTTATAGACACCTGCAAGTTTCATCCCTTACCTGAGGTCCACACTTTTGATGTGACTCATACGGTTCAGCACTGTCAGGTCCAGGGTCTCTAGCAAGTTCCCTGCCAGGGCAAGTTTGTCTAAGTTGACAAGTTTCTCACAAATTGCTGGCAGTTCACAGAAGTTATTGAAGGAAAGCCCAAGACAGTTGAGCTGCTGCAGGTTTCCCATCTCTTCTGGTAAGGATGTGAGGAAATTGCCATCAAGCCAGAAGGTCTGGAGACTGCAACAGTGGAAAAAAGAAAGAAAATAATTCTGCAAGGAGTAGTGAACATCACATTTAGTATTTTCAGTGAATTTCTTCTATAGTTAGCTGGTCTCAGTGTGGTTATTTTTAAAGGTACCTAACAGCTAATTTTATTCTTATACATGTAAAGTTACTGAAGTGCTTTTATCACATATGTAATAGGCTTAGAACTGCATATATGCAATACCAAATAGCTCTTAAATTATTTTGGAGGTAAACTTCCAGTTGTGCCAAAGATTGTAAGTTAACACAAGCAAAATACAAATCAGTACTTACATTGTAAATGAAGGATATTTACTAAATTACTTAGTTTTCTACAAATGGCACAGTTTAATCACACCTCCTACCACACTGATGCACTGGTAGAAGATTTTTACACTCTAGTTTTCCATTCCAACACACACTCAGAAAATAATAAGGTAGCTTTCTGTTGTAAGATGAACTGTTTCAAAGGTTGTATGGCTTTTGAGACTCAGATCCCAAATATACAATTCCCTTATTATGATTATGTTCCAACAGAGACCTTTCTGTGTTTAGTGGTGGTAGAAATGAAATCTGAGGCAACAAAAAGTTCTTATGAATAAGGGCTCAAAGAGTCATCAAGATAACTGGACCCATAACTAAGCTGTAAACCTCCAGAAAGCATAAGCCTACATACAGCTTTTTCCTCACAGTTTGCATATGGCTAAATGATCATTCTGGAAATTACTTGCTCACACCCAGTGTGGCTGCAGACATTCCTTTTTAAAGATACAAGCTGGAGGAAAAGCAGGCTACAATAAACCAACAGTTCAATACTGATGTTTATCTATACAAATATAGTAACGGTCTTGCAATTAAATTTATCTAAGCTTAAGCTCTTAGGCACTTGGAGTAGCTACTGCAGAAAATGGACAAGGCTTTTACTCCAGCAAACACTTTAAGACAAAGTTTTAAGAGGGGACTGCTCAAGTATTTTCATGTTAAAATCCTCTAACACAAAAAGCAGCCAATTCTGTAGAACACAATCAAACATACCAGTGCTGACAAAAATCACTAGACCCCTGTGAGAAGCCACCACAGAAAAGTTTTCTATAATAAATTAAAACTTCAACAGAAATTGCATCAGTACTGAAAATATTAAATACAAATAATAAATGCAGAAAATCAGACAACTCTGCAGCTGCAGAAAAATGCACAGACTTATTTGAGAAACAATGCAATTGCCTTCAGTGCTTCATCTGCATAAAGTTTCCTCATCTTTTCTGCACCAGCAGCTGCAATGTTTTAATAGCAGCGATTAAGGGATTGCACATCTTAGTTCTTGACCTTCTGCTGGAGTCAAATTAATCATTCAGCCTTCATGGGCAAAACAGGCTGCCCTAGAACTCACACTTTCAGAAACAGTATCTGCACATCAGTAGTACTCAGCTGAGGCATCAAGGATGTTTATGATCACAGATGTAAAGAGCATACTCACTTCAACAGTTTGCCAATCTGACTTGGCAAGTAATGAAGTCCATTACAGGAAATATTAAGCTCTGTCAGAGTAGAGATCTCACACAGTGATACAGGAAACTCTCCCAGTCTATTATGAGACAAGTTCAGACTCTTCAACTGAGAAAACCTATTAGCAAGAACACTAGTTAATTTACAAACCTACATAGTCTGAAAGCAAAAATATACAGAACCAGTCATAAAGAATTCTTAAGTCTTTTTACACTGGTGATACAGTCAGCTAACTCATTACAGGAGTTCCTGCATAAATTTAGTTTTAAGTCATTGATATTCTTCTCAGTGGTCATGCTGAAAGTGATCAAATACCATGGGTTTACTGCAGGAACTGATAAGAATCTTCTACCCTGACTTGACAGGCTTCTTCCTAGTGACTGTTACTAAGATTTAGGAGACTAAAATGCTCAGTTCAAAAAATTTACCTTCAAAGAATTAACTACAGTAAGAGTATACAATTAAGTCGCTTGGGAAAAGAGGAGCTGAAAACATTCACTGGGACTGTTCTGAGAATAAAACAGAAGAGGGAAATCCCCTTTCCAAGCTGGGTGCAACAGAAAGCCAAGCTGAGCTGTAAAAGGGAAAACTAGGAAACCACTTGCTTCATGCTGGGAAACCGCAAAACCTGCACCCAGAGGTCCTTGAACAAGATTACACAACTACAGTGCTCCTTGCTCAGCAGACTGCATCCCAGGTACTGCCCCAAGTGCAGACAGCCCCACAGTCACTACAGTCCCACCAGCGCTTGAGAAATGCTTACCTATTTCTAGCTCCTTCAATCACCATGCTAGGTGCAAAGAGAGAGAAGGAACTTAGCATAGCTGGGGTAACATACAGGAGGGTTCTCCTCCAAGAGTTCCTGCCTCTTTCTAGAGGAAGCAAAAGTATTTTTCCCCAAGTAATAACCTCCTCATCCCAAACTGGAACCACCAGAAATTAATTCAGTGGGGAAATTAATATCTCAGTTCTATGAGATAATTGCAAATTTCATGTACCAGAGAACTACTTGGAAACACACAGTTATTCATCTGCCTCACCTACCCAACTTTTCCCAGGCATTGGTGAGTAGCTCCTATTTTGAAGCAAATGTTTTAATATAGGTAACAAAACCAAGGTTAATTAGCTTGAGGGAGACTATTACTTCTAGCTTGAGATGTCTTGAAATATAAGACTGAAAGTTTTTGGAGTTGCTTTCTTCTTTATAGTGACCTTTTTTCGGATTCAAAATACTCGTAATGATCTGTGTAGGAACTATGCATTATATTTCTCCATTTTGCTTTATAACCTTGGGGGGCAGTTGTTCTTCGGAAAGAGGGAACATAGCTGAAACTTGAACACAGATTGTTTGCTTTGAGCACCCCATCATATAAATAAGGGCATAGGCATTTTTGTTTGCTGCAGCCACAGACTCTCTTATACTGCAACTGAAAGCCAAAGAGAAAAAGATGCTGTGTTGGTAAAAGCCTTCCTCAAAGGAACACATTGGATAATGCAAAGATCTAACAATGATACAATAATCAGAAACTTGCACACAGAACTCCACCACAGTATTGAAAATGAAGGAAACAATGAGGATGAACCTGAAGATTTGAACTATCTCATTAGCTGGTTCAACTTTAAGAGATTTAGGACAGGTCACGGCTCTCAGGGTTTGAAATCAGCAAACACTTTAATGAAACTGCTTTCTCAGGAGTTCTGCAATGGCTTTTGCTACACCTGTTCTTAGCACCAAGTGTTTCTCTCTCACTAACAGTGTGGTGAGAAGCTGCTCTGAGAGACACAGCATTAAATGCAACAGCACAACTAATGTTTAGAATTCATCCCTCTGCAAAAATATCAAAGCAAGCACAAGAGGGGCACTGAAGTTTCCAAAAGCTGAAGGGAAGCTGGTACATGACACAGCTTGGTCTGAGATTCCTCAAGCAGACTTCCATATTCGGTGGGGGGGACAATACTCAAAAGCCTTTTGAGTTCTCCTTCTGTTCCTTCTTCTTTGCCTCAGTAAGCTCATGTAGTGATGCAGGAACGGAATGGAAAAGCAATTCAAGCTGTATATGAACCAGGTATTATAGGGGATAAAGATCCCAAAATCGTTGTGGCTCCTCAGGTTTCAGTCTGTGCTCTCACGGGGCATACTGAGACAGCAAAGAGGTAGGGAAACACAGCAGTGAATCTTCCATGGGATGACGATCCTCTGTTTAGCAGCCCAAACTGGTGCTGCCCTGAAACATTCCCAGTTTAACACATCCCGTTCTGCCACCAAAGCACTCAGCACAAATCTGTATCAACTAGCTAGAATGCTGACAAGAGACATGCAGATGTACACGTGTGTATGCACACACATATATCAACAAAAGATCAGATCTCAGAGTGTTTTTCAGACAAGGGAGATACTCAAAAGGCAATACAATACATAAAAAATAAGCTAGGAGATGTAATAAAGCAGGTAGGGTTATTTAATGACCTTTGCTTAACATTTTCCCTTTAGCTAATTATTTTTGCTCCATTATTATAGTTATAGCTTATTAGACTCCTAGAGCTTGAAAGTTCCTCAGAGGAAGAGATCTGACCATTGTGAAAGATTCTGCTGTTGGGAATTGACAGTCTTGAGGCACTGAGAACACCTACTGCAAGCAAGCAAGGGTCTTCTCCTATGGTGCTATAATCTTAGAAACATCCTAAAAACCTCAGACAGAAAATCTTTTCAAAAGGCAATGAGCAGCCTTATGTGGGCTACCTAATGCTACCTGTTTATTCAAGATTGTGTGAAATGAGAGCTTCTTTTACGGCTTTTGTTTGTTTGAGGGTTTCAGCTTCATCAGACATAGTCACTGCCAGGAAAAGAGTGCAGTTTCTGACATGCCAGATTTCTTGTTGACTACATGCAAGGTCAAAAGAAATTTCAAGCCCCTTTGCTGATCCTGTGAACCAAGGATACTACATTTTAGAAAATAAAGCTCTGATGTCCTTTTCAAAATCATACAATGTATTTGAAGAGACAAGTAGAAAGTAAAATCTTGAATTAAGCAGCTTCTCCAGTAACAGAATCTATAACAATTCACCATTAGAAAACATTTAAACAAGTTTGGAAAACCAGACTAGACTCTGGCTCCCAATAAAACTGCAAAGAATTCCCAAAAGTGAGCAATTTTTTTTCACTGTATACTCTTATGGATACCAGGCATTTCATTACTGTCTAGGAAGGAAAATGAAATAGCACAGTAATAGGCCCCTGGAGACAAAGAAAACAAAACCGCACCCTTCCCCGCCCCACCCCGCCTTGCAAAAAACCCCGCAACAAACCAAAATGACAAAAGCAACCAAACCTCAAAACCACAACAACAACAAACCAAACCAAACAAATAACAAAAAAGCATTTTTGCAAAGTTTCTCCAAATACATTTTTCTTAAGACACAACTTGTTTGAAACAGAGCCATTGGACAATATTACTATAGGCTTCCTATCAGCTTTCAAAATTCATAGAACAGATCCTTGAATTCTATTTAGCATGGCTGGTATACATATCAACAGACTAATCTCCCTCTAGATTTTTATTATTTTGAGGAATTAATTTAAATACATTTTTGTAAGACTCCTTCACTTACCTAAGATGACTACATCATGCTTCCATACCATCCCACAACTGCTACTCTCTTAAAAGCAGATCATCACAAGTTTCCAAAGCAAAGCTGGAGTCTCACAGGCCCTCTGCCAATTCCAAATACACATTAAGAACTTGCCAAAACAGGGTTTTTCAGACCTGAACTTCTTCCTGCAAACACTTATTCACAATAGCAGCATTATGCTTTTCCTTGCCTTTTATTTTATACCCCGAGATGTTCTCTGCTTAGCAAGCAGCCTTATATTACTACTGCATCTTGTCCATACAAACGGCATGTCATCCCATAAGGCTTATATCAAATCAGAGTTAGCACAGAATCTGTGGAAGGGAGCTCATGAATATTATAAGTTGTTGGAAGTTTATTCCTGTCTGTGCTGCCCAGATCTGCTTCCAACCCCCTCACTTGTGAGAGCTTCCTTAAGATCAATATTTTTACCATCCCCAAGAGAACAGGCAATACTTCATTCCTGTATCCATATGTCAAGGACTCCAAATGTAGAAGAAAAATAATTCTTTGCAGACCTGCAAAGGGAGTCAAGACTCCCTGCTCCACTTGTTCTCATAAAGTTGTGGCGTAAGTTGAGGTAGGTGATATCTTGACTGTAGAAGAGGTGCTCTGGTACTTCCTCAAGGCTGTAGCATGAAAGATCAACCATGCTAAATCGCATAGACACAATCTGAAAGGAAAGAGAAAAAGCTGCAGCTGTGCAACAAATTTTCTCTGGAAGTCTAATAGAAGGCCAAAGAACACAAGTAGTAAAAAATCTGCAAGAACATGAAAGAACTCCTTGTGCCCACCAGGTAGAGTCCATGCAGGAAATGGGAGTCCATGAAGTACAAGCCTATGCCATTTGCTACATCCCTGACAAGGATGCATAGCTGGATACCAGCCAGGACTCACACAAAGTCCTGCTCTGCATGTGCACTGGGCACACTGCCTAAAGGCTAGGCTATAAGAGAACCAATGTAATAGAGCAAAACGGATCTTTGAGGAAACTCTATTGAGAAAGCATAATCTCCAAGTGCCTTCCAAAGGTGCAAGAAGCAACAGGAAGCAGTTGATTTTCCAGTTCAGTTCTTGGAGGTTTACAGAACCTCTGCTTGGCCTAGCTGCTTCTTCTGTACTTTTAGCTACTTCTTTCTTTTATTAGCTTGTTCAGGGTATAAAATTTGAAACATAACTTGTTATAAAAAGGCTTCATAAATTATGGTTTTGCAACATTTCATAAAGTCTTTGCAAATCTCAGATGTTCTTTCGTTAAGCATGTTTTGTTTTGAGGTCCTTGGTGCTTAATTTGACATTTTATGACCTGCTTTATCCTGAACTCATTTTGTATTTCATAATATCCTTGCTGACCTACGATCTCTCTGTAACTCAAATCTATCAGGGCAGCCCTGTGAATGTCCAGCTCATACTTCAGGTAGGTTCAAGTATGGGAACAAATGCAATCTGTAGGTTTCTATGGCTGTAAAGTCAGCCAGTCCCTGTGGTTTGTTCAATGACCTGTGATTAAGTTAGTCTCATAGGTGCCGCAGGGGTTAAAACAGCAGAGCAACTGCTCAACATCATTGCACATGTAGAGAAAAAGAGATGGCTAACAGAAAAATCTCTGTAGTCCAGAGCATGAAGGAAATAAAGAAAGCTGGAAAGTGTCCTGGGTACTTTCTCCTGCATCCTAGCTTCACCTCTGACTGCAGACCAAGCCTGCATCAGAAAACCCTTCCTGTGGCATACCCCTGCACCCACCATCCAAACCACACTGTCCCCATGGCCTCACCGTGGATGCTTGCCGGTGCCACCGCTGGCATTCTGCCAGCGTTTCAAAGGAAATATGGTATGTTTGAGCTTGTGCTCCAGCAGATGTGAAAGCAAGGGTGTACTGCCGACGTTTCATCTCTTCCACCTGCAAAGGGAGAATTGACAACAACAGTCTGCCTAAGTGCCAGCAATTACAATTGACCTGAAGTCTAGGGTGAGGTATTGCTGACCACCAGTAACACTACATTTTGCTGAAAATGCAGCTGCAAAGATACTGGAGAAAAACCCAGAAGTAAATCCTGCTTAACACATTTCTGGTGAAGTGGATACAAGAAGTAGTAATTTCCAGACTGCCCATTCACAACATTGGCTACTGCTGTGAAAGCTGAACTAGTGTATCTTCATTTTACTAGCCTTCAGACTACTACCTAAGCAAAGCAAGTAGAAAGGGGTCGGGCACATTAATGCAGTAATCTGTGACAAAAGCCTGCATTAATCTCTTGTGGATGATTCCTATCATTACCATTTCTTCTTCCTTCCCAAGCTACAGGCAGCTAACCAAAAAAAGCCTTACCTTCCCTCCAACGAGAGGCAAGATGTGCATCTTCCCTGCATGGCTGTCCTTCACCGAGGACACAATGAGGCACGTACCACAGAGAGTGACCGAGCGCTCTGCCCACTTGTGCAGCTGGGTCTTTCCTTTGCGTACATTATAGACTCCAGAGAGCAGGATGCGATCCAACTGTTCCACTTGACATGGCTTTTCTGAAGAAAAAGGGGACATTAGCATTTACTGTCCATGTGTTCTTCATTCTAATCTGTGAGTACAAATAACCAGTTGTTGTAAAGAACAAGCAGACAAATTGCACTTTAAAAAATGTCTCAGGCAGAGGACAAAACATCCTCAGTCAGCGCAGGAACGGCTGAGCAGCACCATTGGGTGCCTCTCAGAACAATGTTAGAATGGTTGCCATGCAGTCTTTTTAATCTACAGGTAGTTACAGACCTTAGCAAAGCCACATGCTTGCCAAATATCCTTCGTTCAAATGTAACAGAAAACCAATTTTAAACTCTCATTGAGTCAGCTAAAGTCACAGAAACCATTAAATAAGTGGCTTCTACTGGACTTTCAAGGAAGGTCTGGAAAATCAGCTACAGAAGGAAGTTCTTTCCCTGAAGATGACTGTCCTGGTTTTGCCTAGGATAGAATTAATTTTCTTCCTGGAAGATGGTACAGGGCTGTATTCTGGCTTCTGTGTGAGAATAATGTTGCTAACACACTGCTGTTTTGGTTGGTGCACAGCAGTGCTCACCCAAGTCAAGGACTTTTCAGTGTCCCATTCTCTTTAGCAAGGAGATGCACAAGAAACTGCAAGGGAGCATGGCTGGGCCAGCTGATCCAAACTAGCAAAAGGGATATTCCACAGCACAGAACATCATGCCCAGTATACAAACTGAGGGAACTGCGACAGAAGGGCTGAGCATTGCCACGGGAAGCGCACCAGTCAGTGTGATGAGCAGTGTATTGTGTATCACTTGTGTTTTATTCCTCTCTCTTTGTTATTCCCCTTTTCATTACAATTATTATTATTTTACTTTATTTCAATTTATGAAACAGTTTATGTTCTCAGTCCACAGATATCACCTTTTTCCCATTCTCCTTCCCATCCCATGGGGGAAGCAGTGTGTGAGTGAGCAGATGGGTGGGGTTAAACCACAACGGTCCTTTCAGGCGGCAGACCTGGTACACAAAGGGCGGAGACAGATCTGACCAGAGCGCGTTAAAACAAATTTGCCATAAGCATTTATTGTATTCGTTTAACAGTGGCTGGTCACAATGTTGATTTGTTTGCCCTATTTTGTTGCACTTGTTCTCAAGGTCGCATTATGTAACATCTTGTCTGCTGTAAAGGCTGGGTTAAGGTTATGATGTTGCATTTCGTAATCTGGTCTGTATGCTCAGCATGGCCCTTATCTCTGTGCTCTGGTGCCATTTAGTGGAAAATGTTGATAATGACACCATTTGCCTTTTCTCCTCAGAGAGTCCACCTAGGGAGTGGACACTTCCCACATCCTCCTTTTCTCCTCCAGCTTAATTACAACAGCGTTTGGGAATTCTGAATATCCTTGGCATGTTGAAAACCAGTGTGGTCCTACTGCTAGGAACGATGAATGTGGTTCAGGTCTTGTTTAGGGAGAAGCAACTATTTGCAGCTACTCCGACCTTGTGACAAGCACTGAGACTACTCAGACTGGACTGGAGTCAGACTGCTGCCAATTGCAGCCATACTGGACACACTCAAGGTCAACCATTCAGCTTCTGGAGTTGGGGTTACAGAGAATTTGAAGCCCACAATACTCTAACTGAAAGAGATACTGGTAGCATATGAAGGAATTTGAGCTGCTTCAGAGTAGGTTGGCACTGAGGTCCAGCTGCTCCTGGCACCTTCCTGGGGTGCTGGGCTGGATGCTCCAACTGATGCTATGTGGAGTAAGCAGGCCACACTGATCACACAACAAGCTTGAATAGGGAAACCATACTCCAAACATTTATCAGGAGCAAACAGTTAAGTACTAACTCAAGCTGTAATACTGTTTGTCAGTCAGACAGCAGGATCTTCAGCTTGCCAAATCTAAAGTGTTATCTTGAAGTCCGTATCTGGCTGACTTTAGCTGAAACATTTAGTTGTTTATTTACAACAATAGTTTTGTTTCAGGGACATGAAGTTTGACATAAGATGTCTTTTATTGGTGAGAAACTGTAAGCATCCACAGAAAAAATTGCTTTGACTTCACCAAGCTGAAAGACCAGCCCCACACTTGTAAGAAAACAATATTATGGGACTAAAAGTGGTATCCTACTACTAACTGCCACAGCGGCACTGTTCCAAGCATTACTACACAGCTACACCAATCTTCCAGTTTCCCTTTCTGCTCCAAAACCATGACACCTATCCTAGAGTGGGTCAAGGGGAAGCAATGGAAACAGTCAGGTGGCTGGAACATCTCTCCTATGGAGACAGGCTGAGAGAGTTGGGGTTGATCAGCCTGGAGAAGAGAAGGCTCTGGGAGGACTTTCCTGCAGCTTTTCCATATATAAAGGCAGCTTATAAGAAAGCATAGAGAGACATTTTACCAAGGCCTACAGTGGCAGAACAAGGGAACATGTTTCTAAACTGAAAGAGGGGAAATTTACACTGGACATGAGGAAGAAATGTTTTATGGTGAGGGGGGTGAGGCCCTGGCACAGGGTGCCCAGAGCAGCTGTGGCTGCCCCATCCCTGGAAGTGTCCAAGGCCAGGCTGGGCAGGGCTTGGAGCAACCTGGGACAGTGGAAGGTGTCCCTGCCCATGACAGGAGGGTGGAACTAGATGATTTAAGGTTCCTTCCAACCCAAGCCAGTCTGTGATGCCATGATTCTAAGTTTCTCTGTCTAAAATCCAGTACTTCCTCCCTTATGTTCTCAGCTGCAGGCTTTGCAAAATTATCATATCATCCTCCATAGCATTCCCTCTAATTCCTCCCCCACCTTTGAGAATCACTTCGTCAGCATTTGCTTGTACTTCCTTAAGACAGGTCTCCTGAACACTCTTCAGCCCTTATACTTCTTCCTTCACAGCCTCCTCCTAAGCAGACCAGCCACCCATGCTGACTGAAACTACTCAATTACATTTTCTACCTACTTGGTTCCATGAAGTTGAGTCGCTGTTCGTGAGTCCTCAGCAGGTCCTGCTTGACATAACCAAGCTTTCATTTTTTCCTCCAAAGTTCTCTATACCCCCTATCCTTGATGCCTCTACTCCTTCCAGCCTAGCTAACTTCTGGCTCCCTCTTCCTTGCCCCATAAATCCAGACTATGCATGTCACACTTCTTTCCATCTGTTACACTCCGTGTTTTGCATATATATGTACAGTGTATACAGTATATACACTGTTTTGCCTGTTCTACACACAGCTCCTAGACAGAAGGGGGTTGTCTCAGCAGGGTGAAGAAGCTGATTTCTTATGAACACTTTTTTTTGACACTGAATAAACAAAAGACGGCTAGCAGCTCAGTCTGGCTGCCTAGATCCACAATGCAAGAACAATTTTCCATTAAAAGCACTTTGATTTTTTTTTTCTGAAATGCAAAAAATACACAGGTGAAGTACTTAAAAGTAAGGAAATAATTTCTTTATTATCTTTCCTCACCCTCATTTCTGTTTCCTCTTAACTTCAGTGAATTCCCTTTCTGATCACTAGCACCAGATGCCCACAGGCCTATGCCTGTTATCTGTGGCTCCTTGTGTATACTGTATTCCTGCCTAAATCAGTTCAAGAGGCCACACTCCAAAGTCTCGCTTCTGTAATCCAATGCCCTAGGTTTCTGATGGCAGCCTGCATTATTATTAACCAGCTGGCACCTTCACTCTTCGCTGTTTAAAGGCTGTGGAGGTATTTGACCAGGACCTTCCTTGCCCATATCGACCCACTTTTTGTAAATACAAACTTCATGCACATCTAAACAGAACTGCAATGTGTTTCTGATCCTAGTGGGAGCTCGAAGTCATCAGTTGCAATATTTGAAGCTAAAGACAACAGAGCAATCTTGTGCCTTCCTGTAGACCTGTCTTTTCTCAAGCCATAGACAGGCTCAAGAAAACTACGGAAGTGTGATTTTTTTTCTATTAATCTTGAAAATGTTTTAAGAAATGCTTATTGGTACTGCAGGTGCTTGATGCAGCCCTCTATAAACCCAACAGGCTGGGTTCCAGCTCACAGTTACAGCTACAGGAACAGCGACAGTGTGCACACACAATTTCTTACCGCCGTAAAAGCGAATCATACAGCTGAGATCAGAGTTTGCTGCCTCTTCCTGCATTCTGAGAGGATCATCAAAACCCAACCCAGCCAAGTAGTCATACACAATCTGAAGGGGTTTTTCTGTGGGCTCCAGCCTCCTGTCAAAACATACAAGAAAGTAGTTTGAGAATGCAAAAAAGATTAAACAAGTCTCAGTATGGCTAAAGTGTGAGGAATACTGACACACTGTTCTGCTCCTCTGAAAAAGACTGGAAAGCACAGACCCTTGGGTCTCTGCTCCCTGCTTCACAAGCAGCACTTAAGAACTGCAGCACTTGTGAACTACATTGCAGAAGACGAACAGAGAGGAAAAGCAATTGGCATAAGCCACACAATTCATGGTGAATATTTCCATTCCATGATTTAAGGAGCACCAGGAAGAAACCATGACAAGACACAAAACCAGAAATACTGCGCAAAAAAGCAGATACCAAGTAATTAAAAACCCCTATGTATAATGCCTCAAAAATATAAAAGAACTCTTAATTTTTTTCTTTCAAATGCAGCTTGGAGCAAAGCATTTGAAGAATCCTCATGAAGAATTACTTAAAAGAAAAAAAAAAGAAAATACAAATTTCCTACTCTCTCTAGCTCACATCAGTGGCTAGATTCTTATGTTTTGGCAAGTTAACTTAACCAGTACATTTAAAAGGAGGTTTTAGAACTACGGCAGAACACAGGAAGGATTCAGTGGCTAGCTTGAATAAACAGCAGTAAGAGAAAAGTTCTTGTGAAACATCAGATTTAGTATATTCAGAATGGAAAAGATGTTTTCTGATCCTCTCTTCTCACTTTTTCCAGAGACCCTGAATTGTGATTTTGTTCAATAAAAACAACAAAATTTCTTGCTAAATTATAAGTTTAACTTTAGGGAAAAAAAATAGTGTAAAAGATTAACCACTGAAAATGTTAGGTAGGAGTTAAAATATGCTGTTCCAATGGTCCACTTATTATCCACCATTAAAAATCCCCATATTTAATCTAAAAGTGCCTAGCTTCAGATTAGTCACTGGACCTCACCTGTCACCTGTTCTTTAAACAGGAGTTCATAAACCATGTCACTAAACATTTCAAACGTCCTCTTCAAGATAAGGTGCAAGGTGCTTTTAAAATTATTTTTGCAGCTGAGAGGGTCTACTTTGATTCAAAAGGATTTTTACCACCAATTTCTTTTTAGCTTATCCCTACTCTGCAAGCACTAACATGACGGTTCCCTGTATCCACGTACTGGCTACACAAAACCACACATACACATTGGTTCTACTCAAACACTTTTACGTTCCTGGATCAAACCTGCTCTCATATCCCTCCAATGCACAAGTCCTCCTGAACTGCATCTTTTGGCAACTTGTAACCCTCCTTCCTCTCCTTTGCAGTATTTAGTATACTTCTCTTTCACATAAATATACCTAATGATACTGAAAAGCAGTGTTTTCCAGGGAATACTGCATGCTAAACCATCTAGAGCAACCTGCTGTACTGGCTTCTCAGTACCTGTCACTCCCTCCATCCATGTCCTCCGGAGTTCTTACCTTTTAGCCACAGGTTATTAACAGAGCAAGCTGAACAATGCAAGTTTACGTTTCTTCCGTCAAATATACACTAACCAGCTCCTCACCCAAAACAAGATGCTTACACTGAATAACAGTTTCCCATTTGTAAGATAATAGTCAATGAGTTTTACTGGTTTGCGCATTTCTTTTTCCCCCATGACATCAGAACACAGAACCTCAGGACATTTTGGGTTGGAATGGCCTTTAAAGGTCATCTACTCCAACCATCCTACCATGGACAGGGATATCTTCAATTCAAACAGGCTGCTCAGAGCCCAGTCCAACATCTCACTGCAACAAATGACTAATGCCTTTGGCAACCAAGCTTGAAATCTTGAAGCATCAAGATCAAGTTTGCGAGGTAGGACCTGTTTTCCACTAAACTTTGTTGATTTGCATACATCATTAATACTGCGTGTCTTAATGGGAAATATTTCCTTTCTGTACGTACCAAACTTTTCCACTTCTTCTCACCTCTTCTCAAGAATAAAAACATTTCTCATTGTTTTTAATGATTATATCACAGTATTTCCACTATTACTGACAGCTTTAAAAATGTCATCTCATAATTAAGGCAGGACATATTTCATAAAACATGAACCATTTACAAGTACCTAGTCATCCAGGCTTCCTTTGGAGTCACCAAGACACATCTCAAGAAGTAAATTGACCTCAGGTATTTCAAGCAGATACATTGCAACTCTGGCTTCACATATAGGACCTCTGGATCAGAAGCGGGATTACTCTCAAAGCTCTGGTACAAAACAACAAAGTTTCTAGTCTGAAAAGGCAATGTAGTTGATATGCAGCTGACCCACAAAACCAGTTCTTACTGCTCAATGCTTGCTAAGCCTGTTTAGGGCAAGTCTGCTCCCTGCTTTTGTTTTACACAGAAATACATCTACTTATTATCCAGAAGGCTGTATATGAAATAACCCCTTTCCTCTCTCTTCAGAAATTATCTCTTGGAGCTCCTATTCACTAATAAGCTGATGTCAGCTAAGATGGAATTCCTGCACAATCATCATGAAAAGCTGACTTATTAAACGCTCTTTCTTTGCGTGTTTTGTGAGATGGACACAGGACAAGAGATTGGTTCAAAAGAGCAAAATGCCATCAATTCTTCTTTCTTCGCAGAGATTTCTTAAGCTTATATGAAGGATCTCAGCCTTTTTTAGGACTATCTGTCAAGATTTACAAGCTCAGAGCCAAGCACATCTACAAATATATAGCTAAGGTTTATCTTAATATTTTTTGCTATAGAAACAGATACCAGAGAACACAACACCAAACTTCCAAAAGAGCTTTATGAGGTAATCTTAGAAATCATAAACCTGTGTATCTGTCTCTTATAACAGGCAAGCTATTAGAAACTGTAATGAATAAATAATAGATTGCACTTAACAATGCTGACTTCCAATACAGTTCACCCGATGTATTGTGTACCCTTCAGCATAGAATCCAAGAATATGTGAGATTTGACTGGATCTCCAAACCTTGTCCAAGTTTTCCTTGGCTACCCCCAGACTCCTATTCTTCTGCTATTAAAGCCTTATGCTTGCCAGGAAACAGCCTTTCCAGCATGTGACCCATGGCTCAGGAATTTTAAATGCTTGAGTGTCACTCACAAAAAGAACTTATCAAGTAGCCTGCATCTAGACTTCCCAAGGAAAAAAAAACAAACAAACACTCAAACTTTACTATTTGGTTGCTGAACAGACTGAGGCTTTTTAAAGTACACACTAAACTACATATCTGCACATCAGATTTCAGGAAGAACAGTAATGAGGTAGAGGGATCATTTGTGTTGTATGAAAAGCACATAAGTCACAGTTGTACAGGCTGCTCAATGCTCTCTGAGGTACAGTGCTCTGGCTTACCCTCCTGAAAAAGCTGGATACTCTATCCCACCATACTTACCCTTTTCAAGATGAGATCTGCTTTTTTTCTTTTTTATTCTTCTCATCTTATACTTCAGCAAGAATTAATGCTGCAGGGTTTCAAAATGCTAATTTGAAAAGCCCTTAATCTTCTTTCTTGTCCACATAAATCAAACTGATTTGCTCTTTGAAGACATCTAAGACACAACGCCCTTGGTTTTGTTTCTTTTCTATGAAAGCCATGTACAAAAGGAACATGGGTGGCAATAGCTATTCAAGCCCAATCCTCTACAAATGTACCTCTAGTACCATAGCACCAGTCCTATCTGAAAACCAATCAATTGAGTAGCCTGTTCTATTGCACCATCTAGGTTTGCTGGTCAGCAGCCACAGGACAAAAGCTTTCCCAAAAAGTCTTCTGAATTCTGGAAGCTGCCTATAAAAACATCACAAGTTGTTCCAACCTCACTACCTGGCAGGAGAGTTTTGAGTTTACAGAAAGATCTACACCCAAAAAGTCACAGGAGGCAATGACTGGCCACTCTGTAGAGGAAGTGGAGCTCAGGGTTAGGTATTTCAGTCGTGAAGACATGGTGGAAAGGGTGTCTGACTGCCTTCTGGCACTTCACTGTGTGCTGGACCTGTGACCGAGGAACACCGGGGCAGAGCCAGGTATGTGACTAACAACACTCACAGGGTCTGTAAATAAAGCCACAAGCACACCAGCCCATTGCCTACAGACCATGCTCACACTGAGAAAGGGAGCAGTTCCCTGAGTGCTCTTGGAGACATTCTGGAGACCTTGAGTATTTCCACACTGGAGGACTGGATTACTGGTCCAAGTTCTCATCAAGAGCCATGTGACTCACTAACAAAACCGTGGACAGGCCAGCAAAAGGAAAACCAAAACCTGTATAGGGAATGGCAGTTTCCATATGGAATTTCTTCACTAACTTGGTCAAGGCTGACATACCCCAGAAGTAACAGTTAAATTGCAGCAGAAAAATACACTTTCAAGAGAAAGCAACATGGTGTGAAACCCAAACTGGCATGAGATCACATTAGAACAGTACAAACTCATCCTGTACCAAACACAATGGGCTCTGAACGCTGGCACATGTGAGAACACACGGCTGTCACAGCAGCTGCAGTCTGGCACAAGCAGCCCATGGCATCCTCAGCAGCATCACACATCAGGGACTGAATACTTCCTCTGCTCACAGCAGCTCTCCGCAGCATAGGTGCAAAGGCTTAAGGAGACAGAAAAGCCAACAAGAAGTAGCAACAGTTTCAGTTTCACTCCTTTTGCAACTGTAGCTCTCCACAAGCATGGGTCAAGTTTTCAAATCTTTGCAGCTTAAATTTTTTTTGTGAGTGGTATCCAGACCAAAGAAGGTATCCACACTATTCTTGTTTAAGCCTTCCCTCTGCAGGAAGATATAACTCCTGGATATGAAGGGATACAAGCATAAGGAAAGATTCTGGCTAGGAGAAAGCTAAAGATCCTTGAGGTACACTGTGGAAAAGAAAAAGTTCTTACAGAAACTGACTTGAATTCACAGAATTGAAAAGGAAATAGAACGATCACAAGGACATTGCTGAATATTTAGACTGAATACACAAAAGAGCTTCTGCTATTCTTCCATACAGCTTTCAGTCTTCCAAGTCAGGTGCCAAATCAACATCTGCCATGCTTTGGAAAGAAAGTCACCTGCTGATATTAAAAGGGTGAAGAATTCAGAAGCTGTCTGAGAGATGCATGTACTTATGGTAAGATGTGATCAGATATTTAACAAAGTAATTTGTATTTGTGAACACATTATTAACGTAATTGGTAAAGTTTGTTCGAGGAAGGAACTATCTCAACAGGGCATGAGGATAATCTTGAGCATTCTGTCATCTTCCTGTGGACATGCAAGTAGATACCCATTCAGGCCTGCTTCCTGTTACTAACACAGGTGTTACTGGAGCAATACTGGTAACTCCCATTTCCTTACCAAGAACAACTCCAGTGGGAAGTAATTCAAGGATCTCTTCTGTGGCAAACACTCTAAGAATTACAAGGAACAGACACATCATAACCAAGAACTCTTCACAAAATTTATGACAAATCTTGACCAAGTCCTAGACACACCAAGAGGCAAAAAGAGTGGGAAGTAATAATTTACAGCTCAGTACTTGCTTCCAAAAGACTGGCAGCAGATCCAATTTGCTAATCCAGTGCAAAGTCTGCCACAAATCAAAGACAGGCACAGCTAGCTAGCAAGAGAAAAGTGAGAATTGAAAAGAATTCAAACACAAAAGCCACTTCAAAAGCTAAAAAAAGTAAAAATGTGTCTCTCTGAATACATCTACAAGCTTTACCTAAGATTTTTTCATGATCTGCACTAACTGGTCTGCTCTTCCTTAAAAATGCTGGAAAATCTGCTCACTATTAGGGTCCAAAACATGCCAACTTCCTTACCAATTTTTCAAGCAACAAACAGCTTTTCAGCTGCCTCAGTGGCTATGTTCAAGTGTCTATCTCTTCTCATACAGTGTTTCTAACTAATCCATCCCTCGTTCCTATAACCCTGACCAGTGCAACCTTTTCCAACAGTCAGTTTTAAACACATCCTATTCTCTCTGCATCTCCCCCCACTAACATTCCCACCCCATTTCAGAGCAAACACACACCACAGTTTTAAAATTTGGACACATGTGACCTGTAACTTTCATTTCACTATCAAAAATCCAGCTACTAGCTCTGTTCAAAATGCATTGTATCTACTGCTTAGCCTTTAAGTAAGAAGACCACAGCAATTATTTGCCCCTGAGAACAGGAGTGGCAATTTCATAACTGAATCTTAAGACCAGAAGAATCAGCGCAAAGTCTAAATACCAACAAACCGAATGGGAGCTTGTAAACCTACAGTCCATAACACACCCACAGCATAAAGTTTGTGTACATTAAACCCTGAGCCATCTATTTTCAGCCAAAATTGACTTCAGGCATAAAACACAGCATCTAATGCTTAAGTCTTCTTTATATAACCCTTGCTACATTTTCTGTCTGCCTAAAATTATTTATCTGGCAACTCTTCTTAGTAAAAAAATTATGAACAGGTAAATATCACATGACATAACTGTGAAACTACCTTACTTATTTTGCTGACTCAAAATAACTGTTTACAGCCTCTTAAATAGATCAGGTTGTCTGGATGCTAAAATCCCCATAACACAGAACACAACAAAAGAATATATGAACAGGCACCTCTACCCAGAAAATGAGGACATATTTCGGGCTGGAGCAACAGTCGGGCTGGAGCAACAGTCAAACCCTCCCTGTTAAAACACACAACTATGAGGCGTGTAACCTCTACTTCACCACTACCTGTTTTTTATTAATTGCATGACTCAAGGCTGTACCTGACTACCAGCTACTACCTCTGCCTGTTCCCTACCTGCCCTGCCAACAGGTGAACACGGTGAACGGAGCCTCGCAAACCTATACAAAACATTTCTCAGTCAGGTTTATCCTTTCTTGGCCCTCACCTGACCAGGTCTCCATGAAGCTGCAAAAAGAGGTTTTTCCTCCCTTCTCCATCACAGATCTCCGAGGCTTGGGTGTCCACTGTGCAGAGGACCAGGCGTAAGTCCGAAGGAGCTGCAGCTGCTGAGTCTCTTCCATAAACATATAGGCAGCCTCGTCCGACGTCCCCTTTCAGCCAGGTCCTCTCACGGGAACCAACCCGACTCCTGCTCTGGCAGCTCCTGCTCCCGGCGCGCTTCGCGTTCCTCTGCAAGGCAGCCCAGACCCGAGCGTCAGCACCGCCTCCGGCCGCGGCCATACTCCGACCTGGCCTCGCACCGGCCCCCTCCGCACAGGCCGCAGCCACCGGGATTCCCACGCCGGGCAGGGAAAGACCAAGGTCGCGGCGGGCAGAGCCCCCGGCGTCCCGCAGCCGACTCCCCCCACCCCACCGAGTCGCCGGGAGCGGCGGAGGCCTCGGTCCCCTCCTCACCTTGAGCACCCGGATGCCGCCGCGGGGTCCGGCCCGGCCCCCTCGTGCACCGCCCGGCGCCGCCGCCTCGTCCTCCTCAGGCTCCTGCGCCTCCCTGGGCCCGGGCCCCGGCCCAGCACCCGGCCCCGGCCCCGGCCCGGCCTCCCCCATCGCTGGCCGGACCGACAGCCCGGGCCTCCGCGGCCCCGCCCCGGAAGCGCACCGGCCGTCCGGCCCAGGCCCCGCCCCGGGCGGCGGCGGGAGCGTGGGGTCCAGGCCGGGCACCCCGACCTCCGCGGCTGCGTCCGTGCCCTTCTACCAGCGAGAGGTGCCGAGTGAGAGCCGCTCGCCAGCCGGGCGGGGAAAAGGCAAAGCTCACGTGAGCGCTGCAAACGCACCTGTCACCGCTCGCCCTTCACACAGCTCCAGGATCTGTCACCATTCACCGCCCCGCAGCTGGAGGGAGGTAGGCTGCACAACAGCCGAACATCACCGTTCTCCTGCTGCCCCGCAGGTCCATCACGTAAGCTCTGCCAGTCTTAACCAGTGGCTGCTACTAATGACGGCATCATCGACCACCGACGTCATCATGACACAGTTTGCAAGAATTTGAGTATGCTTTAGGGCAGCCACTGCTCCTGCCCCAACAGGATCAAGCACATTTAAAAAAGCCTCCCACCTTCCCACAGTGAAATTACATGTTAGAAGAGACATGAAAAGTCATCTACTGAAATGTGAATGTGACTAGAAAACACAAAGGAGGCACATGTGGGGACAGAGATACGACGGCAATCCTTGTCCAAGAGGCACAAGGAGAAAGGGATCTTTTAACGAGCTCCCAGAGCAGGCTCCAAATACTCCTTGTGTTCAGATCCCATCACACCTTTCTAGCACCTGGACAAGCATTGTTGCTAGTAACTAACACTCACTCTCAGCATGGTATTCCACAGGAACTGCTCAAGTGTTTTGCAATTGTCCACTCATCTCTGTCTCCAAAATTTCCTGTAAAGTTTTTTTCAAAATCTGGCCTTATTATTTTGTATCATCTGACCTTGCCCTGGCCAAACATTAAGAATCAAAACATTAAGAATCAAAACATTCTATCCCACTGTACTTGCAGAAAGCAACAAGGCACAATTTTAAATCATTGAATATTGACTCATTTTATTAGTCACTTCATAATTTGTTTCAACCAAAAGACAATACACACAGCAGAAGTCTAATGCATCCCATGTAAATGTTTACATCTGTTAAGCTCCTCACTCACCTATGACTCAGCATTTACTTAAATTTTTCACATCTCAAAAATAGGTCTCCAGAATTTCGAGTGCCATCAGGTGCCCTGTTCAAATGGCATGTTTTCACTTTAAATTTGGTTGGGGTTGGTTTTTTAGTAACTTTTTGTTTGCCTTTTTTTTTTCTCTATACTGTCAAAGAGGTGGGATGGGGCTCTATGTAAAATTTAAATTACATCATCAGGAAAGTAAAAGGAATATACAGGAAGAGAGTGAAAGTTAAAAGGGAAGCAGTCCAGCAGCTCATTCCCTCACAGCCTCCAGGTAGAAAATGAACACCTGAAAGCGCACCAGCGTCACTGCTGCCGCGGCTCACAGCTAGTACCAGCCTTAGGGAAGGCACTGGTACCTTTCCCAGCTGTTTCAGTATCTTCTGAGTTATAGATCCAAGGTACTGTAAAGACAGTCCCCTCACTGCTATTGCTTCAGTAAGTTGTTCAAGGCCATATTTTGTGCCATCAAAACCTGGACAAAGTCGACTTTTAGGACCTTCCCATGTCTCCTCCCCCTTCAGGCCCATTATGGCCACTATTGTTTCTGTCATTTTTTGACTCAAAATACATTCACTTGGAAAAACAGACATCCAGTGTCTCCCGGTTCCAAAGCCTCCCATGCAGATACTAGTAAGATTAGCCATGAAGTCCGTATCTTGCTGCCTTTATATCCCCCTTACACTGAAGCAAGGAAAGTGTTGACCAGACCTGTAAGAATTGTGTTCAATCAGTGGGAAGAGGACTCAGCCTGTGCTTGGAGTGCCTCAGACATGCAAGTACTCTCCAGAGGAAAACTACAGCAGCAGCACAAAGCTCGAAATGCACATGGGGGTCAAAGAGCAAACAGCATTATCTGGTATTGCAGATGGGGGAAGGTGTGAAGCCTGGACTTCCTTCTTGCGTAATGTCAGCATCCATCCCTTAGTGAGGAGGGGAGAGCTCCAAGGACAACTGGAATGTTTGGCTGCTACACAAGAGTACTTCATAGCCAAGGGATGGCTTCCTGCAAAATGTATTTCGGGTACACGCATCGCCTCCTTCAGCTCAACTCAAATACATGACGAAATGCCCATTTCCCCACAGACACGGTGCAAGGGTGGCTGAAGGAGCCAAGAACACAGAAAGAATTCACCCTGCAAGCTTACCAGAGACTGACAGCAAACCCCAGCTGCTCTAGGGGACAGAAAACAAGTAGGACAAGAGGGACAACATACTCTGCTGCACCAAGTGGCCAGGCGAGACACCATTTTCTTCTTCCTTCCCATCTAATTTCCTGTACCAGTGCTCTTTCCCAGCAAAACCAAAGGGAGAGCGAGGCATGCTGGCTTTCAGTACGAGTGACCATGTACAACTCTGTGAAGAGAATGGGAGAGCTTATGAGGAGTTTGGGAACCAAGGCAAAGACTGCCCACTAACTTTTTATCTGGCATGCCCTCAGAGCTCACTGGGGTATGGATTTAACATGCTCAGTCTTCCACATTGAGTTTGAGCTAGTGGGGCAGTGAATAGCCACAAATGCAGTGAAAACAAACTAAATGCTCAGCAGAAGAAATGGACTGTGATTCAGCCATTTCCTGCAAAACTGCCTGTTTCATGATGCTTCTAGCTAAGCACAGGCTATATCTCACCACTGATAGCCAAGGCATGACCGTACCACAACCCAAAGTTAATTTTAAGGAAATCATACATTGTTCTTCTAGATTTTATAACCCTATGCTGATTCCAGTTCCAGGAGAAAAAAGTTCTTTGCTAATCTGAAGGCCCAAACCAGTTCAATCAGTAAGATAGCAAAAATGCCCTCCAAGAAAAGATAAATTTACTCCACTGCACACGGACCGGCACTTAAATCAGTGACACAGTCAGTCCCACATTATATTGCTTAATGCAGTTAAGACCAGACCAGACTGAACAACTCTTAGGGGCCTCTTGCTCCCAATTCAAAGGCAGAATTGGTCTTCAGTTTTCCTGAAGTACACTGTGGACCACTCTTGCAATACTTTTGGCAAGCTCTGGAGCCCAGCATCAGCACTTCTGTGGACACAAAAAGCTATGTCTAAGCTTGCCCTCAGAGCACTCAATGAACTGAAAAGACCTAGAACAGAACTGAAGCAGAAGTGTTCAACCTTCAGCTCACCAGCACATTCACAAATGAAAATCTAAGATCTATCCTAAGATATATCCTGAAGAGCACTGAACATCTGAACAGTTTGTCACACTGCTTTCATCTGTCTTACACATCACCTCCAAGAGACTGCCCAGAACTGCACCACTCCCAAGAGTTCCCACAGTGACATCCCTGAACGAAGCTTTCTGCGAGCTCAGAAGGGTACCAGACCTCACATCTTTGGACCCAAATACTCAAACAACTGGCTTCCATTCAAAACACAGTTTAGTTACTTTCAGTCTGGACCTGAACTGGCTCATTATTCTGAAAGGGGAACAAGGATCAACTAAGTAAAAAAATGGGAAAAGGTCTCTTTAAACTGCATGGTCTTTATTTCAGTGCCAATATTACAGATACAACACAAATATCCCAGTCAGAAGTAACTCAAATGGAACCCAGGGGGTCTGCTACAGGCTCTGGAAATTAAACTGGGGAGAAGTTCTGGAATAACCAAGAAGAGCAACTTTGCAGCATAGTCTCTGATGAGACTCCCAGCAGGAGCAAAGCCCTTGCCCAAAAACTGATCTACAAAATTCAGTGTGTCTTTTCTACCCATAAACCACAACTAACAGGTTGAAAGATTTTGAAACCGTATGTGGTAGAAAACCAGCTGCTCATTTTATCGCTACATCTCTCATACCTCACTTCACTTTCTGGGGAAGCTACAGAAGACTCTATGAATCTGCATGGCTGTAGCTACTGATGGAAAGAAAGAAAATTCAGGTGTAAAGTCTTCATTTCCAAGTACAGCACCAAAGCAATTTTACCAACTCTTACCAGCACCTCTTCTCCTGCACTGTGTCCCAGGTTTGCAGGTGAACTCCAAAGGTTCTTGCTCTTTGTATGCATCACATAACTAAGAAGTGGGTGTATACAATAATGCACTGAATAGGTCATAAGAAGCCTCCAGCTCCTTAAGACCTAGGGGGATACAAGAAGAAAGAGGCAGAGCAGCCTGACATTCCCCAAGACCCCATCTGAGTCCCAGATGAAAATGTCTGAAGGAATCCTGCTAAAAATGAACGACAACACGCCTTACCCACCCCAAGGAAAAAAAGACAGCAGAAAGAAGGAGCAACTGCTCACTTGCTGCAGAGAGAAGAAAGTTTCCCTGCTAGAAATTCCAGACTTCTCTTCCAACCAGGCTGTGTTCCTTTTTGAGGGGGAAGGAGGGTGGGGAAGGGAAGAAGGGAATGTTGCTTCTGGCTGTGAATGCATGTGTGAGGGAGTGCACAGTAGCCTCCACAAGCTGCCAGCCTCATCAGCAGAGGAGAGGAGATTAGTCTTAACAGATATGCTTCAAAGTCAGCAATCACTTCAGGAAAATTCCTCCTCATCAGCAGGTCTCATTTGTTCCCCATGCCCATGGTGCAGTTTGGGGGATTGCCAAGGATCACAACCTTCTTCCCAGAGTTCTTTTGATTGGGTGGGATGAGAATAAGAACGGTGCCAGAGCCTCATTGCCAAGACTGAGGGGGGAAGTTGTTGACTTCTGCTAGATCCTGCATTGCTGAGCCCTTGTGATTATATGTCAACTTGATCCGCATACGTAGTTGTTGCTACAAGAGAAATGGGGGGAACAAACAAACACACACAAAACAAATTCAGGTCTTTATTAAAGGTCAGAGACTCCCACCTCATCCAGTTCCCCTACCCCACCCCATGAATGCTCAACACAGACCCTTCCTGACCACAAGACTTTGCTGGGAATAGGTGCAGGGTGAGCTATGACACTGAAGATAAATGCTCAGTCTGGTAGGACATCAATTGGTCACTATAGTTCTCAGATCAGGTACAAGCTCTTAGAAAAGTTATAGCACAGCTTCTACCCACATCTGTCTCTGCACTGGCCCTGCTCTTGCAAGCACTGAGGTCCTTAAATACAAAATTAACTGCCTTCAAATTCTGGTTAACAACAGAAGAAAGCAGAAGGCAGATCTGTACTCTGTCTGATGCACTGCACTTGGGCTTGCAGGGAGAGATGGGCTGTCCATTCAGTGCAGCAGTCTGGAAACTTCAAGTACTGCACAGCTCAGCAGCACTGTGAAGGACATAGCCTATGAAAGACTGGAAACAGAATCTCCAAGAACATTCCCTTCTGCTATAAGTAAATGATGGAATAGCTCAGAAGTCACTTTACACTGTCATTTGGCTGTCACCCAGATACTAGGTGGCCCTTAAAAACAGCTAGAGTACAGCACGCTCCAGCCAGCTTCTCTGTTCTCCTTTCTCTCAAAAACCCCAAAAATGAAAAGCCAAAAGTTGACCATTTCTGTCTCTTTTCTCCATACCTACAGGCAAATACACAAAAGGGACAGCAGAGGGAAGAATGGAAGACAATGACTGCTTCAACCAGGCTCAGGATAAATAAGTTATCACTGTATCACTAATAGATCAACATCGTCACTTTTTGGTTTATTTGGCGTTTTGGAAAACTAGCCATTAGTTTCAATCCAGCATGATGGCACTATTTTGCACCTCTGTACTCTGAAGTGTTCCTAGGAGTTGTGGCGTTCCTACAAGAAAGCATGCCACTACCCTAGGTGTGTTTCACCTTGTGGGTCCCATTCTAGCACATTACTGGAAAACACCTAAATCCTCCAAGGTTAAGAAAATAACTTTCAAGGTGATCTATAGCACCACAGAGAACCTGGTATCAGATGTATATAAGACAGAGAATAATTAGTCTTGTGGCTTAGTATAGGCAGAGGTGAGCAGACTACATGGAAACAGATGTATGGAAACCACAAAAACTATGCACTAGAAGACTGCCATTCAGTGAAACTTGGGATGAAATCTGTGATTTTTTTTTTTTCTGACTTGCAAATCAGTCTAGCAGCAACACTTTACATCTAGAGCAGTACGTAAGTGTTAACCCATGAAAAACTTCAGATGTTTTAAGTTCCTAGAATCATTTAACATCATAAGGCTGTCTCAAAAGAAGAAATGTGATCTCAATTTTGTTTTTCTTTCTGATGCCATCTGAGCACTTGCAAACCCTCTTAAGGAGGACATGTGGGCCACATCCCTCCCTCCCCTCAAGTCTGTTGTGTCCATGTCTTGAAGCCTGTCTCTGAAGGCTGTAAAACAAATGGAATTATAATTACACCACACCTAAGATTCTTTCCATCAACCATTTAAAACTACACTCATCACATTAAAAACAAGTGACACCACTTGACAGACCATTTTAAGAATATGGACCAAGCTACTTTTTTGTGTAACAAACATTTCAAGTAACACCGCTGCAGATAGCAAGAACGAGTGTTGAGTATCTTTATATATCAAGATGCTTGCTTTCCAAACATCACTTTTACAACACAGAGAAACACTAGATTGAGCTCCTCTGGAAAGGTCATTTGAAAACTTCACCACCACTGCGATGCAAGACATGAATGAATTCAAGGTAGCAAAGCTGTTACACTGTTTTAGCAGTAAAACCAAATAGAAGGCCAAACCTGTGTCCAGAACCTCCTGAGTTTTTTGTAACTTTTTCCTAACTCTAACCGAAGTGACTGCCATGAAAAACATACCATTCACTACCATCACTCCCTACCTCTCATCACAGATGCATCCCTGTGCCACTAAATGAATGACTACAAGACACTATCTTCAACAGTTCTTCTTGGAACCACTCACCTTCTGTGGATTCAGAACTTTAATGACCTGTGTGATGGTCCCAGAGTTAAATGCAGGGATGACACTGCTGCTGGGAGACAGAAGCTGCAGCTGGAATGTCTGAAAACAGGGCAAAAAGAAAAAAATTTGATGTGTAAGCAAGTACGAAGTGACTTGTTTGCACTGAAAGAAAGCAAGGGACATTAAAAGTTTGGTTTCTGGCCCTTAAAAATCAGTTCTTGAATTCCCTATCTTGTTGTTCCCTAAGAACAACACATTCACTGGCCCATCTGCTTTCTATGCAAGTAGGATCCAGGAAACACAAATCATAGGAGGTAAGGGCTTACTGCAGTGTACCAAGATCAGCAGAGATGCTTTCTTTCATGCGTTGCACTCACAGGAACAGTCACCCGTAACTCCTGCTGAACAGTCACCCGTAACTTCAGGAGGCCTGTTCTTTCCCTAATTCCTTCCTATGGTAGGTGTAAAAGCTACCTGAATGCAAGTTAGAGGAATACTAATTCCTAGAAGTGAACGTACTTTCTTAAATTTCGAGAGCATTCCAGTCACATGCTGCTTCAATAGTCTGCTCTGCTATAAACTAGGCAATATGTCTCCCACCTTTTGTGCTGCAGCTGAGTGCAAAGGGAAACAATTAATTTCTTTAAATGAGGACTGCCAATAATCACCATATTGCGACTCATTTAAACTTTTGTAAGCAACTAATGCCTTCAAAAGATTTTTTCTTTCATGTATTCATAGCTCCAAAGAACATGATATATTTTATTAGAAATTAGGAATAAAGGGTATGATTAGTGTCTCCAAAATACTGGTTTTGACCCAAATGGTTTTTTTGCTTGAGGTTTAGCAATTTTTCTAGAAAGTGGTGATTTCAAAACATGATTTTGTCCAAGCAGAAGTGGTCCAATTTGACTGGAATCTGTGTTCTATTGCATTTACAACACATACTTTCAGACTGGCAAGAGATGACCCAACTGGGCACTAAAAGATCCTTGTAACAGTTCTCAGCCTTGCTGACCTTGCAAATTCCTACCTACATGAAAGCACCAATCAGGAAGTGTTTGCAACTGGCCTTCAACTTCTCACTGTAGTTGCCCTAAGTGGCTCTACCTTTGGTACTGCAGCTTGGAAAACAAAATCTGTCATATCCAGCTCTGTGCTGTTGGAGGCCTGTATCGTGATTACAGTGACACTAGGGTTGGTGTTCGACCTCTCAAAGGTGAAGTCAATCTTCAGCCCATTCTTGTTGTATGCAGTAATGGAGGGGATTCCTGTAGGAAACAAAAAAGCAGCAGACCTACAGAATCTGGAGATCACTCTCAACATCGTAGTATACATTTATTTTACCCCAGACTCTTCTGAAAATTAAACACACCCCGTTGTGCTCAAGTATCTATGCCACACTTTCAAATTGCCTCCTTTTTTTTTTTTTTTCTTTCCTTTACTATTCCTTGTTTCCCCTTCTAGCTGGGCGTTGGGGCACTTTAGGCAAAGGATTTACATGTCCCTAACCTGCAGCAATATCATTGAAGAGAGGCTGAGATGTAAGTCCATCGAGCAGGAACGGAGGCTGTGCTATCTGGGGTGCAGGGGCAGATACTGGAGAACCTACAAGAAATGTTGAAGGATTAATACTTTGCTGTCAGGAATGAAGAGTAATTACTCCTTTGCCAAAGACTGACTGCTGCACATTGTATTTCTTTACACGAAGCTCTATAAAACACCTGTGTTGTCATCCTCCCCTTCTTTGCTTTCAAGAACTGGCTCCTCTTTTACTAGCAAGCATTCAAATGGAATTGATTCCTCACATCTCACAGTCCTCTCTGGAAAGGCTCACAGCATTCCCAGACTCAGGTGTGAAAATGCTCAAGTCTCACCAGCTAATCATACAGAATCAACCTGTGACTTCATTCCCTGACTCCCACCTGTATGCTAATATGAATCTTGCTAAGAGTAAGTGTAAAAACTAGGACTTAAAAGACAATGAAGAAGTAGCCCACCCTCATCCCATCCCAGGGATGGGAATGTAGACTTGTAAGAAATGCAGCCTGCTCACCTGTTAGGTTGAGGTCTCCCAGGAGGTCAAGTAGCTCCCCACCAGCAGAGGCTGGCTTGCTTGTAGGTGCAGTGGGAATTACAGGTGTTATATCACTTCCCCCCAACAAGTCCAATAAATCATTTGCCTAATGAGAGAGTGGATGTAAAACTTACATATATTCAACTTTCTGCTACTTTCCCTTGCAAATGCAGTGTGTTCTATTTGTTCTCAAACTGAAGACCACCAGAGTTAATGGCCAGTTAGAGGGGTTCTTAGTTTCACTGCGATCCCATGCCCCACAAGCAATCTAGTTTTCATGCTTGAGGGACCAAAGAGATAGGGAAGGACTGAGTTCATGCACACTAAAGACAGGTTGGGGTATCACAGAATATTCTGAGTTGGAAGGGACCCACAAAAATTACTGAGTCCAACTCTAAAGTGAATAGCCCATATCAAATGCATGACCTTGGCATTAATAGCACCATAACCAACTGAGATAATCCCACCCTGCTCCTGAGTAATGAGTATTTTGGACCAAACCACTACAACACTAGAGCCACCAGAGCAGAGCAATGATACAATCATCACCAGTCAGAAACAGCAAAGAAGCAGAGAGGGCAAGGGAGATGGTCTCAGCTTTCTGTTGGCACTGGCTGGAATGTGGTCTGACAGACAGTGGAAATTTATCCTGGGTCAGTTTCTGTTACCTGGTTAGCAGGTTGCAATCCAGAGGGTGGAGGTTTGGTTTCCAGTACTGCTGTCTCTGTCTCTCCATTGGTCTGTACAATCTCAGCAGGGCCATTTGTGGTGACTTTCTCCATTACTGGCATTCTCTCAAGCAGTGCTGGCCTGAAAGAAGCTGACATAGTTACACTGTGCCATCTTCCTGGATCCCAATCCAAATACTTAGACATTCAAGAGCTGATATATACATGACAACCTGCCTTTTCCCTTGAGCTCCTATGCAGGGGAACTGTAAGACTGCATGACAGTTTGAGGTGGTCAGAAGCAATCCCTGGCATTCTGTGCCAGTATAAACACACTAGTTGATAGCAAAAAGACAAACAAGCCCTCCTGTCTCCTGCTTCCCCCAGTACCTGACAAGCTCAGGCTCAAAGCAGGACAAAAGCTTTGGCAGAGAGTGTCTCTGATCACAGAACAGTATCACAGGATACATTAAGTCCTTAAAACACTCACTAATAACCCTGTAGAAGGGGAGGGACTCCAGATCCTTTGTAACCCTACCAGAAATCACCAAAGTTCTCACAGTAGAGTGTCACCCACAGGACATCAGAGCAGATAATGATCCTTTTCAAACACCAAAATTCTATCAGCACTTACCTCATGTGATCATATTTCTTGAAAAGTGCATTATATTCCACAGCTCTCTGCTGTAGCTCCACATCAATGCTGCTGCCATAGATGGAAACTACCTTCTTAATGCGACTGTTGGGGGGCAAGGGAAAACAAAACCACCATGAAACTAGCAGCAATAAGCAAGGGATTAGCACGTGTCATGCCCAAGATGCTACCTAGTCTCCGTTCAACAGGAGTCCCATGAAACCTGTGTAAAACAGCAGTCTGTGCAGTATCCATGTAACATCCATATATGAACTGTCCCTTCACAACAGCATCAGCAAGTGATTAATACACCACCTTAGGGTATAGCATAAAAAAGCTCAACTACCCACACTGAGAAGCCTCCAACAGGAAACAAGGCTATTTTTCTATCCATCATCCAAAAAAGGAACCAGAAAGAACAGTCCACTGAAAGTAAGGACTTCTCTTCCCCATAAGTAGTTTTCAAGAAACAGCAACATAGATTAAGTCCCCACACAGCACAGGGCATCCATAGAGAAAACAGTACCCCCAACAGACATCTTCCAGCCTGTGAGCAAAGGAGGACTGTAAAAGCCAACAAATAACAGGATGACTCTTGTCAACCACAGAAGCAGAACATGTTCAAGGAATACTCCTACTGAAGACAACTGATGTTGGTATATTTGCAACAAAGCCTTATGCAGTATACCACCAATGGGAACTCACTTGACAGTGCAGGTGAACCTTGTGGAGAGCTTCATGATGGCAGTGAGAGCATAGCCTCGTGTCACAGATGCAGACATATTTGATATCAGGACGCTTTCTAAAATATCAAGAACTTCATCCTCTGTTACCTGAAAAGGTACAGAGAGGTTAGGCTAAGACAGAGGGGAGCTTAGAGCAAGCCTTCCAGAGCACAAAAACCTGCCTCTTGCCTAATGGATGTGCCACGCCTCCTCTGCAACTCTGAGCCTGTAGCATTGTGTTCAGAGCATGTGAGACATGCATCCAGGTGGAGATCTCATGGTATGAGTTTTAAAATACAGTTCTGATCTGTTTCACACATTGAAGAGCAGGTTTATCACTGAAATACACTGCTAAGACCCCAGCAGATTTCTTCCAAGTCAGTTAGCACTGAAACCATACCACTCTGCCAGTTGTAGAAGCACTCCACACAGCCAGTGTTTACACAGTCCATGCCTGCAGCAGGGGAAGGAGATTCCTGTCCAGGGTCCACTACCATCATGGACATCAGTGCTAGGGAACTGCTGAAAGCACTCCCTTCACCTAGCCAGCATCAAGTGGGTCTAGCCTCAGCCAGGTGTACAGTTGCTGTTCTTTCCCAAGCTATACCTGTATTGGTTCCTCCTCTTCACACTGACCGGACACCAGAAGATCTCCATACTCTCCTATGCACCAGGAGGCAACTTGCACCAGGGGTTGCTGTTGGAAGAAAAACCAGAGAAGGCTCAGATATAAATGGCTGCCTGTATGATAAATGAAACCATCTCCTTTTCTAAGATCAAGCTTAGCCTTCCACAGCAGAAGAAAGAGGAATATCTGATTCGATCAAGAATTCCGTAAGAGAATTGGAGAACTAAAAAGAAGATGAACTTACAGAAGACATGCCTGCTCAGCAATCTCTCTCTTGGAGCCAGACACGGTGATGTTGGCTCACACTGAGATCTTAGTAAACATGTGTAATTATTGCAGTACAATAAAGAAACTGAAGCTGGCCACATTTGGTTTTACCTGGGAGTAATCTCCAAGGATGGCTTTGTAGAGTCTCTGCACAGTGTAGGCATGCATCTCCACACTATTAGTTATTAACTGGATCAGATTGGGAACAGCATCATCACGAACATAACTTCCTGCCTACAAGGACAATTGTTAGGTTTTACTAAGGACGTTCTTAAGTAACACTCAGCAGCTGTGACACCCTTCACAAAACCACCTAATGTGCATGGAAATAAAAATCAACTTTCTCATCCATGAGCACTTTATGGTTGATTTTAAGCAACCTCAAGGGGGCAGAAGTACAGGACAGCACATTTACCAACAAATAAAACTATACTCAGAAATCCACACTACAGATACCCCAAAACTGCAAGAGGATAGAAAGCAGAAATGAATACAACTTCATAAGTGGTTTATCTCGCAGACAAGAAAAGGCAATTACTTTACTGAAGAAAGTCATCTGAGAGCAATTCTCACAGCAAACTTTCCAATGGAAATTAATTCTCACTTCAGACGAATCTACTTCTCTCTGTTTCAGGGTGACAAAATGGCACCCCCAGGCAGACTTACCCCTTGATGAACTTCTCAAATTTGAACACTATACCGATAAATCTCTTCCCACTCCTTTGCCTGAGAGAACACACTGCCTACCCAAGTTATCAAGATCTCTTCCCTCAGTTGCCAAAACACTACTCCAGTTCCACCTCAGCTATGATGTTTATAGACAAATTCAAGTAGATAAAGAGCAATAATTAAACCCAAAGAAGGTGAACAAGAAGGCTGTTGATACAGTTTTATTAACAAGTTTTGATAAACTCAACTTGGAGTAATTCCAAGAAGCTCCTTCACCCCCTTTCTCTTTGCAAGTCACTTAAGGCTGCATTCACTCTCCTCTGAAAGCACTGTATATTGGAAACAGACAGTACAAGAGTTGTCTTTAGAAAGTGATGTGATTACTGCAGTAGACACACTGTTACACACTGTTACTCGTGTGTGCTTCTGAAATAGTACAGTTCTTCTAAAAAACCACTCAGTGATCCAAGGCAGCCAGTCAAAAACATGTAAACTCAGTAAATGTGACTATCATAAGTACACTTCCTCTCTGTATTTTAGCACTTGTTATCTGCCAGCCTTTAGAACCATCTTCAACTTGATGGTGAGTAACTTCCTACAGACAAGAAAATTTTATGTAGTCACACACAAGAGAGGCAATTTCACTTACCGTTGTTAGGACTCTCATAATTGTGTCTATGTGCCAGCGCTTGGAAGGAGCGTATCTGACAAAATTAAGAAAAGCAGTTAGAGCAATAACTGCCAGTCTTTAACACCAGCAAGAAACCCACCATCATCAGAACCTCCCCTTTCAGTTACTTCCTGACCCACTGGTTCATGAGGAGGGACACCAATACTGAGGGAGGGCTACAACTGACAAACCACACATAAATCAGTGAACAGAGAAGAAATGAATCAATGCATTCTCTCTTGGGAGCAAGCAGGGAGAGAAACAACACACAAGGTTGTTTACAATCCCAAGGATGTACCAAAAATTATTAGTAAGTAAAACAACTCCATACTTTTCAGCTGCAAGAAATATTCCAGATGCACAGTCTGCCTTGAACTCTGGTTCACAGGAATCTAGGAAATACAGTAACTCCTTCATCATTCCACGGACATTGTTCCCATTAACAAGAGCAAAACTCAGTTCCATTGCACGCCTAGGGCAAGAGACAGAAAACCAATCAAGTAACTTCACCTAGTGAAGGAAGAAAAAAACCCCCAAATCCAGCTACAAAAATGCAGTTACCTTTTAATTAAGAAGAGATCAATACTTACTAATCCTGTGAGAACAGCCCTCCACATTTAATGTGTCAGTATTTTCTTGTTCATAGGCAGACAATAAACATCCACCCCCCAAAAAATTAAGGGGGAGCGGGGCTATGGGGTGTTCTAGAAATATCTATCCATATGTTAAAGATAGCTTAAGGCTAGCAATATCTTTCAGCAACCAGAGTCCATCAGGATTAAAAGTCTGACTGCCCAAGTGTAATCGAATGCTGGTCATTTCTGACACAAAACTGTAACAACTAAACCATGCCACAACACGCTTTCTCCAGCTTGAGGGGTCCAGCACAGACCCGTTTCCAATTCCATATATTGGAGATTCAAACGCAGTGGAGATTTAAAATATTAACTGATAAGCTTTACTGTATCCTGTTGGATAAACTACGTAAGACTACTAGAACCCGAAGTTACCCTGGTGTTGTTTATTCCTCCTCATCACAGACATGCTGACACCAGAACTAGTCAGAGTACTAGCTCCTTGCCATTCCTTTTTGTGCACATTGAGAGCTCAGAGGCTACTCCCCGGCCCTTCTACTTGAAGCTTCTGTAGCTGATTCTAGCACACGTCTCTCGTTCTTCTGACATTTTTTGGATGAAGACTATCAACTTCAAACGTGATTGATTTCTGCACAACTCTGCAACAGCTTTTTACCCAACTAAAACCCAGGGACTGAGAAAATACAGAGGTATTCAGAATTAGGGTGGAGATACCAAACTGTTACCTTTTAACATTTAAATCTGTTTAGTTGATGACCTATACCATTATTAGAACTGTTTCCATCTCTCCAACTAGTTCCCAACTCCTTACACTTGACCCTACTGGGTTACAAGTTTTCCATGTTTATGTTTAAAATTTCAGTCATTTTATAGCAGATATATCAATACTGCAGCTGCACAGGAGAACACTGTAGTGTTAATACCAGGCATTTATCTCAGCGCCTATTGCTTACCTTCAGTCATATCACATGTTTCATTTCTGTCACAAAGCTCTTAATCATGTAGTTTGATCAAATGAAGCAGACAAAAAGACTTGAATTAAATGGCAAAGCCATTCTGAATTACACTACATGGACCAAAGACTAACTGCACCAGTTACAAGATAACGAGCAGAGGCCATGCTTCAGATAACCAAAACTAGGTATCATGTCTTTCCCTCAAGTCCTTGAAGCTTGCTACCTGGGACTCTGACATATATCCAGTCAATATAATGCTTCAATGAAGACAGTGCATTGTCAGCAGCACGAGTGTCAGCATGGCAACATCGTGCTCTGCTGATGGATCACTCAAAGGCTTCATCCTCCAACAGCACTCAGACATGAAGCTCAGTTGTTTGTAGCATACCCTTGTTTTCTTAGCAGGCACCAATAAAATGTTTTTGTTTCCTTCTACTCAAAACCTAGATGAGGCTTTGCTGTTCCACAACCTAGTCCCAGGCTGGCTCTGACACCAAACAGCAACAGCAGCCTGCCTTGTTTTGCATTTAAAATACAAATTTGTGGTTTGGGATAGATTGCAACTGTAAAAATAGATTACATGATACCCCTTACATAGCAGTTAAATATAAGCTTCAGAAGCAAGACAAATCCCATTTCTTTCCTATTTTGCACATATGAGTCTGAGTGGTGCTGTTAAAAAAAAAATCTAGATCTGATTCAAAGATGGGCATAAGTTTGAAGAATGCCTATCAGAACAAGGATCTGTAGTGTATCTAATCAGTTTGAGTAGATGGAAAAAAGAGGTTGAACAATTCGGAAGGTATATTCATGTGATGAGTGCTCAATGAAATTCTGGCCGGTAGCAGAGAGATTTTACGAAACGCAACAGGAAAAAGGCTGCTGTCCCCATCACTGCATGCTGTTATGCTGCACTGAGCTCAGACCTTTCCTTGTAACCCAGTTACAGAAAGAATAATGTTGAGGAGGAGAGTTCTGAAAAAAAGAACAAGGAATCAACAGGCTGAAAGACTCAGTTTAGAACAGCAGCTTTCCATATTGGCTGGGCAAAAGTGAGACAGAACAGTTCAAGAATTTCCGTGAGTGACAGAAACAGGAGAAAGTTACTATCATGAGTAAAAGGAACATAACTGAAGTAATGAGAAGAAACTGGAAGAAATTAAGACTGAGTAAAAGACAAAAAGTATTTCTGTAGTGAGAAATAAGGTTGCAAGCTTTCCCATAGCCCAGAGAAGCAGCAACACACCACTATTAAATGACAAATGAACACCAAGAATGATAAAAGGATGGGGTTTGTAAACAAATTGTTCGAGCAATCAAGTCTGAATTCTACCACTCCCTAATACATCTAAGAATACATTATTTGGATGACTTAACACTGCTTCAAGACAACATGGCACTGCCTGTTCATCTGGGAAAGGAAAACAATGTGGAGCACATCAGAGTACGTTTGACCACAATCATTGGGCACAGCAGCTTTCCATCTCACTGAGAGCACACAAATCTAATCTCCACTGATATTGCACTTCGGAAAAATTCAGGCAAACAATTTATTTTTTCCCCATGAAATGTAACAGCAGTTTTTCCAAGAAGGTGGGTGCACATCTCCATTATCTTGTTTGAATTATGAACCATATTATACCTTCACAGCAGTCTCACAGCTCCCCAGGATTATTGTCATTTTCCCCTATGCTCTGCTCACCTTCCACAGACTGTCAACCTCAAGAGTCTATTTCACTGATAATTTGATTACCTTTTAATGGAGACATCCAGATCCTTCAGGCAGTCCACAATGGTGCTTCGGTGCCGCTGTACTGCATTATGGTCTGTCTGCACAGTTTTCAACAATGACGTCAAAGCTACATATCTGTGATAAGGGCATACGGTAATCAGTAGCTGACTGTAGCCATTTAATTTCTATGCACAGACACTGTCCCATTGGCCCAAATCTAGTCTTATTTTGCAACAGAATAGGATTCTCTTGTACTCGGTAACGAATGGAAATCCTACAGGGGACTGCCTGGCCTATCTTCACAGGCGAGTTACCACACTAAACTGCAACACGCCTAACAACACACTGCTGCCCAGACAAGCACCTGTCCCAAGCACCTCTGCAGATCTTATACTCAAACTAGCGTGAGTCGCAATTTCCAAGGCTAGAGTCTGCAACCCATATCCTGATTTGCTATCCAATTGCCTAGAGATGGTATTCAATTCTAGCAGTCTCAGCAATTCCACATCCTGATTAACAGTGACCAGAGCACAACTAAATTCTTTTGTTGCCACCAGCACACAATCAGAAAAATCAGTCTTTGCCTAATTTATCAGCTCTCCAATGCCAACTCTGATTTGAAAAGCACCACAGACCACTTGGGACAACACAGGAAAAAACATGGACCTGATTAAAAAAAAAAAATCACACGTTGAGAAATAGATCATACATTCAAACTTACCAACTAAGAAGGGCAGGGCCACAGCTACGATTTGCACAGAGAAAAAAACACACCAAGAAAGAAGCAAGCTCAACAGCCACACTAACCCCAAGAGCAGCGATCCCAACATGGTCTCACGGAAGGGTTTACTTCAGCATCACGTTTGTGCAACTGCTTCTCACACGTTTTAAACTGGGTGTTATCAAAATACACTTTGTACCACTTACCTAATATTTTTGTCGTTGTTTAATAAGAAACGGCCTAGGATGTTAATGGCTAAGACCTGCAGAAAAAGTTAGGGAAGATCAGTGATCTAAAAGGACTGCTGGTCATCTTCATCATTTCATGACAACTTCAAAGGCAACACGTCAAAACTAGCATTGCGGTCTTTCTTAGCCAAAAAGAACTCTAGAAGCTGCTTAAGTGGAGGAAAAGCTAAGAGACACATCGCAGGCTCTCACTCGCACTCAGGACATGCACTCTGCAGGAAATTCTGCCTTTTAATTTTTGTTATTTTGAAAAACCCAAACATCCTCCCTCCCCCGAAACGAGTGCCCTTTCTGAAAAGGCTACAGTCTTATCTAGAGTCAGCTGCAGAGATGTATTTTGGTGAAACAACCTTGCTTTATGTCTTCCACACAAATTACTCTAATACAATCTCCTAGGAAAAAAAAAGGCCATAGTAAAGGCAACTTACTCTCAGACCACTCTCAGATTTTATGTCCATAATAGTCAGCACAGTTTCATACAGAATGGCATTTCCCACATTTTTACTTGTTTCTGTATTAGTGGCAACCTGGAGAAAGGAAACAAAATAACTCCAACGAATTCAAAACAGATCCCCTTTGTGCTGCTCTGCAGAACAGGCAGTGAAAGTAACCAACCCCTACAAAACAGCACACTTGTGAACATGCATCTCTTTCAATAAAATTTCACTCATCATGGCAAGCAGCTGTATCCTCACCAGTGCTGCTAAACCCAAATTACTAAGAAACTAAGAGAAAGTTTAAACCACTCATCAACCTTGCAGACCTCACCTGTGCAAGTATATCATTCATTGCTTCACTAGAATCATCATCATTTCTCCCTAAAATTCTTAGTAACCGCAGGATCCGTACCTATTTGATAAAATAAAGCAAAGAAAAGCTTGGATGGCAGTGTTTGACATGGGGTCATAGTGGCAAGAAAGCAAAACAAGCTGCTGATTTCCATTCTTAAGCAAAATGCTTATCCCGGGTAAGAACGTTATCTACAAAAACAGGCTTTTGCTGTGCTTATTTTCTTCCCACGAGCCAGAACTGTTCAGAGTCCCCTCACTACCAGGCACAGCCTTTCAAAACCAATATGTGCTGCTTCTCTCTTTTGTCACATAATGTGATAAGGCACTACAACTGCTGGTTAAACTAAGATTGGTGTCTTTCACTAGGGCAGATGAACAGCATTTGCACAATCAGCTCCAAGGAAGACAAAAAAAAAATCTTAAAATCAACACAGGTGTGGAGGCAACCACCTCATCACACCTAAGGCTCAAAACACAGTCCTAGAACTAAAGCTATCAGTCACTGTTTGCATCAGTTCTTACCTGCAAAAAGGGGTCACTGATCCCAGACACATCATGCTCTGGTGAATATCCAGACATGATAAGGTTCTTCAGAATACGAACTAATTGGGGAACAAGCTGCGAAGAAGAGAGTTGTCCTATTAGGGTACTGTTGTTTCCCTGCCCCCAGCTTTGAAGCACAGGTCCAAGAACAAATCTTGTATTTGAAAGCAAGTCAGTCTCTGGATTCTTCCACAAAGTTCAACCTGCACACCTAGGGCTGATGCTGTATGAATACCTACAGCTTGGCTAAGACATAACTAGAAACAGTTAAGCTGGGACCAGAGCACCATATTGTATCTTTAAAGTAGTAAATCTACATTTGTGGTACAGTGCAAGAAGAAAACCAGCCTAGTCTCCCTGCCATCTCCTTTTGTTCCTAACTTTGCCCTTCAGGAATTACACACTCCTCTGAAAACGTGCATTTCATAAAACACACAAACAAAATGAACCCTGAATTTCCTGTATCTGCCTTAAAGGGGAAACCAAAGGGCGCTGCAACATCTTCCCTCCAAATACAGTAACAGACAAGTGGAGCATTCCTGGAACCCTTATTCACATTTTCTTTGCCTTCCAACATGCAAGGGTCATCAGGACTGAGGACAGAACAAAGGGAAACATTACAGCCGTGGAGACTGGTTGAAGGCCACACCCCCTCCATCTTCTGGAGTACAAATTACACCGATTAAGAATACCAGCACTGCTGTTGGATTGGGTAGCTCTTTGCAGCACAGAAAGTCTTTACAGCCTCTTACAGGCAATTAAATAACTCTGTCCTGCTCCTTTTGGGAATCACCCAAAGTTGCCCCATGATTCAGACAAAATACAAAGCCCAGTTTGTGGTAAAAAGAAAGCCGAGGGCTACAGCTTGCACAGGCATGAAAAGCCAAAAAAAAAAAAAAGCAAAAAGCAAAAACAAAACAAAACAAAAACCCCAAAACAAACAAACAAAAAACCAAAGAAAACCCCAAACCAACAAATAAAAACAACAACAAAAAATCCATATTCCTCAAACGAGGGAAAGCTTGAGGAAAGCAGGCTGATGTTCACAGAAGGCCACAACTGAGATTCAGGGCGACCATGAATGTAGAGGTTTAGTGACAAGACCAGCACACAAAGACCATTAGACAAGTACAAATGATCTAAGCATGTGGCATCAATCACAACTGTGTCATTAAGAGGCACTGCCTCACAAGAGACAAACATCTACAGATTCAAGGCAAACATGCATCATCTCGAAGAATTAATTCTTACCTTTTCATTCTAACTCAGCAGGATTCCAAACAGACAAAAGGGACAAAACAGACGAAGCAAGCATTAGGGACAGGTCAATGTTATACCATTCACAGCATAACAACTACAAGAAATAGCTAGAAAGAATGCAGCTACTAACTAAATTTTGTGGACTCAGCTCTCCTCTGTTTTCCCACAACTATCACATCAACTGAGCAATGAGTAGCAGGGATGGTACCTGCAAAATGAACCTCATCCGACTTTTTTTCCTGCTTTGACATTTACAATCAAGGCAAGGGAAGATGCATGCCAAAATGCAAAGATGCACCAAAGGATGTACAGTTTTAAATCCCTAATGATGTAGACAAGTCAAGGAAGAAAGTAAACTGGGCATGCAAATAAGCCAACACCTTTAAGACTTTTCAGAGAAGCAAATGGAGCTTTCTGTTCTACCAGCTTTGTTCAATTTCTCCTTCTTTGACCAAGAATTTCAAATTACAATCAAGGCAATTTTCAGATGCTCTTCTATCAGTAGTGTTTCACACAGCAATAATACTCTCACCAAATTATAGCAAACAGCATAAGGAAGTCAGGAGGGCGATAGGAAGCAACACTCCTAACCAGAGGAGGAAGAGTGACATCGACTCTCAAACCCTTAAGTTAAAATGGAAAATTGTGTAGCACAGCATGCACCAGGCATGAGGTATCTGTACAACCAGAACTTAGGTGGGTGTTTTTGAACTGAGTGTATACAACTGTGTGGCTGTGGTTAAGGCATTCAGGTGTTGGTATAAGTTCCAGTTTTTCATCTTTGTCTCTATGTTTATTTCATTTGTGATTCTGGTGTCACTATGCAATTAGATACAAGGAGAGGGGAAAAACCTAAGGGACCATCAAAGACAACTTTACAGCAAATCTAACTCTAGGGCGAGTTTTATACTGTACAATCCTAAGACTGATGTTTTGTAACTTAACCACTTACTGAAGGGGATTAGGCCTAGATACACACAAAATACCCACATTTAATGACTTAAAAAAAAAATTTAGCAAACAGACAGTATCATTAAATTCTTCACCCAAACAATTGTAAGCGTTTTACTAGAAGGCCATGAATATTAACTCTGCAATATTACCAGTTCACACTTACCTTTCTAAAGTGTGCAAGCATGTCTGGGCTTCTCTCACACATCTCTGTGAGGAGGACAACTGATGTGTGGAGAACACCTAAAGGTGAGGGAGTGGGAAAAGAAAAATGTATCTCCATTTAACACCATTCCACTGGCTCCAGACACTTGATAAAGATCACAAAAACAACAGGAAGTCATTAAAAAATATTCTTGAATTCAACATATTGCATCTACCACTGCAAGTATTTGTGCTTGCAGCTGTGTCCAAGTGAAAGCAGATAGCAATGTGCTCATGTCAAAGCTGCAACTAAAGGCCAAAGGAGGAGAGAAACTGGATCTGGTCTGCCGAAACTCGCATACTAAACGTACATTAATGGTCATAGTTGGGCTACTGACCTCAAAGGTCTCTTCTAAATCCAACCATTCTGTGATTCTATACAAATGTAAGACTCCAGAAGGACAATATGTGTTAATTGCATTGTGGACGTTGAGTTCCTCACACTTCCTGATTTTCTCTTCTGATTTGGGTAGCCTAGCTGACCTTATGTCACCTTCCACAGAAGACCTCAGAACTCCATCTAAAGAAAGACTACACAGAAAAAGTACCTCCAAACCTAAACAGGCAGTGCCTTAGAGTCACTTTAGGCAGTGTATTGGATAAAAAATCAAGCTTTTCTATTTCACCCACTCTGAAGTGTATCAAAACGCAGTGAAAGCATTCCTTTTGTCACCTACACCATGTTAAAGTCCTGTTGACTAGCAGAGTCATACACATCCCTTCCTTCTAAATGACATATGCTTTCACTGCATAGAAATGGAAAGAAACAAATCATACAAATACACCTCTGAAATTCCCTCCAAACAAAAGGCTTAGGTAGCAAGTGCACTGTCCTCTAGAGAATGGCCTAGCCTTGCTAAGTACAGTCTTGGCTATTACCGTGGTTCTTCTCGTTCAGCAAGTTTTTGGTGGCCGGCAGGAACATCTCCATAAGTTCAGGCACCTTTCTGATGACATGAACAGCGCACAGTGCTGCCTGGATAGGAAAAACATTTCTATTAGTACACACTGCAATCACAACAATATCTGTTTTGGGAATATCGAGCACAGTCGTAACTATAAAAATCTTCATTATAAACAAAGGCCTGCGAAGTTTGTGGCACCTTTTTCCATCTCTCTATTACAAGTGTTACTGAACAGCATTCCAGAAGAGAGCTCAATAAAACTGGGGGAGCACTGAACTACAAACTAATACTCCCCCTAGCAATGGTTCATTTTTTACATTATTCACATAAGAAGCGCTATTATCTGCAACGCAACTCTGCCTTTAAGAGGGCTGCTTCAGCCTGTCTTCCTGTTGCTAGGAAGGGGATAATGCATTGGAAGCAAATAATTAAACTTACTGCCAAATTATGGGTTATTTACTTTCCCTTGAATAGCATCTCCTTCCCCACAAAAAAACTTCCTCCTGCAGATGATGGGTGCTATGAGAAATAAAACTATACTTACAGGGTTTTTTGAAAAAACACATGCCTATTTCTTCTAGGATGGAGAAGCTACAGGAGACACTATTCCTTGCACCTGCCTGAGAATCAAGTGCCTCTTTCCAGAACACAGCAAGACCTCTTAGCATTGCTTTCTCTCTAATCTCTCTCTAGATCCAGCACTAAACAAAGAAGTAACAATGCATCCCTTCCTAAATCTTCCTGCTACACACTCTCACCAAGACTTCTCAATAAATAAATCTAAAAGAATGAGGCTGATCACACTTTGCTGATCTATGGCACGTTTGCTGCAGAAAGGAGATAATTTGTGTTTGTCCATTTCTAGACCTCAACCCTTCAAGCTCTCATTCTACTGTCACCATCATTAACAGAAGACATCCAATAGGTTCAAATCTTCAGATACCAGCCTGCGCTGTTAATAATGAAAGTTTCTCTGGACTTATCTGAGAAGATAAATAAAACTGGTGATCAGAATTTTGAGGCTAGCGTCCATGAGGGGGCAAGTGTTCACCTTTCCACCAATAACCTTATGGGAGAGAGTACAAAAATAAAAGCAACTGCCTCACCAATTGGAGGCTTGTCTTTTAGAGGTTTACATACATTCCTGCTATCAACAGACAGGGAGTTTTGAGCTCTGTCTTGCACACTGGGAAAATATTCACCCAGTGTGATCTGAGTCATCTAGTATTCCAGATATTAGCAAGGTATTCAATCAATCTTGCCTTTTAATCCATAACAATATTCAAAAGTTTCCTGAAGTACCTTCTTCCTAAGATAGGAATTGGAAGTTTTGAGGAGCTTTTCCACCTCTCCTGCAAGGTCTCTGCACATTTCTGAGGAGCCCATGCAGCCAAGAGTACAAAGTGCCAGCCCCTGCACATACTGCGTGCTGTGATTAAGGTCACTGTAAAGGAAAACAACAAAAAAAGTCAATCAGCATGCACACAGAGAAACTGAACACACAAAAGAGGTCATCTATAGCTGGAGTCATCTAACCAGCTACATATGGCCCAAAAGAACTTCCTGGATTCAAGCTGTGTGGGAGCATGACTTGGGAGCAATACAAGCTTTGAGTGCATGTTCCACAGGGTTTGCTACTAATTCTACTTAGAATCCTCAATTTAAAAGATAAAATATTTGGTTCAACCATCAGGTTGACCTGTCAGGGTATCCAGAGATTGAGCTGAGAAGAGGGAAGACTATACAAAATTGCGTTAAAAATGGTTTTAGTTTTGGAACTTGCATGCAAAGTACAGACCTGCAGTGACACTGTGGGCTGTCCCAGTTTAAAGATGTTCTACAACAGGCTTTAGCTTCTGCATTTACAAACCAAACAGTATAGAAAAATCTGTGTAAAAGTATCCTCTATCCCGACCAAAACCCACGAACCCCACCACTCACACACCTCAAAAATAATCCATACAAGAATTCTGTTAAGCAATTTTTCCTATTCATATGCCTAAGGAAGTTGTGAAAAATGGTCAGTAAGAAGCTAAACCACCTAACAGGAGCTGCTATTCATGAGGCTAGCTACCAATGTCACACCAAGCACAAGACAACATAGCTTCTATATGGCAATCCCAACAGCCTTTAAAATTGACTTCTACACCACTTTTCCATCTGTGTTTGGTACTAAGGTCACCACAGCACCCAGGACTCAATGCTGAAGAAAGCAAAAAATACAGCTCCTGGTTTGGGAGGCAAAGGGAACTGAGGACTGCAAGATGGAAGAGCTGGGAAAAGGAGCGGTTCCTAACCAAACACGCACGAGGTGCAGAATGGAAAGACAGTACCCTGGTTGTTACATCAAGCAGTTATGGCAACATGCAGATGAAGGAACAGGTAGCACATGCTACTAAGTGGGTTGGCTTTTTGTTTCCTTCCTTTAACAATTTTTTGGCAGCTATATAAAGCTGTGCGTATCACAAGTACATGCTTCAAGAGGTTGCATTCCTTTTCGTCTCAAAAATCTGGGTCTTGCTATAAAACAGCGAAAAACAATGCCATAAATCAAATCCCTTAATGTCTAGATAAAAGCAAGACACAATGGCAGATATACAAGCCAAAGGAGAAAGCAATATACAGCTCAGGGAGATGGTGGGAAGCTGTCGACCACTTTTGCTCAGCTTCCGTCTGACCCATTTCCAGTTCATACTCACTACATCCTTACCAAATTCACTGCAGCATAAACAATCAAAAGAGGTGTTAACCTGCAGCCTGGTTCTAATGGAAGAACCTCACAGGTATGGCATTTCAATGAAAGATCTTTAGACAAAAATCTCATCTCCTCGAAACTAGGTCCAAAATTAGCAGATCCTCAGGTCCACAGTTTTGTCAAGTTTCTTTCAAAGCACTTTGAGGCCACAGTCTAATTGAAGATCAATACTTTACTTGCTAATATCTCAGAGGCTTATGTGCTAAAAGCAAATAGTAATAAAAATAGGTACACTACACACAACCTTTGGACAAGTCAACCAGAACCCAGCTGTTCCATACCTGCTCCAAACCATCTTGAAAACACACTCATCATCATCCACTAAACTATGATGTAGAAAAGTCCCAGTTTAACATTGCTTTGCTGAGAGAAAATAAGTATTAAAAAAAATAGTAATTCCCTCTTGTCTGATTTCAGCAAAATGACAGCACATCCTAAGCTGCTGCCTTGCTTCCAATGAAAACCATTTGTCAGGACCATTAGGGCAATCTTAAAAAAAAAGCAAGATACACAGACTTGTTTCTTGACAACTCTTCAGAACTCATCAGCAGAAGCAAACAAACACACAGAGGACGTGTTAATTGTACATATGCCTCCTCCAAATCAATGCAATTTTATATTCTCTTTCCACTAAAGAAGCTAGACAGGATGGCCCAATACAGTGTACTACTACAACAGCCTCATTATGGTCAACAGCACACAACAATTTCAAGATACCAGTTTTCTAACACAAGGGAAAAAACCTAAAGTACTCTAAGTATCACTGTCAGAAGTATACTTTCTGCTCCTGAAACCTCAGAGCATAGTTTGATGGAGAGGTGGTACCCTTACTTCTTGATGCAATTGGTCATAAGAAGATGAACATCCTGTCTCTCATCCAGCAGCAACATGGCACCTAAATACCCAATGCGTTTGTCTGTGAATTTCTGAGACGCAATAAGTTTGAGGCACTCCAACTGGAAAAAAAAAGAAGAAAAAGAAGACATAATTAGCTTGAAACGACTTCTTAGCTAGAGGAGAAACAGTTTGAATTTTGATGTGTAGTAATTTATGTCTCTCAGAATACACTTTTAAAAGTGTATTTGGTTCCCATTTCGGTGATGTGTAAAACCAAGAAAGGTCAAATGACCTGCCCAAAGCTCCAAAAAAGACAGCAGGAAGGTCATTAGCAGCTCCTGTGTCTTGAAGTGGCCAGACACTGTTGGTCTTCCATGACCTTAGATATACCAGATACGGCGGTTAATGTCAGATCATAAAAGTAAATGGTAACATACTGATAGAGATGAAAGATACATCATTAAAAACAAAACAGTAAAGATCTGGAAATCTAGATCATGTGTCATGTTTGATATGCACATTAAACTTCTGAACTAGACTTAAAAGGTTCCATTTATCTACTAGGGAGAGGATCAATGTTCTGTAAGTTGCCAAAACAAGCACACGTAGTGATAGGACAAGAGGTAACGACTTCAAATGGAAAAGGGGCAGCTTTAGGTTAGATATTGGGAAGAAATTCTTGGCTGTGAGCATGGTGAGGCCCTGGCACAGTTGCCCAGAGAAGCTGTGGCTGCCCCATTCCTGGAAGTGTTCCAGGCCAGGCTGGACTGGGCTTGGAGCAACCTGGACTAGCAGGTATCCTTGCCCAGGGCAGTTGGAACTAAATGACCTTTCAACCCAAACCATTCTAGGATTCTATGACTCTAAAAACAGGTTTTGTTTATTATGATCTGTAACCAACTTGCTAGCTAGGTAAAATGTAGATTGTCAGAGATAGTTACATTTCTGCACTTCTCTGTAATCTCTACTGGAACACCTGAAGTTTACTAAAATCATGTGCATTCCAGCCACTACAAGTTTCCCTTTTGCCCTTGTACAAATGGCAACTGTGATCCATAGTATAGAAGAGATTCCCAAGACAACATACAATTTCCACCTGCACTCTGCTAATTTAAAATTTAATTGCTAGCTCATTTTTAAATCTGACACTTTTTTAATGAAAAACAAACAAAAACCATCAACCACAGAGATACTCTGACATTACTATGCACTGAAACATTTTTCTATAACAGATAACTAATCAGCTATAATCTATGTCTACTTTCCCGACAGGAAAGTAGAGATCTGTCCCTCACAAACACTTCCTGTAAGTCTGCTTTACAAACTAGCTGGGGCAGCAAGTAAGCATACATGATAGGTTTGAGTAGGGGTCAGACAGAGCTGGCAACAGATCCATAGCAAAGGGGGCATGCACAGGCAAAGACACAGGGTGTCAGGAAAAGGAATTCATGATCCCAGCTAGATGGAGGCTTGAACAAGGCAACAGACACAGGTGAGATGCAAGAAACACACACATCACCAGAGTAAAGTTGCATGGTACATTGGTAAGAAAATTAAAGTTGAAGTGCCAGAGAAAGAAAGTTCTATGGCCTAGTCCTAGTCTTGGCAAGTTTTCACAACCACATGGCATTAGAACACACACTCAACTGTTCAAGTTGCCGTCACATGTGAATGCCCAGCTAGTGCAAGGGTGAGAAATACGTAAGAAAAGGCTTGAAAGAAATTGAGTTCAGTTTGGAAGGTTAAAAGGGGTAAACACCTCTGAACAATAAGACCAGTCCTCCGCAAAGATAACTGAATCTGCGCAAATGGCCAAGATCAACCAGAGATAACATGCAGAACACTAGATATCAAGCTCTCATCTTTCCAGTGCTTTCTGTAAGGGAATAATGCACCTCTGAAACAACCTTCTTTCCCGGGTTTGCAAGATACTTATATAATCCTCTGCAAAAATGCAACATAAAATTGATGACATCTAAACTACAGGTTAAGGGCCAACAAAGGCAGAAGATGAATGACTGAGGAAGAGCATAAGGAAACTGACGACTGCAACAGATACTCTAAGATACATCTCTAGTACTTTTGAATTTAAACGGTATTAGTGAAATTTACCCCATGAAAGGCTAATGAGTTCTTGTTTCACTTGTATATAAATACACAGCAACTAGATTCATGCACAGCAGTACTAAGAAACATGATCAGCTGAAGCTCTTACGAGGTGTAATTAGTGGAAAAAATCTTGATGCTGTTATATCCATTTCATTCAAAGGAACAATTCAAATCTGCTACATCACTACTGTAACAGATACTACTGGCATGTAACCAGACTACAGCTTACCCAACTTTTACTGACATAGCCACTCTTCCAACTGGAATTTTTTTGCAAATAGAAACAATGACAATAATAGAGTTATTTGACCATTTGTCCAGGCTCTCCAATGACTTCTAAACTTGCACAAATGGCCTTTGCACATGCTCAGGAGACAGCATGCCACCCCGTGCATATCAGCATACACTGGCTAAATATGGTGCTCATTCTCATACTTGTGTACAAGATACCCCAGGTCAAAGTTGAGGAGCCCTGGCTTGGAAAGAAGTAGGTCGACCATCCACTCCTGGTCACCCATACTGTGAGCTGCAGCCTGCTTACAGCTTTAAGAGAGGCTGCAACACTTGTGGCTCTCCTGTTTTTCAGCAAAACATCTTTCCTGCATATTTATCCTGTCACTCTCAGAAGCTTACTGCCTGTAGTGTAGGACTGTCTATCTGCAAGACTCCAGTACTGGAACAGCATGTGTCCTCAACAGGTCCCCAGCTCACACAAACTATACTCCTATACAACAGCACCACCTTGAAAGATTCCTTCCAGTGATAAGTGTTGAGGACGTGCAAAGGTCTCTAACTCACTCACTTGGAGAATACTTATTAAAACCCCTTTTCAGCACTGGGCCCTATGCCCTCCTGAAAATGCAGCTGATAAATTACAAGATAACCAAGGGCATTGACTGAAGTACCCTGCTCCCCAAATAGTCAGAATAGATGCTTCTTTTTGAGATATAGCAGGCCTGGCAAATAACAGATACTGAACAATCTGCTTTAGCCTTCTTTCACTGAGAGTGTATTTACCATTATTAACTAAAGCAGAAACTGAAAATTATTAGATATCTGACCTAATCTTCCTTATATGGGATTAAATACTTGAGTAACAAGACAGAAAAATTAAATTTAAATAATGTTCTTAACATAGGCCAAACGTTGAAATTCTAGACGACGCTTATCTGTAACACTTTTCATTATTCTTAAGACTCCAAGACACTTAGCCTTAATTTTTGTGACAGGAAGTTTCTCTCTTGGACCAGGGAGCCTGGCTATGAAAAGTATTAAGAACAGAATAATACACAAATTCACTTGCTCTTTTTCAAAAACTCACTACCCTGAGAGAAGAATCCAGTAATACAGAAGTAAGATGATGCACTTCATATGCTATAGCAGAGCCCTAACTCTATCTGCAATTTGATTTCACTGGCTTGAATTTACTGTTTCAGTATTAGAATTAGTAAATCCAACCACAAATGGGTAGACACACAAGACATGAAGCTACTTAAAGCGGTACAACAATTTGACTGATTTTAGCTTTATTGAAGACCTAGGTTAGATTACTATTAACAGGACACTTACTGACTTCTAACCAAAACTGACTATGCCCCAAAGATTAAGCAAAGCTAACCTGAGCAACACTTTGTAGATCAAGAGCTTCCATCTTCCTGTCTCCCTTTTCTAAAATTTCTGTCAAAAATAGCACATCAAAAATAAGCCAAGAGATGGAAAACTCATACCTGCATTCTCCATGTCACCTCACTAAGACAGGGATAAGGAACACCATCTTCTGATTGCCAGGAACAGACCAGCTCTTTTCTGCCTCAAATACATTGCTTTAGAAGGAAAAGGGTATAGAACCTCCTTTGAAGTATGTGGTATTTTTCAGAGACAGAACTCCAAAGTGCTGTTCTGAACCAATCTAAAAATATCCCTATGTCTTGGACTGTGGTTTAAGCACTACTGCTCTGCAGAAACATGGATGGCGAGGACAAGACAGTACCCCAAGTTTCAAAACAAACTATGTAAGCCCCAAACAGCAAATCTCACTAACAAAGTCAAAACTAACTAACATCCGTTCTCAGAACATATGTGAAAATAGACCTCAAATCATCCCGAAGGACAGCAGAACGGCACCTAGGAACGCTCTGAACAAGCCAATGTACCCAACATACAGAAGGCAGACTGGCTTATGCACAGAGCACAGAAGGCACTAAATTTTAACCTACCTGTCCAAAATGTGCAGGATATCCCAGCATGTGCATATACAGCAGCTTTGCCACGTTTCTGCATCGGTACGTGTTATCTTCCTCTCGGAAGGATGACCGGATAGCAGCACATTCCTTTTGGATCATCTCACGCTCTTCTGCCTGGGTTCTTGCTGTCCGGATGGTCCGGATCAACTCCCGCAGTCTGATGGGGGCTGGCATCCTCTGAGAGAAGAAAGAAGTCTGTAAAACTTCTACTGTCTCTACAGGCTTCATAATGGTCTCACACTTCCACATATTCTTTTTTCTTTCTTACCCTACAATTACATAAATAAAAGAATGAAGAAAATGTAGGCTAGTTCAGTAGCATGTTTAAGAGTAAACTTGAGTACCTGAGGACTTCACTGTACCTCACATCTGCTCTTCCAGAACACTAGAAATGCTCCAGTTTGAGCCAGCTGTCAACATAATATGACTCCCCACCTGAAACAGGCAGAAAGAGCACTCTGCAAGGTACTCTCATATTCACATCATCTGCCTCTCTCCAGAAAAGCCAGGCTCCAAAGAGAACTGATCCCAGAATCATGACAACTTGGGACAGAAGTCCTCTACAAAACAAAACTCCGTTTAGCAACTTGCACAAGATTTCATACAAGCGCTTCACATGCTTCAAAAATCCTGCTAACTTGTGCCATACACACTTCCTTCTTAGAGCTGCGGAAGGCAGCAGAAAAGCAAATAGAATAGCAATCCTAGGTGTGTGGATGTTTCAGAATATCCTGTTTCAAAAATAAATAAATCAAGTTTACATCATCCGTTTATCACACCCCAAACAGAACAACCCTTTCTGAAACAAACAAGCCTGCGACATTACTGTCTGGCAGTACTGGTATGAAAGGTGTATACAAGAACACTCAGAGTAGTTTCACCTCATCAGATGGAGCCATCTGACCCTGAGAGCAATTTAGTCTGCCAAGTACCTGTTAAGAGGAAAGTGGCTGTCAAACAGAACCCAAACTTTAGTACTTATGTTCAACAGTTGAACTTTTTAGTTCATGCTCACCAAAGCTCACTTCTGACTTTCATGGAGCTCAGACTACACACACACACACACCTTTACAGCCTTCTTTCATCCATGTCAGCCTGCGAACAGAACTGAGCCCTCCTGATAACAGGTATCAGATCTTGTAAAAAGTTGCCATGCCAGTCTGCTACAAATCATGTCTGGGTCACCATTCCCCATGAACAGTGTCATACATTTTAAGCATTGCTGTATCAGAAAAAGATGTGCATTCAGGTGCTGCACTAACTGGCTTACACGATACTACAGAACGGAGAGGCTGGGACACAGAGCTAACAGGGGACTACTTTGCTTGCAGAAGAGCAGAGAGAGGTGCATGTACAAGCAAAGATGGCCTTACAGTAAGCCAGCCAAAGGCAGGTCTGAGTCGCGATTATAAACTCATACATACACTAGGCCTCTTCAGCCAAACCATGCAGACTCCTCATATTTAAGCTCGCCATCTTCATACTTTCAAGTTTGAATTTACAGAGACACAAAGCATTCCGTTTTGAAAATGGAAGAGTAGAGATATTCTTCCTGCGTAAGAAAACTCTGTCCCAAAATGCTGACATGTGTAGGATCAAGACTATTGGACACATTAATCATTACTCTTGCCTTGTCTCTCCATGTGAATTCACAACACTTCCTCACATTACTGTGATATGAATAAATTAACGGTTGCTATGCACTCATGCTGCACTAACAAGTGTAACAGAAATAGTCATGGGGAAGCAAGAAATCCATCTCCAGAACGAGCCCTTCCATGATCACTACCTTTGCTGCTATGCCTGCACGTAATACAGTTCTGCATCCTTTCTGAAGGAGAAGAAAAGCAAAATGCTGTACGCAGCACTTAAGGGCTAGACGTGATATTGATGTATTTCTATAAAATGCCTTCTAGTTTGCTCACTATTATTTTCCTGATAATTGGTAACACTCTGTGGAGTTCTGATTGCTGCAAAGTGCTCAGCTTGTGTTTTTCACAATAGTATCATAAACCCAAAAATCTCTTTCCTGGGTGGCAACTGTCTGCGTTAAGTGCTGAATTTTTAAGCCTGGACTCACCTACTACACATGCATATCACATGATTCTAAACTGATTTTGATAAGCCACGCTCTTGTTGGAAAATTGGGAAGAAGTTATAAAGATAAAAGTGCTACTGCAGAAATATTCCTCTGCAGTTCATAGGCAATAATTTCATAATCACTAAGATCACTCATGTGCAGGCTCATGCTGAAAAAGGTGAGTCCAGTCCTTCCACTGTGCTCACACTGGCATTCCAGGGACCGTGCACCAACCTGCGCACGCGAAAAACAGCTCGCCCCCTTCCTTCCAAAAGCAGTCCTCAGACACATCAGTCTGGCTTGTGCAAAGACAGGCAGCAGTGAGAACATGTGGCTTTGGGAGACCTCAGATGGAGAGGAAAAGAGGTGAAAGGTTCACTCCAGCATGAATCTAAACTTATGCTATGGTTCTGCACCCTAGTTAAGCTTATCTACAACCTTGCTGTTCCTGAGAAGATAAGCAGTGGCTACTACAAGTCTGGCTATTACAACCATGACTGACTCCTTTATTTTAAAGAAAGTGTTCTTTACAAAGTTTTTCGAACACTACTACATAATCTGCAAACAAACTGAGGTTTGCCAACAAATTGTTTTGAGACCACAAGTTGTTTTGTTCCTGCTCTGTATCTGAAGGTTTATAAACTGCTGAACACAGATATCTGCAGCCTGTGATTCCTTTCCCTGCCAGTGGACCAAAAACTTTCTATAGGTATGCCCATGGAAGGCTTCAGCATCTTAAGTTTGGCCCTGGACAACAGAAAATAAAAGGACAGACTGCCAAAACAGTTCTAGTCAACAGAAAAACAAAATTCAACAATGCTACCATATATATGAAGTACAGCTTTTTATGAAGGAAAAATAATCTTTACATTTCACAACCACAGGAAAGCAAGCAGAAACCAGCATTTTAGAAAGCAAAGATTGATGAATAAGACTCGAGAACCAATTTCTGAGGCTACCTGGTGTTCACACTTGTGTCACAACTTAAAACAGATACGCAGACAGAGTCTAACCTGAAGGACTGACTAAGAGCAACCATATCTCACACACACTTCCTGCCTGATGAGAACAGAACAATTCAGAACTGCTCTGATGGAGGACAACATCAAGGACAAAAGACAAAGCTGTGATTTATTTTCCAATATTCAGAATACCTATCCTTGTGCTCCAACTACATACTTTTTTTTTTGTCAATATCAGGTCATTCAGTTTTTAATACACTTTTGAATGCTTCCCATACAAAAGGTTTTGCATCCGTCTATGTAAAATAGTGTCTTCCCCTCACAAATCACCTTACGTGTTGATCCCTGAAGCTTAAGCTCTTCTTGTATACACTCTTCCAGTATTTCAATACAATGTAATTCCCATGCAACATAGCATGTTGTGTTTTCTTCCCCTCCACAAGAAAGTGTTCTCTTAATAGCGAAAATTCTTGCATCAGGTTCCTGTTCTTTGCCTTCAGTGACTTTAAGATTCTTCTGCATGCTAATACATTGGAAATCTCATAACAGTTTTGAGTTTCAGACAATTTCAAATAAGCGTAAGCAGTAGTTACTGCAGATGAGAAGAAACTTTGGACATGAGAACACTTAAATTCAGAAACATTGCAGAAGAGATTAACTAGTCTCAGCAATTTCAAAGCCTATCATAATGCCAACAGACCTTTAATGCAACAGTGGGAGGACAACCATATCATCTACCAACAGCAGACAGCAGTTTCACTTTAGCTGGTGCCTAAGTGCTCCTCAGAACTTCCTCCAAGGTAGCAAATCTTGTTCTTCAGGATTAGTTAACATTTTTCACCAGTACAGACACATCCTTTTATTCTTTGCACATTAACATAAATGACAAGGCAGTTTTTAGAAGTAGTTACCCATTTCCTTCTTGGATTTACAGCAGGAAGAATTTCCTATTTCTTTGCTAACTACAAGCTCCAGAAATCAGGGATGATCTCTGAAGACTTGAAAAGAGCCTACTAGTTAGTACTTACAATATCTGGTAGGGTTGCATGCAGAATTCTCCCACCTTATCAGATCTGTTTCCCCCTTCTCATTTCGAAAGCCTTGCTCCTTAGAAGAACCTACTATGAAGATCAAAAATTCTGAGAGAGTTGGATACTTTACTCAGACCAGTTCAGGTTGTATAGGTGGCTGGCATTTAAGTTCCTTAGAAAACAGAATTCCAGCATTTTTTCCTGCAATCCAGAGGCTAGGAAAGGTGTTGCCTCAGTGATTCTCCTCCCTCTGCTATTCAGGAATCCTTCCCCTGAACCAATAAAAAGGCATTCTCTCTCTTTATGTAACTCATTCCTACTATCCAAAAGTCAAAAAGACAAAACCAAAAGTCTTAATGTATTAAACCACTTAGTTTTCATTTAAATTGTGCTGATAAATCACTGTTTTCTCCTCTTTTATGGTCTGTTACTAGTGAAGTTCATAATATTTGAAAGTTAAAGATTTTATTCAACAGGCCATTGTACCAAAAATATTTGGGTATAGAAATTTACCAGAAGTCTCTCTTAGAATACAGTCATATTCAAGCATGATGGGTCATCTTTTATATTTACAACATGCACCTAATATTCCCAAAACCCACCCTGAAAATGCTCAAATGCTTCAGTCAAGCTATATTCCTCTATCGGGAACTGCAGTGCAAAGACAAAGAATAGTCCTTAAATGTTGAATTGAGAACATGTCCTCTGGAAACTATTCAGAAAAGTTAACTTACGTCTAAAATATCTAGTGTGTCTCTAAGACAATAAAATTTAAAACATTAAGAGTTGCTTTAAAACTTCTTTAGGACAAATTATCAGACATTTAACATTTTAACATTCTGTTCTTATTATTTAGCCTTGAATTCTGGAAACATTAAGACATAAAGGCCATCAAAGTTAATGAAACTATTCACAGAAGAGGTCTACTGTCTAGGGACATGGTCTGAATTTTCAGTTGTAGTGATATACACACCAAGTTACAGCTTTTCTTGTAAATAGCATTTCTGAACTTGGTTCTGTCTAGAAAACATCCCAAGCCTGAAGCAGCACACATTTCAAACACATCTAAAATACACAACTCCAGTTTGCTCCACCCCATGTGTAAGCAATCACACTCCTCAAGCAACCACAGCTTTTGGGAAGTTACACAACTGAAGCCAGGCCCAACTCCTAACTGAAATTAATAGCAGAACTCCCCTACTTGCTTTGGTACAACTGAATCCAGCCTAGTAAACACAGGAGCAGAGGATCTGTCCAGACTTCATGAAAGGAGTAACTGCAAATGCTGACACCCAACACTGATGGCCTCAACTCCACACTGCTATCAGTAGGCTTCCCATTTCTATCAGACACTTAAAAAGAAAAATATATTAGCAGTAAAACCAGAAACACACTCTCCAAGTAGAGATGAAGGTGTGAACAAAAGAAGAGATGTTGGTATATGGTCTAGTATTATCAATATTTATACAGAAAACAGTAAATATTTAATTATTGTAACTATTTATACAATAAACACCAAAGCAAGGAACACCATCATCATCAAGAAGGGCAAAGGCAACACAAAAGCATTGAGAGAAAGAGCAACCAACCATGCAACATGCTAAGTGGAACAATCTCTTGTGAGAAAGAGCTATTGAATACAACAGAGAACTAGAAAGCAACATCAGAAAATCAGAAACCAATTAAGTCAGCAGGGGGCTTCAAAATGCTTTCCCATAAGAAAAGGCATCAGAGTTACACTTTGCTTTATGCACAGACAGCCGGAGGAGAGTGGGGAAAGTCAAATAAGAAAAAAGCACCCCAAAACAAGAGCTAAAAAATAGTCTTGGAAGCAGAGATGGTCCCACTTCCAGTTACATTGAAAAAAACCCCCACCAACAAGAAATGCAGCACAACAGTATTCAAGAAGCAAGGCACAGTGCTGCTCAAGGGGCTGAGAGGAAGAGGAGAGGCAGGACAGAGACTGAGGATGTTGCACAGATCCCACCCAAACCCGCTGCCAAACAACTGCAGACGCCTTCCCACTCTCTGCTGACTGAGGCACAGTCCCAGAGCACGACTCAGCACTTCAGATGAGGTATCCCATTCCTGCACAACTGTGCACATACACCAAACCCAGCAACTCCTGAACTGCCTTCAAAAGACACACTGAGCTCCCAATCAGCAGAAACATAAACCTCAACATCTACCAAAAAACAAAGTAAGTATTTCCCTTTTTTTAGAAGCTAAAAAACGTAGGAAGAAGAATTAGCACAGCTACATGGCTGATCACCACAAGAGATGCAAGCAGAATTCCAGATTTTCTGGCTTCTATTTCAATCTGATACTTCTGATACTTCAATCACCACTGACCTACATTACCTTTGTATTTATCACCTGCTTCTAATTTCCTCACTACTTTTATCTACGAGGTAATCTGGCTATTTTACTTCCTGCTCACTTTCCTGCAGAGTTAAACTTTAAAAAAAAAAAAGAAAAGGCCACTACTTTGTCACAAAAAACCCCCACACCCTTCTTTGTCCTAGCCAATGCCAGATGAAAGACAACATGCCACATTTTTACATTCATTAATATAAACTTTCCAACAGGCCACATAACTTCAGCTATGCCCTAGGAAGTTCTAATCTTTGATTTTTACCTGTAGCATTTCTGCCAAACAACAGGTACAGGTTGCACTAATATCTGTGATATCAGCAGATTCACTTGTACTCACATTACCATAGCTCTGTCTTTCTAGTTACAGACTCATCATATATTTACTTATTAACTCCAAAACTTTCCTCCAGTGAAGTAATACTCCTACCAAGGCAGAATAGACCCTTTTCCCCAGAGAACAGCTAAGTATCCTCTAGAACAAACTAGCATCACCTGCATTCAGAAGAGTTTGCTCAGTCATTAAAAAATACGATGAGATCAAACAACCCATCCCCTGAAGTTATACACTGCCAGCTCACAAATACAAATATTCACACTGGGGAGGCACAAGCAGGTTTACTGAGCACCATCACTTTTAGCAGCAGTAAAGACTTGTGTGAGCCCTCACACTTGGAAAGCTGAAGTTCCAAACCTGAACTACACTAACCAGGGTGAGCTCTGTGTGCCTGAGAGTAGCCAGCCAGGACTCCTGTGCCACTGTCCACAACGTTTTCACACCATGGCCTGACACACCCACTACTCTCATTGTACAGTGATGCCACTGCAAAATGCTGTACAAAAAGGAGCTACCAAGAATCAGAACATTTTTGTGTCCCTTAAACTCTCACAGGACACTACAAAGGTACTGCAGGATCTCTCCATCTCTACCATGCCACCTTCAGGAAAAAAAAAATCAGCAGTCACAGGAACAAAAAAGAAAAGAAAGAAAAAAAAAAAAAGGGAAGAAAATGCTTTTTTTATCATAAAAGGAGGAAATCTGAAAGTTACCTTACACACTGGAAACACAAGCTGGATCCCTTCACAAAACAATTACCCGAGACTTACTTTCCCCTTCTCAAGAAACAGGAATTTAAATACCTTTCCCCTCCTTCTCCCAGCACAGAAGAATGGAAGGGCTCACACCAAACTCCTCAGAAAGAAACCCACAAAATTTCCTGCCTTCATTCAGCTCTCGAGTACCTAATAAGTTTTCAAATCCTGTGCCAAACCCCAGAGTGCACATGAGTAAACAAAAGAAAGAATTTGCCAACAGAATGTGATATGCAAGCAAACAAATGAAAAAATACCAAGTGTAGTTTAGAGGAGAGGTAGCAGGGAAACAGGTGCAAAAAGCTGCTATGCTCTATCACACAGAAGTGAAACACAAAAAAACGGGGGGAAATGAAACAGCACAAATTTCTCTGCCATTTTAAATATAGGATGCTAGGAGCATCCCTAAAGGATTCCCCTGCATTTACAGGGGAAAATACACATATATTTTACACTGTTTAAGCCACTATGGACCAAACACCTTTTGGCTACACAAGTGACGTGTCATCCTTCCAAAGATGTTCCACTGGGATTCTGTGCTCTCCCATTAATATTTCAAGTATCAGAAACTGGAATTTGTTGCTCAGCATTTTAACACATCACTTACAACATAATAAAACGCACATCTGTTCCGCCTGCTGACTTTAAAAACAATGTCTGCTATAAAATAAATTAAAATTTATCTTATAGATCGTGCGAGAAGAGAACTTAACCAGCCCTGAAGAAGAGACTTGAAGGCGCCCTTACAGACCGGCCATCAGACAGCAGCTCACTGCAAATGCCTTTAGCCAGACCGAACATCGCCTGCTTCCATTAAAACCCATGAACGGTAAGTACTGCAGAAGCTGTAATACTCGGAGCGTGTGCAGCCCTGGCAATAATATACCGAGGGAAGGACGGGCACAAGTCCCGGCTGCTTCCAAGACGGCACCGGGCGACAGCACGAACCAGCTCCTGAGGTATGCGCTCCCGCTTCAGCCGCGTGCTGCCTCCGAGCTCCGGGGACGGGGGGCCGAGGCAGAACCCGCACCGCCGTCTTCCCGGCAGGGAAAGACCAGGGCGGGCCACGGAGCGCTCCGGGCGCCCGGGCAGGAGGCCCCGGGGCGCAGGGCAGAGTTCGAAGCAGGCCGGACCGCTGGGCAGAGGCAGCGGCGCCGGCAGAGCCGGAGAGAGGGCAGCGGGCGGCCTCGCGGACAGAGCGGCCGAGACCCAGCCGCGGAGCTCGGGGCGGACAGAGGCCCCAAGACTCGCGGGACCCCAGGCGACGGGACCTGGAGGTCAGGGGAGGCCTGGCCTAGGCAGTGGAGGCCCGGGTCAGTCCCACTCACCAGGCCGGTCCCTGCAGCAGCAGCGGCGGACAGAGCCGGGCATTCAAAATGGCGGCGGCGCGGCCGCAGCACCGGTACCGCAGGCGGAGGTATCCGCGCGCCGGCTCGCTCCCCGCGACCTCGCGGGCTCTCCCGGCCCCGGGTGAGCGCGCGGCCGCGCCGGGTTCGGCGGGAACGCGGCGAGGATGGCGAGAGGGTGGTGTAGGACCGCCGGTGGCTGGACAGAAAATGCCGTTCGCACTACTTTTCTTGGCGGAAGCACCCGCGAGGGTGGTCTTACGAGGCGGATAGGTGCGTTTGCACCGTGGCAGTCCCTGATGACGTCACGTGCGGGGCGGTCCCGGCGGCGCGCGCTCCCCACGGCGGGGTCGGGCGGGACTCCTGGCCCGTGTCCGCGGTTCCGGGACCGGGGAGTTCCAGGGCCGGAGGGGCCAAGCCCCTCCCAGCCCGCCGAATCTCGCACTGTTTAAATGTCCACCGGCGGTGAGGAGAGCGCAGTGTGCGCCAGTAAACGAGGCGTCTCTGGAAGGGGGTACAGAGCCGCCCCCGCTCTAGGCAGCTCTTCTGTCCCCACTTCCAGAACCTTATACCACATTAACGATCACCGAATGACGAGGAACTGCCCCCCGCGGAGCCCAGTCAGCAGCGTGGGACCGGCGGGACACTGCGGGGGTGCGAGAGAAGGCACGGGCACGTTCAGACCGAAGGCTCCCACAGGGGAGCCGGGCCGCGCTGCCGCGGGGCCCACGCTCCCGACCAACAGCTGGGAGAGCCCGTCTGGGGCGCGGAACCAACAAAAGCCGCACGGCGCTGCCGTCAGGTGACTCGCGCTGTGCGGCCGGGCCCCGGACACGTCCCGCAGGAAGGGCCGGACTGGGCCCCGGGCGGACGCAGCTGGTTGCCACGGCAACGGCGCTGTGGGTGCCCCGTGACGCCATCCGGGCACGGCGGAGTCACGATCGCTGCCGAGGGGTGAGCAGTTCCGGCGGTCGGTGTTCGCGTCATTGATATGCGACGCGTCATTGCCGTGCGCCGTGGGTGGGGAGGAGCCGGTCCGGGCACCGGGCGGGCCCGCGGGGCCGGTTCGGGCCATGGCGGGTGAGCCGCGGGCACCGGGCGGGCACCGGGAGGGCCCGCGGGACTCGACGGGGCGGGGCGCGGCGCAGCGCAGCGCGGCCGGGGTTTTGGGGCCGGGGTTGGGGGCGGCGACCGGGCTCGGGCGTCTTCCGTCCCCGGCGTCCCGACCCTGGGCTAGGGGCCATCGCCGTGCCCGTTCCCGGAGCCGGGGCTTGGGCCGCCCCCCGTTCCCGAGGCCGGGACTCATGGCTCCCTCTGTTCCTGGCACAGGTGAGGCGGCGGCCGGCGGCGCGGATCCAGGAGCCCGCGCGTGGCAGCCCCAGTGGGTGCCCCCATGAACGAGCGTCGCGGCCGGGGCTGCCGGGACACCGCGAGGCGCCATGAGAGCGGGCCACGAGCGGAACCAGGAGTGTCTCCCGCCAAAGAAGCGGGAACTTGCCGCCGCCAACACTGGCACCGAGGCGGGACGGGCGGGGGGAGCCCAGGGCTCGGGCGAGGGCCCCGAGTGGGCCCGCACGGCTGGGCCGGCTCCCGCCGCACCGCGCTACGGTCCCGGCGAGGCCCCCGAGGCGGCGGCAGGGCTGACGGTGGACCAGTACGGGATGCTCTACAAAGTGGCAGCACCGCCTGCCACCTTCTCCCCCACGGGCCTGCACCCCGTGGTGAACGTGAGCCCCCTGCCCCCTGCCTTCAACGTGACCTCGCCCATCATCCAGCACCCGGGGGTGCCCTTCCCCTCCATCCACTATGCACAGATCCCTTCGGCCTCCCTGCAGCTCATCGGTTCCCACTACACAGTGCCCTATGCCGTCCCTCCTGCCTTCCTGCCTAGTCCTCTCCTGTCTCCCTCTACCAACCTCACCGCCCCCCATGTCCCCCACTTTGTGCCATATGCCTCCCTGTTCACGGAAGAAGCTGCTCCTTCCCCCCAGACTACCTCTCCCACCCACAGCTTCAACAAGTCCACCTCTGCAGCCTCTCCTGGGCAGATGCAGCACCATGCTGCGCCTCAGCCGCTGGACATGGCACCGGGGAGAATTCCTGTTTATTATCAGATGTCCCGCCTCCCACCAGGGTATTCAGCCTATGAGGCACCTGTAGCAGGTGGGAGCCCAGAGTCTCCTCAGCACCACAGTCAGCTGAGCTCAGAGGTGGCTGCGGCCAATGGTGGGCAGAGACCCCTGGAGCAAAGCGTGGCCAGTAGGCCCAGCGAGGCCGTGGACTCTGCCAGCAGTGCAGCTGAGGACTGTCTGCCCCCAGGGGCTGCAGCAGGATGTATGGGCGACGGACAGTTCCTTCCAGGTTACCAGATGCTGGGAAGAGAGATATCTGTGCCTACTCACAGGAGCACCCCAGATGCTGATCTGGAGGTTCAGAGGGTAGTGGGGGTGTTGGCGGCTCAGGATTATCATGTTCTGGCAGCCCAGAGGAAAGATGACCCAAGCCCTTTGAACCTTTGCCATAATATTCCTGATGGGCAGGGAGACATGCTGAGGAACACCACAGACAGGGCTGCAGCTGGGAACAGCCAGTCCCAGAGCCCATGTGGAATGTCCCCTGAAGAGACTGTTAGACAGAGACAGTTAACCAAAGGAATGGTGATAGCCAACGGCAAGCCAGTCCTTGTTCCCGTTGGATCTGAGCCTGTCAGGTCTTCCACTTCAGAAGCCCTGGTGAGGGAGAGCCCAGATGCACAGGCTCGAGGAAATGTGCTTGAAAAGGAGCTGGCCCATTTGCAGCCACCCAGCTCCTCACAACTGCCCTCTCACTTCATGAAAGGAGCCATCATCCAGCTGGCGACAGGAGAGCTCAAGCGGGTGGAGGACCTGCAGACTCAAGACTTTGTTCGCAGTGCGGAGGTGAGTGGAGGCCTGAAGATCGACTCCAGCACTGTGGTGGATATTCAGGAAAGCCAGTGGCCTGGGCTTGTCACACTGCATTTTGTGGTTGGGGAGCAACAAAGTAAAGTGAGCATTGATGTGCCCCCAGAGCATCCCTTCTTTGTGTACGGCCAGGGCTGGTCCTCCTGCAGCCCAGGGAGGACTGCTCAGCTCTTTGCTTTGCCTTGTCACAGGCTGCAAGTGGGGGATGTCTGCATATCAATCAGTTTACAGAGCATGAATGGCAACTCTGCTTCTCAGGCCAACTCCCCTCTCACAGATCAGCTGGTGTCTGCTAGGGAGAGACTGGAACGAACAGCTCAGGGGCCCAGAGAGCCATCTGACAGAGCTGCTGAAAGGAAGAGCCACACAGATAGAGCCAACATGGTCCAGAGCTCTCACGCAGAATCCTCTCAGCCTGAGGCTGGCAGTCTGTACAGTTTGGCCACAGGCTTCCAAAGATACAGCGTGCAGGCAGAGGAGCCTCGGCCCTCTCTGCTCCGTCCCTCTTTCATTCCCCAGGAGGTCAAGCTGTCTATTGAAGGGCGTTCGAATGCAGGGAAATGATCCCTTGGAGGTGTGAGCTAGGGTGGCCACAGCAGGTGAGCCTCACCATCAGGTGGAGGAATTGCACAGACTCTGTCATAGGCTCACCAGCAAAGTCTGCTCTCTGCCTTGCAGGAATGGCTCCATTCCAGTTCCATGGCTGACCAGTTCCTCCTGGAGAGTCAGGAAGGCTCCAGTGCCTCAGGGAGCAGCAATAGGCTAGCTGGGGTGGGGAGCAGGGATGTGCTCATGAGTGTGTGATGAGAGCATTCCAGAGGCCGGAGGCTGGGGCATTCTCCCACCTCCTGGGATAACTGACTCCCTGCGGGGCAGGGGCCGAGCATTTGGGGCAGGTAGAGAGACGAGGAGGGCAGACTTGGCTTAAGGTAGCAGATAAAATTGCTGAAGATTTTATTCCTCCTTTCTCATGATGGGAAGAGATGGGTCCCCACTGGAGTTTGGGGGCTATTCTCCCAGTATCCCCTTTCTTTACACATGCACTTTAAAAGGACCGTTCACCGATGGAGCTCTCAAGGGCAGGATGGAGGTGCTTCTCTGGTGGTTCTGGGTAATGTCTCTTCCACTGAATCCAACTGCTCTTTCTTCTTGCAAAGAATGTACAGATTTGAATGAATCACAGAAATTCAAGAGGAAGGACCAAAAGGGTGGGTTTGGGTGTAGGTGAATAGGGAACTTGAGCACTTGGGATGGGACACAAGTTGGGATGGGAGATGTCTGTTTCCTGCTATAAAGTCTATTTAGTTGTTTGCCACCAAATCAAATCTTCCCATGTTAATAACTTTCAAGAAAACACCTCCTGGGCTGATAGCTTTTGCAGAGGCTTAACCTAGGGATGAATGGGGTTGGATTTTTTTTGTTTGTTTGAATTTTTGTTTGGGGTATTTTATTGGTTTGGATTTTTTTAAAATATGGAGCAAAATACATTCAGCATTCTCTAGGGAAGGATGAAAACATCCTTCTTCTGTGAGAAGACCGATGCTATTTTGTAGTTAAGTCAGAAAAATATTCCAGATGGCTAATCCTTCCCTGCAGGCAGTTTCCTGAATAAGCTCTAGACAAGAGACAAATGTTTGTGCACGTGCAGGCAAGGTACAAAGTTTGTGCTAAGTACAGTTCTATGATTAGTGTAGGGACTCTAAAAATATCACAGTGTCACAGGGCATTTTGGGGTGGTCTTGTGTTAGTTTTTCTGATGCTTCTCTTTGGAGTTCCTCTGTAAAACAATGTGGTAAAATCAAGAGTAGTCTTTTTCATGGTGAGATTTAATACAATTGTGTATGAATACCTCATTGTGGTGATAACGCTCTATTGAATGAAGGCTCCTGTAGTTACACTAATCTGCCCTCTTTGACGGTGTGTTATGACACCATCTCTAATTGCTCAGCCAGGATAAAGAATAGTCACTGTCCTGGTGAGAAAACAGTTTTCACTGACTTAACCTGGGTTAGGTACTCCTTGTGTTCAGGTGCCCATCTCTGTCATAGGACCAGGCTTTGGAGAGGGCCTTTCTTAGTGTGCAGGGTCCTGATGTTCAGCATGCTGTTTCTGTCTCTCTGCTCTCATCTTCCTGAAATTTGTCAGATGTGCCTGACTCTTGGGGCACCACTCCTCTCTGTCACAGAATGGTGTGTGTCAGCACCTCTCCTTGCAGTGGTGCTGTCTCAGGGCTGTTCTGCACTCCCCAGGAGTGTGTCCTGTAACTGGTTGGCTTCTGCTGACTGTGCAAGGGACGCATGCTCTGCATGTGTATTGGGCAAATTAGTCTCCAGAATGTCCCTTCCATCCTGGCCTCAGTCCTGTTTTCCTAGCACATTGCTAGCCATTTCTGTTGCCTTTAAAATGCCTGCACCAGGACAGGCCTTAGGTGAGATATGTGCTAACCATGCCTTCAGTGTTTGTGCCTCACAGGGTTCTCCAGAATGAGGATGCTGCCTGTATCACGTGTAGCTTCTCCCAAATGACACACTACTTCTGGTTTCATCAGCTGCATTTGGGATGTGTGAAGTTACGGTGATGCTGTTGTGGGAAGATTCTGCCTTCTCAGGTGCAGCAGCTGTGGGAACAGATGCTGTTTTCATGGCTCCATTTGTCAGTGAAGGGTCCACCTGGGCCTCTTCATCCCCTTGAGGTGTCACAGCTCCTGCTGACTGGACTCTACTACATAAAACTCGATTAATGCTGGTAATTAGTACTTAATGCTCAGGATACCTGAGGTGTCTGGGGCCAAAGGCAGGAGGCAGAGGAGCCCAGGTTCTCATGCCTGTTCTTTGCACAGTGCATGCAAAGGAATTCAGGGCTGTGACAGGCACTTGAGAAAGGGATCTTGCATACATATGGCATGTGAATGTAGAGGGGCTGGTTACACCATAGAGGCAATGTCTGAGCAGCTGAGGGTGCAGAGCCCCTTGTGTGTCTCTGAACACAGGAGTCTGTCTTAGAGTGAGGGTTTGGAGAGCTTGCCTTATACCATGTGTGTTACTGTAACTCCTCGATCTCAGCTGCACTGTCGGAATGGGCAGTACTGACAAATGAGGCAAGATGCTGTGTGGCTTAGCTTTGTACTGTAGGCAGCTGAAGGGCTGTGAAGGTGCTCGCCCTGTTGTTTACCTGGCTGCTGACCTGGACTTTGGCTTGCTGCACCTCTGTTGAGTGCAGTCCTGAGCTCTGTGGAACAGGCCAGGGTGAACTGGACCTTCGTGCTTTTACCCAGGCTCCTGTCAGTCCCAGTGTTGTGGATGTTTCAGCTGCCAGCTCTTCCCTGGAAGCAGTGGTTTGAAGCACAGCTCATGACAGGGGACTGAGGTGAAGAATCTGTGTGTCTGGCTGCTTGCCCCAAAGGGTGGGCAGGAGGGGGCCACTGGCAATTCTCCAGCCCAGCTCAGCAGTGCTAGTGTTGCTGGAACCTGTCCTTACTGGGCAGGGCTATATGGCTTAGCACCATAGTGATGGTTGTACTGAGTACTGAGGCTCTCCTGGGACAGGGAGTGTGTGAGACAGGCTCTGCTGCAGGGAGAAATGCGGTGAATGAGCCCATGGAGGAGTCTTTCAATTCTTAGGTTTACAGGGAAAGGAGGAGATAAAGCCAGGAAGACATTTCAGAGTGGGATGGTTACCTGGGCTTTTCTGGTGGCAGAGATGTGACAGACTTCTCAGAGAAATATACCATGTTCCTGCTGCTGTTGTGAAGGGTAGGAGAGCTGCAGTCTGTCCTGCCTGTAGGAGGAGGTCTCCTGGCCCTAATCTTATCCAGCTCATGCTCTGTAGCAGGAGTCTGTGGGATGCAATAATGGCTGGCTGTAGCCATCTGTCCCATCCCATGGAACATGGCTGGGGTTAGCTGTGCAGCGGAGCCAAGCCTGTCTCTGGGCCTGTGCATTCACAGCAATGAGCGCTCATCACTACCAGACTATGCAGAGGAAGCTCTGCCTGGAAGGGAAGGAAGCTGCAGAGGCCCCTCTGCCTTCCCCTTCCAGCTGCTGAGCAGCTTTTTATATTGCACTTTTCACATTAAGTGTCTCTGTCCCCACCCCACACTTGAAGTCACTTTGTCCTGTAGAGAACTAACAATCCCTGTTACTCAGAAAATATTGTAAAAGAAACTACAGCAGCTGGAGTAGCCCAAATGCTAGTTCCTGCCCGCAGCAGCACACGTGCCTTTCCCCACCGTCACTCACAAATGCTCCTTGTCTTTCAAGCTGTGCTAGAGCCTGACACTTTGCAGAAGCTGCTAAGATGGCTACAAATACACAGTCTGTACAGTTTGGCCCAGGGTGTTCCACATATAGTTTAAAATGCTGATGGTCCAGGCCCTTCCATGCCTTCACACCTGTCCATCAAGGACAGAATTGCCCCTAAGGTCCTTCCAGGCTGCTGCCGTCCACCCTGCCAACACGCCCCTGCACACTCCAGTTGTTTCTGGCTTTCATGGCACCTTAGCGCCGGGGAGGGTCTGCTCAGAGAGAGAGAGAGAGAGAGAGGGAGAGAGAGACATAGGGGAGCTGGCTGGGCTGCCCTGAGGCAGAGAGATGTTTGTAGATAAGTGCTGACCCCTCACTATAACCCCCAGTATATGGCTGTATTAACATGTAACCGATGCAGTGTATCTAAAGCCTTAGAACTAGTCAGGTGCTCCCCTCCAACTTTGTCCCTGCCACTTTCCTTCTACCTGATCTTTAACAAAGCATTAATAATTCTAAGGATAATCTCTATTTTGTTGTGCTTTTTTTGTAACTGTTTTAAATAAATCAATTTGTACTGTATATTTGTACTTTGGTGAGATCCTTTTTCCTGTTTTACCATTCTAAGTCTGTATTTGCCTACAAACAGATTGTATTTTTATTGTTAATGCTTTTATGAATATTGCATTTAACTTGTTGACTCTGTAAACACAGTATATATCTATATACATATATATATCTATATATAAACCAATAGCTTTTCCTTTGGTGTTTGAGACTTTTTGCTTGTCTGCAGTATCAGTGGTCATTAGCATGTGGCTTCTCTGGATTTACACAGTGATGGGGAGACTCATGTCAAGGGCAAGATACATGGTGACAGATGGATTATAAGTCCTAAATCTGTGTTTTCAGATACTTCTGTGTTATGTGATCTCTCCTGAACCCCTTGGAATAAGGTATCAGTGACGCTACAGGGGAAGTTCCAGCTGCAGGTTGCAGAGTAAAGGTACATCTCAGCTGGGCAAGCAAAACACGAGGTAGAGCAAAAGCAGATACTGCCAGAAGCAAACTGTGGGTTTGAGTATGAAAACAAACAGAGGTAAGGATAACAGTGAGAGATCAGAGAACAAAGGACGATATGAACAAAGGAACATGGAACTGAACAGCTTCTTTACAGTGCCTTTTCCCAAAGAGAGAGAAGCGGGGATGGGTGTCAGTTCTACAGGGTGAATGAATGTCATGTTGAAACAACTTTTGTCCAGGGAGGAAACTAGATGTTGCAGTGGCAGGTGGAGAAAACTGTAGCATCCCCTCGGCTGGCTGTGAGAGTGATTCATTATTGCCAGAAAAATGCAACATAATGCATTTGGAAGGTAACTATTTTAACTAGGGCTTTAAGGGACTGCAATCAAAAGTTTTTCAAACTGAAAAATGAGGAGGAAATGAGGGTTTTAAGTAGTCAAAAGGTTTTGCTTCTTGTTTTAACTTTGCTCTTCTGATCTCAAGTAGCAGTCTTGTGGTTACCACTTCTGACTTAAAGAGAAACAGCCATCAGAGAGAAGACAGTACTTCCCAAGGTGTTTGAACCACCGTATGACTCTAGAACTTAATTGGAAATGCTGTGGAGGTAATAGGGGCTTTCAGGCTACAAAACACAGAAGTGTGGCACACTGGCTTTTGGTGGGCTGATGTCTGAAAACCACGAAATTACACCATGCATTTTCAGGTGCTCATTCTTAAAGAAACCAAATAATGGCGAGTGTACCACTTCTTTATCCTGCCATGAGTCCTTCTGTGCCACTGCTTTTTGCCTTTTGCAGTTTAAAGATGCCTAGATATAATTTCCATAGCTGCACAGTTTTAATAGTGATTTCTATTAGCAATGGGAACCTTCTCCTGGAGGCACAGGCTACAATCACATTTTGCCTCCAGTACGTCTGCGTTGCTCTTGCACCGGGGACTCCAGCACTGGACACAGGTCTCCAGATGTGGCCTCACCAGTGCTGAATAAAGGGAAAAGCAAACCCATAGAGTCCTAGAAACTGACCTACTCTATTATTTACCATTCAATCAACTCTTTCACTTGCAAACCTGAAATGCTGGTTTAAGTGCAAATTAACTTGTAAGTAAAGCAACAAACTTGTTTGCTATTTGCTTACCTTGGCCAGCCTTTCTTTCACTGTTTTTATGGGGTATCTTAAAACAGGACCTCAGGTTCCTTAGCTTTTCCATGGATGCTACTGCAACTAAGTATGTCATAACAATGTTTAAAAAAAGGGTGTGCACAGGCATTTCCAGAAAGACATCCTCCTTTGTTTCTTTTTTATGGGCACAAACTGCAAAGGATTACTCCTGGAGGAGTTGTGGACTATCAGTCTTCAGCTCTGTAATTCATGCTGCAGTAAACAAGATCCTTTTTTACTGAGGTGGGTTTCTACAGCTTCCTGCCCAGTCTGAGGCATGCTCAAACCATTCTGTTCAGCCCCTTGGAATTGGAACCTACAGCAGAACTACAGCAGCCTAGACCTATTTACAGGGCAAGGGCTCAAAAACAGGACAAAGCACAAAGAAGGGGACTAATACATGTGAACATTAATTTATTTTCCTTCTGTCACAGGCTGTGACTTGGCCCCCAGAGCAGACTGTATCCTCAGAATCTGCTCCCACCAGAGCTGCTTTGGCAGGCATCTCTCAGCCCTGTTCTCCTCCTGGGTTCAGAGGAAAACCAAAACCACGTGTCAGGAAAGGTCAGGCAGGGACCCACAGCAGCCTCCTGAGTGTGGAAGCCTGCTAGTGCACATGTGGCAGGTGCAGCAAAGGCAGCACAGTTCTTGGCTGTGGTTTAGTGCAATGCACTGTTGCTCTGCTCCTCAAAGGTCATTTTGCCCAGCAGCTGGCTCTCCAACTCCACATTGCTCACTGGCAGCTGGAAAAAGTTCATCTCAGCTGCCAAAGCGGCCATGGCAGAGGGATCCTGGCCAAACTGTGCCCGGAGCATCATATCCATTTTCTCCAGGCGCCGCTTGAGCCTCTTGGCCTCACGCTCCCGGATGAGCCGGGCTTGTCGCTTCTCGGGGGTCTCGTTTGCGCGTTTCAGGCGCATGGCTTCCCGGTCCCTCTGCAGCCGCCGCGCCCGCTGCTCGTCTGTCTCCTGCATGCGCTGCAGCCGCTTGGCTTCCCGATCCCGCATGCGCCTCACTTCCCGCTCCTCAGGTGTCTCGTTGTCCCGCCGGCTCTTCTTAGCTGTGCGCTCCCGCTCCAGGCGCTGCAACCGCACTTCCAGGGGCTCGTTCTGGCGCCGCAGGGCCCACTTGCGCATGCCGGGGGTCTGTGCCTCAAGCAGCTTACGGTACGCAGCGCAGTTGTTGCATACCAGGAGGATGCCCGCAGGATACACAGGGGTGCAAAAGGCAACATCCTTGCCCTCAGCACTGGAGGGGCCCTGGCTCTGTGGTGCCGGCAGCCGATCTGCACTGAGCACCTCTGGCAGCTTCTCACTGCAAAGCAGGACGAACAGAATCAGAGGCTTGGTGCTGTGGGCAGAGTCCCCATCTCATGGGCTGCCATGAACAATGCTCCCACTACAGCCCATGGCAGAGGCCTCTGCTAAATCATTTGCCCACAGATACGTCTGAGTATCTCAAATTAAGCACTATCCTATCCAGGGTAGGAAGTGGATTAGCCCGGAGCAGTATCTGGGTTGGAAGAGTGCAAGAGTGGGAATAAACCAGCAGGCCGCTGCTCCCCATCATCTCTGAATTTCTCCTTTTAGCCCCATTCCACTGGTCAGTAGATAATCTCCCCCTAGGCAGGACACAAAGAAAGAACATTTTGGTCTCTGCCTGTAGTCCTGCTCCGGGCGTGATGAACACATCTGGATAGTGCAGCCATACTCCAATGGATTGGTGGGCAAGGGGAAGGGTAGATTCTTCTCCAGTGACTGGAGCCCACAGTGCTTTCTGCACTTCTCTAGCTCTGCACAGTGCTAAGAAAGACCCTTTTACCAGCACAGCCTGCAGACGTCTTGGCAGGGGATGCAGAGCTGCAGACAGGAAGGGATCAAGAGGATCTCACTCACTGGGGGTGTTACGCACTGTCCTACAGGCCTCAGTGGGTCCAGTGCCACCACTTCTGAGTCATTCATGGCAACCCACCTAATCTTTAATGTGGTGCCCTAGCCCACTCACTGGCCAGGGTGACCCTGACCTGTTGAAGGTGGCGTGGCTGGTGAAGCGTGCTCCACAAACTGCACAATTGGACAGCTGGTCCTCTGAGTGGATCAGGAGATGTCTCCCAAGGGATCCTGGGGAGCTGAGGGCTCTGCCACACACAGGACACAGGTAGCTCTTGGCACTCACCACCGCTCCAGTGTGCTGCAAAACAACCACTTAGGTGGTAGTTACACATTGCCCAGCTCCCTGCCCAGCCCAAGGCATGCTCAAACCATTCTGTTCAGCCTCTTGGAATAGGAACCTTTTACTGCTAAATCTCTATCTGCCAGCTTTTAGACCAAGCTCAAGACAAGAAATTTGGTGTGTCACAGGTCAAACAAGGAGGAAACCCTTTATGGCTCAACTCCAGTGCAGGAGAAAAGATTAAGGCCAAAACACTTGGATTGTAAGACCTGACCCTTGTTTTCCAAAATGCACTCCAGGAGCTGCTGGTGCAGGACAAAGCATGACTCAATTAACAGCAAGGCAGGATGCTGGTGAGGAAGCACTTAGATGGAGACAACTGGTACAGGTAAGTGGCCAATTCAGTTCTGCTTCATTCCTTCTGCTACAGACTTTGGTGTGCTATGAAGAGAGCACTGACAACAAAACCTAAGATTTTACCACAGATTTCTTGCAAAACTGGAATAATTTTGATGAAGAACAGCTATTCTGAAGTGTAATTACAAGAACTGTAATGAAGTATAAAATAAATGATCAGGAGGAAGGTTTCTTATCTCACTGAATGATGTAAAAATTGCTTTCATGTTTAATTTGAAGGAACTGTCTGGTTTTAGCCTGAAATACTTGCAGAGACAGCCTTGGCACAGAGTTGTGTTTTCCAGATCTGTAGACCAGGGCCTTGCTAATTCTTTCCCCCGGCCACCCTCTGGACACAGTTTACAGCTGTAAACTTCAGTCACATCCTAGCTAGAAGTTCAGTTCTGTGGTTGCAAAGACCAGAACCAAGTTACTCTGTGCTTTGAGTTGTTTCTGGATTTGAGGCTTCAGGCCAGAGACACTCCACAGTTTGGAACTATCCCTACCTGGTACACATGTGCAATGAGTTGATCTCTGCTTCCACACTCCAGCTGGCAGAGGGGGCATTGTGACAGTCCCAGCATGGGGTCAGCGTTCAAACTCTCAGGCACCTACATGTGGGAACAGCCACGTTGGTGTAAGGCACACAGACCCCCCGCAGCCACACCGCCCCTTCCTTAGCTCCTCCCAATGCTGCCAGCAGATCGAGCGCCCAGTCCTGCCAGGGCTGGTTTGGGTTCTTGACATCTGAAAGAAACCTCCTTCTGTAGCCTCTGAGCAAAACTCCTGCATCTCACAGAAAGGAGGCAGAAGCCTCATGGCCTCACTTGCACCCAGGTTCTTGCCAGCACAGTGGCTCTAGAAGGCAGGGCCTGTTCTGTGGCAAGGGGAAGCCGATTGGAGAATGGCACCAGAACCAAGGGAAGGGGAAGCACTCTGCAAACATCTTGGCCAGTGTGTGCCTGCTGTCTCCTGTTCCAGGCAGCCAAAAAGCTCTTCATACCCTTTCCTCCTGCCAGGAGACATTGTTTGGAGGAGGTGGGAGGGAGAGAAAGATAAAGAAACATGATGGGGAGAGGAAGTGTTTAGACAGTACCCTTCTCTCTCCCTGGAGGCTATGGTGAGTGCAGAGCCAGTACACACTTGCCTCATTTTCTCTCATCAGTGGAGTTCTGGCCACAGGTCGTTCTGCATTTTCTAATTCCTTCTTCACTTTCACCATTGAGCCATCTTCCTCGGACGTATGGGAAGAAACTTCATCCTGAGTGGTTTCCTCATCATCACTGCCACCTGAAATGTGCAGAACAGTTATACCAAGTGTCAGGGTCCTGACAGCACTCACAGGCCTTAACTGTCCTGACCAGCATTACAAGGGGCCTCTACCCACCCCCTCCAACTAGGGGTTCCATTTAAAATCAGTCTAGGGCACTTGAGTCCCTGGGCATGGCCCCTTACACTGCCTTGTTTGACAATTGCCAGACCTGCTGCTGTTTCCACCTTGCTCTGGTGAAATGGGACTGGGTCCCATGGCATTGTCCAGTCTGTGCTGTGCTGGTCTGGTCCTTAGGACAAAGTCCTGCACTGGAGCAAAGGGCTAACCTGGAGGAGGAGCTGGGTAAGACAGTCCTCGGAGGATGCACACACACTATGCAGCCCTCAGCCTCACCCCTTTCCAGAGTCTCCCCAGTCTACTACCTTGCTGTTATTGGAAGGGGCAGAACTCACTGCTGCTGGAGTCAGGGTCTTGCAGTGGACGAATTGTTGGCCTTTGGTCCCCAAGAGCTCCAGGAAAGCTGTTTTTCATCATGGCTTGGCGGGCTTGCTCCTCCAGCCCTGCAAAGACTTGCTCCCCTGGCAGCCACAAGGACAAAGAGTCAGACTGGTGCTGTTCCATTGCTTCCATCACCAAGGCTTGCCAAAAATACAACAGGCATGGGGCTGCTCACCTGCACTGTGCAGAACCTCTGGAGTCACCTCTTGGAAAGCACTTAGGTCACTTCTCTGCTTGCCTACCCTGCCACACCAGCCTCTGGCACCTGCTGGTATGAGTCCAATGCCTGGGTGTAGAAGAGTCTCACTAGTGGCAATGGGCAACACTGGGCTGCTGTCTGCATACTACATATATGCCACTCCAGCCACAGAATACCTGTGACCCCATATATCTGCCATAAATAGCCAGGTGGCTTTTGCTGCTGCCAAGCTATCCACCAATATCCTGCAGCACAGTTCAGGGTGGGAGGAAGCCCCTGGGGACTATGACAGTATCCCAGACCAGGGATAGTACTGTATAGCTCTTCTAAATTATTAAGTCTTATTCCCAGCTGTAGCAAGCATTTTGCACAAAAACAGCGCCTCCCTAAGTGCCTGGTACCTCACCTGTCCTCCACAGTGATATCAAAACTAGAGGTTGCCCTTGGCATGCTCTGTCACCCTCTTCTGTCCCAGGAGGGATGAGGACAAGCTGCCCTTACAGAAGGTGTCTATGCTCAGAGCTGGTGTTCTCCCGTGTATATGATGGATAGAAAACTACCTTGCCTTGTGCAGGAATGGCTCTTGCTAAAATAAATCTCATTGGCACTTCATGTGCTCAAAACAGAAGTGTAAGGGAATGAACCCACAGAGCTGAGATGCATGTTTAGGACAAAACATTTTGTTTTGTTAAAAGCAGTGACCACTAGCACCTCAACTCAATAGGAGATGGCAAACACCTTGAAAGAAAGTAGTTATTTGTGCTCTGAATGAAAACTTCTTACAGCAATCCCTGCTCAAAGAAGTTTTGGTTCCAGAGAATAACAATGAAAGGCAACCATTCATTTTCATATAAAAGCAAACAAATTGTTCCAGGGCTAGTTGTGATTTACCTTTTCCAGTGGATGAGCTGGGAGGCCTAGGAAAGGTGCTGAAGTTCCCAGCAGGCTGGCTTTTGGGTTGCATTTATCAACTGATTCATAAGTGCTCAAGAACCATTCAAAGCACAAATGTGAAAATGCCAAGGAAAACGCAGTGCATTTTTCACATAAAATCAAGACATAGCTTTCAGAAGATAATGTTACCTTTTAGCACAGGGCCACAGCTGGCACCAGTATAACCAGGAAACTGAATTCCCAAGAGAGAGCACCAGTCCTGTTACAAGGACAGGTACATTCCCACATGCTGAACTGTTCCAGCCAGTGTTGCTCCATGTTCCCACTCACACTGCCTTCCTGGGGCTCACCTTGCAATTTTGGCAGGGCTTTAAAAAGCCGTAATTTTTGGAAGGTTCCAAAGACCTTCAGAAGTTTCACGGAGACTGTGGGAGAAGAATTTTACTTCCCAATGTCCCCATGGAGGTTTCCAAAAGCATTTGAAGGCTTTTATCATTCTGTTTCAGAAATGTGAGAAAGGGTTCTGTAGAGAAGATTTGAGAACACAATCCATGTGCCTGAGGAGAGGTGCTGAGGAGCACCAAGTCTATTTGTCATTGAAAGCAGCAGGGACCATCATGACTGCTGTGACACCCTTTCAGAAGTCATTCCAGCACTGAATGGTTTTCGTGACTTGGGAGTGCTGTTTTTATGTCTGGACGACAGCCTCACATTGGTGGGACTGAGACACAGACTGTATGAGCAGCAGACACCACAGAATTCCAGTGCCCTCTCCAAGAAGCAGAAACCCACAAACCACCAGGATAAAAGTCCATAGACCAAAAAAGCATTGCAAGAGAAAGAGAAAGCATGGTGAAATGAGGAAACCTGCAGAACACAGGACAGATGTAAAACTACGGTGGGAGATGTGCTGCTACCTTTGACAGAGTTCCAAAGCAGAATTCCCAAATGCCACTTAGGCTGCTCGTGGAAGCAATTACATGTTTGTTTTCTTCCCCCTTTTCCCTTTCAGACAGATTACACACCCACTGAGCAGCAGCCTGGAGCCCAAAGGCAGGGCAGGACACAGACAGTCCGCAGGATTTAAGAGCTGGGATCTTTATCTGAGGTGACAGAGGAAGGAACTCCTCACATTAGGAACACTGCCATCAGTCACAGTAACTGAGAGCAATTGTGTGTGCCTCTAGCCACTGTATAACACCCCCAGAGCCCAGTGAGCATTGACTCAGCACAGTGCAGAGAACAACCAGTTTACAGCCAGCAATGCAATCTGTTAACCAAACCCGTGCTGTTAGCAGGTGACGTCCTGTGCATCCTCCACAGCCTGTATCTAAAAGCATCACGGGACTGGGAAAGGCAAACATGTAAAAATACTGTCTCCCACTTGTACAAAATTTCTTATATATTGTAATAGTGTACAAAAGAACTTAAGAAAGAGTGTCCTGATTATCTACTGATGGACTAAGTCCTACTTTGATGAAGCTTTAGAGCTTTAATGTTTGATAGGTCCAGGGTTATACTTTTGATGTTTCTGCACAGACATGCTCACAAACAGACACACCCCCACCTCCACCCCACTTTGGGTATGCTTCCATTCATTTAAAAGGGGAGTTAAGACAGGCAACAGCTTTAGGATCACTGCCATAAGTAAGAGATGTTACGCTCAATAGTGAACTCACAGACTCTTCTCCAGAAGTTTCTTTATTAAATACAAAAAGGGCTGCAGGCTGACCACAACACCAAAACAAGTCACTGTAGTTGTTTACAAACAGCTAGAGATGTAGGACAAGAGAAATCACACAAATGCCTCTGCTTTGTATTCCATTCTCCTCTCCATACTGCTGTGAATGAGTGGGATGCCAAGTGAGCAGTGGTGGAGGTAGGGGACAGCCCTGTGGCACTGTGTAACACAGACAGGCATGACTGCTAGGGTCTGCTGAGGTATCAGCCCTGAGCCCTTGCCTTCTTGAACTGTATGAATGCAGGATAACTCTCAGGTGTTCTGGAAAATAAACACAGAAACAAACAACTCCCACCCCAAAATCCACAAAACAAAATCCAAAAGAACTGCATCATTCCCCTGCCTTCCTTCCTAAACAGAAAGGTCTCTCAGAGATGAGTCAGTTTATTCCCTCCTTGTACATCAATTAAAAGTCCCTGTTCATGTAGGTCTTCTCTGTGTTCCTGGACCTGAAATTTGCAAGTCTTTCCACCACTGTGGATCTATTCCACCTGCCCCATGGCTATTCTGGGTTGTCCACACTGCTGTAGTGGTTACTGAAATGAAAAACAACACAATTGAAAGGGTTAACAATGGCAGTCCACGGAGCCCTTCAGAACCAAGGGATTTGATGCAAGTAACATTTCTGCTCGGTTGTGAATGCTGGGTGCTATTTCTTGCAAGATACTGTCCCTTCAAAATCAGTAGAATCCAAGGAACACCAAAGAGCACAGAACATGTGTGTGTTAGAGAGAGAGGGAAGGAAATAGAGGATTAATGGGATATTGGAACCATGATAAATAGAGCTCAGAAGCAGGAATTAATCTAACAAAAGCTCTTCTCCAGAGTTCTAAAATAAGCATCAGTTGCAGAGGGCACAGCAATAGAAAGCAAAGCAGCTTGTGGACAGCAGGGAGAGAGAAGTGCATGCTAATACCTGCAACAAATTTTGGCAAGCACAAAGACAGCAAGTGGTCCATGACTGATGGGGTGACAGCGCAGTAACAGATGAATGCAAGAACAGATGAATTGCTTAGAGAGTTTTTAAACTTTTATGCTGCATACTCTGGGGAGAAAATAAAGACCAAATTGAATCAATTAAGGTATCCCCACACAAACAATCTAACTGTATTTTATTTTTCAACAAGTATATTCCACTATTACTGTTCTGTTTGTGAGCACTTTGTCAGGTGTGTTTTTCATGTACCACATGGTAAAACAAAATTATATTCTTAAGAGCCATTTATGTGCTGCAGGGGAAATGACTACAATTAAAACTGTGGGACTTGCCATCATGCACAGTAAGACTTTTGTGATAAATTTTACCACAATTTTTATCATTGTTTAATTATTGTTTCAGTATTATTTTGAATTTCCTTACACATCAACTTCTATTTAAAACTGTTTTGACTTGTAACCATACAATCTCCTAGCTGATTGCTCCACTTGCCAAGCAAAGTGATTCTGTCCTAAGTGAGGGCAGCAAACCATGTTGTTGTGAGAGCAAGGTGAAATGAGGGTCATGCCAAGCCTGGAAAGTAATCCTGGAAAGAGGAGACACCAAGCAAGCCAGGGAGAGGAGATCGGCAGCTGTCACTTGCTCTAGTGAGTCCAAGAAGGAAGAGAAGATGGAGTGGCCATGCAAGGAAGAAGTAGGCACCATCCTCCTGTCAAATTTGTCCAGTCATATATGCACAATCGTATTTATGCAAATCGAAAAGGCACTTCCCCAGCCCCGTAGCCTGCCAAATCAGACCCCAGCTGCAGGCAACTGCATAAAAAGCTGCATACCTGCTGTCCCTTTCATTCCTTTCCTCCCAACCACTGCAGTCCCTGTGAAGAAGTCCCAGTAATATGTCTGCTATGTCTCAGCCTGACTCATTCTGCTGGCTCACCCCGTTCTTGGAGCCGATGCTCTCTCCGATTATCCTCGTCAGGGCACTGCACGGCATTTCTGGGCCCTCCAGACACACAGCAGGCTAGGTAAACAGAGAAGTCCCAACGATTTCGTGGCGTTCATCATAAGACAGACAAGATTTTCCATCCTAAGGTGAAGACATCACCATTGACAAGTTCTGGTATCTCTCGGTCCCTTTATTTTCTTGTAGTCCTACTTGCTGCTCTTGATGGCTCCTGCTGAATAGTTGCTCTGTAGCAACATACTGCGTGTAAAGGAGGTGAATTCCTCTCCATGGCATACCTGATGCTATAAGCTCATGCCCACTGGTAGCATGTTTGTCAGACAGCTTCCCTCGAAACCAAGACTGGAGATACAATCATTTGTATTGCAGACAAAAACGCAATGTTCATCGTGAAAACAGTGCACAGCTGAATTTTGTGGTATGTAGAGTTTTATATATGATAGTACAAGCTTCTGAAGAACATAACCCTTATGCAGTGAAGTGCAGAAAAGCACCCAGCTAAACGCCATGAAAACTACCTGCACCATTAGAGCTGCTGTAGCCCTTGGTTTCCATACTCAAGAGACCCCGACTCTGGCCCAAGGGAGACAGCTTAAGTGCATACCTGACATAAACCTGAGCTCAATGGCAGCAGTAATACCTGGGCACTCTCAGAAGCAGAAGTGTGTGGACACAAGGCACGTTACTGGCATCACAGGACAAAATACCAGACATACCAAATTTCTCTAAGAACGACAACTCCAAAGTCATTGATGTATTATCAGGCAAATTACACCTGTACTCTGCCCACTGTGGAACCCAGCAACCAGAAGCAGGAATCGGAGAGTACAAGCAATGCAGGTGCCACAAGCCACACTCCTTGAGATCCTCACTCTGGCCAACAAGGACAGCTCAGTTGGCTCTCCCAAGCTGCCCAGCCAGTGGGGCTGCGAGTCCCAGACAGAGGCAGTTCTTGCCAGTGCACTCACCGACTGTGCTAGGTGTCAGCTCCAGCACAGAGTTTCCCCTAGCACAAAGAGCAGCATGCACAGATGCCTGTTGCGTACCTGCGCACAGAGGAAGCACACAAACACGCAGACATGCAAGCCAGCAGCACCAGCAGTGAGGCAGTGTTAGGGCTGCAGCACTCAGCTCTGTCTCATACTCCCGACAGCTACTGCAGCCAAAAAACCACAGGGCCCTCTCAGCAGCCTTGCTCTCAGAGGTCTACAGAAGTGGAAACTTGTTTTCCTAATTCCAGCCCAAATTCCCAGCATGCCTCTAGCCACAAACCTGAGTATGAACAAGGGCATAGCTTCAGGCCCCTCACCTTCCCTCTGCTGCCAAACAAAAGCTACACATGTGCAGTTTCCCCTCTGCAAAACCTCCATCTATGTCTCCCAGCTCCACTGGTGCCTGGCTGTAGCCTGCCCACAAGAAGTGCTGATGTACAGCATCTTCAGCCCTTCCACTGTCAAACAAATGCTAAAAGTCTTGGCAATGCTGGAGAAACAGAGATCCATCTTACCACCTCAGCTCAAGAATGATCTGGCAGACAGCACTTGTTTGTCCTGTAAATGACTTGGCCACCACCCATTCCTTGACGGTAAAGAGCAAATGGCTTTATTTCATTATCTGGTAGGAAACTGAGATACAGTGAGCTTACGTAACATGCCCAAGGCCAGTCAGCTCAGTTTGTGGCAGCATGAAGATCAAAACCCAGGACTTGCTTGCTTTCAGCCAGCATGCTCCAACCACCTTGTCTAGAACTTCCTTTGCTACCCAAGGCAGGCCAGAGTCCCAAGTGCATTTTCTAGTATTCTGACTTGTACTTTTGACAGTGTGAATGCAAAGCCCAGCTACAGGCCCTGCACATACACACCCACCTTTACAACATTAGTTGTTTGTTCAAGCCTATCCCTGTCCTGCTATGCCAGGACACAGCCAGCTTCCCTGATGCAGAGAACTGAGTTTCTCTTCTTATGCACCTAAGACAAAACATGAGTAACCACCATTCCCCACAACCTGTCCCTTCCCATCATTCCACTCCTCCCCACCTCACTCCACAATCCAGCCACAGCAAGGGTCCCAGAATAGTGCGTAACATCATACTCACAGTGAACTTTGTTAGGAGTGGTCTGTTTCCGACGGGACATGTTTCCCTGACCTGGGAGCACAGAGTGTTCCTCCCCTCTGCAGAGGGCTCATCTGAGAAGAGAAGAGTCTGTCACACACTTCACTGAAACCTTCCAAGTCTCTGGCCAAGCTCAGCTGGCTGTCCCAGCGTCATTCCCCACCCTTCTGCCTATGGGGCTCGCTCTGCATCACCACAGCTGGATTCCAGGCCAGCGTCCAACACAATCCACAAGCATGTCACAAAGCACTGTGCATAGGCAGTCCTACCCAGTTCTCAGGCAAAGGTTTAAGCAATCCTGCTCCCTCCAAAAGATGAGTGTCCCCTTCAAAAATTACTGCAGCCTCAGTCCCAACACCCTTATCCCTCCTGTCCATTCCTGCAGCCTAATAATCATCCTTGTTGAACTGGCAGAGGAACGTGGCACATCCAACAGTCCTCTTAGAGAGAGACAAAAGGAGGAGCTGAACCCATTTCCCACAAGACACATGGACACGGAGATCCCGTCAGCCTCCTCAGACAGACAAGCGCACGAATCTCATCAGCCCCTCGCTGACAGAGAGACACAGACATCCCATCAGCTTTCTCGGACAGACAGACAAAAGGATTCTGTCAGCCTCACACTGACAGACGGACAAAGGGATCCCATCAGCCTTCTCAGATGGACGCACACGAAGATCTCGACAACCTCCCCAGATAGCGGGATCCAGCCGGCAGTCCCAGCACACGGGAGACGGCAGGAAGGGACAAGGCCCGCAAGCGGCCGGACGTCTAGACAAAGGGATGCGGCTCCCCTGGCATCAGGACGGATGCGGGAACCCTGACCGAGCCCCCGAGGTCCTGGCCGGGCAGCCCTGACAGTCAGACCGGCCTCGGCAGCGGAGGTCCCGCCGCGAGACCCGTTTCGCCCCTCGCGGGCGGAAACCCCAGCCCGGCCCGGCCCGCCTTACCCGGTTCCGCCGCAGGCGCCGGGAGCCGCGGACAGACAAAGGGCAGCGGACAGACGGACGGGCAAGATGGCGGAGGACGCCGCCGGAGTGCGCGACGCGAGCATGGGCGCGGGCACGGGAGCCACGGCTCGGCACCGGGAGGGCACGGCACGTCACCGCTGTCACCGACTCGTCCGCAGACCTCGGGTGCCGGGTTTTCGTCAGCTGAAGCGTCTCACCTGTTTGCCATGGATCCAGCCCAGCGCGTGACTCCGGACCGTCCGAGGGAGCTCATCCGTGCCTGCAGCGGGGCTCGCCCGCCCCGGCCGCCTCTGCCGGCAGCTCACCGGGGAGCCCTCGTGCCGCCCCGGCTCACCAGAATCTCGCGTACCCTGCAAGGCCAAAATGCACGGGTTTAGTATTAACTTAGACCCACCGCGCGCGTTCTGAACTCACGCACCTGCTGAAGACGAACCGCCCCGCCCCGGGGGCTCGCGGCCGCTTCTCCTCGCGGGCCAGCGAGCGCCGTCGCCGCGGGATCAGCGGGCCCGCTTGGAACGCCCGCTGGGCCCGCTTACCCGGGGATTGTGGTACCGGGCCCAGGCCCGGGCTGCTCTTCGGTCCGACTCTCCTTCGCGGTGGCGCCAGCGTCGTGCGGCCCTCAGAGAACCGAGGGCACCCCGGCCCCGCTCACCGCCCACGGCCGGGTCACAGCACCAGGCGGAACGCCGCGTTACCGGAACGGCCGTGCCGGGGGCGGGCACCGGCGGGCGCCTATCAGGCGTGGTACTGTGTGGGTGCGCATAGGATCCCTCCGCCGCGCCATGTAGTCCGTCTGCGCCACTCTCCTAGACCGTGCCCGTTCCTCCCTGGCCGCCGTTGCGCCAGGGCCGCACCTGCGGAAGCGATCCGGTACAGCGTCCGCCGCGCCGGTTCGACCGTGCCCCGGAGTGGGTGCGGGGAGTGCCGGCCTGGGTGCGGAGAATGTCGGCTTTGAGGATCCCTCCGCACGCGATGAAGTGCCGCTGACGCCGCGCGCCATTTTGGGTGACATAGAGCTGTGGAGCGGCGGCGGGTGAGCGGGGCCGTGGGACGGGTGAGCGGGGCCGTGGGGAGCGCTCGGCGTCCGGGGTGGTGACGGGGAGGCCCTGCCCCAGGGTCTCCCGCAGCCCTGGGACCCGCCCTGCTTGTGCTGTGGGATGTTCCTCGGTGCCACCTAGTTGAGGAGGGAGAGGAATTTCCCCTTTCAGCCTTGGGGTGTAGCTGCGCCGGTGGAACTCGTGCAGGGCCTCCTGCGCACTGTCCGAACTGTCCCTGGGCACTGGGCCGGACGCGGCGAGTCTCCCCGAGTGTCTGGTGTGGCCGGCGGCCGTTCTGGCAGCTGAATCAGGTCATGGCTCGCTCTGCGCTGGGCAGTGCAGCCGCCGGCAAGGAGGTATGGGGAGGTGAGATGCAAACCAAGGTCTTTCTGTGTGATATCTTTTAAGGAAGCTTTTTTTTTGATGGATGGTTCTTTGTAGACAGAATGCTATAATTAAATACTGTTAGAATTTGCTTTCTGTAGGGTTAGTAAGTTGAACTGGTTCCTGGAAGGCTAGGCATGTGTTCAGTAAGCAGGAAGAGTGTGGGGAATGTGGAATGGCAGCTTTTTCCTTCTGGTGACAAGACTGTTACAACCTTGGTTTCTACAATCCTTGGGTTAATTATATAGCTGGTTTATAATTTACGTTTTTGATAAGACAGGGCTTGGTTCTTCCAGTTGACTTTTCCATTTCTTAAAAAATATCCAGGAAGTTTCCTGGAAGTTCCTAAGGCAAATCCTGTTGGCCTTGCTTAGGTGCAGGGTTGTGAAGTAGGAAAGGTAATAAGGAGTGCTCGAGGTCCGGTCACTTATAACTAACTAGATTCAGGATTGGCAAGCCAGGGCTTGTTTGTCTGGGGAATTTCTTGGCCTCCAAGAAATTCCCCCCCTCCCCCAGTAAAACAGTGCTGACTAACAGTTTTTGGTTCCAGTGACCATCCCTCTTCTCCACAGAAAGTGTTTATCATGTTGGGCTCTGGGTTCAAGGCAGAGCGCTTGCGAGTCAACCTGCGCCTCGTCATCAATCGCCTCAAGCTACTGGAGAAAAAGAAGAGTGAGTATTTAAGGGGACAGGTGGGATCTAGAATGCTTTTGGAGCTCAGGAGACTTGAGAAGGTTTTTCTCAAGTTGGGGTACTTTCACAGGCCAAGTATGGAGTAGCTTTTTGCTCTTCCTTGCTGGACTCAGGCCTTACAACCTGCTCCGGTGCACAAGGACCTGGAAGAGCAGGCTGGCCACAGTCTAGCTTCTGTCCACTTTCCTGGCAGCTGTTGGAGTGCAGTTTTTGTGGGGTGGTAGCTGTGGACTGTGTGTGCTAACAGCACAGTGGGGGACTCCCTGGGTGCTGTGGGAGGTTCTCCCCACCTGCCCTGACACAGGTAAAGTCTGTGGTCCTGGTGGGAGGTTGTAGGTGCAGGAGTGTTTCCAGCAGCCTAAAGTCCACTTTCCTTTCTCCCATGAGTTAAGTGTGCTCGGACATGGGCACAAGGGCTCTGCCAAACCCCGGTAGAGTGTCTCATGCTGCAGAGGTTTGATGGGGGAGAGAAGCTGGTGGTGGCTTTATGTGTGATGGGGACTGTGGGCGATCTGGAGGCAGCAGCCCAGGCCAGTACAATGACTGGGCTTGGGATGTGTGCTGCAGCTGAGTTGGCCCAGAAGGCAAGGAAGGAGATTGCAGATTACCTGGCAGCTGGAAAAGATGAGCGTGCCAGGATTCGTGTGGAACACATCATCCGTGAAGATTACCTTGTGGAGGCCATGGAGATCCTGGAGCTGTACTGTGATCTGCTGCTTGCCCGCTTTGGCTTGATCCAGTCCATGAAGTAAGCTCTGGCTGAGAGGGTCCTGGACTCAGGAAGGGGCACTGTTGGGGGCAGGTCTGGGGTACAGAAGGGCACCTGTGTTTGTCTCAGTGTCCTAGGGTCTCCAGAGACCTTTTCTTCCCTATGGAGGGAAGACTGTGGAGCCCAGTGTGTAGGATGGGAACTTTAAGGCTATGCAGACTGAGGGCAGCAAAAGCTGGGTGCATGGGATGGAGAGAGAGTGGTTTTCTTTGGTCCTAGGGAGCTGGACTCTGGCCTAGCAGAGGCAGTATCAACACTGATTTGGGCTGCACCACGCCTCCAGTCGGAAGTGGCTGAGTTGAAGATTGTGAGTAGGGTTGCTTGAGGGGTGTTGCACATGCAGGGTGGGGGTGATGCTGCCAGGTGCTGATGGAAGCCCTTGTCTGGGACTTTGTGTTGTTAAAACAGAGGACTTTATGGGCTGCAGATGGAAACCAGGTGTCCTTGGAGCATCTGGGGTGGCTGCAGCTGCTGAACTGGGGTGCTCAGTGGGAGAAATGAGGGAGGGAGGCGGGTGAGTGTGTGTGCGCGGTATGAGGTGGGGGAAAGCAAGGGTGTGTATGTTCTAGAGTTTCTCTCCTGCTGCAGGTTGCTGATCAGTTGTGTGCTAAGTACAGCAAGGAGTATGGAAAGCTGTGCCGGACAAACCAGATTGGGACAGTCAACGACAGGGTAATGAACTGGTCGAACAGGTGGAGCTGGCAGAGCAGCCACACCTGCTGAGGCTTGCTGCCCCTTTGGGCCTGTGGCTAGTGGCTGATGCTTGCAGTCACTGCAGAGCATTGCAGGTGCTGTGCAGCCGGGGCCCACCTGCATTGGAGCATGGTGCTGAGGGCCCAGGCAGGGAGGCCCTGCTCTGCTGGTTGTGGATGGGGAAGGGTAGAGCAAATAGAGCCCTGGCCTGTGGCTGCCTTCAGCATGCTGTACTGGGTGGAGAGGCCTCCCCAGGGCTGCCTGCTGTTCCCCGCAGCTGGTAGCCCTGGCTGGGATAGCACTGGTACAGGGGGTGCTGCACCGCCCTCGCCCCACTAAGTCTCTCTACCCCTGTGTTCCAGCTGATGCACAAGCTGAGCGTGGAAGCACCACCCAAGATCCTGGTGGAGAGATACCTCATTGAGATTGCTAAGAACTACAACGTGCCCTATGAGCCTGACTCGGTGGTGATGGTGAGTGAGCCCCAGGATGTGGCATTGCAGTGAACTGGGTGGTCCTTGTGCTTTGGTGTCTTCTAGACAGCCCCAGCACAGCACAATCCTTGTTCCGTCATGCACCCCTGTGGCATGTGGCAGTAGTTACACATGCTACAGCCTGGTTCCCGTTCTGTTTCCCATTGATACCTCTGTATAGCTGCTCTCTGTTCTGTTCTTGTTGTGTATTCCCATCTTGTCCATGACAAATGCTGCATCTAATGCTGTACAGAGAGCTGTGATCAGAACAGAGATGTGTTGGTGAGCAGAATTCTTCCGCCCTTTCCAGGCTGAAGCCCCGGCAGGCGGAGAGGCAGATCTAATTGATGTGGGGTTCACGGATGATGTGAAGAAGGGTGGCCATGGAGGGGGCGGAAGTGGTGGATTTACTGCCCCAATGATAGGTCATGATGGGTTAGTACCCATGCCCGTGATGATGCCTGTGCCCATGCCAACACCAAATCCACCCTTCTCCTATCCACCTCCAAAGGGACCGGTAAGTTCCTTGGCTTTGTGTGTGTCCTTTTTCTGTGAAAGACTCCTAATATGGTGCTTAGCCCTGTGCCTTCTGACTGCACCCGATAGCTCAATGTGTCAGAAAGTCATTTTGGTGTGAGACTGCATGGGATAGAGGCTGTTGGCACTGCACCTGAAGCTTCGTGTTGCTTCCTGACTCTGGAAGTTCCTACCCTTGTTCTCCAGCCAGCCGTCTTTGCCTTCAGGGAACAGAGGAGTCCAGACTTAACTCCTGAGGCAGTCTTCTGACTGCCAGGCTTTTGTCCAGGAGTTGGAGCTGCACTTTGAAGTTGGTAGGCTGGTAGTGTGCCAAGATTCAGTCAAGAAAATCAGGTGAGTGTTGTGGGGTAGGAACAGCACAGAAAAATGCAGAAGAGCCCTGCCTTCAGACCTGCAAGGGGAGGAGACTGAGGCAATGGCTGTTGCAGATGATTTAACAGAGAAAGGTGGGAGCTGAAAAGAACTCCTCCATTCTCTGAATGTAGTAATTTACAGGATATCTGTGTAGACTGGAGAGCAGAACAATGGGATGGCTTGGAGTCTTAATATGGTCTCAGTACTGCTGAAGTGCTTTTTGTGGAAAATCTGGGCCAAGTATCATCAGCTCGCTGTTGGCCCAGCCATAAGCATGCTGAGGGCTTGTGCCAGGTCTGGGTCCTTGAGGCACTGTTGTGTTACAAATGAGGGCAATTCAAAGCCTTGTGTGAGCCAGAAACCTCTTTCCTATTCTGTGATACTGCACACAGGGCCAGAAATGTCAGAGTATTTCCCTTATTGGCCCGGTGCTTCTCATGAAAGAAGCATGCACTTGAAAGATGAAGTGTTTACCTATGCTGGTTCTTTAGAATAACTCACAGTCCAGTTAGCTGAGTCTGCCTGCTCCAGGTGACTACATCTGACTTAATACTTGAGAATCTCCTCCTTGTAAGCGTAAACTGTTATCCACTTGGATACTTGCCTGCATTTATCTAAGACTCTACTTCCTGTGACTCCCATGGCGGCTGTGGTGTCTCAGGTGAGTAGTCTGGTGCATGACTGATCTCTCTGTACAGGAGAACTTCAGTGGCCTGCCAGTGGGGACCTACCAGCCTTTCACTAACATCCACCCACCACCAATTCCGGCAAACCCACCCACATACGAGTCTGTAAGTGCCTGAGCTGAATGGCCATTGCAGGCAGCAGAGGGATCCTCAGAGTGCAGTGGCAGTCACAGAGAAGGGAGATGTTTGTAAAGGATACTGCTGCCAGTCTTTGGAACTTTTGGGGCGGTGCTGGCATTGCTTGCTGGTGTAGTGAATCACTGAGTGCACGTGATGAAAGATGACTTCTGGAGAGAAGTTCCTCATTCAGCTCTGTGCCTTGGCTGCAGAGGAAAGCTGAGATTTCTCTTGCTGCTTTGTTCAAGTGGTGATAAACAGTTGGCAAGCAGAGTCCACAAGTTCTGGTTTTTGCAGTGTGAACGGTTTATCGCCTCGAGTCTGTTTAATTATGGCTTTTGAACTAATGAATAGCCTGGATGACAGTTTTGGCTGACCCGGATGCTGTATGTTTAAAGACTCTTCCTTTCACAGACTTTTTTCAGTCGCTGGGGACAGCAAAGCAGAGGCTGGAGACTTCCCTGCTATGCTTGTCTGTGGTTTGGTTGCTGCAATTTGTCATCATGCCTCCCACTCTGCTTTTGGTGACATGCTGTTTGTTTTTGCATTATCCTGAGTAGGGAGGAGCACAGCCGAGCACTGTGGGTGCTGACACCTTGTGTTCTCACAGGTGCAGCAGCGCTGGTGAACTGGGTGGGAATGGGTATTGCTGGCTGCAGCATACAGGAAATAAGAAGTCTTACTAGCACAGCTGAGTGTGCCATGGGCCTTTTTCCCAGGCAGACCAAGACATGAGATGGGTCATTTCATACCCTGCTGCTAGTCACAAGGGCCTGTCAGTGGTTTATGAAGAAAGGCAGCAAGGAGCTGTGATGACGTGGATGAAGGGGGCAGTGTTTTCCCACTCATGGCCTTGATAAATGTTTCAGACCTGATAGTGGATATGCTCTGTTGATCCAGTTCCAGAATATGGTCAGTGAAGCTGCTCTAGTTGACAGGGAGGGAGAGAAAAGCTGAAGAGCTGCCTCTGTTTCTTGGGAAGAGAGGCAGGTTGTTCCAAAGGCATGGCTGCCTGCTGGGGGTGGGGAGGAGCATGCACTGCTCTGCTGGAGCTGTGCCTCTGAGCTCTGCCTGTGTGCTGGTGGGACAGAGCTGTAGTAACTGAGAGTCTTTTTCAGATTGATGAGCCTAACACTGACAAGGACACTGCTGCACTAGTGCCTGGTGAGTATGTTGAGGTTTGGGAAACCTTGGGTATTAGGGGCTGTTTCAGAAAAACCCACTGGTACTGCCTGTTGCTGGAACGACTGTTCCTTTGTGGGGATCTGTTTGGCCCAGTGAGTGTGTGCTGATGGTGAGGTACAGTGATACTTCTCTTATTATAAACAGGGCCTGAGCCCAAGCCAGAAGCTTCTCCTAAACCAAGAGCTGGAGCTCCTAACACCTTTGATAACTTCGTGTTGCCTGAATTGCCATCTGTGCCAGACACACTGCCAACAGCATCTGCTGGCACCAACTCTTCTGCCTCAGAAGACATTGACTTTGATGATCTTTCACGGAGATTTGAGGAGCTAAAGAAGAAAACATAAAACTTCCTGGGCTGCAGGAAGGAGGGGCAGGAGCTGTGACATCTTCTCTCTGAAACAGACTCCCTTTGAAATTGGTTTCCTGTATTAACCTCCAATGAACATGCTCTTCTTTTTGAGCTCTCTTCCTGCTGTACTTACACCAAGTGCTGCCACTTTCCTGATCTTTGCTGCTCCAGGAGATGAACTGTGGGGAATGTTGAGAGACTGGGGAAGGAAAGAGCCCCTGTCAGTCTGGGTGGCTGTATGGGGAAGCTGTGCATCATGTTCTGGGCACTATTCCTGGCTGTCTCCATGATGGCTCCGTGCCTGCCAGCAGAAGCTTTCTCTTGGGGAGCCCTTGCTGGCCTTCATGGTGTTCTTGGTGGGGTCTGTTTGCAGTTTGCAGAAGGGTGGCACTGTCGGCCTGGGTCTATTGGTTATGCGACTGGCCCCACAGAGGGCAGAGCTAGGCAGGCTCTGCGGCTGTGCCGGGGTTGATGCAGCAGCTTTCCTCCTGGGTGCTGAGCAGCTGTGGACCACCGAGGTCTGGGGGTGAGGCATGGAGGGTGGTCTGATGGGATACGCAGCAGCACCTTGTTTCCCCTACCCGAGCTGGGGACAAGGCATCCGGGTACCGTTCAGTACCTGTCCGTGCCACTGCCTGCAGCTCTGCCATGCCTCTCCGTGACGCTGCCCGCGGCTGTACAGCACCTGTACTGTCCCTGTCCGTGCCCGCTTCCCGCGGGCCTCGGGCCCTTTGTCCCTCGTTCCAATAAAGCGCGGGCCCGCGCCCGCTGTGCGCGCGCATCGCCCGGGGCCTCTTGCCTCGACCGTGCTGCGTCGCTATTGGCTGCAAGGGTACGGCCTCCGCCAATCACGGAGGGGGCCCCCGGAAGGGCCCTCACGGGCTGAGCATGATGGCGGCGCCGCTGCGCGTGAGCGGCCGGGGGCCGTCGGGGGGAAAGCGGAGCCGTCCGGGGGGGGCCGCTCATGGGACCCTGGGGACAGCCGGGGTGGAGCGGGCAGTGCCGGGACGGGACGGCTGGAATGCGTGGTGTGGGAGCGGGGCCGGCGTACTGGGAGGGGAAGGAACGGGATGAGATCGGTACCGGGATGGGAGGGGCGTGGGTGCCGGTGGGGGATCGGTGCTGGGGCGCTGCTGACGGCCTGGCGCAGGGACGGCTGCTGGCGCTGGGAGGCTGCGGGCTGCTCCTGGGATCGGCGCTTGCGGCAGGCGACGAGCGGCTTTACGCGGCAGTGATGCCCGCGCTTCGGGCGCTGCCCCCTGAGGCCGCCCACGGCCTGGCTTTGCGCGCCGCCGCCCTGGGGCTGCTGCCCTCCACCCGTCCGGACGGCCCCGCGCTGGTGCGGTTCTCGAGGGCGGAGAAGGAGGGGGAACCGCGGGTGGGGCGCAGGAACCAGGGCGGGAAGTGGGGAGGTGGGAAGGGCGGCCAGGATAGAGGGGTAAGGGGTGGGTCGCAGGGTCCAGGGGGGTGCGCAGGCAGCCGGGTCCTGTCGCAGTCCGTTGGGGGCGACGAGGGACTCTCGGGCAGGCATCCCATGAGGACACCCCACAGGGCAGGGGAGGCGGCTGGGTCTGTCGGGAGCGGCGTTGGAGCGGGGCTGTGGCTCCCGGAGTCCGTGGGCTCTGACCCAGCTCCAGCCCCGCAGGAGGTGCGAGTCCTCGGGCAGCGATTCCGTAACCCATTGGGTCTGGCTGCTGGCTTCGACAAGCAGTGTGAGGCTGTGGACGGGCTGTTCAAGATGGGCTTTGGCTTTGTGGAAGTGGGGACTGTCACACCCAAGCCCCAGGAAGGGAACCCCAGGCCCAGGGTCTTCCGGCTGGCGGAGGATGAAGCGGTCATCAACAGGTGGGATCTGAGGGCAGCTGTTCTGCCATGTGCTACAGTCTGCCTACCCTGAGGGAGAGTGCATATTTGGGTGGTCCCAGGTCTGTGGTTGGTGCTGTGGTAGCTTTTGGTTGGATGTGCTGAGCAAAGCTGCCGAGACCACACGTCTGCCTTGTGTTTCTCACGTGTCCTGTTTAGGGCTCACAGACATAACGCAGCCTTGAGCCCCCTCTGTCCTGGTGCAGGTATGGATTCAACAGCCATGGCCATGTCGCGGTGGAGCGCAGGCTGCGTGCCCGCCAGGAGACACAGATCAGGCTCACTGGTGGTGAGACAAGCTTGTAAGCCTTTGCTCTTGGGGTCTGCAGGGTAGTTTTGGGCATCTCCTGGGTACCTGTAGGCCAGGATTGGTGTGTAATGCCAGTATCCAGGCACAGGAGCACCCTGGCTAGAGCAAGGTACTCTTGGACAGCAGGACTCTCTTGGGGCTGTAGTCTCTCACGCTTGGCATTGTGACTAGGCACCTTTCTCCTGCTGTTTTCTCTGGCATCAAGCTCCACTTGCTGCTTTGGGCAGGATGTGTCTGCTGACAGCCAAAGCCAAGAGGACTCCAGCTGGGCAGATCCTGAGGGCAACCTCTGCCAGGCTGCAGGCTGTGGTGCTGGGAGGTGCTGACTGAGGCGGCTGTGGCAATGCTCCTGTGGTTGCAGGACAGTCCCAGGCCGATCCTTATGAAATATGTGGGCTGCATATTCTCATGTTAAATTTAGCTGGTCCTGGGACCTCCTTTTTTGGGTGCTCTGGCTGTTGGGTGATGCCTGCTGCCCTGGTTCAGCTGTCTGTGTTCCAGCTGGGATGCCTCTTGGAGTCAACCTGGGCAAGAACAAGAGCTCTACTGATGCTGCAGCTGACTATGTGGCTGGGGTCCGGACACTGGGTCCTTTGGCTGACTACCTAGTTGTGAACGTGTCCAGCCCAAACACCCCAGGGCTGCGGGACCTCCAGGGCAAGGCTGAGCTGCGGGACCTGCTGAGCAAGGTGGGTGCCTCCCCCCAGGCAGCCTAAACCACAGCTACAGCACTGGATGCCTCCCATCCCCTGGCAGCATCTGCACTGCTGCAGCCAGTGGATTTACCCCAGAACAGGGAGGAGTGGGGTGGCTTTCCAGAGTGGTGGGCAGGACCACTGAGATGTCCCTTGATCAGCTGCTGCCATGGGGTGTACTGGGGCAAAGGGCTCAGGAGCAGTGAGGCATTGCCCTCCACTTGCTCCTGAAAGAGGCAGCGAGCCGTCCACCCCACTACTTCAGGCATCACTGGGGTCCTGTGCCTGCTGTGTGCACCAGGCCCTGTGCCAAGGGTGCCTTTCCAGTCTTTGGTGCCATGTAGAGGAGCAGGCCCTGTCCCTATACTGCCTGTGTTGGTGGGTGTCCTTAGCTCCTCGTTGGGGCAGGAGGCATCTCCCTGCCATGCACTGCCACGTGCACCGACAGGTGCTGGTGGAGAGGGACCTGCTGCCCTGCGAGCGTAAGCCAGCCGTGCTGGTGAAGATTGCCCCTGACCTCACGGCACAGGACAAGCAGGACATCGCCAGCGTTGTCTGTGAGGTGAGAAGGCAGGAAGGGGAGGCCACCAGAGGCAGGACTGTGGTGGTCCTGGCAAGTCACCTCTCTGAAGGACAGGTACACCTGCAGCTCTCTTGCTGCTGTAGGGATGGTGTCCTGGGTAAGTCAGAGTCTGTGCGGGCCCATGTGTGTCACCCAGGCATTGTGTGACACAGACAGTCCAGGCAGTGAGGGGTAGCTTTGTCCCCAGGCATGTTTCTGGGTTGTGTGCTGGGTGGTCCTGACCTGGTGGGAGGGGAGGGGAGGGGAGGGCTGTTTGCAGAAGCTGTGTCCTCACACTACTGCCCCTGCAGCTAGGTGTGGATGGGCTGATAGTCAGCAATACCACTGTGAGCCGCCCCAGCGGCCTCCGGAGCAGGCAGCGCATGGAGCCTGGGGGCCTCAGTGGGAAGCCTCTACGGGAGCTCTCCACACAGATCATCAGGGAGATGTACGCTCTCACTCAAGGTGATGGGAGAACAGGGCTTGGGGGCACATGCCAGTGTTGCCTGTGCCATCCTGACCCTGTGCCTGCCCACAGGCCGGGTGCCCATTATTGGTGTGGGTGGGGTGAGCAATGGGCAGGATGCCCTGGAGAAGATCCGTGCCGGAGCCTCGCTTGTGCAGCTGTACACAGCACTTGTGTACCACGGGCCGCCAGTGGTGGGGACAGTGAAGCGGGAACTGGAGGAGCTGCTGAGGTGCGTGGAGGCCAGGCATGTCCCCAGAGACCCCCTGGGCCTAGGGGAGCTCTGGACAGCTGTATGCTGGTGCCCAAGCAGTGGCACTGTGGGGCTGAGCCACAGTACCAGCCCAGTGCCACCACACACTGTCCCTGGTTAGGGAGCAGGGCTTCAAGAACGTCATGGAGGCCGTTGGAGCAGATCACCGGTGCGGACATGCTGCAGAATGAAGGTCTAGCTGGGAGGAGCCATGGCCAGGCAGAGATGGGTCTGACAATTCCAGAGCTGGGTGGGCTGGGACTGAGACGAGGTCCTGGTTCCAGCCCCTGGGACAGTCTGATGAAGCAGGGGCTGCACTGGTGGGGAGCAGGGGATGCGGCCTTCACAACAGTGCTGCTTTTCAGGGCTGTGTTTTGGCTTCCCTGTGGACAGCACAACTGAGTGTCAATAAACATTTGGCTTACCTGGTCCTGTGTACTGCTCTGGGGACACCCCAGGGCCTGGAGTGATGCAGCCTAGCTCTCCTCAGCTGAGCAGGATCAGTTCTTTCAGCGTTGCTCCCACTTTTCCTGGTGGGAGAAGCTACTAGGGTAGCTGAGCTCTGGGATGGACTGACAAGTGCACCAGGCCTACCCTGGCAGAGACCTCTGCCCAAGGCTGGGCCCTTGGCAGGGAGGGAAGGTGGTGGTGCTGGGTGCCAGTATGCAGCCGTTTGGAGATGGCTGCAGTCATGCCCTGTCAGTTGTGGAAAGGGCCTGATCAAAGGTGCTTCTGTCTGTTGGTTTTGTCTCTGGGACCTCTGGTGCTGACTTTTCTTTCACCCTGAACTCACTGCAGTCAGGCTTTTCTTGAGCAACAGCTCACCTTGCACACAGCATTCCCTCAGCAGCCTCTCACAGTCCACCCTGCAGAGCAGGATTGTGCCACAGTACTTCACCAAAATTATTTACAACAGCTCACCTCACGCTGTGGTGGCCCTCGGCTCATGTCAGGGCCATCGCCTGCCTGCTCCCCACTTCTGCAGCCCCCTGCACTATCCTCTTCATTTCCTGGATTCTTCCTGGACAGATGACACTTCTCACTGTTCTAACAGGGGTGTGACCTGGTCCATTGGCCGAGGTGTTGATGTGCTTTGGAGAGGGCCTGGGAGATTCTTGCTCTCCCAGTCTGAGGGTGACACAGCACCTTCCTAATGTGCTGGCAAGGTTCACAGATTGGAGCTGCTGAGCCCTGATGCATCCTGTGCTGGACTCCAGCCTTCTGTGTGCTGGCACGAGTCTGGCTGGTGCTGGGCCAGGGATGTCAAGCCCTGCATTGTTTAGAGACACAGAATACCCCATGAGATGGAAAGAAGCTCACAGAGGATGGAAAAGCCACCTTCTGGGGTGTCTGGAACTGGACACACTCTTGAGGCTGAAGGACTGGAATATCTGAGTGGAAGGGGGGCACTGTCAAGACCCCCAGCAGGCCAAGCTGCACTGGCTCCCTCCTCTGCTCTGCTCTTATGGGAGGCAGACTGTGGGAACAGGCTGATGTACTTTGCAGTCCACCCCTGCTGCTGGCTGGCCACACCTAACTGGCCGCTAGCCAGTGGTTGCTGCTGTGAGTTCCTGTAAGCTGGGGTTGGGCCCTTGACACTGCTGACAACTGTCGGGGTCCCTTCCCCCTGCCATGTAGCCCTGGGAGAGGGGCCCTGAGGGGACAGACATGGGGTTTCCCTGGCCCTGGTCAGCCTCGTTCCCCACTGTTTGTTTTGTGTTCCCTGCGTGGGCAGGGACCCTCAGGTCCCGTGACTGAGGGAGTTCCTCGGCAGAGCCCCGGCCATGTGGCTGGAGAAATAAACATCTCTGAAACAGCTATCAAGAATCTGTCCATATTTCTTTCTACGGACCTTCTGGTTTAATACATCGTGTTACAGTATCCGCACTGTAACAGACAACCTGCACCCCAAGGGCCAAGGGCTGCTGGGACACGGGGCTGCAGCCTGCTGCATGGGAAGAGGTGGCTACTGGTTGGAAGCCAGCTTGGCTGCAGTCCCTCAGAGCCTGTCCCTGGCATGAGACATGTACCCCTCAGCTAGCCAGGCTGGCGCTGCCCAGGTCACTGGCACCCCAGCTCTGGATGGTGTGCCTTGTCTGTGGGCAGAGCCAGGCACAGAATGGGATGGGACCTGCCTCCTGTGCCCCAGCCTGCAGTGGGGCGGCCACCTGCAGGGACCATGGTAGGTGTAGGCACAGGGCAGGTTTACCAGGGGCCGAGGCTGGTCTGCTCTCTGTGAGCCTTAGCTGGTGTCACAGTGCCAGGGTACTAGTATCTGCAGCCAGCTCCCTCTCCCATATTTGTAGCTGCAAAATCTGAGAAACTCTTGGCACGCTGGCTTCCTGTCAGGGTTTGGCAGCTTCCTTGGAGCCTCTGCCACGCTGGTACTAAGCAAGGTGTGGCTTTTTGTGCTCTTCCTGCTGGGAATTGTGCTGGCTGCAGGCACCAGGGTCAGGAGATCTGGAGCTCATGGGCTGCACTGGCACAAAGGAAGTGGTAATAAAAGGGGTGAGGAGGAAGCCCCAAGCAGGAATGACCTGTAGGAGGAGGCTGCTTTGAGCATGGGGTGAGCAACACCAATATGTCCCTGGATGTGCTCAGTGCTGTGTCCGTCCTTCTTGCCCGGCTGAAGACCTGGCCCTGCAGAGGGCCATGGCAGGACCACTGTTGGGCCTGGAAGCACCCAGGTCCCAACACTGCAGCCTTGACCTCTGTAGCAGCAGGGTCCAGGTCTGACTCACGGCTGTCTGATGGGCAGCCCCGGGTCACGGAGTTGCCCCTTTTTCCTACCGGGACAGGGCATGAGCCCGGCCAGGGCCCCGGGTCCTGGTGGAGCCCACAGCTGAGAGCAAAGAGTAGGAGTTCTATGCTGAGGCTGCCCTCTCCTTCCTGCAGAGCTATCAATCGCTGGCCTGGCCTGGAGTGTGCTGGGGACTGCAGCTGCCACTGGTACCTTCCAGGACAAGGGGGGGAGCACTGGGGCTTGGACAGAGCTGGGAGGGGGTTTGGCAGGGAGCAGGCAGGGGGCAGGGAAGACACAACTAGGGAGGGACCTAGTGGAGGTGGGAGCATGTCCTGGCTCTGGGCCAGTTGAGCATTCTCTGCCTGGAGAGCGGAGGTGTGCAAAGCCTGTGGAGATTGAACGTGGCCACGTGGAGCACCTGGTCGGGTACCACTGCGACCCGTACTACCAGCTGCGCAGCTCTGGTGATGGTGAGGTACACAGCATGGGCACAGCACCTAGGGATGGGGCTTCTGCCCAGCTCTAGAGAATGTGTGGGGCCGCCCCAATACCAGGTGATCCATCCTCACACTCCACCCCACTTCATCCGGGGTATGAATAGCTACTCCTGTTCATCTAAGCCCCGCGGAGGTACAAGCAGGGCAGTGGTGCTGACTCTGGTTTCCCTCCAAAGGGACATACAAATGTGATGAGAGTCAGGTATGGGTGAGCCCTGAGGCTGTTAAGGATGTGCCTGTCTGTGAGCCAGGTGAGAGCAGACTGCAGTGGCTGGAGGCTGTGGGCAGTCTGGGCAGCTGAAGGGCTGCAGGGACTGCTCACAACCTCCATCTTCAGTGCTGCTCCCTGGGGCTGCTGAGCACCAGGAGGTATCTGGCGCCTGCTGGGTTCAGGGGGCTCACCTGGGCCTTCCCCTGCCCTATGTAGTGTGTGGGAAGCCGAAGAACCACCCCCCCAGGCAGTGCATCACTGGGGTCATGCTGGCTCCGAAGGGCAGCTTCCCTTGGCAGGGCTGGATGGTGACCCGCCACAACCTGACCGTGAGGGCCACACTCATCGGTGACCAGTGGCTGCTGAACACAGGCAGGAACGTGTACCTGAACATCCACAGTGAGAATGCCACGCTGGAAGAGATTGCCCCTACACTGCAGCTGTTCCTGGGCAGCCGGGAGCAGCCCAACTTGGGCATTTGAGCGTGTTGTGCTGCACCCCAGCTACCCACAGGCTGTGGACCTGGCCTTGCTGAAGCTGAAGCAGAAGGTGCTTCTTGGCGAGGAGGTGAACCGCATCTGCCTGGCCCAGAAGGGCTATGTGCACCCAGGACAGGTGGGCTACATCTCAGGCTGGGGCTGCAGTGCCACCTTTGGCTTTCCCGACAGGCTGAAGTACGTGATGCTGCTAGTGGCCGAGAGTGAGCAGTGCCGGGAATACTACAGTGCGCAGGATGTGTCCTACTGGGTCCAGCCCATCCTTGGCAATGACACCTTCTGCGTGGGCATGAGTGAGCTGCGGGAGGACCCCTGCTACGGGGATGCAGGCGGAGCCTTTGCCGTGCAGGATCCCGATGACGACACCTGGTACGCAGGTGGCATCGTCAGCTATGACAAGACCTGCACAGCTGCAAAGTATGGCGTGGACGTGAAGCATGTCCTGGCCTGGGTGAAGGAGACAGTGGCAGCTGGCTGAGGCAGAACCATGAGGGAATAAAACTGTTGCGCGCCAGGCTGCAGGGTGTGTGCGTGTGTGCGCGTCTGTCTGTCTGTCCGTCCGTCCGTGCAGGGTCTCTGTGCCCGTCGCTGCACGGGCCCATCTACAGGGGATGAGCGTGTGGTCGCCTGCAGGGCTTTCGGCGGGCGTTGGCCGGAGGGTCCGGGGCCGCACGGGCTCTGAGGGACTCTCCGCCCCCGCACGAGCTCTGAGGGATCCTCGGTCCCCGCACGGGCTCTGAGGGATCCTCGGCCCCCGCACGGGCTCTGAGGGGATCCTCGGCCCCCGCACGGGCTCTGAGGGGATCCTCGGCCCCCGCACGGGCTCTGAGGGACTCTCGGTCCCCGCACGGGCTCTGAGGGACTCTCGGCCCCGCACGGTGTGGGCCGTTCGCGGGGCACTCTCCCCGTGGGCGTCTCCGCGCGTCCCCTCGGTCCGTAACCCCGCCCCGCGCCCACGTGACCCTGCGGAGGGTGCGTACGCCGGAAGTCCCCCCGGACAGGAAGCGCGTCTTGTCCAGCGCTGCTGGGACTCTATGGTGGCGGCTCTCTCATAGGCTCTGGCCGCTGTGTCTATGGTGCACTTGGCTAGAGGGGCTCCTCCCGCCGAGCACTGTGGGGCGGTTATGGCGGCGCTCCGCGAGCCGGGTTACCGTCGCTAAGGGAACTGCGGGGCCCGCGCGGCGCTGCGGCCGCGATGGCTGCGGCGAGCGAGGATTCGCTGCATCGGCTGTCGGGGACGAGCCTGAGCGGCGAGGCGGGCGGGCTGGTACTGCGGACGCGTGGCGCTGAGCAGCACGTCTTTAAGGCACCGGCCCCGCGCGTCTCCCTGCTGGGGCTGGACGTGCTGGCGGCGCAGAAGCGGCGGGAGCGCCAGGAGGAGGCGGCCGGGGGGAAACGATCCCGTGTCGCATCCTATAAGGACTGGGAAGAGGGTCGTGACGAGGCGGGCAGCGCCGAGGACGAGGAAGAGGACGAGGCCGACCGGAGCGACCGCAGAGCTCGCAGGAACAGGTGGGGTTTGCGGGGGGGTTCCTGGTGCCGGCGCTGGCCGCGTCCGGCCGGGGAGGGAGCGCAGGGTGAGCGCAGTCGGTGACAGGCGGGGCCGCAGCCTCCGGTGTGGAGCGTGTGGGGGACTGCGGGGCACTATGGCAGAGGCTGGAACTGGAGTTGTAAGAGACCAGCCGAACGGCAGCTGTTGCTCGGCACTTCTGAACATTTCTTCTCTCTGCTCTGCCTGCACAGACATTACCGCTCTGTCCACGTGGAGACACCTTCCTACACAGGGGGTGTCAGCGAGGAGTTCTGGGAACGCAGCCGGCAGCGGGAGAGGGAGCGTCGGGAACATGGAGTCTTTGCCTCCTCTAAGGAGGAGAAGGAACGAAAGAAGGAACGCAGTAGGGATCGGGACCACGATCGTAAACGAGACCGTGGTAATTGCTCAGAGACCTTTGTGATGCTTCTTGGTTTGGTTCTGGGCTTGTCCTTTGGCCTGTTTGTAGTCTTTATTAATGTTTGTGGTGATTTCTGCAGCAGGCTTGGGAAGCCTGTTTGTGCAGTAGGCACCTGATCCTATTTTCTTTTTGCAGAGGAGCGGGACAGGAGTCATCACAGCAGATCAGAGAGGGATGGCTCCTCAGAACGGAGTGGCAGGAGGAGTGAACCTGAAAGCCCCCGACATCGGCCCAAAGGTGAGAGTAGGACCCGGTAGAGCTCTTGTGTGAGGCCTAACAGGGAGGGGCTTGGAGATTTTTTATGCTTCCTGCTATTTTTGCAGGACAGGGGTGGTAGAAAAGCCTGTACCTTTTAATGTTTGTGGTTCAGGCAAGCATAAACTCCCAGCTCGACCTGGGTGTGGGAGCAATGTACCAGCTCTGTGCGTCTGAAAATCTGGCAGATCTCTGCACGATAGGGTCTGTTCTGGGTCTGTGTGGTGGAAATGTGATCCTTTGGAAATTCCTTGGAATCACTGGGTCAGCCCCTTCTCTTAGAGGGAGGACCAGTGGGTACCCTCTCTCCATGCTCCTTTCTTAGAAGGTGTTAGGTGGCTCCAGGGCCACTGTTTGAACAACAGGTATCAAACCCCATCTTTTCTGGCAGATGCAGCCACACCATCCCGCTCCAGCTGGGAGGAAGATGATGGTGGCTACAGCAATGCCCGTCGCTCGCAGTGGGAATCTCCATCTCCTGCACCTTCCTATCGAGACTCAGAGCGTAGCCACCGAGTGTCATCACTGCGGGACACGGACCGACGGGAGCGGGACAGGTACCAGTGTCTGAGGCTGTCCTGTGAGCTGCAGAAAGGGGACTGTGTGCATATGAGAAGTGCCTGGCTGTGGGCACCAGTTCCTCCCATCTGCTTTGTTTTCAGGTCTGTGAGGAGCCGGTACTCTGATAAGACGCCATTGCCCACCCCATCATACAAATACAATGAATGGGCTGATGACCGGAGGCACCTGGGGGCCACGCCACGCCTGTCCCGAGGGAAAGGTGAGGAATCTGGGCTGAGCTGCCCAGGGTGGGCAGTGTGGAATCCCCTTTCCTGTGGCACAGAGTTGGGGTTTCCTTGGGAACATTCTGGACCATCTGGCTCACCCCAGGGCGACGCACGGAAGGGGAGGAGGGCATCGCCTTTGAGACGGAGGAGGAGCGGCAGCAGTGGGAGGATGACCAGCGGGTGAGAGTCTGGTGCAGGCCAGGGCCTTGGGGCCACCAGGCTGTGGGGAATTGACAGTGCTCAGTGCTGCACCTCTCCCTTCCCAGCAAGCTGACCGAGACTGGTACATGATGGATGAGGGCTATGATGAGTTTCACAACCCTTTGGCTTACTCCTCTGAGGAGTATGTGAAGAAGCGTGAGCAGCACTTGCACAAGCAGAGGCAGAAGCGGATCTCAGCACAGCGGCGGCAGATCAATGAGGTAGGGCCAGGACACAGGGTTGGCTGCCCTTGAAAGATCCACTTGTTGAGTCCTTGCTCTCAGGTGAAGAAGGACACTCCCGGGCCAGGCTGAAGGAGTGCTCACAGGGAAATTGTGGTTGAGTTCTCCTGGCAAATCCAGCCCTGAAACTCCTGCATGGGCAGAATTCCCAGTTGGAGTGGCTGGTGGATTGCAGTGTCCAGGGCAGCAGGAGTGCAGAGGACCATGCTCCTGCTGTTCTGAGTGCAAGATACATTACTGGGGTTGTCCGCTGTTGGCCCAATGGATGCTGGGGGCAGCTGCTCTCTTTACATGAGCAGGACTGTGTCCAGGCTTCCTGATGTATTCTGAGTGCCTTGCAGGCAATATCTACCATGCATTTCCTTGGAGGCAGTCCTGTTGCTTCACATGGGCAGTTTCCTGTACTCTTGTGCTTCCAATTACTGTTCCTTCCCTTGTGCTTACTTTCAGGCTCACTGGATTTGAACCATCCTGTTACCAGTGCAGAGCCCAGGCCCATGCTTGGTGTTCTGGTGTGATCTCTGGGGCTTTCTGTGTTTCTGATGTGTTGTTTCCTGCAGGATAATGAGCGCTGGGAGACAAATCGCATGCTGACCAGTGGTGTGGTCCATCGGATTGAAGTGGACGAAGATTTTGAGGAGGATAACTCTGCTAAAGTGCATTTGTTGGTGCACAATCTAGTGCCCCCCTTCCTAGATGGAAGGATTGTCTTCACCAAGCAGGTAGAGACTGTGGCTGAAGGCACTGATGGCAGAGAGCCCCATACACGTGAGGCCTTTTTAGTAAAGCAGTGCCTTTTCCCTCCAGCCAGAGCCAGTCATCCCTGTGAAGGATGCCACCTCGGATTTGGCCATCATAGCTCGGAAAGGCAGCCAGTTGGTGCGCAAGCACAGGGAGCAAAAGGAGCGTAAGAGGGTATGCTGCAGCCCTTTGGCTTACTGCCCACTGTACATGTTACATAGTTCCTCACAGCCTTGTTTGGACTCTGCAGCATTCAGGCTTTGGCAGCAGTGATGATAAGGAGTTCATATTTTTGTGACTTGGGACATCTGAGAGCCCAGCTTACTACATTGCCTCATAGCAGCTGCTGTGATGTCATTTTCTTGGGCACTGCCTGGGACATGAATCACTGTGTACTTGGACATACAGATTATGGGAGAAGGAAGCAGATGGAAGAATGCCAGGTAGCTTGGGGACAGTCAGCAGGCAGCAGTATGGCAGCAGGATGTACCTTGTCATGTCTGAGCAGAAGAGTTGTGAGGAGGAGGAGTATGGGGTAAGATTAGTTTTTGGGGGTATTTTCTAGGGACTTTCTCTAAAGCTCACATAATAGCTGTGGGGAAAGTACAGATGTGTTCCTTGTACACTGAAACTGGGCTGGATTTGAGCTACTTATACTATGAGTGGAATGGTGGTGGTAGCTAAACTGATAGCAGAGGTGGGAGGGAAGCCTGTGAGCACCTGGCAAAGGCAGGAAGATTATCTCTGGTTCACATCTGTGTAGGTTTAAGTTCAAATCTAATAGAAGGGCCAGCAGCTAGAACTATTGTCTTAGGAGGCAGTTTGTAATCCTGTGCCTGGAGTCTCTGTATCCATCCTGGTGTCTTAAGCTCTGCTCCGGTTCATTTGGAAGAGGGGAACCTGATGTAGGAGTGGAGTGTACATTCTGCTTTGGGGAATTGTGGGACTAATATCCTTTTCCTAGTCTTATGAGTAGGATTGGGGAAGAATTTTGTCTGTGCTTGCTGTGGCAAAGTTGTGCTGTTCTCTCTCCTTCCAGGCTCAGCACAAGCACTGGGAGCTGGCAGGCACCAAACTGGGAGACATTATGGGGATCAAGAAAGAGGAGGAGAAGGATGAGATGGTGACAGAAGATGGAAAAGTGGATTACAAGTAGGGGCTTGCTCTGAATTACTTTGCTCAGCTGGTAATGGGGGCTATGGGCATAGCGAAGTGTGTGGAGAGGCAGTTTCAGGACTTGTGGTGTTTCCTTAGAACTGAGCAGAAGTTTGCTGAACACATGAAAGAAAAAAGTGAAGCCAGCAGTGAGTTTGCCAAGAAGAAATCAATCCTGGAGCAGAGACAATACCTGCCCATCTTTGCTGTACAGCAGGAACTGCTCTCCATCCTCAGGTATGGCTGCCACGGCATCTCCAGGGCATTGGCCTATGTTTGGGAACTCAGTTGAGGAATTGCAGAATCATGACTGCTGGGAAGCTGTACTCTCAGGAAACAAACCCACTACTTTGTTTGCTCAGCTCTCCCACCTGAGTAGGATGATGCTTAGCTAGAGAACACAAAAGCCCTTCTTTGAAGGTGTATGAAGAAATACTTCTTCCTTTTCCTCAGAGACAACAGCATTGTGATCGTGGTGGGGGAGACGGGGAGCGGGAAGACAACTCAGCTGACGCAGTATCTCCATGAGGATGGCTACACTGATTACGGCATGATCGGCTGCACACAGCCCCGCAGAGTGGCTGCCATGTCTGTGGCCAAGCGAGTCAGTGAGGAGATGGGCGTGCGTCTGGGGGAGGAGGTGAGTTTGGTAGGGAGTGCAGGGGTGCCACCCAATGACAGTGAGTGCATGGGACTGTTGGAAGACTTCCTGGTATCTCTGCCCTCCTAGGTAGGCTATGCCATCCGCTTTGAGGACTGCACATCTGAGAACACAGTGATCAAGTACATGACAGATGGGATCCTGCTCCGAGAGTCACTGCGGGAGGCTGACTTGGACAACTACAGTGCTATCATCATGGATGAGGCACATGAGCGCTCACTCAACACTGATGTGCTGTTCGGGCTGCTTCGGGAGGTGTGTGTGATCCTGGGCTAGAGGACAGCAGGATGGGGCACATGAACTGGGACAGCCCTTCTCTGCCAGGACTAGGAGAGAGAAGCAGAGCTGCCACATCTCTGTCTGCACTTGACTGCTCCAGCATCCTGGTCCCTGGTTCTGGGGGGTTAAGTCTCCTGTAGTGCTACCAGAGTCTTGCTGGCTGAATGTCAGAACTACTGATACAGAGGGCTTTGCTGGCTTAAGGTTTCCTGCACCTGCAGGCCTTCTTAATGGTGCTGGCCATACAGCATCAGTGTTCGCTGGCACGCACAGCCAGTGCCTCTGGAGTACAGCAGAAGCTCTGTCCTGTGCCATTGTCTCAGTATGAATGAAAACAGCCCACAGCCATGCATGAATGCCCCTTCCATACTGCTCCTTTCATCTGCTTTCTAGGTGGTCGCCCGCCGCTCGGATCTGAAGCTTGTTGTCACTTCAGCCACCATGGATGCAGATAAGTTTGCCTCCTTCTTCGGGAATGTTCCCATTTTCCACATTCCTGGGCGCACTTTCCCTGTGGATATTCTTTTCAGCAAGGTATAGTCAAGCTTGTGGATTGAAATTCTGTTGGCAGGAGGGGGTTGTGTAGTAGGTGTGCTGCACTCTGAGGGGGACACACAGGACAGGGTAGGAGTGGCTGTGGTGTGCTACAGGACAGGACACAGGACAAGGCATTACAAATCGTTGTTCAAGAATCATTTTAAGATAAGGCAGGTAAGGATATTGGTCCAGATTAACCTGGGCTGTACCGTTCAGACCCCACAGGAGGATTATGTGGAGGCTGCAGTGAAACAAGCCTTGCAGGTCCACTTGTCTGGTGCTCCTGGAGACATCCTCGTCTTCATGCCTGGCCAGGAGGATATCGAGGTGAGTTGGGAGGGCAGGCACTGTCCTATCCCCTTGTTGTTTCAGTCTGATATTTTCACCCCTCTTTGTTTCTAGGTGACCTCAGAGCAAATTGTGGAGCACCTTGAGGAGCTGGAGAAGGCGCCTGCTCTTGCTGTACTGCCAATCTACTCTCAGCTGCCCTCGGACTTGCAGGCCAAAATCTTCCAGAAGGTGCTGATGTGTGCTTTGTGATTAGGGTGGGGACAGGGAAAACTGGAGCAGGAGGCAGTGCAGAGCAGAGTGAGAAGTGCAGATATACCTCTGTATTGCATGTGGAGGGTGAGAGAAAGCATGTACCCCACTCCACTTCCCAAGAGTCATCCCTGTCCCTCTGCTGCTCTGCGCTCCTCCACAGTGGAGCAGAGCCATGCCCAGGGGTGTGACTGATGTGTAGTGTGCTTGCAGGCTCCTGATGGGGTCAGGAAGTGCATCGTTGCCACTAACATTGCAGAGACATCACTGACAGTGGATGGTATCATGTTTGTCATAGACTCTGGCTACTGCAAGTTGAAGGTGAGCCTGGGTTTCCTGTACTTTGTCTCTGCTTTCTGGGGTAGGTTGAGGGAGTTCTGAGGTCATGATCCAGCCTTCCTCTTACTTCTGTCTGATCATCTTGTGTCCTGAAGGTTTTCAACCCCCGTATAGGCATGGATGCACTGCAGATCTACCCCATCAGTCAGGCCAATGCCAATCAGAGGGCCGGCCGAGCTGGCCGGACAGGGCCAGGCCACTGCTTCAGGTAGGCACATCACTGGTGTTCCTGTTCCTGTTGTAGCCTCAGCTTGGCATCAGGTTATGTATATTTTTTTCTCACTGGAGCTGTTCATTATCTTGAACTTTGGGGGGATGTGGGCAGTAGGCAGGCCTGAAGGCTGCCTTTGGACCCAGTGCTTCTGCAGAGAAAAGGATGTGCTCCACTTTCTTCCTGTGCCCATCTTCACTGGTGGCTCGTCTGCCCTGGATGCCATCAGGATAAGAGCCAAGTCAAAAGCCTTTCCCAGGCTATGCTGTGAGACCAGGGAAGGGCTGTGCTTGGTCATGTGCTGTGCTGCAGCCCAGACACCCCATTGTGCTGGGGACACCCCACTTTGGCTGGGGTAGAAGTGCCTCCCCAGGTCCTGCTGCTGGGTGCAGGGTTGCTGCCCTGTACCATGCTGGGCTGGGCTGGGCAGAGGCTGGCAAGTCTGCAAGGAACACAGTGGCAGGAACAGGAGGAGCATGCTCTTGGCATCTCTTCCCAGGCTCTACACCCAGAGTGCCTACAAGAATGAGCTGCTGACGACCACGGTGCCTGAGATCCAGCGCACCAACCTTGCCAATGTAGTGCTCTTGCTCAAGTCCCTGGGTGTGCAGGACCTGCTGCAGTTCCACTTCATGGATCCACCCCCCGAGGACAATATGCTGAACTCCATGTACCAGCTGTGGATCCTGGGGGCCCTGGATAACACAGGTATTGGCTGCTGGGGTAAGTTGCCAGCCCATGGAACTGGGGCCTGCCCAGCTGCTGATCAGTGATTGCTGTTCTGTTCCTACAGGTGGTCTGACCTCTACAGGACGTCTCATGGTGGAGTTCCCACTGGACCCTGCACTGTCCAAAATGCTCATTGTCTCCTGTGACATGGGTTGCAGCTCTGAGATCTTGCTCGTTGTCTCCATGTTGTCTGTTCCTGCCATCTTTTACCGGCCTAAGGTACAAGATGCTCCTGTTCCAGCAGCTCAGGGCCCTTCCCTGCCCTTTGACTAACCTGTGTCCTTTGCTTACCCTTCAGGGCCGAGAGGAGGAGAGTGACCAAGTGCGGGAGAAATTTGCTGTTCCAGAGAGCGATCACTTGACTTACCTGAATGTTTACCTGCAGTGGAAGAACAACAGCTATTCTACCCTGTGGTGCAATCAGCACTTCATCCATGCCAAGGCCATGCGGAAGGTGAGGCTGTGGTCATGAAGCCGGGGGAGAGAGCCTTATGCAGAAGAGGGATCTGACCAGCACACACCTTTGCAGGTGCGGGAGGTGCGTGCCCAGCTCAAGGACATTATGGTGCAGCAGCGAATGAGCCTGGCATCCTGTGGTACAGACTGGGATGTTGTCAGGAAGTGCATCTGTGCTGCGTATTTCCATCAGGCTGCAAAGCTGAAGGTGAGAGGTGTCTGAGCTGCCTGGGGGCTGCAAGGCCCTGCCTGGCAACAGGTAGACTAAGCAAACTTGTCTTTGCAGGGTATTGGGGAGTATGTGAACATCCGCACAGGCATGCCCTGCCACCTACACCCCACAAGCTCTCTGTTTGGTATGGGCTACACACCAGACTACATTGTGTACCATGAACTGGTTATGACTACCAAGGTGAGCTTGAGCTGAGGACTAGCAGGAAGGGTGGTGAGTGCTCCAAGGGAGATGGGAGGACTTTGCTGTGAGGCTGAGATCTGAGTGGCAGATCTCAGCCTTTCCCATCTATACCAACTAGGCATGTCTGTGTCATCTGTTTGTCCCTTCCCCCATTATTTTTCTCTGGCCTCTGTGGGATATGTTTGATCCTCCTTGTGGTCTCACCAAATCCAACCCATAGCAGCTTCTGAGGCCAGGAGGAGTTGTCTGGAAGGGGTATGGTCCCAGCCTGAGAAGTGCTGTCAGCAAGTGGGGGAGGAAGGGAGCTGCTATGGCTCTAGGAATGGTGCCCAAGCCCCAAGGGTGTCATCCTGCTATCCTGATCTTTCTGTCCCTGCAGGAATACATGCAGTGTGTCACTGCTGTGGATGGAGAGTGGCTGGCAGAGCTGGGCCCCATGTTCTACAGTATCAAACATGCTGGCAAGTCACGCCAGGTAAGTATTCTGTCCTGGATGAGCTGGCAAACAGCAGGCCCTCTGCATGTCCGTTCTGCTGCTGTATGTGTGTGTTCTGACATGGAGGGAGCAAGCTTGTGGGCCTGCAGGGAGTCTGCTGCTGCCATTCCTCTCCTGTCCCTGACCTGCTGCTGCCTTGCTCCAGGAGAACCGCCGCCGTGCCAAGGAGGAAGTGTCTGCCATGGAGGAGGAAATGGCTTTAGCAGAGGAGCAGTTGCGTGCCCGTCGGGAGGAGCAGGAGCGCCGAAACCCACTGGGCAGTGCAAGGTGGGTGATAGCCCTGCCTGCCCATGGCTTGCCTGTGTGGAGTATCTCAGCTTCCCTGTGGGAGTTCTGGTGCAGGAAAAGGTTGCATTTGCCATTAATCACCCTTGTCCTCTTTGACAGATCTACAAAAATCTATACCCCTGGGCGAAAGGAGCAGGGGGAGCCCCTGACACCACGACGCACCCCAGCCCGCTTTGGTCTCTAAGAACGCACGACCTGTTGCTTTGAGACTTAAGGTAGTGCCCAGTTGCCCTGATCAATGTATTCTGAGGTCTCTACAGCTTGTGGCCCTGGAAGGCTTTGGTGCTTGGCACTAATTTTGCTACAGAACAGAAAGAATTTTATTTGTGTAAAGGTTGTCAGTCTAATCCTTGCTTTGTCTTGTGCTGCTTCTTGTCCTGGAGGTGGGTGTTGGGTGGAGGTAGCGCTGCAGAATCATGCAGGGCTGGTGCTGTTAGGTTGTTGCCCTGTAGAGCCTGGAACAGGGCAGAAAATTAAAGTGACCTGCGGGGGCAGATACAGCCTGTCCCTGTTTCAAGCCTGGCCCATACTCCTGCAAAGGCAGTTCTCCCACAGCCCATGCCCTGGACAGGCAGCTGGTGCCCAGCTGTCCCTGCACACCTGGGACCATCAGCCCAGCCCTGTTTCAGGCCAGGCTGTGCCAGGAATTCTCACTTTTTCAGCTGCTCACACTTGTGGGGCTGCTCAGATGCTCTGAACATTAGGTACAGGTTCTCCTCCTGCATCTCCTCCTGCCCAGTGTGTCTTGAATGCCTGTTTGTATCTTGCATCTGCACTGTCAGCTTGCTGAGCTCTTCCTTAAGGAATGCCAGCTCCACCTTGCAGACAACCAGCTCCTCTTCTCGCAGAGCCAGAGTTCGCTCACTGTCCAGGTGTAGCTGCTGCCAGTGTTGGGCTAGGCTGCTCAGCTCCTGCAGCCTCTCCTGGAGGGAGTAGGTCTGCCCATGGCACAGTGAGAGACACAGGCTGAGCACAGACTCCTGGTTTTTCACAGGAAGACTTGAGACATCCTTACCTCCTGTTTGCTCTGCTCCTTGAAGCTCTGCATCTTCCTCAGCTCTCGATGAAGCTGCTGCCTGTGTGTCATGTAGGCTGCAATCTTTTCTGCCTGCTTGGTGCTCTCTTGACGGGCTTCGGCCAGCTCTGCCTGGAGGTTGTCTATGTCCTGCACCTGCCAGCAAAGCTGTGGAGCAGGGAGGGTAGTTGGCCATGGCTGAGCCTCTCCTGGAGAGGTGTCTGGCACTGAGGCTGCATCCCTGTTCTGTCCTGCCTTGCCCTCACCTGTTGCTGCAGCTCTGCCACTTTTCGGTGCAGACCTTGGATGGCCTCATTGGCTCTGCTCAGCTGCTGCAGACTCTGCTGTTCCTGGGGCTGGGTGGCTCCCAGCTGCTCCTGCAGCCAGGCTGGGCTGTGCTGCGGGCCTTGACTCTGCTCCTGTGTCCCCAGCTGCAGAGAAGTGCATTGGTGGGTTGGCCTTCTGCTGTGTGTCCCTGAGCACAGGCACAGCTGCCCTCTGTCCTGTCTGCAGGACACTCAGGGCTGGCCAGTGCCCGGCTGCGTGAGGTGGTGGGGGCAGGCTGGCATTGCTGCCTCCTACCCTGTCCCAGGGCTTCTGGGGGAAGTGGAGCAGGGGTCAGCCCTGCAGCATGGTTATCATGGCTCCTGTGCCCCCCTGTCTGCTTGCCCTAGGCTTGGTGCAGTGGCTGGGAGGCTGCTGGCTGCTGACCTTGAGCAGCTCTCTGTGCTCCTCTGGGATATCGTGACTGGTGTCAAAATGGCTCTGGGCAGCCAGGTAGGAGGTGATCTCTGTCTGCACCGCCTGGTCCTTCAGGTGGAGGGGTGCATCACTGACCTGTGAGTACCCAGCAAGGGTCTGGAATCACCCTGTGCCCCTGCTGTGTAGAGCTGAGGCTACAGAAGGAGCCTTCTTGGAACAACCCATGGACAATGGGCTGTTGGGGAGGGCCTGTGACAGAGGAGTCTGGCCTGCACCAGGTGGGAGGCAGGAAGGCTGCTGGCTCCTGGCCCTCTCCTTTCTGTACAGTCTCCACAGTGCCCTCCCTGTTGTGGCAGTATCTGTTGGACACTCAGCAGCCCTGGAAAGCCATCCCTGTTGTCCCTGACCAGTGACAGAGCACAGGCACAGGGAGAGCGGTGATCCCAGCTCATTGGCGAGGCTGTGGGCTGCAGCAGTGCCACCAGCCCTGGGACGGTGCCCAGGGTGTCAGTGGGGCTGTTGGGATCTGCATTCTTCCAGCTCTGCTCAGCTAGGTGGACTGGGCTGTAGTCAGGCTTGCCTTGTGGCTAGGCTGCTCTGTACAGGTGGTGTTAGAGCCATGTGTGACTGGCAGGATGTCCTCTACCCTCCCCTGGGGGGTCACCAGGCTTGCACAGGCTGTGGGGCAGGCATGGTGCCTAGCCTGTGGTGGAGCGGCAGTGGGGAACACATGCAGCTTGGTCTATGGCTGTTGTGCCCAGCACTTGTACCTTGCCCATCAGTGCCTGGAACTGCTGCATCAGAATGACCAAGTCCTGCTGCTCCTGCTCCACTGCACACTCCTGCTCCTGCAGCTGGACCAGTCGTTTGTGGTTTGTGCCCCTGCAGAAGTCCAGGTCCAGCTGCAATGCCTGTATTGTGGCCAGCACCTGAGTTGGGTCCAGATCTTGCTGCTGTGTGTCCTGGCATGCTCTGGGCTCCCCATATTGTGGCTCCAGCACCAATGGTAATGTGGCTCCAGCACCCTAGGACATGGCATGAGCAGCATCTGTCCAGCTTGCCACTGTGGCCAACCCATCTTGCAGCTCCTGTCTGGGTAGGCACTGGGGCTGGACAGTGCTGGCAGTCCTAGTTTTGTGCAGAGCAGCAATGGACTGTGCTGCCAATGGGTGGGTGCAGCCCTTCCCCACCAGGCAGCACTACCCCATGTGTGTGCATGTTCTGACGGTTCCTTTGGTCCCATGAATAGCCAAGCCCCTGGCACTGCTGGCCCTCAGCACTGCAGTGAACTGTGGCCACTGTGGGAAATGGTGGCAGTGGGACCAGTGCAGCCACAGCAGGACTGGACACCCTTGAGCCCTCATGCCCTCCCCACCCCTGGGGAAGAGGTGTCTGGTGGTGCAGGCTAGAGCTGGCTGGGGCCTCCTGTGCCACCTGGCACCAGTCTGTGGCTACACAACCAATGCCTGGGTTGAGCATAGGGTTGGCACTGCTCACCTTGGGCTGCAAGGCCTCTGTCTCCTGCTGAAGCTGCTGGATGGAGCTGGTCAGCTCTGGTGTTGTCTCCTTTGCCCCTGGCAGACCTCTACAGGAACCTTCAGGCTGGCCCTGAAGCGAAGGAACCTTGCCGGATGTGCTGAATTTTGGCCACTCTCTCACTGTTGGAAGGACCATAACCTTTCCCACGGTCCCAGACAACCCTCAGTCCCACGAATGTCACTCAGCCCTGCCTGGGGCAGCCCCACCATCCCATGGTTTTGGCACTGCCACTCCCCATCTGAGGAGCACCCGTTGCCAGCAGGAGAGGCCTAGCCTGGGGCTCCTGGAAAAGCAGGGCAGAGCTGTCTGGGGCTGTGGCCGTCTCCTCAGCAGCACCTGGTCCTACTGCTGCCCACAGTCCTCACCGCAGCCTTCCTGTTCCATGCTCCTCACCATCTTGTGTCCTTGGCATGCCGTGTGACACTACCCCATATGCCACTATGAGGTCACCAGGTCCTGGGCATTGTCCTCAGAACTGGTCCAGGACATGGTGGCACCCTTGTGTCAGGGCAGGGCCTTGCCACCCTCATGCTGCCCCTGCACTGTCCTCAGGCCATACTCAATCTGTGGCCAGCCCCAGGACACACCACTGGCCTGTGGCCAGGGCCAGGTGACAGTGGGGGTGGCAGCGGTGCTATGCTCAGGGCTGTGCCCTGTGGTCCACAACCCACGCAAGGGGCAGGGCTGGGGGGACCCGCTGCAGGGGCACATCCTGACAGGGCCACGGGCCACAGGCCCCTGGGGAGGCTGAGTGTCCAGGGGAGGCTGTGGACAGGGGCGGTTGAGAGTGCATGAGTCTGGTTGTCCCGCCCTGCCTGGGGCCACCCCACAGTGCCCAGGTACTCGGATCGAAGCGGGTCTCTGGGTGCTGATGGTCCCTTGACTGTGGATGCACAGTGATGGTGCAAGCACAGACCTGCTGCTGGCCTGTGCTAGTGACATGGGACTCCCTGGGCTGTGTGTGGTCCCTTGCCAATGCTCAGTGCAGTTTCATAGGAAAGTGTTTTAACTGGAAATTTCCAAGGCCAAACTGGGCCCAGAAGCTGAACACAGATGTACCATAATAGAAATCATCAGTTGCCATGACGACCTGCTCCACCAGCGGGTCACAGTCACAGGTGATGGGAGCAGGCACAGCACCAACAGTCCTGTGAGCAGGGTTGCTGAATCCCCCACTGTCCAGAACACAACTGAATTTGGCCACAATTTCTGCAGTGCAAGGAAATAAAAATTTCCCTGCAGATTTCAGTCTTGTTCAGGCAGCGACAGTCAGAGCACAGAACATCCACAGCACACAGAGCCTTTATGGGACAAAGCCTCGTGCCATGTGTGCTGTGCTGTGCCATGTTGCACGGTGCCACAGGCAATGCTGCTCTGTACCACAGATGTGCCACACTGTGCTGAGCTGCAGGCAGTGCCTGCCTTGAAGGGCTCGACACTGCTCCAGCTCCTTATGAGTATGTGAGGCAGCCTCACAGCCCTGACCCACAGCTGCCTGCCCATACTCAGCTGGTGCTGGGAGGATGGGGAGGTCAAACTGGCCCCTCTGCTGTGTGAGCACAGGGGGAGGGAGTTGTCTCACTTTAATTACTACCGTAATGTTACTCTTTTCAGTGCCACCTTAATTGAAATTAAACAGCTGCCGTGTTCAGGCTAGGACAAAAGTGAATCCTTTCTCATTCCCCTCCAGTTTAATGAAGACTGACATGCTGGGAGAAAACAAAGGCGATCCAGCTGCTGCCTCTTGCTGGCACATGCATCAGCAATTACCGGTGACCCCGTGGGCCAGCAGAGACACCTCAGAGCACCCTGCAGCCCTCAGCCCAAGGCAGCCCAGTCCTGTGTCTTGGAGAGCTCCAGCCCAAAAGGTCTGGCTGGGGGTGTGCAGGCAATGAGGTGCCCACAACATGGGGCATGCCAGCACAGGGTTCTCAGTGCCCAGGTGCTGTGTCCAGGCTTTCATTCCATCTGTTAAGAAGTGTCTGGCCACCAACCATGGCCCAGCGCGGCCCCTTGGCATCCCTATGCTACCATGGTCCCGGTATCCCTGTGGGCTCAGCCAGCTTCAGCCTCACAATGTTCACAATCACCAGCTAGCCCACAAGGCACCTCACCCTCAGCCAGGGCAGCAATGTCAGCCCAGGAGTCCTCTCCAGCCTTAAGGTTTTTTTCTGTTTTAGGACCAGGAGTTTGCTTCATGCCATTCAGTACTTTAAAATATGCAAAATGAGGTGCTGCTACAAACCTCATTAACACCCGCCTCCAACATCATTAAGATGTTTCCAAGAAAATTAATTGAGAGACTCATTAAAAATAAATTAAGAAAAATGTGTTGCAGAGCGCCTGCTCCGAGCTCGTAAATCACGGCTCAGAGCTCCAGGCCGCTGCACAGGCAATTAACGCCAGCCAATTTGTTTTATCCTGGCTGCGAAAATTAGAAAGCAGACATGGAGATTAGATTAGGCATGTCTGTCAAGCGGAACTTGGAGTGAATATTTTAGGATACAAAATGGAAATCAGAAAAACAAAGCTGGGACTTCATTCAGGAGAGCTAGCGGGCAGAGGGGGTGGGGAGGAAGGAGGTTTGCATGTTCTCTATGCCATGGCTGTGTGTCAACGACACCCATCTTGTGATCCTGCCACCACCAGCTCCATCCTCCCCTGCACATCGCCCAGCCTCGGTGGCTGCACAGATGCCAATCACCTCTCTTGGGGAGCATGAGCTCGCAGGGAGAGCGTTCTGAGCTGCTGTGTGTGACACAGCCCAAGCCAACATGTTGCCCGTGTGTGCTGATTACACACTTGAATTAGCAAACACAGTGCATCTGGGTGAGATCACTGTTTGGGCCTCTGTCAGCTTTAGGCTGTTGGTGCCCCTTTGTCCATCTCCAGTACCTTCCATCACAGGAGCTCAAACCACTTTATATTCATGAACCAAACCGGAGGGCCCCTCTGCAAAACAAGTGCTGTGATCCCTGTTTCACACAGAGGAGCCAAATAAGGTCTTGCTTGTACTTACATGAATGCACAAGCAGCTAGTGCAGCAGCTGCTGCACTGGCACATCCCAGTAGTGTGTGAGACACGCTGGTGGGTGCTCATGCAGCCAAACGTCCAGCTGCAGAGCTGGCATGGCCCTTCATGGCAGTGGGAACCTGTGTGCTACCAGTGCTCATGGCGCAGGGGGACCTTGGAGCTCTGGGAAAGGCTACAGAAGGAGCCATGGGCACTGTGTCAGCCTGCACACCTCAAGTGGTGTGCGAGAGGTTTAGTGCAGAGCAAGGGGTAATTTGGTCACACATCAGAATGCAAAGAGGCAAGTGGGTACAGAGCAGAAGGCAGCTCTTGGATCAGCAGGCAGAAGTGCACTGTGGTCTGATGTCTGTGAGATGACACAAACCGAACTGAAACTGGAGTTCAGCACACGGAGGAATGGTTACCACTTGGCAGAGCAAGTTGAACACTGTGCATGGGCCATCCATGGCCACTTGGAACCAAGTCTGGAGGGCTCATTTCCAGCCCTGCCTACCAGTCCCTGATCCCAGAGCAGGCACTGATGCTGGTCCTGTGGTGGAACACAACGAGGTCTTCTCTGCCCTGCTGGTGCCCTGAGCCAGGATTCCCCATCTGCTCATGTAGTTCCACCCCCTGTCATGGGTAGGGACACCTTCCACTATCCCAGGTTGCTCCAAGCCCCGTCCAACCTGGCCTTGGACACTTCCAGGGATGTGGCAGCCACCGCTTATCTGGGCACCCTGTGCCAGTGGTGGGCGGGCGCTGAGAGGGAATTGGGGTGAAAGGAGCGGGGCTCAGGGGAGGTGGGGGCTGAGAGGGAATTGGGGTGAAAGGAGCGGGGCTCAGGGGAGGTGGGGGCTGAGAGGGAATTGGGGTGAAAGGAGCGGGGCTCAGGGGAGGTGGGGGCTGAGAGGGAATTGGGGTGAAAGGAGCGGGGCTCAGGGGAGGTGGGGGCTGAGAGGGAATTGGGGTGAAAGGAGCGGGGCTCAGGGGAGGTGGGGGCTGAGAGGGAATTGGGGTGAAAGGAGCGGGGCTCAGGGGAGGTGGGGGCTGAGAGGGAATTGGGGTGAAAGGAGCGGGGCTCAGGGGAGGTGGGGGGCGCTGGGAGTGCCCCGGGGGTCGGGAGTGCCGGGGGGCTGAGGGCGGATGCTTCGCGCATGCGCACCGACCGTCTTCGCTCCGCCTCGTTCCCGCCCGGCAGGGGTCGCTCTCGACCCGCGCGGCGCTGCCCGTGAGGGTGGCTCCGCCCCGAGCACCCCCAGGCACCCCCGGACACCCCTCGAGCATCCCCAGCCACTCCCTCCGGCCATCCCCCGAGCAACCCCGAGCACTCCCCGGGCAATCTCTCCCGGGCGCCCCTCGAGCGTCCCCGGGCACCGCCTGGGCACCCGCCGAGCACCGCCGAGCACCTCCCGGGCACGCCCCGAGCATCCCCCAGCATCTTTGTTCTGCCGCGGTCCCCGCTGCGGCTGGCCGGAGGGCGAGGACCGCTGCCCGGGCTGGGGGTGCCCGGGCCAGGGTTGCCGAGCCGAAGTTGCCAGAGCGGGGTTGTCCGGGGATGGGGAGTGCCCGTGCCGGGGATCAGGTGCTGGGAGAGCCCGGCCGGGGGCTGCCCGGAGCAGGGGTGCCCGGTGCTCTCGCCGCAGCTCAGCCTCAACCCGGGGCAGGAGGAGGGCTGGCGGGTCCTGAACTGGGAATGGGATTCATGAACGGGGAAACGGGATCAACGTCTCCGTCGGTAGAATCTTAATAAGCCTTAAAGGTTATTTCTGAGCGGTTCCAGTGACAATTCTCGGCCCTCGTGTTGGCAGGGAGCCGTACCCCGGCCCGATCCCATCCGGTACTGCTCGGGGCATGCTGCTGTGTTTGGGATGAGGAGCAGCGACAATACAGGCAATGTAGGCAGAGTCCACCGGGAGCGACAACAATCGGGACAGGCTTGCAGGGCTTTGCATTCCGTGGTGCGAATGACCTCATTATCCTTGCGGGGGTCTCGGCCAGCTACTTGAAAAATACTTATTAAAAACCACAGCAGCTCTAGGGGGAGGGTCCCTGCCAGGGAAGGGAGAGAGAACAAACTGTGTGTGTAAAAACAGAAGGGGAAAACAGCCACGGTAGCAATAATGGGTCGGGACCTGCTCTGCCCTGTTGTGTCCCTAGTGGAGGCTGAAAGGCCATGACACATCCCAGAGTACACAGCAGTGTTGCGCGTCTGCTCTGTTCCTCTAGCTGCCACATGTTCCCATGAAATCTCGTAGTGGAGAGTGTTGGTGCATGTGGAGGCCCACCCAGCCTAGGCACACAGGAGCCAGCCTCTGACATTCCCATTGCTCAAACACCGGGTCACCTGGCTCATCCCCTTGTCCTGCCCAGGCAGGGTCAGCCAGAACAGGCCACCCAGGGCTAGCCTTGTTGGGTTTAAATACCTCTCCCCAGCATCAGGGGAAGGTGCAGATGGGCATGGGAATGACTCCACAGGTGTGCCACGGTCCCTGGGGCTGCCTCCTGCCTGCTGCTGGTGCTGCTGTGTATTCATGCCATCACGGCACCATTTCCACTGCTGCTGCTGCCAACTGCGTCTCAGTTTTTTGAATCTGTGGGTTAAGGACATACACAAGCTGTGTAGGAGTGGTCATGTGCTCCTCTAAGGAACCAAGAGATGGAAATCAGCAGGAAGTAGAAATTCTGCTGGGAAATGGAAGGAACAAATGAAAGGAATGCACTGCTGCTTGGGTCTGGTCACAGGACATGAGGCATTGGTGATTCTTGCAGTTACAGTCACTAAGTTACTGGAAGAGGGATAATGCCCCTGGACAGCCACATCAGCAGCTCTGGCGCCTTCTTCTGAGCTAGCAGTGATGGCAGCATTGTGTGGGAGGTCAGAGAAAAGCAAGGGGGCTGACTGGAAACAAAAACCAGAAGGAGCTGGGTAAATGGAAAGAGACTCTGGTGGTGGGGAGCACAGGGAGAACCTCCAAAGGGCAGGAGGGCATGGGGACACAGAAATAAAGCAGAGAGGACCTTCCCTTCCCTTCCCTTCCCTTCCCTTCCCTTCCCTTCCCTTCCCTTCCCTTCCCTTCCCTTCCCTTCCCTTCCCTTCCCTTCCCTTCCCTTCCCTTCCCTTCCCTTCCCTTCCCTTCCCTTCCCTTCCCTTCCCTTCCCTTCCCTTCCCTTCCCTTCCCTTCCCTTCCCTTCCCTTTCCTTCCTCTACCTTACATCTCTGGCCAAAAAGAAAGGACTATTCTAAGATAAAGAATAAAACCCAAGGGAAACAAAGCTGAGACCATATTGCTGCTGCAGAGAAAGCTTCATTAGCCCTGTTGGCACAGCAGTAATGAGAGAAAAACCCCAAAACAGTAGGAGTGATATTACAGGACTGACTGACAGGGGAGGATGTGGTGCATTTTCCGTCTCTTGATGTCTTCAAGCCAAGCCAAATGCCTGTCTGAAGCTATCTTAGTCAGACAAGTTACTGATTTCAGAGTAACATGGCGAAATTTTCATGACCGTAGGTACAGGAGGTCAGGCAGCGCAATTCCTTCCTGCTCACCCCGGAAATCTGCAGGAAGGAAACGCAAAGGCAGATCACAAGAACATGATGCTATTTGTGCTCTTGGATAGGACTTCACGCCAGCACTGATTCATCTGGCTACATTGGCATTCCACAGCATTACTCAGCCCCTCAGGTGGGCAGACACTCGAGGGTAGATCTGTCTGGAAGAGGCTGGGTCTGCTGACCTGACATAATTTCTTCTTTTCTTCAGATGTTTAGCAAGCTGTCCCTAGTCTCCAAGGTATGACACAGCCAGGTGGTCCTAACCTTGCTGAAGGTCTGGGGCATTTGCACCATCTTTCTCACATGATCTCACTGCAGTCTCAGCTGCTGAAGCTCTGTTCCTCCTCAGGAATTAGGGCTTGGGGCTGTGCTAGAATAAAATCAGATGAAGATGGAGAGATGGATCTGTGGAAACGTTTGTTTAGTGCCCAGGAGCAGCCCAAAAGGCAAACTGACTGTTAACAATTATCAGGAAAATAATGGAGAGCAGATCACAGTTCTGCCACTGAACAGATCCATAGTGAAAGCTGCACTGTGATTTCTATATGCAGCTCTGTGTCGCCTCTGTCAAGAAAAAGATTTGGAAGTTTTTCACAGAAGACCAACAAGGATGATCAAATACAAAGAGTATTTTCCACGTGAGGAAAAAGTGGATAGTCTCTTTAGGCTGGAAAAGAAATGACTGAAGAGGATTATAGTATCAAGTTTAGCAAATAGAGGTTGCCTGCAGTATGATTTCTCATCGTCCCTTCAATATAAGAATCAGCAGCACCCCATAAATTAGCAGGTAATAACCAAAAAACAAAAAACAGGTCTTTTTTAAATGTCATGTACTGTGTCGGACTGCTTCACACAGGGTATGGTGCGCCAGCAAAGCTCATATGCATTCAAAAATAAATTAAACATTTTAATGGGAGAAAAATATCCACTCACATTGATGGAATGCAAGACCCTGTTTCTGCTTCTGGAGCCCATGAGCTGCAGGTGGCTGAGGCTGCCAGAGTGTTCTGGGAAGCACCACAGGATCTGTGGCCTCTATACCCCAGCATGGATGCACCAACCAGACTCCAGGAATCAATCACCAAATTGCACTGTCTCCTCCTGGAACAAGCTACCAGTGGAGAAATAGAAAACAGGTTTTTTGTAGCTATACTGAAACTTCACAGTTGATTTTAAGCCTCTTAGACAGTATAATACCGACTGCAAGTTCCTGCTGAGGGCTATCGACTCCAGCCTGTGCCAAGCTGCAGGGAACACCCTGTGCCATGCCTGCGTGTGATGAGCATGTCTCTGCACCAACAGCGTGACTGAATCAGATCAGAAACCAGCTTCCTGGGATTTCCCACCAGCATCCTTTCAGACTGCCATCCAGCAGCAGAGATCTGTGCATCCACAAAGTGACAGGCACCAGAAGACAGCATCATCTTCAAACCACACAGAGGGATTAGTGCAGGCTGGAAGCAGCCCCCTGCTGCCCTCTGTCCAGGGTGGGACACACTGCCTGGTGGGCTGTGGGGAAGGAGGGGGCTTGCACTTCAGAGGTGGTTTTCCCAGGTCATATGCTTGTAAGCAGACACCGTGGCAAACAAATTGCGTGTTCTTGTAGTGTAAATCCTAATCTGGTTCTCTTGAAGCACCTGCTGTTGTGCTGCTGTGGTACTAAGGAATGTCTGCATGATGGAATGCAAGGCTATACCTTAAGTACTTCAAATTAATTGGGAGCAGTGGTGTTTCGTACTGGGGGACCACATCGAGGCCACTGGCTATTTACAGTCCTATAAGTTAGAGCTGCAGGCAGCATGGATTTTGTGGGCAGTATGGACAGGATGGACAGGTTGGCCAGTGTGGGCCATGTGGACAGGGCACCAGAGCAGCAGCTGACAAAGGTCAGCTGTGTGGTGCTGTTCCATTATTACTTCAGGCAGTGCCTCTGCTTTGTTACACACTTCTATGCTGTGGCACACTGCTCTCTGCAGTGATCCAGCAGTCACAGATCCTCCATCTTTTTATCAAGGTAATTCCCCATCACCATTATTTTTGCATACCTTCTACCACAAGAAAGAAGAGGCCAATATTGAGCTGCAATGAATGTTCAGCCAGCATGGTAACCAGCCAAATTTCATATTAGCAGCATGGTTTAAATGGCCAGCCTGCTTCTACGTGGTGATCAAGAACACAGTGAGTGGAAGGGGCCCCTGCTCTAGTTTGGTAATGCTCCCCTATTTCTGGAGTTTGTTAGCACAATATCAAAATTACAGACCACAACGCTCTCCATTTCTTACTTTCATTTTGAATTAAAGACCTTCTATTGAAGACTCTCACTTCAAAAACCAGACAGGCACTTCCTAATATCAAGAAAAATGCCTGAAGAATAAATTGCTCCTATCAGAAATAAAGCATTTTAGTTCTGCCAGAAGCAGAGAGATCTGTGTTTGTAAGTCCCTCCAAAGGCAACTCCATCTTTCCTGTTTTCCTCTCATTTTCTTTTGATGCACGAAGACTGCTCATTGCAGTGCTGTGATTGGATTCAGCTTTGGAGCAGTGTAATTGTAAATATTCATTGGAATCCAAGCTAGTTTTCCCAAGTCTCTCTTAAAAGCTTTGCAGTTATACAAACAGCCATGGCTCTGCATTAGCCTCACAGCCTGGAGGCTGCCTATTTCTCCCCAGCCCCAAAGTCTGCTCCTTCAGAGGCTGCATGGAGAGAAATCAGCCTTACCAACCATTTTAATCAATGCTCTATTATTTTCTTTATTCCCTATTTAATGACTGTGCTGTAGAACTGGCTCTCAGATACAGGTACTCAGTGGGGTTCCTCACTGGTGTCTACACAAATAACATGGCTCACCTTGGCTCACAGTTCCCCTGACTGTCGTGGCCATGAGTTTCAGTCCCTGTCTCTCTGCTGATGGTGCCAGGGTATCTGTGAATGGCTGAGTCCAGGTATATGGTATGCAGTATGTGGTATCTGGTATAGGTATTGTGCCTGTGACCATTCCTCCCTCCTCTGTGAACACTCTGTGGCTGCTCTCATACAATGGGGCAAGGCAAAGGGCAGCAGACTCCTACAGCCTCTGAGGAGCTGAGGCAAGTTCTGCCCATCAGCCAGACCTTGCCCTTGCCTGTGCCAGCCCTGCTCAGTCAAACTGCATGCCCCAAGCTGATCGTGCTCTCCAGGTGGTCTCTGACTGCAGCCATGTCCTGCACAACTCATTTGCAGAGCAGCACATGTAAGAAACTGCACACAGCTCTTCTGCTGAGAAGGGAAATTGAATCCAAAAGTACTATCTACACTTGCATCTCTGCCTCATACACTCATGTGTTCCCCACCATGGGTGGGACTCTGGCCAAAGCCTGTGGCACAGCACCACATGTAATGCAGATGGTGGTATTGGAGCCTTCATCACCCACTGACATCCTCTAGGCTCTGCTTGCTCCTTTCAGCATGTGTTACAGCCTCCCAGGGAGCCTGGGACCAGGCAGGTTGGCAGTAAAAGGAGAAACACAGAAGGAGACTGCGGCAGGGCTCTGGGAAAGGCAGAGCTGGGTTATAAGGTATGAGCAGGGATAGATTTTGGAAATGAGCAATGCTGGAATGAACGTCAAGGGGCTGATAGTCCATCTTCCAGTTTTGAAACAGGGGAACCTACAAGTACCCTGTGTATTGCATATCTGTCCTTAAAACTCTCTTGTGATGCATGTTCCTCAGGCCCTGGCAGTCTGTTCACCTGCTCTGTTCTCCTTCCCTTTAGAAAACTGTTCCTAAACCAAATCTTTCCTGATGCGGGCTCTGGCCAGCAGTTTTTGAGTGTTCCTTCATAGACATGGAGAGCTTTTTTCTTCTTTACAGGAGTTTCTTACATACAGCTGGTGTTGTGATCTCCCTCAGTTATGCAGAAATAAAACCCAAAACCCTAAACCCCAACAAAACAGCCAGATCATAAATCACAAAATAAACCCTGTCTAGTAGAACTCCCTGCCATACAGAGCAGTATCTACGAGAGCAGAGGCCCTGTGAAAGCAGATGAAGTAATGAGGCCTTTATAAAGGTAACAGCTCCCAGAGCCAAAACAGCTCATGGAGAGAAATTCTCTGCTCCTGTAGATCCATATCTCCTGGTGGCAGCCACCAAAGTGTCCTCTTCATCTCTTTTCCCAGCTCAAGGCCAGCTGCCTTCAGAATGTGGTGAAGGAGACATCCCTGGAGAAAGTCCAGCCTCCAGCCGAAGGGAAGGAGTGTGGAAAACCACATAGTCACGAAGAAGGGCTAGATGTTGAAACATGCCCGATGGCAAGAGCAGAAGGAACTTGTCCCTGGGGTCTCTGTGGGAATCCATCCTCTCCTCTCCAGATACAACACGCCACCTTTGTCGCACCTGTAGTGTGACACTGTGACGCCTCAGCAGCTGCCAGGGGAGGGAGTGTACCAGCGGACGCACAGCCTGGAGCCCCATCAGGGTCCCTGGTGTAAGAACACACTGGTCCTTTCGCTGCACATCTCTGGTGCAGAGGAGTATTCATGGTATGAGCTGGAAGCACAGTTCTTCCCTTCCAGCTCCATTTTCCAAAACAGTCAGAGCCCTGTTCTTCAGTGCTCCTGCTTGGATGATTTATCCAGGTCACAGTGAGGACAACTGGCTAACTGAGGTTAACAGCTTTCTAAGTTTCATTTCAAAAAGACATTAGCATGGGGGCTGTATTAAAGAATGATATGCCAAACCTTAATTCATTCACCAGGAGAGCTTATGATCAGGTGGGAGACTAAGATGACAAGCAGGGCTGTGCTGCCAGTCTTTCTGTAAAGAGCAGGACCATAACTCATGCTCCCAGTACTAAATTACACCTGGCACTCCTTGCAGAGGGATCTGCTGCTTGCTGCAGGGACCCACAACCACCAGTCTTGGGAGGCCCAGGCCCCCACAACAGGAAATGTATCAGCAGCTGGGACTGGCTCAGAAAAATAGATTGGAGTCCTTCCATCTGGAAGAAGGATGTTGGGAAGAAAATATGAGGAAGATCTATAAAATCAGAAGTGTCATGGAAAGGTGATTAAGGAGTGAGTGTCGTGGTTTTTTCCAATACAACAGTGGAATTTGTCAGGGGACAGGTTCAAAACAAACCAAAGGAAGTGGCTTCTTATCCAAGCGTGGTCAAGCAGGGGAACTCACTGCTACAGGACTTTGCAGAAGCTGAATAAGACCTAAGTTACAAAATTAGTTTAGTTTGACAAGTTGTGGATGAAAATGCCTCAAGAGCTCTTAAACACAAACGCTCCCCTTTGGGCTTGGGAAGCCCCTTCACCACAGAAGGTGGGTGAGCATCTTGGTGAATTTCACAAGCTTCCCCTGTTCTTCCCAGGGGAAAAGAGCTCTTTCCCAGACAGGGCCATAAGCTGCTGCTGGACACAGAGCCAGGTGGAACACTGTTCTGCCACAGAATAGTGTTATATGTTTATATAACAAGGCTTGATGCTCAGTGCTTTAATTGGGAAGTTTGTAAGAGAAAGTTGAGCACTAGGCTTTTTTGTCTGCCAGTTTCACACTGAAACCAACAGTGAGGCTCAGCTGAATTTGGTATCAATGGGTTGAGAGATGAAGGGAAGGGAAGGGAAGGGAAGGGAAGGGAAGGGAAGGGAAGGGAAGGGAAGGGAAGGGAAGGGAAGGGAAGGGAAGGGAAGGGAAGGGAAGGGAAGGGAAGGGAAGGGAAGGGAAGGGAAGGGAAGGGAAGGGAAGGGAAGGGAAGGGAAGGGAAGGGAAGGGAAGGGAAGGGAAGGGAAGGGAAGGGAAGAGAGTAGGAAGAAGCAGAGTGTCATTCCCACCCTGCCATGCTGTCCTTGCACAAATCCACACTTGGTCACCCATATGCACAGGCAGAACAAAACAAAGGCACATGCTGACCCTCTCCTGCATTCATCTGCCACCATCCACAAACACAGACAAAGGCACACATATCCTGCTCCCACCTTCACTGTGGGCAGTTGGAATGCAAGCTTGCCACACGCGGCTCAGCCCACATGCTGGGCTGGCTCCTCACACACAGAAAATTGGATGATGTGGTAGTAAATAGAACAACATCTTGTAACCTTCCTTCAAATGCAATAAATTTAATCGGTGCATTGTGTTCATATATATTGCAATTTATGTATCATTAGATATATAAACATATTCATAGGAATATATTTATAATCACCACATTAAATGAAACAAAATGTCTCCACTTTGACAAATAAGGGGGATACCTCCCCCCATCCCTATTTAAATGCTGCCCTCTGAGCTGCTGGTACCTGGAGCTCTAATGTCAAAAGTACCTGGTTTATTCTACCAGAACCCCAAGCATATTTCACTAGCAAGCTGTTAAAATAGACACATTTTTTTAATGGCTTATATCATGCTGAAGGGGATGACAAGTGGATACCAGGTTAAGCAAATAATGCTGCAGTGTCCAGCAGTAGGAGTTACCCAGGTTTCCAGTATCAGCTCTCCTCACTCCTGTTTGCCATGTGGGTCCAAATGGGACCTTGTGGTTGGAGTCTGCTGAGGAATGCTGGTGCCTGAGCGGACATCAGGCAGACAGCCTTATGGCTGGGGAGGTGGGAGCAATGTGCTTTCCCAAGCCAGGCTCACACGCAGGGGGAACACACTGAGCAGAGGGTCTGACCCCTACAGCTTCTGAAATACAGGGGTTGGTGGCAGAGCAGGGGCAAACAGACCCAGCATGGAGTAGACTGGCACAGGCTGCCCAGCAGGCCTCCAGCAGGCAACGAGGGTGCTCCCACTCTTATGTCCAGGAGCAAGCTGAGGGTTTTGTCCACAGCAGCATGGCTGAACAGGTCTGAGCAAGCCTCATCTCCTGGCTCACAGCGTGTCACCATCACTGCCGGCCAGGACAGCTCTATCCTGAGGCAGTGTCTTTGTGGCCATCCTCTTCCTGTCTCTCCAAGATCAGCAGCATGAGCAACACCCACGATATCTGTGTGTGACAGCCCTCACACCCCCACAGCAACTGCAATCCCACCACCCATTTACAGCCAGCAGAGCTGTAGCCATCTCCCTGCTGCCCCCGACCTTCCTCTCTTCACTGGGAGGTGACAGACTCTACTCTCACATCTTCAGCCCTTCCTTATGCTGCCATGTAAACAAGAGCAGCAGATTATCACTATTGCTGTGAATGCATCAAATAGAGTTCCCTTTTCAGCCTGAGCTGCTGAGCTAGAGTGGACTGGTATCTTCTCCTACCTGCTCCAAGCTCCCTTCTGTAGCTGGTGGCTGGCCCCCAGGTCCTGGCTGAGCTGCTGCTCTGGCTGCATTTCTGCTCCAGGTCTGCCTGCCTCTCCCTCTGCTTGGTCTGCAGTTGATAGATCCTCTGATCTTGAGCATCCAGCTATTGACCCGCCCAGGGAAAGAAAGAAAAAATGGAAAAAAAAATCAATTAATACTAAACGGCTTAACAAAACCCCGAACAGCACAGACCTGATGCTGATGGGGGTGGGGATTGGCAGGAGGAGACATCCCCCGCACACATTAGCTGCAAAAATCTGATGTTCTAGGGACAGGAAGCCAATATGGTGGGTGTGATTTGACATGCTTGCCCGCAGCAGGCAGACATGTCCAACTCCGGAAGGCAGAGACTCTGCCAACTGGGGCACCTGCCTCTGCTCACGGAAGGGGTGTCAGACTCCCAGGGTGAGGGAAGCAAAGGGCAGCTGAGCAACCTAAGTTATTCTAACCAGTAACCAAACATCCAGCTCCTGTTGCAGCTGCATGTTGAGCTCTTCAGGCATTTTCGGTCTGCTGTCCTCGGAGCAGAGAGGAAGGGGCTTGGCTACCCCACAGCCTGTCCATCTCCCTTCCGTTCTGCCTGAACAGGAGCAGCTCTAAGGGTTCAGCATATTCACTTCTGGGTGTCCCAGCTCTAAGGTGTTGGCACAAGGTGGAAGCAGGGAAGAATCATGAATGTCAACCAAGGAGCATTAGCATGACAAGACTCAAGTATCGACCCCAGCTCGGAGCCACTGTCCCCGGTGCCTTGGCCATTTACCCCTCAGGGATGCTGCTCATCTTCTTGTGATGGGTGACAGAAGCCACACTCAGCTGGCACTGTGTGGCTCCTGCCCTGCTAAGGATGGGAAGGCAAGAGAAAATGCTGGCCACACAGCTTAGGAGTTGGTCTGCTTGGTGGCTTAAATTCAGCATAAGAACTACTCTGCATTGCTGGCTGGGGATTGTGTCATGCCCTGCCATAACCAAGGGTCCTGTGTGCAGTGATGTGGTCACTGCAGGTGAGAACAGCATCCTGCTTCCGCTGCTCAGATATGCCTGGAAGCAGCCCTGTGTCCTGGAGAAAGGGGCCTTTAAAGCTTCCTGTAAGCACTGCCTGGCCACCACCACCTTGGCTCGAGCTGGCAGCCCTCCTGCCCTTGGGAGGGCCCTGCTGCATGGGGGGCTCTCCCAAGAGCAATGCTTCCCAGAGGCTTCTCCCTCTGGGCATGTGTCCATCTGTCCTTCCAGCACTGCTGCTGCCCCTGGACCCCCTGGGCCCACTTGTGCTCCACATTGCTGCCAGGCACAGCTGAGTGCTGCCAGCAACACTGCCAACATCCAGCAACACTGGCAGCAACAGAGGGGCCTCATCAATGTTCACTGACTTGTTAAACCTGGAGAGGATTTTGATATTAATTAATGCTAACTGATTAGTAAAATATATTTATTGAAGACTGTCACCCAGCTGTCAACATTCAATAAATACACTAATAATCAATTTGCATGTAATTAACACAAAATTATGTTAATATCTACATTAAAGATGTATTTCAGCACACACAGGCAGTATTCAGCCCACAGTGCCAGGTCCCAGCTTCCGCTGATGGGGGGCTGAGTGGTGAGCCGGACAGCTCACAGAGGGGTCCTTGGCAGAAGGGTGAGCATCTGCCAGCAGCAGCAGGCTGGATAGATTCCAAAACCATAGCCTCACAAAGCTTTGTCAACAGGGATAATGAGAGATAGACGAGAGACATAGAGGAGCTGATGTCTCCTCATCATCCCCCTCTCCCCAGCTGCCAGGCAGGTGAGTGGGTTTGGGAGGCAGAGTGACTCTAGGATTTTCAGCGCAATGAGGCTCCCTGCCAGCTCTCTGGCACCAAGAGTGCCTGTGACAATAGGGCATGTCACATGGCTCCATGGAGCAGCATCTGCCTGTGGGTCCGAGGTCGCCAAGGGGGTCATCCTGCCCAAAGCAGCACTGCCTGCCCAAGCTTCCCTCCTTCCCATGCTATTCAGACAAAGTCCATCTTTCTTCTTCCCCAGCGCAGCCCCACACAGCGATGTGCTTGCAGCAGGAAAGAAGGTGGCATGTTTAGGGTGAGCATCCCCCACCCCCACTCCTTCTCCTCTCATTTAAGTGGAATCAATTGTGCCATTTCTGCTTTGCTTTTCAAAAGCAATTACTTTCATGTCATTTTTACAGACATGCACGGAGAGCGAGAGAGTGAGGGCTTGATTATGCCCCCTCCCATCCCCATCCTATGGCTTCCGCAGTGGTGGTGAAGTATTAAATTAAATGAGGTATCTATGGAGCGGCGATGGTTTCAGGTCAGAGGCGCTATGGAAAGCTGTATGCTGCACTGCTCCTGTATATGTAAATGGATATATTAAAACCACTGATGTCAACTTGCAGCACTCATCTCTTCTGCTCTCGGGTGATCAAAGCTGATTGCAGAGGCAATTACTGCGAAGGAAAAGAAAATCACGGCCTCCTGCTCATCCCTGAGCTACTGGAGTTTAATTGCTTAGTGTAGCTGAAGCTGCCTCTCCATCTCCCTGGTATGCACACACACATGTGGGAGCAGTGCGTGCCTAGAGAGAGACGGGAATGGACATCTTTGGGGATGGGCAGGGAGAAGCACCCAAAGCAGGGGAAGACCACAACATGAAAAATAATGATGCTTAAAAATGAATTAGACCACTATAGCAGGCAGGGCTGTATCTTAGCAAGCCACTGGATCGATAGCACAGGGAAACAGGGCAGCATAAATACATGCCTGTGAGACAGCCTCTCCTGTTCTCTGGTCTCTGGTCCAGGATTTACAGTAAGGCTGCTTCAGTCTTTTACAGGATGTGGCTAATCAGACTCCCAAATCCTGGTGACACAGGTAATCATGACCCCTGTTTTACAGCTGAAATCACTTGAAGGGAAGGTGTCAGTGCTGTCCTGAGGAGTCTCAGCTCCTCACCCTGGTCTTACCTTTGTGTTTCATGTTGGATTCCGCAGGTGCACCATGAAGGCAGAGGACACTTTTTAGGCAGGGAACATTGTAATGCAAACACACCAGTTGGCTGAGTTGCCGTCAGCCCTGTGCCACACACCTGCCCAGGTTGCCCAGCTGTACTACGGGGTCACTCAGTGCTGGTCAAGCTTTGGCTGTGGTGTCTGACCTGTCCTGAAGCAGGGCTGAGCACGTGCTCTTTGAATGCACACCTGTACCTGGCCTGAAGCAGGGCTGAGCAAAGTATAAGGCATCAGATCTGTCACTAACATGTTACAAGGGAGCAGAGGGGCAATAAAGAAAGTGAGGAGGGGGGCAAACAAAAGACCTGCTTTCCCACCTGAGGGAGGCCACAGCCATTCCTGTGGCACCTCAGAGGCATTGGCACCACACTCACACAAGGCAGAAGAGACCCCAAGGATGCACTGTCAGCTGTAACCCAGTTCTCCCTGATGGCTGTTGCTCTCCTCCCAGCCTTGGCCAGGATGAGCGCTCCTGTGAAACCATCCTCACCTGACACCTGGGGAATAGGACAGACCCAGAGAAATCCAGGTGCTGCAGTGCATAGCCAGAGCAACCACCAGCAGCAATTCCCTCAAAGGCAGAGGAACAGAAACACCTAATGGTGAGAACAGTTCTGCCATCCCACAGCTGCATTTGGGAATGATGAGTCTGGCCCCCAACAGAAAGTGTTTACAAAATTGTAAGTGCTAAGTTACTTGTTCTTCTGAATTTTTGACCCCTGAGGGTTTTGCTTTTGTGCTTTTCTGCTGAAGCAATGGAAAGTGAAGGATAGGGTTTTTTTTTTTTAATTGCAGCCAAAGCCTGGGACTCTCTTATTCCTGCTTGACTTTACAACAGGAGCTTCAAAAAATCAACAGAAAATCAGGAAACCCAGAAATGAGCCTTGTGATCTGCTCTGGCTGCAGGAGTGCCAGAAGCCCTCAGCAGTGCTGCCTGGCCCCTGCCCATGGGTGGGCTCTACCACATGGCCTCCTCCCTGCCCTGTGAATCCAGATTTTCAACCCAAGGATGCAATTCCTTTTTTATGAGCTGCCTGTCTCTTTCTGTTTAGCTGAGAGTGCTTGGAGCCCTTCCCCCACCTCCTTTTCCACTGCTGCTCTGGTTTTATTCAATTCAACACTTGAGGGAACTGCAGATGAAATGTCTCTGAATCTAAATTGCCAGCGATGGATCTAACAGCCTTTTTCCCTCTCCCCTCCCCAAACTCCCCTCAGACAGAATGCTCCAGCACATTGTCTCTGCCGTGCTTGGCTCCAGCTGCAGAACGGCAGCACCAGGATGGGAACATGGCATTGAGAGCATGAGGTGCACAGCCCTCTCCTGCCCCATGTGCTGGCAGGGGAAGGGAGAGGAGATTGGAGAACGCCCTCACTGCTGGTCGTGCCCGTGTGCCCAGACATTGCCAGGCTTGTTATGGGGCTTGTGATGCCAGGTCGGAAAATGGTGTAGGAAAGGCTAGGGAAGGCTAAACTTTTTCTTTCCATAGGGAAAACTCTTGTCCTTAGAGCACAGAAAAGTGGTGAAAAGGAAAAATAAGGCAAAGAGAAAGGAGAAGTCAAAGCTGGGAGACACAGAGGAATTAAGAGCCCAAAGGAGTCTGTACACAGGGAAGAGGCTCTTGAGCAGTCCTGCAGAGCAGCTCCCTCGACAGAGCTGGGACTCATAGCATTATCTTCATGCTGGGGAAATTAAATTATTTTTGACCTTTGCCTGCAGAAAAAAGTAGTAAAATATTGTCAGAATATTACTGAAACAGTAAATATTTTTTTCTGAGTGTAGAAGCTTCACAGAAAGTGAAGCGTTAAGTGTAATGAGGAATGAAATGCTTCACTGGACTCCAAAGCCTGGTAATACTGAAACCTAAAGACAACTGCTTAAAAATATGAACTTTGCAACATCAATATTATTCTACGGAAAAGACCAGTTGGTGTGTTAATCCACAACTGCAAACGGTGCCCATCTCCACTCAGAAAACAAAAACCACAACTGACCTCTGTCCTGCTCTCATAGTCCTTCCGTCCCATTCCCTCCCCATACACAGATGGTATGGAAAATTCCTTCCCAGTGGAAGGACATGTCGAGAACAAAACAAATAAATGGAGTATAAAAATAAACATACCAAGAGGCATCGTGCTGATTGCGTTATAGATTTTCATATTTAATTAAAAGAAAACCTGCCTTTGGGTATCTGTTAGGAGAACAGAATCCTGATGTAGAATCCATGGCCTGTCCAGGCTCTGGAATAGTGCAGGTTTCCACAGAAATCTGGCTCATTATTTGCAATGAGATCTTCCTCTTCACAGGATGTTTTCTGCCATGGATCCAGGCATTTTTACACCTGTCATGAGGAATAATCAGACAGCCTGGCTTGGTTTGAAGTGCTGGAAGGGGAACTGCTGGGAAAATGTGTATTTTCACACTGTGTGTGTGAAAAGGGGCGGAAAAGGGATCATATGGGAACATCTGAACACCACCAAGACACAGTCCCTCTGGCAGAGCTCTGGATTGCATCAGTGGAAAAGTCAGGGTTTTCTGATGAAACAAGAAATCTGCAACTAGGCGGCTCAGAAAATATAAATCGTCCCTGCCTGACATTCCCATGTCCTGATTTGCTGTGTGAAAAGTGCAAACGTTCCTCCCACCACTCATCTCCCCTCACTGCAGCATCCCTCACGTCTGGCTGGAGTACCACGTGATGACACATGAAGCACAGGTTACTGGGCACACATTGAAGTGACAGGTGCAGGGTCTGGTTTTCAGGAGCAATGGATCTGTGCAGCTCCTGTGAGCATCACATGGATGCTGGATGCTGAGGAAGGGGAAGCAGAAGCTGTAAAATGGCTACACTCATCATTGACAGGCACATCCTCTCACAGGAGTGAGGGGAAGCCCAGAAAAAGAAGATGAATGCTGGGCTGAATAGACAGAGGAGCACAGACAAACACAAGAGTAAGCAAAGACCTTAAAAATTTAGCAGCTTATTCTGAAGTCCTGGTGGCTACAGTGATGTTACTGCCAAGCTGCAAACCAGAGCAGTTTCTGCTAGAAGATCCTTGATGCAGAAATCAACCCAGTTGCTCAGTGTCTGGGTGAAGAACAGCACCAAAAAGGGCCTCCACACACTAGCTGGTTTTCACCTCTTTACCACTGCCATGAGACAGTCCTGATGCTCACAACCGTGCCTTCACTGCAGCAGTTTTGAGCACCCACCTGCTCCGCTGACTGACCGTGGCTGCAGGCAAGTGTGGAAATACTGAATAACAACCAAGAACTTCACTGAAAAAAACCTCAAGGAAATTCTTGTGATTTCTTGGAGACACAAATTGCCCAAGGAAACATCTGAGATGCAAATATGAGGACTTGATACACATGGCTGCATCACCCTGCTGTTCACTTTAAAGTCAGTCTATATATGTCCACTGGAGACCAAGGACATGCAAAAAACTCCCACAGGTGAAGGCTGTGGCTTTTAAAGCTGATGCCAGTGCCTCCGTGGTTGCTTTAGGGACAGCTGAGGCACATCTGTCAATACTGAGAGCTGAGCTGAGTTCTGGGAGGGAAGGCCAGCACAGTGACCGTGGTGGTACCCTCGCTGCCCTGGTATGGGCAGGTCCAGGCAGATTGAGGGCTGGCAGTGGAGCCCCTCTCTCTCTGAAGAACTCTGAATGGCAGTGAGGTTCCCTCAGAACCTCATCAGCCATTGCTGACAGGTTTCAAGGTAAGATGGGAAAATACCACAGGAAAGGAAAAGATAGGAGGAAGACTTTAACCTCACTCTACAATCATACTAGCTTTGTCACAATAAAAGTCTGAGCTAAATCCTGCCACCTAACAACTTCCCACTCTGGAAAGTGCTCAGGCACAGACATTTTCCATTGGCTGCCCATTGCAGGCACAAGGGAGAGATTCCAGCATCATGTCTGCACAGCAGCACCACCAATAAATGCTGCAGCAGTAATGGAAGACTGTCATGATGCAAAGCAACAAGGTCACACAATATGTCCAAGAGCCCTCAGAAAGGCAAAGGCTCTCTAGATGTTGCAGAGGGAAGCTCAGAATTGCTCTCAGTTCATTAGGCTTTGCCGGAGGGGTTTTCTTCCAATATTAACTACAAACAAGCTTAAGGTTTTGTGCATGCAATGCAGAAAGGTGAAGGGGAAGGTTTACCAAAAGCCATTTGTAAATATGCTAAGGCAATTCATATCTGTTTTTAAAACTCATCAAATATCCTGTGTACTAAGTCACCTTAAACAAGAATGTTGAAAAAGATCTGTCAATACAGCAGCATCTTTTTCTGCATAGAAATTTTACATCAATGCTGGCAAAGAGTCTGTGCATAAATTACACATCGCAGAACACACAGTGCAATTTCCTTCCCTCCAGGCACCAACACTGTGTTCCCCTGCAGCCTGCCTGTTCCTCTGAGCTTTATGACCCCGGTGAGATGAGCTCTTGCTGTTTCTTTCCTCGTTACATTCTGATATTTCAAAGCATGGCCTGCTTCTCACTCCCATCTCCCTGCTCCACATTATTAATGAATTGGAAAGCAGACATCATTAGTTTTTGGAGACCATTTCTTTTAAAATTTACAGAACCCTTCATCTGAATCCCCAGAGCCAGTCTGCTGTTCTCATCTTGGAATCTTATTAGCATCATATCTCCTGGATCCTGCCATGCAAACTGCATTGCTATGCACTTTCCAGCACTTGACCCTTTTGCGGACGGAATTAATTTTCTCTTTGAAGCTGGAGCAGCATGCTGTTGTGCTTGTTAAAGGAATAAAACTCATGGTGGAAGAGAGGAAATAAGCAGAGGTTATTCTCAGTTAAATGTAGGCCACTATGAGCTTTATATAGGTAGGCTGAGAGAGATTGGCCAAAAGAAATAATAGATTGATGACGCTTTATTACCAGAAACATCTCCCAAAATAGCGGGCAAATAAACTGGTGGATAATACTCACTGGGAATTTCTGGGTTTAGAGCTTCTCCTGTTCAGCAGTATCACCTTTCTTTGCAACAATCTGAATCTGCCACCTGCTTCTGTATCTGAAATATCCTCTGACTTCTGGTGAATTAATGGTGAATTTTGGTGGAATTAATGTGAAAAATACAAAGAACCAGAATTTTCTCTCTGCTTCGGGCAATGGAAGGGTGCCCACGCTCTACATGAAGTGCCTAAATTAAAGCGCTGGTACAAAGACGTCTTTCTCTAAAAGAGTGTAGTATCTAGCACCCGAAGAACATCCATGTCATTGCTACTATCCCCTTAAAAGGCACAACATCCCTAACACATGAAGTAAAGTAGTACTAGAAAATGTTAAGTGTTTGTTGCTCAGTTTGGGCTATTTCTTATTGCACAGGACTCCTGGAACTGAAAAACTTCCTCATCTGCATTCTTTTTACAGTTTTGCTTCTGCTGTCTGATTTTAGCAGCAATCTTTACTATGACTGCTGTAGAGGAAATTCCTTAGATGAAGACTTCATCCTTTCCAAAAACTCATCAGGAATATGTTAATAAAAACTGCAGAAGTTTAATTTTTAAGTAACTTCTTGCAAAAAATACAAAGCCAAAGAGCCCAGAATAGCAGAGCAAGGTTTACATCTTCACTACCAGTAAAGTGACCAGGCTGGACTCAGGAACTGGAATGGGTCTTGGATGGTTCACATAATTGGCGGTGGGATGGATCACCAGTTTAAATCGATAGCTAACTGGATTACTCTTTTCTCATGGCTGGGCAGTGGTCCAGGTGAAAGGAGGAGAGAGGGATCCAGCTCATCCCAATCACACAAGGAAGCTACGACCCTGGAGTCCTATTCATGTCATGGAGTCTAAAGGAAGAGTAAAAGCTCCTGAGCCAGGCGGGACTGGAAGCAATTCATTCCTCTCTGCACACACCTGCCCTGTCTATCAAAGCCAGCCCAGAGGTCAGCCCTGGAGATGGTTTTTGCTGTGAAGGTTTGTTCTACCTCATTTAGCTCACAAACAGCCAAATCTTGACAGCACCATCCAGGCACTTCTTCCAACACTCCAGAAGCCATGTCAGAGGCATACTCAGCACCCCAGTCACGTCTACCTCCCCCTCCTATCTTGCCATGACCGTAACATTGGTCTGTCTGGAGAAGAAAAGATCCCAGGCACAGGTACCTCAGGCAGTGATAGGACAGTCCCTCATGGTGTGCAGCAAGCCCAAACGTATCTTCCAGGTTACTGCGCTAGTAACACTGGGTGAGTGAGTAACATGTCCATTACCCTATCCTTTACCCTGTCTTCCAAAGAGCAAGAGAACTGGAGAACTGGTACTCACTCTTTTCTCCTCGTTTACTCTTCACCTTCTGAAAATGTGGCAGAAGTTGGTGCAGAATTCCTCAGGCAAACCATGTTACAGAGGCAGCACGAGTGCCAGAGACAGACTGGCAAGAGCTTATGAATAGCACAGTGGATGATCTATAGCCAAAGCCATGGGCAAGCGCTAGCCATTAGTCTGGGCGCTGGTAATGCACTCCCTGACTCCATTACTCACCAATCCATCAGGCAGCCTGCTACAGACGGAGAGATTCCAGCACTTCTAAATCTGTAAAGCGATGGCTGGCAGCCTGCACTACATGCCCTAGGTTACAAGGGCATGGAGGAAGACAATTCATTTTATGTCATAGCCAGTATTTCTTCTTCTCCTTTTCTGTGTGTACTTAAGAAATGGACCTTCCATTATCTGCAGATTGATAGCCAGGAGAATGCTCTGGTGTCTCTGATCACATTTACTACTGAGAAAGCTTTCAAAGGACGATGAACCTCGCAGTTCTCATTAGCTGGACTAAGTATGGAAACATGCACAAGTGAAGATGGAATTTTTAAATTTATGAACAGTGCCTACAGTAGAACTATTTTAGAAAAATATTACAAGACACTGTTGGAACACTGGATATGACAGAATCAAAGTTGCCAGCATAATCTGGGATTTTCTGCATAAGCATTTGCTATGGGCTCTGATGCACATCTCACACTATCCTGGACTTATTAATTCATATGTGCACAGAAAAGACATCAGTCAGGGCTTCCTACCACAGCTCAGTGTGTGGCTCCAGCTCCAACTTGCATTTAGAGCCCACTTTTCAAACCTCTCACAGAACTTTGCTATTAATCTGCTTGTGGAATTTCTATGACATTCATCACTCTCAATTCTCCAGGAGCAGTCCTTAATCTCAACACCCCTGCAAGAAAAAAGTTTTATCATCTGTACTTTCCAAGTGCCAAATAGAGACAGACTCAAGCACAAGACTTGTCCTCTAATTTTAGGTGCTTGGTTCGAGGTTTCTAGCTCTAATTTGTGAAGCACTTAACAACTTTATAGCATTTCATGTGTTTCAAGCAAAACTGTGAGTGCTCAGCAGTTCCTCAAAGAAATACATTCCTGTTCCAGGTGTGGAAGACAAGGAGATATCTGCAAGGATCCTGACTTGTCTGCTGCCTCCAGTAACATACAAACGTAACAACCCTGTGGCTGTATCTGTCACTAAAGGCAGCTCCCCACTGAGACAGCTCTGAAGCCCCTGTTTGCCATCCACCAACACTTTCAGGTTCCACAACAGCGGGGTGAGGAACCCCTCACATGACAACCACGTGTGCCACATGCTGATCCATTTCCAGTGCAGGATCTGTGCACACAGCAGGTCACCAAAGCACAGGCACTCAACCTGAGGCTGGGCTGAATCACACCAGTATGGCATGTTCTGTAGTTTGGGAATGTAGGTCAAGAAGTGGCAAGCAATCAAAAAAAGAGAAACTTGCCATAGAAAATGTCAATACTACTTTTATGTGACAATATGAGTCAATATTTACATGTAAGTTAAACACAGGAACTTCACACATTAGAATTTAAATAGGAAATTAACTTTGAATACCTGGTTCTAGGCACCTTTTTAACTTTCCCTTGCCACAGCCGAAGTCTCTAATGATGAACACACCATACCCTCCCTCTTCTCCAACCTGACCCTGTTTTCGCCATCCACAGCTGCCTTGACGTCTGTTTTAAGTGAGCTTTGTATTCAGGTGTCTGAGCAGAAATAGGAAATGCTGCTCATGTCCAACACAGGTGGATTCATGTTGCAGTAAGTGCCTGAAATTTCTCATTTCATGCATTTCGAACACCCAGATTTGTAATTCAAAACCGCTTACATGTTTTGGTTTGTTTTCCTTTTTTGGAGCCAGTCTGGCCATAGAAGAAAACGGGCAGCCTGAAGCATGAGGCGTGGCCAATGCAACCCATTGGAGCTCCCACTCCCTGCCCTGGCCAGAGGCCAGAGGACTGGGAAGCAGGGAAATGGAAGAATGAACGACAAATAGAAAAACCATGCAAGGAAAAGCATATGAATCTGGCAGAACTAAAATCAAAGCTTTGTCATCCCAAGGAACATCACCATCCCAAAGAAGGAGGAAGAGGCACACAGCGATGAAATGGGAGCAGTAGGAATTCATTTGCCTTGAAGGCATCCCTACACATGAACTCACACAGGCACAGAGGAAACCTCACTCTGCTATTCCTGCAGGGAACCCTCACCCTCAGGCTAACCCTAAAGCAAGCATTAACCTACTTATTGCGCCCTGGGGCAGTTTGCAGGGTGAGGAAGCTGCCTGTTTGGGAGGAAGGGGAGCAGAACTCAGCATCTGAGTACAATATCCTGTGGTCACCTGAGAGCAACAACATGAACCTCTTGTCATTTTGGCAGAGCTGGGCTAAGGCAGGGCACCCTCCTGTCCTTGTTTTGAGCCATCTCCTTCCATGAATAGACAGAGTGTAACTTCATTAGAACAGAAGTGTCACCATTTTAGGAGTCCTTTGCTGGGGCAGCTTTGGAACCTTCAGCTTCCTCCTTCTGCCATTAAAGCTCTGACTGTGCAGTGAGGGTCCAGGCTGAGTCACCTGTGCCAGGTCTGTTCTGCTCATCTCACGGGATGGGAGAGGGACAAGGGTTGTGACCACCCTCCCTGCTCGCAAAACCCTCCCAAATCTCAGCAGCTCTCAAAGAGCCAAACACCACCTACCAAAGTTGGGGAGTGCCAAGAGCTCTCTTCTCTGGGCATATGCTCATGAGGTTTGAGCAGCCTTTGTCCCTTCAGAAGATTTATCCTGCATCGCCTGTTTCCGCTGGCTCACCACCAAACCCCTAAAACCTGCTGTTGACCTGACTTATCCCAGATCTTCAGGATCAAACACCAGTGCTTCCATTCAAACATATGATCACAGCAGCAGGAGATACTGCTACAGTTTTTAGCATGGGTCATCAAGGCGCTACTTCTGAAAGTCCCAGTCCTGGGTCTGGGAACAACACAGTGACAGAGGCAAAAACAAAGTAAACAGAATCACTGAGCTGGCAAAGTGAGTGGGCACCACTAGGTTGGGCAAAACACAAGAAAGGGTGACAGAGTGTCTGGGGGAGCAGGAGCCACAGGCACTGTGTGAGCAGGCAAACAGAGAGGAGGGCTTTCACCTGTCCTGTGACAGCTACAGCCAGTGATGCTCCTCTACTTTATACCTTGGAATATATACTTAGGAAAGGAACATGGGGTTCTAAGGAAGAGAAACACCAGATTTCTCCAGCTAGAAGCCTAATCCTACAAAATCTGCTCCTTCACTTACCGAGGAAAAGTCTAGGTGGCTGAATTTCACTGTGCCAAGATATGAAACCATATCATTTCCAGTCAGAGCTATCTCTACAAACACAGATCAGCTGCAGAGACCACTGTGAAGAGAGTACCAGAGCCACAAACAGGCCCATCTGATGCTTGGGACCTTAACATCAGGATGAATCTTGACAAGGATCCTGATCTCCGTCTGGGAATGCAGCAGCCTGTCCTGTTTTGCTGAAGATGCTGTCCACACAACACCACTTTGTTCCCCAAGTCTGCAGCACCCTGACTGTAGCACCTTTGATGCTTTTGAGTTATTCTTTTGATACAGAATTGTGCTGTATTGCCTCATCTCTCTGAATCTTTGCCTCAATTGCACCCAGGACCTGTGGTCTGGGTGCCATCCTGCCACCCTCATTTTATCTACACCGGGAACACGGGAGCTGCACATTGACACTCTGATTGTTTTATTTTCTCCGTCCTGAAAGTGATCAGCTTGCTTCTTTTTAAAGCCTGCAGTCAGCTTTAATCTACTTAGCTGGGATTAATGAGAGATTTGTTAAAGATGCACAGATTTTACACACTTTGCTTACAACTGTTTTTATCTATAACCATCAGGCAAAAAGCCCCACGCAGACAAGCCGTTCCTAATGCTGGGCACATCCATCAGGTGTGCTAAGGCTGGTGATGTGATGTTAATGGCTGATGCTTTTTGCTGGCACACTGGTGCCCTCGTGGACCTGGTCAGACAGCAGTGCTCAGAATCTGCCTGTACGTCACCCTTCTTCTGCAAGACTGAGTAAGGGAGGGAAAGAGCTGCCAGCTCAGAATGTGGGTCACTGCATTGGCATCAGCAGGCTCCCACTGCCACAAAGTTTGGCATTGAGAGGAGTGGAAAATTGGGATTATCCATCCAGCCGAGGGGGCATTGCCTGATGGTGCATGCCTTACCCACGAGAGGTGGGAAGGAAACTGCAGTTCATGGGGGTTGTTTATAACTGTATCCTACTGCTCAAAACAGCATTGGTAGTGGAAAAATGGAAGCAGGCAGTGGAATGACTCTAAGTTAAATGGGAACTCCTCTTGTTGGAAATGATAACCGGTAACGCCAGTAGCAACATGGCTAAACTGTGCTCTGCTGGGGAGCCCCAGGTACAGAGAAGCCACAGATCACAAGTCCCTGCATCTGTGTTTCAGACAACTTATCTCATCAAGGGACAGAGAGCAAGTCCTGCAGGCAAAGGCCCCAGGAAGTCCCAAGGACGGAGCTGCAGGGAGTTCTTCCAATGCCACAGGTGACGAAGCACAGGAGAACAGTGGAAGAGAGCAACAGGAATCTGTCAGGTATGCTCTGTTCAACTAGCAAAAGCCACCACCTCAACAGAAACCCAGCCCATGAATGAGCAGCAGTGTGAGGGATTCCCCACGCACTGTCCCTTGTTACTGACCTACAGAGACCAGACAATCTTGTCTGGCAGATACAGAGGTTTCAGTGCCTGTTCTGGATGACCTTTCCTTCTCCCACCCCAAAAAAGCTGTTTCATCCCTAAACATTCGCCAGTCCTTGGTGCAGCATCAAAACCACAAGAGAACGTTCATGTGTTTTGGTGGTTTCATAAAAATATCAGAAAGCAGCATAGAGTGAGAGGAGGGGGACCAGAACCAGGACACTGAACAGCCCAGAGCAGGACAGGGACTGGGACCAGCTCCCCATGCAGCCCAGAACATGGTGGGGTGGCTCCAGATACAGCAAACAAAGACTGAGTACCCCCTGACAGCCTGCCCATCCCCATCCCCCTCCCCCATCCAGAGAACCACACCAGTCCTGGTGTAAGATCTGCTGATGCTACCCTGAAGACCCCAACAGGGAAGCAGACATCCTCCTCTCCTTTCCAGCCTGCAGGAGCCTTTGTGACAGGGTGGTTTGCCTTGAGGTTAAAAAGATCTCTGACTCCTGACATTGCAGGGCCACTGGTCATAGAGCTGTGGGAAATTCCCCAGGGCCACCATCCCACATCCTCCCACTGCCCTCAGCCCTTCCTGCTCTCCACAAAGCACCCTACCTCCAGAGGGGCACACCAGTTGTTCCCCAGTGGCCCTGGTTTTGCACCTTCTCCAGGTCAGACTCAGGTACTTTTCTGTGCCAGCCAGGACCAGCATGGGGACAGTCACCCCTTGGTGCTGGGGGGACGGTCACCCCTTGGTGTGGGGGTAGGCACCAACCCTGAGCAGCAACAAGCATAAGATGCTTCAGAGTCTGGCTGTGCTGCTGCCTCTCACTGGTGTGTCACACAGACTACATGCCTGTTTGCCTTGTACCTGATGTGGGGGGTCTCTTCATATTCCCACACCAGAAATCTCCAGTCACAGGTAAAAGCAGTCTATGAACTCACTGCTTTGTCCTGGGGATGCTCAGTATGACTCTCACTGTCACAGCTCGAACCTGCATGCACTAAACAAACCACACACACAGCCACAGTATTTTGAAACTGATGGAAAGTGTGAGATTATTCACTTTGGAGGTATCTAACACCAAAAGTGATTTGGAACTAGGGAGATAAACACATTTGGGTTCTACAATTGAAACACAAACTCTCAAGAACAGCAAATCACACTTTCTTGACCAAAAGCCCTTTCAGGGACTTCCCAGAGCTGGGGAAGGCTGACGCTGAGCTGCCCTGACCCCTGGGCTCTCCCATCCCCCTGCTCCTTGCCAGATGCTGCCCAGAGTGGTAGGTAGGCTGTGACCCACACAGCTTTCCACGGGCCTGCACATTATTATTTACCCTCTCTCTGTGCAGACAGCTCAGAACAGCAGCTTGCCTAGGTGCAAGAGCCCAAAAGCAACCTCTTGGTGCTCCCCAGATCACCAGACATACAAAGAAGAGGGAGAAAAGAAAAGAAAAGATCTTGATACCTGTCCTGAATGTCCAGATATTCCAGAGACCTTCCCAGTGCTGACACCAAACGCTGCGGCGTTGGACAGGACACTCAGGGTCCCTCCGTTTGCAGTGCCAGCCCTGTGCTGACCTTGCAGCTCTCTCCAAGGTCACGGGGCTCATATCCGAGCAGGGACTGGACCTGGCGCAGAGCAAACCAGCAGGAATCCCACTGTGAGGGTCGTGAGAGGGTTGAAGCGGCTCCTCAACGCACATCGTGCCTACGAACTCACTTACCTGAACAGTGCAGGGGCTTTGTGGCTGGTGAGAACTCCAAAGGACCTGAGCGAGTCCCGGCTGAGCCACCTGTGGGACTGCCTGGCCATCCAGCCCCGTGCCCTGGCCCTAGCCCTGCTCCCTCAGAGATGTTCGAGGGGAGCAGGTGGGAGCTTGGCAGAGGGAGAAACGGGAAATAAATAAAGCAAGAGGACAGGGTGGGAAGGGGGCCTCAGTTCTCATTCCCAGACGTTTGTACTCCCCGACTCAAGCAGACTTTGCAAAGCGAGTGTGGACCCTCCTGGCAGGGCAGCCGGCAGCTGCCTCCCCACACTGCAGTTTTTATAAATTCTGGGAAACACTTTTAGACAGACACTGGCACTCATAAATTATACAACTCATTTGCATATTCCAGTCATGAGACATTATGCAAATGTGACCTGATTTGCATAATGGATTCCTCTTGTCGCTTCACTTGCTTCATGCTTTTAAAAAACAAAATGAAATAAAATGAAAGCACAGGAAGGTGAAAGCAGAAAGTTCCCAGCGCTGCTGCGCCTCCTCCTGCCACACTGTCACCCTCACCAGCGGCACACTGGGGCAAGGGAAAGTGAAAAACCAAAGCCCTCATGGGTTATTTCTCTCGTAATTACAACAAACTAACTTTCCCTTGGTTTTGATGCTTCACCCCAAGCAACACATCGGAGCCGATTAGGGGAACTGAGCTCTGGCAGGCAGGACAAGACGGTGGCAGCTGGGGGCCTCTGATGCTCCACGCTGCCATGCAGGGTGCTCGGGCTGGGGAGCCCTGTGGTGTGAGGCGTTCCTGGGCTGCGATGGGGCTTTGGGGCACAGCTTCCCTGCTGAAACTTCAACAGCTCGTTTTGAAAGACAGGTGCATGGGAGAGGCGAGGGGAGGGGTTGTGTCGATTGTTTATAGCAAATACAGTGGTGATATGTCGGAAGGACGAGGCAGGAGTGTCAGCGGCCCCAGCCACACTCCAACAGGCGACGGCTGCCCGTCCATCCATCCATCCATCCCTTCGCAGTGTCTGGTTTTGCTGCGGGCTCTTCCCTGCCCCCCTGCACCCGCGCGAGGCAGAGCCGTGCCAGGCGGCTGGCGTCCGCACCCTGTGGGAAAACTTAACTGTAATTCTTCAGCTTTTAAAATCAATTAACCCGTGTGTTAATTAACATCAAGTCGACGGGAGGAGGAGGAGGAGGGGAGAGCGGGAGGGAGGAGGGAGGAAAAGAGCTGCAAGGGCGGATGGCAGCGGAGTTGGCACAGTGCCATCCATTCAGTGGCAACGCCACAGCTCCCTGCGATCGCGGCAGCGGGTATATGTTACGGGGGCCCTGTGAGCGGGCCAGACACTGCCGTAGAGCCAAGGGAGATTATCCAGACCCCCAGGAACAAACGGCAGGCAGCGACCGGAGGCGCAAGTGCCAGGATTACAGACCAGGCTCCTCCGCCGCGAGCCCTTCCTCGGACGCACACCATGGGGATGGGGCTCCCCCGCCAGCGCTGCACAACTCGGACTTCCAGCACTTTTTCCCCCCTTTAGACATCATTCTGCCGCAGTGGAGCCAGCACAACGGATGCTTTCACACCCTGCGAGACAAAGGCCGTCGTCTCCGCCATGACACCGCTCCGTTCCAAGCCGAGGCCGGCATCTTGGAGTCTTTAAAAATAAATGGAAAATGCGAACAATAAACACAGCAATCGAAAAAACCTCATCAACAAACCCCTTGTGCCCGCTCTCCATGCCAGGGGCAACATGGGCATCTGTCGCAGCAGAAGGCGTTTGTGTGGGGCTTGCTTTTTTTTTTTTGCTTTTTTTTTTTTTTTTTTTTTGCTTTTTTCCCCCCGCAAGCTGTTGGCGTGTTTTGCCATTCAGGTTCGTTTACAATTAATGCCAAAAAACCCCAACCACACCCAGCCCAGTCAACAACAAACAAAAGGGAGTAGTCGACATGGAGGGAGAAATGCCCAGGGAAGCTGCAAGAATGCGAGCTCCGGCCGATGCCATTTGCCATTTGGACAACCTCAGGGAAAGGTGCCAATTCTACAGCTCGGGAGGGACCCCGAGGAAGGAACGCGAAGGTCTCCGAACAGCCGAGGGAAGGAAGGGAGGAAGGAATACCGCTCTTAAGGGCAGGATCAGACTGCACACAGCCTCTGCTGGGAGGAGAGGGAATGTTTGACGGTGTAGCGAGATGCCTGTGTATGCACGCGCACACGGAACAGTGCGTACAGACACACAGACACACATGCACACACCGCCTCGGGTCGGTGCAGAGCCAGCTGTGTGAGTGGGGGGTGAGGAGATGTGTGTGTGCCTCTGTGTACACACACACGCGCGTCTGTGTGGGGGTATTTGTGTGCACGCGTGTAACACACGCAGGGAGATGTATGTTTGTGTGCCTCAGTGAGAGAGAACGACAGGGAGTGAGGAAGAGACAGACACAGACACACACACACTCACCCGCTGTCAGTATACTTCCCACTTTTTGACCTAGGTGTACACGGAAGACAAAATAAAAATCATACTGGAGCAGCAAGCAGGCAGCAGAGATTTATCTACATTCACTGCTATCACCAGGGAGATGAATGGGGCCGATCTGAAGCCCTTCACGAGATCCACTATGGGAGTGAAGGAGGAGGAGGGATGCCACACAGACATGCACAAACTTGAAGACAGAGAGATTTGGAAGGTGCTACTTGTGAAACCCAGGTGGCACTCGGAGGGCGAGCAAGGGAAGGAGCCGCACGGGTGCTCCACGGGGTCCGGAGGGCACGGGGGCTTCTGGACAAGGGCGTCAAGGGACAGCTGGCTACTTACGTTGTCTGCGCTGCTGAGGATCCTGCAAGGTGTTCTGTTGGCACTGGGCGCTGAGCCAGGGAAGGGCACTGGAGACAAAAGGGAGAGACAAAAAATAAAGTCATACAATGGGAATATTAATTGCCTCTCTTGCGGATTTTACAAAACTCACAAAATGTTTTCTTTTTGCCTGGTGGTTTGTTTTTTTTTTTTTGTGGATTGGTGCACTTCCTTTCTGCATGGAAAATACTAGCATGGGATTTACAGCCCAGCTACAGGGCTCGGGATTAACAGTGCTGGCATCTTTTGGGCATATTTTTTCTTTTAATGAATGAGCTTTCGCTGTTAATGAGGAATAATCGTTTGGCTAATGAGCTTTGAAACATTAAGAGAAAAGAGGGTTTTTTCCCGTTAATTGCCCTGGTGCGACCGCATGGATGGATTACAAAAGACAGCAGTAGGAACGCAGTACAAAGAGGGGAAATGTCTCCTGGAGTGGGATAAATGCAGAGATGGGTGATGCATCCCTGCACCTCTCCTTCCTTCGCTCTCTCTTACTCCCTCTCTGCCAACTGCTATGGGTTTCCATAACTCCGCAATCAAAGTGGATGCTCGGGGAAGATTATTATAGTCAAACAGTGAAGCATCGGCGGCTAATGTCTCCAGTGTTTAATCATCATACAGTAGAATGGTTTTATGCATATTTCATTTGCATATCATTAAACCACGCTAGCGCGGGACATTCAGAGCTGGAGAGGTACAAAGTTGGGGGGAGAGAGTGGGAGAGCGAGAATGAGACAGAGGGAGGAAGGTCCCTGTGATGCCTATCTTCAAAAGCCAGGGACTTGTTCCATGATCTGTCTTCTACTTTTACTAAAATCATGATGACTTGGAAACCTTTGAAGTTGGATACAACCTTGGATTCTTCTAATTCCAGCAGAGTGATGTATTAGAAAGGGGGAAATGATGCTGCGCTAGACATTTAAAGGAATATAAGCTCCAGTGGAATGGAAATAGGAGCTCTTTGGGGAACGAACTGGCAGACCCAGCCACAGCTTCAGCATCACACTGCTGGGTTCATACTGGTGAAGGATACCAAAGTAATACAAAAGAAATGAAGACAACATATACATTAAGATGGGGATTATATTTACTCTTTCTCTTTTCCTTTTTAAAGGCACAAAGAAGGATGGAACCAGCGGTAATTTACACGCTAATTAGCGAACTGTTGCCTCTTTTTGTGTTTGTTTTTCTTCTCTATTTTGGAGAGGGGCGTTTTCATCGCTGAAGTGATTAATCAATTATTTGGTAGCACAGAGCCTTCTCCACTGGCACTGATCAGGAAGAGAAGGTGGTGGCTGCGGGGGGAGGAACACAGTGGGCTCTTTGTAGATCTTATACATGCACAACATATTAATTGGGGTCTTTATAAAGCTCCCTCAATAGACTATTTCTTTCCTGGAGACCAGCAGCTGGTTAGCCACCGTTGGCGACTCTTCAAACATCCTTTTGGCTGGGGGCAGTTCTGCCGCTGTTTGTTGTTGTGCTTTATTTTCTCTCTCCACAGCGGGGGCTGCGGGTACGATGCTCGCACTGCCCACACTTCTGTATAGGAGACGGACAGACAGAACCAAGACAAGCTCTTGAGCTGGACGGGGAACTTTGCTTCCAAATGAAATACTGTTTTATATTTAAATTACCTTCCTTTTCCTCCCCACTTCTCTTCTCCTCCAAGTCTTTGTGTCTGTTATGAATATTCAGATGAGCCGTGATGTGATTACACTGTACAATTACTTGTGTCCGTGATAGAGGCAAAGGCACTGAGGAAAGACAGAGCCAGATGAGCTTGGAGCTCATTTGGGGTTTGTTTTCTGTATTTTCCCCCATCTCCGTGGCACTGCGGCACATGCAGATGTCGCTGTTGTTCTTCATAAAGCCCTAATGATATGCAAAAGCATAACGACCCCATTTCAGTTCAGAGCATCAACGAAATATTATTGGGGGGGAATCCTAACTGAAGGAATGTCCACATAAATTATTTTTATTTAAATGAAGAGGTGGCAGTGAGGCAGAGGAAGTCACATGAATACATGCATAATGTGAGCACACAGAAAGGTTATCGCCAAGGAGAAGAGGGTTTTGCACTGTGCCTGGGACAAACAGGCTCATTTGGGGAAATCGTTCAGCCCACCATGTGATTTACTTATTTATCATCATTCATCCCTCAGCCAGGGCACCAGGCGTGCTCGCTGCTGGAGACCTGGAGCACCAGGAGCTGGATGCCGGGATGATTCCTGGTTATCCTTCAGAAATACCATTAAGTGTGCAGTGGAAGGGGGACAGGAGAAAAGGAACCAGAGGGAGAATGTTTTAAGTGCCGCAGCTCAGTGACAAAGGAGGGGCCTGATGACAGCTCAGCGATGGAGTGACAAGAGGCCACCCAGGCGCTGGCTGATACCAGGCTGGCATGCGCGCTTCCCAAGGGCCAGAGCGCCGACACAGTGGCTGGTGGGTCCCCAGCACAGGTCAGTGGGACACGGGGTCTTGGGGCAGAGCAGCTCTGGCCACTGTGCCATTGGGAAGCCTGCTGGGGACAGGGAGTCCAGAGCTGGTCAGATCCACTCTCACCCATTTTCCTCAGAGTAGCGAAGGGTACCTGGATATAGTAAGTACAAAAACATGTGTGGGGAACAGGACCCCGTGGCTGCTCTGTCCAGCTGCTTTTCTGGGCTGGGAGCTGCACCCATATCCATCAGCAAGGAGTGAACAAAGAGAGGCAGAGTGGGCCAGCAGTCAACAGCAACACCCTCACCTGAACTGTGTGACAGCAGCTCAGGGATCTGTGCCTCATATGTTTGCCCTGCACTGATCCTGGGCAGCTCTACAGCCTCCACACACCCTTGGTGGTGGGCAGGACTCGAGCTGCAGAAAGATGTGGTCCCAGGGAGAGAGTACTGTTCTCCTCTCCACTCAAAAAAGGGAGAGGCAGGTGGAGAGGAAGGTGGTGATGGTGAAGAGAAGGAAGGTGGAGAGAGGTGCAGATGGGACCCACTGTGAGAGAAGCATCCTCTCCTCCCATGCTCTGGGCATGCACAGACCATACCTGTGGCTCCAGAAAGGTTCCTGAGCAGTCCCTTAGTGGTTAGAGCAGGGTGGCCCCACTGTCTCTGAGGGTGTGCCACTTGTCAAAGGCACAGCAGTGGTGTGAGAGCCTGCCCAAAGGAGGCTGTGATGCCTAGACACACAGTAAGCAGGGAGCCTTAGGCAGGCCAGCCTCAAAGGAACACTGAGACCCCAAACAGGAGGGTTACACTGTAGTCTGTGTCTAAGGACTGATGTGCAGAGGGTGCAATGACCTGTAGACAAGAGGGCAGCTGCTGCCCCATGCTGTTCAGACTCCTGACCCTAGGCCCGTCCAGCTGCCCCGTCCCTCCATTCCCTTCCCACATCTCAACAGATGTGTCCCTTCTGCACTTCCTCTTCTGAAAGGGTGCCCAGGAGACTTAGAAAAGGCAACAGGCTGCCAGGTCTGATCAAAACCAGGACACCAGGACCTCCTCTGGGCAGCAATTCCAAACCTGGGCTTGCCACTACAAACAGCCTGCAAAAATTCAGGACATCGGGGATAACCCAGCAGGCAACCTGACTCAGCAGCTGGGTGTGAATGTCCTGCCTGTGCCCACCCAGCCTCTCAGGGGCATGGCTAAGGCATGTTGCCACCCTGGTGACAAGGAAGCCCCAGTGAAACCAGCCCGGACCCAAGAGAGCAGCCCAAAGCCATCTGTAAGGAACAGGGCAGCCATGATCGGATGGAATGATCTGAGCATAGAATCATATCATGGAATGGTTTGGGTCAGAAGGGTCCTTAATGAAAATCTAGTTCCAAGCTCCATCCCATCAACTGCCCAGTCAATGGCTTCCTGACCCCAGCACTGTGACACCAACCCCAATGGTGCCGCCTGGCCCTGCCTCATCTTTCTGGTCTCCAGCCTCAAAGCAGCTCAGTACCAAGGTGTCCAGACCAAATGGAGCCTGGGAATATGGAACAGCTGAAATGCTGACCCCACGACACCCCCGTGGAGCGTCTGGCACCCAACTCTGCACAGTGCCCAACATGCTCAAATGGCTCCTGCCACTTCCTGACATGCACAGGTGGGAAATATTACCAGAAATATCACCCCAGGGTCCAAGACACTCAGATTGCAGCCTGTGACCATTTGGAAGTCTCTCCATGGAGACTTTAGGAAAGGGCAGCTCCCAGAGCACTGGAGGAACAATTGTGCTGCTTGTCAATTCACCAAATACCCTGAAGAAATTGCTAGTTAGGAAAAGGAAATTCAAGCATTTATAGAATATATTGCTATTCAAAACACCAAAAGAATTGTTTTGCAAATAGTAGCACTGCTGAAGAGGGGAGAGAAGTACATCAGTCACTTGATATTACATATAAGCAGTTTATTAAAGAATTAAATATTTATAGACTATAAAGCAAGCAGGGCGATGAGTTGCAAACAGCTTGCTGAGAAGTATGTTATAAACATTGAGTCTGTCAGGGACTAATAAAGTATGGAGAACACAAATGTTTTATAAAATCACCAGGCCAGTGATGAATCTCCACAGCTGAGATGCTACAGAACCCATGAAGGTTCTTGCTGCACCATGACCCCAGAGCCAGCACAGGAGGGAGGGAGTCAAACAGGGCTGTGTCCCTGCAGACACACCAAGCACTAATGGGAATGCACATGATTCAGTGCTTGGAGAAATTTGATTTTTCACATTATTTTAAACACAGATCTATTAATGGCAAGTTCAGGAATTTTCAGAGTTCAAGGCACTTCCCTCTTTAGCTTTTTATTGCAGCTAATCTTCCATTTCCAATAAAATTAAAGTTTGTGATTCAGATTAAGGTCCCCTCCCTGTAAAGCCCTCTCCTCCCCTTCCCTAAAGAGACAGCATAGCCAGCCCAGGCACCAGCTTCCCTGTCCCCAGCAGTCCTCTGGAGCATCCAGACTCATGTTTGGAGAGCAGCAGCTCTCTCCATCACAGACACAGCACATTTGCAAGGAACAACTAAGATTTTCAGAAACTGTACAAGAGGAACAAATAGGTGGTGGCAGACCCCAAGGACAGGAATATCTTTTTGTTGGCAACATTGGAGGAAATGGCAGCTGACAGGAATGGGCATTTTTTCCTGCATGAAACAGACAGCTTTCATTTTCCAACAGAAATCTGTCACAACAATTGTGAGGACATTGCTGTTCTGTTACTAGTGGAGATGAACCTCCAGACTCCTTTATACGTTTGTGAAGTCAACCCCAGGCCCAGAAGTGATTTTTAGGATAGGGTAAACTAATGCCTTTGGTCACATCCAGGCAGATTCCTATAGCTGTCCCCACAATTTCAAGCCTGGTGGGGTGGATGAAACTCCCAAGGGGTCCAGGCATTCACAACCCTTTGGAATTCACTCTCTTTGCAAGCCATCAGGACTCAGACCCACCTGAAACTACCAGTCACCACCGATCCCATTCCTCAGGCTGGCACTGCAGTGACCACCACCCTCCTGAGGCAGCAGCCAGAGTGGGGTCTGAGACACAGAGGTAAGGTCTGCCCAAAGATGGGGACGGAGCATGGCTGTTGCCTCCTTCTGACTCAGATAAGTCCTTATGAGGTGCAAACGTTAATTAACACAAGAATAAGTGGGCTAAGAACTGTCTGGGGTTGGTGAAGAAAGATTCCATTTAGTAGACAGAGAAACCTCCATTTGCCAGCTGCTCTTTCTGCACTCAGACAAGGTGGGAGATTTTCATCCTCTGAGATGTAATTAAGAGGTATTTTTTTTTACAATAATTTCCAGTCATTATTCAAGCTTATTTGCCAGGGAGGGTATATCAGACTAAATTTTGGGTTAAATAGCAACCTTTGTTGTCCTATGTGGATATGATTATAGCAAGGTTCAGGTCCCACCAGACTCAAAGGCTACAGAAGGTATCAAAAAGCACAGCCCTACCAAAGGCACAAACCCCGTTAGTTCCAGATGGATTGTTTGAGTGGTTTCTCTCTCTCAAGACTGTTAGCTTCAGGGGTTTCTACAGGAAAGTGTGGTACCTCCCAGAGAGCATCATAACCAAATTCTGATGTTTCTGTGCTGCTAGAACTGCTGCTGTCAGCACAAGCTCCACCAGTGACTAAGCCCTGCAAGGATCCCTAAGCATGATCCCAAACCAGGACAATATCTGCTGAGCTTCACTGTTCCTTTCTCCCTATTCTCCCTTCCTCCAGCCCAGGTCTCACCTCTTCCCACATCAGTACACCATGACATTTTGCACCCTCAAATAGGTTTATATACCCCAGTGATTTTACCAAATGTTATTCTATCCCTTTTCTTCCCTGCAATCCTAAAACCATGGAACACAGTGCCATATACTGGGGCTTACTGGTGGCCAGGGTCGTGCCTCCATTGCATTGATGAGCTATCTGCAGGACACACAGCCCAGCTCTTGGCCTGCCCCTATCACTGCTGTTGCAGATTTTGGTGCTGTGCTCATCTCCTTTCAGCTCAACCCCTCAGGGGCATCAGGACATATCAGTTCATGGCACAATTCCCTGACCCCACATTTGACACGTGTTTCGAGTTGATATTTATCCAATGGTCCTTTGCTCCTGCAGTGTTTTCCCTCATCTCCAGGCACCCTCCAGCACTCACGCCTCCTGATATCCCTCTCCAAGACTGATTTCCCTCCTCCCACCTAGGTGTTTCGTGTTGCTGGAACCTGAAGTTCCTTCTCCCTTGTCTGCCACAGTGCCAGTTCAACACTGCCATCCATTTCTAATGTTGACACCTGTAGCCAGCCTCATTCCTAGAGCCACTTTGGACACAGCTGTGGCTCTCCCTGCTCCCCAGGTGTGGGTGCAGGAACCCCACCCTACTTTCAGACCAGGATGGACGTTACTAACACATCGTTTGTACTCTCTCCTCCCAGTCCCATCCCACTTGAGGCCTCGCTGGCACCTGCTTGAACTGCTGTAAAGTCAGCAGCTCCCCAACCCCATAGCTCTCACCTTACCTTCTTTGTGAAAACATGGAGAACAAGAAAGAGACAGACTGATCGGAGAGAATGCTTCAGGATGAGAATTATCAGCACATTTTATTGGCATATTCCCACCTGCTAGCATTATGACCTGCAGGATGGAGGTAAGGAGTTCCAGCTGAGTATGGATTAAATACCTGTGTGCCCAAGCAAGCATCAGACTCACAGGCCGAATCATAAAGAGGAGATATTTAAAGGTGTGCTTGCTGTTCCTCTGTAAGCATTTTGCAGATCTCTGTATGGTGCCAAGCATTAGTCAGGCAGCCAACGTGCATCACTCAGGCCAGGAAACCCCAGGAGAAAGGTAATGACAAACACTGTGACACACAGCTCTGTGTGAGCCCAGTGATTTCAATCAGCACCAAGGGAACTGATTGTCCTCTCAGGCATTCAGGGGGTCACATCTGAGCTATTGCAAACTTCCCAAGCACATCTTCGCTACCCACTCATACGTGCAGAGCCTGTTTGCTGTCCATGGCTGGAGCCAGAACTTTGTGAATGGAGAATGAACTGTTCATGCTTAGAGAGCAGCTGCTCCAGGGCTGTAGTGATGCAGGGCAGGACTGCCCCAGGGGTGCAGGGGGACAGTATGCCTCTGAAAGCTAAAACTCCCTCATATGTTGCCATGACTGACTCATTGCCAGCAGCATGAAGCGCACATTTCAAAGGCCATGCAGACCAGCTGGATCACATTCCCAGGAGAACTGGTGTTTTGTGTCCTGTATCTGGTACACCTAACTTAAAATAGGAACATATTTCATCAGGCAACAGATTATCCCAAGCACATTGTCCCCACTGAGCGGTTCTGAGCACACCTCAGACAAAGGTGGTGCTGTGCCACTCTCACAAATTCAGGTTTTAAATACAGCAAATATACACATGTGCATCATATATTTTGTTATGGATATTCCCTATGTATTTTAAGATGGGTTTATTTTACTTTAATGGACTCCTTTCAGGAATATTTGCAATCCCGGCAGCCTGTGAGCAAGGCTACTGCTGAACACACTCCTCCCTCCCGCCCAGCCAGATCTACGCCCTGGGATGCTGGTTCAGTGCGTGGCACGTGTCCCACGGAGCCATCACCTCCCACAGAGCATGTGGGAGCCATGTAGGCTAACAGGATTTGTGGCTGTCACACCGCCTGGCAGCTGCAACAACATGAGCCTTGAGCACCAAAAAGAGCTCGGAACCCACCCTGCCATCCCTCCAGCACAGTGGGAACTGAGCACCCTGCAAAATTGTCATGCAGTGGTTTACTGTGTGTTTGACCTAACATGCTGGATAACTTCCAAGGAGGAGGAGGAGGGGGAGGACGTCCTCTCACCTCCCATGGAATGTTACCCCACATCAGCGCTCACCAGATTGCCTCTGTTTTGGCTCCGATGCCAGCACAAGGGGGGTGCAGGAACAAATTTCTAGGCTGAGAAGGGAGGAGCACTGGAACACTCCCTTTTAGCATGGTCAGTTAATTAGGTTTAAACAGCTCTGGAAACTCCACCCCTGATTTCTAAGGAAGGGGCCTGCAGCAAAGACCAGCAATATTTAAACATTTGCATTGTGAGGACAGAAATGAGATAACCTGAAAAACCCACAACTACTTCCCACACCACCTGGTTAGTCCTTGGATGGCATCACTGCAAAGGCACTTACGCTATAGGATGTCAGATAGCCATGCTTCTTTTTTTAATGAGAGAATTAGAAGGAACATTTGGCAGTGGACTTCCTGCCTCATGACTGCCTGCAGAGGAATATTTCTGCATCTTGTTAAAAAGATCATGATTAAGTCAACACCTGATTTATCCCAATCTCTTTTTTCCTATATTCCTATTCTCTCAGAGCTCTCATATGTGCTGATGCCTCTGAACGCTCTGAGCAGGGGCTCAGGTGGCCATGCCTGGAGTCAGAGCCCCAGCGCTGCTGGGGAGTGAAGGGGTGCCCATGCAAGGGGATCCTTGGATGACAGAGCCTTGGACCCCCAGCATGACAGAAAAGGGTTCTGCAGGTTCTCCAACAGACAGTAGCACAATAAACACCCCCAAACTTGTCTGCTATAACAAACACAGTTTTATTACAGAAAAGCTTCCAAATTGAAAATGATCAATGTGCTTTTAGGAGCCTGTGGAGACAGATCACCTGTACTCACTGAAAGAAGAAAGATGATTTTAGAAGCTACTGTTAGAATCTGCTCTCTTCTCCTCCCTTTTTAACCAAGGAAAAACATAAGAAAGATGGGCAGAAGGAAAACAATATCTCAGGAATTCCACAGCTTCCCTCTCCTGACAGCATTTTACCAAAATTATGCTACTGTTTGCCATTCCATTGTTTCTCCTTGTCACTGGGAGTTTAGGGTTTTCTATGTCCAGGTTATTAATGAAATACTAAGCAAAAGAACATGATTGTTCACGTCTCAGCCTACAGGGATCTAAATAGTGGTCAGACATTGACAGGATTTGCATCCAATGGCTCAGAGTCATACCACGGGCCACACAACCCCCATGCACTTGGGGCAAAACATACAGATCACAGACTCACAGCACAGTTTGGGCTGGAAGGGACCTTCAGAGGTCACCTAGTCCCACCCCTGACATGAGCAGGAACAAGGAGGGACCAAAGTTGGCCTTTCCCTCTCATTTTGCAAAAAGGTGTCTCTGAGCTGCCAGAAAACAGGTAATACAACATGAGCAGTTACACTGAACACTTACAGACAGATTGACCAGAGTGCTTTCAAAAGAACCCAGGGTCCACAGACTTCAGGTTCCAAGCTGCTGATCCAACCTAGCTGCTATTTAAGCCATTAAGTCTTAAACATAGGAAACAAACTATTCTTTTCCCCTTGGCAGCGGCATCTTCACGTTTGAAAGCTGTTGTCATATCAGCCTCCTCTGCTGTTATCATAAAATTTGTACCTAGGAGCCAAAAGGACAGGACAGACCAGAGCTTGGAATGCTGCCTCTGTACTTTTGCTGACTCATCTGTTCAGAAGTATGAGCAACCATTCTACAAGCAATATCACATTAGCACCAAAAGCTTCCCGAAGCTGATTCTCAGCCTACATTTACCTTCATAAATAAATGTAGAGAATCAAGTTGTTATCTTGTTATCAAACACCACATAAGGCTGGCCCAAAATAGCACTTTCTCCTTGCAAAGGGTTCCCACTGGTTCATTGTTCATTCATTCCTGTAGGAATAATCCATTCTGTTTGTATGAGTGTGCTGGAATGGCTTGAGGGGTGAGATGGATTCCTAAAGTGTCCAACCCTGTGTGATTCATAGTCAATGCTCTTGAGCAGGAACAGGCCAGGTGCTAATCCCTTCTGTTTTGTCTGCCGCAAAAAGCAGCATTTGACACATCAAGGGTTTGCACTGAATTTCTGTGGCAGATGTGTAGCCACCTCCAGCAGGACATGAGCTGTGCACACCTAGAGAGCCCAGTAGGACCAGTGAATGGTATGGTGAGCACCACGTCAAACATGCCATCAGCCTGCCTGCCTCCGGCATGAAATCTGCCCATCTCCACTGATCCTTGTTTAACTCAAAGGGTGTTTTAAAGGATGTGATTTTAATAAGCACACAGCTCAGACCAGGAATACTGTATTTCTTTCTCCTGAGTGATGAAGTGGGCACTTGGACTCTTTGCATTGATTTCTAATCTTCTATTTCATACTCTGACAGTGAGCCCTGGAAACCACGTTCTCTCAGCTGCTCTGTGAAGGTTTCTGTAAGTAAGAGCAGCTGAGGCTGGTCCGGCCAAAAGGGAGGACCCAAATATCAGAGTCCCAAACTTTATGCAGCCCACAGCTCTTCAGCCTGGCCAACCAGAGTAATAATCATAATAATAACAAGAACAATAATAGTCGTAATGAGAGAAGACATGTGCAGACTTTGATGCAAAGGAGCTCAAAGTGGAGCTCTGCTTCTCGGGGTGTAGGCAAGTTCCCCCTTGCCAGGGTGGGCAAAATGTTTGGGAGATGGGAAGTTAAAAGCACGTGGATCTACTAATAAGAAAGACCCACACACAGATCCACCCTCAGATCCACTCCTGAGCACACCTGGATTTTGTCTCATTCCCCACGTGCACCAGAGCCGTGGCTGGGCAGGAGCCTGCTCTTGGTTCCGAAGAGCCTGACTCCCAGGAAAGCCCCCAACACAGTCACACTGCTTTCCTCAAACAGGACAGGGATTGCAGTCCTTTCCCATTACACCTGGGTCGTGTTTCTGACAAGGAACACCTGTAATTAAAGTCACAAAAATCTTCTTTCCAGATGCAAAGGAGACCTTTATTATTTGTTACTATAAAGCAAAGGCTTCTAGTTTTTTTTTTTTCATTGCAGTCACTTTTGTTTCAGAGGTCACAAAACACACCCTTCTCTCCTTAAACATCAGCACTGGGGATTTAATTCCTGTGCATCCTGACGAACCGCATCCCTCACAGATGTCAATGCCTACTGCCTGCAGATCCTCTGACCAGGTCCCAGCCACCCTCACACCACCCGCTACTGTCATTCCTGTGGAGCCAGAAATATTCTTTAGACTCATCAGCTGCTGTGAAGCCAGAGCTGTAAAGTCAGATCTTTTCCTCCTTTAAATGTGACTGGCTATTTACTCCCTAACAATTCTGCTTCAGAGCTGATTTAGCATTTTTATTGGAATGTGAAAGCTCTTAAAAGAAGAAAAAAATCTAATCAGGCAGAAGAGATAGAAAACTTGCTGAATTTTTTCTCCCCCCTTTGCACCCCTTCAATCCTATCAAAAGCACATCTTCCATTCATTGCTTCCCCATGTCATTATGACAAGCAGCTACAAATCAATAGCAGCAGCAAAGGCAGCCCCGGCCCGCGCGCGCCCCGTGATAAAGATTCACTCTCAACCCCGATTTGCTAATAGCACATAATAGCAGCCATTGGCGCCCCGCATTAAATCATACATTTCACTCGGCGTTTATTATGGGATTTTTAAAACTCCTCACCAAATTGGATTTTCTCGATGGTCTCTAATTTCCACATTTATCATTTAACATTAAACTCCTCTATGGCGAGGGGGTTGGGAAATGGGGAAGGAAGAGAGGAGCCATGCAATTCTGTATTTTCCTCTTTCTTTTTTATGAAAACCCATAAATAATCCCAGGTATAGTTGCCATCAGCCCTGAAGTTTTATATATATAAAATACCAGAATTTAGGATAGAATAGCTTTGGGACTCAGCTTACCTGCATGCAGCCCTTATAAAGAAGAGGAAATTAAAGAGAGAGCCATAAGGAAACAGATTTTAAATAACAAATCCAATAAACAAAATAGTCAACAAAGTAAGTGGGTATGAAAAGCACTCGGGAAAATGACTGTGAATTTCCTCATTTGAAAGAGCTAGTAGCAAGGAAAGATGGACCAAAAAAATTTTAAAATCCTCAACAAAACATACATGAATAAAGCCTTATTGTCTCTTTTCAGTTCACAGAAAATTAATTTAGCAAATAAAGTGAAGACTTAACAACAGAGGAGCTTTGCCAAGGCAGAGAACAAGAATCCTGTGATCTGGGTGACCAGAGGACTGCATCAGAGGACAAGTGCTCAGGGAACTTTCCCCAGTCCATTCCAGTATCAGACACTTGTTCAGAGAACACACGTGACAGTCCCTGCTCTTACACCAAGCAGAGCTGCTCAGCTTGTGAGTATCAAGGCCCAGATCCTTCATCATCTTGGCCTTGAAAGAAGCATCCAGATCCAGCGCTACTGGAAGCACCCTCCATTCAGACATGAATTTGAGTCTGGCATGAACAAAGGCCATGACTCCTGAAACAGGAGGTGATGTGATAAAGGCATGGTGAATTAAGCTTTCAGTGCTTGTGATTTCCAGCCAGGAGACATGAACTCAATCAGCCTCTGTCCAACATCCAATTAGTACAATCACCTCAATTCACAAACTACTGAACAATTTAACCAGGACTCTGCTTAAAAGTGCTGGGAGATTTCTGTTCTGGCACATTTTGGTTTCAGTAAAGAGCTCTTAGAGATAAAATTCCTCACTTCAGCTGCTGAGGTAACCACATCACAGGCCACACTCATTGGAGCTCTGGGCCTTTTGCAGCTGCATCAATGTTGTTCTGAATCAAGCTGAATGCAGGGGCAGCAACTCTAATTATCTTCTCTTAAACTTATAGCACAACATTCCAGATCCTCTCCTTTGAACTGTTACCTGATCCCCTGAGCATTGGCAGCAGTAGCAAAGGCTGGCAGGTGTAAATGCTCCTGGGAATCAGTCACCTCTCACAAAGCCAAAGACCATCCCGGCATGGTTTTTCCCTCCTTGGAATGGCTAGTAGTTTTCAGGGAATACAACCGTTAGTTACTGAACCTGAGCATTGGCCACCATCAATTTAACAAGTCACAGAGTCTCTTATACCTTCACAGGAAGCAATGTGTGTCCCTCCTATCTACAGCCAGAACATGAACTTGGCCAATGCAAAATGGAATCACCCTTTACTTACTAGAGATATCTGTTCAAAATTAGAGCATCAGTCAATCTAGGAACACAGCAGAGGGAAAGAATGTCATACTTTAGGGTAAGAGCTTTTTTTACTTTAGTCATCCCACACAGTAAAGGACAAAGATTCCATAGACAAACATCTTGCTGCACAGCAAGTTTAAGGATGTGCTGGGGTCTCATTTCCTGTTTTTCCCTACTTTTCCTGTGGCATTGCCAATTCAGTTTGAGGCTTCCTGCTACCATTTCCTACTTCTTAGTTTCATTCAGGCACATGAGCAGTCCCTAGGTGCTGGTGAATACACACTTTCCAATGCCTCCCACTGTTCCTTACAGCTCCAGAATTCAAAACATCCCGTGGTTTATTGATCCACCTAACCACACTTTGCCACCAATCTTTGCATTCTTCCTGACTCATGCATCAGAGTGGAAAGTGTGTGACACATCACTTTCCAACTGACCTGAAGGGTTTTCACACCATGTAGTCACAATTCCCTGACAGCCACTCTTTCTCCTTCAGTTGGCATCTGATAGAAAAATATCCAGTATTACCAGAGTGATTCTGCAGTTCTTGAGCAAGCCAAGTGTGGTGGTGATGAGTGTGGTCAGACCCTGGCACACACTGCCCAGAGAAGCTCTGACCGCCCCATCCCTGGAAGTGTCCAAGGCCAGGCTGGATGGGGCTTGGAGCAACCTGGGACAGTGGAAGGTGTCCCTGCCCGGGGGCATCTTTAAATGCCCCTTCCAACTTAACCCAGTCTGTGATCCTGTGACTTTGGAACATAGTTGCTTCCATCCTGCCCCAAAGAGATCTACTTGTGGGGGGTGAATATCTGACAAAGAACAGTCAGTTATCTGTGGATGCCACGTTTAAGCCCGTGTCAGCAAGGTCTGCAGGACACCCTGGAATGAAAAGTCTTCTTAAGAGCAGTGTCACCCAAGCAGGGTTTCAACCATGGTCAGGAAATCACGTCCTGGGTTATCATGTTTGTGGTAAGAACATTCTCTGTTATAATCACCCAGATTTGGATATACATCTACAGGAGAAAAATCAATCCCTGCATGTGAAAACAAAAGCATGGATGTGCTCCCTTCTAGCTGAAAGGGGCTGCTGATGCACCAGGTCTAAGCTCTACCTGACCTGGCCTTGCACAGGTTCCCCCGGATCCTGCTGGGAGGGATCTCTGATCACTGCAACCTTTTCTCTGTAGGAATTACTTCCCCCATGACCCTTCCCAAACTGCAGTCTGTACAGCAGGTTGTCTGAAACTCATTTGTGCAAACACTTCACATTTAGAGATGATTATGTGTACAATAGTATCTCATGCATGCTTTGCGGTAATAAAACAGATCGAGTTTTTAAGTGATCTATCTGTGTGAAAAACTATAATAATAAAAAAAAGCCCAAAGGCTATGGCATTAATTAAATCCTTCAAAGCCCACATGGGCTGTTTCACTGGGACAGTGAACAAGCAGCTCAGTACCAGCAGTTTTTTGTTCAGACTTCAGGTCTTAAAACTACAGGAAACACATGACTGTTGTGTGAACACATGGATTGATTTATTGGTTTACAACAGGAAAAAAAAACAAACCCAAAATAAAAGTATCATAATTTGAATGGTCTCAAATCCAAAAGGCAAATGCCCAAAAGAACATAGGGTCAGCAAAACTGTAGGATGGCAAAAGCTCCATAAAGTTTATTTTTACCCCAGTAAATAAAAGGTTTTACTAAAACAAATCAAACAGGACTCACACAACTGGCTTCTTGGCTAGCAGATGGTTCTCCCAGCTTTGTGCTAGAGGGATGAGGCCCAGAGCCAGCTCTGCCAGGACCATCCCTTTTGGAACAAATGGACAAGATGACAGAAAACATCAGTTGTAGTATGTTTTCATTTTCCTACCTTATTGAGAACACACTGAAAAGTTTCTCCTTGCATCTTATTAAGAGACAAATTCTGACTCAAGCCCAGGAAGAGCCAGGTGTACCCATCCCACCAGTACCGATGGGATCCACCCCAGGTGTGTTTGGCCCAGATGGGGAGGCTGGAGGCTGGAAGGCTCACCAGCACAGAGCTCCCTCTCACGCAGAGCCTAGCACTGTGACACTTGGTGAATACTGATCGCTTTCCATGAGTGATCTCCAGCACTGAAGCTGAGCCTGTGAGCACTCAGCCACAGAGAGGCTAAAGGGATGCTGAGATCCTGCATCCTCTCCTGTGGGACCAGGACAGGGTAGCACTCATGGTGATGCACCTGGGCTCCAACCACGCCAGGACTTAGACACGGGGCACTCTCAGCATCATGGCCTCAGCATTGTAATTTGTTTCTTCCATTCTGTCAGTGCTCAAACTTGTTGACCTTTCAATCATTGTTGCCCTCTCTGTCCTCATCGTGGCTTTCAGGGAGGACAGCAGGTTTATTACAGGCCAATTGGGAGTGTTCTCAGTACAGTCATTTGTCCAAGGTAGTTCCTGAATCACTGTTCCTGATCAAACAGGATCAGGGAGCCAGGACTCAGGTTAAGTGGCATTCTTACTCCTGGAATGCTGAAGGCCGAACGGAGGCACATTAGCAGAGCTATGAACAAACGTCAGCAAATGGGCAGCAGCAGCAGCTCTGTGTACAGTGGGCTGCAGCTGGGGCAAACCTCGGTGCTAAACACAGTTATACTGAAATGTGAAAAGCTAAAGCAGTGTTTGTGTTTTCTGAGGAAGGTGAGAAGGCAAATGATGTAAGGAACAGTGGTAAAATGGGTGAGGGTCTGCCCAAGGGAGAGCTTCAGCAGGGCAGGATTTTATATTGATCAGCTGCCACCTTCCTAATATAAAGGAGGATTTTTCAGTATTATCCAGTGCTGAAGTTCTGGCACTGGAAGGCAGCAGTTCCATCATTCAAACAAAAGCTGCAGATGACCTCAAACAGCTTAAGACAGGTCTGCTTAAATCCATCCAGACCTGCTTCTGGCCAGTAAAAAACACAGATTCTCACTATAACAGTTTTGGGGTTTTCTGTTTTTAATTGTGTGAAGAGGTGCCAGGCACTAAAGCTGATGTGCGTTTCCACATGATAGATTGCAAACAAACAGGTATGAAAGGTCTCTTCCAAAAACTGTCACAGTGTTAATGCTGTGCCCACAACAAGCCCTGCCCAGCAGGCAGTGACCCTCTCTGACACTGCAGGAAGCCCCTCAGGCACCCCAAAGAGCAGCAGGGCCTGCCCAAGTCCTCCTGCAAGGTCCCAGGCAGTGCCAGGAGTGCCCAGAAGATGCTCTCACACTCTAGTAACACACAGATAGAAATGGGGACCTGCACCTTTCAAGTTCTCCAGCATTAAATCAGTGATGCAGAGCGGCAGTTGTATCAAGCTATTCTGCCAACATGAATCCTGGAGATACAGACCCAAACCAGCAAAGCTGATTAGTAGTGTGGGAGCTCCTTGCATGCTCCTCCAAAACACAATTAAAAGAGTTTTATTCTGAGTAACGAGAGTTAGAGGGTCAAAAGAGTTTCCATTTCAAAAGGCAGCAGGATACAAGCTAGCAGGAAGAGGAAAGCAATTTGCCCAGATTTTGTGCTAGAAATAGGTGGGTATTTAAGCTGCTGGGCTTCAATTTCTCACAAAAATTTTATCCCACCATTCCTAAGGAAAATAGGAAAATCAGTACAAAGACAAACCTTTCCAATATTGTGATAACAATAATCCTGCTTCTACCTGCAGCAAGTACAGGTTCTTCCACCTTGCTTCAACTTTGGGCTTCCCCATCAAGTCTTACAAAGAACCAATAAAAATCCTTTCAATTCTCTCAATTTTAAAATTTATTATTATTAAAAGAGAAAAAAAAAAGATTTAAAATTGCAGAGGAACCTCAGCAAACAGTCTTTCAACCAGCACTGGCTTTAAGGAGCCAAAAATGCAGTCTCCCATGGCAAAAATACAGAAATATTGTCCAGTGTCTGGCAGTCTGCAGTTCACCTTGTTCCACGGTTCTTTCTGTGGCCCAGTCTGGCTGCAGCCAGCTGCCTTTCTGCAGGCTCCAAGGAAGATTGCTTTTGGGAGATCTTCTATCTACATATTTTAACTGAATCAATGTGCAGAGTTTCTATGAAATGAGATGCTGCAGAGATGACAAAAACTGTGACAATTTCCTTGGTTAGAGACTAGAGGAGCAGAGCTGTTGGATTTCATAGAAACCAGCCAATAACAAATAATAATAAAAAAATCTTAAACATCAGTGAAAGCAGTGTGGAAGGTGACTTCATCTAAATCTGAATGGTGGACAGATCTCGCATTGTCGGCCTGATTTGGGATTTCCAGAAGTTACTTGGCTTTCCTCAGATCAGTGTGACCTTGTCTTCAGCTCTCTGAAGACATGGGAAAGGGGAGATCTTTCCTCAAACACTGCCAAAGCAACAGGCTGCTCACTCATTCCTGGCTTTTCTGCTAACATAAAGGTAGCAGCAGAGAAGGGATTTACTCCATAGGTTCTCTAAATACACCTATAGAAATAAAACAACCCTTTTCTGAATAAACCAATTTCCAAATATTTGTCATATTATGGGAACCCAAAGAAACATTATTTTTATATTAAAAATTTTTTTTTGATTCTAAGATGAAGCAGATTCCAGGTTTGTGGGGAAAAAAGACAAACTGCATTGGAATCTTGCATTCAAGCTTTTGTGTTCATCCCCTCTCCTGACCCCACAGAAAAGCTTTAGGAGCACAACTTGAAGGATGCTCATGTGCTTTTATAGTCAGTAAAAATAATTTTGTACATAATTAAGTCTTTTCTGATTAATGAAAAGCCTTTTTTAATAAGGAAAATACAGCCTAGTTAATATATTAGTAATCAGACCTGTCCATGAAAAAAAAAAGGGACAAGTATTACAATGGCTGTAGAAAATCCTGCGTATCTCCAGATTAGGAACAATAGGACAGTTCAGCGTCAGGCACTGCTGAGTTTTCTAATCAGATAAAACCTTTAGCAGTAGTTACATCACTGCAATTCCTTCGTTTAGTAGCAGGAAGGTGAAACCTGGGATATGTTTGCTCAGAAAAAAGAGCTTTTATTTTTCCTTTTTATGACAACATTTAAGAATTGTCATTGTTCCTAAACTCCTCAATCTACATACACATTCAAAATTACAAATGAATAATTTTATATACTTACATATATAATATTATATAAAAAGTATATTACTGCATTCAATATTGTATCTATTTAATGTACATTATTCTATTGCAGAACCTTTTATTGAGTAATTTTTATAGCACAGCATTATCTGATCCTGTGCTGTCTAGGATTAGCACTGTAAATATTCTAAAAGCCAAGGTGAAGTTGTTAGTGACAGTACAATGTCCTTACACTTGGTTTATAAACAAATGTTAATAAACTGAACATATCAATGCAATATTAATTGCTCACCTCACTCTGCACAGAATCACACACTCTTGTTCCTGCCACCAGGAATGGTTCACTCCCTGAATTTGGATGTCTCAGGTCTAAATGCTCATCTGTTTTTTAAGAAAACAACAGAATTTTAACTGGGCCTCAGAACTCCAGCTTTTGTCTGTACTGTGATTAGACATTAGTGATAGTGAGACTCCAAGCACTGGATTACTATTAATGCTTCCATATGACTGGAAACATTCCAAACCTGGAGACACAGGGACGTTGTGACTTACAGGCTTCATGCCCAAGTCTCCGAGCAGACTTTTCCCCTCTCTTGCACAGAACTGTTCCCCGTCTGGTCCAAGGGTTTGGTTGCTCTCTGCAGAACCACCTCCCACTCCTGAATCTAGCTTCTAGACATTTATGTTATGTGCTTCAGGGCAGTTTGCTGCTCTGTGAAACCCTGGTTCAAGGAACATCTCACACTCACTGGGGGATGCTAACTCGGAGAAAACCAGCAGTGTTTGCCACAAAGTAATCCTGTAGGGAGAATACTGCTTGGCTTAAATATTAATTTTATATATATTAAATGTATTATTTTATATATATTGTTATATATAACTTCATGTAATTGTTTCTCAAAATGCAGAATACATAAATCTATGTGCTGTCCTTTAAAGAACTGGCCTCCTAAAGCAAAGTTCCATGTCAGTAATGTGTATGAGCCTGTATCCACACTACAAAACAGCGACATTCTCAGCTGAGGCTGCAAACCCCCATCACTATGTCCTTTTCCTGAGCCTGTCAGCCCACCAAACCCACCTATTCTGCTGCTTCCCGGTGCCACCAGAGCCCTGCCACATGCAGTGCCAGAGCACAGCTGAACTCCGGTGTCATCCTTTGTTCCTGATTTCTTGGAATTCCTCAGCCGAAATGAGACAACCCAGGGTTTTTGTACTTCATTTCATAGAGCCTTCCCCTACCTCCCGTTCTGCAGCCTGCAACAATTGCTTTTCACATGCTTCCTTCCTCAGCCTGGTCCTTGGGAAAGAACAAGAGGCAAAATGTTTACAAGAGACAGACCGGCTGTGCCCTGCTGAGGGTTTGGTTGCAGCATTTCTGCTCCCAGCCTAACCAACATTGAAGCTCTCTAGAAGTTTCCATTTTTAATCATTCCAAATCAGCTTGTTTTCCAGACCAGCTAGTTGAGAACCCCTCATCCAGAGCATGTCAGTAGGGCAACGTGCTGGTTTTCACCCAGAGAGCAGAGCCCGTGATAAATAACACACAGAGCTCTGTGAGGATGAGTGTCCTCTACAGCTCACAGCCCACAGGCTTCATTATTGCATCGCCCATAATTCAATTCACCCTTCCTAAAAGGTCTCTTGCTGCACCCAACCCCCACCTCTGAAAACACGTCCCACTAATAATTCGCGATTAATGCCGTCAATTACCAACTCTCCCCCAGCCACTCTCCATCCCCTGATTGGGTCGGAATGGAAGGGAAGCAGCATCTAACCGGGGAGGAATAGAAGTAGGGGTAAAATAGCAATAAAAAGTAATTACATAAAAATGCTAAACATATTACATCTGTTAGTTTGCTGAGCCCAGTGGGCTTGACAATTCCAGATTTTTGCCTTTGTCTGCGCTCAGACAGACAAGAATAAGAGAAACAGGGAAAGGATCTTTCAATAAGATTATTAAATCAGTGCATGAAAAATAAGTCGTCATTACATTGCAAAAGGGAGAGAGTAACTCGCTGAAATGTCTTTCTGCAGCTTTGCCTTTGTGATCTGCAAGGTGCTGTGCTCCTGCTTACACTCTGTTGCCCTGGCAACATACTCCTGTAAAATAAAGATTATTAAAGCGCATATGATTATTTGGCCGCACAGTGAGTGAGGCGGCCGCTTCTGAAATTCCTTATCAGAGAAATTCAATTTTAGGCCAAATTGTGTTTTCACTGCCTCTCAGCTTCTCCCTCCCCCCCTGCAATACCAATAAAACCATCATCTCCTCAGCTGTACATGATATTTTGTCACTAACTCTTTCACGCCTTTCCTTTCCCATTCCAGGTTTTATTTTTACTCTGTCAAAGAAGAATGCTCTCCCCAATTTGTAGGCTTTTATTCCTTACAGGTTTTTTCTGGCAGCTTCAGCTCTTTCTCCCCTGCAGCAGCCAGCAGCCTTCTCACCCACTGTGGCAGCAGGAAGGGACTTTCCCCTCCAGCCCAGACCAGGGGCCAGGGCCACAACCCAGCTGGGAGCCCTGGAAGGTGAGGGATGAGCTCGCAGCTCATCCCTGGGGAGCTGCTGCCCAGCGCACGGAGATCCCGACCAGGTGTGTAAGGGGCCAGTTCAATCGGCCACAGCTCCCCCTGGCCCCGCTGAGGTGTTCCCCGGCTGACAAACAGCTCCTGCCAGCGCTGCCAGCTCGCCTGAAGCCCAGCGGTACCTCCGCCACACCCCAGAGCGGCGGCCCCGGGCACCGGCACCCGGTGTCTCTGCCCCGGCGCCACCAGACGCACCGCCGTGGCTCTGCCCTGCGCCCATCGCGGCGGCGGCCGCACGGGCGAGGCGCACGGACACGGCCGGGCACCCGCGGCTGCGGGGGGACTCCGGGCCGGGCCGGGCCGGGCGGGGGCGGCGCGGGGCCGCCGCAGCGCACCAGGGGGCGCTGCCGCCCCGCTGCCGCCGCGCGCCGCAGGGCGGTCCCGGAGCGCGCGGGGAGCCCGGCCGGGCGGGGCTGCTGAGGGGCGGTGCGGAGGCACCTCTGCGGGGACACCTCGTGTGCGGGGACAGCTCCTCTGCGGGGACACCTCGTGTGCGGGGACAGCTCCTCTGAGGGGCACCCCCGCTGCGGGAGCACCTACACGGGGGCACCTCCGCGGCCAGAGCGGGGCTGGCTCCACTCCCGGCCCGGGCAGCGGCCCCCTGCACAGCCCGGCGGCCTTTAGTAGCTCTTCTTGCCCCCGTACAGTTTAATTAAAAAACGGGCCAGTTTTGGCAGTCGGGCCCAGCTGGGAATTAAAAATAACACAGCGCATCACCGAGCCACAGCCCAGGCCCTCCCGCAGTGCGTGCGGGGTCCCAGCTGTCCACTCGCCTGTCTCCTGCACGCTGGGACTGAGATCCAAGATGAGCCCCGTTCACCAGGCACAAGGGATTCCGCTTCTTCAGATAGCATTAAAAAACTACACTGACTCCAGAAAGGAAATGAAATTGCTTCTTTTAATATTAAACTTGTAATTGTTCCTATTTTTCCTCGATATTTGATGACAGTGAACCAAAGCGACTGACAGCCTTTGTGCAACTCTTCGAGGGCGACTGCAGTGCGGCGAAGGAGGAGTGAAGATTTCTGAAGGAAGAACGGTGAAGATGAAAGCGAGCCTCAGAACTAACATGTGTGCTTTATTTTTTAAAGATGGAACAGAGAGGAGGCACAATTACCCCAGATTTAGAAGATCTTAGTTCAAGCCCTGACCTACTGGAGCTTTCCATACCTTGGCTTCTCCTCCCTGTCTTAAAATCAGGTAATAGCTGTTGCCTACCTGGTGGATAATTGCAGGGATAAATATCTCGGAGGCTCGTTGGTGCAACAGAAAAAATGCCTAATATTGGCAACACAAGGTACCCCAGATCTGGCCTCCAGTTTGCTTATAGTCAGCCGAAGATAGCTGTGACCAATAACAGGAACAGAATCAGAAAGGAGACCAAGAGGGGTAAGGGATTTCAACAGAAATAAGTTCACCAAGGCAACACCTGGAAATTGTTTTTTTGGGGGGTGGGGAGTGATCATCCACTATGTCCTTAATAAACACAGATACATTGCAGGAAAAAAACCCCCAAAAAACAAAGCAACAAAAAGTCGAGTCCAAGAAGCAGCACTAGGCAGGTTTATAAAATCCTCACAGACAGCATCATTCCCTGTACAACCAGGGCAGCTTCCCGGGCTCATTAGAGAAGTGTAAGTGGTTCCTGAATTCTATCCTCCCCAGCCAGTCCCCCTGCGTTATCTCTTACGACCGTTGCCTGAACTGAAACACCATTTTGGTCACTGAGATCACTTTTGGAGGGTGGTAGAAGCCTCGGTTTCCTCTACAAGAACAAACAGGCTCAGTTACAATCAATAGTGATTTTTGGACAGCCCCACACAGCTCAAGTTCTTCTCCTTTTAGAATGTAAAACACACAAAGGTCCCAGTTCCCAAGCACTAATGATTTAAAATAGCTCCTACAAATGGGCAAAAAAAGCATAAGAACAGTTACATCAATCAGACCAAAGGTCTACGCATTTTTTTAGTACTAGATTACCTGTTTGGGAGCACTTCTGGCTCACCTGCAGCAAATGACATCAGCAGTCATAGTTTCTAGGAGCAAGAAAGTCTTCTACAGAGTGGGGAACCCATAACATTGGAATAAGAGAATCTACAGGATTTTGGGGAAAGGGACAAGCAGTTGACTATAAATACCCTGAGCGCCTTTGTTTCTGGTGGCCCAGTTTTTGAAAGGACACAGGAAAACTGGAGACAGTGCAGAGTCATAAAAATTATCTGAGAACTGGAATAGCTGCCTGAGAATCAGACACTTAAGGAGCTCGATCTGTTTAGTTTATTAAAAAGATCAAGAGATGGTTTGATTACGATGTATAAGTACCTTCAAAGGGAGAAAATACCAGGTCCTAGAGGGCTCTTTAATCCAGCCAAGAAAGGCTTAACAAGAACCAATTGCTGGAAGCTGAAGCCAGACCAGCTTAAATTGGAAATCAGGCACAGTTTTATAGTGAGAATGATTAGACATTAAAAACCCTGCCCTATCAAAGGAGGGAGGATTTTTCATCTTTTAATATCTCCAAATCAAGACAGGATGCCTTTTAGTAAAGTAAGCTCGAGTTTAAAAAAAGGCTTAATGCAAGGGTAATTGAGCAATATTTAATGACTTATCATAGGCAAGGAAAACTCTAACATCTTAATTTGGAATGACAGCTCAAAGTTTGGCAGCATGTATCTTTGGCAAACAGGTATGCTGTCTGCACTGTGTGACGAAAACTGCTGAGACCTTACTGTGTTTTTTGCCTTGGAGAAAGATCAGATGGCAGGTGCCAATCAGAGATCCAGTAGTGTAAAATCCGACACAATTTTTCCATAGTTAGCACATTCCATGTCCTGCAAAGGCCTCCCCTGGGCAGAGCCATGGCTGTGGCACTATGAATGAGTCTGCTGAAGCCCTGGGCCACGTATATGAAGCCATAATAAAGACTATAAATTAATGTTCTGAATGATCAGACTGTGGCTGCAGTTACCAGCTACAGCTGAAAATGGGACACCAGCCCATGAGTGGAACCATCTACATTTATGCCCTTTGCTGGGGACAGATGTTCCAGGACTTGTGGTTGCCTGACTGTCCATGGATGCTCCATGAGAGCAGATGGATACAGAGAACCAGGCTGGACCCAGAAAAGAGACAGGAACCAGGGAGAGAAGGCAGGATTGATAATGGTATTTAACTACACAGCAGTTGTGGATTTACATAAGGCTAAAATACACCCCAGCATACATGAGAAAGCGTTCAAGCACCTACAACACGAGGGAGCACAGACCTTCCCAGTAGCATCGCCCAGGGTTTTTTCATTACTTGTCATTACTTTGTATCATATTCCCTCTTCAAAGGTTATCATCGGTCTTTAGGATTCTCTTTGTGGAAGATCTTTGTCATCATCCTCATCCTCCTCTGAACATCTAGATCAGGGGCTCCAAACTTTTTTGATTGTGCACCTGATCAGTAAAAAAATTTTGAGTGTGCACACCAATGTATGTGTATTTATCTATAAATGATCTCCACATACTACTGTATTATATACTTTATAAAACATACACAAAAATAGACATTTACAAAGGACAAGGATGAAATAAACACTATTTTAAATTTTTTAAATTTATTAACTGCAAAAAAAAATTTTTCTTCCTGTGCCCTAATAGATTGTCTTGTACATCCCACCATGGAGATCACTGATCTAGATCCAGAAGGCACCTTTCAAAGACAACCAACCTTCTAAATTCCTCTAAACAATTCTGTGCCTCAGATTCCCTGAATGGAAAGTGGCAAATTACTGAAGGCTGAGCCTTGGTGACATGACACAAGGGAACTGCCAATATTTGCATTCATAAGGATTTAAAACGGGGCAAAAGCTGACCAGCCACTACCACCCAGAAAGTTCCTAGGAGCTGAACAGTGTAGCCATGATCTCAGGTAAGAATCTAAACAAAACCTGCTGTCACAACAGGAGTGCTGACCCCAAAATCTGTGGTGAAGCCAATTGTGGAGAGAGGCTCAATAAACTCTGAAGTTCTTTAGTGCTGAGCATGATATAAGACATGGAGCAGTGCCAGAGAAACACTTGGTGCTGGATGCCAAACCAGCCGTCTGCCTCAGCTCTGGCAGTGTCCGACTCCTGAGAGCAAGTTGCTGAAGGTGAAAACAAGTAGGACTCCTTCCAAGTCTATCACTTAGGCTTATCACCAGATGAGAGCCAGAGTTCTCTGGCACAGTGTCAGGCAACCAGAATCAACACTCCTGAGTTTCTGAAGTGATCCCTGGAGTCTGGGAGCCCTCTGGGCAGGTACCTGGGAGACAGACAGTAAGATCAAAATGTTCTGTCCCCAGTTTCTATATGGAACCCTCTGGTTCTAGGGACACTCATGGGGTGAAGGAGCATGTTTCTATGCTATCGTTTATGAAGACTCTTTGCCTCTTTACTACAAGATTCATTCAGAACTTTAGCTGAGAGAAGCCAAGGCACAACCAAGGCACACTTGCTCAGTGACTGCCCACCTGCATTCACACACCAGGACAGAACCTGCCTCTCCGACTTTGAGAGAAAACTTTGAAATACGTCTGTGTTATGCCACAGTCTCAAGAGTCTGCAATATTTGTTGGGCATGTGACAATTTCCTTTGCAGGGCTGAAGTGTTCTACACCTTCTAATCCAATTTCGGTTGACTCAGTCAATGGACTTTTCATCATTTCCTTCATATTCCCATCATGATGGGTCTCATAAATCTTGCTAATGGAGGATATTACCTGATATCTGAGATACATTTTCCTTCTTGCATTATGATCACAATACATTTCATTTGCATTCCTTAGGCCCTGTCCAAGGCAATTCTTCTCCATGGTTTCTGTTTATGCTCTTCATGTGCTTGTGGACAAGTACAACACTCTTCATTTATTTTGCGAAGTTAAACACATCTAATTCTTTTCATATTTCTTCATAAATCATTACTTCCAGCCCTTAAACACACTTCTACTCAGAAAAGTTATTTTAGAAATGGTGTTGCCTGGGATCCACATTTGCTACTCTCCCAGCAACTGTTACATCATTTTTCTAACTGCCTGTGCTTTGCACTAATTCAACAATTTATTTTTTTTTGTCTGGGTGCTCTACAGAGCAGCATGGGGAAAATCTTAGGCTTTCAGTGTCAATCTTACATATTTTCACATCATTCAGCTCCTTCTGAATTCACTTTTGCCATCTTGCATGCAGAAATTAATAAAAAATTATTGAGAAATTTACATCCAATTTGATGGAATTCTGCAACACTGTCACTGTCACTCTTCTCAAATACAATATAATCCTTGATCAGAAGTTACTGATAAAAATCTTCTATTTATTTTAGGCACCTACTATGTATTCCATGTTTAAAAATACCTCTCCCTGTAAGTGCAAACCTCGTATTCTTTAATGCAATACTGGTATCCTGACGCTTCCCAGGGCATTCACGTTCCTGTGGCTGAATAGACATTAGCTCTGTCAAAGATTCACCAGCAGAATAAATCCAATCTGGTTGATTCAAACTTACAGGAATAACACACCTTAAACAAGAAGTTATTTTACTTCTTTAGGTACGCAGAGTCATCCACACTTACTAAAGAGTCCAGAACAAGCATCCAGGCAGCTCTGTCTTGGAGCAGGAGGTACCTCATGACAGACATGCTTCCAAGCATAGGAGCTTTTTAGTGAATATGCTTCACACATCACGAGCCAGAAAAATTCGGACAATATTTTAGCATGTACTGAGCAATACTGACTCGAATCCCTTTTCTGAAAGGAGAAAAAGGAAAAGGAGTTCCTCACATGGATTCTGCAATCCCTCACTATCCCAGCAGTTTATTATCTTCCAAATTCTGAATGTTTTGCAAAAAAAAAATACTAATTAATTTCTTTTACATAAAGGACACATACATGGAACTGGTTGTCTATTTACAGTCCTCCTTTCCAAGTGTTCTATTAACATCCCACATTGTGAAATGTTTCCATTACTCACAGATACCTTGTGCTGTTGTGTTTTCCCCTTTGTCAAGGCCCATTTATGAAATCAGTTCAGGGATCATCCATTTTAGATTCCTGAGTGACTGTCTGTTTAGTAATGATTTCTTTATTCTCTCCACCCCATGTACACCATAAGCCATTTCTTATTTCCTTTTAGAATTTACTCAGCCTTTTTGATTACTCTCCCTCTCTTTACATCGTAAATAATCCTCAATATTCTGATTTTTGCCCTATTTCCTTTCATCATTTCAAGTAAAGGAGACTTTGTACCATCAAATCTTTGAGCTACATCAATCACCTCTTCTGTCTTGTATCTTCCTTTATCAGATGAATTAGTTGTGATGTGCTTATGATATATTTAAATTCTTGCCTGTTTCTCTCTCTACTTGTATTTGCTTTTTTAAAAAATATTTCTTGCACCCATTTCTCTGACACTAGTTGCTTAGTTCCTTGAAATTTATCAGAATTTTTAAGAATCTGATATTTCCTGTTATGCGCAACTTACACACACAGTGAATTCAAGGATTTACAACTTCAAAGCTGACACAGAGCTGCTCTTTCTGTGCTCAGACCCCACTGAGCTCGAAGCTGCAGCTCTGACAGGGAAATTCTCCCTTCTTTCATTCCCTTTCACAAATTTCCCAGCCAAGGAGATCGGTGATGTTCTACTTCCATGTTATTGTTCTGAGCAATTACTCCAAAGATCCTACTGATACAGATTTGAAAGAGTGAGAAAAACAAGAAATACCCTTTAATTACCAAGGACAAAATGAGTACCAACACTTCAGCTGAGGATGAAAGGGATTGTTTAATGTTCCACCTCAAATTCCTCATCCAACATTGAAGTTTCCACTAAATTCTGAGGAACTCAGGGCCAAGAAGAGTCTGCCCTGCTTCAGATCATCTTAAGCATGGTTTGTCTGTCTCCACGCAGTGAAATGTGTGCCCTGTGCTTCCAGGGATTCCTCAGGAATGTGCTATCATGTCTTATCAACACACAGTACTTACCAAGTGTTGATGCAAAAAGCCCAAAGGAACATGTGCAAACCAACTTCAGAAGAAGAAATCATGAGGAGGACCTGAGGGAGTTTATATAGACACCAGGAGTAAAATTTGGTTATTAGAAACACTCTTGTAATGCTGAACACATCCCAGCGACCAGCAAAATCCGCCATGCATTTGTAAAGGGACAAAAGAGCATAAAGGCAATATAGTGCAGACTCTGAGAAGGTCTCTGCCAGAAGACTGAGCAAGTCAGAAAATACTGTCAGGTGAATTGGATACCTTCAGTTCAATTTACCAGAAATACAGCACCACAGCATGTTGGGATGGCAGGAATAGGTGTGAGAAGGGTTTTGTAAGATAAATGTATTTGCAGTGCCACACTCCCTTGTACTTGTGCTCAGGGTGGTGTTTTTATTAACAAATTATTCAGTATTTTGAGTCACAGACAAATCGTTTATTAGCTGATTAAAACCAAAAAAACTTTTGCAAATTTAAATAAATTACAAAACTAAAAATAAAAAGAAAGGTTGTAGTTATTTATCGTGCCAAGTAACCAGCTCCCATCCTGCTTGCTGCTGAGTTTTGCTCAGGGAGGATGACTGTAGGCTTTGGCAGGCTCCTAACTCATATAGGAAGACCCAAAAAACCAGTTAAGGACTCCTCATGAACATTCTGACTGTTCTTGTAAGAATTAAAAAAGAAAAAGAAAAAGAAAAAACCAGAAAACTCTACCAGCTGAAGCTGAGATGATGCACATAAAAGAAGAGAACAAGACACTCCAAGAAGTGGGCTGTATAATTTCCCACAGTAAAATCTGTACATGGAGAGCAAAGCTATGATAAAAAAGTATCCAAGTTGCAGTTTATTGTGCCTCAGTGATATCCAGAGGAAATCTGCTTAGTCTGCAACTAATTTTCCCACCTCCTAGCTATGAAAATCTGAAACTAATTCTGTGTTCTCTGGCCACTCATAATACAGCCTCTACAATCAAAACATAATTAACAACATTGCTGCTGCTGCTAATGAATAAGCTAGAAAAGAATCGACCTCACTCTTATCTAATGTTAATTTTCCAAGGAGAAAGGGAGAAAGAAAGGCAAGGATGACAAAATAATATTTTGAGGTCAAAGCAAGCAATTGCAATTCCATTCCATAAGGCCATTACTTTCTGAGCAGTGATTACCAAAGGAGCCTCACCAGGTTAAAAAAAAAAAGTTCCATCTACATTTCAGACCTTCCTGGTTCTGAACTTGACAAACAGATATTACCAACACTTTCATGCTGGCTGGAGCCTTTCCCAGCTGCATGCATGAACAGATCATCACAGGCAGCCCAACACCTAAAAAGACCTTTGAAAATATTTCCTATTCGTGCTCAGACCCTTTTTTTCTAAATGGAATAGCAACTACAGGAAACTGTAGATCCTTTCCCCATTTTGTCCATGACTTCTTCCTCAGTACTGTCTATGAATGCAACCTCTCCCGTCCCACCACAATCCAAAATTCAAAGCACAAAAAACCCAAAAGCAAAATATATTCCCCCTACTCTTCTCCCCCAGACCAGCACAAGCCATTCTTAATATCAGGTCAACAGCAACACAAGAAAAACTTTTCAATATTAATTTTTTAAGTTAGTCCAATTAAAGATAACACCTTCAATCTCCCTTATGCTGCATTTTCCAAACATTTGAAAACATTCAGTACAAAATGCTGATCATGAAAGAAGCTGAAAGCTGCTGAGCTCTGCCAGGACGAAAAACTTTGTCCCTAGGGAACTGGCCAGCAATCGGACACGTGATGCAGCAAGTTACACCAACCTCTGTCCTATTCCAAGAGCTTCCTTTAATCCAATTGTTTAGATACAGCTTGATATTATTATCCCAGATCTCATTACTACATTGCAGAGAGCAGTCTGTAAGTCCTGAATCGAGAATAAAGAACTGCAAAATAGTAATTTCTAATCCTGGCTACATCAAAAAATCTCTGCTAACAACAAGGCATCTTTGCTAGGAGTGAGGGGCAGACAAAGATGATGGGAAAAACAAGGCTGATGTACTATCAAGAAACTACCAAAAAAGGAAAGTTCAAAGCTCGTCTCCTCCCCCCAACTTTTAAAATGTAGTTTGGAAACACCTACACTTTCACAGGAAAGCCAGGGCAAACCCTCGTCAGAGACCCAGCCATGCTATGGAACAACTAACATGCCCTCCATCTCCAATGGGCTCATAATTTTGTGTTGTCCCCAGATTATCAAATTACATTTCTCACTCTTGAAGCCCTGTCCAGAGCTATCTTCCATCTCTCCAGTTTGAAGAACCAGCTCAGTATTGTCTCTTCCTGAATAATTTGAGTTGGAATCAAATTTAGCATGGCAGCAGCAGATGACACCATCATATGAGTGCAATAGCACCTGTGCACCTATTCTTTGAAATCACCATTTCATATGGTTATTTCTCACCATGTGACTCTCAGGCCACAGGAAGTGTGGCACAAAAATGTATTTATGATTTTTGCCTTTACAATGAGTTTCTTAAATTCTACTAGAAGTTGTTAAGAAATATTTCCTTTTCTTTTTGTAAACCGACTGTCCTTTGTTGGTTCTTGCATTTAGAATAAGCATCAACAACAGTTTCACATTCCTCACGTGCCACGATCTGCTCTCCCTATGACACTGAAATGAGCACGGGAGCCTCTCCCCACACTCAATGTTATTGGGTGGAGTGTGTCAACAACTTCCAGTTCCACTCTGCAAAAACCTCTGATAAAAACTTGGAACTCTGAGGATGAGAAGAAAAGAAGATAAATATACACACACAAAATAAACAGTGGGTGTAATTATTTGCAAGGCTGCTACTGCATTGAACTATGTTGATTTTGAGGGCTGCTATTATGATAAGCCTTGGTTATAGTCCTCTCAAAAGTGGCAACAGGCTGTCATGACATCCAGCATGGAAACTGATGTTGATGCTTGGCATCCAAGCAGTTCCACCAACCCAGACTGGTGGCCAGTATTCCTCAATTGCTGAAACAGTGATTTAGCTCCCAGTAGCATACTTAGTCAATTATTTCCTCTTCCTCTTAATAGATCTTTTTTTTTTTGTATTTGTTTAAATTCTAGGCAGCAAGAATGAGAAATCTTGTAATCTTCTTCCTGAAGAGCCTCACATACTGAGCACTGCTAAATATTTGGCAAGATAAATGACAGAGCTGCTCTAAAGGAGTCATGTATTCTAGAAATAAAAAAAGATACATCTGTTGTCTCTTTTGTCAATGTGAAAGGTGAGCCACGTAAAACATGGGATGGCAAAATACTGAGGAATGACAGAAGACATGCCCATGTTAATTCAGGTGTAAGGTTAACCCATTTCTTTTCATTTCTGAGGATCTGACATGCTTCGTTTTTCAGGAGGAGGTGCAGGAGACCAAAGTAAAGGTTATTAGATCTTGCTGGTCTGAAATCTAGGGGAAAAAAAGATACCTCAGCTTTGCACACAGGTATTGTTGGGTTTGACTCTGTTGGGGACTCAGACACAACCTGGGAGGCTCAGACGCCTGTCAGTGTCCATCAGAACATTCAACCTTTGCAGCCAAGTTTATAGAGGTGTTCCACAGCACCACTAGCCCTCTGGCCACTGAAAAGGCCATGACTTTCAAGTCACACCCTCCTGGGGACTACACTCAAAAAGTGCTGCACAGGACCCCACAGAGTCTTAGCAAAGTGATGGATCAGGAGAGCCAGAACCTGAAATTTTATGTCCCAGAAGCTGTTACAGTGGGGATTCTGTAACACGATGTATCAAACAAGGAGGCCCGTGGGAAAGAAATATATATGGACCGATTCTTGATAGATGTTTCAGAGATGTTTATTTCTCCAGCCGCATCTGGGATCTGCCGAGGAACTGTCACAGTCACGGGACCCGAGGGTCCCTGCCCACACAGGGAACACAAAACAAACAGTGGGGAACGAGGCTGACCAGGGCCAGGGACCCCAACAAGAAGCAGCATGAACAGATGGTTGAAGACTTTCATTAGCAGAGATCAAGTAGGGACACCTCCCTCACTGTTGAAATGGTGCTGCACACCAGAGTATTCCATTAGCCCTCCCAGGTGGGAAAAAAGTACTTTTTTCTCCTCAATAAAAGAACAAAGACCATTGATTTTTCTGTTTATAGAGCACAGGCAAAACCAAAGTCCTCCTTCTCTAGTACTTGTTTGAGATACACTGTGTGGTTGGGTTTTTATAGATGAAAATACTGCATTTCAAGCTGTGAAGCCAGAGAGTTCTCCAGCTTTCACCCGTGTCACTGCAGTGGCTGAAGCAGGGACGGATTCTGAGGGACAGAAACTTCTTTTCTGGAAGAGGAGGAGGGTAGGCACCTGACACAACTTTCAAGTGAAAGAAAGAGGCTGCAAGACTTTAACACTATCTGATTTACATTATTATTTACACTACTTTACATTTAAAATACAAAACCATAATATTTCAGCTCTTTCTTGGATGCACATTGTAGCATGCTGACTGACCACTCCATCCCTTTGCAAAGGGTGGCACAGACACTTCATAAATGTTTACTCCAGTATTAAATATTTTTGGTTCAGTTTGCATATGACTCACTAGTAGGCTCCCAAGTTTGCCTGGATTATTTGTTACATTTATGGAAAAGTACACATGCACACATACTAAATTCACTTAAAAAGCAAGGATCCTGGAAGACTCCTATTCAGTAAACAGGAATGCCAATATCCTCCATGCTAACAGCCCTGACTGAAGTAGTTTACTTAAGAGGAGGAATTAACTCCAGGGCAGTTATTCTGTTGAATGTCAATAGACAGCAGCACTGAGAAACCTTTTTTTTCCCCCTTTTTTTTTTTTTTGCTGTTGGTTTGGGAAAAGGAATCTTTGAAAGCAGAAGACAGCAAAGAATAAAACTAAACACACCAGTCATCAGTGTATGAATTCTAATAGCAATTATTAAAGATAATTCTAATGTTTGTCTCCCAGAACATGGACTTTTTACAGAAGAAACAGAACAGGAATATGCACTTCAGACTCAGCACCCTCTGCCTTGCCCAGTGCATATAATGGGATGGGGCACACACTTCGGCCTGAGCAAGTCTCCACTGATTTTTCTGCCAGCGTACTGTCCCTCAGGAAAAGGCATTGTGGGGGAGGTGGGGGAAGACCCTCAAGCATTTCTCCCCTCAAATTATCTCAGTCATTTCATTTTGCAGACATATAATGATGAAAGTGTTTAGCCTCAAGAGGGGCTGGGTTGCACAGCCATGATTGTGATCATGGCCATCTCTGGCAGTATTTGTCAGGCACTCCCTGTAACACCCTCAGCACAGGGAAAAGATCTGTAAACGAGTGGAAAGTGCCCAGGGGTTCACTGGCACACACGAGGGGAGGCAGAACAGGATCCCAGTATGCATGGAGACAGTCATCACAAAAACAAACATCCAAGTAGTAAAAATATTCTGAACTACTTCAGCTAAATATTTCAGTGTAACATTTACAGTGCTATCTACTAAGTTAGAGCTTCTGCATAGAGTACTCTGCACTTTATTGTGTATTTCTATATGAATTTAATATTAATTTCTCATTGAGTTTTAAATCAAACTAGGAAACACCAATTCTTTCCCATTAGTACTTTGGTGAAGTATTTTGAATTTTTTGCTGTACTATTTAGTTGCATCTGTTGATGTTTCTTTCCTTATCACTTCATCCCTCCAAGCTTGCCAGTATTCCTCCCTTGCCATCCCATGTTAATCAGTCAGTTATCACTGCTACCCAACATCTGTCCACACTAAACAATGGAAGAAATGAGGGGGGGAAGGTACTGGGGCAGCTGTGAAACACGGAAAGAACCTTCAAATAAAGCGAAGGGTGTTATAGTGAAAAGCTTTTTCCATGTACGTAGAACAGAAAAAGTGGAAGTAGGTATGAACTGTAGTAAGGGAGACTTAGATTAATAAAGGAAACCCCCTCTCTCAAATAGAAAACATAATTAAGGACTGGAATACATTTCTGTAAGGATATCAATCGTCTCCAGAGACGGAGGAACCTTTTATGCTCCTTCCGAGACATAAATCCAGAGATAAATCCTTGACATCCTTTTCCCTTACCTTTCAGATCGTTCTTTACCATAATCTTGCAAGATAACCAAGTTTGATTTTTTCATTTAACAAATGCTGTAGAGTTACTAAATCTTTTGGTATAAGAAATTGCTTGTCTAAGGGACACCAGTGCTCCATAAAAGCTGACAGCCTGTCTACAAGGGCTGCCAGCAACAGTGTGGGGAGAAGCAGCTTTGTCTGAGGCACTTGCAGAATAATCTGTCTCCTTGTGCCCTCCTAGACTCCAGCCACTGGAGTCAGGAAGAATGGCAAACTTCACAAAACTGTATTAAAGGAAACCATCAGAACTTACGATTTTCTTGATATTGTATCTCTGAATCTTACCATATTGTTCAGCTGAATAAAATCCTAAAGGCTGATTTTAAATTGGTTGAGAAGATTTACATTTATTAGCTTTAGTCTTGAGTTTTGAGTTGTATCAAGTGCTTTTCTACTTCTGGATATAACAAAGACCAAATAGGAATCTCTCATATATTGTATTTTTGTGCACTAATGATCTTTCAAGCAAGCTCCAGTTGCTTTGGCAGCTTACGGCATGATTTATCTGTGCAGAGAATTCTCCTGTTCAGTGGGACACAGAGAGGTTCTACTGCAAATTCTTTTAGAGGAATTTCAGAATAGGCAATGGAGATCAGTATCTGATCTGATATTTCAGCACTGTGGTAGTTAAAACAGTGTGAGAAAAACAACATTGTTTTGCACTTTGAAACCTGTTTCTAATCAGCTGAGCTACTCCTATGGGGTCAAATAAAAATGATTAGCTTATTAAAAGCATAGTTTTGCTATTTAATAAGCAAAAATGATTGAAAATTCTGTTCCAGATCCTGATAATTTTAGTGTTTCTAGTTAAGCCTACAAAATTGCATTCATTATTAGTGTCTAGATTCATTAACAATTCAATTTATAGATATTAATGCTTATAATGCATGCTTCACTTGCCAAAACTTGAAGAGAAATTGTTTCAATTAGCTTTCATGGATCATGGATCCTACTGGCTGGGTATTTTTAGACAAAAGATACAAACACATCCCCAAGCAATGCTAATGCACAGCTGGGATCTGTATGGAAGGTCAGCTAACAGTTTAAAAGGAAAACCAGTAAATAAATTTTACATAGAACTGTGGGACAGGAACAGAATCAATCAAATATTTGCAGGTCACACCCTTCCTCTTAAAAACACCACAATTCCCTGGTGTGGTTTTTAAAAAATAAGCCATAAGATATAAACTAGTGACTGAGTTAAGGGATATTTGTCAGACTGTGACGAAGCATGCCAGGTATGCATGGGCCCAAGGCAAACTGCTCCCTTCTCATTCAAACTACGTAATTAAAGTCAGCAGCGATGCACCAGGGTAGCCATTTGAGAGGATTGTAACCAAGAAGAGAACTGTGATCAACACTTTTTCTTCTTCCTTTAGGTCCGTTACAGTCAGGGAGAACAACCCAACATCAACACAAACAAATTTGTGCTACCCCTGCATACTAAAACCCCACAAGAGGACAGAAGGGAATGCCGAGTAGCTGGCCAGGTGGCAAGCTCAGGGACAATGTGCCCACTGCTGTCCCAGTGAGAGCAGGAGGCTTGGGGGTAGCAAAGCTGTCACCAGTGTCACGTTGATGCCGCAGCAGGAGCTGAGCCCTGCCAGGCTCTGAGCGATTGCATCACTGTGCAGGACCCAAGGGGGGCACGCAGCCATGAGAGCCGCGAGTTCAACTGAGCACTGAAAGGACACGCAGCCAGGATCGCTCAGGTCCACAGCCTGGATCTTATTAATATTAAAAAGTTACTATAAAACACTGGCCTTTGATACTGCCAGTATTGGATTACTGTTCTTTCTCCTCTGCTGAGCATTGGAAACACCAGTTGGAAAGTGCTGGGATTTAATGCAGCTAATATGTGGATGGTATCCTGAGGTGCATGTGGTGTCTCTGAAGTCAGTGCAAGTCCCCATAGACTGAGAGTTGACTGGCTGTTTCTGCTTCCTGAGACCTGGCACAAGAATGTCAGCCGAGCTGAGCTGAAGCCCACAGTCCATGCCTGCTCACAGCACCATGGCTTCTCTCCCATCTGCACATCTGTCTCTGAGATTCAAAGAAAACTGGTGTTTCTGCAAACAAATAACTTCAGTTTGTGGCTCTCCGCTGAGAACAAGGTACACTAGATTCCGGGAATATTGAAGATGCTCAGTATTTATCCAAGCAGCCTAACCAACCATTCTTCCAAAAAGCTGGTCATTGTTTCAGAAGTGTCTATACTATACAAATCAGTCAAGCTATTTCTCTTGAGTTGGCTTATTTTTGGAGAGCAGAGCTCTGGAGGGTGCTGACCACAGAGGTGTCTTACAGGCATTTCACTGCTGGGCTTGAGCATATCAACTAGGGCAGTAGTCAGGCCCACACTAAATTCTTTGCCAGTGACATGAGAGCTTGTGCTCAGCTGGAATTTCTCTGCAGAGAAGAGCAATTAAGAAAAAGATTTAGAGAAGTAACACCAGGCCTGAAGTTGGCTGGAGCCCAGTCTGTAGAGCAGCAGCATTAGCATGGACCCACTGCCACTCAAGGCAGCTTCGGGGCCAGCAAACACAGAGGTACATCTTGCTAAATAAACACTTTTGGGGAGTTAGGACTTAAGCCAGGGTAACCTTGTTATAACTCAGTGAAGGCAAAAACAAATTATCTATCTTCCAGTTTGGCTTTATCCTAAATTTGGTACCAGGGAATAGATCATGCTTATACTTTGGCAAAGCAGACAGGATGAAGAAGCTGCATGGCCACTTGCATTTACACCCAGTCTATTGCAGGCCCCAGAATTAATATAGAAAAGTCATCTAAATAACTGTTTTTAATGACATGATGCATCTTCAACTGCACCAAGCTCACATAAGCTCACAGACCTTAACCTGCACTATCCATGTTCCCAAATTCATTAATTCAAGACTACAAATATTGAACAATATTTGAAAAGAGTCAACTAATTTAGTAAGAAAAAAATGCCTCAGAAGCCTATCAGCAATCCAGTGGCAATGTGAGCCTGACTGCCAGCAGCTGTGGTCAGCCATGGGGTCATTAGCAGCACTTGCAGTACTGATTGAGACCATCATTCATTTGGTTTCAAAAGCCCAGAGACCTGACTTCCCTTGCCATAGAGAAGAGAGAGCAAACATATTCCAATTATGAGAGAATGCTGTCCGTTACCTCTCCCACTTCCTATGAACATGCTTCCAGACCTTTTCTACCAGCCTCTGAACACCTTGGCTATTCCACTGAGTCACAGAACAGCCCAGGCTGGAAGAGACCTCGGTAGACCTTTCATGGGCAAAGGAGCCCAGATAAATTTATCTCACACTGTTCAGAAGCATCTTGAAACCCTCCAGTAGTAGAGACTCCACCACATTCCTGGGAGTGTATTGGCTGTCCCTACTCCCAAGGACCCCCACTTCTGAACTCTTATGATGGGCAGACAAAGATTGAAATCTGGCACATTAGGACTAGCTCCCATATTTAGGGTTTTGAACATCAATGACACCACAGAGTCTGCCTGGAAATCAAGTAAATGGATAAATAGGCTCAGAAAGGAAAAGGACTCTCTACTGTTGGGTTTTGTTTAAGTTCAGCATTTTTGCAGTTTTATAGGTTGTGCAGTCATATAGCCAGATGAATGCTGAAAACAGGAAAAAAAAAAAGAAGAGACAAGGGAGCCTGATTGGGTTTTTTAATTAAAAAAACCCCAAAACCCTCCACCCTTTCCCAAAACAAGTCCAGCCAAGATTGCCAAAGGTGTGTACAAATGCTCCACAAACACTAAGGAAGCATATGGAGTATTCCCTGGCATCCTGTGTTGAGAAAACCAGGGTGTGTCAATCCAACTCTTAAGTAATTGGGCTGCCATGTTCTGACTTTGCTTCTGTTTCCAGATGTTCTTCAGATGGCTTCAAGATGTTGGTCAATCCACAGCCCATTTCAGTTCTCTGGTCCTGCAGTAACTGAGCTGGGCTCTGCTTGTGACAGCAACTACCTAGCTCTACTCGTCCCACCCTGAGCCGATGGGGAACCAGCACATGTGCTGTCACTGGTAAACACCAGAAACAGAATAAAAGCAAACAAAACATTAGGAACTTTTATTACGAGGAGCTAGTCCTGCTCTCTCAGAGATCCTGGAATAAGCTTCTTCCACTCCACCAGCATAATCCCAGGCTTGTCTAGTTCTCATACAGTATCACACTGTCACCAGCAATTCCATTTCACCAGCCAGCTCACAATGTAGAGAATAGAGAATCAGAATTTTCCAGTATTCAAAAAAACCCAAACTTCAACAACCTAAAACACTGTGACACTTGAAGGGAATGACCATGGCTAGAAGGTGATCCCAGATGCCCACCCCATCAGAAAATGGATTTGTGTTCTCCAGTCATGCACTTGAAAAATCAGTCTGGAATCTGACGCTACTACAGCTTGATGCAAGACACTGCAAGCCTCAAGTTCCCTTTATGTTAGGATGCAAGTTTCTCCTTGGGGTATCTACAGCTTTATTTGTATTTATCATCTCCAAACAGAGAGCAGTGACAACCTTGGGACACTTGTATCTGTACCCAACTCTGACACAAAATAGTTTAATGGCTAAAACGAGGATAGATTTATACAGTCGGAAAGGTCAGATTTCCAATTACAGAGCTAGAAACAAGATTAAAAGTAATTAAGAATTGCACATATTATGTTTAAAACAAAAATATTCTCTCTTCAGTGTACCTTGCAGAATGTCTGTGTTTTGCTGGCCACAGCAGTTCCAGATTCCCCCTATTTTCCATATGGCCCTTTCAGACCCCAAGTGTTTTAGCACTGTCTGGGAGGACAGATGTGGATTCCTCTAAGTTCTTATTTTTTTGACTATTTTTTTTCCTCCCACCACACGAGCAATTCAATAAAGTGAAGTTATTTTTGGCAAAGAACACTTTTCACCAAGAATTGCTTATATGCTTTTCTTGAACCATTTCCTTTTGTCTTTTCTAAATTCAGTGATTGGTTTTACAAGCATCAGACTTCTGCAGCTTTAACTCTAGGGTTACATATTCCTCCCCTCTTTAACAAACTCCACACATTTATCAATAACGAAGTTAATTTTTGCATTTTATTTTCTGCAGGAGCTGACTGAGCAGTGGTTAGAGGCAGGAGGTTGACATGGTGAGAGGATAATGGAAAAGGAACAGAAGATATGGTTTAGGCATAGAGGGAATTAAATAGTGGGACACAGACAAGACTGACAGAAGGAAATGTTAATGGGCACAAGCAAAAAAACACCTTATTTTTCTCTACCACAAATTAAGTTTGCCCACTTCTTTCCAGAAGCTTTCAGCTTTCCATTGTGCTAAGACATCCTTAAAGTGATCTTTGGGTCACTGACCCTTCTCAAGGGTCTGCAGCTCCCATGACAAGGATCAGCTGAAGGAGGAATTGCAGTTGGGTGTGTTGTCACCACACGACAGCAGCAAGGCACACGTGAGCTGCAATACATTGACTTGAGATGTTGGGTATTTGGCACAACACTCAAACTGCTCCCACCAGCTGAGAGAGCAGGCTCTGCAGAAAGCAGGTTCATTCCTCCTTGGGCTAATGGACAAGAAGGCCCCAGATCATGAGACAAAACAGGTGATGAAAATGAATGGGAAAAGGAGGAGGATAATTCTGGAAAAGGTCGTGAGAGTGTCAGATAAGCTGTTATGAGACATGAAAGTTACTGTGCTGAGGAGCTACTTGCAACTTCATATCTGAGCCTCAGGTTCTTCTGTCCCTCAAGAGAATTCCTGTGGTGAGCTCAGCAGGTCCCACCCCCTATTTATGCATTTTATGAAACAGAGTGGGATGCTCCAAATATCCTCACAGGAAAGGTCGATTTTGGTTTGAAAAAAAAATTGTTTGCAAGATTTCCATCTTAGCAAAGCTTTGATTCTTACACAGACAGAAATTCCAAGTCTTATCTTGTCACAAAGACTGGCAGTTTGTTGCTTGCTGGGAAAAAAAAACCAAACAATAAAAAACCCAAAACCACCCCCCTCAAAACCAACAACAACCAACATAAAAACCCAAAACAAAACAGACAAAAAAACCCCACAACAACAACAAAAAAACCCAAAACAAACAAAAAACCCAAACAACAACAAACACAAACAAATTTTTAAAACCCCAACAAAACAAACCCACAAAAAAGAGAGACAGTTATTTGTGGCAGGAATGCCTGCCTGGTTTAACGCCCCCTCTGCCCTCCTCCCACCAGCCCAGTCCAGCCCTTGAGGCAGGCTCCGTGCTAGTATTTGAATTCAGCCAAAGGAAGCCACTTCCTCATTAAGACATACCCAAATATGGCAATAACATGGAGAGCCAAATGTAGTAACAGATTTATTATTACCACTATGTGGAAATAATTTTTTTTCTCTGTTACTCAATCCAGTTAATTATCCATGCAAAGTAAAGTTATTCCTGGCAGCCACAGAGGCAGAGCTGACTTGGTAATGGCTGGGGATGGAATGGTTGTTATGCAGGAGGAGAAACTAAATAGTTCAGTAAATTAGTCCAAATAGATCCACACTGGGATTGGCCTTTAGAGATTCAAAATACTGAATTCAATGCTTTTAGGCTTATCATACTTTTTATTTAATAGAGAAGTGTCTGATCTGGGACTGCATCATATCCCAAAGACTCTACAAAGAGGTAATTTTTCAGCATGCCCTGAGGGTAACAGGAAGAATTACAGAAAGCTTCAAACCCTCCAGCTCCCACAAGCATCCTGCATCCTGGACTTTCACTAGAGCAACAATGCACAGCCAGTAAGGAACGTTGGTGGTTCCTGAATACTTGGAAGGGTGTTACAAAGCACAACACCAAGTGCTTCAGTGGTGTCTGATGTCTCGTTAAGGGGAGTAACAAGCTGAGTACAGCGCCGTCTGCGTCACCAGGCTCAGCACAGCTCAGCACAGCTCAGCCTGATGGACCCTGTATCCTGGCTCCCAAGGCATTCTGGAGGCACTCTGCTTGCACTTGGAGCTTATTTGCCCTAAAAAGTGTCCCCACAGTCAAGTTTTACCTCGTGGGAAAAAACAAACAGCAAAAAATCAACACCAAACACAAAATGCCACATTCCCTTTGACAATTGGAAAGAGGACAAAAAAATGAAGCCATAAAGTGGAAAACCCCCAAAACCTAAAGAAAACAAGAGCTGAAAGTGAAGAAAACCACAGAATTTATTCAAAGAATTTATTTGAACTGTCCACAGGCACAGTGATTGTATAAACACTAAACAACAGGAACATAAATGAACACTATGGGAAAAGAAACTGCTGACATTTTTACTGCAGTAAGAACAGACCACCAAGAACAGCCTGACTCAAACACCCAGCGTTGGTTCCCACACCAGAGCTGTTTGTGTTGGCTCCAGCACCCAGCTCCAACCAGAACAGTAAGAACATGCATTCTGCTGATGTTTGAATAACCCCTGCCAACAAATTGATCCCCCAGCAGCCAGGCTGTAGGAGATGGGTTGAAATAAATAAGTGTGAGAGAGCAAGAAAGTAAAACGAAAAGACACCCAGCACTCTTCTTCCAGCATCAGTGTTCAGTGGGAACTCTTTCCATTTCCTTTCTTTAAAATGGATTATTTCTTCCCCCCAGGCCAGGAAAAGCATAACCCAAAAAGGCATTGGTGAGCATATGTAATGTGCATGCAACAGAGACACGGCTGCCACAGAAACAGATTCCACAGATGGTAACCCAGAGGACAGCCCAAATCAAGCAAATCTCTAAATACTGTCGGGGAGGCACTTTCTGAAGAAGACCCACTTTAATCCCAAGTAGGCAGTTCCAGCCGTTGGCTGGACCCCTGCCCAGCAGCCTCCTGCAGTCACCTGGCCACCCTGCTAGCCTAGAATCTGCCTCACACAGGTACCTGCACAGGGCACTTAGAACCAACAGCTCCAAACCAGTGCCATTGTCACTCCTCAAATTTCCCGAGGAGCAAACCTACAGAAAACAGGAATGGAATTGGTCACAAAAAACATTACATTTCTTCCTAGAAAATACAGCTCCCTTCTCCAGAAGGAGGGTCACTTAGCATGGAGGACAACACTGACTTCTGACCATTCTTTTCAGATACCTTCATTCTTTTCCTTCTCACACATGGTTTGGTACATGAGCTCATCATGATGTGTGCATACCATGCCACAAATGTAAAGAAAACAGAGTGAATAATTAAAAATACAGTAAATTTATAATTGTTTTAAGCTGCCATGCACCAGTATCACCTATTTCCTGAAGAGATTTCATCCTTTTACTATTTTCAGCCCTTTAAAGACTCTTAATATTAAATGGAACTCTGTACCTTTAGTTGTCATTTTCCATCTTGCACAAGTAAACCTTTTCCACAGCACCTTTTTAAGTTATAAATAAAACACCCAACTATTTTCTTTTTCCCACAGATGAGAACATTAAAACATTGACATTTTAATCTGTTTGATACAAGAATGAGTTGTGTCAGCACGCTGCTTCCAGCTACAACAACAGAAAACCCAAGTTTAATTAAAGAGTGGAGAAGCTGCATGGTGGTGTCTGAACCAGGGATGTACAGCAAAACCTTGCTTACTCACCATTTTGGGCTCAGGTTCCTCTTTGGGCAATTGCTGGTCAGGCAAATTATTATTGAAAAGGAAGGAGAGGGAGGACAAAAACCAAACATATTTTCTCAGATAGGAGATGCAAAAGGTGAGACCACGTACCTGAGACTTACATACATCACAAATTTTACCCAGAAAACAGTAACAGCATGGCACGAACAGCCCTAACACCAATGTGGAGCAGAGGCCACTCACAGCCACACCAGCCCTGCAGCTTTGATGCTGGGGCTAAAAAACACACTTCTAAGACTCACACCCATGTGTGCTTAGCCTGTGCCTGCTCATAGTTCCCAAATAAACCCTTACAGCAGCACTGGGACTCCTCACAAGAATGACTTCTCACAGGTGATAGCCCTCAGCAGCCCTTGGGCTCTTCTGTTGCCAAATCAGGAAACTAACTTTTATTTTTCAGTCTTAGAACTGGTATGCAGACTTGTTCTGCACCTGATACCTGCCAGGAGCCATCAGCTAGATGGGAATTCTTCTTCCAAACTGAAAATGTGGTGACCTTTCAGTCTTCCTTCTCACTAGGAAAGCCCCAAACACTGAGCCAGTTTCTAGGGTTTCATTACATCACCGAACCAGAGAAGAGGTGTCATATCATTTGTTTAATAATGAACATGTCAAAACCACTACAAACAGGAAGATCAAGGGAGTAAGAGAAAATGTTTTCTGCAGCAGAAATGAGACTTATATTTTCTAAGGAGTTCATTTTGCTAGCATTTCACATCCAGTGTTCCTCTCCAAGTACCTAGAAGTCTCTTAGCAATGTGCCTCTTGATTCTCTTTAAATATGCCCGTCCACAGCCTTGTCACTCACTGGCTGGAGAAGAAAATTTCTGTGTTTGATCCTGTTCTCTCGCAACTTCAGTTCCAATGTAAAATGCTAGTTCAGGCTAGCTGATATCCCTAAGGCAGGAGACAAGGCAAAGGGAATAGAGTTGTGTAAATAGGAACAAAATGGAAAGTTGATCTGGAAAAAAAAGAAGAGAAAGTACAGTAGCACTGTTACCAATTGCAGATGCCAGGTTTTGGAAGATGCAGCCACGAGTGCCGCATTCCCACTGGACAGCACCACCTCTCCCGTTTGTACACATACCAAACCCCAACACAGGCACCTGTAGCACCCGATGAGCAGGAAAGCATTAAATACCTGTTCATGGGGGACCTTTGAAAGCCTGGAGGTGATTTATACTCCTGCTTTCCTCAGCAGGTGGGCAAGTGTCACTATGTTTCCATGTCCAGGCACGCCTATATGTGTGTCACCTTCCCAGTTTTTCCTGTGCCATGCTCTAAACTTCACTCTCGTGAGTGTGAATTATAAAGGAGTTTCTCCATCTGCTTCCCAAAGTTTAAAAAAAAAAAAAAAAAAAAAAAAATCAGGAAAGTCCATGGATCCAAGCAGAGCCTTCAGGAGTTCTTTCAGAGGATCTGAAGCAGGATTTCACCAGGCAGCTGTAGCTCATTAGATCCGCCACAGAGCGTGAAAGCCACTTGCCAATAGTGCCGTAGACTAATCCTCGTGTCAGTCTCCAAGAGGACAGCCCCGACAAAGCCTGAGGGGAGCACACCGGGTTGGGCTCCGAGGGAACAGCCAGGCACATAGCTGGACATTCTGTGCTGAATGCAAGGCTGAGCTGTGAGGGCAGAGCCATAGCCCAGCTTTCACCCCCAGAGACCAGGGCTTCCTCTGGATTACAAATAGAGAATCTGTCTTGGAAATTAAACCAAGCTGGCACATGCATGATAACCATGCACGTGGCAGGAGCTACTTCCCCTTGAAGCTTGTTAATCTGCAGCTGACAGCAAAATAAAATCATTCTGGGACCAGTCAAATAAAAAGGATCTCTCACTATCCTATAAGATGCTGCTCCACAATAAATACAAGATAAAGGTAAGCAAAAAGGAAATTTGGAAAATACTAGTTTTATTCCTTTCTTTAACTTCATTTAACTTCTGCACAAATAAAAACAGAAATAAAGTCTTTTAACCACAGTACATAACTGTGGATGGGTCTGCACCCCCTGAGCATTGGGCTGGCAGATGTTGCAGCAGTGGGTACAGTATCAAACATGTCATCCCCTTTAGCTGCTTGCAATAATCTAAGGCACTCTAATAGCTGTTCTCTTCTGCCTTCACTTCCCTCTTCCCTTTTAATGTCTGTAGCAGCCCTGTGGGCAGATAGCACCAGTGCCAGTCCCAAGCAGTGTCATGCTCTGGGCACACATAACACAGCACGGCACCATCGCTCACGGAGCAGAAACGTGCTGCGATCCAAGGCCTTCGCCACCACATACCATAACCTGTAAATATCCAAGTTCCACCCCCAAGTACCCAAGCTCTGACATCCTGTCTGCAGCACTGGCTGGGAAGACTTGTCAGAAATCCAGATCAACTAGAGATGATTTCTCCATTATTGTCTGTTAATCAAAAATCATCACCCCCAAAGCCTCCAGACACTGGTATAGACTCTGAAGCAATGAAGAAGGCTTCACAGAAAGCATTCTCTCTGCATCCCCAAGAATCAATAATCCACTTGGATTCTATTTTTAAAACTGTTTTTACAGATTACCAGAGACAAGAGTTTTGCTTCCTAACATACACCTTAGAGAAGAGCTTGCAGAAAGTAGTAAAAAACTATTATGAATATATAGCAAATAGCACAAACTAACCAAATTATATATTTATAAATTCCTTAGCATTCCAGAGAAGCAGGAGATTATATCTGACAGAGGACATGTACTGCAACAAGTGCAGTCTTGTGCTAAGAGCAGAGTTGGTCTTTCTGCAGTGTTTTGCTCTCACTGGGATATGCTCTATGCCAAGGGCTGGCACCACAGAGCCAGTTGTCACAGCTGAGAAGTGTCAGTGTCCTCCTGGCGCAGGAAAGTATTTTAGGAAAACCTTCAAGAATCTGATGTCAAGATACTTTACGTGACCCTGTAGACACTTCATTAAAAAGCCAAACTCTACAGCACAGAAACTAGTAGGATTGCTGCTCTTGTACGACTGCATTTCAAAGAGAACCCTTTTCAAGAGGGTAACAGAAAAAAAGACATTTAATAGCAAATTTTATGAGAGAAGGATAAAAACCAGGTAGTTCAACAGTTCCTGAAATCCCAGTGGTGGTCAATAAATCGACTTGTGCTTCACATTATATGAAGAGGCTGTACTTAGCAAATCACTGTGTAAGCTGCCTCAATAACAGCAATCCTGCTATCAAGTTTACTTGCAATGAGTCCAAGAAAGAAATTAATTTCTTAGATGACAAGAAAAGGTTATCTAGAACTGGGAAAACACATGAGACAAAGATTTCCACTAATAAAACAAATATCAGACTCAGAGCTGAATTTGAAGCTATCTTTTTTTTTCCTCTGAAAGATTTGAAATCCCTGTAGCCCAAACACCAGAGCTACAAAGAAAACATCCTGCAACCTGCCCTGCTAAAGACACAAGGAGAGCAGAACAAGCCACAGCCCTTTTCAGTACATGACTTACTTCCTCAGCTCTGTGCACACTGTTCCTTGAGCAAGGCTGAGAACAAGGAAATACACTGCAACCAAGTTCCAGACTTAAAAGCAAACCTGACTTTGAGCTACCAGCTGATTTACGCCCCAAAACTTCAATACAATATGATTTCCAGAATCCAGAACATACCCTTTTCACAAGTATGAAAGTGTTTCTCATGACTTCCGCAAGTTACAAAACACACATTCCTGGTCTCATCTTACTGATTTTATTGATCTGTTTATTCCCAAGATAATCCACAGGTATCAATCACCCATCTTATTTTCCAGTTATCAAATTTTTTCATAAATATTTCCACAAAAGGAAATACCACTTTCCTTTATGCTACCCTTTATTCCTCTCACTGTAATACACACCCTTCTGTTACTGCTCTCATTTCATAATCCGCATACTTATCTATGCACATCAAGTGAGCAAACTGACCTGATTTATCCACATGCCCACAGTGGATAAAGTCAGCCAAAAACCTGAGACAAAACAGAGGTTTGATTTTGAAGTTCATTATATAAAAAAGTGGATTCCCTGTCTCTGCTGCCCAAAGATCTGCTCCTGCCAGTTCTTACAGCAACTCAATCCATCGAACATCCAGGAATTCTATGATCACATCACACAACTAGCACCTGTGCTGGATGGCTTGGTGACAATACTGCACTCGCATGATCAATCTCTATAAATTTGGGGTTAGTTGTAAAAGTTTGTTGAATTTCTCTACTTCACAGCTGCAAAGATTAACAATTACAAACCAAAGCCAAGTAATTCACCTGAAATAATAAAAGAAAGAGATTTAGACCCTCAGCTTCTGTCCCACATCCATTTAACCCCCACTGCCCAAATCAGTGACAAGTCACAATCACCTCCAGTGCTGTTGTTGTGGCCGGTTAAGCACTTCTAGGAACCTCTAGAAAGGATTCCTGCAAGTCCCACAGGAAGACAGATGACTCTGCTAGGACATTTATAACTTGAGTGAGTGGCTTGAAGTAGGTCAAAGTAGGGGAAGAGTTAAGATCTGGGTTTCAATTTCCATGGTGTTTAGAAGAAAGAGCTTGTCTGAGGAGCTGTTTGGACCATTAATGCTAATTTTTAGTACTCTTTGGAAAACGGGCTGTTTGAGAGACAGAGAGAAACAATAATGGGGGGGTTGTTTGGTTTTGTTGGGGTGGTTTTTTTTCAGATTTGGTGACATGAGTAGCTATAATCTTGTCTGTGTGACACTGATCGCAAAGCAACAGAATGGCCAATACAAGACTCTAGCTAGAAAAAAAATGGAGAGGGTCATATAATATTACTGACATGAATTTTCAGAAAATATATTCTTGCACTAGCGTGATTTTTAATTAAATGCTTATTGCTAAATTAATAGCACAGATATACAGGTTTTGTATGGCAGTTGACTTGATGCAAAATGACATTTGATTAAGAAGATCAAAATCAACATGACACATCAAGCGGACTAGAGACTGACAGGCCTCAGAATGTAATTGCAGATAAGGCCAAATACTAAATAAATGTTTCCAGCTTATAGCAATTAAATATCAACACAAAAGAGAACAGTTTCTTTTATCCCACCCTCAAGAGCTTGACCCTGTATTATGCAGCAGTTTTGTCTACGCTCTGAAAAAAAAGCACAAGATGATTACTGAACAAATTTACAGATTAGAGCGATGAAAACAAGGATCAGTGGTAGAAAGCAATTTAGTCTGCCAGACAAAGAAGACTGGAGCAAAGATCACCATTTTTAATATAGCTAAATGTAAGAAAACATGCCTAAGCCCCACTTCCAGGCTGGCAGCCTCTCCTGAAAGCAGGTACTCTGAAAGGTCACTGTAGAAAAACATTTGTAGGGAGCTTCAAGGGAGACTGTAGGTAAATAGGACCATGGAGATAATTTTGCTTTCAAATTTCCTCCAAAGCTAAAACTACACAAGTGAGGCTTCAGAAAACAGTTGATAGCAGCTGATGACAGAAACTCACACAATTAAAAAAAACCCAAACCAACCACTCCCCTAGAAAGCTGCCAAAAGTTTGATTGAAACAGAAGTAAGGAAGCATTTGGGCATCTCATGCCTTCCTTGAAGGTCAAAATGGACAAAACTCAGGTATCTGAGAGACAGGAAGCAAGTGAGATAGATGCCAATTCTACTCAGTTCTCTGAGCAACATCCTCATAGGCCAAATACAAGCATTCAAGCTCTCCTGCATCTTCCCTTCGTACCTTGTCTTTGCAGAACATGCAGAGCATTAATGTTTCCTTTTCCTGACACTCGTAACTTGAGAAGCTGAACTTAAAGGGAGCTACTCACACACAGTGAAACTAAACATCTTGCTTTCCTCAACAATTAAATCCCACTGCTACATATCACACCTTTTTTCACCTGAGGTATAGAAATGCCAGGTAATGCTGTGACCTCACTCACCTGTTACAAAACCTCCTAGCAAGCACTCTGCGATCCCCCCAGTGGGTGACAGTCCCATGACAGCGCATGGCCCATACCAACTGCACCCAGAACATCTGCGGCTTTGTTCTGGTCAGGAATATATGGAAAGGAGAGGAAGAAAAAGCCTAGAGAACAATTTATCCTGGATTTCTTTACCTCAAAACTCATCTCGCCATTCTTGGCTCTTTCAGTTAATCCCTCCACCTTCATATAAAGTTGTATTTAGAACATCACGTGCAGCTAAACAACTGAAAGCCTGAAACACAAAAGCTCAAGAAACGTACATGCAAAGTGCACAAGGACATGTAAGAGCGTGACAGAGCAGAGGAATTACAGCCCTACCTCCCAATTCCCTGCCTGGGGTTCTCAGGTTCCCACCTGACAGCACCTGTCATCCGTGTTGAACAGTGCAGCTGTGATTCTGGCCATGATCAAGTCAGGTACAACACTCCTTCAGCAGCTGTGATTAATCAAGAGCTCTGACACAAGATCTTTTAACCACACTAAGGGGAGATTTCTGCCACAAGAAGTATTACACCACAGGACAACCTTAGACACCTCCAAGCCAAGTTTCTCCCAGCAGAGTCCACCTGCCTGTGAGCCAGGACCCAGCTGCAGTGGAGAGATTTGTGGTTTCCCTACCTGCCACCTGTCTCTTTCCAACATCAATGCATAGCTTCAAAGTCCAAAGGGACACTCAAAAGAAAGCTGGAGGAACAGACAGGAATCAATGTCAAAACAAACAAGTAGCTTTCAAGTGATTTGGGACTCTAAAAATGAGGGGGTTGTATTTTTAGCCTGCATACAAGCAGCTCTAGGTGCTTTTCCTTTGTCCCCATGACAGTAGGTAAGTGAATACACCTGCTTCACCTCGCACCTTGCTGATGGTAAACATGAGGTCTTGCATTCAGGTTACAATGTGGAGTTACTTCAGAACAGCCCTGTGCCAAAATAGCACATTTCTGAGGGATGCAAAGGTACTCAATAAAAAGCTTTTAAAGGCATATTTTTAAACTTGCAGCAGGAAAGCTTTTCTGTGTCAAGACAGTAATTCTTTTAACAGCATTGATCAAAATGTCATTCTTTTATGAGTGTACAATACCTGTTAATGGCATACAACAAACCATCAGGGTTCTACACCTCTGTGCAGCACAGAGCTTACTGGAAAATCAGCAACACTGGCCAAGAGATAGCCACTGGGTTTTATGCCTCTCATAAGGCAGAATTTCTTCCATTCTCTGCTGCACCCAAATACCCACAAGTGAAGTGACCTCAAAAAATTAAGTCAAACTTCTCATCACTTTCACCAGAGCTGTTTTCCCACAAATTTTCCCCAAAAATGCCTCTCATAAACACAACAAATATTATGGCTTTCCAAAGTGGGATTTTATCACCAGAGTCTGATCTGGCTCTTTCCTTTTCCTCACCAGTGATCACACTTACCCCAAGACAGCACTGACTGAGGAATTGAAGGGGGTTGAATTGAACAAAATGGGTTTGATTTTCAGAAATGGGAAGAAGTACCACCTGCCCTTTCCTAATGCTGGAGTCTGGGGCAGAGTCCGTCTACAAATCATCTAGCTCTTTTTAAGTGCTCCAACCCTTCAAAGGGTGAGAGCACTGGTGATTGCATTTGCTCTGCTTGAATGGAAGACCAACGTGGGCTTTCTGTATGCATTCAGCACTTTACAGCCTGATTTTAGGTACAAATATCAACAGGAAAGGGAATGATTTCCATCAACCCACCTTCAAGGCTTTTCCTGTCAAGGGCAAGAGAATATTTATGGGATTTAATCATCACTGTTAACTGAGCAGTGGCAGCAGCAAAGGAGCTGTATTTCACTCTCTGAAATACTTCTGGATAGTAGCAAGATCTCAGCTACTTCTGGAAGAGTAAAGCCATCAGTATAAACACATGAAAAAACAATTAAATAAAACACAAGGGAAAATTATAAATCAAAGACAGGAAAACTGACTAGAAAAAGGAGACAGAAAAAAATTGAGGTTCTAAAATCAAAAGCTGGAGTGAAATTAATTTCAGTTAAAAAAACTTTAAGAGGCTGCTTGTCTCTTACATGCTCAGAAGCAGCTTTGTGCCTCTGACTTCCAGTTGAGATGTTGCTGTAAGTTTTCTCAGTCCCTTCTAAAATTTAAAAATCAAAGTTAATTTTTCCTTTAAGACACTTTTTATAAGCATACATAAATTCAACTCAAACAGGACAACTTATGCTCCAGAAGATGCCATTGTCTCAGTCAGAACACCACAAAGCCAATGATGCTTATATCTCCCCAGCATTCATTATTAAACATGTGGTCAGACACAGGGAGGATACCCTCCAAAAAGCAGGACTGTGCCACATGATCCAACTAATAACCCAGACCAAAACCTGGTCAGAGTCCGAATTTCATAGTTATCAGGGAATGATTTCTCACTATCACATACCGGGAGAGTTCACAGTTGCTCCTTCACAGCCATTGTAGTCAAGAGAGGGAATATACATTCAAACACATGTTTGGGATTTTTTTAAACAAACAAGTGACTTTGTAGGTTATTCAAAGTATATCACTAAAATGCCTGCATTTTGCAATAGCAACTAATTTGTTGTTGACCTACACTACATTCTGTGCACTAAACATTGTGGCAGCACAGGAGAGCTGTTCCTGTCTTTTTTTCCCCCCCGTACAACTCGATTCAATAAAAGCAACTCTATTTCTCTATCTCATCAGTGATGTGGAAATAAACTAAGGTCTTGAATTAAGGAGGTCAAACAGGACCAAGCAGGAGCCCGACTCATTGAGCACTTCAGCACCTACCAGCTCAGTGTTTCAATTTAAATCTCCACCCCTGAAGGCTTTTAGTAACAGGTTTAGCATAGTTTGTCAGAAACTACAGAGATGCATTTGATCCCACTTTTCAGCAAGGAATCAGACCAGATCACGTTTCCTAATGACTTTGCAGCACAACTAGCCTAGAGAAAGTTTTGCACCCATGTGTTTAAACGGGTGCATAGACCAACTATGACGATACCCAACGTGGCTTACAGAGCTTTGCCTCTCAGCCCAGTCCTCTTCTCTATAAAGAGTTCAGGGAACTGTTTGGCTAGGCAGGATCCTCCCAAGCACTAACCTGGTCCGTAGTTTGGCAGGTGCCAGGTTTTTCCGGAACCCTGCAATGCAGAGTCTCGCCCATCATCTCTCCCGGAAGGGCAACGGCGGAGCCGGTGGGAGCAGCGCGGCCTGTCCCAGCTGGGAGAGGGCGGCCGGGAAGGGAGCTTTACCTCCCCCCGGCCTCTCTGGAGAGGAGGGAGGCCGACGAGCAGCTCCTCCCTCAGCGCCTACCTGGGCGGCACGGGGGGTGGGAGGGTGTCACGGCGCGACCAGCACCGGGCCGGAGATCGCAGCGCAGCCGAGCCGCGCCAGCGGCGGAAGCGCCGTTCGAACGACCCGCCGGCCCCGCCCCTCCGGCCCGCCCCGACTGACGGGGCCCTCGTCCAACCGCGAGGGGGAGCGGGCAAGCCCCGCCCCCGCGACGACCAATCAACAGCCGCCAAGGGTAGGGGGCGGTGCCGCCCGTGCACGCGGAAGGCCTCACGAGCCCGCTGTGCCGCGGCGGCGCTGATGGACGTAAGGACTGTCCAATAGAAGCCTGTTCTCCCGCCCCCCGTGGAGTCGATTGGACACGGGGCAGGGGCGGGGCGCTCAGGCCGCCCCGGGGAGGCCGTTGCCATGGGGACGGGCGCGCCGCTGGGCGGGCCGCGGCTCTCCGGGCGCCGTGGCCGCCGTGGCCGTCCCGGCTCTCCCGGCCGTCCCGCCGTGCTTTCGGCAGCGCTGCCCGGCCAGCCCCGCGCAGAGCCCTCGTGTCCCCCGTCATGCAGAGAAGCCGCGCAGTGAGAACACAATGGTTTGGGGATCTCAGGTCCGATATCACTATCCTGCGCCGTCCCTCAGCGCAGCTCCAGGCCGTGCTGCCGCCGCCTCGCCAGCATTCCCGTCACAGCTGTAACCCCGTCAGAGCCACCGAGACTGGACCCTGATTTATGTGTGTTATAAGCCGATGAAGGAGTTGCTGCTGCCTCTGAGTCACACACAAATCTGATTCGAGATGGGGAAAGTCTCCAAACCCAGGAGATGCTGGAGCTGGGTTGCTGTCCCGTGTAAGGAATGCAGCCAGTTTGGGAAAAGGATGGGTGGGTAAGAAAGGTGTCATTAGCACAGGTGACACATTAGCCAAGCTTCGCATGACTCAGACATTTGTTCGTGAGACCATACAGAAACCCAGTTGCTATAGGCAGAAAAAGAAAAAAAAATGCACAGACAAATGAAAAATCATAGGAGCAAAGAACTGCCCAGCTGTTCCAATGCTTGGTGGAAAAGCAGGAAGGGAATCGAGCTCACTGAAACCCTAGAAATGTAAATAATAAGAGAGTTAGGGTTACTCCCAACCCTCGCTCCCTGTTGACAGGATGGCTGGCATTCAGCTTGTCCAGGCCCTGCTCACAGTCACTGACCTGGGAAACAGAGTGAGGCAAAGCTCCAGGCTGTGATCTCTGGGAGGAAAACAACACTAGAAATTCACTTCCTCTCCCTGCTTGGAACTGGAGTGTGACCACAGAGCGAGAGAATGCTTGGAACTTTTTCTGCTGTTAAAAGAGGAATGAAGTAAAACAAATATTTTTGTAATAAAAATTTAATATCCTTTTTTTGGACTTTGTAATCAAAGCAGCTTTCTAAGCTATGCACGCATGCACAGTAATCTTCCACTAATCCTGCTCGCCTCAGGCATATGAGATGCTACGGAAATAACGAGGCAGTGCATACTACAGAAGAAACTTCTAATTTGTTTTTGTCTAGCTCAGCATAAGGCCAAGCCCCAGGTGCAATGGACCATCACATGAAAAATGTAACAGAGCTCAAATGTAAAATACTCCTGCAGCCATGTATATCCATCAAATACCAGATGGCATGAATGGGGTAACTGTGGGAAGGTGTTGGGAATGGAAGTCAAGTTCCAGATCTTTTTCCAAAACAAGATACCATTTAAATTTGTGAAATCCAAGGAAACAGCAAGAAAGCCAGAGTTTTGTGGGGGTCAGAGCCCAGTGAATTTTACTGCTAGGCACATTACAACTGTATTTCCTCTACTACAAGTCTCTCCCCATCATTCATAACTTTGTAATAATGTTTTAACCAGAAATTTTCCTCTTTTAAAAAATACATTCAGAACATTCTTCTGTTAGTATTCCTTCAGCTGAAATGCACGAGTCAAAAATTTGAAATTAGGAGCAGCAGTAATCCACACCAATATGTGCTTTTATGTAATTTGGCTTTGATTCACCACTTATGGGTGTATGAAATTGGGACTTTTTACTGAACTTATGGTTGGGGACATCTGTTGCTGGTACGTGTAGCTGATGCCTCCATTGGAGAAGATCCTTTTCTTTCTCTTTCAAGGACACATGAATTCCCCTACTCTGCAGGAATGCACATGGGCGTGCCCTGTTCCACTGTGCTGGTGTCAAACCCCGGTGTCCTGGCAGGAGTGTGAGGAATCTTTTAGAGGCCGACTCTGAGTTTATTTTATTGTGACTAATAGGCTAAAAAACCCATCCTAATCTGGAATCGAGCCAGGGCCTGAAACTGAAATTGCTTCTTAGCAAGTGATTTGCTCTAGTTAGTGAATTGAGGGAAGCATTCCCTTCCCATCCTCCTAGACCCGCTGTCTTGGCAGTCTTAAGAAAATAGACCCCAACCAAGGAGAGGTGGCAGCATGCCAGAACAATGCATAAAAACTATCTTTCTTGGAGAGAGTCATCCAACAAGTTGCCAGCAGGAGCTGCATCTCCACCAGCCTGCCAGGGAGTGGTACCACAGTGAGCTGCCAGACAGTGTGAGCCGGCAGCACAAACCCACGTGCCCACAGCCATCAGTGATATGAGGTACTGGCCCTGGGCTGTGAGGTGTGGGACTCACTGCCACAGTGTCCCCTCACCAAGCACAACAATCCTGCAGGAGACCAGCTGCTGCTCTGACCTCAAGCAGGGCAGAGGTGGTGCTGACAGGCCAGGAGAGGCAAACCAAGCCCTGCCCATCACCACTCTGCCTGCCCAGGTGGGAGGCAGAATGTCTTTGCACAGCCCCAGGGCTGTACCCAAAGCATGTGCTGGGAACCTTTCTTAAACCTCATCCCTCCAACAGCAGCTCAAGCAGCAAAGCTACCCCTGCTCCTGAGCTGATAGAGCCTTTCCCACCACAGCACGGCTGAGCCCAGCAACCAGGCAGAGCAGGCACAGAGGACACCGAGCTCCTGTGAGCACTGAAGAGGTTAAACACTGGAGTTAGGCTACTCCCTTGCACACACCATGAACCTCCACTCCCCCAGACGTGCTGGAGCTGAGCAGCCTCTTAAGAGGTTACAGGTGGAACCTGTTTTTCGCACCAGTGGTCACAGCTGTGACAGCTAAGAATCACTGAATGGTTAAGGTTGGAAAATACCTGTAAGATCATCAAGTCCAACTTTCAGCAAAGTACCACCACTAAATGTGGTGTTCACCACTAAATCATGTCCCCAGGTGCCACATCCACATTTTTTTGAAAATCACCTTCCAGGGAAGGTGATTTTATAGCTTCCCTGGGCAGCCTGTGTCAGGGCTTTACAACCCTTTCCATGAAAATTTTCCCCTAATATCCAACCAGACCTCCCCTAGCTAAACTTGAGGCCGTTTCCTCTCATCCTATCAGTTGTTACCTGGGAGAAGAGACTGACCCCCACCCGGCTCCAACCTCCTATCAGGTAGTCGTAGAGAGTGAGAAGGTCCCCCTCCAGTGCCCCTGCATTTGGGATGAGATTAAAATTGTAATGTCAACTACTAAAATATTAATGTGATCCTTTCTGCTTTGTGGGGAGCAATGGCATGTGGAAGAAGGTTTGGTGTGATTCCTTTGAGATGTGAGAGAGTAAGTAATTACTGGAGATGAGATACAGTCCTGTGATTCCCTGGAATATCTGCTAAGCCTCAGGACAGTTTGTATATAATGGAGCCACTCTTCTACAAAGAAAAGATAAACAGAACAAAAGAAAGACAGTGCTGGAGCCAACAGCAGCTCTGGATAGTCACTGGTCTCAGAGTTAATCCAGAACCTGGTAAACAAAGCTGCAGACAATTAATCAGAGGAATAATGACTGTAAATAATATTTTACAGTAGTATTAGTTCATCAGGAGGGTAGCTGGTGAACTCATAGGAAGTGTGGGGAGAGAGGTAAAGAAGACACTAAATTGCCTTCAGCTCTTTAAATGATTCCTGGAGATCCTATTACAGAAGAGAAAGGGAAATGGCTGCAGAACAAATCATACAAGTTCCTATTTCCAGTGGTCCAACAGCCCCTATAAAAGAAAGAGAAAAGGCCTGTGTGCTCTGGAAGCAATAAAAGACACATTTGTCCCCCATTCATCACTATGTTGTCCTCGGGTGTGCAGAGACACTGCCGAGCCCGTGGGAGCAGGGGATTAGCACAGCCCCTGGCTCTGTAGCATCTGCCCTGGTGCTCCCTGCGGCTGTTGCTGGGATCAGCCCTGCCGCTGCAGCATCCTGGCGGGATGGACCGGATCGTGCCTGGCAGGCACAGCGCAGAGGAGCAGGCACGGACAGTGGCGTGCTCCGGCATGGCGTCTCTGATCCTGAACTCAGGCACCACAACTACCCTGCTTGGGCACAAAAATTGGCAAGTGCCAAAGTACAGCATCCCCTCATCATGTGTCTGAAGGAGCAGCCGTGGCAGGTCAGTGCACTCAGGCATCAGAGCTGCCCTGCGTGAGCTGACACAGTAACGGAGAGGAGGAATCATAGAATATGCTGAGTTGAAAGGGATCATTGAGTCCAACACCTGGCCCTGCACAGGACACCCCAAGAATCACACCATGTGTCTGAGAGCATTGTACAAAACACTCCTTGAGCTCTGGAAGCCTTGGTACTGTGACCACTGCCCTGGGGAGCCTGTTCCAGCACCCAACCATCCTCTGGGTGAAGAACCTTTTCCTAATACTCAGCCTAAGCCTCCCCTGACACAGCTCCAGCCATTCCCTTGGGTCCTATCACTGGCTGCCAGAGAGCAGAGAACAGTGCCTGCTCCTGCGTGTCACCTCACAAGGGAGTTGTAGCCTGCTGTGTGGTCTCCCCTCAGTCTTCTCTTCTCCAGGCTGAACAAACCAAGTGACCTCAGCTGCTCCCTGCAGGGCTTCCCCTCCAGACCCTTCATCATCCTGATGGCCTCGCCTTTGGACACTTAGAGCTTTATCATCTTCTTATATTCCAGTCCCCAAACCTGTCCCCAGGAGGTGAGGCCATACCAGTGCAGGGCAGAGCAGGACAATCCCCTCCTTCACCTGGCCAGCAATGCTGGGTCTGATGCCCCCAGGATGCGAGTGGCCCTCCTGGTTGCCAGGGCACTGCTGACTCATATCCAACTTGCCATCAGTCAGTATCCCCAGGTTCTTTTCTGCAGCTGCTCTCCAGCCTCTCATTTCCCAGTCTGTACACATGAGGGTTGCCCAGTCCCAGGTGCAGAATCTGGCACTTGCCTTTGTTAAACTTCGCATGGTTGGTGATTGCCCATCTCTCCGATTTGTTGAGGTCTCTCTGGAGGGCCTCTCAGACCTCAAGGGAGACAACAGCTGCTCCCAATTTAGTGTCCTGCATCCAGGTCATTAATGCAGATGCTGAAGAGCACAGGGCGGAGGATGGAGCCCTGCGGAGCCCCACTAGTGACAGGTGCCAGTCTGATGTTACCCCATTCACTATAACCCTTTGTGCCCAGCCTGTGGGCCAGTTGCTCACCCATCATGTTACATGGTTATCCAGCTGTGGGCTGGACAGTTTGTCCAGAAGAATCCCGGGAAAGACAGTATAAAAAGCTTTGCTGAACTTCAAAACTATTACATGTACTGTCTTCTCTGGATCAACTAGGTGGGCTACCCTGTTATAGAGGGAAATCAGGTTTGACAGGCAGAACCCTCCTGAAGCCATGCCGCCTGTAATCAGTGACTGCATTGTCCTCTAGGTGTTTTTCAATATCTCAATATCAAAAATAATTTCCATGATTTTACCAGGAACTGAAGTGAGACTGACAGGCCTGTAGATTCCAGGGTCCTCCTTTTTGCCCTTCTTGAAAATCAGAAGAATGTTCTCCAGCTTCCCAACATGGCTCAAAAATAATCAAGAGAGGTTTTGTGATGATATCAGTAGCTCTTTGAGGATTCTCAGATGAGTCTCATCAGGCCCCATAGATTTGTAGGGATCCAGCTGGAGCAGCAGATCCTGCACAATTTCAGGGTCAAGTGGGAGTTGATCAATCTCCCAGTCATGGTCCTTGAGCTCAGGGCACTGGGACCCCCTTGGTCTGTCATCCATATTGAAGACAGAGGCAAAGAATGCATTAAACGCCTCTTCCTTGTCCATGTTCCTGTTTGTCAGGTGACCATCCTCATCCTGGAATGGGCGAATGTCATTTCTACACTGCTTTTTTTGCCATTAATATAGCTGAAAAAATTCTTTTATTGTCCCCCACATTTCTGGTATCTTTAACTCCAGGTGAGCTTTGGCCACAAATTTTCTCCCTTACAGTAGTGGGTAGCATTTCTGTATTCTTCCCATGTCATCTGACCTTGCTTCCATTGGGCATAGACCTTTGTTCTTCATCTTATTTCCAAGAGAAAATCCCTGTTCAGCCAAGCCAGCCAAATGCCTTGTGTGCTTGACTTCTGACATTTAGGAATTGCCTGCTCCTGTGCCCTTAGGAGGTGAAGAAGTAGGAGGAGGAAGTAAAGGTTTCACACAAGCTCCTCACAACTGATAGCTTCAGCAATGGAGGTGAATTTAGAGACTGGTTCCTGCTCCTCGTCACCAATGCTTTGCCTGGCAGGGCTGAGCACTGTGCTGCTCCTGGGCCATGGCAGTGTGGCCGGGGCTGCGCTGGCACCATGAGGGACATGGCATGCAATTAATGGTGTGTTCCTCGGGGCTGAGGGTGCTGGAAACCTGCACAGGTTCTTAGGGATTACCTGAGATAACCCAGGCTGTTTCCTGGGAACGGGAACAAGCAGTGCCTGCCCCTCAGCCTGCCCCGTCCCATTGAGTGCTGAGACTGGCCTGTAACTGCAGCCAGTGGTTAGCCCCGAGTGGGACAGGTGACAGTGCATGTGCCCAAGCTGTTGGCTAATACCGCTGCTCTGACACGGGAGCGGGCAATTACTGCATTTGAATCCTGAAATATCAGACACCAACTCTCAGCCAGTGTGGATTCAAAGCTGCCTGCATTAGCCACAGTCCCTCTGCCCACCTGCAGGACATGGCATTCTGGTGGGAAGCTGTGTCCATGGGCAGGGCTTTAAGGCCGTTGCCGTAAGCTCCGTAGGTTTATAGAAAAATGCTCAGCTCTGTGGCCCCATTTCTTCAATTCCCCACATTGCCAGCCATGATCGTTGCGTATTTCCAGATGCTGCCAGGGCCTCCCTGTTAATTGGTTTATGGGGGTAATTTACAGCACCTGGGAATGTTGTTATTTCTCAAGGTCATGTCCTGCTTCATGGGACACTGATGCTCCTGCCTCATTCCTGCTGTGAACTCTCCAGTCCTCAGCAGTTGAACTGTATGTCCAGTGCAATTGACAAAGTGATCCACCTTCACCTGCAGTGCTCACACACTCCCACACCATTGCCTTTGGAAAATAATTACAGCACAGAGACCGATCCTGTTAGATTAAGACAAATTAAGAATCTAATATATAGGTTTGCTGTCAGGCTCCCAGGGTCAGGGGTCGATACAGTATATTGCAGGGAGGCTATAGGTTACCCCTGCCCCAATATTTTATCATAATAAACCAAATGGGGACAAAACACCCAGCAGCAGCCCATAAATCTATTAGCAGTGAACTGTCAATGTCCCACATACCCGGGTAATTTGTTAATTCAGAGCTGGGGCTCTTTTTTCACTAGACCTTGTAAACTCCTTTTTGAAACATCAATAAGCCATCTGCTTTGACTTGTTAATCAAACGACTTTATTCAGTCCAAAGCAATTTTTTCCTAATAAAAACAGAGTATTTATCTCCATGGCTATAAAAGAGGATTGTTTTCAACTGTTCACTTATAGTTAAGAAGCACATTTAGTTTGGATTGATTTCCAATGCTTCGGTCATATCTTGTCACTTCCCATTTCTTACACACAGCATCTCAGTTTAGTTCCCTAGCAGGGAAAACACAACCTGCCCCAGTCAGTGCTGGGAGTGGCACCAGGGGAGCGGTAACCAGCAGCAAAAAGGTCATGGAAATCAAACTTCAGAGAGCTGAACACATCCTTGTCAGCTCTTGGGCTGCTCCCACCTTTTCCCAGTCTTTCTTGCAGCTGCACCTGTCTGGTTCCCACCTCCTCCCAAGCCAGCCCAGGATTCCACCTGGGACATCTTCCCCAGGTGCCCTGTTCCCTTGTTATGGGTCTTGCCAGGGCTCTCCCAGCAAAACCTTGGCACAGTCCCCTCCAGCTTCTTCAGTGGTAGCAGCTGGTGGTGAGGGGTGCTGTGGTGGTCAGACACGGGGCTGTGGTGGTCTCTCAATGCCTACTGCCCCCCCAGAGCACAGGCTGCCTGGCATGGCCATCGCCATGGGTGTGGTGGCTTATGCCACATTACTTCCGGCTCTCCAAAGCACAGGGAAGGTGTGGGGGAGATCCATTAGGACACTGTTTCTGAAGGATGCAATTCCACGGTGCAGCGCAGAGGGGGAGATGCTGGGCAGAGGACCTGGGGGATGCATTAGGTAAGGAAAGCGCGTGTTCAGTCTGGCTGGTTGTTTTTCTCCAGCCGTTTGTCACATCTGCAGCAGGAGAGGACGAGCGCAAGCAGCACCGGCACTCCCCAGCACGGCGAGAGCAGCTCACGCAGCTGGACGAGGGCCAGCGCCAGCCGAGCCCCAAGCCCGATCCCTGCAGGGGGACAGTGCTGTTCCGAGCCCTCCCGGACACCAGCACGACGGGCCAGGCTCCTCTGCCCTCACAGGACTCAGGGAGCCATCTGCTGTGTCCCCTTGTGTCCACCTTGGCTTGAGTGCGTGTTCCACGGACCGGTGGCCGGGACACACAGGCTGGGATCCTTCGAGGGCACCCCAGGGTCACACTGGGGTGGGACAGGCGGGAGGAGCGGCCACTAGCCCGCTGTGCTGCCATGGCATGGCAACTGTGGACAGCTGGGGGCTGTGCCAGGACACAGGGACATCTTGGCAATGCTCGTCACTCAGGCACACCGGGAAGGGTTGTTCCTGGACCACCGAAGCATGCCAGGCTGGGACACGGTGTCCACCTCTGCAGAAACACTGTCTGTGGAGCACAGCCCAGCTCTCCCCTGCAGCAGCTTCAAGGAGCCAGGGGGAAATCCTCTGCCGACCCAGTCTGATCCTAGCCAGATTCTGCCCTTGTCAAACACCTTCCTCTTTAGACTGAGGAACTGCAGATCTTCTGCCTGAAGCATCCCTCGCAAACACCTTTCCCTACACACAAACGGTGAGTCCTGTGGGCGGCGAGCAGAGCCACAGCTCCCCATGGGTGCAGAGCCCCCGGCACCCAGCACCCCCAGCTCGGCGGTCAGTGGGGCCTGCTCCGCGCTGCCGGACATCGGTGGGGCCATCGAGGCAGTCCCGGCTGGCCTTTCCCAGGTGTTCTCACACGGTGCTGCTGCTACCCCAGCTCCTGAGTGCCACTTGCCACGTGGCCCTGCAGCCTGGGCTGCAAAAGGTGCTGTTAAGGGGTGTGTCACCAAATGCCTGAGGGGCATTACTGCCGCATCAGGGTCACCACGGTCTGATGCCAGCGGCAGGAGCCGGGGCTCAGGCTGTATCCCAGCCCAAGCGTGGCTGACCACATGTGCTTAGCTCACCGCATCCGTCCTGTGCCTCCACGAAGGCTCCGCGCCCGCAGCCTGCTCTCACCGGGATGTGGAATCAGCAGCCCCCAGCCCCGTCCGAGCCCCCATGGGGGGGAAGGGGCAGAGAAACAAAGTCATTTATATAATGTATCTCCCCGCTGAGCTCCTAATGGCTGGCGCTTTTGTTCTGCAGTGACTGCCTGGCTGTGATGGGCAGAAAGCCGCAGTCTCCCTTTGTTCCACGGCCTTATTCAGCAATTTAGATCCATCATAAAAATCAAATATGCATGTTGCAATCGCCTTGCGTAAAACAGCTTCAATTTTCGCCTTTCTTTAATTGAACTCCATGGGAGAAAGAGGCAGGGCTGGGGAGCAAGGGGCAGCAGGAGAAACGCTTTGTGTTTTTGTTCAGCGGGCTGTGAAAATGGGTAGTAATGAAAATACAGAATTTTTATCTTTGCCTCATTATTAAAAAAAAAAAAAAAAAAAAAAGACAGAAATCCTTGATAAGGCCTCCCTGGTAGAGGACAGCCTGTGGGGGAGCAGCCTTCTTTTCCCTGGGTTGTGGGGATGACAGGCTCAGCGGGGCTGGGGGATAAGGGGTGGCTCTCAGCATCATGGCAGGGACTCATGATAGAGCTGGCAGCTCCATGCTGCCACAACACACAAGGCTGAGCTGACATACCATGGCTCTGCTCCTTTTATCCTTCCAGCATGCCAGGGTGCTCTTCTGTTGCTGAGAGCAAACACATATCCTTAAAAATTTTGCCAGCACCTCCCTACACTGCTCCCCCAGGGGCTCCCCAGGGTACAGGTCCCTGGCACTGGGTGGTGGCTGTGAACACACAGGGGCATTCCTTCCAGCTGCTGCTCACTGGGGCATGGCAGGGCCGAGGAACACATGGCAGGGCTGGTCATGTCCCGTGTCTCTCTCCCCCACTGTGTGCACTGATCATGGTGCTACTGGAGCAGGAGGGACACGATATCACACAATGAACACTGAATTGCTGCTTAAAAAGGAACAGGCACTGCTCTGCCAAAACACTGAGCATTCCACACACACATCAACCTGACTGTGGGGGGAAAAGAGGCTTTGCCTTCTCTCTGCCTCGATGGTAATTTTCTGACAATTCTGATTTGACATTGACCTTCCTGGCCCTCCCAGGGTGCCCAGGTCCGTGCCTTGGCTGTGGCAGGTGCCAACCCCACTGACCCACTGCTGCGGCCACAAGCTGTGCTGGGGTGGCACCAGTGGTTCAGGGAGGGTGGAAGCGCTGGGACAGGAGGGAGTGGGCACTTTGCACATGCACATGTGTGTGCATGCGTGTGTGTGCATGTGCATGCCTCTGTGTGTGCATGTGTATACCCAGCCCGGCCAGCAGTGGTTTGACTGAGAACCCCCTCCCCCATGCTGAGAAAAGACCCTTTTTCACTGTGACAATTCAATATAATTGAAAGTTTGCTTAGGAAAGAGAGTCTTTTTAACAGAACATGCTCACAGCCGAATCGATATGAATTATACGGCACAGAAGATGCCTAGGGTATTAAAACATTAATTAAGTAACATCATGCTCCCATCTAACCAAGAGCACAATACCATTTATAGGTACCGCTGTCTGTTCTCTGGGGCAGTGTGAAGTCTCTCCTCTATCACTGCAGAGGCTGTGGGACACCTGGAGATCCTTTGGCTGTGGCTTCTTCACAGCTCGGGCAGGCGCCGTCCCTTGGGATGGGACAGTGGGCACAGCCGGGTGCCCCCTGCCCTGTGGTCCTGCGTGGAAGGGGCCCCGTGACCGCACAGCTGGGTCTGTCGTTTCTGTGGTGCTGCTGCCCCACTGCCACCTGTGCCTCACTGCTGGGCTGGGGATGACCAGCCGGGTCCTGCTGGGGACAAGCCACCGGAGCCAGCCCCACATGGCACTGCCAAAGGATCATGACCTTGACTCATGGAAGGTGCCAGCAGCTCAGTACTGACCTGCCCTGGGGAGCCGAGCAGTGGCTGTGCCGATGCAGCAGTGGCTGGATTAGCTCACATCAGCCCAGGGACTAACACACTGATTCCGCAAAACACCAAAATAGAAAGTCATTGGAGTGAAATCAGTGTCTTCACCACATCCCCTCTGGCAGAGTGTTAATTAAAATGACTCTCTAGTGCTTTAGATCATCAGGTGTACCCTGTTAACGAGCTTGGAACAGAGAACCAGCTCCACACTGAAGTGGAGCTCATGGAGTTAACCCTTCACCACAGCTGGCACAGCCTGGCCTGGTGGCAGTTTCACAGCACATCCATCTGTGTTAGGAATGTCTCAGCAGCCTTCCAGTGTCATTCAGCCAAGGCGTGTGCATGGGACCCTGCCTGGATCAGTGGGGACCTGGCTACAGGAGTGGTGTCGTTGGAGCCGCTGCACTGTGCCGGGGATGAGTTCCTGGGGGTCTGCTGGGTCCCTCCGGCTGGAAATGCAGCTCCAAATCCATCGGCAAGGCAGGTCCTGCTATGGCTGTATAAATTTACAGGCATTTTTTGGCCTGTAAGAGTGCACTAGTGAGAGCGGAATCTCTTTGAGGTGATGGCAATGAAAGGTCATTAAAAATCACTCCCAGCCTTCTCGTACCAGAATCACAACATGGAAAAACCTTTTTATTACTGTCAGAGGTTTGCACAATTCCCACAGATGGGCTCCTCTGAGCAGGATGCTGTGCAGAGGTTTTTAGTTTGCACCTTGTGCAGCTACTCGAAGCCATTTACACCTTCCTGAACATAACGAGGCACTTCCTCAAGCGTGGCTGCTTTACAGTGGAATTCAACCCAGGAATAAATAGCAACGTTATATAATGAACTTACGGAACGGCTGGTCTAGGAACAGCAGAGATGTTAATGCAGCGCAGTGCAAACACCAGCAGTGGGAGGGTCACATTGGCGACCCTGTCACTGCCACAGTCCTGTCTGCCTGTTAAAAAGGCAGGATGGAGTTTTCCTATTAACAAAACCCCAGCCAGCTGAGAGACAATCCAGATCCCCGTCTGTTCAGGCTCATGCTAGAACAGTGCCCAAGCCAGGGGCAGGACCAGGCAGCCTGGCCAGAAGCGAGTTCTAAGAGTCCTGAGCTGCACTGCGTCCAGGTGCACTTGCCCTCGCCACCCTGGGCGCCCATGGTGCTGGGTGTCGCCTTTCGAGGCTGCTCCTAGGGCAGGGGCTGGGGCAGATATGCCACAGCATCTAGAATCATGGGGGCCTTGGTGATTTTGACACACTTTACTTTGTAATTCATGGCCTGTGGAGCCCAAGTCAGTATGAATGTTAACTAGAGAATGCTCCACGCCCCTGGGAGCTGCCGGGTTCCCTCCCCGTGCTCTCTGCTCCTCTGGACACCACAGAGCTCAGTCCCTGCTCCCATGGAGGGGGAGGAAGCCCCTCGCTGTCCTGGCAGCTGCACCAAGGACACCCATACTGACAGATGCTTGGCCCACCTGCAATGGTGGGTGTAAATTATTTATCACTGTAGTTATAAATTAGAGATGAGCTGTGGCCCCTGTGACTCCTTTTGGATGTGGTCCCTATTAATGAATTTCAAGCCTTTTCTGCTGCAAGGGGCAATTTTTGGCAAGAGAATTGTGTGCTGAACACTCAGCAGTTCCTCTGGGTTCCCTCCCTGCTGCAGAGGGAGTGCAACGAGTTGCCACTTACCTACTTACCTGCATCATTTTTCACATCAGCAGAAACAGATGTGATTTTTTTAGTTTACAGGTTTCAGGATGACCATCAAGGCATTGCACTTTCGCTTGAACCATTCACTACAGCACCACGCCCAGAATCCTTTCGCAGTCATTTCATAAAATTAAATGCACTTATAATGTCCTTTTCACACACAGAGCATCCCAAAGCTGCAGTACAGACGGTGCTGCTTGGCTCATCGCTTCCACTGGAAGAGGAATTCACAGCATCAGCCCAGGCGCTGTCGCCCTGATGTGGGGAGGGACGCGGACATGTGTGTGCTGGCACGCGCGCGCCAGCGATGCACGAGGACACGCGTGTGCCCTGCTGAGCCATGCCATGCCACGCCGTGCCACATGGCACACACCCACCCAACGCGGACCCAGCACCGCACACGCGGGACATCGAGACGAGAGCTTTTGCTCATCTTTTTTTAATGTATCACAATGAGCAGGAAACATACGTGATGAAATAGTTCCAAAGGAGTATACTCAATTACCATCTACAGTCAACTCAACTATGACAACAAAGTCTTTTGTGACAAGTTTTTTAAAGTTTTGAAAGTTCCATGTGGTTTGTTTCTGTCAGTCTCATGTATTTTGGTACAGTTCGAGATCAGCATTGTTACAGTAACAGAAAAGCTAACAAGACTACAGTATAGAAAAACACCAAGAACATCATTTTTGGTTTCACTTGCTCTAGTTTTTGTACATTGCAAAGGCTGTTCATAACCCTCTTCACCTCATTTATGCTTTCTGTTCTACCCAAACTTGCCCCCCCCCCAATAAAAACAAAAAAATAGTCAAAGTTTTGTTTCACAGTGGGCAGTATCAGCGCCAACCAACTGACCAACCACCAACCAAGCAACCGACCGACCGACCGACCAACCAACCCAACTTCTGCTTCTATTTAAAAGCTTTTATTTTTTTTTTTAAAGCAAAATATATTTTGGTGAGCGTGCTGGCTGTGTCCACCCACCTTGTTGCCCACCCGCCCCGGGTGGCCCCGCACACCCCTGACGCTTCTCTTTATTCTCAATTGTATGAAACTTTGGCCATCTTCACCACTTAAAAAAGCTTTTTATTAAAAATAAAACAGAAACCCGCTTAATGCTAAGTTTGAAGTGTTTTCCTCGTGCCCAGCCTGGCCCTGCTCTGCCACTTGCTGCAAAGGCCTCGCGTGGGCTGGGGTCGCGCAGGGGCTCCCGTGCGCCGCCGTCGCTCCCGCAGCCCCACGGCACTGGGGTCCCTGCATCGGCCCCAGGCAGCTGGGCTGCAAGAGGAGGAGGAGGCAACCTCACACTGAAATAGTCTCTAGAAACATTTAGAAAAAATACAAGGAAATGAATTTATAAAACCTTTTAGTGGGTGGGAAGGAGGAGGGGGAAGGAGGAGAGAGAAATTGCACTATGACCAAGCAATATAATTAAAAAAACGAAACAAAACAAGACAAAACAAAAGGGTTTCCAAAAGAGACCTTGCGGAACTGGACAGATAAAGTTTGTGTTAAACTGGGAACTGGCATCACAGAGAGAATCCAAAACAAAACCAAACAAAAAAATTTCTATATGATACAGACAGAGTAACATACAACAGTTAAATGGCAAAAAATATATATATATATATATTTCATAGAATTACAAACAAGATAAAATAATGGAAAAAAAACTGTACAACTTTAGAATTTAAAAAATGTTCATCTCAAACACAGGGAGAAATACAAGAACTTCTGTTAAAGAAAACAGTTTGTTAAAACAGCAAACGCTCCATGGGTACGTGGTTCTGTTTTTGACACCTTATGCTACAGCTGGGTCCCGGGAGGAACATCCGGTGGTTTGCGCTTTAGTATCGACTACTTAAAAAACAATTAAAAAAGGAATTTGCACTGTGCATTAGCCTAGTCAGAAATATGTACAACAGTTCAGGATCTAGTCTTTCATCAAACTAAAACCAAAACTCCATAAAAATATAAGTGTCCCGCTAGAAACCGAACCCGCACTCGTCTCTCAGATGCTCCAGTCTCTCACGGAGGTGGCGAGTGGCTTCAGCCCGGGGAGGAGCGGCCGGAGGCAGCGGGAGGAACCTGCGTTCACAGTCTTCAAAGTTCCCTTCTGAAGCAGGAGGAGGATGATGACGGCGGGCAGAAGGCTCTCGTGCTTTTGGGCGGAGGAAACAGGGTGGAAAGAGGTTATTTCTGTTGGCTTTTGGCTATGGAAGGGAACAGCAAAGTATCTACGTCTCCAAAATCTACATTTTAGCAGCATAAAGTTTTCCTTTCAAAGTCTGGGCCAGTTGAGGTGCGTGCGGGCTGGGGGGGCCGGGGGGCTCCAGGCCTCCCTGAGCCTGGCACCCGCTGCTGCCATGGAGAGATCTTGGAAAGAGAAACCTGCCTGGGGTGCACTGGGTGCTCGCTAAGAGTTGTCTCTCTGCTTGCAGAAGAAGCACAGATAACAACCTGGGTACGTTTTTTTTATTCTTTATTTAAACTTAGACTTGTTTGTTTAAATCAGAAACAAATTCTCAAGTAAAAAGAATCCTTTTTGCTCATTCTGCACCAGTGGTGAAGGGTATGTCTTTGGATTTTATTTAAAGCATGAATTTTCTTTAGAGAAAAAAATGTAACAAAACCTTTTTTTTTTTTTTTTTTTTCAAAAGAAGGAACAGAGTGCAGCCTAATTACACAAACAGAACCGATGCTCAGAGGTCAGGAACAGAGTCTTTGAAGCATTTACAAAATGAGTAAAGGAAGAGGGGAAGAAAAAGAGAAGAAAAAAAGAGAAATGGAAAATAAGAATAAAATAAGTGCACAAGGGTAACAGACATAGGTAAATCGCATGTATATGCCTTAAAAAGTTTCAAACCCCCAACAAAAAATATTCTGCAAGGGATCCTACTGACCCCCAAAACCCTTTGAACTTCTTTCTTTAGTTTTTATAAAATAATTATGCAACCACCCTCTAAGAAATGAAGGTAGCGACCATAAGTGGAAGATTACATGATGGGGACGGGGATAAAGGTACAAAGGGGAGAAAAGCTCAGGCGAGTCGATGGATCGCAATCTATCTGTCTAGGAATGAACAAGACAACATCAAATGAGAAGCCGTCAGCTGGACCATACAAAAGCTAAATGTACACAAAAGGGTTTTTTCTTTTAAATCTACCATACTGCTTCAGTTCATTTCCAATGCAACAATCTACTCAACACCAAAAATGGTCATATCTATCATAAATACAGAAAGTCAGTTGTTTTAAAACTTATTTTTTTAAGCTCCAAGTCCTCAACACTCTTTGTGTGGGTTTTTTTTTTTTTTTTCTGAAAGTGGGAGTGCTTTACTTTTCCCCTTGGAATTGGCTTCAGCAGAAAAGCTACCCTTAAAATCCCCGAAAAGCTAAAGCAGTTCACATTGTTTTTCTCTTGAATACTTTCTGCCCATTTTAAATTAACAACAAACCCCCAAAAAACCCAAAAAAACAACAACAAAAAAAAATCCTTTTCTGGAACAAAACCAAACCAAAACAAAACCCCCAAAACAAACGAAAGAAATTATATATATATGTATATATATATATATATAAAACAATGATTCTGAAAACAGAACAAAGTGTGAGCGATTGACCTGAGAATAAAAAGACATTACATTTCTTTTTTCTTTTAGCAAGCCATTGGTATCTGAATGCTAAGATAGCAAGAAATTTAAAACTGTCTCCAGGTGGGCTGCTTTCCCATACAGCGCTGCCGGGCTCTGCTGTGCTATCAACGGGGGATCAGACAGGGGCAATGTACAGGGGTGCGAGCTCCGCAGGTGCGAGGAGGCAGCACGGGCCTTCGTCTCCCAGACCAACAGTACCTTCAAGAGGACAAATGTAACAGATTTTTTTGTTCTTTTTTAAAGTTTTATTTTATTAAAAGGAAAGGAAAAAAGAAATGTAAAACCCACCGGCATCATTATATGGGAAAACAACCCACGCTTTTTCTTTTTTTCTTTTTTCTTTTTTTTTTTTTTTGGTTAGAAGCTTTGGAATTGCAGTTAGTCTATTTTTGAAATTGGTTTGTTATTAACTTTTTTTATTTAAATTCATTTTCATTGTTCATCTTCAAAGCTTACAATCTGAAGGTGTCCATTCCTACGCTAGCTAGACCACTGTCCTTAGGGCAGCCGGGGTCCTGGGGCCCCTCCGCCGGGCTCGCCGGTCCATCTGACTTTTGGCTAAGATCCGTGTCAGACTCCTCCGAATAGTCGTCTGTTGGCATCGAGGGCTGAACCCCTGAGGTGCTGCATGAACTTGAGGTAACCGTTGAAGATGAGGAGAGAGGAGGGAAAGGCGGCGGCGGCGGCTTCCCTGGCGGGTTGCGCGGGGCTGCCGGGGGCCAGGGCTTTCTGGAGGCGTGGGGGGAAGCCGGGGGGGGCCGGGGGGGCGGGGGGCTGTCGTTTGAGTGAGCGGCCGACTGCGAGGTAGATGCGGTGCTGGGGTCGGGGGGGCAGGCAGAGTGAGGTAATAGACTGGGGTGCTCTTTGGCGTTTCTTGCTGCTCTTGTGATTGTTCGATGTTTGTGCGGGGCTGACTCGAGATGCTGACTGAGGGCTTCGTCCCCACACACCGTGCTCTCGCACGCCACGCACTGGTACGAGCCGCTGCCCTGGCCGCTGCCGGTGGGCACGTGAAGCACCATCTCATGCAGGTTCGCCACAGACTGGCCGAAGAAGCAGAGGGACTTCAGGTGGTCGCTGGCCGCCTCCTGGTCGCCGAAGCACGCCTGGCACTTGCGGCAGACCAGCTTGTACTGCACCTTTGGGACAATGAAAGGGTCGCAGAGCGACTCCGCGCCCTTGCCTTCCGCTTCAGGCTCTTCTTGGGGTTTGGGCAGGAGGGGGGACACCTCGCGGGGTGCGTTCTTCTGCTCTTCTTGCTTGGGGGGTTCTTTGGCAGGGTCTTTGTCCGGGGTGGCAGCCCCCGTGGGGACGGGGGTTTGGCTTCCTTTGGGCTGCTGCGCTTTCTGCTGCTGCTGCTGCTGCTGCTGCTGCTGCTGCTGCTGCTGCTGTCGCTGCTGCTGCTGCAATGCCTCCTGCAGACTCTGCTGGTATTGCTGGTACTGCTGCAGCAGTGAGCCAGGAGACAGCCCCAGCAGCGCCTGTGACAGTGCGGGGCTGTAGGGGAACAGCCCCTCCATGCCGTACATGGGCTGCAGGTACCCGCTCTGCAGGGCGCCAGGGATCTGTGGGGCGTAGTAGGGAGAAAAGCCGGGAACGAAGTAAGGAAGGAACTGGCTCGTCAGCAAGGTGGTGGGGTCCGAATTCAGGGCGGCCTGCAGCGCCTGGAGCTGGGCAGGCTCCACCGCGTACTCCATGGTGGGCAGCGGGGCCGCGAGGGTGCCTGCCGGTGCCTCCCCCTTTTCCTTCTTGGGCCCTGGCAGGGTGTCCCCCTTCCCCTTGGGTGCCTTCTCCTTCTCTTTTGCCTTCTCGTTCTCCTTCTCCTTGCGCTGTGCGGGGGGTGGCTGCTGCGGCTGCGGGGTCGTAGCTGGCGGCTGCTGCGGGGCCACGGCCGCCGTGGCTTGTGCTGGGGTGGGTGAGCTCAGTGCGGCCGGGGGCTGTTTATTTGGTAATCCAGAGGTGGGGAGGCCGGGTGAAGGGACGCTTGTGCTGGGCAGGCCCATCAGGCTGGGTTTGGGAGAAGTTAAAGCTGCAAGAGGGAGAGAGAGAGGTGTAAAGTCACTTGGTGCTGGGCAGGCAGAAAGCACGAGGAGGGTGACCCCAGTCCACCCCACAAGTGCCCTGGAGCCTCCATCTCCTCTGTATGAGGGCAGCGACTGGCCTGAGCTGAGGCATTGCTGCAGCACAGGTCAGAGAGCCCGTCCCTGCTGCTCACTCTGGAGAAGGGCTCCTGTCCCACTCCATGGGCCCCATATGGTGGGGACATGCCCCCTCTGCCCCCATTGCCTGCAGCTGCCTTGGCCGCACTGCCCAGAGGCACTGACCGCATGATGGGTGATGGGGACAACCACCAGCACCCAGGATGCCCAGCACAGCTGATGTTTTACTGACTCCTCTGAAATTCCCAAATGATTAACACTCATGTCAGGATCTGCTCTAACGGGTCCTTGGGCTAAAGGACTCCAGCAGCAGGATGGCGCCACGCCAAAGGGTGGGAATGCTCAGCACTGCTCGTCTTGCTAAAGTCTTTATAGATTGGCAAGCCCTGGTCATGGCAACTGGAGACTGAACAGGCTAAACCTAATTTATTTTGTCCTTATTAGGCTGATGTTCATGAATCCACAAATCTCTGAAGCAACCCCTTCCTTCCCTCTCTCTAATGTCAGGGGCTCTGGATGCTCAGCTTCTGAGCAATTCCAGAGTTTATGTGGTGGTCAGACATCTCCCCTGGGCATAAGCATTGTGTTTTGGGTGGAATTAGAAGTGTAGTGAGGCTTCCTCATTAAGGAGACAGATTAATGGTGGAACGTGAAGCCTGTCCTTCCCGACAGCAGGAATAGCCACTAGCAATACTGTCCCTGGTGCCAATTTCTGCTCTCACAGTGGCTGGGCGTGAGAGGAGTGTGCTCCCGGAGTCACCTCCATTAGTCATGGCTGCTGCAGCTGGCAAATATGCTCCTGAAGAGGAACATTTTGCTTGGCAACTCCCTTGATGCCATTTGGGGAAAAACTCCCAAAATAAAGCTCCAATGTCCCGTTGGCACAGCTCTGTACATTCCCCAGCTCCTGAGCAGGAATCTGCTGCAGAGGCTGCTCAGAGGCCAGCCTGGGCAGGAACAGTGGTGGAGCCGGGAACCAGCCGTGGAAGCATGGTGACTTTTATTTTAGGCTGTACTGCCAAGGAGCTGCAGAAGGGCCATGAGGAGAGTGGCGGCAGCTGGGAGGGTGCAGCCATGGCTGACCCAAACCCTTCTAAAACCTGTGTCTGCTCCTGACCTGGTGGTGAGACAGAATGATTTGTGACAACAGGACAGGTATGGAATGAGGCTCCACGCAGTGGCCCCGGAGATCTCAGATAAGGGCATGCTATGGATGGACACCATTGAAATGGATGTTTCCCAGCTGAACATCCCTGAGAGGTTCAAGTGAAGGAGCAGGAGGTAATTCACAGCATTCCTGGATGCATGGCCTTATCTGCTCTGACAGGCCTGGAGCTGCCATAGCCTGACCTTTGGAGTTTTATCTAAAGGCCACAAACAGTCTGTTTGACTTTCTAAACAGTTCAGTCCTGTCTGGGCAGTCACTGGCAGCATTTAAGATTCATCAGATGCAGTCCCATCTCCCCAGGATACATTCTGGGCTTTGGAGAAAAATAAAAGCAACAATATGGACTGAACTGCAAAAAAGTAATTTTAATTGTTGTTATAAATCTGGGGCACTAAGCAAACAGTGCAGAGCAACCTGCAATAGGGTGATGATATGATTTGCCAAGGAGATGCTTCTGGCCGAGAGCTTTGAAATGAGATCTGTGGTGAGAAGAGAAGGGTGACATGGAAAACCCCTCGCATGCACAGAGGCCCTTCAGACACATAATGAAACAAGGCCTTTGGATCACATTTTTTATGTCACTGCTGGTCACTGAGCTGCACCTTCCACTGCCACTGTTTCCTACATGACTTAAGACTTTCCACCTATCCACGACGTACAAAGGAAAGAAGCATTCTCAAAAGATAAAGTTCAGTATTTGAGATTAGGCTACCCAAAGGATTACGACAAATTTCATTTTTATGTAGCATTGTTAAGAAAAATCTTATTAAAATACAAACTAGATTTGTCCCACAACTACACCGTTGTTTGTTGAGGAGGTGCTTTCAGGTCATACCCAGCCATCACTCAAAACTGATGCTCGGCTGCACTGGGATTTGTCCCAGAGGTCACCACAGGGACATATAAAGATGCTCTGGGCATCTGTCACCAGTGCTACCATACACACCACACCTTTCCCTAGAAAGAGTTTGGATTTTTGAACGCTTGGGATGGTATCACATAAACTGACTATCAAAAGGAAAGGAATAATGAACAGTGTATTCAGCACATTAGTCCTTCTGTTCCATTGGATAAATCTATATCCCACTTCCTTGAAGGAGCTTCAGGATTTCTACACAGGGATATGCAGCATGTCTAGATGTTGCTCTAGCTCAGACTTTACTATAAAACTTCCTGAGTTCAGGAATTATAGATAAAATACCTACTGCTTTTTTGCTGTGAAGTCAACATGCTGAACTAATGGGCCAGGAATCCTGTTATCAGTCATTCCCAAGGGAACAACTGCTTGTGCTATGTATGCACCAAGTGAAGGTGTGCCTAAGCAGGGTAACATCCGTACCCACCTGTGTTGGATGGAGTGAAGCCAGGTAAGGATGGGCTGTTGAGGCCTGGGAGCAAGACTGGAGGGATGCCCTGTAGTGCTGGGTACGCAGCAGGAAGGTTCAGAGCTTGCAGGGGGGTGTTGTCAAACATGCCCTGCTGTTGAGCTGCCAGACCAAGAACCTCGTTGGCTTTTTTGATTCGGTCCAGCTCCTGCTGAGCCATCAACTGACGTACAGTAGCTGGGTCGAAATACTCCTTTTCCTTATCCAACTGACTTCCAATGGTTTCTTTAACTTTGGAGATATGCTGTTGAGAGAAGATATGGTCACGTACAGACAGCCGAGCGCTGTACTTGATGCCACACAAAGTGCACTCTGTTTTGGGTCCCTCGTAACTTGTTTGGTTTATACCAAAATGCTTGGCCATGCTGAGTTTTGACTTCTTCTCTTTCGCCCTCGCATTCTGGAACCAGACCTGAACAACTCTCTTTGGCAGTCCAATGTCATTGCCCAGGACCTCACACTCCAGCATGGTCGGTGTCCTGTAGTCATTAAAGCATGACTTAAGAACCTTGAGCTGGAGATTAGTCATCTGCGTGCGAAAGCGTTTCTGCCCGGGCCGGTCCCCGCTTTCGCCAGATTTGCTGGCTGAACCACTTGCACCAGGGCTGGGTGAGCAGGGGTCTGCAAGGCTGGAGGTTTCACTATAGTCCACGGTACCTTCATTGTCATACTCTTTGCTGTAGAAGCTGGGAGCTGGGCTGACCAGGCCAGAAGACAGACGATCTTCATATTCAGACATTGCTATCATGGCTGCTTTAGTCAGACCTTCACTGGGTCCTGATGTGGATTTGGTTTCGGTTGCAATCCCTGTTGCACTGTCGTTGTCTGCGTTCCCTTCGTCTCCTGTGGTAGTATCTGTGATTGCAGTGTTGACAGAAGAGCAGTCATCGTTGTCCAGCTTTGTCTGGTCAAAGCTCAGATTGACTGAGGACATGGAGGGACTCTCAAAGTCTTCAATCCCTTCCACCTTAATGGAGGATGGACTCAGCAGGGTTCTAGGTGACAGTTCCATACTCTTGTTCACCGGGGAGAGGGGAACACTCTGTCCATCACTGCTAGTTGGTGGCATGTGGGAAAAGCTGGCTCCATCAAAGATGTCTCCTTTCATCTGGAGTCCCCCATCACAGTCTAGAAGCATAGCAGACAGCGTAAGGTTGTACCCAGCTCGCTTGGCCTCGTGCCAGTGACGGGATCGGATATGAGCTTCCAGAGCTGTCTTTGCTTTAAAGAGAGCTCGGCAGAAGGGACACCGTCTGTGGGCTTGGGCAGGCCCCACAGCTCTGAACTGCCCCTTCCTCTCTCGTGCACGGGTGTTCTGGAACCAAACCTGCACCACGCGCTTCTTCAAGCCCACTTCATGTGCAATGTGATCCAGCATCTTCCGTGTGGGGTTGGAGTCGAGCAAGTATTTCTGATACAGAATTTCCAGCTGCTCAGGGGTAATGGTCGTCCTTAGACGCTTATCCCTTTGGGGTTCTTCTCCCCCAGTCCCACTGTCATTCTCTCCAGGGCTTGCACTGGCCTTTTCCTCCAGCTTTCTCTTCAGCGTGTTCATGGTGGATGTTGGAGTTGATGGTGAGGTGGCTGAGCTTGCTGGAATCTGTGGTAACGTTCCAGACAGCAGCTGGCTTGCCAGTAGTGGATTACTGGGATCAAAAAGCATGAATGGCATATCCAGTGTTCTGTCCAGGAATGGGGGGTGGATAAACTGGTTCTGTGCACTCAGGAAATGGAGCTGCTGATGCTCCTGCCAATGCTCGAAGGAAGGAAATGCCAGTTTACACTGGTCACACTGGTATGGGATTAGCTGAGGAGGTAGGTTTGCCAGCTGCTGAGGGGTGGACGTGTGAATAGGTTTGAGGGAGAGGTGTGAGAGCTGAGATGGACTTGGACTTGACTGTGACAAGGAGCACTGAGGGGGCTGAGGAGGAGGTGGCTGTTGCAGTGAAGAGGGGGAGGATAACTGTGAAATCTTTTGGTGTGTTGAACTTGTCTTTTGTTCTCCTTGGTCCTGTTGCTGCTGAGACTCTTGCTTTGGTTGCACTTGCTTCTCTTGGGTTTGGTTTTGCTGTGTACTTGGAGGTTCAGACTGCTTTGGTTTCTCATCTGTAGGTTCTACTTTAGAACTAAAGGTGGAGGAATCATCTGCCTCTGCCGTGAGCTGCAGAAAAGCTGAAGAGGTCGCATTGGCTGAAGATGTAGGTGTGCTGTAAGCTTGTGAGGGCATCGGTGTGCTGCAGGAGGAACTGGTTGGAGTCAAGAGCTCTATTGCATCCATAGAGTCTTCGTTCTGGCTATCATCCTGTCCATCCTCATCCTCATCTTTGTAACAAAGCTTTTTCTGGTGTTTAATGAGATCAAAAATGCGCTGAAAGACCAGACTGCACTTTTTGCACTGGTAGTTCAAGTTGCTTGTTCTAATGTATCTGTCATTTGTGAGCTCCCGTCGCTCCCCATCTTTGCCTTCTCCCTGATTCTCATAGTTTTTCCTAGCTTTCTGACGGGCATTCTGGAACCACACCACTATAACACGTGTTGGGAGGTTCAACAAGTTAGAAAGCTGCTCAAATTCATCGTCCTTTGGGTAAGCATTGGCATCAAAGAAGTCTTGCAGGACTCTGAGTTGGTAGTCAGTAAAGCGTGTTCGAGAGGACCGCTTGCTTCCCCAGTACTCCTGCTTTTGAGGCTCTGGAGAAGGAGGCCGTGAGTCTATCTTCAGCTCTTCCAGGCTGGTAATGGGAGGGTTGCTGAAGTTGTACGGGGAGTCCTTGTTGCGTTGGCGCTCCTTGAACAGGGTGTTTCTGAACCAGTGCTTGATCACTTTCTGGGGCAATCCCGATTTGTCTGCCATCTCTTTGATCTGTTCCTCACTTGGGGAATTGTTAATGTCAAAATACTGCCGAAGGACTCTGAGCTGGTCATCGGTGATACGCGTTCGTGGCCTCTTGTTCTGCTGCTGCTGGAGAAGGCTGGGGTTGAGCTGATGCTGGTACAACTGGGCCAAGTCAGCGGGCAGGGGGTCTACAGGGCCCAGCTGAGGCGGCAGCTGTGCTGGCAATGTCTGCAGGGGCATGGTTTGCATCATGAGTGGTGAGAAGATGGGCAGCTCCATAGGCATGGAGAGCTGGGTGAGTGGCACAGATGGCTGGGCTGGTGCGATAGTGGGAGAGGTGATTGGTGGGGCAGAAGTAGGGATGGCAGGAGCAGCAGCCGGCTGAGGAGGAGCTGGAGGGAGAGGAGGGGGAGGCGGTGGAGGCGGGGGCGGTGGCTCTGGGGTCTGCGGCCGCAGTGGGTACAGTTTGTCGTAGTGTTCTCTGTATTGTTTGGCAAATCTCTCTAACTGCTTAAAGGGAAAGTAATGTTGGTGAACATGCTCTTGGTGGCTCTTCAGGATGAGGATGTTTGAGAAGAACTTGCCGCACGTATCGCACTCCAGCTTTTCTAAGTTCTCACCTTGCTCTGTCTTCCCATTTTTCTTCTGCCCCTTTTGCTTGTTCTCGTTGTACTGAATGACGAGCTCAAAGCCGAAGTTTTCCAGCAAGGCTTTGGTGGCGTTCCCCCTCGCATCGGAAGCAATCCGTGGAGGCAGTATGGAGGGCTCTGAACTGCTGCCTGGCACAAAGTCCTTCCTCTCTTTGGGCTTTAAGTTATCAGGAAGAGACTCCTTCAGTGTTACATTATTGTCTCCCCTCTCTGCGCTTTCCCTTTCCCGTGGGGTTTCTTTATCTTTTTCCTTCACTACGGATTTATTCTTCTTCTCTGGGTGCTGGCTCTGCTGTAACAGGACGGAGTGGGGTTGTGACAAGGACAGCTGACCTTGCTGCTGCTGCAAGAGCTGTGGATGGCTTTGCTGAGGGAGCTGAACTTGTGCCTTCAGGTCCTCCAGCAAACTTGGACCCGTCCCAGTCAATGTCAGTGCACCACTGGTGACAGGCAAGCTGACTTCTGGATTGAGCTGGAACTCAGCACTGGGGATGTAGAATGGGAACAGAAGATGCTGCTGCTGCTGCTGCAGCTGCAGAAGGGTCTCAGTTGTCATCGGAAAGTGTGGCAAAAGTGCTGGGTTGAAGAGCTGGGACTGCAGGAGAGCAGCCTGCTGCTGCAGCTCCTGCTGCAGGTGGGCCTGGACCTGTGCCTGTGCCTGTGCCAAGGTTTGAGCTTGTTGCTGTTGCTGCTGCTGCTGCTGCTGCTGCTGCTGCTGCTGCTGCCTGGATGCAATCATGTCTGCCAGCTTCTTGCGGTTCACCTCTTTGGGCTCTGAAGGGGAGGAGATGTTAGTGCTTACAGCGTTACCCAAGGGAGGAATTCCCACACTGTCACTGGACACCTGGTTGAGCAGGCTGGGAATGGGAGTGGTGCCTGAAGTGCTTGTGCTGGTGGTTGCAAAAGCATTGCTGTTGCTGGCACTCACGGGGCTCGGTGTGGACGAACCCAGGGAGAGGCTGCTGCTGCTGCTGTTGCCGGCTCCGTTGCTGCTGGCGCCGGCCGCCTCCAGCTTGGCCGCACGAGCCTTGGTCTGGTGCAGGACAGACCTCATGTGGATCTCTAGAGTCGAGCTCTGGCTGTAGGCCACGTTGCAGGTGTTACACTTGAAAGGTTTGTTGTCTGGGCTGCTGGTAGGCTCGGGTTGCCCGGTAGCAGATTCTTGGAGGGCGCGTTTCAGTTTATGCAGATGAGAAACGGAATTGTAATGGACCAGGAGAATGTTCTTCTGCGTGAATGACTCCTTGCAGACTGTGCACTTGTATGGGCGAGATGGATCTAGAAATTTCTCCATAGTGAAGTTAGGGCCCTTCCTGAAGGGTAAGGCCCTTTTTGGTTCTGAGCCAGAGTCCTCTTGCACCGACCCCGAATCGCTGCCAGTTGGGCTCTGCTTATCTTCCAGGTCGCTCTCCTCTTCCTTATCTTCCTCGACTATTATTGTGTGGTCCTCAGCAAGCGAGGGGTCACCCATAGCGAGGAGGTCCCCGTTGACCAAGAGACCACCATACAGCTGCTGAATGTCAGCCTCACTCAGCTCCAGGTGGCTGGTTTCCAGGTGCTTTTTCAGGGCCTGGAAGGTTCGGAAGCTGCGCTGGCAGAGGCAGCACATGGTGGCTGCCCGGATGACGTGGTACTGGGAGTGGAGCTGCAGCTTCTCAATGGTTTTGAAGGCCAGGCTGCACTGATTGCAGCGGTACTTGTAGACGTGGCGGTCAGAGACTGGCAGCTGAGGCCGCTTGGCATGGACGTCATTAAAGTGTGTCTGCAGGGCTGCTGAGCTCTTGAACACTTGGCTGCAGCCCTTCTTCCAGCACAGGAAGCCAGAGTCCTCTCGGGCAGCGCTCGGATCAGCTGGAGTGGGCTTGGGGTCCCCGCTGTGCTCTGCGCTGTCCGATGGCAAAAGGGTCTTCCCCATATCCTCAGAGATCTCTGTGAAAACAGAATTAGAGCGAACCCAAAAATTACACCAGCACACCATGGTAGATCAACACCCCCTTTCAGTCCTGAATACTCTGTGGTTTTTAATCTCCCACATAACAAGTATTTCTAACATTTCTCCTCTATCTTCATTCATTTGTTTCAATACCAGCCCATTAACCTCATCATGGCCCATTGCATAAACCTACACAATTTACTTCCTTGCCCACCTTGAATCTCTGGAAATTATTCACACACACATCCCTTAGTGCATTTATCACCTTCAATTCTCCCTTTCAAGCAAAAGCCATTCAGCCACCTCTGTCTTCACTGTTCCTTTTTGATGTCCTACCTATTTTGGAAAAAGAAGGCTCATCAAACTGAACATAGTATTTGAGTCTTGGTCCTATCAAAGAGAGGATTAACAGGAATGAAACTGCTCCCTGACCAGGTGATAGAGTTGGGGGAGTGGTTGGGACCATGGACCTCATTGACCTGCACTCACCAGACTGTTTCCCCAGCTCCTCTGCGCCTGAGTTCCCATCCTTCTCTGGAGCAGCTGCTGGGAGGAACATGCTGCTGGGCATCATCACCTCAGGGGTTGTCACCTAGAGACAGGGGAAAAAGACATAGGGAGAGGAAAAACACAGGAAAATATTTTAAACATCTTCAGTGGCAAAACTAGACATCGGTATTGTGAAGTCAGAGGCGTCATTTTTCACAGCTCACTGAAGACTTGTATTTATTAGACAAAGCTCAAATCAGTCAAAAGTGTTTCTACAGTTACATTCTGGACATAATTAGCAGTGCACACTTGAAGAATAATCTTATTATTAATATTTTTCCTTTATGTGGAATTCAGACTTTGATCACTGACAATGTTTTGTCATGGGCTGTGAAACTTCTTGTGCAACCAATTAGGTAGATAAGTTGAAAGGCCCACCTTAAGCTGCTGAAAACATAATAAGGCCCCTAATTAAATCATACCTAGTAAAGTACACTGTAATCTTGAACCAGGGAGCATTGCAGCACTGTTTTCAAAGTGTATCGATGCAGGGAAGGGAGGGGCATGAGAAAGAAAAGTACAAATAAGGAGAGAGGTGACAAAGGAAAGGATGAATAAGGAAGGACTAAAGAGAAAGCAAATTGTGAAATAAAAAGCTTTTGTAACCCTTTCCTTGCTCTGACTGATGCGTTCCCTTTGCTCCTCTTCAAGTATTTGGCTAGATCCTGCACCAGCAAAACCAGTGCAGTGCTGGGACACCACCGCTCCTAAAGAGCTGAGAATCTGCATGGCTCAGCTGGAGGCTCTTTGGAAGAGCCAAATGCACACACTCATCCTGTTCTGTTCTTTGGATATACCTGGTCACAAGCCATCTCACCAGCAGCCTGCACATGGCTGGCATCAGATGCAGGACAATGAATGTCCTTCTGAATGTCTGGAGCCAGTGTCTCGCACTGCTGGAACGCTGCCTCACAGCACCGGACAGACAGACCCAGCACAGGGCTGCCCGCGCTGGTCACTGCCTGTGCCAAGTGAAGACTCCTCTACAGCCTCGAGCAGCTGCCCACGCCACCTACACCCAGGCAGCGTTCCCCTTTCACCAGGTGCTCCTGGTGATGCCTGTGGTGCTCCTGCTCCCAGCCTCCCACTGCTGGGAAGGTGAGGCACAACTAAACACTCTCATTCAGGCATGAGGCAAAACAAGCCTCTCCATCCTTCTGCTAGATATGGAGGGGGCATCTGAACCCTGGATTTCAGGAGAGAGAATGTGTGTGGCAGCTGCATGCCATTTACCCAGCTTTCTGCACAGCCAAGGACCACAAGGCTCTGAGTGAACTGCAGGAGATAGGAAGTGGGGAAGCTGAAGCTCATGGAAAATCTCAGGATGAAATGGTGGCACAGAAGTGGCTGCAAAGCTGTGAGCTGAGCTGTCAGGGACACAGAGCTCCCTCCCCTTCCTGGGCCATCCAGTGCATGGCAGTAAGTGCCAGGTCCCATGGAGCAGGAAAGAAGGCAGCTGACACATCCCAGGAGGGGAGCTGAGCACATCAAGCTCATTCCACCTTCTACTCTAAACGGAAGCATCTGATGGCTGTGGGCGGTGGGTTGGGAGACGTGAAAGGTCACATAGTAATTTCCAGTAGCTGGGCTCGGAGGAGGGGGACGAGCATGGACGCCGAGAAGGGGAGGCAAGAAGAAACCGTCCCTCTCAGCTCTAGCAGCAGGAAGAGCCTGCTTTCCTAGGCTCTTTAGGAATTATGAAAAATAAATCATGAGAAATTAAAAAAAACCCCAACAGAGTAGAAAAAGAATAAAATTATCTAACACCTCAGCTGCACATCATTATAGAGCTGTGGCTTTTCATAGGCGTTACAGTACGGCAGCCGTCCCCACCACCACGCTCAGTACGACGGATCAGTAATTGTTTTCATACACTTTAATTAGAAAAACTCAGATGGCTATGAATAATAATGGAAAAGAGAGACTTTTGCACTTGAAAGGTTGAAGTCAATCAAGTGTGAATGACGGCAAAAAAGAAAAAAAAAAGACACCAATTCATCAGGCCTCTGTTGTCTCGCCGCGTCTTTAATCATAATTCCTGATTGGGATTCAAGAAGGCAGTAAGCAGCGGTTCTTTGTCTGCCTTCACCTTCCGTCAATTAACTCTCCCCGAAATATAATCATCAACCTCACATGCTCCTCTGCATCTTAATCTGGGGCTCCAAACCTGTAAGTCCTGCCCTATATGTGTTTAAGTAATTACCTTTATCTACCTGCATCTCCACAGCCACCATTCCTTCCCTTCCTTCCATCCTCCCTCCACCACAGGGGAAAAAAAAAGGAAGAAAAAAAAGGCTGTGGTACATTAAATTGCTACAGGCACAAAATTCCCAAAGGCAAACAGAAAAAAAGCTTGGAAAAAAGTGCAGGGAACTAGAAATTCTGGGTATGGATGTGGGAACTGTGGCGGTGCGGCCATAGGCTGGCCTTGGAGAACAAACCACTGGAAACAAGGCACTGGTCAGCAAGTGGACCCACTCTAGTCCTCTGGCTCCATCCAGGCTGCTCCTGCCCCTTTCCTACACCATGATCTAGGGCAGGACCCTCCATCTTTTCATCCCTATGGACCAGCCCCGAGCAGGTGGCAAAGATACGAGTGCAAATGGGCTGCACATTCCAAATCACTTTGCACTGACACGGAATTCCAGACTGCTCTTTTGGAAGGGTTTGCCCTTTCACACTGCAAAAACATCTGAGGACATCTCATTTCCTTGGACCTGCAGAATTTGCCTTGCATGCTGAGGCTGCTTTTCACATAAACCAAGAGTGGGGGCATGATGGGGCAGGAAGGTGCAGTGGACCACGGCTCCCTGGCAGGTGAGACAGGAGCGGTGCTCTGCGACACAGCATTTTGTACTGCAGATGTATTTCATGCCATGAACTGTTCCAGTAATCGAAAGGAGTGTGTTTATCTGGAGCACAGCCCGTGTTAGTGCGTGCGGCTGTCAAATGCTCTCCACCTCCCTCTCACCTGCACAGGAGATACCTGGTGTGTCATCCTGGCATCCCTCCCCCTCCTCGACTTCTGTCTACCTGTTTCAATGTCTCCAACACTGTTTTAGAATGGCAACACATCAGTCAGTGTGAGCCATTACTAAAACACAACCTTCCAGCTGTGAGTTCAACAAATGTGGCTTGTCTCCTCCCTTCCCTTCTCCTGTTCATACCTGTTCTTTTCTGTCTAACACCAAACTATACCCCCTGTGTGGCTGCAGCTACCATCTCCTGGCCCACAAGTCACCAGCAAAGCTCACTGCAGCATGGCACCTCCGTCTCAGTCACCCTGGATCCTGTGCACAGCCTGAGCACCATCCCCTGCAGCTCCGATGGGTCCCTCTCAGTTCTATTGTTACCACACAGAAGGTCGTTAGACGATGGGAGGTTGCTGGACAAGCCTCTCTGCTTCCAAGCACCCTACCTTTTGGGTGAAATTCAGACCCCTTAGCAGATAAAATGTCTTCATGATGATGAGATCCATGGAGAGGCAGGCACAACCCCACTTCAGTGGCCATTTCTATGGACACAGTGGCCCAGTGAGGACTGTTACAGAGCACCTGAGGGCTGACGGGCCAGGTCTCCTGCCTCCCTGCCCCACCAGCATCCATACACCCTGACACCTACAAACCTGTCAGCCCTCTGCAGAACAAGCAGTGGGCCCACTCCTCACTGGTGACAAGCTCCAGCAGCGACAAGCACAGCTCCTGCCACCTCCAGATCTACTGGATTTTTAACAACCAACTGCAGAGCTGCTCGTGTGCAGAGCTGGAGGCTCAGAGCCCAACACCCATCAATATGACACCCGCATATTGCTGACATGCCCAAAAAATTACTCTTAGCTGGTGTGAGCAGCCAGCTCCCCTTACACTGCACCTGCCTGTGCTGACTCTCCATGGACACCAAACAAGGGTACAGTTCCTCTGAATATACCCCAAAACGCTGAAATCATGTGGTTCTGAAAAGAAAACCTCTAGAAGAGGTCTGAGGAGATACATCACTGTCCCCATGTCTATGAAACCAGGGGAAATACAGACGGGAGGGAAGGTTCCCCACCAGACAAAGGAGGTAATTTCCATTACAAAGAGAGAGAGAGAGGGTGCTGGAGTGAAAAGCTTCATTAGACTCCGAGAGGCAAAGTGATGGCAGTATACCAAGGTCACTTCTAATTTAGACCATCTAATTGGCAAACATGGCTCCAAATGGCTATCATCTCACAGGGCTCAGAATTAATGAAGCCCGATTATTTTCATTACCTTCATCCGAGATGGAGAATGAGACACAGAGTGAGAGGGAAAGGGGGGAGAGGGAGGGGGTGAAAAGGAGGGAGAGAGAAAAATTGAGTGACAGCAGAAGGGAGAGAGCAATAAGAAAAGACAATGGGAAAGAGGGTAAAAATGTAAAGATAGCAGGAGGGGGAAGTGAGATGGTAGAGATGGGCAGGAATGACTCCTGAAGCAAGGGAGAAAAGAAAAAGATGGAAAGATGGCTGGAACACAGGGAAGATGCCCTAAACTGAGGAAGAGAAAGCTGACAGCAGAGATGACGAGACAGAAATGTGCAGAAGGATAAGGCTGGCTGCGGGAGGAGGGAGAGCTCCCGCTCCTGGAGGCTCTTGGGAAGCCGTCCTCTCTCCCAGCTCCAGCCCATCAGTCTTGTCAATCGCCCGCGCGGGCGAACTGCACTTCACCCTCATTACGGGCCCCGCCGAGTCGAGCAGGCCCAAGCAGAGGCTGCCATGGGAAAGATGGCGCCTGGCCCCACTCAGAGAGGCTGAGATGCCACAGAGAGAGAACTCGGCTACGCTCATCCACCAGCCCCATGTAAGGGAAGCTGCAGGACATGGGGGGACAGTGTGAGCCCCAGCCCCTGTCCCTGTGTGGCACTGGGGCACAGCATGCGCTCTGCTCCTCAGGCAGCCCCGCCAGCCCCTGTCCCTGCATCGGGGCCAGTGGGAGGACAAGGGGGTCCCATGGGACAGCCAGCCCTGCTGCTCACTGATATGAAAAGGAGGGAGCACGACCAGGCAGCTTGGAGATGCTGAGTGCAAGCAGGAGCCGTTACCATGGCAACAGACATATTAGACACTGCAGGTTCCTGAACGGCGTCTGATAAGTTGTTATTAACTGGAGCCTCCTCCAACGCTGAGCGCAGACACGGTGCGTCGAGAGGGACCCGGCTCTCAGCTATGGGGCTGCAATTCCCTCGCGGTGGCACCAACACCTGACGTGCGCATCAAATCAAGATGGGATCTTCACGAGAATGAGCAAAATTACGATCCTCCAATACTGCCATGTTCTGCACAAACTGTACTGACTGCTCAAAATGTTGCCGTAGAATAATACAAAAAGACCCACCTTCTTCACCCCATGCTGTGAGACCTGGAGGAGGAGAAGCCTCTCCCCAGATGTGTCTCCAGATGCCAGAAGGAAGAAAGGTGGGAAAACCTGGAATACACATGACGATGAGCATCATGGCTGGGCCAGTCTCTGCTGATCCTTGCAGAGCATCGCGGCCCTGCTCTAGCACAGCAGGTGCGCTCACCTAAGGGACTGTCCCTGACCTGCTCTGCAGAGTGTCCTGAGCTCCGTCACGAGAGGCTCCTGCTATTCCCTCATATCCTGGAGGACATGTGCCTGAGGATGGACCAACCCAACACTCCCGCTCCAGACCACACATCCAGACCACACATCCTGCCTGGCTCAAAACAAACCATTCCACACCAGTGTAACAGCTACCCTGAACAAACTGGTTACACCTGCTGGCCCAGAGAAGGGGCTTGGCTTCTGGTCCCTGCTCTTAGAAAGCCAAAACACCTGCCACTAATGTAGTTAGGAGGTGAACAAGAGCCGTTCAAGCCCCCAGAAGGTATTTACACACTTGAGCAGCACCAATGAAATGGCCACAGGTCACAGAGGCCGTGGTCTCTGGGATGGGACAGCTCCGTGACCCAGGTGTGCAGGCGGCCGGCATGGCACAGCTACATCCTGAGAAGCCCTGAGGGGACAGGCAGCTGGTAATGCAAAGCAGGAAGGTAAGAGCATAAAGGCCCTTATGGAGTGGGAACTGGAACAGGCTGCCCAGAGAGCCTTTGGAGTCTCCTTTCCTGGAGATACTCAAATGCTGTCTGGACACAATCCTGAGCAACATGCTCAAGGGACCCTGCCAGAGCAGGGCGGTTAGACTGGAGCAATTCCAGTGGTCCCTCCCAAGACTACTTATGATTCTGTGACTCTGTGACTTCTGTCTTCGAGAAGGAATCATAAAAAGAACCACGGGATCATTGAAGACCCTTAGTCTTCCAAGTCCAACCATCAACCCAATGCCACCACCACGTTAAACTGTGTCCTCAAATGCCATATCCACATGATTTTTGAACACCTCAAAATGAGGATGGTGACTTGACACCTTCCCTAAGCAGCCTGTGCCAGGGCTTCCAATCCCTTCCATGAAGAAATTTTCCCTAATATCCAATCTAAACTTCCCCTGGTGCAGCTTACAGCTAGTCCTCTTGTCCTGTCACTTGTTATGTGGGAGAAGAGACCTACCCCACCTGGCTCCAACCTTCTTTCAGGGAGTTGTAGAGAGGAAGAGTGACAGAAAGAGAAGACAAGAAAACTGTAAGAGAACAGCTGGGCCATGCTGCATGTGCTTGCTCAGAAGATGTCACAGGAAGGAGCTGATAAAGGACATCAGTGTTACAACAAACACAGTGTTATTCACCTCCAGTGCCAAGAACTGGCAAAAAAGGGAGAAAACAAGCAGAAACAGGGTGCAAGAAAAAAACACAAAGAGAAGGAATTGGCAGGAATCAAAATAAAAACTTATTTTATAAACTTGATGACAAGTTCTTAAATGTAGACACCTTGCAACAAATATTATACCGAAGAAACAACAGGAACAATATATCCCATCAGCTTCTGCATCTTCCAGAAGCTTCTGCACAAGCTGCCATCCCATGCACTGACCTCATCAGGTCAAGGAAATAGTATTTATCCTGATTTCCCAGAGAAATCACTCAACACTTGAGCTTCACAGGGCTCAAGCAGGGACACAACATACCAGGGTGCAGCAAACCTTGATGGCAGAGCTCTGACATGTGAAGGAGCTGACCACCACAGCAACTCTCTGCTCCTCACCTTTGTGGGGACAGTGGTGGACATGTCAGGATGGCAGTGGACACGCTGGGATGGCAGCAGCCACGCTTGCTTACACAGCCACCTACCGTCATGATGAGTTTCTCGACGCAGTCAGGTGACACGCTGTGCAGGTGGGTGAGGTGCAACTGCAGGTGGATCTTGTTGTTCAGCATGTCCTGGCAGAGTGGGCAGCGGAGCATGGGCTGCACCGAGTGCTGGGTCATGGCGTGCACCCGCAGCCGGTTCACGTCTGTGTTGCTGTACTTGCAATACGGACACTGGTACATCTGCGGAGCAGACACATGAATCACACAGCTCTTCCAGCTGCTACTTCCCTCTCTTACAGCCAGGCTTCAATAATTTGATGCCTTCTACCACCAGTTACTGCCTTTCATCCTCTTTCTCCCATTTTAGTCTTTGCTTTTGGCACATTGGAAACACATTACCTGCACAGAGAGACAGGTTCTTCCATCTTACCTGCTCTGATTTGGTCTCCTCTGAAGTTTTTGACCACTTAAAGGAGAGAGGTGACTCAGAGCTGCTGGGAAACGCTATCCGCTTAGAGGATGCTGGAGGCTCCGTCAGCTCCTTCTCTGGCTGGCTGGCTGGTGCTGCAACAAAAAGTGATTAACATCAGGACAGCCCAAAGAGGCCTAGGTTGGACGATGACAGTGCTTCCATTTTCTGCTTGACACACACCCTAAGGACTTGGAGGAGGATGAATCTGAGGACTAACCTATGTCCTAAAATGCACACCTGGCGAAAACCAGTTTATTCTTCCTGATCTCCCACAGCAAGGGAACTGTGTCACTGGTGGTCAGAAGCAGAAAGACCTCATCTGTTTCTGGGGGCTGCTAACAACCTGCATGTGCAGGAGATGCTGGGCCTGTGGCTGCATTGGACACACAAATGCTTGGCCAGATGGTGAAGGCCCATGTGTCACCTCCAGGAGCAACTGGATTTACTCGGTAAGGTAGAACTCATACCCCTGGCTGACCCAGGGGTATTCTACATGCAGACACTCTGAAATGCATTTGCCCTGGAGAGGGCTGCTGGTTGTGGCTGTCAGCCCCATCGATGGCACCTGTGCTGGCAGCAGTGGTGCTGTTGGGATGGCTCTGGCCAGCTCAGCCCACACCTCCAGAGGAATGTGCAGATCTGGTGCTTCCTAGCACATGGTCCTGCCAAAATCCTGATTTCGGCAGGACCCAGCCAACAGGACCCAAACACTCCCACTGTGATAAGCCGAGGAAAGGCCATTTTATTCCACTGAAACAGAGAAATGCAAACAAGCCCTGAAGTCAACAGCAAAACACTCCACGAGTTGTGGCACTGGGAGAAGCACATCCCTGACCTTTCTCCTCCCTCGAACCCTGGCTGCCTTCAGTACATAAATTTGTGGGACATCTATTATTTAAAAACTGTAAGGACAAGTATATTATACACAGCCCCCGTCTCCTCCTCCCCGAACACACATTCATAACGGTACTTTAATCTGTCTCGAATCGACTTCAAACCCATTTCGCCCTTAATGGGAGTTATTCATTTTCACTTGAAAGGTAATATCTGACAGCTGGATATTTAATATGATGGATCAGCTGCCGATTAACAAGGCGCTGTAGCATTCTCAGGCCAGTCCCCCATACTCTTTCCCCTGTCTCCTACTCAACTTGTGAACCTGCTGATATCTGCTCCTTGTTTCAGATGATATCGTCAGGAGTCAGATCCCAGCAAACTGCTTCCTTCCCAAAGACCCTTCTGTGCACTGGCATGAGCTGTTATTTCCAAATGTACCGCATCACAGTGGAGAATGCATTCCCATTTCCAGCTACCTTCCCTGCCAGTCCCCATCTCTGCATTCAGCTGAATAGAGGCAAAATAATTTCCAGGAGAGGGAAAAAAAGTATTACAAATAATACAGGTAATGGTACTGCCAGAGGGAGGCAGGGATTAGAGGATTTGATCTGGGACTGCTGAATTTCTCCTGGTAGGCTTGTCCATACCAAATGGGCTTGGACCCCAGAGCCAGCTGCATGCCTGGTGCTTCATGCCTGGCTGGGCAGCAGCCTCCATGCATGCATGTACAGTCCTGGCTGTACCTGAAACCCAAACCCCAGGACTCTGCTGTGCTGCCGACTCCACAAAAATATCCAAACCAGGCATGGAATGAGTTTGCAGTCAGTGCTGACTGACGGACACCATCACAGATCCTGCTCTGCCCTCACAGAATGACGGGCTACTCCGCTCAGGTCACTGCCTGGACCAAGACTCTCCCTGGGCTTCAGAACTGGAAAGGGCTTAAAGACGTCTGCAGGGCCAGAGCTGACCTTCCTTGCTTCCTGTAAAGAATGTACTTGGAGCATTAGGAACTGCTGCTCATCCGCTGAGGAACACAGTCTCTCCCGGAGGGTTCGGGCAGGAGACACCACCACCAGGAGCCAGCACTGTGGCAGCTGAAGGACCGCCCTGCCTTTAAATGCCCTACCCGAGCCCTGTGTGATGTGAGTGGCCCTTGTCAGTAGCCTGATCGCTGCTGACCCTGTTCAGTCCTCAGTGTGACCTCGGACACTGACATGCCAGCCCCGATCAGGCAGTTGGGTGTTGGGACGAGCAGCTGGAGACCCCAGGTCTGCGAGGGTGGTCTGGCACATGTGAGCCCTGCTGCAGACCTGCACTGGGTGCAGATGACAGTGACAATCATGGCTTCGGGTCCCTTTAGACCTCTCTAGCCCAGTGACTGTGGCTCCTGTGTGGTCCACGCTGTGTCCCTGCACTGGGCACCGACTGCTGCCAGCTGCTCACCAGTGGAATGTTTTTGGATGCAGTGGCTGAATTCAGCCCAACCATCAGCTACCCCAGGCTGCTGAATGCCAGCTCCAACCTTGGGAGTCACAACAGGGTATTTTCTCATCTCCTTTCTACTGTGAAGCAGCCTGCTTAGAATTAGTAACAGGGAATTAAAATGTACCATCTCCTAAGTGTCCAGTTTCATTAAATGCACTTGATCCAACCCCATAACCTTAATCCTTCAGAACCAGAATTATTGGTGATTGTCCAGACCCAAGAATAACTGATTTGTTGCACATGGGATATTTATTTTAAGTATTAGTTTTTGAGTTGACAGCTCAACTGAGAATTTTAACACCAAGACTGAAGTTTATTGCTGATAAACAGTCAAATGCACAAAATGACACATTCAGTCCACATCACAGATGATCAGAGGAATTAAGAACTCTCTGCTACCAGGAGAAATGAGGACATGGCTTGGCACCTGCCTGCAGAGCTCTGAGCACAGCATGGGACCTTCTGTCTGTGCAGAGAGAACAGGACAGAATATCCTGAGTTCAAAATGTCCAAAAGGCCATGGTCTGGAAGGGCTGTGTGGCACTGGAGCACATGGAGACACTACATGTGCCGTGACCATGGCCAGCATCTTGCTTCCAGGTCCAGGCCTTGCAGGGCAGGAAAAGGAATCTGGTTTAAAGTATGATGTACATATTGGAGAGTACTGTTATTTGACTCCTTAAATGGATTTAGTTCAGATTTGCTGACTTAGAGGAAGATCTGTGTTTCTCGACAAATGTCCCCTAAAAGCCAAGTGTGATGGAGCAGGGCTGCCACAGAACTTCTAGAGCTCTACTGATCTTCTCTCTCTTCTCAGCAGCTTCTGCTTCTCAGAGGAGGAGGAGGTGAGGTCCTCCCTGGGATTACTCCAGAGGTGGATGGGCACTTCTTTGGAAGTGGAGGCCTTTCCTTTACTGGTTCCAGAGGCAAAGCCAGCATGGATCCCCTAAACTGCTGCTCTCTATCCTGGTGGGAAGGAAGTCACCACCCACCTCCTACCCATCAGATTCTTTTAGCTAAAGTATCACTGACAGCCCCTTCATCTAAACTTCCATCTCCCAACCAAGCAACATAATGGAAAAGCCAATTAAATGATTATTAATTCATGCTGCTTTCCGTAAGCCAGAGGTTCTCATCTCCCTGCATTCCGTAAACCAGCTTGCCACTTGCCCTAGAAATTTACAGTGGGGTTTCTGATATTGCCATTGATCTAAACACTACCAGCCTCCAAAAAACTCCTTGCCACGAAGTCCAGCAGCTGGCTTGGGAAAGTTCTCAGTGAGACGAAGGAAGTGTGGTTTCACTGCCTGATGGAAAACAGCATTCCATATTTGGTGGTGTCTCCTCCCTCAAATCACCTCAACGTGTTCTTGGAGCCATCACTCAGCACCACAAGTCCTCAGACCAGTGGGAGCTGCTACTGTGCCACACAGCCCTGTGCCATCAATGCCCAAGGCTGCTGCCCCTGTGCCCTTACAGCACCTCTGTGTCTCCCAAAATCCAGGGCTAATTTATCAGTTTCATCCATTCTCCAGAAACTGCCATGATCCAGGAACGGCCAGAGCTCACACGGACCCCCGGGGAAGGGCACGGGGCACCCAGCATTGCCGCAGCGCTGTTGCCTCCTCAGTAACATGCAGCCAACATTTCCTCCTCAGACACTGTTTAATTCCCCATTTCCTGAAGGAACTTCCATTCTAATCAGCTGCTGTAGCCACACTTTTAGGCCTGTGCACTACTTGTTGCTCTACAGCATTTCTCAGCTCTGTATTTGACAGTGACTTGATTGACAGGTAAAGGCCCCACACTCGGCACGCGCACTCTGCACCCGTCCTCGCTGCTGCCTCGCATGGTTCCAGCCCTGAAAATGGCCGAATAATTTGTTTTTCTAATGCTGTGTCATACCTTCCCACCTGCAGCGAGTACCCACAGCTGAATTACCATTAAATATTCATATCCAGAAGCTCCAGCCACCACCAGACTTCCCTGCCTTGCTCCATATGAACACGAAACACTCAGCAGATGCCTGCATGAGATGCCAAGCAGCACCAGGGACTCACTGAGGTGGCACTTTGCTTAGCAGCACGGGCCTCTCCTGCAACCCATGTCAGTTCCCGCAGCATCTCCGATGCCGCCAGAGCCCAGCATGCCCGGAGGCAAGCCGGCTGCTGCATGAGGCCACCCGGCCCAGCCATGTTTCTGGGCTGCAGCTGCCAACCCAGGAGCCTTTTGTGCTTCATATATTCTCAGAAAAACACAGATATAGGCAATCTCGCAGTCCTTCTCTCCCATTCCCTCTCCCAGGTTTCCCTCGCCCAGGCGCCAGTGCTGAGAGTGGCTCCATCGTGCCCCTTGTCCCCTTCCTCCCAGCCTCTCAGGCCCCCAGAACATCCCGGCCATTAAGTGCTCCACAAATGCCAGATATTAAAAAAAAAGCAGCAAAAAGCAGCCGGGGGGAGGAGCAGGAATAGATTTCCGTCAGGATGTGCCTGACCTGTTTTTTTCAATTTCAGTAATTAGAAAGGCAGTCGGCCTGTAGGAATTATTCATAAACTGCAGGAGCTGTGCAGTATACATTTATGTTAAACATGTCAAATCCGATTGAAATCATGCCTGCCAGCACCATACTCCATAAACACACTTTTCTGCAATAATTTCCCAGCTCTCAGCAGCCCATTAATACTTCCTTTAATAGCAATCTACCACGGATTCGAATCAGAGACGGTCCATTGCACTAATTGCTCTGTTAGGTGAGCATCATGGATTAAAAAAAAAAAAAAAATCATTAACAAAAATAAAAGCCCTTCAGGCCAGTCCTCCAGAAAGATTTCATTTCAATCTATATTTTAAGTAGACTTTGTTTCTTGTTTTTGTGGAAAAACCCCTGATATTCTCCATGTACCCAATGGACAGTGCATTAAGGAAGCCTCTGGTAGCTGGGTCACTGCTGGTGATGGGCTTCTCCATCAGAGACATGAACCAGCACCGCCCCCCAAATCTGAGAGGCCTTGTACTGCAATGAGCAGGGCTTCAGCTGAGTATCCATTATCTACATCCTGCCTTAAAAATAGAGTCAGGATCAGCCATGATTCCTTTCACCCTTGCTGGTTTGCTTGTGGTAAATCTCACATTAGTCATGACGAGATAATGTCTAACACTGAGCCATCAGGCACACAGCATCTCCCTGCTCCAGTGTGGAGGCACTGCCACCTTCCAGAACCTTCCAGAAACCACAGAGATGTCTGTGAAAATCAAGATCCAGTGAGTCCTTATACGGGATGGAGTTTTCCCCGTGTATATTCAATTGAAAAGTATCACCTAAAAAAAACGTTTGTGCTTCACACTGTTCCATTTTAAAATAAATACAAAGAATGAATCAGTAAATTTATTTTGCAGTTGAGACATTTTGACAAGTTTACAACGAAAACAGGTTTTCTCCTTGGTGCTAACACTAACCCCAGCACAGGCTGCGCCCAGACTGTATCCACCGCGGTGCAGACCCTCACCCCTGGGCTGGGGCAGGGAGATGGGCAAAGGAACTCAGTGTCTTGTTACAGATCTTACAAGCCTTTAAGAAAGTGGAAGAAATAAATCCCCTGTGTGCAGTGAGGAAACCAAAGCACAAAGGAGAGTAAATTGCTGAGGAACGTATGATCAAATTGCAGGTGGTGAGCAACAGAAGGGTCTGTCCCCCTTCCCTTTCACATACCCTGTCACTGGCTTTCAGCCCACACCTCTCCTGCCCTCATCTCCATCTTCACAGAGTCACCTGGCTCAGAGGCTTCTCCGAAGGTCAGCCAGTCCGTCCAAAGCAGGATAGACTGAGCCTGCCTCACTGCTGACAGCAGCTCCTCTAATCTTCTTGAAAGACCTCTGAGGAACCTTCCCAGAAAACCCACTCCAGTGCTTAAGCCACAGGCTGTACAGGAAGACTTTTTAAAATTTGTTATCTAACATCAATCTTTCTCCTTTCAATTTAAGCCCTTTGTGTCTTGTTGTCTGTATCCTCAACATGGAGAAAAAATTATTTCCTTCCTTTCAGAAGCATTTCATGCACAAGAAGACTTATCTTGTCCTCCTCTTTGGTCTTTTTTTAGGTCAAATAAGCCTGTTCATTCCATTTTCTCCTCCTGACTGATGTTGTTCTGTTCTGGGTCATTCCTGCTGTTTGGGCTTTCTGAAATTGCTGCCCAGCCTCCCCAACACCCCAGCGCAGGAACGGAGAGCTTTCCAGTACTAATGAAACCCACCAAAGGCACAATATTGTCACCCACACCACAGTGTCTGTGCTTCATTTCAGCCTGTCCTGAAAAGTGGCATCGAAAGCCTTCCCAAGGAGACACTGACTCCAAACAGGACCTTCTTCACACGAAGGGAAATTGGGTCGTGTTGACATGATTTGTTCTTGACAAATCTGTGTTGACTGTTCCTCATCTCATTATCTTCCCATCAGCACTTACAAACAGTTGTTTGGTCAATTCCCAGGAAAATCTGGGGCAGAGATGGCAGGTGTACAGTTCCCCAGCCATTCCTTCGGTCAGGGACAAGCCCCATGTCTGTCCTTCGTCACAGCTCCCCTTTCCTCTGCACAGCACAAGAGAGAGCAGCTGGCAGGTTTGATATGCTCCAGGCACAGTCTCCCAACACCCAGGTACAGTACAGCAGGTCAGGGACAATGTTCAGCATCACCAAGTGCTCTGCAGCCCATTCCCTGGTAGCTGGGGGACGGGCTCTCCCCACGGTGCTGCTGACACGGGCTGTGCTGCTCTGCTCAGTGAAGGCAAATGCAGAGAAGGCTCCAGGCTCTTTAGCTTTGTGACACCGTGGTCACAGCCTTCCACTGCTGCCAAGGGCAGACTGGCTGTGTCGGCAACCTCCTCCTCCTCCTCCTCCTCCTCCTCCTCCTCCAAGGAGAGCTCCCTGGTACTGCCTGCTCCCCTCCCTGCTCATGGCTCCACTTGTATCAGGTTTTTGTATCCCTGTACACTTCTGGAGCTGTCAGGAATAACCTGACCCAGTTTCTATTCCTTCCCATGTCTGAGGTCCAGGAGGACCTGTCAACACAGTCATGTTCCTCGAGGGACAAGAGCAGAAACACGACCAAGATGTGGTGCCTGCTTTGCACACCTGCTGGACAGCAACAATTGGTAACATTATCTTGCTTTGAAGTTCAGGGTGGTGGTGTTGTTACATGTTTGGAAGCAGGGCCCAAGTTCAGTGCCAGCACATCACGCACACCTTGGCTTGCACAAGGCCAGTCCCACGCTCCATGGGCTCACACACCTGCTCTGTGTCCTCCCCACACGGTTCCCTTTGCAGACCCCATGGAGCTGTCCCATTTCTGATCTGCTCCTTGCCTCACAAACACTGGGTTAGGAGCTGCACTGGCAGGGTGAAGAAGTTAAACCATCCAAATTCAGAGTTTCTGGAGAGAAAAGGGTTGGTTTAAAAAGCAGGCTCCTCATTTTTCCTTACATATTTTGAGATACAATCTTTTCACACAGATCAGCCTTTTTAAGTGCTTCAGATTTGGGCAAAGGACCCTATTTACCCCTGAAGAGATTTAATCATTAAACAATACTTACCTCTTTCTGTGACACTTCACAAAATGGTTGTGCTCAGGATCACACAATCCCACACAATGAATTGAGACTAGAAACCAGCTACAGCCAAGCAAAATTGCACTTCTGGGTTAAGAGTCAGTCTGTGGCAGGAAGGAACACACGGAGCAACCTCAGCAAGTGCAGCCCATACTGAAAGCACAAACTTCAACAGCCCACAAGGCCCAGATTGCTCTCTCCACCAGTTAGGACACATCTTCCATTGACTGAGACTGAGATGTGCTGAGATTATAACTGTAGAGGTGAAATACCACATTCCATTTTGGGAAGACTACGTAAGACAAAATGTCTTTGTCTGGGGCTCACCAAGGGGCAACTGTGAACGCAGCAGGAGAAGGCTGCCTGGAAGAAGGGTCTCTGTGCAGACCGAGGCATTGCACGGACCAATGCTGAGCCTGCCAACCAAATGGGACCTGGAGCCAGAACTGCTGTGCCCTGGGCCAAGGAAAATGAATGCTACCTTCAGCACCGCATGTTCTGCACCTAGGCTGAAGTGGTCAGCAAGGGCCAGATGAGGGTGGAAGATGGATGGCCTTCTCCAGAGTAGGCCAATCATAGAATCATCAAATGATATGCTTAATCCAACCATGTGCTGGCTGCTGCCAGGAGGGGTTGTCCCCTTCTCCCTCCTCCTCTCCCAGCTGTTGATCCCCATTGCCTGGGTCCAGTCCCAGAGCACCCATGGCCCAGCGCCAGCCTGGGGCTTAGAGGGGGGACACATGACCCACCACAACTCAAACTACTGAGTATGTCAAGAAGCTACACCCAAAGCCTTCACAGAGGATGACACTTATGTCACACTGACACACTGTGGTCAGTTAAAAAGGGTTTTGTGGACCAGTGTTCTTCCCGCCTCTCTTTCCTGGATTTAAAGAAAATGATGGACCAAACACCACCTCGTCTACATCACAGAATCATACCTGTCCATTTACTCTGGTCCTTGTCCCCTCCACTCTCTTGCTCCTTGGCAGGCTCCTCAGCATCACCAGCTGTTTCACTGGGCCCTTCCACATCTTCACTGGGTTCTTCTGAAAGAAGAAAAGCAGAAAGTGTGACACAGACATGGAAGGCAGAACAGAAGAATATGTAGCTGCCAGTGAGTAAGAGCAGCAGCAAGGGCTGTGCACAAGTGTTGGGTGGCAGGTATCAACATCGCCCAGTGTTCTCCCAACACACCTGCTTATAGAAACTGTACAGGAAAGAAGTGAGAGATGAAGACAAAATGAAGAACCTCGCCTACTTTTACCACCTGGAGCTACTAAGGTCCCCTGAGATGTCATGTACAGTTACATGGTTGTCTACACAAGAAGGTTCTGCCCAGCCATGTCAGGGATTACAGAAGCATCAGGGAGCGACTGGAGCCTCCAGCACCTTCAGCCTCATCCTTCCTTGTCATCCCCCTCTCAGGCTCTTTGGCCCCACTGACATGGTGCAGTACTGACCCTGGTCACCAAGATGCCAGAGTCCACTGCAGACACATGACATCCCTCCTGCTCAGACCAAGCTCGGAGCAGCTTGGTCTGCTGCAGCCCCAGCCCAGACATGAGGCACAGGAGGAACATGCTGGCAGTCTTGCCTTCATCCCAGTCAGGGGAAGAGTCTACAAACCCGGGCAGCACCACGCAGTGCAAAAGCATGGAGGAAACACTCGGTGAAGTGCTGAAAGCTCAGAACAAAATACAGAGCGCCATGGTCCAGCCCGTAACAACAGCACGGGCACAGAGCGTGTCAACCCGCTGTGGTGCAGCTCCACTCCAAGGCACCTCATCAGGTGGGACACTGGGAGTGAGAGCGCTTACACCAGGGTGTAGCAGCCACGTTATCACCTACTATCATGGCTATTAATGTACAGTCCTGGTAACTGACAGGGGTTACCCCACCACCGGGTTAAAAAGGGCACTTTTAGACCACTATACCCATTTTTAGGCAGGATAGTTTAAAATTTTAACTCGCATTATCTGGTCATGGTAAACCCCATGAACTCATGCTATCCTGAGATTTACCTGAACCACCTAACTGGTTCGAGCACCAGCCCCCATCCTCCTCCTAACAAAGACAGGGCTAGAAATTCAGATTAAAAATATATATTAGCAGCTTGCAGATACTCAGCAGTGCCCTTTGAGGATATAACAGCCTAAATTGGGAGTGAGAGGGGAGATGGGTGGCAATGCTGACAAAGGCATCCAACATGTAGAAAGGCACATATCACTGGTGGAGGGGTGAGATGGGCAGTTTGCCACGTGAGCCGAGTGCTCAAGTTTACTGGGAGAAGGGCTGTGAAACCAGCAGCTGGGTTCACATTTCAGAAATTAAAATTCCAATCTTTTTTCCACTCCAGGGAAAAAACACAACAAACCATCCCCACCCCAACCCCACCACCCTAGTGCCTTCAAACCACTTCACACAGGGCAAGAGCGTCCATTCAGCTGGGCAGCTGCTGTGGAAGCAGATTTTAGCTGGTTTTATTAAAAACCTTTGTTAACGGGTTTTCTATATTTAATTTAAATCATCATTTTAACCATTCTCTGCTGGCTCAGGTGCTCTGAGGCCCCCCTGGACACCATGAGGAGACGGCCCCCATTGCCCATGGCCCGCAGCTCATCACCCACCGCTCATCACCCATGGCCCATCACCCCCTGCCCTGGTCCCGGCCCCACCACCACGCAGCCCCAGCCCCGGCCCCGGCCCAGAGCCCCCGGCCCAGAGCCCCCGGCCTGGCTGAACAACAAAGGGCGCCTGGCGCAGCGGCACTCCCAGCTGCGACCCGGAGGTGTCAGCATCGGCATGGGAGGAAGAGGAAGGGCGAGCCAGGCTCCGCCGCTGTCTGGGCTCTAACCTGAGCATGTGGAAATAATACGTGTCTTCCAGTGTGCTGTCTGGTTCGAGGGGAATAAAATAGGACATTCATAAGCAGTTACACCATCTGTCTTTATACCATCATCATCATCAACAAGGGAAAAAATAGCTCTTTAAAATGGATGAAAGCCCAGGCGGACAGTAACCGGAAAAATGTGAGCTATGAATACCAATAACGGGAGAAAATGATTAAAAAACAAGGCTACAAACAGCAAGTCCCCAGCACAGCCGGGGCTGCAGCTCCTCCTGTCCATCCACCGCCAGCCTGGACTGATCCCCCACATCTCTGGCACTGAGCATTCCACAGCCCCTGTGCCAGGAACGCTCCTTTCTGAGGACACAAACTGCTCCTGGCTCAACACCCCGCACCAGGCAGAGGGCAGGGAGCAGATCCAGCTGCGAACCCTCCTCCTGCTCCACCCTGAGCTGGTTTTTTTCTGAAAAGTAATTTTTCTGAAGCAGGATGGGAAGGGAATAGAGTCTAGCACACCTGCCCAGAGAGGCTCTGAACCAGCTTGGGTAGGGTCCTGGTACCATCCCTGCTCATCTCCTTGCTGCCAGGGCCTCTGGCACAGAGCCCCGGGGAAGGGGAAACGCTAACTCCATCTGCCTCGTGATCCCCTTCCAGCAGACTTCTCTGGAAGGCTGAGGCTGCTCTGCTCATCATGCTCAGTGTGGCCTGTGGCACAGCCACCAGTGCTCCCACTGAGCCCAGAAAAGGTGGGGACAGCCACCCCTGAGCTGGTTCTGTGTGCTGCACTGGGGTCTGACCAGTTGAGAAGTTGCCTCCAACGCCCACACCCATGTCTGACCCACCTTCTGCCAAGCAGAGCTCAGCACTGACAGTAAAAGCAGCAAAGCTCCTGCTCCTGAAAGGTCTGTGCCCACACTCTCCGCAGCTGGTGAGCCACAGCAGCAGCTTGAGGGTGCAGCGCAGGTCTGGAAAGCAAACACCTGTGTGAAGGCACCCAACCATCCATCCCCTGTACTCCTTCGGGGCATTCCTCTGTGAGAACAAGGCCAGCAGCATATCTGGTAGGGAAGATCTGCTCCTCCTCTCAATCCACTGCACACCACAAGGAGCTTCCATTGCCACTGCAAACCGGTGTCACGCTGCACACGACCAGAGCCCACCACTGTCCTCATGTAACGACCCACAGGACCCACCTGCAGCAGAGTGTGCAGACCACCCAAAGACCAGCTCCTGCGGCTGAACGAGTAGTGGTCAGCAAGACACAGGGAATTTACTTCCAAACCACCGTGACCTTTTCGCTACTACCTGACCCCTCCTCCCAAAAGCTGCACATGCTGTTGGGACTCCAAAGGTGCAAGAGCCGTTGCTGTGGGATTTGTATGGGGGAATCATGCTCCCGGGAAATCCAAACAACACACACTGTGCACTGGTTCCCATGCCAGAGCTCCATTCCTGAATCCATGGTGCTTTATTAATAACTTTTAAAAGGAATTTTCCAACTGCCAGGGCTCAGGTCAACGCTGAGAGCAAGGAATTGTAGCCCCTGCAGCTAAAGGAGCTGCTCTTCCATCCCAACCCACCTGTCCCATGCAAAATCCTAGGCAGAGTCTTTGCTTCCTTCATGAATAAATCATTTTAGAGAGCAGTATTTCCTTTTAATTTAAAATTAAACCATTCACAAAGTGGGGGGGGTGGGGGGGAGAGGAGGGGGAAGAGCAGGAGAAGAGTCTGGAAAATCACAAGTATCTGACTTCTGCAGAGGTCAGGGAACCTTTGACTCAGTCACACACCAAAATGTACCCAAACTGCTGTGCGCAATTGCACAGGATCACACCACTGAGGTCTGTCCCTTCCCAAACCCAGGAAGTTTGAGAGCTGGAGAAGGCGGCAAATGCTGATGGGATCCAGACCAGCTTGAACAGCCCAAGACCTCTCACCTCTCTTTTTCCCAACCATGTTTTCCTTAACAAACCCAGAGCTCTTATCCAAAGGGATAAAGGGCATTTCTTTGGTGGTGGAAATGTAGGCATGGGAAAGAGCGTGCGCTGCCTCTCCACCCTCCGGCAGGCTCGAGAGCTGAGAAACATTAGCTGTCATGAACCACAATCAAATCAGGTTTGAAATATTTAGCAGTGGCTTGGAAAATGTGGCGGTGCAGCTCTGACAGGCGAGATGTGCAGACACCCATTTTCCATTATAATGGAAATATCAAGCCTGTTCTGAATATGTATAACCTAGAAAAATGTATTGATTTTTCATTTGGCATTAAAAAAATGAAATACCCTGCAGCTGTCAAAAGCCTTTTGTTAAAAGCTCATCTTTCCTGGAATGAGGTTTACCAGAAACAAGTTTTAATTGTACACAGGGTCTCTCCTTTGGAACAAAAAGAATCTCTGACGCTCCCCTTTTCAGGATAAGTAGCCAAAAAAGCCGACAGAAAGGCAGGACTGAGGGCTGGCTGGCTGCTGCAGGCCGCGGCTGTCGGGGGTGAGGGGCTGGCCGCGCACAGCGGCTGCGGGCACGGACCAGCGCTGGCACCGCCCTGCGCTGCCGAGGGGCTGCCCCGCCGGCGCCCACCAACCCGCCTGAGTCACAAGTTCAACTGCTTGCAACCACTTTAAACTGAGTCCCCCAGGGCCCTGGGTGGAGAGGTTTGGGTTCATATGGAGGAGGAGGGAGGTCCACAGTGGGTCGATGCCCTCCTGCATCCTGGAAGCCCAGGATGAGCTCAGCTGCCCCCGAGCTGCGCCAGGGTCACCATGCAGGGCCTGGTGCAGCTGACTCAGAAAGGGTCACAGAGGCACAGGGAGGGTAGTCCCACCTCACACCATGCCCATGGGCCCAGTGCCCTCTGCTGTGGTAGAGCAGAGGTAGAACCCAGGTGGGGGTCTGACTTCAGCTCCCGCTATGGATGCATGTATGTGCTGCAATACCATCTGTGCCAGCTCCTAACGGGATTACTCTGCATCAGCTTGTTCATTCCTACTGTTTTCCTGAAAGGAAGAGCAGGACTCCAAGCAGTGCAAAGCCAGCACTAGGCAAGGTTACGAGAGGAATGCCATGGAGCTCCAGCCTGGATGCAAAGCTGGTGGATGAGTCCCACCTGACAAAGGGCTGCAGGAAAACAATATAATACTACATGTACCTTTGTTTAATGACACTTATTTCCCAGACAGCTCCATTGCAGAGCATGGCCAGAGCACCTCTGCTGCTTTCACTGACAAACAGAAACTGCTGACTATGGCGTGCTCAGCTGACATAGATATCAGAGAGTCACAGAATTGTTTTGGCTTGGGAGCAACCTTCAAGACCATTTTGTTTCAAACTCCTGACATATGAAGGAACACCTTCCACTAGACCAGGCTGCTTCAAGCCCCATCAAACCTGGCCTTCAACACACCCAGGGATGGAGCATGCACAACCAAGAACCCCTTCCCTGGGAGAGCACTGCCATTCTCCCACTCCCCGGGAACAAGGCTGTCCACGTTTTTCACAAACTGGGCTGTATTTTAAGCCAGTGAAACCCAACGGGGACTTACCCCCTTTAATTTCAGCAGCACTAGAAAGGTTGCTGTTATTTTCACATATGAAATATAAAAAAAAAAAGGCAAATTCCTTGAGTATGTTTGTAGTGGAGCGTGATGTGATTGTGTTGTCATTTATGGGAAATAATCGCAAGCCCATCTCTCCCTTTCCCCCCATTTTCCAGTCCAAATAACCATGAAAAATTACACTTCAATGTCAGGAGGACAACAAAGGAGGGGCTTTCTCCTGCGGCTTGACGGCTTTTCAGCCTCCCCTTTCTTGGACAAAAACTACCTTCAATTCTGTTTCATTTTAAACGTGATCTAACAAATGCATCTTGACAAGTTCCTTTCTCTTTTTCTTTTAAACAGTATTTTGCACAGTTTAACCTAGCTCCAAACTGGAATCAGCTGGAAAGGAGATGCATGCAAAAACACAACCACAGATCAAACAGCAAAACAAAAGAGCCCATCTCCAGCTCCAGGTCTGCAGGGAGAGGACAGAGCAGTCTCCACACAGAGACCTGCGGGACAAGGGTCCAGAGACAAAGGGGATCTATGGGAGAAAGAGGATGCACGAGTTGGGTGGCAGAGGTAATGAGGCAGGAACATAGCAAAGGTGCCCGGGGGATGGGTGCCCAGCCCCACTTTGTGAGGGAAGGCAACCCTGGCCTTCTGCTAAAGACACATGGTGGAACTGCTTGAGCAGACAATGGCAGGTTTGGTAGAACCATGGAATCATTTGGGTTGGAAAAGCCCTCTAAGATCACTGAGTCCAACTGCTCCTCCAGCGCTGTCCTGGCTTCCACTGACCCATGTCCCCAAGTACCACATCGGCGTGGGTTTTAAATCCTGCCAGGGATGGCGACTCTACCACTGCCCTGGGCAGCCTGTGCCAGGGCTGGACAACCCTTTCCAAGAAGGAATTTTCCCAGTACACGACCTAAACCTCCCCTGGCACAACTTGAGGCCATTTCCCCTTATCCTGTCACTTGTTCCTTCAGAGCAGAGCACTGCAGGCCCTCAGCAGACCATGCCAGCAGAGCAAGAGATGCTTTGTGCTCACTGGGAATATAGGCTCACTTCAGAGAAACTGCAGAGGTCCACAAACAAAACCAGCACCAATGCCAAACCGAAGTTAGTAGCCAACTTTAGCAACTTCGCAACAAGGTACATCTTGAGAACACTGTAACTATAACAAAAATGAGCTATAATTAATTCACACTTAGCCTTAGGGGCTGAATATTCACAGGAGAGCTCCTAACAACTTTAACCCATCATCCTCACAAACCACACTTAAACGAAACACTAAAATGTCCTCTTTCTGTTTTTTCTTTTAAATATACAAGTCCTACAACTGCTACTCTATTCTCCCTCTCCATGGTATTGCTCCAAGGAAAAGTTAATTAATGTCTTGCTGACCCTCTTTCTCCCCCTCCCCAACTGTTTCCCCATCTCAGCACGTTTGGAGTTCTTTTAAGCTCAGCTAAAAACTTGGGAAAGCCATAATTGCAGTGCCCTGGTTAACGGACAATTAAAATATCCCTGCAGCCTGCGGTACCACAAGTTCCCAACACAGACATGGGGCAGTGGAGGAAAGTGGTGGGGCTGATCCAGGGCAGGGGAGCAGGTCCACAGCCGGGTACAGTGTCCACGGCAAATTGTCACTTCTTGTCCCCAGGGAGGCAAGTTTTTTGTTACAAAGAACATGGAAAAAAGACCAATAGTTCTAAGTGAATGTCCCTAAGGATGGTTTGTACATGGGGTGAGTCCTAGAGGGTCTGACACCCATGGTCTGGTGGGTTTGTTCTTGACTAGATCCCAGTGCCGTGTTGGCAGGCTCTTCCTGGACCTCATTTCTACAAAGTAACAATATCCCCAAACATGGGAAATCATAAATGGCCATAAATAATATGTATAATAAAAAATGAAAGAGGATCACCCCCAGACATGCTGCTGCCTCAAGGCAAAGGCAGTTGAGGGAAACGACTGGATGTGGCACTCAGCACTATGGTCTAGTTGACACAGTGCTGACTGGTCAAAGGTTGGACTCAATGACCTTAGAGGTCCTGTCCAACCTAAATGGTTCTGTGACTCTGAGGAAGGTGGGAGGGAGCCAGCAGGGATGCTCAGACTACCAGCGTCGGGGAACAAGAGGGGTCACTGTAGTGGCAACCAAAGTAATGTCTGCAGAGAGCCTTTAAGCTTTTAAGGGGACTTTGGAGTTAGGAGTTGAGCATCCCCAGGAGCCCTGAGAAGGACAGGACAAATACACCCAGCCGGCTGGACAGACACTTTGGTAGCACAAGCACAATACCTGTGCAGGCTCACCAGGCAGAAAAACCAGCCTGGCAGAGCTGCAGTACCAAAGTTTTTGGTGTGAACAGCTGAAGAACAGAGGCCATGGCAGCGAGGCGGCCCCTCGAAGACAGAGCCCCACTTCCAGTCCTGTCAGTGGACAGCCTGTGGAGTCTTCATTCCCACGCCATCACCTCTCTCCCAGCCCCTCTGCCAGCACCCTCAAAGCTCTCGATACCAAACACCACTTGGGCTGGTGCAGAAGAGAGCAGGTAACACAGGTGAGCTCCTGCATGCACAACCAACACCTGCTGAAGAGAACAGGGAGGGGAGACACCCCACAGCTCCACAGCCATGGAGCTGTCCTTGAGGGCATGCTTGAGGCGTCCCACATCACCCTGCATGGCAGGGATGGCCACAGCCTGGCCTGGGTTGTTCCTCCCTGGGTTTGGGTTAGTGGCACTGGCAAAATGTCAGTAATTGCTTTTCCCCTTGTACTAACAAGCTTTCAGCAGCAGCGACTTCAGTTTCCTGGAGCCAACAGCCCCTTTTTCTCCACCTCTCTTGGCTTTGGGTAATTGAAAGCGACTGCAATTTCAGCGCTGCCTCTCCAGCACTCAGCTGTACTAGGAGGTCAGGGAATGTCGAGTGAAGCCTTTCCACTCACCTCCCCACTGCCGCATGCGCCCACCGAGGCAGTCTGTCCACGACCCCGAGAACTGGCAAAATAACAGAGGCTGCAAGCAGCCAAGCGAACCCGAGCACAGCCCCACTGCAGTGGGGACAGGGCTGCCCACCGCGGCCTTGCACCACAGTGAGCTGCAGAGCCCTGTGACCCTGGACTTCTGTTTTTTCCTCTTAATTTAAAACAGCAGATGGGTTTCTTTTCAGAGAAACTATACCTTCATTCTTATTTCTTTTGCAGCATCACAAAACCCTTTCTTCTGTGATGCCCATGTCTCCTGACACAGATCAAGAAAGGATCTTCCACTTGTCATCAGATCTCAGGTAAGAATGGAGAACAGCTGCTCCAGCTCCCAAGTGAAACATAGAGGATCAAGAAAAAGGGAAGAGCACAGAGCAGCTCCCAAGGAGACACTTGAGGGTACTGATGGCTCTCAAGCTGCTGGCCTGTGGTCAAGCAGGGAGGTAGCACCAGGTGGGCCATGCCAGTGGACTGGGTGGACAGAACCTTTCAGCCATCCCAGGATGGTGCTTGGTGTCTGCAGTCCTGAGCCTGGCTCCTTCCCACTAACAAGGGCATGTCAGGTGCTCTGGGGACTGGATCCACTCCTGGAACCTGGAGCAAGGCGCATGCACAGGTGGTGACTCCAGCAGAGGCCTGTGATAAGAATTTATTTCTCTCAATTACAGGCGCTTGTCCCCAGCCTCAGTTCATCAGCACAGCACAGCCGAGTCAATGAAAGCTCCGTAACACGCTAATCAGATGCACAGCGACTTCCTGGAGCTGCTGGCTGCTCCTAAAATAAGTGGCAACTTTGGGATGTGGGTTTCCAGTCCTGCCCTCTCTCTGCTCCCTGTGCTCTGTCTATGGCCAGGCCAGAGGTGGTTCCCCTGCAGGGTCCAAGGCGCTGCCTTGCACCACACACATGTGCAGAGGGGCAGGTAATGCAGTGCCTGTCCATATGCTTTATCTCCCTGCCCACAGGGATCCCTCTGTGCCAGAAGCTTCCAAAGATGAGTTACAGATTTTCAGATTAAGTTTTTGAGGTTTTATTTGAGTTTGACACAAAATATTTGTTGCCTTCAGCCCAAAGCCATTCTGAAATAACTGGTGAATGTCCTGGGCAGACAGAGAAGGGTCTTAATACTGCCCTCACAGAGCAAATGTAAGACAAAAATGTCAGGCAAAAATCACTGCTGAGTTCCCTTCTGATGTCCTAAGAAAAGCAGTGCCTCTGCTTCTCTATTGCAGGTGTCAGGCTGCATGTGGCAGGTGGGGAGGGAGGGCTGTGTGCCCAGGACAGGGTGATGTCCCCCACTCCCTGGGATGCCTCTGGGCTGTGGCCATTTGGTTTAAAATAAGCAAACAAAGAGCCCTTCCCATCCTTCCCCTTCTGAAGGGAACCACAGGAAAAGGCTGTGAACTCCATGCTGTGATTCCAGTCTGGTGCAAACCACCCATGCTCCAGCACCTCCACCGCCTTCACCGAGCTTCTCTGGCATGAGCCGCCGAGGCGCCCGGCACGGGGACACTCTCCCTGCAGCCTGCTCGAGAGCTCTATCGATTCGACACACACTTGGTGCCTTCAAAGTTGTTTATGATCAATATGCAAATTGCCCATGGCATTGATCTGGTATTAATTTTCAATTAGGGAATCCACAAGGGGTCTCCCAGGGTCAATATCCGACAATCCAAGGTAACTCCACGGTGGAGCCTGTGGGATTGATGCTGCCCAGGGCCTGGGGCTGCTCCGGCACCTCCTGTCCTGATCCCTATGGACTGTCCTGATGCCACAGTGGTGCTGGCACCTGGGGCAAGCCCCTGGAAAGTGGATTTAGGCAGCAGCCTTCATGCTGTGTTACCTGTGTTAACACTGTTACTGGTACTGGCGGTGTGAGGAAAGCCCAGTGCAGGGCTGTGCACAGCAGCATCTGCGGTTGGTGGGGGCTCGAGAGGTTCCAGCAGCTTCCCAGCAACAGAGTAAGAACCCAAATGCTGCCTTACACCATGGAACACAAGTTACAGAAACCTGTGCACCTCCAAAAACATCTAAGAAGTGGGAAAGGTGCCCGTGTGTTACACAAAGGTTCCAAAGTGAAAGAAAGAGCTGAAAGTGCCTTGAAAATCTAGAGAAGCATGCCCCTTTCCAGCGATGTGACCTATCCCACCAGCCACCCTCCCAGCTCCCTTGCTCTGGGAGGCCCAGAGTGAGCTGGCTGCTGCTCCAAGCCCCATGGTGGCACTGGAGAGGTGATGTCCCCTCCACACCAGAGAGGTGATGATGTCTCCTTCATACAGGGGAGGTGATGTCCCCTGTGCATGAGCCGGCCTGTGCCCACCCATGGCTCCACCACTCACTGTGCTAACCAGCACATTAGCTACCCAGGCTAATTGGTTTATGGATAACATTAATTACCATGTTGCTCATTAATGGATGAAATCTTTATTGGTTCCATTGATCAGCGGGACTTGTTAGCCGGCCTCCTAACCAATGGCGGATGTAACAAGCTCTCTTATTGGCATATCAATTAATGCAATCAATTTCTGGCCAGCGGCTGCCATTCGCTTCCCTGCTTGTTAGACTGGGGGAGACAGAGTCATGTCAAGTAAGCATTTATTTAAAGGGTTTCTAATTCTTCTTGAGCTGACTTCCCAGCAGGCTTTCTGCCACACAAGGGTTTTCTGCCTCCAGAGACCTTCCCCTTTCCTTCCCTCCAGAATCAGATCTATGGCAGTCCCTGCAAAATGAGTAATTTCTGTGAAAATATTTATCGAGTCTGGTGAGTAGGAACAGCCACGGCAAGAGGTATGGGATTGACAAGTCAGACTGTGCAACTATCCCAATTTTACACACTGGGGAGACTGGCAGGAGCACAAACCCGCTCCCCAAGTACAGATGGGCTCACCACCCATGCCACAAAGCCTTCCTGCACATGGATCAATGCTAATTCCAGGGTCAGTTCCCCAAATTAGCATAGTTTTGTAAGGGAATAAGCCCTGGCTACTTCTGCTCTATCCCACCTTCCAGAGCAAACCCAGACCACATCACACGAGGCTGCATCCACATCCCAGGTGGTGCCTGCAGCCACTTCCTCTGCCTCAGCCTGGAAAAGGAGAGCAGGATCACACTGCTCATGGGAGGAATTAGCTGGAAAACCCATGGAGAAATGCCATGGGCTTAGGGGAGCCTGACAGTCCTGCCAGACCAGTCGTGCTTTCCTGAGGAGGGTGGCACAGGGAATGGCCCAACAAAACAGCACAGAGCTGGTCATGGTATGACAAAGACTGAGAGATCTTCTCAGCTGTCTCCCCCATGAGCAAGAAGGGACTAGCAGGTAACTGGACAGGAGGCCAACAACATTCACAAGGAGTAAGAGCCGCTGTTCTGATTCCCAGACGTCTGCTCTGTTTTCTTTTGGAGTATTGGCCAGAGTTTGTTCACAAAGACCTCACATCCCATCCTACTGGGCTGAGGTTCCTCCGCTGGCAAGAGGCCCCACATGCCCACAGCAATCCTTCCTGGCCTGATCCCCACTCCAGGTCATCACCCAAGTGACTGTGTAGGAAGGATCTTCCCCACCAAACACAATAATAAATCAAACTTTATCAGAGCAGAACTATAAATCTGTGAAGACTCCAATAATTTCTAGCCATGGGAATAACACCACAAAAGTACTTTTTAAACTAATTACTCAGATTCTGAAGTGCTGCCCTAATGAGCCTTCCTTCTGCCCAGAACTTGCTGAGAGAAAAAAAAAAAAATCTACCTTCAGTACAGTAATTACTGCTTTCCCCTTCAAACTTCTAACTGGAGATCAATGCTGCATTTTAAGACTCATTGATTTACAATTAGCCTGGCTTTCCTGCTAAAGTGTTTTTAAAGCAGAGTTTACTTTTATTTTATTTTGAAATCTCAAAGATCTGGTTCTTAGATTTTACATCCTCATGAGAGGTGTGCTGGGAGCTCACAGGGAGGCAGGCACGCATCAGAACAAGAAAAGAAAACATGCTTTGTTAGGCTGAGACTAGAAATAAGAGACTGAAATATTTAAGGGATAAACACGAAAAAAGGCGAAAGAGGAAAAGAAACAAAGCCAGAGGAAGGGAAGAAAAAGTGGAAAAAAAGAAATGTAATTGCAAAGAGATGTAAAAATAAATTGCACATTAAGGAAGGAGAGTCACTGCTGTGTGGCTTGGAGCTCTCACTGCTCCCTTGTTCATCAGCATCCTCAGGAAACTCAGCAGCAGCTTTGTGCATCTCTGCAAAACAAAGCACTGGTTAAAAGCAGTGCGTGGCGGGGCGGCGCTTGCACAGCCCCGGTAGCCCTGGCTGCTGTGCAACCTGTCCCGTGAGGAGAGCACAAGGAAGTGAAGCCATTAAGAATGCCATGCTGATTGCTTCAAATGTGTTTTCTCTATGCCATAAAGATAATAGCCTCATGGATACATCTGCCTGCTCTCTCCTGCCTCCTCCCATCCCGGCATCATCTGTTTGGCATCCCCTGCCCTGGACTCCCAGCACTGTAGCAGCTGGACACTGGGATCCAGAGAGGCTGGGGGGTCTCCACCCCTTGGAGATGCTTCAGACCCCAGCAGAGACAGCCCTGGCTGGCCTGTCTCTGAGCAGGGCCTGGGCTCAGAGGCCTCCAGAGGCTCTGGCAAGCTCCACTGCTCGAGGAGCCTACAACCATTCCAGAGCATTGCAGCACTGCTTGGTTCTGACTCATTTTTGTGTCATTTCTGCAGGAAATGAGCTACATTGGACAAACCAGTTCGGCCTTTGCCTCCTACTTCTCCCTATAAACCCAACATCAGGAAGGTCTTCTAGGATTAGCGTAACTGGCAACCCAGCTGGAGACAGACGGAGGAGCCAGGAGGCAAACGGAACCACCGGCAAGGGTTTCCAGTTGCGGGGCCAGCATAGCAGTGCAGCCCACCCTTCACTTATGCTCTCACATATTTTATTCTTTACTACTGCAGGGTCCCAGGTGCCAGTGGCAGATGATGATCCTGGAGTGATGAAAGCAAAGCAAGAAAATAGGGAAGCATCTCTCCTTTTTGTGTTGCATTTTAGAGAAAGCTGCTTAGCCCCATTTCAAAGACTAATACGAAAAAAGTGCAATTAAATCCTCGAAAAACTGACAGATCAGCAAAACAAAACCACCCGGAGGAGAGCACGATTGAGCCTCATTAAGGAAGAGTTCAGTCTGTTTTTAAAACCTTTCTTAACATTTAGCTGGTACCGCTCAGCAGCCGCCACTCCCAATGCGCCTGGTGCAATTAGTGTCAGAACGGAAAGGAAAAAATCAGCCTATGAAACAGGAATTAAACCACCAGATCCAGGCGACAGAAAAAGGTTTGGCTGTAGCAAAACCACCTAAATTTGGACAATAATTCCTCCTCGGGGTCTGTGGCAGTGCTCAGGCCCGCTCCACGCGCTCAGACACACACACACACACACACACACACACACACACTACTTACAGAGCACTGTGTTGGGGCAAATCTGGGCTGTATAATCCCTGTCCCCAGCCCCTCCCTGTCCCCAAACACTCTACATGGCAGTCACATCCCTGGCGAGGGCAGGTTTATGACAGATGGACAGTAAATTACACTGACCTCAACAGCAATTACAGCCACCTCCTTGGACTATAAGGAAATGGAGACACAGGGACAAATCCTGTGCTGTCCTGGCCAGACCCTTGGGCAGGCGGAGCGTGCGGCGCTGACTAACCCCACGCACCGCAGCATGGCCCCAAACAGGACCCGCACAGGCGAGATCTATTCTTTTGCAGTGGGGGTGGGGATGAAACGCATGGGAGATAGAAAAGATGGCAGAGAGAGATGAAGCCATTTTATTAAATCAGGCAAATTCTAATTTATTCTGGGGAGATGGAGGAGAGAAAATGGATTCATTCTCAGCATGCACACTCCGTATCATCTGATCCAATCCTCACTGCCTCGCCAGAGGGGGAGGGGGCCTCGGCCGGCTGTAGTGCTCCCACAGTCAGAGAAAAAGATTAAAAAATAGGATGATTCTCCTTTCCGATTGTACAGCAGTCACGGGGGAAAAGGCTTTTCCTGGGAACACCAGGTGCCAAGCCCTGCTGTCAGCTGCGTCCGGGTTTGGGGGTTTGCCCCTTGGGGATGTGAAACGGGCAGCACAAAGTCCAGGGCCCACCACAGCACATGCACCATGCGGGCAAAGTAAGCAGAGAAAGTTGTGGGAGGAACATCCTGCAGGGATCCTGCACACTGCCATTTTTGGTGTTCACCCCAGCACGCACCCTCACAGCTGGCAGAGTTATCACCATCGTTCTTCACCAGTAAGAGACACTGCAATAAAAGTGCCACGTGGGCGGTGCTGAAGTTGTTCGTGGGACCTCAGGTACCCGCGGGCTCATGCACTAGTGCAGAGCACCAACAGAACACCACTGGTGCATGGGGTCACGGGCACTTCAGGCTGCCCATGCCGCAGCCAGCACAGTGCTTCCATGGGGTCTGAGCAGAACTCCGGAGCTGAGCTCCCCTGTGGCTCCAAGCCAGTGCTTTGGGAGCCGAGGAGCCCACCAGGCGCTGCCAGACTGGAAGCCATGAGTGAGGGCATCCCTTGTGGTGGGACGGCTCAGGTTATCTGAAATGACATGGAGAACCCAAGGGCTGCCATGGACTCTTGTGCTGGGGATGGCTGGTCACTCTTGTGACAGTCAGGTGGGACAGCTCGTGCAGAGATGTTTCCAAGGGAAGGTGATTTGCAAGCTCTGTGTTTGCTGGATGAGTGTGATGGGCACAGCTGCCTGACATGCAGAGTGAAGCCAAAGAAACTCCTGCTCTGGAGAAGAAATGTCACTGAATGGCACTGCAGAGTTTTGGAACAGGCACTGAGTGAAAATGCAGAGGTTTGGTTAAACAGCACTGAGGAAAAGCAACAGAGCTCCTGCTGCAGAGGACAGCCAATTCTGGATCTCATGGGCCAGACATCCTGCCAAAGGAACAGACACCTGCGGCCCCTCGCTGCCCACACAGGAGGTGAGGGTGCTTTGGGATGGACACGGACAATGCCGGTGCACCCAGAGAGAGAGGAAGGTGGGATGTTGCTGCCCAAAGCTCCATGGGCACCAAGGTGTCTCCTATTTCAGAATTAACCAGAGGAAAATGGGAACAACACATTATTAATTACCAGTGGTCAAGTAAGTGCAGAAAAACAGACAAGACCTTGGGTGAATGAGAAGAATGCCAACCCTGGCCAGGGCAGAATGCCTTGGGCCTCACTGTCCTGTGTAGAAATCATTCTAGTTATGCTTGCAGTGATTAAATGAACTTTTTATACAACATCCTTCCAAAAATACTCCCCTGCAGGAGCCCCCCTCCCTAAAACCATCAACACTTGTCCCAGCTCAGACTGGGGCCTTGAAGGAGCAGCTTTGCAGGAGGGAAAAGTCCAAGAGCCTGGGGAGAGGGGCCAAGGTGCAGCACCTGGAGCACAAATTCTGAATAGGAGAAATTCCTGTTTTGCATCCAACTCCAGCATGGGCAGTGAAGCTGATTTTATGACTTATTTATTTATTTTGTCTTTGATGAACAGAAGGTTAATATAAGAACAACTCCTTGGCAAACCTTTAAGGGTAATTCAAGCGACACTGATGTGAATCAATGTTCCCTTTGTGAACGCATTACTTGGCAGAAACTGGCTTTTTGTAACCCCCTTAAACCTAGCTGGCAAAACAAAAAGAGAAAAAAAAACGTCCTTCAAACAAAAGGATGAGGTGAAAATAAAGAGAGAGTCGACTGCACTTTATTCTCTTTCATAGAAGCAAATGGATTTGGTGCTTTTTATACATTAATCAATCAATATCACTGACTGTACATCAGCGGCGCAGCCAAGTTATGAATGACCTTTCTGGCAAAGAGGACACTTTTAATGCTCATAAGACTGCTCATAGCTTAGCAACTTTCCGAATTTATGCCTGCATGATTACCCCTCGGAGGCAGGCGCCCGTGAGCGCCGCACTAGATATGACAAGGTTAGTCCTTGCCAATTTGTGCAGAAGGAAGGGGATGCTGCCCTGCATGGCTGCGGCCAGCGGGGGACGGGCTCGCCTGGCAACGGGTGGTCACCTCACCTGACAGGTCCTGTGGAGCAGGAGGAGACCAGCAGGCCCCTGACCCTGCCAGACCAACACAAAACAAACCACGAGTGACCCTCCACGCCACACACAGAAAGAGAACAGGAGGAGCCAGGGAGTAGGTGCTGTGGTAGGGAGAGGCGGCTGCGCAAGTGAAGTGGAACGGCTGGCGCTGAGCATGGCTGGCAAAGGCCAAATTAATCCCATTGTTTGGCCACAAAGGAGGCAGCAAAGTAGCAGTGGAGGCCAGGGAACAATCCCAAACACCCAGCCCTAATTCAACCTTCACCACTATGAAAGGGGGATGGGAAAAGGCCAGAATGCTTCAACTTAATTGGTAACCAAATGCTAGAGCTGTTCCCAGAGAAGGTGCGGCAGCGCCTGCACACGTGAACACAGAGATGGGAAGTCACATCGGGCTGTGCCCCTGGGGTGCCCTAACCCTAACCCTGGGGAGCGATGGCGGGGCCATGCAGGGCCCCACGTGCACCATCTCAGAGCAATGTTGAGATTTAGGGGCTTGGGGCCCCAGGCTGGGGCAGGAAGGGCACTGAGTGGGGATGTTCGGGGTGCGTCGTGTGGAGAGGCCAGCACATCCCTGCAGGCCAGTGGAAACCTACGCCTGACACACTGACAGGGGAGAAAGCACATGTGTAGAACAGAACAAAAAACCCAAACCACTGCTATTTATTTAATGAAGTGACCACAGATGAATGAAAAGCCTGAAAAGGGGTAGGAGGAGGTACCCACACAGAGAAAGAGAGGGCTCAGGCTCTTTGAGCTGAAGGTGGCCTTCACAGGAGCATCCAAGTAAAGGTTCAGTAGAGTTGGACCAACACTGCTTTTCTCACTCATCACTCTTGGAGGGACTGACAGGGGAAAGGGGAAAAAAAAGTGCAAATTGGAAGCAAATACAGATAGTAATTTCTCATACAGCTCCCAATTAACCTTTGGAACTTGTGGCCTCAAGAAAGCATTAAGGTCAAAACAAAATATATGGCAAAGGCATCGAGATGCGCAACTTGGAAAAGCAAACTGAGTATTTGGAATAAATATAACCCTCTTGCTTAGGGGCATGAACTGAATTTTAGCAGGAACAAGGATGAGACCTTGATTTGAGGTAGGAATTTGTTTATGGGTCCCCAGATTTCCCTCTGAAGCAGTCAGAGCAGGCAGGACACTGGTGCTGACAGGCACGTTATTAGCCAATCTTAGAGTTTTAGTGGAAAAATAAATGCATGTGGTAGCTCCTTCTCAGGCAGTTCTGAGGATGTTAATGTCATCACCAGAGGATCAATAGGCCTCGCAGAAGGGACAGGAAGCAAGTGCATTTCAGAAGCACAGGCAAACAGAGGACCAGAGCAGGGACACAGGAGAGTGGTCCAACATGCACACCGCAGCAGTGGGAATGCTGGAGCGGGTCAGGCCAGGGGTCACTGCCAGTCTGAGCCAGCTGCTGTAAAACCCTATGTCACAAATCATCCCCCTATAATGTATGGAATCTCATTTTGCATAAGGAAAAAAAGGAATCCATTTCAGAACTCAAGCTGTGTATCTGTTGCAATTAAGTCCATAACCTACAGATGAGAGGTGGAGGAGAGCACTTCTTATCCTCACAATGTCTCCTCTGAACAAAGGTCTCAAAGCACTTTTTCATCTTGGGCAGTGCACTGGGTTTGCATGGCAAGGTTTGGGTAGCAGGGGGGCTCTTCCTTCAGTCCTGCCAGTTAAAGACCATCAGACATGTGCTCCTGCAGCAGAATGAACTCTGAGAGAACAACGGCAGGGAAAAGGCAGGAACAACCAGGAAAGGAGCTGATGCCCTGCAAGGGTATTCCCTGAAGAGAGGAAGGTACAAGGACATTCTCTTCCAGTGCTGAGTATGACCCTGTAGACTTGTATCAGCTTTTATACACAAACGGATCTTTCGTGCAGGACAGTGAAGCCTATACCCCAAATGGCCATGTTCAGTGGCAGCAGGCTTCAAACTCACCTTCCAAACAGGATGGCACACCAGCGTGCTGCTCCAGGTCTCACCCTGCTCCACTGTTTACTTATGAACCACTCAAACATCCTTGCTGCCTCCAAACACAAAGCCTGTGCCCAGCTGAATGTGACTGACCTTTCCTTTCTGCCACTGTCCCCAGCCAGGGCACATTAGCAGGGAAGAAGGTACTGAGGTCCCACCAAAACTCTTTGCTGAAGCTCCAGCCCCTCTCAGTTCAGGTCAACAGTGGAACAAGACTCCAAACTAATACACCAAGAACAACACGGCAGCCAGGAAACTTTCAACTCATTAACCTGGGAACACAGGAGGAGGCATGTTCATTCCAGAGGTATTTAATTTGAAGCCCAGTAGCACGGGAAGGGAGGAAACAGAAGCTCAGCAATGGCTACAAGAGTCAGACCTGTGGGAAGGTGCTGGATATGAGCTGCTGCAACACAGTCTATGAGAGAAACATCATAAATCAGGGCTAGCAGTGGAGGAACAGTTGCTGGAGCACGTCTAAGGTTTTGGAGGGTTTCTTTTTCTCCATGCTACCAGAAGATTGAAGCAGGGAGTTGGGTCAGACACAGCACCTGAGCAGGGGCGAGGCTGGGACAAGACACAGCATGGCTACACTGATGGGACCTTCACCATGAGCCGAGTTTGCTGTCAGTGTGAATCCCATGTCACTCACATGGACATCTAACCTGCTCCAACACACCTTGAGGCCATGCTGCAGTACCTGCAATGCCTTCAAAACTTTACTGATTCACTCCTCACAGGGAGAGACCTTCAATCTTTAACCTGCACCACTGCAACAACCACGTCCTCAGAAGAGTTCCCTATTCTACATCTGTGCAGGAGAAAGGAGAAAAGAGAAACAGGGAAGAGAAGCAGAAGGTGCAGTGGGCACCATGCACTGGGCACCGGCAGCAGAGCTTCAGGGATGGACTACCAAGAGACAGGGATGCCACTCTTGAGTCCCAAGGGAAATGGAGCTCAGGGAGATGTGGAGCTCTGACAGCTGGGCTTCAGTCTGGCTCTGGAGTTTGCATGGATATGGAGAAAAAAGCGGAGAAGAGGGACCGGGAGTCTCATAGTGTTGTACTGCAGCATCTGGTGATACTTCCCCCTTTACTTTTCCTAAGTGGAAAGGGCTTTAAGATGCAGTCAAACAAGAAAAACATTCTAGAACAAGTCAGCTGTCAGAGCTTCCTCTCCTTCTGCTTAATGAAAGCCATGAGCTCCCCAGGACAAGGGGTGGCTGGAGTGGGATGGAGCTTATAAGATTCCTGCCACGGCTGGGTGCTGCTGCCGCATGCCGTTGGCCTGCCCTCCCCAGCCCGGCCATCCCACCGCTTCCTTCCGCAGGCGCCTCCCGCTGCAGTTTCATTAAGCAGATGCTTGAGGGTTTGGGTAGGTTTCTGTTACCCCCCTTTTACCAGGGGCACAGGAAAAAAGCCACAACCAACTTTAATAAAAACAAAATTAAAATGATTAAACCTTTCATATCCTTTTGAGATTATCTCTTTGCTGCTGGTTGGTCAAAGCAGAGCTAAGGCACAACTGCTCTTGACTTTAAACTCAAAACCAACCCCAAAAAATAAAAAACAAAGGAAATCTGCCTCTGCCAGATATTAAAGAGAACCAATTTTATCCCTGCATTCTGTGGAGCCAGACCTCAACAGCCCCATGGTATCCCAAATGGAAAAGGACAGAGAGATGCTGCTGGGATGCGAATGGGGTTCCTCAAAATTTAGGTGGGAGAAAGGAGACAAGGAGGGAACAAATAGAAATTATGTTACAGGGCAATACCAGGAAAGAAAAGTCCCCTAAAAGTTTCTCAAACCGTTTGGGCTCTCCTCACATCCTCAGGCCTTCCGAAGGAGTCAGCTGGGCATAGCCACCCTGATCCATGGCTGCCAGAAAACACCTTTGCTGGATTTCAATGACCATTAAAGCAATGTGAAACTAAAGCAGAACCAAAAGCTTCCCTAGTCTCTCTGCCTGACCACGGAGGAGAGACTCTGTCATCTGCCCAGCCTTGGGATGGCCTCCAGTGGAGAGACCCTGCCAGAAATACTGCAACTCTATTAGGAACTTGCTGGAAAGGTAAAAAGTCCTGAAGCCATTCAATCCATAAGAAAAATGAAAAAATTCCAAGGTTCACCAGAACAACAAAGGGGAAGGCAACAAACTGTCCTCTAAATGAACACATGTGACACGAGATCTTGGAAAACAAGAGATAATCCTGCCTGTGGGGGTAGTTGGTGGGGTTGGCAGGGAGATCAGAACTGCTGCAGTAAAGGGAACTGCGAGTTCAATCAGCGCAATACACACATCGCCCAGGGCTGCTTGCCTCTGCTGCTAGTCCACATATGCTACTGCACCATGGGTAAATGTTTTCTCAAAACAGGACAATCCCTCGTCCCACTCTCTGTGTCTGAGGAGATGACAGGAAGGGATTTCCACCTTGGACAACAGAGCTGCTGCACACCCCCAGCTGCAGGACACGGGCCCAGCAGAAGCTGGGTGCACACGACAGGGCCCCCAATGACTCCCATGAACCTGTGGCTGCTCGCCCACCTCTGACCATGCACGTACTGATGGTTTGGCTGGATTTACACGCAGCACTTTGGAAACAAAGCCTGAGCAGGCTGCTGCTCTCGAGGGTTACAGATCGCGTATTGGGAAAAGGCAGTATCAAGTTTTGGAGAGTGAGAGGTAAAAAGCCCAAGAGATACGGATGAAGCTGGGCAGCACTTGGTGTTTGCACACAGGAGCTCAGGCTATAACCTGGGTTGGCAGATTATTAAATGTGTCAATCAAGGACAAGCCTGGAAATTACTTCCCCAGCCCTCTGCAAGGGCCACACATTTCAGACATGTACCTGGGGCATCGTCAGCAGAGCCAGAGCTGCAGAGGGGTTTTGACTGGCTGATGCTGTAGCATGGACTCCGCGTGCTCTTTTCCTGCAGGCACCATAGAGGTGATCTGCTTTGGTAAGCTCTTAACTGCTGTGTGAAATCAAGTCCCATGAAAAAGTGGAGAGAGATTACAAAACAAACTGGAGATTTCTTTCCAAAACCCTCCATTACCTCCAGCAGAAGCTGGAGACCAACAGGCGTCATTAAGAATGACCACACTGTCTTTAATGGAGACCAAGTGGAGGATGTCAGATCCCACTACATTTATTTCAAGCAGGGAGAAATACAATTTGCCATTAACAACTTTCCCTTCAAAAGTCTTAAAGTTCTACTGGAAGTAGAGAGTCTGCTATCATGAAAAATCCACCCCAAAGGCACATCTCCCACCCCTGCTGTAACAAGCTCCATGAGTAATTACTCCGTGCTTTACGATGGTGAGGAAAAAATGCCCTGCATGGTTGCCCACCTTCAGGGTGGGAAAATAACAGGATGGTTCCCTCGCAGGAGTTTTTTGTGGAAGATCTCCTCTCCTTTTCTACACAATTTGCTTCATTTTACAGATGGGCTGGTCACAATTCCCAATCCAGGAAATGGCCACCAAGGGAATAGGGGAACTGGAGAGCCTGGACAGTAGAGGAGGGAACCAGAGAGTAGTGCCTCAGTCTTGAGGAAGCAGATGAGGTATTAGAGCATGCTGTGGGCCTGCCAGATCACAAATGGATTCAACCGGGCTGGCATCGAGCCTCCCTTCTGCTTGATAGAAACTTTGCATTTGAGAGAAACCTCTCACTGCAAACCACATCCTGGTTGCTCCCTGACCAAACTGGCTCCCCAGCACGTGGGACCTGCTCCTGTCCCCCCGATGGTGATGCCTTCGAACCACTGGGGCAGCCACAGAACTGCTTGTGAGAGGGAGGAACACAGCGTTTGCATGACTCAGTGCACAGAGGTGCAGCAACCAAATGAGCACCCTGCTGTCTGCAGGCGACACAGGCAGAGTCAGGCTGAGGTGTGATTCTGTGATTCTGAGGTTGGGAGCTACTATTTTTAAACCACGTGGGATTTTCTCATCCGAACACTGCTTCAGCTGTACCTTAGGTCTGTTTACATACTTGGTTTCATTAAAGATTCACATCCCGATTTCAGTCTGCAGCTCCCAGCCCTTCAAAAGGTCACACACTGAAACGCAAGGGAGACGTGGACAAACAGTGCACCTCTGCCTGTGGGGCAGACGGAAGGGGAAAGCAGGGCCTCTGAGGCATCCCCCCCTTCCAGGGAGCCAGCAGCTTTCCAGCTTTTACTGCAAAACTCTGCTCTGAGAACAGAGCAGAGTTTTGCAGTAAAGACAGTCCTCAAAATAACTGTAATCCACCTGTTTGGAGCAGGGAGACTGGCCGGTCCCCTGCTGCGGGCTGGCAGAGGGAGCAGCGCGGGTGCTCCAGCAAGGGTGGGCAGAGGGGCAGAGGTGAACTCCCCAGCCCCCTGTCCGTCCTGCCAGGACAAAGGGGCTGTTCACAGCATTTGGTGTCCAGCAAGGGCTGCCAGAGAGCTGGCCCTGCTCTTCCTGCAAGGGCCCCAACAAGAACCCTGCGCCGGAAGGAGATGATTGCCAAGGATTTGGCAGCAATGAGAAGGATTGCTGTGACAGTGTGACCACCACACTGAGGTGTGACTGTCCTCTGCGGTGAAATGGGGAGAGGTTGGTGCAGGCAAGGAGCATGGACACCTGAGGACACCTAAAGGATGCCTGTCCCACACAGTGGGAAGGGCGGGCAAAGGCCTACTGCTCCTCCCACAGGAAGACACTATGGAAACGGAGAGAAGAGATGGAAAACAGGAGGAGTCAGGAGAAACAGGTAAGGGAGGAAACACATTAAGTGCGACCAGCACTTGCCCAGGGGTACAAAGGCTAAGCAATGAGGGCCCAACAGCCCCACCTACATGGGTGGCACATGGAGAGGAATATGATGGGGAGAGCAGGAGCACTATGTGGTGGACAGAGGGCAGAAACCCCGCTCTGACCAACGACCCTGTGTGCAGCTGCCCGAGCTATGGAGAGGGGTGTGGTGCTTGATGCCTTCTGGGATGAAAGAAACACTTCCAAAGTCAGAATGAAAACTCGATGCAGGTTGTTTCACATTTGTTTCTGTCATTATCTAATGAGCCGTAAGTGCATTCATCTGACATCTTGAGACCATTTTGGTTTTTATTATGGTCACTCTTTCTTCACTTTTTTCTTCTCGAAACCCCCATCATTAAAAATCAATTCGCTTATGAGTAACGTTACACAGATGCTGCTGCAGCAAGGGGCTGACATCTGCAGTGGCAGCAACCCAGATACCACAGCAAGAGATGTCCAAAAATACCCTGAGAGGACAATACCCCCTCCCTGAAGCTGTGTTCTCTCTGATCAACAAACCAGCTGAACTTCCAGCCGCTTCCCCATCTCTTGCATAATGAGCACACTTCTCAAAGCAAGCAGAAAAGTTTAATTGTCTTTAATTATCCAGTTCAAGGAGGATTGGGTTTCCTGCCTGATGTCCATGTAATTTCCCTGCCAACAACTTTGTCATTCCCTTACTGGAAGCGGAGGGCAGATCCTAAAGCTCTTCCCCAAAAGACACCCAATTTTTGAGGAGTGCTGAGGGGCTGGCACAGGCAGGGACAAAGGCTCCTGTGTCCCTGGAGCGGCTGCTCAGGCTGCCTGTGCTTCTTCAGGGTGGGAGGGAGTGAATTGCAACTAATGTGCAATCAAGAACCATCACAATTACAAATGTAAATGAACAGGCAATTGGCACTGACCTTTGCAGATTGTTAGAGGACTAATTAAGGTGTGATCAGAGCTCTCTTCCAACAGATTGAGATGCATCTACACAAGCAAATATCTACTCACCGTCTCCAGACAGCACGGCTTTTTCCTACATACTTGCACACACCAGAGAGTAGGTACACACGGAGCAGGTACACACAGCATTCAACACCAGCACCTGCGCTCTGTGCACAGCAATGGGACGCAGCGGGAGGGGAACAGGGTGACTCCACTCTGTCACACGAGGCCACAGTACAGAACAGACCACTGCACTTGGACTGCGGCAAAGCAACAGAGAAGTCATGGTCCCTTTGTGCCCCAGCAGACACGTGTCACAGACCAGAGAAGTGTCACAGACAAGTATCTGTCCCGGTCTCTGAGCCTGATATCTAATAACACAGAGACGCCTTATCAAAAGGCAGAGGGGAAAAGTCCACCCAGCCCTCAGAAAACAACACTAAAAACCATAATGGGGACACAGGAGAGACCCTGTTACAGAGAAGGAGGAGACGCAGGGCACAGACTCACACCGCTCCCGTGCACAGCCCTGCCCCGCAGCTGAGCATCCCCACAATGGGATCAGAATGAGTGGGAGATGGGAGCACCCCTTCTCCCCCTTGGGGTTACAGCAGCTTCTCATCCAAACCTGACTCCCATCCCTGCAGGGATGCCTGGGCCAGCATGCCAGTGAGGTGTCCCACTTTGATCAGCTCAACAGTGGGCTTGAGGAGTGTCTGAAATTAAGTATCTCAGCTTAAAGTGACAAGCAAAACTGACCCTTTGCCTTCTGAAGCCTTATTCTTGCTTGTATTCATAACCTTTGAAATAAAATATGATCAAGAAATTGTCAGTGTCTTGTTCTCTGTCAGTTTTTGTTGAAGAACCAACAGGTTTAAAGAAAATTAAAGTAAAATACTTGTAAATCAAGCTTTCCTTTCAGTGACTTGTCAGGACTTTCACTTCAAAAATACTACATTTTTTAAAATGGTCACCAAAATGTTTTCCCTCCCAGCCAGTCAGCTCCTGCCCTCCCAGTACCTGCCATGTCCTAATCTGGGCGGCCGGATGGGAAAGATAAGGTTTGTACAATAAAAGACAAGGTAAACAGAAATTTCTAGAGTAAACAAGGTTTTCAAGGTTGTTCTGTCTATCACAAAGGGCACGGATGGTTTCCCCTCTCTGCTCGTTTTGCATTTAAGCAGCTCACAACCCACAGCCCTGCCCAAAGAACCCTTCTGAACTCGGAATGTTTTCCTACGGCAGAGCACCGCAGCGCAGCGGAAGGGCTGCCAGAGCCACTGTCCCCCCCAGGCGGTGTGGCAGCCACCACGCTCTCACTGTGACTGTGACCTTTGGGGAAGGCGTGTTCCACGCTCCCGACTCTGCTGGGCCGCCAAGGTCACAGATTGGGCACTTTTTTCCACAAGACTGAATTTAACTCTTAATGAAAAATCGCCTGTCTTCACTCTTGAGGTGTTTTGGGTTTATTTCAGATCCTCGTTTCTCACAGGCATAACAGCAGTAAGACCCAGGTGTGAATTCAAGGGACATTTACGAAACCTCCGTCAGCTGCTGCCGCTGTTCCCTCTCAGCCTTTTCAGCCAAGGCCACCTTCCTCACCTCCATGTGCATTCACTGCAGAATGCCAGTTCCTCAGGCTATATGTAGGATTTACCAATTTTCATAGCAGTCATAGAGAAAAGTCCTGCTTGAAGCTAAGAGGAGGACTGTGAAGGCTTTTGCTGGCACACCCCAGCTCCAGCACCTTCATGCCTTGACAGCACACAAACCAGCTGACCCAGGCTGATTCTCCTCCTCTCCTCCCTCTGAAGAGGGCTTCAGGAGACCTTGATTTTTCAGAACATGAAAAACTTCTCAACCCTTTGTGTGACTAAACAAAGTACCATCTCTGCTCCATCCAGCCTAACTGCTCCTTTTAGGCACATTTCCTCCTGCTGGATTCGCAGCTGCAATCCCTGTCCTATGATCTGTGTGAGCAAATGTTTCATACAAGCCCTTCACTTTATTTTCCTTATGAAGAGGAGACATGGAAAACAGACATGGAGAACAGACATGGAAAACTTGCATGTCCTGCCCACCCCTTTTGCCCAGCTCCTCCTCCCAGTCCAGTGTGGCTGAAGTACCAGAAATCAGTGCCAAGCTGGCACAGCTTATGCTGGTGCTCAGGGCATCACTTGACTCATTGGAAAACATCTACTAGTGCACTGGTTTGTTGAGTTGCCCAGATATGACAGTATCTTTAGATGTTCATACAATGTTCCAGGGTTTAAGACACCAACCTGAATCAACACACGTAACTTCAACATCCTAAACTTCTACATCCCAAATCCCACCTCAGGCCAGGTGGGATTCCTGTAATGCGTTACTGATAAACTGTGTCATCGCACAGCAGGGAAGAGAAACAGGAACATCACCAAGTTTGTCACCGAAGAGCACAGTGGGTCTAATGCCACCCACCCACCCTGTGGCGCTGGCCCCGCTCACGCCAAGGCAGCAGCACTCACCGGCCTCGGCAGCTGGACACTTGCGAATGGTGAAGATCTGTCCTAGGTCCTCCTCTTCCTCAGGAAGACCTTTCTGGAGGCGCTGTAGCTTCCGGAGGCTTTCACTCCGCTGGTGTTTCATGGAGCGTACATGCTGGATGAGGTTCAGCTTGGCCTTAGTGGAGTAGTTACAGAGGACACAGTGGTAATAGCAGCTTTCACCTTCGACCCCGCTCTCATGGTGCTGCAGGTGCTGTGGAGAACAAAGCAGAGGGATGTCAGTGTCCTTTATCACCCCCAGTCTCCTGGGTTAGTCCCCTGTAAACTGCTAAAAGCCACCTGGGAATTGGTTAAGGAACCACATTTTGACACAGATCCAGTGAGACAAAGCCTGTTTGCTCCCAAGGTATTACATGCTCTCCTGCTGAAGAGCATGAAAACCAAAAGACACTGAAATGGGCACAAAGCACAGATGGAGACAGACAAGATCACCTCCCTCAGTGAGGGAAAGCACTAGACCCAGCAGTAACACCTGCTCATGACCCACTCAGGGCTCACTCCTTCACACTCAAAGCTTGTCCTGGGAGAGGATCCAACTGCATATCAAACATAAAATTAAATTTTGTAAATTCTCATGGAAAACTATGAAGAGTAAAACTAAAGCAACCCTAGAACACAACAAACCCATTAGATAGAGAGGTCCTGCACAGTGTATGGAAGCAGAGTGCAGAGCCATCCTGTCCATCATCCAGCTCTCCGCTCCCTGGCATCCAAGTTTTACTCCCTTGGGTCAGGAGGGAAGCAGCAGCATGGCCTGTGAAAGAGACCCAGGCTGAAAAGCCAACGGTGAGCATGCAGCCAAGTACCACTGTGAGAGGCCAGCACTTGGAAAAACCTTGTCCCCCTCCTGAGCTGTGCTGTTGCAGCCAATACCACTAATTCCAGATTATGATACCGCGATTATTTGGCAAAACTTATCAATCCTCTGGTACACAGATACGTGCCTCTGGGGAAACAAACAGCCATTTCCTGTCATGGATCCCACAGACGTGGCAATTATTTCTTAGAACCAGAAGGAAGAATTCACCATGCACAACCACACTGGCTGCCACGGCACAGCTGCTGTCCCTTCCCCCTGGGCAGCAGGAGGTCACAGGAACTTTCCCAATTCCACAGTAAGGGTGTGTCACTAGTTGAGAAAAAATGAATACCAAGGTGAAACAAAATGAGATCCCTCAGTGAAGGCCTTTGGTGTTTCCACCCCACACCGAACAGTTCAGCTGAGCAATACTCCCTGCCAGCTCCTCCCATCCAACCCCGACACCCCCTTGTGTCTTTGTGTCATCTCACGGAACTCTTTCCTCACCACACACTTGGCCCGAGGCACAAGTACAGTGATTTGGAAATGATCTTGAGGTTTGTCAATCAAAAATATTGCCTATGTGCAGCCAGGACCTTCTGGTAAAAATTCTGATGCTTATTATCTCAGTTACAGCTGAGATAAGATTAAAGACACATATTACCCAGCGCTGTGTGCCTTGCTCACATGGAGGAAGGAGAGCCCTCTGAGTCTAGGAATGATTAAAAATAGGATATGAGCTGATGCCTAGGCTTCTGATTGGAAGGGTGAGGAAAGAGAATAAATGTATTCTAGATCTGGCTAATTAGACTAGCCTCTTTTGGGATCACGATGTATTTAATTAAATTCACTGTAATATTTGAAGAATCCACGAGGGCACTAATCCCACTGGTGCCCTCAAAAGATTTTTTGCTGTTTTGCCTTATAAGAACTTCTTCCTCATCTCATTTCTATTGTCTGCATGTGTTACCCTCTTCCTGAGCCAGAAAAAGATGAATGGCTTAAGGCATGAAAGGTCAGCGAGCCCGTCGCAAGAGTCGCGTGCCCACCTCAGACGGGCCAGCCTCGCCAGCCTGGCTCTGCCCTGACCCCTGCCATAACGCCCCAGCTCCAACCCCTGCCATAACCTCCCTGCTCCCAGCTTGCTGCAGGCTGGGGCCTGGCTCCAGGAACCACACCAGCCCCATCCTCGCCCGCCCATCCCACAAACCCCGTGCTGGAGCTCAGGAAGCGCCCACGGGCTCAGCAGCAGCTTCTGCACAGAAGCCAGAGGAAACCCCCAGTGAGCAATTAGAGAAAAATCCGGTCACGGGTTCAAGGAAATATTAAGGACATGGTCTCTGTGGAACCAGAGGCACAGTCTGCGCTGTTCTCATTTAAAAGGGGGTTTTAGGAAAACATTTGTTTTAAACAGTTTAATAAATGTGTCTTCTTTTATGCTCTTCTTTTGCTTCGTCTCAAACATCCCTCGCGCTGGGGTCAGCCTCACCTGCCTATTGTGATGGACAAGTCACAGGCTGAGGGTGCCACCACCACCAAGCCCTGGGCACAGCACAGCGTGCACCTGATTCAACCCATCCCCCAGCAGAGGAAAGGAGCAGTCCAGAGAAAAAAGATGTGAGGGCTGAGCCAGTCCAAGCTGTGCGCTGCTGGAGGCGATGAAATGCTGTCCAAGTACGTGTAGTTATTGCCCATCACACTGTTAAACTTCCCTCTTGTGAGAATTTATCCGTATCACAGGAAACAAATTCAAAATACTAAACCAGAACCTTGTTAGAAGACAAATCAACTTGAAAATCAAAAGAATATATTGTTCCAAGGAAAACCAACCAACTTCTGTCAGAAAACATCGATTTCTGTGAGTCTGGGGGGGTGTTCGCCCCCTCCCTCTCCACAATAGGAAACTTCCAACATCTGGTTCTTCACGCATGGCATGCAAAATATTGATCAGGGTGAGTCAAAGCTACACTTTAAATCAGAAACAGAGAGAGGAACGCTCTGATGGAAACCATACGGCTCACGAGTGCAGCTTCCCAGGGGACACGGGTGTTCCTGTCCGTACACCAACTGTGGCTCAGCACCACGGGCTCCCAGCACCCATTCCCACATGCGCCACACCAAGCGCAGCCTGTCCGCCGTGCACGGAGTGTGCAGGTCTCCAGGCAAGGCTGTGTTCTCACAGTGATTAGCACAGGAGGGTCCTGCTCAGAGGCCTCATCTCCCTCCTCTGCCCCCACTCCGTGCCACCCACCCCTCAGTGTCCCCCAGCCCTGCCCTGGCCCCGGTGTGGCCGGGGTGGCCCTACACCGGTGCCAGCTGCACACGCTGGGCCAGGCCCATGTGCCACTCTCCAACATCTGCCTCAGAACTGTTTTCTTCTACTAAGTAGTAAATGCTCACAGGGTACGACTACGGAAATCTGATTTTTAAACAAAGTAAGGAATGACGCTACAGTCAGTTCTTTTTACTCTCCCTCCATCCTTCACATACCCCAAACTCTGTTTATTTTACCGTCTCTCCCCCTCTTATGCTGCCTCACTCACAGTAACTTACAATAATCATGGAATTGAACATGACACTGTATCAGCCTGCCCGACTGCAGGCAGCCCCCCTCACCCCATGCCACATACCACACAATGGTCCTTGGAGCTAAAACTGTAGTACTCAGGACTGAGACCCCAAGTTGCTGCTGTTACACAAGTAACAAACTCTCATGAACGTCTCTGTAGCTGCTCCTGCAGTTCATATTCACCATCTGATTTCTAAGCTTTTCTACATCTTTTAAATTTTTTAAAATCTTTTAAATTTTTAAAGATGTTAAACAACTATCTGCTCAAAATCTCTTCTGTGCAAAGTTTATTCAGCCATGGTGTAACGAGCCTGATTCCGACGGTGACAGGACAGAACCCCCCCCTGAAGCACTGCCAGGGGCACGAGGGGGTTCTCCAGTCCCTCTCTGCCATGTTAAGTAGCTCAGCTGCTGTTCTGGGGGACATCTGACCTGTAACCTCAGCCCACCAGGGAGATGCAACAACACTTTGAACTATCTCGTGCTTTGGATGTTTATTACTCAATAAAAAAAGGTCCCATTTCTATGCAGTCTTAACCTCAACTGGCACAAAGCTTTCCCTTCGGAGGGCCCTGAATGCTGCTCAGGACAAGCCCATGCTCACAGCACTCTCAAGTCCTTGGTTTGCACTGTGAGGGGGAACACCCCGTCACCACCCCCAAGTGGTGTCCGTGGTACAAAAGCAGTAGAACGTGTGAGAAAACTCTCTCCAGACTCGAGGATGGCCTCTTCTTGTGCAGACTTTGACATGACAACCAGCAGCAGAAACTCAGTCACTGTCCCAATGACAGGCAGATGGCGGTCCCCAGCTCCCCTGTGAGATCCCCTGCACGTCTGGGTCTCTCTGGGCAGGAGAAGCAGGTGAGATAACAGGACTGGGGGCCAGAACCCAAAGTGGGAAAATAAGCTCATAAACGCTACACAGCAGCAAACCAGCACAACCAAAAGGAACAATGTTCCTCGCTCTGGCTGTGAGAGGGCTGCCGGCTGCAGCCCTGCAGCTCCTCAGCTGACAGCACCCCAGGGCTGTGCAAAGCCTGCCAGGCACGGCCCCAGCGAGTCCCCCGCCCTCCTGCTTGCACAAACATCCTCTTCCTCACCCCTCTGACCATGCCGTACGGCCAGGTGGTGTGTGGGTCACTGACAAACAGTCTGGAGAAACCTCCTCCACATCACTTCCCAGCACTCTCACATCGCAGGATACCCTGCCACGAAAACAAAGGCCACTCCACTATTCAGGGCTTCTCGAAAAAGAAGTTGTCAGACTTCAACATCTTTGGCAGAGGTTTTGTCCACATGTAACACTTTTCCTACCTCTGAACTCAGCACTCAGCTCCGTTAGCATGGGTAAAGTTAGCAGTGATTTCAGAGAATTGACAGATGCAGCTGGAGAAGGAGGAGCCAAAATCTGCTGGAAGATCACAAAAGCCACAGAAAGAAGCAGCACTGCAGAGGTGCACTGCGCTGGCCGCCTCCTGCAAGCACTGATGTCTGAGCAGCCCCAGTGACCAGAACCAGCACACAGAACCAGGGAGCGCCTCAGCATTTACTCGGAGAGGTTGACCCAAGCTCAGGAGCTACTGGAACCACTTCAGCCCCACCAGCACATGTGCAGCGCAGGAGAATACCCAGGGACTGACTCTTCCTCGGGGTAAGGTCAGACAGGGGTAATTAGTCACAGGCTTGGTAGGAAACACTTCAGGTGCCAGCGAGGACTGTATGCCCCCAGGGAGGGACAGGAGGTGACCCTTACAGCGGAGCTGGAGGGGGGCTATGGGTCACCACAGAAAGGGACCCGACCCCACTGCAGACCTCAGAAGCCTTGTGAGCATCTCTTGGCCCCCATGTGCCTCTGATGTGCTGCATGAGATAAATCACACAGCCCTGGAGGAGAAGAATCTGAATTTTTAATGAAAGTCATGTGGATGCAGCTGTCTGATCCTGGTCTGTTCCAAGTACTCCATAAAAGTCAGGGTTGGCCAATTCATCTTGCTCTCCTTTCACACCTGCAGCCCCAGCTGGAATTTCCTGGAGCCGGGGAGCGGCGGGCGGCTGCAGCGCGCGGTGGGACACGCTGTCTGCGCTCTGGGGAGAGCTGGAGTGCCCACAGCTGCCCCCCATCCCCCTGGAAGGGGGGAAAATTGATTCTGCATCCAGCAGGTTCAAAAGCTGAACTTCTGCTCTTTCACATCCATCAACATCCTGAATTGTTTACTGCTTCCAGAGGAGCAGCATTACAAACCCTTCCCTCCTCCAGCCTCCTGCCTCTGTGCATCACAGCTCCACGGTGCAGTGCCAGCGGTGGGGTTCAGGCTTGTTTGTCCCTGAGTTTCTGCAGCTCAGCTTGTGGTAACTGCTCTCTGATCCTTACTTTTCTTACCAAGAGGCTGGAAATGTAGCACTCCCTCCTGCCACAGAGGCCGAGGTACCAATCTAAGTCCCCAGATCACACGGAAAGGCCTGAAGCACAGCCACAACTGCCCCCATTAACAGCCCATCCCTATACCCCACCAAATCTGTATTTTCTGAGCCCTCCAGCCCTGCCTGGCATTAAGTGACACCACAGATGCTCTCCTCGCTAGCCATGCGGCTGGTCCTGGCTGTGCTGCAAGGTTTTGGGTTCCCCCACAAACCCAAAAGTGACCCAGCAAATGGGGTTTGTTCCACCAGCCCTTGAAGTCTCATTAAAAGCCAAATATTGCTCAGCCTAAGGATGGAGAGCTCAGCATGGATTTTACTGAACGTTAAATCAACCAGCGAGCATAGCCAGCAAACTCTGTGGCACTTTAACTTTAAATAATGCAATAATTATTGAATTTCCTTTTTATAACTGAAGTGCTGGAATGTAAACAATGGGGCTGTAATTGCAGGAAGGGGGGATCAATAGAGGCAATCGTTTTCAGCCATGTTAATTGTAAATACAATTGCTCCAAGATGTCAGCCTCGTTCTTCTCGCTCCCAGAATCATCCTAACGGATGACAGAGTCCAACTTTCCCATTACAGCTGTTCGTTCCTTTAAGAGGTTCTCAATCAGGTCTGATCAATCTGTCAAGATAATGCATGGAGTAAGTAAGACTCTTCCAAACACAAGCTCCCAATCAATAGCCCGGACCTGCTTAATGAGGAGGGGCTAAAGCCCAGGGGGAGGCACAGTCCCAGCTCCTGCTTGGCTCCAGCAGCCAACTTCTTCACAGGGTCTTGGAGCAGCTCCTAACAAGGACATTGTTTATGTCGCCCATGACGAGCAGCATCCCCCGCACACCCACAGTCCCATGGGGTCTGTGGACACAGAACAAGAGAGGTTAACAGAAAGCAAGAGGCTGAACTTGTAATAACATCCCCCACGCCTTTTTAATTGTGCAACACACCTGCAAGTACTACTTAATCATTCCTTAGAAGAGATGCCCGAAGATGCAAACCTCTGTGGTGACAGCTGAAAGCCAAGAGCTCCACTAAGACTCCTCCTGTGGAAGACTTCCTTCCCATGTCTCGCAGAAGGACAAAGTCCACAGGAGAGTCAGCACTGGCCCACTTATGCCGGCCAACCCCTTCCAGTGTAGGGGAAACAGAGTGGGATGCTGGCTGAAAACCTCTTGAGGGGGGGAGGGAGGAGATGCCAAGAGGGTGAGGGAACAGCCAGAGACGCTGCTCTCCAGCTGCAGTACCTAACTCCAGGAGCACAGGTATCCCTTGCACACCTGCGTCGCCATGCACTTGCTGAGCAGCCCAGAGAGGGGGAAACGAACAGGTCTGACTGTACTTGGGCACCCTCCTGCAGCACTGAACTCTCTCTTCTCCCACAGCTGCGCTACAAAGACTTGCCAGCACAGCAAATCCACTCTTGGGCAACTTCAACTGCAGAGAATCTTCCAGACCCCCAAAATCTCCCCTGGGAGACACAGGCGCAAGCGCTGCTGTACATGGAGATGCACACAGGAGTGTGAGTATTGATCCTGCTAATTATAGTGCTAAACCAAAGCACAATGAGAGTACACTTCCTATCAGCTGGCCCGTAAAGTGCTGCCCTCAACCCTGCATGCTCCTGTCCAGCTGCGGCTCCACCACAGGACCCACGACAGCCTTGCAAGGGCACCTCTGCTGCTCACCTGTGCACCTCTGACCAACAGGAACCAACAAACTTCACATGAAGTGACCTCTCCTACAGCCAGTCAGGATGTGAGGGATGTCACCCAGAGCTAGCCTCATCCAGCAGCTCCTGTGGAGCAGCACAGAGCGTGGGAATGGTTGAACTCCCCTTGTAACTGAACCAAAGCATTGACTAGGGACATTCTGATCCTCAGGAAAGCATACAGTTTTGTCACTTCATATTTCCAGGGATGCTGTCATCCCTGATTGAAAACGGTGGAAAATCTGTACTTTTGCCTGCAAAGCGCCGTACGGAAAGCAATAGGATGGAGTGATGAAAAAAGAAAAAAAAAATGGTGCCACAACACAGCAACATCACCAACGAAGAGGCTCAGGGCTTCCAGCCCACTCCCTTCTCAGTGCTGGGAGAGGCAGGAGCTGAAGAATTCAGGGAGCCTCATCTTTTCCAGGGTCAGGAAAACAAATGGGGAAAGAACAACTGAAGACAGTAACCGTAAGCAGGCCTCACAATGCCACTGCCCAGACCTTTGTAACAGATTTTGTACATCTACTTGAAAATAATCAGTTCAGTGTGAGTTGTTAAGCTGTGAACACTCAGGTGAACTAGAGCAGCCTGGGAATATGGAAAAACACTGGATAAAAAGCAAATTATGTAATCAAAAGGTCTGGGGGGAACCTGGAAAGACAGCAGGATCGAAATCTGTTGTCCATATTGTAATTATGTAGCTGCTGAGTGATTGAAGAGGGCTTTCTGTAACACAGACCCAGGCTAGGACTCTCCATACCAGTGATGTTTTGTTTCCTCCGGCCGCCAAGGGAATGATCCCTGTGTTAAGCAGGAGGGCTCTCCAAGGAGGCTCGGATGCAACGCACACTTGGGTCTTGTGTTGATAATGCAGCTCAGACTTAGCCACCCAAACTCCTCTCTATGTGTGGAGCCTGTTCTAAGGATTTAAATTAAAATCCTATTTTTCCCCCATATTAAGTCTTTTGGAAAAGAACCACCAGTTTCTGAAGGGAAAGCTTGAGGACTGTCTTATACCACTGTGCTCTGCCCCACATCCCAAAGTCAAGGGGCACCCAGGTGTGCCAGTCCCTTCCCTTGCCTTGGCTCCAGCTGCCCCAGGGACTGCAGCGTAGAACCCCAGCAGTGAGTCAGAGGAGCACCATGGAAGTGAGCTCCTTCTGGAGGCAGGACCCAGGGGACAGGAGGGGACCCCCACGTGCAGCAAGGGACTGTTGCAATAATGCGCCATGACACAGAAACCCACCCTGAGCTCCCATTCTTTAATGGAACACTACGGACACAGATTAACTCCCCTCGCCTGGGATTTATTGTTTCATCTATCTCCAGGGAAGTTGTGATGGACTGAAGCTTTCCTTGTTTTGATAGTGCTTCTTTTTAACTTCTTACAGCACTGCACCACCTCCACTCCCAGCAGATAACCAAAAGCAGTAACAACAATGCACAAGACAATTTTTCAATCCTCTCCATAAATTGCAGGATATCAGTATCAAAGACATGGAGGACACAATCTCCCCATGCAGAAGCCAACAGGGATCCATGGAAAAACAACAGACTCAGTTCATCCTTTGCCCACAGTCCACAGCAAGGATTTTCAAGATCAGGTGATAAGGGAGGAAGGAAAACTAAAGGATGTGTGATGGCCTAATATGACAGAACGGAAGCAGAAAGAGGGAATACATAATACTCGCTGAGTCTTGAAGGTGAGATGAAAACCAGTAGAGCCAGGGAAGCCCCCTAGAAGTGGAGCAGCCCTTCTCCAGCAGCACAGACTGCAGGGCTGGGCACCAGGCTGGGCAGCCAGAACAGGACCTTTGAGGCACATGTGGTGCATCAGCCGACCCTGAACATGAGGACAAGAGCGCCGGCTGATTTCAGACCACACTGCCGAGGTAAGTTCTTTAAGTGTCTGTGAAACACAAACAGAACACAGAGCACCACGGAAATGCCCATGAGACAATAAATAATTCTTCATTCGGTGAAAGCTTTGGATTGTATTAGACAAAGCCTGGGGCAATGTAATGAAAGAGGAAGATAAAAAGAAATGGAATAATTACTCACAGAATGAGGCAAGAATCCTGCTGGAAAAATATGTATGGAACTACTTATAATTAAGAACCAAAATAATGTCTGCACACAAAGGCCTGAATTAAGGCAACCTGCTACTTCCTATGTTCTAAGATGGTTGTGAGGGCTCCGTGAACCCAACGGACACTATTGTGTCCTAAGAACTGTGTACAGAAATTCACACAATTGCTCCTTGCTCCACACCCCTGAGCAACTACTCTGTAAGGAAAGCCACCAAGTTCTTGGGGAGGAGAAGCATTTCAAACACAGCCTCCTCCAAATTTAACTGAGAGACCTCTCCAGTCCTTGGGCATGCACTGGTTCCCAGCCCACCTGGTTTCCACCAGGAAGGACACATCAATGACCCACAGCAGCAGAACTGTCTGGCTCATGGATTCCATACATGGCCTCCGAGCAGTCTGCAGCCTATGAACGGTTGGGTTTGCTGCTCTGTATTTTGTGTGTATATCTAAAACTAATTCAACTGTAGTATAATTCTGCAGAGGGATCTACAAGAGAATAGAATGGCTCTAAGCATTAGTTGCAGCTATTCCCTCCAAGACAGACTACAGCAATGGAAAACACGGAGAGTGTAGAAGCACACGGAGGCAAACAGAGCAAACCCAAGATGATAAATGTCTCTGCTCTTCGGTGCTCTCTTTGTTCATGTGTATCTGCATCTACTGGCATTTGCTTTCACAGGTACAGAAACCCCTGGGAAAAAACAAGCCCACTATTTACTGGTTTTAGCCATTCTGGCTCGGCAATCCCAGTGGACAGTCTGCAGAGACACACAAGGGGTAAATGACAAACACTATGGAGGCAGCACTGATCGGCATTAGGAGGGTGTACTGACCACTGCAATTCAAAAATAAAATGGAAGCAACAAAACCTTTTCTTGGGAGCAGCATCCGCTCACAGCAGAAAGCTGTGAGGAGGTAACAGATTTCTAAACCCTGTTTATGAAATTGCAGGTGTAACTCCAGTTACTCCAACTGCTCCAAAATTCTCATTTCTGTGACTACATGAGATTAATTTATCTGCAAAAATTCCTGCTTGGGGTTAGCATATGCTACCAGGAGGTCAGTCTGCAGGTTTCATGTCCGGATAATCCCCCTGCCCAGCCCGAGTCAGACACTTTGATAGGCCTATTCGGGCACTGCAGTGCATGCACTGGAAAATCCAGGTAGGTCAGAGCCAAGGAGGTGTAAAAATGATAAAAGCAAAGTTCTTGCTTTGTGGGACCATGCAAAACACTCACAGGCAGCCAGACGTGTCTGTAACACATACCCCATGACATGAAAACATCATCTGCAGGACTCCAAAGCCTTTAAATCTCTCCCACCTATGGTCACAGCATGCTTGAGAACCTGCTCTGGGACAGCAAGTCCCTTCTCTGAGGGACTTCCAGCATCTGGTCCCTTTCCAGCACTGCTGCTACTGGTCAAAAGCCAAAGCTAGGTACTGTCCTTCTGTGCCTCCTCCCACAGGCAGGTCCTGGGCTCAGCAGTAGGTACCACAGCACGTGCACCCTGCAGCCACCCCCGAAAGTACAACTGGGGCCCTAACACGACACACCTGCAGGTAACCCCAGAGTTACAGAACGGTCCCACGAATATTGCGGGTGAAGTGAAGGAAATCAGAGTTCTCAAACTGGTACACCCTCTGGCTTTGTGCTGGAGAGGAAGGTGGTGTATCTCACCTGAAGGCAGCAAGGTGTCACCCCAGGAGAGCTCCCTGCTCTTCTGCTGCCCCTGCCTAAAGACCCTCCTTCTTCTGGCACACATGTGAAGACTACAAGAACTCTCTGGGCCGGCTTTTGAAGAACATAAAGGAAGGCTGACCCAAACTATCAGGACCTGCTGAATTAGGAGTTTCTCTGCAGCACAGGCTGGGGGCTGGATGGGGACAGGGATGTGAGGAGACCCAGCGGGAGCCAGACAAGGGGACAGGCACAGCTCCTGCAGCTGGCTAGAGACACCAGCAATGGGCAGACGTGGGCAGCTCTCGCCCCACGGAGGGCAGGGAAGCAGCCACACGCAGCGGGACCCAGGGGATGCAGCGGGACCCCGGGAGCTGCCCCTGCCCCGTGGGGGTCCCCGGGGCTGCCTGAGCCCTCAGCGCGGAGCCGTGGGCGCTCCGAGGCAGCCGTGGCCGCGCGTGCCTCGAGCGCGGTGCCGGAGCCGCACCGGGCACCAGAGCACCAGAGCTGCAGCGAGACAGTGCTGCTCTCCTTCCCCACCAAAACCCCTGGGGCCACCCGCGTTCGTGCTAACCACAGCTCTTTGAGAGGCTCGTGTATTTACAAACTAAGGCATGTTGAAATCAAAGGGGATACCATATGACATAATTCACATTAAAATGTCAACAGGCTGACAATTTATAGAGTCAATCCACTGGAGGTGGGGAGAACTAAGACGTGGTAATTGTTTAATTCCCGCTTAAACCAACAGCAGCTTCACCTTCAAAGCAGCACCGCATGCACGGCCTCTGGCTGCTGTCAGCCCTGGTGCCAGCCTGGCCCTTGGCCAGCACGGAGGCAGTGGCCTCAACCGTTCACTGGCACCAAGCACGGGCTGGGGACACGGGATGCTGCTCTGAGGAGTGCAGCTCCAGCCCACCCCACGGCACATATTCACAGTCAGCACAAGGACAACCTGTTTTTCAGAAAGGCAGAGTCCCTCTGGTCAGGGCACTGGTGTCCATTTCCACACCTGGGCACAGCACACCTCCTCTGGAGGGGACACAGCGCTCCGAGGGCACCGGTGGAGGAACTGGCTCACCCAGTGCCTGGCACTGCACGGCCCTGACTCTGCTAGGACAGGAAAACACCACGGCAGTGGAACAATGAAAGCATGGAGTGTCCCAGCCATAAACCCCCTCGGGGCACACATGAACTTTTTATCCCAGGTAGATGGCAGCAGCTTTGCCCACATCAAATATGCTGCAGTGTTTTGTGAGACACACCACCAGGGCCCTCAGCCCGCTGACATCCCCTGCCCATGGACAGGCTGCTGGCAACATGTCTTGCAGCTTGCAATAAAGCATAAGGTAGGCAGGAGAGGGAAACGTGCACCACTGGGAGAAATTTTACCTGGATAAACCGCAGCCAATAAATTTTCTATAAATGCCAGCTAATGCTGTCCCTTGGAGAGCACTGGGCAGGGACTGCCGGGCTCCAGAGCCCTCAGCACAGCCTCGCTGTCTGTACATAAACAGTAACACCTCATTCTCTCTTCTACCTCATTAACTGAAACGCATTAAAACAAGTGTGCACTGGGAGCAGCAAATGAGACTGTTAAACCAAGCTGATATAATCCTCATCAGCTGTGGGAAATGAGCACACATCCATTACACTGAATCAAGCCGCCAACTGCGATTCATCGAGGATGTTGAGACCCCAGGAAGATGCTCTTCCCCCTCAGCTGTACCAGGCAGCTCAACCACTGCGCCTCCAGCACTCTCTCATGGGGCATTTCCAGAGTGCTGGGGTTGCATTTCCATTCCAGCAGCTCCCCCCAAGCACAGGGCTGGGGGCCCTGGTCCGCACTGCAGCCAAGTGCTGCATGAGTCCACTGCGTCCAGAAGGAATCTGCTCAGTGAGATGCAGGGAACCATCCGACTCCTCTAGTATCCAAGCAGAATAAAAGGCCAAGGCAGCAGAGCAGACACACAGAACATGGGACGTTTCCCAATCCCAATCTTCAGTGGGGACATTCCCATGCAGCCTGATGGGATCTGACAACAGCAGGGTTAGCCTCAGGTGATGGACACACGTTCGCACCCTGCCCAAATGGTACCAGCTTGCAGAACCACACGAAGAGGGAAATGTACCACAACATCCATTTAGAAAGCCCCAGCACTGACACCACTGCGGTGCCATGGCTGTCCCCATTCCCACAGCTGGCAGCCAGATGCATACAGATGCTGCACTAGGGGAGTCTCAGCAGAGGTGACAAGAACACAATGACCACTGACTTTCAGCACATGGGACCAGCTCCACACAAGGATATGGAACTGCTCCCTTCTTCTGGGGGGCCATCAGGCCTCAGCTATGCCTTCATGAGAAGAAATGTTCAATTTTGCCTCCCCCCTGAGGAGGCAGAGCAGGGAGCCCTCCTGATGCTGCAGGAACCAGACAGACCACATTCACCTCACAGATAGACAGCACTTTGTGCCCTCCACTGCCTTGGGTCTGAACTGTTGACCTCACTGGAGCAGCTCAGGTTTCCAAACTCTCTTTTCCTCATGCCAAGCAGAGCTGATGAGGCAGGATGGAGTACCCTCTGCCTCGCCCCCCAGCCCTGTGGTGGGAGGACATCCCCTCTGCCTCAGCCCTGTACTTGCAGCAAGAATGTAAACAACCCCTTCAATCCTCACAGCTGCTATTTCAGACTTTTTAACTCAACACAGCTATTACATGGCATTTCCCCCATGTGCAGTCTGTGCACAGTGCAGCCCAGCCCAGGCTGCCTGGGACTTGCTCCTCCCTATGGAACAGGACACCCTGGGGTCTCCCTGGCAGCTCCCAGCAGCCTGCGCAGGCATTTTGAACGGGGTCCATGAAGTCTGTTTAACCAGCATGATGTGTGCAACAGAATCACAAAGAAACAGGCATTTAAAGTGACATCTGTTGGATTAATTAGCTGTGTAATTAGCCTCCCCTCTGTGGAGACAGGCTTTGTTACTGCTGCCTGAAACTTCCCCAGGTGATTCTCTTTGTGTCCATCCTTCCCTGAGCACAAGGAGGAGCAGAGTGGGTCAGATGGGGCTGTACTGCCTGAATGAGGGGCAGGAGACAGCCCAGAGGCCACGGGGCAGCTGAGGGGCAATAACTGGGTCAGAGAATCCCAACCACCACATCTATGTGGTGGAACCCAAACAGGAACATGCATCAGCTTGAGCAGGTCTGCAGGTTTGCCCAGAGATGAAAGGCAGGGATACAAGTCAGGCATTTACGTCCTACCCAGTTAGATCAGAACATCTCTGTCTCCTGCAACCAGCTCCTCAACTCCCTGGCCTGCGATCCCAGAGCTGACACAGGGGGTTACAGCAGGCTCAAACAGCTGAGGGACACAGCAGCCACTGCACGTCTACCCGAGCCACGGCCAAGTCAGCAGAACAGAAAAATCCCGAGGTAATCTCTCGGACAAAGAAGAAACCCGGGATCCTGGAATAGCTGCACTGCACGGATGGTTTGATGGCCAGATGCAGGTACCTCCCTGCTTTAAAGCAGAACGAGAGGGATACTGAGGGGGGACAGTGTGCTGGGCTCTGCCCCGCAGCCCTGTGCTGGGGGCACCTGGCCTTGCCTCTCTGCCAAAGCCACCCGGAGCCAAGGATCTCCCAACAGCTGCAGCCAGGCTTACCAGAGCCCATCCAACCGTACCCCAAGGCACAACTTCCAGAGAACCTGTTGCACAAGTGTAACTTATTGCCTAATTTGCCTTGCAGAACTTGGCTACACACGTCACAGCGCAGGGGCAGGATTTTTAGGACTGGCAAGAAGGAGCAAAAGCCCATTACGGTATTAAGTTATGTATCATGCATACATTATTTATGGTAATTTAATGAATTCCCTATGAGACAGCAAACACAGAACCTCCCATGCTGCTTCCATAGCAATTTTGGGGACTTTGTTACAACAGTTTCTTTAGGAACAGCTCAGTTAAAGCTGGAGAAGGACAACGCAGCATCCCGCAGCCCAGTGCACTGGCACAGCCAAACAGAAATTGGCAGTCCATGCCAGGTCACATAGAACAGGTTGGGGAAAGCATCTTGTGGGCTCCTTCCCAGCCTTCAAAGCAGCCCCCGCCAGAGATGGATGCTAATGAATGCCCATCCATTATTTAATGAGGTCGTCGCCAGCAAGCCTACAGCCGCAGAACTGGTGCTTGGCCAGGGCTGGTACCCAAGGCACTGAAAACATGACCCTGCCCAACCAGGAAAGCAACTAAGAGCATTCTGAGGGCTTCGAGGCATATTACCTGTGTTGAGGAATCCATCTGGTCCACGTAGCTGGATTCAAGACACAGACTGAAATGCAGATTGAGCTCTGGGTTCGAGCCCGGGACAAGAGGCCGTGAGTCGCCAACCTTTGAGATAACAAAGGGCACGAATATGGGTGACACCAGGCAGGCGAATGGACACTGGGAGACACAGCAGGAAATGGGAATTGCCAGCCTCTAGGATAACCAAGGAGATTGGAGTCCAGTAACACCAGCGAGGTGGATGGACAGGGAGAGAGGGGCAGGAGCCCAAACCTGGAGACTTGTGCGTGGGTAGACTGCGAGGGTATAAAAGCCCAGGTGCTCTTTTGTTGGGGGTCCCTCCACAGAGGCACCAGCTCAAAGTGTTTCTGTGTTACTACAGCAGGAATGAATGGCTTTATGGAATGAGTCACCTGAGACTGTGCCATGGGAAACCTGGGGTGGAACTGGTGAGGAAGCCTGGTCTGACTGGGTGAGTGGGGGGTGTGGGGAGTCATGCGGGACCCATCAGGTCACTGGAGGCACCACGGGAGGGGCTTTGGTCCCAGCAGTGAAAGTCTCTGGCCTTGGGAGCGTGACTGCTCAGGAGTCTCTGGAATGGGCTGACTGGGAAGCTTCCTTAACAACCTCTGCAAAGAGAAACACGACCGCCCAGAGGGAGCGTGGGATCCTCAGGGGGAACTACTTGAGCACAGCTCTTCAGCGCACGCTTTGAGCCCTGCACCGCAGTGCTGCTTGCCTGCTTCAGCCTCACACCAAACTGTCTCCCAGCTCCTCTACCTCCTTGCTCCAGCACTCCTAAACCCTGACTTGTTCCAGTCCTACCAGTTTGTCTTCAACTGCGCGTATTGGGTGTCTGCAGGAATGTGGGGAAAAGACCCTGACAAACATGCTGTGATAAGATCCTGACAAACACACCAGGGTAAGACCCCAAAACCAGTTGGATAAGGCCACAACAAACAGGCCCGTTACCTGTCCTGGACAAACATCTCAGCTCTCCTGACTGAAGCTTCCCATGGCAGAGCTAAATCTGCAGGCAGGGGAGTAAATAGATGCCTACCACTCTGCTCACAGCAGCTGATCACCCAGAAGACAATGCCAGTCTTTTGGATCTGGACCAGCATCTCTCCCTTCACACTCTCCTCTGCAGAGCAGGGACTTCCCACACCAGCACAGGAGGGACAGAGGGTCACTGACAGCTTACACCACCAAGGCAAGGTCTGCCAGAGCTTTTGTCAGCAGCCCTGCACCAAGGCTGTGGCCAGAACCACCTTGTCCTCTCCCTGAACATCCCAACAACAAGCATCACCTGACATGGGAAAAATTCCTGCTTGGAAATTTAAATACTCATCCACATGTTCCAAAATTACCAGGATAAAAGAATGAACCATAAACACAGACAGAACTGGCATCGTGCATGGGAAAGGGTCAGATGCACACCAACCTTCCATCAACATGACACCTTGTTTTGAGATGACACCTGAGGCTCAGAACAGCAAGACCACCCCCCGCTGCCCCATGCTGAGCCTCTGTCCCTGCCGACCCATAGCTCTGGGTGAATAGGGAGAGCCAAGACCCACTCCCGCTGCTCTGCCCACGGGCTACTACAGAAGCCAGGAAAAACTCAGCTTACATAGATTTGGATAAAACTTGACAAGGTGTTTTTCTGTTCGTATTTCTTTTCTTGTGTTTGGTTTGTTTAGTTGGGCTTTGTAGCCCATTCTCACAAGTACTTTGAATTCTACACCCTGTTTGATTGCAGGCTTTTAGCTCCATGTTTTGGGGAGCTTCTGGTTCCTGCTGTGTGATCAGGGCTCCTGCTCCAGCTGCACTCTCACTCCTTTGCTATTTACACTGCTTTTACAGGGTGGTTTCTTTACTAAGCTGCTGGCTGCACATGGCTCAGCACCTACTGGAAAAGTGTTGAAAGAAAAACCTAAGTGGCAGAGGCCCATAAATAAAACATAGAGCAAGCAATGCTGTGTGCTCTCAGCAGTTCTGATTCCAGCCCTTTCAAAAAGCAGCGCAGAGAAAGGGTGAGCTCTGTGATCCTCTACTAGCGGACTTTGGTATTCAATACCTGAAGGAAGGTAAAGACATCTTTTAATGCCAGGGTGACACCAGGGAGGAATCCATCACTCAGAGGAACGTGCAACCCCACGAGGGAGGTGTCTCAAGAGGGTTAAACTGATACTGAGAGCTTTTTATATCAAAATACTTGTCAATCCCAACAGGACCGAAAGTACCGGATCGTAAGGGTCTGTCCTTCTCACATTGGCAGTTCATAAGCTCCTTTCATTATGAGTTTATCCAAGACTAGTGGATGCAGATTTAAATTAAAGGTTTTGGAGACCATCTTTAAAAACAACTTTGTAGGGAGACTTAAATGAGTATTTATTTCCCTTGTGAAGCTGCCACTGGAATTTGTCTTAAACCTTAGAGGAAATCAGTTTAAAGTCCCTCATATGCTGTAATTTAAATAGGCTTCAGGCACAATTTGTGTTGCTCAAGAGTGTAATTCAGAGCTCTGACGCTGCATCTGTATTCCAAGAGATAAACTTGCAAAAATAAAGCCAAAACACACTGAAGGCAGACAGCGATGAAATCAAAGGTTAACAGAGCTCTAAATCTCGTAATGAGCATGACAGATTTTCTGTGAGCAACTTTACCCCAACAACCTTAAAAGGCAGAGATGGGAGGAAGTTTGTAATAAATATCAGAACCCAAACATGTCTCCTTTTGCCCACGACATCATCTGGGTATTTCAGAACTGAATCAGCCCAGCTCCTGGCAGCTTCAAGTGGAGCTCTCTGGCAGGTCTGTGGCCTGGAGCTGGGCTGCTCACCAGAGCTTTCCTACACTGAAGTCCTACAGGGAACATCTCCTGTCAGCCAAGTGGTGGAATGAGAGGACTCTCAGCTCGACCTTACCACAGAATTATGGCAAGACTAACTCACACCAATGCAAAAGCAGCAGTATTTCATTGAACCAGCAATTTCCAGAGCACTGAAAATTATGAAATACACAAGTTCTCCTCCACCCTGGATTCCTGTGTCAAGCCAACTTCGAAGTCAATGGTCTTTACCCAAGTCATTCCAGCCATCTGCCATTCCTGCAACTTTCTCTGGTATCTTCTAGGGCTTTTTTTTAAGCCTTCCTAAAACAAAGTTGAGCACAATATTGAACCATGAGACAAAGTGAAGACGTACACAGCTCACATATTGTCCCCTTGCCCTTCTGCTTCCCATTGACCATTGAGGCAATGTCTTCAAAGAGAGTGGCAGTAATTCCCCATCTTGCTTGCAGGAAGAACAATTTTAACCCCCTTTTTTTTGTTTTCTTCTTTTTTTTTGCATGTGGGGAAGCAGGAAGCCTAGCCGCCCCTCCTCTCCTCACCCCCCCGCCTCCAGCAGGGCTATCTGCCCCCCATCCCTCTAACACTGTGACACCAAATTCCATCAATCATTTCCTGTGGAATCACTTGATGTTGTAAAGTTCTTCTGCAACTGTCACAGCTTTACTTCTAAGCGGTACATTATTTTTGCCTTATAGCTGATTTTTAAGATTGCTTTCAACTCTGTGTTTTGATCACTTACAAACACAGAAACCTCCTGTATCTTTCCAATCTTTTTTCTCCATCGTGGAAAGTTAGGCCTTCTGTTTCTCATCCTTCACCTCCCCACCCATGCCCAGACCTCTTTCCCAGTCTGTTCATGAAGAATCTTATCAAAGACCCTGGGAATCCCTTGCCCATATGGACCAGCCCAGCCCTGCCTGTAGCCTGGCTGACTCCTTCAAACAACTGAAGTGCTGCAAGAACCTCTCTTCCAGAAGTCTGCTTTTCCCCTTCCTAATCCATATGCCTACTAAGACTTTTCTATTACAGGTTCTATCAACTTGCTGACTTAATGCTTTGCAACTTCTGGCCCATGCTACTGCCAGGAGCCTCTGCCCCCTCCTGTGGGGTTCCTCCAGAACTCTTCAGAGCAGAGTCCTGCTAAGACAGTGGCTTTTTCCTTCACAGTTCCTCCACATGAGACCACCCTTCAGGATTTACCCTCCATACAGAGGTATCTTTCAATTCTGTTTTTAAACACACGAGAGGAATCTCTCCTCCTTCCCCCCCCCCCCCCAACCCCGTAACACAGGCCTTCTTCCTTTTCCCTACCTCCACATGTAATACTTTCCTATTTGATCACATTCGCCTTTCTGTGGACTTTGGCTGGGTTCCCCCCTGCTCTGTTTTCTCAGGGGTTGTTACATTTAACACATACACCTAAGGTGCTTTTTGGTAACTCCTCTGTGACCCACACATATATCACACCCTTTACTGTATCTAACAGTAGCTCACCCATTTTCATGTAATTTTAACTTCAAAGTTAGCTACTACTACAGAAGGTACTCTTTTTGTCTGTTTCTATTATGGAAGGGCATTGAACTCAAATACATTGCCATCATCATCATCATTCTGTAACTACATCTCATACAATATTCCATGCACCCTCTGGGATTAAAACTTTTTGGGGATTTTCCAACAAGTTTCTTTGAGAATCCTGTGGCCGGCAAAGGAGACACAAGCTCCTGTGGGAGAGGGATGATGGGACAATGCTGCTCCACGGTGGAACTGAGGCCTTCTGCTGGGTGTGCAGCTGCACATCCTCCTTCCCTTCCCACAGGTCAGCTTCGCTTCTGTCCGAGTCAGCACAGGTCCACAGTTTCATCATCACTAGCACCATGAGCACTGATATTAAAGAGTCATTTTCCTGCACACTCTGCATCTCTAGCTAACAAAGAGCCTCTATGCATGGCACCATGTAACCCAAGCCCTCTCCCTCAGACTCCCTATTCCCTAAAAAAGTGAACTCAGCACTTGGAAACACTGAAAAGGAAGACACTGAATGAACTCATTGAAGGCACTTGCTGGCAGTCTGGCCAGCAGCGTGTTTCTTCAGTAGTTCTTTGTTTAAACTTCTTCTGAGCTGCACATTCTGAACTAGAGATTGTCAGGAAGTTGTAGGAAATGTCCAAACCTGGCTCCTTCTCAAGCAGATTAATTCCTTCTGGAAACTCCACCTGTGCAGCAGACACTGGGAACTTGTGCCCAACCTCTTCCAGCTGTGTGGAACACTGCTGCTCTGCTCCACGCCTGGTCTCAAGCTCTGCGGTCACGAGGAGACGAGCCCTGGTTGCTGTTGCAGGGAGCTGCACTTGTCTCTGCTCACAACCATCCCTGTCACCCAGCCCAGGTTGCACCACGTCCCTCGGGCTGTCCCAGCTATGGGAGGAAGGGTCTTCAAACCCATACTCTGCCTCAAGCCAGAACACCCATCTCAAAAATGTAATGCCATGCATTGACAATGGTGCTCTTGCTTTCCAGGGAGCTCTTCAGGATAGAAATCCCCTCAGTCACCCAAGGTGGTCAGCAGTCACAGGAGAGGCACAGGCACCATGTTCCCCCAGCAACTGCCAGATAAACAACAGGATTTCCAGTTTAGTCACAGAATTTTAAGGGGACAGCAAGGAATTGGGAGAACACAACAATAAACAAAAGGCTAGCAGACCTTTCCAGTTTTTTGCCATTCCTCTCCCCTTACCCCTGATGGGGAAGGGGCCTGATGGAAGCTATTGCGATGTGCAGGACAAAGATGGCAGCAGAAGACCAGACCTTCTCCCCTGGCACTGGGAGCGTTGCAGGAGAAGACTAAAAGGTTCACCCGACTACAGACTGACAGTGTCTCCAGATCACATTTTCTGGCAGCAAGTAACACTGACAGAAGTGGCACTTGGGCAATACAAGCAGCCAATAACATGTGATTTAGGAAAAAAATGGCAAAAGCAGCAGAATAAGGAGGATTGTGTGTGATAAGCCCAGTGTGTGCTCTCACCCAGCAGCATCTGGAGAGGATTTTCTCCAGCAGGCAGGGAAGAACTCGATTACATCCAGTTAACTGTGCTCTAAACTGATTATGCATGTGCCAGGCTAATGGATTACATTAGCAAGAGGAAAAATAACATCCAATCAATCTCAATTTACTGCAGACCACACCAAGGCCTGAGAGAAGAGAAACCATTCTGTGAACTCCCCCCGCTGCCGCTGCATCCCTTCAGTTATCAGCAGAGACAAGGCGCTACAGCCGCTCCAAGGACCGGAGAGCTGGAGCTCATCTGATCCATGCCTCATCCAGAGAGAGGCTTTTCCACTAAATCAATCCCTGATTCCAGCTGTGCTGAAGCAAGATGCTGTGAATCCAGCCATCCACCAACCTCTGCTCCAAGCTTTATCCAGTCATACTAGAAGGCCAATATATGGAGCATCCAAAGGAATCCATTATTCTGAAACACGTTATCCTTCAGCTGGTGTTTCACTGCTGTTGTGTCGGAGGCAACACAGGGCTGTAGCAGCACTGACACTGTCCAGGCCTCTCACAAACCTGAAAACTGACAATTCCTCTTTGCCTGCCTAAGGAAAACATCCTAGGAATCTTTATTACAAGAACCTATGCCTGTTCTCCGACGCTGGTAGGATTGTTTTTTTCCCTTTCTTCTTTTTTTCCCCCCTTTTCTTTCCCCTCAGTGAGAGAATTCTAGTGCCCCAATTGTTTTGCCCCAGTGGAACCCACTGTAGATGAAGGGCCTGGATAAAGAAAACTTAAAACCTCTGCAATACAGACTTAACAGTATTACATGTAAAAAAATCATAATATAGTTTTCAAACAACTCTCTTGTACCCCAAACTGACCTCCACAGAGAAGATTCAGTTCCCTCAGCTGGGTTCTTTAAGTCTCACTGGGGCTCTCCCGCCCCCAGTTTCCAAGCTGTGTAACTCTCTCAGGTCTCCTGCACACCAGAGAGCAGAGGTGTATGTGCAGACCTGATCATTTCCAGAGCCAGACTCTGCTGGGTGAGGCTGGATCCCAGCTCAAGATGGAACACTCACTGTCACAGCCATCCTGGCCTCAACAGTGAGCTCTGAGAAACAAAACCCCGCTCTGAGCAGCGCCCCACCAATTCCAGGTAGGTCCAACAACCACAGCTCGAGGTAAACCTTATATGATGCTCCTGGCTATCTCCTTCCTCCCTGAATTTGCTGGAATTGTTCATTCCTCAGAAAAATCCAGAAGTTTTGAAAATGTGTCTATACTGTGATGTGGGTAGGTACTGTAGGGCTCAATGTCAGGTCTTAAATTCCCATTACATAAAGAAAAATTTTCAAAGAAATAATTAAAAATCACAAGGTACACTCTGTGTGTATATAAAGAAACCTCACCACATTTGGGAGAAAGCAGGAAGAAAAGGATGAGGACAGAATGAATATAAAAAAACCTGTGAGAAATGAGCAGACAACGAGCGGGAGAGCACGTGTGAATGGACGGGATGCGGCTGCTGAGATTTATGGCAATTCGTACCTGATTGTTCATACTAAAGCTATTATGGGATGATTAGAGAAAAAGGTGAAGCTTTAAGTCCAGTGAAAATCAATAGAAACGTCTGGAGCAATTCTGCTGCACGAGTGAAAGGACTATTTACTGTATCCGGAGCTCCTCTTGGGTTACAGCCCACAGGGTTCGGGCCAGCAAGGGGAGGGGGTTGGGGACGAGACAAATGAGACTGGAAAGAGATGATGGTTATAAAGACAACACAGAACGAGGGGGGATGGGAGGAAAAGTAAAGACAACAAGACGGGAGTGACAGCCCAAATACCGCTGTGGATGAAAACACGCAATGCCTCCAACGTGCATGGCCGCGCACACGCTCACGGCTCCTCTTCAGCCTCCTCCCTTTCCCAGCCTCCAGCAGCACTTTGCTTACAGATCCCAGCGCTGACGTACACAGAGCACAACAGCACCACAGCGACGGCCCCTCCATCCGCCCAGCGCCACGACCAGCACACTGACCACAGTGAAAGCCTTCAAGCGCCACAAAGTGACAAACTCGTATGGGAAAGAGCCAACAAACCACAGGCAAATGTCACCTTGCACAACTTTTCAAACAGTGATTGCTCAATTTCTGTGCAGAGTATCACAGCTGCACTGTCATAAGACACCGAGCCCCCTCTAAAGCACTGTGGCGTGAACATCAACTGGCCTGAAGCCTGGACAACCACAGTCACTAACAGAACACAGGCTGAAGAGCTGCAGCATGAAGTGGGATTGGATCCCAATGGAGAGCTCTGAGCAGCTCATCTCCAAAGGGTCAGAGTCCATTGTGGTTCAACATAGATTTTCCTTGGAAAATGAAAGAAGACAAAGCAGAGCCAACCCTTACCTTATAAAGCTTCAGGCTGGCCTCGTGCCTTGAGTTCACGGTGTGAAGACGTAGCTTCTCCAGACTGTTGGTGTAGTAGTCGCATGCGTTGCATTTCAGATGGACGGGGTTCCCAATGGCCACGCACTTGAGCCTCCATTCGTTGGCTTTGCCCCCCTCCTTGATATGTGCCACCAGCTGGTATTTCTGCACATGCTTGTCTGTCTTACAGTGCAGCTGGAAGTTGGCCTTGAGCTGTGTGTTGTAGCGGCACAGCTTGCACTGGTACGAGTCCCCCATCACCGCCTTCCACTCGTCCTCAGGGAGGCTTCGCTCCACGTTCATGTGGAGGCCCAGCATGTCCAAATTATCTGTAGTGAACTTGTTGCACACAGCACACTGGAAGAGCTTCAGCGACGGGTCATTCGTTTGCGTGAAACTTTCACCCAAGTTCATGAGCTCCTCAGACACCAGCTGTCCACCACCCAACCGCATGTCCAGCGGGATCTCGCCACCCACTGCACGAAGGAAAAAGAGGAAGGAGAGGTCAGAAAGGCTGAATTCTTGCCAGAAGATAAACACAGAGCAGAACATAAGCTGCTCCCAAGAGCCACCTGTGTACCCACAAACACACAGTGATACCACACGCAGCTGTCCCTTCGCCCACTCCTCCGTGTTGCTGGTCTGCACCAGAGCTGACGAAAAGAGTCACTGCAGCCAGCGCAGAAGGCTGGGAACAGACTACAATCACCTTTGCTACCCACTTGCTGAAGGATCATCCAGCCCTCTGCCCATCAAAGGTGGTGAGAAAAACCCTACAGACTTTGAGAGGATGAAGAATTCCATAGCACCACATTGAAAGTTTCTGTGGCCATTTCAAGAACAGCGTTAATACTTCATTCTGTTTTTTCTTGCCTCCCAGGAGAAGCAAATGCTACCTCATGCAGTAGCTAAGCACAGTCTCTATCACATAAAACAAAGGTCAACAGTCACAAGCCCAGGTGGTGGCTGCATCACAGGGAGGTCGCCACACTGCTATCACAAGTTGGCAACAGTGCAGAACATGGCATGGACAGAAACAACCTGAAAAGTGCTACTCCTGCACCATTACATCTCATCTCTTGTCCAAGAGTTCAAAATGGTGAAGAACCTTCTAAAAACAGTGCTGACAAGGTAAAGACAACTAATAATAGAGTGTGAGAGCATGTCAAGGAAAGCCAGGAGGACCCTGTGTTTGTCAGGCTGGCTCTTCAAAGCAGAGCTCAACTCTGCTCACTCACAGCTACTGAGCACAACAAGCTCCTACTCACACCAGAGGACCTGAGAGATGCAGACAGAGAAACTCTGTACCAAGCACAGAGACCACCAGGACCCCTGTGCCACATCGCTCTCCTTTTCCGTTTTTAAGACATTTGTGGTCTTTCTACAGCTTTTTGGTATTTTACCTTGATTTGATGTCACAGCTCAGCTTAACAATCCTATGAAAGGAAACCAGGTCACCAATTCATCAGTTAATCAAAAAGAGATGTTATTTCCTAAACTTTTCATTTCCTACATTGCAACCTATTTGCTAAGAAGCAAATGCTCTTTAAGTTACTCTCTCCTGAACTCACCACGCAGGAAAAACCCAAAAGCAGACTCTTCTGAATTATTAATGTTCTGCTCAGTTTTGGACCGAAGTGTAAGAATGGGAAAGATCTGCTTCACTTCTTGCAAAGCTGACAGCGTGTGCATCCGAGTCAAAAGGGCCAAGCCGGTGTCGAGTGCTTATTAACAGGGGCAGGGCCTCCCTCTGCAACCCTCAGTGTGAGATCTGCAACCATCAAGTGCACAGTTCACAAATCGCTCTCCAGGCAGCTCACAGACATCCAAGGCCCTGTCATTTACTGCAGGAGCTTCAGTTAAAACGTTCCCAACTTATCACAACTGCCCTGTGCTTCAGTAAGGAGGGGCTCTGAGCTTCAAAAGCCTCCAATCCCATCCATCACTCTGGCAGCAGTGGAACACCACCCCTTCCACCCCTCTCAAACCTGCTTACCTTGTCTTCTCAAGGCAACACAGTGTGGAACAAACCGGCCCCGAACAAATGCACCTGCCTTTGGGAGTGCCAGCAGCTGACTGCACCCTCTCTCAAAGCTATCCACCAAACTACTCCCACTCCTCACCAAACCCAGGAAAAGTTCTCAGGAAACACTGTAGTTAGGATGCTTTCCACAATGAGGAAGAACGTTCAGCGCATGGCATCTGTAACCCGTATCTGCTGTTGCATTAACTCCCTACGAAAACTCTTCGAAAATGTACCAGAAAAGCCACAAGATGAGAAAAACTGCTCTGGGTGAACACAGATGAGAAATCTGCACTGTGCAGCCTCCATCCTTGACCACCACAGAAAGGCAGCTCATGGGGCCACAGTGCCAGACCCCTTTGCTGGCTCTCTCACATGAACATGGTGGAAACCCCTTCAGCCTCACCTAGAGATGGAGCCATCGTTGCCATGGGGTTGGTGGGATCGAGCTGGAACCCCCCCATCATGAACTGTCCATCTGAGGAAGTGCTGTCCATCTTCAAGTTGGGAAGGTTCATGTTCTGCGCCAGGTAGTACTGGTAGAGCTCGGCCTCAGCAGGGGATGGCAGGCTACCGAGGCCCAGGTGCCGGTTATGTTGGATTTGGGACATGTTTTGCTGAAGCAGCATCATATTGTGCATGTGCTTCTCACTGGTCATGTGAATCCGAAGGTTTCTAGCTACGTTGGTCTCATAGTCGCACACCTCGCACCGCCACGTAGGTTTGGTTTTTGGTTTGGTGGGGGAGGGAGCCCCACAGGTGCTACCAATGTTGGCGGCGGCGGCTGCTGCGGCGGCAGCAGCTGCCGCCGCTGCCCCTGCGGTGTGGCTGAAGACTTGCTCTCCCCCTCCGTTCTGCAGGTTCTGCATGTTGTTGAGATGCTTGTCAGACTGCATATGAATACTGAGGTTGCCTTTGGTAGTTGTGGAGTAGTTACAGACCTCACAGCGGAAGGGCTTGTAACCACAGGTGTAGCTCTCGCCCCGCGCCAGACGTGGGTGCGGCTGCCCGCTCTTGCAGTAGACACAGGAGCCACCTGGCTCGGGATGTTTCTCCTTCATGTGTGCCTCAAGCGTCTGCTGGTACTTGTAGTGCCAATTGCACTTGGGACACTTGAGTGTCTTACACGAGTTGCGAGAATGCATCATAGTCATGTGGCCACCCAGCGACCGCGAGGAGCCCAGGACCGTGTCACACTTCGGGCACTCCACGCCGCTCCCCGAGGGGCACTCCCCACCCCCAAGTTCACAGAGGGGGCCAGCATGCTGGTGATGGGAGATGTAGCTCCCGTCCTCGCCCTCTGCACTCTCATTTGGTTCTGGTGCTGTGGCATTGTCTTTATTGGCACTTTCATCGATAAAGTCCAGCCTCCTGCTGCCCTCGGCCACACTGGCTCCGCCGCCCTCATTGTTAAAGCTTAAGTGATTCCTCCTGTTTGCACCATCAAAGACAAAGGAAGAAGCAGAATTAGAACTAGTAGAAGCCGTGCCCCTCGACAGGGTCTGGAGCACGTTAGGCATTAAGGGAGAGTTAGAAATGCTTTGGTTTGAGAGAGCAAGGTCCTTTTTGCTGCTGCCACTGCCTGCCACAGCCCCAACATCCTCCTGGGGCCGGTCCTCCAGTTCATCCTCCAACTCGTTTGGAAATAGTCCTTTGCAACCCTCATCATCCTCATCTTCTTCCTCTTCCTCCTCTTCCTCTTCCTCCTCTTCCTCTTCCACATCCTCCTCCTCCTCCTCTTCCACCTCCTCGGCTGGCTCCACTTTTTCCAAGAGGCTGTCCTGGTCGTCCCCCTCTTGCTTCTCCCCCTCTGCCACCCCAGGGTCCTTCCCCTCCGAGGATTTGGTGGGACTGGAAGCCAGCGGGCCCAGGGGGACTGAGGTAATGGGAGTCTTCAGCGCTGAGCTGGTCAGCCCACCCAGGTTGAGGAGTGCACTGGGGGCCAGGACACCCGTGGCTGGTGGCGGCTCAGCTCCACCAGCCGCCCCGGCCTGGAGGGCCTGCTCACCTTCCATGCAAATGCCGCTGAATTTACCATAAAAACTGTGTCCAGGGCCTATGAGGTTAGCTGCGGAAACGAGAGGGTGCTGAAAGGTTTTGTTTTTTGGTTCCAGAAAGCTGACAAGGGGTTCCTTGTCTTTGCCTATCCCTTGGATGATAGCGGAGATGTTCTTATTGCTAAGAATTTTCCGCTCCTCCTCACTCAGAGTCATTCGGTGGTCGTGCACGGCATGGGTCACGAACGAGCGGACATACCCAAAGGAGAGCTTGCACAAGAAACACATCAGGATGGGCTTCCTCTTCCCATAGAGCACAAAGCCATCGAATTTGGACAGGTCCACATTGTTGGGAACATCTTTGGATACACAGGAGCTTTTGGCAGAACCGTCGCTGTTCAGGTAATCCTTGTTGCTTTTGTGTCGCACATCGAAGACGCGGAAGCTGTGCAGGACGGGGCTGATGCCCGCCAGGGCTGAGGTATTCGGGAAGGCCTGGTCTGAGCTCTCAAACCACTTCCCGAAGGATGAGGCTATGTGGAAGGTGTTGATGATCTGTGGGTAGACAGGAGTGGTGGCAGAGGGCTCTCCCTGCTTGGGCAGAGAGTTCGGGAGCAGCGAGGGGAGAGTCCCGCTGCCGCCGGCACCCCCGCTTTGCACCAGCTGGCTGAGGCTCTCCACGATGTAGGCTGAGCCATCGGGCTGGTAGACGATCTCGCCAGCCAGGTTCTCCACGTCGCTCTCCTCCTCGCCGTCCTCGCTGCTCTCGCTCCCGCTCTCCCCCCGCAGCGGCGGGGGCGGGCGGGCGCCGGCGCAGCGGTGCTCCATGTAGCTCTGCAGGCCGGCGAAGGAGGCCGCGCACTGCCCGCAGCTCACCTCCTTGCCCGCGGGCTCAGCGCCGGGACCCGCCGCGCTGCTCTCAGGGACGCGCTCGGGGAAGGGGACCCTCAGGCTGTCCAGGGGGCTGCAGCTCTCCGCCGCGGGCTGCTCCATGCTGCCGGCCGGGTCAGGGAGGTGGGCGCTGTTGAGATCAGTCCATTGCTGGTGCTGAGGAATGCCGCACCCATTGTCCTTCCCGGGGATGACGGGCGAGTCACAGCCTTCCATGGCAGGGCTGGCACGGAGCGCTCATTGCACCCGGTACGGCTTGGACCTGCAGATGGGGAGAGGAGAGAGGCAGGTGAGTCAGGGTGTTGCCCGTAAAGACCCCACCACCACAACGGCTGCTGACCCTGCTCCTTGGGACCGAAGTGGGGGCTGGCGTGCCAAGATGGGCTCCAGGGACAGCCAGCCCAGCCTCGGGGAACGCACTCGGGGAATGAGCAATGGAAACATGTTGGCAGCAGTAATGCAAGAGGCAAACTGAAGGAACCTGGAAGGTGGCAAAAACCTCCTTAAAATCTTTCCTAAAGGGAGCCAGCAGGAAGATTGTAGGACCTGCACTGTCACCCCCAAGGCCTTTGGTCTTCAGAAAACAAACAAAATCATCATGGGAAAGCTTGTGACAGAAACAAGACACGACAACAAAACCGTTCTGTGGCTTTATAACTTGGTAAAAACTCGTATTCTCTGGCTCCCCCTAAGGCAGATGCTGTTCTTCTGGGTGTTACCCTTCTGCTAATGGCTTGGGAAGCACAGACCCAGCCCTACCACACGCACACCTCAATGGGAGACCATGTGACCCAGAGCAACTCCCAGCGATTTTGGAGTAACAGCGCTCAGAATGCACAGGAGTCGTAACTGCTCTGTTCTGGACAGAGTTTAAATACAGAGATGTCAGGAGAGAAACCAAACAGGAAATTCCAGATCTGACAAGGGTGCATCCTGGGGATTGGAAAGAGGTCAGCCCACCACGCTCCAGGAAGCTCCCAGAGATCCTGCAGGGCACAGCCTCTGCACACGGACTGCTTCCTCTCACCCCTGGAGACAAACGGTGGGTGCAGGTCCTGGAAGAGGAGGACAGCCTTCTCACTACTTCCATTCCACCAAATCAACGCGACTGGAGGATTCCCACCAACCGCCAGGCAGTCAGCAGGCCTGAGCTACTGACCGCGGCCGACATCCAGGGCCCCCTGTCATCGTGACCCCCTTTGCTGCATCCGGTCAACAACTCCAACACTGCAATCCTAAAGGAGTCCTGCAATCCTGATGGAGCCCTCTTCAGCTGATAAAGAAAGCGTGAAGGGAACTGGAAACCTGCCAAAGAAGACATGAGCAGCTGCAGAGCAGGTGATGTGCCACAGCAGCACCATGTGAACTACCTGAATTAGTTCAAGGAAAGGAAAATGGAGTGACATTCAACGTTTGTTTTTTCTCGTTTCACTATCTCCCAGTTTATTTTCCTTTACTATACAAAGCCATCCACACCTCTGCTGAGTTCCCTAATGTGTTTGTACTTTCCCTTTACATTTTACTTCTGGTGAAGCTCAAAGAAAAAGCATTTAAAACTACCACTGAAGGCAAAGTAATACTCTCAAAGCCCTTGTGCAAAGATACCTGCAGAAGGACACACAGCTGCAAGGGAGACACCATCCAACGTGTTCACACACAACATTACTCTACAGCACCTCCAGTCTCACCTTGCCTGGATTCTATGTCATACACAGCTGCCTCTGCAGTTGCACTGGGAATAAATAGGGATTTGCTCTGCAGTAACAGTAATCTGGTGCACTGAGCAGAACAAGAAGGAAGAGCAGAATCCCACTGCCAAAAGGCTCTGTCTGGGCTCTTCATCAGCCAGTTTTGTTCCCCTAGCCTAAAATAAGCTCCAGCCATGTAACGGCTCCTACTGCACCAGCTCTCTCCCTGGAACATTTGTCCTTAGCTGTGTGTTTTCCTTAAACTGATCCCAGATCCTTCTGCGTTGAGACTGCACGTTCACCTTCCCACAACACGCCTTCTCTCTCCCTTTTCACTGCTACTTCTGCACTGGCAACTGCAATCCAAATGGAACCAACACAGATTCATATGGGGAAAATGAGGAAAAAGAAACTCCATAAGCCTCACACTTTTGCCAAGTGAAGTTTCAGGAATATCCATGCAGACTTCAAGGCGCAACATGGAATGACAACACCCTACCAGTTCTTTTAGACACGGAGCATTGTGCAGGCCAGCACAGCCAGCTCCTGGGACACACAGCCAGGTGAGACATAGGCAGGGTCAGAGCGGTTCTGCCATCAAGAACTCCTGACTGGCAGGAGATGCCTGACTGACAGCCAGGCTGGAAGGGTTAGCAGGGCTGGAGGGGCGGGAGGGTTAACAGCCTGATTGGAAAATCAATGTAATAAATGCTTGGTAAGTTACAGGAACATGCGGGAAGAGGAGGCCGCGATTGATAAAGGACTGCAGCTTTGATGCTGCACTGGGGACTTGTTTATTGACAGGAAAGCCAATCTCTCTCCCGGCCCGGCCAGGCAGACCCGCACGCTCCAATTAATTGGTGGGCTTTTCTGCCTTGGCTTGCTTTAACAGCTCTCCCCCACTCACTCCAACTTAACCAGCTCAAGATGTGCTATGCCAAAGGAATCTTCTCTCCTCTCCCTTTCCTCAACACGGAGGAGCCCTTACACGGCATGTGGAAAAACCCAGAGCTGAAATGGCCAGCCCAAGCCCCGGACACAAGCTGAGCCCCTACACAAGCTCACACTCTTCTGATGGTTCAGTCACCATCACAGCTGTTCCTGAAGGGAGCACAAGGCATGAAAGTATTTGTTTCTATTCACACAGAAGCTGCAGGAATCATCTCTTGAAACTGAAAACAGCAACTTCCTTGCTAAAGCAAACCAGGTTCTAAGCAGGAGCACAATGCAGTTATTAGCCCACTACTGGGCCCTGCATCTTCCACCACCCCAGATTGCCCCTAGGCCACCTGTGTGGGGACACGGAGAGCTCAGATGGACAGACAGACATGGTGTGCTCCACACCTCCCATTCGCTCCCCCTGCCACCCTCTCTGCTCTGTTTATCAGCCAGTCAATAAGAAAAGGTAGTTCTTACTTAAGGAGGCAGAAGTCAACTCGTCAGGTCGATCAGCACTCTGTCTGTAAACATGGTTTCCCGTAAAATCAATGAACTCCAGTTACAGAGAGAACAGCCTGAGCGCCAGAGGCTCCGCGCTCTCACACCGCCCCAGCAGCAAAGAAGGGCTCTCCTGGTCCCTTCTGCAGCCTCACATCCCACCGCTGCCATGCCCACCCTGCCTCTGGCCCATGGCCCGTGCAAGCCCCTGCCCCTTCCTCACCGCACCACTGCATCTCACAGCCCCTTGGAACCGATATGGGACCAGCCAGGGCAGCGCAGGCACCGCAGGCCAGGAGTGCTCTGCCAGGCACCCCGGCGGCCCAGAGCTGCAGGATGGCAGGTGCAGGCGACAGCACAACACCGTGTGCCCCACACTTGTGCCGCCTTCCTACAACCAGGCCTGCAGCTGGCAGCCACGCTGTGCAGGACATGCACGGAGTCAATGCCTGTGGCCCCCCGTCATCTCCTTCCAGCGCCCAGCCCCATCCTCACAGGGACAGACATTCCATCTTCCAGCAACGCTCCCACCGAGGAGTGGCTGGTGCTAAAGCAACGCCCTGCAACCCCTGGCAAGCTGGGGGCTCCTGGGCACCCCCAGCCTGCGGCACCAGGCTGCTTCCTCCCTGGGGACGCTGGCAGCAGCGCGGGCAGCAGGGATGGAGCGGGAGGGAGGCGGGGGCTCCTGCTGTTGCCCAGGCTTCCCGAGAATTAAATATGAACAGCCGTGCTGTGTAATTTTAAATTGTTAATTAGCACAGGGTTAATTAGGCGGCCCTTTCACAAGAGGCTGTTTGGCAGTAAACCAAGACTGGAAGCAATGAGGAAGGAGGAAAACAAAAGGAGAAAGCGACAGTGAGAAACTGTTCCCTCAGCTAATGACCCACATGGCACCATGGAAAAAAGGGCGCTGAGGACACAGAGAAGACACAAGCAGATGCATTACACCCACAGCCATTACCTGGCCGACGGTCCCTGTAGGCTGCCCTCCGTCTGCCCAGCTGCACGGCACAGGGAAGAGCTCAGGCCCTCAGCCACCTCCAGGGTGCCAGTGGCTCATGAAAGCCAAAAGGGACAGAGATGGAAGGACAAGGACAGCACAGGACTAACGGTGCACTCAGACACTCTGCCCACACCCCTCCTCACACGCTCAGCCTGGCCTTCTGCAGCGTCCTCAGAAGGACAATGCCTGGCGAGTGTGGAGTCCAGGTCGGCCAAGAAGCTCCTGTCTCAGCAATGGCACTTGATGACACTTGTTCCAGCCTGAAAACTAGGGATGGACATACCAAAAGTGAGCAAGCAGCCAATTCAACTTCACAGTCACAGAAACACGAAATAGCTTGGGAAGGGACCTTGGGAGATCCCTGGGAACAGGTATGCTCAAAGCTCCCGAGAGCAGGAGCCCAGGCGGGGGGTGCAAGGCAGTCACTGTGACCCTCTGAAGCGGTGACACAACGAATCTGGAGCATCAAAGCTTTCTGTGTCACCTCCCCGCACCTGGCGTGCTACACAGCACTCGGGTAACACTTAGGAAATTGCAAATGGAAAGAAATGATAAAAATAATTGCCTAGGATCAAGAATTCAAAAATTAAGGAAGAACAGAATGTATGTTGCCAAAGCAACTTTAATTTTGCTCCTTTATGCATATGAATTATGATACTGCCTGCAATTAGGTGAGCACATGCTGCCTCACTTGGCAAGCAGGATGGTCACAGAAGAGGGTAAAACAAGGTGGCAGGAGCATGTTGTCACTTCATGTGATTTCTACAGCAGCTGCTATCACACAAATATGTGAAGAGTTACTTCCTAGAATAGAAAGATATTTTCAAATTTCCTCAGCAATGCTGGCTGGAGGTTCGAGTGGCAATACCAAGAGTTTCAATTCCCAGTTCTGTAAAATCCTTCTATCTTTTAAGTTAAACAGAAGACACGGATCCCAGCTCTCACATTCATTAAGGTACCAGAAAGCAGCAAGATACCTGCCAGCCTAAGGGAAGTGCTGAGAACTCTGCAACAAGACCTAAGCTATTAGGATAAAATGGTACTTATGTGCCAAAACCTGAGCATAACAGGGAATGTGGATGCACAGTGTGAAGAATGATTTCTAGCTGGGGTTTTTCTGCCAGCATTTTACAACATCAGTGCCTTGGGATTCCTCTTATGCAATTCCTAACCAAAAAAACCATCCCTGAAAATACTGATGTATTTGCCAAGTTCAACATTTTAATGAAGAAATTACAAACTAATTTTTCCCTTTCACATAGCAAGTCATATTTTGCACCTCTCCAAGTGATACCGAGCTGTGTTTTGGCACACACCCTGATGTGGAGTTGTCTCACTGGCAAACACGGTCTGACAAGCAAGATGCCAGTCTTGCCAAATCCTGAACACCTGACATCTCTCTTCCTCTTTTGCAGTGAGGCTTTACCAACCAAAAGCCCAAGCTCAGTTCTGACTTCTTCCAGTGTTCTGCTGTATGCCAGACTGTTTCCATCTGGACACATGGCCATGTCCAATGCCTCTGCAGTGGGAGCAGAATTAACAAGCCAGCCCTGCCTGCTGGTGGAAGAAGCATCCAAACAACATTGACCCGTGGGTTCCAAAGAGTCTTGGGGCTGCAAGTCCTCACAAGCCAGTTGGTTATCCTGACAAAGCCAAGAATTCATAGAACTGAAGAATCATTTGGGTTGGAAAAGACCCTTAAGAGCAGCAAGTCTAACCATTAACCCAGCACCACCAAGGCCACCACTAACCTGTGTCCCCAAATACCACATCTACACATCTTTTAAATCCTTCTGTGGGATGGTGACTATAACACTGCCCTAGGCAGCCTGTGCTAGTGCCTGACCACCTTTTCAGTGAAAAAATTTTGCCTCTGTGGAAGTTCCTATGAACACTACAAGCTTTCCCCTCTGACAGATTCTAGCCCATGGATCCTGAAGGGCCCAAGGTCCCAGAAGGGGATGACGTGGCACACAGTGGTCTACTGAAAGAAAAGATCCATCAGGCACCTCAAAAGGACAAGACAGTCCTCCCCCAGCAGGAAGACAGCCCTGTGGAGGGATCGCCTTGGGCAGCACTCCAGCCGGCAGCGCAAGCGGCGCTGCTCTGTGCACGCGCGCTGGCACGGCCACGGTGCGAGAGCTGACACAGGGCTCACATCCACGGGCACAGCCGGTCCCTCAGATCTTCCTGGCATCATTAGCATAAACAGCTTTTCAAGCAGCAGGAAGCAAAGGAAACGCTGAACAAAACAGGGCTGGAAAGCTGCAGGGCTCAAACACTTGGCATGAAACTGAGAGAAAGGGGCTCCTTGAAAAGGTGAACCTTCCACATCATCCACATTTTCCCTCTGTCCTTCACACCAGCTAAAACTGAGCCAATGGGAGTAACACAAGTCAGGCAGCTTTTCAGAAGGCATTTTGTTATGAACTATTACTCCAAGTTTGCTGATCCCTTTGAGCCAGCTACTGCACTACACACAGAAATATTTATCTAATCTTCAGCCCGCTGCCATTGAGAGTGGAGTGATCCCAAGGAGGGCCGGAAGGCTTTCTGTGAGCAGCTGGGGACAAGAGCGCTTATTCCTTCGGGAGATTCTTAGCACTAAGAATATTTTGCAGCAGAGGTAAGCTGGCTTCAGTCACATTTCTCTCTACACAGCAAACTGAAGCACTTGCTTAGCTCATACATGACAGGGCATTCACATGCTCCTAGGGCACCGAGCTTGTTCTCAGGTTCTGCAGGAACCTCTCCTCTTGAGCAGGACAGCACAGAAGTTCCAGGTTTTGTTTCAAAACATCACACATCTCACGATTCTGCCGTTGCGCAACTCACCCCTTTGCTCCAAACCCCCGAACCTTTCTTGTTAAATGCTGTTCTCAGCCTATGCTGCTGCATAAATAACTACATTTGCATCTGGTTTGCATTTTCAGTGCACCATTGTTGATCCAACTCCAAAACTAATCAAAGAGCTGCTGAGGACAAACTGCCTCGCTCTGTCACACAGACCCCACAGCCCCTCAGGTTCCCCCAAGCCCCAGTGCCTCAGGAAGAGGGCCATGCTTGTCCCCCCGTTTTGCCATGCTGCAGCTTGTGCTGTCCCCCCAGTGCCTGTCCAGTGGCTCACACACAGTTCCAGCCACCACGGCTCTGTCTGGGCCCCGTGTCCTCCATCGTGGGCAGGAACATCCACAAGACCTTGTACCGGGCAACCGCTACCCCCACCAAACCCCTGGTGATGCTTGTGAAGGGAGAAGTCTTGAAATGGTCCGAGTTTCCAGCCCTGCTACATGGCTTTGGGATCAGACACAGCCAAGCCTCCGTGGCCCAGCTGGAAGGGCTGCTGCTCCGCTGCCAGGCTGCGCTCCACAGCCATGCTCCACACGCGCAGCCTCGCGCGACTCGCAAAGAAATCCTGCCAATGCTCCTTCCTCCTCCGGATTTACCCAAACAACATGTGTGCTCCAGACTAGTGTCAAGGGCCAAGCCAAGGGTAAGAGTTAGACTCATAAGTCATGCAGATCTCCTCTGCCAGGGCTCGGATCCAGTCCTTGTTAGGAAGCAGACTCACTGCGACATTCTGGGCTCAGCTGCTCTTTCCCACCCTTTGGGAAAGCCAATGCTTTGGATTGGGAGAGCAGGCTCAGAGGTATTAGGTCATTCTGTAACCATTCCACTGGCTGCTCAGACAAACACCGTGGCTGATACATCAGCTCTGAACTACACACTGGGGTTGCACAGTCCCATTGCAAAGGTCACTGGTATGTCTGCTTATACCAGCCATTCACATTTCAGTATAAACACCAGTTATAGACGTGTCACTGGAAGATAATTTAAAAAAAAACCCCAAAAACAGGTAAAGAAACTTGCTGGTATAGCTGGGAAACTGCCCCATTTGGAGCATCCTTTAGGCCAACGTTTAGCAGATCCAAGTGGTCCCGTACTCCTGTAAACAGCATCCGCATTTGTTGCTCCCAAAACAACATCCTGCTCCAGACTTCATATACAGCCTAAGCATGTTCCTTATCTGGCCAAAATAAACTCTCCTGATTGCAGCAATCATCAGGAGTCAACACCTATGGACCATCTGACAGCTCAAAGTCTCAAGTTCATGCTCTCAGTGCGCATGGTGCACAGTCCCTCCATCAGCTGCTGCATCCCTGGTGCACCTCAGAACCACCACCTGTGAAACCCTTAACCACCTCACACGGGAGAGCTGACACAGATCCAGGTAAACGGGGATTCCAAAGGATGTGCCCGATGCATCTGCAGGCACTGCCAAGCCTGGTGAGCACCACACGGCAGCACACTGCGAGGGACACGGGCACCTTCAGAGGGGAGGGAGGAAGTTGCTACGCACACGTCTCCAGACCTCCAGGACTGAAAGCGTTACTCAGCTGCCTGGCCTCTTGCTAATTGTGGGTTTTATTTTTATTTCCTATTACCCTCTTGCACGCCTGATGAGATTATCTTACCGGAACTGACACAGCTGGAGGCTGCAGCCATACATGGAGCCTCTCAGGAGGCAATGCAATTTTATTTTCATTGATCAGGAATCAGCAGGGCAGTAAATGATGGGAAATTCCATTAGGAGAAATACTGGGCCACAAGACCCAACTATCTAGGTACAACCAAATCTCAGAAAGTCCCATCCTTCCTCAAAGCCCCATCTGGATGCGGACAGCAAATCATCTTTCTTCCTCCCAAAATGGAGTCAGCTACTAACCTGATATTCCTAATTGCTGTCTGCGCTTCCAGAAGCGGAGGCAATGCTGTCAGAGCACCCCCAAGGGCTCACTTAGCCCAGACAGTGCCTTTGGTAGAGCCAGCAGCGCCCAGCAACCCCAGCTCAGCCCAGCAGCTGCTGCAGGGCCAAGTCTGTTTCCTGGCATGTGCCCATTCCACAGTCTTTGTTCTCACAGGCCAGGCAGGTGTCAGTGGTGCTGGCATGCCAATGCCTCAGCCAGTCCCAGCAGAGCCAGGCGAAGCCAAGGGGATGTCCAGTGCATGGTCCCATTTGGAGCCCAAAGCCCCAGTAAAGCACTACAGTGTCACTGCAGAGAGCAGCCCTCCTTCTCCTTCACTGTCTCGGGGCACACAGCAGTCTGGGAGCACACAGGGGTCTTAGGGAACCCTTCTTCTGACAGAGCACCACAACCCACACAACACTGTTACAAGCCCAAACTCCTCTGAGCCCAAACTGAGAACCGTATGTCAATCCTTCTATTTTAAACCCCCCCATACACAGGACATGCACTCAATCCCTCGCTCCTAGATCAAAATCCCACCCTCAGGCCTCTGATTCAAAGCTGGGTTTGCCCCATCCTGCTGTCCCTTGCTGCACACACGTGGGTGACAGGTGAGCCCTGAGCCCCCTGGCAGGATGGCTGGAGCCGCCGACACGCACGGGTTAACGGGAGCTGACCGTGGCACAGCTGTTAAGGTGATCAATACCAGTGAGATACTAAAGCAGCGTAAGCCACATTATTGACTGCCAAGCAGATGATAAAACTGTTTATTATGATAATTGTGGGGTGCCTGCAAGGTGCTCCTAGCGTTGCCTTGAGCTTTTTACCAAAATAAGAACTGCCAGAGCATCACCTGTCTGTAGTCTGTAGCCCCCTTGCCCCAGTGAGACCCTCCACACGCCACTGTGCCCACACACTGACCCCAGGCCACCTCCACAGCCCAGCTACCACTGGAATGGAGAAGGTCACATTACCAGACGCAGTCCCTGAACTGTTTATCTCACACACACCCACACACACCCCTATCAGGGCTTACTCCAACATCTGCTGAGCACCTTCTGCTAGAGCATCATTCCAGGGAAAACAGAGCTCAAACACCAAAACCTGTAACTTCAGTTCTGGATCCTCCTCATGATGAGCTGAAAATTAAACTCAATTTCCCACTCTAAAACATTTCCTTCGGTATTTCAATTATTTTTATCTCTACTTTGGACTTTTGTACAGTTTTCCACATCCTTTTAACAAGATTTAACAGAATTTACCCCTTCAGCACCCAAATTCTTGTGCAATGCATTAGGAATTCTTTTTGAGAAGACTGAACTCTGGATACACTCAGTGTGGACGATCCAGCAGGTGTATGTGCATGCAGGCCATGCCTCAGAACAGGTGACACACTGCAGCTCATCACCTGCCACTGCGTGTCTGCAGGGCCAGCAGCTGATCTGCCAGCACATAGCAAGGCAACATTTTGATTCTGAAGTCATTTCAAGTATCAAAATAGTTTCTCTTGGATTAAACTCAGTAACACACATCCCCCAGCCCCCAGAAGAGAAGCCAAACTGCCCGATGGGATATGCTCTGGCAAAAGCATCTATTGCTCCTCCATCTGCAGGAGCAGGAACACAGGCTGTAACACACCCGGGGCTCCATTGCCACCACAGCCAAATGACAGCTGAAAATGAGTTTAACAAGGGCTGAAGCTCCAGGGTTCTGTCAGCAGCTCCATGGGCAGTAATTAAGGAGTATGGGTCCCATTACCTCCCAGTATGGACAAGGCTCTGACAGCTCCACCTCAGTGTTAACCCCAAGGACCATTGGCTATGGGCTGCAGGCAGCACTCGGTGCCACCTCCACTGCTTTGGCTGCCTGCTCCTGTGCAACTGAAACGCCTTCTCTAACAAATCACTGGTGACATTTGCAAAATAAACTTCACACCAGCAGCCTTACTGTAGACTGGCCTCAACCTGGACAAGACCACAGGAAATGCTTCTGGCCCTTCCTCCTTGTCCTAATGCCTTCTCTCAGCAGGACTGGAATAACCCACCTACCACCCTTGTTGTCTCTCCCTCATCCCCCTATTCCTTGGTGCCTCCCACCCATCTAAAAGATGCCACTTCTTCCATGAGCACAGTCAGCCAAAGACTCTCAAGCCAAGTTTTTCAGGGGGAAAGACAAAACCATACGCCTCCACAACTGCTTCATCCTTCCATGCTGAACCAACTCCTTTCTCAGCTGCTCTTTCCCATGCACATCTGTACTGCAGGATGTGGTCAGGATGGTGTCATAGCTCTCTAGCTCACTTGCAGAGCAAAGAGAAGGGTAATGATGGAACTGACAACACAGCTGAACCCAGCACTCCAAGAAGCAAGCAAGTCATGCCAAACAGCCGCTGCCTTACAGGCTGGAGATCTGGACACAAGCTTCTACAATTCTTCCCCTCTCAGCCCAAACACTGGTGATGTGCTGCAGAGCCCCACGAAACTTATCCCAGAGATCTTGGAGACCTGGGGCTGCTCTTTCAAACTCTCATCAGTATACCAGTTATAAACAAGACTAAAACAATCCCTTCTTATTAAAATCTAGACAAGAGAGAAGATCTCCCTCCCTATCACCCTTGCAATAAGCCATCTTCTATCAAGGTTTTTCCCCTCCTGTTCTAGAACAACACTCTAGAAAACAACTCAGTGTCAAACAATTCTGTTCTACTCCTCCATACAAGTCCTGCACCCACCCTTCCACCTCTGCAGGGAGAGGCAGCAGGTGCTCTGAGGTGGTGCCACGTGCAGGGCTGGGTGCCCCTCTGTGCTGTATCCAGAGCCATCCCTGGTTGTTAATGCAGCAGGAGCCACCTCGCATCTGGTCCCCTTCCGCAGCCCCCCTGGACCTGCAGCTCTGAAGACACAACTCACGCTCCTCCTGCAGAGAAGGCAGGGACAGCAGACTGGGGCCCCAGTAGCACTTACTTTTCTTGAAAACATCTGTTTTCATTATCACTATTACTTTTAATTAGCACTTTACAGCAGCCCTGAGCCCTCCCAGCTGGAGGAGAGCTCTGCTCCTAAATGAACAATTAGAAGGTGCACTAGGAAATTTTTTCTCATCTTCAGAACCCAGTTTTTCAGCAGAGCTCAAAGACAAACCGTCTGGTTAAAGGAGCTCCCTTGAAAAGGTCTCTTCAGGCACAGCTCAAAGCCTGCAGGTCACCTGGGGATCCCTACAGCGTGAACGGCCACTGAACTCAGGAACCTGAAACACTCAACTGATTACTAATGTCAGAGTCTTAACGCCTCTACCCTCATGGCTCACTGAATGGCCTCCTCTTCCTCACCTGGCCACAATAATTGCCCTGCAGAAAATCAAAGCCTTTAATGCCCATCTCACTCGTGCAAGGCCCTTGCTCAAGAGTTCAGGCCAAGCACAAGCTCAAAGACAGAGCCCTATTAAATGCATAAGGAAATACATCCCTATGAAGCGTAATTACTAGAAACATGGACTCCTGGTCAAGTGCTTCTCTGAAACCCAACAATGAGAAATATCCACATAAAAGCCCCCAGAGACAGCCTCAGCCATTCTAAAGAAAGCAGAAAGACAGAGAGGTGAAGTGTAAGGATGAAAGGGCTGTCCCAGGGCCACAGCTGCCATCCCAGCAGCCCTGTGAGTACAGCACCCACAGACTCCAGCCTTTAATTAAGAACAAGCCATGAAGCTCCAAAATTCTTTAGCCAACACTGATGGAAACCTCATTTCTTGCACCCCTCGCTATTCCCTCAGTGCTGCCATTGCTCTGCTCCTGAAGCAACGAGACCCAGCCGTCCTTGAGGAGCCCCCAGCCCCAGCACCCACTCTGCCCCTGGAGGGCAGAACACGGAAAGGTGATGGAAAAGCTTCCCCCTTCAGCATCCCCAAATCCTTGCATCCCATAGAGTCCCACTGCAGCCGCCCAGCAATGCTGCATTTTCCACCTCCCAAGTCTGGACTTGGAATATGAATCTTGTATTCCAGAGAGCATTCCAGAACCATTCTAGAAATCCTAAAGTCGGATGAATGACAAGGCTTATGATAACACCAGTATTATAATTTCCACTCCAATTTGGAATCCTTTAAGTCACCCAGGTTCCCCTATGCCCCATCACATTTTCCTTCCTCCTCACCCTTTACAGCCACTTCCTCCCTCAGAGCCCTTTTCTGAGCACTGAGTTAAATTCCATGGCATTGAATTTCATACAAATGTCAAATAAATGTTACTTAATTATTTAATCTCTGATTACACCTCCTGCCGTGGAAAGTTTACTTAAGCTACTCAGGTGGGACATGGTTTGCAGTGTGCAGCCAGTGGTAACGAACAGGAACACCACCACAAGAGGATCCCTTGGCTCGCCCTGGAGCCCAGAGAGCCTGGACAGGGCAGCTGGAGCCAGGCCGGAACAGCCAAACCCACGTCCACCAGCACTGGGTCCTGCACACGCACAGAGTGCTCCCAGTGCCAGCCCGCAGCCCTTGCCCTCCCACCTACACCCTGGGCATCCACACTTGGCAACAGCACTTTTTCTGTTCAGCACCTGCAGTCCAGTAAGGACTGTGAGCCTCTGCTGAGCTCTCCAACAGCTGTCTCCGTAGAAGGGGAAGCAAATGCCTCCAGTGCCCAATGGGCCCAGATACCAATCAGACCACAACACAACACGGGGGGAAAACGACACAAAACAATTAATTCTTGGCTCGTGTTTTAGCTCTGAGCGAGGGAAGGTGCACAACAGAGCGAGAGGAGACTGGAACAGACAGAGGCTGGGATGTGCTCCAAGAGCCCCAGGGGCAACAGCGCTGGCTCCCAACCCCACAAACACAGGGCTGCTCTCCAACAGGTGAGGGCTCCGGCAGGCTCCTGGGTAGAGGGAACGGGGAAAGCCTCTACAGCAAGATTCAGTCTGACTTCTCCATGACAAATGCCTTAGAGAGGGAACAGGCTGAGCCATATCTGATAAATCCATCTTCTGTGACCAGGTCTGTACGTAGGTAGGAAAGGAAGAAACTGATTCAGCAACTCAACTGATGTGCACACTGCAGTTGGCAATGGAAGGTGCAAGAAGAGAATGACATGAGAAATTATCCACTTCTACATCACAGCCCATCTGAAAAACTGGCTTGAAATCCAATCTTCATTTCCAAAGGCAACTTCTTTCTTCCTCTTCATCCAAGTTCCAAATAGCAAAGATGTGCGACACTTACCTAAATCACACTCAACTGCTGGCCACACCTGTGTGCTCCAGGGACAACACAACGTGACTGTGTGTGTACGGTGACCATGGCCAACGCTCCTGACAGTGGCAGAAGTCAGACAGGTCACCTTTACTAAATGGGAAAAAATGAAAACCTCTCGGTCATAAAATAGTCTGGAACAATGTGAAGCTTTTCCAAGACTTGCAACTTCATTATTGCATGCCAGTGAAGATGCATTTACTCTCTAACAGTTTCCTCAGGAAAACCAAGGACTCACTGGTCCAACTTAACCATGTCTTGCCCATGCTGAGAGCAGAATTAGTACTGTACCAGAACATGCATACTTGATTTTATTTCAAAAAATTCTAGAAGGGGCAATATACAGGGCAACATGAACAGAGGTTTAAGAGAAAATTCAGTATGATAAATACCAAGTGACTTAAAAAGAGATCGAACAGAAATTAAATGGGAAAATTGTTCCTTATTTTTCTTTCAAATTCAAACCCCCAAATGCAAAGTGATTTTTCTTTCAAAAGCAAAACCCCACTTGGGAAAAGCTTAATTATGAAGGCCTTCTTCAAAGGTTTGTGGCAGAGGGCACATGAAAAGATGGGAGAAAAGAAAGAATTTGAGCTACAGAAAGATATTGCTCTGCATCGTGACAACTCACTTGCAGCCTGTGCCCACCCAGGGCTGCACAGCTGATGCTTCACCCCACCACCCAGGCCACCACCTCAGAGCAACGTCTGTCTGCGGCTCCTTCCTCTCCCTTGCTCCCCTCTGCCCAGCCACAAAGAATGAACTCATTTACACAACAAGTCTCTAATAGACAACCTCCTTCCCCCCCACATCCCTCCCCTAGGGCCGGGAGCAGCAGCAGACATCCCGCCACCAGCACGCGCTGACAAGGTTTTAATTACCTGGGTGAAGGAGGATAAGGAGATATCTCCAGGAAGCCAGGCCTAAAGGAATCATTACTCATCCAGCCCAGCCTCTGGAGCATCAAAAGCTGAGTGACTGACCCTCCATCAGCTGATCCAAGAGGATCAGTCTGGAAGGGAGGCTGAGAAGTAGCCCTGTACACTTCTTCACAGCCCTGTACACTCTGTTTATCAATAAAAACAGTAAATACATGATTTTCAAGCCATAGGTTTTTATAGGCATGTCCCTGAGCTTTCTGAAATTCAGGGCCCTCCTCAATGTCCTCTTCCCCTCATCCTTAACTGAATTCAGGTCCTTCCTTCTCAGTGACACAGTGAGACAAACTATAGCAGGAGGAGTTGGAGCCCAGCCAGCTGCCATTTGAGCTCCAGGCTCCATGGGGACATAAAATCAGCCATCAGACCTTTGAAAACCTGCCCAGCCCATGACAGTGTTTGGTGGACTACATAGCCACAGACGATGCCAGACCCTTTTCTGAGCTCCCTAAAATCTGCCCCTCTGTATGTATCCACACACCATCTCCTCAGAGCTCAGCCCGATCTGCTCCTTGCCCCCAGCTCTTCAAGGGACGGGATAAGCTGAAGACATTTAATAGATAACATTTCCTTAACTCTGTTACCTAACTCATTTCCTGATGTGAATCACCCACTGCCATGGATGATCCTATGGATGGTTCTCCATCCTACTCAAAACATCTCTCAGAGCCATGGTAAATGCCAGCATTAAAGATACAGCTGTGAACAAGCTACTCAATTAAAATAAAATTTTAACACATGACAGAAAGTGGGAACAAGAAGGAAGAGGAAAACAAACCCCTACATGACTACTTTTTTCCAAGGGACACAGGTCTGGAAAACACATCAGCTTGTGTTCTGCACAGAGATGCATGTTCTCCGTAAGATACATGGACACCTGGGACTTCTGAACAGCCAGGCATGGGGGTGAAGCATCAGCCCCTCTGCCCCAACTCGCCCCACACAGAGGCACCTGCCCTCAGAGACACCAGAGCTGTAGGAAGGTCCATGGGTTTGCAGAGTGAGAAGCAAGGCACACCACTGGCAGAGCTCTGGCAGCCAGGGAACGGCTGCCCCGGGCACCGGTCACACGAGACGGAGGTTCCCAAAGCACAGCTGCAAACCAGCCCCTGTGAAGATGATCTCAGCAGCAGCCACTGTCCAGCACAAGAACTGCAAGGCTGAAGGCCACGGCAGGCCAACGTGAAGACTCCGACTTCCCCGAGGACATAAGGGAATTTCCAGGGTGTGACAACACAGCAGCCGCTACAGTCCAACCCTCTGCTCTGCTGAAGCCACGAATGGAGGAGGCCCTGAAGATCCAGCCAAAAACTGGAATTAGAAGATCCTCTGGGTCTCTCAGATGCATCTTCAGGCAGTGAAATAGTGCAGCTGGCTGTGCTAGTCATGAAACGAGAAGAGCCTTTTGGTATCAGCCTGAGTCACAGGACAACCCTTGGGGCAGTCCTGAGTCTAAGATCCCCTGATGAGGAAGAAGCTGATGCATTGTGGACTGTCAGATCACCAGTGCTGGGGTCCAAGATGACAGTGACTGATATTCTTTTTAATCATAAGCTGCAGTTGCCAGAATGACCCGTCACAGCCACGGCTCAGACTGCGGATCACGCACTGCTGGTGCTGGGAGCTCCTGCAGCAACGAGAGCCGGGGCGCGTCAGGAGCCGGCACACGGGCGCTGCGAGGGACGCAGGGAGCGGAGCCAGGCACAAGGGAGCTGCTCGATAACCACCTCAGAAGGCACCAGAACACACAGTGTGGGACAGCCATCCCTGACCCTGAGCACTGGAAATCACAGACCGTAAATTCAACAAAATTCCAGTCAAGTAGTAGTAAAATGAAACAAAGGTAAAAGGAAGAGCAGGACAAACCATCAGGGCAGACCCAGCACTGCTGGCTGTGCCAAGGAGCTCCCCACCCACCCCTAATCCCCATGCTCTGCCCTGCACAACACAGCTGGTGCTGAACACGCCAAAAGAAACCTGTGGTGTAACATGGGGTCTCTTTGGTCCTGACCTACTGCTGCCTCCCAGCCACCTCCGGCAGTGGGACTGGGACAGCCCTGCAGGGGAATGCCTGCTTTGGGACAATCTGCTTTCTTTCAAAGGTTTCAGTAATAATCATCCATTTCATTTCAGTTTCCATTATTCTTTATATGAATTTACTTCTTGTAAAGACTCAAATTCAAGTATAGAGAAAAGGCAAATCATTACTTTCCCTTTGAACCCCAGGACACAGCAGCATGGCACTGTCCTCTTCCCACCCCACACCTGGCTCTCATTCCACTGGCACCTGCAAGCACTGTGAAGTAGCCACAGACCACTTCAGGTTAAACTGCTTTCTCAGATACATCAGCCAAGAATGAGCCTTTCCAAACTAGAACCACCCAGATCCAGAATGCCCCCATCTTTCTTGAGGGAGACTGAATGGAAACCTGGAGCGCAGCAGCACAAGGACAGACCTGCTGCTGTTCCAAAGCAGAGAGGTATGAAGGAGCCACCCCAAAAGCAGCAGCACCCAGAGCCAGGGAGATCAGCTCAGACAACTGAAACCCACCAGCACACACAGAACTGCTCCACCCCACCCCCAGGGGACCATTCACCTCAACTTTCAAGATACCTTCCAGCCCCTCTGCATTTTCTCTTCGTGTTTCATGATTTGAGCTGAAAATAGCAGCTGTCGCAGAATCACAGACTGGGCTGGGTTGGAGGGGACCTTAAAGCTTAGCTCATTCCACCCCCTGCCATGGGCAGTGACACCTTCCACTGTCCCAGGTTGCTCCAAGCCCCGTCCAATCTGGACTTGGACACTCCCAGGGATGGGACAGCCACAGCTTCTCTGAGCACCCTGTGGCAGGGCCTCATATCTAATCTAAATCTACACAATCTGAAACAATTAAGAATATCCAAGTACATTTTCAACAGGTTCAGCATCAGATATGTGTAACCATCCATCAGCTCAGGATCTATGCCGGGTACAGACAGCAAATACCTGTGCTCAAACAGGGCTGGGAAGACACTGCTGTGGGGTTTATTTCCATCCTAACAGAGAAAGCAGGAAGTACTGTGAAGGCAAGAATAATAGAAGAGAGAGCAATAAATGAAGACCAGGATCAAACATAAAGACACGCTGTGAAAACTAACCCTGTGTCTCCCTTTACTGAAAGAACTGCCCCTTCTTCCACACTGCACTGGGGAGTTGTGTGGGAGAAGATGGGCACTAGCTATGATCTAAAAAAGGCATAAAACTAGGCCAAGAGCAGCTGACACCAAAATGATGGAAAGAAAATACTGCCCTGGATAAAGGCTTCCCCTCTTGAAAGGCCTTGGGAGCCTTTGCACTAACATCACTGCTGGCCTTGCTGCCAGTCAGCAGAAACCACCGATCCTTGATGAAATTAAATTGAGAAGCATATCCAACACACTAGAAGACCAGAATGTTACACAAGCTAGGATTTGAGGTCTAGAATAACGAGAAAGCAACTAAATCCGAGGTTATGACAGGAAAACTCTGAGCTTCTGCAGTAAATTCAGGGTTTACCAATTGGGAATTACACAGGAGGAGACAGACTAATGCACTGGTCAGGATGAACCAAAGGATGCAGCTGGACAAGTGGCAAACACAATCTCCAGGATGTTGCTCAGATTATTTGTGGAGACAAGGAAGCAATAAAGGGCACAATAATAGCACTGCAAGATCTCAGCTGGAATGACATGTATGACTGTGACCACGTTAGAGAGAACACCTGAGTGGGGAGCAGATGGGGAGCCACAGGTAGAGCAAGCGCTGGGGCAGAGGTTCTCCAGCACAAACCTAAGGCTTCAGGTCCCCAGCCCTGCTGTGTCAGGCAGCTGGCATGTGCTACCCCACAGTGCCCACACGCTCATCTGTCCTGCGTGACCCAGCAGGTAACATGGGAACACTCCTCCATTTCCTCTGAGTTGAGCTTCTGGGACACAAATTCAGCAGCCCTCATGCATGCCTGGGGCCTCACTAATGCCAGCACAGAGGAGGCATATTGGTTTGAAAGTTAACTTTCCTACTTTTCACTATTTATTTCTTATGGAGGAAGATAAGAACAACAGGCCACAGTGACTGTGCCATTTATTATGCAACTGTTTGTCAGTTAATATTTGTGTTCCAGCAAGGCAAGGACCAGATAAAGGATGCCTTGGAGCTGCCCTCCCTGCTGGAAATGCGCCGAGGAGCTGCCGGGGTTCTCCGAGCAGGTCGTGACCCAGCTGTGACACCCACAGAACTCAGCTGGGCTGCCCCAGCCCCACCTACCTGCATACATGCTCCCTGCTCACACTGGTACCTGCCACCACACGCTCCTCTACAGCTACAGAGCAGCATGTGTGAGCGCAAGCTGTCTAAATTTAGCCCTGCTTCTTCATGCTCCAACCTCTCCTTCCATAGCGCCGGAATAATGGTGGCAATCTCTTCTGGCAGCAAGCAGAACTAAAAGGATTAATCTGCTACATCTCTGTAAAAGTACTCCAATAATTAAGAGGAGCAACTGCTGAACAAGATTAGCACTAGACTAGAACAAAACAGAATAAGCAATAGGGACCTCTACAAAAGCACGTGCCGAGGTGTCACACCTGCCATCCCAGCCATGCGGCATCCCAGCAGAAGGGCCTGCTGCTTCACCCTCCGCTGAGGTTCAACAGGCACTGGATGCAGACATGGCCTACTTCTTCTGCTCCCCTCCATCATGTGCCACTGCTGCCCTGGTTACACTCTCACCAAATCTATTTTTGTACTGTTTTTCGCCACAGTTTTTGAAGTGTCTGAAAGAAGCCAGTATCGCGGAAACACAGAGTGATTGGGTCCCCAGAGATCGCCAGGTGGGCTCCTGGCCACACCCTGTCCCAGCTCTGGTTACAGCCACCACACACAGCAGTGAGTTCTGGAACAGGCACCTGCTGCTTGTTCTGGCTCTGGACTGTAAATGGGAACACCTGTGTTGGGACGAGAGCTTGGCAAGGCAGGGGGACAGGCACACCGTTCCCAGAGCATCCTGGCAGGGAAGGCCGATTCCCAGCCTCGGCAGGCTGATACCTGACCAGCTGCCAGCAAAGCCACACGATCCACCCCGCACAGGGTCACAGGCCACCTGCACAGCAGAGCCTGCTTTAGAAGCCGTCTGGGGACACTGTGACACATCCCCATCACGTCCCCGCTCTCCTCGGAGAGCTGCAGGACAGCCCAACACCGACCGCTTTAGGCTTGCTCCCTCCTCTCCCCACATGCTGCAGAGCCACGACACCACACACTGGCTACAACAACCTGCCAGCAAGAAGCAACACAGATATGTGAAACATGACCTGCGACATGACCTAAATTCTACTTCTGCAAAATGAAGAGTCACTCCAAGCACCTCCCTCATGCAGCACACTTGCTTTGTTTCCTTTTAGATTTAGGACACGGGTTTTCTAACCCTCCCAGGAGGTTCAAGCACACAAGGGAACTGCAAAGGGAATGGTGACCAAAAAATAACACCACAGCTAACAGAGAATGTGTAAAATTGTTTGCCAGGCAATGCAGCAAAACAGGAAGAGCTGCACTTAAAAACCAGTAGGAGCTTTACTACTCCAGCACACTGGGGCTGCAAAAGACAATGACAAGACCATCCACTTGGGTCTACAACTCCTCAGGCCTCCTGCAGTGCTCCAGCAGCACCAGCACCTGATGCTCCTTGCTGAGCACATCACCAGGACACAGGTTCCCCATGTTCTGCTTCCCACCTCCAGCCATCTCATTCCAGTACTACAGCTCTCTTCTCATCCCATCCTCACTCCTTCATGGCTTAGTTCCCATTTTAGGGAGTTCAGCCTCAAAGAAATATCCTGGATGTTATTATTCCTCTTGAAAGTATTTGGCAGCAGATGATCTTAAGTTTTTCTTAAAAGGTGTGTGTGTATGCCAGAAAGGCCATCAGGCTCAGCTGTGCTTGTCTCAGGAAAAGACAAACAGGACAGAAGGAATCCAGCTGCTCCAGTCCAGAGGTCCCAGACACTTAGGCACCCACATTCCCCCTTCTTCAGTGAATACACGAATAAAGCTAATCCCACATGAGACCAGCTCTTTGGAGTGTAGGTTCCCCACCCCTCTCCACGGAGCTGGTCCCCACCTGCCTGTCCCATCAGAGCTCCAGGGGCAGCTGCCAGCCCCTCCAGCAGGCGGGTGCGTTTGGAGGAGCCCCAGCATCATCACACCTGCAGCTCCGAGGCCGAGGGAAGGCACAGGTGTGAGGGCGAGCCCAGCAGTGGCTTAGCAGGAGTACCTCTGGGAATGGATTCGGTGTCAAGTGTCAGCACGTAAATTGCTATTGGCTTCTCAATAAGCAGCAGCAGTGAGCTAAGTGTTTCCCTGTGTCGTGCAGGCTCTCTCTGACTCAATACAGCAGTATTGACAGCACAATCACAGGGTAATCCAGGCCCCACTAATATCTCAGCACTTCCTCATTGAAAATACACTTTCTACTTGGACACCAGCCCATTAGCACAGGCTCCATCACCAGAGTCCCCCCAACCCACCAGGACATGCAGCAGCACAGCCTCCTGACACTTCCTGGGGCACAGCCCAGGGCACCACAGAAAAGGGCTCCTTGCCATGAGAAATCACCAATGGAAGAAGGATGAAAGCTAATCAGAAAGTCTTTATGGCTCAAGTCTCTGTAGGTTCTGGAAAAAATTGGTATTTCCTTGCTAGACAAGAGAAGTTCATTCAGGGAATTAATTCTGTTCTTGCCCCTGACCCTCTGCCTGTCATCCGTCCTCACAATCTTATCTCTAAACCTTGACCACACGTTCCTCCAGGCAGCAGTTTCTCCTTTCATTCATGGAAAACAAGAGACCTGCACCTGCAAAGCAGGAAAACCTACACTCTACTCCCTACTGCAGGGCATGGATGCTCTGGAGGATCCTTAATACTCCTCTGGCATTTGGAGAAGAGGGAGGTTTGCTCATTTGCAAGTATCTCATGTTACCAGCCACTTGAAGACAAGATCAGAAAGTGAAAAATGTTAAAAAAACCGGTGGGGACTGGTGGGTCCCCTTGGGCTAGATCAAGCAGCCGGTGTGCTCCCAAGGCTGTCCCTGTGGAGCTCGCCGGAGCTGCTCATGCTGGGGTCACCCACAACTCCCGGCACTGCGTTCATCCGACCGAGGCACGCGGCTCCACACCCCCCACATTCAGAAGCTGCATTCATGTGGAAAGCTGGTGCCTCACCACACGCAGCACACAAACGGGACTGTAGAATGGGCTGATCCACTCAGTTTACGTTTAATCCATTTTGGTAACAATAACAGCAGATCCAGGAGGACGGACACCTCGAGGAGGGGAGCACACACTGCGCCCAAGGCCTCCAGCTGCCCCACACAACTCCTCCTGAAGACCATCTACAATGATTTCACTGCCACTGCTACCATAGAAAAATGGTTAATCTAAGGACCAAACCAGTAAACTAAGGATGCCTTTAACAACTACATCCCAACACACCTGGCATAGTGCCAAATCTTTAACCAACACAACTTTATCATGTTCCAGCACTGATAAACAGCCATCTTCCACCTCACCAAGGCTGCAACAGCATCAACTTACTGGAGAACTGCAGATAAAGCAAGATGGGAAGCACTTCCAACAGCAGTGCATGCTGTGACCCCGTTCCCAGCCGGCCCAGCACCGTGCTCTCCCACTGGGCACGGCATGCTGCAGAGAGCTGAGCAGAAGCGTTTGAAAGAGAACCCCTCTGGCATGGCCACGCCAATGTGCCATTGTTGGAATTTCACAGGCACAGTCAGGAGCCTTCTGGGGAGACAGGGAAGGTGATTTGGTCTGGAAGCAGATGAGGAGCAGACCCCTAGTTAGGAAGAGGTTAATGCTGCTCCTGCCTGCAATCTGATAAATGGTCTGCAGAAAGCAGGTTCTCTCACTTTGAGATATGATGTCACTAACCTTTATTGATCCACAATCAGAGAACTTTGCTTATCTCTCTCCTGTGATATGCCCTCCTGTACTCAACTAGTGTTTAATACACTGCTGGGCATCTGGCACTTGCTACAGCTCCCACCACACCTCTGCTGGCCCACCAGGGACAATGTCTGACAGGTCGTGTCTGCAAGTTACAGACCAGCTAACTCGAGGGGTAAATGCAGGCGTGCACCCCCTCCCACCCCACCACCTCCACCACGAACCTGTGTTTCAGAGAATGTTATACACCTGTACTGGAACATCTGGTGAGAAGAGGGGGCCAACAGCAGAGACATGGTCCAATGTAGTCTTACAGCCTCCGAACCTGAGGTGAGCATGTGCCCTCTGAAGTTACTGTTCCTGTGGGAGTGTTTATCTTAACACAACTTTTACTATTTTACAGAAACACTTTACTTCTAGCCTCAACTTCCTTTCTAATATTTGAGGTGAAACATGAAGTTAGGTGACTAATACAGGAACTATCAATGAGCCACTTGCTCCAATGTGGCAGCAAAGCCACAGACTTATGCCCCAAATCCAGCGGGGTTTGCTTCCAATACACTAATGATGCCGGAAAACAGCTGAACAGACACGTAGCAAAATCTGTACCTTAAACAATTAGACCAGTCATGTGTAGAGATGACTGAAGAAGCGCTTCACATGCTGTTTTTCTGCTAGATAACACACAAAGGAGTTGCCTATGAGCTTGCCTTACACCACCACAACCACAGCACTACTCACTCACAGTGCAGGGCAGCTCTCGCTCACCCCGAAACCAGAAGCTCACAGGCTGAACCAAACTGGAGGTACTGGAGAGGTGGGGTAAAACACCTCAAGATTTGCTTTGAAGGTTATGTGAACCTTTTTGTTTCAATGGGGAATTGGTCTTGTAAAGCTTTGGAAAAGACAGAGTCGTAAGTCTTCAAACACACATATAAAATAGCTATGACCTATTTTACTCACTATCCACCCAAAAAACCACATTCTTGTATCACTGCAGGCCAAGTTTTAGGGTAGGAGTTAAAGTTTTTCCCTCTGTTAACTACAGGTGATGAAGCATGGGCATGGGGTCCCTGATCTCCAAAGCAAGATCCTAAGGAGAACCACCATGGTGCCAGCAATACCCTCTTGGTACAGTGAGAGCCCCTTCGAGTCTGTGCTTCTGTGACTATGAATACACTGCTCTGCAGACAGGTCAGAGGAAAAAATTAAGAAGAATTTGTCCACTTTGCAAAGGTCAAATTACTACATGTTACTGTTCTGATCCAGTCCAGTGATTCTTACAGCTTCAGACATGCACCAAACTTTCTTTTTTTCATTACAGGTCTATTGAAACACGTGCTTCTTAAAATAGTAAATTACAGCCTTCTCCAATTTGTGGAAATAAATTAGGGAACACTGTCCAAATGCCAGCCTTGGCAGAGAGCACAAAAATCCCAAACTTAGATTTCCTGCAAGTTGAGAGACATTTGAATTAGAGGTATTAGACTGTAACCCATTAACCAGTCATTAAGTTCACATACAGAACACCAAATATTTCAGGATGCAACAGAGAAACACAAGGGCCAGTGGTCGAGTCACCTCTGTCTCTGGCAGCTGGAAAGAAATCATCACTGACGTACCAGAAAGAGCTTCAGCTGATCCCAATCCTAAAGGCGAACCTGGGCAGGCATGCAGATACTGCTAATGAATGGGTTTCATCCTGATGCTACCGTTCCCTGTTGAGTGCAGTGCAGTATTTATGACAAAAGCCACCCCGGGCGACTCCCTGCTCCACAGAGAGCTGCGGGCAGCAGCTCCAGCCCTGGCCAACAGAAACGGGTGGAAAAACAAGCTGAACTCCTCATCCATTACATGCTCCAGCTAAAAGAAGTGAGGAATTATCTGCCATCCACAAAGTTTCACAAACCCTTTATCCAGCCTTGGACTGTGGGACTTCAAGCTGTGGCCAGGAGGGAGCAAAAAGCCTCAAGGAAACCCTGAAAACTTATTTGGAAACGTAGAAAAGCCTTGTTCCAACCTGCCCTTGCCCTGGGCATCAGCATCACCAGGCATGAACAGGATTCAAATATCTCAATACAGTAAGGACTGAGTCACCCTTTTTAACAGCATCTCTTCTGAGGATCTGGTCCACACAGGATTTCCCTCAGCTCACCCATTGCCTCAGCTCTTCTAACCAGGGGAGGCAACCTGCACAGCTGCTCCCCTTTACCTGCCCATTGCTGCCAGCACTGTACCAGGAGCTACCAGAAATTTAAAGACATCATTCATGCCGTTCAGCTGCTCAGATGTTTCCTCCATGAAAAAGCTTTCAGTGTAAATATATCCTGCTGCAGCTCAGCATCTCCACTCCATTACAGACAGATCACAAGACTCAGCGATTCCCTGCCAAAACAGCAGACTTGGAATAGTTACAATTTTTAATGTACAGTCTATACAATAACTTCACAACACCAGGGAAAATGCAGCTCAGTGCAGCCAGCAAGGAAGTGGCCAGATAAAGAACTTCATTGCAGGAGGATGCAACCTTTAGATAGAAGCATGTTCCAGGGCAGTCTGGAGCACCTGTCTCAGACCAGTCCCAGCTACGAATTCCTATAAGGTATTTCTGGAAACTGGATGTGCCTCATAGCAGGCACTGCTGGATGCCCGGCAGAAGAGACATCACTGCCCAGAGTGTTCTGCACAAGCTTAGGTTAAAAATTGATAACACTATAGGGCCATCTTCCACCTGGCAGCAGTTTATATGACAAGAACCTTCACTTCACTGGATTTAATGAATGGTTTTTTTAAATCCCTTCACCACAGTATTGCTGCCACCACCTCCAAGACCTGGGTCTTCTGCTCCAGCTACAGACCACTCTGGATGTGAATTCCCAGAGACATCCCTACTGCCAGTCCTGCAAATCCAGACAGATGTGCAGTTTTCTCCCAGTAAAAGCCCAAACTGGACCCAAGGGGCCAACAGAAACCCCCCAGCTGAGCACCCGTCTCCACACAGAGACCCTCACACCTTGCATCCCGCTACGCTCGGCAGGCCTGGGCTGGGACCCAGGGGGCAGAGTAGAAAGGGGAGAGTGGCTGCTGCTTCTCTTTATTTAAAAGGTGCTGCTGGAGGTAGAAACACATGAAAGTCCATGTAGGACAAGGGAAGGAATTATCCCTCCCATTGATTTTCGCTCTGGGGTATTAGAAAGAACACAGCATTTATCTGGAGATTTCTTCCCAAAGCTAGCTATGGACTTTCAAACGTAAATGAGACTTGAAAGGGGCTTATCGGGCAAGAATCCACTGAAACTTCACAGGGGAGGGGGTGTGTGGGTGGCCGGGGGTGGGGACGACGTGGGAGCCTGGCGGGGGCTCTCTGATCTATGGCCTCTTGGACAGCTGAAAGCCCCGCTCTGTCCGGACCTCAACCCAGCAGCCAAGGGGCAGAGCCCAGGGCAGGCAGCAGGGAAGGAGCCGTAGGGCAGCGGGGTTCCCTGCATCCACATCTTCCAGCAAGCATCCGTTCTTCAGAGGCCCTTCTGCAGGACCACAATCCCAATGGCATCGGGACCTGATGGCATCGGCCACTCCATGCCAGGGAGGGCAGAGGGCTGAGGGCAGCTCCCTAGCTGGACACAGCCGAGGGACACAGGCTCACTGCCCCTCTGAACTGTCTCCATCCTCCTGCAGCCAGGGCTGTGCCCAGGAGCTGCGGGAGGCTCAACCCTGACCTAAGGAATCCCTTCTGCAGCATTCCCAACAGGTACCCACCCCAGTGCCACCGCACTCGGTGCCAGCGCCAGTCCCCAAACCCCTGGCCCCACACAGGCATCGGCTGCCACGCCACGGCCCCACTTGCTTGGAAAAGCCTCGGCAGCCTCGTCTCCCATCGCTGTCTTTCCCAGGTAGCTGGGGGGGTGTAATTGGTGAGGCAGGAGATTAGAAATATCGGCAGCCTCTAAGTAAGACTTTAATTTACTGGCAGATCAATAGCGCTAGGGTTATATTGGCAAAGTGTCTACAACTCTATTGACTCACGCAATTCCTCTTATCAATTTATCAGAAATCTGGAAGCCAGAAGATATTGTTTGAAGAAAAAAGGCAGCAGGAGTTTGAACACTTAGCATGGGCTGCCCAATCAGGCACTCAGCACTAAGCGTTTTACAGCAGATGTATCAGCCGCAAAGGAGGCCAATATGATATGATTAAGAGCTAACTTGCTTCCTCACATGCCACACAGCCTTTTTAAGCTGCTTCTCACCTCAGACCTTTGCACTGAGACAGTCACTAGCACAGACACGGTCCCAACAGCCCAAATGGAACTAGAAAAATCTGTATTTCACTCTGCAAGGTCCTAAATTCAACCCCTCCTGCCTGGACCCTACCCAGGCTCACTTGGGTTTCCTACGAAGTCTCAGCTTTACGGAGTTATAAGCCCACTACAGTGTTGGGAATCTGTTCAGAAGGATTGCAGAAAAATCCTCATTTCTGTACTTCCTCAGAAAAATTTAGCATGGTGAGTCTGCAGTGCCACATTCCTTTGCCTTGCAGGGTGTGAAATGGAAAAGCAAGAGTAGGGAAAAATACATCTCCCATGTCTAAAATCCAGTGGTGAAAAACACTGCTGGGTATCAGAAGCGTTTCTTCAACTCAGAGGGGCATTGAAACAGGAAACCAAAATAAAATACTCCAAACCCCCTCTCTTTCATTAGTCCTCAGATGACTAGAAAACATGCAGCAATTCGGGCTCTGGGATCAGGAAATGTATCTTGACCAGTGAGCTGCCACTCCTGGGAACGTTCCTTGATAGGATGGGGAGCTCCACACTAATGAGTGGGTACATCCCCTCTTCCAGCGGGATGCAGTGCTGCACAACTTACCACCCCACCTCACCTTCACTCCTCCACCATCATGCAATAAGGCACCGAGGCTTCAAATATGAGTAAGGTGGTGACATTTACCAACCCAGGGGCAAAGGGCCACTGGTTTCCAGCTGGAACTTGCCAGTCCCTGGCTTCAAGCTGGATGCTGTCACCCCTGCTACTGAGAAGCCACAGCCCTGCCTTCCAGGATAAAAACAAAGCCTTAAAAACTAAACAGAAGTTCTGACTCAGTAACTGTGAAAAAGCCTTGGCTGGAGGGCAGAAAGAGGCAGAGTGGGACAAGCACTACTGCCTAGACTCCTGACGCTGGCTGGAGCCACAGCCTGGGCACCACCACGGCCCCTGGAGCAGCTCCTGCCCAGGGTCTCCTTGCTGCCCACCCCACCTGCCCCAGAGCACAGCAGGTAACCCCTCCAACCTGGGGGCTCTGGCAGACCCAAACACCTGTGAGGCCCACAGAAAAGGAGATGGAATGAAAGATTAAAATGAGTAAAATCCTTGAGCCCAACCAAGGACACAAAGATACCCTACTTGGGAGGGGAAGAAATGCCTGCCTTTGCCTTTGTCAAAGCAAAAATCCAACTCCCAGCTGGTGTGGAAGGCCAGCAATTCCCACTCCATCCTTGTCATGTCCAGGTCACCAGAGCCACCCTTGGAGCATCTTGTCTGAGAATCATCCATCCCATGGCATTTAAGGTGCTCAACCCCAACTCTGAAGTGCTCAATCCCAGAGCATCCAGCTGCAGTGACCACCTCAACCCCTCAACAGACACCTATGTCCTGAGGTCCCCAAGAGTCTGCAGCCAGTTCATGCAACTGGGCTTGAACTCCCCTAAGGACACCCAGCACGGGCATGCTGGTGTGGGGGGGGGGGGAGCAGCTCAGACCACCGAAATGGGGAGAATAAAGACCTTTTGCTTAAGCTCCAGGAAGCAAAGAGAAAAAACACTAATTAACTCAGCAGCAAGTTGTTAGTATTTGCATACAAATGCAGCCACAAATCATGACAAACAAGGCAGGACAAGGCAGGCCCATTAGTACACAGAGATCCAGCCTGGCTCCTGTGGGTCATGGCAGGCAAGCTGCCAGCTGCTCCCGGGGGGGGGGGGCACAGGGAACGGGCCCTTATCTCCACCAACACTCCTACAACCAGCAGCAACAGAAGCCACAGGGATAAGGTTTCCTTGCATGTAAAACAAAGGAATGGGATAAATTCTTCAATCCCAGTCAACAGTGAAGTAAGAGCTGCCAGAGAAAAGCCGAAGTGGAAGCTCCTCACTCTGGCAGCCGTGCTGCTCCTCACCCGGGATAAGGGTAGAGCAGGCTTCCCACCACAGTGGCCATGCAGGGAAGATAGACAGACCCATGTCACAAAGAACAAATCACATCTGACATAGCAAAAGAATGTGCCCAAAAGCCTGAAACAAATTACCTGAACAGAACAAAATCCAGCTACTGTAGCAGTTCAACAAGTTTACCCTTCCAAAAGCCACTATGGCCGCAGGCTTTATCACACATTTCACCTCACCTCGCCTCCTTGCTTCGGAGGTTTCTCCTCCTTGCCCGGCAGAGGCTGCAGGTGCCATTGGCAGCAAGCCTCCCAGCTCCAGCTCGGGCCCTCCCTGCACACCCGCCAGCACCCTGATGGACTCAGAGCTCCCTGCCTTTACACACTTTGCATTTGCCTAATGAGTCACTTATTACCACTGAGGACTCAGTATTACACAAAAGTTACTATTTTTTGTCTCACAAAAAGACAAAATCTTCAATTCCACTGTTTAGGGTTTTGCTTAACTGTGTGTTCCTCCCCCCCAGTCCCCTCAGCTGGGATCTCGGGATTTAAAAGAAAACTCCAGCAACTACCAGTTCACATCAAGGCTTCACAAAAAGAAAAAAGAAATCTGATTTCTAATTTTAAATAGGAAACTCTCACTGGCAAGATCCCAAGAACCTTAGATGGTGACTTTCATCAAATGCAAGTTTCTCATCACTGCAGCTCAGGCAGAGAGCAAAGCAGCACAGCCTGGCCCTGCCACAGGGTACACGGAGCCCTGTGCACAGGAGGAACACGCAGCTTCAGAACAGTGCTGGAAACCAGCACCGCTGTGTCTGCAGTCAGCCAGCAGCATGACACATCCCAACGGGAGCCAAGTCTGAGCCGGCAGGCAGGATGAACGGATGAGCTTCCCACCACAACAGACAACACACAACTGAACGAGCGGTACAGTAGAAATATTCTAGACTAGATTTTTTTTTACCCCTAAATGCAAAGTTTCAGAACACACATTATTGAAGAAATCACAGCAGCTCTAACAGCAATTTCCACACTCAGGTCCTGCATCATCTGATTTAGAAACCACCCTTCTGGCTTTTGAGTGTGTGTTTGCAGGAGAAAACACTTCTGGCTTGTCCTCGCCTGGGAGCCAGTTAAGATCACATTTTCACTCTGGGGTATGATGTTTTGCTTTACTAATGACTTTATAAAGAATAAACCATTAAGAAATCATCAGTCTGTGGAAACAATCAGAATCTGGAGGTTTTACACAGGAATCACTCTGTAATGACCAGGAAAAGGGGCATCTATACAAAGATGTCCCCAACAGAGCCCCCACTGCACTGGTGCTTGGATGTGGATGGACAGACAGACCTCAGTGTAGAGTCTAAACACACCTGATGTACAAGCACACAGAGAACACTACACATACACAGCTGAGACCCAGGAGCACAGCCAGACCCAGCACAACCCGCACCAGGGCAGGGCACAGCATGTGCCTGGCCACCCTCCTCTCTGCCAGTGGCCGGCGCAGCCTCTGCCAGCCCCTCCACTGCCACCAGTTACATCCCAGAACTCTGCAAAGTTAGAAAGACACAGAAGAGACTCCTTGGACATGAGATTAGGCAATGGCTTAAATAAAACCAAAATCAGTTTCAAAACCTGCAGCAAATACCTGGTTTGGAACTGCGAAGAGCACTGGACAGGGGAGGAGGGAGCTACCCCAGGAGGAGAAGGAGCTACCTGGGGCAGGTATAGATCCCTCAGAAAACAGGATCCAGATCCTCCATCAAAACACTGGCCAGTGCTGCTGCAGAGGAACAGGGGGTGGAGGGGGAGCAAACAGATTGTTTGTTTATTTAGGCAGGTGAAACCACAAACAGAAGCCATCCAGGCTGCCAGCTCCAGGTGCTGGCTTCGCACGGAACACACGGAACGCACCAGGGCATGAAGCCCGCGGCAGCGGCTGGAGCAGGGCCAGAGCCGCACACGGCAGAGCCCAGGGACTAGGCCCTGGCTGCCAGCAGCCCCAGCTGCTCACCCACAGCACAGCCCAGCAATTTCCACCCAGCTCCCCAGGCCAGAGCTCCCAATAGGAGAAGGATGCTCCAAAGGAGCCAGGGCACTGTGGGGACCAGCTCCTCCTTCCATGGTAGAAGGAGCTCACCCTTCAGCTGAGCCTCTGCCTCAGCCATAGCTCAGCTTCCTTAGGTGAAAGGGCTGCACAGGGATCCTCTGAGTTTTACTGTACTCCTGAAAGGGCAAAAGAGTAACAAAACAAGGATGACTAAAAGCAGTGCCTTCCTCCCAAGCACCCTACACCAAATGCACACTTAGGAGCCAGCCCCACACTGGGACCATGCTTTTGGCTCGGGCAGCAGCAGAGCAAGCGCTCCTCTGGGAATAGTCCTCGGTCCTGCCTGCCTGCTCCCCTCCGCTCCAGCAAAGCCATTTCAACCTGTACCACACGATTATTTCAAATTAAAGGGAAACTGGCAAAAAACCAACCAAAAATAAAAATATTTTGAGGAAGCTTTTTTCCCCCCCGTCCTTTAGCAGTTTTTCTAACTCAGGTCCCTTCCCTAAACTACTTCCCCGTGCCACTGCCCCAAAGCTCTGTGTCAGCAAAAGGAAAAAGCATCCAGGGCAAGGCTGGCCTTGGTGGCAGCATCAGTGTCACACACAGATATAACACCAGCCCCAGCAGCCTCTCCAGGTCCTGCCTCAGCACCACTGAGCCGTCACTGTGATTTACTTGCCAAGAGTTCCTACACACAGGCAAACAAGAGGAATTCAGTGCAGGCATGTGAATACAGCAGTGTGAACCTGCTCGTGGACATTCCTGTTTTGGTTTGAAATCAAGTTGCTTTGGTACAGCTCATAACTGTTTCCAATTCAATTAAGCCAAACTAAAATAAACCCTCCTTGAACTGAAAATAATGTCCACAGGGCATCCTAATGTGCAAGTAAATCCTTTGAAAAAATAATGATAAATCAATGCAAACTTTTCTAAGCAGGAAGAGTGCTGGTAAGCAGAGGGTATTTGTTCTGAAAACCTCTGAAACAGTCAGAATGAGGAGCCAAGCACAGTTTTCACCAGACATTTCTCAGAGCCCAATTGAACTGTTTACCTAAGACAGTTAAAAGGGTATCAGCAGTATGAAATGCAGTCAGCTTCAAAGTCACAGTCTCGAGTCCTAAACATGCCACAGCAACCTCATTTTAGGCAAACACAGGCTCTATTTTTGTTAAGTGTTTCTCTTCCTCTGCTGTGCAAGAGGCTCATACAAGGAAGAAGGAACTTTAAAATATAAAACCAACCAAACAAAAAAACTTTTACGCTCAAGACACCGTGAGAACATTAAAGAACACCACCTCTGTCCTTTCTCCCACAGTACTCACTGTAGCTATTTCTACAAAAAGAACCTTTATTTTACCATTTTCTTCCTCTTTTGTAAACAATCTGCACCCTAAGACTCTCAGTCCTTCTATTTCCAGGCACCAGGGAGCCAGGAACCATCTCCACAGCAGTCACCAACATCACCTCTGGGGCTCAGAACTGCCCTAGCCTCCTCATAGTGACCTGGACCATGGGGCTGACTTCAGGCCCTCATCCCCTCCGTGCTGGTCAGGCACAGCCAAAACCACTGCTTGGAACTGTTCAACATCCAGGTAATGGCACTAATGGAGAGAGCTGAGCCTTAACAAAAGTAAATTAAAACAGCAGTTGAAAAATCACCCAGTCCTGCTCCACAGTCCAGCAAGGCCTTCAACAAGACACAGACACAGCTTTTAATATCCCAAATATTTGCATAGGGGAAAACTGTGACCAAAATACTCCTCCCCTCCACCTCCTGGCAACTACGCTTTAATGGCAGATGGAGCTTTTTTTGGTTTCTCCACTTTTTTTTTTGTTTTAAAATGCAGAAGACCCACTGAGCACCACCAACAGTAAAATACCTATGTCTCTGCCCAACACCTCTCCACTCATGTTCTCCAGCGGTACAGAACTTCAGATCTCCAGAGGACAGCCAGTGCTTCTTGAGGAATCTCACCAAAAGCATCTCACTGACCGTTGCTACTCCATGGGCTTTGTACCCAGAAGCAAGAAGGGACTGAGAAAAAGATCGCTGGGGGGATAAAAACCAGTCTTGACATCCAGTTCCTGCCTGAACTAAGCAGACATTCACACAGTCAGTGGCTACTTGGACTCAAGGAAGGAAACCTCCAGTCCCAAGAGAGCATCCCATCACTCCAGAGACACAAAGGTATGCTTAAACAAGGAACATGGCTAGAGAAGTGGCTGGTTGGACACTCCCAGTTGTACTGCCAAGAGCCAGAGGACCTTGCAGGGGGCCTCTGGCAACTAGGTCTGCAGCCCTGGGCACAGTTCGGAGGTTTCAAGAGAAGAGAAGTCAGTCATGCTGTTCCTCCCGTGAGGCTGACCCCAGCCACTGCTGTACAGATCAGAGCTCAATCCTCCTCCTCCTCTTGCACAGGCTCCAAGCAATCCCCCGGGCACTTCCAGAGCTTGGCTCTGTTGTTCACACATCTGCAGTTCCAGGTGAAACCGCTGCAAGCCTGCCATGAAGGCAGCTTTTCACGCAGGGCTGCACTGGCACCAGACCCACCACCTGGGGAATTTCCAGGATCTCATGCAAACCTCTGGGACTTCCATGTTGCCCAAAATAAAGAGGAAACAGTGGAGAGGCTGGTTAAAATAAGGCAATCAAGGAAAAAAAAACATCTGTGGCAGCTCCTTCAGACAGGCACTGCTACTCGCCGAGTGACTGGTTTCTGAAGTAGCGGAGGCGCACGTGGTGCTGACCACCCTCGCCAGGGCTGGGCACCCCACACCAGCACACGGCTCACAACCCGCTCCGTGGCCAGCAAAGGGCATGGGGCTGGCAGCAGCGTCCATTTCACCACCCGCTCTCCCCTCTGCCAGCCATGATGCACTGCCACAAAACCCATCCAGTGAGCCCTCCTCCAGCACCAGCCTGCTGTGGGGCAGTGCGTGCTTCTTGTCCACCATCCTCATTTCTCGATCAGTAACACAACCAACCAGACGCTCCACCCCGCTGCCGCCTCTTCCAGCTGTGCTGCAGGCCCAACGCCATGCCTACAGGAGCTCATCCTGAGGAACAGGAGCTCAGGATGTACACCTCCCTACACCTTCACATGTGCCTTTAAGATTAGACTTGGACTCTGTAGGGCTACAAACCCTGCCCAACATGACCAGTCCTCCACCCCAGCGCACCGCACCCCAGAAAGCGGCAACACCAGGAGGGATGAGACGGTGTCAAAAACAAAGGACGAACCAGCTCCATTTCTCCAGTACCACAGCACAGGTCTTGAGCACAGCGCTCTGCTGGGAGGTGCTGAGGTGCTCTGGACAATCCCTCTGCTCCACAGCTGCCCCCAGCACAGCAGGTACTTCCACTTAAAATTTAAGGATGAAACAATGCTCTGGGGATTTAAGACATGTTATGATTTTTCACAATTAACCCCCACTTACAGTCCCTGCATGTGAACTACACATCATCCCATTTCATCCTCCAGCAGAGGCAAACACTTGGTGTCCTGCCCAAAGTCAGTGTCAGAGCTGAAACAGATCTTCTGACTTCCAAACAAGCTCACGGTGTTAAGCTGCTTTTAACTGTCTCTACGGAAGATGAAAAACAGCAAGAAGAAAGGAACGGGGGAAGGAAGTATGTAAGACTAAAAGAGACAAAATTAACAGGAGAAAATTAAAGAGGAGAAATTTAGGCTCTGACATCTGAAGTAGCTGTGTAGGAGCACACGCCCGGGTGCTGCACACCCGGCTTCCAGAAGATAGGCCAGAGCACCCAAAGTCAGATGCAAAGGCACTGACCGCAGCACCTTGGGGACACGGTGAGCCCCTGAGTCCCACTGGGCGCCTTCGCCTCCAGTGTCTGGGCCCAACAGTGTCCCGGGCACCTGCTGTCCCCCTCCCTCACCAGCACTGGGAGGATGCCCTGCTCCTGGCCCTGTTCCTCCACATAGCTGCGTATGAATGATGGTGGGCCTGCACTGTGCTGGCGGCCGGGGCGCCTCACTCCAACACCAACAAAGCAGAAGGTTAATTTGAACCTCACAGCCCTGCTGCTGCGCGCTTGTGCCTCCTCCTCGCCCTCCCTCCCCGCTCTCCTTTCTGTGCAAAGCCTGACATCTACAGTTCTGTCTGGCACAGTCAGGGGCTGCGGTGGGAACCGCACAAGGACACGGGGACGTGGTGGCCGTCTGCCCTCCGCTCCCTGGCCTTCGTTCACCCACATGCCACAGCACAAAGCAACCTCAGCCCGATAAGGGGACATGCACCAGGAGCAAAGACCACCCGTCGGTACCACTCCAGCGGCCACAAGCACACTGCTACAGTTCACTCGAGACCAGCTCCTGCACTGGCACTGGCACCGGCACCCAGCACTGTCCAACGCTGCACACCCAAGGAACCACGGCCTGGCAGCATCGCCTCCACAGCCCTTGTGCGGGAACCTCCCGCACCCCAGCACGGCAGAGCCCCTGCTCTGCTTTCGAGGTATCCAAGGGCTGCGCACCAGCCTCTGCAACACCAGAGGTACAGCTGGAACGCACAAGCTGCTGTGCACAGCCCGAATCCAGAACACCTTCACAATGCAGGAGCAAGGCTGCTTTGCAGACTCTGCAGCTCTCAAACCTGTGCCTCAAACACCAAGTAGCTCTGTGCACTTTCCCTGCTCACTCTCCTGAACCAGCCTCCAGGCCTGCCAACATGCTTTCCCACCACATGGTACCTCAGCAAACACACCTTGGAGAAGAAGCCCCAGATTCTGCATCATCTCAAACAACCTGCACCTGATGGCAGCTCAGCCAGCTGTGCCTCCGCACCCTCCTCACCTCCCCCTTCTTCACTCAATTCCATTATAACAAGAAGACCAAAACCGTCTGAGCCCATCACCAGACGTCACAGTCACTCAGGAAACCCATTGCCCAACCCAGCAGGATCAAGCACATCATTGCCATGTTACCATCAGCAATTCCGTTTGCACGCTGAATTCCGCATCAAGCGCCGGTCTGTTTGCACAAGGCAGCCGGTGGCAGTGTGGAAGGAGGGTTAAACCCCCTGCTACCCAACTAATCCAACCAGCCATTTTGGAGTGGGCTACCACCGGCTAGGAAAGCGCAGCTGGAAGTACGAGGTGAGCCCAAGGCAGGACACAGGGTCGCTGCTGCTCGGACCTGAGGGTTTGGGACTAGCTCCCATCTTCCCCGGCAGGGACCGATGCTTCAGCAGGCACACTTGGGCCATGAAAATAAACACTAAGAAATAACGTGTTATAGGCCCTGCAGGCTCCACTTTCCCAGATACCGGGGCAGGGGGAGGATGGGAAAAAACATTTTACCAGAGCTGCCAAGCACATTGTCTACTCCAGCATCACTGCCATGCCAAGGAACCCGCGCAGCTCAGCCCTCACCAAATTTAATACCTGAAAGCCTGGTTACCACAGGGCCAGCACCCTCATGTTCAACAGCAACGTGCACCACACAATTCAGAACACTGTGAAATGTTTGTTTTCCAGGAGGGGGGAAAGAAAAATACTGCTGGTCCTCTTTGCCTTTTCATAGCAAGAGGCATGTTTGGCACTTGTGACATAATGAAATTACAATCAACAGCTAAGTGTCTCTCCTAGCAGCAAACTCAAGGGCAAAGCCGGGTGGCCGCAGCCTGCCAGCGGCACCCGCTATCATCCCGCTGTCCCCTCCACCTCAGCAGCGCCTGGGACATGCTGGCAGCCACCACCAGCTGCGGCCTGCATGAGCTCCCTTCCTGACATCCCCAACCAAAAAATAATTTCGTGTGGGGACGAACTTGGACTGTGCTCACAGCCACCTCTGACACACACAATACACACCTGGCGCTCATAGCCCCGCGCACAGCCAGCGTTGCTGTGGCGACGAGCACCCACCTCCCGCACCGACAGATGGACACATCTGTCCAGCACAGCCAACAAGGAAGCGCTGGAAGCTCTGGCTTCTTGCCGGCACAGTGAGACCTCAGCGAGACCCGCAGCGTCTCCGAGGGGAATGAGGAACACAGGGGTGGCCAGCACTGGTGGGATCTCCAACCCAGCAGCAGGACCGCTGCCGGCAGCGAGGGAAGCCCGACTCATCCACCCTGTTTTGTTGTTTGGGTATTTTTTTTAAACTAGCTGGAATTTATCTATTTCTCCAATCCCTGCCTACACACAAACCCAACCTCGGGAGCAAACAAAAATGCCTGAATCGCAAATCAGAGACAAAGCAGAAGGCAAGCGGGCGGCCTGCTCCCGCTGCCCTCACCTCACCCCTCGGCGCGAGGCGGTTATATTTAGGTACCGCCACGGTCTGCGGTGCCGCGGCCCCCTCGGGCACGGCGCAGAATGCAGATTTTCCAGACAACAGACCACAACAGCTCCGTCGAAACCATTAGAGGCTGCGGCGCCCAGGCCTGCGCACAGATGTTTTGATTCCCACTCTCCTGCCACGACAGCCCTCGACAGCCCCATCGCTGCTGCCACGCACTGGACACCCAGCCTGAATTTTGGCTGTCGAGGAGGAAGGGAGGGGGAGCCCTGCTCCCCAGAGAGGAGCTCCGCTCTCTAGTCTACCCCTGCATCTCCCCAGGGACGGGCAGCCTCCCCATGGGCTCTCAGACGGCGTGGGGGATGACCCACCATGATGAAACAAGAGCAGCACAGCGGGCACAGCCCCCACAGGCACCTGCTGTGGCCCCAGGGGCCCCTCCCAGGCTGAAGCCCCCCCAGTCATCAGTTGCAGGAGCCTGCGAGCGGCACAGGGGTCTGGCATGTGCTGGGCCAGGGGGACCTGTCGTGACCCAGCTTTGTTCACAGCCCACTTCTCCTGCCAGCCGGACGCACCCACTGGTACATGGCCCCCAAAGCCACACAAAGGCCAAACCTTGGCTGCACTCTGGTGAAGGGATGCAGGAGCCGTGAAACACTCAACCTCTCCCAAGCCTGTCTCTCTGGAACCGATCTCCGCAGCGCAAACACACCTCCAGCCCCAGCAGGGCCAGCGCCGCCGCCACCAGCACCCACAGAAGATGGTTGCCGAAAACTCTCCCACCGCAGACAAGAAAGCGACACTGGTAGGGAAACGCTCCCACGAGGGATCGAGCCCCCGCAGAACAGAGCACGGCATGTGAATAAAGTTGATGTAAAAGCCAACTAATTCTTTTTCTGCTTCTCCACGCAACATTTTTTTTATTATTATTACTGCTACTACTGTTATTTTGGAAAGCGGAAGGAGGTGCTAACAGGGAGGCTGATGCAGCCAGCTGTGTGTCCATCAGCTTGGGATTCAGCGATTCCTGCTGAAGCCGTTCAACCACCGGCCAGGCCCAAAGCAAATCTGCCGCTCCTGGCCTCTGGCACGACACCGACAGCAATGGGGCGGGGGTCAAAGCAGAGAGATGAAAGAGGAACACACGCCTCTGCTTTTGTCAGAGCGGCCACCACCGGGCCCCAGTGTGACAGCGGCCATGACAAGTCCAGCCGATAGTGCCAGGCACACGGGGCCGCCCGCGCTGCCTTGGCCCGCCAAGCAGCACCTTGGCTCGGTCCTGCGGGAACAAAAGGCAGCAGCAGGGCGGGAGGGGGGGTCCGGAGGCTCTGCAGCAAAGGACCAGTGCTGCTGTGGCTGGCACGGTGCGCGGGATAGGGGCTGGAGCCAACTTCCTGCTGCCCTCTGCTCCCAAAATGACCACGTTTAAAAGAAAAGAGGAGGAAAAAAATATACAAATACAGCAAAGCAACTTCTGGGGCCAGATGCAGAGTTTCGCTCCCCTCTAATATGCCTTTTCTTTGCTTTTGTTCCAGTCGAAGGCAGCCTGCGGAGCAGGACCGGCCAGGAGGCAGCTCAGGCAGCTGCACAGGGGAAAGCCCTCGACCGGCGGCAGAGCAGAAGCCCGGCGAGCCCTGGGCCTGGCCACAGGGCTGGCGCTTCATGGTGGTGGGGAGCCCGGCACGATCCTGCTGTCGGGGGCCCGGGACGCCCCGCTCGCCCCCCTCCCAGCTGCTCTCCGGTCTGCGCTGCTGCGGCAGCCAAAAAGCCACGATCTGCCTTCACTCAGTGCCGGACCAGACAGTGCTCCCTAATGAGGGAGCATTACAATCAGCTTGTAATGCTGAATTTTTAATGCTGCCAAGGGCTCTGTTACATAATAAAGGGTGCAACGGGAGCAGAGGGAGGCCGGTGGGGCGGCCCGATCCCCCCGGCCACGCAGGTGGCGGCCCCGGCCCACTGGCCACCCCTCGCACCCCCTGACCCGCCGCTTACCGCCAGCGCCGTAGGATAGGGCGTGCACGACGCCCATCGGAGCTCCTGCCCTGCCGGGAGGGTTGCACAAACTTTCCTCAAGTGCATGGAGGGGTGATGCCAAAACGCTGGCTCCGCACTCTGCCGCGGCTCGGCCGGGAAATGATTTAAAAGCAAAGTTCACGAGCATGTTAACAGCATGCTCTCGTATGTCCCCGCACACACGGGCTGCGCTGCGCCGCTCAGTAATACCCTAAGACTGTAAATCTATAACCACTGCAATGATTTAGTGATTAAAAACATGATAACATATTGTGTAACTGCAAACCACAGAATCCCTGCCAACTCTCCTCCGAGATACAGGAACAAAAATACAGAAAATGCGTTGCTCGCAGCGGTCTTCCTAAACTCGATGGAAAGATTTTAATAATAATAATGCAAAAAACCCCAAAAAAAACAAACCCCAAAAACAAAAACCCAACCCAGACATCAGAAAAGGCTGGATATTAAGCAAGGTTAGAAAAAAAAAATATTTAAAAGACAGAATTTTAAATACGGATCTTGCTCTAACAAATTACAATCTAAACATGCCTCGCTTTTTTCTCTTTTTAAGTTTGTCGTAACTGGAATAACTGGTCTTGTGTGATGTCTTGCATATTCAAAGTGCTTTGTAATAGGATACGGAGACCAAACCTTATTTGCCTAAACTCAATGGGTTTTATTTTTTCCCCTCTCTCTCCCCCCCATTTCTTTTCCTTTTATTTTCCCTCCTCCCCCCCCCCTTCTCCTCTAACAGGGGGAGGGTGTTAGGGGAGGCAAAAGGAAGCGAGGGCTTTAAGCTGTAAGGAAAATACCTGAAAGGGGAAGCTGCAATCCGTAATACAGTGAGGAAAGCCAAATATTATACATATATTTTTAAAGGCAGCTATGGGAGTTTTGGCCTCTAAGCAGCCAACTTGACCCCATTCTCTCTATTCCCTTATTTCCTCCGTTGCAGGATTCCTGCACCTTCAGTCGTATTCGAACTCAATGTGACCCTAAGGAGGGAGTCACCGAGTCTCCAGAAAATTGCTCCATATTAAACAGGAGCAAGAAGAGGAGAAAGACAGACAGCCGGCGCAGAGGGGACACGGTTGCGTTAGAGTCCAGGACATATCGAGAGCAGCCCCAAGCACAGCGGGAGAGAAAACAGACCTTGCTCGGAACCAATTTTTGTTGGTTTAAAAAAAAAAAAAAAAGGGGGGGGGGGGGAGGAAGAACTGAATAATTTAAAAAAAAAAAAAAAGACAAAGACACAAACAAATGCAACCCAAATTATAAATAATTCACAGTCCGAACCCCGCGTGTGCGTGGCACCCACGCACGCCGTGCACAGCCAGGGCACATACACACACACACGCTGCCCGCGAAGGGTGCGCGCGGCAGCGGGAACCCGAGCGCGGCGGGTCCCGGCGGGGACCGACAGGACCCGCGTTTCACGTAGTGCGATAAGCGCCGGGCGATGCAGCCCCGAGTCATTAACCCCGGCCCCGAGCGGGCTCGGCCTGCGGTGCCGCCCGCCCCCGCCGCGCTCCCGCACCGAGCCGCCCGCGGGGAACAAGAATCGCCGTTACTGTGCGTGGCCAGGCCGTGCGGGCCGCGGGGTGCGGGGCTCCGCGGGGCCGGGCCCGCCGCCGCCGGGGCAGTTTTCGGCACTTTCTTCGCCCCTTTGTTTTCCAGCGCGTCCCCGGCGCGGAGCGGCCGCGGCCCGGCGGGGTCCCGGGGGCCGCGGGCTCCGCGCGAGGCCGGGCCCCCGCCGCCGGCCCCGCCGCGCACAAAGCGGCCGGGCGGGCGCCGCGCTCGCTGCGCGCCCCGCGGCCATGGCCGGCGGGCGGGGCGGGGGGGGGGGGTCCGCGGGCGCGTAGCGGCCCCCGCGGCGCCGGCACCTGCGCGTCCCCGGCGGCGGCGGCGGGGCTCCGGGACGGCGAGCGGCACAAAGTTTGCTGGGGGATCCGGGGCGGTGGGTGGGAGCGGGCGGGAGGGGGGGCCGGACCAGCCCCATGCAAAGCAGCCCGGGCGCCCCGAGCAGGAGGAGCCCGAGCGGGGGACAGGGCAGAAAAGTTGCCACTTACGCGGTCGCTGCTCCGGCGGCGGCGGCGCTTTTAATCCCGGGCGGCGGCGCGGGGGCTACAGATCCCATGCAGGCTGCGGCGGCTGCGGCGGCAGGAGCGCGGGGCTCCGCGGAGGGGCCCGGGGCAGCAGCAGCGGGAGCCGGGGGCAGCAGCCGGAGCCGAGCGGGAGCCGCCGCCGCCGCCGCCGCTGCCCAGCAGCAGCATCGTTGTCGGGGAGTTTGCAGCCCCCCGGAGAGAGGGGGCCGCGGGCGGCGGCAGCAGCAGCGGCGGCGGCGGCGGGTCGGGGCGGAGCGGCGGGCGCGGAGCGGAGCGGGCGGCGGGCGCGGAGCGGGCGGCGGGGCTGGCGGTCGCCGGAGCAGGAAGCGCCCGGACTCAGATCTGATGATTGGGAAGAAAAAAAACTCTTTGGATCTTTATTCTGCTAATTAGTTTCCTGCAAAAAATGGCTGATTAGTGCAGTGCGCATGTGCCTCATTACCCAGGCACGACGGGAAGGGCTAATTAGCCACCTTCTGGATCAATAAGATTCAGCCCAGGCGGCGGGGGAGGGAGCGAGCGCGCAGGAGCGGGCGGGGGGAGCGCGGCGGCGGCGGCGGCGCCGCACCGAAACTTGGGGCAAGCGGCCGGCCCCCAGCCCGCGGCGGGGGGGCCCGGCCCGGCCCCGCTCCGCGCCCCGCCGCGCTGCCCCGCGGAGCGCCCTGCCCGCGCAGCGCCGGGCAGGGCAGGGGGCGCGGGGCCGGCCGGCAGCTCCTCTCCGCTCCGCGGTGGCGGGACCTCCGCGGGGCCACCTGCCCCCGCGCCCCGGGCGGGGCCGCGCCGCCCCGCGCAGGGCAGAGCCGGGGCGGGCCGACCCCCGCCACCGCCGAAGTTTCCCCGGGAGCCGCCGGGAAAGTTGCGTCTGGCAGCGAGCGCAACTTTGCGCGCCGGCCCCGCCGCCGCCGCCCGCAGCATCCCCGCGGCGCGGCCCGGCCCCGTTCAAACTTGGCGGCCGCCGCTCCGAGCGGGCCGGCGGATCAATGCGGCTGCGGCCAGCCGCGCTGGGAGCCGGGCTACAGGTTTCACCAGCCATCGCTGGCAACAGCTTTGTCATTTTCTAAAAATAAGAAGCTAAAAGTTATTGTAGAAGAAGGGGCTTTTTTTGTCCCCCGCACAATGTGCCTTTTGTGAGTTTAATGCCATTCTGGGGCTCTCTATAGCCCCGGACAATGGGGAACTCCAGGAGGCGGCTGTGCCTCTGCCTTTTTTCTTTCTTGCTTTCTCTTTTCTCCCCCCTACCCCCCTCCTCTTTTTCCCCCTTTTTTCTTTTTCTTTTCTTTTTTTCTTTTTTTTTTTTTTTTTAGGAAAGGATACAACATTCCTCCAGTCCCACCAGAACCTCTGCTTTGATTAAATAAATATTTCTCTAGCCTAACGGTAACGTTTTTCATTTTCTGCTCGGGTCCATGTCCGATTATTATTTAAAATTTTTATTTCCAGGAGCTTCTCCCTCCCCATTCCAGCCCTAGTGAGAAATGTTGATGATCGCTGGGAACGTGGGATTTGAATTTCAGGAGGAGGTGAACCAGTAAGGAACCTCTGTCCAGGCTTCAGGAATATGGTTTTTTCATCCTTCTAAAAGAAGCTATTTTTATTACTATCAGAAATGCATCTAAATTAAATCATGTCTTGAAAATCTAAAGAAGCTTTTTTTTTTTTTTTTGCCTTTTTTTGCCTTTTTTTTTTTCCTTTTCTATTTTTTTTTTCTTTTCATAATAACCCAAATAATTATCTTCCCGGTTTGTTTCATAGCTCTGAACAAGGAATGCAGTTGCGGTCAGTTTTTCCATTTGGGAGAACCTTAATGTAGATGTATTTTATACGGCAAGGTAATAAACTGCATGTTTGTTAGTACCTATTATAATGAAATGTCTTGAGCTTTCCCTATTTCTTAACGTGGGGGTTGACATTTGGAATTTTGACAAGTCCCTTTAAGTGGGATGGGGGTGAAGGAAGAGGACGGGTGATTAGGAATTTGACTGTACTGTTGATGCATTGCTGGAAGTGTCTTGCGTTTGGGAGAAAGTCGCAGGTTTTAAGACTCAGGGTTCGAGAGGTGCCACGGTTCTGTGGATGTTGTACCTGCAGCCCTGGTGTGCCCGGTGACCCGGGCATGCTGTGCGTGAGTCCTGGTGGTTGGATTGACTCTAGAGGGGGACCAGTTTGCCTTTAAAAGCTGCCCTTAAAAATCAGTCCCTGCTTGATACATGTCTGTCTGGTTTTATGGAAGAATAATTGTTAATGTACTCACTTTCAAAAAACCCCAAACCTTAAAAAAAAAAAAGGAAACACAAAAAAAAACCCCCAAAAACAAAAAAAAAAAAAAAAAAAACCCCCAAACTACCACAAAAAACAAAAAAAAAAGCCAACCCAAAAAACCAACCAACCCCCAAACCAGGGAGCCCTGGAGGAATCAGAATTTTTCGGGCTGCTTGGTGCACTGCTTGGGAAGGTGCATATAATTTGTAGCTGTCGTTCTTGCTGAACGTGAACCAAACGTGGGTTGAGGAAGAAGTTGAGGCAAGAATAAAGTAACCCTTGCCTTTAGCACTTGGGATAACTCAGAAGTACCTCTTTTCCCCTGAGGCTGTGGATCTGGTGGCCCAGGGTGCGGATGCTGCCTGTGACCACACTTTTTGCAGAGCAAAGCAAAAGGAAATGTGTCGGGAAGTTGGGGAGCAAAGAAGTGACTGTGGATGCTCCAGAAATAGGCACCTCCACAGGGACGTGTGCGGGCGCGGGCTGGAGCCATGGATGTTGTCTCCGCGCTTGCATCGTGAATTCTAGCTGTGTGCCGCTGTCCTCTAATTTCCCATGACAACATATGGATCCCATAAAGGCAAACATGCCGAAGTGCATCTGTCTGGGTAGTTAACACAAACCAAACATCCCCTGCTCGGAGATCCCGCTGCTCCTCTGGCCGTGCTGCGCGGAGCCCTCCTGCGACAGCCCCCTCGGTGCTCCGTCTTCTCCGTCACGCTCCCGGGACGAGCCCGAGTGCCCCGAAAGGGAGGAGGGCAGCAGGCGCCAGGTCAGAGGAGCGGAGGGGTTAAGCGGGGAGAGGGGCGTGCGCCCTGCGCCCCCCCCCACCCTCCTGGGAGCTGGTCCTGCCCGAGCAGGCTCTGCCCTGGGGTCAAGTCCTAGGACATCTTCCCTCCCCTCCTGGCAAGGCAGCAGCTCAGGCTGGGAAGGGAAACAGCAGATGAGCAGAGGGCAGAGGTTTACCCCTCATCCTGGAGACAGACGTCTGGGGGCTGGGGAATGAGAGAGTTCCCAGTTTTCCAGGTTGCAAAAAGAGGTGATGAGGGGAGGCTGTGTGTGAAAAGAAGGGAAGGAACAAGTAACGGCTGCAGGACCAGCGGATAAACCACTACGCAAAGACTGAAATGCAGCCAAGGAATTAAGGGATAATTCATACAGAAATCGTTAGGTATGATTACATGTATGTGCATGTGTGTCTCCTCTAAAAAATTTACTTCCCGTAAGATTTCTTTGTTCTAGGCAAAAAGACAATCTGAATGCTAAAATATAAAAAGGGGCTTCCCTTACTTTGATTAGAAATTTTGATACAGCCTCATCTGCAATCGTGCGGATGCCTCTTGTTTCTATATGTGTATCTCTGCATACGCATAGATGGGATTTTGGGTTCAAATAGCTTTTAATGTGCTTAGTAGAAAGAAGCTCTTAGTATCAGATCTGCAGGGAAAATAAGACTGATTTTTCTCATAGGAAACTTGGTAAAGACACAGCTGAATTATTAGATTAACCTATTTTTTTGTCTCATGCCATATCTGATGTATTTGCGCAAAGAATTGTATCATTTCATTTCTATGTTATTTTGAACAGATGGAACAAATAGCGGTGCTTTAAAGGGACGTTATTATTTGTAGAAATATATACAAATTAAGAGGAACAACTTTGAAGCAAAATGTTTTTCCGAGGCAGCAAATATGGCTTTCTGTACAGGACTCTCCGCAAGAATAGTTGTTATCTTTAACATGTAAAATGGGGGTGAGCAGCTCCAGTTCCCTGGGTTCTGCAGGGAGATCAGGTCCTCCCCTGGAGACATGACCTGGCTGCCAGGGGCTCGGGAGGCAGGGGTGGGCCGCATTTGCATAAGGCTGTGGTGACAGCACTGGACTCGGGTGAATTTTTAGGGATCCCACAAGCGTATCCCGTTGCTCGCCGCCCAGCACAGGGGGACTGGGCCAAGGCTCTGCGGTGCCAGAGGCTGACGAGGCACAAAAGGCTGATGTATGGGGAGAGCTAAAAAAAAAGTTCCAGGCTATCTTTTAAAATTCAGGCTTTAAAAATTATTGTTGGGAGGGGGGAGGTCCAGCTTAGAAAAAGTCTCCATAATATCATCCACTTTCATAGCTCTGTGCTTCTTGGAAATGTGTCTGAAGAATCAGAACAAAGCATGGAAGGCTAGAGTCCTTGAAGGAGCTCCAAATGATAAAGTCTGCCATTCATTTTAAACACTGCGTGCATTGTGGAAACACGGGTCAATTTGAAGGCATTTGTCAGATTTCCAGTTCCCTCTGCTCCTTTGCAATGGAAATTTGCAATCAAATCCCTGTGCTGGAGTTAGGATGTCTGCCTTGATCAGTTTGTATGACTCTATGCCCAAAGCATTGGCCAGGTAAGCTAGCTTTTCCTTTGGAAAGTTTGTTTGTGTGGAGTTGAGCGGGAGAAGGGGGGAAGGTTGAGGGGAGTCGAGCTGGAGCAGATGTGTTTGTTCTGGGTTTGGAAGGGGGAAAGGGCAGGCAATCGACGGCGATGGATTGCACAGGGCTTGCTGAGCCGCAGAAGTGAGTTGATACCATTTAGAGACGCCCAGCAAGAAGCATGGAAAGGGATATTCCAGCAGCAGCACAGTCATTGTTGGGATGCAAAAATGCAGCACGGCTGGAGAGCCACACTGCTGAGCAATTTCAGCCAGATAGCAGGGATTTCTTCTGCAGTCATGTTTGCCTCAGTTACTGGGGGGGCTGCTGTCCGTATTCCTGAGACACGGGGATGCTGGAGGGAAGAGACTATTGCTCTAGAAGAAATGCTGTAGGATTTTGGGGGGGGGGGGAGGGGGGGGGGGTTTGGGCTGGGGGACATGTTCAAAGAAACATTTATTCTTTTGTCTCAAATATATTTCTGGGGTTTTACCTGATTATTAAAAGACATTGTGCTCTAGGCAGTGGGAGTGACAGGACCTCTGTGGGCTATTCCAGCTGTCCCCAAACCTGGCAAGGCTGCTGCAGCCAGGCTGAGTAAACACCCCTCAGTCAGACAGCAGGTTTGTAACATGCATTTGCTTGTTTTGCAGGCCATAACATGAGTGGATGTGTTTGCCATGGAAATAAACACTTGGAATACAGCTATATGTTTCTTGGCTTTTTGAGAGAAATGAAGAAAAAAGTCTTGGCATTTAATTAGAAGTCACTAACCTGATAAATATTGAACATCATTTCTTTGTGAGCGGCTCCATGTGCTCAGAGCACTCTATGGATGTATTCCACAATTGCACTTATTTAATGCCTCTATCACCTCATGCCTATTGTATTTATGTTGTCATCAATGTCAGATTTTAATTAAACAATTAAATCACTGTCACAGTAATTTCCCTAGAAAACTATTTTAAATGAAAAATCCCACAATAAATGTTTGGGAACCATCTTAGAGGAAAAAAGAGGGAAATAAGTTATAAAACAAAATTATAGTTCCCCCAGAATTAGGGAAAAAAACATATTTTCAGCATTGAGAAGAATTCTGGACTACAGGGCGGTTTCCACAGAATTCAGAGTGTGTCAGCAGGGAGACCAAGACACCTTGGCTTGTCTAGGGGCGAGTCTGAGTCTGTCAGGCGGAGCCGCTGCGCAGGGACCCCGGCCCAGGGCTGGCACTTCCTGTGCTCACCCCCCGCTGTGGGCCAGGAGCAGTGACAGCAATGCAACCCTCTCATCTCTGTGCAAGCCAGGTACCAAATGCTCCTTGGAAAATAGTCCATCAGCCTTCTTTCCCTCTGAATTATTTCAGAATTAAGCTGGAGATTTGCAGGAAAGTCTGCATTGAATTATTCACCAAGTTAAGCACCAGCACCAGCTGCACTTACTATATAGTAACCATGTCCTCCCTGTGTTGTAAGCAGTGAGAAATCGGATCTGACATAGCATCTTTGCTGCAGTTAATCAAACAGTTCATCGTTATCTCTTTGTAAATATCTGCTCTTATTCCTCTAAAACCTGTACTTCTTTGTACAGAAAAATCACAAACACAAGATGCAAAATTCATCAGACAAGATATCTGCAGGAATCACGCTCTCAGCCGCACGCCACGATATTACCTGTATTTAACATAAGCACATCTGACATTTGCGGCGACGTGAGCGGCGCATATTGAAATTGGGGGCCCAGGCTGTGATTGCAGCGCCACGTCCCCCGCAGCCATCCCCAGCACCAGCCCGGCCGCCAACAATGCTTTCATTTGTGCCCCGGGAGGGCTGTGCTGGGGTGAGTGCCAGGGAGCAGCAGGGGGGGCTGGGGGGCTTTGCTGTCCCCCCGGTTCCCCCAGCACCCAGCGTCAGGGGGTCACCCCCACCCCAGCACCCATCCTGCCACGGGAATCCTGGACAGTGTTTCTTAGGTCCATGCTGCATTGTTATTGGAATGCAGCTTTGCAGATTGGGTTATGGCTGGGCTGCGTGTGGTTTCTGTCAGCCCTGAAGTGTTTTACAGCTGGAGATGATTTGGGGGGGGAGGGGGCACATGCAGCCTGTCCACAGCCAGGTCTGATGTTCGTCTGCTGCTGTCTCTCTAATTTTTTTCTATGTGCCTCCAACAAAAGGTGAGGTTGGCACTGGAGCGGATGATGATGACAACAGCAACACCAGGCCCATCCCTTCCCGCTCCTCATTTGACTTTGGTTCTCCCAAAAGCAATTTGCCAGCAGATCCCTCTTCCTCCTGTGGCCACAGCAAACCGAGGTACCTGGTGTGCTGCGCCTGGGCTGGGCAGCCCGAGGCCTCCTGCCCCAGCCAGCTCCACTTGTGAGTTCAAGGCACAAAACCTTCAGCCTAAATTCAACCAGTAAACCCCAAAGCACTCACTCCGTCAGTCCAGAGCCGTGGAAGAGTCTCCACAGCCCCCTTGGCCAGGCAGACCCTCGCCCGGACCCATCCAGGGCCACCTGCACTGTGCCAAGATGCTCTCCCTTGGCAGAGCATATGCAACCAGAAACACACATTTTTATACGCAGGAAAGGGGAAAATGGATGAGGTTGCACAGAACCCTCCTCCAAGCAGGAGAGGCTGTGCTGGAGGAAAGTATTGCTCATAATGACACTTAAGCCCAGACACTTGAATGCTAAAGGTTAAACTTACATTCTTCAAGAAAGGGCTCCTTGCCAGCTTGAACTGTGTTGTGTGTTCACTATTGCCTCCTCCTCCTCTTCATCCACTGTCAATCCACTTTTGGTATGTGTTGAAATAACTGAGGTTTTGGGGTGGATTTTTTTCTTCCCCTAATGTCTGTTCTCTGTACCAGTTCTCGGCCCTATGTCTGTCACAGGGTTAAAAAAAAAATTAAAAATCAGTTTAATGCTCACACAAAAGTGAAGTGTTTTTTTTTTCTTAGCTGCAAACTACTGTAGCTTCAATCCATCAAAGATCAGCCTCAGCATATGTTCTGTCCTCCAGTGACACACAGTTCATAGAACACCATCCTCCACCTCTTGTCCTCAGCTGAATAACCAGAACATACATTCTGACAATCAGGCTAAAAATGGAATTAAAACACACATTGAAAGACTGATATATACAGTAACAATAGGGTGGCGAAATAATTTTAGGGACAATCCTCACCAGGGCTGGAGATGAAACTGGTGGCAATGCTTCCAAATGCTTAAGCCAAGGAAGAAAAAACAGGAAAATGCCCACCCAGGAGTAGCACTTCAAGATGAATTTCAGCATAATATGAAGAAACAGACATGCAGTTTGGATGCTGCATTTAGACCTTAATGATCAAAGAGCACCTTCTCCATATACTTTCATGCTTCTCCCCAGAGATATTTCCCATAAAAAAAGAATGGAAATAGTATTACATTGTGCATGCCTTCTAAAGCAGCCTCTTTACACAGCCTCATGCAGGCTTTTCGTGGAGAATCAGTCAGGTGAAAGCACAGAACACGGATCCCTACATCTCAGCAGCAGGTAGAGGAGACCCAGACAGGAAGGCTGGATCAAAGGCTTTGACGAGGAGCATGGAAAAGAGCCAGAGTGAGCTTCAGAAGTCAAATGCAATTTTTATTTGGGTTCAGAGATGATAAAAGGCCAGTGATGTTCATTTTCCTACTTCCTGCAGCAAGGGAACGGGGGGCTGCAGGGCTCCGCAGCTCGCTGCAGTGTATTTCTTGGCACAGCCCTAATTGTATCTCCTGGTCCCAGTGGAAGTTCACGCTTTTTAATATCTCTTATTGCTTCTGCAATTGCTGCCACCCGTCAGCAATCACAAACAGGAAGCCGTGAGTCAGCAGAGCCATAACCCGTGGGCCGACAGCGGCCAGAGGAGAGGGACGCTCCTGGAAAACACGGCAAAGGGCCGAGCCGGCCAGGCCCCGCAGGCCACGCTGCAGGAACGGTGCCCGGACAGGCCGGGGAGCTGAGCGGAGCCTCGGTTCCTAATTCAGCCCCTCAGCTTTCACCAAAACCTGGGATAAAGGCCCTGTCGCTCTGGGCCTGAGCGCCTGTGGAGAGGTTTCCCAAAGCTGGTCCCCAAAGCTCAGGGCAGTCATGGTAGGGCGAGAGCAGACAAGGACACTGGGTTCAGTTTCCTATCCGTGCTCCAAAAAACAGATTTTTTTATCCTGTTAGGGAGAGGCACAGCAGAGGAGGCAGCGGTCACCCCTCAGCTGGGATTTGTCAGCATGACCCCGTTTTCATACCAGCAGCACCCAGGGCTTGGCCACACCATGGCTCACGTAGCGCAGGGAAGCAGATGATCTATTCCCAGCCTGGTTTCGTCTGTTTTCTAACTGTATTTAGCAGCGAGTTTACTCCAGACTGAGCCTGCGTGAGTAAGTGTGTATGTAAGGGTTGAGGATTGGCTGCAGCAGGCAGAGGGTTTGCTGAAAGGCTTGTTAAGGAAGCACTACTGACCATGCAATCCAATTACATAATGCTTCAAAAAATAACCGTGCTGGGAGTTGGGTCTGGGCAGCGCATTTTGGCAGCAGAAAGAGGTATCAAATGTTCATCTTCCAAACCAAAGGCTGTCAGCGTATTTGTGCCACAATGTGACACTGCACCTCGGCCGTAAACTGCTCTAAAGAGGAAACTTGCTTCCAGGGGAAATGCCTGCTGTTCCCTTTCAAGGCAGTGCTGCACCCTGCAGACCGACGTTATTTGAGTCCTTGTAAAATTACCACTAATCTCTGCACTCAGGATGCCTCGTGTTTTATGGGCACTCGTATGACGGCAGCTTTGTTTTCTAGGGGGAAAGCAGAGTGCTGAGCAGGGAGAAGCAGGCACCTGGCCATCAGCAGTGGCTCTCTGGGGGTTTTCCTCACTCCCTACCTTCCAGTTCCTCTCTGCCACTCTGGACAGGACACACATACAGATGATGCACAGTATTCACTGGACAATGTCTGAAAAAAAATACCCTGTCCTGCCTGAGATTCAGATCCATGCCCATTCCCAGGCAGAGCCCGCATGGAGCTGTGCATCCCTTCTGCCGAGATGGATGCTGGCGGAGGGGACTGAAGGCTCCAACTCCACGATGGTTCCATCCACACGTTGTCCGGGATGACAGGGATTTAGAAACCCTGTCTCCAAACAGCACTGGTAGCTTTTATCGTAGTTACTAATTAAACTGCTGGGCTGCTCCGAAGGCGTCGCAGAGAAGGCACATTTCTGGTTAATGAGGCAACAGCAAACTAAGGCTATTCTTAGCCGCTGCGGAGCTGCCTGTACCTGAGCTGTGGGGCTCGGCTGCCGGGGATGCTGCGTGAGCCGCGCCGGTCACCAGCGCCCGGCTCTGGCCCCTGTCCCAGCCTGGGCAGCGGTGGGGTCCCTGGGCCGGATCGCATCCCCGGTCCCCCCCCGGGCGCTGCCCACGCCGGGAGCCCCCCCGGTGGCACGGGCGACCCCCGGCTCTGCCGCCGGGCCCGGGGCAGCGGCGCGGGCGCGAAGGGGTTACGGGCGGCTCGTCCGGCCCGGCCCAGCCCGCCGCCGCCTTCCCTGGCGGTTCCCGGCTGTTCGCGGCTGTTCCCGGCTGTTTACCTGGCAGCGCCGGCCGGAGGCCGCGCTGACATCACCGCCGCGCCCCCTCCTCCCTCCCTCTCTCCCTCCCTCCCGCCGCGGCCCCGCCGCCCGCCTTCACCCCGTGCCCACGGCGGGAGCGGCCCCCGGCCCCCCGGCTCAGCCCCGCGGCCGCTCCGCCCGCAGCCCCTGGCACCGGCCCCTCGCCCGTGGCCCTGGCACACGTGGTGCCCCGGCGCTGCCGCCTGCCCACCCACCTGGCTGCCACGTCGCAGCCGCGTGCTGGCCGGGGGCCACCATGCTGCCGCTCCTCGCCGCCGTCACCCTCTGCCCCCGGGCTGCGCCCGGCCCGCTCCGGCCCGGCCCGTCACATCGGCCTCTCCGGCAGGCCCGGGGGCCCGCGGACACCGTGGGCCACAGCCAGCGACGCAGGTGCTCACCCCGCCGGGGGTTGCTCGCTCCAGCAGCCCGCGGCGGAGCTGCTCTGTGGATGCTTTCTTGGTGCATTTGGGCAGGGAGCCAAAGTATGCAGCTTAAAGGAAATGTTTAATAAAGACACAGGAGCCTCAAACTGTTTATTTTTCCTTGCAGAAAGGTGGAGAGACGATGTCCCTGGAAACGCTGCCGGGCCAGGCGCAGGCCGGGGGCCGAGCCGGGGCTGACACTGCCTCTCGCCTCTCCCTCCCCTGACAGCCCCGGCCGCGGGGTCATAAACCGTGGGGGGAAAAGGCAACCTATTAGTAACTCTATTAAGTCTCCATTAGTTAGGTGTGAACTCATTACTCTAATATACCTGGAGGTGGGATCCCACTTGCAGGACATTAGCGCTGCAATAAGCACGTTTACCACCCGAGCTGGACCGAGTGAGGGAGAGGATGGAGCACAGGAGAGGACTTCTCGACACCTGGCGCAGCACCCGGTGCAGCAGCACCACCACGGAGAGCCCTTCCTGCCACGCCTGCCCTGGGGCAGTTGAACCTCTTCTACACAGGCTCTGTCCCTGTCCCGACGGTCGTGTGCCCTATGACCAGTCCCTAAAGCACCCCTTGAGACCCTCCCTTCGTGCAGTAGCGACAGGGCAGCCACTGAAACGCACTCTGCTCATCTGCTTCCCTGATGAGCGGCTGCACCGTGGGAAGCTGCTCTCCCACCCTGTTGTAGAGTCAGTCATTTGGGTTGAAAAACCCTCTAAGACCACTGAGCTCCCCCAACACTGCCAAGGACACCACTAGCCCATGTCCCCAAGTGCCATATCCACACAGCTTTTAAATCCCCTCCAAGAATGATGATTCCACCACTGGGCAGCCTGTGCAAGGGCTGGACAGCCCATTCAGTGAAGAAATTTTTCCTAATCACTAAATCATAGAATATCCTGATCTGGAAGAAACTTACAAGGAATATCGAGTGCAACTACAGGCCCTGCACAGGACAGACCCAAGAATCCCACCACATGCCTGAGAGCTTTGTCCAGCACTTTCTGAATGTCCAGTCTCAACCTCCCCTTTGCCTGGCCTGGCCTTTTCGATGTGCTGGCGCTTTGTGACAGGAGCTGTTCCGCTGTCTGCAGCTGTGCACCCTGTGAGGAACTCAGGTGAACTAAATAATGAGCTTATAGGAAATCAATTAATAATAGGATGCGGGAGCAGGGCTTAAAGGGGTTTGCTGAGTCAGCACAATGAAAAAGATGATTGTGTGTAGAAATCTGTAGATGTAGAACTTTTTCTCCACCTTTTCAGTCAGCTTTAGCATGCCAACATGAGCTGCCGGAGCCGCCACTGCCCTCTGCCAAAGCCCCTCACGGACGGATACCGTTTGCCCTGCAGAACACAAAGATTCTGCACCATCTCCTCCCCATCCTTACTCACACTTCAAGGCTGCACAAAAGCACAGTCCATGCAGAACTCTTCCCAAAACTAATTTTTAAGCCCATTTGTTCCTAAATAGCACAAAACTGTACACAATCCCTGAAAAAAAGTTGTCCAAGAGCACACAAGTAGGATTTAAAAAATTATTTCAGGAGGAAGCATGATCTTGTTTCTAAGATCCTTGGCCAAAAAGAGTATAAAATTAATGGTATTAAGTGCCTAAAAATACTCTTGAGGATCTGGGAGTTGGAACAAGGGCTCGGATTCTATTCCCAGCTCTGCCACAGACTCACTGTCTGCAATGAAGGACCAGACGGGACACAGGGTATGCTGGAAGTGCCCAGAAATGCACTTCAGAGCTCACTTCCCCCACTTTTTGCTGTATTTTCCCAGCCTGTACAATGGGTACAATACCGACTCCGACAGACCAGAGCACATGAGATGGGATGTTGGTGGAATTCCTCCTGGTGCGTTTCCAGAGTACCATGAAACCATGTCCTTTCATGGTGCCCCACTGATCAAGCTCACCTGCCCTTGTCTTCCTTCCCTGTTTCTCTGGAATTAACTCTTACAATTCAAAACATCAGCAGGTACAAACAATTATGATTAAAAAAGAAACTAATTGCTAGAAAAGTGCTCTCCTCCCTCCCAGCAAACACAGCACCTCCTTGCACTGGCCTCCTGGTCAGTGGCAATTTGTCTACTGTAAGGATGTTCAAGTCCAATGTCCTGCAAAATTCAGTATTAAATGTGACTCTTTATTGCCCTGAACAGGAGAGATAGGCATCCCTAAAATGAAATACTTGTTTTTAGCCTGGGAAAATCCTGAAATATTTGCCTTTTAATATGTTATATCTCGGAAAACTGTTTCATCATGTAAAAATGATTTTATGAGTCCCTGTTTTACTGTTACCCTGTTAACTAAGGTAACTGCTTCTATATGGAATCCCATACAAAAATGGATTAAAAGAATTGTGAAAGTTTCTAAAATTTGAACAAGTTACCAGTGGCAGGATGCCCAATGACAAAAGAACAGTCCATCAGCAAAGCCTGAGCTGAACTCACTGGTGGCTCCTCTAATTACAAAAAAGGAACATCCCAACGCTACTGTGACAGAATCTCAAATCCCTGTAATGCCCTGTGTGTCTTAGCTATGAAACCACTTTTGGCATAGTAATTTAAACTTCTAAATAGAAGATTCAAAATAACACATTTCAGTCATAAATGGTAAAGTTTACGCCCTAGAGTTGCTTTTACACCAGCATAAGGCACTGAGATGGGACAGAATCCTGCAGATTGGGTCCTGTACGAATCCCAGGTTTTGTCATCAGTAAAAGTATTCCAAGAGAAATGAAAACCCAGGCAGTGAAAACCTCTGCTCACCCCACAAAAGGGAGAAAAAGAGACTGACATTTCCATAGGTGATTCTGTCTGAAGAAATCAAGTATTTAAATGACTTCTATTTACACAGGAATTTGAGAAATAATGCTAATTTGCAGAATTGGCATCTGGGGTATGAGTATACGTACCTTGGGAGAGCACTTACGGAGCCTTAGTGAAGCTAAGTAATAAACGCTTTGTCTTCACCACACTATTTATGGGTTGCTTGGGGGCATCCTGCTCTCCTCCTGCCCCTACCTGGGCATAAAATTATTGCCTAACTAGGTTTTAATCAGAGCAACAGTAAATCTGAATGACCACACATGCACAGCCATTCCTCCTGCCTGATCTCCAGCATTAATTATAAAGTGAGACTGTTTACACAGTACATACCACTTTCCTGACTTCTTTCTTGTTTATGTCTAAACCTTTATGGACATAAAACTTTGGAATTTGCTTTTGGAATAAAACTGCAATTTAAGTGGCAATAACTGTGTTGGAAAACAACTCAGCTATTGCTCCCCTGGTGCCGCGGTCACGGCAGGTTTGCACTGGAACCTCTCCCATTGGAGCGTGTTGGTTCAGGTCATCTCCTTGCTGTCCCAGCTGGATGGCTCCTTAAAAACTGCAGCTTGAGATGGCTCAGAGCAAACACTCGAGCTTTCCCTCCCGAGTCCTTGCCTTCATTTCCCCCCCATCTGGCTTCCCTGTGCGCGTCCCCACACACCCCGGTCCAGGGTTTGTGGTGCTCCCCCAGTGCCAGGCTGGGGGTCAGGTCCTCACCCCTCCCAGTGTACTGACCTGGCAGCCTTTTTGCTCCTCCAAACAGAACCTTGTCCCATGCCCTAAGACACCCCTCACTCAGATTTCCCCTGAAAGGGAAATTTTTCCTGTACAGTAAGTCATTACAAACACAAGAGACATCCATCGGATGTCATACACAACTGAGGGTACCAACAGTAAAGTTACTCATGCTCTACAAGCACTAAATTATTCCTCGTCACACTGTCCTGGCTGCTCATTTTGTCAGGCTGTCACACAATAAATGAATATGTTGGCTGTTTGGGGCTGAGAACTCTTCCATTTGTTCAGTAAAACAGATACTGTACACCCCGGGCACCATATAAAAATAATAAATTACCATAGCACACAGGCAAAGTATTACTTGTCTCTCTCCTCGCCTTTACTTTATCCCCTCCATCCTCTGCCTTTCCTCTGATCAATTCATCTTCCATTTACTTTCTATTTCTGTCTGTAGGTTTCACTCTAATACATACTGCTCCGACAACTACAACCATGCCACCTGCTCCAGAAGTACAAGTACAAAGGCTCCACTGATGTGGAGAAGAGGAAATCAACAAAAGCTCAAGAGGAGGAGAAGAAATAATGTATATACTGCATAGTGCAAGAATATTAGGAAAAAGGAATCGAGCCTCTACCTGGTGCTGTCTCTTACACTGACTTGGATGCCTCCTGACTCCTGCCAGACTCTCTTTACTCTTCACATCCAACACAGAAATGTGGAGACTTGGTAGCCAGAGGAACTGAATGGCCTTCTCTGTGTAGGCAGGTTGGGAAGTGTTTGACCCAATCTCCCTTGTAGGTTAAAATGTCTTTTAATTCTGGTGGGTTGTGTCAAGATGGGAATGAATAAATTCTCTCTTCATTTTAGTGTCCGGCTCATGGAAGCTGCACAGGCTGGATGTTAAGTCTGTCCAAATTCCGTTCCTCTTTGGCAAGGTTATCCTACCTACAAAAATAAGAATTAAAATTAAGGTTTTGTTTGGCTTCTTACAAGTTCAGGTCTTGCCCCACATCTTCCAGAACACAGTTCCAACCCAAGTTTTAGCACACAGGCTCCCCAAGAGCACCCTCAAAGTCATGGGGAGTAATCAAATTATTTCAATACTTAGTGCATCATGTTTCCAAAGCATCACATAATCTTAACTAATAAAAAAACCAACAGAATTTACTGTTTGTTCTTTTAAAAAAATAAATAAGCAAAGAAGCAAAATTTAAATATTTATTGAAAAGCTAAATATTGTAGCCTTGTGCAGTTATTGGCAGGAGATGCTGTGCAAATAAAACCACGGCAGGCTGTTGCTTCCCACATCCCCGAGCGCTGGCCCACGGCCACCGCTGTCCCCGCAGCTCCCGGCAGCGCTGCCAGGCCCCGGCGCTGCCGCTCCGGACAGTCCCTAGGAAAGGGCTCTACTTCAGGCACACCTGGCGCTCAGGTACGTCTTGGGCCCACACCTGTCTGCCCTCTCCTCTCCTGGGGAGGTCTGGGGTGTAACCAGGACACAGCTGTCCTGAGCAGTTACAGCAGTGAAATGTCCTGGCAGGTGACTGTCCCAAAGGCTGGGGACAGCCAGGGTGTTCCGGCAGCTCCGGGTGTGCCAGTGGCCCTGGGCCCTGCTGAGGACTGCAGAGCTCCGCAGGTGAGTTGGGCTGGCCGGGAGGGGAATTCTGCTGCTTCTGGCATCTTATTCCCACCCCTCCTATCCCACGTGGCTGTGCATTAGTGATGGGCACTGCTGGCAGATGGCAAAGTTCGAGCTGGGCTAATTAAACATACCAAGCTAATAACCTTCCATTTTGGGACTGGTATAATTCATAATTTAATGTATTGCTGCTGAGACATTAACCTTTCAATGACTGGCACGGTGCCCACAGCAGCCTGAGTGCTGACCATCTTTCAGGAAAATGAGTATTATTGTTGAAACAGGTATAAATCATTCATGGCTTCAGCTTTTGTGTCAAGCTGCACATGAAAATAAGTAGTAGGCTGGGTAATTTATTTACCTTTTGGTGGTTATTCATATGATTTCATGATCATTTTCTCTGATTCATAAACACTGGCCAATTGCCATTCTGTTCTCATTTTACCTTTTCAGTATTGCAGTGGTTATTCTGATTTCCATCTTTAACAAGTTCAAGACTGGTGCCGAGTTGCTTGGTCCAGGCACAAACACAATCTCATTTCAAGGAGGAAAAACTTATTTTAAGCTAATTTCCCAGTATTCAGTGTAATTATTAAAGCTACCAACTTGTTACAATTTTGCATTTTGCTAAAAGAAGTGTTTCTTTGGTGTATAAACACACAGATTAAAACACTTTTCGAAGTTCTCCTTCAGAGGCAGCTGGAAGGAAGCTCACACGTTACTAAAGAGTTTAGTAAAGATCATGTCTTATCTCTTCCAATCAAATGGTGAATGAAGATGGCCAATGCTCCATCAAAAGGGGAAACTATCTCTGTCTTCGAAGGCACATTAAAAGATGAGTCTAAAAAAAATCCTAAGTGGATGCTGAAGAAGTAATCCCTTTGCAAAATTGCTATTTTTGAAGAAAGGAGTTAACTTAGAAATCAGCGAGAAGCTGTTTGTGAATATGCCTGTCACATTTAGTGCTTAGGATAACGCCAAGACCAGGATATTTTGGAGGTGTAAGAGAAGAAGGTGCAGTATCAGCATCGCTGGTTTTAAGCTTCTCCTCAGGACTTTATATGGTCACTCTCAGGACTGTATGAATAGTGCCAGAAGATAAAGCATTTGAACCTATTCATGGGGACAGCACTCAGACCCCCTTGGAACAGGAATTAATTGAGAGGTTGAGGTTCCTCTGGTTTCTTCATACTGGAAACATATGTTAGCCCCAAGAACATCTATTTTTTCCATTGGTAATGGTGCAGGAGATAACCCCTCACTCCTACAGGTGATAACCTGCCTCTGTTAATCCATATCTGTGTCACCTGTGGCCCAGGGCCGATCTGGTACACCCTCATTTTGGGGTCTGAGATGTGTCATTGAACCAGATGCACCTGGATCAAAGCCTGGCAGCTCCTTTCTTCAGGGACTCTACAGTGTCCCTGCATTTCACTCCCTCTGCTGGCTCCAGTTATACATCAAATGAAGGTTTTGAGACCTGAAATTTCTTTAAGGCTGGGACATCTAAAATTCACCTGGATCTTCAGGCTCCAGGGCCTGCCCTGCTGTGCTGTCCTTACGGGCAGCTGGCAGGGATGCAGCCCTTCCTCCTCCCAGCCACAGCATCCCGGGCTTGGGGCAGGACCGTGGCATTGCCAGCACTCCCCGCTGGAAGTCTGAGTGGGAAGTGTGTGGCCCCATTCCACATTCAGCACTCCCACCCCTGAAAGAGGGCAGGACCTCACCTCACCAGGCTGCACCTGTTGGGTGCACCTACAGGTGACTCCAAGTCACTGCCCCGTGCCACGCTGAGCCTCACACCTGCTCCCACTGCCTGCTGGCTTGGCGTAACTTCCCGAGGGAACTAGAGCATGGCCTTCAAACATTCGGCACCTCAGGAAGAAAAATCAGGAAAGTAACACCCCTCCTGAGTTTGAAGGACCAGGGTTATCCCAGCTGTGGATGTGTGCTGGTGCTGTCACAGCTGCATGGGAAGTCAAGTGCCCCCCAGCTTTGGCAGGCTGGCAGAGCATGAGCCCTCTTGGCCAACATTCCCCGACTCAGCCGTGCTACGCAGATGGGCTCTTATGCAATTTTTGTTTTCCATTAGCCACGTGACTTTCTATGGCAAGGATTACTCAATGTGCAGTTCCTGTCTGAAGTGGCCCATCCAAAGTATTCAAAACAAGTTCTGAGCAAACCTGCATCTCAAGGGTTGGTGTTGCCTTCGGGCAGATATTGTTATTTCATAAGTGGGAAAACTGGGGTAATTTTTTTTCTTTAAGGGGGGGCAGATGCTGCACATGTACAAGCACTGAACACCCTTGGTGTTTGTCTAAAGCTGGGAAGAAGCATTGAAAACACCTAGGTGTGATAGAGGGGCTGCATATTTGGGCATGAATCCCCCTATACCATTATGCTTTTTGCTACACACACATTTACTTGCCACAGAAATGGATCTTGTACCTCATTATTCAAATACTTGTCTGCAGTTATTCCGTATTTCAGGTTTTTGGTATTTCCCCCTTGTTCACATGCCAGGTGGCAAACCCCAAATTGGAGCAGAAGTCACTTCCTGCACTCTGGTTATAAGACAGTTAAAGTTCAGATTTCTAATTGCTCTCTCGAGGCCTTATTACTTGTTGATTAGGGTCTTTTGGGAACTGCATCAAACCTATAATAATAAACACTCATTTCACTGGAAGTTTGTAGCTGCCATGGCAGCCCTGCAGCCCTTCCGTAATGGCACACACACAAACCAACCAGGAAAGGCCTCTCTAACATTTTCAGAGGCTTTCCAGGCTGGACAGATCTGATCCATGGGCATCTACCTGCCAGATTGGAGCTGGGGCTGCATCTCTGGCAGAGGCACCTTTGTCTGCGTGTGCCCCTCTGCCCTCTCCCAGCCCACAGCCCAGCGCTGGGAGTGGCGTCTGGGCAGGAGCCCGGCGGGGGAGCACATCTGTGCAGGGACAGCTGCTAGGGCTCCTTCAAAATGCTGACTAGTTCCCTAAATGCTGGAAGATTTGGGGACAGCAGCAAGTAAGGAGAAGTAGGACTGCCGGCACACTGCTAGTGGCCAGTCAATGTTCATAGTCCATTACCTCCTGTTCTCTTATGGCACCTGACCAGAACAGATGGCCTGAAGGTGCCATCCTGAAACCCAGGTGCTTTATGCTTCAGCAAAAGCCTCTGCTGTGTGAGGGTGCTGCTGGAGGAGGACACTGAGCGTTTGCTATCTGAGCAGTTTCTCTGCGGTACCCTTGGCACAATAAACCTCCTCCCACAGGTACCCCTGGCCCGACCAGCCCCATGGAATCTGTGGACTGATGCCCAGTTGCCAGCCCAGGTTAGGGATGCTGGATTCTGCTGGAGCACATGGGGACACGGCCCCCAGATCCCCAGCTGGGACAGAAGAGGGTCCCCCAGTGAGGAGCAGTGGCAGGACGGTTGCAGATGCCTGGTGCACAGCTGCTCACTCCAGCTCTGGGTCTCATCAACGCACATGTTCCTAATTGCAAAACCACTGAGTTCTCCTAACTTCAGCAGTCCAAGGTGTCATTCCCAGGCTAGGTGCTTTGGAAGTGCTTGTATGACATCGTTTTTACAGGCTGGATGTCAGAAGCGATGGGATGGGGAGCACAGTGGGGTCATGGATTGTCTCAGACAGGAGAGAAGTTGTTGCAAGTCTGCTCTTGGTGAGTCTCCAGAGAAGGGCACTGGGTCTCCCTGGAACCCCCCAGAATGAATGAGCCTGAAGTAAAAGTAGGTGTTTATCTCAAGTTGCTGCCTCAAATAGCCGGGTACCTGTTGGAAGGGGCAGATCGATGCAAGCCAAGGCAGCCATGCATGAGCTGTTACACAGTGGTTAGTATTGATCAGAGCTAACGGCTGCCGATAGGAATGCGGAGTGGACTGACAGGCCGAGAAGAGGGAAGGAGGAAACAGCCTTCGCTGGTGGCAGACGTACAGAGGAAAGCCGATAAAAAGTCAATTCCACTTAACTGAATGGCTGCTAACTAAATATTTTTGGGGCCAGAGCCTTCCCAGATAGCAGCTGGAATGTCTCTGCTCCAGAACTGAGACATCAAGTGAGTGTGGCATCGACGGCTGAGATAAGAGATGCTGTGATGGCCGGAGGAGCAGGAGAACCTGATGAGCCAGCCCTGCCTGCCTGCCCTGCATGGCCCACACGCCATGGGAGAACAGAGAAATGCAGGACTGCTTTTCCCAGGCCCAATACTAAGATTGTGGACAATGTTTCAGGCCAACTTTTAGTGGACTGGATCAGTGCTTGAGGCACCGAATATAAAGTAATTCTCCACCAGTTTGATTAATAGTGTCATAGTCATAGCTTCAGTTCAGGTTCAACCTTTTTAACGTTTTATTATTTTACAGTGTAATAAATCAGGGCAGCAGGAAAAGACAGATGCAGGAATGTCCCTGTCTCCCGTCTGCTCATGCAGACAATGGGTCATGGGATAACGGCTTCCAGGGCTGAGGCAGCTGATAGAAAACCTCCTAGAGAGGAGTCTGTAACAGAGCCAGCGGTGCTCTGAGGAAGGAAGAGGCAGCTGGAAGCCGGTCAGCATGTCCTGGGGAGCTGGAGCATTGACCAAGGAAGGGGCAGGCCGGGGCTTCCAGGGGGCTAACTGGGATGAGATGTCTCCTTGCTGACTGCAAGAGGAAAGGCAGATGTGCCACAGCACCAACCGTCCCAGGGCGAAGTGGGATGCTGCCCTTTCTCACGGAGCAAACGAGCCCCTTCCTGCCCTTCCAGCACCAGCAGTGACCAAACTGAGCTCACACCACACTGATCCTTACTGGGCTTGCTGGTGCAGGCATGGACACAGCTCAAGGACTGTCACGGAAGGCTACAGCTTAGGGAAAGGAAAGCTGAGCTGTGTAGGGCCAGTGCAGGCTGCAGAGAGGAGAAAGCAGAAGCTCTGCAGCTCGGTTGGTGGACAACAATATAGATGATACAGATGAAAGAAAGAACGGAGATGTTTTTATGAGATCAAAAGAATAAGAGAAGTACCCGTAGAGGTTCATCTCTGATGGAGCTGATGGAGAGACTGTGGGAACATGAACCTAAAACATGCAGGGAAAGGGCTGGAGGTGGTGAACAAGCTTCACTTGTTAGGAAGGAGGGATGGAGGAAGAACAAGGGATCTGAAGAGAGAAAAAAGACAAATCAAATACTAAGAAAACTCCTAAGGGGCATTTTTTATGGACTGAAATGTGTGTGTAGCAGCAAAAAGAAGTGGCTGTGGCAATCAAAGGAAGCAATGACAGAGCCTTGGAAAAGAGGTTTTGTCATTAGAATGGAGAGTGGAAAATGATCCAATCATTCAGAAATTGTGAAGGGTAAGGGAAAAACTGGGTCACAGTAAGAAAAACTTCATGGAAAGGTAACAAAAATCTAATAAATGTACTTTGTTTCTCATATCACCTGTTTTGTTCAATGCAAACCTCGGGACAGCACATAGAGATGCAAATAAATTCATGTGTAACGTGGTGAGAACAAGTGAGACTAATGCTTGAAATTTCTGCCCCGTATTTATAGGCTGCTGCTTCTATTGCAGAGCAAAGCAAGTTGTATATGGAACAAACATTGCACTGTTTTCCATCTTCCTTTAACAGGAGTTAATTTTACTTTTAAATTTTTATCAGTTTCATACAGGGGTCTGGCAGTCCCAAGGCAAAGGCACCACAACTTACAGGTTATTTGTCATTACAACTTCAGGACCATTAAAAGAGATGTAAGCTACAACCCAGGGACCAGATGACTAAAATATTGTCAGCAGCTGGACTCGACACACAGTTATTTTTATTTGCACATGCTGATATTCAGGTGTTTATAAAACAAGGTCCTCACTGCTGTCAGTGCCTGCCTGACACTGATGCCCGGGTTTGTTGTCACGTAGGTGTTGCAGGCTGGACCACCCGGGCCATTGACATGGACAGTCACACTGACACCCACAAATCCTACAACTGTTATGTACATGCTTTTAAAGATAATGCTTTGAAGCCTTGTATTTACTTCTAGACTAATTTAAATAAAGGTTAACTGTGAGATTTAAGCCACTTTCTGACAGTGAACCTTCAACTACACAGTGAAGGCATTGGCAGAGCTAGAAAACTCCTTCAGCCCGTGTGTACCATTGCTGGACAGTCAGTGGGAGGATTAAGGGAAGAAATCAGTTCAATATTCCACTATCCTTGCTGCTAAATTCTGTGCAATTCCAAACTAGACTGAAATCCAGCCTGTTTTACTCTGTTCCTACCAGGCTACCTCTCTGCACTCCGTTATATTGGAATGTTTTAAAGCTGACATGGTACAGGAAGAACTAATGAAATCTATTAGACTTTCAGTACAAAAGAGGAGAGATTTCTAAGAAATACTGCACAAAAAAGTGCAGATTAAAAAAATGGAAGCAGCAGAGAACAGCAACTATGTGCCACAAAAAGATAAACACAAAAAGCTCAGCTCTCTCTTATAAGACACCCACAGTCTCCATCTGTCATCCCAACCCTTCCTCTCCCAACTGTTCTTAAATTAAATGAATGCTTCTAATGGGCAATTTTCTCATGAAAGTGTATGAGAATTCATCCAAAGACAAATTAAAACAATGCTCTGGAATTAAGCAATTCACCCCTCTCACAGGTTGCCGGGCTTCAATGGTTGCATTTACAGTAGAAAAAAAAACAGTAAAACACCCAAATAAAGAACAACTGGCAAAAGAGCAAACCTTGCATTGACCATAGCCAATGCAAACACAGGTCGCTCTCTGCAATCATTCTCACAGTCCTACAGCTGAGACTAAAGGTTATTTTCCTCTGTATAAGAGACTCCTGTACACATCAGATTTACTGGTTCTGTCCTTTGTGGGCCCTGCAGTCCAAACACCTCCCAAGAGATCAGCAATGTTAAAGCTATATATTATGTTTTTCTTCATGTAAATAAACCTAACTTGGGCTACTGTGTCTAAAGTGGCTTTAAAATGTATTTTTCTACTCACCATGTACCATTTTAGTTGCTTTTAGCATCCTACCCAGCATCCCATCCATGCTGGACATGAATAACATGCTCAGATTTTCCATTCTCACTTTGGTTTCCGGTCACTTGAATTTTGAGGTTACTGCTTAGTAACAGAATTCTTCTGTGTTTTGGGTGAATGCACTTAATTTGTGTCACTTGAAGCCTAGATGGACAGATTAGCAAAATTGCAATGAAACGTTTCTATTAAACTCAGCTCTGAAGGAGGACCCTTGAAAAGGAAACAGATGTTAAATTCAGACCCCATCAGATGCCAGTGCCTCCTTCATAACAGGTCTCGGCTGCCTCTGTATTTCACTATTTGCTCTTTGCATTCACCCCAGGCAGTCTGATACCAAACGGTTTGGGTATTTTAGTTTTCTTAGCTAATAGTCCCACTAAATTTAGATCTAGCAGCAGAAAGGAACTAAAAGGAGACGAGCCACCCCTGCGGCCCCGAAGAAGTTCCCGGCGCCAGAACAGGCTGAGGCTGGAAGCAGCTGGGATGGGGCACACGTGGTTGGGCACTGCTCCTCCATGGCTGTGGGATCCACGGCCGACAGTGTAAGCAGGTCCCGGGCCAGGGCCATGCTCACGAGTGTCCATGCTGCCGTGACAGGGACACTGGAATGCTGGCTGGCCAAACCAGGGGCTCCGTCATCAGCCCCCTCTGGTCTGGACTGTTCTGCCACTGCAGGTGCTTCATTCGTCTCTCTGGGTCTCGGCCCCAGATCGCAGTGCACGCACTGCCAGTCCCCTTGGATTTCCTTCTCTGTTTGCTTTCATCTTCTGTGCTCCCTCCCTGCTCTCTTGCTGTCTTTGCATGATTCCTGCCCTCACCCTCTTCATTACCAAAGTCACTGGGACTGTTGGAGCTCGCAGCGGAAGGTAACTGACCCTCCCCAGACCCCCTGCTCTCTGTGATTCCTGCATGTGCTCTTTCACAGTTTCTCTTACTGAAGTCCCTCACTGTTGTACTTAACCACTGTGAGTGACAGAAATCCAATGCTGACCACTTCATTATGTACCGACCTTGTCCCCTGGCCTCCTGCCCCTCCATCTCTCTTGGGCAGTTTGCCCTGTGTCATGAGTCCTTGTTAAAGGTCAGGACCCCAAACCATCAGCACTGGTCGTGTTGTTTTACTGTATCACCAGAGAAATCAGGGCTGTCGGATCTCATTAGAGCCCTATTTACGGGTGGAACGCCGCTTCTGGCGTGTGATGAGCCACTACCATTGAAACGCAATCTTCCCCAGATCAAACCAGCAGCACACAGGGATTATATTCCAGCAGTCAATCTCTCATAATCGCTCCCACCCTTATTGGCATGGCTACTACAGTCCCTGCATGAGAAAGGAAATCCTCTTAAACAAATACTCTCCGCAGGAGTAAGACTCTGCTTCCCGATGAAGGGGCGCAGGCCGTGGCCACAGGGAGGGCAGGACAGGCGGCCACGCAGACTCGCCTGGAGCAGCCAGGTCAGCAACCCCCGTGCGCTGCCTGGCTCTTCCTGCGGCAGCAAACCAGAGACACGTCCGACTTGATGCCACGCCAGTGATGGAGAAGCGTGAACGGATCCTCTCAACGTGCCCCCGAGAGGAGCTGGGAACTGCCACCCTGCGTGGGAGCGGGGAAGTGATGCCGCTTCCTGCGTGTGACATCCCAAATCGGCGGCAGCACTGGAAGGTTAATTATTCACAGCCTTAGAAAAACTTCTTTAAATTGTGACTCTTATCAGCTTCTTCTCTGACATGAGTATTAAAACACAGAGACCCTTTCCCTCTCGAATTACGCCACAGTTTTCAGTCACAGTCATGACAAAGCGCTAAGGGATTTCCAGAGCATGTTGCCAGGTGGGTCAGGTGGTAAATAACATCATATGCTCCACATGTGAACTGAGCTTTTAAAAGAAAGTTTCAGTGTGGCTGTTTCAGCGCGGCTGTGTGCCAAATTGGTAATTTCCCCAGTGCATAATGCAGAAAATGATGCAAACCCATTACATGAATTCTGAAGACAAAGAGAAATCTCAGCTGCCTAAATGACAACAAATCAAAAAGTAAACACAGAGGCTAAAAAGAACCATAGGAGTAACCCTGAGAACCAAATCCCATCTAGGACGAACCCCTGTACAACATGTCACGACAGAGAAGGCAGCACGTTAAACTCACAAAGTACAGATATTTCACTCAAATGAGAGATTTATAACAGTTGCCTTTTGGGCCACATGAGCTCCAAGTTGTGCACTACATGGTGACACCCCATGATTTTTCTAAAAGCATTTATAGTATTTCAGCATTCCTTGCCTGAAAGATTCCACCTTATCAGACGATGATGTTCCTCCTCCTCAGGATGGTTGGAGAAGTCGAGCTGATGTGCACAGGGAGGTGCTGCTAAACCCAGCAGCCCAAGGATGGAAAGGGAGCGATTGTGTGAGGAAAGAGGGCCTAATGAAACCATAAGGGCAACCAAGCCTGAAGGAAAGGTTTGGACGAGTTTTTATACCACTTTCTTGGGGGTTTTGTTATTAAATTTAATGCCTAGAAAGAGGATAAAGTTAGATGTTGTACAGTGAGAGGATTATCTTAGTATGGCAGTCTGGGAAAGGCACGGCTCACATGCAGTCCACAGCAGAATTTTGAAAAATCCTTCTTCAAAAAAAGTATAAAAAGAGGAAAAACTATGAAATCCTCAACTATATGGAAAAAAGAGAAGATCTTAGCAAGTCTAACAGACAGCCCTAAAACCAAAGCATGTAGACTCGATATAACTTATTAGAGTGGCAGGAGAAGGCAATATCTGCACGGGAACAGCGAAGTTGTACGAGAAGAGGATTTACCAGGAGCTCAAAAACCTGAGAATATGGTCCACATTAAAGGGAACTTGACACCTGCTTTGCCCAGTTCTGAGCCAGACAGGTGCAGCTGCATTTTTAAGAAAGTGTGTAAAAGAGGACTCTGACATACACGAGAGGTGCGATAGGGAAGAGCCTCAACCAAAACCAGAGACATTTTACCCCAGATTCTCAGGTAACCGGGAGTGTGTTGCAGTGGGGATCCTGCAACATGCATATATCAAACCAGGAGTCCCGTGGAAAGGAAATATATACGGACAGACAGATTCTTGATAGCTGTTTCAGAGAGATGTTAAAAGATACCTTCCACAGGAGTGAGAGGATAAGGTTACCACACGTGCTAAAAAGCCAGATCTGCTTTCTTCTAGGTCACTAATTCTGATATTTTTGCATCCATTTGGGTCAGCAGGGTCATAAAATATGACCTTTCCATTTTGCAAAGTTTCTTCTAAATCATTCTCTAAGAGCTCCTTTAATGTGTTCTTACCCAGAGCAGTGGGGCTGGCTCAGCTGGGCTCCTTTTCCATTCCATGCACAGTTACAGACATTTGCTGCAAGGCCCTGTGATGTTCAGTTGGGGACGAAGAGCTAAATCAGGCTAAAGTGTATTTTAATTTAATACAATTTTTGCTAATACTGAAAATAGACATACATCTGACATTGTTTAACATTTCAGAATTTGCTTAATTAGCAGTTCCCTATGAGACCAAGTCACTCTTGGAGAGGTGAGTGGTTCCCTGGGGGGCTCCAGAAGGGGTCTCTGCCCCAGAGCAGCCCAATGTGGGCAGTTCCCAAAGCTCCTTCTCTGTATGGCTGCACTGAATTTGCTGCTTGGCTTCAGCACTGGAACTATCTGTCAATTCCAAAGCAGAAACAGAGTTTGAAAGGCAAACATGAGCTGTGATCAATATCCTAACAAATCCAATGGAAGCCCCAGCTCCCAAAGGGTTAATCCAGAGAAGAAAAGGCATCCGCATGTTTAGTGAGCTAATGTGTTTATTGACTGGGAGGCCTTTAAGTCTTCAACAAGGAAAAGCTCTGATAAGTGACTGGAAGTTCGAGTCAGACAACCCAGTTTGGGTGGAACTTGGGTGAAACAGGGTTACCTTTTCCAGCTGATTGGCTTTTCAGACTTCTGGGGGGTCATCCCTGGGGTGTGCCTTGGCAGGGGGTCTGCACCTGCCCGGAGTGAAGCCCACCGTGGAACAGGGATGTTCCCACAACAGGGAGTGTCCAGGCTGGCTGGTGTGGACACAACATAAGCACCTTGTCCCAGAGAAAAATGATGGGCCAGCGTCCCTCCAGCGTCTCGCAGCGCTGTTCAGCATGTTTGAGTCCAGACCTGGAGCGTGTTGTAATCCTCCGCCAAAATCCTGCACCCAGCTCCCAGATGGACACTCCTGATTTCCACAGGGGCATCCCAAAATGTGCAACAACTCCCTGCTGAGAGCAGGACTCTGCTCAGTGCCTCCACATCCCAGCCTGGAGCTGACTCCTTGCTTCCACATGGGCGCATCCAGCGCTGGGCATGGGGAGAGCTGCCCACCCATCAGCCTGGTGGACAGCCCTGCCCAGTCCTGTGCTGGGAACTGCACTGGTGCACCTTAACCCCTTGTGTCCACCCACCGGCCGGTCATTGTCAGGGTCAGTGCTGGGGTCAGGGGTCGGTGTCTGCCTGCTAACAGAGTGTGAGCCAACACTGTCCTCACATTGCTGGAGGGAAGAGACAATGCCCCCCTCTTGCTGCCAGCCATTGCCCGGGGCCGGGGATATTGGCTCTATTGGAAAACTGACAGCCCAGGAGGTGATGGAAGTGTCTGATAGCAGCTGGAGAGCTGGCTCGAGGACACCAAGCAGCTGGGCTTCCCCTGGGATGAATCCCCCAGGATGAATCCCCAGGTCTGCAGGCTCAGCCCCCTGTGCCAGCCAGGTGCTGTTGCCTGGGTCCAGCTCTGGGCTGCCCTTCCCAGCCTGAGCAGAACCTCCTGGTGACCCCACAATAGCCTCACCTCCCCACACCCAAAAGCCCTGGACGAGCACCCGTCATCTGACCAAGGGCAAAGAAATCCTGGGTTACCAGTGGTGCCTTCTGCCATGGAACTGTTGGAAATTACTTTAAAACCCAAGAGAAATTACAAAGCCAGGAAGAGAGAGACGTTACCAGGATTTGGGATAACAGAAACACCGGAATTTTGGTAAATGTACAGGTTTTGATCTGTCCCAGGCCATAGCATGCACCTAGTTCAAGACATGACTGCAAGGAAGAGTCAGGAGATTTTTTGGCCCTTTCAGTGCCAAACCCCTCTGGTTCAGGTACCGTGGCAGTGACTACAAAGGTGTAATCAGGGGATATTCCTTATGGATTTCTGTTGTATTGGAAAAATATTGTAACCAAACCATATACATTCCATTTCCGCATTAGTTAAGCGATTATAAGAAGATAAATTAAATTAATGATCCATCTAGCCAATGTCCTGTCATCAACAGGGACCAGTAACAGTCCTGCAGGCTGGAGCATGGAATCAGTGAGGAGGCAGTACTGCTATCACCAACTTCAGATTAAAGGACTTTCTGACCTACAAGGATGTCCCACTTTTCAGCAGTCCTCAGTGGATTTTTCTCCGAGGAAGCTGTTCAGTTGTTCCTGCACACAGAGATCATCAAGAGATGCCAGTGTCCCAAGCGTCTACTCAGGAAACAAATAAATACCCTGGAATATTGTTCCCTCTAAATCTGGCAATCTGGTTGAGAATATCTGTGAAGAGGTGGGTGAGGAGCAGCACCACCACGGCTTCGGAGAGGAGAACAGGCAAAATGTATCCTGGCACCACTCCCAGTGAAGGGCCTGAATTAGAACCTTAGGGTGGGTGCTGCCCACCACGCGACACAGATCCCGCAGGAATATTCTCCTCCTGTGGAATCCCAGCCTGGGGACAGGGTGGAGACACAGTCTTGAGCAGTGAGATTGGCGGGTAGAGAGACTGAGCATGAGGAGTGAGCCGAGGTTTGAGCCTCGGTAGCTCAGGATCCAGAATCTTCGTGGGTCGGGATGTTTGATTCACCGGGCCATCAAAAGCAGCCACGGTCGCTCCTGCTCTCAGGCTTCTCCTCACCTTGATTTGCATATTCAAGAATCGCCGATGTCTGGCTGTCAGAGATGGTGACAGTTGGGGGGGTTTTTTAGCTTTATCAAGGGGGATTATTTTTAACCCAAATTATTTTGCATTGTAAATGTTTAAATCCACATCAAATCCAGATTAATGCATAAAACAGTCCAAGAGGGTATTTACTGGGGGGAAAAAATAACAATAAACCAAATTATTATGGCTAGCTTCTATCTGAAGTGTTTTTAAAAGGGGAAAGTCTGCAATTTTGGCTAAAATATCACTTCAAGGAGAAGATTGAAATAAACCTCTCTGCAAAACGGCATAAGTTTACATACAAACTGGAACCCTTGGTACTTTTTCACAACATGACTGGAATTAATAATGCAGATAAATCCTAAATAAATCAGGATTAGTGTTAACTACGTCTTGAGGTTTAATACGCTGTACGAAAATGAAAGGGGGCCGGCGGGGGAGGAAGGAGCTTTGCCTTAAAGCTCCGCGGAGCAGAGCCCGGAGGAGGCCGGGAGCCCCCGACCCGCCGAGCTGGGCAATCAAAGCGTCTCTAATCGCCGCGCTCCGGGATGTGTTCAAAGGATCCGGGCTGGCCACGGGCTGCCTGAGGTCACCAGGGAAATGCAGTCGTGGGCCAGGGGGAGGGGTGTCTCGGATTTTTGGACAGCCCGGCTGTTTGGATCTGGTTTCAGGAGGTCAGCCGGATTGCAGTATTTTACCGTCTTATCAGCAAAAAGATTAAATTTCCCGTCGTGGTTAAAGAGCTCAGCTCCACTCTGAAGGAAAATATAAATAAAACTGCCAACACAATCGCCCGAGAAAAACCTGTGGCAGCGCGTCGGGCTGGGGAGCGGCTTCCCCGAGGCCAGGGCGGCCCCAGCGGTGTCCCCGCTGCTCCCCCGGCTACTGCCCAGCCAGCACGGACGGCCTCGTCCTGTCCTCTCCTCCTCCCCGAGCCACGGCTGATGAACCCCTCGCTCTCTGGTACAAAAGTAGAGGGTTAAAATTTTTACTTTTTTTTTTTTTTTTCCCCCCAAAACTCCAGAGGAGTAGAAAAATGCTTCTTGTGTTCATTTTGTTACCTGGGAGTTCACTGTCTCTGTTCTGGTTCTGTCCATGCACCCCTGTGTAAGAACACCAGCTCAGGGCTGCCCTGCCTCTCCCAGGTGTGGGACTGGGCTGGAAACTCTCAGAAATTTGCGGCATTCTAAGAAATCTCATCTCCCATCTGTTTCCTGTTCCTCTTTCAGCACTTCCCCAGTGCTCACACCAGCTCTGGGGCTCAGACAAGTTGAGGGCCAGGTTCTCACCCGCCTTGTGCCACAGCTCATCACCAACACCTGTGCCAACGGCGATAAATCCATCACAACAATCCCACGGACACGTGCCATTTCTGCCGTCTTGGGTCTCTTTGCCCAAGAGACCTTTGGGTCTCTGTATGTGTATGTCACAAGCCTGAACACAATCTCACCTCTTTGCCTAAAGCAGCCAGTTTGCTAAACTTTAATGATAACCTGTTGTTTTTATGTGGAATATTTACCTATGATTAAACATTGACCAGTAAGCAAACAGAGGAGGTTTTCAATAATGTTTCAATATTTAAGAGCTGGAAATTACCCTGGTTTATATCACAAAAAGCAAAGTGCCAGCAGTCAGTAGTGCTGGTGCTGATGTTAGTTGATGCGGTTCTGAAAGAACACCTCCTGTAAGAGTGAGTCTGCGTCTCTGGTCTCTACAAGAACAGCCCTGTAGTCTGTGTCCTAAGTGACAGACCTGAAATGATCCAGGTGACACCTCCTGGCAGATCCCTCTGCACGAGTCAGCACATTCACCTCAGTGCCATTGGAAATTTCAAAAAAAGTTAAAGAAAATAAACCCTGAGTCTGTCTTTTCTTTAGGAGAACTTCAGCCTAGGTCTGAGGAGATGAACATGAGATGCACAAGTGTAAGAAGTCCTGAGATACCTCTGATTGCTCCAGCTCTCACAGAGATGACACTGACATTACACAGGAAATCAGAGCACAGTGCCCACCCACGGGTTCTCCTCTCCCAGGAACAGCCACAGTGAGCACAAGCTGCCCACAAACTCCGGGTGTCACCTTCAGGTCGGTTCAGATGAACCAAACCTCAAGGATGCTGTCCAGCAGCTGCAGCACCTGTGTGGCCCCAAGACAGGACAAGCCCTGGGCCAGGCTCACGGGGGCTCAGGCTGCTCATCAGTGGGGCATGCGGTACCAACTGTGTAATGCTGAGACCCTCCAGTTCCACACTGCACCAACCCATCCACGCAGCCAAAATCCCTTCTTTGGGCTGACATCGACATTTCAGCGAACACCCGCAGGCACGGGGCTGTGTTGGAGCAACAAACCAACTCCCTCCTTGCCCAGTTCCAACAAAATACGTGTTGAAGAGGTGGGACCTGGGGCAGGGCTCTGGCACTGCTGGCTCTGACCCAGGCACATGGGTCCAGCCCCTGCCCTTGGAGCTGCCGTGTCCAGCCTGGTGACCAGCTCTGGGTTCAGCTGCTACCAGCAAATCCTCCACAGAGGCTCAGGAACCTTTCTCCACCCTGCCTTTGCCAGCTGCAGAGAAGTGTTTCTGGAGGTTTAACCAGGATTCTCAATGTAGATGTCCAGAAACCATTGGGTATTCATAGAGCAGAGGAGCTGATTTTATACTGTGATGTTTAAATGTTTGGGCTTTGCTTTCAGACATTTCCAGTAGAAGAAAAAGGGGAAAAAAAGCCCCAAAGGGAGAGGGTGGAAGGTCACTGAGAAATGGATGTGACTTGCACCACGTCCACTGCCATAATGGGGCCATGAAGCATCGGCCCCTCTTCCTACTGAGCAAGCTCTGAGCGGATTAAATGCACAAACAGCCAAAACTGGTTATATTCCTTAAAAAACCCACATAGTGCTATTCCCATGTGTTGGGAAAGAGTAAATCTCCCAACCCTAAAGACACCTGTGTGGAACAGAACAAATAACCTGAAAACTCCCTGTGAAAACCAGCCAAGCTCTGATGATACATTTGGTGCCCCAAAAGCTGCAAATTTCTCTTCACAAGGAAGTTTATACATCTCTTCTAAAAGAGGATGTGAAAGCAGCTATAAAAAACAGGAATCAAAGTACAACAAATTAAACAAGGAAACATCTGTGATGATCAGTATGAGCTAAAGCTGATGGGTGTGAACAACTTACAAGAAGAGCCAGCTGTGTCAAGCACTACCCACAGAACCCTCACAAACAATAAACCTGGGAGTTCTGAAGTTCACCTTTGATACCATAAATTCAAATAATTGATTATTATGTGCAATAATTAACCGTTACTAAACAGAGACAGGAAAAATGTCAATAACTGCGGAGTAAAACATTCCTGGTGCACATTTGTAATCAAAGTGGTTGATGTAAATAGATAATCAAGGTCATGTAACAGTAAAGGTGTAGGTTAAATAGCATCTGTTAAATATAAAGATTTTTAAATCATGAACTCTGAACACTTGTATCTAATAATTTTAAAAGAATCATTTGGAAACTCTTCAAAGGCTTCTGGCTAATCCTTGATATGTCTTTGAGAAATGGGAATGTCTGTGCAAGGCTTGGGAAGGATTTTGGTTGCAGGTCTTTTTAAAGCACACAGGATTGACCTGAGTGTGCAACAGAAGGTAACACTGGCCACATGCCAGCAAAGAGATGAAGGATGGAGACACACTTCATGTTGATGGTATTGCACTGGAAGTAATTATTGGTTTTAATTTTCTCAGCAACTTTCATGGTGGACTGTTAGATCACCAAATCTCACTTATGGCAGTCTTGTAAACATATGACAAGCCCCAATTTCCCAAAGGAAAAGAGCTATGAGAAAAGCTTCCAGGCTTCCATTCAGAACTGGAAAACCAAAGACTTCATGGGATGCTCTTTGCCCATGATACGGGAAGTAAGTGGAGGTCTGACAGAAAATGTCCAGGAAGGCCAGGCAGAGAGGAATGACCCACTCGGATCTTACAGAAACGCTTGTCCATTACCTCGGGGCTCGGCCCATTAGAAAATGGTAATATCCTTAACACCTGAATAAGATACTTTCATTTGTAGGGAATCATAGGGCTTGTTCAAACAAACAAGAACAGCACCGGGATTGAACACTGCAAGGTGGAGAAGGTGAACCTGTGGAGAAGGACGTCACTGGATAGCACCCAGTCTTCAACTGTAAATGTTAAGTGACATAGATTCCTTCATCTCCCTAAAGAACTTGTCCTAACAGTTCACGAGTTTCATTGGATAAAACCTAAATTAAGTTTCTCTGTTTTTTCAATGCAAAGGACATTTTCCAGACCACCAACTCTTGCTGTAGCTCTTCCCTGAACTCTGCAGTTTTCTTTTCCAGATTCACTCACCAAAACCAAACCACTGGAGCCCTGCCAGGAGCCTTGCAAGGGGCTCATCCACTTGGTGATGCCCATTTGGTGCATGGCCAAGAACTTCGTTATCTCTCAGAAGTGGAGGACTGCAGTGCTCCCCTGCAGGTGTCCAGCATCCACCTGGGTCCTTGCCTAAGGCACAGCAGTCTGAGCCACGAGGTAACACAAAATGCCTGAACGTCAGGTCCCTTTGCAGCATTTAATGCTGGACACACAAAATCGTGAATAACTTTGGTCTGCTGACCAAAACATCAGTTTCTAAACAAAGAGGTACAAGATGTTACATCAGACGGCAGAGTTCAGGAACTGAAATGACAGCAAAGCTGCTGAAATACAGAGAATTGGGAAAAGAAATAAATATTCAATAAATTCATTTACAAATAACAATTGACTCTACAGCCACCTTTCATAGGAGAGGAGGGACGTGCAAAGGAACATGGAAAGTTTGTTTTCCTCGAGCATTTACAATGCAATATTTAATTTGAAATTATCATTTCCGGTGCACACTGATTATCTTCCTTATCGCCTTACCCCCATGATTTTTCTATCATCAGTTTTATTTTGCCTTAAACTAGATGGTTTTATTTATGGAATAAATGTCAAGTTTTCTCATGAGCTTAGTGGCAAGCACCATGACAACCATGTCCTGGTTTAGATGCTATTGACATTGAAGTAGGATGTAGTAGTAGTAATCATAATAATAATGATGATGTCAAGGCCTTCAAGTGAGGCCTCTATCATTGCAAACCATAACTTGCAAGTGCACACCAATGTTACACCACTGCAAAGCACAGTGTTCTTTTTGGGGTTGGACAATTAAAACCAATCATGTGGTCAGTCTCAGGAAAAACTTCACTGACATATCACAAACAATCTACTATTATCCAGTATATCCCTAACATATCTCTGTATGCAGACATGCATATATCCTTGTATTTCATAGGGAGTGCATGGAGAAAGCCAGGGCAATGCTCGGTGTTCCCTTCCTCCTAAAATGGTTAAACCAACACTGATGTTTTTGGTACTGGCTGATTAATCTGAGCAATTTTAATAAAAGAAACACCACCAAATACAATAAAGAATCCTTTCCCTCTGCCTCACATCATGTGGCTGCATCCTCCATATGGCCAGAAAGAAAAGCCATCTCCCATTTGCCCACCAAACCACATATTTAATCCATGTGCTTATGTCAAACTTAATTACAGCACATTTGGCATAAAATAACAATCCACATCCTTGGAGAGGGGAACTTAAGTAGTTAATATGTGTGATTGAATGAAAGTGCTTTGCTGAATGTTTATGAGAAACCCAAGACAGCCAAATGTGGTAATATTTTAACCATTTAAACACCAGCCCTCCCGCCCTGCACTGGAGCCCTGGGTGCCCCTACAGCACCTGCCAAGCCACCCCGTGCCAGAAGTGCCCTGAACACACACCTGGCCAAGCCTCATCCAGCAAACTCACGAGCCCCTAATAACCCACGTGTTGCTCTGAGAGACATTTTTCCTGCAAATTTTCCTGCCCTTTTCTCTCATTATGTGCCTTAAAAAGATCTCGGTGCTTCTTTCTTATTTTCATGCCAGTTTGTAGAACTCACAGGTCTCCAAAATGCAAATTTCCTCTCTCTGTATCCTTGGAACCTCTAAAGAAGCAGCCCTGAAACCTGACAAGTGGTTCTGGATTTATGCTCAGTCAGAGATTTACTGGGGAGATAAGGACAGAATAAAGAAGGACAGAATGCAGAGGTGCTTCAGGTCCCACAGGGGAATCAGTTGTCGTGGCTGTCCAGGAAAGTTGGCTTTGAGATCACTCCAAGACAGAGACAGAGAACTCCTGGCTCTTAGACTGTGTGACACCCTAGAGCCTTGGGAATGCTGCTCATGGGGACCTGTAGGGCACAGGACAAGGTGCCTGCTGGCCCCAGCTGGCTCCCTGGCCCCTGACGCTGGGAGATGGAGCCCACTGAGACTCGGAGCATGCTCCAGGAGCACCAGGCAGGTTGGAGGGGAGCAGAGGGACTGCCTGGGAAACAGGGGATGCACAGCAATGGCATAAGGGGATGGAGGCAGGTCCTGGTGGGATGTGCAGTCAGCGGTGACACATGAACAAATCTTCAATGAAATCAGTCAAAATGTGGTACAGGGGCCCAGGGAGGCTGCTGAGGTTTCAATGCCCGACTGGAGAGGGCCCTCAGCAGCTTGATTTCTGTTGGCCTTGCTTTCAGCAGGGGTTTGGACAAGGTGACCTCCAAAGGTCCCTTCTCACTCAAATTACACCCCAACAACCAGGAAGGACAGAAATCGGGGGTCACCGCAGTCAGCACCCGAGATCACAGAGCACGAATAAAGTTCCCGTGTGAGAAGCGGTGTCTGTGGATAGAGCAGGGGAAGAATGAAAAGTGTTCAGCAGTGACCTTGCTACAAGGAGTGGGAACAAAGAGGAAACAGCTGAATGTGGCGCGGGGGTGACGAGCCCTGGTAATGGCCTGCTCCTGCTCCCAGACAATGCGCATGGAAAATCTCCCATTAACTTCGGTGACACGGCACCAGGCTCTAAAAGAGCAGGCACTAAAGTGGATGACAGTGTCAGAAAAGAGAGGAGGAAAGAAGGAAGAATTTAAGTTTCACTTTCATCATGCTGAGGATGAGTTCACTGCTGAAATTCTGCAGTTCCCTCTTTCGAAAATGAACATAAATATTTTGCACCAAACACAGAGGAGTGGCTGGAGTTAACTGACTCGGCATCTTTAAAACGATGGCATGGCTTTCTTCTTGCCAGAGATTAATTCTTGATGATTTACCAGTGTGAGTCCTTCACCCTGCCCTGGACATAAAACCAGTGGTAAGAGCCTAAAAACCACCACACTGGGTGCAAAATCCTATGGAACGCCTGCTGTACACTGATGTAACTGAGTGCGACACCCTGGCTTTTACATCACCATCACTACCCTGCTTCTGCTAGCACAAAATAAAGTTAGTTTGCACACTGACTGAGAATATTTATATATAAAAGATACATATACAGAGGACAAACAGGTGATGGAGCCTTTGATAAGTAAATGTATATAATACAACCATATATTACCGTGTCTAGAAAAAAGCACATGTTGAAGAAATTGCAGTTTCTAAAAACCTGTGCTTTTAGCCAGGGTGGCCAAAACTGCCCAGACTAACACAAAAATTGTATTTTTTTGTATGGGAAAGGTTATGAGAAGGAAACAGTGAGATTCGTCAAACACCTTTGGGGCAGGGCTGGTCTGCAGCCTGGAGTTGCTGCTCACTGCTGCCACTTGTTCTGCTTGCTGTGGCATTTTGGGTGGTTTGTGCCTCATGAAGAAGTAGTGGCCTTTTGTTTGGATCCAGGGGACACAGTCCCTCACGCCAACACAAAGCAAATATCCATGTGTTGGGATGCGACAGTGCCCGCGCCCCCCGAAGCGAGGGCAGCCCTCACCCCCAGCGCCGTCCCACGCTCCCGAACCAGCAGTGCTCCGAGGCGTGGGATACAGGCACAACCCAAACTCACTCCCAGGTGTGGTCCCCATCCCACAGAAGCCAGTGGCTGCCCCGGGCCCCTGCAGAACGTGTGTTCTGTCCGTATCCACTGCCATTATTGACTGCAGACAGCAAACGAACCGTCCCGGCAGCACCCAGCCCCGGTCAGTCCTGTCCCGGCGTCTGCCAAGCACGGTGCCCTCTGCCCCTGGGGCTGGACTGAGTTCCCCTTCCCACGTCTGCTTGACAGCCCTGTCTGCTCGGAGGGACCCAGGATTCCAGGCAGAGCTTTCCCATGCCATCGTCCCTCAGAATAGCTCTGCTCTCCGTATTTTTAGCAAGGCTCAAATGGGCCAATATGTTTGATTTTCCACTGTTTCCACCCAGCTCGAGTCCTGTCCATGGCAGCCTCCCTGTGTTTCTATCGGCGTGTCTGGCCGGTGGTGCAGGGCCGGGGACAGGGGCGGAGGAGCTGGGAGATGGTAGCTCGGGCAGCAAGAGCTGCTTTGCATACTTGGAGTTGTACAAAGCTGAATTTCTGAGAGAGAGAGAAAGACGGAGAAAGGGGTTTCTGTAAGTAGCGGAGACAATGAGAACAAGGCAGGCACTATGCCAAGCACGGGAGGACTGCCAAAACACATATCATTAGCTTGGGCCAGCTATAAGCAAGGAAATGAGAAACATATGTTGGAGAGCAAGGTTAGGAGCGAGGGACTATGGGTCAGTGACAGTCGTCCGAAAACTTTTCCCTTGTTCTTGAGCTGTGGCCCGCTGGTGTCAGATGTCACTCTGACAGCCTTCATTTCTCATGACGGCCAGGCTTATTTTGGCCTGCTTGTTTTTTGTTGTGGTTTTTTTTTTTTTTCCCCTCCCCTAATGGGAGTTATTGAGAGGAAGAAGAGAACAGACAAGAAAGACTTTGCCATTTTTTTTTTCCCACAGTTATGGGAAAATAACCTTGTTTTCTGTGATGTTCTCTGAAATCCTCACCCTTTATAAAATAACGGTGTCTCAGGACTAGGATTCTGCCTAGCCCTGGTGAAAAGAAAAGGGTGGGTAGTGTATTCTTAAGCAGTTCTTGATGTTCTTTCTTAAATATAATTAGATGCACCTCATTACCTCAAACTAAAAGCCTTTTGTACTTCTTCAGGGCTGTGCTTCCTGAAAGCCAAAGCATGCCACGGCTTGCAGCACCCACTCTTATTTTATCACATTAAGTGTATTTTTAACATTTTTACCCTTTATCCAGGCTGTTTGCAGATTATTTCATTTTTCCACACAGGCTACACCCAGATGATACACTCCTCACTGACATTTAAGGAAGAGTTTGAAGTTCCCGCTCCCTGTCCCAGCACCATTATGTCTGTTTTCCCTGTGATGGAGCTGACACTAGAGAGTGTCTCAAAGAGCATTGCTGCTTCCCTCCCTAGGCTGAAATATTCCCAGATAGAGAAGATCCTAATAGGAATCTTAGACACCATCCCAAAGAGACTTCTGTTTGACTCCTGTTCCAGCAGACTGACCCCGATGGGCCCCTCTGCTCCACCAGCACCATGCTGGGGCTGAGCATCTTGTAAAACCTCAGGTGGCCTCGGCTTGGAAATGTACAGGAGGTTCATTTGCTTTGGGGCTTGGAATTGTGTACGGAGTGGAAAGAAAGGCAAGGATGCAAGGAGAAATTCATCCACCAAAAGCCGAATGCCATTCCTCATGGATGACCCTTGCCCTGATGAAAGATGCAGGATCACCGGTGGACACGATGGGGTTGGGCCCCTGCTGCACAATAGTGTCTTTTATGCCTAAAAGTTTGCAAGAAATAATTTAATTCTAATGTCTTTAATTGCTTTCCATGCACTAAAGCCTGCTCTGAGAGCCAGGCAGTCCTGGCAAAGTTGCTGGGGGAAGCTGGAGTACCATGTTTGGAGGGAAGTAGGTGAGGTCCAAGATGAGGTTTGAAAGGAAAAGGGAGATGAAGCAAAGGCCGCCCAGGGACTCACTGCAGGCAGAGACCAAGGTCGGACGAGCAGTGGTGAGGCCAGGCTCAGGCTGGGGATGGCACTGAACTCTTGCTCCAGCCAGGATTGCGGGGTGACAGACCTGTCATTTCCAAGCACTTTAACTCCCCAACTTTGAGGAAGAGTTGGCACAGCACACAGCCACCAACACTTGTTTCCTCTCAGGTAATAAGTTAAAATTCTTGGAAATAATATTTCTCCCTCCCTGTTTCTGGAGCCTGGGCTGGGCAGCAACAACAGCAACAATCCTTACAGCCTCCCTGCCCGTCTCTGCTCTGAAACACACCTGCAGCAGAATGCTGAAGAATTTGCTGTATTAACATACTCTGTAAATTCAATATCTTTAATTTTTAATATGCTATTAAAAAGACTTGCTGGAAAATTTATATTTTTTTAATAGCTAAAGGGAGGAAGCCATGCTGGCTGTCAGCTTTCAAACACCTCTGCTTTTCACACGAGTGCTCCTGAGGCGCTGGCTACCGGCTCCTGGGTACAAGGATGGTGAAAATGCCTTTTGTCCCATGGCTGCAGAGATGCAGTCCCTTGTGCATGGGAACTCACTGACCTGTCACCCCACTTGCCCAAAGGGCCACCAAGAGCCAGAGGGTGACCCTGGCTGGGAAACCCAGACAGGAATCAGCCAGGGAAGGGAGGCACAAATCCAGAGAACTGTCTGTCTTCACGTGCCCAAATTACAGTGATGTCATTGCAAGACAATACCTCAAAAAAGATACAGCTTGATTAAAATTATAGACTCCAGGTAGAAAACACCTGAGCAGAACCAGGAATGTGGACTAAGGAGACCAAGAGAAAGGGTGCGGCATTAATTACAGCTAATTTCTGGTTTTACTCTGCTTTGAGAAAGGGTTACACAGAATCCCAGCAGCCTCAGGAAGTATAGATGGATGCACAAGGACTTTCATGTTTCTTTGGACTGGTCCACAGAGCTGGAACCATCCAAAGAAGATCTTTTCTTTTCACTTGCATTTTGTTATTTTCATTTTACAGTCACATGCAGTTACTTCTGTAATTAATATTGGGAGGTGTGGTAATATTTAATGTATCTTATGAGTATTTTTATCTATTTAATTAGCTTCCCCCAGGCAGACTTGAGGTGACAGTAAAGATGTTTTACTCGGTGCTTGCCATCAGCAGAAAAAGTTTCTTACTATTGCCCATCTCAGACAACACAGAGAGATACAGGAGGGGGTTTCTGTTAAGTCTGTTTGCACTGACCAGAAACTCGAGTGGACAACTCCTTGAGCAACTCGATCTATTTGTAATTGCCTTGAGCAGGGGCCTGGCCCAGATGATCCCCAGAGGGCTCTTCCAGCCTAAATTATTCTATGATTCCCTGGTTTTTATTTTCTGCCTTTATACCACATGTTCCCTTAGCAGATCAGACCGAATCTGAAATGGCTCTGTGAGAGCACGTGCTCGGGTGATGTTCAACACACACGGACACGTGTGAATCACTACGGAGCTGGGGCTGCATGTGTGCACTCAGTGCCTACCTTGATGGCATTTTTTGGACCACACACTGAACCCAGTGTGAATAATACACTAAGGTTTTTTTCTCCAAATTTATAATCAGGGCATGGAAACTTGAAAAAACCCAAATTACTCCTAGCACAGTGATCTTTTATTTAATTTGTGTTCAGGGGTCTTCACACTTCAAAAATATTTTTACCTAAACACTTTGTTTCCCCTCTGTTCTAAGCCTGAGAATTTGGACCAAGCTGGTAACTCCAGGACCGTATGGATACTTTTGAAAGTGGAAACTATTTTCGTGCATATAAGTAATTCTGTGGGAGTGAATGTATTTGCAGCTTCCAGGCCAGGCAGGATGACCTTTCCAGAACTTGTAAAATCCAATCAAATAAAAATAGATTCAGACTTCCTTAAAATGAAACTGCTTGAAAAAGAAGCCCATGGGCTGAAACACTGGAAGAAACAGAATGTGCACTCGCAAATATACTTAAAAATGAAATTTTAAACTTAGAATGACAGTATTTGTACCTCTGCCCCTCTCTGTTTCTTCACTCCCTGCCATTTCTATCTCATTCTTATCAGAGCTCTGTCAGCCCCTAAACTGACATTTTCCCATCCTGATCATTCCCAGGATAGAGGAGACGGAATTTTTTTTCACTTGCTGATGCAAACAGCAGATCATCCTACAGAGAAACGTCAAGGACAGTTCGGAGTCCTAATCCCTGACCCGCCTGCCCTTTCCTAACTCGCTATTGACATTGAACTTAGAAAGCTGCAATGCTGAGATGAGATAATGAATTCTGTTTGCTCGGGGTGTGCAAGAGGAAGAGGGGAGATAGGGAGGAGGAAGAGCTCTGGCTGTAAGGGCTCTGCTATGGTTCCAGTCCAGCTCAAATCTCCTCATGCCTGAAACCTGGGTAAGGAATATAACTGCACAAATAACCACTGGTTTCCCCTTGTTCACTTTATTGCTCCATGGGCACATCCAGGAAAGATGGGAACTATTCATCAACCAAGACTCCAAAGTCTTCTCTGTTTCTTTCTAGGATCAAGTGCTGGGTGCTGCAGCTCGGAATGATGTGCTTTATGCTTTTAAACAATTACTTGTTGGTTTGGGAAATTTTAGGAGAGACTACTTATTGTACTTATAATTCCAAGAGTAGCTCATCTCCACAGATGCTGCTGCCACAGTATCACTCACACCAAACTCCATTAGAGTCTAAAGTGGGAATTGATTAAGTTTTGCCATCGTGATCCCAGGAACACTCGACTTTGAACACTGCCATCCACAGCTTTAGCACATTGAGTCAGAAAACCTGTAAATCCTAATTAAGTCACAAAGCTTATAATTTTTAAATAGCATTTGCTGCTTGTTCTTATATTGTACGTTGATATTTTTACTAAGTTTTCGATTAAGGACACATTAATCACAACCTGAGGATAATGAGTCCGGCTTCTGGAAGCTTATCTGGTTCACTACTTCATATTTTTAGCACTAAATATTTACCTATACTGTAGTTATCCTAAGATGCTGAGAGAAAACAACAAAATTACTGCTCCTGAAATATGAAAAAATACGTATTTCTAAATCAGTTTTGAAATTCTGAGAATGCTGCGGAGATACAGCTCTTCCTGAGAAAAATAATGCCCGTTGTGGAATGACTCATTAAGAAGAGCGAATAGTGGCACCGAATGATGTCACCTCGTGTGAATTTGTCTACTTTCTTCCAAAGCACACAGGCTATTGAGTAGAAAAAAAAAATCACACTAAAGGCACTAGTTCTTCCTGCATATTTAAGCCCTTTTGACCAGTACATATTACTGGGACAGAAAAGGAAATAAGAAAAAAAATATGAGAGTTGGAGAAACCAAATTACTTTTGGCTGTACTTCTAGAAGGATTAGTTCACCAGTTTTTAGAAATTATTACCACTGTTAAGTATCAGTAGTGACAATTTTTAGGTACTTCTACTAATTTGCACTGTAGCCAGGTATCATCTCACCTTACTCTGACCCATGTTAATACAGAGTCAGCAACTGGGTATGACATGGCAGTTTTTACAAAGTCAACAGGACTTGACTACAAGTTACAATTAATCCTAAAAGTTTAAAATCTTGTGTTCTACTAACTCTGCCTGTGTAGGAATCCAGATCAGGTAAGCATTAACCTCCTGTACAGAAGTATTGACTATATGGGGTTATCTATGAGTCTACAAATGCACAAACCATCTGAAAACTTGACACGAGTTTGGAAATGCTGCATTTTATCTGTTCTGCAAGTGACCCTCCACAATGAGGAAAACTCAAAGTTAGGCTGATGAGTGGTTGAAGTGATTATTTGTCCTCTTTTGTCACTGGTGGCTTTGGCTGTCTATTCTTTGCAAAACAGTGCAAATGAAACCAAACTCCAGCTGCTGGAACAGAGCTTTCCCTCTCATCTCTTCCCAGCCACACTAATCAACATAATTCATGGTAAGAAGGAAGGAAAACGAGCATCCTCGCATGGATATTTCATCAAGATTCTGGAGGGCTTCATAAAGCAGCCTCTTTAAGAAACCATAAAATGAAACAAGACATATTTCTAGGGTTGTCAGCAGGTAGATCCACTGGTTTTGTGGTAAGTAATCTCTTTGGGAGGAAGTCTTTGCTCTGATGTCTGCGTTGGATGTTCTGTGGCTCCCCGCAGCCGCCCCAGCGCAGGTCTGTTCACTGGAAGAGGAAGCGGTGATGATATTGCTTCTAACAACCAGACTGAAGTATAGCCCCAGGCCATCTTCCAAAGCCCCCTCCAAACAGCCTCTAATTAATTTTAATCCTGCCACTCCAATGAGTCCCAAGAGTGCAGCAACCAAAACAAAAAAAACCTTCATCAAGTCATTCAGAGAAGCTCTGACGGCATCACGTCACGATTTTAGGGCTTCAAGCAGAAAGCACTATAGAAAGCTTTTAAATGCTATTTTCCTTTGGTTTCTTTATTTTCTGTCCTCAAAACCATAAAGAGCCTATTTCTGATGAAAATGTGGCTCTCATCCGTCTCCAGGCCCCTCCAGTTCACTCTATAGGTGGGTGGCAGGGCTCAGGGAGACCCACCACCATCACCAGGGGAATGGCTCTCCCCAGCCTGAGCTGAGCCGTGCCCACAGCTGCTCCTGCAGCCCTCGGCCTCCCCAGAAAGGCTCTCTGCAAACGTGGGACCCAGCCCAGTCTGCCCCACCAGCATCACTGCACACTCAACATCGGAACCAGTACCTCTGAGCTGCCATTGGCTTCAGCATCCACGGAGCAGTTGTCTGGAGCAGGAGGAGCAGCGTGCTCCCCAAGCTGCTAATTTTGTCATATCCTTTGGTTTGAAAATAGAAACGCTCACTCTATTTTTGTCTAGCTGATCTATTGCTCAAACGGCCGCGTGAATATGAAATTTTGGGGATGCTCTCAAATTGAGCAGTAAAAGTGCTTTGCAAGGTATGATTCTCCCCATTTAACTTTCCCCCAAGTTTTATTATTATTATTAGATTTTACTAGAAGAAACACTCACAGAAAACAAGTTTCCAAATTGCTGTAGAAGACCTCCCAAACTGAATTTTATATTTGTGTGTGTATGTGTAAGAATATTAGTAATGGTAGATGTGTATAAATAGAGCAGATGTGCTCATGGAGAGGGAAGCTCAGGAAGACAAGAATGAACAATTACACTGTAATGCAAATAGGGGGTGAATATTTCCTTATGAATCACCTTTGCAAAGAATGTTGTTTATCCTTTTGGTTTATTCCATTTTAAATGTGCATGAAGGAATTAAGTTTTAAGAGTTTCTTGGGAAAAGGACTCTGGCTGAAGATGCTGTGTGAGGAGACAGAGACACTTAAAATGGGCTGTTAATAACAGATCAGAGAAAGGCACATGAAAAGAACTGGATTAGAAATGCAGACACCCCCTTCCTCATTATATAGGTTATAAATTGGGGGCCACACTATTTTTTCCCCACGTTTCCACAGTTCTGATGCGTTATATAGAGCAGACACACATATTTTCCCCTCATTGCTTAACTGTCTCCTTTTATTTACTTTATACAATTCAAATGCTGCTCTGATGTCCAAGTTATTAAATTCCTTGTAAGCTTTTCCTCAAATCCCTTGAGACCCAAGGTGCTATTATTACCTCTATTGCACCGACTGCGGAGCTGAGATCTATAGTGATTAAAGGAAATGTATCTTCTAACTGTGGATGTCTAATTAAGAGAGGTCTACAAACTGTTTTCTCAGATCACTCCTTATGTGTCCAAAATGGTCTTCAGCAGCAGAGTACAAATTCAGAGCCCTGCATCTCAAATGAACCATGAAGAAACTGAAGAATACCCAATTAGTAACAGTCTGTGAAAAGTTAGGTTGAAGTGAATTAACCAGCATCACAAAGGAGAAAAGGTGGCAAAGGAAGGGAAAACAATCAGTTTTCCAAGGCAGTATTCAATCATCTTAACCATTAAATAATCCTTTCTTCTCCTTTTCTTAGGCTGATTCGCTACTTCCAACTTCTGGAGCAGACAAAAGAGGGGTCCTGCAGCCAGCAGCGTCCTGCACCTCAACCCCTGGTCCTTCCTCCTCCTCCCTCGTGCTGGCCCCAGCAGGGGTCACTCAGAGCCCAGGAACCACAGACTGTCCAGCGCCGCTCTGGCTTGGATGGGCAACCTATGGATCATGCACACAGCACCATGGTGTGTCACCAGCAATGCCAGCAGGATTTGCCATTTTGATCGTCCCTGCATGCCCCATCCCACCGCGGTGCCCAGCACATGCCTCGCCATGCAGGGAGCCTGGCTGGGTCAGCACCAGCTACCTCCTCCTGCCCTGGAGGCAGATGGTCTGACTGAGGCTCCTCCTGCTCCCATCAGCCTCTGATCCTAGAGAAAGGCAGTGCTGCCACATGGTCCAGCTCTATTAATGCACAGTCAGATATGGATGATCTTACCTTGTCCCTTCCCCTCTGCTGGTGACGAGCCTCTCTCTCCCCAGCAAAGTGCCAGACAAGAACAGACCCTACACACTGCCGTGGAGCGAGCCCGCGTTACATGGACACTGGAGGCTCTTCCTTCCCACAGGGAAGTGCCAAACCCAGTGCTATTCTGTAGCTTCCATCATGGAGTGAAGATGCCAAACAGGAACCACCAAACCCACAGGAATTCTCACGAGCACTACACACCCCTCCACAAGCACCTCAGCGTGCTACAGCAGGCACCAGCTCTGACCTGAAACCCAGGGACAACCTCAACATCTGGCTGAAGTGTGCCCACCATGAATGGAGTCTCCTGGGCACCTGTTTGATCTAATCCCATCCTCCTGCACACCTGAGAAATGCAGGATTTAGAACATTCTTGAAAGGTTACAGTGTGGGTAAACCAAAGATAAATCCCTAATGCAAAATCCATCCTCTGCCAAATGTCCTGTTTGAAATCTGGGCTGGAGATTTCTACAGAAAAATTTGGTAGAATTCATTAATATAAACAAACTATTGTATCTCTAACTCATTTTTTTCTTTAAAGGAATCAACATTTGATTGGTGGGGGGAAAAAAAAAGACACAAACAATCAAAATGGCACTTATAGCAGACATGGAGAATTTCCAGTTGAAGTGGCTTATGCCAGACAAAGGTAAAAGCAGCATTTCAGAATGGGAAGTGTAACTACCAGGTGTTCGTGCTGTGGAATGCCAGCAGTGAATGTCTCAGGTTACGTTGCCAGGACAGGAATACTGGTCAGACTTCACTGGAGTTCCCAGTGGCAGCAGATGACTTGTCAGGGTGATGGGAAAAGGCAGGGAAGCTCTGCACCCCAACTGGAGTCCCCAGCCCCAGGGCAGGAAAGGCTCTTCAGAGAGGGTCCTGGAAACACAGGGGTGTCGGCTGCGCACGCTGCGTCTGACACCGCGGGAAGGCCAAAGGGCTGCACTCCCTCCCTGGCTTATAAACGTTTCCTCCGAGTTTTTGTCGTGAATGCTCTGTGGAACATTCTAGATCTACACCAATAGGATGCTCACGTGTAAACAAATGCTTCTGCTTCCAAGGTCTACCTATTCTGCTCCATTAAATTCATGAGATCTCCTCAGTATTTACATGCTCCCTCCTTGCAAACAGTCCTGCTGGAATGCTCCAAAGTGTCCATGCTAAATACAGTGATTCATTGCACTGTGTTAATAATGGACAAGAAAAGAGGCTTTTGAGTTCTGTAACCCATAACAACTTTGAAAAGAACAAAGGGCCCTCTCCAGAGTCACTGGAGTTAATGGGCTCTTTTCACTCAAACCCAACCTGGGCTTCCTGAATATCTAAAACCGGGAGCTGCTGCCATCTCACTCGAGACAACTGTGGCTGCGGCGAGAGAGGCTGCTCATTTCCCGTTACCCCCTAATGAAACAAAATCATGGAAGGTTAAAGAAAGGCACTGATGGTCTGGGGAGGTGATTGGAACCAATGACATGGAACCAGCACCCTCCCAACCATCTGCACTGCCCAGCGCAGCCAGCGGAACGCCCGGACTCCCTGAGGGATTTTTCAATCCCGTGCTTGCTTACCCAGCAAGCATTAATCCTTATCAAGGAGATCATTTGTGCACATTAAGGAAACCATTTTCTCTCCTCCTTTCCCAAGGACTGTATTTCTTTGGCCACCTTTGGCAGAGGCTCCTCCAGAAGCCAACACAGAACCCACTTTTCCAGGCAGCAAGCAGAAAACATAGGCAAAAGCATCCAGAGAAAATCTGTGCAGGACCATTATCCAACCTGGCTTTTTGGTCTCCTGGGATCAAAGAGCAGTTCGGTGTCTCTTAAACCTGATTCCTTTCACAGATTTACAGAGAGGATAATAGGCTGATTAGCCAGAAAGGCTGAAGTGGGGGCACTTCCCCTTCACACAAAATGCTGCTTTATCTTTTAGAAGGTATATTTAATTTAGTGGTATTTCAGTCATTCATTTTGTTTAAATACATTTTAACTATCTTACATATCCATGTGGGAAAAAACTCATCAACTTTAAGAATTCATTTGAGAGAAGCTCATAGTTCATGGATTTAAGCAAAAGACTCTCATGGCAACACCCAGCTTGGGAAAATTTGTTTCAGTTCAATATTTTTCTTCTCCTTTTGGAACCAACTACTCTTTTTGAACCTGATTTTCTAAGGACCTAGTCAGGAAACAAGATTGCCTGCCTGGCCATTCCTACCTCATGCCCAGCTTGGCTAATTCCAGCCAAAATGAAAGAAGAGGAAAAGCCTTAGAGACACTCTGTGTGCCTATGGATGTTGCTGCTTGGAGGAAGCAGTGCGGACTCAGCAATCCCGCTAAGGAATGCTGGCTGCTTGGAGGGAGCCGTGTTCCCAGGGAGAGGAGCCCAGCTGCAGCATGACCCGTGTGGCCAGCACAGCTCTTGTCTGCACCAGCCCCAACACACGGTCCCAACCTCCTGGAGAGATGGAAGGAGCTGGAGATATTGCCATGGAATGGACAGAGCAAGTCGAGGGCACGGCCTTCATGGAAAACCAAGCCTTGTGATTCACCTGCCTATAGAGCAATTCATTTTACTGTAGAAAACTGTATTTCAGAAGTGTGCTGTCTCCAGCTAAGAAGGACCTTCCTAGATAAAATCCAAGGCTGACATAAACCCACGCTCAGTCCCCTTGAGCGCCCTGGAAAGGCACCATGGAGTGCTGGGTTTCCAGGGAAAATGCTCTGCTGGTGTTTCCCAGCTTGCCCATACGAGATAACTGGATGGGTAGATGTGAGGATTACTGGGAATTAGAAAGAGGCTTAAAGAACACTTGGCATGAGCTGACATTAGTGCATAGCACACGAAGGCAGAGGAGCCATATGCAGCTTCATGGGAAGAGTGAGTGCCTGCCCAGATCCCAACACGGGGAGGGGGACGCAGGATCCAGGAGGAAGCGCACCCGCACCTCCGCACTGCTCTTTTGTATTTCAATTTTCTTTGGCCAGTGGGGATGATTTTATAGCATCACAGCAGAACATTATCTTTTATACTTTGACAAAATGAAACTGAGTCCTTGGGATTTTTTCACCCACTGCTCTCTTGGCTACTTCACTGCAGTACTATTTCATTACTTATTGATTTTTCAACGTGCTGTCTGCATCGCTGTAATTTACACAAGTTCTGATAGCCCTCAGCGATTCTTAACACCTCAGGGTGAGATCACGGAGTTCACTTGAGATACCAAAGGTAGGCAACAAGTTCTTCAGAAAAGACGACAAATTGACAAACTTGATAGTCAAGGAGGAAATTTGAGCAGCTGCAGGCGTATCATATCAAGATGTTTTTCTTAGCCAAATCGAATTAGAACAAATTTGTACCCCCAAAATTAGTCTCACGTACAGCTAATAAGGGACTGTGAAGTGTATGGCTAAACCCCAAGAAATTAATAATGCATGTCCCTCACAGGGCAGCTGAACTAATGCTATTTTGGTTGTAACTGGAGATAATCACTGCTCTGTGGACCAGCAGGTGATAAGAGAAGGCAGCCTCGTCATGAGCAGGGAGAGGGAACCACGAAGAGCTTGTCTTATATTGAGGCAAGTAACTGCTGCTTCTTCAGGGCCTTCTCCACATTTCTGCCATTCTGAGGAGCTCAGAGCAGTCGCCTGTGGCAGCGCTGTGTTCACCCTGACCAGACCAGCCTCATGTCCCTGACACGATGTCACGTCCTAAGGTTCGTCCAGCTCCTCGGAGCTCCCACACAGGGATGCTTCTGCAGGAAATCAGTCAGTGCTTAGTGAAATGAGCTCTAATCCTATCAGAGGATCTGATCCTGCTGATACCACACACACTGACAGCGTTTCAAATCACTGTAGGAAATCCGAGTCCACACTCCGGACTGGCCTTTCCTTCTTTCCAAGTGTATTACAAAATCATGGAATCTTTGAATATCCTGATCTGGAAGGGACCCACAAGGATCATCAAAATCCAACTCCTGGCCCTGCACAGGACACTCTAAGAGTCACACCATGTGCCTGAGCACGTTATCACATGCAAGATGCTTTAGACATTTTTAAATGCCTATTCTTCTGCTACTGGAATAAGATTACTATGAGCAATCTTGACCTTTTAGCCTGGCTTCCCTCTCACTGAACTATGATATAGGAAAAAAAGATTGATGTGGAACTCTGAGATGACTTTAGGCACAAGGCCTATAGATCTCATGAAGTCTATGTTAGGCTGGTGCACCTACACGTGTGGGAAGCCTTCGCCCTGCAAGGGAACGGGAGCCTGAGGGGGCAGGTGGAGCAGCAAACCCCACAGTGAACAGCCACGATCCGTTCTCCAGATACATCAAAATCCCAAGGAAAGTGAGTCTCATTACAAGCAAAAACATAAGTAAGACTTAGGGAATGCATCTAACGAAGGATGAGAAGATCTTGTGAGAGCCTTTATGGGTGGATACTTTGGATATTTTATCACCAGCTGTACTGCAAACAGATAAAAATAATACAAAATAAAACGTGTAAGAACCTCCAGATGGGTCTGACGTGCTGGAAGTGTAAATCTTTCTCCTGGTAGAATGTGAGCCTATGGCAGAAATGCTTTGTGGTAGGCAATAGTAGAATCTGCAGCTCTGATGACAATTTCTCTCCAAGCTGATTAGAGCGGCATTTTTTCCCCTGGAAAATACCCCTAAGAAGATACAAGTATCTGTAAGATTCAGGTGTTTTATTCAGCTTTGTGTCAGGGAGAATGAATCCTCCTCCCTACCCGCCCTCCAAATTGGGTTTTTTGGGTTTTTGGTTTTTTGTTTAATGACAATTAATTTGGAGTATAATTCTTAAATGTTTACTATTTGCTTCTTCAGTGATGGAAAGAGATCCCAGCAGCTCCCTGATATTCCTGATAGAGGTGAGAGGGGGATGAGGAGCCGGGCACCTGGAGACTTTCTCTGCAGCTCCATGGTGCTCCTTGCACACTCCACACAAGTCTCTGACTGGGGGTTACAGGATGATCACAACAAAAAACACCTGATTTCGGGGAGACTAAACAGAGATGGCCTTTTCTGTTTTTCTTTGAGAAACCTGACCATTAAATTAAAGATGGGAAAACATTTTCTAAGTAAAGCCAAAGCTGGGGAGTTAAATACAACATTTAGAATCTCTGGAACCAGAAAGCTCTCCAATTCCTCCAGTGGCCAGACTGGCTTTGCTTTGCATGTGCATTTCTGGGTTTGTTTAGTGTTTATTGGTTTTAATCAAACTAGTACTTTAAACTATTGTTTTAAAAAACTGTCAAGTATTTACATAATGCTGTATCTGCTAATGAGGCCAAGTTAATGACATATAATATTTACTGACTTAAAACAATACGTTTTATTTTGTAACTTTAAGGGAAACAGGAATGACCTTACAAGAGCCTGAACTGCATCACTTCCTGACTTTGCTTTTTATAACACTCACGCTATGTGGAAGGCCTTTTCCTGCACTGGTGTGCACACGTGGGTGTGCTCACTCATTCTTGGTGCACTCTCACTCACCCTGTGCACGCACACTCATCCTTACTTAAAGTCTTGATTGCATGAAACTGTCCATCAACATTTTGTGAATAATGCCAGGAAAAGACACTCCCCAACAAAATCAATACAATGGAAGTGCTGGGTTAGGTAGTTCTGAGGTAGTTTTTGGTTGTGTTTCTGAGTTATTCCCACTGACCCAAGTTCAAAAACAAGATATTGATTTATAAAATACCTTCAGTAAATCCATGTACATTTCCTGCTTACCCCAGTGATGTGGAGCACCAGGAGCAGGGTGCTGATGCAGCTCGGGGACCCATGTGGTGGGTCAGGGTGTTTCCAAATGCTGCCAGCCTTTTCTGACAGAAAGGGCCAGGAGGGAACATTCTGAAAACACAGCAAATGCCTGGGCTGGGAGCTAGCACTAAGATGGAGGAGGAATCAGAGGGGAAGGACTTTTTATTCAAGGAAGTCCTGGGAATTATGAGGTTTGTTGCATATTTGCAAGCGACACACAGGAAAGACTCGGCTCATTTTACCTGATGGTGTGCACAGAGATCTGCCTCCACTTGGGAACTGTCGGGATGTATCATTAACTTCTGTGGCAAATGCATCCCTCTGCCTGAAGGATAAAGTCCATACTGATTTGTACAAATGGGCTTTAATTGAAAAACCCAAACCATCCAGCAGGTTTTGGAATAATGCTGTTACATCTGAACTGGCAAGAGCTCTCAGGGATGAATACCTGAAGGAGGGAGCAGTTCTTGCAGCTCGAGCACATTGAGCAGAGCCAGTGCTGGGCCCAGCCCCTGATCCATCCCATGCTGGATCACATCCAGGAACTGCTGCTGCTGCACAGCACCCCAGCACAAAACCCTGCACAAAACCCTGCACCTGGGGGCCATCATTAGCTTTTAAAGTTGCTACAGCTGCTCTCTTTCTAATTTGGGATGTCCATCACAAGTAGTCTGTCACCAACACATATTCTATCAGAATCCAAAGTTTAGAGAGAAAAATATTCCACATTTTCTCTTGAGCTTAAAATGTCACATGAAACCAGTCTTAAAGGAACTAAGACAAACAAAAATGTTAGCAAAAAAGCCCAACATATGTCAAACATATTCATGCAAGGTGCCCGTGCCTGCCTTACTAGTCCCTGCTTTAAGTTTCTCATGATACTGCTCACAGAGTCAAAATACAAATCTGGGTCACTTGCTATGAGAATCTGGCTGTCCTATGGTTACAGATTTCTGTTACACCTGTACTTGTGTGGTGAAATCTCTTTGCCCCTCAGTCTGGGCAGCATCTCACTTGAGCATCCCTGGGGACAGCCAGCAGCAGACTGGTGGGAGACCAGCCCAAACTGGCAAACCCAAGCAGAGACTAAAACAACACAGATTTTCAGGCTTTATCCAAAACGTGCATTCAGATTTAAAAGGAAATATTTCTGCTGTCACTGTTTCCCAAATCAAGAACTTATCCTGAGAGGGTCTTTTCTTCTAAAAGTGAGACAAAAAATAAGGCAGGATGCCCCCACAAGGCCAAGTTTTCGTTGCCAGTGAACTGACCACAGGACAACCAGAAACAAGACAGCCAGTAAAATAAGGGAAATGAATTATCAATGAAGCTCTGTTAGCTCTTCCACAGCATCTTCCATCTTATTTCCCACTGCAGACCTGGATTAATTGGGCAACTCAACAAGGGCAGCAGTTGAGTTGCCTGGATGGGACTTAGAAATCAAGTGGTTTAGAAAGCACAAAAATGCATCTGAATTTCGTGCATTCAGAAAGATTATAATGCTCATGTGCTGTCCTCACTTTTATTGCCATGAAGTGATCTTGGCAACAAGCAGTGGCCTTTTCTTCCCAGTCTTTCCCTCTGGGCAGCCTGATGCGCACCCGGTCCCAAGCTGGGGCTGTACAGTCCCCAAGAGGTTTTCCAGCGCAGCATCTTCTCATGAGATTTGTCAGCCATGAAATGCTTTGTGGGAATGTGTTGGTTTAAGCCCATCTTGTGAGGATCCCCAGCAGTTTTTTGACAGACCCCTCTGCACCCTTTTACATTCCTGCAGTGTCTCAGCAGTTCCCACCCCACAGCAACGTCCTACACCCTGTATGGACAATACACATCTCAGGTACTGATACTGAGAGACTCCATTAATTTAGTTCATTATGAAGGGAAAGACAAATGCATCCAAAATTGATGAAATATTCCAGACAATAAAATTTTTAGAAGTACTATGTGTTCATTTTAATAGTTTATGAATTTGAAGTGGCTGATCTCTCCCTGTTTTTACTATCATAAACTGTTCAAACAACAACTGCTACACATATTTCCATACCACTGTTCTAACTTTAGCTCATTTCACGGTTTTATTTCATATTCCTCAACTATTATATTTCAAAATTTAGTCTTGCACCAAAGGTCACATATGGCCACGTCTAAGTCCTCTAAGATCTGTGATTCCGAAACGCTAAGCTGATGTTGGTTTAATTGATTCTGTGGAAGCAGCGATGCCTGTAACTCCTGAGAATTAGGGCTTTGCACAAACTGGCAAACTTTCAGTGGGTAAAATAAATATCCTCATATCCATGTGATAGAAGGTATATGCACAGCACGCAGTCATATCAACTCACCTCTCTAATGATGCACTTAAGATTAAATACTGTGTCCAAAAGAGCCAAAGGATCACAGTTTGTGAAGCACAAGCCCAAACAAATGCCAGTAACATGTCCCAGCCGTTCCCTTTCTCGGGTGCAGCTGCACCAAAGTCCAAAGATTCCAGCAGGAGGGTTACAGGAGCTGGGGTGACCCCTGCTGCACCAATAAGCACCCAAACAAGCCCATCTGCCAGCACAGGGTCCCTGGGGTGCCCCCAGTCTCCCCCATCCCAGGCCATGCCCTTACACGATCCCACAGAGCCCTGGACACACCTGCTATGGGATATCTGAGCCTGGCCTGTACATTTCTCAGGACAGATGTAATAAAACTAATTTATTGCCCCTTTTCCCCAACAGGATTATAGAAACATAAACAAAGAAATGTTGAGTTCTTCAAGGAAAGGCCCCTTGAACTCACGGATGTGACTGGGAGATTTAAGACCACTCTTCTCAAAGTAAGGCTCAGAATACAACTTTCCTCATCCTATTTCTGCAGAGTTCTGGAGGAAGTACAGCAGTTTGGGTTTGAGGGCTGTTTCCCTCTGAGACACCAAAGCTGCAGCTGCAGCACTGGGGTCCCCCGCCAGCATCCCCCATGCTGGGAGGCAGCTCGGGGGCTGCCCAGGAACACGGGCTCGGGAAGCTCAGACCATGCTGCAGATGGATATGAAACTACTGACAGGAACCTCAGCAAGTGCCATAGAGCAAATCCGCAGCGCCAGCTGATGACAGCACGTAATGGAGGAAGATCAACATTGTCAGAACCTTTGCACACCCCCATCTCCCCTCAGCCCCATTCCCTGTGCGCGCTCTGCAGGACGGGATCCTGCTCCCCACGGGCAAGCCCTAAATTGGACCCAGGTGGGCAGGGCCCAGCAGCCGCCAGCCATCGCCCTGGCACGTGTGGCAGTGCCAAGGACGGGATGGGGAAGCTCCCAGCACGCTCCTTCCCCGCGCTCTGGCCCGAAGCTGCCGGCACGAGGACGGAAGCAGAGCACCCAGAGCGCTGCTTTCCCGGTAGCTTTTCTCGGAGTTTTGCTGATAAAAACATTACGGTTTTCCCTGTGCTGGCAGTCGGACGAGAGGAGCCTGCAGCCTTTGGAGGGATCGATCCGATCGATCCCAGAGGCTCTATGTCATTTCCAGGGGATTTGCTAAAGAAGCTACTTATGTCCCTTTTTCATTTTCACCAACTCATTACCAGCTGCTGCTGCTCCCTGCACTTCAGCAGCACCTGCAGGAATGAATCCCAGTGCTCCCAGCCCCGATCCTGCTGCAGAGGCCTCTCCCACGACGCAGTGCTGGGGATCGGAGCCGAATGCTGAAGGCGGGTGACGCACAGGGTCGCTCCCCACCTCTCCCTCTGTGCAGGCACGCACAGACACTCTCCTTTCTCTTTTCCTTTTTTAAAGGGCAGCCCAGCAGCAGACTAAGCAACTGATCCCCCGGCTTAACTTTTAAATTAAGACCATTGTAAATTTGGGAACTTGAGAAGAGATGGAGAGGACACCCATAATCCTTTGCAAATGTCAAGTGGCTCTCGATATTGGTTACTTTTCAAAGGTAGCTAGGCTACAGCGTGCGCAGTAATGAAAAACCCTGCCAGGCCCACTCCATAGGGCTTCAGTCAATATACATAATATTATTGGGCTTTGAAAGGATTAAAGATTGTTTCTTTTGCTTCCTTGTAATATGGAGATCTATTGCGCTTAAAACTCCGAGCGCGCCTTCTCCCGCGGGGAGGAGGCTGGAGGCCCTGGGATGCTCCCGTGCTGCTCCCGCGCCCATCCCGGCAGCAGCGGCACCCTCGGCACCCATGGATTCACCCACTCCCATCAGCCATTCCTGACATGGGCACCTCATCGCTCTCCCACGTGGAAGAGGAATCAACACATTTTAAAAATAAAAGTTAAACAACACTGAAAGCCTTCAGTTACCAACAGGGCCAGAGGGCAGACTTGAAAGGGTTGAAATATCTTGAAAAATACCATTTTTCACTACATCTTACTCAAAAAAGTTCATAGATCTGTGTTTTGACTGCAAGAACTCAGTTCCTCCCAAACACCCATTAAGTATAAGAAATTGGAACAATTAGGCCTGATTTGAAGCTCCCGGGGCTCCTCGGAGCCGTCACTGCAGCTCTGGCAGAGGAGGCAGTGCAGGATGAGGCCCCAAAGCAACGCAACTCCCAATCCAGGTCCCCTCATTGAGTCTGGGGTTTCTGAAGCACCATCTGCAAAAGGCACATGCAGACTGTGATTTGAGGGGCCTGAGACAGAGCACCTTATGGCTGAATTACCATCAAACCCAAATTTTTTATCTTTTCACATCTGTATTTTTTTGTCCTGATGTTTAACTAACATTACTTCATTGAATATGGGGAATTTTTCTTCTCACCAACCTTGTAAATACAATTATGGCAGGATTCCCTCCAACTCTCCTTTTATGAAGCCAAATGTGCAATGTTGGCAAGGCTCTGCTCCCAGTTATACTCAAGGGAAAGGCAGCCCTTGAGATTCCTGAGTAGGAGAGAGCAGGATTTGGCATCCTGGATGCCAGCAGAGCCCTGCAGTCCCTTAGCTCCCTCTGCTCTGGAGTGAAGCTCCTGTGACTCCATGGCAAAGAGCCAGTACATTGATCCCTCCCCACTGGATCTTTGGTGAAGTCACTAATTCTGAAAAAAGTAGTTGAAAACTGTAGTTTTTCCCTTACTGTCCATATGATATTGTGATCTTCAACAGGTGAGATGGAGACCAGAACCTGCAAAGTTCCCATTTCAGCAGAAGACAGGAAGTAGGGGAAGAGGAATTAAAGGAAATGATGTAAGATTTTTAACAGTATCTTAAAAATCTCCGTCAGGAAGATTTTCAACTGAAACCCTAACAAAAGTGCTGCTGCAGGTTTCAAGCTTCCCTGCTTAAGGGCTGATTCAACTTTGGTTGAATTAAAGAGGAACGGTGTCTCTCTGCCAGAGAATAAAGCCTTTGATTTCAGATTAGTTTCAAAAACAAAAATGTTCCATATTAAACCAGCAATAAATAACAGGGAATGTTTACAGACTGGATGACCCATTAGTTTTGGGTGGTGAAAATAGTTTTCCTGAGGTGAGGTGAGAGGAGTGACTGCCCCTGGGGTCCCGCTGCCCAGCCCGGCCAGCTCCCGCGCAGCCTGGCCAGCTGGTTTGACAGGCTTGGCATGAGTCCTGAGCTGGCGGCCACTGACCACTTGTTTACAGAAATGTAGTGACCATAGAACTCCTTTTTAAGAAGAATTTTGGCAAATCTGTGTGTCATCAGAATTAAATCTTACAAAAATGGGTAGGTTTGCTTGATTATAATGTAAAAGAAGTCCTAGACAAAAGAATTAGTAAAGTATAAGGATCCAAATGAGTTCTTCATCATTTACCTTAACTTTCCAGGGCAAGACATACCCGAATAATCAAAAGGTTCCAGGGTCTCTGGTTTGTCTGATTCTTGCGGGGACAAGCACAAAGACAGTGAGGATAGAACAGTTTAGCGGCTGATATCCTTTATGAGATATTGAGAGGTTCCAGAAACTCTCCTAACATCTTGTAAATATTTTCTAAATGTCACAAAAATTCCCCTCAGTCTTCAAAGGGTCTTTAAAACTCTGCAGAGATCTGCAGGGAAGGAATCCCATGTGAATTGAGGGAGAAATGAGAAAGTGAACCAAGAGAGCAGAACAGGCCCAATCCAGAGGCTGGAAACACAGACATTACACTGAGATAATGGGGAAAAAGGGAATAAGAACTGAAAAGGAATCTATGTAATAACCAGAGGATCCTTGCTCAAATAAACTCTCTTTATAGGCATCACACTGTCCCTTTCATCTTCTGTGATCACAGAAATCCCAGACTCGTGTGGTGCTTCGTGTCTGGTGAGGCAGGGAAATGAGACCTTCCCCTGCACTGCCTGCAGGTGTTGTACCCACCTCTACCAGAAAAAGGGTCTCCAACCTGTTTTTATAGGCTGCAGCACAAATAGCCCAAGTCCATTAAAACAAGGGAATTAAAAAAATATTAACATCAAAAGATTCTAGCCTGTCAGGGTGATGAATCAGAGGTTAAATACCCAACACTTGTTCAGGTATCACTTGGGGGATTTAGTTTTTCTTTTCATGGTAATTTTAAGTTGAATTGTTAGGCCAAGAGCTGTATTTCCTGAGAAATCTATACCATTCTCCTAGCAGTTTCCTTGAAATAACTGATGGATCTTCACCAACTAAATTCCAATTTAAAAGATTTGTCAGTAAGAAAATCCCAATCTCAATAAAAGGTAAATGCAGACGGAGCTCTCTGAGCCAGGCTGATGGCAATAAAGGAGCAGGGAGTTTCTATTAACTCGAATAAGTTAACAGATTCCAGGTAATCCTTCCTATTACCACCAAACACCTGCATGCAGATGCCACATCGCAAGGGAGGATGGATTTTTAATTTCTGGAAAAGTAAAATCCTGGGCACACCTCGTGCCGGGAAGGCAACAGAGGAGGGAGGGATGGGACGAGACCTTTGCCGAGAAGAGGTTTCCCGCTGCAAAAATCCACGGGATGCTGTAGAATGGTAAAGTCATTCATCACATGTATTTAAAGTTGAATTTGCTGATATTTTATGGTATTGGATTTTATTTCTATTAACATTTTATGCTGAAATTACAGAATGATTCGTGAGTACTGAATTTTTGATTGCTTTTATACTTGCTGGGACACTATTAACGTTGATTTACGTTAATAGCACTGTAAGAAGATATTAACAATGAAATTTCCAAAAGCACTTAGCATCCCATAATTGGAGTTAAATGACAAAAAAAAATGAGGGGATAATAAAGTAGAGAGAGAGACAGAATTTTTGACAATACTCCCTCTAAACTGTATTTTTCAGGAAGAATTGGAGCAGGACAATGTTATAAAAGAATAAAGTCACCCATCAGGAAAAGAACACTTGTACTGACTAAAAAGTGAGGGTGAATGGAGCTGTAGGTCCTGCACGACTTCCCACAGAGGGATCCCAGGGAACAACACGGAGTCCCACCTGCACAGCAGCCAGGGCTGGCAGCTCCCGTCTCTGGACTGAAATCCAGGAAACAGCAGTGGGAGGCTGGTACAGGAGGGACCTTGAAGGGGACAGAAGTGAGCCAGATCACATCTGTTGAGGCTGAGGACGAGGCTTCCCGAGGCAAGGACAGAAATGGGACACAGGTGAAGGTGCTGCAGGATCGGCCACTCCACAGGAGCCAGAGGTGGAACCTGACTGCACACCCCCCTGCGACTTCCTCTGATTGCAAAACAGCTAAACCAAACTTAATTTACTTTTTAAAAGCAGAATTTCCACAAATTCTACTTTGACATCACTTGAATACTGTTTCTAAAATTCTCTTTCCATTAAAAAAGCATCAAAGTGCTTTTTTGTTAAAAAGTGCTTCACTGATCTCATCATCAGAAGTTAAACAGCTCAGTCAGAGAACACACAAGGCAATGTGACAAATTGTATGAAAACTTGGAACAAAAAAGTAAACTTGAAACAAAAATCTTAAACCAGACAACATAAAGAAACAAAACACCTTGATTGGCTTTGAGTAGCTGTGGGAAAAAATGCCAAAAATGTTTGTAGGGAGGTGTTTTATCAGTTTTGTTTAAATGATATTTTTGTGGGGGTAAGAAGGGAGATTTCACAAAACATTTTCAAGCAGTTTTAATCAAGAAAATAACTACAAAATACTACATTGCAAGAAGACTGTTTTGTCATTTCACTCAGACCAGGAGGGAAGCTCATGTCAGAGTTTTGTTAAAAAGAAATCATTCCAGTGGCATTTTATAGCCCACTAGAATGTGGAAGAAAAATCATTGTAGAAGTTGAATTACAGATTAGTGAATGAAAACTCCTGGCTGTACTCAGGAAAACAAAAGTGTAGCAACAACAAGTCTCATCAAAGCAATGACACATCAGGTGTGGGATGCAAAAATGAGCAAAGCAAAGGAAATCTTAGACAGGACCAAACCCTCAGCTCTGTCTGAGATCCACAGACCGACTGGTCAGAGGGAACACTGGGATCTCACAGCCTGGTGATCCCATCCCCAAATTCAGACATGAAGCTGCTGTTACAGCTTTTAAAATAGAAATACATATATAACAGCATAAATGAGCAACTTGGTCTAGTGGAAAAGTGTTCCTGCTCATGGCAGAGGTTGGAACTGTCTGAACTTTTAACATCCCTTCCAGCCCAGCCCATTCTGGGGTTGTATGATAAATACTAATGTACAAACCTCAGCTGAGCAGGGATCTATGAGGTGGGTTTTTAAGTGGCTCATGACCCATCTCTTCCCATATCAACCCACCTCAAGTCTGGAGCTGTCCAGCTGCAGGTTGTGGCAGAGATCAGCTGGGGAGTAAGTTCTTTTGTGTGGCCACAAACAGTGATTGTGCTGGTCAGAAAATGCAGGATTTGTTATTATACAAAAGCAAAAAGATTTCTTGTTTTGAAAGACCAGCCAGTATTTCCCTTCAATGGGAGAATGACTGTTCCACAGGTAGAGCTCTATTTTGGACACTGCCACCTTCACTGAGTTAGAAACAAACAAACAAACCCCAACCCAGCCCCTTTTATCAGCAGGAACCACATTTGCTTACACAGAAGATCTGTCAGCAGCCCAGGGTAAATAGATCAAATGGAGCTGACATGCTACTAAATTTAATATGCATCCTCGTGTCTTTAAAATTCCCATCTACCCACACATTTCAAAGGTAAGTTTGTCGATTTCTTAAGTAATTATATTTCAATAACAGGTGAGAGAGAAACGCCTGGAAACTTAACAAAACCACTGACTGCTACGTAAATTAAAAACTGATTGATGGATGGAGAACTTGTATGAATCATTAAATTGGCACATGATTGGGAAAACAGATCCAAGGCTTGTGTAGGGCCCAGCTCAGCAGACTGTGACAGACATGCAACCCAAGGAACAGCCATGCAGACCTTACAAGGGGTGAGTGCTCACTGGGTAAGTGGTTGGTACCCAAAGGCAGAGCCAGCTGCTGGATGGGCACCAGTGTGGAGGAGAAACACAGAGCTGCAGAGCCAGGTAACGGCACGCAGGTGTAGGAGGACACAACTGTCCCCCACCCCGTCACCCTCCTGGGTGTTCTCCTACAACCTGTTTCCAACCTGCTCCTTTTACTGCTGCAGCAAATCCCAGCTCCGTGGAGCTGACACCACAGCCAGAGGGCCCGAGGGGAGTAGGGCTGACACAAGGGAGCCCGGAAATGGCTATTTCAGGAGCAGAAGTATCAGAGAAAAGCGGACTGTGTGAAGAGGAGAGAGAAGGTGGCCGTGCCCCTGAGAGCAACACTGATCCCTGCGACGCCAAACCCTCCCAAGGGCCCAGCGCCGCGCTTGCCTCTCCAAGCTGCGCCACTGGCCAGCGCCTGCAACATCTCAAGTGGGAAAATGTAATTTTATTAAGGCTCTTGGAGCTTCACTCCCAGCATCTGCACTGCAGCAGAGCATACAAAGGGAGGTTATGAAGAATTTCTCATTATGGCCAGAGGCACAGACTCATAACATCCCCTGGCCAACCTCAGTTAATAAAGCTCCTGCTTGGCCCACCTGCCCCCAGCCCCTCGCCCACAGGTGCCCCCGCCCTGGGCCACCCTGTGCATTGCCCCCTCAGCCCTCACGGATGGGAAACTCCTGCTTTGTCTTCCTAACTCTTATTTCATGGGCACCTTCATTTGCAAATCTGCTCTTGGAGGCCCAGAGCTGTAATTAATCCATGTCACAGGAAAGATGTAGTGTCGGGAGAATTTATGACTGGCTCTGAGCTGCCGTGATGAGCAGGGGCACCTCAGCCCCTTGTGATATAAATGCCTCTGCTAATTGGATTGCAGGAGCTAATCAGGAGCTGGAGAGAGAATGAAGGCGCTCAGCCTCCCCGCTGCTGGCGTGGGCTGATAAAGCTGGCAGCCACGGGAATTGCATTGCGGGAATTGCATCCTGGCCTGAGATGGCTATCAGGGGGTGCCCAGGGCCGCTGGCGTGGGGCGGCCGCGCAGCAGTGCAGGGAGGGCGGCCGTCCACTGAGGCAGGTCCCACCACTGACCCAGGGCAGGCACGAGGGCTGTGCACACACCCACGGGGCTGTGCGGGTGGGCCCATGAGCTGCATCTGGCCGGGAGCCGCCCCGAGAACATCCCACTGGCTGCTCCAGCTGGCAGCACCTCGGGCAGCCCCGGCCCAGGGTATGACCCTGGCATTGCACGGCCGCCTGGTCTGGCCAGTGTTGCAGACACCCCATGGCCCCCCTCAGCAGTCCTTGGGGTCTCCATTGCCGACCTCAAGCATCAGAAAGGGGCTGAATACTCAATGATCCCAATACCACATCTGTTGACAGCCTCAGTACATGCCTTTCCCCAGAAAGACAGAAAACCAGAGAGATGTGGTGGAAGAGACACAACACGGACATTCCTGCAGCAGGAGTGAGGTCGACCATGCCAGGAGCAAACTGGGTGAATGTCACCTGCTACACGTGTGCTCCACACACCACACGGGCTGTCAGATAGTGGGTGGGCAGGCGGGAGGTGGCTCCTGGGGATGGGCTCAGGATGCTCTTAAGATGGTCTGACTCCAGCCTTCACAGAATCTTAAAGCTCCATGATCATCCCCAGCTCCTGACCAGGGCAGATCTGTCCACAGGGAGATGGGAAGAGTCCTGGATGGAGAGGTCTGACCTGACTCGCCACCCACACAAACCAGACACAGGCAGGTCGCCACTGGAGAACAGGGGTTTTTTTGCAATCCAAGGCTCTTCCACATTCAAACAGCTTTTCTGTCTTCTCCATGTCCTTCTTATTGCCCTTTATTTTCATCTCTGCCTTCCTTTCTCACATGGATTAGAAAGTAAATCCTGAAAATGATGACTAAACCCAGCCATCCCTCCTTACAGAAACACTTTCCCACCTTCTTAAACCTTTTTGGAGGCACGAGAGAAAATAACCCTTGTATTTATGCAAATTTCAAAGTGGCGTGTGATGATGGAAACAAAACAGTGCTGGAGCGCAGCCAAGGCATGGCACCAACGGGGCCTCTCAGCTGCTCGCCTCCCGATTCTTCGGGGGAAGCAGCTGTAGAGAAATGAAAATACAGAAGCCCCCGCACACACCCGCCGCCACCCGCGCGCGCATTCCAGCACCCGTCACCTCGGAGGCGGCAGGATGCGGGCTCTGGCCAGGCGCTGCCTGCAGCCTGGAGCACCCTGTCGTCCCCCACAAGCCTCCCTGTCCCGCTGTTCCCGATTCCCCTTTCAGGAATTTACAAACATTTTCCGCAGATCAATATCTGTATTGATTATTCATTGTGAGCGAGTCGTGTGTCTTTGGTGATCCAACCTGGCAGAGTGAGCAGCCAAAGGCTGCAGCAGATACAGGGGGGGGGAAAAAGGAGAAAAAAGCCCTACAGAAGACGAGAGAGACCCAGATCTGGCTGGGTTTGCTGCTGCCAGCAACGGAGACGGATGGAGAGGAAGGATGGAAGAAAATGGGAATGGCATGAAAAAGAATCAAGAGAAAAGAGAGCCGAGGAGAAAAAGCAAGAGCAGGAAAAACAAAGTCACTGCTGGAGAACTGGTGCCGGGGCACGCCGGCAGCCTGGAGAGATTCCAGCCTTGTGCTCGCCCTTCTGCACAGGGATGCGATGGACTTATTGCTCCGGGAGTGAAAAGTGACTCACGGTTTTGGTATCTGCTACGTAAGAGCTTTGGGGGGATTCCTTGGCTGGCTGACAGAAAGGGAAGAAAGCAGCAGCAGTGAGGTAAAACGCGATCCCTTCCTCCTGCCTTCCTGGGAATACGCGTCGCCCGGGCTGGCTGGAGCAGCTCGCTGCTCGCTTATGATATGCAAAAGGAGAATAATTAAAAGCGCCAGCATCACTTGCAAAGTGAGTAAACACAAAGCCTTTCAAAACATGCTCTTCAGCTAATGAGAAGCTGTAATTTCTTATACTTAAAGGCAAAAAAGACCCTGATGAGGCTCGGTGGAGTGTGCGCGCGCGCCTGCGTGTGTGTGCATGTGTTTGTAGATATGAGAGAATCAGTTAATTGTTGATGATGTTTAGAAAAGGGATTATGAGAAAAGACACTGAAATGATGACAGGGAACATCTTGGATCAGAGCCAGAGAAATAAAATAATCAAGGACAATCAAGCCTGCAGCTCCGGAGAAAGCGCTGACTGTTCTGCTGGGGACTTGGAAGGAATTTCCCCGCGCTGCCGAGCTGCAGCTGGAATACGTGCTTGGCACCAGGAGGGAGAACTGCAAGGAGCAGTTTGCTTGGAGCATGAGACAACAGAAGAGAGAACTATGGAGCTCTGCTATAATTCAGAGGTTAAACAGCTTTGTCTGCTTACGTGTCAGGTGGAGACTTGGTTTGTCCACATCTGACCTGCCCTGAAAATGCAACTTCTGAAATCCCCTGGCTGAAGCTGGAGCTGAGGATTCTCCAGACGCCTCTCCAGAACTACTGTGACGTTATGAAAACAAAGGAAAAGGAGCTCGAGGAATTAAGTTCTCCTGTGGCTGCAGGACCTGATGGACCTGACCATGGAAACTGTCTCTGGAATCGATTCCTTCCTTAATTCTGGAAATAAGAACCCCCTTGCTCCAGCTGGGGATTGCAGCTCACAAGCACGCAGGAAAGGTGGCAGTCATTGGGAATACCAGCAGCAAGCTTTCCTTCTAAGATGGGCATCTAGCTGCTGTCCTGAACGGATGGATTTTAATAAATGTTGGCTTTCTCTTGGGCTGGGGTTGGGTGGGGAGAGAGAATAAAGGGAAATTTAAACCATCCTGTGACTGCTGTGTTGTCAGTGAGCTACAGAAATGCCGTCCCTTTGTTTTGGATGCTAAACTCCGTCTGACTTCATTGTTGCTGGATTTTGGCACTTTACACTGGGCTTCTCCAGCAGCAGAAACACATGGTCTATTAAAGTGGGAATCTTTGGGGACGCGGAGGCAGAGGAACGAGCCAATCATACGTGGCTTTTGCGCATTCCCTGTTTTCCAGCCTCGCGGAAAGCTTTCCGGATGGTGTGGATGGTACGTACGCCCAGGGTGTGCCCGGGAGGGCGGCGGGAGGGCAGCGGGCGCGCGGCGGGGCCGGGATGTGCCACGGCCGCAGCGCTCGGGGCTGCCAGGCAGACAGACAGACAGACAGACAGACAGACACCCCTTCCCTGCGCCGGGCTCGCCGAGCCTGCTCAGACCTGAGAGGAATCTTAAGCGGCGAGCAGCAGATTAGCATATTAACCAGCGCTGCCCGGGCGGTGTCAGCCCGGCAGCCGCGGCCATCGCGGGGCACAGCCTGTCAGACGCTCAACCGGCTCCTTTGTCAGAGCCCTTTTTATGTTTGTGTTTGGCTTTTGTTTCCCAATCAGACCCTAGAAATTCATTAACAGCAATGAAAGGCAAGGATGCAAAAACCTATAATGAAAACAAATGATCTATTTAAACGGTGCTGGGGCTGAAAGGAGGGGGTTTGTGGCGCCGGGACTAGAGGAGAAGGAAATCCTACCACCTGGAAAAATGCCTGGACATGCGTGTCCTTCCCCGTGCCAAGGCTCCAAGGAGACAGTTACTACAAAGCCGGTGGTGTGTGTAAAGATGTTGTAGCACTGTCTTTACAGAGCCTCAAACAAATACCAGCAACTGGTCAGAAGGAGAGGTCGGTCCTCATTGTCCCTGCTCCGGCTGCCGGTAATGCCAGAATTCCTCTCTGGTACTCGATGAGCTTTAATTAGAAACAACTTTCAGTGCCTGTAAAGATTTAAAATCACTTGACTTTTAAAATCACTCGAGTTCATTCACACGGGTCCTCTGCTCTGGCCCAGCAGTGTCCTTCAGCCAGCAGCCCCGATGGGAAGGTGTGGTGGCCACAGGGGACGGCGTGGACCGGGAACAGCCACTGTGCTGGACCTGGCACCAGGATGCTGGACCTGACACCAGGCTCTTCAGGCGTCTTCCTCTCCTGTGTTACTTCTTAGACAGATTATTTCACAAATGTTACTGTCCCCTAAAGTGTCACATGGTTGTGGAGAATAAAAAGATTTAATCCAAGCATGGCCTTTTTATCAGAATTGATCAAATAAGGGAAAAACTGAAATAATCTATGTTGTATGATTTTTATTTGTAAATGGTGTGTGGAGGCTTTAAATATCACAGAGGCACAACTTATGTATTTGTCAACAGGATTTTTAAGCAAATCTGAATGTTCTCAGCCCCAGAGCTCTGTGCCCAGTCTGAGTGTGCCCATCTGTGGGGCCGGGGACACCCCTCCCTACCCCTGACACAGCATCCCCAAAAATGTGTCACTGGCACAGTTCTCTGAGCTCCCAGAGTCTGTAATTTGTACCTCTGGGAAGCAGGAATGTTAGCAGGGAAAAGGGAAGTGGGCTTCAGCCCCTTTGTCACTCTGTACCCAGCTCTTACACTGGCTGGGTCACATGGGCAAAGGCTCCAGGGCTCTGTCTGTGTCCAGTGAGGTATCCCACTAATTCCAGCTGATTTCACCAGCTAAGAACCAAAGACAGACAACATAAAGATTTTATCTGTTGGAAAATTTGAAGAAAATCTCTCAACACCTGCCACATGTCTACATTTTTCAGTGAAGAAAACAACAACAACCTCTTGTCTGAGGAAACCTGTCCAATTTGCACCTGGTAAAGACATGCTGGATAATCTTACTCTAATGTGCTTTAATCTATCTCCACAATTAGATAAACAAACTAAATCCCTTAAGAACCTTCAAAATTTATCCTAAACTACCACCAGTCCTTATCATTAAACTTTTTAATTGTAAACGCAGCAAATAATGGTGAAATCGCAGAATCCCAGAATGTTTTGGGTGGGAAGGGATCTTAAAGCCCATCCCACGCCCTGCCATGGGCAGCGACACCTTTCACTGTCCCAGGCTGCTCCAAGCCCTGTCCAGCTTGGCCTCGGACACTTCCAGGGAAGGGGCAGCCACAGCTGCTCTGGGCACCCTGTGTCAGTGCCAAATGTTTGCTGTTTGCTCAGGGTTCCTACTGACCACAGCTGGACTGTTGATGTGGCACCAATGAGTTTTGGAGCCACTGGAATAAAACTACACTTTCACAGCAGCTTCTGAAAGTGCCTTGTGCTAGTTCAAAAGTATTTTGGGAAATCACATGAGAACTGTCTCTCATATGCCAGCATATCACCCAGGTGATGAGCTGCAAACACATTCCCAGGCTTTTTTCTTGGTATTGAAATAAAATAGAGGAAATTTACTAAAAATGCGTTATATTCTTATACCACAAGACCAAGACGTGCATTAAAAGACAGTAACAAACACCCCCTTGTACCATGAAATACAGCCTTGGTCCCACGTTCTCCCCTTCCTCTGCATTTATGGAAGAGCAATTACCCACTAAACAGGTAATTATAATAATACCCCATAATTAAATCTATGAAATTATAGAAGAGTATGAACAAGGGCCTTTTCCTCACCAGGTTGAAATGAAAGCCTTCAGTTTAATGACCAAGTGTATTCTAGGTCCAAAAGAACGATTCCGACTAGCATGGAGAAGAAAGTTCCTTTTTACAGAAAAAAATTTAAATTTTAAAAATTTTACAGAGTGTATTCTACTGACACAGACCCAAAATTGCTGATTTTTCTTCTTCAGCTGGTTAAGGCTTGGGATTTCTTCTGAAAGCACATGTGCCTCACAGTATCCTGCCCTTTGGCAAAATAAAATTGTACCTGCTTGTACCAGCTGTACAGATTTAAAAGTTACAATTCTGCTAAACAAAAGCCAAATTTCCCATGGGCATCAGAAGAGTAATTCTCCTCTGGAGGCTTTTTCTTTGTCTTCTTTCCACTTGTGTGAGGTCCTTCCATACTCACCCCACACTTACTTTTCATCACCTGGGTTTGTCTCTTCGACGCAATTAAACCTGCAGTTTTAATTAACTAAGATGCTCAAACCAATCACCCCAAAGCTCCCCGAGGTGTTCACTGCCCATCTCTTCTCCTTCACCCTGGTACCAGGGTTTTTTTGAGTCTTTGTCACCTTCTCACAGCCCCATTGCCCCAGTCTCATGAAGCTCTGAGGTTGCAGAGGAATCCCACAGCATAATCCCACTTTTTCTGCCACTGTCGTTAATGGAAACAGCACACAGATTGGTCCAAAAATAGAGCCCTTTTGCAGGTGCTACATGTTTTTAAAGAAAACTTGCAATCTCCAATACAACAAAATCGGTCAAGACATCATAGTGTGAGAAAGTCACAACTGATCGCACATGTTGTCTCTCCAGTCTTTCCCACTGTCCCCATGTCAGCCCCTTCCACTTCCCCCTCTCCCACCTTCTCAGTGTTTTCTGTCCTTTCTGTGCTCCATCCACTGTTTTCCCCACTCATTCTCATATCAAAATCACGAACTGACCCCAGGGAAGATGGGATTTCAGCACTGCCATTCCTCCACAAAATCTCTGGATTCAGTTTACAACACCTGAAGAGCACCATGCACCACCCTCAAAGAACACCAAGGCCTGGAGCATTTCCTAACAAAATGTGAAAAAGTAGATGCTTTGCTCAGGATCCTGTGAGATATTGAGAGCACAAAGCAAATGAGTGTCTGCCTATCACACAATTTCCCAAGGTTTCCATTAAATTTATAAGTCTGATGATTCTCAAGAAATTGAAGTGTGCACTCGTGTTGTAAACAAAATACTTCAAATAAAAACATAGGAAGAAAAGAGGAGAGAAACCTTCTTTAAAGGATAAAAAAAATCCCCAAAAACTAAATACACGGAAAAAATCCAACTCCAAATTTACATTTCTCAGTGTTCCATCAAGATAGAGAACTCTGATGAGTATTTTTTGAAACCTGCCATTAATCTTTCCATTGCTATCAGTATCACATAAGGTTTGGTAATACCAAGTATCCTAGAGATTATGAATGACCTTATAATGACTAAGAATATACAAATATATTAAAACCAGGTACTTCGCAGTGACTCACTGAAGTCTATTTACACACAAAATAATTTTGGATGAAATTACTACACTTGGACTGCAGGTGCTTTTCCAATGCCAAATCCCATGGTGGGGATACTGCTAGGAAGGAAAGGGATATTTGTCCCATATTCAGGAAGATGTGTTTTCTGCCAGCACATAATTTACCATAGTTTTGAGAAACTTATATTTACAAATTGTAACAGACCATCCAAATATGATTTACTTTCACCAATTCACATGGAAAATGAACCAGATAAGGAGTCTTGTCCTTTCCTCATCTTTCCTTACGCCTGTTTGATTAGGACAGACATTCAAGGGACGGTTTTCCTGCTAAGAAGATTAAGCCAAGGGCACTAATCACTTGGCCTATTCTTTAATGACAGAAACTAACAGTTAAGGTCAACATAAATAATTAAATAACAGAGCCCTGATGGTTTTTCTCCAGCCCACACACAGCTGCAGCCCAGCAAGGCTTTGTAGACATGTAGGAAAAACATAATCTATGGACAGCCTGGTTCAAAAAACACCTTTTCATTGAAAATAAGAGGAGCCAACACTACTGGCCAGCAAGTGAGGTGCTCAGAAACACTTCAGGCAGGTGGCATTTAAACAAAGCCATGGCACCACGAGAAGGAGGAGTGAGCAAACCCTGCAGCTCACGGAGCACAAAGAACCCTCAACTCTGCCTGAGAACAGCTCTGTTACATGTAATCACATCTCTCCTAATCCAGGTGATTTACATTACACATCCCAAGAGGGTGACCAACACAGAAATCACTTCTACAAGGCTTATGAAAATTAGGTCTTCCTACCTCACTGTGGAAACATGGAGATGTCGCAGGATCTGGTGCCGATGAGTGGAGCAGGGGAGATGGTTCCTATTCAGACCGGAGAAAGTCAGTACAAACTCTCCAGATCAAAGCCTGCAAACAAAAGAATGGGAAGTATATAAAATACTTTGAAGGATCGGGAATGATGCACCAAAAGAAACAGAAGTTTGGGTACAGCATAGAGTCTTTAATATTTTTTTTTTCAGTTTCAACTCAGTCAACATTCCCAGCCATTCCATCTCCTCTGTCCCTTGAGGGCTGACCTGTAGCACCTTTGGGACAGGTCTACTTTGCCTCCTACCAACCTGACAGCTGCACCTCCCAGCTTCCGGGCTTCATAGGGAAAGGACTGTATCAACTACATTTAGGTGGCTCTGCCCACAGAAACCACCCTGTTCATCTGTACCACAGACTCTGACTCAGCCATCAGCAAAGCCAGAAGCTCTGTGCTCTCTTCTGCTCTAACCAGTGCAGCCCAGACTGGCTGCTCACGTACCCAGCAGGGGAGCAGAGACACCCGTACAGAAAACAAACGCAGTGAAGAGTCAGGGAAAACAGCTTCATTCATGAAAAGTGTTCTTCTTCCCAAGGAAAACCCTCCTTTTGGGTGCACAGCTTGGCACCTGGGTGGGCAGCTGACCAGGAGGTGTCATGCAACTGACGCCAGGAGGTTTTTAGGACAGGAACTTTCCCATTCCAGTGGTGGTTTTTGCTGCAGTCACACATCTGTGGCTGTCAGGAATTTATAACTAGAAATTACAGAACTCTCATGAAATACCGCTTGCTATTGCCCAGTTTGTTTCTCCTCTGTCTATGCTCTACACCTGAAGTTGTGGCTGGCCCATGCCTGGAAGTGTCCAAGGCCAGGATGGACAGGGCTTGGAGCAACCTGGGATAGTGGAAGGCATCCCTGCCCATGGCAGGGGCTAGAACAAGATGAATATTCAGGCCCTTCCAACCCAAACCATTCTGGGATTCTGTGACACACTGTGGGACACAAGCGTGTGTGAGACACACCAGGGGAAAAGCTAAACCACCAGACATTCAACGCTTGGTTTAAACCAACGGAAAAAGGAAGTTATCTGAAATAAAAAAGGTACTTTCAGGAAAATGGAAGTTGTTTCCAAACAATAAAAATAGAAAAGGATATAAACCCAGCACACTAAGTGCAAGCCCACGATAAGGCAAGGCAAAACAGGGCCTGGAGAACAATCATCAGAGTTCGTAGAGCTAATAAAAACTTCTCCAACACAAAAGCAGGAAGCCTGTCTGTCACCCGGAGCCGCTGATAGATGGGCAAGGAGTAAAGGGGGGAATTAAGAAAGATAAGGGCACAGCAGCAAAATTAAATTAATTCCTTGCACTGCTGTTCACTATGCAGGGGTCAGCAGGGTTCATATGCCAGAGCAACAAATCACCAGAGACAGACAGTGCTCCCTCAAGGAGCTCAAATATGAAATTGCTGAACTTTCTTCCTTTGCATCTGAGGATTGGAAGGTGACAATTTTTAAAAAAGGCTTTAGGAGTGACCCTGGGAATGACAGACCACAAAGTCTGATTTCCAGAACAGGCAAAAGGGTAGAAAACTGTGGGACCAATCAGAATTAGCAGCAGTGAGTAAACACATGTCTGGGACAGAGCCTGAAAGACAAGAGAAGAGTCTATAAGTACAGATCTGAGTTGTCTGATGAGGAACCAGCCCTGCTAATACAGGAGATTAGGGCTGATACAGTGGAATCTGATTTTCTAAAAGCTTTTCTAGAACATCCCTCACTAAAGGTTCTTAAAGAAACTAAACTGTCATGGAGTAAGAGGAATTAATCTTCCTGTGAATTCCTGATAAAAGGACAGGAAAAAAAGGGCACAAACACAACATTAGCAAAGGATGGAGCAGAAATTCTGCACTGCTTCAGCTTAGTCATGAATAACTTGGAAGAGGAGAAAGCAAAGTGACATGCAGGTAATGAAAGTAACGTATAGAGTTTTTCAGAAAAGTCAAGCTTAAGAGAGAAGAGTTCCTGCCAAACATCCCAGAGTTCAGACTGGAGCCAGGATGCCAGTGCACATCTGTGTAACAGGCCATATAATGAGATCCATTGCTTGGACTTTGGCAGGTGTTGTGAGCCTGGATTCCCCCGGTTTCTGAGGTGGCACTGGAGATGTGACAACCGTCCTTTGGCTACTACCAGGTTAATTCCTGGTGTATACCTGACTCCATCCTCTGAATGATGAAAGAAGGACAGTTTTGCCATGGCTGTGAGAAATCTCCCTGCAAACACCTCCCACCTTGGAGCATCATCCTCCAAATCCAATTGCAAATGGGATGAAATCCCTTTCATTGTTATGGGAGGGATGCAGGTGGGCAGGGGCTGCTGAAGCTGCTCTCACCCTGCCCAGGACTGTGCCCGTGAATGGCTCACTGCCCTGCTCCTGGTGTCACCTCGGGAGCACAGGCCACGTCCCCTGGCTGGGGCGATGGAGAGAAACGGCTCTGAACCTGTCACAAAAGGATTGCTGTCTAGAAAGGGTACTCTGCTAGAAGGAAGCTTGTCCCTTTGCCTGGCCTTGCCAGCTCTCTTCTGGACTCCGGAATGACAAGGGAATCCCTCCTGCCCGGCTGAAGCTGACAGGGAGCTGTCCCCTAGCATGGCAGGGAGCTTTCCCGGCAGCAGCTGCCTTGATTCTGCAGCAGCTGAGTTCCTGTACGGCAAAGAAAGAGCATCTGACAAAGCCCACACTAAATTAAGCGCGAGTCCTCTCGCCAGCACGGAGACAAGGGGGGCTCCCGACGCCTGCCCAGGGCGGGCAGCACCTGCCCCTCGCGGGGCCGGGGGCTCGGGGCGCTCCTTTGTCCCACCACGTGCCCGCATACTGAGGCCACTTGTTCCCGTCTGATCGCAATTAGCACCGTGCCAAATTCCTCGTGCCCCGCGCTAATTCGAGAGGATGGGCATGTCACACCCTGCCAAGAATTACAGCCACTGCCAGCCGGGGCAGCCCGGCCCTTTCATTAGGCCTTTGTTTCACAAGTGAGGGCTCACGGACTCCCTTTCTTTGTCAGAAATACCCGTGGAGGCGCTGGAGGAGGCAGAAGCTGCGGGCCTGGCCCGAAGGATGCCGTGTGTGTGACTGAGCCAGGCGAGGGGCTCTGCCACACTCCCTGCTCCGTCACATTAACCCGCAAATTTAGAAAAATCCACTGTCTCCAGGTGCTGAAACCCCAAAGCTGCATCACTGCTGCAGAGCTGTGGAACGCAGCACGGAGCACATCCCTCCCACCCACACCCCAAACCAGCCCAGAGTGTCAGCAAGGACACAGCCCACACCGCACCCGCTGCCCTCCCCCGGCCCGGGACAGCTGCCATCAAAGCAAAGCTCTCAGGGCAGGGCTGCACCCGACTGCCCTGCCCTGGCCACAGAAACATCATTCCGAACGCCCGAGATGAAAATGGAGACAGCACTAACGCCCTGTGTGAGATCCCTGCCCGGGTACCCAGGCAGCTCCCACGGAGCCTCTGCGTGGAGGGCCCTCCAGAGACCTCAGGCCCGTGCCCAGGGGCACACCCAGCCTCACAGGGTGATGAAAGCACGCTCTTTGCTGCTTCCTGTCTCCTGTTGTCATTTGAACATCGCTCCTGACATGACCTGGGGATACCATGATGACAGCCAAAACATCCACAAATTCTGCCTGCTAAGCTGGTGATGTTCCTAATATTTTTGGATGGTGATTCCCTTCTGCCTGGTGTTGGCCAGAACAGAATCACAGAATCATTTGGGTTGGAAAAAGCCTCTAAGCTCATTGAGTCCAGCCATTCCCCACCACTGCCAAGGCCACCACTGCCCCATGTCCCCAAGTGCCACATCCACATGGTTTCTAAATCCCTCCAGGGATGGGGATTCCACCACTGCCCTGGGCAGCCTGTGCTAGGGCTGGACGGTCCCTTTCCAGGAAGGAATTTCTCCCAATACCCAACCTTACACAGACTCAGCAGTTTGGCTTTTGAAGGACACTCTGCTCTCCTGAAACTGGCCTGTGTGCAGTACCCAAGGCTGTTGTAACCTGTACATATAGGCTGTTGTAAAACCTCAGTAATTCCTACGGATTCCAAGGAGGATGTTGTGAATTACTGAATTTGTCAGGTTAGCAGCATGAGAGCAAACTGTTCAGACAGAACAATGCTTCACAAAATGCAATTTAACTTATTTTCTTAATTGTGGGCTGATTCTGATTTACGCTAATTCATAACAGATTATGAACTCTACTATGTAATTGGAAAAATGACCATAAAACTTTCACAATGCTAGAGAGGTTTTTGGTTATTTGGTTTTTTACACTCCATTGCTTACAAGGGCTGGCACACACATGGCTGGGCCTGTGTCCCCATGTCCTCCCTGACACAGACCTGCCATCGATTGCAGAGCACAGCCTGGCTCCCTGCAGCAAACGAAGCCATTTATCAAGCACTGGGGTTGCTCTGTGAGGGACTGAGAAAGGGACACACATCCTCCATGGAGAGGCTGAGGCACATCAGGATATGGCCAGGTATTGCCCCAGCCCTGGAACTGTTCAAGGCCAGGTTGGGCAGGACTTGGAGCAACCTGGGAGAGTGGAAGGTGTCCCTACCCATGGCAGGGGGTGGGACTGGATGAGGTTTAAGATCCCTTCCAGCCCAAACCATTCTGGGATTGTACGAGGAGGAGCTGCTCTAGTCTCTGGAGTGCTCCCTGAGCCCTCTCTGGGTCACATCCCGCTCGGCCTCCTGGCTTGGGAACAGGATGGACCAACAGCAACTGAGGCCGGGAGGGAAAGCGACACCGTCAGTATCTCAGGAAGAAAATCCCCCAGCAGAGCACTGCAGCGGCACATGCACTTGTTACATTTTAAATCCCAGTTTTAAGTTTTTTTACTCCGAGTGTGCATCTGACCGGGCCTGAGCCAGAGCGAGGGGCTGGGTGTGCAGCCACCATCCAGAACTGGCTGTTGGAGCTGTAATTGGTTTTCAATGATTGTATCTTTTCCTGTGTTATTGCTGTACATGGCTGGGTTTTGTACGATACTGAAAATCAATAAAAATGCATGAAAAAATGTTCTCCCACCCCCCTTAAAAGTTAAATAATCTTGTTAGGATTCTGGCACTGCTATTTTAAATCAGTCAGTCTTTGTTTTTCATCCCATCCCTGAGACTTGCTGGGGTCTCCCACAGGACCCCAGCTGTGGAGCCAGCACCGTGTTCCAGCCGGGGCTGACGGGCAGGTACGGCCAGGAGAGCCCCCACCCTCTGACACACACAGGGATGTGGCTCAGGACACAAGGTGGTGTCACCTCTGTCACCACAGACACTCTGGCTTACATGGAGGAGTTGGAGCCAGGAGGGAGATTGACTCTCCCTCAGTTATGGGAAGCCTGTGGCAGGAGGAGCCAGTGCTCCCTGCCAAGACAATGCCCCTCACGCTGCTCTGATGTCCCTCTGCACGGCTCCTCAAGACCAATGTAAGCAAATGTGCTCCCAAACTTACACCGTGTCACCAAAATCACTGGGGTTTTGTTTCCTGACATATACAACAAACCATAAAAACACAGAACTTTTTTGCTGGGAAGGGACCTTAAAGCCCATCCTGTTCCACCCCCTGCCATGGGCAGGGATGCCTTCCACTATCCCAGGTTGCTGCAAGCCTCGTCCAACCTGGCCTGGAACACTTCCAGGGATCCAGGGGCAGCCCCAGCTTCTCTGGGCACCCTGTGCCAGGGCCTGACCACCCTCACAAGGAAGAATTTCTTTCCAATATCCCATCTAACCCTGCCTTCTGGTAGTGGGAAGCCATTTCCCCTTGCCCTGTCACTCCAGGCCTTTGTCCAAAGTCCCTTTCCAGATCTCTTAAGCTCCTTTAGGCACTGGAAGGTGCTCTAATGCCTCCCCAGAGCCTTCTCTTCTCCAGCTGAACCTAAAGAGAATAACAGAAAAAAAACCCACAACAACCTATTTACTCTCCACTCCAGATTAGGACTGGGATAGAGGTGCTGCAGGAGGTAACAAGTGTGATGAGATGAGAACAGGGGAGCTACTTCAAAAGATTAAGGGATTCAGGGCAGTGTAACTGAAAGGGCCGATGGCCTCGCCGCAGCCATTCCCAGCTCCAGGAGCAGGAGCCCGACCTGCTGCTGCCAAACCAGGCAGTGGTGACGGTGTCAAGGGACTGGCACAGCTGGACAAGGGGCAGGACACCCCCAGCACCCCACCACGGGGTCATACTGATCCCTGGGAGCCCCGGTACAGCCTCATCCCTTTTGGACATAGGGATATGAATCCACTGCTTTGTTCAGGCTCAGTGACTGACCATCAAACCCAGAGCCTGAAAGCAGTGCTTCATGTTAAATGGAAACATTTCTATTCCTGAACAAAAACCAAAAGTATTTTGGGTTTGATAAGAATATTTTGTTTGACACAAGCAAAACTTTTCATTTGGACTGTGGGGTTTTTTAAAAAGTTCAGTTTCAAAAGAAAACCTTGTGAACAAAACATAGTGATTTTAATTTTTTCTGATTTTTCTAAAATATCTTCACTTTTATTCAATCTCTTCTATTTAACATAGCTTTGCAAACTTTTAAAAACTGTTTTTCTGAAAATAAATTATTTCCCTCTATGTCTGAGTCCCTGCAGGAGCCTTTGCTCCACAAAGAACACACGTACATCTCTGAGTTCAGTATTTTGTCACATTAGCCTGGCCCCACAGTCTGGAATTCCTCAGGAATTAAAGCCTGACACAAACACAGCATTTAACTCCATTACAATATAATAATGATTTTTAAACAACGTTGTAATAGGTTCTATATTTTTTTAAAGTGCATATTATTGTACTGTCACGATTTCCTTCGCTCCGTAACAGCCCAGTCAAAGCAACAGATACAAAGGTAAACACAACTGAGAAGGTACCGAGCACTACGTGCCCCTTTCCCAGGTTTAGAACTTGCTTTTTCCAGCTGCCAGCTAATCCACAGACAGGCCATACTAATTGTGGGACAATTTGTGTATTCTTAAACTAAAATATTTTTCAGTTAAAGCAATGCATAAATTATTTATTCATTTGTAATTGCATTTAAATACTTGAAGAATGTCCAAATTAACTGCTTTGAAAATTGTTCCAAAATTTCCTCCTAGGCTGTGACCTTGTGGCCAAGTTTAATCTCAAGCCAAATTGAAAGAAGGGCTTACACCAAACACATCCAGCGGCTCTGGACGTGCTTTGCTCAGAGAACCAACACAGCCCTTTGCAAACTCAGCCTGGGTGCTGGGTTTGGGGCCCACACCTGGGGTCCAGACAGGGGTTTCCACCATGTTACCCAAGCCTGGAGTTGATGACCCAAGATTTTGTTGGGAAGGTTTTATTCATCCGACTTGGTTACTTCCTTGAAGCTCCTGTTTGCAGCCGTACCCAGCTCAGCCTTCTGTTAAAAGCCTTCCCAATGTCTGTGGTTGTGGTGGAAAGCACCAAATTTCAGAAACCAGCATTCCAAGGAAAATAGGAACTACATCAGTTTTAATATTCTATACATATTTGTGTCAAATCTGCACTTTAGGGAGCTCAATTCATAGCCATGACAGTGGTTTTATTTCCCATCCCCTCTAACCCTGCATGTACCTACACCCAGTTCTGCACCCATGGCCCGGCTGCGGCACCTCACGGCCCCGGGCTCACATCCCAGCCGGGCCACAGAGCTCCAAAGCCAAACACCACCTGGGTGTGGTCCCCACGGCAAGCTTAGCTGCAGGTTTGTCCTTCCTTTGTCATAAATCTGGTTTCTGCAAACAGCAGAATTACAGCAGATTAATTCCTTACACCGTCCCTTGCAAGGAGAACTGCTGAGAGGGAAGGGAGGAAGCCCAGACACTGCTCTAAGATCTCAGCCAGCTGCAAAATGTCACAAACCAGCAAGAGAGCTGGTTTCCTGACAACATGTGTCCTGATAGCAGTTCCCCCAGATGAGGGGGAACTCCCGTGCTCATGATTATTCTCCTTTCAGGAACAGAATGAAGAAAACAGATATAAAAGAGAATTCTTAAGTGTGCAGAAGAGGACAATAGTCAAGAGTTTGTCAAACCTTTGGTGGAACAGACATGTAACTAAAGAAGTATCAGAGAGGTTTGTTTTACTTAATATTTAAAATGAATACTAAAATTCATTCTAAACCAAGAGAGCAGGATGGACCTGGGTTTGGAGTTCCTAACCTAGAAACCAACTCAGCACCTCACCTGAGTGCATCAGCTCTCTGAGTGGCTCTCAAAGTCTGCAGAGTTCCAAGACGGGGAGTATCTCAGGACTTCACTAGTTTGACCTCTAGGTTTGGGTCATGGCATGCTCTGAAAAACCCCACACGTCCTTGCTGGACTCCCGGGCAGGGAGGTCACCCAGCGAGCCCTGAGCGTGTGCAGGCTCAGGAGACAGGGCTGTGGCTCTGGGGCTGCGCTGCCACCTGCCAAAGACACGAACCACGTTACAACGTGTTGCTGAGACGGGGGTGGAAAGGAGTTGTCATGCTGTGCATGGTGTAGTTGCTGTTTCTTTTATGCCATTTTATAATAGTGTGTGATTCTTTAATAAAACCTTGGAGGAAACATCCCTAGTCCTCCCCCTCCCCAAATACTTGTGTGTCAATTTATATAAAACAAAACCATTTATTAAGAAAAGGAAAAATATTAAAACAGAGATATAAACAGCACAGGAAGCAATTCAGCTCCCTGTAAATAAGTTTAAAACTTGAAGGTAGAAAAAATTATTAAATGCCAATCCTGAACAAATGGACTGGCTGGTAATTTCTCTGGCACAGCTTGCTTGCCTTCTGCCAGCCTTCTGAGGTACTGGACAATCCTGAAGGACATTTGCTCAGAGAAGCTGTGGCTGACCCTGGATCCCTGGAAGTGTCCCAGGCCAGGCTGGACGGGGCTTGGATCAACCTGGGATAGTGGAAGGTGTCGCTGCCCATGGTAGGGGGTGGGATGAGATAAGCCCTTCCCACCCAAACCAGTCTGGGATTCTGTGATTCCAGGATGAGGAGAGTACCAAAGCTTCCACTGCTACTTCAGCCCCTTTCTCACTGCAGGTTCTCTGGGTCAGAGCCCTCGGAGAGCCACAATCTCAGCTCCAGTTCCTTCTCCTGACTTAGGGGCAGCCTGTGTTCAGACACAGAAAATTAAAAGCTTTTGTCAGGGAATGGCTCCAGGTTGGGAGAGCAGTGGGGGTGCCAGAGGGGAGCAGCAGCCCTGCCCTGCAGTGCAAATGTATCAATGATAACTTCCAGCCCCCTTCCCCCTGACTCCTTCCTAGAGCAGCACAAAGCAGCTCCTGGGTCCCTGCCAGTTTCCCCTCCTCAGGTCATTTATTGCTCTCTTCTTAACATTCTCTGACTCTTGTATCCTTGATTCCAGCTGCTGCACAGAGGCGAGGGTCAGCCTGGCCATGCCCTCACACCACAAGCAGCAGGAGCGGTGTCCCGGCACAAACAGGCACCCAGAGCCAAGACGATGCTCTGGTGCCTCACCGGCTCCGGCAGCACAGATCTGTCTCCAGTAAATAACCCTCCGTTTTCACATGGATTATTTAGACTTTCTGATGAAACTGCAGAAATGCCACTGCGGCGGCCGCGCGCCCAATCAGGCGGCGGCTCCCTGACCCCGGCCTCTCCGCGGCACCGCTGCTATGAGCTTCAAGGGGAAAAACCCTCCTTGTCTCTCGTTAGCCCTTTTTTTATGATCTAGGATTCTGTTAATAATGACTCCGTGTTACATAAAACAGATACATTAATGTCACCAAGTCCCAAAAGTACTGAATCAAGCTGACTCCTTCAGAAAGGAAGAAAGTAATAGATACGAGCCTTAATAAGAGCACGGATCCGAAGGATGGGAAGGGCTCCACCAAATCGCTTTCTCCTTCCTATTTGAAATGGGGGATTTAAAGGGCCATGCAGCTGGAGAAGATCAGAGTCGTGGCAAGATAACTGTGAACATGCCATCAAAGGGAGCAAATCAAACGTGATTTTAGGTGGTGTTGCAAAGGCACGCTCAGCCTGCTCCACCTGCCCGCTCCGCTCCCAGTTGCTAATGGGGAAAGGAGATGGAGAGGCTCGGCAGCCCCACAACCTGGCACTCACCTTTCATCTCTGGAATGAAAGTGCTGGCTTAGACCAGCAGCTTTGGAGAAATAAGTTGCTTGGACTCAGTTTAGAGGAAAAAGTGGCCAAGTCTTTGACCTGTGCACACAGCTGAGACTATTTCTACTCCTCTACAGCTGGAGCAGACGGTACAATTAAAAGCATCACCCAGTGACCATTAGTGCTTGACAAATATTAAAATAGAACAAAACCTGTAATCAAAGGGATGAAAATACTTAAGCGGCAAAACTAGTCATGTCTGAAAGCTTCAGAAAAGAAAACCCAGGGCAGTCTGGCCAAGTTGCCTGCAATGGAATGTGACGCAGAGAGAAGTGTGAGCAGAATCAAACATTGGTGGTCTCGCACAGATACAGTGTGCACACCTGGGTGTCCAAGTCCCTGTGAGTTGTGCCCAGGGAACATGAAAATTGATTAGTAAATTTGTAAGCAGTTGCAAGTAGTTTAAGGAAAGTAATTTGATATGAAAACCAAAACTATGTTTGCTGAATCTTGATTGGCTGGGCATCCACCAGCCAGAGACAGGGCAGGTGTCTGGATTGCCACCTTGGTGAATTTGTGAAAAGGTAAAATCCTAAGGCCAAGATGAGGCTATAAACAGACAAAACATATTTTGTAGAGTGGCACCAACACATAAGGCTGGATTTGGCAAAATGAAAACAAAAGGAGAAAACATGAGGCCCAATGGGGCCCCGGAGTGGTACTCCAGAAAGATGGAATCAAGGCAGGAAAGTGCCATCAGCCACAGAGAATGCAATGTCCAGAACAACTCAGGATTTACCTCATGTACATATGTAGCGAACAGGAGAAAATCTAAATTAATGGTAAAGGTCTGGGTGACAGACTTCTGTTTCCTCCTCTCTCATGGCCTGCCAAGCCTGGAGCCCACAGGAGTGGAAGGATGTCCATGGACAGCAGTTGCGTCCAAAGCAGTGAGTGATCACTGAGCAAAGCCAGCAACACACAAACCACGGGAGTGGGGAGTATTAGAGGCGGGAAAGCAGAAGGTTATTCCTTAGGAAACCTCCAGGCTCCACCAGCACATCCCCTGTTCCTGGTTTGCACCAGAACTACATCTCCCAGCAGAGCCTGGGAGCAGCTCTATACCAGCACTCAAGTGCCATTCAGACTCATCTGTACAAACAAATCCAAATTCAACTCCCCTGACAGAGATCCTCCTGGGGATTAGGTCTATTAAAATTTGTATTTTGCAATTACTTCAGTTTGCTTTGCTTCTTTTCAAGGTTTTATGCTAAATTACATGGATGGAGGATCAAGCTTTGTTCAAAAGATCTGGTTTTTCTGGGTTGTGCCATTGTTGGGACGAATTTTAAGCCCTTTGATACAATCACTATTTTGATTGATAGGGTCACTTTTAACCAGTCTGTCTGTGTTTAATAGAGCAAAATCTGGCTGAATCTACTAATTTTTAATTTAACGTAAATAAAGAACATGACAGATCAGCCACTTTTCCTAATGCCCTGCTATAAGATGCTCAAACTGGGATGAGGTTTGTGTTTATGCAGCACATCATGACACAGCAGGCACCACCACTTTTGGGGGAGAAAAAGCTACATTTCTGTGTGTCTGTTCCAAATTCACAGAGCAGCTGTACCAGTTTTGATCTCAGAGTGGTATGAGAATTAATTTGTGAACAACTAAAAGTATAATGTAAGTGCTAGGTGCAATTATTTCAAGCACTAACTATCTCATGACGATGGCAGATAGGAGTTAGACAGCAATGAGACTAAAACTGTGGTTATTTCATTATTGCATAGACAATGCCAGCCCTCAAAGCATGCCAGGCATTTTCCAGATCAGAGGAAAGTGTGATCCCTGCTCTGAGAGTGCCTAATCTAAAAAGTCAAAGATGAAAAGAGGGAAAGGAACTCTGGATACAAAGGAATCTATGTAGTGACAGGTCCCAGCTTGTTATTTTAATTAAAAATATGCTAAATCCTTCTTTTTGCCTCTTTTAGCCCTCTCATCCTGGCTCTAAGCTTCAATTCCAGTGTCCACATAACCTCCCTAATCATCCACTGCTCCCTCCACATAAAGGGGCTCTTTGGAGCCACGTCAGTCTGGGAACAGGGTACATGGCAGACGGTGACACTGGGCAGGATGACTGATCCCAAAGACTGGAAATCCAACAGATCCAACCCAAATGTGCTTCCAGAGAGCCACACATGTCCTGCCAACAGGGGTCTGGAATTCAGAGGCTTCTTGTGACTTACAGGGAGTAAAATGAAGAAAAGTCCCCAGCAGTGGCTCCCTTGCACCTGCATCCAGGCACAGCTTGCAAAGTGCCCTAAACCTGCCTCAGAGGACCATCAAATCCCCTGGGCCTAACATATAAAAATCTACTTTATCAATGATTAGAGAGTGAGCCAGCGGTGTCGTGCTAGTTTAAATCTTGTCCGAGTTTTACTGGGGCTCAGAGGTCCCACTGCCACCTTCCTGTTGGCATGTCTCAAACTCGAGGCAAACGTCCCCTGGCCCCGCTGCCTGTGCCCCACTCCCTGGCTGCCCCTGGAGCCCACTGGATATTCCTTCAGATGTCTAACAAGCGTTGAACACAACCGAGGTTTAGAGAGAGGCAGAAATCAATACAGCAGCTTCCAGCAGGCACGCTGAGGGATTAGCTGTCCCACGGAACAGCACAGGTGGCTCAGTGGGAGAGTCATGACTCCGAATAGCACACGAGGTTTATGAGGCTGGAGAGCAGCCTGTGGCCTTGATAACCTCCAGCTGGCCAGAGGAAAAGCTGGCAGTGGAAACAAGCACCCTCAACATCCCTGCTCCAGCACCAGCAAACGCAGCTGCCCTCAGCAGTGGGCAGGGCAGCAGTGGCCCCAGAGGTCACTCTGAGGACTGCCCGGCCATCGGTGTTTCCCACACCTCCACTGCAGCTGGGTGACAAATTTTGGCTCTGGACCTTGAAAGGGAACAACCCAGAACGGCTCTGGGTTCTTCCCTGTTCCTGGAAGTGTGCAGGGCTTGGAGCAACCTGAGATAGGGGAAGGGCAGGGGGTGGAACAGAATGAGCTTCAAGGTCCCTTCCAACCCAAACCATTGCATGATTCCAGCACAACAGCAGTAAATGGCAGGCAAGGCAGGTGAAGGCAATGAGATGAATCCTGGGAAACTGCTGAAAAAAACATGGAAAACTGCTTGGCTTGTACCATCACCAAAGGAGGCCCCACAAACCTCTAACAACAAGATACAGGATCCTGTGTCACCGCTAACAAGTTCCTCTGTCTTCAGAAACCTGAATCTTTGGGAGCTCTGCAAGAAGCAGAGGCAGGGTTAGGACAAGCACTCAGACAACAGTCACTATCAGCTTAGCTAGCATCATCTAATTTTGTGTGGGTTTATGAGCTGCAGACTTGTTGCTCCCAATTGCTCTCATGTTTGTTGTGGTGACTGTGTTGGAACTCTGAAAGCTGAAAGACGCAAGTTTGTCTTTGTCTTAAAACCATCAAAAAATGTGAGAAAACAGGGACTCCAGAAGAGAAGAAGGGAGAACCAATGTCCAGAAGGCCTGCAAGGATTAATGAGGTATTGATACTATATTTGCATAGTTTGAGGGGTCTTTAATGACCTCTGAGGTTTCCAACATTTCTTAAGTTTACCACTCTGCAGATTTCTGAGAGGTCCAAGTGAATAAATGCTCAGCTGCTTCCTACTAGAGCCCACACGACCAGGAACCTTCTCTTTTGCCCCAGAATCCGTGGTGGAAGCCATTCTATTGACCCACCTCGGCCCTTCTGAGGCTGCCCAGGGGGGCAACACGGTGCTGCTGCGGGTTCCAGCTGGACAGTGGCCGGTCCCTGGCCCTCGCCCGGGACTGGGAGGGTACGGCCTCTGACAGCCCTGCCGTGGCCATCGCTCCGGGCGAGGATCAGCGTCCGGCACAGGGAGCGCGTCTCTGGTCCCCTCACGACCCCGTCAATGTGCCCTCCTCGCCCCCCGGCTCTGCATCGACCTCAACTACGAGCGCCACCTCGCCATACGACCTCGCCACCAGCGCCGTGCCCCCCGATCCCGGCCGTGCTCCCTGGCCCCGCCGTGCCCCCCGATCCCGGCCGTGCCCCCCGATCCCCGCCGTGCCCCCCGATCCCGGCCGTGCCCCCCGATCCCCGCCGTGCCCCCCGATCCCCGCCGTGCCCCCCGATCCCGGCCGTGCTCTCTGGCCCCGCCGTGCCCCCCGATCCCCGCCGTGCCCCCCGATCCCCGCCGTGCCCCCCGATCCCGGCCGTGCTTCCTGGCCCCGCCGTGCCCCCCGATCCCCGCCGTGCCGTCCCGCAGCCCCGGCTCCCGGGCAGTGTCCCCACAAGGGTACGAGCAGCACCGGCTCGGAGCCGCCCCGGCTCCCGCGCCGCGCTCTGACCCCGGCGCGCACAGCGCCATAAATCTGCTGCACCTGATGGGAGATGGGCTTTTTAGGATCTCTCCGGGTGCTTTGAGGTAGCACTTCCATGAACTCCATGCCACAATAAATAACGCTACCTGCAATATGTCTTGGGGAACGTGGCAGCAGCCGCTGTCCTGCCATGAATTTTTATTCTTTTGCCGTCTGGAAGATAGATTCCAGATACAGCATTTCCCCGCACTTAGTGTCAAATCTCTTTACCCCTTTGCCCCGACAGAATGACAGGGACCACAAATAAAATAAAAGAATAAAAAAGAAGCATAGGAAAAATGGCCTGAGAGCAGAGGGAAAGCACTAAACTCCCCCCCCCCTCTGCAGCTGAGCAGCTTCAGATCTGACAGCAGTGACTGAAGCAGGGGCAGTTGGAATGGGAAAAGGTAATTTTTGTTATGCTGCCAATGAGACTTCTGCAGGAGGATTCCACAGAAAGGAGCACAGAGATGAAATTTCTCTGAAGAGTATAATGTACGCGACAGTGGAGAACACGGGAAGATGGGTTTGTGTGCTGGCCCAAACTGCTGTGCCAGGGATGGGGAAACGAAGTACTGACCCAATAAAAGGATTTTTAAAGATTAAAACCTTTTTCATTATAAAGAAAAGGGTCACATTCAATGACTAACAAAATGGTCTAAATATTTGCAAACCTTGACCTGTAGATCTGATACCAAGGCTAGAGTGCAAAGCAGGAATGCTGTAACAATTACCAACAAGAATCCCTGGAAAAAATGCAAGGAACTGTCACGAGAATGCTGCTAGGATCATTGGGATTGCTGAGAGCCAGGGTGCAGGGCACCCTGCCGTGCAGAGCAGGGCTGGAGGGGGGCAGAGCCCCATTAAGCAGCTGGACACACACAGAGCTCCTCTCCAGCCAGGCCGTGGACGCAGCGGTGACACACAGCTGGAGCTGTGCTGCCCCACAGGGGGACCTCAACGGGGCCAAGAGGAATCCTGGAATCCAAGAGACGCCAAAGCCCAGACCCACACCCAGGCAGGAGCAAGCCCAGGCAGCAGCAGACGCACGGACTCCTGCAGAGGAGGACACTGGGCTGACCACGAGCCAGCAGCGCCCTGGGATGTGCTGGGAGGGACACGGCCAGCGGCTGGAGGGAGCTGATCTTTCTCCTCTGCTCAGCACTGCTGAGGCTGTGTCTGCACAGAACTGGGCCCAGTTCTGGGCTCCCCAGTGCAGGACAGATGCAGACATTCAGGCTGGACAGGACAACATCCAGAGGTGCATTCCAACCTCAGCGAGTCTGGCACCTAGCCAAGGACCAGGCTTTGCTCTCTGGTTGCCACATATAAGCAACTGAGCAAACCACCCACAGGACTCATTTAAAAAAATCCCAAATGCAGGCAGGTAAAATATTATTAGTTGTACAATTCCATTGGGATTATGAGAAATACCTGCTCAAACAACAGGATAACAACTGGAAGAACTCTAAAAAAGGTAAACAGCTCCAACTAGCCAGGAGTTAATTGTGCACAGGGCTTTTTTCCTCTCAGTTTCCCTCTTCTAGTTCACTGTCATATAGAAAACCAACATCATGGCTCTTTTCCACTTTGAATATCTGGGCTGCAGTGCAATCTTTTCTGAATTTGAACATATTACTTTCTTCCTTTACTCTGATGAAATTACCAAGTTTCATGTCCCTGACATCTAGAAGATATTAGGGCCAGCACTCCAGTACCCTCCCATTAATACACACATCCAGTTATAACATACCGTATGGGAAAGACCTCATTGTTCTGCCATCAAATTACCATGGCCCAGTCTTCAGGTGAAGCCAGAATCCATGGATGCCATATGAAATGTCCCCTTCAGCTGGTGTGAGCCCAGTTCACATCAAAAATGATGACCCAGTGGTTAGACCACAGCTACACAGCTGCCTTAACATCTATCCTCTCCCTATTTCCACTTCTGAAACTGAACTTTAAACACTGGAACTGAGACTTTGCAAAATATATATTTTACTGAGCAACAGCTGCACAAAACCAGCCCCCTGAAGATGTCAAATGACGCTTTTGCCACAGAGCAGAGTTAAAGTGAGGAGATTTACAAGGTCATTGACAAATGCAAGTATTGATTGAGTATTAAAGTGTCTTGTGATTAATACAGCCTTCGAAGTAATTAGTGCGGAAGATGTCTTATATCTCCCCATGTTTAAATAATGTATCTGTGAACATGCAGACCCCCTGTCAATCACTCTGGCTGGGGCCAAACGTCATCTCACCTGATAACTCATTTGGAAACTGGGCTTCCTGCCTGCTCAATCTTTCAAAACCAGCAACTCTTCCCTAATTGCCTGGGGTGACCTATATTTAGAGCCTTGCAGTTCACTGGGAGGATAGAGAGGGAGGAGAGAACTAGGAAAAATGGTACAGCACCTTATTCCTACAATGGCACGAAAACCCAGGAGAACTTCAGAGGCACTGAATGGAAATGGCCTCATGGGAGAGGCTCTGGCTCTGTGAGGGGCTCCACACTCTGTATTTAAACAAACTCTCCAAGCCCCTCTTGGTTAATCCTGGGAGTAACTTCAGCAGAGGGAGAAACCCCAGAGGATGCTCAGCCTGCAGCTGGCAGTCCTGGTGTCCCTGTGCCAGCTCTTAGTGCCCACCAAAACAGCCTAAATCCCACCTGAGCTGAGGTCACCAACAGGAAGATCGGGCTGCCAGCAGTTCCTACAGCTACGTGTGAGTTGTCCTAAAACAAGCCAGCGCTTATCGCTCACCTGGATGCGGGAGGGAAACATTCTGCTTGAAATACCACTTTCGGAAGAGATCAGATTGACATATTCTGGGGGTTTTGGAGCCCATGAAGCACCAGGTACTTATCTAATGTCTTCTTAATCCCTTTTCTACCAGTGTCTTTAAGCAATTGCAATCACTTGGTTTCTCTGAAGCACACTTCAAGGTCGTTAAACATTTACTGCTTATTAGGTAAATAAGGCTCCAGGAAACTATTTCCTTCCAACTCACCCATTTCTGAGCTGCTGTTTGATTCCAGGTTGGAAAAAGCCAAGAACTAAACTGTGACCGCGCCAGCATCTCGCTCTCAAACTTTCTACTAACAGACACCAAGGACTGGCATAAAATATACAAATATTCTGGAATTCTGCTAACACTGCACACTATTCCTTCCTGGCCAGTGCCAGGGGGCACAGAGCTGCAGCCATTCATGATTTTGAGGGGAGCTGGGAACCCAGCATCAATGGATGTCTGGAGAAGACACAGCCCTCACCTTTCACGGCCTGTTGCACTTTCCGGGGTTAAAACATGCAACAAACAGGAGTTAATCACCCTCAGACCCGATCAAATCAGAGTAACTCCTAAACTAATTCAGAGGGGACAAAAAGAAGGAAAAAAATCCTTCTTCTTTGGAAGACAGAGACAGAAATCCAAATGTGGGACTTCACAGAATCCCAGAATGGTTTGGGTGGGAAGGGACCTGAAAATTCACCCAGTGCCACCCCCTGCCATGGGACACCTTTCACTGTCCCAGGCTACTCCAAGCCCTGTCCAACCTGGTCTTGGACACTTCCAGGGATCCAGGGGCAGCCACAGCTCCTCTGGGCACCCTGTGCCAGGGCCTGCCCACCCTCACAGGGAAGGATTCTGTCCCAGTATCCCACCTAACCCTGCCCTCTGGCACTGGGAAGCCATTAAACTGGGTCTTTTGGCCTCTTCTTTAGATGAAGCACTAGAAATATTCTTCTGCCTTTAGTGTTAATCTCACTTTCTTTTTTCTCACACCTGCTAATGTCCCATAACTCATGAGCCCCTATTCCTTCTCCTCTTTCAAGTTTATTTATTATGACTATTTAACCAGCTATTGGTTCAACACACTCCACTCAAATATTCATCATTTGGTTCTCTGGGTAAATCGTATTTAATCAGCACAGCACAGAAAACAGTGTAATTATAGATGCTGGATGCCATTACACTGAGAAGAAATTAAACCTCATCTTAAGCTGTCCAGTGGTGCCCTGAGGAAAACAGGCTGTGTGGTGGGAAGGTGACCCAGAGGTTAGTGCCAGATGTGCTTTTAGGTTCTCCAGACTCATGAAATACAGAGGGTGGGGAGGCGCAGACGGAGGAGGAGAGAAGCCTCTATGGACAACCAACCAGAACTTCTCATGAGGAAGTCAATAAGTGCATCTTTTTTTTTTTTTTTTAAATATGGCAGTCCCTGTTCTGCTTTATGCCACTTACAGCACTTCTAACAAGGGGTTTTTTTTAAGGTAAATAATTCTGTTTTAGTAATACTAATGGACAAAGCCTTTACCGATCGATAAAGTCCAAAAAGGTATTACAGCAACAGCAATGCAAGAAGATGCTCAGAGAAAGCAGTGGGATAGACTCTTCCAGCTGGCACCAAATCACCTAAAACTCACCTTGGCTAAAGCAGCACAGGTTACCCAGGTTGTGGCAGGAAATGCCAGAGGAGACCTTTCCCCTGCAGACTCTGCGTGTCCATCATCTGCCATCAGCATCCGGCAGCAACAGCCCCCAGATCAGCGCAGCAATGCCCAGAGAGCCCCAGTGGGGGAGGGGGTTGGGTTTTTTGGTTTGGTTTTCTTTTTGCTAATAATACATCTGAGGTTCAGATAAGTAACTAAGAGGAAGGAGAGCTCCTTCTAGTCCATTCTGCTGCTGACAATTAAGAAACCTCAAAGTAATTTTTGAAAATGTCAGCGTCTCATTTAGCAAAGGGATAAATAATGAATGAAGCATAATCACTGTCCTGCGCTGGTGGTACAGCTTCGCGGTGTCATTAGTAAACTAACGGTATAATATCTTCGTGTCACAGTTTAATTATATCTTGTAATTAGTTTCAGCAATGGATTGCACAGAGTCAGGCCCCCTGAGCTAAACAAAAGGTAATAGAACTTTCAGAGTCCTCGCATAAATCAATTATGAAAGTGTCCTGTGTTATTTGAGGCTTGTTTGCTGTAATTTTATGCACAAAGAAGAGATGATCCCTGCTGCCTACGGAGGGCGATTCACCTCACCAATTGCCTGCCTAAATGAGTGTGAGTGCTGAAGGGCAGGGGCTGCTGCCAGAGCCGGCGGGGCGAGGTGTGTGTGCAAACGAGCCTGGCCCGGCTGTCAGCACCACAAACACACATGTGCAGGCATGGGACAGTGGGAAGAAATTCTTCACTGTGAGAATGGTGAGGCCCTGGCACAGGCTGCCCAGAGGCTGCCCCGCCCCTGGAAGTGTCCAAGGCCAGGTTGGACGGGGCCTGGAGCAACCTGGGATAGTGGAAGGTGTCCCTGCCCATGGCAGAGGGTGGCATGGGATGAGGTTTAAGGTCCCTTCCCACCCCAACCACTCTGGGATTTGATGACATGTGGTAATGGTAGGATGGCACCATGATCCTCCTGTTGGTGGTGGTGATGTGTGTCAGGCCAGCACCAGTGATGAGCATGGCTGTCCTGTGTCCAAAGCTGCACATTGTTGCATTTTTGTTCACTATCCCAAGCACCATCCAAACAGCACCTCCACCTGCCTCTCCCTCTTCTTCACCCACAGTGAAACTGCCCTGTGTGTTCAGATCTAATCCCTAGTTTGCAATAGCGCACCAAGAGAGATTAGATATTTTAAAAAATATTTTTCCTGAAAGAGTGGTTGGGCATTGGAAGAAGTTGCCCAGGTAGGGGTTGGAGTCACCCTCTCTGGAAGTGTTCAAGAGACGTCTGGATGTGGCACTTGGGATGTGGTCTCGGGGTGGTTGTGGCGGTGGTGGGGTGATGGTTGGACTTGATGATTTGGTGAAGACCAGCCACCAGCAGCAGTTCCTGGCCCAGTGACTGTCTGCAACCATATTTGGGGTTGCTCTTTCTCCTGCTTCATTCCTGATCTTACTCATCTACTGCCAGAGGAGAGAATCACACAGGAGGGCTGTGCTGGAAGTGGATCCAGGCAGGCTGAGGGGTCCCTTGATGTTACACAGTTGCATTTGCAGTGGATCAGAATCTGCTGCCATCCCACAGGCTGCTACTTGAGCTCTGGAAATTCAGGGGACGCCCTTTTCCTAAGAGCTCTTTATGCCACACCAGGACTGCGGATAGAACAACCCACCCCTGGGAAGACGCTGGGAATGATCCCCACCATCCCAGCCTATATGTTCTCATGTAGTTTCAGGGGAAAAAAAATGTTGAATTACTGGAATTAAATGTATAAAATAATGTTTCACTGTTCAGGCTTAATAGCTGTATTTTATTTGCATATTTTTTCCTCAGTCTTCTTAAGAGTCCTACATATTCCGTCACCGCTCCTGTGCGTAGGGATGCACACGCAAGGCTCTCACTGCTCTCATGTCTGAGTGCCTGAATCATTTATCTTTTCATGTTGCTCCTCTGCCCCCACTGCTTGGTGTTGGAAGCTGCCTATGTGATGTGGGATGGAGGAGCTGGAAAAAAAACCCTAAATAAAATGAAACCTCTCAGTGTGTCTAATTTTGGCCTACTGATATCTCCAAAAGCAAAAAAGGCTCACAGCAGCAGCAAAGGGCTGTCCGGGGGTCACCCAATCCGCGGCCGAGTGTCTGGGACCCCACTGTGGGCAGCAGAGGGGAGTGTGGAGAGGAGTCTGAAAGGTGCCAAGATGTGTAATTGTCTCAGTCCTGATCAAGCTGCAGAACACACCAGGGTCCTGGTTCAAAGCCCTCCTCAAGTCTGCCTTGAAAGTGAATCCCGTAGCACGCTGGCCTTGCTGTTTATACAACAACTTCCAGGTTTAAATGAAAAGCTGCTTCCCAAAGCAGCCTGAATCCTCCCATTGTGAGCCCTTCATCAGATTTAACAATAGGAAGAGAACCGAGTCAGAAAAAAAAAGGGGGAAAAAAAAAAAAGTCCAGTCCTCGGAGCGGTGCTGCAATCCAGCCAGTTGCCATGGTGACATGATGACTTGTTCACATGGCAACATACCTTCGGTCCACTATTAAAATGATGAGAGTAAACTGGGTTGCACTAAGTATAGTATCCTGCGTGCTGGAGCAGCCGCTCGGTGCGAGCTGCGACCAACGCCGGCGCTGGAGGAGGGACCCAGAGAACAAAGGTGGAGAGGGCAGTTTCGGGGGCAGGGGAAACCAAGGGGGATAAACTGAGTTCTAGATGTGTTTCAGAGATTAATAACAGCTACAGAGACAATAAACAAAATTTTGTTTGGATATAAAATCTGCCTTTAGAAGCCAAAGGATATTTTCCATATGTGAGTGGCATCATCCAGAGGGCACTGAAATTCTTTAGGAAGTGACCTTGAGAAGCCATGGCATAAAAATGAATTGGGAAAGTAAGGGAATCACTGGAGACCCCATCAACACAAAAACAACTGTGGTAAAGATAAAACTTAAGAAATAGATGCTGCAGCAGTGAACTGCAATCATGTAGTTTGTAATTTACATTAAAATCCCAAACAACTAGCAAGTGGGAAATTGTGCAACATCTATTTAGTCACAATGAATACCCAGATTATCAAAAAGATATCCCTGTTGACACGTTATTGGTGTGTTTTCTGCAATTCTTTTAATTTTAACAGATTTACACCTCTTCCTGAGAGCACAGAAAATTGTGATACTGCTGGGGAGCTCATCATCCACTTGTCCCTCATTTAGATGAAGGACAGGATGAATCTCTTTGGTTTATGAAGCATGTGCATCATACAACAGACATGAGAAAGTCTCTTAAAATATAAAACATGGGAAAAAATACCCTTAATACAGATTCTATTTTAATTTAATTTGCAGAACGAGGATGCAGCGAGGCTCACCATGGGTGAGAAGGTGGCTTTGGAGGCCATGCTGTGAGTCCCCAGCATGGAGGGCCTGGAGGCCCCAGATCTTAGCAGATGTGAGAGCAGAGGAAGATTCATTTCATCTCCATCACTGATGAAACAACAGCTTTGTCCCACTCCCCAAAACACAGTGAACAATAATGACCAAACAAGGATGGTAAACTGCATGTAGAAGGAAAGAAAAGCAACCTTCTGGTGTCCATCAAGCCATCACAACAGCCACACACACCTACAAAGTGCCCAAAATCATTAAGAAAATGAAAACCCCAGAGGTGGGCTTGGGCTAAACTACATGCTTTCCAAAAGGCATCAGAGACCAATCCCTCACCATTCATTTGCTGTTTCCTTTTTCTCTGCACACACCTGTACCCGTGAAGTTTGTCTGTGCTTGGGAAGCACAGAGCATCCTACCCCCTTCCCACCCAGAGGTTCCCTATCCATCCATGGGCAGCCAGGCAGGAGAGAGGATGGCAGCAGCTGGGAAGGCCATGTTGGCACAAAAAGCCTTTGGAGTGCATCTGTACATCTGCACAGCCATAGCTCCACGTTTGGTTTGTAGGAGCTTTTCAAGCAACCAAGGGATTCTGTTGATTTAAGGTAAATATCGTATTTTGCGCGAGTCAATATGACAGTGCTGGCAGGAACACAGAGGATAAGGGGCTGGTCTGGAAGCGGTCTGGGAATCTAACTTTATATACTGGAGATGAGGTTCCATTTTTATTGATAACACTTTAGTTGATAAACTCAACAGTTCAAATGAACTTGGAATCTTTCAGTGTGACTCTGCTTTAACCAGACCTGCAATTTGATGTCCAATACAGGAAGTTGTAGAGCAGAAATTAAGACTATAACTGACCATAAAAATCTAAAAGCAATGAACAGGCTTCACAGTTCCCTTTTGTAAAGACTGATACCGAGCTGGAGGAAATACACCCTCAGTATTTATTTCAATCGGTCTAATTCACAGACTTTTGAAGTGGGCACAAGAAGTCTTTTGCAGTGCTTTTCTCTCTCATCTCTTACTGCTCCACCCTGGCATATTCAGAAATGCTTTGCTACTTTCCATATCCCACTGACACCACATACAGCTGCCCAATCCCTCCTTAAAACAGCTGCTTCTACAAATTGCAATAATCTTATTTTTAAAAAAGAAAAACAATTCTATAAAGAGCACAGAAATGAAACCAAGTTCACCTATTCCTAAACTTTGAAGGATAAACCTAATTTTAGAAATAAGATTTATCTGAGGAATAAATCAGGAAGAAATTTCAGCCACTTGCAGGAACTTCATTAAGGAAACAGGAACCCACAGGTTCACCAGGGAGCCAACAGGTGTTTAAACAATTCCTACTACCTATGCTCTCACGTCGACTTTATTTTCAAGTTTCACTCAATGATGGAGTAGTTCCTCAGCTCCTTGTGTGCTTAGCCATTTAATTAAAGCAATCCATATTGAATTCATGTCCAGATGCCTTGACCAGCAGAGCCAGATCCTCATTGGCATGCCAGCTGCTCAAAGAAGAACACAGCCCCTCGCATACTAATCAGAGGGGAAGGCAGTGATTCATCAGCCCGTGATACTGCTTCAGCATCTACAAGCACTTATGACATGTAATTGCTGGTGCATAAGCAAGCCAGGCCACATTAAAAAGCCCACAGATAGTCAGAGATAAAAATTAATGACTTTTGCTTTGTGTAATCCTGCCTGTGCTGGGGGGAGGGGAGGGAGACTGGGTAAGGAGGCACAAAGGAACAAAGAGTTTCTTGGCCTTGTTTACATATTGAACAATAATAATAAAAGAAAAGTGACAAGTTATGGGAAAGGCAAGTGTGAATTTTCGGCACGAGTGAGTTGGAAGACTGCTTGCAGTTCATTATGGATGCAGAATTTCCATACTCATTATTCTGAAACAAACCTCCTCGAAAGGCTCTTCTGGGACCAATGGCAGCAGTTTTTATTATTCATCTTTTGCTGGTATTGAGGATGTCATTAGAAGAGCTGCACGGCACGCGGGCGGAGAGGGGATCGCTGTCTGGGGAGGAATAGCTTATCCTTCCCGAGGCCGGAGCAGCAACGGAGCCGGGGTCACCGTGGGCCACGGCTGTAAAATCAGGCAAGGACAGGGAGGTAAATCAAGGACAGCAGACAAAGGCATGATGTAATGCACCCACAACAGAAGCTTCTGCAGATCAAGTGCTCATGAAAATATTCATGCATCAACACTGTTGTTTGAATCTCCCTCTCCCTGCCCCAAGTCCCCTTTCTTCCCCAATGATGGATATAACCTCCTTGGAACAGTTTTGAAAGAAAATGCCATTTTTCTAATTGATTTTTTTTTAACATTTGCTTTCTGAAGCCTTGATGAGATGTGAATCTGAAGTTACTTGAGCTGGCTTCCCACTTGGAGGGAACAAAGATGATGTGTGTGATCATCACACATAATCAGACTTAGTCTCACCCAAGGCCCACCTCCAGCCCACCAGGCAACACATCCTACCTCAGCAGTTACCAGGGCTCTACTGAGCTCACTAGAAACCTGCCCAGGTATAGTAGCAGCGATTTGGGAGCGAAGTTTCCTGGCGTGAAAACTTCCACTTGCGTGTGCAGCTGCACATTCTCCCGCCCAGTACCTCCAGTTCACTCTTAAACACTGGCTCCAGTCTGGACTCTGATTTCCAATCTACTTCAGCCACGACCCTCATCCAAGAAAGGCAATTTACTACCTGTTGAATGGAAGTTTCTTCTCTGTAGCTGGGAAGAGTTATTTTAGGAACTACAGAGTTATCCTAATTGCATGTATCTCGGTGCTATGGAACACTGCCATTGCCATGACAATAGTGCCAAAAAAAGGATGAAAAAAAGTATTCCCTAGTCAAGCATGCTGATCATTTTAATATGCAAATAAACCTTTCCCACAGAGGTCAGCTATGACCACTGCTCGACCCAGAGGTGACAACACAGACCCATAATGGGGTCTGGCATCTAACCTGGACACGGCCGGATGGGCGTTACACAGGGGCCATCCTTTTTACAGCAGAAATTAATTCACCTTCCATTTGACCCCATCTCCCAGCTGGTAACATTTGTAAAGCCAGTCTGGACGACTCCTGTGCCTTCCCAATCTTGCACAGCCCTGAGGAGCGGAGGGCAAAGCGCTGGGTCTCAGGAAAACAGAAAATCATTGCTATCGGCAGGCGGCTGAGCAGCCACTCAGAGCCATCACTTGTGTTTAAGGTCTGCTGCGTCCAACCTTCCCCTCTGCACACCTCACTCTTTATGTATCAGGTTTACCACCTAATTTCATCTGTTTTGCAGAAATATTTACTGGGTGCAGAAGCTGCAGCTGCATCCACATCACCATAGGATTTATTTACAACTGGGGCTTTGTGGTGCAGCCAGATAAAAGAGGATTAAATTACGCTCTGTAGATTAAGAGTCTGAACACTATAAAACTCCTAAGCCTTTGTATGCTAAGCAAGAACTTTGACTCCCCATGGGAGCTGCAACAGAGAATCTGCATACACAGAGAAGACTTGGATTTTTTTTTTTTTTGCTATCTCAGTGCATCTTTCACAAACAGAGATATTATCAAACTGATTTTGAAACACTTTATCAGCACCAAAAAAGTTCAACTGAATCATGATGTCCAGTGCATTTTCATCTCAGCTCCTCCACACACTTGTTCAAACAGGTTTTCCCATTGTAATGGTGTTCTCTCCAGTTAGTATCCATATACCCATCCCACTGGCCCCTGCCCACTGGAAGAGCATTGTTAAGGATCTTTGCTTACTGCCAAAATGTACTAACACAACACTCACCCCAACCCCTTTCCTGCCTCTGTCTTCCTTCCCTTTTCTCAGACATAATTTACAAAATGCACACAAAAAAATTCTTCTTTCAAACTAGTTATTTCTTCCTCAACCTTATTTTCCATTTTTCCCACCAAACTTTTGGAGAAAAGCAAGAAAACATTTCTGTTTCATGTCCTCATACGATATCTTCTGCACTGGAAAACAGAATAAGCTGATAACCTGCTCTAGGAGGAGATGTTTGGGTTTAATCACTGTAAGAGTCCACTAACAGCTGTTCCTGGAGTTAAAAACACAAACTGGAAGTTACCCATGTAAAACTGTTCAAGAATACTGGGATTTTCTGTGTATGTTACGGGTTGAGCATTTTAAGGTAAGTCTTGTGTTATCACCCATTATTTTCTTTACTCACAGAGTGGTGAGGCCCTGGCACAGGGTGCCCAGAGCAGCTGTGGCTGCCCCATTCCTGGCAGTGTCCAAGGCCAGGTTGGACGGGGCTTGGAGCAACCTGGGATAGTGGGAGGTGTCCCTGCCCATGGCAGGGGGTGGAACAGGATGGGCTTTAAGGTCCCTTCCAACCCAGACCAGTCTGGGATTCTGTGAAGAGACTGTTGCTGGAGAAGGGCTGGAAGAACCGACTCCCTGGTCCAAGCCACCCCAGCTGAGCAAAGGAGCTGCAGGGCACTACCAGACAGTAATGGCCTGGGAACAGCTAAGCAGGGAATGCTAGCGGTAATCACAGGTAACTGTCTCAGACAGGAAGAGAGGGGCAAAAAACCTGAAGCAGCTATCTTTAAAGAGAACAAGCAGAGCTGAGTAATCCAATTTAGGGGAGATAAGAGTCTGCTGGTAGCACTGTCCTTTAGCTGGACAAACGCCTCCGTTCAAGTGTCAACCCCAATCCTGGGGAGGTCACGCGCAGGGCCCGCAGCCTAATGGACTCCTCAATTGCCTGAGTGGATTTCCCAACAAACACGCTGGCCCAACAGAATTGATTTTCAGGCAGTGCATGGGTCCCTAACGCAATTACCCTGCAGCGAGGCAGCCCAGGCCGCCGGGCAGTGCGAGGAGGTGCCGCGCTCGGCCGCGCCAGCACAGCTCCACTCCTAATTGTTTAAACAGCTCTGGAATTCCTTTTGCTCTTTCTCAACAGAGAATAATTATACCCCTGCTTAAAGAGGTCTGGAGGGACCTCAGAAGAAACTTTCCCTTCCAGCTTTGTGTGTTAATGAAAAAAAATCAAGTCTTAGCTCTCTAATAGGCAAATTCAATTTATGACAAGCAAATACAATCCTCTCGACGTGAGGCAACAATGCCTGCCCAGCTGCTGCTGCACACGGGTTCCTATAGATCTTCTGACAGAGAAGAGCCAAATTTCTCCATGATACAGTAACATCAGATTTGTGCACCAACTGGATGGAGCAAGGTTAGATTTACAGTGTTTCCTCTAATTTGTTTTTTTTTCTCAGGGAAGGTTTGGACTTACTCTGAGAGCCAGGAGGTGACCCTGGAAGGTCTGAAGTTCTGAGAGCTGTACAAAAAAGCCCCAAACCCCAGAAGTTATGTGCACGGGACTTCCCAGTGCTGCTATCTCGTGCCCTGGCAATGCAAGGCTCCACACACCACTGGATGAGGACTGAGAACCACCACGCTGGGTCCAGCTGAAAGCCAGGGTCCTGTCTCCAGCCATGGCCAGAGAACATGGGCACATGGGCAGTTGCTCAGGGACTCCCCAGCTGATATTTCATCCAGCTCCTGTGTTCAGTACCCACCAATTAACCTCTTCTCCACAAATTTCATCTATCTTGAACTCATTCATTCTTCTGTCTTCCACAATATCTTGTGCAATAGATTCCATGAGTTAATTCGGTGCTCTACAAAAAGGTACTAACTTGGCTTTGGTTTAAACTTTCTCTGTTTGGCAAATACCCCACTTGCTTCTTGTAATTGTTCCCCAACCATTTTTCCTGTGCCACTCACAGTTTACAAGATGCTACTGCATTTCTCCATCCCATTTACTACCATGGATTATGAATTCCAAACTTTTTAGTTCCTCTGCTTGTAGAAGATGCCCCACATCCATAAACAGTCTGACTGCCTGATAACTCAGCTGTCCATTTGGACACTCTCAGGTAAGGGCCAGCATCCTGATCATCCTTCCAAGGCTGCAGCACTTATGAACACAGAGCACCCCCCATATCTCCATTCTGGAGTGCCAAAGGATGTTCTTTCCCTCGGGTTTTCAAAAAGCCATGATTTAATCCATGGTGCTAAAAATTTCTTGGCAAACTAAAGCTGCAGCCATACGAAGCTGCCTGACTGACTTTGTATTGAGGGAAGTAGAGCAGTTGCAGCCAGCCAAAAGCTGTGCCTGAGCAGCCAGAATTGTTCCTTGACAGAACATCTACCTGGATGATGGATTCACTGCAAACCAGTCCTGTGCTGGCTCCATCCATGTTTCCTCCAGCCAGTTGGACACTGCTCCAACCACACAGTGCTCTCCCTGCTGCTGTTGCACAAAGCCATCTGTCAGGTTCTCAGCCTGATTTCCCTTTTCCTGTCTTCCACCAAAGTAGGAGCAAACGGGGCCAGATTCCAGCTGTATTTTTCATCCTCCAATTAGCAGGCTCCAATTCATCACTCTGAGTATCTCCTGGCATCAGTGCTGAGATTCCCTCCTCACGCCTGGTAAATCGGTCTTCATTTAAAACCCTCTCTCTTAGCCCTAAATGGAAATCAATTCTGCAAGTTTAGCAAATAGTTAATTACTCCACAAAGAGGATTGATTGGCCTTTGATCACCAGAAAGCTCTGTAGTGCTATTAGTCTCTTTCATCTGTGATTAAACCACAGAGAAAAAGAAACAAAAACTAAATTAGGCTTCCCCTGTTATCCTACAAATATTTAATGACGGGATAATCTCCTAAAGGTGTGATCAGGGGATATACATTCTGCCAGGAAATGTCTCCAGCTCAACCTTGAACCCAAAATCTCTCCGTGCAAAGAGCCTGGCAATGAACTTTACAGAGACGTGGAGCTGAGCTCAAAGGGATGCTTTGTAGTACACCCTTGTCTTGGCCTTTTCTTCTTTCCTCTTCTTATGTACGTTTTAATGCAGATAAAGATTTTCCCAATGGAGCCCTGACATGAATAATAATAACAATAATAAAGGCTTCCTTAAAATTCAGTTTTGGCTCTGCTGACTTTCTCAGCAGGACAAGCCTGTGTCCCGTTGATTTGCAGCATTGTACAGAGCTGTTTCCCCAAATGATGGGACCCTCCCACTTCAGACAAATTTCAAGTATCGCAGTCCCCCACTGCTAACCCACTCTAGAATTCAGTCCCAGGAAAGCACAAAGTCACCAAGCTGCACCGCAACAGAAGCTGTGATGGGCAGGTCATAGGATGGAGAATAAGGATCGAGCTGCATTTCTCACATTCCAGACAAATTTAAGGTCTGGGAATCTTCCTCTCATGACACTAATGCGAAGCTCATTAGGGGTGGCTGGCATGGGCTGTGCCCCTCACAGCCACGGACACACCAGATGCATCCCAAGCCTCTCCAGAGCCCTGGGCAGCCAGGCCAGGGCTGTGCTGTATCAACACGTACTCAGGAATTGCTTCTTCCCCACCACCACCAGAATTTTAGGAGAGCCACGGAAACACCCCTGCTCTTCTCCAACAAATTTTTCTCACCTGCAAATGGTGCTGCTCCCAGCACACATTCCCAGATGCAGCAACAAGGGTTGAACCCAGCACCAGGCATGCAGAGTGCCCCAGATTTCTGCAGCCTTTTTCTCCCTGGCTGGAGAAGGTAACACCTATGGCATTTGGCCACTGGTGATCTGGGGAAGCCAGTCCCAAAAAGCCAATGATGCTTCCACAGCCAATGGTAGCAACAGCAAATTTGAAAGGGTAATTTCTGCCATCAGCATGGAAGGCAAAGACCCTGTTCTTCAGGCCAACAGGAAAGCACAGTACACAGCCATGTATCCAGGAGAAGGTCAAATTTCAGGAGGTGTATCTTGCCAGGTGACCTGATTAAGACACAAAAGTGGGAGGGAAAGGATGGAGCTGGTAAGGCTGAACTTCAAGAAGTTTCACAACTTGCTATGAAAACTCAGACAGTTATCATAACTTTTTTTAGCACTAAAATGTCATAATATTCTTCATGCAAGAGAAAAGAAGAGCCTCCTGACACGTTTTCAACTCTCGAATGGCAAAGAGTCCTTGAGGGGCCGTGCCACGCATCAGGCAACAGCAGGCGTTAATTAGCCCAGATTTCCTCCTGAATTGTTGTGTGCGGGTGTGCGGGTGTTTTCCTTTCCCTGGGTGTCTCATTTGCAGACTGTTCAATCATCCCCTCTCTCCTGACTCCGCAGCCGTGTGCGCTCCTGTGCGGCTGCCGAGTGCTGACACCTGTCACACAGTGCCACTGCAAATTGGACATGTCAGCCCCAGCGTGCTGGTGCCAAGGCGTGAATTAGATGGAGGCTCTCAGTGCCACTCTCCTGACCTCTCCACTCCATTACTAGGACATCCCAAGCCTCAGGGTATCAAAAACCAAAACACAAGGAAAAGAACCCTACACACCCATTGCAACCATCGGTGACACTTTCCTCTCCAAATGAGTGGAAGATTTAAATAACCAGAATTTGTAAACACACCGATTTCATTTGCAGAATGGCTAGAAATGGACTTTGCTTTTTTGTCTGTGCCATACCAGGAGGCTCTAGAGGCCAGAAAGAAAAGGGCAAGTGAATAGTTAGTGGAGCTTTCAGATGAAAAGACTCCCAAGTCATTCTGCACAAAGGAAAACGAGCGTTTCTGTCGTGCCCATCGATGTGGATGTGGTCACCAGCAAACCGCGCCAACAGCCCCCAAACAATGCTCGTGGCTGAGATCACCCCAATTCCCGGCCCTTACCTTGCGCGGAGGTTGGGGGGGGGGGGGGTTGTTCTGTTTTTTAAAACAATGGCTCCCAGAACAAAAGGCTGATTTGTGCAGCAGGCAGAGCTGGGGACCACCTAGAGCACAGGGCTGCAGCCCCATATGGTGCCACACAATAACAAATAAGAACAACAATAAGGAAAGCTGCACCCACTTTGCTCGGTACGGTGTTCTCAAAGTTACACAGTACGAAGCAATTATCCCAAAGTGGCAATTTTATTTGAAAATAACATTTAAATTAAAATGGGCATTTCAGGGCCTCCTGCTGAAGAGTGACATGGGCTGTTCAGGGGCCCACTGTCACTTTGTCAGCTGTCACATGCTGCCTCCTGCTAAATGGGCGCAGTTTGCCTTTACCCTTTATCCAGACTCTTAAAAATGCCGCATATATTTTATGAAGACCAACTAAGTGGGATTGCATCTCTGACAGCTGTTCCAGCTTGGACTCAGTGAAAGCGCTTTGCATACATCTATCTTTTCTGCTAACAATTTGGATAGATAACAAAGCTCAGGGAGAGGGGTGTGCCAGGGGAGAGTGCCGGAACAAAGAGCTTCCACGCCCCGGTCACCTGCGAGCGCCCAGCCCAAGGTAACACCAATCAAGGGGATGTTTCATGAGAACTCAGCTTTGGTTCAATAACCTTTAGGTCTCCTACCTCCTTGCAGCAGGTAGCTGTACATCTTGCAAACCCCACCACAGCCAAGTGTCCCTGTAGAGCTGGGCAAAGAAGCAGTGCTGTCCTGGGCTGGGTCACCAAGAACTAGAGACAGCAGTGCAAAGCTGACACCACAGGAGGGACTTAGGATTCTCTGGATTCCTTTACACTTGGTAAATTCTGAACTGCCCCTTAAAATTTGGCAATTTTCCTTATTCTCTCTCCTCCTCCTTTTACCAGCATGTCTGACTATTAAAACATGCCATGTCACAAACCCTGTCCTTCAACTAGTACATTGCCAGGCTGAACCTTTATGCTGTGAGTTATCATCTGCACACTCTCACCACAGCCTTCTCTTGAGGCCGGTGCTCCCCAAACCTCAAGCACATTTCAAGTCTCAGATATGCTCCAGTGCTGCTGTGGACACAGCCACACGTTCCTCAGTACATGCAGACACATCCAAGAGCAGCCCCAGATTGTGTCACCTGTTCCTCTTGCCGCCCATACACCCGTATCAGAATCCCGGAGTCACTGCGGTTGGAAAAGCGCTCCCAGACCAGAGCCCAGCCTGTGACGATCCAGACCAGAGCACACTTGGATATTATTTCTGCAATCGTGCTGGAGGCAATCCCTAAAACTAACCTAGCTCTTCTGAAAGCCCCTGCTCTCCAGGACCATACCCCATGATACAAGGAAAACGGTTCTGAAGACACTGGTAACTATTGGCAAGGCAGAAGCAAGGCATCCATTCAAAATAAGGTCAATACTGTCTGAGTTGATTCTGCAAAATCACTAGATACTCATACTGAGGATTTTGTAGTTATAAAGAGCTAAATATATGAATATAGAAATATTTTTGAGACAAAACCGTCCTCATAAAAAAGCTCCTATACAATGGAGCTGAAGCAATTGGTGGTCATCATGGCTCCTTTTATTTTTAGGCTCAAGAAGAAAGTTTCCTACCAGGAAGGCCAGTGTCTTGGGTCAGTGTTTCCCCAGTAAGAAAGCCAGTCTTGGGTCAAAAGTTTTCCAGTTCCATGAGACTCTCTGTGCCTCAATTTCCTTCCACAACAAGATGTTGTTTTCATGCTAGATTACGTTACAAAGATTTTCAGAGCTTAGATTTTCACATCTATGGTAATGAGGACCCCTTAGTGTAGATGGAACATGTGCAGGAGATTTACTGATGGGAAGCAAATTCTAATTTCTTCCTGCTTTTATTGCTGATTAAAGCGAAGAAATGTCTGTACTTTGCTCCATTCTGTGTTATGAGATCTCACATAATCACTGACAATAGTTTAAGGTATTATCTGATCTATGGAAGTGCATGTATTTAAAAAGAGGTAAAAGTCTTAAACCCAACATATTAAACATGAAAGGGGTGTCTGGTTTACTTGTTCAAAGTAAGGGATTTGCTCCCAGGAGTGACACATCTATTACTAATTAAACAATTAATTTATTATGCAGCACTTGCAGAAAACAACATATTTGAAGTCTGAAAACATCTGCTAAAGAATGGAAAATAATTTGGATACAAATAATTATCTTCAGGAATTTTTCTTTACACTGAAAGATGCTAAACACAATTCAAATGTTGTTTTCCTTGAGCTAAATAAGTGTCATGGTGTCACCAGCAATGCCGAGGCAAAGTGGAGCAGGAACTGGGACTCATTTTCCTAAATGTACCCATTTCTGAGTCATTTTAGAGCATGTGCAGAGAGACAGACGGTTCCCTACAGCTTCAAATTGTCAGCCTGCAGCATTGCCTGAACACGAGGGATTCTCTATCAGAAAGTCCAACGAGAAGCTGCCCCTTGGCTCCCCAGAACCTTGGCACTGGGCAGAAGGTGAGCTTCTCCACCCCTTTCCCAGGAGGAAAACATCAACAGTAGTCACTTTTTCTGTCCTCCATGATCTAAAATTCCTTGCAAGAAAACCCACTGGACATCCCATATAGCTATACATATATATACACACGTGTTACGGAACAGGAGGAGATGGATGCTCTCAACCACAAATACAGATGCAGTTGACTCTCAGTGAGCATCCAAAGGTCTATCCCTTTAACTAAAGGCATAATTCAAAATCTTGTCCATCACATCAAGAACCCACTCAGCTGGAGCAGAGGTCCTAATCTGCCCTGCAGAGCCTATTTCACACCCAGCTTTCTCAAATACCTTGACACTGAAGTCCCTTTTCTCAGCCATCAGATTTCACTTCAGCTTTTCTCTGCTATCATTCTCAGATTTTTGTCATCTTCTGACTTTCTTTCTCCCTAACATCCCTAAAAATCTTTTACTAAACATCTTTATTGCTTAAATACTTGCCTAGACACCCATTGCTTGTCACACACAGAATGGAAACATCCTTTCTCCAGTCTTAACAGCTTCTTATTCCTCCAAGAGCCAGGGCAAAAAAAAAATCTTCCACGTTTATCACTGTGGCATTGCAACCATCTACAGGCTCTTCCTTTTTAGTGCATATATATTATCTCCCTCCTTTATAATCCCTTATGATCCATTCTTTACCACTTCTCCTTCAGTATCCAACAGCTAATTCCATCCTTGTACTTTTCTTTCCATCAGCCTCCATCACAATTATCTTCTGTCTCCATGTTCTCTCCTGTGCTGCTCTTTTAACTGGGCCTTCTCTAAGATCCATAAATAAACCCACTATTTTTGAATTGTTTATTAAAGCTCTCCTTTTCTGTGTTGGCTGCAGTTATGCTGACTGTGTCTGGAGCCCACAGCTGATCACACCATCCCATATCCCCACAGTTTTTGTGTCACCTCTTGATTTCGGCAACACTTGTCGCTCATCTCAGACTTTACAAGAAAACCCCTTAGGCAGAGACTGGTTTTATCCCAACAAATTTATCGAAACTACTTTTCCTCTGAACTACAGCCTCTTTCTCCTACAGCACATCTAGACTGAGAAACAGAAAATCCATAAGGGGTGGAGAGGCCACCAACAGGACATGGGGATGGTAGGACACACAACTGTGCCAGATGTTCAGAAATGCTCCAGAGCTGGCAATGCTGGTGGCCACGGGGCCCCTGAGAAGGGTGGGGTGTGTGGGCACCTGCCTGGTCTCACACTGCTCCATCCTCACTGCAGAGCTGCTTCAGTGCAGTTCTCACAGGAGGAGCTTCCGCACTTCTGAATGTGATTAGAGAAAAGACTAGAAAATGGGATCCTCATGTTCATTATAAGAAAAGTAGTGCTTGAAATAAAGTCCCAAATATGTTTTGTAGTTGCCTTAGATATCACCATTATTAGTGGCCTTAAGAGGTGTGAGAAATTTCTATAACTAAAAACCTAACAAAGGACCAGAGTACTTGGGGAGAACAGTAGAAAAATCAGGCCTTCTTTTTTTTTTTTTTTTTAAATATATTTTAAAGGTATACAGTTCTTGCGATTTAAATTTACCACCAAACCTCCCAGCTTCTCCCCCAGTGTACCAATTCAGGGCTACTTAGAAGGAAAAAAAGGAGAGAAAAAGGAAAATCATTAAACAACCCCCCAAAAAGAGGGCTCAATGAGGTCTCATTTCGTCGTAATGAGCTCCAATTTAACATGATCATTATTTCTGACATTAAAGGCCTGTGAATAGTGTCACATGCCCAGAAGCTATTTTTTTTTTTTTACCCTCTAATGCCAGAAATAACAAGCTGCAGTTAAGGAACAGTGAATCAGGGTCTGTAAAATTACATTAAAATAGGAATTTCACTACTGATAGAATGACTCTTATCTAGGCAGCCCGTTCTGAAGGAGGTTTCTGGAGCGTGTGGTTACTGGAGATGGGGCTGGTACCCGTCAGCCCTCGCGTCTGCATTGAGGAGAAGGCACCAGCACAAGGCACAGAGACAGACTGGGCTGGGTGGGGAGGGGACCTTAAAGCTCATCTCATTCCAACCAGGGACCAACTCCACCTGCCAAGAGTCCCTTCCAGCAGCACGAACTCAGCCTTCCCCATGCAGGGGAGCTGTGGTGGATCGAGAAAGCCCTTGCAGAGCCACCCCACGGTCAGAGCCGCCCCACGGTCAGCGGTGGGAGCGAGGGAAGAACCAGCAGGGCAGCCCAAAAGAGCCTTTCCTCAAAGGAACGGACACTGGCGTGGGAAACACGGTTTGCCTGAGTGCAGGAATCAATTCTTTCACACAGGGCACAAGAGGATGAGAGACGCCAGTGCCACAGAAGCACTTGGAGCACGTGCCACAAGGCTGGGGCTGGAAGCACATTTCCCTCAAACATTGGATACCTTGATAAAACACTGCACAGTTTAGAGCCCTTTCTTTTAGCTTTTTGTTTTAAAGAAGTTACTGGTTTGCTGCAGGTCACCTCCCACTTTCACCATCTAAAGCTTTCCAAGGTGATTTCACAGCCTCACAAAGGTTCCAGGGGGTTGATCTGCCCCTGCACTGAGGGGCAGAGAGAAGCTGGAATGCCAGAGGTAGCCAGTGCAAGGTAAAGGGAAGCTCAGCTACAGATACACTTTGGGAAGATTTGATCAATTTTACTTCCTTATATTAAATATGCATGATGCCAAATTTCCACACACAAAGTACAGATCCAACATCAGGGCATGACTCCAGAACTGGACATAGACTCTGGATGGTCCCAGCTGTCATCTCACACTCTGTGTGAAATATTTAGTGTTACAAGAAGACAGAGACACACATGCACCCTCAGAAAACACACTTGCCTGCATGCAGCACACACAGACCAGCTCTGTCCAGTGGAATTAATCCCATTTTATGGTACACGGAAGCCTCACTGATGGAAACTGGGGATGAACAGATGATTCTGGGGGTATTTTTGTCTGAAACACGTGCAGGTAAGGTCACCTCCATGCAAAGGAAACAAAGAAATTCTCCAGTTAATGAATGACCCCAGCTCTCTTTCCTGGGCTTCTGTAAGAGCCCATGCACACAAGGATGTGCATGTGGATACTGATTGGCTTTGCACAAGTCAATACCAGGTCTGGATCTGAAATATTAATTGTGTGCAACTGGGAACAGGCAACTCAGCACCTGCAAGGCAGAGACAGAGAGAGAAGGGGCAGAAAGAAATGCAAGTTGATATGTACCTGTGAAACTCGGGTAAGGGCAAGGCTGGAGGAGCTTTCAAGGAAAAAGGCCCCAGTCTGTGTCTTCATTGATAATTGGTTTGTTTGTGTGGAGCAAGCAGGCAGAAAAGGCATCGGAAAAAAGTGATGGAGTGAAACAGCATGGGCTGTGCTTCCCTGCCTGACAAGGGGGAGAGAAATTGTGAGCAACTGAGGGAGGTCCCAGAGGGGTTCATTAAGTGACTGGCCCTTCACAGTCCCCTGCCAGAGCTGACCTGGAAACATTAAGATGAGGCCGGAGTTACAACACAGGGGCAAGGGAGGGCAGCGAGCTTGGGCTGCACACGAGAGTGGGCCGGTCCTGGGCACAGCACACGTGTCTGTCCCGTGGGGACAACACCCCAAGGTGGCTGCACCCCCAGCACTGGGGCTGCCAAACCTGTCCCTGCTGCTGCGGGGGGAACTGTCCTGGCACTCACAGCAGCACTGCAGAACCAGGATGGGAGAACTGAGATGGGACATGGGACCACAGGAGAACAATGTCAGAGCAGGGATGACAGAAAATGACCTGCTGTGACAGATGACAAATATTTACCGGGTAATGAGGCAGCTGCTGGGACCCAGATAAGCAGGTAGAGGAGGAATATGGAAAACCAAAAGAAAGCTTAGGGAATTATCCCATTTGTCATTTAAAATCTGAGGATTTAAAAAACATGGAATATGGAGTTTAGAAATAGAGCTGAAAGGTGTCATATCACCTACGTAACAGAGCTATCCCAAGGAACCATATGTTCCAGTCTGCACTGAGGGTCCGAGCTGGCAGAGATCGGCACTTGCACTGGCCAGTGGGAGATGTGAGAGTGGGAACCAAGTATCGGGGAATCCAACTTATCTGCCTCAAACCCAAGTCACATTACACTTGAGAAGAGGACAAAGGTGTCCCCAGAGCACTCAGTTTAACCTGCACTAACAGAATAATTCCAACTTACGACCAAGTCACCTCTCCAAAATCACGTTCACACCACCCTTACAAACGTGACCACCTCAGCCCTTCTAAAACATGAGTCTTCTCTCCTCCTTCCTGCGCCTCCACTGAAATACAATCACAGGATTTTAAGCCCTAACAATCAATCAAAAAGTATTTTAAAATGCTTAACAGAAACTTAAAAGACAAAAGTAAAAATAAGCCAAAACAACTGACCTAAGGGAGAAGGAAGACAATGTTACAAAACAGAACAGTCAATCACATTAAAAAGTGAACTGAAATAAGGCACAAACACAGCATGAAGGAAACAGGTCTGTCCTTCTCCAAGAGTACTTATCATCTGTTTACTTACAACATCACAGTCATATGGGGAGATTTTGACTGCAGCAGGGTCTTCCACAAGGATTTAGGTTTTTTTGAGGGATGAAAACCCCCCAAAAACAAAGAGAACCTTCCCATGCATTAGATTTGTCCACAAGGCCATAGATAAAAGGCCCCAGGCTGCCCAACCTGGAACCAGGACAGGTGACAATGACTCCAGTGCACGGGTGGCTGCAAATGCCGAGGGCCTGGCCACCAACGCCTGGGGACTCCGGGGGCAAAACACTCCCATGGGGCAGAACCATCGACTCTGCTCTCAGGCAAGAGTCCTCTAATTTAAGCATGTGCCAGGTCCAATGTTATTTTACTGCACTAACTTGCTTCTCCATTGCAGAAATCAAACCCCAGCAAACTCTGCTTCAGGAAAAGGCTCTGAACAAACAGCTTTTCCTGTTCCTGTGACCTGCCTCCCTCTCTGAGCTCCGTGAGCACCGTCACCAGCTGCTCCTCACCAGCTGACAATGTACTGGAAGACACAGATCAGGAGAAGTAGGACTTGGTAATCATATATTAGTATGTTTTAAAATAAAAACTGACTCCAAGTTTTTTAGTCAATTAAACGCATCCGGCACATCATGTATGTGATGTAATGACAGCTTGAGACTCGAAATGCTTTTGATGCATTATTAACCATAAAAAAGGCATTAAATACCGAGCTCAAATGCCATAGGGATGCATATTTCAATAGAAATTATTTTTCAATATATGCTTAAAGTTTATTTTGGTAAACAGATGACTAGGGGCTGTCAGGACTACAGACAGATTTATGTTTAGTTGGAGTCTTTTGGAAATGAAGGGAAATAGCTGGACTTATTGAGCACATGGAAGAGATATAATTCTTTCTGCCAGCTCAGAAAAGGGTGAGCAGTAGCTTGGAAGCTGCCCCAGTTGGGAATATTAATTTTAGAGTGACAGTTGGGAATTTTGCCAGGTAAATACAATCTTGAAAAAGAAAAAAAGGAAAAGGAGAAACATGACATTTTACTACCTGATTGAGAGGTGTCACATTCATTTTCTGCACCTGCAAACAGAGTCACAGTTCAAAGTACGAAAAGGGAAACTAATCCTGGTGCTCCAACATCACATAATCCCTGGCAGAAACTTGGCTTTTCACCCAGTGTTGTATTACCACCATAAAGCCACTCTTGCCATGTATTAAGAAAAAAAACCCCAAACCAAACCATCCCTTGCACCCCTCACTCCCCCAGCAGAGACACCCTCAGGGGAAGCCTGGCAGCACACTTCTGCCCTTGGTTCATGCAGAGCCTGAACTCCCATTGTGCAGATTCAGAGCAGTGAAAGAAAGCAGAGCCCAGTGGAGGAGCCCATGCAGACCCTCCACAGTCGGGACCACTCTTCCCTCACTGCCGAGTGAGCTCTGCAGATTAAATGTCCAGGCTGAAGGATTTGGTATCTTCCATTTTAGGAGAAATCAAAAATTTCAGCATATCAGTGTTGCAAATTTCTTGTTGCTATTCACATTACTTCACCAGCCTCCCTATATAAATACATACATTATCATAACCAGGTTTGGTTTGGTATTGGGGTTCAGGCCTGCAAGTGTAACACCCAATGCCCATTGAGTTTGCAGGGATATTATGGAAGTGAGGTCTGCAGGATCAACCCCTTCACATTTAGATCTTCAAACATTTGTACAGCGTTATCAAGCTGCCTTGTATTTCTCTCTCTGCCAGGCTACACATAGTCAGCTCCTTTAATCTTTCCTCAGAGATCAATCCCTCAGCCCCTTAATCCTTTTTGTTGCTCTTCTCTAATCTCCTCGTGCTTTGTCGATACCTCTCAGCCTCGGTGCCCAGAACAGAATGTGATGCTCCACATGCAGGGAGCCCCATGTCAACAGAGAAGCTTCCAGAATACGTTCTTCCACTGGGAAGTGATTTTCTCCATAATGACACACTGACTCGGTTGCTTTGTCACGATAGCACAAATGGGGTATTTCTCACCACACCCCAAGAAGGTGCCTCTGCTTTCATTTCTCAGCAGTGGCAGAATACGGGCAGCCCCTCCAAAACAGTGATTTTATTTTTTTTAATGCAGGACATGACAATTTGATGTATTCAGGTGCAAAGGTCCCTGAGCTGTCCTGTGATGGAGCCAGAGCTGCCCAGCCCTGTAGGACACGTCCCCCGCAGAGCCACCTGCTCTGTCAGACACCCACTCCCCATGTGAAAACCCCTGGGCACCACAAACCACTGTTACACCCATGAGAAAGGGAGCCCTGACTAAATCCTAGTAATTCCCTTAGGCCTGCAAGGCCTTTCCCCAGTGCCCAGACACAGTGAAACAGCAGCTCTGGGCTGGGAGGTGAGAAACTGCTGGGGGTTTTCCCTACCTGCTCACACCCACCCCCCTTGCTTGATCTGAAATGCAACTCCACTATTTCACTGCCAAAGAATGCTGAAAAAAACCAAAAAGAAAAACACAGGTTAAGTTGCCTTTAATCTCTAATTCCTGTACAAGAACGGATTGCACGTGGTAAAGGATAAAGGCAGATCCGAAGTCAGCGGGTTACGCAGACTGCACCAGACCTTCGCTTTCAGAGAGACACAGCCTGGGGAATTACACAAATGGCCTTCCATTGCCCTCTTCGGTTCTTTTTATGGCAAAAGGCTTTGCTTTTATCAATTCCTCCCCCTTCTCCAAGTCCCAGAGGCTCAGGCCAAACAAAAGGCAGATGCGCAAAGTGCACCCTTCTCCCCTGAATGGAGCGGGAGCCTCCCTCCGCAGGGAAGCCACAGCCGGGTGGAAAATGCTCTCGAAAAGTAAAAGCCGGTAAGAGCAGCCGATCTTTCTGCCTGGGTGAAGGAATTTGGCCTCGGCCAAAAAAAAAGGGGGGGGGGGGGAGAGAAAAGGGGGGCTGCTCTTTTCAAGCCCCTGTAGGCACCGCAGCATTGAACTGTGTCAGGCTGGAACAGACAGAGGAGGAACACGAGTCTATTGTTGGAGACACCATCAAAAATAGAAGCAGAGAGAAAATGATCCTGAGCAAGAGTCTTTCAGGGAGAGGACCCTGAACAAGCAACGGCTTCAGCCATGGAAACCCAGGGTTCTCAGGGGTTCAAAGCAGGACCCTGAAGGCCAGGGAGCACCCATGGTGTCCCAACAATAACAGCAGAGTGACTTGCCCACTCCCAGAGAAGGGGCCAGAGCCCAGCCCAGCCCAGCGACTCCAGAGCAGGGTCACAAGCACCAGACCAGTTTCAGGTGAAGTTCTTTTAGAATAAAACAAAATCTAGCTGTTGCAAAATGAAATTAAGATTGATTTCAAGAGTGCCCACTTTAGACTGCTGATGCTCTTGCTCATGTAGTTTTTGATGGCAGACAATGAAGAATCTGTAATTGGCAGAGAAAGACATACAAACTGATAAGGAACCAACCAACATATTCCTGCCACCTTTCAATCTTAATATGTCACTGACTCACACACAAAGACCTGAATAAAGATTAAATCTGTAATAATTTACTCAAAATCAGATGCTTTCACAGTAGGACTGAAGCGCTACCTACATGCTGATTCAGCTTGAAACAACTAAACCCACAGCTCTGGCTCATGGTAACAACTGATGAGTTGTGTTTGCTGCCAGAAGGAATGCTTAGCCACTGGATTAAATCTGTACACAAACCCTGAAGCCTCATTGGTACAAGTTCATATTCAACACATCAATCTATTGGGTAGACTCAGTCTAAATGGGAAATCTCCTCCACTGCCATTATTGTTGTGCTGGATCATCACTCCTTGGAAGCACCAGTAAGTGCTGCTTGCAATCCTCAGTAACAGCCCTGGCTGCCATCTGCAGGGACCTATGTCCTACCTGCAGCAAGAAGCAGCACTTGGCATCTCACTGCAGCCTTCCTCACCTGAAGGAATTTGCTTAGCTCTGGGATACGTCTATTTTAAATTTTGGCTTCTGCATTTTACAAACATAACCCATGGTCACAGGTCGGCACATAACCAACACGTTAACATCTATTTGTGAATGGACTAAGGCCAGAGTATAACTCACAGAAGTGAGAAGTCTGGTGCAAAGTGTCCCTGCCCATGGCTGGGCATTGGAACTAGCTGAGCTTTACAGTGCCTTCCAACACAAACCACCCTGGGATTCTGTGATTTCTCATATGAGTGCAGCATTTTGCATAGCTCCACTGCCCTTCCTCATTGCCCATTTGCCTGTAAGCATCATCCCAACACACACTCTGATCACAGCAAACCCTTGAGAGCAAGCCAGCACACCTTCCCTCACTAATTTAGCTGAAGAAACAACAATGAAAACACTTTTCATTTTAAAAAGTATCTGTGGTACCAGTGCAAGATGGAATGGGGCATGGAACAGATCCCACCCAGCATGCAGGGGCAGAGTATGGATGGCACCAGGAAGCATCCCTCTGGCACACCATGACCTGTTCCTGAAGTCAGCTTTGTAGAGAAAATCCATACTTCACTATGCTTTATCTTAAAAGAGATTCTAAACTGCTATTTGTATTTACAAATACGAGATATTGAAAGTTTGCCGATGTGCGTACAATTAATAAAACATCAGGTGCTGCCTCTTGCTTTAAACGTCGACGTGTCTGGAAGCTGGAGAGCAGCTCATTTAAACAATGTATGTATTCTGGATAACATTTCCCTGCAAATGTTCCCTCTTTCACTATGATACCCTTTAAGAAGTATAAAACATTCCATGCTAATAAGAATCAACAGGGGAAAAAAAAAAATTCTTAGCACAAGTCCTTAAATAAATTATCATCTTTGTAACTCTGCCATAAATCCCCTGGTTGGGATATGATGATTTAGCACTTGCTGCTCTGGCACAAATCCAAATCCTTGGGTTTCTTGTTGGATAAAGTGCTGCTTTTTCACCTTTCTGACCTCACTTCGACTTCAGTCTGAGGTGACACGAGTCTCCTGGTCTCCCCACAGTCCTTGATGGGCTGTGGCAGAGAGGACACCAGGGCCTTTCTTGCAGGGCTGCAAGCAGGGGCTGCCCAGGCAGGGGGGGCAGATGCCTCCTGCCAGCCCCAGCCCCCCACAGGAAACACTTGCCTTAATTTTCTCTTCTAGGAAGAAAGACTTTGGCTCCCAGAACAGGCACAGAAAAGATGCCAACAAATCCCCTGGAATACAGAAGGAGAAGCCCCTAAATCCACAATGAAGAAAACCAGAAAATTCCCCTAAAAAAACAACCACCTAAAGCCTGAAGAGGAGGGGTGACATATGAGCCAGTGTTTGTTTTTTCTTGTCGGAAAGAAGCATTTGCTGCTCACTTCAGAGAGAATGCTGCTCCCAGCCATGGTGAACATTACATAGGTTACTGTTACCCAAAATGCAATTATTTGCTTTATTCCGTCTGGGTTGTCACCATGGGGAAGAGGAGGAGCAGAGAGAGCAGCTCCGAGCCCAAGTCTTCCGTGCCTCAGCTGAGGAACGTGAGCAGCGTTGCCTCCTTGGTGCCACTTCTGAGGTGGAAAAATCACCTCCAGACCTGGGCATTGGTTTTTGGTGTTAGAGTCCCCTCCAGTCACTGGACACAGACAGGTGCACTGACCAGGATCGCACTTCCCTGCGAGAGTTTCCCAAGCTGCTTTAAAGGAATGCTGCTCCAGGTACACGAACACCTTGGCCACTCCACTCACTGCTTTTTCTTTACTACTTGAATATCTCCTGGCTTTTCAAAAGGTGATTCCAAGGCCATTTAATGAAGAAGTCAATTCCTCAGCTAAACAATTTTTATTAGAATATTTAAGGAGTGAATCCTGTAGCACACATGTTTATCTGGTTAGTAAAGCTTCCAGGAAAATCTCATATTAGGGGTTTGGTTGACTTCTCTCCCAGCTAAAATGACAAGTCTCAATATCTTTACAAACTGTACAAGTAACTCCTGACCCTTTCACCAGGCAGCACCCAGGTTTTACTTCCCAACAAAACTGGGAACATCAAATTAAGGAAACCTGCTCCTTTGCTCCTGGGCATAACATTAGGTATCCACGTTGCAGTGCCAAGCAAACATGCTAGAAGCTTGTGGGTACATAACATGCCAAAAAAAACCCCTGTTGAGGAATAAATATTCTGAAGACAACATATTACTTCACCAAGACAGAGAATTAGCACAGCACAGCACCTTCCTGCTTATGGTCCTGAGCAGACAAACTCCTCACCAACAGTGATGTGCAGGACCTTTGGAGCAGCACAAAGGGGGACTCAATGCAACTACAGGAGATCCTGCTTTGTGTAATCATCTTCTGTCCATCACAACTCCACCCACGATAATGCGCCCTTGCTCACCTCTCCCTTACCTCAGATACCCTCAATTCTGCCTAAACATTGAGCTACAGCTGAACACAGTGTCCAAAAACCTACAACCACACACGAATCCATGGCAGAGGTCACCATGACCACACAGACATTTTGGGTTTGCTTGTCCTTGGCCCACCTGTTGTTTCTGCATGGTGCCCTGCAGAGACACTGATCTTCCTGGTGGGAATATGGGAGCCCTGCTCTCCTCTGGTCTTGGCTTTGCTGACGTGGCCCAAGGGTGCAGACAACAGCAGCAAGGGTCAACCCCAAGGCTGCGCTGAGAGGTGCAGAGGATGTTTTTCATTAGAACGCAAATCCAGTTAACTGTGAGTGGGAAAGGCTGGTCAGGCTACAGCAGAGGAAGGACCCCCACGGCTGGTAGTGCAGAGCTGGGCAGGGGTCCAGGGGACATGGCCAGCACTCCATCCATCCCACAGGGACAGGTTTCGTGTCCCACTGCCTCTGAGGGCACTGCTGGGGTCGGAGGCTCACACACCGGCCTTGAACTCTCCGTCTGTCTCTCGCCTGTCTCCCTGCCATATTAATTACCATTTCCTCTGCCAGGGCCAGAAAACAACCTTCACTGCATTAGCGCTAATTAAGAAGAGTGACTTTCCTATCCTGGCTGCTTAAATCACCCATCTCTCCTCACCCAGAGCAGAAAGGAGTGCTGACAATCTTACTAAAAACAGAAGGCAACACCTCAGTCATGCTTTGAGCTGGCAAATGGGGCCAACCAGCTCTGTCCTTCTGTGGGGACAGTGAAGCTGCATGGGGCAGGAGGGAAGGGAGGGAGAAATGACACATGCCCTGGGACTTGGAGGTCTGTACCTCAGGGAGAGGTGGGGAGAGCATCCTGCTTTGGAAACATCTCCTACTTGAAAGCAGAACAGCCAAAATGAGCATATTTACAACACAGCCCTGTTGGCAGAGTGGCAATGTACCTCTCCATCAGCACACAGATCCTGAGCAGCCTGGAAGGACAGTTTTATGGAGCCACCAGTATTTGCAAGGTACCAATTCTGATTGTCTCAGTATCGGATCCTTATTGCAGGTACGTTCAGATACTTATAATCTCCTGGAATTATTCTTCCTTGGCCATGCTGGCTGCACAGGACAGACCAGAGGTGTCTTGCTGGCGTCCCATCACGCTGACTCCAGCAGCAGTGTGGCCCTGGCTCCAGTGCATCTGGAGAGCAGCCTGTGCCACCCACCCTGGCTCCTACGTCACAGTGAAGCACAGTTTCTGCAAGACATGAGATGTCCCTACCTCAAGTACTCGTTATAAGTGACTGGAAAAGCCTGGAGCCACCAGGAGCTTCAGCAGTATCTGAGCCTTTGGTTTACAGTCCTCTGGGAATAGCAACTGTGTGCTGAGTGTGTGCTATTATTTTAATTTTTGTTGCTGACCAACTTCCAGAATCAATAGAAGGCAAAAGTCCTGCTCCACACGGGAGGCAGGTTCAGAGATCTTGAGTGGTGGGAAGCCCCCAGGGCCCAGAGCCAGGGCCCAGAGCCAGTGCCCAGCACTGGATGAGGTGGATTTCTCCTAAATCACATTAAGTCATCCACAGAAACATTAAAGAGTTTCCTGACATTACAATTCTGTGTAAGCAGTTAGAGCTGTTGCCATAGGAACGCTAACAAATATAGGGATGGGTATAATTGGGAATAAAAGGGATGGGGAGAAGGAAGAAAATGGCCTATGTCAAGGACAAAGTTTGGACTCTGTGCTGCTCGTCTGAGTGCCAGGAGCCACAGAGACCCGGGGCAGGCGCAGTGTGGGGAGTGGGCTGGGGGCCTCTCACAGCCCTGCACCACCACTGCCCCGGGCAGGGGGTCCGGAGAGCAGCCCCAGGCCCCATCCTGCCGTCCCCACCCTTCTGCTGCGGGCTCTGCTCCCTCTGGGGAGAAAGAGACAGTGGGTCCGTCCTGCCGGCTCCAGCCCTCCTTCCCTCCACGTTACAAAAATAGAAAGAACACATGTTCCCATTAGTCACTTGCTAGAGGGAGGCTGGAGGGTATGTGCTGACAGTCACAAAGCTGAGCTCTAATTTGAATACTATTTGCATATTCCAGGTAGACAAAGCACAGCCATATTAAAAACGTGTGTGAGGACGCACAAAGTGAGGCAGTGGCGATGACATTTGCCAGAAATTTTTCCCAGCATGTTCCCTAACACCGGTGCCAGGGCCCCTCTCGGCTACTAACGCCCAGCCTGGCTGGTCTCAGGGAGGCTCTTAATTAAACTCTGCTTGCCAAGAATGCTTTGTATTTGCAGGAGTAAGGACCCAGCTGCCCTCATGGGAACACCACACAGAGGGCTTTTCCCTTTGGAAAATGCCATTTGCCAGCCCCAACAAGCAGAAGCCATCCCAAGGCAATCTGAACACAATAAGTGTCTTTCACTGCTGTTGACTAAGCTGAAATTCGTTATTTTCAGGCGTTCAGCAAGGACTAATGAGTGTCTGAGGCTCATCGCGCCGTCCCTCCTCACTGACATCCTCTTGATCTCTAAAAGCTCAGTGATCTTTGGCTTGAGCGTAACCCCGGGGAGTTCAGAGGTTAAGTTTTGGGGATGCAACCAGTGTCTGAGCCAGGCAGGATGGAGCTGCACCAAGGTCATGGCAAAACACTGCTGGAGAGGAAGAATACCCAGACTCCTACAGGTGTCTGTTATTTTATTTATATTACCCACCAATTCCCAGATGTTGCACCAAGAACAGAAGGTCTCACCAGTGCCTCACCAAGCCTCTGCCAACTCCAGCAAGACCAAAGGTCAATAGATGCCAACTCTCTTTATTCAGGGAAATATTGTAGATTTTTAACCATCATTTCTGGTTACCTGTTGGTCCACTATGAATCTGCAACACAACATACCAAAAAATGATCCTGTCACCAACACTGGAGCGTATACAAGGGCAGAAATAATGCACAAGGAGACACTTGCCTGACAGGAAAAGCTCCTAACCTGGCAATATCTACTTGGAATTACCTTTCAACTAATGTTTTTAGCAGAATTTATTAAAAACCATGTCTCTGCAAGCCATGATGGCTTTTAGCTTTTTTTTTTTTAATTAAGCAGTTTGCCAATGACAACAAAGCCAGAAAAGGATGTAACCACCATCATACAAAAACCCAGCAGCAGGTAAGAAGCAGAACAGTTGGGAAGATCCTTCAAGAATTCAGACAAGTATATCTTTGTCGCTCTGTAACAGACCTCAGTGCTCCGAGATAAAGCTATGAACTTCTGGTGTGGAATTACAGCACTGTCAGCCAGAAATCAGTTCATCTCTGAGGAACAGGAAAGGGATATTTGCACTGGAAAAGCAGCTGATTAATTGTAACCAAGGGTAAGGGGAATGGGCCAGATGGACATGGCACCCTGCAGGGCTGGAGCCTTCTCCTGTTCTCCCAGTAAGAAGGAGCTTCCTCTCTTTGTGGCTTTGTTCTACATCCATCAACGATACTATTTGACATTTTTCTTATCCTAAGGATTTTTTCCTGCATGGATCTCACTGAACACCACCCTTCCCCTCCTGCCCAGTGACTGACTTGGAGCTCCAAGCAGAGCCATCCCTGAGGTTTGAGCAGACAGTGTTCCCAGTGTACTGATTACAACATATATAAAATAATACTTTGTACAAGTTCAGAGGGAATAATTAAATATTGCTCTCAGCTCTTGGAAGTGACTTTTACAACACTGGGTAATGAGTTACCACATTTTGACCTTTATGTCTAACTCACCTTGGCAACTTGCGGAAAAAACTTCGACCACTATATAAGCAAAAATAAGAGGAAAAGGAAAAAGCAGGCATAGGCACTGCTCCAGTAGGTAAAGAACACAAACACCGGGTATCCATCCAGGAAGCCACTGAACTACTTCCTAGTGTTGGATTTAATAGCAAATTACCAAAGAGACACTCCACATTACTACAATCTGCACATCAAACCAGGCAGAAAGCAACCTGCAATTATACAATTAGATTGATACACAAGCTTCCAGCTCGTGTTTATTCCTGCTGCCAATCATGCTGCTTACTGGAAAACAAGGGCTTGGAGCTTCCAGCCTGCCTCACACTTCCCCTCTGTGCTGGTGCATTTTGAGGGGCTTAACTGATCACATCCCGTTCTTTCAGCACCTTGATGAACCCAGCTTTAAGATTATACCTTGCCCAGGTACCTTCGGCTGTACCAAGATCCATCTTTATACATGGGGCACAATTTTTCCCAGCAGCAGCTCACTGTGTAGAATGTGAGAGTAGCAAAGAAGGGACAAATAAGTGTTTACTTATAAGCTGATGAAGGCAGTTGATTGAAAGCTAACAAAACCCTTGATTTCAAATGAAAATAATGAAATGAAAATCATTTCACTATGCTGTACCCTGATAGAGCCCATGAAAGGGGAATGCAGCCAGAAGAAGCCTTTGTATTTGAGCTTGGTCTCCTCATTACACAGTGCCTCTCAATGCCTGAACATTGAGAACATCTCAGGTACTTCAAAAACATCTGCTTGGTCCAGTTCAACGCACTGGTGACCCCTCAGGTCCCTGTGATAATTCATATTTCTCACCCTGTCTTTAGCCACACCTGTTCCAACAGTTACACTTTGTGTCCCTTGAGCTTCGTTCCCTCACAGGTACCCATTGCAGCCAAAACACTGCACCTTTGTGGCGAGCCCGTGCACCACCTGGATTGGATAAGGCTGTCCTGAGGTGCTGTTTACCCAGCACAGCAAGCTGGCAGAGCCCACACAGACACTGATCTCTCCCAGAGAGCAGCGGCATCACACTGTGGCTGCGTGAGGTGGAGGCTTTCTCATCCATCCAGCCTATGGGAACAGGGGTGTGGGAGTAAATCAGGGTGCCCAGGATGTCATGCCAGCACAGCTTTGAGGGTAAAGGCAGGGGATGCAGAACCTCCCAGCAGACCTGGATGGACACAGCCTATGCCTGGCAGGAACCAAGGGCGTGGTCACCGGCTATTGAAGTTCTGTCCCATCACTCGGGCACGCACACATCACAGTGACTGTTTTACATATTTTGTACATATATGCAAATAAACCAGCTCATGATTATTATCTTTTCACAAGTTACTTTGTTTAGGTGTCTGAGATTTGTTTTGCTTTCCTGTCACACCTTCCCACCAAAGAGACCTTCATTTCCCAATAAATGGTGAGAGATTGTCTCCAAGACCTTCACAGCACTTTACAGCTCAGATCTCAGTGACTCACACATGTTTTTGGAGCCCACATCTCACGCTGGCGGGAAATGATTCAGGTGTGGAGGCACAACAGCTCAGAGACACCGAATGGCATTGGCAAGAACTCAAGCACTGACAGGACACGTCAAAGCACGAGGCACAAACTCTGTGCCACGGCCAGTGTCACGGCTGGGAGATTCAGTCTGCCCTGGTTCCCTCCTTTCCACCTCACGGGATCAGTGCTCTAACCCTTCCCTGTGGCATGCTTTACCCTGAGGGTTATCTCCCTGGGCCGCAGGATCACCTGCTCCTGCATCCACCCACACACCTCCCATGAGCAAATTGGGAATTCCTTCTGCTCCCTTCCCTCCAAGGGAATTTCTGCATCTTGGCAGAAATTCTTTTATAATGCCATGCAACATTTGGATTTACAAAGGCAGCGACACTACAGACCAGTCTGGGATTCAAATGAAGCTCTTCCCCTCAGGGTCAGGAGGCCAGCAAGACCTCCAGCTACATTTTCAGACTACATGGCGATTCACGTGCCTTTTGGTTGTGAAAATAAATACAGGATTAAACCCAAATGCAGGGTCCTGCAAAAGCTCGTGGAGCTGCAGTAACTCCAGCTCCAGGTCAGAGTGCTCGGGCTGCCGGAGCCACCACCAGCCCACAGCTGCACCACCCACACCCTGCCACCACTCCTGCACCCACCACTCCACCACCTGCCTTTCCAACCCTGAAGCTGCTATTGCACTTTCTCACTGGGCAAAGAAAATTTTCTGTATTTAAGAGACATTTAGTAGCTGCAAACAACTGGATCAAATAGTGCTCTTCCATTTTTAACATCACCTAAGGAGAAAGCACTTCCTGTAGGCACACAGAGTTCAGCCATGCTGGGGAGGAACAGCACAGCACTAAGAGCAAAGGTAGAAAATGGAGGATGCAGATTATAAAATTCAGTCACATTTTAAAATTTTCTGCTACAATAATTCACTTTATGTAGAATTAATGTGGCTGATTGAACGTTTGTGCTGTAATTTACTTATAATTAACATTTTATGGTGAACAGATTTCACCATCTCCTTCATGCTGTGAACTCCAAGCCATAGGTCAAAAATAGAGATGAAACAGATAAGCACAAAATATTCTCACTGAAATATTAATGAGATTTTAATTTACTACTTTAAAAATACATCTTTCATCAATGCCTGTATATCAAATCATTATTTTAATTTTTTTCCACATTGTATTAAAAATATAATGAACTTTCCTAACTGGTTGAAAGACCCTGAAATATCTTTTGTGAAGAGACAGCTCAGGGGAACAAAAAGGTCCAAACACTCACAGTTATCAGAAATCTCACACGCGGGTTGGGTGAGAGTCAGCTCAAACTGAGCCCAACACCTTCACCCTTCACCAGCTAAAACTGGGGCTCTCCACTCTCAAACCCTGTGATCCAGCACAGAGGTCCCACTCTTCCCACCAAGATCTTATTTAAAAGCACAAGGTCAATCTGTAAAAATAACTCAACTGACAGAAACTGCTTCCTGTGTTTCAACAGGAGTTGTTGCATTCGCTGCCGAGATACAACATAGACAAGGCACTGCTTTGATCAGTCATTCCCATCTTTCCAGCCTGTTCTGGCTACATTTGAAACCTCCTCTGCTGTTAAGGAAGACACCACGAGTCGAAGGAAAAATGGTCTGGGAAGGAAGTCAGAAGAAAACTTGTATAAAATCTCCCACCCTCTCTCCACGTGCGCTTGAAAAGCCTGCCCAGAGATGACAGACCACATCTGAATAAATTATTGAGTCATCTGCAATTCATCCCATTTCCTATATTCCAAAGCGCTATCAGACAGGCAACAGAGGACATTCCCGGAACGCTCTGATGACAGAGAATGAAGATATGGGATGACAATGAAAAAGTCAGCAGAAAATCATAAGTCAATGGGACTATTTTATGCTCTTTACTTCCTAGCCTGCACCAGGCCATTCAAACAGCTCATTGGAATTTCAAATGAAAAGCTGAATAATACAGGATTATAAATCTGTTACAAACAAACCTAAAACGCATCCAGAGAAATATACATGGAATTTTTCTTCTGAAACTGCTCGGGTTTTTCCTACAGGTTTGTTTGCTGGGAATCAGCAACTATTTGTTTTGAGTGTAAAGCTGCCTTTCCTTTTTTTCTTTTTTGTTTAATTTACTTTTCTTGTTTAGATTGAAGGCCAGTGCCTGCCACCCCCTCGATCCCTCCAGAGCTTGAAGAATGGAATCCAGACCCTTTCAGGTTTCTCTATGCAGCCATGGGCTTGCTCTCTTTTTCCTTTCAAGGCAACATGAGTAAAAAAAAATATTTACCTGTGGGAGAAATTTCAAGAGAAACCAGATCCTGAACAGCATCCCACCACAGAATGACTCCAAATAGGAAGTTAAATTCTCATCTGCAGAAAGCAGGACCCGTTGGTGGAATAGCAACAGGATTTCAGACCGGTCTGGAGCCCACACCCTCCTGTGACATGGGAGAAGCATATGGGGCTCTTTCCAAAATTGTTCTGGGAGACTTGGGGACTGTTCATACAAATATCTCTGCTCGTTATTAGAGCTACTCGTTAGAAGTTCTTTAAAAAGAAAACAAAGTCTTAATGGATCCTTTGAAGGAAACAATTCAGAGCATTTGTAACAAACAAGCTACCACCAAAATCTGAGAGGGGTGAGAGCACTGCTTCTGGAAATAGCAAGGAAAAATCCCAAGTTACTAGAAAATACGTATTACTACATTAATTTTCATTGGTTTTTGTTTTTAAAACATTTTTCACTGTCAGAACGAAAAAAAAAAATACAACCAAACAAGCCCTGAACAGCAAGGCAGTGAAAAGCCCCAAAACATAGCAACTGAATACTGAACCAAGAATTCCCAAATAAAATATATAATATGATATTACAGCAAATCATCCACAGAAATCTCAAAAAACTCCAGGGCTTCTCAGACCCTGCCAGGCAGCAGGATCACGTGCATTGAGCCAGGACACTGTGCCATGCTTTGGGACGCCAGAGTGGGGGCAGGAAGAGGAGCCGATGGCTGAGGGTCCCCAGAGCAAAGCGTTGCCCTGGGTGCTGAGCCCTGCAGTGACAGGGCAGGACAACGCAGCTGCCCAGGGGCTGGAGAGGGAGCTACCAAAGCCAGGGGCTGCTTAAAAAATAAAATCAAAAAACTGCAATGAGGTCAAAGTCTTCAGCCCTTCAATCCCCTCCCTGGTGCCGACAGACCACCAAGCTATATGGACTCATCTTTAAATGTTTCAAGAATTAATGATGAGAAACTACTCTGACAGATGGTATCTCTGCACTTTCTCATTCCCAGGATCTCTGTTATCTTCTAACACGCAAAATTTTTTTCAGAACATCAACTAGGCTTCTGCTCAAACATTGGGCCAAACCTTGAGAGAGCGGCTCCCACAGGCATCTGCTTAAAGAAAATTTTAGTGCAAAATCTGAACAAGAACCTTAAATTCTAAGCACTGAGTCTCAGAAACATTATTTACAAAGCCCCAGGTTCACCTGGAGGAGACATTAATCATGGCTGGGACCCTGGGGCTCCCTGACAGAGATGAGCAGCAATGACACAGCGATGTCGCATCCCAGCCTCGCCCAGGACACCCAAATCCTGCTCGGAGAGCAGGGAAAGGCATCCTATGGAGGTATTAAACCAGCTTGCTGAGTCTTAAGGAAACAGAAATGAAATAAATAGACAAATTAACAAACACTTCAAAGATAACAAGGAAATCTCACCAGTTGCAGCACATGTCCACTCAGTTTCTTTTTTTTTTCCTGAGTGCCTTTTCCTTAGTAAAAGCCATCAAAGATCATTGTGAATTAGTAATAATTTTTTTTAGCAGCATTGAAGAATTAAAGCAAGAGAGAAAGGGAAGGCATGCGAGGGAGAAAAGGAGGGAGAGAAAGAGAGAGGTTAAGCTCAAAGGCAGAGAGAGCGAAATGGACCAGATTATACAAAATTAAAAAGCAAATACGCACAGACAATTTGTGCCGAGTGATTGCAAGCAATTACAGTCCGGCTTTTCTGGAGGGAAAATTGGGGAGGGGGGGGAAGGTTATTTCAGCTTAAAAGGAGACTTTATTCATTCCTGATCAGCTTCTCCTACTATTCTCTCTTTTATTCTCGGATATCAATTTTAAAAAAAATCACCCTTCAGATGTTACATGTCTAACCCTGGGAATCCCACCCCTGGGCAGAGAGGGAGGATTTCAGCTTCCAATCGGTTCTTTCTATAGCCCTGAAAAAGCAATTTGCTCATAAAGGATAAAAAAAAAGAAAGGGAAGGGGGGGGGGGGGAGAAAGAAAGAAAAGGAGGGCAAAAAAGGGAAACCACAACAAGGGCACACGTTCCTCTTGGAGGAGAGCTTCAATTTTACTGTAATTGTCTGAAGAAGAGCTGCTTTGATCTGCAGAATTATTATTATGCTCCAAATGTGGGCCTGCTGCTGTCCCAGCTGGGCCAGACATGGGCACACAGAGGGGCTCTGGAGTTTATTTCGGGAGCACCTGAAGCTGCCCCTGGGCCGTGCTCAGGGCCTGGCAGGGCAGCCACTCAAGCCCCGGCTCAGCAGCGCAGGGGATTAACCCGGGGCTGGCCTCGGACGCGGGTCAGCAGAGGGCTTAAGGCAATCTCTCCTTGTGCCTTGGCCTCCCTCCAATCCCTCGCCAAAGCACTCGGAAGGGGCTTCTAGGCCTGTATTAGAATTCCTGTCTTATAGCACTACGTGTTTTTGTTGGGAATTCCTTCATTTCTAGATTACAACTAAATCAGCTCCCATGTTTGAAACGCAGCTCCCTGCCCCGTGCCAAGTCAGGCCGGTTCTGTGGGGAACCGAGAAGGACCCAGCCCCAGACCCAGCAGCACGAGGCCACCAGGGTGGGTACGAACAGGCTAAAAGTAAAGTAGATACCTCAGAAATTTAGGATTTTCTCTCATCAACTAATGCTAGCTGACATGTATCAGGATGTTTTCCATGCCCCTGATCAGGTCCTGAGTGCCCCATGCTGCCATCAGAGGGGCCGGGTGCAGGTGCTCATGTGTGGACACAGCATTCTTTGCACCCTCACCCTCTTCCATCCCTTTCCCTTCAAATATCCCTAACTTCTGCTAAAATTTCATCCACAAAGACCAATTTTGAGGTGAGGCACAGAACAGCATCCAGGCACTGGTGATGGGATATTGGCCACCAAGTATTATTGCAGCTCACTAAGAACAGAATAAGGATGTTGATATTTCACCAAATGAGGAAAGCACTTTACACCTAGGAAGTTTGAGATATGTATGATCTTAAAATCTTTCCATTATTATATATACAAAAAACATACTTTGTATAAGTAAAGGTTTCTAAAATCTTGTTTGTAGAACTTGGAGGCGCCTGGTAACTGCCAGCCTGCCTTCCCATGGAGAAGCCTATGAGAAATGGTACAAATCATTTATTAAAGTCTCTAACATCTTTCTGAAATAGTTTGCCTGTAAAATACGCAGCACATCCAAAATACACCGAGACATGGCGCGACACAAACGATTTATTGGCATTAGTCTGGGCTGAGCCCCGTAAGTCACGCAGGGCCCCACTCTTTGTAAGTGTTGCCGTCATCCCAAAGTCATCAATAACACCTTGACTCCATCGCAGCCGAGCAGGAACTGTGTATCTATCTCAACTATAAACATACACAATTTTTCAGTCAAAGAGTAATAGGCAAATAGCTGGATTTCACTCATTTTGTGTTCTCCAGGTAGTAAAATAGACACATATTTAATGTACATACCCAAAAGTGCAGTGCCAATAAGTAGGGAGAGTCATATATCCCAGTTAGTTTATGAATGGCTGTATTTTATGGTTGTACTGCTAAAGCCGTATTTGCATGCATCTAAATATAGATAAATATCTGCAAAGCCAGAATCTGCAGACATGAAATAGAGAACTGGATAAATGCAAGGCAAGACACATGATAAAAATAGTCCTAATTTCTCGATACAATTATGAACTCTTGACTAAAATTGCTACTTGGGTATAGGATGCTGAGGATATGCAGTGTCCTCTTGTGCTGATCCTGGAGGCTGCTGTTGGAGCTATTGCTCTTTTGTTTCATAATTTTGCTAATTGGTCATTAAGAAGTCTCTAATTCTAATTCTGCCTTTTCCAGCAACACACTGTGGGTCAGAAAGGAAATTAATCTGCCTCTGTACCTAAGTTTCTCCAACTGCAATACAGGGAAACACAGATCCATCACCAGTCCTGCAGGAGTTAATCTTTTAATGTTTGTATCAATCAAGTTGTCAAGTGCTATTTAAGTGCTTATTATTACTCATACAATAATTCTCTCCTTCTGGGCTCTGTAGGTTTGTAAATACCTCTTCCATCATGCATGTGAGGTTCTTTTGGGGCAGGAGAGACGATCTGGACCACAGGCTGGCCAACCACGGCTCTCTGTGGGTGGATTCTGCACACCAAGAGTTCCAGAGCACGGCCGACCATGCGTTCCTGATGCCTGCTCCCCTGCTGGGGGACACCTCGCCCCTTTTGTGTCACCACAGCACCTCTGCCAGCTGCCCTCTGCTCTGGGTCAGGGAACTGGGGGAGCCTAAGGACATGTTTGTATCTTATGCCCGAGTACCACTACAGACAACCTTGCAGGAGGAGCATCTTTCCCACGAGGTAACCCTGGGGCAAGGGCCTTCACCTCCCTTCCGCCTGTTTGTCCTCCTCGCACGCCCTCTTTTTTGGCCTGGAGGCACAAACTCTGAGGAGCTGTTCTGTTTACCCAGTGCATCATTTGCTCCAACTGCTCCAGGGAGAAACTCCCTTTATTTAGCATGCCTGGCTCTAAAACACCTTGCTGTGAGGTCCTGCTCAGGGGCCACATGCTTTGGCCAGCTCCTGCACTTGGGCAAGAGGAAGGACAGACCTTTATTCCACATGGAATCCGTGCTCTTTATAACACTTGCCTACACCCAAGGCGTGCAGCATTCCAGGCACGTGCCAGCTGGGATTCCTGGAGCCTGCCTGCACTGGAAGCTTCTTTAAAAATATAGCAGCTCCTCATCTAGTCTGCTCCCAAAATGAATTCTCTCTACTGGCACCAGTGAAGCTAAATACAACTTATAAAATATTGAGCAGATCTTCATATGGAATGCAACTAAAAAAAAGTGACACTTTAATTATTATCTTTATGCTCCAGAAATATCCCATCAATATGAGGAGCAGATAATTCACAGCCACTGTTCAAAGCACTGTACAGCATCAAGAGCTGCTGGTGCCTCATCCATACCGGGCACACAAACATCAGTGTACCCGTGCACGCAGCCTGTAGTTATTTATCAATTGTTTATGCAGCACTTAGTTATGAATGTATTTAATTTATAAACATTGATATTGCAGAGCAAGAGATGATAAATTCAGAAGAAAAATATCGACTCACAGAGCACGACCCCCCTGCCTCATTTAGCCGAGAGCTCTGTTCCTCATCCAGGTGCCCTGACCTGGACCTTCCTGCCAGCAATCCCAAAGACTTCAGACTTGGGAAGAGCAGTTTTCAACACATCTCTTCCACGTGATGCTTTCCACAGCAGTCCTGAGCATACCAGCTCTGCCAACCTCCTGAGCTCAGCTTACCCAGTCCTCTGCCCATGACTGATCCTCAGGGACTCTGCGAGATCCTGTGGCTGCCTATGTGTCAGCAAATTACACAACTTCCAAATTATTTTTGTGTTTTCAAAATAAGCTGTTCTACATGCAAAACTGCAAACCCTTCAGTCAATCACACAATAAATAAATAAATGTCTCTGTATAATTTACTGGTTAAAGAGCTCATTTCCCCATTGCTCCAGCAGTGACAACTGCCTAAACCCAAAGTCCATCACTTTTGAAGGAAGAAATTTATCAGGAGGGTATTTTACCCCAGATTTCTTTTCCTGCCCACTCTTAAGAGTGTTTTCACAGAAGATTTTTATTTAAACTGGTTTTTTTGTTAAAACACATATATTTTTATGTTTTCATAATGCACCGGAATTTGACAGCACAGACTAAGACATGGACAAGCCAACTTCTGTCATGTATCCTTCTCTTTCCTCAAGACTAAACATGCATTTTAAATAGCATCTTGAATTAAAATCCACAATTCTAACAATACTGATCTTTTTTTCATCCTCTTAAATACTCTAGACCCAAACCACCCCTTGGTTTGAGTCTGAGCTTTCTGCCCCCAGTGTTCTAAAATTATTTATTTCTTCTCTGCTAGCAGCTCTGCCAGCTCAATGTTTGTTCTTCACTTTCAAGGGTATTTTATTTATTTTCTTCACTTTCAGCTGTTGGAAATGGCAAGAACAAATTTATATAATGAGCCTTAATAACAGTTTCTCCCATAAAGTTCCCTATTTATCTCCTATTGTAGTGATTTAGAAAGCACAAAAATGATGGGAAAATACAGGTGTAGTGATAAATCCCTGGGACTGATAGTGAATAATTTAAAACAGTCTTTATCCATGAGGTGATGCTTGGAACCCTCCTACTCCGTGTGAACCTTTCCCAGTCACTTCGACTCCTCCTTCCATAACACTCACAGTCGTATCCCACTCATAGGATTTGTCTCCACACAGACAAATAAAACCCTGTTTATTCCAAATCTCTCCCATCTCTTGGCTTGAATCACTTACCTAATAGCTACCACCTTTCTCTCGATGTTTGTGATGTCCTGGATCATTCTGGATAAGCTGCTGGGGGGCACACACACCAGCATCAGACAGCATACTGCAGAACAGCCCGTGTACCCCACAGGAAAAGGGTTTTAAAGTTATCAACAAAGGTTCTTCTGTTGGTATTTCCCTCAAACACTAAAGCAAATTAGGGACCCTAACCAGCAGGAATGACACTAAGACCTACCCTTCACCCAGCCAACAGTGTGACCAGCACCAGAACCCCTCGACCACACACACTTGGGTACTCCCTGCGCTCCAGCATCACCAGATTCACCCTCCGGGCTCCTGGGGAAGCAGCTACACACTGAGTTTGTGTTTTGTACAGCACCAGGTACACTCCACACCAACAAAAGCCACGTCAGCCTTTTGGTTTTAATTATTTATCTATTTTTAGTAGTGGTAAGAAATGACTATCACAAGTGCTGCCTTTGCTCTGAAGACCCTGGTGCAGAGAAGATGGAGCTCACCATTTATTCCCCGTTTTTTTATTTACAGACCTATCCACGGGCAGGTCAGAGTCCGGTGGAGCCCTGGCTCTATCCCCCTTTCCCTCCAGCACTAATTAGCAATGCAATCCCACAAAGAGTGAAGTTGCCCGAAACCTCCCCTCACTCACAATGATTTATGTTCAATTTGTACAAATGGAGAAAATGAGATTTCAAATTTCAATGCCATTTCTGCAATGAGGTGATTAAAAGAGAGAGAGGTATTGCGTTCTACTGTATAGAATATTGATCCCAGTGCTATTTTCCTTAGCAATAACCATTAGCTCAGTATTATTTGCAAACCTCTAATGTGAACCTGGAGATGTAATTTACATTTGTGCTTTACTTATTTGCTTTAACAAAACAACACAAAAGCTTTGGGTCTTTCAATCTATCCTTATTGTCAATAAAATTAGCAGTTCATAAAAAAATTAATGTATATGCAAAACCATCACTTCCTTGTAAACTGCACCGAGACTGTAAACGTTGCCCAGAACAAAAAGGGAGATAAACTATTAAAAGGCTCTGGCCATTAACAAATTGAATCCCAACCAATTTTAGAGGAGCTCTCTTTTGTCCCCTTCCTTAATTTCTGGGCCCCTGGGAGCCCAGGAAAGTTTTGGAAGTGTGGGGAAGTGTCCCCAAGGAGCAGGGTGTTGACAGGGTGCGTGTGACGGGGCCGTTTCGGGGTCAGACGCGCGGCCGGAGCTGCCCACGGCGGCCGGGCACACGCGCGGCCGGGCACACGCAGATGTCCCGGGGAGCACCCGAGGGAACAGACACGGGAAGAAAGAGCGCAGTCGGCGAGAAAGGCACGGGCGCTTGTCAGCCCCAGCCCCTGAATGGGACCAGGCAGCTCCTCGTCCTGCTGCTGCTCCCTCCAAACCCATCAGCTGCTTCTGCTGCCTGGCAGAGTTTAGAAGATGAGAACAAGGAAAGAAGAGGGAGAAAGGGAAGAAAAAAGAAAAAGCTAATGACCCATAATTGCCATGATAGTGGAATAGGGCCCGGGCAGCTGTTTTACATTCCCGGTATGTATAGTATGCAAATATCTACAAAGGGCCGACACAGTTTCTCTATTGTGGATCCTGAGGGTAACCAAATTAGCCTTTGGCAACCATGGTAATTGGGAGGTGCTGTTCCCATTAGGAGTCCTGCAAATTATGAAGAAAAATGGACCAAAGGCTTTGTCACAAATAATAATGCTGAGAAGAAAAGAGCAGGCAGCCGGCTTTGCTTGCTTGCTTTTTTTTTTTTTTTATTCCTACATTGTGTTGTTAATATCTCTCTGTTTAGTAATAAGAAAACAGTCCTCACTGCCTTGCTGGACCCTCCTGGGCTTTCCACGGCAATATTGAGTTCTGGGAATACTAAATATGGGACAGCAACATCAGCTGAGAATTCCCCAAGCCGAAGCCCCTGACCAGGCCCTGTGTTCAGACAACGCTGATGCTGCTCTGCGTGGGGTTAGCTCCAGGAGCCAGGATTGGGATGAAGAGCCCAGAGCTGGTTCTCTCATTCACAAAGGCCGCAGAGCACCAGCCACTTTTCCTCCCTATCTCAGATTCATGCAGCTAAACACAGATTTGTTCTCTGAATCACCCAACTTTGCTGCACAAGAGGCTCCATTTCCCACTAATTATTTGAATTTGTCTTTCACTCTTCCCACCTTCTTTGATCATTCCATAGTTCTCAATCCCAGCATGCAGAATCCTGTTTGATTGTTATGATCTACTAAAAAATTCACAACTGCCAACTTTTTGAGTGGAGCTCTCAGCTGTGACACCACGAGTCAACACCAAAACATTAAATGCTGTTGTCTCTAACACTCCCAGAGCAGAGCTCACTGTTCCCACGAGCCCTTGTGCCTGAGGTCCAGCTGAACTCCCCACACCAAGACACAGCCATGAGATCAACCCACATGTCCCATCAGCCAGGTTCAGGTAATGCTCCAGCCTCTCTTCTGTCCTGCAAATCTCAAGAGTTTTGGAAAACATCACACTTACAATGAAAATTAGGAAATGGTCTCACTTGCTTATGTATTTCTTCCCCAAGTCAATGTTTTGCCTAACTGGCAGCATGAACAGTCCTTTTTCAAGGAAGAGGAGAGCATCCAGGCCATTTAATATAAAGATTCAGAACGACCTCAGGAATCCACACTGACTGTGGTGGCTGTAAAACCCAAATTAGCGAGTTTTATAAGAAAAAAAAAAAAATTACAAACCAAGTCTCACAAAGAGCAGTTGTATTTTAATTTTTCATGCCAGGACTAACTCTTCACCTTACAACCACTGCAGCACAAGCCTTCAGCCCATATCTTTATTTTTTCATGGTTTCCCCTCAGGGCCTCTTTAAAGAGCCAGCAGAAGAGTCACTTCCCCGCTGGTGCAGTTGGCACGACTGCAAGTGTACTTAAAGTTTGCGTCTGATCAGGTTATGTGTATTGGATCTGAAACCAGTTAGTCAATTCTTCCCGGTCCCTAAGTGGCGATTTGTGGTAATGTCTACATCAATACTCACAGAGCTGCGAGCTGCTTTACGTAAAGCAAATGTCTGCAGGATGGAGGGGCTGCTCCGAGGGCTGCCGGCTTAATGGAGATGCGGCTGGAAAGAGAACCACGCGTATACAACACAAGTGCCGCCGCTAAAAGGCCCATCCTTCACTCACGCACAGCCCGGCGCGGCCGCTCGGGCACACGCCCTGCTCCCAGATACCTGGGCAGGCTCCGCAGCCTCCGGGTCTGTGCCCAGCCAGCCCCTCGGGCTCGGGACCAGCCACATCCAGCTCTGCTCTATTCATTCCGAATATTCTTTCTCCCTTTTCTTTTCAGCACCAGTCCTGATCCCCCCCTCCTGCATTTCCTTACTCCCTGGGCTCCAGAGGGTGGATACAGGGCACAAATTAGAAACAGCAGAAGGCCAAGAAAACAAACCAACCAACCAACAACCCCACACTAAAGCAAAGTGTAACAGAAAATTAGAGAAAGGTAAAAGATGTTATAGCATGAGAAAATTACGATTAATGAAAAAGCAGGAGGTGGCTACTGTTCAAACTACAAACAACAGAAAACAACTCTGAGCAATAAACAGTATTAGATTAAGCGTTTCCAGTAACAGCTTTTTTCTTTAATATTTGTCTCTTCGGTCCCAAACAAAACACAAACCCTTCCGAGAAAGGATTATCTTTGTTTGTGAAATGCACAGCAACACAGGCTGACCTCTGCAAGGCCTCGTGGCATCACTGACCTGCACACACCCACAGGTGTGTTGTGCTCTGGGGAGAACTTCCTTACAGGGCCATTTCTCTGTGAGATGCCCATGGACAATGGGGAAAACATGACCCAGCTCCTGTCACACCCCACATCTCCTCCTGCACCTTGCTGCTTCTGCTTCACATGGCTTAAAAATGCCAGGACTTTCACAGCAGCTCCACAGCAATTTACACCTTGTAGGTCATTTAAATACACTGCCTGAAGTGTAAAATCTGGGAACTATCAGTAAACCTGAACTTGGCAAAAAGCATTGCAATTTATTACAGTAAAGTGCTTTCTGTATAGCAAGAGCTGGCTCGGATACATCACATCTCAAACAAAAATATGGAATAAATGATCTCCCAAGGTCTCTTCCAACCTGTTTTCCAAGACTTTACAAAGAAAAAGAGCAGAGCACAAACGCTGTGGAGCAGACCTGGCATTCCACCCCTTCGGAGCACACAAATTCCTACTCTGCACCAGCACTGCAACAAGCTCCTGTGCTCCAAGCTTCCAAGCTGCTCCAGTATTGAAGATACGACTTCAGACCCTCAGTCACACCATCTAAAACTTAATTTCAAACAAACAATAAAATCACCAGAAAAAAAATAAACCTGATTTGCCAAACTACAGCAAAGAAAACATTCCCAAATCTACCAAATCTCTGCACCCTCAGTTCTTCCACACAGGCAAAGAGGGTTTGAGCAGTGTCATTCAAGGGGGTTGTGAAAGCTTCACTTTCTAGCAGAGAGATCCCGCCCAGCAACTGCAGACAAAGGAGCCTGTTATTTTGGGAGGAAAGGGAAGGCCAGAAATACTATTTATTTACACAAATAATTTTCCTTAGAAAGGAATAATTACTGACCCTCTTTCTTTGGAAGTTCCCATCAATCACAGTGGGGCAGCAAGTCAGGCTGAGCAGGACCAGCCCCTACAGAAGGCTCAAAGAAGAGCAAGGGGAGAGAAGCAGAGATGTTTGTTCAGGAGCAGGTACTTGCAGTATTTGTTTATGGTGGGCACATTTTAAACTGATCTGACTGTTGCAGGTCTGGGCCGTGGAGCAAGCGGGGGCTTTGTTATTGCTTTTGGGGTTCACTTCAGTTTTATACTCACTTTTGTGGTTCTTTCTAGATCAAATAGCAAACGATTGGCAGGAATCCTGTAAATCTGAAAGGATGCTCGTTTATTTCCCACATTTTTCTCCAACATTTCCAGAGATTAGTGCATGTAATATTTTAATACTATGGCATAAATATGCATGAGAGGGAGAGCTCTTATATTTATACACTTACAGTGTGTGTGATCCTGATATCCATGTGATTAGATACATGCACATGTGGTAAAATGCACTTAACACAAGCTTGTTTGGGGCTCAGGGAAAGCTCTACCCAGTGAGATGCAACAGTCAAATCTGGATTTTTCACCAGAAAAGAGAGAAAGTCTGTACTTCTAACAGATTTGGTATTTTCTCTCCATTCCCAAGTCCCTGAGAAATAAGTTTAAGATTGGAGATGTTTTAGCATCAAAAAACTTTGATTTGTTTTAAAGACTTTTTAAACTAAAAAATTTCCATTTCTAATTTTTTATCTGAGTTGCATTATGGGAGGTTATATAGCAGATTTATGGGACAGAAAGGCACTTTATAAAATGCTTTAAATACATATTAAAAGAAGAAAAACCATTGAACTATAATAGTCAAAATAAGGTGAAATCAAATCGAAAGCCCATCTCAGTAATTGTCTTCACGAAGCCTATGCAGACATCAGTACTTCTGCTAATGACACAGAAAGGAAAAAGATGAAAGAAAAAGTGGGATATATGGAATATTCTGGAACAAAGGAAATAGAGACGTAGTTACTACAAAGGTTACTGTATATTTATTTAGTCAAGTCTGGAGTCCATCACTAGGTAGCCTTGAACCTGTTGGATCCTTGCCTGTGCTGGACTCTGACAACCCACACACTGTCCTGCCTCCTCATTCCCTCTTGGGAAGGACAGATCAGTTTTCCTAATTCAGGTCTCCTTTCCACTCAAAAACACGGGCAGGATTTATTTTAGGAGATGAAATGACCAAAGACTGTCCTGAAGAAGAACCATAAAACAGGCTGCACACAAATGGTAAAGGAAACACGTCACCCAACAAAATGGTTGAGCATTTCAGAAACATGACAGAGGACCAATATTTGGGTTGCTTGGGTGTTGTTTTTTTTTAATGTATAGAATCCCAGAATTGTTAAGGTGGGAAAGGATCTTTAGGATCATCAAGTTCAAACCCAGCATGACCACCATGTTCACTATCAAACCCTCAACTAAAGGCAACTGAATCAATTTGGGCCATTTCTTACTGAAATTGTTAGGGTTTGCTACTGCTGGGTTCTCACCTGCTCATAGCTTGGTCATGATCCCACACTCACAGAGAACTGATGGACACCCTTTGGGAATGGGCAGGAATGTTTGTCCTCACAGCAGTCGTTGCCTGGGACCAAAGAGTTTGGCAAATCAGTGGCTCAGATCTGGGCTGATGAGATGAACTTCAGTTCCTTCCCAATTTTAGCCCTTCCAGCCATCACTCAACACCTCGGCAAGAACCAAGTCACAGCAACATCTAATGGGCTTTGACCATCATCAGAGAGTGAGAGAAGAATGAAAACCCTGCCAAGACCCTGGCAGGCTCGCTCGGTCCTTGTGACCATAGAAATGGTGTTGGAGGCAACAAACAAACCCACAAGCTCGTTCCCACTGAGGGAAAAAGGAAGAAGTCCCTCATTTACCCATTCTGAGGTCACAGCCATTCTGTTTCCCAAATACCACATTAGAAAAGAGAAAAATATAAAAAAAACCCCCAAACTATTCTTTGATTAAATTCAAGGATGGGTTAAAATGTAAACTGACTGAAAAAATAAAAGGAAGAATTTTGGTTATAGAAATTTCAAGTGTCTCTCTTTCCTGATGTCCTTTCCACCTCTAGAATAACGACTCTAATCCCTGCTGGTAACGTTCCTCTCTTTTCACTAGAGATGTGACACGGGACAGCTGGGAAGAGGAGAGCAGCAGCCTGACCTGCACCAGGTCAGTCTCCTCTGGTCACGGGGCAATTCAAAAAAGTATCTGAGCAGAAAAATGCTCTTTTTTCCCCCCTTTTTAAAAATAGTATGACTAAATCCATCTGGGAGGTTGTAAACAGGTCATCTCCTTCCCCAAAACCAACCCAAAAGTGACAGTGTTCACTGAGACTGCAATGCTTTAAAGAAAAAAAACAAAAAACAAAAAAACCAAAACAACTTAAAAAAATCAATCCGAAACAGCAAAATCAAACACCTAAGGGGAACCTGGGCCGAGCAAAGACAAAGCAATGGACTGGACCCACCTGGAGAGCAAAGCCAGTCGGCCGGGCTTTGTGGCAGGAGGAACGTCCGCTCGGGCGCATGTGGCTGGAGAGCGTCTGGCGGCCGCGCCGGAGCCGCGCCGAGCGCTCCACATCTGCCCACGGCCCCGGCACGCCGTGGAGATTGGCTGCCGAGCGTGCCGGGGAGGGGGGACCAACTGCGAGGTGGTGGGGGAGTCTGGCTGACTGGAGAGAGGGGCTTCAAATTTTTTATTTTATTTTTTTATTTTATAAGCTACATACATGGAATGCAAAACCTCCATTTATTCCTTCTGGGTCATATGAGGGAGCCACTGGCAAAGATAATAATATATGAAGCAAGAGAACGAGAGGGAGAAAGAGGGAGGGAGGGGAGGGAAGGAGGGAGGAAGGGAGAGAGAAGCAAAAGGCTTTCTATTATTCGGGACACTGGTGATGCACACAGAGGCAGTTGGAAGATTAAATTAAGTATTATATCTGCTGACCCCATTGCCATGGTTACCGGACAGCGGAAAATATTAATCAAGCCAAGCCTTTTCAGCTGAACATACGAGAAAAAAATGCTAAATATAAATATATATGTACATATTTGCTGCTCTGCCATGCTAATGTGGGCTGCCAGCAACCAAACCACCTGATATCACGGAGATAAACAAATTTAAAATATCCTTGCCGCACAAGAAGGCTGACGTCAGCGTGGCGAGCGCAGCACGAGGACGGGGCTGCAGCGCTCGCTCGCCCTTCAGCCGATTAGAAAGGGAATTTGAATAAGGAATGGCGACATCTTGCTGGGTGCCTGAGCTGAGGAGGCATTTAGGGTTCTTTTCCCAACGGGAAGGGACGATCCTGTTGTCCAGCGCGAGTCCCGGCCAAGAGCCAGTTCTGCCATGCGGAGCCCTGGAGTCATGTCCAGACCGCACACTTCCCACGGGGAATTAAAGCAATTCCCACCAACCTGGTCTTCACCTTCAAACCAGAATCGTGCTCAGAGGAGCCCCCGCGGCAGTGGGATTTGCCCTTGGGAGGGATTCTTTGTGTGCAGGTGACCTGAAGGTCGCTGGCCTCCCGCAGGTGGGACAGACCTGGCGTGGGGGCACGGCCACAGCCCCCGCACGCTGACACATGACACTGAGGTACCTGAGGGGACAGACAGCCAACGTGGCCAGGCTCAAAGAGAACACGGCCAACTTCTCAGAGGGTATCGTAGCTCTGCTGAACCCCTGAGCCAGGCTGCACCTGCAGCCAAAGCCCTCCACCCCTCACCCAGGACAAGTCCCTTTGCAAGGAACGTCTTCAGTTTTTGGAAAGGGCAAAGTACAGCCAAACCAGACCCAGGTGAATAATAATTTTGATACTGAACTACTACCATTTTTTAACTCTAATCTTAAATACAGAAATGGGAACAACAACACAAATTAATCTGTCCTTTTTCATACCATCATTGGCATTTCATACAATCACTGGTGTAACTAAAAAGGGAACATAAACTCCTCATTCTCTGCTCTAACCACATACTAAAAAAGGACATCAATACAAAGACAGTATTTCCTCCCAGTCACCGTCTTCACTTTTGCCTTGTTGTCTGTTTTTGTCTGTATTTTACAGGACAGTTTCATGGGGCTGCTGCTGACTTGTGTAATTTTCCCTGACGTATTCAAGCCAGCAGAACACTGAGGTGACAACACATCCTCTGTTGTGTCCTACCCACACATGGAGCTGCTAGAGACGAGAAACAGGAAAAAATTGAAAAGTAGAAGAATAATAAGCCACTAAACTCAATGAGAAAGCAAAGCATTTTAAGGGAATCTGAGATGGAAGCAATTAGTATTTTTCAAGAGAAGCTTTGGCTGGACCATTCCTGGAAGTGTTCGAGGTTGAATGGGGCTTGGAGCAACCTGGGATATTGGAAGGTGTCCGTGCCCATGGCAGGGGGTGGGATGAGATGGGCTTTAATGTCCCTTCTCACCCAAACCATTCCATGATTCTATGAATACATTAATAAATGTACTTCATAACAGTTCTGTGGGGCTGGATATATACCAGCCTTCTCAAAATCCAGCAGCCTGAGCTCCCCAATGCAAATATACATATAAAATATTGTATAGATTATACAAAACAAATGTTCTGGTTCATTTACAGTTCTGTAAAAGCAGAGCCAAATTTACTGAAGGCATAAACAAGGACATCTATTTCATTTTTAAAATGTTAATGAAGAATGAGATTGTTATTTGTTCTTGGTCTATTTTGTGATTTTAGCCAATAGTTCTAGTGATAATTATCAACTGTTTATATTTAGATGAAAGCAGCCCATATGGCAACAACAGAACAATCTGATGTTTAGATCCTCAGCTACATGTTTTCTATAAATAATATGATTGAATAACTGTAACAAATTATTTCATCAGTCTAAAAGCAGAAACCAATATATAACAACTAAGAAAGCCATTTATTCATTATCTGCAAAAAAATAAATACCTTCCCAAGTACATTTAACAGTTAGGAAAAGAAAAAAAATATAATAATACAGATATTAGCCCATAAACGCTTACATTAATTTATCTTAAAATTTACTTCTTAATTTCCATGGACACACACAGAGTATTATGTGGGTTCCTATGGTAATTAAAGGGTCTGCCTAATTTTGCACACAAACGTGCACGGTTATGTGATGTGTTTGCACCCGAATCTTACCAAATCTCAAGCCTATTCAAGCTGTCCTGCCCATTTCTCACATTCCAAACCTTACGAATGCCCTGCTGAAAGGGAGCTCAATCCTGGGCTTGGGAACCCTCCTCAGGTTGGAACAATCGAACTAACGCCATTCCCAACGTTACGGCAACGCCAACACACCCAGAGAGAAAGGCTTCAGCAAAGCCTTCCCGGGATTTTTGGACTCAGTCCCTCAGGCAGGATTCCAGGTTGCAGAGCCCTTCTCCTCCTCGCACAAAGGAGCGGCCCCAGGCCGGGGCAGCCGTGGGGCCTGCCCAGCCACCCCTTCCCAGAGGGAAAATGATTGCGGCACAATGGCCGGCACGGCCGGCTTAGGGCAGCTGTGTCATATAAATTGTCAGCAATGACCATAAGCACTCAGAGAAACAATTTAATTCCTCACTCCCGCCATCATGGGCTGATATATTCTTTCAAGGTCATTACCCAAGGCTAGGAGGGTCGCGTGATTAACGAGTGACACATCCAATGAGGGCGGCTGTGCCTGAGCAGGCCTTATATTAATTAGACAGAAGTGCTGAAAAATAAACGGTGCCTGGCAAGGAGGGGCCAGACCCACACCTCCATGGCTGTGCACCTCCCCAAACTCTCCACCACCACCCTGCTCCTTCAACCTGCCACCATTCCAGCAATTCATGAGCAGCATACACAAAAGATGCTTCTTTCCTGGTTTAAATTACTTGGGCTCTCACCCCAACTTTTTCTTGAGTCTTTGGTTTATCCTTTTCTTCCTTCTTACCATAGGTCACTGACTTACACTGCATGGAAGTACATGAGACTTCTGTTCACAAGTAACTTTGCATCTCCAGAGCAAATTTAAAATTAAAAAAAAGTCCCAAGGCTTGCAGGTTTGTGCCAGGCAGTTGTAGAGACACAGAGCGAACAGCACAACATACACTGGCTCATCATCAGCAATAACTGGGCTCCAGAACCTCTGAGCAGGGCAGGCTTTCCAAAGCAATAAGGCACCCTCTGCTAATCCACTCTCCAGAACTCTGGGACAGCGAGCCTGCTATGCCACACCAAACCCACATGATGCTATGGAACCAGGAGAGATGGCTCTCAGCAAAGACACGGCTCAGGACTATCTAGACTTATTATTCAGGGAAAATGTCTTTGGACACCACCTCAGTCTCAGATCTCCCCCTCCACCTCCCCCAAAAACCTGGAAATCAGCCTGCTCACTCAAGCCCACAGCACACTGAACTGGGCTTGGTGTAGCTGTTCCAACAGAAAGAGGGAAACCCACTTCATTTTCATCGTGTTGGGGGTGCTGCCACCAGCTCTGTCTGAGGTTTATGAGTCAGCAGAAAATTACCTTTCAACAAAGACAGTGTACTCCAGATTTGCCTGAGCAAGAAGGACCCAATTTTCCAAGATTCTCAGCACTCACACCTTCAACTGACCTAAATGAAGCCACCTCAACAGCTCTGCACAATTACAGTCCAGTGTTACCAATATTCAACTGTTCCCCCCACAACACCGTGACACCTTCCAGCTGCTCAGGCACTGGAAACCAGGACTCCTTCTGGTGTTTTACCTTACAATGGTCTCTAGACAGGACCTTCTCCTTAGCCCCAGCCAAGATTTTGGTTACGCAAATCACTCACCCCTCACAGCAGCACCTGGCCTGCAGACAGCTCAGAGCACCTGGCACCCAACCATGTCTTCCAGGCTGGAATCCTCCAGACTCCTCAAATAAAATCTTGCCCCAGCAGTCCCTCACAGCATTCTTGAGGCAGAAGAACCCCCAGAACTCCATTCCCATGACACGTTCCCAGCCCCTGGCAGCTCTGCCCAGTGTGGAGAGCAGCCAGACCACTCCCCCACCCCCCACAGGTGATCCTGCTCTCTGCTAATCACCATCAATTAACTCATTAACTCAGCACAGCTGACTTTTTCAGAGCCCTCATTTTCTATGTTCAATACATTATGACAAAAAGGAATCATAAAGAAGAACAGAAGTTAAATCTAAGCAGCAGTTTTTTAGGGTGTCACTGGTCTAATGACGCCCAGTGGCTTCCCCATGTTCTCACTACACAGATGCAAAAGACAGCAGGAAGGAAAAGCAAAACTCTGCCCTAATCACTAACTTGATTGTCACCTGCTTATAATCCACCATCAAGGATTCCAAGACATTTCCCTGGGAATGTCTGTTGGGCACTTGGAAAAGAGCCAACACCTGAGAAAAGGAATTGAGGCAAACAGCCAAACACCTGTGGCTAGGTTGTTAATTAGACTCAAAAGTAATTTATTTTTTAATCCAAACCAAAGCTTCAACTTATTTTTCTAGCAGCATCATTCAGACTGATTCCCTTCTTCCTTCTGAAAAGACAATTAACAAGAAATCCCCCCCAATTTAGACTTTAGCCCAGCTGCCCCCACTTGTGTCGCCCAGGGGCAGCAGCAGAGGCACAGGTGGATCATCAGTTCCAGAACCACTGCTGGGCGTGGGCCCAACAGGTGCTTGGCTCTTGGGGCAGCTCCTTAACAAAGACCAGCCAATATTAGTGCAGGTGAAATCCAGCAAAAAAATAATTGCATAGAATATGTATCAGGAATAAATAATAACTATCAATTAACCTGGGTTACTACAGAAATAAAATCTGAACATTCCCCACCACCCGCAGGCTCTGCGCTGCTGCTCATCACCTGAGGCAAATGCTCTCTCCTTCCCTCTCTTCCTTTAAAGCTCCCAAGCTCAGGGCAGTCCTGAGCAGCCACAGGTCACCCATCAAAGGTGGAGCTTCCACAGTGTCCCCAACCTGCAAGCCAGGAAAGGGCAGCAAGAACAGGATCACTGCCCGTGCAGGAAAAGCACACACACATCTAACACACACAGGTACACAGGTACACACACACACACTGTACACACACAGGTACACACACACTGTACACACACACACACACTGTACACACACAGGTACACACACACTGTACACACACACAGGTACACACACACACTGTACACACACACAGAGGTACACACACACACTGTACACACACACACTGTACACACACACACACTGTACACACACACACTGTACACACACACAGGTACACACACACACTACACACACACACTGTACACACACACACTGTACACACACACAGAGGTACACACACACACTGTACACACACACAGGTACACACACTGTACACACACACACTGTACACACACACACTGTACACACACACAGGTACACACACACTGTACACACACACACTGTACACACACACACACAGGTACACACACACACTGTACACACACACAGAGGTACACACACACACTGTACACACACACACACTGTACACACACACAGGTACACACACTGTACACACACACTGTACACACACACACTGTACACACACACACACAGGTACACACACACACTGTACACACACACAGAGGTACACACACACACTGTACACACACACAGGTACACACACTGTACACACACACTGTACACACACACACTGTACACACACACACTGTACACACACACAGAGGTACACACACACACTGTACACACACACTGTACACACACACTGTACACACACACACTGTACACACACACTGTACACACACACACTGTACACACACACCACACACACACAGGTACACACACTGTACACACACACACTGTACACACACACTGTACACACACACACTGTACACACACACACTGTACACACACACACAGGTACACACACACTGTACACACACACACACACTGTACACACACAGGTACACACACACACTGTACACACACACTGTACACACACACACTGTACACACACACCACACACACACAGGTACACACACTGTACACACACACACTGTACACACACACTGTACACACACACACTGTACACACACACAGGTACACACACACTGTACACACACACACAGGTACACACACACACTGTACACACACACTGTACACACACACACTGTACACACACACTGTACACACACACACAGGTACACACACTGTACACACACACACAGGTACACACACACTGTACACACACACTGTACACACACACACTGTACACACACACACTGTACACACACACTGTACACACACACAGGTACACACACACTGTACACACACACACTGTACACACACACACTGTACACACACACAGGTACACACACACTGTACACACACACACAGGTACACACACACACTGTACACACACACTGTACACACACACACAGGTACACACACTGTACACACACACACAGGTACACACACACTGTACACACACACTGTACACACACACACTGTACACACACACACTGTACACACACACACTGTACACACACACAGGTACACACACACTGTACACACACACACAGGTACACACACACACTGTACACACACACTGTACACACACACACAGGTACACACACTGTACACACACACACAGGTACACACACACTGTACACACACACTGTACACACACACACTGTACACACACACACTGTACACACACACTGTACACACACACACAGGTACACACACTGTACACACACACAGGTACACACACACTGTACACACACACACTGTACACACACACTGTACACACACACACAGGTACACACACACTGTACACACACACACTGTACACACACACAGAGGTACACACACACACTGTACACACACACAGGTACACACACTCTACACACACACACATAACACACACAGGTACACACACACACTACACACACACACTGTACACACACAGGTACACACACACACTCTACACACACACACTGTACACACACACAGGTACACACACTCTACACACACACACACATAACACACACAGGTACACACACACACTACACACACACACACACTGTACACACACAGGTACACACACACACTCTACACACACACACACATAACACACACAGGTACACACACACACTACACACACACACACACTGTACACACACAGGTACACACACACACTCTACACACACACACAGGTACACACACACATAACACACACAGGTACACACACACACTGTACACACACATACACACATAACACACATATACATAACATACACACAGGTACACACAGAGACACACATGGCAACCAAGGCCATTTGCACACCCAAACAACAGCCAAACTCTGTGTTACCCTGGGCCTGGCAGCCTTTCCCACCTCAAGGAGTGCCTGTGGTTTTGGCAGGTACAAAAGCACTCTCCAGGCCTTCACAATGGCCTTTTCCACCTTCCCAGGAGTGACCACTAGGAATTTGATTTTCTTTTTTTTTTTTTTGGCATTTCCTTAACTTAATTTTGGTTCACCTAGAAACAAGAAAACCAAAAAGAAAGAAAACACGAAAAGGCTACATTAGCCCTATAACCTTTTTATGACATGGGGTTATGACTTGGAGCTGGTAACACTGTTTGATACTTCCCTACTCTTAAATTGCTGCATTTTTGGCCCTTTCTCCTAAGACTCCTCTTCGTGTCCACAAATTGCACCGCCTTGGAAATCTAGTGGGAAGAATTGAGGTTAAATCCCACTGTCTCCTCAATTTCTGTCCTCCATCGCCAACATCAGGCTGGATGCAGGATGAGTTATGGTGGAGGCAGAGCAGTTTGCAGGATTTCTAAGAGCTGCTCACCCCGAGCAGTGTGTGCACTGTGGTGGGGGCACAGGCTTGACCCCCAGTTGTGGTGCAGCTCCCACCAGTCCCAGCACAGCCTGCAAACACAGCTCACACACACGGAGCGACTCCATGTGCTCACACATGATCCTGCTGTATCCCAACACATCAGAACTGGGTTGGACTCATTTCCCAGGCGCCTGACACTGAAGCTCTGCAGACACATTCCCTGCAAAGCTCAGGACAGCCATTTGAGCAGTGGTTTTTCAGCACCAGCACCATCACCACGAGCAACATTCCCTGGCCTTACACCACACAAAGGCCAACATTAATTAGAGAGGCTAGGAAAGAAAGATTCCTCCCTTTCCATTCCAGTCCTTCCCTCCCAGTAACACCCCATTCCTGCACATCTGGGAAATGGGAACAGCACTGGGCACCGCCAGGTGGGCAGTTCACGTGAAAAGCTGATTCTCGGGCTATTTTTAATGTCTTCCCTGTGTATCCACTTACGTTGCATCTATTTAAGTGCATGTGAGTTTATGTGTTAATGCCTGCTCACATCCAGGATAAAAAATACACAGCACGGTTAGGCAAATACATGGAAATACAGACAGAATCCAATTCCTCTGGCAGACCACACAAAGGCTAAGAAATGAAAAATGCACTCACGCCCTCTGACACCCTGGCCGAGTGCACCGCGAGAGCTCTCGTGGTGGGGACTGAAGGCTGGCTGCTGGCTCCCTCTTTCTCCCTCTCCCTTTTCTGCTAAGGAGACACTTTGAGCGCCGGGATTGCTCACAGTCTGGCTCTGTGATCCACATGCAGGACTGGTAATATGCCTGCTATTTCCCTCTCTCTCCCCCATCAAACCTCCCCCCCATCGCTCTTGTTCTCATGTTCAGTGGTTATTTTAGCTTAATGCGGTGACATCACAGCTCGCTCAGTGAGTAAAGCCCTCGCTGTGAATACAGAGCACGGCTCCACTGATCACTTCCCAACGATGGGATTCAGTGAGGTTTGGGATTTAGCGCTCGTCTCCACAGCAGAGGATGCTCTGTCCTGGAGCAGCTCCGTGTGGATTTCACAGTGGTTGGTACAGCCCTGCTGCAGCTGGGGGGGACAGCGATGTGTCTCACGCCCCAGACTGGGAGTGAAACCTGTGAGAGACACTTTCCATAAGTTCCCTCCTTTTTGACTAGCAGAGGAGAGCAGCTGGACACCTGTCTGTTACAGTCCTCTAAATCTGGACTGGGGGGGGGGGGAGGGTGTGTATGCACAGGCTGGAAGGAGGTGGTTCTTAGGTGGGGGGAGAAATGGAGCGCTGGAAGGCATCTCATTTCTCAGCATCACTGAGGAGTCAAACCCCCACCTTGCATTAAAATGAAAATACTCTGTGAATTTTTAAAGCTGAACCCCTCTACAACTCTTCATCTCCCAGTAATTCCTCCACCCCATTATATCAGATCTGCAATAGTCTCAACAGCTTTCATGATTTTGTTCCATGTTCTTCTAAAATAGGAAACAAAGAAACAGCACATGATATTAGAAAAACTTCACAGCAGAACAGATAAGATGCAGGAGGAGAATAATGCAGTCAAATAAGCTTTCCATTATTAACCACCGTGCCCTGAGGTCTACGGGCATAGTCCCAAAACCTAAATTATCTTAAATCATGAGGTTACCAATAAAGACAGCTTGGGACAGCAGAAGGGGTCTGTGATTTCAGGGGGTTTGCAGACCACATATATATGATTAACATTTCTGTGCTACGGTTTATTACTTCATTATAATATTTTCCATCACAAATGAATAGGTAAAACACCTGGCTATTAAATATAAACCTATCCCTCAGGACGATCAGATTATCACTTGAATTTAAAATCTTTCTGAATTTTTAATAATGCATAACAAATAAGATTATTTATGCACTTTCTTGGCTCTGCTTGCAGGGCCCATGGTGACATGCAACCGCCGCTCCTGAAATCCAGGTCGGGGGGGTGGGGGGGGGGGGGGATACACACTCCCTGCTCCCCCTCTCTGCTCCTTCATCCAGCTCTGCCCCACATCCCCGCAGTTTTGGGGGATGAGGGGTTTGGGGGACACTGTGGCATGGCCAGCCCGTTTCGGAGCGCGGTAATGAGCCCTGCGGAGCCGTCAGCCGCGGCGGTGCGCAGGCAGCAGCTGAGGAATCGGGGCAGGCTGATGGAAAGTCAAGTGGAGGCCTGGCTGTCTGAAACCTCTTCAATAGATCTGTAGTCTGGACTTGAACCCTGCCCTCTCACCTCGGGGTCCCATATTTCTTCCCGCACCCCCCGCGCGCCGTCGGCGGCAAGGGGCCGCGAGTGACCCCGGTACCGCCGCCAGCGAGGGAGGGGAGCGGCGAGGGGGGAGCAGGGTCCCCGACTTCCTCACAGGTAATTAAGGGACTGTTTTCAAGGTCGCATGGGCAAAAGACAATTCGGCCTAATGAAGCATCGATCGGCCGGCGCGGGCAGACAGGCGCTGACATTCACTCCAGTACCTCAGCCCGTGGAAACCACCGCGCCGGGAACATCCCGCCATCGGCACTGCCCCTGACCCACCTGCGGAGACAGAGCCCGGCGTCCCCACACCCGCACGCTGAGCGGGATAACAATGTGCATTAGAGAGGCAAAGTGGGTTTGTGGTGGGTTTTGTTTGTTTGCTTCTCTTTGGGATGAACCTTGCTCATCGTTCCCATTCTAACCTCGCCAATCAGCGCCGGCGGGGCTGGATGCATGAGGTCAGTTATGGAGATGCAGGAAATTACTGGGGATTGGCAGGGCTGGTTTTGTCAATTTGTAAGCAAAACCCTGTGTTATTGTCGAGTTTTCATCTTTTCATCACTGTCAGCCTGTGCTGGCACATGAGAGCTAAGAGCAAAATTGTCTCAAAGGCTGCTGGAAAATTAATGGTGGAGGATTAAAAATATTTTTGTGTAAAATAGAAATAGGAAGCAGGTACTTACATTAAAAAAATAAAGCCAATTAAGCCCCCTGGAAGTGCTGACACATCCAGCTCGCCGCTCGCCCTACCCAGGCATCTGCTCCCTGGCTCCGAAGCCAAGCAGCTCGGCAGCATCGCGTTCCTGGGCTCCCCAACCTGCCCTCGCCTCACCCAGCCCCTTTCTTCTGGCCCAAATGTTTGCATTTGTAGGACATCTGAATGGTAATAAAAGGGCCAGGAAATGATAGTTGTGCCAAGTAAATTGGGGTGAATGCTGGGGGAGGGGAGGCCGGATCGATTGTGAAACAACTTGTGCATTATCCGGGAAGGATTTGCTCACGGTCCTGCGCTGCTCCGCGTACGAGAGGCCCCGCACTCAACAATAGCGTGTCCCCTCAGAGCAGGAAACACAAAGGGAATTTGCTCTGATTCAATCCACACAGTGAGGCCCCTCTGGGGCTAAAGAGGGTCACTTTTACCCTGGCTAAAAATAAAGAAAAAAGATTTTTTTTCCCCTCTAACACACACACACACACGCACACACATGCACATGATCCAGCTGGGGAAAGCAGCCCACCTCCACTCAACCAGATGCTTAAAAATCATGAGCTGCCTCTCTCACTTTTTTCCACTTAGACTTTAGAATTTATCAGAATTTACTTTAAAAAGATTTAAACAAGTAGAACACGATCAAAGAGCAGCAAAACGGCCTCTTCCTTTTATTTCATTTCCTTGTCTAACAAGTGCTTTACCCAGGGATTGCTGAAGCACCAGCCCCTAATAACAAAGGAGGTGACACTGTGAGGGCACAGAACTGTAAACTGAATTTTGAAAGCCACACAAGAGCCCAGATATCAGGGTTGTGCTGTATTCAGATATATTTGTTTTCTAATACTTCACCTTTTTTGTTCTACTTCTAATCCCAAATTCCTCCATCAAGCACAGGTCAGTAACGATGCAGCAACTGTGTGCAACACCTGCTGAAATTACACACAACAACAAGTTTTCCCTAAAAATCACTAAAATGTAGCTCAGCAGATTCTATCTGCATTCATTTGGCAGAACAAGAAGATATTGCTGGGGACAAACTCTGCATAAAGCAGCCCCGAGCCCCCTGAGTTGGCGGAGCTCAGCCCAAACAATGGCCGCTTCCCATTCACCTTTCCCCAGCTTTTCAAAAGAACATCCCAGAAACACAAAGCAGCAGCGGGAAATGGCAATTTTATGAATCCTAATCAATCAAAGGGCTTATTAACTCAATGTGAAGCCAGATTAAAATCTTTAATTATAAATCGTGCTAAAAGGAAAAACAAAATGTACTTATGGTACATTGAAAATTCCGGATATTAACATAGTTGCCATTATCTCTCGCAATATTAAATTTCCCCTCCCTGCCTTGCAACATGCTCACCTTTTTCTGTTCCTAAAGAACAGAACCGCAGAGCAAACTCATTTTTCTCCTTCCCAGCCTTATTAAAACGTATTCCTGCTCCCCGCAGCCAGGGCTTTGCAGCGGTGGGGCTGCGGGAAGCCCCATCCTGGAGGGAGCGGGTGTTTATCAAGTGGGCCGGGTGGGAGTTCCAGATGGTTTTTTTGGGCCACAATCCAATGTGAGGCGTTTGTGGTGCTGGGAGCAGCCGCGGGGCGGGCGGCCGGCAGGGCTGCACCCTGCAGCCACGGGAAGAGGCCTTGGCGTGCGTGGGGCCACGAGCGCTTTTCTGCCAGGCAGACGTTGGGAAATGACCACGGCAAATGTAATCCCGGCTGGACGGGAGGGGGAGGGACAGCAGGGAACGAGCCGCATGTTTTATTTATTTGTTCGAAGTCACGGTCATCCCATTGTGTCCCTGTCCATGCCTGTCCCCCGGCCCGGCGCCGTGGTCAGCGCCCGCTGCAGAAGGTGCACACCCAACTTCTCCAAAACACGGCAGTTGGATGGGAAAGGGCTTCTTTTCCATTTGGAATATCAGCATTGTCAAGCCAGGCTCTACCTCTGTGGTTGAGAGCGATGTTCCTTGCGCTGCCTTTCCAGCAGGTTCCCTCGCACCCCGGCCTCCTTCCCACCCCTCCACAGTGTTGCATTTAGAACTAAGGATTTTTTTTTCCCCCCACAAAATTAGTTTTTCAAAGGAGAGTGGTATTTCTTTTAGAAAAAGATCCTACAGGACCCACTCGGACTGTTGATTCTAGGTCATGTTTTACACAGAATTCCTATCTTCCTTTCTCTTGATACACTCCTTCCCTGGGATTTATTCCTGAAGCACTACCCAAAGGAAAAGCACCTTTGCTGAATTGAGATTTTTCAAATTTGCTGTCACTTTTGGAACTATAATTGAAATCCCAAATCGTGTTTCCCTTCTGTAGAACTTCAGGAAAACACAGCTGATGATTTTGAAATAGTTTTAGCTTGAAAAAAGGGGAACTTAATGTTACATTTTACAAACAACTGGTTGTCTCCAAAACGTTCACAAAAGGGGATTTCGTATCTTAGGGAAGGGAATCACTGTCTCTACCCTGTAACTGCTGCCTGAGAGTTCTGCACCCTGTCCCAAATCTCCTCTGCTGCCCCCAGTGCCATGATTCCCTGTGCAGCTATTCCCAAACCCACCCAGGCAGGGTCGCGTCCCACCGCAGTTCTTGGGCAGGTAGATCATTTTTACTGCTGCTTTCCAAAGCAAGAACACGCCTGTCTGCAAATCCTGCCCAGCAACAAAAATGGAAGAGCCTGAGGACATAGAAAAGAGAATTTTAAATATATAATCCATCTGGGAGTGAACCTTTCTGTACTCAACAGGCACTGCTCTGATTTGGGATGTTTCCCCCCTAATACACCCTTGCACGTACACTTTGCACATCTGTTCCTGCACTGAGCGCTTCTGCTGTGGCCCGTGCCCAGAGCAAGGAGCCCCACGTTGGGTTTACCAGGGTTAAGTCAAAGGTTCACCTTCAGGGCTGAAGCGCCCAACACCTCTGGGACCCTCGAGCCCCCGCCCACGGCGTCACAGTGACGCTGCTCCGAGGGCGATCTCAGCCCCATGACCAGGCACCCGAGGCTCCCATCCTGCTCTCTCCAGCTCCTGCCTTTCAGGAAATTCAGAAAAGATCCTTTGTGCCCAACTCGGGTTTCATTTCATTGCTTTTAAATTTGTTCAGCTTGACTTTTGACACTTCAGAGGCTTAAGCCTTCTTTAAGTACAACAATATAATAAATATTTGTGTTGCCAAAGGAAAAGTGGATCTGTTGTTAGTGTTAGGGAAAGCAGGATCTCTTTCTCATTCGTTTGGTATAAATAATTCACACAACTATGTGCATTTTATAAACATCATCTTTAGGAAACTGATACTATCAAACATTTTCACGACAACACTCAGCAGCATATAAATACGCACAAAGTATTTACTACAGCAGATCTGAAACTAAACAAAAAAATTGTTAATGAAAGCAGAAAAATAACGATATTTTATGTAAATAATTATGTTAATACAAAGTGTTTTCAGATTTATTTATACAAATTAGTCATCTGAATGACAAAAAGCTTTGACAAACTACAAACACCTATCAAAAATCATATTATTTGGCTCATTTTCCCTTGCAATTTCCATCTTTAGCTTGCCTTGGAAAAGCAGATTTAGAGCCTCCCCTGCTCTCTGTCAGTACAGCAGGAACAAGCCCAGTCAAAGGCATTTTCTTTTTCTTATTAAAAAAAAAGTTTTCCTGCTTTTTTCTTCAAAATATTTGAAGAAATTGTGTTTTTAAAAAAAAATGTAAAAATTGAACAATACATATCTATTTTAATACATAATTATTTCCCAAAAAATATTCATGTGCAGCATGTTTGGTTCAATTAGGAAAAAAACCAAAACATATTTTCAAGTAACAATTTGACATGCAAAAAACATCTCTTTATTTTCCAACAGAAAACACTTTAAAATCATCCAGGAAAGAAACGATATATTTAAGATGAGTAGGAAAAACCCTGTGCACAAACTACCCAAAGCTCTACAGCTGCATTTTTTGCACGTTTTGCTAGCAATCTAATTTTAGGATTTAAGTGTTCCCGGCTTGTTGATGGAATGAGATCTTCTTGCATTGTTAGAAATTACAAGTTGGAATAAAACTTTCCAGTGAATTGACACCCCGCGGTTCCCCCCTCAGCCCTGCTCGGGGCCTGCGGCTGCGGGGCCGCGGTCAGCTCGGGGCCGCTCCGCGCCGCTTCCCGCATTTATTCCCGCATTTATTCCCGTATTGCCGAGCACAGCAGCCCGCTCTGCCTCAGACGCTCCCACAGGCAGTGCCCGGCCGGGATAAAAAGGCGGCGGCGTTGCCGGTTCCAAACCATTTACTGTGGATTAATCGGGCCCCGCGCCGGCGGCCCCTGGGCCGGGGCAGCGCCGCGGCCTCGCCGCGGCATCGATCGGCCCCTCCCGCCCGGGGCCGGGCTCGGGGCAGGTCCCCCCGGAGCCCTCGGGGCCGGCGCGCCGGGGGAAGCGGTATTGAGTCATGATCCGAGCGGCTGCTCATTGAGGGAAACGGGTATTGGCGTCCCCATCAGCCGGAGACACCCTGGGTGAGCTTAAACAAGTCCACTCGGTTAATGTCAGGCCCCCGGGGACACGCTCAGCCCCTCCGCTGACCATTAGGCCCCTTGATGGAGTGGACAATAAACCTGACAGGACAGGCTGGACACTGCTCACGAGCGTGACTGCGCCGACGGCGCGAGGGGACGGTTCTCTGCTGCTGCCCACGGTCTGTCCGTGGGCCATCCTCCGCTCCCTGTCCCCGGTCTGTTCTCTGCTGCTGCCCACGGTCTGTCCGTGGGCCATCCTCCGCTCCCTGTCCCCGGTCTGTTCTCTGCTGCTGCCCACGGTCTGTCCGTGGGCCATCCTCCGCTCCCTGTCCCCGGTCTGTTCTCTGCTGCTGCCCACGGTCTGTCCGTGGGCCATCCTCCGCTCCCTGTCCCCGCGCTGCCCCGGTCCCCGCTCCAGAGCCCACCGCCAGCAGCCCGTGCTGCCCCTGTCACGGGCAGGCACTGCCCACGCCTACAGCAGGTACACCGGGACACCAGAGCGCTCCAGCCACCAGCAGGGCAGAGACAAATGGGCAACGTCCCCCAAAAACACCCCAGCCAACGTGCCGGAGCAGGTTATTTCATGCCATGTTCTTAGAAAAGAAAATAATCAAAAGGGAAAAATATAACAAAATACACCACTTTTCTTCATCCAGAGACCAATTCTTGGGAGAAGAAATCAAGTTTCAAAGTACTGATTCTGCATTCATCAGCCAAAAAAAAAAAATTACCAGAAAATTCAACCTCAGTTGTTTTCTGATAAAGTACTGATAACTGCATTTATATTATTTAAAGAATTACATCTTCTTGTTGTTGTTGTTGCATGTGAGCTTATTAGTATTTACTTTCTTAAGTTTCTGCCAGTAAAAAGGGCCCTGGGTTTGACAGAGCAAATTTTCTAGTATTTGGAAGCTTTTATCCCAATTTTAACACCTTACCTCTTTTTCTCTAGAGAATTAAATGATACTGCATTAAAAAAGAAAATGATATAGAATTTTAAACAGTCCGCACAAGTGGGGAACTGACAGGTCATTAAATAGCTTGACTGGAAAGAAACTTCCTCCTAAAAATTTAGGGGTTTACATATAATATAGGAGTATGCCCAAATTTACACATATACATGAGCATATATATGCAGCAATTTTACAACAGCTAAATAATTTGTCTAAAATTAATTTAAACAAAACCTACCTCTTAATATTAAGTACCTTATCAATAAAACACATTAAAGACAGAAATTTTCTTTTAACCTAATATTCAACAAAAAAAAAACAACACAGCCAAAGAATATGTAAGTATAATCCAGATTATTCCGATCTGATTTGTAATTTCACTTCAACCTTAAAAGCTTTTAACAAAAGAAACATCCTTTTTGGCATAATGCATTGTCTAAGCTGCAGAACATGCTCAGATTTCAAGATATATTTATAAAAAGCCATTGAAAAAGCCTCCAACAATTTTGTGACACGTTTCTGACTAACTCAGTTAACGTTGCGTTTGGATGAATCCAACAACAAGCGGGTTTTTTCCTACCCCCCAGGTAACAGCTTTTGCTCAGTAAGTTGGAATTTTTTTTATATATTTATGTACCTATATATAGTTTATAATTTTTCATTGTTATTAAAATAATGCATAAAAATTAAGAAGAATGCCAACTTTTCTTTTTCCCTGTAGGACCTGTTACTTTAAAATACTACAAATAGTCCGGAATTCTCTGGGAGTGCATGCTCCTGGGGCACGAGGGCACGTGGGCTCTAGATAAGGAATAATTTAGTTCATCAGAAGGTGAAAAGAAAAAGCAGAGTAGGGGAAAAAAAAGTCCTATTTTTGCAGAAAGCCTTCTCCACCAATTAACTGAGAGGGCTCTTGTTTATTCCGGCTGGAGGGCCGCGGTTTTCCCTGGGCCTGCGGATGCAGATCCCAGTGTCAGAGGGGAGCCGGCACCGTTGCCCGGAGCTTCACCTACGGCTCCTCTTTGTGCTCCGCTTCCCTCACATCTTCCCTGCTGCATTTCCATTTCAAGCAGCTGCACAGGGATCGCTGCACGGATCAATTTCCACATCGAATATTTAGGAATACAACCAATGTATATTTTATATAAATATTTTCATTTAGTAGGAGCAGAACAGGCCTTTTGAAACGAGGGACACAGAAGCTCCTCACTGACTCTCCGGGCGCCTTCCCTTTTGGATCGCCAGAGGTTTTGTGGAACTTCCCGACTGCATCATTCCCACAGTTCACTGCCTTCTTCATGAAGTCTTTCTTGCCCTGGCAGTGACCTGTGGGCACCGAGAGGTGTCATGGTGCCCGAAAGGGTGGCTTTGTGGAAGGTGACACCTCAGACAGGGCCCTCTCTGTGCCCTGGCCCAATCCTGTGGACGCTGCCCCTGCACAGCCGACCCAGGGCACGGAGCACCTGGGCCGTGGAAAAAACAGCAGGAAAAGTCTGAACTCGGCACCCATTGCCAACCATGAATGTTACAATTTTGTGGAATTAGGAAAATGTCAGGGGCAGAACAGGGATTGTGGCGACACTGAGGCCTTTGGAAAAGCGAGTGGTGTTCCTGCTGCCCACCTGGCTCCGGAGCAGAGCCCGTTCCTGCTGTGCAGCGCAAACTGCAACATTTACACACTGCCAGAGCTCGGAGCCCACAGACACTGGCCAGGGAGGGTCTGGAACGCCAAAAGCCAGTGTTGTGTGTGCACAAACCCCTGCCCTGACGGGGCTCTCTCACACTGGCCACAAGGGGAGGAGCAGAAAACTCCAAACTTCACTAGACATAATGGAACTTTGACCCCCGAACCTACACAGGGTCAAACCCTGTGTACCTACACAATTACATTCCAACAATCATTGAGATCACCCTGTGACAGTCAGTTTATATTCTATAAAACAGCTGCAACATTGAGAAAAGATACTGTGAAAAAAGAAGGATTTAAAAAAAAATTTCCAACCACTTTATTTAGAAGGAGCACAAAGGAAAAATGGTTTTAAGTACATAATAAAACCCCAAAGGTTGCATCCACATGGCGTCAATTTTCATGTCCACCTGACTGTTAAGCCCTTCCCTGCACAGCACCACTCAGCCCTGTGAAACACTCTCCAGCCAGGTCTGCTCTGTGCGCCTGCCCCACACACGTTACCTGTGTGCTGCACCTGGTGTGAATCCCACCGGAGTTCTGTGGGAATCTCTACATGGTTCATGCTCCAAAGGGTTCTTTTTCCCCCTTTCCTGTCTTTTCATGTGGTGTCTAAAATCATATGTGACCACTCCATTGTTTTTAATTGCCAATTTCCTTAAACACCATAAACCTGCCTGTTCCTTTTCCATTCTGTATTTTGCAAATCATCTGTGTGTTCCTCTGTTCTCATTTTTGCCAGACACTTCCGTGCTAACCAGCAAGGTCACTGCAGAACCTATATTGATTTTCCTCCCAAATATCTAAGTGTACAAATACAGATTTTTACCAAGGGTTCAGAAGTCGTCCCTGAGAGCCAATGTAAACACCACCCGATACAGTGCGGAAGCCTTCGGAACATGCAGTCAGAAATGGACCTGTGCAGGTTCCCTTGGAATAAAAAGGGCTGGTTGACCTTTTCTTGGGTGAGTGGGGACTGTGGCTGAGACCCGGCTCTGGCTTCTGCCACTGGGGCACAGACTGGGAGGGCAGCCCTGGCACCACCGTGTCATTTATCCCACAGGTGAGTTCAAATACAAAATATTTTGCTTGGTGGATTGATCGTAACATTCAAACACACCTTCCACTACTTCAGCCCAGAGAGATTCCCTGTCCTTACTTTGAAATATATCCAGTGTAAATTTTCCAAACTTACCAGCCCAAACTGGAATCTTTTCTCAACCACGATAAATATCTGCAATCTCCCTCCATTGCTGGGAGCCCGTGCGGCTGAGCCTGGCCTGATCCTGCTTCTGCTCCCCACAGAGTTTAAACACCAAGCCTGGAGCTCACCAGAAAAACACCCAATTTAATATTGGTAATTTCTTTTATTTCTTCCTGAGAATGACTGAATCCTTTTTGGAGCCAAGTAAGGACCAGCTCTCCCCCTGAGACCACAAGCAACATAAATTCACAGGTAAAACCACATTTTCTTTTTTCTTAGCTTGGTCACTGCTAGGTACTGAAACATTCGAATCAGGATTACTAGGAAAAACCCAAACAACCAGCATGGATGGCAAGAAAAAGGGATCAATGTGGGACTGTGCCTCAGACACACATTCATAAGAAGCCAACTTTGCATTGTTGTACCAGATGCAGTCCCAGGGAAAAATGTATGCAGGCAACAGGGAGTTAAGTAAATAATTTTTTTCTTTTCTTTGTCGATGTGTTTAGTTCTCTTCCTGCCAAGACTCATTTCACTCTGCTATCTAGTGAGAGACACATATGGTGCAGTGAAATTGCCATCCAAGAAAGCATGTCCCAGCCTGTTGAGACATCATCAAATAAGATTAAAGCAAAGTAAAAATAAAAAGATAGAACGATTTTTTTTCTTTTTCTTGTACAGAGAACATCTGATGAAAGTCACTGAGGTACTTGAATGCTTCTAAAGGTTTTGCAACCATTTCTTTACTTTGCCTGGTTAAGAAAAAGGCAGAAATAACAAGCCAGTATCTCCTTTTTCTTCTTCAAGTTAGTGAAAAAATGTGTTTCATAATCAACCTGATGTATGTGAATAAAATACAATATTGCCTTCTCTGCTTCTGAGGAAAAAAGCACTTAAATGCACAGAAATACCTCAGACTTTCTGCATTGATGGCCTCTCCACCAGCATCTCTTGAGTTCTGTATGCAAGAATTGGGCCAGGACAAAATAATCGGGCTACTAATCTACCAGTGAGGAGTTGGACTGTGATGATCCTTGGGCATCCCCCTCCAACCCAGAATATTCTATAGTCTGTGACTATAGTCCAGAGAAAGGTCCGAGTTACCTCCCAACCAGCATATTCAGGTGTCTCTGCCTAACAACTGCTACCTTACATTAAATTCATCCAGAAATCCAAGCGGCAGGACTTAAATATGTGTGAAACCACTGCCTGTTCTCCTTACACAGGGACACTGGATGGAGGTGACTTTACAGGTTCTTTTCCCTATAAGGTCCTTTCAGTTCCCACATTAAAAAAAACAGAAGTGGGTACAGAAACCCCAGAAAAAACCACCACTTGCTCTTGCACATGGTACTTGAGGACAACCTGTAGGACCAGAGTGGAACTGTTGTAGCAACAAGAATCACCGAGAAGCAACTCAGCAGCTCCTCTTTACCACTTTGAAATCAGGCTCTAGAAATATTCCACTTCCCACCAGGAAAGCATCAGCAAACACAACACATACAGTATGTTCTGTACTCTGAGTAAATAAACAGGAGTCTGCTCAAAGCCAAAAAAAAAAAAAAAAAAAACAACCCAGGGGAGAGGAGGAAGCCCAGATCAAATTTCCATTGTTGATCATGAGAGAAGTTCAAGGGAGCTTCTTACCCACACGGAATAATCTGCAAAATGGGTCCAGCTTCAGAAACAAGACATATTTTGGGTATTTCTCTGCCAATGTCCCCAGTTAGAACTGCATTTCCAGTCTTGTTTCCAAGCCGTCGCTGGACTGCAGGAAAGCAACAATGCATCAGTAGCAGAGATTATCCCTGGCCTTAATAAGCTGTTGTTGGCTTTCGTAACAACTGCAGCCTAGGCCGAGTCACACCGAGCTCAAAGACAATCTTACCAATAGCCTGGAGCAAGGATTATAGAAACAAGAATCCAAGGGGGGGTGGGAGGGAGCAAAAATCCCAAGAAACAGGGGCTAATGTAAAATCGTTTACATATTAACCTTCTTCCCTTCTGACAGTGGTCAAGTTCTGATTCAAAATACAAATTATCTCCAATTACTTCAAAAGAGGCAGTCACAGAGCTGTCACTTAACCTTCACCATCTGTTTGGCTCAAAAGCAAGCTGTACAGCCTGCCACTTTGACCTCATCTTTCTCTTTCCACACTGGACAGGCACCAAAAGAAGAGAAGATGGTTTATTGTTCTCCCGAGAAAACCCGGGGGCTCAGGGTGCCGGAGGGAAGGGCAGCACTCGGGAGGTGACTTAATTTAACTCTTCAGGGGGATTTGTGTGGGGAGGATGAGTTTGCAAACCTTCCTCACTCCTCCTGCCAGCTCTCTCCAGAGATGGGGCTTGTTTAAGAGTGGAGCCTCTCTGTGAAGAGCAGCGGCTGTGAAATAACCAAGCGGGGGAAAGGCACGCGCTGATTCACGATGGGTTCTGGCTTAGGGACTTCTCTGAATCCAGTAGCCAGATGTACACAGAAAAATAACAGCTATTTAAGATGTCAAAGGGGAAATAAATCCTGGAAATGAAACAGCTTTCTAAGAAAGATAGTAGCACAAAATGTTGGGGGAGGAAAAACCCAAAAACCCTGAACAAACCAACAGAACCCCAAAGAGCAGAACACGAGATGGTGCATGGTCTGGGAAAGCACAGCTTAAAAGTCCTAAATATGACCTCACTGTAAGATAAATCAGATACCACTACTTTCAGCTGCACACATCCAACCAAGGCTTCTCCCAAGCTGCTCATTAACTGTTGCATATTCCAGCCCCTCTCCTGGCTCCACGGGAAGGCAGGAGCTGACGCTCAAACTCACCCTGGAGCAGTGGCAGTGTGAAGGACCCAGGACAAACCTCCCCTGCGGGGTGTCAGGAGCTCGGGGCGCAGAAGCACAACCTATAGTGCAGAGGTGTTGGGAATACGACAAATCTGTTGGAGAAAAGAGATTCCAGAGGGGCTGGAGGGCACAATAATAGGGTGCAAATTTCTGAATGCCTCATGGTTTATGGGCAGCTTCTAATGCTTCTGCCGAGAAACATTACAGCATTTCCATTGGCTCTGATCTTTATTTTTAGTTTTATTACCCACTGCATAACAGGTTTCTTCTAGAGAGAAAGAAAGAAAGCAGATCCCCCTGTAAATAGGAGCAAGTCCTGAACGTTTCACATCGCAGTGGTTTAGCACGAGGATAATTCCACACGCGAAAGCAGCTCTGAGAACAAACATCTCTGTCACTGTGCAGTGCCTGACACTCCTGGCATCATTCGGTGTGGGGAGGGAAGCTCCTTTTCTTGTCACACAGTATTTAACCCAAGAAACACTCACCACAATGCCCATGAGCTGCAAAGTTCCCGTTTCCAGAGCAGATGGTAACAAGTCAATTAAACCCGCAGCGCTCAGGCACCGCTGATAGCGGCGTGAAGCACTGAGCTTTCCGGTCGGTGGGAGAAAGAAAAGGGCTGCAAAAGGTGCTGAACCAAATAATGATCTCAGACAAACAGCCCTGGCTTCTTAGAATCCAAATTCCTTTGCTACCTTTTTAAGAAGGCAGACAGAATATTGAACTTGATTTGCAGTTCAGAGGGGGCAGGAACCTCCCCGTGCCCCCCTGCTGGAACTGCCTGACACCCGCCACAGCCACACTGAAATGTTTAATTTTACTTAAAGCATTCTCTCCGGCCTATGTATTATTTGAAGTATAACGTACAGAATTATCTAATGAATTCTCAAATCAAATACTCTCATTTTGCTGCAGGCCATTTCCCAACAACAAACTAAAGGCACAGAGGCTGCTCTGTGTGCCTGACTGCTGAATTTAAACAGATGTCCAGTGGACATCAGCCTCGCTTGCATTACCTCTCCCATTCACTCGCTTCTATCTGGGCCAGTGCAAACCCCCTTAAATTAAAAACAAACAGAGACTCAAGATAACAAAAAATACAGCAAGACTTCCAGGCACAGAAAGGCCTGTGGTGAATCATGCCCATCCCCTCGCTGCGGTGAGGGCCTGGTGACAGTGAGAAAGTCGCAGGGGAACAGCATCTGGCTCTGATTAGGTAACAAGCTGTAGCATCTGCAAACTTGTCAGTCCCCGGCCCACAACAAAGCCCAGCCAGCAGATCTGTGTTTAAAAAGGGAACTGGCTGTTGGGTTTTATAAGACAAACATTATCTGTTCCCATTGCAGGGTGCCGTTTTATTAAACACCGCCTAGAAGGGGAGAAATTAAATGTGCTTGTTACATTTTACTTTTCATCTCAAGGAAAAAACCCATTTGGTTTTGCCTGTCAGAAACCTTTTTCCTTGCCTTTCCTCTGGGAAGGGCGGTGAGATACCAGCAGAGCTTTCACAGCCCACAGTAAGCAGCCACTGTGACCCTGGGGTGCTCCTACAGCATTTCTGTTTTCTCTAAACAAGAAAGATAAAATAAAAACAAAATAAAACTTCCATGCAGTGAACCCAGGAGCGATGAGGATCGAACCCACCACAGCTAAATTAAAATTTACTCATCTCCATGTTTTTACTTAGACACTTCAGTGTGTATTTGACTATGAAAGCTTCTACATTTCAACATTTTTTCTTCCACTTTTTTCTGGTTATGTTGGAGTTGGCCTTTTTCTCTGCTCTGCCTTACTGAATGACAGCTACAGTTCTCAGTGCCTCTTCTGTACCCTGAAATGTATTTATACCTCTCTTTTGAAAAATGAGAAGAGAATACTCTGTGCCCCACATAAGACTGAAGTTCAACATAACTGAGGAAGAACTGAAGAATATTAAACCTGAAAAGTCAAATTTCTGTCCAACCTTACAGCTACTTTTGAACATCTAAGGGAAACCACCTATGAGCACCTCCACAAAGCAGGGACCTGCAAAACTAAGCATTAGTCAAATCAGTAGTAGAGACTTAGTGCAGATCCTTCTGCGTGGTTCTGGGAATCAGTCAGAAATTAACGGAATTCAAGCATTCCTCAGTCTGAGGAATTTGTTTGCTTCTGAAACACTTCCCGTCGTGCCCCAGTCCCTTCTGGGCCCAGCCTACCTGGGCTTCAAACCTGGCTTCTGTCTGCTGGTGCCTCGCACAGCACGCACAGAAAAACCCGGATGGGCAGGAATTACAACAGTCAGGCACAGACTCACCACAGAATCCCAGCAGAATGAGAAAACACTCTTCTGCCCATACCCAAGATACCGCAGAACTCCAGAATCAGGACTCTGAGGGAAAAATGCAGGTGTAACAAGAACTTGAGTGCAGAACCCTTGGTTGGCTTTTTTCAAAACCTTGCTAAGAGATGTGGCCTATTTATTAGTTGTGAAATACAAACCACGTTATCAACCATCTTAAGGAAATGGATTGATGTTAAGTGATACTTGAGAATCCGCCCCGTAGCAAAGCTCCCACACCAGCACAGACAGATAAGCAGAAAATCCTTCCTGCAAACACCGTGGCTGTCCTGATACAACATAAACCTGGAGGTCTGAAACCACTGACATGACTTATGGGCCTGGAACACTTTGCTACACGTGGAACTGATGAGAAAAGAACAATTCCTAATTCAGGTAATTACCCCAAACGCTGTTACATAAGCTGCAGCTCCCAACTCTTTATGCTAATAACCCAAATGAACCTCCAGGTTGCCTGAGCCAGAGGATAAATAAAATAAAACCCCCTACTTGCAAAATTAGGAATTTGCTGCTTCTGAAAAATGGCAGGTGATATAAAAAGTAACAGATATGTTTGGTGTTTTAGCAATCCTTGCTGCTGTGGGATCACTGAAGTGGCACAGTGAGAACTGGAATGTGCTGGAGAAACCCCTGGGAATGGGTCTGGTGGGAGCCAAGGCCCAGACACGGCCTCCCGTCCCCACTGCCCACAGTGGACACTGCCTGCCATGGAGAGCTCTCCTCTCTCTGCAGAAGGAACCTCAGCTCTGCATTTGCTCTTTTTGTTCTGATTTCAGAGCTTTCAGGATGCTGACAATCCTCGGGTCAGCCAGCCCTGTGTGCCACGGAGCCAGTCCTCCTGCACATCTCTCCTGGTGCCTCCTGCAGTTCCACAGGGACCTGGGGGTACAGCTCAGGTAATTTCCTTTCCCTCCTGCTTCTCTATTCAAAACAAAACAGGGGCTCTCGAATGCTTCAGTTCTCTCAGCGTTACAGCTCTTTTTCCCCAACTGCTGTGATTGCCATTACGGACGGAGCTGGCGTTCCCCGACAACCATTTAAAGTGCTCAGCAGAAGGCCGTGCATTCCAACAGCAACATGGTTTGTCCATTATTATGATTTATTATATTTTGCATTACAGTGGTACCCGAGGCCCCTGCCAGGGTTCCTGTGCTGGGCACATACAGAACATACAACATGCTGATCAGAAAAATTCAGCCTAAAGGGTCCCAGACACATCTCTCTAGGCACTGCCTTGTTCAATGCATTCATCATTTTTATCATCCTAATAATAATTAGAATTTTTTTTCACAGAACTAAAGATTTAGAAGTTTCTCAGCACCTCTACTTCCACTTCCAGATAAATCCTATAATTAACACAGCAACAGGCTCCAAGATCACCTGTGAAATCTTAACAGCCAGGATTCAAAAAGTCCTTTGGATCCATGGACATGCAAGGTACTTGTAAGCATCAAAACGATATTAACCGGCCTGCACTGAAGAAATAATCAGGCAAAAATAACATGATTTGATGTGATTCTCTTTCCTTTAGCTGAAAAAGAAAGCCCAAAGCAGCTCCTCTGCATGAAAAAAAATATTCAGAGACACAGTAAACAAAAAGAGCAGTATGGCCATGGATGCACAATGATGCATGGAAACAAAGGAAAGGTGAGGAGACGGCAAACATCACCCTGGAAAGCAGGAGTGGAAAAGTCTCTCCTATCTCTACAAGCAGCTGGGGATGATTCGCAGTAGATTTTTCTGTAATAAAATTCCCTCACGTTTCCTTACTTGGAAAACTCAGTTTATAGGTCAGTTAACAAGTATTAAAACCACAAGAGAACATGAAACGCACCACCTTTTCCTTTTGATCCTTTTCCCTTTTGGATGGAAGTTTTGAAGTTGGGAATATAAAATCCCTGAATTTTTGTTATGTTTTATGCCTCCACGAAGGCATTAAAACGGCAGTTTGTGGGCTGAAGAAATATCCCCTAAGTGGCAGGGAATTAAAGCAAGCTGTCCCGAGCACAGCCCTGCTCGCCAGGTGTGCTGCTGCCCAAATGGAACACCTCATTTACAAAACAAATCTGCCGCCAAAATTACCTGCCCCTCTTGATTGCTGCAAATGGTTTTCATCTAGCTGCACTGCTCTCCCCCGATTTACAGCCCCGGCTCCGGGAGCCGTGACAGGCGAAGAGGAGCAGCAGCGTCGTTTCCCAGCCCTCGCAACGCCCGGGCTCCGGCCCTGGGTGTCCCCGCGTTAGGGCCGCGTCCCGCTGGGCACGGACAGAACCCACCCCCGGCACGGATCTGCCTTGCCTTAAAGGTTCTAAAGGCCCCGTGCTCTCGCAGGATGCTTCAGTTTTGAAATCTATCAAAGGAATCTCAAAACAAATTACATGGTAAATTATTATCTGTGTTCTGGCCTCCTCTCTACACCCCACTGTTCGGCATGAATGGCGATGGGAGAGCCCTTGTGAAAGGCAGCCAGATAAGCAGATTACAGGATGTCAGGTGCCTCGGGCTGCTCGGGCTTTCACAGCCCAACTTCGCGGCACGGTCCGTTCATCTCCCCAACGTGGGTCACAGGCTATTTCAATTAATGCACCTCTAATGACCAACATTTGTTCCTTAATGGGAAAGGAATAAATGTGGAATACACAAAACAGCCACAGAGAGCAAAACATTCTCCGCTCGCTCTCCCCAGCCTCGCCGTGTTTGGCTTCTCCAACCAACTCGCAGAGAGGGGAAACGGGCTTGTGAGGAATAGAGAATTTCTATCAGAAAGAAACCTTTTATGTAGCTTTCCTATCATTACCCACGCATTTCTGGCAGCTCTCAGTGTCCTCTAGATCCCAGCGCGCTGCCTAACAAGACCTGCTATGAAAACAGAATGCAGAAAACAAATTAGCATTTTGGAAATAAAAAGCCTGGCTTTTAATCCTATTAAGATCGTGCCTTTTTTTTTTTTTTTTTTTTAAGTTCTCTGAAAGATATACTGATGTTCCATTACCATAACTGCTGAAATCAGCATTTCCTTTGAAAGAAGTTGTTAATATTTGGAAATGGTCGGATTTCCGATCCTGGATTCGATTGTTATTCTGTGCTACCCCACGAGTGCCAAGGTCACGGGGAGATTCACCTGCACACCAAGCGAAATGAATGCGCTCGGCCACAATACATGTATAATTTAACATTCTCCTCTCCAGTACCACCATGCATTCCGAAAAATATTTTATTACAATAACAAATTGGTTTCAAAATCATGCATTATGTATCCTGAAATTAGGTCTGCCAATGAAACCTGGATGTACAAACACAGCAGCAGCCATGCAGGGCAGCATGAACACAGGAATTATGGGTTCTAGAGGGGCTGAAAGGAACAATTAATTCTTCCCCTAGCTCCAAAAAGTCCTTTTCTATTATTTTAATCTGCATAGTTAAAAAGAACAAAACAATCAATTGCTGCAAAATGCATTTAGCAATCCAATGGCATGTCTTTTTCTAGATGTCTTTATAGAAAGGAAATGTTTAAGTGCAAAGTGCCCAGTATATCAAAACATCCATTGGGGACTTCAGTTCTCAAGGGCAGGGCAGGGGAAAATAATACAGAGCTGCTCAAATATTTAAAAGTGTTAGTTATATTTCAAAACTTTACCATTATAACGTTTTAAATGTTTTTTTCTTTCCTTCAGAGCAAGCTCCTCCAAATATTTCAGATCAATTTATCAAAAAATTCCTGCTAAATTCTTGATAAATAAAAGAAGTCCTTTGCCATTTCCTTTTTAGTTAGAGTTAAAAATTTCATAATATTGCTGAATTTTCAGTAGCAAATGCTGTAAGGTTAATGCACTTTCATGATAGATGGTTGGTTCTGATTTGCAGGTTTCATTTTAAGTTAAATCTACATTGATAAATCCTCCTCTTACAGCCCAAATACCCTTTTTTCTCATGCAAAATAAGCATGTTTCTTGGTCAACTGACATTTTGTTCAAATGGACTTGAGGTAGCTATTTATGAATAATTAAGATTAAAATGTTTCTGTGATTCCCTCAATGCTTTTTTATTTTAAAACATTTATATCATGTCAAAATGGACTTATTCTTCCAAAGGTAACTTTCCATTAAAATAATGGAGAAAATGACATTTCTAATTTTGATAATAGCCCTGAGTTCGGAACGAAAGTCAGAGCCTCCTGCTGCAGAGCATGAGGGGTTTCAGGATTGAAACCATGATGTGAATTCTCTGTAATGGTGTTAAAATCCTGGATTTGAAGTATTTACAAGAGGACAAATAAAATCAACTACACTTCCATTTTAAAACAGCAGCCCTGACTAAACCTTTATTCTGGACTCTGTTTCACTTGGTTAAAATGATTTGCTTTTCTGTTCTTTATGGTAAAAGGGTCTGACAGATATTGCTATTAATTAGACTTCGTTCAGTTTTTAACTTTAGGAACTATTTTTCATGAATAGCTTACAAGCAGATATTCAACCTGGACATTTGTTATTTTATTTTTATTCCAAGTAGCAAAAATGAAGAATACTCTAAACACAGTGGTTTGCCACAGGAAAGGCAGAAAATATTGAAGCCTTTACATTTCTAGGATATTTTAATTCAGTAAATATTGCATAAAACAAGAACCTTGACACTTCCCTGTTTGAATCCAAGTGCAACCGTTGCCCTCAGCCGCTGTTTGTCTGTAATTTCGTTGAGCTGCTCTGATCTGACCAGACACAGCTCGCTCGGGAGCAAAATCAGGAGAAATAATTTAATCTAATCAAGATATCTGAGAATGGGAAATGTTAGCAGCTTAATTTGGGATCTCTTAAAAAGCCTTTTGTAGTGCTATTTACTGACACACTGAAGCTTCTCTTTTAAAGCAATAATTAACAAATTGTTGACAGAAATTAAATGTCCCTATTTTAAACAATTTCACTGTTCTTCTCCCTTTCTTTCCCGAGGGTGAGCCTGACAAACAGGGAAATCGACCCCACCATTAGCAGGGGAACGCCACTTTCCGGGGTGGTTTTTGCAGTAAAGAGACGTGATTCATATAAGTAATAAGCAAAGCCCACGCTCTGGATTTTCAAACGTCCTGGCTCGTAATGCCGAGGTTAAATGATTAAACCCATCCCTGCCTGCTCGCTCCGGCTGCAGATACGTTCCCTTGAATTTAGCTGTGGGCAATTCAAAGCTGAATGGGAAGTGCTCTTTTATTTGTTATTAAAGTCCCTTGCTATCTTTCAGAACTGTTTGTTACACAGATCTGAGCACATACATGTATTAGGAAAATACACTGAATAAAGACAAGGTTATAAAAACTGGATGAAAATCACTCAGTGTTCATTTTTCATGGCAATTTACTTAATGAAAATGATCAATGGCAATACCTTAAATCAGTAAATACCACCAGTATCTGTCTTGTACAAATATAAGTACAAAACAAAACTATTTCCCAAAGCCTGCATGTAATCCTGAGGGGAAAGGACATTGCAAGGCAGTGGCTGGGGGGGGTCTGGGCTCTGGGCAGGGATAGTGGCACTGGCACTGCTGGCACGGAGGGGGTTCTGCGAATCCACCATGTAGGTTAAAGGCAGAGCACTGCAGCCACCTGCAGAGCCTCTGCACAGCTCTACCTGGCAAGAAACACATCTGAAAGCTAAAATGGAAGCAGATTTCTACATACTTTTCCCACTCAGGATGTTGTGACTGGCTGGCGAGTGGGATGACACCGGAGAAATACACAGGGCTCCAGACAGGATTAAAGGCAGAGGGAGAAAACCCAACCCAAAGCACACTGGTGCTGCTTTCCAGAGCAGTTTTGGTTGGTTCACAAAATAATCCTCAATATGATTTAGTGCTCTGAGCACAAAGAGCCTGAGTGGAGCTGCCTAGGGCTCGGGCTCCTGGGCAGGAGCAGCCCCTGCTCCGTGTCCTGGTGTGACACCACCCTGCTGGTCCCACTCTGATGTGTGAACATTATCTTGGGGCTGGATCCATTCCTCAGTTTCTCCTTTAAAATAGCTTTCTGTTAAATGCAGCTATATTAATTAATGGTTCCTTTGGGGTGTTGGAAGCCAACTGACGAGTATTTGTGAATTTAATGGAAAAGTTACAAACCCTGAGAACTCTATTTTACCATCATCATCAGAAATTTAGTCCCACAGAAGTTTCCACTGGGAAGATGCTCCCCAGGTTGTTTTATTTCACATCACTCAAGTGTTTCCTTAAGCAATCCTAAAATCCAGACTGGCATTTATCTGCTGCAGACACCATGGACAGAGAAGGAAACCTGTCCTTCCTGCACTTGGGAACCCAAATCCACTGCCCCAAAGCCACCCCACAGTAATGCCTGTGGAGGAGCTGCCGGGTCATTTCCAGGATGATGTTCACAAAACACTGGCGTCAGAGGCTCCTGCATACATGCACACTTCTCCAGGAAAACACCCAAATTTGACCCAAAGGCAATCAGATGAAGATCCCCAGCAAGGAAGAATGCCCAGTATATAACCAGACCAAGAGTAGTTTATGGGTTTGGATTTTACAAGTAGCAGGAAGGTACAGTTCTATCCATAAGGCTCACTACTCCTCAGACATCACCAGAAATTATATTAAGTGGCACTTTTGTAGGCAGAGCTCTAAAATAAACTGAAAAAACCCAAATCTGTTCACGTGATATCCATCTATATTTTGCAGCAGCATGTGAAAATAAATTAAAAAGGATTTAAAGCATATTCTCAAGAAATAAGACACACTAAGGAACAGTGGGACAATGTGCTGCCCAGAGAACTTCTAGGAAGATGGTGGCCACAAAAAGAATGCTTGACCCCACATTCAAAACAGAGCTTTTAATTTCCTTGAAAAGTAAATAAAAATTTTTCCTTCTCTCTCTCATTCCTGCTTTACCTTTCCCCTCCTCTACTACTAGAAAACAACCTCTTGTTTGACTTCACTGTATCAATCCTCACTTCATCTAGACTTTAATTTTTACTCACAGCTTCCATGATTTTTGTAAGAGTTTTTGTTCCACAAATATTGTTCTTCCAGCAAGCAGAACCAGAGTGAGATTTATTGTTTGTTTACGAAGTCATGGGCACGCAGGAAGATTTCCTGCCATTTTTACACGGAGGTTACACAGTGACATTTAGGCAGAACTGACTGTCAGGTCTGTGTGCCCCCGTCCCCGTGGTGCCTGTGGGCAGGGGGCAGGAGCCCCGCTCCCCTCTGCTCCCACAGCCTTCCTGGCAGCAGCAAATCCAAAGCGCAGGAATTCAGGAAATGATCACCTGCATTTTAAGCAGCAATTCCAAGCAGGGCCCGCATCAAATCACTTTGGTTTTCCTGGTTCTGTGTTTATTGGGGCTGATCCATCACATCGCAGAGTCTCTAGGAACAAGCCATTTTTCAGCATAATAGGTTTACAGTAAAATGAGATTATGGCTTTCTAAAGCCCTCAGACAAACCCCCATAGATCCCCTATGTGCAGAAAGGGACATATTGCCCACAGAGTCCTTTAAGGAATAGCTACTCTGCATCTCCCCCTTCTCAAACAGTTGAAGGGTTTTACTCTGCCAACTATCGGTATGTGATTGTCACTCCATCTCTCTGTATTCTCCTCAGCACATTTATTGGGTCCCCTGAGGTCCCTTCCTCGTCTAAAAAGGAAGGCCTAAGAGACTAGATGGATGTTCCTGCTATTTTCCAGGAGAATCCAGGGGCCAGCAGCAGATGCTCCTGCAAATTGTGATCTGGGTCACCTCTGAGCCTAGCACCCACATATCCCCTTTCCTACGACCAGGGTGCAGGACAGCAGAGCTGGAGGAGAAGGGAAGCGCAGATCAAGCCTGAAAAGATTATTTTTAGACTGACTGAAATACACCGCCCACAAGGACTGGGAGAGCAAGACCTTGGGAAACCATGGGACTTCTTTCTTTCTCTGATTTAAAGGAAAACACTGTTTCCTCTTGGCGTTGTTAAAAAACAATTCTCATTTAAGCAGTGACAGGCAGGACTCTGTAATCTGTACATACAATTTAATCCTTTCAAGAATCAGCAGAACCCACATCAATCAAGCCTTCATCAACTTGTAAAAACAATATTTTGATTCAATCAGATTCAAAGCCCTGAAATTCCCAACTAATTAATGCAGGGTCACTCGGAGCCGCTGAGGCAATGGTGAGCAGAGTGGTCAAATATTTACCCCTCACCACAGTAGACATTAGGACAACCAAAGGACCTGGAGAGTGGGCAAGAATAGATAATGTGACTGTCGCTGCAGCAGGTTTCATTCACTGTGAGTATTTGGATAAAGAATTACAAAGGAGAGGGGAAAAAAGCAAGTGAAGCCTCTGCCGTAAGCAGCATTCTCACATCCTGCTCAGGGGCTGTGAAATGGGCAGTGACCCAGGCAACATCCTTCCCATTTTGGGATTTTTAACATGCATGTCTCCAGACAGTTGAGTTGCTTTGATTCTAGTCCTCCCTTATAACATTCACAATAAATTACATTATAAGAACATAGGCAGCAAAAAATTACTGAACAGTCCAAAGCACTGAGACCTTCTGCCCTGCCTGTATTCCTAGAAATGAGACAGGAATTCAGCTTTTTCCTTTAAATATCCTTAAAATGTATGCCCAGCATGCAGGATATTCTCTGCAGAGAGGGTATTTTTCCCAGCGTAGAGGGTGCCTGTGTGTGCTGCAGACACGGCTGCCTCATGTCTCCACGTGATTCTGTGTTCATTTACACAGCTTTAAACTTTGCCTTGGAAGGACGCATTTTGTGTATGTTCTCCTCCAATACTAAAACCCCACTGACTCTTTTAAAATGCAGTCAGTAAAGCAGTCAGAGCTGGTTAGTGCAGGATCTGGAATCCCACACACGTGTCCTCTCTGTCCACGGGGTCTGTGTGCAGCTGAGGGCGTTCTTTGACCTCCTGTACGTGGCACATGTCCAGAGGAGCTGTGGCTGCCCCATCCCTGGAACTGTCCAAAGCCAGTTGGGATTGGACTTGGAGCAACCTGGGACAGTGGAAGTGATGAACTCTAAGGTCCCTTCCAACCCAACCCAGTCTGTGATTCCGTGGTGCTCTGGATAGACTTTAGATTAACAATGATGCAACTAATACATTCTCTTCTTTCTGCAACAAAGTTTTCAAAAAGTTTAAGAGCAACCATTTAAGTATTCCCAATTTTTACGTTGCATGTACTCTAAGAAAACTTGAAAACTAATTATGTACCCATAGGAATTTTTAAAAAGCCATTTTGTAGAGCCTGTGCTGATATTTCAGTGCAACAACAGTCAGAGCGTGGTTACACCAGAGCGGGTTTTAGGAGGATGCCTTGGCCCAGGCTGCTGCCAGGCTGTAAGGCAGCAGCAGCAATAACAGTGATAGTGAAGAAAGAGTCTAGATAATGGCACCTGAAAAAAACACATTTCAAGGAATCATCACAAGTCTTTTCCCAATCTTACCACCATGTACATGGGACAGCCCCAACAACAAGCTGGGGCTGCAGGAGCAGGTCACTATTTCCAGAGGAATGTCTCACCCACGAAATGGCAGGAGTAAAAACCTGGATTGAAGTATCTCCTCTTTAACCTACATTGCTACCACTACTCAGCATCACAAACCAATACATGGAATCCTATTTAATTTCCCAGGCCCCTGGGATTTCCTTCTGTTTTGCACTTCACAACCCTCCAGCAAAGAAGCTGCCTTGGCCAATTTTGGGACAGTTTCCCATTCTGACTCCAAGTGATGGTACAGTCCTGAAGTTTGGGGGATCCTAAAATAATTCCAGCTTTAAAATCACAACCACAAATGTAATTTTGGCACTGGAGGAGCTTTTCAGCAGATGAGTAATTCTGGCACACAAAAGGGAAAAGCAGCAGAGGCACCTGCTCCAGACGAGGCACTAGGGCCGCACGGGCACTGCTGGAGTTGCTGAAATTCTGTGTAAGGGAACTCCTCCTACGAAACTGCTCTGCCCAGCTTCCTTCTACACTCCACTTACTACAGATGGGGAAATTCTGGGATGGGAACAGTATCCCTTCTGTTCTTTAAGAAAGAACAATTGCCCTGTGGAATGCCTCCAGGTCCCAGCCATTGCTCTGATGGGTTCCCCAGGCTGGGGGGTCCCTCAGCAGCCCCCATGCAGGGCAGTGCTTTTACTCCTGTCCCTGGCTGTCCCTGAGGAGATGCCACAACTCCAAACTCAGGGGCTGGTAGGTAAGTATGGGATGAACGTTCTTTCCAGACATTCATCTTTCTAATTTACATCCTACAGGTTTCCATTCAGCCAGGCACCCAACACTCAGTCATAGTAGCAAATTTTCACGTTGAAATTACAGCTCTTTTTGAAAGTGTCACTGTTTCAGTTTCACCTTGGATATTAATTCAGCATCTAATCCATAACTGTTTGTAAATATGCACATTTGGGATTTATTCTAAGACACATCCAAAGTTCTTTCATCCCCTTGGTGTCATTCCTTCAGTGATTCTGCAAACCAGCCTGAATACGCCCTAAGGAAGTGCAATGGGATGAGTCTGTTTTTAAAATGTAACAGACAAATTTTAACAATAAATCACAGATCAATGTACTAAGTGCCCTGGTTATTAATAGAAATATCACCTCTCACACAGAAGTCTAACACTTTTGCTACTGATATTTCAACATAGTAAGGAACAGAAATTAAGGAAGTCTGAAGCCTCGACTTGTAATGGATATTCCCAGGAGGAAAGGCTTTTTACATCATGCTTCAATGCAAAGTGTGCTCCTACTATGAAACCCTCCCCATTTTGCCTTTCCTAGAGCTTCTCCCAAAGAACAGGATGGCTGATATGGCATCAGAACAATCTCTCATCATGATGCCTCTTGTTGGCTCCTGATCCTCCCGTGCCCGTGTCCCACCTCAGCCACAGAACAGTCCCCTGGCCTTGGGGCTCTCCAGTTACTCCATTTTCTGCCATGGATCTTGCAAGCTCCCAAATCCATCCCCCCCAACTTGCATTTGGCCGTGAAGGCATTACCCTGGCAGTGCCCTGCTTCCCCAAGTCAGGAGCTGTGTCACCTGGCACTGTTACCCTTCAGTCACCTCATGCCAGTGCTGCAACAGGCATCATCCTGCCCTCTGAGCCTGCCCTCGGGCACCTCCACACAGCGGCTCTCACTTCACCCAGCCTCCCTTCATCTTTACTCCACTGACATTCATTGTGGGGTTAGGATCAGAAATTCCTCTGGAAATTAGTTTTTGTCTCACTGTCTAAAAGAATTGATTTATTAAATTTTTTTTCCCCACCAGAATTAAGGAGCTTAAATAGCAGCAAGATGGGGACATGCCAAGAGCAGGCAACAGTCACTGCTCCATGGGCTGCCTCATTTTTCTCTCCATGATTTTCAATATATATCTCAAACCAGTGCATAAGCTCTCGGAAGTAGGGCTTGGCTTTTCTATATGCTCCGTTAAAACAAACTATGTAATAAAAATAACTGATGTTTGAAATGTAATTGGTCACTAGAATTTGCAAATCAGTAAGATAAAAGTAGAACAGCTCTGTAAATCAAGGGGTGATGAATTGACCCGGAGTGGAATAAGCTGAACAGCCCCTGTCAGTGTGTCACCCTACGTGTATTTACAGTCAGGAGGCACTTGCCTTCACAGGAGAATTTGCAATTCCTGATTCTAATCTCCAAAAGCAACAGACTCCACATGGAACAACAGATGGATCATCAGCACAGGGTGTGTAGGCAGCACCCACACCCTGCTTGGAGGTCAGCATTTGATTTCACAGAGGAATAGAATCCCAAAATGGTTTGGGTTGGAAGGGACTTTAAAACAACCTGGTCTAAAGGAAGATGTCTCCTGCCCACAGCATGGGGTGGGACTGGATGGGCTTTAAAGTCTGTTCCCACCCAAACCATCCTGGAATTTTATGATTGTGTGATCACTACCACCAACCTCTGTCCAACTCAAGGCCACCAGAACCCTATCAGCAGTGTGCAGATGAGCCTGGCACTGCTCCAGCCTGAAGAATGGGGCAGCCACAGGGCATGGTCCAGCTCCAGGTTTTCCAGAACCTTCAGCCATGTGGGTTCCTGTGTGCTGGGACTGTGCTCCAACAACACAGACAGAAAGGCAGCTGCAGTGGAGCAATGCTCTGGCACTGCTGGTACCATGCAGCCCAAAGAGCTAAACAGAAACTGTTTTCTCTCTTTGCATCTCATCTGTTCATACTAAGTGAGAAATCTATAAAGGATTAATTAAGACAAAATGTGTTAAATAAAACATGTTCTTCCACAGTCGAGGATTATATCCCAGCATTTTGTCAGTCTGAGGAAGTGCAGATTTATAGTGGGGAGGGGCTGAAGGGAGGGCAGAGGCAGCGTTGAGGTGGCTTTGGCCACCCAGCTCTGAGAGGCATCGCGTGGCTGTCACCACCAGCAGTGCTGCCTCCCTCACCTCCCACAGCTCTGCTGCCAGCCAGGCTCTGGAATGGAGAAAAAGCAGGATTTTCCGCAGGAAGCTGCCAGCCCCCACCCCTGATCCCAGCTGCATCCCTGCCTGCTGTGCCAGGAGCAGCCGCTTATTTACCTAATAGACTCTAAAAGGTATCAAGGGAGTCATTCCCTTCAATTGGGTCATTCTGACATATGTAAATATGTATTTAAATTTGGTAAATATGTACAGTATTTAGAGTATGTGGAGAATGACACTTCTGTGGAATGGGGCACCTCTTTCCAAAGGGCTTATGCTACTCCAGGTAAATTAAGCTCCTTTCCACACCAATCATGAGAGCTGGAATCTGCTGGAGAAGAGAGCTCTCCTTTGTGAGCTGGTGTGAGCAAACCCTGCAGAGCTTGGCAGCATTCTGATTGCAGTTAGTAATTAAATGTACTGCAATAACCTAGTGGGTTTAATATAATATCTGATTTTAAGGGTAGAAATAAACATTCAGTTTCATGTGGGAAATCATTCATTCATCAAAACCATTCCATTATTTAAGGACTATATATATATATATGTATATATGTGTGTGTATGTGTATATATCTATATGATACCAGGGGATATGGTTTAGGGGTGATTATGGTGGCCCTGTATTGACAGTTGGTCTCGATGATCTCAAAGGTCTTTTCCAACCTCAAGGATTCTGTGCGTTTGCCTACGTGCATGAACCCCAGCTATTGAAAAAGCCTTACATACACATGTATGTACTTCTCTCCTCTGCACTTAACATGCAAACATTTCCCCAAAATAAAATTCCTCTCTTCATCCGTTACAAAAAACCCAACAAACCCTCAGTCTCTTCAGCTTCTTGCCAAAATCCCTCATAAAAGAATAAATCTGTGGATACTACATCATTATTCCCACAGGTCTGCAGCCCTGAATTTCTTGGGCCACTGATCTAAGCAGCCCTGTGTTACAGAAATAGTTTATTAAAAGAGTTCTCCAAATAAAACCACAGCCTGCTTGATGCACCTGGGTTAGAACTCTTAACAGTCCTGAAATAACTCTATTTTTGAGGTACTTATGTCAGGACTCATTTTTGTAGGAGAGGCTTGTCCACCATCCAATGGCTTATTAAGGAATACTGGTGGGTGGGAGAGGGACACAGGAAATCAGAGTGTTTCAATGCTTAGAATGAAGAGGTTTTGAGCTCTGGCAAAAGCTCTTGAGGTTTCATTTCCCAGAAAATTCCTCCCTAGTCCAAGCTCGCCCCTCGCACAGTTGGTATTGAAGGAGAAACACATTAGACTACACTTATTATATTACAGCTTAAACAGCAAGTCTCAATAATTTAGGATTTCTACAGCTTGAAGGGGAAAATAAACCAAACCAGTTCCCAGCTTGAAATGGTAACTCCCTTTTTGGAGTTTCTGGACACAGCACACTGAGTATTTATATGAATGTATTGTTTGTACAGAGTGTAGCTATGCACATTCATTGATAAAAGGAGGTATAAAACCATGCAAAAACTCAGTAACATGTTTATATTTTATTAAATGTAAACAGTGCTGACATATTTCTAAATATAGTCTTAATTTCTATCTTCAAAAAGGTTTTTGAAAACTAATAGAACCTGGATTTCCATATGCCCCAAGCAAATAACTACCCCCTTGTAATATTCAGGTAACTTACAGGTGACAAAGGGAAACACAGGGAAGATGAGATGGTCCATAGGAATAACAGAATTGACCTAGCAACCAAAACTTTCCAAAGGTAGGAATAATTTTCATAATCCTAATAAAATCAGCCTTTGCAACCAGTGCTGACATGTTCAGCTGATTGTTGTTTGCCATTAGAGTCTTCCCTTAGATCAAGTTATACAATGAAATTCAGCTCTCTGCCACCTCCATTTTCAACAGATTATAATGAACAACATCTTAGGTGTGCACAATACCGTTAGTAATGTGTCAGAAGAGAAGAAAGTGCTCTTTCCAACACAAGCTGGGTTAGGGTAGGAGACACAGAGAAATCACGCAAAAAAATAATCTTCCAAACTAGCATTGAATTTCAACATTCGACTTGCTTATCATATAGTATAAATAATTCACACTTGAAAATCTTCTTTTTAGAAATGTTTACTGACGCAGCAAAAATTCATGCAAGGGGTTACTGACATAGCATGTAAATGCACACCTGAAGAGACTGGAGTGATCACCAAAAGGAGGAAAGAATTAATCTAAGGAAAATGTCAGCCAAGAAAATACATCGTCCTGAGTAAACCAGGTAATTAACAGCTCAGGTCCCTGAGTCTCCTTCCCTTCAGATCTGTCCAATGGTAGATGTGCTCCAAAACACCATCTCATAGTACAGACTTCTTCTGCTACTGCCTCACTCTTTGATCTGGTTTTTATTTTGATTTGAAAGATAACGCAGAGAAAATTACTAGGAAAAATCTGCCATGATAGGGAAACAAAATTTGGCTCAGATGTTTTTCCTTTATGCTGTTGAAATGAGCTTTGTGGGTTTAAACTTGTTATATAAAGCAATTTACTGGAGGGGACTGGACCAAGTGGGCCAGTGCCAGGACACGGCACTGGCAGCAGGACCTGGTGTCATCTCACCTGCTCTCAACTGTACAGCCAAAGAAGCGATTCTTGCTGGAATACTTGTCCCACATGGAAAGACAAGTGATCAGAGGACAAGAAGAGGCTGTGGTAGAAGAACCCAGACAATGGCAAGATCCAAGTGCCTGTACCCACAGCACTGCCCAGGAGCTGGGGGATGGCGCAGGGACAGAGCAGGACAGCGCAGGGATGGTGGAGGGATGGCCAGGCCCAGCTGAGGCAGTGCCTGGCCCTGGCTGAGCATCCTGGGCTCCCCTTCATGCCCACCACGGCCACCCTCAGTGACCATCACAGCTTTCATAGGGAAAAAAGCACTGAGGGAAAGAAAAGGTTTGATACGTCACACAAAAAATGGTTCAGGGAAAGGCAGGAAAGCTCGTGAAATTGTAACTGCAATTATCTTAGATTAGAATATTTGGCTTGAAAGATCTGGAGGGTATTGTTTTTGATAAGGCAGAGCCACTTGACAAGGCCTGTCACCACTCCAGGTCTCTCTGTTGTCAACTCAAGATGAAAGGACATCACAAAGAATTAACTTCAGCTTTTAAACATTTTGAAAATGTCAAAGAGGTCATAGCTGATCTATTTCCTTATACAGCATATTCACTTGATGAAATTTGTGGTAACAATGTGTTTTTACTTTTCATTCAAATTGGTCTCAAATCCTGGTAATTGATCCCAGACTAATGAGAGCTGACAGGGCCCCGGCGCGATTGGCTGAGCTTTGTATCAATCACAGCTGCTGCCGGGCCACGCTGGGCACATTAGACTTTGTAATGGCACTAATTGGGGACTACAGAAAAACCTGCTCAAGCTCCTCGTGGAGTTTCCAGCACCATTTATTTGGTTTCCAGTTACACTAAAGCCAATTTAAACCCTTTTATAACCAACACCTTCCTGCATGTAGGACCTATTGTTCCTGCCTTCCCACAAGCCATCTAAAGAGTCCTTAAAATATTCAGTGAGATGACTCTAAATTAAAAACTGGTCTAATCTGTGAAACAGCACAAGTAAAAGTAGAAGCTAAAAATTTGTATTGACCTTTCAGGAGCATTATCCAAGTCAGTAAAATATCTTAAAGGCATCTTGTTATGCATAGAGAGGTGAAATTTTAAAATCTCATTTAAACGCACATGTGACCACATTGCTAGAAAGGATTTTATATTTCCAGAACACATTAGCGTCTCTAAATATGAAAGTTATCAGTTACAACAAGTTGAATCGCGGTTGGATGGTGCTAATTCTGCCCCTACCCCCATATGATCTGGAGAGAAAGGTCAGGGCTGCTGTCACGTCGCTCTCAGGGATGCTCAGAGCCCGTGTGCACCGAGCATGAGACGGCTCAAAGAGCCCAAGAATCCGACCATTTTCTGCATCAACTGGATTAATCATAACCCTCTATATCTTGAGCTAAAGCAAGAAATAAACATACATGTGTGTCTGCTACAGAGCGAGGGAGAGAATACCTGAAGCAGGAACAGAAGGGACAGAATGGGGCACTAAGAATCTGAAATATTTTGTATTTCAAACTATAATTAAAAAAAACAAAACAAAAACACCAAAACAAAAACCCCAAGACAGAAACAGAGGTAAAGTTTAGAACAGGCAAGCACTAAGGTTTAGAACAAACACACCTAATTATGCTGTTTGTTCTCCAACCTGAGATAAAAATAATCCTTAACATATTAACAGGACTCTTCAGTGATACTTAAGCTATTTCTCCAAGCAAATCACTTAGTGGAAGTACTTCAGGAAAAACAGCTCCCAACCCAGGTTTCCTCATACATTTAAGATGGAGGGGACATGAAGAAAAACATATTTTAATAAACTTCCATCTGAATTTACAATTATATGCTAAAAAAAGGAAACCATTTACTATACAATTATTTAAATATATTTCTTTACAGTATTTGGCAGACAGCATGAGGTCACATCTTCTGTACAAGCACAGCTGGCTGAAGCTTTCAAAAGTGACCTGTCCTCCGAAGGTGAGCCAGGTTCTGAATGGAAACAGGAACAATTCTCAGCAGGATCTACAGACGTCACCCAAGGTGACTGTTCCATTCAGAATTGTCTCGCTTGTATTTTGAGAAGTGTTTCACTTACGTGAGCCACTGTTCCACCCTGGATAAGCTTGATCCCAATTCAATTAGTCATTGGCAGCAGTAGCACTTCAGCATGTAATTACCCTAAGTATCATCTCCCCTTTCCCAAAATGTAATTACCCCAAGTATCACCTCTCCTCTCCCAAACAGGGACATCCAGCCACATTTCGTCACTGGGCTCACCTTGCTCACCAACAATTTGACCCCCTTGAACAAGAGGCTGTCCAAAACATGAAGAGAACACAGAAATGAAATATTGATCTTAAGGACACGCATGTTTTACTCCAAGTTCCCATACAAAAGCCTTAATTTGCCCTTTTCCATGTACTGAGAGCTCAGCTGGACAGGCAGTGGAACAGTCCCTCCCCTCCCAGATGCTGGAGTGCCGAAACAAAACAGAAGGCGGAAAAGGCTCCCACTTTTCTCTTTCTCTCTCAGCAGGTTTTGTAGGAAGCAAAGGCAAACTCTGGGGCTTTGCTCATTGCTGCCTACTTAGAGCTTGCTTGGGCTGTGAAGTTCTGCACAGAGCCACAGAACCATTATGGATGGGAAAGACCCTTAAGATGCTCAAGTCCAACCCTCAGCCCAGCACCACCGTGTGCACCATTAACCATGTCCTACATGGACACACATGGAAAGAAGCACAGAAAAGAGAAGGAGAAGGAGCCCTTTTCCCAGACAGTCTCACAGAGCAGTGAGGAACTTGTCAGAAACAGCTTTAAGCAATCCTTCCAAAATTTCTACTAGGCTCTCAAAAAAAGTGTAAAGCTCTTTTAAAATTCAGTGCATATTAAAGAACCCTGAGGAAGCAGAAAGGTCCCCTTTGCTTCCTCACCCTCTTTTCAGGCCAAAACACATTGCACTGACATTGTATTTTGGCACAGCAATATCTAAAAAAGGAGGAGGAAAGTCCTTGATGAATATAATTTCCTCATCAAATTATATTTGATGGCAATAATAGGCATCTTCTATTTTCAGTCGTAGGATAAAAAATTAGCAAACCAACATAAAGGCGTTTTACATCCTCTGAACTCTGTGGCCCCCACTTTCTTATTAAGAGGGTTTGAGGTTAATCAGTTTAAAATTGCATTGATTTATATAATCATTTTGATTCGGTGAGGGAATAAATTGAAACGAATTATGAGGTACATCTTAAGTATATGCTCCATTTTGCTGCTTGTTCAAGGTTTGGATATAATACAAGGGAAAGTAACACTCATCCCACGGAATTCTCATGGATCTACAGCAGTCCCAGTGCCAAAGAGGCAAAGCAAAGTCTCTGAAATAATACTTAGAGTAAGGGAAGACGTGAAAGAAAGATTGAATTTATCAGCAGTTTATGAACAAAAATGAAAAAGAGAAAGGATTAATATGATTCCTGTTAGTACGTTTCTTACTCCTGTTGTGTTCAGTACTGGAAGTGAATTATCCTGGCACTACCATCATCTTCCTCCCACAAACTTGTACTTAGAGATCCTCTCTCTCCCTTTTCAAAGCACAACTTATTCCGGGGTAACTGAAGTCCCACTTAAATGCTGATTTTAATCAGCTGCTTTGCAAAATTGAGGGGAATTTGATTAAAGCTTTTTAACATAACTCTGTGGTAGTACCTTCATAATCCATTTTCACCTCCTCAAGTTTTCTTGAGGAGAACAGAACAGCTCCCAGAAACTTGATGCTCCAGCACTAGAAATCCCAACTGCTGGAAGGTGGATGTGGAATTTACAACTACCACCATAATCCCTCCTTGTTTACAATGTCTGACACCTGAAGGGCTGTCACAGAACCTGGGTCACGAGGCAGTGAATGATGCACAAAGAGATGAAGCCCCAGGGCAGATTATTTGCTGCTCACAGCACTGTGGCTTCAGGAGAGCCCTTTGTATCAGTTTACGGGTCGGGATCTCTCCCAGAACAACACCATGGTAATGATGGTGCTCCTACAGCTCTGTCCCTGGGAATCCTCACACACAGTCTGAAGCATTCGTTAATTAGAGATTTTAAAACCCTGAGTTAGTGATGTGGAGGAGCAACATCCCCTCGTGTCCAGTAAAATGCAGACGACTCCAGTACTAGCAACCAGTAGGGAATGAAATACTGGACTATTCTATAGCCAGTATTGTTTGTTGAAGCACCAAAGTACTCCCCAGAAACGTCTGGCCAGAACGATAATCTTGCTCCTTTTCAAGATTGGAGCCAATTCCAACAGAAGGTGGGACAGTGCTGCTCTGCCAACAGCTGTGCCAGGGGATTAAAGCAGCCAGAGCCACTTCCCTGAAGGAACCCTGCCTTCCTGCACTCCACAGGAGCAATGGCCCATCCCTGGAAGTGCCCAAGGCCGAGTTTGATGGGGCTTGGAGCAGCCTGGGACAGTGGGAGGTGTCCCTGCCCATGGCAGGGGGTGGAACTGGATGGGCTGTAAGGTCCCTTCCCACCCAAACCATTCCAGGATTCTGTGAACTCTGGCTGCAAAAGCTTCTGTTTCAAAAAGCAGAAATTTTTTTGTGGGCTTACACAAACATTACTGCAGCATAATAAATCCAGAAACATTCATTTTTTTAGAATTAGCACTAATTGCATTTGAAGACAAAGACTTTAAAGATTTTAAAAAGGCAGCAAGTGACCCTCACTCCCAGCACGCCGGGACTGCCTGAAAAAGCCTTAATTATTTTCCATATGCCTCATGGCTGTATTTTCTTATGCAATTGGAAGAGCTTTGAATTTTGTTGAATTTAGATCCCAGTCTGACTTTTTTTCCCCATCTGCTTTTATTTTGGCATCAGACTGGATTCTTGAACAGACACAAACACAAGCAAAATCTGGTAATTTGCCCAACCCAAGGCATACCAGAGCAGGGAAGTTTAAGTTCCTCCTGGTGAATACCTTTATGCTGATAAACCAGAATCTCCTCTGCCCTCTTAACTGGCTTTGCTCTCTAAAAAAGAGCCAGCACACACTAAAAGGTTGGAGAAACAGATTATCTTTTCACAGTGCAACATATTTTTTTTCCTCTAATTCAAAACAGCAAATGTTAAACTTAAAGACTCTTCCTAGTGCATGTTAGTGACAGGCAAAGCTCCCAGAGGGGTGACTGCCTTCAAAGACAGGTAAATGAGGGCCCATATAAAACAGCCAAGTATTGATGTTGTAGTAAAATTCAAGAAAAACACATTGGCAGACAAGTAAATTTGTCACTAATAATTTAATGTAATTTCCCTAAAATGGAGGTAATAGGTACTCAGGGAATACACCTCCAGGGTTTACATCAAATGTGCCTGTGGAAAATTGTGAAATAATATTTTTTTTAAATGTAGATGCTTTGGCTGACATGTTGGTTTATGACAAAAATCACTCTCCTGAAATGATAAAGGGGAGGGGAAAATATCAGCTCCCAAACATACCCCACTTGTATCTTCCCAGAGCATCCCCAAAACAACCACTCGGAGCCAGACGATGCTGAGCTCATTTCTTTGGGGGTTCTTTTGGGTCCTTCCAATGCTGGACTGCAATTCCCAACCAGCAATGAACCAACCACAGAGCCAGCACCACAGTCTGTGGCATTCCCACTTACACAAACTTCTACCAAGCCCACTGAAAATATTCCAAGATTGCAGAGTTGTCTCTGCAGTGAAGGGACAGCTCGAATTGTGTTTAGTTGCATCCATACGACTGCAGAAAAAAGTGGTGGAAAAGATAAGGTGGGACATGTCTTGGTGTTTGTAGGAAGGAAAGAATTAGGCTGTGAATTGCTTAGACTGGCTTTTTCCCAGTTTTGCTATGAAATGACTGAAGAGGAATCAAATTCTGGAATAAAATCTGAGTATAATTGGAAGGAACAGATTTATAGTCACAGAAAGTGATAATAAAACAAGCAAAAACCCCCGATTCCCTCCAAGCCCACAAATGGCAGCTTTTTCTCAACATTACAAAGAGCACAAAAAAGGTCCCAAATTATCCGTCAGCTGAGCCAGTTCTGGTCAGTAAGAATCCCATTGGAATGAGGAGCAGTGGCTCACACTGTCCTTGCCAAGCACCTGCAGGCAGGGATGTGTTCCCTGGTTCCCCGACAGCACACACAGCACAGGGAGGAATCAGTGCCATGAAAATCAATATGAATTTAAATCTTTCTCTCCCATTCACTGTCACTGACTCTGTTTGTTGTGTTGGTCTGGGCATGTGTTTTAAGCAGAGAGGGTAACTCTGGCACCTCTCAAACACAGAACACCCACAAATTTCTAAAGAGACAGAAAAAAGCCATCTTTTTCCTCTTCTCCACTGCTGTTTAGCTTTGTAGTATTAAAACAACAAACAATATAGACAAAATTCCCAGCTGTTTTGGTGAGAGCAGGGAAGCCAGACATCCAGATTCAAGGATTTTTCTTCCTCTGTGAGAAAATGTCTCTTTAAAATTGCATTACTGGCATTTATGATTCATTCTGCAAATAGTGAGACTTCCCTGTATAAATCTGAAATTCATTTCAGATATTTTGAGTTTAATAAGAATAAAGGCACCTCATTTTTCATAGCAATAAAGAAAGATGCACCTGCCAGAAGCCTGACCAGGGAACAGACTGGGAAGATACTCGGTAAAGTTAAAACCAGGAAAAAATACGTATTGATACAAAAAAGAGAGCTCATCTATCACTTCTTACCAAAAGATGCATGTCATATGATGAATTTAAAACAATAAAAAAAGCTGTTGGTTTTGCTTCTCCAGATTGGGAGAATCACTGGAGCAGCAACAGAGAAGGGATTTTGTAAGCTTTGATAGGCAACGAGGTGCAGCTCAGGTGTGAAGGGGCCCTACCAAGGCTCTTCGGCCAAGGACCTTTATCTAATCAGAAACCAAAGTGTTTTGTAAGAGTTCATAAAATATTTAATTACATTCTTGCAGCAACAGATTAATTAGTCTTAAATCTGACCTGCCCTTTGTATCTTTCACCTGCTAATTTTCTCTACTATTTCTCTGCTCTCCTAAACAGTCTCTCTTTTAGTAACTCCCTGGAGCACATCTCTGGTGCCCACATCCTTCCCAACACCTGGAATCTCTCTTCTGTCATCCCCCTGTGCCATCAGGGCCATGTGAGCACTCCAGATTCAGAGTAAGTCAGGCCTGCTCTTCCAGGAGGCTGAGAGGGGAACACACCATCATAATACAACTCCTCAACTACTCAAAGGCAAAGCTATCAAGATAGAAGAGATTATAAACTCTAATTTTAAGTAATCCTTTCGTAAGTGATGAGCATTTTACTAATAATACTTCAGGATCTAAATTTTGTTGCTTACTCAACAAAACACTGAGGTAATTTAGTTTAATATGAACCTTTGCAGAGTATTTAATTTCTTCTCTGACTATTCTCTAGTTTTCCATAATATTTTGTGTATGAACCCATCCCAGAGATGAAGATTGTACAACAGCAGCCTTTGATACACAGAGACACCAGCCAGGAAATTGGAAGTCCAGGCTGAGCTTCATCCTTCATTTACACCACTGCTGAGAGGGGGAAAGCAGAGACACTGAGCTACAGACAGGGAACAGCTTAACTTTTAATTTCCTGGATGTTATCATTTTAAATAGGAGCCTTGCTGTTATTTAAATCTGTCAGAGGGAGGCAAAGGGAGGTAAGAAAAAAGGAATAATATGATTTCTTTGAGCAACAGGAGCTGGATAGTCAAAGCCATTTGCTCCAGAAGAAAAAAGCAACCCCAACCCAACAACCCACAAAGCCAAGCCCCCAAGGGGCAGCAGTTTTCTGGAGTTCTGCTGGATGAGGTCAGATGGTGTCAAACAGCAGCTGCCACCACTGAGAAGTGAAGCTGAGAGCCGGGTTACACATGCAGGGACACTCAGAGACCCCAGTGCTCAGCCCTGCTCTCCATGGAACCAAGAGTCTGGGTTCTGAGTCTGCTCAGACTGGTGACAGCCCTGATTCAGCCATGGGCACGTGCAACCTCCAGATCAAAGTTTCAGCAATACAGAAGCTAAATACTGTGAAAACATCACAGATAGGAGGTGGCCCTTGGGAACACCAGTCTTGCCATGACCCAGTAGATCCTCACATTCTCACAGGAAAAACTACATTGACACTGATGTGTGCTTGGCAGACTGCCCCCAGCCAAGGTGCTCTGGTGTCTGGGAAGACTGGACACCAGAGTCACTTGATGCCCAGCTACTCGTGGTGTTCTGGTCTGGGCAGAGCTGAAAGCTCTCCCATGAAAACAGTCCATACAAGCTGTATTTTAAAACTCTGAGCAGTTGTTTCTCACCGAGTGTTCAATACCCCAGTCCCGCAAGAGAATGAAGGAAATTCATTCATTTGCAAACTAAACAGTTACAAAAATTGGTTCTGAAAAAAAGTATAAGAGATTTTAAAGGGAAACTTTTGCATTTGATCACTTCATTTACCAAGTTAAACAACAAAAGTAGGAAAAAGGAGAAGGAAGCCCTGACAAAAGAAGGAAGACTGAGCAGTTTTCCATGGACTTCACAGCAGCTGCAGCAGATGAAATGGGACATCGAAGCGCCAGCACAGGGAGATAGGTCAGGCTTGGCTCTGATTTATTTCCCTCTCCTGCACAAAAGTGCTGACATACATCTCGAAGCACATTTTGACATATGAATGTACACTAGACCATTTACTCCATAGGTAATTGTACAATTTCTACTGGAAGACAATTCTCAGGTCTTGGTGAAAGGATACTTTTAGTAATGGATAACACCTGAATAATTAATTATTCCTCCCCATACTACCTGTCTCAGATCCAGGAGTCAGTTTCTGGTCTCCTCCAAACACTGCCTGGTATTTTTCAGAGCTCATCTTTGTTATTAAGTTGATTTTCTGGATCCTATCGCTTAAATATTGTATCTTTCAAAGGCTGGGAATGTTTCATGTCCTGAATCATGTGAACATGGAATAGTCTGTAGTTCCTGTCCAGTAAAATGGACAGGGAGGATGACAGAATCTGGTGGCAATAAAAGCTCATCAGTGTAGCTCTGATCTGGCTCCACTACATCAGCCAAATGAGAAGTTCATCAGGAAGATTTACATCAAGAAAAATTAACAAAGAAATCATCATCCCACTTTGCTGTGTGGTCCTTGATATTACATTTTATTCTTTCTTTATCAGCAGCAATGGGCTCATATAAAGACTGACTGTGGAAAGAAATACAGCATGTTATGTTCAGGAAACAGGCAGCCACCGGTTACACCATCGTGGTGTCACCATTGCTGAAAAAATTCACAAGAAGATATAGGAAAAACGTCCTTCCTTGCCTTGTATGTAGAGAGGAGAGACAGGGACAGAAGGGATGAGAACAGATAACAGGCAGATGCGTGGGAGCATCTGACATAACATATGCTGAGAGCACTGATCACTTGAGGACTCCAGCGAGTTAAAATCTCTTAACATCCATGTTGCAAACCAAAGCTCCCAAAGCTCTCCTACCACTCTCTTCCTGAGCACAGAAAAAATTGATTCCTTTTCCTCTACAAGGAAGGTAGTGCCACCAAACCCTTCTGTGCCCCCTTTCCAAACCACCCTGGTGCTACTGGGTCTTCAGTAGAGCGAGTTGGTGATTGGTGTGAAAAATAATACCTCAAGTATCACTTGCTGGAAGTGACATCTCTGAGGGCAATGTGTGATGGAAGAAAAGTGACCAGGGGCAGAGACCAAGGATTGGGCAGGGGTGCTGGCTGGGCCAGCTCACTGCAGTCATGACATGGCAGGTAACACAGGGAATGACCCCCCACGAGAGAGAGAGCGTGCACAGTGCCCTGACCCACCCGTGCTGTCCCCAGCTCTCCTCAGGGCTCCACACCCTCCCAGGACACCAACACGAACTTGCACTTATGACCTAAAGCAAGTCAAAGCAGCAGTAGGATTTCTGAATGAGCAGGATGACAACGATGGGAACATTTGTCCCTAACAGAAGGCAAACTCCCCCACACAACCAGCAAGGTTTATTTCTACCAAGGCAATTTTAACTGGCATTTCAAGTAGCACAGTCATATTTAGTTCTGGCTTTGCACTAAGAAACACTGTCCAAAGTAATTGGCTTCCACATTCACATTGGAGAGCAAAGACAAACCATGGAGCATGTTTGGAAAACCTCAACATCTGGTTATAGTAATAACCTCATAAAGAGAGAATTTTAACTGATCCATTTCCTTCCATCATTCCAAACACTGAGAGGAGAGAGATGTCATCAACCCTTTTTTAGTCCTTTAACACCCAAGTGATCGACCCAACAGATCAACGAAGTAAAAAGGTCCATGTCCTCAGTTGCTCGGTGGGAATGGGTGGCAGACCATGGGAAAGGGGCTTTGTTAGTCTCCATCAGTGACTTCTGAGACAGAAATGATAACTTGTCCGGATAATCTGCAACACTTTGAGGCAAATCTTGGAAACATGCTGCAGCGTTCAGCATCACTTGGGATAATTACATGCAAATGGAAGAACAGGAGAAAAGCGGAGCCGACGCTGTTCCACAGCACCGGAGCAGTGACAAAGTGTCTTCCGAAGGACAAAGCCACACAGCCCTGGGCTGCACCAGGCACAGTTGCCACAACAAACACTTGTGTGCAGACTTTTTTTTTTAAATACTATATAAAATGATTTTTAAACACACCTGAGATTTGCAACACTGGGGTTCCCACCTGCAGCAAAACATTAGGGATACCAACAACTCAGAGAAATTTTCCAGCAACAAGGAAATCTGTGTGCTCAGCTCTTGTCACTGCACTGCAGCACCTCCGAGGCTGGGATTTTAGCAACTTTTAGCATTTTAAATGTTAGTGATGGAATTCCCAAGTAAAACAGCCTCTTGCTTGGGAGCAGAGGCCAGAGGCTTCACAGCCTGAGAGCTCAGAAGAATCCCAAGTTACACGACCATGGGGAGAAGGTTTCTCTGATCAGACACGGAACAATTAAATCAGTACTTTTTAAGTCCTGTATATTTTTCAGTACCGATTTTACAATAAACATCTATGTATAATTTGCAAAGAGGGATTCTGTGCACTTACTAGGAAGCCCAACTGCTATTAGCAACATTCCTAGAAATTTCTCTTTTCTGTATTTTGAGGCTCTCCACCTGCACTAACCCTGTGTTCACCAGCAGCATTTTCCCTGTTTTCTGCTTTCACTTTGAAAGACACAAGAAATTGAAGATGGCTGGCACCTAGGAGAAGAGTCAACCCTTACAATATTGTCTTCCACAGAACAGCAAACAAAGAAACTCGTGCAATAATCTCTGCACCAAACCCACATTTCTACTTTAGCTATTCCAGTTACACAGGAAAAAAACCTTAAAAACATCCAGCCTTGAAATTCCAGGCATTCAGTGACAGGGATCACACCATCTCTAGAGATGCTGTTTTAGCAGACAAGGACACATGCTGCAAAAAACACACATCTTTTATTTATTTACATTACAGATCAGGCTCCTGCTCTTTTCCTATTTTCCCAACTTACAGTTCTTTATTTTTTTAAATGAAGGCACAACTTTGCATTATCGAGTATTAAAATGTACATTAATGACAAAAGATCACCTTAAAAATTACTTGGGTTTGTCACTAAAATGGACCTGGACCCACCCACATTATGATTTGTTTATTATCTGCAGATTTGCACAACTGTTTCATACCTTTATGATTTATGTGTTGACTCTTATGTGATTCCAACTAGACCACAAGATGTAAGTTATGTTTCTTTTTTTTTCCTATGTGTTTTCTATGTCCTCTGTGAATTTTAGAAACAAAGAGTTAGTTCCAAAATTAAAACTAAGAATTTAAAGTTTGTTAAGGAAAGGAGAGCAATCTCAAATAAAGAAAAGCTCATTAGGTAAAATTCTGATCCTATCAAAATCAGTGGCAAAACTTGTATTCACTCCATTAAAGTGACAGAATCACCCCAGAACTCCTTCCCTCCGTGACCCAGGCAGAGTCCAAAGGCAGGACAGGCACTCAAAGGCTTCACTGAGATCTGCTCACATTTAACCCTGACAGTTACAGTGATTTTTCATTCTTTAATTTAAGTATTTCCATTTTTTTTCTACCCATATCAACCAAATAAATTACTTCTCCCTCAGGACTCTGTACAAGCCAACTGGGAAAGTTCAGCTTTTTCTCTCTGCATCAGTCCTTTAAATTGATTTTTACATTTTAATGAAAAACTCCCTGAGTTAATTTCTGGATGAGGATTTGGCTCTCACATGAAAGGAGCAGTCGGGTGCAGCCAGTAAGGGTCTGTGTCATCCTCATGGAGAAATTTTTGACAAGGAACATAAAATCTTCCTGATGTACCATGAATCTGCAAAAGCAGATCACAAATGAAATTCTTTTGAAACTGTAAATTCCCAGGTACCACAAAAGAACAATGTGCATTTTCTCAGCTTATCTGTGCGCAAAATAATACCTTTTTATGAAATAATAAATTCTCAAGACTATTCTTGCACGCTGGTTTGCAGCACAGAAAATACCGGAATATGCACATCCTTGATACTGGGCACTGACAAATTCTCAAGAGACTTCACCAGGTTTTCCAGCAATGATAAATAAATGTGATTTTTTATAGGCCACTCTATGTATGTGTATCAAGAGCACACCCACCCCACAAGTGCTCTCTCTGTGCAGAAAAGCAGGAATGCTTAAAAAAAAAAAAAAAAAAAAAAAAAAAAAAGCTGTTTTTTCTTTCTGACAAACGGGCATGAAATAAGAGGCCGACATCTGCCTCTGCAGGTCATTCCAGTCAGGCTGCTGCGTGTCAGAATTCCAACTGCTCCATCCATCAATGGCAGCCCAAAAATTAACGTAGCTTGGAAACTCTGCAGCAAGACAGTAACAGCCCAATTGAAAGGCTGACCTTCGGAGAGCGGCGGGGTAAGATGGAAAAATTATTTCATGCCCTGTACCAAAGCCAACACCACAGTTCAGAGGGATTTGCAGTTAATTTTTTTAGTTATAAAATCAGGTTTGCTGGTGAACAGCAGTGAAACTGCAATACCAGATAAGGAAACTGTTATAAAGGCTTTTTTAATTTTGAAGGCATTATCAGTTACATCCACAGAGATATACTTTATGGCATTTAGGATTTTAATTTCTCTGAATTACTGATTCATATTTTTTTTAAAGCAAAATCTATTCAATGTCGTAAACAACACTATTTTCTTAGTGATCGATTGGGTAAAAACTATAGTTGATTAGCCTGAAAAATTTGATTGAAAAGGCTGCAATTTTTGCCAAACACACACTTCCAAGTCCAATTAAACCAACAAGACAATCTGTTTTAAAATAAAGCCTCAAAATTGAAGTATTAAGTTATTTTATACAAGAGTCAATCACAGCAGTTATTTAACAACCAGAAGCAAACAGGTCAGCCCCGTGCACAGCCCAGATCAGAGGTGCCTTTACCCTCCCAGCTCTACCCCAGACCATGGCAGCGATTAATCCATCTGTTAGATCACCTGCTAACACCCTGTTAATTGCTCCATAAGCTAATTGAACTGGAAGCTTAATAACATCCAAATAGCAGAAATACCATATAGCTTAAAACTTCAAGTAGTTCAATAAAATTGAACCAATTAAAAAGAAAATTCATATAATCCAATAATATTGCCTGATCACATTTTAAATGTGCATCCCAAACTTTAGAAAGTAATTTATATTTCCCAGGCCTTTCTCTGGAGATCATTGAAAAAGCTTACTGAGCGTTTTCTTCCCTCACAGAGTTTTTCTAATGTTACAAAATATTTTCCTTGTTACACAGGTAGTTAATTCTGCAACAGCATCAAAGACACCAAGAAATCTGGAGATGTAATTAAACAATAGGACAGAAGAGCCTCAATGTCTTTGTCTAAACAATAACACATGTATATTTTGTTTTATACAAAAATAGAAACAAATACATTGTTCTGTTTAGACTGAAATATATTTAATGGCAAACTTAAAGCCCCCAAAGTAGTCACAGAGCTAATTTCTTTCATCGTGGTACAATGACACAAAGAGAAAAATTCCAGGATTTTGAGAGACAATAACCACCCAGATTTTATTTTTGATGAGACAACAAGTTTGGCTGACAGTGTTGGGAAAGATAAAACTGCTCCCTTATTTTTTAGTACAATAGAAGATTTAATTAACCTGTTTGCACAATAATCTATCAATAAGCCATGGGTAGAAACTATCCAGAACTTTGCCCACAGCAGCTGTGGCTGCCCCTGGATCCCTGGCAGTGCCCAAGGCCAGGCTGGAGGGGCTTGGAGCAGCCTGGGCCAGTGGAAGGTGTCCCTGCCCAGGGCAGGGGGTGGCACTGGATGAGCTTTAAGGTCCCTTCCCTCCTAAACCAGTCTGGGGTTCTGTGAGAATGAGATGATTGACAAATCTAGAATGTCGTGGCCTGAGAAGTCCAGAAGCCGAAGCTGAGGAAATTCCAACACAGAGATTTACACTGCAATGTCTGACTGAGCAGTGAGGGAAGAACAGATTCTCCTCCTGGAAATATCAATACAAGCTGAACCAGCACAATATAGACTATTCAAACACAGATTTGAGGCCTAATACAGAATTAACCGGGCTCATTTCAATGGCACGTGTTAGCTAGAATGTCAGATTAGATGGGTTAACACTCCTTCCTGGCCTTCAACTCTATAATCAATGAAATAATCCATTAGCTGCACTTTAGAGAGTTTCTCTCATGTTCTTGTGAAGGATTGGGGGTGGCCAAAGCTTCACCCCCAGACTGCTGCTCCCTGCTCCTGGAGCAGGGAACTGAGTTCCTCACATTTTAATTACCCCCAGAGAACAGAGTGGGTTGCTGAGTTAACTGCAGTGAGTTCATGACCAAACACACACATCAGCAAAGCTGTTGCACACCACTAAGAAACTGGAAAAGTTCAAGTTATTCTAGGCTATCTGATCTGGATAAGCAATTACTTTCCACATTTTCTCTTCAACTGAAAATTATTGGTTTAAGCTTAAAAAAAAAAAAAAAAAATTAAAATCAGATGTCTTGTGCAGGAGTTTTAACAATTCACAGTGACTATGCAGACCTGAAAATACCTACTTTAATAATTATGACTGTTTACAGTAGTAACAACCATATGGAGCTCTTCAGAGTACTCTAGAATATTATTCTTCAAATAAACTGTGTAATTATAACACACTGGAGAAACTGTGCCATTATCTCATTTCCATTAAACTAATGGAAATTATTTACTTTTTTTGTTATTTTGCTGAGAATTAACACACATGATGAACTATTTTTAACTAGTCCTGAGACTTAACAATTTACACTCAGTTCACAGATTTCTCACCCATGAATCGGACTTAATAAATTCCAGCTATTTTAAGGGGAAAAAGTCTTTATTAACAATAATCACTACACCAAGTGAAGGTATGTGGAATATCCTCTGCTTCTTTGAAAGCTGCAGTCAGTGTCCCTTAAAGGAAACTCTCCAAACTTTAATCTGCAACTGAATAGGACTATTCTGAAAAAAACAACTTTTCGTTCTTGTCTGATGGACTCTTCCAAAAGGGTCCCATGGGAGGGGCGTGTTTAACTGAGAGAAGCAACACTGATTCCCAGACAAGGAAAAGCCATAAATCTGCTCTATGATCAACGCTGCTTTGAATCAGGGTAAAGCAGGATGTTAACCTACTACACGGATATGGGAGATGTAACTAAGGGCGACCTTCAGAAAATGTTATTTCCAGATACAAAGATGAACTGATTCATTTTCAAGGAGGGCAACAGAGCCCTGTTTGTTCCTCCCTCCCAGTCACACACCTGTACAATGCCACAAAGCTCTGCTATGGCAAACTGGGCCACCTCCTGTTCTCTGCTTCTCCCATCAGAGGCCATTTTTGGGTTCTTTTGAAGAAGGGGCTGGGGACCAAATTTGCTGCAATACGAAGACAGCTGGTGGTATTTAGAGAATCAGTTTAGAAGTTTGTGCCTTGAGGAGGGCAAACTGAAGTCGAACAGTGGTCACCAGGATGAGGGTCTGCCATCATCCAAAACCTTCGCTTCCTGTCCCTCTCCCAGCACTCCTTCAATCTGTGTGCTACAACTATAACAAAGGACACATTTTTCCCATTTCCAAAGTTTTTATGCTCCTGAACTCTGAAAGGAGATCCCAGAGAACAGACATGAGCCAGGAGGAGCTGCCCTTTCCCCAGGGCCCTGCCTGCCAGCTCAGCACCGTTCCCAGCGCCATCCGAGGGCACTCTGTAAATGTGCTGCTCTCACAGGCATCGCCAAACACACTGCCTTCAGATGAAAAAATGTTTCCTAATGCAATTAGCAAATTAACATAGTCTAAATATTATGATTGCAGGTATTTAGAAGTGATCCTAAATTCACTCATATGAAAAGCACAAAAGGCAGGTGCCAGCAAACAAGCTCCAGCACTCTGTGGCTGATCGGGGTGTCTGCCCACCCTCAGAGACACACCGGGAGAGCAGAGAACAGGTTTGGATACTGCATAGAAAGATATTGTCAAATATGATGTCTGCTTTCTCTCTCTAACTTATTTCAACTCTCAGACATTAAATTACCAACGTAATATCAATGCCCCATCTTTAAAAGCAAGTCCGTTCTAGAGCAACAAATGGAAAATTATCCATGGCAGGTAACTCTAAGAAACTTATTACATAAAATCATATATACACTAACCTAAGTTTATATTCACCTTAAATAACAATTACAACTACATACACTAAATGTTAACAGCATTGTGACTAGAAGTGGGGTTCCAAATTATTATTTTTTTAATTGGAAGCTTGGAAATTGGGTGGGGGGAGTGAGGGAGGCTGGTTTTCACTAAATACCAGATTGGAGAATTCCCCCGCTGCATTATGGTGAAAAAGTGTCAGCACACAAGAGCTGCAGAGATGGAAAGGACAGAAAATGTGCAAGGATACAGAGGAACCGACAGGGAAATATATGATCGTTATCTTTACACAGTTACTCCATTGCTGGGATACTAATTACCATCACTGGCATGTCATTTGGGATCAGCAGCAGCCATTGGGTGTCAGAAGGGATGAGGGAGCAGAATGACCAGATCTCCTGGGCTGGTGTAAGTGGCAGAGCAGTGCCCCACTGGGTGAGCTGGGTGTGGTGCATTAATGGGCAGAAAGGGCTGTACAGGGGGCCCGAGCGTGGCCATGGGGACGTGGGAGCAGCCGGGCCCCACATGCACACCCGACTGATGCACGCTGAAATACTTCAGTGTTTGATTCTTCTTCTTGACAAAGAGCAGGGCTCCACTGAAAGCTCATTTAATGAAAATAATGCAATGCAAATGAACCTGAATCAGAAAAATTAGATTGATGGAAGTAGCTCGGTCGCTGTAATTACACAAGGTGTATTATTTCCTAAATTCTCTTTGCATTAAACATATACCATACATTTATCAAACATAATTAGCAGTTTAGGTGACAAGGATTTGATTTTTCTCCTGCAATAAAAAAAACCTTCTACATGGGTATATACATCTGAAACATAATATGAACATTTTCACACTATCATTGTTTACTCCTCAAAGAAAAATTCTATAAAATCAAAGAATCAGAGAGGAAATACCATGTGGGACTTACAAAGCAGAAGACGAGGAAAATGGCCAGGTCAGCCTTCTGTGGATTTCATGAGCATAAAATAAAATTAAATCAGTCCCAGCTTTTAAGGTTGTTAGTCAAATAAATCATATTTGAAAGCAAAATAATTGATGATACCCCAGATTTCCCTTATAATCAAACTTTAGTTTTTTCAACCATAGAAATAAATTGATGAAAAAACAGCAAAAGAAACAGAAGATACAAAAGAAAGTTGACGAAGTTGAATTTCCAACACAACTAAGATAATAAAATTTTTCTTTCTCTCAATGTTTCTTGGGGGTTTGGGACTAATGGGGGACTTTGTTTAGGTTTTGGGTAGTCTGGGGTATTTTTAAACAGTTTCACAGAAAATAACTGTATCAAAATAATGGCAGAAAGCACTTTCATTTTTTTCTCTTCAAATCCCCATGGACTATGTGGGGACCTCAAGTCAAAAACCTTCACTTTAGAACAATAAATAAATAAACCTGCTAAAGCCTTCCCATGGCTGGTCAACTGTAGCATAAGTAATGCAAGAGGCTGAGAGATGCCAGATAAATTTGATTACTATAAAAGATGGGAATATGTTTCTTTCCTCAGAGAATTCACAAAAAGGGGTCAAAAACAAAGCAGCACTGAAAGCCAACAACTTCATTTCACCAGCAACTCAAGGCGAAAATACAATACAATTCCACGGGAACGTTTTATCACATCGGTGCAGACACCTCCTAATCTTCTATTTCTGAAAAAGGAAAATAGCAAAGATAGAGTCCAGGCAAAATGGGGCTCTTCTTTCTTTTCTGGAAAAGGCACTCTGATTAGTATATCAATTTAGCAAAGAGTTCAAGAACTGTTTTCTTCTTTCACCTGCTACCAGTGTCATAGTGGCTCTAACACATTTCAGTAGGGGGGAAAAAAGTAATCTTCATGTTATTCTTCCAATTTGTCAGATTACCAAATCACTTATCTCAAATGCATTCAAGAGCATCATCGGGAGAAATGACCCATTGTCCTTTCCTTGTTAAAGAAAAAAACAAAGTCCTGACTCGGTGTTAATTGTTCCAGCCCTGAGTAATGATGAGATCCAGAGATCCCCCTGCACTGTTCCCTGACTAAGAGATAGTCCTGATTTCACATTTTTCCTCTGTAAATAGATAAGCTCCTGCCATTTGCTATTACAACGGCACCAGTATTTTGCAAACCTCTCTGGAATTACTTTTTCCTTCACATGTCTGAGGGTGGCACTTGATTTTTTCACAAACACGTCGTGTTGGTGGCACAGTCGTACCAGAGTCATCTCCTGCCCCCTCCTCCCAAGAAAACACTATCCTTCCAGCCAGCAGAAAAGCCATTCTTACTTGAATCTATTAGATTTCATCTTATTATCATCACTTCTTTAAAGTTATGCAGTTCTTCCTATTTAACATCCCAAACTCTAACTCCATTAACAGCATCTCCCAGCACTGGGTCTTCAGCCCAATTCCAGTAAACCACAGGTAATTTATCTAGAAGAGTTACAAATAAGACGTATAAAAGAAGGTTGATCTTTGAAGAACAAGTAACTTCCAGACACCTGATAAATTCACTTTAGGCACACAAACACTTACTGCACGACACTTCTTACAACCAATCTGCTGCAAAAAGCATTTTCCATGGGCTGACGGTGCTGGTTGCTCTGCAGGACTCAGGAAAGGACAGGCTTGCAGCACCTTTTTGTAGGTATTTTTCAGAGACTAAGATCCACACCCAAATTTGGTGAAAACCTGTGTTCAGATTCAGTATTACTGCTTTGCAGTAATCAAGCAGAGTCCTTTACTGTGTCGAACAATTTCAGTAAAAAACAATGGTTGACTATTTGGTTTATTCATGCTATTGCTTCTTATTTTATCACAGACTACTACATAACTGCCCTGCAAATATCACTTAACTCCTTATTTCCTTTTTTTTCCATAGTATATGCATTCCAAACCCCTCCGTTTCCAGTAAAGCAAAGTCTAATTAATATTTGTAATAACACATACAAAAATGTAATCTACAGTAAATGAGTTTGGGAAGAGGCAGGTCCGAGGAGAAGAGTATTATCACAACAGAAGTTGTCAACTATTGCACCAGAGAAAGAGGGGGAAGAGCTGGAGAGATGGAAGGAACAGCTCCTGCTCCCCCATCCCTAAACCAGGAAGTCACTTCTCCAAGGCTTACCCCAAGCCAAGCAGACAGGACACAGAAGTTGCGGCTGGAACCAGACAGTGCCATGGCCCAGCCAAACACAGGCTGGGATTCCTGGAGCACACACTGGGACCCTGGTTTGGGAGACCTGGAGACAGGAGGGCATGAGGAGCTGGGGTGGTGTGAGAGCATGACCGGCATGAGTGAATTTAGGGGTTTGGTTCATCACTTCACTGGTTTTGCACTTCTGTTCTGACAGGAAAGCTCACCAGCTGGGAAACTGGGTGGATCAGTCAGGCAACTCAGAAGCCCCAGACATTGAAGGAAACAATACTGAGGAACTAAGAAAAGGGCAGTACTGACCATCATGACAACAAACAAATCAGCTGCTAGCTTTAAAAGCCATCTATATGCTGTTCTCTTATCTTTTTTCTTTCTAACCACTGAAAAGCTTGCTTGCATCAGCACAGCACAACAGCAGAGCTGGAAGTCCATGCTTTTAGAGAGCAGAAACACAATGTGAACATGCCAAAAAAAAAAAAAAAGAAAAAAGAAAAATTAAATAACAAAGCAGGATTTATGAAAGTGTTCTCAATTTTTTCAGACACTGTGTTCTCCTTTCTACAGGACCTGATGGCACAATATAAAAACTATTTTCTCTTCCAGTATTGTTTTCAATAATAACAAATGAAAGTAAAAAATCCCAACCACCGGCAATTTAAAAACATAACAAAATTCTCTGATAAGAGACTTGGAGACTTAAATATGCAAAGACTGCACAGAAAGGGTGCTGAAAGGTTACTTCTAGAACATCTATAAAACTAAAATGCAAAAGTGTATGCAGTTACCTGTGCATACATTCCTTAAACTCTCAAAACTACATTTTCAGACTGGCACAGATGCATCAAACTTGATTGCTAGGAAATACAGATGTTTGACTAACCAGGATAATGTTACTTTGGATCCTTGTCTGTTATAACTGAAACCATCTTATTTTTCCCCACAGGAGCCACATCATGAAATGCAAGAGGACAGTTTGGGTGACTAAGCTGGAAAAGGAGAATGTTCTGTCTCCACTGCTGCCCTGGAGTTCCTGCTCTGTATCAGCCATGCAAATCCATCCCTCTCCCCAAACCCTGCTCCCCTGGTTTTCCAGTGGGTATCACTCTTACTCCACTCCAGTTCCTATACCCACTACACCTCTCAAACAAACCACTGGACTCCTGATCTTGAATCCCATCACTAAACTTTTTAAATTCTCACTTTAGGACAGTTCAAAGCATTCTCACCACCACCCTCACACCCACATGGCGTTCTGTAAAGTAGCGCTGCTCAGGCTCAAAAACCCACACAAACCTAGAAAACTGCCTTAGGATATTTATTGATGCACCATCTTGAAAGATTTTTCTAATGAATTTTGTTGCTGTGAAAGACTTCTGCCTTGCAAAAGCAGAAGAGTTTTATACAGAATTAAAACTTGGAATTTCTGAAATATTATTAGAAAAACTTGAACGACCTGGTCTAGGGGAAGGTGTTCCTGTCCATGGCAGGGGGTGGAACAAGATGATTTTTGAGGTCCCTCCCAACCCAAACCACCCTGTGAGTCTCTGAAATAGCCTCTCACAGCAGCGATTTCACAGACATCAATGGCTCTGCTCACCCTGTGCATCAGACAGGAATTTTTCATTTCATACATCATTTAAAACTTGCTGCAGTGATTCCACAAACCTGTCTACAAGCACCTTCTTCTTTCCCACCCTTCCCCGATTCAGGTTATTTTGGCCAAAATTGAACATGCAAGTAGACTACCATAACACTGACAACAGAGAAGCACAGCAACGCTTAGCACTAGATAATGAAGAGAAAGATCTTATACTCTCAAATAATATTACATCTTGTATTTGAATACATCAAAATAAAATTACACTGACTACATCATCAGCAAACTTACCCCAAACATACCATAGCAAGCAACCAGCATTAGCACACAGGCATTTCAGTATTTTGAAACACAGATTTGCATTTACACCACATTTTCAGAAATTCCTCTCCCAGGACAGTGTAAGAGTGCAGACAAAACCTTCTCCTCCCAAAACTACTTGTTCAGACCTCCGTATCCTGGAGCCATTCACACAGACAGACCACTGACTGCTGCAGCTGCCCAGAAGAAGTTATAAAGATCACAATTATTGTTATCTTTATTATTTTTGGAATAGGCCTTCAGTGCTCAAATACAGAGATAAGTTCTGAAAATACAGAATTCCATAACCTACATGCAAAGACTCCAACTCACACTGTGGCCACAATTCACACATCTCCAGACTGAGAGCTGAAAAGTGGACAGCTTTGACCTAAAACTCATTGAAATAAAGCTAAAAACTCATTGTGGAAATCCAAAACTAGAGGTTTACTCACCATTTATGAAGGACTTCTGGACTGTAGCATCTAACACAGGACACTCACTGCCTGGGCGTTAATTCAGTAATTCCTCTTCTTGTTCAGGATAAATCCAGAAAGTAGCTGGCACAAAGAAATGGAAAACACACATTTAGCTGGGGTTGGATGTGAACAAACAAAATTTCTTCTTGTCCATATGACTAACAAAAAGCTTCCATAACAGCTAAGCCCATATACTGATACATCCTTCTTTTCAGTTAACACCAAAACATTTCTGTAAGCGATGGGAAAAAACCTTTGATTTTAAGTAAATGAAAAGACAAAGTACAACGATAACTTGAATATTCTTAATACTTCTAACATGCTGGAACACACATGAGTTTCAAAATGTGGTAAGTCATATCACTCCAATGTTCTTGAGTCAGGAGAATTTTTGTGCGTAGCACAGCACGGGAACACAAGGAATGTTATAAAATCTAAGACCACTCAATGACAGCTTCTGGAAAGCTTTCCAAATTACTTGTCCCCAGTAACCACCCACACAGTGAAAGATTCTACTAACCATGAAAAAAACACAAGCGGTTATCTAGTTCCATCTATGCAGCCAGTATGTAAATCTGCCAGTCTGTGTTCACAGCTCAGGATGTGGAAAACACCAGTGTCAGTCCCAAGCCAGAGACCCCGCAGGCTCAGCAGCCAGGAACTTTAGGGCACCTACAGCTACTGCCCCATGCTGTGGTTCAGAGGGTGAGGCAGAAAACAGGAGACGGCCACTGCTGCAGATTCGTCTGGCAGAGGTCCCACAGGTTCTCCCGCACCCACGAGCCAAAGGCTCCCCACCCGTTATGCATCACAAAGTAAATATCCATAGCTCTAAACTCTTCCACCTTCATCATGAACTTCTCAACTCACCAATCAATACAATACTGAGAAATAAACAACAAGCCAGAAATACTCTTGAACAGAAAAACCAAGCCCACCCTTGTTCAGAATTGTGAATTGTGAAGCTCACACGTTTTCCAACATAAGTTCAGAAAATAAAAATCTCATTAAAGCTTTAGCCAAAATTTCTAATTCATCAAAGGACCATGTTTTGAATACCAATGAATTTCATGAAAAAGAAGCGCTTTTTTTTTTCTTGCCTGCATGTCTGTAAAATCTCTCCCAGGTTACAAAACCAAATCTGATGACACTGAAAAGTCTTTCAGGAACAAAGACAGACGAGTAAAACAACCACCAGATCTCTTTAATTCCATGCAAAAGTGTCAACAGCAAAATCACTGCATCTCTGCCACAGCAGAATATTAAATAGTTCATTAATATCCATTTTCCCTTCTTCTCTTTTCAGAGGCTACTAAAATTGTTTCTGTTTGATTTTACATGAGTGAAACTCCTCCCAAATGAAACAGGTACAAGGATCTTGAAAGAACACTCAAGTGCACATCACTCAAGCCCTTGGCAGGCCCTATCTCTGCAAAACAACAATAGCATCCCACTAATAACAATGACTTGCTTAACTATTCATTTTGGTAAATAATGGAACTGAAAATTATCTAGTGATGGATTTACACTTTTACAATGCATCTCTGGGATGAAAATGAATAGGGACAGAGAAATTATGTGGGTTACAATGGGTGATGCCACAACTTCAGATCCCGCCTCGCTCCGTGGAACAACACAAGCTGGAAAGTGTGGCACTACAATTTTTAGCATTTTACCTTTGTCTAATTCTACTGTGAGACACCCTATATATATTATTTGTATTATCGAAGCACTTAAAGATGCCAATTAAAACCCAGACACAGCTGTACTAGGCAGAAATAGTAGGAAAATTACAATAGATAACCACAATAAATCACCTGTTCCTCAGATATTCCTTCCTTTATCAGTTACCACAGAATTTAACATATTGGGGTTTATATTTGAGGGAGCATGAACAGAATGGCCTAGGCAGCCTCTACAGCCTTTTTTTATTTGAAAACCATATTCACATATTTCCAGTGGAGGCCCAGAGGGACAAAGCCTAGTGACACAAGGCTCGCTCTCCTTCATTGCCTTCCTTGAGAAGCCCATAGAACCCCAATACCATGTGGACCACGAGTGAAAAAATCAGAATATTTGGAGCAGGAGGCTGACAAAGGTGACAACTTCTCTGGTAGCAATGGGAAACACTAAGTTTCTGTTTAAAAAGTTAAAGATTACTTTGTGTTCAAGTAACAAATGACAAGTGTTTACCTGTGACTATTAGTTCTCTCCTAGGGAGTTTATTATAAACAGTATTTCAAACACAGGACTTTAAAAGACAATGTATAAATATTTTAAATGGTAAAATATAGGTGTTGGCTTTTTTTTTGTACTATGTCCAGAAAATTTGCACAAACACATCAAATTCTCCACCTAGGGAATTTACTTTATTGTTAAGTTTGCATTTAAAACAAATGTACATGACCTATTTTGGGGCTAATATAACTAAAAGGAGCCTATTTGTTGTTTATTATTTATAGAAGATTCACTTCAGATTAGGCCTTTTGTGGACGTGTGTATCTGTGTGGCATCACAAAGCATCTCCAGATCTCCCCCAGCACTAAAACACACGAGGAAATGACAAGTTAGGATGTATCCAGTACACACAGTGTTTTATAAAAGCCAAGATTAAAAGCTGGTTTTTCCCTCCTCAGAAAGGCCACATGAAAGAGCCGCTACCCTGGGTAATGCATTGACCTTCTGGGGCTGATAATGACAAGTTCAAGTTCCTGGAGTTGGGGAAGATGTGGAACTAAAGTAAGTGCACTCAAGCAACGAGTCCTTCTGCTCTGTTAGAATCCCACTCACAAAACCAGCCCCATGGAAAGAAAGAGGAAAACAGTTTAATTTTTTTTTATTTATTAACCCAGGAGTTTTTCTACACCATCAGCATGGCTCAAAACTGCTTTCTTAGAGGCTTCAATCTAAGGCACTGATGGTTTCTTTCCATTTTAATAGAAAACCTGAAATTATTTCATATAAAAGGTGTCAAATTTATGAAAATAGAGATGCTGCTCATGTCTAAAATTTTGCATTTTCAGCTTTTTCTTGTAAATAGAGAAAGAGTAAAACATGGTAAAATCGTATCTATTGTGTAAGAGATAAAATATCTCCTTAAAAACTTCTAGAAAATCAGAAATGCATTTTTATACAACAAATAAGAAAAACCAGAGTTGACCCAAAGCCTCTATTCCTACCAGTCATTGGTTTTGAACAGTTTTGTGGGTCACAGTGTCTGGAGCTCTTCAGGGGCAGAGTAAAACTCCACCACGATGCTGCTGGCAGGACTGAGGCACGGAAGAGAAAGCTAAAAAGCTGCAGTAACTACAGAACGGGTACTACTGATGGTACATATTAGGATGTACTACTACTACACACATATGGCCGTGTGGTAGCACATTTTGCATTTCCAAATATTTATATTTCAAATTACACAGTGATATCACAACCTTTACATCTTTGTTTAAGTTATATAAGACAAAAAAATAAAGGCTAAAACAAATGCTATGACTCCAGTTGGTGTAAATCAACACGTACATCATCAGGTTTTAATCATCAGCTCATTCCAAATGGTTTACATTGAAAGATTCCTGCCAGGACAGGCTGTGATCACAAAAGGAATAAAATAATTCCAAAATAAATTCCCTTTTAAATTTTGCTCCAAAACAGTATTTCTAGTTTCTTCTTCCTCACCCCCAATTCGATCTTATCTCAGAAACATTATTTATATAATTTATTTAGAAAAAGAAATTAATCATGGGCATCTCTAAAGTCCTGGGTGATTCCAGTCCAGTCAATTGTTGCAGATTTTTGCCTTTCCCTAGAAAACACGGTGATATTAAATACAAAACCCCACACATTCAGAGAACACTAACATTTCTAAAACAAGATCTTGAGCTGAAGTTAAGAAATTGCTATAATTAAACTTGTCCAGGAAGACAGATTAAGGTCAAATATGTCTATTAATTTTGGGTATCCAGTCTAAGCCACCTCAGACTTGGATTTTTTTTTCTTTGAAGTGCAGCATTTCACAGCATTTAAACGTTCCTAACTGGTTTTCACGGCGGTGATTTCTCAGCACCCTCCTGGGGCCGTGCCCAGCCGGCGCTGCGGGCTCAGGGACTCGCCCGGCCCTCGGCCAGCGGCAGAGGCAGCAAAAATCCTGGTGTTTGAAGAGGCGCTTCCGTGCTTCACTCACGCTCCTCTTCCTCGGCGCAGTCCTAGTCCCAGCTTCTCCCACTCACACGCAGGAACTCCCCCCTTCCTGACCTAAACCCCCCGTGGGTCTCCCTGCCCACACCGCGGAAACGGCTTCGGCCCGGGCATTCCCCACGCTCCCAGGCGGAGCAAGGCGGAGGCACAGCCTTCCCACAGCTCCGGAGCCACCGGCGCCCCCCGGAACTGTCCCTCTGGGGTCCCTTGTGCCCACCCACAGGGCTTCTGCGGGGTCTGAAGGCTGGGCCGCCCTCAGAGCGGGAGAACGGCGGCAGGAAAGCGGCATCGGAATGGCCTCGTGTGGCGCTGGGAGTCAAAATTCAGTCACAGGGAATGGGGTGGGTCGGAAGGGACCTTAAAGCCCATCCTGTCCCACCCCCTGCCATGGGCAGGGACACCTCCCACTGTCCCAGGCTGCTCCAAGCCCCAGTGTCCAGCCTGGCCTTGGACACTGCCAGGGGCAGCCACAGCTGCTCTGGGCACCCTGTGCCAGGGCCTGCCCACCCTCACCGGGAAGGATTCCTCCCCACTATCCCATGTAACCCTGCCCTCTGGCACTGGGAAGCCGTTCCCTGCAGGCCCTGTGCGAGGTGACACGAGGCTGCGAAGCCGCAAACGCTGGAGCGAGGGCCGCCAGCTGCCGGCGGAGGTGCCCGGGGCGGCCCCGGGCTGCGGGAGCGTCCGGCCGGGCCGCCCTCAGCGCGGCCGGGCCGCGGGGAACGACCCTGCCGCACCAAAGGTGCCCCGCGCTCGGTACCGCGGTTCGGGGCCGGTGGGACATGCCCCGCTCCTCTCGGTATCAAAGCGACTTTCTCGCGGAACAAAGGCGCCGCTGCCGCATCCCGCGCCTCACACAAAGGAGCCGAGCACGGCACCGTCACCGAGGGCAGCCAGGGGGTTAAAAACCGAGATCGCAAACAAATGTTTCCATAATCAACAGTTACCGCAAGCAACGCTCACAGAACTACAGGGAAAAGAATCATTTTCTGCAAATAGAAGAAAAACGTTTTCTTCTTCAGGGTGAAATAACCCTTTTTTCAAGTATTAGTCTTAACCTTTTCTTTTTCAAGTTAGCTTGGAAAACAGAAAAGAAAAGGCTACCCTGGATTTTATTTTTAATTTGACACAATAAAAAACTAAATATGCCTCTGAAAATCCTAGAGCCTGTGGCATAACTTCTTTATTTAGATAAATTCTAAAGTAGCTGTTGTTTACCTAGAAACCAAAGAACAATCTGTGCTATTAACATTTTTTTTCCCAAGACTTAACATTATTTGTTAACATTCCTAAATATTCATTATGGGAACACACAGCTTTTAAAAATCTGATTGTTTCCTCATTAAATTTGGATACTTGGGAGGATTCTGTGCACAAGTTAAATAAACAGATATTTGGATAATTTTCAAGTGAACGTTTAAAATACAAATATCAATCATTAGAAGGGCAGGTCCTCCCTACCTCGGTGCTGGTTTCTCTTCAGCCCCTCGGGGAGCCTATCCTTCCCCTCCCAGCCCTGCTGGACCTGCAGTGAGGTCCTGAGTTCTCAGCAACTTTCTCAGAGGGAAGACGAGAGAATTTCGCTGGTTCAGGATCTTTCTGTTCTTCCCTCTTTTGAAGTTCCATATCTGATATTTTTAAGTCACGTCCTCCTTCCCATCCTTCTGTGACATGGAAAATGTCACACTTTGCCCAGACACAATTTCAACAATTTCATTTATATCAGAGGGTGCTTAGAAGTACATTTATTTCAATCAGGTACTTACTTGCATTCAAAGTTACTGCAAAAAAATTAAGTACCAGAAGGCTTGATACAGTGCCTTAATCTGAGTTAGTATAGTCCAGGAGCTAATCTTGAAACCCACACTCTAAACTTACCTGTTGGCTTTCTACAACTGTACACAAAATTCAAGTAATTGCAGCAAAAAGGAAAAAAGAAAGGCTATTTTTATAGCCTGAGCCAGCTTATTCCTACCATTTGTAGGAACAGCTGCTGAGTTTGCTCAAGAAATTGGTGTTTAAAAGACAATGTCTGAACCTACATCCCTTTCTTAGAGTAATTTTTAATCCAAATTATTCCTTCCTAACCCAAATGTGGTTTAAGCCAAGCCAGAGCTGTTGGCCACTGTGCAAACCAGGCCAGCAGAGTTTTACTGCCAGAGGAGATCAGGTCAGAGATGGCTCCTGGTGTCAGATCAGTCACTGACTGCCTCAATTACCTTTGGCAAACCATTTAACCTTTTTGTATTAATGGTTTCCTGCCAGTAGAAGAGTTCTTCATCATGGTCGGGAGGAGTTTAGCCCGTTAATTAATACAAATAACGATAAAAATACTCTTTTCTTTAATTCCAGTATCTATCTGCTCTGCAGAATAACACTGAAACTCCAAACTCCTCTGCACATTAGGTAGAAATGAGCTATTTCTAGGTAAGTGGGTGCTATTTCAGAGCAGATTTTCAGCATCCACACTCTAATGACTTCACAAATTATGAAGAACAAGGCTCACAGTTTTCTTCCAGCTCGTGACTAACAATAACAAAAAGAAACAGTGGTTTGTCCTGAACTGACAACTTGTATTGTTTAGAACACTTCCCTAAGTTTTAATGAGCTAAATGAGTTAAAAAGGTATCTATTGTGAAAATCGCCTTGATCTGAAAAACCTTCCATGCCATGTTTCAGCCTAAACAAACTTTGCTGCCTGGAAAATACCCCTGGAAAAGGGAGTTTCTAAGGGAAACTGTGACAGCACAGCAGCTCCACTGCAGCATCCTGATGGGGACCACTGCAATACAGTCTATTCCAGAATCATTTTTCTTTTTATTATTTCATTAAGTTGTATCTCACTAAAGTTCCTCTTAGGATCTCTCTACAGCACCAAATTTTTCATTGAGAAAACTATAAATCATAGGCCTAAATTACAATTTAATTATAAACGCCTTCCCTTCTAATGCTGCCTGGGACCTTTTACCCTCCTACATAATTCTAAAAAATGACCCCTGTCATAATTTCCTTCACTAGAATAATATGCAGAGATCTAATCCTGAATCCTGCTGTCTTATAATTTAATATAAGAGGTAATTATTATTCAAAAGATAATGTTGCAGATATTGAAAATATTCTGAAGTTTAAGTCTAAAAAAACCTTCCCTTGTATGTAAAAGCCTCTTATTTGATTCTTGCAAGAAAGGAAATAAATAAAAAGGTTTTAAGACTTTATGCAAAATGCTAGAAATATTATTTGTAGCTGAGATTTGTCAACTATAATTTCTATAACCCTTGAACTACAGAGAAAACACTCACATGCAGCAAAAGCAGGAAGGCACCAGACCATTTATTATCGATCTCTGCTTTTAGCCATAGGTTAGACAGAAAGTTCTGGACTGCTGCTATCCAGCTGAAAAATACGGTTTAGGTGGCTCCACATTTTGGAATACAAGGAAGCCGAAGGTGAGCCAAAGTCAGAAGAAAACCAAATCAAACAAACAAACCCCGCCATCATGAAACCACCTTCTTACACCTCAAATTTTATTTTAAATTGCTCACATCAAAGGCACAGTTACGTTGATCCAAAACACTCCTGTAAAGAAGTTAAATTATAATAAAACTTTAAGGAATTAGTACATTTTTCCCTAAGTCAGAAAAGCAAGGAGTAACACCATTACGTCAGTTCATCTTGCACAAGAGACGTGGATTTAATCTCAGCCCAGGAACACGGTTGTTACTGCCTGGCTATTCCCTCTACATAGGCAGGCTTTGACCTTAAAGCCCTTTTTTCTAAAACTGGGATTCATCAATTAAAATCTGTTTTCTTTCAAGTTAACTCTTAGGGTATGCAGGAATATCTGCCAAAGAGGGGAACTGAGTGCAGCTGGAGCAGGAGAAGGTGAGAATGAGCATAAGGAGAAAGAATTAACAGAAAGAATTCAAGTATAATAGAGTAAAATTCACAAAACCGAATGTTTTTCCTGTTTCAAATTCAGGGAGCGAGCCCCATTTTTTCAGGTAAATGAGATATCAAATGAGCTTCATTGCTTCTAACCATATCCAGCTCCATCAGTGAGAACAAATAAAATCCCCTAACTGACAGATTCAACATCCTGAAGAGGGAGAGGCCAGGGAGGTTATCAGAAAATGGGGTTCACGAGAGGTAATTATAGCCTGTGCTCACCCTGCTTAGGTGAGGCAGAACATCACAATACAGCTCCATAAAAATCAAACTATATAATGCAGAGGCACCAGTTTACTGCTCTCTTTGGTTTTGCTTTGGGAGCAGTTCATTTAAGACATAATAAATTGAAGTTTTTTTCTCCTGTCCCTCCATAAATCCAGGGACAGTGCAAATGAGGAGGTGCTCATTAAGGACAAAGGAAAGGGGCTCCCCAGACAGTGACACGAGCTGGGAGCATTAAAGCTCTCATTAAAGGGAGCCCTGTGCTTTTTGTAATAAGGAATATTACTTAATAACACTCCAAGCATGGTTCACTTCATACTGCTGAAGTGAGCTTTTGGGGGGCAGTGAAGGGGAAAAGAGGGAGCATCCACAGTACCACAAACATCATAAAAACAGAGATGGAATTTTGCCTGTAACGAATTAATAGTAAGTAAGGAAGTGTCACTGACTGCCTCTAACTGAATGGCTTCATGCAACACAGGGATTCAAGGATCCTAGGGGGATTCATGGAATATGTCAGACTTTACTCCCAAATGAACAAACAAAACCAGACTGGAGGGACACGGGTAGAAAATAAATTCTGTTCTCAAAGCAGAAGGATAACAAAAGGTTTGAAGCCACCACCGGGGCAGTTGGCCAAGAAACCACGGCTATTAACACATTACATTCTTTGCGCACATCACAAACTTTCCCTAAGAAAATCTTGTCGTTGTCCCTACAGAATTTAATTCTGGTTTTGCCAAGCCATCACTCCCACCTGTCAGATTACTTTGAGTTGTGCTGCTATCACTGAGTGTACTCACTACCTCAGCTTTCTGTTGTCTGAAATCTCAGTAAATATATTTCCTACTCTGTGATTCAGCTCATTAAAGCAAACACTGCAGTGGACCCAGGGTCAGGGTGGACCCCTGCCAAAACTCAGTTTATACCTCCTTGCATTCTGACAGTGACAAGTTTGCCCTAAAATGATTCTTCAACCCATTCTACACCACTCATCTCAACCAAATTTCCTCAGCTTGCTTATAAAGTCATGTGAGGAGTGTCAAAAACCTCCCTAAATTTGAAATCTACAACAGCAATTGCTCCTTCCCTGCCCATACCTGTTACGCTGCTGTACAAGTTGTTGTGTTGCTTAGACAATATTTTTTCTGTCAAGTCTGTGTTTGTTATTCATTCCCTTGTCATCTTCCAAGTGCTCACAAATAGTTTGGTTTCTTTTCCCAGAATTTCAGCAGGAACTGGAGGTTACAAGACTGGTCTATAACTCCTGTCTCAAGTCAGGACACTGAACTGTCTTCCAGGATTTCACCTTCCCTGTGCAAGTCTTCAAAAAGAGCCACCTCTAGTTCTGAGTTTATTTTGGCTCTACATGTTCTTCTAATGAGTTTTGAAACCAACAGTTCTGACAGCAGCTCTTCTGGACACTTCGAGCTGTTTCATTTCTCCTCAGGACTCAGATCTCACCCCTTTGGCAAGAGCAATAATTACAGTAACTGCTGTCCCGTGGGCAGCTTCAAGAGAGGAGGATACAGAAACTTTTGGCTGTCTCAAAATTCTCTTTGCTCTTCACTGAATGGTGGTCCTATACTTTCCTTTATTTTCCCATTCCTCACATTCTTAGCATTCTTATTTTTGGTATTTTGATACAACTTGCATCCTATTTGATGATTTGTCCTCTCTGGTTTTGTCACGATGTGCTCTGCTGTGTTTTTATATTTATTCATGTCAGTCTGCAAGGTGGTTCCTTACACCTGTCATCCATCCTCTGCACTAGGATAATTTGCACTTGATAAAAAGATTCCATTTATGTAATTTTTTAGGTTCCGAGTCTGAATAATTCCCAATAATTGTCACATTAGGTGTCCAAGACTTTCACTGTCACTGATTATTGTTAGTTTTATTTGCCCACTAAACTCAAAACTTGCTGCCCTTTTGCCTGTGATAGCCCAAGTAGTTTTGGCTTGGCCTTCTGCCTTCCTTTCACATACTCTACATTCCAGCAAGCATTTAAGTTTTTTTACGCTACTGGTATATGGGGACTAACAATATTGTCAGCTTCTCTCCTGTCTGTAACTGGAGGCCACAACAAAGAGAGAAAAATCAAGCCCAAGCTTGCACTCATTACTGATGGCAGCGCTTATTCACGGGTCCAAGAACATCCATTCCTCCAACTTTGCAAAAGTACTTTCACAAAGGGAACCCAGCCCCAGCACATTTTCTCTCCCATTTAATAGGCTGCTTTAAGAGCACGTTTACTTAGTCCTCATCAAACACGGGTAATTGACAGCTCTCCACCCCCAGCATCCCCACTCCGAGAAGGCCGTTTCCCCAGGAGCCGCCTCAAACAACCTCAAACACTTTATTACTGGTCAATTTGGGTTTCCTGCCCACTGTAAGTGGCAGTGCTGAGGGTCTCTAACTCTCTCTTGTCTCACTAATCAATATAAGCAGTCACTTCCACGGCATTTCCCTGCTACTCAGCAAGAAGGACGAGAGAGTGCCACGGGTTGTAAACAGCGGAACAGCCTCAGGGGTACATCAGAAAGTTAAACTTCAGAAACAGGAGCCAGGAGCCTGCTTTTATTCTGGACTTTTGGGCTTCTTTGGGGATATTCTCTGTTTTAATTCTTTCCAGCCAGAGCAAAGCACTGCAGTTGGTTTGATGCCATTCGCACTAACAGCCTCGTTGGTGGGGAGGGTCACGGTCCCCCTCCCAGGCACAAAACTTCCCTGGAAGCAGCACGTGGCAGGAGACAGCACCAAGAAATTCCATAAAGTGCCAACCACAGCTTTACAGTCACCGCGTTATGGGTATGAGAAAGTCAGGATTAAACAATTATTGCCTGGAACTAAGGCAGTAAAATTTGTTTATGAGGTAAATTTTAACAAGAAACAAACAGTTAGTGTTGTTTATAAGCAAACTTGAGCTGTAAAATCCAGGGAATGCTTTGTAAATGCCCGTCCATGGGCCAGGTGAGGTCCTGGAGGGAAGCTCCCTGCTGCTTGCAGCTGGCTCTCACGCACAAGTGTGACCAGCTCCAGTGGCCAGGTGACATCAGAGCCAGTGGCTTTACCCAAGGATGGCTGGGATAAAACCTTCACTTTTTGGTAAAGGTATTTCTTCTCACAGGTCTTTCCTTCCACTGCATGGAACAACCTCCTTGTCCTGTCCATACCCCAAAATGGCCACAATGACTAATCATAGCATTCTCGTATTGTTTAGGTTGGAAAAGGGTTCTAAGCTCCTCAAGGCCAACCATTAATGCAGCACTGCCAAGGCCACTGCTAAACCATGTCCTGAAGTGCCACCTCTGCATCTGCAAGATGCCAAGAGATAGAAGTTTGTGATCCAACAGCGACTAAGTCAAGCAGAGTCTGTTCGAGGCCCCTTTGACATACAGAGTACTTGGATCCAGTCCTAAATTCAATATAGTCTGGTTTCCCACTGCCACCTTTTTTAAGAGGAATTGCCCATATTCTTACTCAACACTGCAACATACTCTGTTTTAATGAAATTATTTCGCTAGGCTGAGCCCCAGGAGGACTTTGGGGTCTCCCTGCAGTGCAGTGCGGCCGCGCCGTTAATGCCAGCGCAACAGCGAGGAGCAGCTGCTCAAAGCTGACTCCTTTAGCAGGGCAGCGGAGACGGAGCATCCACACTTCCACAGCCCCAAGACAGGATAATCCAGGGATGCTGCAGATGTGGAGACTAAAGACCAGCCCCTGCAAAGCAAGAGTCAAAAGCTGATGTGGAACAGCAGGGACACAGAGGTAGGGCCAGAGCAGTTCCTGCACCTGGCTCTGCAGCATAGCCACCCTTCCACCTCCACGGCCACCCAGTGAGCACATACTAGCTGGGCAGTATCCAGGAATGCTAATACTTTCATTAAAACCCTCATAGCACCACTTGGCATACTCTGAGGAAGGAAATCCACCTTTGCTGATCCCACTTTACTCTTCCACAGCAAGAAAGAAATAAAAAACCTGGGGGAAAAAATGTAACATTATTCTTTTTGCTGCACACACACACACAAAAATCTTTAAAAGTGAGTATCTGCCTACTGCAAAGTACTGAGGTGAAAAGGGAGGTGTTATCATCCCCGTTCCCCCAGGATCTCTTAGAGCGTGTGTGTTTCTGTGGTGGTTGGCTTGTGGTTTCGTTGTTCACTACAGTTTCCCAGAGCCCTATATTTTACTGAAACATAAGTACAGGCCCACCAATTTGCTGACAAGCTGATCTATTGGCTCTAGGACACTGAGGGGAATTATGCTCCTGCCGCCCTGATGCTCTCCTTTGTTTAGAAAAAGAAGAGAGAAAGAGAGAGAGTGAAAAAAAAAATCCTCAATCGTTTAGTACAAGTCATTTTACATGCTGGGATAATGAAGTATAAAAATGCCTTCAAAGGACTGATTTCCTACTTTTAACTCACTACCAGCCGAGCTCTTTGTGAGGCCCTCTGGAACATGCATTCCCAGCCCCACTCAAACAAAAGAGCTGCGAATTCATTAAACTATTTAATTATGCCTTTTTATTTTTCTCCATTAGCAAGCCCTGCCAGTACAAAGTAAATAAAGCCACCATGGTCTTTCCCCAGCAGACACACTGACTGTTTTTATTCTTTATTCAGTTTACAATATAAAGGGCTATTTTTCCCCCCTCCTCCTATTCTTGGCGAGTTTCCTAATACAAGCCCTACAAACAGAAGCATCCAACTGTACATGCGACGCATGGAAGCCGGGAGCAGCACTCAGCATTGCGAGCACATACCCCAGACAGCTTTCAAAGTACCAGCAGCCAACGGCAGCCAAACAGCACTTTGCAGCCAACGCGGAAAAGATATTAGCTTTTTTTTTATACTCTAGTAAATTTGCTTTTTACATCTATTTCTTTTCAGAAAGGCTTGTTATTGAGCTTACTGTCCACAAATTCCATTGATCTCAGGCTGTGACTCAATCCATATGCTCACGCTTTGACACCAGCACAGCAAGCAAGCGATACAAATCCTGTTCAGGCTACAAACTTATTGATTTTATAGATTTCCCCCAAAGTTGTGATAATGATATATCATTGTTAAATTTGGTAGAACAAACTGCTTTCCCAATCTGTCAATGCGAGCATGAAAACCAATTCACAGCCTTGTTTAGAAGGCTTTCCCTTCAGAAGAATAACTACTGCTGGCGGAGGCAGATCACCAACACCCCGCCGCTGGCAGCAGGGTGATGGATGTCACCTTTCCAGTTACCCTTTCCTGACCTGCAGCCCACTGCGTTCCCAGACTTGCCTCCTGGTTCTGAGAACCACCCTTATTTTTCAGAAGCCTTTCTCAAATTCATTATTTAAAACTTGCAGTAGATGTAAACCGTAATAATAGCTTTTAAACATATTTCCTTTAAATATTTTAGATGCATTAAGATGACATGAGAATTATTGATTTTAGCAAATCACTTTTGCTTGTTCTGTTCCTGTGCTCAGATAAATGGCAAAGCCGTGCTTTTCCCTTCCATGAGAGGGAGACAGAACACTGGCTTAAAGAGGAGTGGCCTCACTCCCTGCTCCACCACAATTCCTCAACCTCCCAACAGTGGGAACAACGGAACGTGTCCCTTCACAGCGACTGCCTTCCCCTGCCAAACCCACTCGGGCATTTTCCTCATGGCTTTCCACTGCCAAAGCAGAAACCTGATCCGCCACATCTCCCAACCAGCAAGCACAGGGCCATGCCAGAGGCATTAGGAAGATGAAACTCAAGCTGTTTCTCAGGTTCTGAGAATGCGACATGAGAAGCTCATCAGTCCTTCTGTGCTTATCACAGGACAGAAAGGCTCTCACCAGCACCACATCTGCGGGGTGCAGGAGATGGACACAAACTGTAAACAGCTGTTGTGTCTTTAACAAACCATGAAATAGCTCCAACAAAAATGTTTGCTGGAATGACAATGTCAGCTTTCATTCCCACATTCTCCTCCAGCTCTGAAGCAACTATTAGGCCTCCGAAAGGAGACCTAGAAATCATGAACAAAACACTTGCCAAAGAAACTGGAGTTAATAAAAAGGCAAGACTTACAAATTTAGAAAACTAAATTTAGGAGATCCATGTGAATAAATAATTTCTCTCTTGAAAACCTGCTCTTTTCCATCCCAGCCTTTCTGCCTGTTCTTTATCCAGCTTCACTCAACATCCATCTCTTAGCACTGGAAAAGCAGCTTAACTCCTCCGACATGATGTCACTAGTTCAACACACCCCACACAGTGAGAGCTTTACTGTGCTTTCCCCAGTCCTGGTGGTGATAAGTGCCCACATCTGGCAACACAGCCCTGAGCATTTAACCGTGTTCCTGGGACAACAGCTTGGAGACATATTTTGAAGGGCTGAACATCTCCCACCAGTGCCTCTCCTTTCACTTCTGATTTAATTCAAGGTGATGGGTGCTGAACTCTTTAACCTACCGTGGCTTTTTCTGAACTTGCTGAATGCCCTTTCCAAATATGCCTTTGCAAAAAGTCTTTCTGAACTTCAGGGCACTTGAAACTCAAGCACCTGCCTGCGGTCTCTCTTCTCTGTCTTCCAACTCTGATATACTTCTCATTCATCTGTGGCATTTTCATTGTTTTCTCACTGAAACAGCAATGTCAGGCTAAGAGAAAGGTGACAGAACAGCACAAATTCAGATATTTTACTATCACGTTGCTGAGGAGCTGTGCTTCATGCTTCTCTTTCAGAGCGTGGGCACAAAGGGTCTCACAACAACAGACTGTCTCTTGCTGGGCAGAGGAGCTTCTATCAGTAACAGAATCAGCATTCAACTATTGCTGTTTGAAGAAGTGAAGACCTTAACCCAGAAAGTGGCATCATGAACTCACTTGTGTGGTGTGGGAGAACTGAGACTTGGTGAAACTGTAGGACTTGCCAAAGGCCTCACATGAAACCAGTGGTAAGGTGGTTTCTCCAGGGATGGAGACCCTCACTCAATGTATATTACACCCATTCTGGATCATGTCAGCTCGTGTCTTCTTCAAGAAAAGATATTCGCAAAAGGAATGTCCTCTCACATTCCTCATTATTCCTTGTTTACTGGACAAATACGACTTTGCTCCAGCCAGTCCCTGCAGTAGTAAAGGCATCACAAGCTCTTCTACTGGGTTCCTGATGACCTTTCATACTACTTGATACTGAATTTATATGACCCCCACAATAGGAAAAATGGGTTCTTGGTGTTCTGTGGTGTTCCCACTCAGGGTAACAGAACAGGGGAGAGGATTAACATCGTGGTTCCAGATGACGACAGAAAGGAACTGCTGTCTCAGAAAAAATTAAGTCTGAATGTGTAACAGGAATGTAAAGACATCCAAAGAGTGTAAGTACCTCCAAAATTATCTTCCTTCCTTGCCCCGTGCCAAAGCAATCTGTTTGGACAAGCCACAGACTCTCTGCCTTCAATTTACACTTCTGGAAAAATAAGTCTTTCCTTTCTTGCATCCCACTCTTTCTCACTTTCCAACCCCCCCCCCCCCCCCCCAAAAGGGAGAGAAAAGGGGAAAAAAAAGCCCTTCCTGATAATTGCACTGGTCCAAATGTGCAGGGCTTTCATACAGAATGATGGCTTCCCTTGTCTCCTGCATTTGTTCATCTCCTTTGGGAGGAGCAATTTACAGAAAGCATTATCGATTTTTGCCATAATAGGTACAGAGATGCCTCACTGTCCCCGCTCAGCCAGCTCACTCTCTGCATCACAACTGTCAGGCCAGTTTGTGAAGCCCGTCATTATTTTTTTTCAAGTAAATCCATCACAGGAGTGGGGGAAAAGTGATGAAAATAAAATTATTTTCACCTTGCCATAAAAAAGAATGGCCGTGTTCCCTAACAGAAATAAGTGCAAATGCTGTCAACTAAGAGAGCGGAAGGGAAATTCAAAGCAAATAAAAGTGGGTTGGGGGGAGGACGGAAAGGGGGGTGCAAGGAGGCATGGCAGGAGCTAATTTACTTTGAACACATTCTGGAATTTTCCTGTTAAAGCCGCTATTTACAAGTCTTCCAGTTGTTCTTCATGTTCTCATTTCTCAGGAAGTGCTGAAATCTACACTTTATACAGATATTTGCTTTGGCTTTTAGGGTGTAGAGGAGATTGCAGGTTTGGGGATGCAGTTATTAAATATTATTGGTCTGGGGGATGAAATGTGCCATGAAAGCTCCCTGTGAATGCAGACCACCCACCCGCCCCAGGATTACCGTTGCTCTCGCTCCTTTGTGCGGGTTTGGGGGCTTCTCCCGCTGTCTGTTCTCCAGGGCAGGCTGAGGCCACCAAACTCATTCTGTCCCTGATCAGCATGTGAATGTTGAGGGACACTTACTTCAAATATTTCTGAAACTAAAAAAGCCTTTTAGAAATCACATCTAAAAACAAACAATTCCCCCCTGCCCCTCGCCTGCATTACTGACTCTCCGACAAGCCCTTTGGTATTCATCCCTCCTCTTTGATTAGTTTTTGCTGTACCCTTCATGTTGGTCACTTATCTCACATCTTGAAGGTCACACTCTGTACTCCCCTATTCCAGCAGCCCTGGCTTGTTTTTTATTCCTGAAGACAGCCTTGTTTTGGGCTCGGAAGGTTTAATCCAAGAATTGGCTCTGGATCTAATTCCCAGATCCTCAGTTCATTAGCCATGAAAAGTGATAGCTGCTTAAGATTTTTATGAGCCATTGTTCCAAAGCGGGCCACAGAAACGGCACAATTACCCAGTGCAGTGCACAAAGCCCCGGCTGCCTCTGGCACTGACACGAGGAGCTCGATAGCAATCAAACAGCTTAATGAAAAGCAGCAAGTTTGCTCTTGGTAAGGAGTGAGGGATCTGTGAAGTTTGTTTCCAAGTGGTGCTTTCTGTAAGGACACTTGTTAGGACAAAATTTAAATCACCCTACCCGTCCTTCAGGAGTGCTGGTGCTAAAGGAGACACAACTTGGCTTTTTGACCCTTCCACATAAGCACTTGTGAACATCACAGAATCCTTTGGGTTGGAAAAGGATTTAAAACCATTGAGCTCAGCTGCTCCCCCAGCACTGCCACAGCCACCACTGACCCATGTCCCCAAGTGCCACATCCACACAGCTGTTAAATCCCTCCAGAGATGGGGACACCACCACTGGCAGCCTGTGCTAGTGCCTGGCCATCCTTTTTATGAAGAAATTCCTCCAGATGTCCAACCTGAACCTCCCCTGGCACAGCTTAAGGCTGTTTCCTCTTGTCCTGTCCCTTGTTCCCTGGGAGCAGGAAGGAACCCCAAGAACAACTGGACTTCCTATTACCTCCAGCATTTAAAGCTCATCTGTCCTGTCCCTCTGGACTCTTAAGCAGATCTAGATATTAGTATTGAAGCTGGAATTCATTGCAATTAGGCCAGGCAAATAGTGAGAAAACCATCAAAGTGGCTGGATAGAACCATCAGAGGATTGCTCCCAGGCAGGGTGCAGCAGAACCCCAGGAGCAGCCCCGTGTCCAAGTAATTACAAGGATGTGATGCAGGGCAGCAAAATTTAAGAGGTTTAGAAGTAAAGTGGGTACTTTATTGAGCAGTGGATTAAGAATAAATGTAGCCAGACCCAGCGCAGTTCAAGTGCTTTCAACAGCTCTTGGGCTCCAGCCACGGCCAGGCCGACAGAAATCCCACCTGCCTGAGCTGCCGCTGCCACGCCAGACAGCACGAGCTGGGTTGAGGGCACCCTCCAAGATCCGGGCCTGGGTCTTTACATCCTGCCTAATCCACCTCGTGGTCTACCCCATAGCTGGCTGTACCACGTCTGAGCTCAGCAGCATGTCCAGGACAAAGGGATGTCCCTGTGCCTGGATCTGCTGCCCCTGTTCCCCAAGGATGCCCCTTGTGTCCAGCAGATCCCACCATGCTGCAAACGGAGCAAGATGCCCCTCACAGAGGCAATGTGCCTGCCCTGAGACTGTCCACCCAGAGAATTAGTGCCAAGCCAGCTAAAATCCACACCTCAAATTACTCCACAGCAACTTCCCATATGAGTCTTTCAGGATTGGAGGACAAGCAGCAGAGCCTTGGCGCCTTATGTCCTTGGACCCACAGTCATCATGGCAATAGCTTTGTGTTCTGTAGATATTTCTGGTCTGTTTCTCACTGGACATATTTATATAAAAAACCCAATATATTAAGAAAATTAAACATAAAGCAATTGCTGGGTTGTCCTAGCTTACACTAGGATGATGATGCTGCTCTCAGTAAACAGCCAGAGCCTTTCATGGTGGAGCTGGACTGGGATGATCCTTGTGGGTCCCTTCCAGCTCAAGATATTCTATGAGTCTGTGATTTCATGGGAAGAAGGTGGGAGCTGGGAGGGCAGCAGTGATGGGGACAGCAGGCATGGAGAGGCCTGGCAGTGCTGTGCTCTCCCTTTGGAGCTCCAACGCCTCCAGACCTCACAATGACACCCCACCCATGAGCTTTGTATCTGCCTTAGGTATCTATAGAAATTCAAGTCCTGGTTTCTCACTAGAAAGCAAAAAATAAACTTTGTCATATAGATCAAACATATCAGGACAATTTTGCTAGTTTATTAATTGTATCTCCCACTCTCTGCTGTGCAAACAGCAGGGCAATTCTGTCAATGAATTCCCATCCTAGGGGAAACATTAGTTGAAATTAGTTTAGTTTGTTCCTTTGCTCTAACAAGTACATGCGAGATTGTAATTGTTTCTAACTCTCTGCTCGCTCTGTCCACACCGAGGGCCGTGTCAGGGCAGGTGGCCACCTCCTGGCTCTGTCATTTAGCCAATATTGAGCTGCACTTCATTCCTACATATGTTCAGACACAGCCACCCCCGCCTGAAACAGATGTACCCCCACACACACATATGTGGCTGCTGGTTAATGCAACAAGCACAGTAAAAACAGGAGGACTGGGAAAATTTGGAAAACAGCCTGCAGAAAAACAGCTTTCATTTAACTTTTTAATTTTAAACTATATTAAATTAACCATGATCACAAGAGGAGTAAGTGCTGAAACCAGACGAGTTCAAGGGTTTGACGCCCAGTGTTTACATTTGGGAACAAATGGGATTTCACTGTGGACATGGAACATGTGCAGACCCACCCCTCCTTCCTTCCGGCTGGAGCATCAAGGGTGGCTTCACTCTGAAAAATCACAACAGAAATGGCAACTTCATACTCAAAGATTCCCTCCCCATGTGTAAACATGGTCAAATCCATTGACTTTAGTGACAAAACAGCTATTTGCCAAATTTTTGTGATCCCGTGTCATTGCAGATAATAGTAAATGTGCAGTAGTACTCATGTCAAATTCTCCATATTTACTGAGCTCTCATCAGTTCTAACTGAAGGGGCAAAGAGAAGGGGACCAGTTCCAAGGATATGCTCACACGAGTGATTGACATGGATCTTACCAGAGGTAATCCAGTGCTTGTTTTGGCCAGACAGTATTTGCTGGTGTCTCCCAAGGCTTTTTTTTTTTCCTGTTTTTTTTTCTTTTTAAAAGACAGAGAAATTAATTTCTCGCATGTCCCTCTACACTCCCTGGGTTTGTCACTACTGGCAATCCAACTGTTGTCAAACCTGTATTTTAACAACTTTGTTTCTTTTCGTGTTTTGTTAAGTCTGACAGTGTCATGCCACAGTTCTCACCTACACTTCAAGCACACTGTTACCATTAAACAAATAAAATATAAAGAGAAATTAACGGAACTGCTCATCTTGGAAGAGATAAATAGAACTGAATATCTAATGAGCAAATAGGTGAGTGATGCACCCTCCTTGCAGATAAAAATGCATGCATTGAATTTCCATGGGTTTGGTGGCCCACAGAGTAAAAGCTGGAAGGAAGCAAGAAACATCTCTGGTTTTTGGGTGGAATTAAACTAGGAAGGGAGTACATAAGAAAGCGGGTTATTTGTGGAAAAACACTCTGGCTGAACACTAGGGCAGAAATTGAGTCTGCTCTGCTGCTTTGTGCTCAGCCTCTGGCTGTCCAGCTGGTAACCAGATCATGTGGAACGCAGGCCTCTGAAAGGTGGAAAAAGATCTGAAATATGAAGCACTGCTGTTTTACTGCTAATTCAATAGGGAAAAAACCTTATAAAATATTAAAGAAAGTATTTAAAAATATATTAAACACAATTTGTACCATAATAGCTTAACCTGACATCAAAACGCAGCTTACAGCTTGTTTGTGCTGAGTTCCAGAGTGTGGCTAACAGAATCACAGGCAGAATGTTCCACACAGCCTCCAGCGTTCGGCAAAATAGGATTTGGGCTTCGTTAAAACAAATTCCAGGTGGAAAATTGGGCATGCTGATAAAAGCAGTGCAGGAAAGAGTGTTAGCTCTGATAGGGTAGGATGGGTATTGAATTCACTCTTAACATTACAAGACTTAATTAAAGAGGTTGACCTGAGGACCCCGAGCGGCGCCGAGCTAAGAGAGCCATTCCTGCTCCAGTGTGGTGTTACCAAAGTTAATTCTCATTAATATGACTCCAACTGGAATGCATAGAGAACATCCTAATTCAGGGGCGAAGGCTGCATCACCGCTCACCAAGGGAAATAAAGGACACACACATGCAGATAATGCTTCAACAGCAGGGTATTCAAATGCAGTTCTCTTCCAGGGAATTCTGACTTTTATTTCTGGATCAGAATGCTATGTAATTTCCCACGGACATACACAGCATTGTCTTTCCAATGACACTTCTTATTCCAGAGGGACCAAAAGGACAGCATAAGGGCCCAGGAACACCCTTAGTCTTTGAAGCTGTGGCTCGCTGGGCTCTTGGTTCAGTGATGCCGACCCTCAGCCAGCAGCCACACTGGCTGCTGTACCATTAACATTAGTCTTAAAGAAAAGCCTAAATTGATGGATATTTTAAAGACAAATTCTTCTGTGATGAATTTTTTTGGCTGAATGTCAGTCATGCTAACAGTGATGCCTGCGTTGGACATTGGTACCTGCTGTCCCTCATCTCCTTCCACTCACTATCACCGATCACGGTGCTCAGGGAAACCAACAAAAAACCGCAAAGACTCTTCAGTAAGAGATATGGAGAGGAAGAGACTTGTGTGAGGGATGAGAATCCTGGGTGACAGGAATGCATCCCAGCCTTCATCCCAAGGGAAGATGAACTGTTAAAATTCTGTGTTTGAAGGCCACCAGTGTTAGACTGCACTGGGTTCCTAATGCGCTTCCAAATAGGTTGTTTTGCCCTTGGTTGTGTAACACTTGCCTGGAACTGGGACAGGAGGAGATGGGATCAGAACACACCCATGGCTGTGTCCTGGCCCCTTTTTCACATGGATGGACCTACAGCTATGGATGAGGTTTTCTGCCAGGGAGGAGATGTTCAGCCAAGAACATTCAGCTTGTCACCTTTCACCTCTGCAGACCCAGGATATTTTATTTCACCAAACTAAAGCAAAGATGTGCTTAAAATGTTGGAAATCATAGAACTCACAACATCTGCAGAAGTTAAGGTGCAACCAAAAAAAAAAAAAAAAAAAAAATTATTTCCTCCTTTGATAACTTCCTCATTCACCAAACCAGGCCCCCATCAAAATCTACAAAAAGAATTTCTGAACAAAACCACAGTGAGCCTAAACAACATCTGGCCAATCAAATTTACAACAATAGAAAAAGCACAATAAAAGTTTACTTCTTTTGAAGAAGAAAGATGTATTTTTAAAAGCTTTATATACAACCCTGAAATTAAGGTTTCTAAACCAAACCTCTCTTCAGCTGCAGGACTGGACAGAGACAAGGAGCAGATGAGAGTCAGCCTCTAACTGTGCTCTGCCCTCAGCATTAAAACCTTCCTCTGCTAATCCTTGGAAAGACCAAAATGAAGAACACTGTCAGCAAATTCAAGGCCATTTCTTGTCACGTGCCAACCCACACTGATGCTCTGAGAGCCTCCTGGATAGCCACCACCACCACCACCCTGATGGGCCACCTGGGGCTTGGGCTGGAGCCTAAGGAGGTATGAGGGTAAGACCTCTGCCACGATCGTGCCAATACATCACACAAACACCACTGAACTGCAGCTCTGCTCTCCCTAAATTACTGCAGAGAGAAGAGAACACACAGACAGCTGCACTAGGTCCCACCAAATGTCCCCTTAGACCCACATCCAGCATCCAACAGCCTTCAAAAGCAGGTGCCCAGGAGGAGTGTAAATAGAGCAGCAGACAGCACTGCTTCCCCCCAGATCCCCTGCTCCAGCAGCGGGAGCCCAGGCACCACCCCAGGAGAGCAGGGAAGTGTTTAATATCCCTGCATTTCTCTTGCCCTGCACGTGTCCAGTCTGCCCTTGCACCTACACAAACCTACAGTATCCACCCTATCTGAGGGGTGAAAAGAGGAAGCTTCCATCTCACTTTCTGTGCTCCTACTCTGTTCAGTGAATTTTGTGCATAGCTTAAACTTTCCGAGTTTTCCAGTGCCTCTCCTCAGGAAGCCGTTCTGATGACAGCCAGAATTCCCTGTTTAACTCCATCATTTCCCTCTTTGCTGTTAGAGAAATTATTGAAAATTTGTTCTTTTAAAGAGCTGGAATAAATAGCAAGAAGGCAAGGGCTGTCAGTGGTGTCTTCCCATGGTAAAGAAGTAATTCCCACAAAAGAGAAACCCAGTCTAGTATCTCCACCAATTTCCAGCTGCCCAGTGTTTCATCACACCAAAAATGAAATGAGGGGCTCTTCATCACTATGGGTTTTGGCTAAAGAATCCAGAGTGATCCATGTACTTGCCTTGGCGAACAAAGGACAGAACCAAAGATCTGATTATACAAAGATTACTAAAAACCCAAAAAACTGTTTAAAACCCCAACAAACCTGCAACTTGTGTAGGTTGACTGCTGCTGGCCAGAATAGAAGCATTTTTTGGAACTACAGAGAATGTCTTCTCTTCCCCTCTAAACGTTATTACCAAGCTTATCCTGGTTGTCATTGAGCATTTATTATTATTTCATATTTACATTGGGGCATCATCTTCAAGTTCTGTACCAATGGAAGAAACTACAGCAACTGCATTTGGAGCTGACAAGTTAAACATCAAGCTGTAGAAGTGGGCTGGACAGGTGATGGGAGAGCATGGATTACCCTCAACTGGATATGAGCAACTCTCAAGGGAGCCGTGTGGCTCCCGGCTCTCCAGGGGCTCTGCCATCGCTGACCGCACGCCTCAGTGGGCACAGAGGGGCTCAGGACAGGTGACAAAAGGGAGGGCGGTGCCTTTGGGGACTCGAAGTGCTTTTCTCACCCTTTAGTGACAGTATGGGAGAAAGTGCAAAAATGCTCATCAGGAAAGCAAATAATTGAAGAGGATGTGGAGGGTGGGCACCCTCCCCGAACCACACCAGAGAACTGAGCCCTGGCAAAGCCATGGGGGGATTGAAAGAAAGAGATTTTGCTGGGCGCAGCAGAGCCGAGGAAGGGCCTTAAGCAGAGCTGTGACACGGCCAGAGCAGCGAAACCGCCTGGCTGAGCGGATCTGGAGCAGATCCGAGGGGAGCAGCCGGGGCTGGGGAGCAGCCGGGGCTGGGGAGCAGGGGCAGGCCACGGCCGCCTGTGATGGTGCAAACCCTGGCTGAGACTCAGTGCACAGCCCTGACTCAAACCAGAGCAGGCTGGTGTGTCACAGTTAGAGCCACGCTTCCCATAGGGTGTCTTGAGAGCAGAAACAGCAACACAACAGGAACGGTGCACGAAGCACCATTTGGTACAAAATTACTACCTCAGCTTTACGAGAACATCTCCTCTCCCCACCTCTTGTGCCAATCATCTGGCAGTTGGCATTCATCCCTGGGTCTAAGCATACAGGAATTTTCTGCCCACAGTCCTTGATCCCTTTGTTATCTGTAGAAACACAGCTGTTAACCACACACTTTAACCAAGGCATCAGATCACACATTTTCCATATAGATTTGGATCTTCTTTTGTGGCTTGGAAGCACACATGTGTTTTGGGAGCAAGATTGCTCCAGAGAAAATTCACTACCAGCTTAATTTTGAAACGTGAGTCCCACTATAAAGATGTTAAATCTTGTACCTTAAGTTCAGTTGGTTTTACAGAAGGCTCAACACCATAAATTTGCTAATCCCCAGTTTTGGTCTCCTGTTTCTTCTGTCAGTCCTCTCTCCTACTACTGACTGCCCAGCCAGGATTTTCCAAACAATACAGCCAATCATCTGATCATCCTTCCCTCAATCCTGTGCAAACGTCTAGAGACACCAGATTCCAGCACGGAACCTGCATGACACACTGTGCACCAGCCCCCTCCTTGGAACAGCCTGAACTGCTGCCTAAGGGTGTTGTAGCTTCTCCTCATCTCCTCAGAGACAGGTACAAAACACACATCATTCCCTCCTTTAAGTGAGCCAACCAGTGCAAAGAGAAGGATTGGTCCAACTACCATCACTGCTGGTTCACCTCATGCCCAGCTTCACTCCTGCACTTCAGGCAGAGGGAATGAGGTTAAGAGCAGGCTGTTTCCTGGCTCTTGCCTCTCTGATGTTCACAACTCCCTGACATTCAAGGGTATGAACTCCCATTTAATGCTACTTTGAAACCAATTCCTTTTCCAGAAATGCTGCTGTTACCCCAGAAGCACCAATCTCCCATGGGCAAGGAGCAGCCAGCACACCCTCTGGGTACAGATATTTACACAATTGCTTCAGAAAACAAGTAGGAAAATATTGAACACCTTGGGCTTTTCAGCCTTGGGTACGACAAGTCAGAATTAACTTCAATTTTTCCAAAGAGCCTTGTGTAGGTCAGGCTGCCACGAGGGCCACAGAATGGTTTGGGTTAGGAGGGACCTTAAACCTAAACCAGTTCCACGCCCTGCCATGGGCAGGAGCACCTTCCACTATCCCAGGGTGCTCCACATCCTGTCCAACCTGGCCTTGGGCACTTCCAGGGATGGGGAGTTCACGAACGCTTCACAACCCAAAAGGAGAGCAGCTCACCACGAGAACACTGGATTGTGTTTCCTCTCAAAAAGAAACCCAAACCCCAAGCCAATGCCCCAGGGAAGAGCCCAGGGAAGAGGAGGAGCAGGTGTCACCTGTGAACCAACCTGTACCCACCCCCAGGCACGGCACGAAGCACCTCTCGCTATAGGTGTCGCTGTGGACCCATCCAGCACCTGGAATGCATCCGTGTGCGAGGGGAGAATGAATACTTGAAAATTAATGATGTCAGCCTGTCTTCATATATCAAGCTAATTTGAAAGGGCTTTAATTTTCTTAAAGGATAAAAAAAGGTTTCTTTGCTAGATTAAACTTGCAATTGTCATTCATATATTGTTTATAAGGTACTCATCTCCTCACTCGCTATTTTTTTGTTTTTGATTTTGTATCCTAGTTAGCAGTGAAGACTTGTCTGCGTGTATCAGAAGGAATAAAGAGAGAAATGTCCTTAACTGTCAGTTTTAATAAGAGGAGTCAACATGCCTCTATTCAGGTTAAATATTGCCCTGTCACATTTCAATAGAGTCAACAGATTTTTTAAAGAAAAGTCAAAAGCACTGTGTTTGCAAAAAATAATAATAAAAAAACCCTACCCCCCACCTCCTTGTCATAGAGTGTCAAAGCCCTTCTTTATTTGGGGGGGCGTGGAGGCAGGACAGAAAATTCTTTTGTAAAATGTGAAAAATTACTACTCATAATTGGCACTGACATGAAAAAGGTTGGGGTTTTTTTGTTCAAAAAACAAAGAAAATCTCTAATTTAATAATCACCTGCAAAGTGTTATTGTGATGGGAACAAAAAACACACAATCAAAGTCATCTCTTTTAAGTAACTATAGTGTTTTTAAGCAATCACTGCGCTTTACTGCGGCTCACACACATAAACCGATGATGTGCAAAGTATAACACGACACTCCAAATTCCTCAAGTAAAGTTTCTCAAATAACAAGTGACAACCTACACAGAGGAAAAGCAAGAAAGGATCTGTCAGGTAAAAGGCAATCACCAAAAGGATGTAAAAGGAGGAGATTCCACAGTGATTGATTCCCTAAGAAAATGTGCAAGAGTTGACTTAATCCCCTGGGCAGAGCCTGCCTGCAGCCTGGTCAGGACGGTCCTCGTGACCTTCAGATGCAAACTCACGTGGGCTCGTCCTGCCCAGCCGAGACTGGTCTAACTCTGTGGAGGAAGGTGAGACACAAAGCAGATGTCTTGTAGAATAAAATGCAATTTCAGCGTTCCAAATTTACTTTGAGTGACAGTGTTTGAAGCCCAAGATCGTTATTTGGAGTTACTTGTGCTTTACTTCCTTTGTTGACAAGAAGCATTGTTTTGGAGCCAGTTCTTGGTCAATGCTGCCTCGATTCACAATCGTTACCTATCAATATTTAATAAATCAGCAGAGCACACAGACCTGGGGAACTCACACACGGCCCCAGAACTGGACCAGAAGGGAATGAGCACAGAACCACTTCCCAGGAGAGGAGTGTGAACTAATTCATAAATTCAACATATGTCCTTGTGGTCACCTGGGTCCAGGGGGGTGTGCAGGGATGGATGGCCGATCCCTGCTCCCCTCCCATCAGATCCCCATGGTCTGAAGTAGGGCAGCTGCTCAGATGAGCTATGAGAGCCCCATAAATCCTCAAGCTGCATGTGAGGCTTCTTTTTCACGGGGCAATCACCAGGGTGACACCACGTCCTGCATTTGGGGAACACACAGCTTTCACAGCAATCCCAACATCTGTAAAACTGGTTTCATGTGAAGTTTCCAAAGCAAAGCTCACACAGGTCAGCCACACCAGAAAACCTCCTCTCGGTTCAGGTAACCCACACCCCTAAAATCCAGGTGGTTCCCAAGATTTTGTTTTACAAGCCATCTGCTAGATGCTTACATTTCATTTTGCAGACTGTCTAATTTTCATGAAACGGCCCTAAGATTTATTCGGTGAAACCGAATCCTGCTGCGTGTAGAGCCAGGCGAGGCTGAGCGGAAAAGCAGAGCTCGGCTGCTCCGTGTGCTCCTGCACAGGCATGGGGACCTGCTCAGGATGGCTTCTCATCCTGCCTGGAGAACGCTTCCTTTGGTGCTTGCTCCCTTGTTTACAAATCCAACACACAGCACATTGCCCTCTGACTCCTGCCAAGAGAAACCCCTGCAGGGACCCGGTGGCCTCCTGCAGCTGGAACTGGGGACAAAGGGCTCGGCTCAAACCATCCCATCCCTCCTGCTGGACACCAGCCTCGCACAACTGCGGCAACAGTGGGACAATGGTCCCACGTCCTGTGCCCCAGGAGCACAGGACACTTAGAAATACCCAGCCTGGCTGCCAAAAGCCAAACTGGGACAAACAGGAGTTGCAAGAAAAACCCAAATACTGGTCAAAAGAAGTGTTTTATTAAAAATAAATAAACTTTAAAAATGAGTGGAAATTGATCCATCAATGTCACACAGATCATCAATGAAAAATTCTTCACCTGATTGTTTAACAATAAAATTGTTTTCCCATGAAAATTACTTTTGAACTTTCCCTAAACTTATGGAAACATGCACTAAAAAAGCATTGCAATTTCCAGTGAAAACAGCCATTTACCTGAAAACAGTGCACAGTTCATGTAAAGCCATCAGCAAATCAACAGATGGATCTATCAACACCCAGAGATCAGGTGAGGTTGGTGGCCCCAGTATTCCAAGAGTTTTTCATTAGAACATTCATTGGAATTAGATTTTCTTGCTTTACAGCAACTTGTGGGGAAATAAAAACCAACTCTGCTTATCATAGAATCATAGAATGGTTTGGATTGGAAGGGACCTTAAAACTCATCCAGTTCCACCCCTCTGCCATGCCCCTCTTCCACTAGACCAGGTTGCTCCAAGCCGCATCCAACCTGGCCTGGAACACTTCCAGGAATGGGGCAACCACCACTTTCAGTTTTTGTTGTTTATTTACATGTTCTACTTGCTACCAAGCTTCACCTATACGCTGCTTTCAGCTTTATCTCTTCTGCAAATGAAGTAAATTTGGTGGAACTGGCAAGGGTTTCATCCTCCTGCTCATTGTCTAACATCTCCCAGCAGTGGAGGATGTTTCACGTCGGAACATTTCCCATTCCTGCAGGATGCTCTGTCATTCCTGCAATCATGACCTGATGTCACAGGAAGTTAATTTTTCTTGGCATTTCATGTTTAAATTCAGCCATTCACACACACTGCATTGAAGCAGACACTGCCAGTGTGACTTCATAGAAACAGACAACAAATATTTCATAAATTAATCTTTGCAAGACAGGGTTCATTAATCTGTAAAAGACTCTGCTTGTGTGCGAACCCAAAGGGCATAACACTGGAATTCTGTGATGCCTTCTGACGTACAAAAGTAGTTCCAAATTTGCAGTCATTATCCAAATAAGCCTCTTGATAAGTCACAGAAACCAGATACTTGGTTTGGGAAAAAACACAAAGAGTGTCCACTAAATCCTTATCTTCACAGGTAAAACACATTTAATTGCACAGCCTCACAAAGTGGTGTTTAATCACAGTTTGGGGGATTTTTGCTCAATGTACATAGGCATTCCAACCTCTCTGTCAAAGCCCACAGTGACAACTGCTGGACCTAAAAATATTGAGTACCTGGCTCAGAAACTCTTCCAGAGCTACATCCTCAGCAATTAAAAGATGACACAAAGGATATCTGAGTCCTTCCACTTGTTTGGGGGCTTTTGTTGGATTTTTTTTTTTTTTTTTAATTTGTTTGGCTTAGTTTGGTTTGATGTTTTGGTTCTGTTTTCTTCTTTTTGCTGGTTGTTTATTTCTAGAGTTTTTTTGGGGTTTTTTTTAACTTTGGCAATTTGTATCTTTACTCCCCAATACACACAAGGAACTTTCTGGAGTTTGCACAGAGATGAGTTTTCAGGGCCTGGGGGTGTCTTCTCAGTACTAAAATGAAAAATGGCAGAAAACAGCCCAGAATTTACCTGAACATCAATTAAATCTCTTATTTGCAGAGGTGCCCAGTTGGCTTGCCATGGCCCATATTTGCCAGCCACAGGACATGTGCCAGTAGTTGTTTCTTTGCCTCTGTGGTCACTGCATGGGGATGCCAGTGAGCCCAGATGCTCTCTCTGTGGGTACCCTTAGAACTGCCATGAAAATCTGGACCTATACATCTAAAACTTCCCTGTCTAACAAAGCCTGGAGCCTTTTCTTTCCCATGCCAGCACTGTTTTCCTGAGCATTACCATTTTTCCCTTTTTTCTCCCCACATATATCATATTTCCAACTTTGGAGCAGTACTTTTGACTCTTGCAGGAACCTAAAATGCTTTAGCAGGAACAAAACTCTTCAGTGATTACTGCCCACCTCAGATTAAAGCTCACAATTAGGAGCTCAATTTGCATTCTCAAAGTGAAATCCATTGTTATAACCACAACCACAGTTGACACAGTAGAATAAGCCATTGTTGAAGTAATTCCTGCAAAAGGTCATATACTTAAAGCCTTCAATTTTACTTGACAACCTCTCAGAAGAGAACAGCACAGCTGCTCTGGGTCCAAATAAGCCACACTGACCACCCTGTTTACTTGAGCTTGGGCTGCTCTCACCCAGCACAGACCTTCCTGGCTGTAAAACGTGCTTTAGGATATTTGGGAGACCTCAGCATCCACCTTCAAACCTGAGAATCTTTCACTCTCTTGAGGACCAGCACAGAGCAGTTCTGCCCCTACAGTGCAGGGGGTGCGATGCAGAAGGGATGCAGAGTTCTCACCTCTGTGCTAGAGCATCACCTTGGTTGGACTCAATGACATTAAAGGCCCTTTCCAACCCAAATCATTCTGTGATCTGCTCAGTGGAACAAGAAAAGGTTCCTTGTCCAAACCAGGCGTTTTGCCAGGCGGGTTACCCACTGTAACCTGTATTTTTTTATTATGTGGATTGTCTCTGCTTTGGGTGGGGAGGCCCTGGCACAGGTTGCCCAGTGAAGCTGTGGCTGCCCCAGCCCTAACTCCTGTCTCAGTAAAAAGACTTTTACTTTTTAATATTTTTAAAACTATATATACTGCATTTTACACCCCTTTTAAACCACCATTTCTGATTGCTTGGTTGGGTTTGGCTGATGGGTTCACACAATTCCATTTGGTGGCAAACATGCTGTATTTACGGGTATTGTTTTGACTCATGCAATTCATCTTTTTATTTAGTATAACTGCTTTAGTCAGTAGAGGAGAATTTCATAGAGTATCTTTAGTGCTGTTACCATAAGGAAATAATGTTCTCAACAGCTTGGAACAAAGTATTTTTATGAAATTAATATCCCTCTCCATCCCCCCAGAAAATCTGACTACCCGTGCCACTGCTGCTATTTAGTGCAGATCTGTTCAGTTTAGGGCCACACCCGCTGGTGTTACTCCTAAATTGCTTTAAACCACCCTCTTGTATCCCCTACTCACACCTTGGGCTGGCTTCACCATTGAGTCAGAAATCTGAAGGATTTCTACTTACATTCAGGTCTCTCAAATCACAGAAACCATCACACACTCGTGTGCAAGTCAGAAACTAGAGAAAAGGTTTAGGAACAAACCACAGCCAAACCTGACTGGTATGAGCCAGTGTGTAACACAGTTAAATTTGTGGATGGGGCGGTCACAAGAGACAAAACTCCCTAAAGACTCAAGGAAATTATAATCCATCCAACCAATACAGCTTTAATTATATCAATAAGCAGAGAGCAGACCACACTGGTTTTTGGGATAGAATATAATGTATGCATAATTTTTTGTGCTATTTCTAGTTTGCTCTTAAAGAACATCCAGTAATTATCAGTGTGAGCAAATCCATGAGGTAAAATTTCAATAATGCACCAGCATCCTATAACATTTAATGTGTCTGTTTCCTCAATGAAAAGAGCACTGGCCAAGCATTGGGTGTTTCTTCAAAAAAATTTCCCAGTCACAAAAAATTGCTCCACTTGGATTTAACATATTTCTAGGTACAAACTTCCCAGAATGCTTGAATTAAATACTGTAATATTTTTTAAGTCTGAAGAAATCCACAAAAGGAATGCAATAAAACATATATAATGTAACTAATAGGTCTGAGTTAGGCATGTAATTATAACTAAATTCTAATTAATTTCCTACCACATCTTGGCTATTATCCCTGTTTCACATGAACCCATTTATGTTCATTTGCAAATGAGGAAGGGAAAATAGCTGAGTCTCTCAGGTGTATTTGTTTTGTTGTCTCCGTGGCTCTGCCTCCACACAAACACAGCTCCACCATTTCTGTTGCCTCCCAGGGACCTTCAGGGAGCAGAGGCACCAATATTTGGCAACAAAATCTAGTTCTCTGCCAAAATGAAAATAATAAACCAACCAAAGAGCAGCTCAGCTCCCTCAGCCACAGACCTTCCCACTGGGTCTTGCTCTGAGTCTTCTTAAAGTTCAACACAAACTTGGAGAGAGCGAGATACTGAGAGAGATGCTCCTCACACTCCTAAGGAAAACACAGATACAAACACTGGAGCAGCCACACTATCACCAGCCCTATGGCCTCTGCAAGTTTCAGGAATTCTCTCACTTTTATTTATTACACTGAAATCAGATTTATATTTTTTTTAAAGCTTCAGTGGATGAGCACACAGGATTTATTTTCATTTATCTTCTCAGGTGATCAAAAAGTAACAGATTATTCACTCAGTGCACATGGGGAATATATTTTCTAGTGGATTAAATTAAACCATAAAATTTATTAGCCATTTCTTAGCTGCCACATGTCCCAGCCAGTGGAGGCAAAGGGCACACGGCTGTCAGGGCACAGGAGGAGAGCTGCTCCAGCCCCCAGTGCCAAAGCCACAGCTCTGGCCTGAGCACCTGCACTGGGGGTGGGACCCCGAGCTCCCTTCTCTGAGGGAGCTCAGCCCTTCCCAGAGCTCTCACACAGGGAAGAATCTCTCCCACACTGCCTCACTCTTGGGAATTTCTCCCCACGCTCCCCAACACACCTTGGACAGAAGCCCACACCAGCACATCCACATGGGAAAAAGCTACTGACATTTTGACTGCAGTGGGATGGTTTGATTGAAACCCATGACATGTCCTTTTCTGACTCATTCCTTTAGGGTGAACATCATTTTTGTAGCTGAAATACGTATTTCTCATTTTCTCCGGGTTCCTAAAGTTAGCTTCTGTCCCACTGGCATTTCCTACTTCTGATTTTGAGGTCAATCTAAATTAGCCCAGTTTGATTTTCTTTTACTAGAATCATGGAACAGTTTGAGTTGGGAGGGACCTTAAAACACATCTGGTTCCACCCCACTGCACTTCCACTACACCAGGTTGCTGCAAGCTCAGTTGGGGTTACCAACCTGGTAACTCCAAAGGCAGAGCATGAGCTTTCCTTTGGTGTTCCTTTATCTTCGTCATTTACCATGGACTGTTACCAATGGACTCAGCTGCTGGGAGCTCCCGGACATGCTGTGAACTCTTTTTTTTCCCACTCCTGATAATTCAGAATAGGAAAATAAAAATCAGGATGGAACAGTTTATCTCCAATATTAACAACATGAAAGTTTATCAGCTACTTACATTTCAGCTTATTCCATTTCCATTCCACACCAGGAACCCCCAAACCCAGTTGTTTCTCAACACTGCTGGGCCCTGCTACACCTGCAGCACCTCCACTGCTGCTCCTGCTCCATGGGAGCTGGGTGGATTTACCTCAGGATGCACAAACTGATCCCATTTCTCAGCTCAGGAAAATCAGGTCCTCTGCCTCCAAACAAAATAAATAATTGCACTGTAAGCAGCACAAACATTCCTGTGCAACCAGGAGGTTTAAGATAAAAGCACTCAGCTTAAAATAATAATAAAAAAAAAAAAAAAGAGCAGTAAATAAAAAGGCATTGCTCCCAAGGACACCCAAACCCAGCCCCACATCTTCAGGGGGAAAATAAAAATCTCTAAGTACAACTGAGGTTTCTTTATTGCTGTCAAGTGGCAGGAAGGAGGCTTTTTGGATTGGAATATCATCAAGATAAAGAGCAGCCTAGAACAAAAGCTTTCTGCAGCAAAGGGCAGTGTTTACTCTCCTGTCTGAGCCCATCTCCCCTCACACATTAATGCTTCTTTGCACCCCAAAAAGGTGTTTTCAAGGACACAGATGCCCAGCTGCCTTTTCTCCACTCTGCTGGACCCTTGGGTACCACTGGGAGGGGCAGGAGGGGCTGAGAGGCAGGATAAGGGTTGGAGGCCTGGTGCTTGTCTCTCCCATATTCAGCCTGTCCTTTCTAGCCAGATAAAAGAAGAAATGCTCCACAGCAACCCCAGCTCCAGGTGCTGCTGGGACAACAGGGCCATTCCCACCCCAAGCTGGACCCTCGTGAGGGATGCGCTGATCTGAGCTGTCGCTGCCTCGGCTACCTGGGCTGGGCCCACGCTAAGCCCCCATTGTGTTCAGGCAGCAGAGGAGAAAAATGGGGATATTAACCTCTAACACTGATGAAAATAATAGCCACAATAAAAGCGGATGAAAGCCACAGTGGCAGTAATTATTCTGCTCTCATTTACCCAGGAGCAAGCAGAGCCTGTAGGAATCCCTGGGCCCTCTGGCCGTGCGCAGGGCGCAGCGGGGCCGGGGCACCCCGCTCTGCCACCCATGGGGTCAGCGCCTGCGGCCGCTCAGTCCGGCAGGAGCCCGCTGTGGAGAACGTCCTGGGCTGGACGTGGGAATACCAACCAACAACGGGCTGAGCACTCTGAATTCTTGCTTTTGAGTCCAGCTCTTAAATTCCTACAGACCTTAGTGGCCAAGAGGGGGCCATAAAAGCCACCCCGTGAAACTGAAACAGGATTTCTCGTGTGCACACGGCAGGGAAACCAAAACTCCTTTTATTTGTTCACTCCATATTCCTTGATGTTCCTGGTGCACCCACATCAGGATCATGGATAAGGGCATAGAACCAAACACCAAGGATAAATTCCCAAGGATGGCATCCAACACAGGCTTTGTGTAGGGACAGCAATAAGCATTGCTATTTAAAAAGCAACTGTTTCTTCTTCCCCACACACACTTTTTTTTTTTTTAGATTCTCCATGTCTGTAATTAATTTTTGACATAAATAGCACAATTCCTTTCCATGAGTGATCTTAGTTATTCTCAGGTTTAAATGTCACTCTTCTTTGAAATCTTCTCATTCAATAATCAAGTTGGAGCTAATAAAAAATTCAAAGGTGCATCTAATAATAATGAAATAATAGCAAAAAACATGCACCTGCATTTATGCCAAAGAACAAGGGATAGAAGAGACAAAAATGTAGGGAAAAAAGAAATTAGAGGGAAAAATCATGATATTGCTCAAGTGCTGCTCTCACACTAAGACCAGGGGGATTGGGATAAGGCTAAAGTTAATTGCATTTCCAGATGACAAACCTCTCACCTCTGAACTGAATGGCTCTTTATAAAAGCTATCAGTAATAAACTGTAAATCTCAGCTATGATTGCAAATAAAGGTCATCCCTTTCATGCTGCCACTTTCCTGGGCCTTATTATATTCCTGTCTGAACCTTTCTTACTTCTTAAGGTGTGCTAGCTGCCCATATAAGCAATCAGGGAGGCTTTTTGATTTTATTTTGAAAGACACAAGGCGATCGGATTTACATTCTGGCACCGTGTTGATCCAAAATGGAAAAATCACTGAATTCTGACAAGCAGACAGAATCCTGCTAGCAGAATTAATCTTCATCTTATATTAATGCAAAGAAAGGCAATCCCTTCCTCTCCTTCCCTCCACTCCTGAAATCTGTATTTCCTCCTTCACCAGTACAAATGGGCATCCCCAATTTTCTTTTAGCCAAATGTGAAGATTATTGTGATAATACTCAGGGGCTGAAGCGACCCTGCACCCCATCCCCAGCAGCTCCTGCTGTCATTCAGCCCATCCAGGTGCTCCTGGGGTTGCCTTACCAGACTCTGCAGGGAACATGTGGGATGCTGGGCCCTGACTGTCTATTCAGAAATAAAATTCTCCATCAGAGAAAAAAATTACCTCAGCCCAAATTATCCTGAGTGGTTTTTCTCTGCAGAACACTCCATATTTGTGAACATCAAGATTTCTGATACAAAGAATCCACCCCTCAAACCTGACACTGTGAGAAAACAGCCTGTTCATTACAGAGGTTTCAATCCAAGTAAGCAGAATATTAAATAAAGAGTGTAATGAATTTGGGGACATCCATTTCTACTCTGTACCATCAGGACACCACGACAGCACACTCCTCGCAAGTCCTTTGCAATGGGTTGGTGCTGGCAAGTCCAAATGCCCAGAATGCCAGGAAGGAGGGAAGGCAGCCCATGGGACGGTGCAGACCTGGGTCTCATTCCAGTGCCATGAACTCCAGAGTCAGAATGCAGGAGCCAGTCCAGGCACTGTGATTTCAGACCCACAGGGAACGTTCTGCATGCGTGGGGGCTGTTGGTGCTGCACGACCCCAAAACACGTGGAAGGTGCCATGGGCCCGAGACATGTGACAAAGCCAGTGCCCTTCTCCTGCCCATCCCACTGAGCTACACCAGAGCCAAACTGAGCAGCATCTGCCTGATCAAGTCTGACCGAACGTAAGGGACATTTGCCACATCTGTCAAGCAGGCTGGGAGCCCAGAGATAGCCAGGGACCAGCACAGCAGGTTTATCTGCAGATCTGGAAGGTGAACTGGGACATGGGGAATCCAGGAAAACTTAGCTTTACCAAATGGTATGTTTGCAGCATATGTAAATAGGCAGACTAAGGAGAGCAGCAGCCTGGAGAATCTATTGGACCCTTTAAATAAGGAGGAAAAAAAGAGATACTCAAATTGCACAGCAACTGGTGTAAGGAACAAATAGACTTGTCTATGGGATGGGATAATTATCTTCCACATCTTCAGGCTCTTGGAAAATGTGACAATGGCATCTCTGAATGAGGCTTCTGACAAGTCCCAGATGCAGCCAGGTTTCTTTTAGTTTAGCTTTTAATTTCAGCTGCTCATTTGAAAGTGATACACTGATAGCTCTAGTCAGAGGCAGGAAGGAAGCACTTTGGTACGGCACCTCAACAACATTCCTACTCACAAATTGCACTGGCCCCAATGCACCGTTCCTCCAGCCCTGTGTGATCCTGCCAAGGTACCACACTCCTCATCCTTTCCATCCCTGAGTACCAGTCTTGGAAACACAAAAGAGAGACCTGTGATCAAAGGACTGTTGCAGCATACACCGATTTTCTGTGTGTTTTGTTTCCTTGGCCATTTTTACTTGCACTCGGGTAATCTGTGTAGAGAAAAGCTGCTCCTGGTGAACACCTGGCCCCAATTGTGGCCCAGGGTGGGCATGGCCCCCCCAAAGCAGGAGTGACTCCTGGGGCACGAGCTGGAGACAGCCACGGTGCTGCTGGGGGACTCAGCGCTCTTTATTGTTTCTACTTTTTCTTTGATCTTGAAGACAAAGCCCTGGATTTTCCTAGAGGACAGTAAGTGGGGAACCCTGAAGTCACACTATGTGGTAACAGCAGCCTCATGCAGCTGGAAGCAAATGCCTTCCCCATCTCTGCAGACCATCCACATTTCACCTCCTGTGTTTTCTCACAGCCAGAAAGTCACATCTTGTTCCACACTTCCCACTCAACCTTCTGTTTAGACACCCAGAAAAATCAAGCAATCCTTGTGAAAATAACGCAAGGCATTAACACTCGTAGCACATGATAATTACCAGCCTTCCTCACGTGGGAACATCCCTGTCTGGGTGTGCCCTCTGTAACCCTGAGGAAGATCTGGCTTTTACAGAACACGTTCATTAGCTGTTCTTTCAGCAACAGGGCTGTTTGCAGGAGATCTTATTTAGCACTCATGCAGGTGTTTGCTCATCCCAGGGAAAACAAGAGGAATGTGGTTTGGGAATTCCCACATGACTAAGTATGTAGGATTATAGTTACATCAAGCTTTCAAGGGGAGCTGGACTGTTAGAGAAGGATCTACTCTCCACTCATCTCCTGGGCACATCCTGCCCGTGCCAACTGACCCTGCCGCAGATTCCTGCTGGGAGCATCCCTGGGTAGAGGGTCAGGCAGCCACGGCTGAGATCAGGCCTAAGGGCTCCAGGAGCACTCAGCAAGCCAGGGCTGATTCCTGCTCAGCACAGACTTGCCTGAGGTTCTTCTGCTGAGGACAACAGAACAAGCACCTGGGCAAACAGGCTTTGAAACCTGACTTGGCAATGAGATGTGACTGTCTTTGCTGCATCTAAGGCCAAATGCCTTGACATGGAGGAGAATTAATTTGAGGTCTTGCTCCAAGAGCCACAGCCTGAGAGGCTTCACCTGACAATCCCTGTCTTTCTTCATGTTTGCATCCCGAGGATTAGAACAGCTCCCAGGTACCACATCAGCTGCAGGACCTCGGTGGTGAGCTGGGCTGGGTCATGATCACCACACCGTGCACAGAGCCTGGCACTGCCTGGTTTAGCTGTGGGAGTAAAGTCCACATTTTACCCTGGACTGCACCAACAGCACCCAGGGCAAAGAAAATTTGTTGCACATGACAAGATCAAGTTTGACTCCAGCAAAAGCCTTGGAGAAGGGTCCTGCCTGCCAGGTCCACCTTCCTCCCTCTCCTTGGGAGGATTGCCACAGAGGCAGGAAAAGCTCCACGTCCCCACGGCACCGATGAGCTGCAGCTGCTGGGGCTGACAAAGCCCTGCTGGGAGAGGAGCTCTGGGCAGCCCCAGGACACTCCCTGGGCAGGAGCTGGGAACGTGGCCCTGCCCGGGGCTGCAGGGACTCAAGCCTGTCACCTCTTGTCAGTCCCCAGGACCAAAGGGCACCAGCTTCGATGCTGGCTGGACACATCAGCCAACACATGTGCAACTGGCTTTACTGCTATTATTAAAAATAACTACAGCGCACACCAACCATGTAAAACTGAACTAATTGCTTGAAATAGAAAAAAACTCCATTACGTGTATAATGCACACACATTACCAAACCTTTGGAACTCACAGGATCCCAAAGACTTATTTTTAAATTGCTGGTATAATAAGTATAGATCAAGGCAGCAGCATCCAACTCAAATGCTGAAACATAATCAGTCAGCAGAATATTTTTTTAAGCTTAAAAATACTCCCTTTCTTGAAAACGGACACTAAACCCCTAGGCAATGTAACCACTGAGGTTCTACTATAAAATACATTTCAAAAGAATGGCTGAAAGACTTAGGAGCACAGGAGATGAAAAAGGAGAAGTAAACAAGCCTTATTCTACCATTAAATGATAAATTAAAAGCAGTATTTTGCTGTTCTGCCTCATTTTTTAATCACAGCACTCTGGCTATGGTGGTGTGGGCTTACCCATCAAAAAGCACCTTTTACTAAAGGTTTAAAATTTGACATAGCCATCATCTGTCCCAGACAAAACATAGCCAGGTGAAAACCTCATTCCAAATCCAAATTTTCATTAAATTTTCAGAAAAAGCACTGCAGGCTTGACATTACAGGCAGAACCACAAATGTCCCTCACACATGCCCTTTAAAAATTTGAGTAATTTCAGAATGCAGGCTTTCAGAATTTTAAGAATAATTGTGGAGATACTGGATGTGCTGTTGTTGCTATCAGATAAAAAGCTAAATCTTAATCCTCCCTGCTATCTTGCCTCGGTGCAGATTACGCTGCAGCCTATCTCTGTAAAATGCTGGAACAAATACCAGCCAGATACTTGCCTGGGAAAATGGAGATTTACAGAGTGAGAGGGAAATGGGGCTGGGTTTATAGTCTCTCACTCACTAATTTTTTCACTAATTAATACACAATTTGGTTTTGTTCCTACTGTAAATCTGTAACACAGAAGTACCAATGAAAACATCTGGAGCTGTAAATACATTCCTAAATTTTTGTAGACAGACCATGTGGGTGACACCCAAAGGCATTTCCAGCCCCCAGCAGCCTGGAGCTGAGAGGACCTGAGTTTCGTGCCCATCCCAGCCCACTGCGTGGCTCCCAGTGAAACAGGCTGTCCATGGCTCATCCTGCTTCCTTCTGGGAACAGTCATACCTTCGGGGAGCTGTGCTGGGAGTGCCAAGGTTACAATGGGATTAAATTACAGGTTCCCTGCCTCTGGCAAAGTGTTGGAACTGGGCAATCTTTAAGGTCCCTTCCAAACCAAACTATTCCATGATTCTATGACATTTTGTTCACAGAACACTTGGTACAGCATGACAGAACGACATCATCACAGTTCTGCCCAGACTCATGGGCTTAAACACAGTTTGAAGGCGTAACCCTAATGAAGACATCTTCTATAAACATCTCTATGCTCTGTTTCATGTCATCAATTCATGGGGAAATCTTAATGCTTTATTGTGATATTCATGTAAGAAATTACCTCTTTAATGAGGAGACAAACTCCTCCCAGACTCACCCCGACCACAAAGTGTCCTTTTGTCCATAGTTCCCCCAAAAGAAATCATGAAATCCCAGACTGGTTGGAAGCAACCTCAAAGCCCATCCAGTCCCACCCCTGCCATGGGCAGCAACACCTTCTACTAAGCCAGGTTGCTCCAAGCCCCGTCCAATCTGGCCTTGAACATTTCCACGATGGGGCAGTCCCAGCTGCTCTGGACAAATCAGCAACATTAAATCAACAGAACAATGAGAGGTGAAAAAGGAAAAGACAACTGTGGACAAAATATAAAGTAAAGTTCTATTAATGCTAAACACACTTTCCCTTTTGGGTTTACACTGCTGCGCCTGTAACTGTTTCCAGATGGTTCGGCAACCGTCCGAGCAGCAAGCCAGGAACGGCCCGGCCACCCGCGCCTCCTCAACACCGAGGAGCAGAACCCTGGGCAGAAACATAACTTATGGGTTTGATAAGCTCAAAACAAAGGTAAAAACACATTGACAAGAGCAGGAAGCAAAATTAAAAATGCGTTTAGAAAATAAGCCCCTGGCAAGTGAAGAGTTAAGCACAACCTTCTCCCTTTTAACACAGCCTTCTGTAGTAGCTAATGAAGGTAATGAAATATGACATGTAGTTTGGCCCCTGACCACAGCGAGCACCTCCCTCCCCTCTGCCGGCGAACAAAGCCAAACCAGATGTGGCTGCCGCGGCCGGGCTGGGGCTGGAGGCCGTGCCACGGAGCGGGCCAGCGGGCACGGCGTGGCTCCAGCACAGGCAGCGCCGCGAACGGGCCCGGCTCTGTGAGCGCAGCCAAAGCCACCCCCAGCACTGGCAATGACACCTGCACTGACTTCCAGCCTCCCACACGCCTAATTCCAGAAAACCCCATTCCTTCCATATAAGTAAACATGAATATGGAATTCTAGTGGAAGGTGTCCCTGCCCATGGCTGGGGGTGGAACAAGATGAGCTTTAAGGTCCCTTCCAATCCAAACCAGCCTCTGATTCTATGAATATGGGTTTTATGTGCCCAACTAGTTAATCTACTGCTAGTCTAAGTATAATTTAACAAAAAAGCATTACCAATAAAAACAAGAAGACAGGGTATTGCTTGGGCAGGGACAGGCTTCACCTCCCAAATTATCATCCTGCTACCTCAGGAAAGTGACCCACCACAAATGTGGCACTCAACATTTCATTAGCACAAAGCCAAGGATAGAAAAGGCTTTCTTAAACACTTTTAAAAGAAAGTTTCAAATTCACAAAACACTATAGAACTTATTAACCTTTTTAAGTTTTTTCAGAAGTTCCTCATTCATGCTTGCTATCAGGCAACAGACTTGACCTTGCCACACTCTGGGCTGATGCAGCTGCCAGGAAATAACTTTGAGTAAGTACCAGGTAAAAATGTGTGCCAAGAGGTACCACACAGACACTTCATCATCTAAAGATGAGCAGGAAGCTCCATCACAGCTGCTGGTTAATGCCAAATATGTGGACAATGATCCCTGTTGGACCAGTGACATCAGCTCCATCCCTCCCTCGGCTAAGCAACAGCTGCACCGGGGATGTGCTGTTCCTCAGGGTTGAGGTCACCCATCCATCTCCCCGAGCACCCAGCAGGGCTTAGAGGCACAGAGGGGTGCAGGCAGAGTGGGCTGCTGTCCCCAGTGGGACACTCAGCTCCTTGGGAAGTCTGATCTCAGCAGCCCCTGCTCCCTGCATGGTCACAGGAGGGGACAGTGTGGCACAGGGTGGCCGAGGCCACGGACAAATGGCTCCCCAAGGAGGGGCTGGCAGTGCCCTGACCCATCCAAGCTGCTCCCTGAGAGGGTTTATCTGTCCCCACACTGAGCCCTGAGCACTGCCCAAACAGCTGCACCCACCTCCACAGGCAACAGCCACCACCCGGGTGACATGTGCCCTGCCATTGCTCCGCCACAGGAAGGAAAGAGACCCCCCAGTCGCTCAAACTGCTACATACCTGAGATAGCAAAACTCCACATTCAGAGTAAGCCTAGAAAACAAAGGTGTCTGGAGATCATTTAACCTATAGATGCAGCAGATGAGCAGAAAGTGTCCTCCAGCCCCATGGCTGATGGGAGCCCCTTGGCCAAGCCAGTTGAGTCAGCCACCTTCCCAGTGTCCACACATTCTCCATGGAAACCACTGGCTTTTGTGGCTGCCCCCTCCAAGAACATGGTGTTTATTAAAAAAACCCACACCAACAACTATGTATAAAATGCTTAAGTTGCAAAAAACTAGAAAATGCTATCATTAAATTTACCTAGTCACCCTTAATTTGTCCCTCTGCTGCATATGCATTATTACACGTGCCTGAATTCTATGCTAATTTGCTATCATTGGCCAGGAGCCTGACCCCATTTAGTGAGCACAGCAGGGTATGCTACAGGGTGGTGCTGAATCGCCAACCAAGTTCTCTGTTGGCTGTAGACACACAGCCTTGTTTCAACCAAATTCAGGTACATAACTCCTGCACAGGACCTTAACCATGGCAATTCTGCTGCCTGTGTGCAAAAAGGGGTTAAAAGCAATTTATTTTGGCTTTACATCATATGATAACATAGTATTTCACAAGGAAGTGTTGAGGGTATTTTCCCAACTAAGTCCCAGTGCCACTCAACAGGTGATGAATCAAGAAGGAAAGGATGAATTTTGGAGCCCGTGCATTGTTCAGCTTGTCTTCAGTGAATAACAATACAGAGGCAGGAGCAGGGTGGGAAGGGAAAGGCGGGATGTTCCCACCTTCAGCACCTCCGCTCCCTATGCCCACATCAGCCAAGGCCTCCCCAAGAGCACCCCCACAAGCCAATGGCATTTCAGGCTGGTCAGGCACATCCACTCAGGGAGGGTCAGGGCTTATACGCGAACTTGGGCACTTCCACAGTTTTTCAGTTGGTTGCTCGATTTTGCAGCCTTAATGACTTATGGGCACATAAAGCTTTGAACACTAAAATGTGTGAAATCAGCTCTCCAAAGGACTTTTCTGGGCCAAGGGTGGTGACATTTACAGGCTCTACTCACCCAGAGACCCAGCAGATGCTGGGAGAGCACCCCTGGGGTGCAAGGGGTGGCCAGGGCAAGAGCCAGCACAGCCAAAACCACACCCAGGCTCGGAGCCGCGGTGGGATCCGCTCCCTCCCCAGGCCCTCAGCGAAGTTCGGCACAGCAGCAAGGGGAGGCAGGGCCCTGGGAAATTGATAGCCTGTTCCAGGCATTATTTATCATTCCCAGCACAGACACTGACATGTGCCTTTTGAAAGGGGATACTGTACCTTTAACCTTGACTCTGAGCGCATTGGTAATTTGGGATGCGAGCCCGAGTTCAAGCGGGGTGACCTTTTGGGGGGAGGGGAGGGACTGCATTTATTTATGAGGCAGTTGGAAATTTTTGACATCACATGCTAGTCCCATTATTCACATGTTACATGACACGAGATTGGCCCTTTTAATGCAACAACATCACATCAAAAAATTTGATTTTGTGCTCTGACAGCAGGCTTGTCCTCTGCAGCTCCCCAAAATGTAATCTGTGGGGGTTAAAGGCCACAGGAAAGTGATTTAAAAATCACACAGAACGTGGAAGAACAGGTCCTGGACCCTGAGCGACAGCAGGGGTGCTCAGGGGCTGGAAAGAAAGAGTCTGGTAAGCACAGAAGCACAGCTGTATCCCAGTGAGGGGAACCCCTCTGTGTGACCCTGGGATGTGATGCCTGGGGGTCCCCCCACCCCTGCCCAGCCCTGGGGGGGGGGGGGGGTCCAGCATCACTCCAACCCCTCCAGGTTGTCCTGTGGGTGTGAATCCCACCTTCCCTCATTCCATCCCTCCAGCCCAGAAATCCACCCTATGCAATATTCTTCTGGATACACACACAACACACCCACCCTCCCGAACAGCAGGAAAAGCCTTTTGGAGCCTTTGCAACACAGAACACCATGAACCCATTTAGCAGGAAAAAATGAGGGTTTCCTATATTAAAAAAAAAAAAAAAATACACCACAAAAAACATTTATTAGGTTTACCCTGATAATTTAATCTGGCAATAATTGTGTTTTCTATGCACAAACCTCAAAACTTCCCTTGCAGGGCTGTGCTATATATTCACCGAAGTGAAGTGTTTGCTAATCCAGCTCTGGAAGAACATGCCCACACTGTGCAAAAAGCTCGAGCTTGAAACTACACTCCCATTTTCATAGAATTTAAAATATCAGCTAATGCACTTAAAGCTAATGAAATATATTTCTCAATAATGCACCACAAAGCACATATATTAAATTACTCATCAGCTAATTCCACAGAGAGAAGAAAAGAGTTTACATGTTTAATTTTTCTAAATATCCTTGGTTGAGGGCAGGCAAAGGAGGAATTTTGATTTATATCTGGAAAAGCATTCCTAAGATTGCTGTAATTTCCTTACAGAAATATCACATGATGGTGATGATGAAACTGATACTAAAATAACAAGTAAATAAAACAGGCTAATTTTATCAATATTTTTATTAATTTAAACACAGTGTTTTCGACTGTGTACATGCAACAAGAGAAACAAAACCCAAAAAACAATCAGGTTGGACTGGGTTTGGAGCACCCTGGTCTAGTGGAAGGTTTCCCTGCCCATGGCAGGGGGTGGAACAGGACGAGCTGTAAGGTCCCTTTCAAAACCATTCCATGATTCTGTGATATTAAGAATGAATAACTGTCTCTTACAGACCCAATGGATGTTTGCTCTACTCTTGCAGTAGAATTTCAGATGTGTTATTCACTTCAAGGGAATCAAATCAAGGGCAGGACAGGCCATCTCCTGCCGAGCCAACAGGAGGGGAAAGTGAAGGTAGGCCAGAGCAGCCAGGTTTATGAGCCAAAGCTCAAACACCTGCAGGAAAATCCTCCTCCAGGAGCAAGAAGAAGAGGCTCCTAAGGCAGAATTACATTTTTACAGATTTATATGGGTTTTGAAGCCAAGTCCCAAGACTGGCAGAACATGGAGAGGGGGTTATTTTCTTCTTATTAAAAGAATGGGAAGACCCACCATTGATTTTGTCCTTCATCACCACACAAAAACCCTCCCAACCACAGCGAGGATGACGGTCTGGATTATCACAACACCGTAAATCAAAGTGAATGTATTTATTAGGTCGCCTCTCTTTGTTGCACATGTGTGTGCTGTTTGTTGGCCCATACTGTTGTTATTTTAATTTATGGTTTGCTTTTTCCACTCTTTCCTCTCCCTCACAAGACTGGAGCCTGTCCACAAGTTCTCCTCATGCCAGTTAAAATCAGCATAATGAAATGTCACGGCCAGATCCCATCACCGTGCAAGGACGCCAGGGCAGCGCCGGCCCCGGGACGTGGCCCTGAGTCCGGCGAACTTCGCCGTGGCAGGACCAGGCACAGCGGGCTAACGAAGCCCGCAGCCTTTCCTAGCTGCTTGGCCGGTCTAGCTATAATTAAGTGCAGTAAGTTTAAGCATTTTGCAAATCCCACCTCTCTCTCCTCCTGTGACAACCCCGATCTCGTTACAAGTGAGCCGTATTCCCATGGAGCCAGAGCAGTGCCAGGCAAGGGGAGCCGGGCTCGGCTTTGTCTGCCCCAGCTGCATTTCAACCACACCTGACACCCCCAGCTGTGGCAGCCAATGACAGCACCCACTGCCGGGATTCACCAGGCACAGAGACACTTCCAGGCATGCAAATTCACATTTGGGTGCTTGGAAAGCATGGAATTCCCCGAAAACACCCACTTCAGGGTTCATTATCTAAACTTTTGGGGTGATTTGTTTTAATCCTCTCTTGGAAACCATAAAATTTTAGGCTATTTTCCAAGAGTGTCTGGAGAATTGCAGGAGTAGACAGAGCAGAGACCAAGTCACCTTCCAGCTGTACGAGCCATGGCAGCACAACTGAAGAGCTGGATGGGAAGACCCTGTTCCTTCCCACTTAAAGAGACCTAAAGACTCTGCAACTGTAACACCCAGATAAATCAGAGAGTCAATAATCATTAAGGTTAGAAAATACCTCTGAGTTAATCGAGTTCGACCGTCAGCCTAGCACCACCACCACGTTTAGAACTAACCCAGAACTCCAAGTGCCACATGCACACAGTTTTTGAACACTTCCAGGGATGGGGACTCCAGCACTACCCTGGGCAGCCTCTGCCAGGCCTGGACAGCCCTTTCCATGAAGACATTCCCCCCAGTACCAAACCTAAACCACCCCTAGTGTAACTTGAGGCTGCTTCCTCTCACCCTGTCACTTGTTACCTGGGAAATACACACAGCTGTGAGAACAGAAGTCAGGAGTTCCTGTCTCTGCCAAGGCTTCACTCAAACTTTTCTAATTTAGAAGCTGGAGATTGTGCCAATGTGACCTTAGGGTGTCAGTCCATGTGAGCTAAAGGATTTGCCTCATCCCTGCTCTCCACCCACATTGAGGACAAGCTGAGTAAGAAGGGACCTGGGTGTGAATAAAAACTAGCATCTCTGAGGAGGGGAGAATTTTGTCAAAACATCCAACTGAACACCAAACTAAAAGAACAGCACAAAGAACCACAGGCAGCTTCGTTGCCAGTACTACTGAGGTTACTTTGTAGCTGGTTTTGCCTCTGGGGCTCTGTTGGGTTTGCCTCAGAGAAGAGCAGAGATGCCAGGCTGGAGTTGGTGAGGCTGCTCAGCCTGCCCCCTCCCGCAGCAGGCTCACTGCCGGAGCCACTAATCCACTCGGATGCTCCGCAGCAGAGCCTCGAGTTTTCACGGATTTATGCCCTGCACTGCTCCCAGCTCCATCTGTTTCATGGTTATTGTTCTCACCGACCCTACTTCATCATTTAAATTATTAACAGCAGAATTACACCGACTGAGAGCTGGAATGGGCAGCTTTAACATACAAAGGCTTGGATGTAATGTGTCAATACACATTGAGTGGAACAGAGAAACTGGGGGAAATTCACATATAAGGGTCATTGCTTCATTTCAGTGCTGATCTGGGGGGAAGTTAGGATGAGAATACCAGAGAAAAAAACTAGAAAAACTCCTTTAGATGGTCACCTGTGGATTGACACGTGCCTTCACTCAGTGAGTGGCCTGGAGCTGCCCAATGGAGGTGCCACACATCACCTTCATCCCTGCCTGGACTCTCCAGGGCTGGGCAGGTGCCCCCAAGACCTCAGAGCAGCACAAACCTCTCGTGAGCCTCCAGCTTGGGAGGAGCATGGCTTCCTCCACCAACTGTGACAATGCTTGCAAAGCACACATCTTGTACAACCACAAGCAGCAAAGATGTAAACTACACGCTGGTGTAAATCAAACCCCTAGGGTGAAAAACACAGTGACTCCAGAGGGTGGGAGAAGAAAAGCAGGACAGGAGCATCAAGAACCTCCAGATCACTGAGGTCTTCTCCATCACCTTCTCCTTAGGAAGATGAAATAATTTCCTACCTGTTATACCCCTACTTCTGTCATTAACTATTCAAAAAAGAAAAATCAAGTGTCATAACTATATGAACTCTCAGTAAAGCACAAAATCCCAAGCAAAGTCACTTCTCTCCTTCACATTTTTCCAAACATAGCACACAGGAAAGGGTGACGGTGAAAAGCCACTTCTGTTCCAACCCCCCCAAGCCCCACCTGCTGCCCCCTCAACTACCTCAAGCAGTTCCTCCTGGCCACCAGACACTGCATTCAGGGGCGACTCCACATTGATCCCAGACTTAACAATATCCATTAATAACAGACCAGACAGTGCCCACGTTCAGCCCAGCCATATGGTTTGAATCCAGGGAATTTGCTTTTCCCATCCACTGCATTACATATTTATACCAAAATAAGAGCTTTTCTTTTCCCCCTCCCCACTTCTGGGGTAATTGGCAGATGGATCCGATTCCAAAAAGGGTAATCAATGCACTCAAAGAGCCTCAACCCATGCTGCTCTGCCCCAGCTTCAAATGCTTTATTACACAAGGGTCTATGGACATTTTTTTGAAATTAAAGTTCCTGTAGTTTTTCATGGGAGATTTTCTTTTAAAAAGCTCCAGCCTGCTGCAGCAAGTTTCCCTGCAATCAAGTCAAAAACCCAACACAGCTTTCACTGTACTTACAATGAAAGTCTTATGTGCATAAATAAGTTCAAGTAAAAATCAAGTGTATTTTTGTTACATCATATACCCAAACCCCCAATATTCCACTGGACACCCCAGCAGGAGCTGACTGAGGTAGACAGTTCAAGGTGGTTTCACAGCCACCAGGTGCAAGTGACCCCTGAGCACACGGACTGCATTTCAGACAGTAACAGTGAAAATAATACCAGGAAAAAATCCTACTTGCAGGGGGAAGAAGAGGAGACAAAGCAGGAGTTTGAGGGGGACTTAGCATCAAGATTTGCCAGGATATGCTCTTTCACTAGAACAAGGTTCAAGCAATCATAAGTCCCAGCTGCCCTCAGCCCCACCACACAGATCTCCCAACGCATCCTCAAGACCAGGACCACAAAGCACCACTTCAGCACTCCAAACACAATGGACAGGCTGGCTGAGAACAGCAAACTCCAGCAGAACCTTCCCTGCTCAAGTTACTTACACTGCACAAGGGCATTTCATCAGAGACACTTAGAATTAAAGTTATCCTTTGATTCCTGCAACTGCAGCGAAGCTCAACCAGCAAACCAGAGCAAGAAATCCCAATGTACCTTGACTCCTCTCAGAGCAACTCCTCCTCTCTGTTTTCCAGAACTCTTCAGAGCTCTTACCTGCTCTACCCTTACATATATCCTCTCCCTCCTGCCCATTGGACACCTCTGCTCCCACTCCTGGGCAGGATTGGGTAATGATGCCACCAACGAGCAGCAGCTGATGCTCATATGGTCAGACACAGGGACCAGGTGTAGCCCATTACCCTCACCCCTGAAGCAGCCCTTTGCAATAAAAGACCTCCTAGAAGAACTGGCAATAAACCCAGAGGAATCCTTACAGCCCTAAGTCCAAAATAAGCTCCTTTATCAATAGGCTTCCACAGCAGAAGTGCACCAGAGAGGCCTAAAGCATGATTCTTCCAGAAAAGGAGCAACCTGTTCCTGTGTTTACCACTCTTCCCTTTCCTCATTATTCATAATTAGACACCTGACCCCAATGACCAACCCTCGCCACTCAGATCTAGCAGAGACAGGCTCTGGTTGCCTCATTGAGCTGTAGCTGGACACAGCATTCTTCCTCCAAAAGCTGGACAGGTCCTGATGACGCTTCCCATTGGGAAGAGCTGGCTCTGCTTCTCAGAATACATCAGCCCCCAGACATGATGCTGCAAAGGGAGGATTACAGAGTCACAGAGCCAAGGTTAGAAGTCACGTCTGCAGATCATACAGTCCAACCCACCTGCTCCCGCAGGGTCATGCAGAGCGGGGCTCCAGGACCATATCCAGATGAAAATCTCCAAGGATGGAGACTACACAATCTCTGTGGGCAGCCTGTGTCAGAGTCTGACTGCCCTCACAGTGGAAAAAGCTTTTCTGGTGTTGAAATGGAGTTTCCTGGGTTTCGGGTTGTGTCCCTGCTTCCCATTCGAGGGCTCACCAAAAAGACAGGACAGGTGTGCCAGCAGATCTCCCCTCCACGGGCTGAGTTCTCCCTTAGCAGCAGCTCCCAGGCTGGGTTACATTTAGAACTAACTGGGGAGAGCTGAAGTTGAACAATTCATTTGTGTCAACAGTACCTGCTAAGAGCTGCAGAGGCTGTTTGGTACAGGCATGTTTTTATTCAAGCAAGCATCACCACACAACCCTTCCCCAAGCAGGTAGTTATTGTATGGAAAAGGTTCTGGAGATGCTGGTAGGCAGCCACACAAGCGCTGGCTGGGTGTCCCAGCAGTGTCGTTGTGAGGGCTCCACACATGGCAAGAATTCACCGTGGGAAGCATTTTTAAGTTTATCTGTTCATTGTTCTCTTTTAGATCAAATTTTTCCCAACAACACCTATAATCAGAGGGGTAATAATTAGTCAATACACACTACTCCAGTTAATGTTCCCGATATTCCCCATGACTCTGAGTTCGCAACAAAAACGGTGCCTGAGCTGCAGAGGTCAGGAGGGAGGTGACCTCAGCCATGTCCCTCCTGCTACAGCCATGCCCCTCCTGCCGTGGCCACATCCCCCAGCCATGTCCCCCTGCCACATTTCCCAGCCATGCTGCCGTGGGGGCCCTGCTGCCGTGGGGGCCCTGCTGCCACGGCCACCTCCCTCCTGCCTTGCGGGCTCTTGCAGCACACGATCACCACAGAAAGCATTAGACATGCTCTGGAAACCCTTTGCCCAGCTGCTCATTAGGACTGCATTAGTCTGTAAACTCGAGCGCAGAACGCCTAGTTCAAGTTGCTCTTTCTTGATGTACTTGAAAGGTCCTGGGAATTTATGGCAGGATAATGCGGAGCACAGCACCTATTTATGAGTTGATCATTTGTACAAAACCCCTCTCAAAGCACCGAAGGTTACCATTCGACCAAGAGCTGCACTTAGCTGCTCAGAGGGCAAGAAAGCCAAGTATATGAAAGTTAAAAGCATTAATAAAAGTGTGACTTATAAATTACTTCATCTTTGTCACCCTTTTTGAAATGGGGTGAGAGAGGCCAGGGTAAATTTATTTTTTAAGTGCTTTCTGAGACCTGCAAGGGTCAGCCCTGAAATGCTGTACTCTATAAATCATTCCATGTGTATCTGAGAGATGCGAGTGCATCATAACATTAACAAATATTGATTTGTTTATCATTTGCAACTGTTTATCGCTAAACAGCTGCCTTTATACTCTTGGTAGGGAGAAGAAACTTCAATCCCTGGGAATGCAGAAGAGAAGCTGCCTTGGCTGCAGGAGGAAAGAGCAACCCCCTTTCTCTGTCACCCGACTGCCGGCTCAGTGGACGTGTTACCGTCGTATTATGAAACCAGTTATTTCACAAAATGACTAAAATTTCCAGGCGTTCCAGGGAACCGCTCATGTCGCTGCTGAGAGCCAAGTGAAACCTTACATCAGGGGCTTGGCTGAGTCACGACACAGGGAGGCAAAGCAGAGCGCCAAGGATGGCCAGAGCCGAGGACAGCTGTTCCTCCCTGCCGAGGCAGCCTCCCCTCCTGGCACGGCTCCAGCCGGCTGTGCCACACCATGCAGTCCTTCCCAATGCCACCAGCACCCCTGGCCCCAGGCTTCTGGCTGGAATCAGTGACACAGGAGCAAGAATCAGCCCCCGGAGCCCTCCAGGCTGCCCAGCAGGCACAGAGCACCATCGCTGCCACCGGAGTCCAGCGACTGCTCCACAGCAGGAGGCTGGAATTAGGTATCTTTAAGGTCCGTTCCAACCCAAACCATTCTGTGACTCTGTGATTCCATGAACTGACCTCACATCATCAACCCTGCCTGGTTCTAGACCTGACAAAACATGGCAGCATCAACTGGTCTGTGTTCTCCTTCATTTAATATTATACAGTGGGTTTTAAATGCAAGGAAGACACCTGGAGCAACAGGAGGAGGTTGGGGAAAATTTCAATAAAAATCTCATTACCTTAATGAGGAAGAGACAAACTATCTGGCAAACCTCTTCCCAGTGCTTTAAATCATTACATATTAGGTACAAACCAAACCCTTTCATTAAGCAACTACAATAAAAATAGGTTGTTTTCACTCCCCTTCTTCCTTTTTTTAAAATCACACAACTCTCTGCTTTTATTTCTTTTTGGAACTAGGCTTGGTAACTGATTTCTCTACAGAACCCGCCCACCAACAAAGTTTGCTCAGTGGAAACTTGCAGCATTATCTGTGTGCACACACCCTCACTCACCAAAGAGCTTCAGAGAGCTCCAAATTAAGTATTTGGAGATTTCCCTGAGAGAGAGTTGTGCTGAATTTGCAGTTCTCCCGATCTGTAACTAAACACTGGTAAATGTGCAAAATCCAGGTGTTTTATAAGTCTGTTCTTCTTCTTCTTCTTCAGACTTAGTTCCCAAACCATTCTTGTAATAAAGCAGCAAGATCTAGTGCTTTGGAACACAGAGCAAGATCTGGAGGTGCCACAAAGCACAAGAGGCATCAATTCCCCACCTGGCTGGTGTCTCCTGAGAGAGCATCCAGGGGCTTCCAAGCAGCAGAATTAAGACATGGGTTATATCTGAATAGCAAAGTCAAATCATCTGGAGATGATCTCCTCAAGTCCTATCTTGTTCCTCTTGAGTAAAATGGCAACACTAAGCGACGGCTTCATGTCGGAGCTGAATCCCCAGCAAAGCTGAAGTTACCTTTTTCCTTGGAGGCAAAGGGATTATTGCTGGCACGGCACGTGCTGGTGGGGAAGGGGTCTGGAGCTGGCCCCTGGGGCAGGCGGAGCCGGGCTGGGCTGGGCAGGGCTCGGCCGCAGCCCCTGGGCTGTGCTCCGAGCATCGCTCCAGCACCAGAGAGGAAACTCAGCAAGCCCCACTCTTACCAATTACAGGGTGTCAATATTGACTATCTGAGGGATTTCCATGCTCACGAAGCAAATTAGAAACTCAATACCTGAACTATTCCTAAATGCAGTTATCAACTTCAGAGTTTTATCTCATAAAACCAATTCAGCTTAGAGTTTAATTCTATTAAATTAGGGCTTAGAAATAAGATTTGCTCGGAGAATGAATGCATCATTAGTTTTAAAATGCAATATAGTGAAACCCAAAATGTGCAGCATTACAATTTGAAGAATAAATGAGTAGAGATGGCACCCAAATGTACTTCTCCTAAATATATTTACCAGAAAAACCCATTGGCTCATTAGGACAGTGTTTTGGTGTGGGGAATGTCCACCTTCCTTTGGGAATCATAATCCTCTTGTCTCCCCTTGGCACAAGTTTTTTCTTTGTTCTTAAAACCTTCTTATTTCAGCAGCTGACAGAGAAAAAAGAATCAGCATCCTCTTTCTTAATAAAAATGCCACAATGAGACCCTGTCGGGCTTGTGCCAGGCGTGTCAAAGGAGCAGGGACTAATATAGGAAACCTCAAGAACTCCCCGTTTTGTGCAAGTTACAGTACAGGGAAGAGTCACGTAGGGCTGGGTTTTAAATCAGGTTTCCAATAGATGAAAAGCACCCTTCCATGGGGTGCATGTAATCTCTGAATAGGGCCCTTAGTTTCCTGTGGTATTGTATTAGAAGCGATGTTTGATGCAATAACGCGGGGATAGAATATGCTCAAAGAGGGGGCGGGGGCCCGTCCCCGCACTACGAAGCCGGCGGCTCTTTGATGGCCAAGCCAGCCCAACCATACCTGCAGCACCAGCAGGCTGGGACTGGGGGGAAAGGACACGAGAAAGGCAAACCCACACCAAAGGCACGGCAAGTGTTGAACAGAAAGGAGCCCTTTGGGTGAGCCACGTTTTGCCGCCATTTCCTGCTCCAGATGTGGCGTCTCAGATGGTCCGATGAGAACAGCGGGTGCCTCTTCAGGCCTGGCCACACACTTGGCATTTTAAAAAGCTCCTTTTTCAAAAGCAAACAACACTGTCCCCAAGCAGGATTACAGAGAGAGTTACAACCTGTGCGGTGCTGCCACAGCATCACACAGTAATTGGCAGCGCATTGTCTCTCACACTGATAGGTTGGGTTAAAGCTTTAAAGAGGTATTTCAGTATGTGTAAATTTCCTACTTTTACTTAGGCAGTCTATAAGAATTTTGTTCTTATTAGAAGTACAAAATTTAAGCCAACTGAAATGATCTAATTATAATTTTTGGTAGCAGAAGAGCCAGATGGAACAACCCAATTGACTCTAAGAAGCCTAAAATACTCCTCAGTATGCATTTTAATGCATCAATCCCATTTGAAAATGCATGCAAAGCTGTGGGAGAGAAAAGGCTGAAATGATAAATGTGAGATATATCCATGTCATTGTTGTGCAGCAGCTCTGGGGGTGCTGCCCACACCATCACCCCGTCATCAGTCAGGGCCTGATTTTACAATCATTGAATGCTCATCTTCAAAAAGGAGCCAGAGAAGCACAACATGGTCAGATGTTTGTGGTTTGCCATATGATCTACCTCTTCCTTAATTTCTTATTCTGTTTAGATCAAAACAGTTCTTGTATTTTTCATGAATACAAGCCTCAAAATTTTGCCTTTTCTATTCCACCCTCAAAAGCAGAGAGACTGCCGTCCTATGTGCCAGGCCACAACTACAAAATGTTGTCGTTTTGCTCCAATTCATGTTTGCTTTTGGTTTTCATTGAGTAGAATGACTTTATCTGTTCCAAACAGTAAAGCAGAGCAGCTCAGCCAAGATGCTACAGGGCTGCTGACATTTGGAATGCTATTTTCCGTCCTATTTTACATATGCTTTCAAAATGTATCCTGTGAAAAATAAAAATCAGATACAAGAGGGGCTGATTGGTGTCTCTGGCAAAGCAGATGACCTACTTCAGCCATAAAGATGGGAAAATCCACGGATACTGACAGTGAAGTAAAGGGAAGGGAGGAGCCAACACCAAAACCTGTGCAAATGTCCAAGGAAGGAAAATCCAACCTGGAATGGGGCACTGGAGAGGGAGGTGGTGCCAGCATGGAGCCATGGACACTCTGGACCCAGCAAACTCCCTTTTTCCTGATCCTTGTAACAGGCAAAAAACAGCTGGGCAACAAAATGGTTTGGTAAGTGTAACCCAAGAGGGAACATTACCTTGCACACCTTTTAATGGTGAACTTCCCAAAAATCCAGTGTGTTTCCCCAGAAGGGGGAAGAGAACCCAAACATTCTTCAAAAAAGGAAACAAAATTTTTGGAAAGAAAACCAGAATGAATCAAGGCACCACCTGAGAAAACAGATTAAAGGGAAAAATAAAATAAAAAGCTGTTAAAGTTATTAAAAATGCCTCTGTTTGAGGCCAAAGCAGCACCTCTCAACTCCTCCCTGATACTTCCCATTCCATGTGGCTCTTTCTGCCTATAAACAAATTGTAAAAGATGGCAACAGCTAATTTAAAAAATAAAATGCGAAGTGTTGCGGTGGAGTCTAAATTGAGTCTGACAACCAAGGTCACATAACTTTTCACTTTTATTTAAAGGCATTGCCTTGATTACTGAAAAATATTGCAAGATATATAAACACAAATCTGGGGGCAGGCCAGCCAGCCGCCAAGGACTCCAGCCACGGCTCCTTGTCCTTTGTTTTAAAAGGAACAACAGGAATAATTTTTTAAATTGCCAAATGTTGTGTAATTATCAAATTGTAGAAAATTGTCAGAAATCATCAATATAATTTTTGGAATTATGTTTTTATTGTAAGCAATATGTCCTAACCAGTCCTGTTATGCCTAAATAAATTTCAATTATTTCTGGAAATTTTAAGAAATGTTTGCTGCTTTAATTCCTGTAAATGCAAAAACCTTCATTATACCTTTGATTTCTTTTAATTGTATTTATATTGTTCTAGGCCTTTTCCTGTAAACTTTGAGAAAAATGTTAAATCTAGTTCTGAAAGTCCTAAGGAAAAGCGCAGAGGCTGCAGCACATGGGCCTGGCACTGAGGGATCTCAGCTCTCAGCCTGATGCTCCCGCTCTACTGGGCCCATCAGAGCCTTTGGAAGTGGATCTCACTTACAGCTTTGTTTAAAAGAAAAACCCATAGATTCTGAGGAGAACCAGAGCCTGTTTGATGTTCAGCCTCTGTTGTCTCCAGGCAGACCTGAACGAAAGCTTGGAATTAAACTATCTTTGAATATAGTTTTCATTGCAAGTGATTTAAAATAAAACAACCTGGTTTCCACATCCAGGTTTCCAGAGCCAGCTGCCACGTTCCCCTTCATTCACACACTTCCGAAGTTATATTACTATAAAATTAGGATATAATTTTGTCATGGATTTTTTATAAATTAAAGGCAATAATCAGCCATTTTCTTTTCCTTCATAAAAATTCCTTTCCAGGACCTGGAGCTTTCCCTGTTGCTCCCCCACAGTAGTGCCTGAGAACCCTCAAATGTTCACACCTGCCCTGGTCTGTGAGAAATTCCTGTTGAAGTCATTAATATATCCATTAATTAGGAAACAAATATAAGGTCACTGATATCAAGTGATTTGAAGCACGTGGGTGCTTAGACCAGTTCCTCACTGGACCCCCAAAAATAAGGACCTAGACCTGTTGGAGTGAGTCCAGAGGAGGCCACAGTGCTGCTCTGAGGGCTGGAGCCCCTCTGCTCTGGAGCCAGGCTGGGAGAGCTGGGGGTGCTCAGCTGGAGAGGAGGAGGCTCCAGGGAGAGCTCAGAGCCCATTCCAGGGCCTAAAGTGGCTCCAGGAGAGCTGCAGAGGGACTGGGGACAAGGCATGGAGGGACAAGACACAGGGAATGGCTTCCCACTGCCAGAGGGCAGGGATGGATGGGATATTGGGAAGGAATTGTTCCCTGGGAGGGTGGGCAGGCCCTGGCACAGGGTGCCCAGGGAAGCTGTGGCTGCCCCTGGATCCCTGGCAGTGCGCAAGGCCAGGCTGGACTGGGCTCGGAGCAGCCTGGGATAGTGGAAGATGTCCCTGCCCATGGCAGGGGGTGGGAACTGGATGGGCTTTGAGGTCCCTTCTCACCCAAACCATTCTGTGATTCTATGAATCACCATTTTTTGTAACTGTATTTGGGTAGTGCTTTTGGCATCTGAAAGGCTCTTTAAAAATGTGATCATGAAAAACACCCCCAGGTAAAGTCACCTCCCAGCCAGGCTCATTACACTAAAATATTGCATTTCAACTCAGCCAGTTGTGTACCAAGGTGCCCCTGCTCATTCTGACCTGGTGGCATCTCCACATTAAGCTAAAGTGAATTGTAGCAAGTTTCAGAAAATAAATCCATGTTCTGTGGGGCTCTGCCTTCAGAGCAGCCCTGGGCACAGGGAGAGGAGTGAGGACACATCATTGGGACTCACTGCCCTGGCTGCCCCCAGGACAGCACAAGGGCTCTGGGTTGAAGGTACCACTTGCCCTGGCGTCTCCATACCCCCAGCCAGACCCTTGTTTTCTGGGATTTTGTGCAGGATGTGCTCCCTGTAGCCACAGGGGCAATGTCCAGTCCCTCCTGGCCAGAGCCATGTGCCCTCACACCATCAGCAGCTCTGCACTGGCCACGCACCACACACCATCACCCTGCACACTCGCCTACTCAGCCTCAGAGGGAATGCAACAGTTTTCCCTATTCCTATAGTCTCCCTTTATGCCCTGTTACATTAGGGAGTGCCTAAAACCCTCCAGAAATATTGCAGAAAGTGGGGTGAAGCTACTTCCCTTGCTCCAGCAAGCAATTTGTCTTCAATGGCCACCTGAAACACCAGCCCGTGTAAATGGGGTGAAACACGGGGGGTGACATCCCCAGGGAACACTGGACAGCCAAGTGTGGAGCAGCCTGGAACTGCAGGAGGCTCCGGAGTGTCCCCTGGCCCAGTGGGCTCCAGCTGAGTGACACGGGGGACGGGGGGAGCCAAGGCCACGAGGTGCTGCCTGGAGCCAGCCCGGGAGCCATCGGAGCAGCGATGAGCCGCCCTGCTGGATCCATCAGCAGGAAGGAATGAGGAAAGGAGTCGAGTTAGAAGAAGAAGAGGAGAAATTATAAATTAAAACAGAGATGAAAAGCTCTGCTGAACTTTTTTTCCTGGGACAAGCAAGAGTGGGGAAAGCATTAAGTGCTGCACCTTTTCTTCACCTAATGGCACAGGAAAAAAGTCTTTTCTGCAAATAATTCATGTAAACTATTTCCAGAAAGCATGAACAACAAGACCAAATTTCTTGAAATTAGCCAAGCTCCCAGAACCCAGCGGCTGTTCATGCTGCAGGAGGCTGTGGCTCTGAAACAGGGAAGACTGGGGTTGTGGGGTGAAAGGGCAGAAGAACCAGCCCCTTCTTCATCTTTTATCATTTACCTGAAATTTAGTTCACTGTAAATTTTATTTCAAAGACAAAAAACCTTATGCCAAACTCACCTTGGCTAAATTATCATTTACTGATTTCTAACAAAGATCTAATCCACTTTCACTGGTTTATATGCATCACTTCCAAAGAAGGGAGTGAGAAAGGAGAGATTTTTAGGTCAAATGATTAAGGAGAAAAGGGATTTAAACTAACAAATTTTTTTAAAGTTCTAATTGTTTGCTTATTGACACCAATTTACATGGAGCCACTTAGTGAATAAAGGTTTTCACAGTACATGGCACTTCTTTATGTCAGTTTTTAGCCATCGTGTCACAGCCTGGCTTGAAAAGAAGAAATGCTGAAAACTCGTAGGCCAGAAATGAACAGCCTATTAAGATCTGAAAAGCTGTCATCCCCACTGAAAAGACTTGCGTCAGCCACTGAGGATATATTTTAAACCGCCTGTCCGCAAGAAAACTTTAATAATGCAGCCTTGCTCTAATGTCTTGTGAGAGGAGAGGCAATTTTACTTCTTCTATTAACCCAACGTGATTACAATGGCTTATTTCATGGAATATTAAGTTCAAATTCTGCTCCCTGGGAGGACAATAAAAAAAAAAGAGTGTGCTTATGACATTGCCCGAAATAGCCACAAGGACCGCAACTCCTTGGTGCTTTTAATGCATCCAAGCCATAATCCACCTTAATTTGCTAATGGTTAAGTAAATTAGCAACAAAATAATCAACCACAAAAAGGTATCGACACAGGAGCAAAATGCTTTCCTCTCAAAAATATTAAAATAACAAACTAATGTTTTCCTAAGGATTGCCGTGGCCTTTCAGTCCTCTCCCTCCCCCCTCCAGCCAATTCCAGAGAAAAATAGACTCCTTGTGTCGGATGGGCTTTGGCCATGAGGTGATCAGGAGGGAAGGCATTTGTGCCCAGACCACAGCTGGGATGGCTTTGTGCAAATGGAGCCATTAACAACTGCCTGGGAGCCACGGCCACTTCCCAAGCTACCTGAGCAGCCCTGCGCTGACATCAGGAAAATGGGGTCCCCAGGAGGTGGGTGCATGGCCAGGGGCACGATGCTGCTGGCATCCGCTGCCTCGAGCTGGCTCAGGCCAGCATGGGCATCCCTGTGCCATGGGGCACCCCCGTGCCAAAGAGCATCCCTGCACCACTGGGCCTGAGGACGTCAGAGCATTGTCCCAGAGGAGCCAGTGCTCATCACCACCTCCAGGTGAGGCTGTTCTGAAAGCGTTGGGTTTAAACACCATTTGCAGGCTGCCCCCTTCTTGAACACGTATTGAGGCCTGATCCTGACAATAAAAACCAGCATTAAAAACGTGAATTAGAGATGTAAATCGCATTGCCACTGGCAGTAATTCCAGTCCTGGGAGTGCAGCCCCAGCTGCGGCTGTGCCGGCCCTGGCAGTGACTCACTGTCCCACAGCTCAGGAACTCTGCGCTTGGCACTGGGGGTTGCAGCCAAACTTCCTGTTCCATGGGAAAAGGGGAGAAACAGCCCAAAACCCCAGCAGGAGAAACCTCAAATACCATGTTTTGGTTTCAAACTGATGTCGGATTCATAAAACGCTCCTGCCCCCTCCCCGTTCCCCCTTTCTGGCATGGCCTTCCTACAACTTTTTTCCTTTTTTATTTTTCCAATGTGGAAAAACAAGGAAATAAATTTTTCATTAAAAAAAAATTAATGTATGCAAATACCCAGTGAAATTATAAATAGCCACCATTAATTTCTTTTCCCTAGTTCCACAATTCCACAGCAAAAAGGCAAAAACTTAAATAAATACATTTAAATCTCCTGCTGTGTAATAGTAAAGAGACTCCATAAAACCAGAACAATATTTATTTTTCCTTTTCGGAGCAGCTCCCTGGTTTATTAGGCCCGTGCTCCCAGCAATCTGATAAGCAGGAGAGAGGCTAAATGGCAAATGGCAAACATCCCAAATCCCAACCTGATGTATTTCCACAGCCCTGACCTTCAGATAAAAATCGCACGGAAATCTGCAAACCCACCAAATATGCAGCACCACACGCTTGTGTTCAGACACAACAGTCGGGCGAAAAAAAGGAACAGAGAGAAAGGCGTTGCTATTTCTAGCCCTGAGCCTTCCCCTCCCTTCAAATTTCAGGATCCTGCTCCGATCCGTGAGTTTGAGGGGATGTGGACACACCCCACCAAACCCAAGGGTTCCTCACAGCCACCGAGGGCTCAGAACTGCCTGGCTGTGACCATCAAGGAAACACCAGAGAGAACGAATAATCCCACTCCCACATTCTGTGCATATTTAGGAAAATACTTCAAACAGAAAAAAAATTTTTGCAGTGTGAAATTAGCTACAATTATGACAACTGCAAGAAAAAAATTATACGGGCAAAATTTGGGGCTGCTGGAAGAATTCTTTGATGTCTGGATTCCAATTTAACCCCGACTGAGTTCTGAGAATCAAATGAACGAAGTCTATCACACACCCCAAGTCTGCTTGTCGGTGCGAGGCATCACTCCCGTTCCATTCTTCCCAGCCACACGTATTTCCAAGCCCCTGTGCTGACATCTCCTCCCTCCGCACTGCAGACGGCCACTTGCCCGACACATTTGAGCCACAGCCCAACTGTGTATTTCTTTATTCATTAAAACACAGACATTACTATCTATAAATATGTATAGCAGTATTTTCTCCCTGTCCCTGCACAGGCCAGTGCTCGGGTTGGGGCTGTGTGGGGAACACATAGAAATAGATCACATTTCATATAAATATTTTTAGGCAAAGGACTGTCACAAACACTGTCCCTGTACCTTTACATCGTGGCTGGGGAGAGCAGGAGTTTATTAAATAAGACAATAGGTGAATAATAAGGCCCTGATAAATGCCCATGAATATTTGGAGTAGCAGAGCAGGGAGGTGCTGCTGTCGCTGGCTCCAGGAACGTCACCTCTATTTTATACCGGGGCGTCAGCGTGGAGCCTCCGCGAGCCACACAGATCCCAGGCTGAATAAATAACATAATCCCCACCATTGGGGTGCTTTACATATAAAAATCACTTTTTCTTCAGGTACTGAACCACTTTATCCTCTAAACCTGAACCGAGCTGCCAGATTTTTGAAGCAGTTGTAAAACATTAATAATATATCTGGGTTGTTTAAAGAATATTTCCAAATAACATGAAATATTTAGTCCATTCCCCCCCTCGCCCCACCCTCAGTGCTACCACCACCGTAAAAAGATAAGATTTATCATGAAATGTTTGAGGGGTAATCAGCCATTTTTGGCCAATATATTTTAATATTTATATACCTGACATAGCTGAATATAAATGATACATCATGATTTTCCATAGTGCATGGAATTTATACAATTAACAGAGGGATCCAATGGCTTTAGGGCACACAAGGTGCAAACAGTGTTACAGTCGGTTGCTGATTATTGTTATAAATCTCACAAACCATAAAGACATTAAGGTGCATTTTGTTTACCCCATTTGTTCTCAAATATTATATACAACAGTATTATATATCATTAAAAGAGTTACACTTTCTCAGTGCATTTATTTCATGGGATACATTTATAGAACTATTTAAAAAATACAGCTGGCAAAAATGCATGGCTGAAACAGGCAGGAAAATGGGATCATTTTCAATTTTTTTCCCAAAGATGATGGTTTTTCATTCTAAAAGCGAGAAGACATTTAAACACTACCTATATCTGAAATGTCTAATTCAAAAAGACACTTCGATGAAGAAATCTGCGTGGTTGGAGTGGACCCTCCCGCCCAGCCCCGCGCCCGTGTGCTCCCGGAGCTCCGCCGTGCCTCCCTGAGCTCCGGCCGCCGCTGCTCCCCCGCGGACCTGCGGTGCCAGCGCCTCGCACCCCGAGCTGAAACACCCAAACCACGGGGCTGGCAAAACTCCATCTACGACTTCCCAGAGGAAAACAGTGACAAAAATGCAGCCCTGGATTTTCCTGTGGGAGTCAGTACTTTTCCTGGGAAGAGCTACCTCCCTGCTCCATGTAGATGCAGCAGAACTGAGCGAATATACTCACAAATACAAATTCCCCCAAATGTTCCCAAGTGGGTATAATGTCCCAGGATTGTTTCAATTATTCCCCTTTGGGCTTGCCGGGTTTGAAGCGCCGGAGCCCCCGAATGTGAAACGTGAGCCGGGAGCGGGGCTGAGCCCCGGCAGCGCCGGGGTGTCCCCGGCAGCAAAGGGACCCGAGCGCTGCAGCTGCTCATCAAATCAGGTTTATGTTCCTGAAATGAGTTCCTGCTGCTGAGCCTGAATTCACAGACAGTCGGGGGAAAAAAGAGATGGCTATAGCCCCAAACAACCCCCCTGGAAGCACGTCCAGGGGACGGCTCTTTGTGCCCCTATGGAGGCAGCTGGGGGGGATTTGTTTTATACCTAGGGAAACAAGATGTGCCACTTCCATGTGTGTGTCTTGTTTAGAAAATCCAAAATAAAAATACATGTTATAAAGGCATTGCTGGCGTTTTATTTGCTTTGCCAGAGGTAAATGAGTCCTTCCCTTTCTCCTGCCCTTCTGCTGCACTGGTGAGCAGGTTTCCCGCAGATATTTTGCCATCCATGAAGTGCAGCATCCTTTACTGAACATGAACCTGTTTTTCCTTAAATTTACATTATTTCAGCTAAACCAATTGGAGAAATAAAAAACCACAAATTTTACCATTTTCTACCCTTTTCCACCACAAACAAAACCCCAGCCCAGGGAGTTACCCAGAATTTGCTTTTCTCTTTCGGCCTGCTCAAAGGTTGCTTTCTCACGTACATAAAATACAGAAATAGGGACGGAAATGTGGGAATGTACCGAACTGGCTGTTGACTTCAGGCACGGGAAGTGTTTTGTTGAGAATTCGCAGGTGCTAAAACCTCATCAATGACTGGGAAATGGTGCTAAATACGAGCTCTGCGAACTTTATTTTTAATGATGACTTTAAAACCCAGGGATCAGCGAGGTGAATGTAAAAACTGTTAATCTTAAATTTCTACAAACCCGAGTGTCAGGGCAAGCATGTCTGGTGCATCAAGCATAACAAGATGAAAACGAGGAGGTGTGGGTGAGGAGGGGGTCCGAGACACTTGCTTTTCTTGAATCCCTCTGAATACATTTCACAATTCATCAGTTTTTGTCTTCCCTGCCACGAGTGAGGACAATCAGACCAGACACCCATTAGATTTTTCATGCAATTTTTTTTTTTCTTGTTCATGACATGTTGGCAGGGAGGATGGCAATTCTGAAATCTTACCAAATGAGAAAAATGTCAGAAACTGAACTGACAGCTGGTGGTTACTATGGTGATAGGTGATATTGAAAAAAAAAATAAAATAAGACTCAGTTAATTCAAAAGGAATCAAGTTCAGTATTTTTAAGCCACTTGATAGAGATGAAAACTTAATCCCGATATTGGGGTGTTTTCCTGTTTTAGCCAAGAGCTAAAGAAACCATTTGCTTGATTAGATAATTAACTAGATACAGCCAAATATCCAATGAAAATTATAGTGAAACTGAAAATAACAATAAAAAATAATAACATGTTTTTTAAAAAGGAAACAGCCATATTAGGAAAAAAAATAAGCAGACTGGGGGAAATCTTCTGTCTGTGTGAGCAATCCAGAATTGTCCTCTCCATAATCACAATTACCGACACGGGTCCAGTTTTCTGCCATCGGTTTGAGGGAGAAAGAGTAGTTTCGCTCAGTGACAAAGACAAATCAGCTGGAAGGGAGGGAAAGCTGCTGACTGATGGCTTCAATCGAGGGAAGGCTGCGCAGGCAACTTCGGCAGGAACCTGGATATCTCCATATTTGTGTTTATGTATTTTATGGGCTTTTTAAAAATTCCCAAGGGAGCTATTTCTGGGGCCCAAATACCGCGAGATCTGGTGTTCTCCTGGCATTTCCATCGAGGAATTGAAATACTAAAATACCATGAGAACATCAGATCTCCTGTTATTTCGTCTGCATTAATGGTTCCCTCAGGTATTAACAAAGCCCCTGAAAAACAAACACAAATATTTGAGGCAGAAATAGAAGTGCTGGAATATCTACCCCCCTCCCCCCCCCCCCAGCAAGCCACTGCACCCGCACAAAAACCACCTCGTTTTTGTGATCTTACACTTCGAGGAACAAATTGTGCAACCGTACACATATAAAATTAATATTATATGGAAATTATTTGGCCACCACCTGTCTTTATGGCAGGAATTGAATTTGTTCCCCAACAGCCCAGAGGAGCACGATCTCCATATAAATGCAGGTGGGGTTTAGGAATATTGTTATAGAAAACAACATTTGAATGCAAAAGTCTCCAAACAATTTGAGTTGTGCCTGTGCTCCCTGGGCGGGGATCGCAGAGGTGGGGTGGGATGGGGGGGTGGGAGCCCAAGGGCCCAAGGCGGCCCCGCGGTGCCGCGTGTCCGACCCTCGGGAAGGCTCCGGGCGCTCCCTCCCCGCGCGGCCCCGCCGGGAGCAGGAGGGGCCCGAGGCGGCGGCGGCGCTGCGCGGGCGGCACCGCCCCCTGCCGGGCGCGGCGGGAACGGCGGGGAATGCCCGGGAGCGGGAATCGCCCGGCCCCGGCAGCCGGGATCACAGCACCGGGAATCGCCCGGCCCCGGCAGCCGGGATCACAGCACCGGGAATCGCCCGGCCCTGGGCAGCCGGGATCACAGCACCGGGAATCGCCCGGCCCCGGCAGCCGGGATCACAGCACCGGGAATCGCCCGGCCCTGGGCAGCCGGGATCACAGCACCGGGAATCGCCCGGCCCCGGCAGCCGGGATCACAGCTCCGGGAATCGCCCGGCCCCGGCAGCCGGGATCACAGCTCCGGGAATCGCCCGGCCCTGGGCAGCCGGGATCACAGCACCGGGAATCGCCCGGCCCCGGCAGCCGGGATCACAGCTCCGGGAATCGCCCGGCCCTGGGCAGCCGGGATCACAGCACCGGGAATCGCCTGGCCCCGGCAGCCGGGATCACAGCACCGGGAATCGCCCGGCCCCGGCACCCCTCGGCCGCTGCTCTCCCGGGGGAGCCCATTCGGCTCCGCTGCACCATCACTGGCCATGGTGGGCAGGGCATGTGCTCCATGACCTCTGAGGGCTTTTCCAACCGAAACAATCCCAATTCTGGTAACAATGCAGGAAAACCATCCATCATTATTTCACAGATGGGGACCCAGACCCACCAGGCAGGACCTGTCCCTGTCCTGTCCAGCCCGGAGGCTGCAAGGTCACTGACAAGGAGCCAAGAGTCTCTCAGGGCCAGGGACACCACTGCCACCATCCATGGCCTTAGCCACTTCACCTCCCACAGCTGCCGCTTCCCCACCTCCTGCGGGCGCTCATCCCTGAGGCCAGGGCAGGAGGGCAGGAGGCAGGTCAGACCCATGAGGAGCTCCACAGTGGGCTCGTGGTGCTCGAGGTGGGGTGGGGTGGGATGGGATGGGATGGGATGGGATGGGATGGGATGGGATGGGATGGGATGGGATGGGATGGGATGGGATGGGATGGGATGGGGTGGGGTGGGGTGGGGTGGGGTGGGGTGGGGGTGGGTTCCCTGGACTGGAGCAAGGCTCTCTGGGCTGCGCCATCCCTGTGGGCAGCACTGAGGGTCCCTTGTCCCGGCAGGCAGACACAGCTCATGCAGCCACGGGAGGCTCTGTGGGCAGGGGAGGTGATGAGCAAGGCCAAGATGAACAGAACTGGCTCTGCTGCCCTTATCCCACACAGTTCCATGCATTATCCCAGAGTGAGAATGTGGCCCCGTCCTACCCAGCGCAGCCCACACTCAATGATTACGTCTCTAGTGCATCAAACCTGCTTTCTGCTCAAAACCACAGGAAAATGTCCAGAAAAACAGTGGCCTATAAATAGAAATTGCTTCTGGAACAGTTTAAACCCAGATCCACGACACCAAATTCCACTGCTCCTTACAGGAACAGAGACAGTGCCTGCTTGTCTGAATCCCAAGCACAGGAACAGACAATTTGGGAATCTTCCCCATTTGACTGCACATATTGCTGCACTGAACTGCTCTGGGGAGAGCAGCAAAACAAGTTCTCTAATACTCACAAGAAAAAAAAAACTCTTGTCTAAACAACACAATTATATTAAAAGTAAAAAAATACCATTTTAAATAAATACAATTGCAAAAAAGGCTCTGGGTGATAAGGGAATGATGAGGTAAATAAAGCAAAACCAAAAAGTACAGCAAACCTCATTTCAAGATAAAAACCAGTATAAATAACTGACTTGGACTGTTTAAAATATTGTTATAAATGATACCTTCATTATACATGAAAAGTAGACACTGTTGAAAATCGAAAATAGAAAAAGTGTAAAACTACTTAAAAATATATATTATGTATAACTTAGAATATGTTAAATTCAGTGAAATGTTGAATTTCACAGGGTTTAAAAGAGGTTTGTCTTCCAGCCGCCACACCAGGAAATCTGTAAAACACCCATATGTAAGTACCCACAAATACTGAATATATTTTTATATGTATTTCTACAAAAATCAAAAGTGTCTTTTTTTTTTAAATGTGGTTTATAGTGTCCTTTGTACTGGGGATCAGCAGACAGCTGATGTTAACTAACAATACAGATAACTAAGAATAACACACTTCTCATTCTTGTCCCCTTTTTCCTTTTAAAAATGTTGATAGAGAATTAAATTGTGATAAAATTTCCACTGGTCTATGGGATTATTGTTTCTTCCTGAATGTTTTCAATCAAGCCACACAGTGCCTTTTTGCTGCAGCACAAAACACAGCTCGGATTGTGGAGCACACGGAGCGGGTGCAGTCTGTGATTCTGCGTGTCCATGTGCACATGCCCCGGGGTGTCCTGAGGTACCTGTATTTCACCTTACACCGCCCTTAAAAAACAGCTTTGGTTTTCAGTCGAGTCAGACCACACATATCCCCTCATTCCAAACCAACCCCGGCGATTTTCAGTGGCACTGCCTGGGGGGGCTGCCGGTCCCTCCAAGAAACAAGGAGTGCACATCTCACTCCTGCGGTGGACGAGCTGCGGAGCAGGGAATGCTCCGGGAACTGCTCAGTCTGTCACACGGACGTGGAAATTCTCTGCGACTTCCAGCCTTTCCAGACTGAGCTGCTCCACCGGGCTACTTGTGCACACCAGGGACGGCAATGGCCACAGAAGGGCTTTTTTTAATTTTTATTTTTCTGGAGAAAAGCAGGTGTAACTAATCCCCAGCGCTCTGCTCAGAGGGCTCAGGTTGGAGGCGGGCTGCCCGTTGCTTTTCCAGAACTGTGCAGTTCTGCAGCAGCATTTCAAACACACAACCAGGCGTTGGCAGGAGCCAGTCGAGTTCCCATCCCTGCTCAAGATTCAGTGGAGTGGGACTCCTGCAGTGGGGTCCCATGTCGGGGGCACTGCTGGGCCCAGCGTCTGGGCGAGGTTTGATGCACACCAATATCCCAGCCCAAGGCACAGCTCTGTGTGTGCCTGGTGCCTTTTGGTTCCCCAGCCATTGCAGAGGGGGTGCACGGGGCAGGGGGGCCACAGGGAAAACACAGGGCTGGTGTCACTGTCCCAGAGCCCTGGAGAAGTTCTTTAAACAAAATAAAGCAAAACACCCAACTGTAAAAGTTCTACAGAAACACGATCACTGGACTTTACATTTAGGAAGAATTAAGCTTTTAAAGAATTTTTTCCACTGAAAAAAAGCCTTTAATGGGAGTTATCCAGGTGGCCCCTGGATTTATTGTTGGATTTCTCTTTGACTGCTCTGGGGTTCCCAAGGGGACTATTACGTCAATAATTTCTAAGGCAACATTTTATTCCAGGTAACTGAAATTCCTTAGAAGATGAGAGCTTTGGCTTGGAGATTCCGGGATCCCATTTGATCAAAATCACTCACACCAACTACAGAAGAATTTTTGAAATAAATTACTCTATTGCCTTCTGCTTTCAGCTAAATCTATCTTCTATCTATATATATTTATAAACATTCTTTATAGAACAATTTCAAACTTAATTCTCCCAAAGCTATTAAAACTCACTATTTAATTGCATTCATAAAAAATTGTCTGGAATACAGTCAAAACCGACCACTTAATTCAAGGTGTATTCTACATTAACACACTTTGCCATTCTGAAAAATTGGTGATAGGGGCTGTTCTGTGCATGGAATTCCCATCAGAGTCAGTCAAGAGCCCTTATTTATAAAGTCAGGGTGCTTCTGAAGTCTTTAATGACTATTTTTGGTCAAACTTGAAAGAAAGAGACAAGACACAAAGGTCTCCCAGTTTCCAATGTACAAAGAATCTATGGCCAGTAGGAAAAGCTGAGTAGGGCCTTCAATCCAGACTAAACAAATTTCAGCATCAAATGATAAATGAATCAAGGAACTTGCACTCTCAGATCCTAAATTATATTAAGTCACTGATTTTATGAAGCCAGAAAAAGGTCATCACACGATACTTATAAACTATGGTAAATAACTAAAATTTATGCAGTAGGATGATTTTAATCATTGGTATCCTCAAAACCTTAGAAATAGATACAACTTGTAACAAATCAGAAAAGTTAAAGGAAAACTGTAATTGTTCCTTTTAAGACCTATTATGCGTAGTATCCATTGGCCATATTTGTTCCACAGGTCAGGTATAAAAATAAACTTACTGTATTTCTTGCATTTGATGAACAGAAAGAACTTAATGATACGTGTCCACATTCCTGTCTCCCTGCTAGTGTCTATCTGGGCTTTCTTGCCTAAACTAAAAACCATCTGTCATAAATACAATACTGGCTTTTACATCCGCCCCACCCAGTCCTCCTGCTCCCCAAAAAAGGGCACGTCAAGCATGGGCTGCTCCTGAAATATTCCTTGCAAGTTGCTAAGTGGATATAAAAGAACGCAGACCTAAAATAATCTGCAAATAACTGTAACATAAACCCTGAAAAATGCTTTTGGAGCTGGTGTGAGGGGGGAGAGACTCGTCCACTGAGCCGAGGCCAATGCAGGGTCCAGGCGACCTGGGCAGGGGGACAGTGTTTTTCACTAGGATACTTTGTAATTGTGAAAGATTATTACAAATCTTATTTAAATCAGGTTTCCTTTTGAATATTTTCATCTAATTGGACAAGTGTTGAGCTGTGCCGGGCTGTCGCAGCTGTTACAGGACATGAACCACGCTTACAGTAACAGCTTTCGTTCCACATTTTTGTGGAGCAGTTTCCATAGCACTCAGATCAAGGCTTGCATATTTTTATACCACTTGCATATTGAAAATAAACTCTGATGTTTAGCTTGCTTTCTCCAAGTGCATCTGGTACTTAAATTCCCTGAAAAACAAGCCGGCAACTCTTGATTGAAGCCCAAGCAGGCAGGGTGTGACACCTTGGTTAACTTTTATAAAGTTATTTTCAGCCTTCCTTTCCCCTAAAAGTGTAACTTCATAGGAGATGGGATGAGAGATCTGGGAAGTTGGCATTTATCTTAATTACTCTTAATTACCATCCCTGAATTTAACATTGGGGCAAACTTTTCCATTCACAACAATATCCACGATGACCAGATACTCAGCATGTGAGGATGTGCTGTGGAATTGCCTGTGCCTCGATTAAATGTTTCCCATTTTTGGACCAGATAAAAGGCAAAGTGCTCAGGAGCTGGAGGGACACAAGTTCCAGTGGCCAGGTTGCCCTGGGGACCTCCCACTGCCATGCCGGGCGTGAGGCTTTGGGGCACCCCGGAGGGTGCAGGGGCCTGAGTCCTGGCCAGGCAGAGCACAAGCCTATTGGGAAGTTTACTCTCAGTAAACTAGTCACTTTCTAATTAGACAAATAAACAGGATGTTATAATTTGGGATTACAAAGTGCAGCGAGTCCAAGCCCTCTCCAGCAACGAGGCCGGGGCTGTGCCTGGTGCCTGCCGTCTCCACTGGGGCCGTGTCACCGGCTGGGCTTTATCCCACCGAACCGCCCGTGTCCCCACGGCCCCATACCTCCTAACCCCCTTCCCAATTAGCAGATTGAAAATTAGCAAAATACAGCCCCTGCTTTGCACTTTAAATTTTAATAAGAAACAGAGACATCTCTCTCTTTCTTCTGCTGTTCCTCCCTCTCCTCCAAGAACAGAAGGCTGCTGGTAAAAGGAATGAAAATCTGGAAAGAATTTGGGGTGGACTGGCCAACCCCCTTTCATTTCCTTCAGATGTTTACAATCTAGCACCTTTCTGAAGACAAAGATGGGAAAAAAGCTATTTTTTCTTTTGACTGAAGGGTGAGACAGGGGGGTATTAAAAACTGATCAATGTAATTTTTTTCACAGAAGTATTTGCACATCTGTGAAATAATGTAATTTATGAAAAAATCTTTTTATATGACATCCATGATTATAGCCTGATCTGGAGAATTATTCAAATATAAAATTAAATACTCAAACACTCGCTGCGCTGTGGATGACTGAGCTTTTACCAGCTGTGCATCACACTTCTCTAATTCTATTAAAAGTATAGAAGTGAGGCTTCCCAAGGATGTCTGAATCCCTTGTAAAAGGAATGTTACATTTCTAAATGCTTTATGATCAGTTGCTTTTTGTTTTTTCTTGATTATCATCACAGTTGTTGGGTGTTTTATCTGACTGTACTAAAAAAAAGAAGAGAAGAGGAATGCATACCCGTGGAGAGTGCTCTATAAATTATATTGTATTTTATTATCGCAGGGCTTAAGGAAAAATTGGCTCTTAGAAAGGTTAAAAACCTTTAAAGTGAATTCTTCTGTTTGGTTAAAAGTACTTTTGATTTAATACGATCCATCTGCAATCTGGGCCTGGCCTCCTCCCCCTTGGGGAATGGGGCGATGCCCACGGGACCAGGACAGGGCAGCGATTTCTGCCCAAACAGGACGGGTTTGGGTCGCCCCGTGCCAGCTTCCCTCCCAGCAAGGGACCAGCTCACTCTCTCCACAGACAGCAATTCCCAGATTTTTAAACAATTAATCCAGGGGAAAATGAGCAGACACGGGCGCTCCTGGGGGTAGTTTCACAGCCCAGTGTCGCTCCGCAGGAGCAGCCCTTCCGAAGGGAAAGTTCAATCCTATTTTCCAAGCTTAAATAGAAGCTTTGGTACGGATCCTGCACTGCTTGGACGTTATCCACAGGTTACAGATAGAATCACCGGGAATTCGCCGTGCCTTCCCATGCCACAAGCCAACATTTAACTCGAAGGGAAAATACAATTCCCCAAACCAACCAAAACGCCGTGGTACAAACCAGCCCTTAAAAGAGCCCCAAAATAGGCCACATTAGTAAAAGCCAGTTGGAGTTTAGCAAAGAGAGAGACAAAATAAGGGCTAAGCCATTGTTTCTGCTGCCGAAGACAGACGGACTTTAATAACACTTAACAGAATGATGCACATTAACGATCTCAGAAAGCACTTCTTATGCCTCATCCATCATGCGGAGGAGAAAATGAAGCCTTCGACAGCATTAGGAATTATTCTAGATCTTGTCAGTAATTCGCAGCTTCTTGGTAGTATCGTAACACAAATTTGTGTGGATGAGACACTGACCATTAATCTAAGGGGCTTTTTTTCCCTCGCTGCAGCGTGTGGAGAATGTATCAATTGTTTCATGGAGAAATTTCACAGCTGAAACCTTACTAAATAAAACAGGGGAGAGGAAAGAGATATAGACAGAAACATAAACAACTGCAACGCAGAGACAAATCATTATCTTTAAAACAAAACCCACCATAAAATCTCCATATGTGTGTTTTGTGAATGGGCAGTGAGCAGCCTCCTGCTCTGAAAATCCTCAAAATATGCTGATTATAAAGTTATGTTCATACGTACAAACACACTTAGATTTCATTTTCTGGGAGGCTTTTTTCTCTTTTTATTTTTCTGGAGTATAGGCAAAAAATTCCGATTCCTCCTCCCAAGAGAGCCCTGTGTTTTTTGCAAATAGTAGCAAAACAAATTTCAAGACAAAATACCACGCGACTAAATAAACAACAGCTTTTGGCAACCTCTTCCCTAAGTCGCAAGCTGCTGTTCGTTGTGTGATAGCTGTTGCCACTGGAATCTCTACTACAAAGGAAAAGGTCCATAAATATTTGTACAGCAAACTCCACAGAAAAAAAGCCTCCCTGAGTGCGCTCAGAATTCATTTCTATACGTGCGATGTAAAGATGAAAGCTAATGAGTTCTGTGGAGTTTATGATAAATTAAAAGTGCGGGGCTCCCCGCCCCGGCCGCGTGTTTACATGGATCTGATCCGCTGCTCCCCAACAAAACACTTGTCAGACAGAATGAGGCGAACTCGCCTCCGGATGTGGAGGAGCTGGATTGTCTCAGGGACAAAAAAAAACCAGATAGGATTTGATCAAATACTAATCAGGCAGCAATAATGTGGTATCCTAAAACACACCCTATTTTATCTCCAATGAAATAGTGACATCTATCCAAAAAGTCCTCAAAGAAACTTGGGTTTAGGTAATATATTGTGATTGCAGCAGATAGGCAGGATTAAAATCAGGCTTGATCTTCAAAGAGAATAAGAATGTATAGTTCTGTTTACTGCACATATATTTGTATATAAAAGATATGACAAATATTTCGAGTTCTTTAGAAGCCTGAATTTCTGTATTTTAAATTTTCACAGACCAAGTGCTGAGAAAGCGATTTGACAGTCCCAGGTAATAGAGGCAAATTAGAGATTAAACTCATTAGGAATTATAAACACTCATATAGTCTGTTAAACCCCCTGACAAAACCTGGAAATTAGAAATCCAATAACACAGCATCAATAGGGTCTTTAACGGCTGGACAGATGTTTAAACTGCGCGATGCTCGTGTGAGGAGTGAGATGGAACAGTCGGAATCAAGGTTTGCATTAAATAACACGGCATTGATGTCAGATCAGATCATTCATGTGAACTGGTTTGATCCTTTTTTTTGCCATTAATTTCCATCTCCTGTTATGGTCTAAATTTGTAATTCATTTTGCATATTATTAAACATTTTTCTTGTTTGCAAATATGCAGATGAGTGAGGCAGCTCTGGAAGGTGCCACACAGAGCAAGGCTGTGTCCAAGGGGCCACTGACCCCCAGGGCTCCCCTCCAAGTAAAAACACTTCGAAAATAAAATATTATCTGCAAGCTTTAATTTTTTGGCTTAATTAATTAAATCACAGAGGGAAAGATAGTGAGAACAATCACCTCACTAAGCACAACTCAGTAAATCCCAAGGAATGGCCACTGGGATAGCAAAAGCAAAATTGTTTGCGTTCCTAATGTTGGGTCTGACCTGGAAAGGATAACAAAAGAATCTGGCATGAATATGTATTTTTATAGGGAGTGCTGCTGGTAAACAGACCGAATAAAAGCGAGGGGATTATTTTAAAATAGTTTCTCCTAAACTCTCAATATGTTTAATCTGATGATACGAAAAACCATCCATAAAGCAGAAACACATTCAGCTCTTACAAAATTCTGTACAGAGCAGTGAAAAGGGTTTCAGCAGAAGAAAACAAACAAACAGCAGAAATCCTGCAAAGCTGCGGCGTCTCCTCGCGCCCGCCTGCTCTCCAGCGCCGAGATAAAGACCCAATCTGCTCATCAAACACCTCCGGGCTCGGCCATCTAATAGGAACAAATTGGCAATGACTGCCCAAGCAAGTAACACAGGCCCACTGATTTGTAGATTGATACTGATGCCTAATGATCCCCTTGGGCAGATCAATAGCAACAATCCTCATCCCTGCCTTTCTTCTTTATTGGCACGGCGGAGCGAGCGCGGGGAATCGTGTGTGTGCACACGGCTGCAGGTGCCGGACGAGGAGGGCCGGGCACCCCAAAGGGCCCCTGAGCCAACGCTGCCTTGCTGTGTCCTCGGGGCTCGGCCTGCCCACGCTGCCCCTTGGCAGCCTCGCTGCCTCCAGGCGCGGTGCCCTTGGCACGGGGCTCTGCTGGCTGTACCCCAGAGTGGGGCACAGACAGGACGGGCCTGCGGCCACGGCGAGAAAAAGCACAGAGACCGGGATAATGAGGGAAAACCCAACACTGACCAGCTGGGCTGTCTGAGAGCTGAAGCCAGCGTGGCATTTGGGTGGCAGAGCCATGTGGGACACTGGGCATGCTTTGGAGAGCAGGGCACACAGGCAGGTGGTTTGTCCTGCTGGAACTGGGTTACACTTCTCTCCTGCTGCACAGGCTCTCGCCTTTTCCCTCTTCTCCCCTCAGCTGACTCCTTGTCTCTCAGTGCACTACACTATGATCAATCAGGCAGTATCAGCACAGGGGTTTTGTTCTGTTACCCTGGAGTCACTTTCATCTGCTGCTTCCAGCCCCTAATTCAAAAGAATTAGGGATTTTCTATTTATTTATCAATCTAGTGAATACGGTGATGCCATTAGTAGATCCTTTTACTGTCCCTGGTAATACCTAAGAAAAACGAATGGAGTTGCTTTGCATTTGTTTTTTCCCCAGTGAATTAACGCCAGTGATGTTCTGCAGAACCACACATGATCATTGCCACCTCAGGGTGCTGGCAGACATCCCCAGCAGCACTCCACTCCCCTGGAAATTGCTCTCTCTCCATGGAATAACCGCGTATAAACCTAAGACATGATCAGGTGTACCCAAATCACCAGATAGACAAACAGAGGGGAAGGAAAAATATATCACAAAGTTTGTGCCTCCTGAATATGAAATATTAATTTTGCATTAAGGTGTGTGTCGTCACCGGCAGCATCCCCCAGCCTGGGTGCACAGCCGGGGGTGCTGCCCGCGGCCCCACCAGGCGTGGGGAGCACAGGCACCGATTTTAAATCCTATTCAGACTCGAGATCTGCTTTGTTCAGCAATCACCCGGCTACTCTTATTCTTCATGGCTCTTTTATTAAAATGTGGATAAAGCAAAAGGCAAAGGATAAAATTAAATTCCATTGACTGTAAATTTCTAAATCATCCCTCCAATAAAGGATTTTCCTTTAATAACAAAAACGCCTTTCCCATCTTTTTGCCGATCTTGGAGTATACTCGCAATAAAACGGGGCTGCGTGAAAATCTTTGTAACTCGACCCTTCCAGTGCATAAATTCATAAAATCACTTTCCAAATCCTGTCTTTTCTTTCCTTAAGTTCCCGGGCGTGGGGGTCATGCCCCCACCCAGCCTTGACCATCTCAAAATTCAAATTCCCACTAATGATGAGTGTAATCATTGCAATCACCATAACCATCATCATCGCCAGGAAAGCCGGGTCCTGTTGGCCCCTGACATCAATCAGCGACGCGGGGGGAACCAGGGTCCCCCACAGCCCCCCGGCAGCGATCGCGTCCATTCCCCGCCTGTCGGGGTCACCCCCGCTCCCATCCCGGCCTCGCACCTCCGCCGCTCGCAGGGCGGGACGGGACGAGTGCGACGGGACGGGCGGGACGGGGCCGGTGCCCCCCATGTCCCCACATCCCCCCCGAGCCCCGGGTGGGAAAGGAGCGAGCGAGGGAGGGGAGCGAGGGGAGGGGGAGCAGCCGCACGTGTGACGCGCCCGGCCGCCCATTTGCATATTCACATCAGCGCCGCGCCCACTTAAGCAGCGCGAGGCGAAGGTGTCTCCTCCACCCACCACCCACCCACCCACCACCCACCTCCACCTTCCCTCCCGCTCCCCACAAGCCGCGCTCCCGGCCCAAAAGCGAGGGCGCGGGGGGCCGGCAGGAGGGTGGGCGCAGGCTGCCTTACCTCTGCTCCCGCGCTACCAGGGATTCCCCGTGGTTCCGCCAGGAATTTTGGAGAGCCATCCTTCAAGGGTTTTTAGTTCTGTCTTTCTCTCTCTTCCTCCTCCTCCTCCTCCTCTTCCCGTGTTGTGACTGGGTTTATAAAAAAAAAATAAAAAAAAAGACAACTCCATGTAAGCTCGCAGCCAGGGCACGGCGAAGTCTGGGGCTCCGAGGGGAGGGAGCAGCGGAGGGAGGGTCACAGCTCCATGCCTTACAAAAGGCAACCCAAAGCCTGGATATTTTTTTAATATCCTACACAAAACGCCGCTGCACATATACACGCAACGCAGGCCCCAGACCTGGCGCTAATTAGGTTTTTGCCAAAAACTGTCGAGGTTCAGCCTATGACACGAATAAACGCAACGGGGCTGGGAGTTACGAGCCCTCACCTGCCCCGAGCCCCCCCGGCGCTCAGCCCTCACCTGCCCGAGCCTCCCGGAGCGGGCGCCCAGGAGGGCGAGGGTTTATGGGGCGCGTCGAGAGCTCCCACGACGGCGGGGACCCAGGGTCAGCCGTAACCACGCGGCACCGACCTGGACTATTTCAGCCCGAGTGCTATTCCAGGGGTATTTTTGCACAAATTAATTTTACTATTTCACAGCTCCACTCACAGTGGGAAAAAGGAAAAAAAATAATAATGAGGGTTGTGTATCCCCTTGCAAACGTCACAGAAGCAGCATCGCGTGTGCCGGGACGGGTCTTCAGGAGCACAGGCCTATTGTTCTAAGGACACGGCTTTTGTGAGCGGGGCAGCACAGCCAGGCTGGAGCAGGAGGAGGAGGAGGAAGAAGGGAGGGAAGCTCTTGCACAAGCACACCGTGCACTGCAGCCACTGTTTCACACCCTCGCATTAGATGTTTGCTGAAAATACAAGGTGCACACGTGTGGCACTTTTTCCAAACATGTCATTACTGGGAATGATTAAGGGCTTCGTTGCTTCCCTCGGTTTGGATTGCTGCTGATGGCTGAATTCCCTTGTACACCTTGCAACATGATTTTAGTGCGAGGATCGGGGGGAAAAACAGCACTTTATTAAATGTTTTTTCATATGCGGAATATTTAGGAAACAGTCAAATTTATTTTTGCAATTGGCAAAAGCAAATTTGCTCCTAAGCTGAACCGCCACAAGTTGTGTTTCACGCCGGTGTACATTTTACGGAGAAGTTACAAACCCCTGAAACACGCATTGTCTGTCAAAGGCTGGCATGCTCCAGCCCAGGCGGGCACGGAGCGGTGCGTCCATGCCCCAACTCCGTGTGCGTGGGGAGCTGAGGGGAGCGGCAGGGCCGAGGCAGACAATGGGAGCTGGAGGCGAGCAAGGAGGTAGAGGGAGGTCTGCCCGTGCCCCCCCAGCCAGGCAAGCAGGTCACTCCTTATCAACCGGCTAAGCAAACGCCGAAACAAAGCATGGGGCTGGATTTTGACGAGCCAGACACACTTTCTTACAAAAAATCATTTCCCTGCCTTTGTTTCTCCTCTTCTCCTTCAAAGCGAGGGGAAGAACAGGCTGCTGTGTTCACACTGGCTTTCCAAGGGAAAAAAGGTGATTTTTAAGAATCTGCCCACCAAGCATGAGTTACTTGTCCTCCCCCCTCCAAAAAGAAAAAGGAAAAAAGAAACCTCGACAACTCAAAGGATTCCTGAAATAAAGAAGAAAGAAAAACATCCAAAACATTAGACACAGAAACATTATATTTCAATATTATCATATGAATTAAATGTAATCCTTGAAGCGACTCGTCCCAGGGGTCACATATTAGGCCATTTTTTTCTTTTTTTTTTTTTATTTAATAGAGGTCACCCAGGCTGAAAAGCAGAACCCAAATGAAAAGCATCTTCAATGTGGTTATAACATGAGCTGGACGAGGTCAGGCAGTGTCTTGTATGGCCTCATAAAAAATACATAACCAGACAGCCTAATAGTATTTCTTTGCATTCATTTTTGGATGGGAGCTGGCGGGTGGGGGAGGGGGCCGGGAGAGGGCCACAACTGCCTGTGCATTTCCATAATGGGCAGTTTCTCCTACGTTCCAGTTAGGGAAAAAATGAACATTCATTTTAACACATCCCTGGGTTAGTTCACTTTAAAGAATCATCCTACAGACAATTCCTGTGGCCCCGAGAAAGTGCGAGAGGATCGCCTGTCTCTCTCTCTCTCTCACACACACACGCGCGCACACACATACGTGTTCACTGCAGACATGCTACTGTCATGCTTAATTGGGAGTGCAACCACCTTGGGCTTCCTTTCATCTACACTGGCTTATCGATGTTGTTATTTGTCCATACACACACCCAGGCTGATGAATTTGAATTATTTCTTTTCTGAAGAGAAGCAGAGGAACCCCCCATTCCAAGGAGTCCCTCTATCCACACTCAGCAGGGAGGGGTTTGCCCACCGCTGGGATTTACACAGGTTTTGGGTGGGAGAGGGGGCAAGAGAAAGGCAAGGCGTAAAAGGGGAAGGGGGTGTGTGTAAATAAAAATAACCAGTGCTAAAAATGCCGGGTGAGAAGAGAATCTGTAAATCTCGCCTCCCTTCCCCCTCCCCAAATGCCGCCTGGAGCCGGGTGACCCTGCGGGGAGCGGAGCCGCAGAGGTGACCCGATGCTAACCAGCCTGTTAGAACTAATAAGGTGTGCGCCTAAGCCAGGGGCTGACACTGGGGCATTGTGGAAATAACTCTCCTTGTTATTGCCCATCCTCAGCTTGAAATTTACTGCTCCTTTGCATTATTAAAGAGACAGCTTGCGTGCACGATGGGGGAGAGGCTGGGCAGGAGGAAGAACCACACACGCTTTTTTAATGGTATGTTTGTGCTCTCTCTAGTCTTTAGCTTCAGATTCTGAGCATTAAAGCATGCTAGGTTAATAGGTTGTTATTTATTATTTGAATAAAATCTGGTTTAGAAAAATTTTTTTAAAATTTTTTTTAAGTTTTTATGGCAAACGGTCAGAAAAAAAGGAAAGGTGTGAAACATCTCAGAGAAGATCAGGCCGGGGCCTTGTGGGACAAACCCCGCCCCAAATGTTTCCAGTGGCAGTGCTCTACATTTACATCAGATGTGAGCAGAGCTTAAAACACCCAGTATGGTGGATAACGGACTGTGTGATGGAAACACAAAAGGACCTGCTGCATCGTGGGGCCATCCTCAGCAGGACCACGTGAAATGGTGTCAGAACACCTGAAATCATTCCAGGATTCTTCGTTCTGTAAATACGGAGCCATTTGGCATCTCAGGGGTTTTGCTTTTCCAGCACTCGGGCAAATGATAAAACTCAAAGATGAACACGGTGGAAAAATCTACTTTGTCTCAATCCCTGCTCCCACTGCTCCTCCAGCACCCACCCTCCACCCTCTGAGCTGATTCCCACAACATACACAGGATAACTGGTGAGACTCCCTGGAGAGGGTCCCTGCCAGGTCCCTCCAGGGGGGACACACCCCAACCCCATGATGTACATTTGCACCTGAGAGATCAGATTTTACAGAAACTGAGCTAAGCTGCTCTTTCAGATGCTTTTTGCCTTCTCTGAGTCAGTTTTTATGGACAGGCATTTTCAGCTTGGCCTTTGAGGGGCTGCAGAGCCCATCTGGCACCAGCAGGGCACAGGCAGAGCCTGCAGCCACTGCTGCCAGGGGAGCCTCTACCAGAATTAGGACCCAAGTATTATTAATTTTCTGCAGCTAAGCAGCTGCGTGCGCATGGGAGACATTGCTGAGAATGGGTATCAACGATAAACAACATTCTCAAGGTAAATACAGAACAGGATTGAGCCGTTCATGGCAATTGGCTGAGCCAAGGGTGGCTTCCATGGAGCTGAGCTGAGGGGGTGGGTGGTTTATGGTCAGGGATTCCACAAAATCAGCTACCAGGGGGATCTGAGAGAATTCTTAAGAGCACATGAGAGCCACAGCAATTCTTGAGATGTCCAAGGCAACTGGGTTTTCCTGCATGTTCAGAGACATTCTTCTGAAAGGTTAATGTGAGCAGCTGCTGGGGAGACCTGGGATGACAGTGGGAATCAGTGATGGAAATTTGATGAGATGCATGTAACTGCCATTACACACTGAAACAATGTAAATGTTATATATAGATAGTCCTGCACATTTGGGGACCAGAGGTGGGGTTTGAAATGAGACCCCCAAAGCACACTCTCTCTTGGAGAGCCAGCATGTCCCACAGCACCTTGAACAGGTGTGAACATGTCCTTTGCTTCTGTCCCAAACCATCCTTTCCCCATCACAACCAGCCAGAGTCAGTGACATCAGTGCACAGAGCAGGTTGAAATACTTGCTAAACATTGTGGGAATAAATTACAAATGAAAAGCTTCAGAGCAAGGGCTAACTGCCTGATAAGGCAAGGAAACTATATCAGGTTTTTGAAAGCACCAAATATAAACAAGGAATTAAAGCTGATACCTGACAAAGAGGTAGAAACAAAGAAGAAGCCTCGCTGCCCCCTCCCACTTACTCCCTTTCTGGCATCCTGATTTCGTGAATCATCCAAAGCAGCCTATCTGCATCTGAACATACAGATATTTCCAACTCCTCCGTCCCCAAAGGATGAAGTAACTTTTATCAGCGCATTGTTACATGGCTGCACTTTCCTACACTGTATTTGATCATTTCTGCATACAAACATATTTAATCCTATCCCTGCTATAAGGAATAATAAAAGCAAGAAGCATGATGCTCCACATTTTAGTTGGAATATCCAAACGTTTTAGGGTAAAATCAAAGGTGTGGAGACTTGGAGGACTGTGTTAAGCAGCTCTTGTGCTCAGCCGTCAGGTGGTAAAGCTTAAGTAACAAGAGTATTCGAACCATGACAATACTCTACTGGATTTAAAAATACAATTTTCAGAACTGATTGCCAAACTCTGATCTCAGGAGCATGCCCAATTTTTTTTCAGCTCTTACTAGCTGATCCTATAAAAAATACTGTTTCTCCTTAGAAACCCAGGCAAAGTCAGGCTGCCAGAGAGGAGTGGTTGGATTGGAGGGTTTCTAATCTCCCGCAGCTCTCACAGCAATGTCCTCCTGAATGGATATCAAAACCACACTTACAAAAACAACAGCCCAAATTACTCCCTATGTAACAGGCTGTATCAGTCCCCCCATAAGGCCCTGTGGTATTTGCCTGCCTCACTTCTTTAAACTCTTCGAGGATTCTCTTGCCATTTTGGATTCTCTGGATTATAATGGAATCACAGAATCACAGAATGTGTGGGGTGGAAGGGACCTTAAAGCTCCTCCAGTCCAACCCCCTGCCATGAGCAGGGACACCTTCCACTATACCAGGTTGCTCCAAGCCCCATCCAGCCTGGCCTTGCACACTTCCAGGGATGGGGCAGCCACAGCTTCTCTGGGCACCCTGTGCCAGGCCCTCCCCATCCTCACAGGGAAGAATTTCTTTCCAGCATCTAACGTAAATCTACCCTCCTGCAGCTGAAAGACATTTCATTCATATGTTATTAATCTAAAATCTGCTTTTCCTGTCTTTGTGGTCTCTAAAATGCTTGGAATTGTTGGCTGTGAGGCCACATTGTCTGTATGGTTTTGTACTGGGCAGAGAGAAGGTAGAAGGTGCCGGGTGTCACCTGCCATTGAATTCTGCTCAGGTTATCAGTACCTCCAGAATAAGCATGTTGTCATTCCTAAATCTGTAATTCCATGGATGTGCCCATCCGCAGAGCCCCAACAGGCAGGACCACGAGTAGAAGGCACTGAGACAACACCCCTGTGCTGCCCTGGACTCCCTCAGGCTTCTGCCAGAGCTCTGATTCTGCCTTCCCCTGCTCCCAAACATCCCAGCAACCCACAGCCACCTAAAACAGCTTCAAAACAACAGAAAATCCTGCAACTAATCCTGTAACTTTATTATATCCATAACAAATGTACAGGTGCATTTTAAGGCATTCTTTTGGGAAACAAATATCCAAATGTTTTGTACAGAACAGGACTCACCTGCTCAATTTTCTAAGCCATATCATTCTCAGTTATTGAAAAACAGCTTGCAAAGCTTTTAGCATCCAAAACCTAATACTTAAATATATGAACCCTCTGCATGTGTCCTCTGTAAAGTTCTGAGAGGGTTTGGGGTTTTTGTTCATTCTGGTTTTAGTGCAGAACTGGTACAGAAGACCAAGGTCCCTGTGGTGAAGGTGTGGTTCGGGCCCTGGACATGCCACCTGCTGCCTCCTGGGCTGTGGATGGTTCCTCAATGCTCCTGCAGCATGAGGGCAGTGATTCTCCTCTCCATGACTCATCTGTTGTAGCTATTTAAACTAAAACTCCACGAGATAGGGAGTGAAATTTTAGCTCCTCACAGCCCAGTGAGTTTGGCTCACTCCTTATAAACACACACGGTCGGTCGGTTAAGCGAGTTCAGGTGTCTGTGTAGTGAAACCCTGATCTGGGCTGTGGTGTCTCAGTGCTTTTAGAGTGCTAAGAATAAGGATGTGGTGGCATATCCAGGACTATACTGCAGCCACAGAAATGTAAGGTCTCCGTTTTCAGTCATCTGAACGCTGCCAAAACCATCTATGCAGAAAAGCGCACCAGCAGCGGTCCAGGGTGGGTGATCAGGGAAATGCTTCCTCTTCTCCACTTACAGCCAGCAGTGCTGCATCCGTGTGGAAAACAGAGCAGGAAAGCAGAAATCACAACTGGGATTTCAACCCCGCAGAGAACTGAATTAGGAGTGAGAGCTGCAGAGAAGAGCAGTCTTTCCAATGTAGCTGTTCTGGAGGGAAACTGTGGTATGGAACTTGTGGAGAGGAGAACAGGGAAGCCTCGGGGTGTTTCAGTGCCTGCACCACCTGGTTCAGGAGAATCCTCTGGCTTACAAGAGGCTCCTCCATGAGCAGCTGGCAGCTCTGCATGGAATAGAGAAGGTCCTGGAGAAGACCCGGATTCCCACCAAAGGACACAAAAGGAAGACTACTAATCATTAAATAAATCAGCAAATCTGGCTACAGCTGAGAGTGATGTGGAGGAAGATGCTGAATTTCTCTCAGTGATGAAATTTGCTCCTGTTTAGGCCTAATCTGGGAAGATATTTCAGAGTCTAAAAGACTTTCTTGTTAGGGGAAAATAAAAAATATTCAGCTTTTTTTGTTAAGGATCAGGCTACAACTCCGAGCTGTCATAAGAATGAAAATCTGTTTTCTGAACATCAAAAAAATAGAATCTCACCCTCCCCCCCCCAGTGGTCAGTTGATGCAGAATAATGGCATTAATTTTTTTGTTGCTGTTGCTTAAGAATTTCAGAATCACATAGTCAATATTGCAATTTAACTATTAAGAGATGGAATGAGTGTGCTTATCTTTCAAAATTAAGATCTAAAATATTCTACATCATCTCAATATTAGTGTTATTCTCATTTCTTAAAGGGTGTGGGTGTGGCTCTGCACTGTAAGAGGTACAGAGTAATTCTGATTGGATTTCCTTAATGAGTTGGGGCCTATGTTAATAAAAACCAATGCATGAACTTTAAACATACCCAGTTGTTCCCAAATGCCCTTAATTTGGAATAAGGACGTCTTTATTTTATTTCATTTAATGATTCTTAAAGTTAGGACCAAGAAACCACTGCCACTAGTGGAATTCCTTTGAGTCACCTTGCACAACCACACAGAGCTGACTCATTCATAAATTTTACTGTTTAATGGAATTCTAGAGACTGTAGTTAAAGAGCCAGTGGTTTAGAGAAATTAAACTATGCCAAAAAAGCCAATTATTCTGGATGGAGTGATCACGAGTTGAACTATACTGGTACAGGAGGTGTAACCTTCCTGTGTCACCAGGTCCCAAACAGCTCAACTTCTCCTGAAGCTCAATGGCCCTTGTGTTCTTAAATCAGACATTTTTGGAGAGACATGCATCCATTTGAAAAATACCAAAATAGAAGTGAAAGAAATAAAAAATTGTAAAATTATCTGGGTCAAAATCTGGAGTATGAAGCCATGAAACTGAACCTACATCCTTCTGTCTCCAGCTTGCTCCTCACCTCCCTCTGCCTGCTCTGGATATATATGACACAGGGAATAAACAAAATCTCTTCCAGAGGGATCAAGAAGGGCATTGTAAGAACAGGCAGTCAATTAAATATTATCTGCAATTGTTGTGCCACATCTTTAAACAAGAAAGCACAAAGCCCATTCCCTTTTACCAGCAGCTTACTCATGTAAGTGCCAGCTGACAAGTCTCATGCACAATGAAATAGATATTCCTACTAACTCCATGATTATTCCTGGAATTGTAAATACAGGGGGTGTTGGCACTGTGACTTTAACGAAAACCACAAACTATACACACGGCACAGACGTTCTTCTGCACAGTTTAGATTTAATCTCCAAAGTCGTGGCATATGGCGCAGGCGGTTTTTATACAGAGACATGGAAATGTACACAGAAAATTTACTCCAAAATAAGGCAGTGCAGACTCAAGCCCTACCGAGGGTAATTTTGTGTTCATTAATTGAAACAGAATCAGCCCAGCCCAGCTGCCCCTCAGTGACTCCCCTTCCAAGGAATTGAGAACTGGGGCCAGCTCTGGTGGGGTTCCTGCGCCATGGCCCCGTGACCACGGACTGCGATCTCTGGATCCACACCTATGACCTCAGTTTGGAATTGGTGATCTTGGAGGAAGAACCAGTCAACTGGCTCCAGCTAATTATAACTTAATTAAGCTTAAGAGAAGTTTTTCCTTCAGAAGAATTAAAAACCTCAGTTGGTTTTCAGCAGAACTATGGAGTTTGCCAAGTGAGCTGAGCTCATCTCTCACTCAGTCAATCACAAACTCTGTTTGTGATTCCGATCCCACCATCACCACCGGCTTCACTCTCTGCAATGCCTCTGGGAAGGAATTATCCCAAATGTCACCATTGCTCTACTTGATATTGCCAGCTCAGTCTCTCAGCGGGAGGCAAAAACAGCTGGACTCTCAAATAAGATTTTGAATTTAAAAAATGTAATTATTTGAATTAAAATTAGTCTCTTCACATTTTTCGTCTCTGCATTTCATTGTTAAATTCAGATCTGAAATTACAGTTTCCTTTGCTAGTTTTATACCCTCCCTTTCTACCCTAAAGTTAGGATAAGCTATTCCGAAAGGAGAACGAGTTTTTGCAGAAGGCACACAGAATAAAGGACACATGGGTTTAGCACCAAATAATTCCCATCTGGAAGTCTGAAGCCAGGGCTTCAGGAACTTTCACCTTTTATTTAACCTGCTTATGCCGATCACAGTTCCAAAGTATGTGGACATTGTACTTCCTAAAGCTAAAAAAAGCACTGAAAACTGATCATAAGGAAGGATTTAGGGGGAAAACAACCCAACCACAAAAGAAACAAGTGTCTAAAACGACAACTGGACAATGAAGAAAGATGGCGACTTCAGCTGAAAGGAGTCTCAGTTTCTCAGTGATATAAAGTCAGCAATTAAAATAGAAAACCCAGATGACAAATGGAAACAAGGCAATAGGTAACAAGTAAAATCAACCAGAAGCTGTGGGCAGCAGGACGTGAGCGGGGGAGGCTGAAGAGAGCAGGAAAATGGTTACAAAGTTGGGATATTCAGCTTTAAAGTGTAGTAGAACACACAGAAGTCATAGCTCTGATGTAAAACCACGAGATGATGATGACAAAGTGGAAAACAAAGCAGAAAACCTAGAAATCTTCACAGTTCTTACTTCAAAGGAAGGATTTTGAGAAAGTTACCAAAGAACTATGAAGCACTTAAGAGGTTCATAGTGCTGAGCTCTGGTGAAATTAAACAAGGCTTTAGCGACTGGGAGAATTTTGGTCAGTTCTGGGCAGAACAGATGTTCTCCGACACCCACACCTGGCTGAGGGTCAGGAGGCTCAGGAGGGTCCACCTGGGAGCAGTGGCTGGTGGGCAAAGAACTGATCCCTTCATGAAGAGCATGGACCAGCATATGCAGGACTGTGCCAGGCACGGCCTTGGGCAAGAGCTTAAGAATCCTGAAGATAGTAATAATAATAATAATAATAATAATAATAATAATAATAGAGGAAGAACCATTATTGATGATAAAGATGACACAGAAATCACAGAATCAGAGAACCACAGAAGGGCTTGGGTTGGAAGGGACCTCAAAGCCCACCTCATTCCACCCCCTGCCATGGGCAGGGACACGTTCCACTATCCCAGATTGCTCCAAGCCCTCCCCAGCCTGGCCTGGAACACTTCCAGGGATCCAGGGGCAGCCTGTTCCAGGGCCTGCCCATCCTCACAAGGAAGAATTCCTTCCCAGTATCCCATCTAACCCTGCCCTCTGGCCGTGGGAAGCCATTCCCCCTTGTCCTGGCACTCCAGGCCCTTGCCCCCTCTATGTCTTATACTTTACTGTGGGAAAACAAAAGATCTGGTGGTGAAGTTAGGAGATGACTCAAATGAGAATCTGAGGATACATTTTCTTACCACGACTGTGATTAATCTCTGCAAAATGTTCGGGGAGGAGGAGTTGATTCTCCATGGGACAATTTTAACCCAAAATCAGTGCCATTCTTGAGCAGAAGCCCAGTAAATATCCAGTTTTGGACTAGAAAAATCAGCAATTAAGAAAACTCCATTTCTAGAGAGGTCGTGCAGCCCAAGACTTCTGTGGCTTTACATTCAAAGGTGGAAAAAAACAAACAAAAAAAAACCCCCCCAAAACGCCCTCAGAGCACCCTTACCAAGTCAAACCCAACCACTCCAGTGTCAGCACTCTCTTGCACTCAGGGTACTTCTCTGCCCTTTTTCTTGGCAGTAAAGTACTGCTGGCCACAAATGCAGGGTCTGGAGCATTTCTGCCATCTGAAGGACGAAACAAGACTTTTAACATGTTTGTTTTGAAGCACAATTTACAGCGAGGATTTAGGCTGAAACCGCATCCCTATGCTGAAGAGGGGATGAAAGGCCCAGCAGGGAAGAAAGCAATAAAAATATCATTGTAATTATCCCAAAGTCAATCATCGTCTCTCTCCAAGTGGGGCAGGGCATGGGCAGGGGAGCATGAGGCACGTGTCCCTCACACAGGGGCACACGGGGCCCATGGGGCACCTCAGGAACACGACACACGGTGCAGACAAGCCCCATGTGTTCTGCCTTCTCTGAAGCCCTGGCTCAGCCCAGCTGTTGTCCTTGCCCCTGTCCCCACTGGTGCTCTGTGTCCTGCCAAGGCCATGGTGCCCAGTGCCATCCCCAGCAGATTCCAAGGCCTTGCAAGGGGGTCACGTGGGCCAGAACAGCCCCTCGCCCAGTGACCCCTTGCCACCCCTTGCCACCATGGCAGCTTTTCCATCCCTGCCCCTTGGAATGTAGGGAGTGAGAGCGCACTAATTTGAATTCATTTTCATCCTTATCAGCTCTGAAAGATGCACAAAAAAGAGAATTGCTGAGGAGCTTTGTGCTTGCAGCCACCACGCGGGTTGGGTGAGGACATGCTGGTAACGTCTGGAATATCTCTTTTTAAATGAGGAAAAAAGGTGGGGGGCTTGGAAAACAGGTTTTAGTGTCCCAATGAAAGCATGACAGCAACAATTTATAATTTTCTGCTGTCCAGTTCCCTCCATATTTCTCCCTGGCTGCGCATCCCTCTTCTCCTCTCCCCCCCATCCATCCTCCATTTCCAGCTGACTCCTCGGCACCGCTCTAGCCTCCTGTGAAATGGTGGCGTGCAGAGGGAAGGGAGGAAGAGAGGGAGGAAGAAAGGGGCTACAGTGGGGAGGGCAGGGGAAAGAGAGAGATTGAGAGAGACAGAGAGAATGTCAAAGCTCAAGTCTGGCATTTGCCTATTTAAATTCAATCACGCAGCCCTCGCCGAGCTGGAAATGGATGGCCTGCGTTATGAATTTCTGATCAGACGGCTGATAGGTTATGAGCGGGGACGTAATCCCATTGAGGAAGGCTTTTTCCCAAGCAAGGGCAAGCAGTAACTGCCCTTCTGAGATGGCTCTTTGCTTTGCCCTTTTTATATTTTTTTTTTTCCTTTTCTTAAAAAAAAAAAAAAGTCCAAATAAGCATTTTTATGATGATAAATGTGTAATAATGATTCATTCTGCCTGCGTCTGAAATGGGAGATGCCTTGGTGAAGCAGACATGCGCTCAAAATAAACTGCCATATTTTTTCTTTTTTAAACCTAATTAGAATTCTTGCCTTCGCTCAGCTCATTTTGTACCAACACTAGTGATCTAAAAAGAAAGTGAAACGAATGAACACGTGCATTGAGACTGGTATTTTTAATACCCTGCAGGGTTTTTAATGTTTTATAGCTTGCCTTTTTTAACACAATGTGTTTACATAAAAGGATACAAAAATTTTTTTCTTCAACTGGCAAGAACTTCTGGCACACTGTGAGGCAAGCCAGAAATTAGCTCAGAAGATGATGTTCTCTTACATCTACCCACATGACGCGGTTATGTTGTACTGAATTAATTGAAATAGCTGAGGACACTGGCAGATCTGCAGTAGCCAAATTCACCAGGCAGGGAGAGCACAGCAGCCACAGTGGTGTGTGCCAGCCCCAGGGCCTCCACAAGCTCGCACACAACTTTTGTACTCATCAAAAGTAGAAAATGGAGTTTGCTACTTAAAATTCAGGATCTATGTGCTGAAACAACACCCATCCCAGTGTGCAAGAAACCAGTTCTGGGGAGGAGGATGTAGGGTCAGGACTGCACTGACAGGGCTGGAGCTTCTGAAAATAATCCAAACCTTCTGCGGACACAGGGGAGGAAGGGAAGAGCGGGGAAACATCTCAGTGTTGGTGCTAAGCAGGAACTTGCTCTTGGAGCTGCATCTCTAAACATGTTTCAAAGTGCAAGGAACATGGAATCACAGAATCCCAGAATGGTTTGGGTTGGAGGGACCTCATCCCCTCCCACCCCCTGCCATGGGCAGGGACACCTTCCACTGTCCCAGGTTGCTCCAAGCCCCATCCAACCTGGCCTTGGACACTGCCAGGGATGGGGCAGCCACAGCAGCTCTGGGCAGAAAGAGTCCCCTGGGACCTGGGATTTAGCAGCCACCTCCCACCAGTCTGGAGCCAAGTTTAATCTCAAAAATGCAGTTCATTCAGAAGATCACAGCTGCCAAAGTACCAACTTTTCATGGTTTTCCTCATTTTGTTCAAATCCTGGATCATCAGCTAAAAAAGCAGAGTGTTGTGGGCAGTCCTCCAGGACTGCTGGGCCAAAGTACCATGTCCTGCCATAATCCAGACCCTCAGGTGACCAACATCCCACCTGTGCCCACCAGCACGGCCAGCAGGGGCCAGTGGGGGAGAGGCTGGGACAGCTTCTGACACAACAACCTGATTTTCTCTTTTAGGACATTACATTGAGATGAATCTGCCTGTGCTGAATTGCCAAAGCTCCATGCACAAAGGGAAAATTGTTAAACAGATATAATAAAGTGATTTTTTTACCCTCCTGACAGCATCATAACTGCAGAATTTCTGAATTTACACATACCAAAAAGGAGGGTCCCAGGAAACCCTTGCACTGTAAAGGGCTGTTTTTCCTGAGGGACACAAAAAGCTGATGATCCAAGTGGTTTCCAGCTTTCACATACTCAAATGGTTAATTTTGCTCAGTATCTACCACAAATGGGCCAGAAACCTGCAGCTGATAATTATGAAATACTGCAGCCACAAGGGAGTTCCCTCCCCAGCACCACTGGTTAGGGATTGTCTTATGTCCTGGAGCTGTCGAATTTTGATTATTTAATTGAAATTACATATATTAGCATGGGTGTTCTCATTAGCCATAAAATAAAACATCTAATCTTTTCCATCTTGTTGCATCAACATCTGGTGGTGATGAACTCTGAGGGCTGCAAGCCCAGAATGTGAAAACATCAGTGTTTAAATTAGTCACCTTTTAGTGTCACTTCCTGGCTTCTTGCATTAGGAAAAAGGAAAACAAAAGGGAAGGAGTGGGAACGAAGAACTGTGTAATATTAGCCTTCTTTATCTCCTTTTATATCATATGCAGAATAAAAAATTTGCTTTAACTGAGGTGGAATTGTCGATTATCCAGCATATCACAGAATTTATTTTCAATTACAGTTTCTAACTATCTTCCATTACCAGATCTTAAACCCAGGTGTTGATATCCTCCTTCACAGGACTGATCAGTTCCCAACAACCAAGTGAAACTCCAGAAAGATTATTTTTTTTATTATCTGTGTTCTAATCAAATACAGGAATTCCTAAGCTGGTGATTACAGCAGTGCCACTTGTATTTGCAATCTCTGCTTTACATGTTTATTCACTAAATCAAAAATAGAGCACAGATAAAGAAGCAGCCTACAATAATAAAGCATCTTCTTGCAAAAAGCTTTGAGTGCTTTCTCTAACTTATCATTAAATTTAAACTCATTTTTCCCAGTTTTCACTTCTGCAGTTAATAACTTTTATACAGCTATCCTATAATTACATTAACAAAAAAGTAAATTTCCCCCATTTCTCACTACATTACCGGTATTACAGCGTTAATGGCAAATTAACCAGTAAACCTGCAAATTAAGTCAACTCATCTTCCACTGATAGGGCAGAAATCTGTAATTTAGGCAGGTTGGAAGTTTTCAGTGCTTTTTTAACTATTGTCGAGCTTCTGCTTTTCCCAGTGTACCAGTAAAACCCACACAGGAGCTATTGCCATGTTCTAATCACCACTCAGCCCTTTTTAGCTGTTTCCTGAAGTACGGCCAACATGGAAGTGCTCCAGTGGAAAGCGACCCACGACATTCCGCCCTGGACTCCGGGACACGTCAGGGGAGGTGGTGGCACACCCGGTCCCTGGCAATGCCAGGAGCCAGTGAAGCACCAGGGCTGCTCCAGAGAGATTTGCTAAGGGTTGTCCTGCACTGTTGTCCTACGTAGGCAGTGCACAGCCGCAGTGTGCAGTCATGTCCCTGCTGTGTTATCCATGGAACATGGCAGTGGAAGCACCACCTCTCCCCTGCAGGGTCAGTCCTCAGCAACCACGTCAAAGCCCTCAGTGCGGGAGAGCTTGTGGAACATCTACTGCATGGAATCATGCAATGATTTGGGTTGGAAGGGACCTTAAAGCTCATCCAGTTCTATCCCCTGCCATGGGCAGGGACACCTTCCACTATTCCAAACCCCTCCAGCCTGGCCTTGGACACTTCCAGGGATCCAGGGGCAGCCACAGCTTCTCTGGGCACCCTGTGCCAGGGCCTGCCCATCCTCACAGGGAAGAATTCCTTCCCAGTATCCCATCTAACCCTGCCCTCTGGCACTGGGAAGCCACTCCCCCTCGTCCTGGCACTCCAGGCCCTTGGTACATGTCTTGTATTTCAGCTCCAACTATGGTGTGGTGGGCCAGCCTTCTATGCTCCTGAGCCATGGAAGAGAGGGACAAGGCAAACTCGGCATAAAATGAACAGAATTTCAATAACAACAGTCAAAGATACATCTTTGGAATATTAGATTTATGCAGTGGAAAGGAACCATCAAAACCGTTCCATTTCAAAAATATAAAGGCTTCCTGAGCTAGTGAAGCGCAACAGAAACACTCAGTGATAAAGGACATCACAGCTCTTTATAAACTGAACCGGTGGTTTCCCAAATTTAATATGCATGAACACTGCATGTGAGTCCTCTTAAATCCAAGTACCAAACCCTGCCTGTTTAATAAATCTCACCAGTCCTCCACTATTAGACAGGGGATTAAAACTAATCTATCAATCCCAAAACCAAGCACAGAGTGGATTAAAATGCAAAACACATGAGAGTATGAAGATGCTTAATGCTAAATAACAAACATTTCAATCACAGAAATCATTTTTATCTTCTTGTTTATGCTAAGTAGATACTATTAGGCTTAATATCTGTATTAACACAAGTGGGGGAAGAAACAGTTTTAAGGAGACCTAAATACTTGAATGCTACTGGATTGCTGTGAGCAGAAGCTCTCGTGGTGGAAGTGAGCACACCCCGGTGTTTGAAATCATGTTTGCTCTCTCAGGCCAGCTCAGTGGTGCTTGACCTTTTTCCTATGTTTTTAACCCGAAGCAGAACACCCAGAGGGTCCTGACAAAGCCAGAACTTAAACCTGTTATTTGCATCAGACATCTGAATATCCCTTTTCTCCCACTTCAGGGTTGCCATGACATCAGTCTCACACCCAGATGCTCAGGGCTCCTGTCACCCACCTGCACTTTGGGTGGGGTTTGTTGCGGTTTTTTAGGAGTACATGAAAAAAGCTCATCCCACCATAGGATAAATGTAATAAAAGATGGAGCTATGTGTGCCTGTATCACACCGGGAATAACCAAATGTGACTCACACAATGGCTCCCAGTTCACCCTCACCCAGTAATTCACTTTGTTATTGTCACTCTGAATTCCTGGCAATGGGATGATCCCCCTTTCTGACAGGAAGTTATCCATCTACATCTGCATTTGTCTATCTGCCTGGCAGAGATAAGGATTTGGGAACACTGCACCCAGTTGTGGCAGGAGAAAGCACTTGGTGTGTTCCTTCCTGATTTTGAGTGCTGGGAAGTGCCCAGTGTTAGCTTGGATTCACCTGAGAGCATCCCAAAACTGCAGAGCTGGACCTTATTCCTTGGTATCCGAGCAAAACTTATGCACTGAATCAGAGGAATTGTAAGATTTGAGGTGAAATAATGTCCACCAGAGATCTGTGTGAGGCTGCCATCACCCACATCTCACTCACCAGCACATGGGGTTTTGGGGGGATTTCACACCAGCAGATGTGAAGCTGGTGCATTAACCCCAGCATTGTCCCAGCAGAATGGTTAATGACGAGAGGGAGGGGCTGCCTGGGCTGGGGGAGAATGGCACACGAGTTCAGGCCATCCAGCTGGAGAAGGAAATTTGGCAACAGGAAAAAAGAATGGAAAGAATAGCCAACCCCTCAACAACACTAACTTACAATGATGGTTATTTGTCTGTGGGGCCTTGGGTTTGGTGAGGCAGGAGGCTCTGGTGTTACTTCAGCTGAAAGTGCTGTTGACTTGCATTCTTCGTGTTTAACTTTGCCTTGGTTGTGAGACAGTTTTTCTGATGCGTCTTCATTCAGTAGTGACTTAAGTCCTTCACTCCCTCAGGAACGCGTGAAATACAGAGGCAGTACAGAAGCACGCTACTTTTTCTAGGGTTCAGATACTTAAATAACAGACTTCTGCTCTCGTAATCTTTGAATTTTAGCAGAAATGACAAATTCAGGAAAGGAGGAAGGCAAGGATGCAGCAGTTTGATAGTCTTTCCACAAACTGGAAGCAGAGATATATAATTTGCCAGGAAGGAAAAGAACCCAGGGCAGCTCAGGCACCTCCCTCTCCCACAGGCAGCCCTGCAGCCTGCCCACAGCTCTGCTCTTACCTGCCCGTCCTCGGTGCAAGGCAGCAGCGCACCATGGATGTGCAGTGGCACAGCAAAGAGCACCAGCGCCTCACTTCACAAAGGAAGGCATGTATAGGCAGCACTTCTCCACATCCCTCTGCCCTAGGGAAGCTCCTGTGCCGCTCCCCAGGCTCAGGAGCTGAGCGTATGGGCATGGCATTGTGCCAGGTCCTCCCCACCCCCTGCAGACACCACAAGTCTTTCCTCTTCCCCTCTTCCCATTCGTGGTCAGCATCACTCCCCAGGGACTGTCATTCCCCAAATGCCCAGTGATTCACTTCTGGTCTTTCCTGGCATTCCCAGTTTCCCTACTTAATCTAACACTTAGCACCCAAGATGCCAACAAGGAAGTAAGAAGTCAGGATCATCACACGTAAGCAGCTCACAGGTGTTAGGAGAAGCTGTCCTTCATTTATTCTAAAAATAAATTAATTATTGTCAGTAATTGTGGAAGCACTCATTAAAATGCCATTTGGAAAGAGGAAATACCTTGGACAAAGATAAAATACCTGGGAAAAAATTAGTCTCTGGCAGCGTAGGACTCAAAGAAACCTGTGGGCAGGAGGACAGGAAGGAAAATGGTGCAGAAACTACCTGAACTTACAGAGCAGTTCTGTTATCAATGGGAGGCATCTAAAGACCCATCCAGCTTCTCCCAGTCTGGAGCACAAGCACGTGTCTGGGGAACAGTCATATTTCCCTCTCAGTCTCCAACTTCCATCTTCCTGTTCCTGCATGTGGTTGGGGGCCCAGCTGCCCACCTGTGTGATTTGGGTACCGCTGTCAGGAAAGCACATCACCACTCAGAAATCGTCCGTGACCCGGATCAGCCCTCCCTGTACTGGGCTCCCTCTCCCAGCGAACAAAGAGGGGCAGCTGGGGCCCCGCGCTGCTGTTCGGCTGATCGGAGCCCTGGAAGTGTGGAGAGGTTTATAAGATTAATTCTTATCTCTCTGGGCAGTGGGTCAAGTCAGAACCATCATTCAACAAACTCTACGGATAATCTCCCTTTATTACTTTCAATCAAACTAAATGTCTGCAATCTGCAGCATGGTTACTAATTTAGTGAAAGAAATTACCTGTAGAGCTCGATTATATAACAGACGAAATATAAAATAGTCCGGGTAAGCAGCCACTCAGTTCGTACATCCCTCAGTGCAGAGCAAAGCTGCTCTAGCCTGGCTGCATCCACGCCCACAGCTGCCCTGTGGGGGAAAACGCCCAGAAAGGAGTGGACAGTGTGTTTGTCCACTGCCTAATTAAACTAAGAGAAGAAACTTGTGCTTAGGGCTACACTTGGCATCAAATCTAAAAATTTGCTGCTTGTGAATATTTAACAAATGCGTTTTGTGAGAAATCAGATTTCCAGCGTATTCTGGTTAATGGAATTCTGCTGCAGCCCCTGGACAAAACAATGTAAAGCTGCCTGGCTTGTGGAAATCATTCTCCTCCAGTGATGGATAATATAGCATGAGGTTTGCCTTGGTTTGATTAATTTCAGAATATTGCAGAGAAGCTGCATAATCCCTAAGATAGCAGAGAGCAGGAGGAAGACACGATGGAGCGGGATAAAAGCGCGCAGTAACGAGCACAGGCAGTTTCATACATATATTATGTAGATATTAGAACAAGGCTCACAAACTCGGGGGTCTGGGCAAGTGGTGACCACAATAAGGGGCAACACTGAAAGCAAAAACCTGCTAAACATTTCCACGGCTATGACCAGAGACAGAACACAAACAAGAAAATTTCCATTTCCTTTTTCCATTCACAACAGCCATTATTTACACAAGCCCTGAATATGAAAAAGGCTCTAACAAATTTACAGTGGGGTTTGGATGGATGAGGATGACGAATGATGGATGAGGGAGACAGAGGATTCCCTTATTAAAGCATCAAATCTTTCCCTAAATATCAAACAGACATCTCAGCCTCAACCACTCAGCTCAGACCAAAAATTATGCAAACCAAGGAAGCAAAATTTTGCTTCCTGATAAAAACTGGAAATTTGTCTTCCATGTTACCCAATTTTCACTACATAACTTCAATTTTTATGCTGGCTTTTACATCTACTTGAAAGATTAATTAAAAAAAAAAAGACAAACTTGACAACACAAAAGCCCAAAACATCAATGAACTTCAGAACAAATCAGGCAATTGGCATAATTACAAAATTGCCCTGTTTGGCAATCCAGGGAAACAGCTCCAGCACCCAGTCCGCAGCAGCCCTTCCTGGTGTCGCCAGCAGAGCCACCACCACAGGGGTGTCTGGTGGGAACCTGCCGGGATCCTGGTGGGCACTGGGCAGGCAGAGCCACGTGCAGGGCCTGAACCTGCAGCCCCGTCCCATCCACACATACTGGAAATTTATTAACTTCAACCTATCTCTGTGTTGCCTTAAAACCCAGCCCTTTCCATTTTCCTTTCTCTTTCCTTTTCCACCTGCACACAGGAGGACACAAAAAAAGAGCTGCAATAACAACAAGGGAACACAGTCCCTTGCAGGGCTCTCCGAAGCTCTCCAGAGAAATCAACACCAACAGCAGACTTCCCTTGTCCCCATCATGGATGCTGGTGGCCATGTAGCCCTGGGGCAGCTCAGACTGGGAGCAAGACAGGGAAGGAATATTGCCTTAAATCCTCCTCCTCTTATGTGTCAGCCCATGGGTGAGCAGTGACTGCTCCGACCTTCCGGCACGCTGCCGCTGCGCGCGCGGGAGGCACGGCCACCCCAACTATTTTAGGAGACATAATGAAGAAAGGAGAAGCAGCCCAAGTCCTTGAGTGAGAAGAAGCTTCCAGGACTGCAAAGCAGCAAACCCAAGGTTCACGAGGGAGGGAGAGGAAACAGTGCATGAGGATGATGAGTAATACAGGAAAATAACATGTAACACATGGAAATGGAGTGTTTTCAGCTGCAGTGTACAGTAGTGACCATCCTACTTCCAAAATAATATTGCACAATTAGAGATGATTCACAGCAAACTGCCAGGAATGATCAGGGATATGGAAAATCTCTTGTATGACCAGAGTGAAAGATTTTTTTTTCTAGTCTTAACTAGGCAATAAATAAGAGGAGACATAACAACAGCAATAAGATAATGAACAACCTACAGGGGGTAGATCAGCTTCTTCTGGGCCATCTCATAACACGAGTACCTGGGCAGCCTCCATGAAATTAAAAGGTGATGCATTTGAAACCAATCAGGGGAATTTCTTTCCACAAATGCAAATTAAACCTGGGGACTCCCTGACACTGAACATGCCAAGCAGAGCACAGACAGATGCAAAAAATGGAGTGGACAGTTCTGGTAACACTAAAATAATATTTTAAAAATCCAGAATTATAGTTGTTAATGACAACAATTTAAAAAACCCCACAAAATACCTCATACAAGTTATGGTTTAATTCACTTTCTAATTATAGGGAATCAAGATGAGAAACAGCTCCTTCCTCTCTGCAGCCCCACAGCTCCCCAGGAAGGCTCACGCTGCACCCACCAAGCTGGTTGTAGATTTTACTCTTGAAAATGCCCCTGCGTTTCCCTCTTCGCTACAGAGCAAATGCTCTGGATGAAAACCCAGACAGCTCAGGTCCTGGGCTCAGCATCCCAGGAAATGGAATCCACATGAGAAAACATCCCCTTAACTGCCTTTTGATTAAAGCTTGACACAAAGCGTTTTCTCCCTTTTTTGTGTGGGAAATAAACCCAGCCCAGTCCATTTCCACAAAGAATTGTTTGACTCAGTTTAATCAAAAATAAAAAACTTTTTAAAAAAAACTGCTTTCAAAAATTAGTTGTTGTTTTTCATGTTAAAGGTCCAAGATTTTCAATCAAGACAGATATTTAGGTGAAAAATTCCATTTCCTCACGACATCATTTTTAGCTGAGAAAAAAAGGGTGAGTGTAGCTTTTTTCAAACATCTCTTGTTCCTCAGCATAAGCAGAGAATCCCAGCATGGTTTGGGTTGCAAGGGACCTCAAAGTTCATCCCATCCCACCCCCTGCTGAGGGCAGGGACACCTTCCACTAGCCCAGGTTGCTCCAAACCCCGTCCAGCCTGGCCTTGGCACTTCCAGGGAGGGGGCAGCCACCCTTCTTGGGATAATTAATTTGCTTTATGTTCTTTGCCCCCAGGGTGCAGCATGGGACGATGGCAGCCTTGGCCCCGATCCCACACCGCGGTCACTGCTCAGGAACACGCTGTGGGAGGGGGAACCACGCGCATCCATGGGGATGGGACACTTTGAGAAGCGCCTTCGCACTAGAATTCAGTCAGAGCTTTACTGAGAAATAGACAAGAAAAGCCAGGCAAGAGACAAAACCTACTCCCATCAGTTGCCTGGTGGTCTACAGTCCCATTTTTGCATCAAAGTTCCTAGAATTCCATGCAGTGTGTTTTTTTCCAGTGAATGCAATTTTTTAGCCTCAAAAAAGCGATAAATAAATGAATAGTTGGGTAAAGCTGCGTTTAAAGGAGAAGAGGATCAAAGTGAGGCAGCGCCAGAGAAGGCAACAGCTACAACCAGATTAGGCTGCAAACACCTTTAACTCTTCTTTTATTACTGCACCTGTTGGATTCATTTTTAACCTTATAATTTTATATTTTAAGTCTCTAATAAATCACATTTACCTCCCTTGGGTGACATGTTTTGATATCTGGTTATTTATTCACTTTAGTGCCTGAGTGGTTGTGCAGCAAGGGAGGAGCTCACTGGGGGGCACTGGCACTGACACAGGAGCTGCTGGCATGAACTAACAGGAGCCCAGAGTCTCCTGGCTACTAAATTCCACTTCTTTTTTTCTTTTTAGAAGTGGTGGGAGTTCAGTTGATGCCTCCTAGTCCCTTCCAATCTTTGTGTGTGATTCCCATGATCTCCTAAAGCTGAGGAGTTCAGTCCTCATTCAAACAGGTCCACACGACTACAGAGTGAGGCTGATGTTGTGTTTAGGGTTTGGGGGAAAAACCTCACAGCCCATTGGACTGCCCTGAAAACAGGGCACGTGTCAACACAAGCTCTTCAGGACAGCAAACCCTTGACTGCAGTTCCATGTTTTATTCTGGATGTGCTCCGAGGACACGGCAAACCAATCCACCACAAGTATCACAGCTTTCCGACAGACTCCAGAAAGGCTCCTAAATGCAGGAAAACAAGTCTATAATTACATAATTGAGCAGATGCACTGCAAGTTTTCTTTTTTGTTACCCCTTAGATTTTTCAAAGGCAACGGGACAGCGCTGTGCTAAAAAGCAATAAAGCACGGGTAATTTAATACAAAATTACATCCATATTGAAAAGTTTACATGAAGTTGAGAGCAGGCAGAGGTCAGGTTTGCAGCAGGACTGTCTTTAATTGTGGCCATCAGGTTTAGCAATCCAGATCTCTGGATCAAAGACAAATAGAAGGCGTTTCCTCACCGCTGACTAGTGAAAGCCGCCAGTGAGCACAGCACTATCTTGCACCAAAAGGTCATAAAAATTATTATCTGAGGGGGAACATGTCTCACTGTTCAACACACACCTTCACAAAGGCACCGTGGATTTTTCTACAGATTTTTTCAGCAATTAGGAGCATAAATTAAAAATTTTATTATCAGTTTTCAGATGTAAAGGGGTTTTCTAGTCCTCTAAAAAAATGTTTCATCTTTGTGTAGGTCTTTTTTAATATTTTTCAGTTGCTTTCAATCATCCTCTCAGCCCAGTGAAACAATTCCTCCCTCCGTAGGGAAGAAATGTGAGCTGAGACACTGTTTCCTTTCCAAGGTGGGGGGAAAAGGAAAAAAAAAATCAAATGAGGAGTAAATTATCAGCAAATCAGATAGAAACAAGCTCTCCAGATCTGCAGATCCATTGTACAAATGAAGCAATTTCATCTCAGCTTGCTCTGGGGGTGGGATTTTAAGTGGCCAAGGGGGACTGGAGCGGGATGCTGGCAGCCGAAGCATCACAACATTTGCATGCACAGACCACTCAAATCTGCACCAGGAGACTACTTGTGAGAATCCATCTTTTTTCACTTAACAAGATACAAAATATAAAACACATTTGCCTCTTATTAAGCCTCTCTTGTAAGTGGTTCCAGGTCCACCACTTTTAAAGAGGGGGAGAGGGGAGCCTGGATGCTCTCTTGGGAATTTCACAGGAGTGACTGGAGATGAGGTACAGGCTGGAAGCCTTTATTACTCTTTCTTTTTTTTTACTTTTTTTCCTTGTCTCTAAAAGCACAGAAGGAATAACATTTTAAATCATTAGCATTTACTTTAAGTAGCCCTTTCTCCAACTCAGCTTCCCTTCCTGGCCCTCACCCTGCTTGCACAGAGGAGCTGCCCCAATGGAATTGCCTTCTGGTTTTGGAAGGCAGAAGGTGCCTTTTTCAAAGCTCTGGCCTCCAAACTGAGCCAGCTGTGAAAGAAACCCTAATCTTTTTTTTCTTTAACGTGTACTGAGCACAGGGTTCTTGTGTTTATTAGCACCCAGACCTATGAAGCATTTTGCCTCTTAGATTCCCTTTAGTGCTCTTGGAGTGGTTTCTGGTTTGGTTTAAAAACAAACCAACACAAAAGCAACACCAGTCTCAGCAAAAAACAAGGATTTTTAGCAGCCTCAACCCAATTCACAGTCCTGTGTCACACATTCCATAGCATTTTCATCGTTTCTATGCTTGTTAAATATTAGATGCAATATTAAAATATTGAAGAGAAAAAAAGAGGCTGGTAGCAACTGCTTGAATTTACAACCCAGACAAAGAGATCAGTGCAGTGAGTTATAAAAGGAGTTGTGGATCCTGCAGGTTTGAGCATGTTACAGAACACAGTTATGAAATACCCCTCATTCGGTGTTCAGAAAGGAAGGAAAAACAAGTGGTTCCTTTACCTGGAAACTAGGTGTTAATGAGAGCTCTTCAGAGATAAAAATAGTCTAATTTTCACTGCAAAACAGACTATGTGTTCTTGATTGCCATTTGCCTGAAAGGAAACCTGGGCACAGGTGCTTTGTCTTGAAATTTGAGGATTTCTAAGAAAATGGCCCGTATTTCGGTAATAGGGCAAGCACTGTCCTTCATTTCCACATAAAGGAGGAGGCAGAACTGCTAGAAAACAGCAAAAGGGATGGAAAACAGAGCATCTGTTGGAAGAGAAAAAACATCCAAAACCTCATTTCTACTGCATTTGGAATCTAAAACCTTTGGATATTTCCAATGCATCCTTCCCAAGTCCAGAAGTTGCCACATTTCCCCTAAATCTCCTGAATTTGCTACTAAAGCACATACTGAACAACCCCTTGTGTGATGAGAAGTTCAGTGAGCAGGTTCAGTCCCTGGAGCAGCTGTGCAGGAGGTTAAACGCTGGGCCCACCTGTGGTTTGGGGGAGCCCAGGAGGTGCGAGGGTCTCCAGTCGGATGCATAGCTCAGGGCAGGAGGTGCATCGGCACCACAAGGTCCTCAGGGTGAGGGGCCTGGCGGGGCTCTCGGGTCCCAGCTGAGCCCCTCGGTAGGGTGGTGGCACCCCTGGCCCAGCCCCAGAGATACAGAGTGAGACAACGATGGCCACGAGCAAAGCACAACATCTGTTTGCCACTGGTGACAGCGGGAGAGGACCAGGGTACACAGGTGACTTGTCTCTCACCACCTTAGCACACACATTCACCACTCAACGTTTGGCAACCTTGGTCACCCTGCAGCCAGAGGGAACACCCACTTTTGGACTCCATGCCTCTCAAACCCACTCCCCACCATTCCCTGTCACCACCACCAACCCTCTTCCAGCAGCTGTCCCTGGGCTGACACTTTGGGGTAGGATGGGAGGAAAGGCCAGCTCTGACCTCCCCAGCAACAGCCACAGCTCAAGAGGTCCCTGCTGGAAAGTGGTATCTGCACCTTCTGCTCAGTGAAGGGACCTCCCAGGTGCTCCCAAGGAAAAGCTGGTTTCCTTAATGGTTACACCAGGTCTCAAGATGTAAGAGAGGTGAAGCCAGTTACTAATCCCTAATTCTGGTGGGACATTTCACCTCCTCTGATTGAAGGTTTTGTGGTTTCTGTTAAGGAAACTTCCCAGTCAGACCATTCCCAAGACTCCCGAGCAGTCACACTCCTAAGGCCAGAGACTTTCACTGCTGGGACCAAAGCCCCTCCACAGTGGTGGCTCCAGTGACCTGATGTGTCCCATTTGATCTTGATGAAGGTGATAACTAATGGATAAAGGAACAGACTCCAAAGAGCTTGGCTGCCCAACAACTCTCTCCCATGTGTCATCCTCAAAAGTGCTCTTGTGACTTCGCTGAATCATCAGGGTTGGAAGAGACCATCCAGTCCTGCATTTGTTGTGTTCTGGCACATCCATGGGTGTCCAAGGGTTTGGGGCAGGAGGACCCTGACCTGGGTGGAAGATATAGGGCTGAGGATTTAATCTCTTCGTACCTCAGTCACCTAATCCATAAAACAGGGATAATAACGCTTGCTAATCTCAGAAGGCTTTAACTGATTATTTGTTAAGATCATCAAGAACTTAGAAGGAAGGCTTTAATGACCTACTAAGTCTATTAATTATTTTATCATCATTGCTGACAAATTGTATGATTTCCCTCCTTTACCACTGAGTCCTTTAGATGGGAAAGGTTCGAGGTGAACTTCATGTCTTCCCACTTGATCATCCCTAGGCCACAACCCAGCTGAAGTGTTGGGGTATTATTACTACAGATAAGCAGAGCTTTATGGGTAAATTCTTCAGCCCAAGGTTTCTGTCTTTCTGTTTATCTCATTGCTATGGAGAAAGAATGAAAACAACCTGGCAGAGCCCAATGCTGCGGTTAAAGACAAGGAGTGAGGAGGTGCTGCACTAAAACAGGTACAGTGAGGACAGCGCAAAGTCAAGTGGTGGAGATCCAACCACATCCCCAGGTGAATCTTAATGAGGCATTGCCATAAAAACCTATGGCTGTTTATCACTGCTAACACCATGACAATTGCATGTTTATTAATGTAATAGAGGGAATCATATTCAAACCATATGTTTGTCTACACATGAGTTCACTGATATGTTTTCTTTAACTCATTTGACCCAAACGTCAGTGTAACCCACTGTAATAATGTTCATCCTTTATGCTCAAAGTCTTGTTAAAGCACCCATCAGGCAAAGTCTCTGTCGAAGTTATAGACAGTCTGAGACAAGTTCATCAGCTTTATGGGGAACCTCTTCCAGCGGCGAACTGTTACCATATCTGTGTCATATTCCCTGTTGGAGTTTGGTGATTAGAAGCTGAACCCACTCCACAAAAAGGGCTGACTTCTCTAAAGTGCTTTAGGTAGTTCCTTGCATTCCTATTTTTTGCATTTTTTAGACCCAGAGAATGAGCAAATGTTGCTTGTCAGCAAAGTCAACCTGGGGCAGGACTATTCTGATGCTCTAGAGTAAAGATTTTTCATAGAATCCCAGAATGGTTTAGGAGGGAAGGGACTTGAAAACTCATTCCATCCCACCCCCTGCCATGGGTAGGGACACCTTCCACTATCCAGCTTGCTGCAAGCCCTGTCCAACCTGGCCTTGGACACTTCCAGGGATGGGGCAGCCACAGCTCCTCTGGGCACCCTGTGCCAGGCCCTCCCCACCCTCTCAGAGAAGAATTTGTGCATGATTCTGGCAGTATTTGGTCAAACCTGAAAGATTAACTTGTCTAATATCAGTAAAGAGAGATATTTAATGGCTGGTGTATTAGGAGGAAGCATATCCTAAATTACCTTAATTCACATTTCATCTTTTTACTTCACAGGTCCAAACTTCTCAGAGCAGTGGCCAGACAGCAGAGCAAAACGGTGCTGGAGCACAAAGGGAACACGTTGGGCCTCGGGCCGGCAGTTTGGATGCACAGAAAACCACGTGCATGGATAACCACGTGCATGGATAACCACGGAAGGCTGTGGGCAGGAGGGGGAAGAGCTCATTTTGTTAATGGCCTCAGGACACTGAGCTAGAATCAGTCTAACAGGAAGGTGAAAGTTATTGAGCCACAAGCTTTCTCTCAGATGGTTTTCTCTTCAGAAGTTTACTTTACCTCCCAAATTAAATTTTTTGGTAATATTCAATACTTTAAAAAAAAAAAAAAAAAACACTAAGTTGTAGCAGTGTGTCCACAGTTATTTATTACCTGCCTTGTGGTCTGAACAAATATGATTTTGTTATTCTATGTTGTCAATAGAAAAAGCACATATGGTTTTGGTTGACAAAATTATGATAAAATTCACTGTATCCTAAAAAATGATTGAAAAGTTTGCAGATGGTTTCTGGGCATACTAGGGAGGGGGAGGATTGAATTTCAACAAAAGACGTGCCAAGTTTTTTTCTCTTCTTACTGTTCACCCTGTTTCCACATCCCAGCTTTTTCCTTATTAGATATGAGGGTAAAGCAGGTATCCAGCCCAGAACTCATCTGTTTCTCTTTAGCTTTTGGCATTCCATCACGCTTGGTCATGTTCACATGATGTTATACCCAGGTCCCTTCACAGATAAACATGAAATGACATCATAAGTCTCAAGTCACAAACAGCAAAACCCAAACCCAATTACGGTAATCTAAAGAATTTTGCACACCAAAAATTTCATGTTTGTTGAATATTCCTGATCTGAAGGTTTTCAGTTAATCTGAATCTTGTATTTTTTCTTTTTTTTTTCTTTTTCTTTTTTTTTTTTTAAACTAAGTTCTGTTCTTCTCAGTTCTCTTACTCCCCAAGGGACAAAGAACTGGGGAGAGGGCCAGAATTGCCAACCCAGATTAGCGATTATCTTGTTTGGTTTGAACTGATAACCCCCTTTTCCTCAGCACTGTTCACACAGACAAGGCAAGCCCTTCCATGGGGTTTGCTGCAGATGCTTGCAGAGCTTTAGGATGTTCTGTAAAACAAAAGACCAGTGCGAGCTCCGCTTTGTGCATTTCATCTCCAAAGCATCTGTACAAAGAGATTTCACCTGTCATTGCAGAAACACATCTTTCTTCTACTTTGTCTTTCTGGGGAAAATACTTATTTAACTTTCTGCTTGTCCCTAGAGGGTGCAGTGACTGGGGCCCTGTGAATGGGCTGGCTGGGTGGGCTGGCAGTGGGACAGACGCCTCGGGCGCTGAAGGGAGCAGGGCCTGGGAACTGCAGGCTGGAGATCTTGAATTAACCCCCATGCACTGGGACCAGCCTGATCTGCTGAAACAACTGGTGGGGAGCACCTCTCACCTTCTCATGCTTTCCAGTAATTTGGGAACAGACTTCAACCTGTCATGGCCATTTTCCTCTACGTGATGCTCATGGTAGTTGATGATCTGCTACATCAACACCTCCAACAGCTGTTACCATGGTGTGCACACTCCACATGGTGATCAGTGGGGGCTGGAAGAACACAACCTGGGCAGGAGAGTCTGCTTTCCCCAGGAGAGGGTGGAGGGAGGATGTCCTCACTGTGTCTGAACAAGAGGCGAGCTCTGAACTCCATCCCTGCTCTTTCTTTTGAGCCACATTAGTGACAGATAACCCATAATACTCAGAATTTATTCAACTTGCCAGAATATTTCCACCTCTGCCAAACCTGTCAGTGGCCTTCAGTGGCTGTCATCCCGCCTGCCTGGGATGTCCAGGAAGCAGCAAGCCAGCCTGGAGCAGATGGTTAATTATTGAGGGGAGAACATCTGGAAGGTGTCACTGGAGTGTTAGTAACTCTCCCTGTCTATGAGCTATGCCCAAACATGTCGATAAGTTTCCCAACATGGAATTCATTTTTTCTAACAGGATACATGTGGAAGTTCATGTTTCAGCAGTGGCCAGAAATGGCTTTTTTCCTCTTCAAAAAGATTTGTGACCTCTTCTTCAGGCTACTGTAATGTGATTTATTTGGGTCTCCTCTCAGAGAGCACTCAGGGGGCCCAGTGGAACAGAACACAGGAACACAGGCTCCCACCTCCAAGTTCCTGGGAGCTGTGCTCCATGACCTGCATCCTCTGCCCATGAGCCACGAGTGCAGTGACACCAGCACAGGGATGTTCCGTGCCAGGGGCCATGTGTCCAGAGCCGCCAGGATACGCAGGGCAGGGCAAGCTGGGTAAGGACAGCAAAACTCCATGTGCAGAGCAAGTGTGGGAGTGCAGGACACAACAGAGGGATGTTTCCCATCCCACATCTGCACCCAGCAGCTGCAGCCAGCTCTGGGCACTCTCTGTGCTCCATAAACATCTGGGACATGAAGGAAAATGGATTGATGCCTGGTACGGCATCAGCCACAGAAACACAGGCATACAACAGTGCCTGTGTCTCTTTCCTAAAGCCGCTTTGATGCTGGAGAGGATCCCTGGGACATGGAGGGTTAAAGCCCAGCACCCAGAAATGTCCACGGTCACCCAGCCATACCTGATCAGTCCAAGGGTCCCTGTCCTCCTGCACTGACACACCTTCTCTATAGGCAATTACTGCACTTTGCAAAGGAAAGATTTTGCAAAGCCTTGACCAGTGACCAAGGAGCGAGGTGCTCCCTACGCCCACATCTGCTTCCAGCAGAGAACCAAATCTTATCTAAAACTATTTTCTCATTCAGCATCTCTCCAAGCACATAATAAAATAATCAGTTTAACAATCACAATGACCCCAGACAAACACAGGAGCTGGAAGATCTACAGCAACAACTCAAACAACATCCTTGCAGAACATGGCACATCACGTGGCTCTCCCAACACCACACCTCTGAAGGTACTTTCTCAAGCAACCATGGGAATAGCTTGGACAGAGAGCAACACACTTTTATGCCTTGTCTGAGCCGCCAGCCTCCACCCAAGGCCCTAAGAGGCAGGGTCAGCACACTGCATCACTGCAAGTCCTTGGTATGATGCTTAAACCTCTAACCCACCAGTTCAGAGGGAAGAATTCTACCCAATAAACCTTCCTGACATGCAATAAAATAACACATTTATTTACTTGCTTGAACCCACCAATGTGCTGTTCATTTCAGTGATTGATAGAATTGGGTTATAATAAGCATACTTTATTATTGAAAAATTTAATTTAAGGTTTAAACATAAAACAAATGGTATTTTCAAATCTATTTTAATGGAGACTATCAAAACCATTCCATTGCCATAAGGGAAAAATTCTGTCTCCATATCTGTTATGTATATATGCATAAAATCTTCAGCCTACAAGTCAAAGTCGCCTGTCCTTCTATCAATCCATCATTCTGAAAATAGAATACAGAAAGCCTTATTTTTTCACTTAATTTTCATTAGATTCTTGAGGGAATTAAAATAACACAATAATGGGCAAATGCTGCCACTACAAATCCAAATGACAGCAATGAATCTACTTATGGACAGAATTCAGCCAAAACTCCAGCTTAGAGTGCCAAGCAGAAAGCAGACACCCATAAAAGCACACTTAGAGCTCAACTGTGTCAGGTAGGTAAACAATTTACTTCAAATCCAGACAGGAATATCATGCCTTTAATGTCTGGTGTTGCCTGGTGCTCACAGTGACGGACTCAGCACATCCATCCTCATCCAGGGTTTCCCTGCCAGGTGTCAGCTGGGCAATCCTCACAAGCACCGTGTCAAAGGACCCAATCCAGCAACCTGCCAGGACACCTCTGGCCTCCCAGCAGGACTGGAGAGGCACCAGGTGTGTCGACTGACTTTCCCTTTCTTTGTGCACCTTGTGCCATTCACCTCTCCTCACAGACACTCTTGGAAAGATATTTGAGAATATATTGAGAGAAGAACTTCATAAAGCTTTCCCCTGGCACTTTCCAGAGACCTCTCCGTGGCCAGTGAAGACATCACCTTTCCCATCTTTAAAATAAAAAAGTGCAAAAAGATATGGCAGGAGAAAATCCTAAGCCCCTTGCCTTCTCCTTCCCCTTCCTTCTCCTTCCCCATGGCTGCAGGTGCCTGCTGTGTGACACAGGTTTTTCACGATGGTCTTTCAGCCCCATCCTCTCAGCTGAGTGGTTGGAAGATACCTCTGCCCAGCTGGTGACCCCTGAAATGCTTCCCTGCAGCCCCAGCCAGGGCCACACCCTGAGCTAAAAGCACTCAGGGCATCATAGCTCAGCAAAGCACCATCCCAGGGTCGGGAAAAACAGATGCCCACAGGTGGCTATGCTGGCCCCACTCTCCTCAAACCCCTGCTCTATTCCTGTTATTTGTGAACATAGGCAAAACATGTTTTAAATTTGAATACATTTAAATAAAATGCCATGTGGCTGCCAGCTTGTTGTTCATAAGTAAGTTCAGCTTCAGCCACGCACTGAAGTTCAAGTGGGAGGAATGTTCTCATGCACGTTTTCCTTACACTTTCTTAAAACACCTCAAACCACAGCAGCACATGAAAAGCACAAGGTGTTGGCTGGACTCTCGTTTGATAATTTTTAAATTACTTAAATGATGGTCTGTATTCTAATGGGGTTTGCCCACTGCCCTGATAAGTCAACATCTTCACCTCCTCAACAGGTCAGACCCTTGGTACATTTTGTGTTGCTGCAGGAAAGAAATTTATCTTTTGCAATGACTTATTCTTTCCCTGGATGTTCCTTTGATGCAGGTCTATTGTTTCAGGGGAAAATAAATGTATTCCTTTAGCAGGTTTGTGCCTTCAGTGGAATTTGTGTAAGGAGGTTCCACTGCACAAACACAAAAAGCCCTAATAGATGCAGGCTGGGGCTGCCGCACGCAGGCACATGTCAGGTTTGATGACTGATGGTACTTACACAGATTTACACAACAAAAAGTACATTAAAAGGACGTTAAGATTGTGAGCCAATGTCACAAAAGCATGGAAATTCACATTTCAGGATTTAAACTTCCAATATTGACATGGAATGCTGAATATTAAAATGTGCTCCCATTAGAGTGAAGGCACTGAATAATTTTTAATCTAGACTAATAATTTCCTGAAATTTGTTGTTCTCTCTGCCTCTTAAGGCTTTCACATTTTTAATTAACTTTTTGTTGTGTCCTTGTCTTGTAATTTCTGAGTTGCTCCTCCAGTATAATTACATAATATATGCGGCACGTGTGATAGCTTAATTGGAAACGTTAACCACAATACACACGGAAATCATAAAAAGCTTCATGAAACTTTGAGAGTAAATGTTTCTACAGCTTTAGTGAGTTTATAAATGGCTGCTTCCAGTATTATTCTCTAATAAAAACAATTACACCTAATGCCGACCCAACTTGGAGTAGAATTAGGAATAAGGAGAAGAATAATTAGTACCTACAGAATCCCTATCACCGCAATGTTATTGGTTTCAGGTGGAAAAACAGATTGAGGCACAGGCAGCCAACATTAACCCCCCTCTCTTTGATCCCTTGACCCCCTTCCCCCTGGGTCTGGCGTTACTCCTACAAACCCCTTTTGGATCCAAAGCTTTCAGATGTTGAATTGCTCTTAGGAGATGGGGAGCACTAAAATAAATGGGAACTGAAGGTGCTTAGAAATGTGTGCAGCCTGAAGGATGCGAAGCTAAAAATAGGTAAGTAAATTGTATTTTGGTATTTTTTGTAGCATTCAAAAGGATTATTCCCAAGTTTATGCCAGGTCTTATCCTGCTGTCAGTTCTCTCAGGCTATTTTACAAGACTTCCAAGGAAAAGCGTGAGCAAACCCAGCGTGCTGTAACTTTAACTTGCAGCCTTGCTGCAGGAATATCCAAGTTAAACCAGTGGATAAAAAACTCTCCCCCGTAATGACTACTTGCTCTGCTCTGGAAAGGGGCTAGGACAGAGGGAAGGAGAGGAGGACAGGGAGGAAAGCAGAGTGCAATGAGATAAAGCAGAAACTGCTATTTGGAATACAATTTATGTTTGCTAATTCCATTTCTATCCCTCCAGAAGTGAGGCTCCATCTTACAGCATGCTGCAGCCATTTTACCTTCACCAAGCAGGAACAGAAAATAGAATTCTTCATCAAATAACCCAGAATATTGGGTCATGGGCTGATGGGAGCTAAGCAATGGCTAATGGATGATTAAGGCCGGAAGCAATTAAAAAGGGGAATTTTCTTAATATCTCAAGACAATTCTGTAATTCCAAGGCCAAAGGAGCTGCCTCTCTCCAGAAGTGCTCCCACATTTCAATGTTAAATCAGGATTGCAATTCATCAGCTCTTAGGCCCGTTATTGCAAAATACAATCATTTATTGGGTTCCATATTTGTTGAATTTGCTTTCCTGCCTGCAGCATCTTCAGATGAGCACAAACAGTGTCTCCCATTCCCTTCCAAAGGCAGTGCCTGGGACCCTGCCATCCTGTCAGGGCACCGAGCGGCAACACTGAACATAGACCCTGGCATCAGAGAGAGAACAGGAAGGCAACACATGGAAGAGGACACAGCCCGGGGGAAATGCCTCAGTGTTCAACAGCAGAGAGGCAGAGGTGGGTCAACGTGTAGAATATGAAACATGTCTTGGAGAGAAATGTGTCCGTAATGCAGGACATGCCAGAGGCTCTCCAAGGCGCCAGTGAAAGAATTTGGACCAGGCACATGCTGTTGCCACAGAGAAAGACATCGCTGGCGCAGGCCCCTCCTGACATTGGTATGGGCTTGGGAAGGAGTTTTCCAGAGCCTGAGGAAAAGCATGTATACTCATTTATCTGTTCCCTGAGTGGTAATGAATGGACAGGTCTGATGTGCTCCAGAAAGAATCTCAGGTTCTGAGAGGGACAGGGAGCACATCAGAGCTAAGGCTGTTGGTGAAACAATGGGCTTTTCTGGCCATATTTCATGTCCCTGGATCAAAGTTTGGGGTTTGAGAAACAGGAGAAGACAATTTCTACTGAAGGGAGTTGTCAAAGGAGTATGTCTCAGGTGGCTGCGCATTTTTCTCCCACCAGAAAGTAAAAAGAACACAGGTTATTAGAAGGAATTGTTTTCCTCCTCATAGACAAAACCACACACAGTGAAATTTGGACACAAGATAATCCAAGATGTGACAGGAAAGAGTCAAACACTCCAACTAGACTGTCTCACCACTGTACAGCCCTGTTTACTTGCAAGCAACCTGGGAAACCTGACCTGAGCAGCTCCCAGAGCTGAAGCCATTAAGGGGTTGAAATTTGGGGTTATACTAAGAAACAGATTTCAGCCTCCACTCTTGACTAAAGCCAGCGTTATCGGAACAGTGACAAGTGCTCGTCATACTGAGCTTCAGCAGAAGACCACTATCAGTAACACTAAAAGCCATGTTGTAGCTGACAAATTGTTATGGCAGAGCACAACGGTGTCTCCCAAACGTCCCCGCGCTGCCCAGCCCCGGGTTCGGCTCCTTTCCCACACCGCCTCTGTGTCCCAGCCAGCAGACACCGAGTCGTCCTCCCCTGCAAGGCTGAGAAGGGCCCTTTATTCTTTCCAGGTGTCCTGCCCTGGTTTATTTATGGGCTCAGTTTCTTCCCTAGTGTGAGAAACCCAAGCTTTTAGCCAGCTGGGAAGGATTGGCAAGACGCATTTGGGAGGGGAAAAAAATTAGTAATGCTTTTTTCTCTTCAACCTTTGCTCACCTTATCAGCAGGGAATTTTCCAGAGTGTCAGCAACTGCCCCACGAGCAACAATGCACGAAGGCACTCGGTGCTGAAACGTGGTCACATCTGATAAACCCTGGCTCTGGCTTAGGATAAACTTCCCATGAAGAACATGAAGGAAGCCAGACTCAGAGGATATTTCTGGCATTTCTGTTCTCCAGGGCTTTGGTAAAATCACAGCAAGCCCTACACAGCCCAGGAGCCATTACATCTCTCACAGGCCTGATAAAGCCACCTTCTCCTCTTCCCAAGCCAGTGTGGCAGGGACAGAGAGGAGAGGTCCCCTTGCAGCACCACATCAACCCAAAATGACATCCAGCAGCTCCCAACAGCCCAGGAGCCCAGTAACCCTCCAGCTGGATGAATCTTGTTTTTCAAATGGAAATGGCACAACAGGAAGAACCAGTTGTGCATCACCAGTGGCTCCTCCAGCTGTAAATTCACACCAGCAGCAGGGGGGTCTTTTTTTTGCTGGAAAAGGGACACAGAGAATGTGTTGCAGCAGCTTCATGAAGCCCAGAATCCCTGTGGGACAAAACTGAGGTGAAGTTCAGCAGTGTTGGATGGAGCCCATGGGGCCTGTCTTTATCACCGAGCTCCTGCCCTTGGGCTCTTGGTCATCGGAAAGGTGACATGGGAAACGTGCCAGGAGCTCAGTTTTGAAACACAGAAGCATGAAGACCCTGGAGAAGTTGTTTCTTGGAAGAAAATTAATCTTGGGTTTATCAAAATGAAGTGTCAGATACCTTTATGCTGATGCGAGAGAGATCCTACCCTGCTTGGTTAATGGCAGGTTATTCCTTTTCCTATGCTGTCAACTATTGTTACTGATTGTTAATAGCATTAATATTTCCATCACTTAATTTATTTCATTAATCCCATTCAGGTTTACCATTCCCAGCATATGAACTGTAAATAGCAATAATAATGCCATCAAGGTTAATATCAGTGATGCTGAAGGGTATTATGTAAAACACAGGCTGTGAGCGGCAGCGAGACAGGCGCCTATAAAACCTGCCCGCGCTAGCGGGGGGTGGGTTAAACAAAGGTCTCACGCAGATTTACGGAATTGCGTTATCTTCTGGAAGAGGTGAAGATTTAATACCCAAAGCCTCCTTTAAATTTCCTATAATGTTCCTTTCTATCCCCCGACTGTAAAAATACAGCCACAGACATCCATAAGGAATGGCATTTTTAGCTTAAATTATTAAAAGTCTAATAGTGGTTTCAGTTTGTTTCTAAAAGCAAAGGCAATGGCAACAGACAGATTGTCCCCTTTTAAATCCCAACGTGCAGGTGTTGGGGTGACTCCAGGCAGTGCAAGGAAAAGGTCTGTAACAGAGCACAAGACAAACAAAATTATGGATGTCCCCTGAAAGCCAAATGCCGGGTGGGAAGGGGGAGGCAGTGACCTGGGGACCCTGACAAGACACCCACTGTGCTGGCAGGGTTTCTGGACACTGTTCACAGACAATTCCACGACACAGCAAACCCAGGGTTGCCCTGAGCACAGCACGTTTGACTGAGAGAAGCAGGATCCCACCAGCACTACCGTTCCTGCAGTATTTATTACCTCAGAAATAAAAATACATCTGCTACCTAAAGCAATTAAAAGGCTAGAATACCTCTATGCAAACAACCATTCTCACAACTGGAAGGCTCACAGCCCCGAGGGGACGTGGGTCCTACGTGCTCATCACCGTCGTATCCAGGTAACCCAGCACGTCAGTGCCCCTTTTCCCATGGGGGCCAAGGTGGGAAGCAGAGGAGAACCCCCCAGGGACATCCCTGTTACAGACCCAGCAACCTCAGGAAATATTTGCTAATGTCACTCTGGAAAAAAAAATGGGGTAAAAAAGAGTCAAGAATGAGAATTTAAACCCTACAAGAATTTTGGGAGAATAAGGGAGCCACTGGTAAAGAGACCACTGAAAACAGGGGCTGAGGGAAAAGTGGGGAAAGGGCTCTGTTTGCCCCTCTGGGCAAATCTATCCTCTGGGATGGATTTCTGAAGATAAAGAACACGTTGGCTTCCTGCGCCCAGCCAGTGGAATCGAGTATTCACACCACTGGATTTGGGAGGAATTTGTAAAAGAGCTGGAGCTATAAAATACCTTTCTGCTCCTTTTTCATGGATGCTGCTGCTGAGGGTGCAGGAGTCTGCCAGGGCAGGGAATGGAAAAGGACATTTGCCATGGAGGATGGCTTCGTCCTGCGCTGGGAAGTGGCCCATCCACACAGACCCTCCTTTCTTTGTTACATCTGCCATGCCTTGAAGAATTAAATTAGATATACAAGGGGGAAAGAGAGAGGGAGAGAGGGAGAGAGGGAGGGCAAGGGAGGGAGGGAGGGAGAAAGGGAGGGAGGGTGAGAGGAGAAAAAAGGCTCAGGCAGGAATATATTTCCTATGTCTGGATAAGGGGAAGGATTCGAGGTAATTGCTTGCTTTTCTCATTGTTCTCAGCTGCCAAGCAGAGATTCATAGAGTGTCTGCAAAGATCTCTCTCTTTTTTCTTTTCCTTCTAATTCCTCACCCCCCCCCCCCCACCCCGAACCCCCATCTGTCCCAATCCCTATCCCTCCCCTTCCTCCTGCTTATTCCACCCTAGGAGGAAAAAAAAAAAGTAATTTGTCTGTTTTATTTATGATGCAATGAAGGTATGCTGAACGCATCGGGATAACCTGACACTGGTCAAACTATCTGTCAGCAAAGAAGAACTGCCTTCATACTCCAGCGAGTGCATAATTTAACCATTTCTCTCCCGGAGGCCAACGCCAGCCCATCCATTCCCAACACGAGGGTTTGTCACTGCTCCCTCCACGATCAAACCCGGGGTTGTTGGCAAAAACCAGCATTTGACATGTTTTCAATCAACCCTTTATCTTCTCATTTTCGCTAGTCATATACAGATTGTCTGCATGTAATAAAACTTCTCCTTGGAAAAATAGAAAATTATTTGAGATATTCAGATGAAAGCCAGGTCCCAAAACAAGATGGAACACACAAATCTGCCAGCTAGGAAACCAATTCAGGATGGATTTAGGACCCAGATAGAGCCAGACAATTGCATGCTGAGTATGGGGAAGAAATAGTAATGCCTCAGGTCTGAGAGAAGTACAGCTAATCCTTTCCTCCTGATGCACAGGGAGCAACGGCTTCAGCTCAGGGAGAAAATGCAACCCATCCAGTGAGCAGGGTGAGAGGGAATGGGAGCTAAAGGAGGGAGAAAGCCAGAGGAAAAAGAAGAAAATATTAGCACATAATATTCTGGAAGATTTGAAATGTGAACCCAGAATAAAAAATAAAAAATAAATAAAATTAACTGCATAAGGTTTTGTTGTGGTGGTTTTTTTTTAATTTTAAAAATTCCAACCAAATAAAAATAATCCACACAAGCCCTGTTGAAATGAGATGGAGCAAAGAGGGGACGGGAATTACTAGTTTCATCCCACCATTATAAATTAGTCCCAATATCTTTCCATGACTCCCAGTACAGCGCGGGGGGGAGCATGTGTGAGCACGCTGGCTGAGCCAGTGCCAAAGGGGCCATTTTCCAGCATGGACTGTGCTGGTGGTTCCCATCCCCACCAAGGGGACAGGGGGATTCCCAGGCAGCTCCCCGTATCCCCACAGCTGTGCCGTGAGCGAGAGCAGCTCCTGGTATGAGACAGGAAAGGACTGGGTGAGTTTGAACAGATTTTTGATACCATCATAAACACGGCCCTCAGGATTCGGCCCTGGCCGTGTGTTCCCGCAGCGGGAAGCAGTGCCAGGCAGGACTGCCTGAGCCCCGGGCTGAACACACCCGCAGCATTCTGATGTTTAATAAACGACAGAAGAAAGTATAAAATAAATAAGAAGAGATTTTGCCCTCTAATGCGATGCATGCAAGAGGGATCAGGGCAGAACTCCAGGAAATGAGGGCTTTGACGAATAGCTGCTGCTCGGGATCTTATTTATTCCTGATAGACCCCAGCCCTCACTGCCACAATCAGGAAAAGATTTTATGAATGGGAGTATCTGTAGCAAGAGGAAATGTAACATGGAAGAGAGATAATAGGAAGGGTCAGGTGAAAGCCAAGAGGCGGCTCCTGGGCTAGGCAGTGACACCACAGGACACCCCGGGGCCACTGTCCGGGGCCACTGTCTGGGGCCAGCCGCTTTCTCCCGTGGCCAGGCTGCTCACACGGATCTGTTCGGGAAGGAGGGATTGGAGATTTCAGTTCTGGGTTTACTCTGCATCCCTGAGAAACCAGCAACTGGAATTCACATACATTTTCCTTTGTGAGATTATTTAGGAGTCAGTCCTTACACCTATTTGTGCACTTACCTATCAATATACAGGTATGACACACACATTAAGATAAAAACAAATATATTTGACAAAATATACAAGTAAGGACATAATTTGTATATGGAGAAGCAATTTATAAAGGATGAGATTCTGTAGCAAATCTATCAAAAACAAGCACATGGTGCTGTTTCTCCTGTCATTCAGGAAATCCCACATCCATGCAAAAATAATGAACAATCACGTTTTTCACACAAAAATTTCTCCCTAGTAATTAGTATATTTGGGAATAAAAAGGAAGTCCTTTTTACTTCCTTGTTAACCTGTATTTTTTCACTAGGGAATGAAGAAAAACCATGAAATTACAAGGAGCCACACTCCTTTTCATTCATGACAATTTTAAAATTTAAAATATTAAAATACAAGTAGAGGTCAACCCAGCAGGCACAGATTTTATTGTCAAATCACAACTGAAATCAAAATTAGTTAAAACAATTTAATTTTGTTAAGAAAAGGTACAATGAGACTGAAATGTCCTGTGCCTGCTTTTAACTTGTACCAACTCTTAAGGCTGAGTCCTAAACCTGCAAACAGGACACCCATAACTAGAACAGTTTCATTAATATAAGGGCGGGAGCCCCAATAACATCATCCTAATTTCCAAACAGGTTTGAGTCACCTCCTCAAATCCACAGGTAAAATCGACTGAAATAAAATTCCGCATCTTTTCGACTGGCAAGGAACTGCAGTTCTGAACACTGATTTCTGTTCGGGATTTGGAAGTGTTCGTAATTTGTGTTTGCCAAACCAGCCGGGTTTTTCCAGTGGGGACATGGGATTGGCTTTCCGTCTGCGCGAGATTCCTGCAGAAATCTGACAACCCTCCTTCACGAGCCCCTCGTTCAGTAACTGCTCTGCCATTTGGGGTTGCTTCTTTTTCACCTGACTTGGCTCCACAGAGCCCAAACCACACATTTAAAAATGGATTGCAATGTCCCAAAACAAAATTTTTTATTAACAATAATTCTCCCATCCCTCCTCCCCATAACACTGAGCACAGATACACTGATAGGAGGGAATTTACTCAAAGCAGTAATATTTTAATCAGGGACTTAGAGCAAATGAAAATCATACTTCATAAAAATCATACTTTGTAAATTATATTTGTTAAAACATGTTTTGTAAAAAATCATCCTTGGTAAAATAAAATAACTCCCATTCCATTTCAAAATGAGAAATTTTGAAAAGAAAAGTAGAAAATATTTGCAGAGAAAGAAAAACCAAACCAAAAAGACTAAGACAGGTAGCGGAAAGAAACTTTAAAAACAAATTCACAATTCTCACCAGCAATGTAAAAATTCTCTGGAATATGGATTTCTATGACATCCAGACCTACATTTGCAGAGCTGGCTCTGAGGATATTTTTGCTTACATGCTCCTTTGCTGTAATAAAAGCAAATAATAAAATGCTAGTGCTATTTACTGGAACACATCCATGAGGGTTTTTCCACCTCAGATGAGTGACGGGCATAGACGGTGCCAGACCACTTCGACCCAGGTTTAAAATAACCCTAAACAATTTCTATAATCTGTTTTCAAGGGCAGCTTGTTGGTAATACGAGATTTTTTTCCACAAACTCCAGAATACGTAATTCCTCAACTGTTTTATCATTTGGCTGCTGAGTATTTCTTTCTCAAGAGATATACTTCAGAGCCTCGCACAGAGAGATCCCGATGCTTCCCTGGTTGAGCTCTTTGTAAGTCTGTCCCTCTCCCACGTATAAGCATGGGAGAAGCACACAGAATAAAGGCTGCTTCCCAGCACTGTGACAGCCCACACTTGGGGCTGAAAACCAAAAATAATTCCCTGTATTTGCCCCACTCTGTTAGCTTTTCCCTTTTTCGGATGGTGCCTTAATTAAGGATTTTGCCTCTCTCATCTCCATTGCTATTAAATTTTAACCCAGACACACAGCCTTTGCTATTTCCACCCCTTCTATGATTCCCGTTACGGCAGCCCCTGGCCCCCCACGTCCCTCCAGCCTCTCGCTCCCCACATTGGATCTTTTCCTCCTTAAATCTCGGGCTCTTCCCGCTGGCCTTGTGCACTACCAGGGAATCATTTGCTTTCATAATTTACATTTTTTTCTCTGCATCTCTCAGGGTTTGGCAGAGGATGCTGCCGGACGCAGCCTCGCTGCGGGTGCTGTTCATGGATGGCGAGTGCCCTCTGCAGGAAAACACCCCCAGCCAGGACAAACCCTCGGAAATAGGGGAAAACGGGAGCAAAGAACTCCTGCTTGATTATGATTTTTACTCATTTCATTCTTACACACACCATCAGCACTGCTGGTCCCTGAGCTGAACTTTCCCAAGCTGCTCCATCCCTCCCAGCCCCACAGCCACATCCCAGCCCATTCCATATGGAACCAGATCCAATAAGGGTTTTCCTTTCTCAGGTAATGTTTTCTGCCAGGCTCTGAAATCTCAGCCACATTATTTCAGAGCACAGACACACAGGATTCCTGCTTTTGCTGCAGCAAAGCTGCACAGGATGGAATTTTTATTAGTTTTTCCCAAAAAATAAACTCTTTAGGAAATTCCAAATCAAATCCTGCTCAGACCCCTTTCCAGAACAACAGCCTTTGCTGTGTGTGCCCTGCTCACTCTCCTTTTTAAACACCAAATTCTGATTAGGTTTTATATATATAGATAAAATCAATGCAAAACATTGTCTGGGAGAAAACTCAAGTGGCAGATTTAAATCAAATGAAAAATAAAATAATTTTTAAAAAACAACAAAGAGAACACTTTTAAGGTAGGTCTCTAGCCAGGGCCTCCTGAAAGCCTTTTAATCAAAGGCCAGGTCCCACACAGGGACCCTGCTGCCATGGCCATCCCCAGCCATGACTCCATCACCAGCCACAACTCTGAGCTGTGTGTCTTGTGGCAGAGGGTGGGATTAGGAAAAAAACCCTTCTCTAAAGGAAAAGCATTTTGAAAGACGTCACGAAATGCGAATTTACTCGTCCTTTCCAAGAGCTAATAATGCCTGTGCAGCACAATAGGCATCGCTCACCATGCTATGGGCAGACTCCAAGGCTCCTTTCTCTGTCTCCCCCTTTTTTGAGGATATCACTTATGCAAACCTCACCCGGCCTCTGCCTCGAGATTGTATATCAGAGCAGCAGGGGGGCTGATGAAGTGCTCATTTTTTTACATCAGTCTTATAAATTGCTCTCCCCATTAATTGTTTCCATGGAAACAATGCATTTGGCCTGGATGGGGATCCTGAAAAATTTTTAATGGGATTCTTAAAAATGTGCAGGAAGCAGGTGGGGGGTAGAGGAGGTGCTCTCAAACACCCTCCAAAGAGATCCAGCCTAAGTTCTACCAACATGTGCTGTTAATTGTTTGTGGCCCAAAGCTGCCAAGCCTGGAGTCAGTCGAGGATCTGAAAACATTATTCAAATGACTGGGAAAAAAAAGAACCAAAAGGGCAAGTACAGATTACGTGACAGCAGAGATGAGAATTTCCAAACACCTCCTGGCAAAACACAGCCATGAGACCATGACCAAATAACAATTCTTTAATGTCACAGCCTTAACTAATAATTTAAGCATGAGCAGCCCTTGATAACCCATCAGATCCTCCAGCGAACACGGTGCTCTGCGCGGAACCGCCGCGCTGACAGGGACAGCAGTAGCGACACGGCCGTGCACACCCACCTTCCCCTTCTCCACTCTTCCTGCGCCTGAGAGGATTTTTCTTTTAATTTTTTTTCCCCCAGCAGGGAAAGTATTTGTATTACAGGGTATGAAACTAGTCCAACATGCAAGCTTATTTAATTTGGAAAATGTGTGGCTAAATGCCACTTGTTATGGGATTAGTTAACAGCTGCAAGTCTGCTACTGTGGAAAGAATTTTTTTTAAGGCAAAAAAAAGGAAAGAAAAGGATTTAACTGTGAGCTGCTATGTGCTGTCTCCCAGCGTTCTCTGTGGATTTTTGAGTTCCATCGGGTGTCTCAGCTCTCAATGGGGTTGTCTTCACTGTCAGCTGAAGCCATCTACACTTACATTAGCTCCTCCCAAGTAGCTCCAAGTGTTAGGAGCGAGCCTGGAACCCAGCCCTGGAGCTGCCCAGCATGTTCAGAGGAGCCAGCCCAGCCCCACAGCGTGATCAGCAGCAGCTCCGGCCTCACTCCGGCACGGCCGGCTCAGCCCAGCCACCCTCTGCCTCCAGTCACAGACACCCACAAGCGTCAGGTTACTGGCAGCTCTCAAGTTATACCTCCAGCTAATCCCACAGTGCAGACAGGCTCTAAATTACTTGTTAAGAATCCTGTCCTCGTCCTGAGTGTCCTCTGGTGTCCTCCATCACTAAGTGCTGCTATTGAAGGAGCAGATCATCTTTAACACATCAGTCACACAAGCCAAACCCACCAATCACTTTATTTTCCATGACCTCCCTACATGACCAGAACAGATATTTCCATACAGATGCCAAGAAGCAAGTTCCTAAATCATAACTTGCTCCTCCCAATCCCAAAGTGCTTCTCATTAGTATCCCGTTGCTGTCCTCTTTCCTACCCAGGAACACCGTATCTTAGAATCATGGAATGGTTTGGGTTGGAAAGGACATTAAATATCATCCCGTTCCACCCCCTGCCATGGCCAGGGACACCTTCCACTATCCCAGGTTGCAGCAAGCCATCCAACCTGGCCTTGGACACTTCCAGGGAGGGGGCAGCCACAGCTTCCTAGAGCTGAGGCCCTTTGTCAGCCTCAATTGTTGGGTAGGAACCACAAATCTGGTGCTTGGTTCCAGGCTCAAGGAAGGACACAGTGCCACTCCAGGAGCTGAGAGGAGCAGCTGCCTCCCAGGGAAGAAGCCGCTGCAAATCCTCGCCTTGGAGAGGCGTGAGGAGGAGGAGGATGGCTGGGAGGGGAGGAAACGCACTGCTGAGCACAGCGAAGGCTGCTCAGATAGTGTCGCTTCCCATTTCAGGCTCTGCATCTCACTGCTGCTCAACCTACAGTGCAACAGTCCAAAAGGTTTTCATGGCAAAAGCCATAACAAAGGAAATAAATCCGTTTGTCGCCCCCTATGACAGATGTGACCCAAATTATCTTTGCAGAAAATGTACCCTAGTGGATCTACTGCTCTGGGGGGCAGGAGGACTTTGTGCTTCTGGGCACAAAATGCTTGAGGCATCCCAGTGAGCTACAGCAGGGAGGGGGACAAAGAGGTTGGCATCAAACCCCTGAAAAATTGCCTGTGCCTGCAGCTGTCTCAGATCAGTCATCTCTGAGCAGAAGCCAATGTGTGCTTCTCTCAAGGTTTCAGGGGGCTTTTTCCAGCCCTCGGACCTCTGGAAGTCCATCTCTCTTTGCAGCCTGTCCTTGGAGCAGAGGAGAGACTGTACAAGGCCTGAGCTCACCAAACCCCATGTTATTAGCTCCAGCCAGTCTCTGCAGAAGTGGTGCTATCTATCCTAGCTGAAATTTTGTTTCAATCCTGTATTTATTCCCATAATTTAGAAACAACACAAAGATAGTCACGTCACATGGCAGGAAAATTCCCCTTTGGCTGTTCCTTTTGGATGCCATAACCCGATTACTTTCATGTTGCATGCACACTAATGATCACACTGTGCTGACATACACCCCGCAATTACGTGGACACAGATGGATGCTACGCGGCATTTTCCTGCTGGAAGTGATACCCTGAAAGGGGGAGGATGGAGGTAATTGGACCAAGTTTCTTAAAATCACATTTCTGCTATACCAGTGCCAATTCCTTGGCCACAGCCTGAGCCAGTGTGCATACGCTCGGCACAACCAAGACCTGACTGTGCAGGAAAAGCTTTTTCCTTGCCGAAGATCACCAAACCGGAGGTCACAGCAGGCTCCCCTGTGGCTGCACACCCCTGGAAAAGGAGCGAATGCAGGACAATGGGGTGTGGTGGCTGCCCCTGCAGCATGTGCAGGCAGAGGCTGCGCCTGCAGCTTTGTGCTCAATGGCCCCAATGGACTTGTAATACTGATGAGCACGTTGTGCTGAGACAAAGTACCAGCAGAGGGGCTGGTAAAGACCTTTGACATATCTTTTAAAAGTGCTGGAGATAAACGCTACACATACACTTTTTTAAGTGTATCAATATCGCGCTCACAGTGATGAGCAGCAAACCAGCCCAGGGCTCCTGGTACTTTTCAGGGCTGCATAAGCTGGATTTGCCATTTCAGTTAACAAATATAACCCCCCCCCAATAAAATTTAAAATAAGTGGGTCATTATAACTCTTTTCAGCAAGCAAGATTCCCAAAGTTATGTGTGAGTGCTCAAGCAAGCACTCCCAGTCCTGTGCTCCTGGGTACGTCTTCACACAGCACAGACAGGGAGAGTCCCTGTCCTGGAAAGAGCATCAGCACATGGAAACTACAGGCACATCCCCAGCTCCGCTGGGACCTGCACGCTGCAGATGCTACAAGTGGAAAGCTGTGCAGAAGAAAGCTGTCATTTCCTTCATTGCCTTTATCTTAAAAGGGCCCAGACTGGGTAAATTCTGTTTCTCACAATGCTACAGCAAAATTTTAGTTTTCTGTGATTCCTTTTTAAAAATGACAGAACAAAAATCCTTGTTTCCAAAGCTGGAGGTTTGCAGCCTCTGTTCCTGGGGAGGAGGGGAGGGGAGTGGCTAGTGAAGGTTTTTTCCATTTGTCCACATTTAAAGCTGGGTCCAGTTTAAGAGAAACAAGCGAGAACTGGGTTTTACCATTTCAGAAATGAAAGGTATTTACCCTCAAGACAGTAAAGGATCTTTTAAACCTTGCTGATGCAGGGGAGGAAATGAGAAGTTTACACTGCACACCCAGCCCCACTCCTGCTCAGGTGTGGAGTTCACTGAAATCAATACAATTTCTCACCAGCACAGTCACACATCAACAGTTCCATATTTGCATCTTTTATCAATGCAAAAGTTGCTTTCAAGAAGAAAACATTCTTCACAACAAATTCAAAGTTTGTCCAGTTTAAAAATGATTTAATAGACTCATGGAATGGTTTGGGTGGGAAGGGATCTGAAAGACCATCTCATTCCAACCCCCTGCCATGGCGGGGGACACCTTCCACTACCTGAGGCTGCTCCAAGCCCTGTCCAACCTGGCCTGGAACACTTCCAAGGATGGGGCAGCCACAGCTTCTCTGGGCATCCTGTGCCAGGGCCTCCCCACCTCACAGGGAACAATTCCTTCCCAGTATCCCATCCATCCCTGCCCTCTGGCAGTGGGAGGCCATTCCCTGGGTCCTGTCTCTCCATGCCTTGTCCAAAGTCCCTCTCCAGCTCTCCTAGAGCCCCTTTAGGCACTGGACGGGGCTCTGAGGTCTCCCCAAAGCCTTCTCTTCTCCAAGCTGAACAATCACAATTCTCTCACCCTTTCCTCAGAGGGAAGGTGTTCCATCCCTCGAAATCATCTTGGTGACCCTCTTTTCTCCCACCTCATGATGTCACATAAAGCAAATCCCAACTGCTCACCAGAAAAAAATGAGAGCTATTTTCTAGAGCCCTGATAAGGTTTAAAAATATATAGTCAAACATCATATAGGCTAAGTGGAGGCCTGATAAAGTCCATCTCTTACACCAACCTTCAAGGTAAAATTAATAATTAATTAGTAAAGCCAGGACATGGAATGATTGCTATCAATATTTTAATACTTTTACTGCTAATTTCATTCTCCCTCCATATTCTGCTGCTGGAGGAGCAGAAGAGCTGCGTGTGCGCTTTCAGTGCGGCCCCTGCCTCAGGGCCAGCGCTGGAGGAGCAGTATCACCCACAAGCGTGCCCCAAACACCCCTGCTGCCGGAACCCAAACCCAGCATCCACGCCTTGTTACGTGTGTCCGGCACTGGCACGTTCCAGCCTTCCATGGCATCAGCTCCAAGCCAGGGCCACCCCCATGGAGACAGCAGGCAAAACTAGGAGGGGTTTAATGAAGATAAGCAAAATGCAACTGAAATCTTCCCCAAGCATTAGAAATATCTATTCCCGCTCCTGCAATGCAGCAAGGAAAACTTTCCAAGAGGAAAACTGCTGAGAAACTTGTGAGGAGGTGATTCCAGGTAGGTGCCAGGACCCAGGAGCAGGAAGCAGGTGGGTGGGCAAAGGAAGGGAGATGAGTGTTGCCCTCACTACTGGAAGGCAAAGTGTGTCCTGCCTGCTTTATTTACTCTTTATTAGTCTAATGAGGCTGTTTCCTGGGAGTTTAATTACCATAATAGAGACAATTCCTTTCTTAACCCTCTTTACAGCTTAGAAGAGAAAAAGCTTCTGACAGGGGAATGTGGAACACATGGGCTACACTGTGTTTGCATCAGCCCGAGCAGAGCCCCCACGCCTCAGGCACGTGGCCACAAACCTCCCCCTGTGGGGGAGTCCCTGCCGTGGGGGGGTCCCAGCCGGGCTCCACTGCCCACCCTCGCCCAGCACCCCATGAATGGCTGAGCTGGAAGGCAGTGCTACAGAGCTCTGCTGCAAAAAAATTAAGAGCACATGATTAATGCTACATAAAATGTGTGGGTTCCCAGCCCTTTGAAATCGTACCTCTTCATCATTTCCATTTACAGTTTACTAATGAAATTAGATATGGTAAAGGAGTCCTTTCTTTCTTTTTTCCCTTAAATTGAGTGTACATTTTTTTAGAGTTAAATCAACATATTTTCCATTCCATATTCAGCAAGAAATCAGACAATTAAATGTGAGGGGGTTTTTTTCTGGTGCTGCTAAGAGCTATTTCTATGGTGTTGCCATAATACATACAGCAATTTACTGTATTAGACTTACATGTCTGTTACTCTGCACAACAGATACAACAGATCAGATTAGAACAAGGTAAAGAGGCAGTGAGGATGAAAAGCACCAGATCTAAGACCAGAAAACACACAAGCTCTGAAAAGCCACAGCAGAGCTGTGCTCACCCAACCGGAAGGCTCTCCCAGCCCACTTCATCCACAGCTACACAATCCAGACAACACCCTGCAAAAGCAATTGCTAAACCCCTAATACACTTGTGCCAGAATCCAAAATCCAAAACAAAAAATCCTTGCCTAATTTTCTTCTAATCCAGCCTCACAGAAGGGATAAGGCACGAAGTCCTGATTCCTGGGCACCGCGGTGTTGATGACAGGAAGCCATTAAAACATCACTGTGAGGTCACAATCAAATTAAATGAGGCCGGAGACAAGGGTCATGCTGGTGTGACGCATGCACGGTGTCCAGGTAAGTTATACATGCACTGTGTCCAGGTGTCTTACACACATGCACCATGCCCAGGTGAGCTGAACACATGCCATTACCCAGGTGAGTAACATGCCATGCCCGTGTGTGTTACACACATGCCATGCCCACTGCAGCCCCAGCTCAGTCCCTCCCAGGACAGCTCTCTGGCATTGCTGGCCTCTGGGACCACTCACTGAGCACTGTCCAGTGACCATCAGGAGGGAATTCTCAGATTCTACTCTTTAAAAACACGGGGGGAACAGGTGTTTACACAGCTGTCACCTTAACACTGGAACTGTAAATGGTGAAATGAAATAACTAAAGGCATTTCCCCCAAAATTCTGATCACAGAGTTGCCCCAAGAGCAACAGGATTTGGGAGCCTCACATTCCAACGCTGCATGTTTAGATGAACGCTGTCTTTTCTGCAGTGCAGTTTGAAGGTTTGAGCTTGGCAGTAAGAAACTGCACTCTCACTAAAATTCATCCATGGATATCCCCTTTGAACGCTTCTTGGATGGGTATTTTCACTAACATTGTGTTTATTAGCAGAACAGAGGGAGGACTGTAAAGCAGGATCACGGGAGAGTTTGATTTCCAGGCAGTGATGAATGGCGGGGGAGGCCAGGTCACCCGGCTGCAACATCAAAGGGGCGACTGAACCAGCAGCACACTTGAAGTTAGTTAAAATGCCATCACCATTTTCTGAGTTTTGCTTTTTTCTTACATTTAAAGAAATTATATTCCCTAGTGCAGGCCTCAGCCATTATTTCCAGGTCTCTGATGATACCCAGGACTCTATAAAGGCACTACCTGCTGGCGTGCCAAGGAGGATTTGCCACATGGTTTAACTGTGATACGACGCTCTCCTGTCCTCACCATGTCATTTAAAGAGCTTCAACAATGCGCTTTATGCACCTTCCCATGGGCCTGCCCCATCCTAAGGCACCAGAATTAAACTGCCAAAGAATCTGTGTGGGTCTGGTTCCTTTCGGGCTAAAAGTGGACAGATTCTTTCAGAGTTCTGCCCTCCTTTTCTGTCAACATGGAGTGAGGAACCAGGTGTTCCTGGGGTAGCACATGGCAGGAGAGGCAAGTCCTAAAGCCTTGGAGCTGAAGCAGACACAGGCTAAAAAAATAAAGTTGTGTACTATATGCACACTTACTGTTAGCAAAGGTAAAAGCAATCTCAAACCAACTACTAAGCACAAGATATCCCAGACTGCTTTGGATTGGAAAGGACCTTAAAGCTCATCCAGTTCCACCCCCTGCCCTGGTCAGAGACACCTTCCACTGTCCCAGGCTGCTCTAAGCCCCAACCAACCTGGCCTTGGACACTTCCAGGGATCCAGGGGCAGCCACAGCTTCTCTGGGCAATTATGCCAGGACCTCTCCATGCTCACAGGGAAGAATTGCTTCCCAATATCCCAATTAACCCTGTCCTCTAAATATGTACATTCAATATACCTAAATAATTAATAAGTGCATTGAATGAACCAAATCCTCAGTCAAGCCTTACTAAGGGCGGGTGGAACACAGAGAAGACCTGTGGTAGATCACACACACCTGCTGGGGCCTCTCCTGCGGCCGGCCCCTTCGCTGGCTCCTCCATCAGCCATCGCTCAGCAGGGCTTTGGCTTTCTCCTTCCCTGGAGAAACGGCCGCGTCCTTAACGTGTCCATCCCTTCCATCATTACGTTTAAACAGTAAACGTCAGTGATATTTGTAATTATTTGTAATTAACTGGTCTCGTCTGAGCCACGTTCCCACTGCGCCGAGCCCGCTCCAGCACCGACCAGTTCTGGCGGCTCGGAGCCGGCGCGTGCCCCCTCACACATCCCGGCGCGTGCCCTCCTCGTGCCCGCTCACACATCCCGGCGCGTGCCCTCCTCGTGCCCCCTCACACCCACACACACCTGCGCGTGCCGCCCCCGCGCGTGCCCTGCCCGTGCCCCGCGCGTGCCCCCCGCCCCGCTGCGCGTGCCCGCGCTGTGCGCTGGCGCGGGGGCACCAGGGGGCAACCTCGGCCCGGGAACCGGCGCGGCCGGGCCGGGCCAAAGCCGGGTGAGACAACACGGAATGAATAAACACACAATAAATACACACCCCCCGCGGCGGCAGGCCGGGAGCGCCCCGGGGGTAACGGTGCTCACAGGCACGGCTGAGCCCGGGCGGAGCGAGCGGAGCGCCAGTGGCCGGGGGCTGCAGGGACTCGTGTGACACACGTGTGACGCCTCAGGGAACGAGGGCAGCGGGATCCCGAGCACGGGAGGAAGCGGGGGCATGCTTGACTTTCTCACTAATAAATTTTACCTACTTTTCACACATTGTCAATATTAGGAAGGAAGAAAAACCCAAGTTTTTTAAAACCCCAATCTCCCCTAAAAAGGCTTTGGGAATCACAGAATCCCAGAATGGTTTGGGTTGGAAGGGACCTGAAAGCCCATCTCATCCTACCCCTGCCATGGGCAGGGACACCTCCCACTGTGCCACGTTGCTCCAAGCCCCAATGTCCAGCCTGGCCTTGGACACTTCCAGGCATCCAGGGGCAGCCACAGCTGCTCTGGGCACCCTGTGCCAGGGCCTCCCCACCCTCACAGACAAGAATTCCTTCCCAAAATCCCACCTAACCCTGCCCTCTGGCAGTTGGAAGCCATTCCCCCTTGTCCTGGCACTCCATGCCCTTATCTGAAGTCCCTCTCCAGCTCTTCTGGAGCACTGGAAAGGGCTCTGAAGACCCTCTCCCCCTTAGACACTGGAAGGGCCTCTGAGGTCTCCCTGGAACCTTCTCCTCTCCAAGTCAGTGCAGCACCCACCCAGACACAGGCTGGGTTCCCCCCAAGTGCCCCACTTCACAGCAGGTTTCAGAGCACGGCAGGTACATCACAGGGATGCTGAGTCCCTGTGGATCACCAGCTTTCACGGATCACAAGGGAACAAAAAGTCTAGAAGACGTGCCCAGGCTGTGGTGTAATGCTGGACATTCCTGCGCGTCAGGCTTTCCTAAATTATCTCCTGGGTAAACAACCTAAAACCAGCCTCTGCGCTCTGACGTACACAGGCTTGTTTCCCTGGGCATTTTGCCTGGGTGAAGAACCCGGGCCTTTGTCCCAGATTTTTATCTGAAGAATTGCATATATTTATCCAGGCTGGTCCAGCCTGACCTGGACTGCAAAGGCCCAGCCCTGCCCCTGCAGCCAGACCTTCCCCCCTTCTCCTCCCTCTCTGCAGTGACAACAAATCCATCGCCACCGTGTTCACCCGGCATTATCTTATCAAACAGAGAGGGGGGATAGTATTGATCCTTTTCTCCGATTTTAAAAAGAGGGTGAGAGGAAAAAAAAGAAAAAACCCAAGAAGGGGAAAGCAGACAAAGAGAGGCGAAATCAAACCCCTGAGCAACAAAGGAGGAAAACCAGGTGGAAAACGGGAATTGTTTTCTGAAGGCCAGCTAAGTGGAGAATTGAAACGAGGGAGGCTCTGCGAGAGGACTGGGGGATGAAAGGGAGTGAGGGTAAGAAACACAAGGGCTATATAAGTCTGAAAATGGCTAGAAAGAACAAGGGAGAGAGGAGACAAGAATGGAAACCTCTGATGTTGGCAGGAAATGTTGTGATTCTAAAGATGAAACAACTTGTGGGGAAAGAAATTGGAAAAAAAATACCCCTGTGTATTTCCTAGGGTGAACTCGAGCAGCAAATGAACTGTGGCAGAGGCAGCTGCCGGACAGCGCTGGGCAGGAATGAGGCAGCACAGCGTCCTCTGAAGGAGAATTCAGTGTTAGGAAATCACATCCCTTCACAAGGCCATGAGTTTTCCAAGCCTGCTCCAGCTGCAGCTGCAGATGTGGCTTAAAAACACGAGCAGGAGGCCCGTCCCCTGTGGCAGGACTGTATATTCTATGGCCATAAGATTATGGCCATGAGGGGAATAAGGAGAGACAGGGCTGGAGAGATCTTTAAAACTGCCAAACTCATCTGAGGCAGGTAATAAGGGACATACATGGAGTCCAGGAGGAGAAACCCGACAGCTTTCTTACTTATCTAGGAAATGAATACAGAATAGTTTATTGTGTGTATTTTCACTGTCCCCTGCATGTTGGGGGCTCTAATTCCTTTGGATGAGTGCCAGTGTGTTAGGAAAAAAATTCTGGGGAGAGGGAAGGAGTAGATTTACTAGAAAAAAAAACCTGCATTCCTTCCAACCTTTCTGCAGCTTCTTAAAAACATACAAAAAGCCTCCTTCAAGCTGCTCAGTGCCATACCAATTTCCTGTGTAGACCTGGATATTAGTATATGTTTTTCTGTGTCTCCGAAGTTTCCCAAGTTACCTAATGCACGCTCAGCATGGAGCATTTTTAAATGAGTTAGTCTTTATTGAATTATGATTTCCAGCAGTCACTAATAACAAAATTCAAATTGCTCCAGCAGACAAGGATTTGAAGAATGCTGAGAAGAAACTGAGTTTTTAAGAGACTCTAGAAGAGCCACCCACTGCTTGTGTATAGTAACCGTGAGCCTCTCGACGGAATACTTCAAATAGTTAATTAGATTTGCTAAAAAAATAATAAAAAATCAGTCATTAGGCGTTCCCACTCTGGAGACACTGAATAAAGGCTGTTACTGGCACACCTATAGCTCTGGCAAAAGTGAAGCTAAAAATAGAGGGGATTTTAAATAAAGTTTCAGGTTTTCATCACACTGTCCCTGCAGTGGGCACGACGCAATTAGCAACACATCTAAAGAAGAAAGAGGAACTTTTATTCCATTAGGACTTCTTTTTTACCTCGGGAATTTCTTCAGGCTGCTAAAGAGGCATTTTTCAAGCAAGGAATAATAGGGAGGCTCAGAGCCCATCCACAGCACGCGGGGCTGGGAACTGCAGCTCACCTGCAAACTGAATTTGCTCTATTTTGTTAACCATTTATTTTGTCTTTACTGGCTGTTCAAAGGGAAGTGTGATAATCCCACTGTTCCTCACTCCCTCAGTGGGGAGTTTAATCTAATAAAGCTATTACAGCCGAATGGATTAAAGCAACGTGAAGCATTAGTAATTTGAGGAGCAGTTAAAGAATGTTAACGCTGAGGCTCCGCGCGGATTCTTCTCCAAACACGATCCCAGAGATGAAAGCAGAGCTGCTACTCAATATGTCATTTTTCAGGCACAAAATTTAATTCTTTCAGCCTCCTCATTCAGATGTTTATAGCAAGGAGCAAGAGGCTGCCCATTACTGAACAACTGCTGAAACCAGAGGCTGACCAGAATGGGCAGGCTTTCACTCACCCCAGTTTTGATTAATCCTTCTGTTACAATAATATCTTTTTCAGAAAGAGAGATACATGACCAAAGTCATCTGATATGATGTATTAGGATGAGCTGCAGTATTAAATCTGAGGGACTTAGTAACGTTCCCTGTCTGACCCCTTTGGTGCAGCAGATGTGCAGCATCACTGCCAGGAGGGCTGAGAGTCATGGCATGGCCAGGCAGGGATGGAATGGAGGGATGGAGGGATGGAGGGATGGAGGGATGGATGGATGGATGGTATGGCCAGGCAGGCACAGGATGGATGGATGGATGGATGGATCTGGAAATGGAGATTAATACATTCAAAGTTCCTCTTCTGATATTCTTTACTGCATTTCCCATTAAAAAAAAAAAAAAAAAACAAAAAACAAACAGCTCCATGCTGACATTTGCATTGATACATAGCAGCAAGATAATTTCTAGGAAATTCAGGGGGAAACTTGGAAACTGGACTTGAAGCATGAAAGTAGCTGGCAGCTTAACTATGAAAAAATCTATTGTCTCTACATGATGCAAGTTCCTCCACTTAATTCACTCACTAGTTAATTTGTTTCTTTGTTTAATATGATAGAAACCCCAGGGATCGAATCATTCATAATAAAATTATATTAGTACTTTATTTTTGTCATTTCTGATTGCTCTGAGCAAGCATTATTGAATAGTTTGATCATGGGATACAGAAAGTTACCATTTAATTAATATGAAAGGTGCCTAAATTTTGAATAATATTGAAGAAAAAAGCCTTAGGACGTGGCAGGAGACTTGGTGTGTTATTAACTCTCTTGCTTTCTGTGCTGTGTTGGCTGTCAGCTTTGGGTGCACTTCAAGTTAGGGATTTAATCTCTAAAGCCTAGAGTTGCTCAGAATGCTGTGGTCAGCACACAACAGTTGTACTGACACAATGGAGAAGAAGATGATGGGTGTGGGTGTGGGTGTGGGTGTGGGTGTGGGTGTGGGTGGGTGCCAGGGGCTGGCTGCTGCCCCTCGGGGTGATAACCACCTACCAACTGGATGAGCTCAGGAACCATCAACTTGTTACTAACACTTTGACAATAACCACCAATGCTGGGGCCACATGTTCACACAGAAAGAGTCACACAAAAAATGGGGATAAATATTTTCTTAAGTGGAATCAGCAAAGTCCACCTGCCTGACACTACCATAAGGCAAAAAGAAATTTCAGGAATTAAAGGGGCTCTGGGTGCTCCCCCAGCAAAAAACAGACAAACAAACAAACAAACAAACAACTTGTTTGGAAGCAGGAACAAGTAAAACCTGCCCTAGAGAACATTTAGCCAGCAGGTTCCACAGCATCCCAAAATCTGTGCTCACCTTTTAGCACTCCAATAGTGGGAAGCTTTGTGGGACACCCTGGCCAAGTCACCCTTCGCACAAAAATAAGTTTATGCTCTTTAATATGGTTGGTAGAAAAGGTAGCAGTTAATTAGCATAGGAGAGGATAGTGAGGAAAGAGAGGAATCAGCAACACGACTGGCAATGAAAAGCGATGTTAATAAGCAGAAGGAAATGTATATTAGAGGCAAAAACTAATGTATTGATAGACTCAAAGATATCCCTGATCAACAGGGTCAAAAAACCCCATGTTTCCGTAACACATCCTGTTGGAGTAGCCCAAAGGAAGTCACTGCAGACACCAACACTGCCAGGTTAAATCAACAAGATTTCCTAATTAAGAAGTTTAGAAGGATATTAAACCTTGTACCCCAGGGCTTCTGTCAGTCTTTTACTATTGGAGCAAAGCAAGAGACACATTTTGGGGCGGGACTGTACAGCACCAGTGTCCTCTGAGGTTCTTGGGTTCTCCCCTGTAAGATGCAACAACCATTACAGCCAGGGATGAGGATGAACCAGCAGAACAAAACAGACTCTGCTTTCCCTCAGCACAAAGTCACATTAGTTTGAAATCCCAGAGTCTCTGATTCAATTTGGGAGCTGCAGTGGCGTCCGCAGCAACACGGCTCATCCATCTTACACTGTTTATGCTGCTGAGCCTCTTTGTGGCTTGCGAACCACCCAGCTCAGCTCTGCAGCCTTCATCTCACTGTGCACGCTGCCCAGGATTATACCACACAGGAATTTTTAAGGAACCTATGTCTTTCTACCCATATGTCTTTAAAAATGAGGCTTTCTACACATACATCCAGATATTGTGATTTTACGTTCCCACAGAAAACTCAATTTTCTCTCCACAGGAACAGGCCACTGAAGGTATTTATAAAGGCATTAGAGCTCATTCTGCTGCCTTCTGTAAAGATATATTCCCGTTTAGTATAATAATGCAAATTATTTGGGCTTTGTTGATATGGCCACAGAGTGGGAGCAGGGATGGGGAGCAGCCTGAAAAGTTTGCACAAGTTTCTCTCTGTCATCACTATTTCCAATACGCAAAGGGTTTTTCATTGCTGGGAATAATTGAATAAATGTGCAGGTTATATCTAATCAACTCAATTCTCATTTTCAGGTCTTAAGCAGCTCTCCACTACATTGGCCAACAAACACAGAGCATTGCCATTCTCCAACTTTCCTACCAGAAACAGAAATGCTGTTTGTTATCAATCAGTTCCCTAAAGAGAGGGTTACAACTTCAATAGTTTTCATTTCCAAATCCAGCTGAAGCATTTTAGAAAGTTCCCGGTGCTCATTACCCATCGCTGCCCAACAGCCATGGATGTCTGCCCTTCCCAGACCCTCTTTAACCCTGACCTGCAAGCAGAAGGTACTGGAATGGCACCGTGAGAAAACCCAGGCCAAGCCAATTCATTTAATATGTCTCTTGGGACAGTTTATCCAGTATTCCCAGTTGATTAAACAGGAACACCAGCAAGGGGAGTTCCCGTTTGGCTGCAGGAGGCTGAGCTCCTCTGCTGACCCCAGCATTCCCACAGCCTCCCTGCAGCACCCTCGCACTGTCCGTGTCAGGCCCTCCACAGAGAGCCTCGGGAGAGCCCACACCAGTGCTGGATAACTTACCAAGGCACATCTTCTGCCAGCTCCTAGCACTTGATAGCTTGGTAACTTCCTGAAGCATGAGATTTGGATGCCTTGGGATGATTATTTAATGTATTTGAGAGGATTTAAGTTATTCCTCCCAACACCTCGACTTTCTTGCTTTGCTGAAATGTTTGGCACTTCAGGACACATTGTCCCTCGGCAAAGAGGGAAGGTGAGAAAACAGCCGGGGCCGATTCCCTTCCACCCTCCTCCCAGCCCTGCTATTCCTCCGAGACCTCCAGCATCATCCAGCAGAGCGTGGAGTCAGCCATGTGCTAATTCTGCACTTACTGCTGGCTCATTTAATCGCTCCATTTCCAGCCCTGTAACCAGAAGAAAGTGTTTCTCTCCGCTAGAATAACCTTCCTGCTCGGCCCGGGTCCAGCGCCAGCTCCGGCGACACTTGCGGGGTGTCCCGGCAGAAATGCAGCCACCGGGCGGGGCCAGCGGGGACCACGAGCGAGCCTGGGCAGGGATGTCCTGCCGGACTGCCAGGGGTGCCCGCGGGCTCCCGGAGCAGCAGGCGGCCAGCGGGGAGCGCGGTCGGGAGAGGCCGCTCAGGGCACTGGGTGTCCCCGGGCAGACACGGCGCAGTTCCCTCATGTTCAGCATCCCAGCTCTAATTGCTCTGGCTCTCTTTGGGCCTGGAGCGGCAGAACAGCTCCACCTTCCAGCTCCAGCTGTAGCAGGAACTTTGTCTTTGGGCTGTGCTCTGTAGGGTGATCATGTAATACAGGACCATGGGAAGAGCCCACTTCACTGCAGAACAAGCACCGAGAATAAACCTGCCAAGTGTTTCACCCTTTGCACTTTCTCCTGCTCCAGCGTTACCTACAGTGCTCCGAGGGGAGCAAATGCCTTGATCTTATCTAAACATTTCTTTTGCCACTTTCATGGCAAGTCCCCATTGCAGCTTGAACAAGTGCAAAACCAAAACTAACCAAGGAACACCTGCTGGAAAAATAAACAAGAAACTGATTCTGTTTGTAAAACTTTTCTCCTTTTCTCCTTTTGCAAGATATTCACATCGGAGGATATAACTATCCTCCTTGCAGGTCCAGTGTAAATAGTGCTTTTCGTTAAAATTAAAATAATCAATGTTTTTAATGCCTGTCAAGGCCTTGCAAATACAAAATGCTGGAGGCTACAAAGGACAAAAAATAAGTCTAGAGCTGAAAACATATATTATAACTGGTCCCTTAAAGCCTGGTGTGGGATCCTTTTATCATTCCTTCATTCCAAGGTTAGTAGGTTATTAACCTGTATCCTGAGGGAGAAAAGATGCACATCAATTATATCAATTGAATAGACAAATGAAAATCAAATTAAAAATTTAACACATGCCACCATAATTACAATACAGAGCTACAACGAGGAATTTTCAGCTGAGGAATGAAATGGAGAAATGCTTCCCAAGTGCAATTTACAGGAGCAGGAAAAGTAGCCAGAGATGGGAAACCTACTGAAACTAAAGCCCATACAGGAGAAAAATAATTTTCTAAATCTGCCACCCACTGAGAACTTTTGATTGCAATTTTAGACTAGGATGCAAAAATATTTAGCTCATTTAAGCAATTAACTGTGTTTATATTGTGTAATTATATGTATTAACATTGGCATATTGAAACAATCAAATAAACAATCGCAACACTTCAGCCTTTCCTGGTATTTACACATCCCAACAAGTTGCAGCCCCATGAAGCTTCCAGCTAGCAAAGTCCTTCTGGGAACACAGGATGCACAAGGGGTCCCTGGCCACAGCCAGGCTGTCACCTTCCATGGTTGCCAGGAGGCAGCAGGTGTGGGAAAGGCAAAGGCAGGCACAGTCAGCTCATTCCAGGATCTCCAAGAGATGGCAGAGGACAGGGAGGAGGCTGGAAAAGTAAAGCACCTGTAGGAGGAGAGGCAGGCATTGGAGGTACCTGCAGTGAGGCAGAACCTGCATGTTTAGAACACGTCAAAGGCAGCCTTTACCCAACATTCCCAGGGCCTAAGGATAACAACTGGATACAGGTTCAACAGCTGCTTTAAAATGCTAAAAGAGCCATTTTGAGGTTGTAGAAACGTTCTGCCTGAGTTGCAGCAGTAGAGCTCTCCAGGCCTCCCATGGGGGAGCCAGACCCTTCCCCTTTGGGGAACAGGCTTGGCCGAGTCCCTGTGCCGCCGCTGCTCCCAGCCCTCGCCTCCTCCTTCCCTGTGCCAGCAAGCCAGAAACACCTTCCTACCAACAGCTCCCAAACATCTCAGCACCAGAGCGGGGGGGAGAAGCTGGAGGCTCCGCTTCGCTCTGCACATCTGCCTGTAACTTCAGCGCTCCGTCACTTGTGTCTGAGGCCAATTCCTCAGAAACAAACAGGGAACAAAGGCGGTGCTGCACCGGAGTGGTGCCATTTTAATGCTATTTCTGTCTGTATAAAATCTTCTGTAATTTGTTTACGACTACCAGATTCAACAATAGTGTGCAAATGCAAACCCACTTATGTTAATGTCCTCTCTCGCTCTCTTTCTCAGATCAGATTCTGAATAAAAATTACGTAAATACTCTGTTTGAAAATATATAAGATGAGAACTAGTTGGGGAGGGAGCAAGAGAACCTCCAAATGCACGGTCCTATCAACCACATTATTTTTTTTTACTTAATAACTTAAGTGTACTGTTAGTGAAATTACAACCTGCTTGTGACACAATAAATTTACAACAAAACTCATTCCATAAATTATTCAATTCGCTGACTCCAACGATGCTGGGAAATATCACCATGAGCAGATGATTAGCATGTGAAAGGAAAGCCATCTCCAGCCTGAAACAATCACTGTCACACCTCCATTTGAAGATGCCTGGTGGAGTTTTGTAAAATTACCATTAGGAATATACATTTAAGGCTTTGTAGTTTCTATAAAAGCATTAAGTATTTGATTTACATTAGATTCATTTGTTCTTTCTTCAGCTGTCTCTTTTTCCTACAAACCATAACTGTTTGGATAAATGCTGGCTCAATCAAGTGTGCATTAAAACAAAAGAATTTAAGTTCCATAAAAGTGATGAATCAGAACTAGAAGCCAACCTTCCCCCTCCCTCCTCTTCCCAGGCCACAGGATTGTTCCAGAAGGAGAAATGGGCTGGTTTGGGAGCCTGGAAGACAAAATAGTCTTGTCCCACATGGACACATGTTCCTGGAGGATAACCCAGGCCCTGGACCATTGGTGTGGAGCTGTTGGATCAAATGCCAAGTCCTCCTCAGTGGTGGGAAGGAGACGAGGTTGGGGATGAAGAAACATTTCTACGCAGCTAAACAGTGGAGCTCTCAGTGGACAAAACTTGGCATCTCCTAGCCTAACCTGAGCCACAGCTTTTTGGGGAGCCACCAAATGAAAATTTTAGCCAAAATTCAGCAGTGGGGTCAGCACATTCCCAACTACAGAGAATGGGACTACTCAGTGTAACCCACGCCCGTGTCAGCAGCAGCTACCACAAGCATGAGCAAAATCACTGGAAATCACTGGAAATGTTCTTCCGCAGCCATCCCTTAAAACTGTTCTGATAGAGCAAGGAAAAGATTAAACCCTCCCTCTGTGCTCTGCTTTTAGCCTAATTTTGAACAATTCTCTTTATTTCATTCTGTGGCTCTGCAGACATGCGTGACCTTGCTGATGAACAACCCGCACCCAGCCGCTGCCACGCTCCAGCCAGGCTGATGGAGAAACTTTCAGCACAATTTTCTCAGGTGACCTAGATGAGTTATCTGAATGCCTCCATACAACAGACCCTTCTGATCCAGGCCTGTGAAATTTAAATATCTTAACCATTAGAAATATTGAAAAGTCTTCCAGCATCTTCTGCCTGCTGGATTTCCCAGGTGGAGAAATTCAAGGGGTATAGGTAAAGAATTTATTTCCCTGGAAAGGAGAAGGAAGGATTCTTCTTGCTCTGGGAATGAAAATGTCACACTCTTATAAAGTAGTTTAAAAAATAAGAAGTCCAACAGCAGCAACCAAGTGATTCAAGAGTCAGTGGCTCTTTCACAGACAAGAGTGTTTTGAAACAAGAGCTACTGGTTTTAAGCTGCATAATGACACCACTGTGCCAACTTCCTCACCAGCCCTGCCACTTGTATTACACAAATCAAAGATTGTTCTAGGAGTGGCGACTGCAAGAAAAGGAATTTTTGCTCCTTTACCCAGAAACTTTATTGGCTCTATGTGAGACTGCACTGCCCCATCCAGTGACAAACTGCTGGATCCCGAGTTCATTGCCAGCACTCAGACACATTCCCTAACTCCTTCCTGAAGCCTCTCCCATCTGAAAGCATGAACTTACATTATTCATAAGGATAATCACAAATATGCAGGGAGCTGTAGACATGTAATGGAGAGGCTGGCTTGTATCCCATCCAAATTCCACGCGCTTCATGGAGCTTACGACTTTCCCATAAATTTTTGCAGCATGGGACATGCCTCCATTCTCAGCCACTCCAGCAGTCCCAAAGCAGGGACAGCTTTGGGAAAAGTTCTCATGCTCCCCCATGGAGCTTTATTACTTTTGAAGGAAGGAAATCAAGTGGAAATCTTGTGCCACCTTCCTGTGGGTTCTCCAGGGGATGCGTTTGTTTACACACGCTGACTGCGCAGACAGAAGGCAAAAACGTTCGTGCTCTGAAACGGAATTCTGGAAATTCTGTGAAAATAAATATTTTCAAGATCATAAAACCAGCAAAATTGAGTTACTGTTGTTTCCACTGCCTCAATGAAAAAGCCAGGGAAGGCCAGTGCCCTGCTTAGCATCGGCAGCTGGCAGCCAACAAGAGGGCAGGTCTTCAGGCAGCTTCTTTAGGGGTGGTGACATGGAGACATTTCTGTCTCATCTGCCTGCAAGAAGCACCTGAGGCAGCCACAGTCCTGTGGCAATGGCTGTGTGAGGCAGAAGGGAGGAATCAAAGTCCAGTCGGCCTAGAAGAAGAAAAGAATTAGATATGTCTAACTCTGGGAGTTGGAATGATGTTTGCAGGAGAGATTATGAAACAAGGACAGGTAGGAAAGGTGTGGGACCCTCATAGCATGTGTTACTGGAAATATCCCAACTCCTTTTAGACAAGATTATTAAATATCAGTAATAAAGTAATAGATTAAGAAAATGGAGGTACTTCTAAATCCCTCAAATCTAAGACCAAAAGAAGATTCTTTCCCTTAAGCTTCAAGCCCATCCTGAGCGGATCCATGTCATCGGATGCAGTCCAGTAAGGAATCAAGAGACGAGGTATTCACAGCCACATTAACAGTAATAACTGTAACTTCAGCAGAAGACAGAATTATGGAGACATTAATAAGTGATGAGATCACAAAACATCTGGAGAAACGTGAGCTGATACAAAAAGTTGCCAGCAGAGTCTTATAAAGGGCAAATCTTGTTTGACAAATCTGCTGGAATTTTTTAAAGAGGTAACACAGACTCCAGACAGGAAGAAAACATAGGACATAATCTGTTTGGATTTTAAAAGGTTATTTGACACATCACAGCCCGCAGGCCGGTGTATTAAAGTATATCAATCAAAAAATGCACCAACCTGGAATGGACAAATGAAATGCAGGAAGTTCACAGCCTGGTGGTGTCATCAGCACAAACCAGAGGGAGCAAAGTGGAGCCAGTTTTGTTCTGGGCATGTAAGATGGAGAAGAAAATATCATAGTACAAACATCTCTCCAGATGGATCACATCGACCCGTGACATGGAGGACATCAATTAACACACTGTAATGGCCATTAATTTTAACTGGAAAATGAGGATTTTTACTATTAGAAGCCTTAGCATAATGATGCTTTTGGAAGACACACAACAGAAGAAACTGGGAGAACCTCTAGGAATACAGAAGGTTTCATGATGGGCAGAAGGCTGACAAGACTGATAGAGCCACACCCAACAGGGAAAACTGGCTGAGTGCTCCATGAACGATGCAGTGGAGAAAGAACAGCCACCACTCCTGCATGGATGGACAAGCCAAAGGCTGACCCAAGAAACAGCCCCGATGTAGGTCCTTCTGAAGCAGATCCCTGGCAGGAAAGGAGATCTCCTCCAGCCCCTCTGGAAGCTGCAAGTCAGCAGTGAGTTAAGCACTGAACAGCCAGCAGCAAGGAGAGGAACCTCTTCAGCAACAGGTTCCACATTTATCTCTGGCAGTGGGAAGCCATTCCCCCTTGTCCTGGCAGTCCAGGCCCTTGTCCAGCGTCCCTCTCCAGCTCTTTTGGAGGCACCTTAGGATGTGACCAAACTGGTCCAGAAGTATCATAAGACACAGGGCAAAGTAGGAAGAAAACATGACAGTAAGAAAGTGCACCCTGGAACAGGAGGCAGGAGCTTATTGTCAAGTATTTAATGTTTTCTAACTGCAATACAGAGACTTAAAATAATTTCTATATAGGCTTTCTGGGTAAAAAGCACAGTCAGGGAAAAGTTACACTAATTTAAACAAAATTAATAAAGAAATGTTCTGCTTCTTTTTATCATCTTTCTACCTCTCATCATTTATCATGCAAATTAAATTGCAGTAATAGAAAATGTAAAGAAAACAAACTCTGCAGTATATTGAAACCTCTATCCAGCAAGAGATAAGGTTGAGTATTAGAAGGAAAGGTGCAGAAAATTAGCTGTCCAGACAATAACTGAGAGGGAAACTGGTTTATTTAGCCTGGAGGGATTTTTTGTTGCAAACTGACTAAATTAAAATCCTGACTATTATACCCAGTATCACACCAGAAAACGCCTTTTCCTTGCACTTTTAGATAAATTTTCATTGATCTCATTTTATGCATGATTACATTTTTAATGAGATGTACAGTATTTCGAAGCTAATTTTAAATGCCTTCTCCCTCTCCTTCCTCTGCTCCCCTCCCTCCTCCCACCACATACACACTTATGCTTGTTGGATTAACATTTCTGATAAATTGCTTGGCCAGAAAGGAACATTACCAAGAGGAAATAAATTACTTCCATCTTTCGCAGCTCCGGCGTAGTAAAGTAACCTTTAAAATGGCCACTGTCTAATTCTGCCACCTTGCAATTCCTTCCAAAAGCAATCATTTTATTTCATGGAATGATTGTATTTGTTGTTGGTCACGCTGAACAACATATGGAGCAAGGGAAGAAGTCACTTTCCTCCACTGGCAGTTCTGACCAGAAGAACCAGCCATGCCTTGAAACTCAAAACTCTCCTGAAATAAAGAGTTTTATCGTCAGGATCTTTGACTCTTGTGAATAAAGTACAAAGCAGGTGAAGGTGGGTGAACTGGCCTAATGCCAGAGCATGGGGGTCTCGCCTTGAAAGTATTGGGCAATAATTGATTTTCAGCATGGAAAACTTGGCTTGTTCCCAGAAGTTTTCAATTTTATTTTCTTCCTTTGACTATTTTTGGTAAAGTCACACCCTGTAAAACAAAGGGGGAAATTGCAGGGACAAAGTATGAAATAAAATTCTGCCTCCAGCCCATCATTAAGGACCCAGCAGTTTATTTCCCTCTTTGATTTCAGGCTGCTTTTTGTGAAGAGGGGCTGGTTTGTCCAGCCAGTTTCTCTCCAGTCCATGCTCAGGAAGGGGAAATAAATGAATGAATAAGTATGGAGGCTTGGGTCTCTCCTAACTGAATTTCAACTCTGTAATTTCCAGCTGTTTTGCAAACTTCCCAAGGTTGTTCTGAATTGCTGCCTTGCCCTCTGGAGGGATAACAGCCGCTCTGCTCCTTCCGTCTGCCAGCCGCATTCACTGCTGCATCGCTCCCACATCCGGGAGATGCCGGGATGCTCCTGGGAACTGGGGTCACTGGACACGATCTGCATTTACCAGTGTGCCCTTTTGTGTTTCTCCTTGTGCCTGACCCACACCAAGGGCCAGCAGCACGTCTGGCACTGCACCTGCAGTGGGAGCTGCTCCGGTGGTGAGCAGAGCCAGGTGGGGAGGAGGGGAATCGGGGACTGTGAGATGGGACAGCCCAGTAAAGCAGCAGTGGAGAACAGGAGAAAACTGGCGAGGATTGCAGGGGAAGGGAAGAGGGCTGAGACGGAGCCTGGGCTCCGAAAACCACGGAAATGAAGGAGTAACAGAGGAGTATCAGCTCAAGCTGAAGCATCAGGAGAGGGGATTAGGAGTTTATACGTGGGACAGTGGAAATGAAGCTGAGTAAAATGTCCCACAGACAATGGGAGCACGAAAGAATCTTAAATGCAAATCCACGTTTCACAAAGGATTTATCATTATCCAGCAGTGCTTTGAGAATTAAGTGTTTCCATCAGAAGTCTTGTCCCAGTGCACTAACACGACAGACGGCATGAGCCTTTCCAGATGTGGGAGTGCAGATGGGCTTACAGGCCTGCAAAGCAAAATCTTCCCACTCTCCCCAAATGGATGAATGGGACTGTTACACAACCTGTGAGGAATTATCACTGCCGAGAAACCAGCACTACAGGAACAGACAATGGGATCCCCAGAGCAGAATCCGTGTGTGAAAACACACAGAACAGTTCCAGAAAGGTAAACAGCTCAAGAGAGGGAATATAGATCATGCAGCAAAACCTGGCCCTCAGGCTGCACCCCCAATTTTTATTATCATAGAACCAGAGAATCCCAGCTTGTTTGGGTTGGAAGGGACCTGAAAGCTCACCCAGTACCACCCCCTGCCATGGGCAGGGACACCTTCCATCATACAGGTTGCTCCAAGCCCCATCCAACCTGGCCTTGGACACTTCCAGGGATGGGGCAGCCACAGCTTCTCTGCACAACCTGTGCCAGGGCCTCAACACCCTCTAACGTGGTTAAACTGTGTTATTATTAAGTTGTAGGTGTGAAGGTTAAAGAGAATCAGAGTTTTCCATGAATAAATGACCGGTCTTTGTGATGAAATTAAAAGTGTAACATTTCCACAGCTAAATGACAGCAAAGAACTTACTCCAGGTCAGTCGGTACCTCAGGGGAGCACAAACCCTCCCCACACACAAAAAACATTTTACTGTTTCTCCCACCAAAAAGGCTTTTCTGGCCCCAGCTGCATCCAGACCCAGCATTTTACCCCATTGCAGAGGTGGATCTTGGACTGGGGCTACTTTCAACAGAGCACGTTTTCCAAATAATCCCAGACGTTTGGCAGGGAAATTGCCAAAGCTGCTTGTAGGCTGGATGTAACTTTTAACACTTACACTGCACAAAGCAATTACTGCCTTGGTTTCACTGGCTCTCCAGAAGGATCCCCTTGGTGTGCTGGCAGTGGGAGAGCCTGCACTGCACTGGCATTCAGGAATGTGAACTCCTGGATGGTGCTGGATGGCAGGCTCATCCCTGGGCTCCCCCCACACGGAAGGCAGCCCCTGGCTGGGCACAAGGGGCAACATCACACAGAGAAACTCCTTCTTTGGACCAGGCACAACCAACTCCCCCCCGGTATTGCTGCTACTGCTTTATTAAAATGCATAAAGCAGCCAGAAGCAAAGACACCAATAAATTCTTCTGTAAGAGCAGAAATGTTTTTTTCAAATGGCTCCCCTAACACTAATAATCACAGCTCTCTTATGTGTACTTGACTCTGGTTAACCTTTTTCTGGCACTTTTTAACTTCTCCAAGTCAGGTACTAATATGGAACTAATGTGGGGTTTATTTTCCCTATAGGAATAGCAGAAAGAGCACTGCACATTAGCGTAATCATGCCGGCTCCTTCCAGAAACTGCAGGACTTTACATCAAAGCAGCCGCATTATGGCACAGGAAAAGAATTTAATAACAATTGGGGGACTAAGCATTTTTTTAATGTTAAGGGGGTTTTATTGAATATTAATCCTATAAAATGCTCCTGAAAGTTGGCAGAAGGAAAACTGATGTCCCAAATAGTTACCGTGGCCTTCCACAGTGCTGGGATGCAACTGCAGTGTAATCAGAATTCATCATGCCATTAGCAGAAGGACAACAGGAAAGGAGACACTTCCTCCCGCATCCTGGGGCTTGAACAACCAGAGCTGTGAGAACAAGCTCAGCATTGACAGCCTCAGCCAAGCTCTCAAAGTTTACGCGCTTTTGGGTTCAGAGCTTGTAGTTTCTTTCAATACAACTCGATATTTGCACTCTTGATGTTATCTTCTGCTAAAGATTTTCATTATATTTTTCTCTCTGAGGGGGTTGGAGGTGCTGAAAACAGGTCTGCAGTTAAAAGGAACAAGAGGCACCCAGAGTTTTTTCCCCCCTCTTTCTAACTACTGGATACTTTCCTTTTTCTTTTCCTTTTTTTTTCCAGGAGGAGGTCACTCTGCTGCCCCGCATGGCTGCAGCCATGCTCCAGCCACATTAATCCCTGCCCTGCTGAGATGCTGGAGAAACAGGAATTCATCTGGCACCAGCAGAGGAAAGACAGAAGGAAAAATGAAGGGGGAAAAAATGAATAAATAAATAATTCAGGCAGAGGATGAATACTTGAACGAAGCAGGGCCTGTGTGCAAGGGAACACTGGGCTGCTCTGGAACAGAGAAGAGCACCAGCCCACAAAGCTGCACGTTTATCCAAGCAGAGTCAGTGCTCCTGCCCGGGCGCTGAGCAGAGCTTTCCCCGGGCACCTGGACACACACAGCCGTGCCCCGGGTGGGACCTGCCCTCACCCTGGAGCTGAGTGCCCCGCACAGACCCTCCTGTGGGCACTGTCTGTGCCAGTCAGGTCAGCTGCTCCTGGATAGACACTCGGCACAACTCCTCCTTTCCTAAGTGTCTCCTGGCCCCCATCGCAGACCTTAGGATTTCCAGAGTAACTTCTGAGGGCCACCCCTGAGGGCTGGGTAAGGGACCCACACGTGGAAAGGGCCCTATGCTTTAACCTCCATCTCAAATACTCCTTTTCTCTCTTTTTCCCAAGCCAAGCTCTGAAGGGGTGGTTTCTTCCTGCTGCACATGCCAAAACAAGATCAGGAACCCAGAAACCACTTGTGTAGAGAGAGCCTGATGCTGGAAGGCAGGGCAGCACAGAGCCCACAGGGGCCCCCCACACTTGGACAGTGTCTTAAGACACACTTGATGTTAGTTTCTTGTTCTGAGATGCCTCCAGCTTCTCCTTCACTGGAAAAGGAAACTCGTTCATTATGTATCACAACAGTGTGTTAACAGCTCACAGCCTGAAATGAAGCAAGTGCAGAAAACACTTTCATCACCGTTTCCGTCTCGTCAGTTGGGAGTTTGCTGGCACTCAGTGGAGATGTTTTCCCACACGTTTACCATATAGCTACCCCAAAACAGTAAGTGGAAGAGTGACTGACCAGGTACAATGCAAAAGACCACTTGTTCCCCCAGCCACGCCGCATGGTCTGTGCCATGAGCGCTGCTGTCACCATGAGCCACTGCCGTGGTGCCTCTGAGCAGCCCCGGCCCTGCGGCGCTGTCGCCTGATTGACCTGTCAGGAGCATCGAGGCTGGGGCTGAGCAAAGAACACATTAATAAATCTTGATATCAGCGTTTTATCAATGTGGTCTTGTAAGTTTACGAGCATTTGGCTTTGTTTTACACCAGACAGCTCCACGCTGCTCCAGAGCAGGCTGCCAGATGTGCAGCATTTCCTCTGCAGCCTCATTGCTTGTGACGGGTCAAGTCCAACAGGAACCTCCTGGGGAGCCCGACTGCTCCCTGGCTGCCCCACAGCTCCTCTGGACACTGCTCTCCCAACAGGCTGACCACACTTGTGACCTCTTTGGGAGTTACCGTGCAGACAAGGTGCTGCTGCCGCCCAGCATCTGGGCCTGGGATGCAAAATTATGGTTGAAACATCTGAAAGCCCAGGAAGGAGGGTGCTGCAGTAGGGAGTGAAGGTGTGAACTCCATGGGGATCCTGAGAGCTGCAGAGGCAGTTTCCATTCATATCCCCATACAGGTTTCTCAAAATAAAAAAGTGGAGCTTGCATGTATGCAATACCAAAAAAATCTATGTGCTATCAGGTGCCCACAGGAATCTCTGCACATTTGGCATTTGGGAGTGGTGGGAACATCAAATGGTTGTGGACATCTCAGCAGCATCCAGCATTTCACTGTACTCCATTCTCTGCCATCACCTAGCCTTGCTTTAAAACTCTCTAGAGACTGTGTTTCCTCCCATCTTTGAGAGACCTTTGCTTAAAGATTTCATTACTGGCTGATTTTTAACCACTATTGCCTAAACATTTCTTTTGTTAAATTCAGCCCCTCCTGTTCAGTTTTTAGGGTGGGCATCCTACTGGATCACGGGCCCATCCATGGTTGCTCACAGCCATGGGTGCTTACATGGCTGCTGAGTCACTGCAGAGCCAGGCTGTGACAACTAACCTCTCCTAATCCTTTCTCATAAGTCAAATCTTCAGGTCCCCAGTTCTCCTTGCTGCTTTTCTGTGAACTGGTTTTCACTTGTGAACAGAAAGCCACTGATGTGGTGCCAGAAGAGAGAACAATCTCCCAGCTGCAGCCACGGGGCATAAGGGGGTCACTATGGTTCTCCTGCTCCTTGCCATGATGGTTTATAGTGCAGGCAAATCCAAACTGCTCATCTTTCCTACAGGACACTGCAAACTCCTGTCTAACTCAGTGGCTCCTGTTACCCTGAGACACCTCCGAGCATCGCTGCTGCTCAGGTTCTTTCCCATGGAACATACCTGTGATGGATTAGTACTTTCATACACAGGCAGCTACATCATCTGTATTTTTCAAGGCTGAATTTCATTTTTCCCCTTTCCTGTTTCTAACTTCTATAAATAAGCTGGTATTGTACCTGTATAAAACCACTCACAACTCATCATTCTCCAGAGTTAGTCTGATGAGGTTTCCTTCATCTCTCAAACTATTAGAAGTTATTAAGAAGTTGTTGCCCAGAGCAGATGTGGCTGCTCCTGGAAATGTCCAAGACCAGGCTGGACAGGACTTGGAGCAACCTGGGATAGTGAAAGGTGTCCCTGCCCATGGCAGGGGGTGGAACAAGAAGAATTTTCAGGTCCCTTCCCTCCCAAACCATTCTGGGATGCCATGATTAAAGGAGATGGCATAGAATTAAATCAGGACCAGCCATGTGGCTGTAAACAACCCACCACCACCACATTAAACATTCTGCCTTTATTGCTGTTCTTAGTCTTCAGTCTTTAGTTGAGTTTTCTGTTTGGTAGACAGAGCTTCCACCTGTACCACCAAAATTAATTTTCAAACACAAGTCCATGGGAAGACAAGGGCTGTGTCAGTCTAACCTGCCATAGGGAATCTACTGCCTCCACAGAACCACAGAATCAGCAAGGTTGAAGAGACCTTGGAGATCATCAAGTCCAACCATCAACCCAGCACCACCATAATCATTCCTAAAACACATCTGCAAGTGCCACATCCAGATGGCTCTTTAACACTTCCAGAGATGATGACTCCAACCCCTCCCCGGGCAACTTATTCCAAGGGTGAAGAAAAGGGAGTGACCTTTGGAGAACCTTATTACCTCTATTTCTAATGAGGCTGTGAGCTCCAATCCCCAGCACAGGGACAATTATCAGTGCCTGGGCCACCTTCTGAAGACCAACCCGGCACTGTTGCCACCGTTGCTGTTGGGAATTGTTTGCAGATTGGGAAGGCACTTGCAGCAAACATGACTCCTCCTGCTGTACCTCCTGCAATCACCTAATGAGTTCTGCGTGGGTCTAATCAAGAATGCTGAGGCAGGACTTGGATGAGGTCAGAGCCCTTTGCTACAACCACCACATCTGTGGGGCTGCTTTGAACCTGCCTCTCAGTTTTATCACACTGGCATCTCCTTCCCACCAAAGAGCACTCAGGAAACCCTGAGATGCTGGTGGAAAGCTGATCAAGTGCTCTCTTTGCAGCCAAGCCCAGCAATCTTCACCCTGCAGGAGTCATGCATACCCTCCCCAGAGCCATGCCCCTGGGCTTTGTCTGGATTAGAAGGAAAACAGCACGTTTAACCCTCCAATTTCAGGCTGCAATAGCTCTTTATTATCTTACCCATAAATCTGAGCACCTCTTTTAAACATCCAAAGAGAAAACTTCAGAGCAACTAATCCAAAGGGAAATTGCCCTCTTGGCAATCTTACAAAAACCAGCCCAAGGGAGATTTCTTGCCCAAGTCCCTGTTCCATGTGCCACACAGCCCAGCTGAGTTACAGAAACAACAGACCCTCAAAAGCTGCTGGCAGCTGAGTAGTTTAAAGTTGCTATAAGGCAATATTTTGGCAAGTGGTCATGTAATTGTTTGTTCTGGACATCTGCATTGACTGCAGGAGCAGTGAACACAAGACTGTAGGAGTTTTGCTTGAATGTAGAGCAGAAGGCAGTGAATGGTCTCTGTTCCCCAGCAGTCTGTCTCAGCTTGGGCTCAACTACAAGAAATCTCTATTTTTAGTCTTACAACAGGTGGCTTAAGGCAAAAGCAGGTATTGACTACTGCCCTTTTCATAAGGCCTTTGGAGATGCCCAATCCCACGCTACTGAACACCTCAAGGAGAGGAGGGGGGATTGGCACATCCTGTGAGCAGACCCTGGAGACGGGCAGGGAAAAGCCTGCGTGGATACCTGCATCCATGGAATGTCAGCATCTCCACACTGCCTTTTCCAATGACAGCTCAAGACCAATTTTTGTTACAAGGTATATCTTTTGTTATACCTCCTTATGTTACAAGAAGGGAAAAGAAACAAGAATTAATAGAGTTGTGGATGTTTGGAGGTGTCGGTCACTGACAGAAGAAGGCAGTTGTTAAAGTCTCAGCTGCCCAGACTTCAGACAGCAAGGATATTAGGATCAAAAGAAATTCCAAGAACTGGTTTATTGTTGGGTGGATATGATTATATTATTAATAAAGAAGCAGACAGGGCAGAAGTGGTCAATAAACATTTTGTTAGGAAACTCAGCCAGTGCACTCAAATCAGATGAAGACAGCAAACCCATCTGAGGATTTCTAGGCACAGGGAGCATTAAACAATCTAAAATCTAACAGCCTCTGGGTGCCTTGTGCTCCTACACTGTAAGAGAATTGCCAGGAGAGATCCCTAATCTGTCAATAGGAATGGAGAAAAGTTACCAGAGCAGGAAAATCGTGGTACTCTGGAAATGCTGTAGATTATATCCACACTCACCCAGAGCAAGCAGGACTTGTAACTACAGGTTACTTAACCTGTCGTCAATGTCAGCAGAAAGTCAGGGAAGTTAATATAGAATTTGATCAATAAAATATTAGAGGATGGGAATAAAATTAACTCAAGTCACAAATGTTTTGTTCAGAGTCTTGCTGAGCAAACATTGATTTTTTTTTTTTAGTTTCATAGTGTTGTTTCAATTGACTGTCTCAGAGTCAGAACCTGTGGGCAAACAGGGCTGCTCCATGCAGCAAAAGCTTCCCAGGACTTTCCCCGCCCTGGCCCCCGGTGACCAGTGACAGCAGGTGACTGTCCCCAGTGCAGGGGCTGAGAAATGGCCACCAGACAGCACACGGGTTATCACGGCCCAACCAGATCCTCACTACCACAGAGAGCCACTTCCCATTGGTTTGAGGGCAACAATCCTATCCTTGGCTTAGGCTGATCCTCTCACAGAATCACAGGATGGGGCAGTTGGCAGGGACCACAGTGGGTGATCTGGTCCAACCTCGCTGCTCTAGCAGGGTCATCCCAGAGCATGGGGCACAGGATTGCAGCCAGATGGTTCTGGGATATCTCCAGTAAGGGAGACACCACAGCCTCTCTGGGCAATCTGTTCCAATCTCAAGCAGGCCTCAGTGTACTGGGTTGCACCACTGACAGAAATGCATGGCAAAACCTAAGAAAATTGGAGTTTTATCACCTAATTGCAGTAGGGAAGCCAAAGAACAAGTGATGGTGGAGACACTCCTCACAGCCACCGCTACTGTCTCCACTGCCCCTCAGACCACAAACGCCGCGTGACACTGCAGCCAACCCTGCAGAGAAAACAAGAAGCCAAACAGAAGTTTGGCCTCGATCCACTGAAAGCAGGGGCTCATCTGTAAGTGTTACAAGGTGTTCCCATCCCACGTTATGGCCCGACTCCAATTTGTGCAGAAGCTGGAATAATGGCTTTTACTAAAGGAGGCCGAGGCCGGCCCTTGGCTCACTGCTGCATGAGCTTCCAGAGGAGCAGCGGAGTGATGCTCACTCGCGGGAGACTGGAGCTGATGCAGCCAGAGAGCTGAGCTTCCAGGCACTCAGATAAACCCACCTTGAAACGAAATTTTATTGAAGTTAAATTCTCCTTGCACAGATTTACAGCAGGTGACCAGCTCAAAATTTTAATTGCAAGCAGAGAATGATTAAGCTGCTTATTTGAAAGGCAAGGCAGAGTGAGTCTGGTGGCCCTCGGGTAGCACTCCATAATGGGACAGAGAGCCTGGGCTGGCACTTGGCTCTGCAGCAGCCTCACCTATGGGCAGCAGAGGAAGGATAATCATCTCCTGGAAAGGCTCCAGTACTCATCTGGGCCTCCAGAGCCATTACTGCCTGGAAAACAGGGAAAGCTGGGAGGCAGCCAGTGAAGCCCTGCAAACACAAAGTGTGGGGTACCACGGCTCACCGTGCCCTTCCTGGATGGGAGAGGAGGCAACAAGGGCTGAGTTTTGGGGGGGTTTTCTTATTTAAGAGCATTCTCTGGTGCTGCAAGGTCATACAGTCACTTAAACCACAGCACTTTCACTGCACCCACTATTGCCGGTCTATTTGTAAATTATTTAATAATAAAAAATAAAAACAACTCTGCAATCACCATCCCTTCATCCACCCCCTTCACTGCCAGCCTGACAAAGACACTCACCCCCAAACAGGCACAAACCCCCAGAAAATGAGATCCAGCAATTGTAAGATTCAACTTCAAAGACATCAAGAGATATAACATTTTATTTGCCTTCTGCCTTTTAACTTTTGGGGTCCACTCAGGTAATGCTTTTGAATTTTTAATTAAAAATAAAAGCAAGGCTGCTTCTGCTGTCATTTTGCTTTGTAGTTGAACATTTAAGTATAAAATCTGTTACCTGAAGACTCTGCTAAAGCTATGAGTTAAGGAAAACTGCCCAAAACATATGTCTCAGCAGATCTGGACACATATTTTGGTTTGAGCTCGTTTTATTTTGCCTAAAACTCTTCCTGTACATTCTTTCAGCAATTTTAAAGTAATTTTGATTTTCATGCAGTTTTTCTTTTTGCATTTTAAATTTAAATCAGAATCATGTAATCACAGAATGGTTTGGGTGGAAAGGGACCTTAAAGCCGATTCCATCCCACCCCCTGCCATGGGCAGGGACACCTTCCACTGTCCCAGGCTGCTCCAAGCCCCATCCAACCTGGCCTTGGACACTGCCAGGGATGGGCAGCCACAGCTTCCCTGGGCAACCTGTGACACAGGGAGGGACTTCATTAAATTTAATGCATGCATTTGGTATCATGAGGACAAATTGCCTCCATTTCCACCCAGTCCCGACCCCCTCCTCACTCAGCCCTTTCCCACTGTCACTGTGACAGTTCACATGTCCAGACAGACCACTAGGGAGACGGTTCCAGTGACACCTGGGAGAAGAGCAGGTCCAGGGGCTTTCCTAACACCTTTGGTGCCAGGTGGGGATCGGTGCCCATCTTGACAGAGCCCTGCAATTCCCGTGGGCCCTTCCCCAGGCAAGCAGCGCTGGGGGCTGTGGCTGTGAGAGCGAGCACAAGCCCCCAGTGTTCCTGCTCCCTCCTAACCACAACAGCACACCAGCATCCGACAGTGCCGCTGTAATGGGATCCAGCAGCAAAACGCTCTTTCTACTGGAGGACTGCTATATTTCATTGCTGAAAGAACTTAAAACTTTTGAAGCCTCTCCTTAATTTTCAATGAAAAGTGTTTGGTTCCAGGGTGACAGACGAGGCTCTTAAGAGCTGTTACCACATCAGGTAATTATAAAATGAAGGAAGGGAAAGGGAAAAAAGCAAGTGAGCGCCAGATTAACACTCAGTGTGTTTGTGCAGGGCTACAAAGGCGCTTGCACGGCTGCCTGCGCGGAGAGCTCAGCTACAACAGCTTCCAGTTGGAAAGAAAACTGAAGGAGGATGGAAGTGAGGAAAGAAGAAATTGCAATTAAAAACTGAAATGAATTCCAAAATAACATATGAACTGGAATGCTACAAAATACTTTCGGGGGAAAAAAAAAAAAAGGAAAAAGGATACTTTTGTAGCAAACTGAAACCAGCCCAGATTGGAAAGAAGATTCAAAAATCTCTTGTGGAAGCTTGGGGCTGGCTCAGGCCCCAGAAGCTGGAGGAGGGCTGTCCTCTCCCTGGGAAGCAGGTAAATCTCAGCAAACTGGAATTTCACTTTGTCACTTCACTTAACGTACTCTGTGTACAACTAGGGGAAAAAATTAAAGCAAGGCAAACAGGCTGAGCAGAGCCCTATGAAATGGTTCCAGCAGCAATAATTTATAGAATCCCAGAATGGTTTGGGTTGGGAGGGACCTTAAAACCCATCCTGTTCCACCCCTTGCCACAGGCAGGGACACCTTCCACTGTCCCAGGTTGCTCCAAGCCCCGTCCAACCTGGCCTTGGACACTTGCAGGGATGGGGCAATATGGTGAAACCCAGTGATGTAAGAACACATAGATCATACAAGAAACATATGGAGTAGAGGCACAATCCCTTGATAAGTGATAAAACACAGCAGCTCTCAGTGAGAAGAGGTGAGCCCCGAGGTGGGACCACGCACTGCATGACTGAACAGGGCAGAAGCAGCAGACAAGGGGCATCACCGAGTTCAGTAGCCTTCAACTTTGGATATCCTGCCCCTAAATCTAAATTAAACCAGAATAAAATGCAAGATTACTAGCCTATAGGTCCACATAATAAATTCCTCCTGAATTCTGCCTCCTGCCAGCAGAGTGTTTATAGCACTACCTGGGGAAAAGCTTGGAAATTCTGTTTTTTGAGTGGCCGCGCCCAGTGCCAGCCGCCAGGGCCCATGGACACCAGCTGTGCCCACCCATCCCAGCCCGGAGTGGTGTGCACAGGGGCTGATGGCAAAGAAAGGGCCTTTAATAAACCAGCAGCATAATTCAGGACTCTGTCCTCTTTATTTTTTAATAGAAGCCTTTCACGATATGGAACTAATTATCGCCATCTGCCGTCCCCGGTCTTATATTTCCTCTCTCACAGCTCATTCTTCAAAAACTCAGTAGCTTCCTCCCTTTACATTTGTAAATGCTGTTGACTATGGATAAAATCCATGTTTACTTTGTATTCAGGGCCCATAGGAAAGCTTGTTTTAATCATCAACAGATGTTACATTCTGCTCTGCTGTGCTTGGCACACAACTTCAGAGGGAAATAAAAGAAAAATCTTTATTTTAAATTTAAATTGTAGATTGTTACAGACTAAATAAAATGCCAAATTGTTATTGGAAACAACATGGCCACTGTAATAACTGTAACTGACATTTACTTTTTACAATTAGGGTTTTTTTCTGGTGCTGTTTAACACAAGATGGTTTCCACATTTTGCAAAGGACTTTCTTTCCCTTTGCTCTGAAATAATTTGCAATCAAGCCACAGACATTTGTAATTTATTTTTATTTAATACTTTCCTATGAGCTTATGAAATACTGGGATTATTATGCTATTTACAGTAGATAGTTTTTGAATACGTACTCTCCCTCCGGACTCATATTTCAATACACGTTATCCCCTTGAACTCATTTATAAACACCCATTATTCCCCCAGACCCCGCTATAAACATGGAATATCTCCACGGACTGTTCCAGCCTTATGGTCCTTTTTATCTCTGGCTTCTTTCCTATTTATATTCATCTTTGATGTCTGATCCCGCGCTCCCCCCGCCGCGCGTGCCCGGGGGATGCGGTGCCCTCCCGAGCCGATGGCAGCGGGACCCCGCAGGTCCGGCCGCTGCTTCCCTCTTCTCCCTTCGCAGCTGCTGCAAAACCCGAGCTGGCGACAGCGGCTGGCGCGGGCACCTGCTGCACGTGTGGGGATTGCGGCATCCCGACATTCCCTGATGATGGCATCCGCTGCTCCTTTCTCAGTCCCTGTGTGAGCAGTGACAATATGATCCTCAAGCCTCCAGTGCCTGATCATTCATTCCTCACCCAGTTACTAAAACGGTGCTTTCTTTGAGTGTTAACTTCTCATTTCAGTTTTATTTCCACACCACTGCAGAAACTAATTATGAAGTTATTTAGAGGTTTGGTATTGCTCAGAAGCAAAACAGCATAAAATGTCTGAGCAGGAAAAACTGAAATATTAGGCAGGATAGCTCTTCATTGTACCTGACTATGAGAGCGATTGCGAGGGGACATCCTCCACTAGACCAGGTTACTCCAAGTCCTGTCCAAATTGGCCTTGGACACTTCTGGGGATGGGGAGGACAGATTTCACGCCAAAAGATGTTTTAAACACAAGCTTTGTGCATCTGTGAGCTTATACATCAGAGTGTCCAGCAGTTTTTAGAGCAAGTCCATAAGGGAGCAGAAGGAGCTGTGCTAGACCTGGATGACACTGCTGGGGCTCTGAAGGATCAGAGGTGGGGGTTTAGATGTAAGAGAATTAATTTGTAAAAACACAACGATGCATGCCAAGGTCAGATGTTGCATATATTTGGGCAAATATTAAGCACAAACAAGTTTAAAAAAATTTCCTTATGAAATTTGTGACCTAAGAAAGAAATCTCAGGACGAAATAAATCCTTTTCTTTTAAAAATTGCGAACTCCAGCACAATGCAAACCAGCTTGGAAAGCACCAGACAGCTATTTTACATCACTGGTGAATACTGTTACGAATTAACAGCTCATTAAGAAAAAAACCTTTGCAAACCATGAATCTAAAAAGAAAGTCAGAGAAACTGTCATCTGCAATCTCCAGTGTGTGAATAAATCTAAAATCCATCAAGGGACAGAGTTCTTCCGAGAGCCAAACAAACAGGTGTCCCCTGGCCTCCCGACCCCAACATCAACAGCGCAATAAAACTCTTCCCAGTTCAGGACCAAACCATTTGGTACCAGTACATGGGATAATACCTGCTCCTTAAAACACGGAAACATGGATAACAAATGCCTCTAAAGTCCCAGAAGAAACAGAGACGTGCACTGTGAAGTATCCCCCCAGGAATCCTGTAAATCATACCCAAATTTCACTTGTCCTGGAACAGGTTTTAAAATCTGTTTGTGGTTTCTCCAACATATTTTAAACTGTATCTGGTCAGTTCAGAAATGAAAGAGTCCTTCAAACTCCAGTGGAAAGATCTCTGTACGTGTTATTTTAAAATAGCCTTAAACTGCAGACAAATTTGCTCTGCAAACTCAATTATTTTCATGGTTTTAAAACATTTACCCTTTTTTTATCACATTTGATTGATTTGTACAGTAAAGTGCCATTACTTCCTCCATTCATTGCTCTGTGTCAGATTTGTTCACGTTGGCACCCAAAGGGCAGTGCTACGCTCGTCCTGTGTTATTCTCTGTTCCCTGAGCTCCAGCATTCCCAGTGCAGCTGGGAACCTTTGGGCACTCAAATCATCTTGGGGCAGCTGAAAGCACCATGAGCTTCTCCTGTTGGCTTCAATGAGTCTGGCCTTATCTCAGCACCAGGGGTATAAAAACTTCTGGTCACGCAGATGGTGACCCACATTTAATTTCTGGGACTACCTTTCCATCCATCCATGGATTCCTCCGCACTTGAAATGTAAGATCAGCTTGGAAAGCTGTCCCAAGATAACCTTCAGTGTCACTTCCAAAAGGCCCTCTCTGATTGAGGGTGAGAGCCCAGCCCCACTCTGGGGTCACATCTTTGTAACTCGCTGGGTTCACCTGGCACTGCAGCACAGGTCAGCCAGAGGAGGATTTTTACCAGCACAGGTTTACGTGCAGTTTATTAACATGAAACCCTTTCTCCACACTGTCACTTCTCCCAGCTCCTCGTGGTTTATCCCATCACTACCCTAACACAACGTTCACACGCAGATATGATAAACACCAAATAATAAAACACAGAAGCCAATGTTGTGACATGCACAGGAGGTAGCAAAATTAGAGCTGGAAGTATCACTCCAGCCCTGCATCACACCACGCGTGACACGGGATGCCACCGCCACACAAAGCATGGGAGATTGAAGAGAAGAACAGATAGGAGTATACAAAAAGGCAGAAACATCAAAAAAAATTTTTATTCTATTTTCCTGACAGCTCCTCACATTTATTTTCTGTACTTCGGTTCACCACTGAAGAAATCCCTGTTCAATTAATGATGATGGACTAAAACATCATAAAAACTCGAGCTGGTAGGACTGAGTTGTTCAAGAAAAAGGAAATTATTAGAGGTCGTGTTTATTCAGAAACAAAAGTGCCTTGTTAATTCACAGGACTCAAGATAATGTGATGATTTGATCTGACACTTTGCTTAATACAGGCCACCAGAATTTTCTGTATTATTTCCAGTTTAAAGCTCAATAGTTGCACTTGAACTGCAGGTTTAGAAAATCATCCACTCTCGATGTTAAAATATCCACCATAATGGCCATTAAGTTGTTCCAGTGATTAATCACCTTCCCTGATTAACACGTACATTATTTCTAGTCAAATTTTTGTCTACCTTTAATTCAATTCACTAAATCTCATTGTATTTTTTTTCTTCTACTCTTAAGAGCTCTCTATTTGTTAATTCTTTTTGCCCGTGTAGGCACTTATTGACCAAGTTCAACCACCTCTTCAGTGCTTTTCTGATAACAGAAGAGGCTTGATTTTTTTTAATCTGTCACCATAAGATAAATTTTTCACTTATTTAATCACCTTTGTGGATTTTCAGTGCATCTGTTTCAGTGCCTTTTTGCAAGTGTCAGGCCAAGAAATGGACAACAGCACATGAAGGCACCAGAGGAGCTGCAGGGACTCCCAAGATTAACTAAAAGGAAATTATCAGCATACAAAAGCCTTTCAGCAATTATTTTTAATTTTTCAAAAGAACCGTGTACTTTTAAAGTGCATTTCAACAAAAGGCAGTATCGTTTGTTTTATATAAACGGACAACTTTGAAATGCATTCTCTTTAAAAATTATACCACTTCTTCACATCTTAATTAATGCCAAAACTTGATTTTCTTCCTTAGCAGTGTATTAGAAAACTGCTATTAATGTAATTTAATTTTTGTAAGGAGCAGCATTTGTTTTCTATTTAAAAAAAAACAGGTGGTTGTGAAATGTTGGTCTGTCAACATCGCTTAGAACATTCCCATTCCATGCCTCTACGTAATAAATTAAATCAGAGTTTTAATTGTGCCCATGCTTTGTGGTTCCTGGCAGTACAAAAAGATATTCTGTGAATTCACGTCCCAAAAAGTCCTACTGAGTGATTAATTACTGGTCTGGAAGATATAAATATGCTTTTCAGGGAAGTCAGTATGGACTGCTGGAAGCTTTGGTCTTATATATGGCTGTAGGTGTCTCTTGCCCAGCAGACATCACCCTAATTCAAACAAGATCCCAGTTCCAATATTTACTGGCAGTACAAACCCCTTCCCTGCCCGCTTGCCCTATTTAATTAATACAAGGTCTATAGATTTGAAAGTGAGGAACACAAGATATGTTTATTCATATTTTAGATTTCTCTGAGTTTTCCTCAGCCTGGAAGAAGCCACCAGCATAATGTCTTCAGTCCTGCACATTCTGGACAGCGGAGCTCCTCCAGAATATGTTCTAATCAGCATGGGAGTAAAGCCCAGCCCAGCTGTCAGTCCCAACCCCATGGACTACTTTCTTCCCCATGACTCAGGGTTGTCACAGCTGGTGGCTTTGCTCTCCCCTCAAACTCTTTCTCTGCTCCAAATCAATTCTTGGGGCAGCTGGTGGTATTTGCAGTCTGCTCCCAGTGTGTCATACGATAAATACACAAGGAGAAGAGCTTTATTTTCCTTCCCACTGGAGCACCATCAATATTAAAACCAAAACCATCCCACCTGCACATCTGGAGCAAGTCAGAGCCACCCCAGCCAGGCGATGGGGTTCAGCTGGAGCTTCCATCACCCCAGGGGAACATCTCCCAGCAGGGTGAGGAGCAGCAGGCAGGAGATCAGTCAGCAAAAGGAAAACTGATCAAAACCAGCAGCGATTTGAAAGGACCTGGAACCAGTAATGCAATAGTGAACTTCTCACAGTCGGGCCACCAACACAAGCCAAAGCAACCCAAGTGGAGATTACTGCCTAATGGCCTGGCAGAGGCGGCTGAGGGATCACAGTCCAGCTCCTTGCCGCAAAGAACACCATTTATGTCACCACAAGCAAGAACATGACAAACAAAGACAAACAAAGACTAACTTCATCCTTCCTCTTTGAAAAGGTCTGTCCGTAGTCAAGGAACAGAGTGAAATGTGAAAGAGAAATGTGTTCCTGTTTGGGGGATACAAGACAAGAGTTTTGCAATCCTCTGAGCACCAAAATTCACTGAAATCACCGGGGCCATTGTGATTGCTCATTAACAATACACATCTTCCAGCTGACATTTTTCATTTGGACCTTGTGAAAACCACAAATCAAACATACATAAGAAGGTAGCCAACTTCAACCGAGGAAAGGTCTTTAAAAAACAAGAAAGAAAATAAACCTTTGATAAAATAATTGCTTCTACTGTTATTTTTTTTGCTATTGCTTCAAAAACAATTTCTCTTTCTTTCTTGTTCATCTATCTGGTGTCCTGCTGGTGTGCAGATGAAAGGTCCCGTCTCTTTAAAATTTCATGCAGGGCTCTTCAGAACATCTCAGTTTTAAATGCCCATGGCAAAGACAACAAAATGTACCAGTAAATGGGAAGCGGATGAAACCCCTGTTTATCCACTCCATAAAGGTAGAGTGTGCGACAGGGTCTGTTTCCACACCCACGCAGACTGGCAAGAACCAGCCATAAAATCACTAAACCACATCACTTACATTCAGCCAGTACTGACCCCAACTCAGCACTCCAAAAACTACCTGGGACTTAGCAAACCCAGGTGGGTACAATTCTATCACCTGATAGGAAAGTTTTTTTCTCCTTCTACCCTTCCAGTACCTGAAGGAGCCTACAAGAAAGATGGAGACTATTTACAAGGAATGACAGGACAGCAGAGAATGGCTTCACTCTGCCAGAGGGCAGGGTTAGATGGGACATTAGGAAAAAATCTTTACTGTGAGGGTGGGCAGGCCCTGGCACAGGGTTCCTAGAGAAGCTGTGGCTGCCCCTGGATCTCTGGAATTGTCCAAGGCCAGGTTGGACGGGACTCGGAGCAGCCTGGGATAGTGGGAGGTGTCCCTGCCCATGGCAGGGGGTAGGATGAGATGGGCTTTAAGGTCCCTTCCCAACCCAAACCATTCTGGGATTTTGTGGTATCACTGACATTTCCTTCAAGTGATTTTGCCACTCACTAAGAGCATGTTTTGACCAAATTCAAGACAACAGATTCTCACGACGTAATTCAAGTTTCTACAGCTCATGGGCCAGCATGGTAACCACCACCATCTCAGGCTGCAGCGTTCAAGTCTGACAGGTTTGTGTGGGTTTGTAGTACCTTTTTGCATCTAATGAGTCTAAAGTATTTTGCCAGAACAGTCACTGAATTTCCAGCCGGAAGCCACAGCATCTGTTTCCTATATCTCTGCTGTTGCTGCTCTCATTTACAGTGTTCACAACTCTAAGCACTCTTGAGAAGATATTTCTCAGCTCACTGTGGAGTTGAAGCAGATGATTCACATCTGTGGTGCTGAAGCAGCTTGGGAGGGACCAGTAGACTCCCTGCCCAAAAGTGGGAATATGTATAATTAAAAAAAAAACAGAACAAAACACACAAAACCCATCAGAGGAACCAGTTGTCAAACACTGAGACTCTTGAGGAAGAACAGAAATTTATGGACTATTTTTCAGAGAAATGTTCTAATATCTAACAGCAATCTAAATTCCTCTTAGGAATAGGGTAGCATTAGGTCCATAAACTCATTATGAGTGGAATTATGTTTTGTACATTAACAATGAAAAGAACAAATATTGTATCAAAGTAGGTGAGATGGAAGGTTTGGACCCTCAGGATCCTGACACAGAAAATGTTACCCTGCAGGAGTCACTTGCATTAATCAAAGCACCCTGATAGTGAATCGCACATTGAGAACAAGGGCCAACCACTCAGTGGGACCAGGTGTGCGATGGGGATGGCTCAAAGTGAAGACAATTCAACCACAACACATCTCTGCTGCAGTCTAGAGGTTGGGTTTGGGGAGCACTGTGCATCACCCACAAGGAAAATTTCAGTATCCGAAGGAGCTGCTGATCAACAGCCTCATCCTGGATAACCTTGTGCCAAGGCAGTTCCAAGGAGAAAAATCAAAATCATCCGATGTTCAACAGAGCAGCCTTGTAGATGAAGGATGGTGTCACAGAGTGACACACGAGTGAGTCATGGGCTCCTCAATGTGCAGAAGTGAGTCATGGCTCAGTAAATAGGTTTGCTCTGGCCACATCCCTTTGTCACATAGTGCTAATTACACCAAACCCCTCTAATTGCATCAGCCACTGCAGAGGAAATGATAAAACTCCTTCAGTCAAGCCTGAGCTCCTGCATCCAGAACAACACCACCTCACAGGATTTTGCAGCCAAGTGCTGTGAGGTTATGAACAGGGATATGAAGCATAAACCACTTTCTGTATTACCAAGTAACTACAGAGGTGAAAAAGCCCAGAGAGCCCCAGCTGGGAATGAGCCCGTTGTGATTTGCTCCACAGGATTTAATACACACAAGTCCTGCAGAATCATTCTCAGGAGTCTCTGCCCCAACTGGGGTGGACGCACTTCGCTTTGGGCTTTTAAGGCTGAAAATAACACGGATGATTTTACACGATAATCGGACCAGTGCAATATTTCCACCCAAATGACATCTGTATGACCATAATGGAAGGTGTAAGTAAAAGGAAATCTCTGTTATTCATCACAGAATGTAATCAAATGAGAAGGATAAACAGTGTTTTCTTTGACAATCATGTCTATGGTACATGACCTGCTGTCACACCAGAACAGCCTTAATACAAAATGAAGAACTCAGGGCTATTTTCTGGAAGTAGAGAAGTAACTTGGGGTTATCTTTTTAGCTTACTCATGCATTATGGACTCAATAGCTCAGTCTTGGTTTTTCATTTGTTACTATTAATTAGACATGGTGTAAGCCAGAGGCAGAAAGCAATCAGAAGAACCAGCAAAGATCAGAGATCCCCTTCCACAGGACCCTGCTCATTGCCCAGCTGGACCCTCACTGCCTCTGACTGCCCAAGAGACACGTCTGGGCGTAAAATTAGTACAAAACCTGTGACAGTCTTGGGCCAGAACCTCACTGGCTGTAAAGCTGCTGTCCTCTCTGTCTAGAAGGGAACCACTACAACTGCTGTGCCTCCAAAGTCCCACACCTGCACTTCTCACCTGCACATCCTAAACCCCTCATAGGGGTCATGGATGGATCACCAGTTATCACCTCTCCTAAAGGTAACACATGAGCTCAGATAGCCTTTAAACACTTAGACTGAGAAAAATAAAGAACCAAAAAAACGCTTCTCTCTTCCTACTCCAGCCCAGCAGCATCCCAGAGGGATGCATGGACAGAGATGTCAGCCCCAACAGACACCTAGTTTTGGTATTAAGAGTGGACCCCAGTTTGCAGCCCATCATTCCCCAGGGCAGAGAGGGACCATCCCTGGCCTCAGGACATCACATCTGCTGCTGGTTCTGGAAGGGACCATGATAGATTAATATATAATTTATTTATTATATAATTAATTAATATATAATTATATAATTAATTAATTATATAATAAATATATAATTAAAATACCACAAATTCCATCCTGTGACCTTGAGCTGTTCCATGGTTCTGTGGTTCCCAGTCAGACTGTGACACTGGACACCAGGTAGATGAAGTTTTCAGCTTCACAGGCAAAAAAGCTACAGCAATAATTCTGATGAACTTTTTCAAACACATCCTGAATTATCGGCACATTACCTATAGCCCTCTGCCAAGCCTCAGTGGTGCTCTGCTGAGGGCAGCTTTCACCAACGCTTCACGAGAGCAGCACAGCCGATGCGCGGGTGCCTCCTGCCCTGCTCCGGGGACACCCTGTGCCCAATCCCCGTGCCCAGTCCCTGTGCCCACCAGCCTGGATGGCCCCACGCACAGCATAGCCCACGGACAGCCAAGCCCCAGCACAGGGCTGGCAGGAAGGCAGCAAACCAGCCCACCGGGGCACAACCACCTGACCCAGGAGCATCCTCATTAGAATCCTTGTTAGCCGCCCCATGTAATTAGCTCCAGGCACATTTCTGCTCAGCCTTTCTACATCTGTGTTTTCCCCAAAGACTTAACTACCTGGTTTAATGCTCAAACACTAAAACTCAGCTCTCCTTCCATAAAGTATTTTAATCTAAAAATAATTTGAACCATGTTTATTTTTAAGAACTTTCACCCTCCCAAAAATAATGTTTAAAAGAAAGCAACTTTAACCATGAATACAGAGTAAATAATTGCTGTTGCTTTCCTTGCAGATAAATCACTTTTACTCTGATTTTTTTTTTTAACAAAGATCAAAAGTAATATTAATCATGCTGGCCAGGGAGCAAAAGGACATTCCCAGACATTAACTGCCTTCCAAATATGAAAAACATATTAAATATCTCTCTAAAACAAGATGTTTTCCTCATGTTTCCTTTGGGAGAAAGCTGCTGGGCACATTCCTGCATGGGCTAGGCTGGGGGGGCACCTGTGGTGTGCCACCCCTCAGCACACCTGCCCCACACGCCTGGCATCCAGCAGACTCTGGCCCTGGGATGAAGATGCTCTGGTGGCACCAGGCCACCTCACCTTTACACAGGAACTCTGCGCTGGGAGTCATCCTGATTGTGCAAATTGATTTTTCCCAAACTTCTGCAAGAAAGCACACACATGGAAACTCCCAGCCATCTGGCTGCCACCACTGCACACGTGGATCCGACACCACAGACTTTGCATTTACTTAATCATGATCTGTGATTTCTGTTGCCATAGGATCAGAGGCACGAAGGAGACAAACCTCCTTGGGCAGCATAAGGAAATACAATTAGGGTCAGTCCCAAGAAAGACCCAGGAAAGCTGTTTTTCCCTCAGCCCAGGCTGGCCCAGAATGCCAGCACACTCTCAGTAACCCTGAGTCAGCAGGAAGGTGCTGACGGGGCCCACAGTTCCAGCAGCAACCCTTAAGCCCACAGTGTGCGTTTGTTATTAGGACAAAAGAAGGGGGACAATGCCCGGTGGTGGGCATCGCCCACAGAGTGAAGGCCATTAAGAGCATTACTCTTCTCCAGAGGGTTTTATCCTTCCCCTTCCCATCCCCAAAGACTTTTTAATGGTTTAATCAAGAAAATATGGGTGCTTTCTTCCCTTAGCGGGAACTGGGGAACTGCGTGGCCAGTGCAGCCCACTCCGCCCCACGCTGGGACACAGCCGGGGCCCGCCACAGGCACGGCCCGTGGGAGATGCCACTGGCTGCCAGGCCGGCACACGCCCTGCCAGTGCCATCCCATACCACAATGCCCAGCTTCTGGAACGCCCTCTTGCCCTGCTCCTTGGAGCCGACCTGTGTTAGACCACACAGCTCCTGCCAGGTGCCTGCTGCCACACCACACCTCCACAGCGAGGCTGCTTGTGCTCCTGCTCCCAAAAACAGAGCTCTGCCTAAAGGAGATGGACGAGTTTGGTGTCCCAGCAATAAAGGCTTCTCAGCACCATCAGTAACTCCTCTTCCCCTTCATTTCCCTGCTCCCCCCAGCAGCAGGAGGGACACGCAGACAGGAAGGCTGCGGAGCAATGGCCAAATCTCCTGTTGGATTTGCTGCCTGTATTTCTTTGTTACTGAAGTCCCCCTAATTACTTTGAAAGTCTGTGAATTCTGGTCACAGAATGAGGGGTTTCTGTCAAAGCAATTTTCCAGAAAAAGCTGTTTCTCTGGAATAAACTTCTCATCTGCTAATCCACCAGTGCCGCAGTCGCCGGCTGGCCCAAAACAAAGGAATAAGGTTTTCCTCCCAGATACCCTGAGGAAGAATTTTATTAGCAGCATACATGTATGATTAGAATAACAGAAAGAAGAGTTTATTCGTGAAAGAATTGACATCAAACCAATACCCAAGTCCTCCGAGGACAGGGTAGATGCCTTTGAGCAAGAAGCTTTAAAAAAAACTACCAAAAAGCACAGAGGTCCCTCACTTTTTCCATCAAGTTTCTTCTCTGTGTCTCACTAGAGTCCTTTTCTTTTAAAGCAATAGTATTTGAACTTGTACCAACTCCTAAAAATTAAGATTTTACATGTTGATCATCCCTCGTAAGAAAAAATTCCCATATATCCAAGTGGGAAACAGCACACAACACGAAGTGATAAAATTTGGCAGAAAGTTAATAACTACGAATCTTTAAAATGCTTCATGTGAAAGAGCTGATGATGCAAAAGCAAACAGAGTGAGCGAGCATCCCGGGATTTGTAAATTAAAGCCGTTCAGTACCTCACATCCAATGTTACAGGTCCTGTTAAAGCAGGAATTGGCTGTCCCTGACTTACCAGCCCTCCCAAGCAGAGCTCTGCTGACACCGTGCCACGCAGCAAAGGTGGGTGCAGAGGCTGCTGTAGCTGAGGGGTCTCACAGCACCAGGGCTGGCAGCCAGGCTCCCTCTGCACCCCTCGTGTCCCAGCCGGTCCTGATGGCACCAATGGAGTTTGGGAGGTGTTTGAGACCACAGCAGGACAACCTGACAACGCCTGTCCTTGGCTGTGGTGAGAGCACAGCCCTGAAGGGACCAGCCCAGTGCCCGGGCTGTTGGAATGTGTGCCCTTGGCTGAATTATAGCACCAAAAAAGGAGCCTACAGAAATTATTGTTTTCTGATTCACTCTTAGATTAATACTCAGAGATATACAGTCTCAAGTTATTTTCCAACCATTAGAAGCAGAAAAAACAAATATTTAATAAATTGATTAAACTTCTGTTGGGCAAAAGTACTTCAGCATACCCTGAGCTGTGGGTGTGTCTGTGCCACCCCCAACACTGCCAGCAGACCTTGTGCAGAATTGCTACAGTAAAAAAAAAAAAAAAAAAGAGAAAATATAACTATGTGAGGCTTCTCCTCAACCTGTTTTCCTTTCCTAGGAAGGAGACAGTTATCCCTGCTCCAGTAGGACGGAGATAAGCACACGCAGAATGCCCACAGGCTACAGTTTTTCATTTTCCTCTTGGCCGATCTACAACTAAGCTGCCAAAATAAACCTCGCCTTCTAGTCAGGCTCAAAATGAACCAAACTGAATTTTTATGTCATAAAAGGAAGCAAAAAAATAAGCATGAACAGTTAAAATGCTTAAAATATCAACACTTTTTTCCAGAAGGGAAAATAAATTTATGAAGACAAGCTATTAAGCGCTGATTTCAGACACTAATTACGCAGTCCCCAACACATCCATTGCAGTATCTCAGTCACAGTTGCCTTCCTAAAGTCAAGGAAGTGAGAAAGTTTGGCCTCATGACATCAGGGACCAAATCCAGACTTTTTAGGTCAGAAGAGGACCAAGCACATATTTTGACAGCTACCTCATCTAACTTGTTCTTTGCAGAGCAACAGCTTCATTAAACGACAAGGTTTTTTGAGTGACATTTTTGTGGCCCAGTGAAAGCTCCAAAAAGAACTTGGAGAGGAATCCAAAGTCCCCCCACTGACTCAGAGCAGCAGGGATGCCCCAGGGTCACCTGAGCAGCCAAGAGCCTCTCAAAGAGCTGGTATTGATATTTTCTGGAGACACTGAAATTTCTCCGAAGGAACCAGACTACTTTCAGTTTTAGACCTAATATGAACTTCAAATGATTAAATGTTTCATTGTGTACTGAAGACCTGAAGGATGAACTTTTCTAAAATGCTGAAAACTCAATAAGCACTATGAAGACATAGACCTGGAGATTACCCCACTGCCCTGCCATGGTGCCGTCAGTGCATTTCCCAGGGTTCTGGCCCAGCTCTGCCTCTGGCAGGCCAGAAACCACAAAAAGAGCTCAGCCCAGCCTGTGCAGGCTCCCTCAAACAGCAGCTCACACGTCCTGCGTGGCCAGCTCCAGAGGCCTCCCTGAGCTGCTGCGTCGGGCACTGCCTCCTGCAAGAGATTTCTCTGACCACCTGGCATTAAAAACTTAATTACCTCATGCAAATGACTTGCTCTTCAGAGCTGGGAGGTGCAGTCCCCAGGAGGTAATGCCCATGCTGGCCACTCCAGCAGGATCATGTACCTGTGGAGTGTGACGGTTCCGGTGGTTTTGGCCATGGGATGGAAGGAGAGCACTGAAGATTGCTCCAGCACCCCTCTCACCAGTCACCTCATCTTGGAGCAGCCCAGCATTGTTTTAACTTACCAACACCTAAGGCACCAGGGAAGTTGTACACAGGCAAGAAATTCTCTGGCAGCGGATTATTTTGTAAGGTGTCAAGGAAAAGGAACCCAAGGAGCAGCCAAGATCTCAGAGAACCCTTCAGAGGCTTCCTGCTCCCCTCTCCTGTGCTGACTGTTCCCTGGCTTCACTGACCTGCCAGTCTGAGGCACAAGCACACCAATCCACCATGATGCTGCATAAAACAGTGCAAAAATACCTATTTTAAGGAAAAGCCCATTTTGTGAGTCACGTAGACAAAAGTACAAACGCCAAGTACCTGCTGTGTCAAGCAAAATACATAAAGCACAATCAGAAAAACCCACTGGAAAAATGCAAGTGCCACACAAAGCAATCTGGAAAAGTAACATAAAATGACTGACGGGTTGCTTGTCACTTTTGTACGTATTCTCACCCTTCTTCCACTCACTATACTCATTTCCCTTTTGTAAAAAAATATTCCCCTTATACGGTGTCCTTGATCCTTTCAGAGTATGACACAACATTAATAACAGAGGTAAACAAACTTCCAGACCAAAACAGAGTATGTCATCTATCACACTTGGTTCCTCATGAAGTACAAGCTTTAACTGGAATTTGTGTGGCCAGCAAGACCAAATTATCAAATTAATCCGCATTTTGTAAGTTTTTTTCCTTGTTATTCTAATTGAAAAAACAAAAAGAGGAATTATTTCCACAACATATATCTTATGACTACTGCAGATCCAGACCGACGACATGCCAGAAGGTTGGAGAGCACCAGCCTGAGGCAGCAGCCCCACACATGTGGCAAGTGGAAGCACAGCAAGAGTAGCCTCTCTTCTGTTTAAAAACACGGTAGAACAACCCAGTTGCAAACGAGTGGGCAGACACGCCAAGCAAGCGGCATCGCACACCTGGAGCGTGCGACGGCAGCGTGAGCCGCGTCAGGCACTGGCACACGGTTCTCTTGTCCGGCCCCAGCGGGAACACGGTCAGTGCACTCCCCTGAGAGCAAGGCAAGGCTGTTTTTAGTGGGGACAGGCTCACCCAGACATCCAGCTCAAGGTTCCAGCGATGACAGGGCTGATGGCTGACAAGTTACTGCCCAGAGGCACGGACTGGCCATCCCTGCACATGTCCAGAGCAAGGTCTGACCCCGTTACAAACACAGGCGTCGATCCACGACGCGTTACTGAGCTCCATGGGGGACCACGGCCACAGCTGGTGGTTCCTCAAACAGGGGTGCTGAAAGCTTTGAGTCACACAGTCAGGATAATTTTCTATTTAATCTCATGGACATTCCAACTGACCCCTGCTCCTCACATTGCCATAATTAGAAGCGTTTGACATTACACTTTAACAACATTCTTCTTAGTTGGCATTTTTGTGAGCAATTAATAACCTCAACTAAAAATAAAATGTATGTATATATACACTGTGCTATGAAACCCACAATATTTTAAGATAGTGTTTCATCTGAATACTTTCTTGAGGTCATGTGTAGCATCTATCTCTTTATATGGATAACTAGAAGCAAAGAGGAATCTGTCGTGATAACATGCAAATAAGTACGGTGCATTCATACGAGACCAAACACTAGAGTAATAAAAAGGAAGGAAAACTACACAGCAGGACAGATATTTCCAGCATTAATGTAGCATTTTCACCTGCTGTGCAGACACAAATTCTGTGTACATGAATTAACACTTGTTCTTATTTGTTTTCTCCCCTTCTTTATAGACTAGAAGCCTTATGTGCACCTTTACTTTCAACTAATATTAAGAAGCATCCATGGCTGCAAAGATTATTTTCATTTATTCATGTGAAAAATGGGGTTGTTGTGTACACTTCCTGAGGGAAAAAAAATGTGAAAAGTTATGCCAAAAACTAAGAAGAAATGTCTCTTAGACTCTCATCATTTTATCACCAAGATACCTTTAAAAAAAATGACTCTTACATCCGAGCAATGGTCACCCTATTGCCAATAATAAGGGCTAAATCAATTTAATCACAGAGCTTCTGTACTTTCTGGTTGAGCAAAGCTCAGCAGGAGCTCCTGGGCTTCATGGAGGTAGAGACTGTCCTCTGATTTCTTATCTTAATGTTTTACATTAACATTCTTTTAATATTAACAGGAGCCTGAAAACAGCCCTGCATGTGCAACTCAATCATGTGCTTATTTCCATCAGCATTCCTCTGGCAACCAGTTCCTTGTAGATAAGATTTCTAAAATAATTAATATTTTCATGGAGCCAGCTATGTTTTAACGTCAGAGACACGCAAGGAGATGGCTCTGAGGAAAAAAAAAAAAGTCATTACCTAAACAAGTAATTTTTACTGAATTCCTGAGGGGCTCCAGCACACGGAATTCCCTCAGCTGGGCTGTACATTTGCTATCAGAACATACGTGCACTGTACCTCACTCAGCTTGACTCATAAAACCTGAGTGTGCTAAGTCTCTGGTGATAGAACAGTCCTGATTGCTTTTGTTCTGCTAATTAGCAGGGAACAAACCCTTGGAATAAGTTTTTCCCAGTGAGTGCGCTAGGGCACACACAGTGCAGTAATAGCACCACAAGAAACTTGTGTAACAGAGAATTCTGGCTTCCTGCTTTCTTAAGCCTGACACAAAGCTGGAATAATTAGGGTGATAAAGTCGAAGCAGCCCGAGTAAATTCAGCTAAATCTGGTATCACCACAGTTGGGACACTTATTTGCATGTTTAAATTACTCAAGTGACTAATTTTATAATTTCCTTTTCAACTGCTGAATGCCTTACGTCTCAAACGAGTCCCCTGGGAGGCAGAGGCACAGTGCACGGTGTGTTAAACTTACAAACTTGTTATACTGCACCAGATTAGCATAATACTGCATACGTTATTCCTTATTTAATAAAAATTTAATTGTGCATATAATTTGATAATTCAATACCAGTAATTTGTTATACAAAATCTAGAATGCACTCATTTGGTTTCTTCCTTGGAAAAAAGTTACCTGTGAGTTCTCTGTGACTAAACATTCTCACTAGAACTCCCAATTTTGCCATATTTTACCTGCAGCCTTCCTAAACAGGACACAGCTCACACCCAGGGAAATCAAAGCCTTTCACTGGCACTCAGAAGTCCTTAAATCCAGCCCCCTGGGCTTTACGTGGAAGATGCAGAACACTGAGGCTGCAGCTCTTAGTTAATGATGTTCTGATGGTACTCCTTGGGCACATCTTCCACGCAAAGCCAGGGAATGACCACGGAACGTGACCAGAACAAACAGCATTCTGTGCCCATTGGAGGCGAAGTTCTCCACACACTCTGATGCCATGTGAAGATTTCAATCACAGACTGCAAACAGCCACTGAAAACATCTTGAAAAGCATTTGGAAAATCCCGTAGTTACATCATTCCCAATTACCATCCCTGGCAAACCAGCCTTTCCACTGGTTTGTTGACATGCAGTTTGGTTTTCCATGTCCTAGGGGAAAATGGTGGTCTTGGGAACCTCCTAATGAAAGTAAAACTCACTCAACAGGATCACAGGAACGACAAATTTGTTCTCTTCTGTAGAAATTAGCAGAAAATATTTGTCTCGTGTTCTACTGACATGTTATTTCTTCCCTGTTTTCTAGTTTGGCTCTCTGGAGCTCATCCAAAGCTTCTGACACAAAAAGTACAACTGGCAGCAGTTCTCCAACCCCTAGGGCAGCCCTGGGGATTTAACACCCACCCACCCTCCCAACTGGGTGCCAGCTGAGTCCCAGCAATGTATTTTAATTGAGAGCAATTACTCCACTAATAGAGGAATGCCAGAGAATGCATTTTTCCATTGAAAAAAAATTCCTAATAAACAGCCACCATCACACAGGTGTTAAAACCATTAACCCCCACAGCTGAGAGAGATGAAAGCAAACTTTTGGAGAAGGCAGTTTTTGCAGAGCTGCGTTAACGTCCTCCCACAAAGGTCAGTGCAGCTCAGCCCGGAACCTCCCGGAGCCTGCTGAGAAACCCTTCACATCTGCCCAGCCTGGGTGCAATCTCAGTGTAACACACAGGTCACCTTCCTAAGCTTCTCTACCTTCTCTACATTTAAATTAATTGTATCATTTTATTTATGTTTCCAACTTACTGTGGTGTATTAGCATATTAAAATTAACTCTGCTGGCTGTAATCACTTTACCTTAACAAAACAACTTACCAAGGCAAATTTGATAAAATTATAGTACCCCCTTGTGGTGTTACCTTCATGCCCCAGTAGAACACCTTTCAATATTATATTTTTTTAAAATCCTTTTCTATCAAGCTCAGTGGAGAACTAACTAGCCTTTTCTAGGATCCATCAGGAGCAAAGGGAAGCAAAGGGACTATCACTGGAATCCAAGAATGGATGAGCTAGAACACCACTTTTCCATGAGCCAAGGGAGTAATCTGTACTAAAAACTGACTCATTTTACATCAACAAACACAGCCTATGACACTTTGATATGAAAACATCACTTGGGCAATTGCCTCCCTGATGTAAAAAAAACCAGTAAAGAATGATTTCCATTAAAAACCACCAAGCTCAACACCCAGAACACAATCAGCCCAATCAGCTTACCAGTTAAAAAGAAATTTGAGAGTTCACCAGTGATTATACCCCAAAGAATCACCCCCCCCAAACTGTACACACAAACCTCAGAGGCACCTCCTTATAGATCCTGAATATCCCGTACCATTGCACCACGGGTTCCAGCACTATGAAAACTCCTGTGCGACAGGTTTAGTACCCAGGAGTTCAGGTGCCCTCCAGAACCTGAAAATATGGGAACGTGGGAGCATCCAAGAGCCTGCTCAGTGGAATTTCACAATCAGGGAACCTTGCAGGGACAGCCTGGACACAATTCACAGCTATTTTAAACTCATCATCTACCAAGCTCAACCTGTGACCTTCCATCACGACGTTAAAAAGTTACTGTCTCCTGTTCATGACAAATGGAGCTTTGCAGACACAACGTTCCCAATATTTGGCTGCAGTCTAAGAATGGAAAAGAGAGAAAGTCTGGCAGAAATACACCTAAGGAGATTTTATTCAGGGAAGAGAGGACCTCCTGCTTCACACACACAAGCCATTAAGAATTTTACAACCAAATCATATGGAGCTGCCTGTACAGAACGTGTTCCTTCTCCCTTCCAGCAGCCCTGCCTGATAAAGGAGCCTGGCTCCAGGCTGGATGTGTTTCCTTCTGCTTCAGGACTCAACTCTGCCTTTCTTTTTCCTACTGCCTTTCTGAAATTCCATGGAAAGCCATTGTTGTTAAACAGCAGTAAGTGTTACTCTCCCAGCAGTGTACACTAACAATAATTCAGCCCTGTGTCAAGGGAGGCTGTGAGTTCCTAGCTGAATTTATTTGAAAAATAAAGTTTGTTCTTTTTCTCCGAGATCTTTCCTTAAGCCAGCATGGAACTCTTGTAAAAGAAAAGTGCCTCTAAGTACCAACTACCCAAGGAACAGCCTTTTTATTTTATTTTTTTATTCGTTGCTCACCATGACAACATAATAAATGAGCCCTGAGAGACTTGCAGTGCTTAACTATTTAAAATTGTGTATTTTATCTTTCACTGTAGGCTTCCAGACATAACATCCATGATCTATTTTTCAAACCCTCTTCAGTGTCTCTGAGTGAAAGGCGCCAATTTTCACCTGCAATACGCAATGATCAGAAGCACACCTTGAGCAGGGACTCTGGTAACACTTTACAGAACTACTCTTACAGTATTTTTGTGATCTATTAATAATTACTCGCTCCTGTAAAAGAAAGGCAACAAGGCAACAGTTTCACCATCTGCTTTTTCCATTTTTGTTTGGAATTCTGCTGGACGGCTCTGTATTCTTTCATACATGACTAATAGGAAAGATACAAGACTAATAGGAAACACAACTGCAACTTCACTTAGGGTTGGTTTCAGTTAACAGATGGGCTTTAAACTATCCAACATAAAAGCATTCATTTCAGAAAAACTGACCCCAAAACTGCTTCATAAAATGAAGTATTTCCATTTTTTTTTCCCCTCAAAGCTTTAGGATCTCTCATGACACTACAGTATAAGAGGCCCCTGGGTTAAAAAAAAAAATAGCGCACACACACTTACAATTTCTGACCTTAAATATCAGAGACTAAAGGTTTTGCAATAAAAGTATCAGCAGTAACACACACAGCTCTACAAAAAGCCTCCAAGACCACAGCTTTCCTTGCTAAATTTCAAGAGTCAACATAAAATTACAGCAAAGAGATCTCCAAAATCCCGTTTTTTGGTCAAGCGAAGCTCTGGTTTTCCACCAGCCATACAGCAGCTGTGGTGAGACTTGGGGCTGTTGCAGCAGTGCTTCCCTCTGGATAAGTAACTCCTACGAGGCAGTCACGGATGGACACTGTCCAGAACCGCTCAGTCACAAGGACTGGGGGGCAACAGCACAAGTCCTACTTCCAAACCCCTGGATGTAAAGCACAGCAAGTGGAAAACTGCTCATCCCACACACACCCGGGACAGCTGAAGAGCATTTACCCAAGATCAAGATCCCTGGATGTGCCCGAGGCCAGGCTGGAAAGGGCTTGGAGCAACCTGCGGTAGTGGACGGTGTCCCTGCCCAGTGTGGTGGCAACTTCAATCCGAACCCGGCTCAACAGCGGAGCTTTCCCGGCCTCCCGCTTCCACAGGCTCTGGCTCCAGCCCAACCCACACCACAGCATTGGCAGCAGCTTCACGCGGGTTTACATTTACTTGTAAAGATGTTCAAAATTATACTGAAAAGTATTTTTTTGCAACTTGTTTCTCCTACTTCTGTCCCAAAGGTGCCAGGGCACCCGCCCCGGCCGCTGAGAGCGAGGGGGCTTCCCAGAACTTCCAGGCAGAGCCCATAGGTGGCGGCGTTTTCGTATGGAAAAACCAGAATTCCCTTTATTTTAACAGTCACGGCACAGTCCGATTCTGAGCCCGCAGGTGACGGGCAAAGACACCGATTCTCCCCATCAGCTCCTCTCCCCAGCCGCGGCTGGGCAGTGCCCACACAAGCAGCAGCATTTCCCTCTGGACAAGAAGCCAAACTTTCGTCCCCGCTGCTGTTAAGGAGCAGCATCCCAGAAGTCACCAAAGCACAAGTTTAGAAACAGAGGAAGCAAGTGAAGCTTTCCAAATTGCACTGTACCCCATGAAAATGGCTCTTCGTTTTGAATATTTTTATTACTTCCTAACCAGAATTCTCTGAGTTTTGCAGAGAGGTATAGAATCACTCAAAAAAATAAAAAAAGAACACCACACCAAACAAAACTCCCCAAACCCTGTAGTTTAAAAAAAATGCTGTTAAAATTTCATACAAGAATTAACAATGGAGAAAAGTTAGCGAATAAGACCAAGTAGAAAGTAAGTTCCTGTGTTTCCAGCAGTGGTTTTGCCAGATGCATCATCACATCTGCATGTGAGCAATTTTTCATTATTTATAAATGCGTTACAGGAACACGGCCAAGCTACAAACCAAGGAGTCCAACACACATTAAAAAAAAAAAAATACCAGGGAATGTGTCTTGGTTATAGAACAAAAGAATTCATTTTATCACTTGGCTTTAGCACTGGAGAAAATGGCTCCTGGTGCGCTGAACCCCGTGATGAATGTGCCCCCTCCAGATCTTTATTGCCCCTGTAAATCACCGCACTGACAGCACTTAATAAGAAAGCTTTGGAGTGGGTTTGAAGTTTTGCTTTGTACAAATAAAATCTCATATTAAAGAATTTGCTAGTCCTCAAGGTGTGGAAAAATAAGTATGACTAGAACCTGTTGTGCTTGCCTTTTTTAACTGTTTGTTTCCACTATTTTTTTAAAATCATTTTTTAGCAAAGGGACCAAAATAACATAAGGAAAATTATCTGTATTAAAATAAAAAATTAGAGTTAGGACTTAGTTATTAAAACCCCATATTTCTGATGTTTTATACCCTGTGATGTCTGGACAGGGCAACAAAATCAGAGGCATAGAATATAAAACATTAAATATCTTCCATGGTGTGATACGACATGCTGACAATACTCCTGGTTTTTAACTAAAGAAAGTGAGGATTCGATGTCCACAGTTATCGGTCAAAATTCCACTCTCTGAGAGAGGGCAGGATTATCTGAGTCACCTGCTACCCCCTAGGTGGGAACAAAAGGGTTTAAATCCCTTGGCAGCACTGCAACAATATTCACAGATGTGGTCAGTAACGACTTCTACATATACATATATACACACATATACACACAGAGCTTTGGTCAAGCACCCTATAGGAAAACAGAGAAATAAACTACTACAACACAAATATTTAAAGTTCATATCAGAAAGCGAATAGACTCGTTTATACATACAGATTTAATTGTTTGCTTTAGAGATGACATTCTAGAACAGATATTTGAGGGGGAAAATGGCTATTTGGAAGCGTTCAGAAGCAAAGTGCAGCTTGGCTCAGGCCATCATGTACTGATAGACAGTGTCAGCACATCACTGAACTATACTTTAACCAAAATAAATCACAATTCATGTGGTGGTGGCTTTCTGTTCTGCTTCCATGGCTTGCATTATCCTTGCTCAATTCCAGGCAGCATCATTCCTTCTAAACCAGTTTATGACACACCCTGGCCGAGGAAATCTTAACAGGAAACTACAGTTATTTGGACAAAGCTAAATGTATTTATAGGGAAATAAATGTATTTCCTGTTCAAACTGGGAGCACAAAGGTATTATGTGACAGACTATCAACAGGTCTGGAGGAAGTCCAGCTTCTCCTGATGGATTAAACACATTTGAGAAGGTACCTCAAGAAAATACACGCTAGTGGGCATGGTCTGGAAGAGTAGGAAAAATAAAGGAAGGTTTTTCCCTAAAAACAAACCCAACCAGTACTAAAGCAGCACATCAGTAAGAGTCCTTTAGGATTAGGATCCAAAGTATCAGGTATCAATATTTCCCAGCTGCATGGATCTTTCCATGCATCTTTTTCTACCTCTCATCACTGGAAAGAACATCTGCAAAGGTACCAGAAAGAGTAACCTGGCACTTGGGGCGAGTGTGCAACCCCAAACTGAGCAAAAGGAAGAGGATCGGGGCAAAAGGGGGAGAATCAGGGCACACGTGGATTTGGAAGGAAGTTCCAGGTTGATCATGTTCACCCCCAGGGACCCCCTGAGCTGGACACAGACCCAGCACAACCCCCTCCCCTTCCATGGACGTTCCCCTGCTGCCCACTCCCCCTACAGCTCACCGGGGCAACAGCTAGAGCCTCCTTTAACATTTATAATCATTACTTTGATTTTTAAACTACTTTATGATGGTTTAGTCTTACTTTCCAAACCAGAAACCATTCTTACACCTCTGAGAACTTTTGTGTGTAACTTTTGGGGGTTGTGTGTGGGTTGGATTGGGTTTTTCTCAACAAAATAAAAGCCCAACAAATACTGCAGGAATCACCTGTTCCATTTAAAGAGCAGATCCCAGGTCCCTTCCTCCTTCCATCCCCACTTCAGGTGAGGTGCCAGTGCTCAGGGACAGTCCCAGCTCAGCACTCCAGAGCAGGATCCCCTCTCAGTGAGGATGTTTGCCACTCCACAGCTCAACCACCTCATTAGCTGCTTTTTATTGAGCACCAACACTCATTACTTCTCAATTCTCTGATTAAGCACCACACTGCCGGGATCCCCAGCCTGCATCTGCCACCTGATTAGCTCAATAATTCTGATAATCGCAGACCCAGAGAGCTGGGAAGGGAAGGAACTGCAATCCCTGGGAGCTGGCTCGATTTACCCCTTTGTATACAACATCAATACCCCAAACTCCCAGCAACACTGTCCAGAGAATCCAACTTCAAACGCGCCAAGTTCGAGAATAATTTCAATAAAAAGCCACAGCAGGTCATTAAAATGCCCCATAATTGTGTCTGCATCGCACTCCGTGCTGCTCCCACCCCGTCTGGCACCCTCCAGAGGTTTAAAGCTGCTCGGGGAGCTGGAGGAGCCCCGGCAGCCCCGCCGTGGCTCTGTCACAGCCGGGGACAGTGGCAAAGGCCAGCACAGCCCCCTGGCCCTCTGCCCCCAGTCCATCTCCCCGCTGTCCCCCGTCACTGCCTGACATGATTTAACAACTGTAATTCCTTATTTAACGATGTCAAAGGTTTTTAGGAAATTGACTGTATTTCACCAACGATATATTTCTTCTCTATGACAGAGTGGTTAAAATGATTTTTAAACCAAGACAGCAAAATAAAGCAGTAATAAAATCAATAAAAGGTGCTTAAAACATTCCTTCTATTAGGTAATGGCATTTAAAATATCCGTAGCTTGTAATGGCACTTAGGATATGCCCGAAAATCAATGAGCTAAATTACTTATTGAACTAGTTAATTTGAACATTGAGTTTTATATGTATATTGATAAAACAAGCGACAAAAACCCTGGGTGTGTTCGAATTCCACGGTCAGATATCTCCCTCTGCCGGGAAAAAAACTCTTAAAACTCCACCAGAGACTTTTTTTTTCCTTTTTCTTTCTTTCTTTTTTTTTTTTTTTTTTTTTTTTAAGCAGGAACACTAAAGGATGTAACAACTGAAAACTCCACCAGAGGTCTCAGACTCTGTAGGGTTTGTAAATTATTGTTGGTTTTGCCAAAATCTTTGAAGTTTTACGATGCCGAATAGCAACACTAAACCTTCAATTGCACCCAAAATACCATTTGGTATTTTGAAATAGCAAAATATTGCCACTATATCCAGAAATATACAAAACCATGTGGGAAAAGTGTAGAAAATAAGCGGATACCGTAGTGCTTTAAAAACTGTGAGATCACCCTCAACAACTTTGGTATTTTTCATGTTAGTAACTCCTCCATGTAGACTCTGAAGTAATAGCCTCAGGTAATACTTTTGTTTTGCTAGAAATAAAGTGGGAAAGACAAGTTCTGTGTCAGCTTCTGCTCCTGAGGCGCAAAAACCCTTCTCCAAAGCCTCACCCGAGCCCGCTTCTCTTTCACACGGTGCAAAAACCTCTACAAAATCTGAGAGGCTGAAGGGCATTGGCTTTACCTGACACGGTCCCTGGGAAGAAACCAAACACTAATAAAGATTTCTACCTATTTTCGTGGACTTTTATCGCTGCGGTAGCGGAATCCCTGCCGTCCCCGGAGGCTCTTTCCCGGGCCGGGTCGCAGGGACAGCCCCGGCGCACCTGTGAGGGGGAAGATTAAACCCGGTGTTGGCACTTCCACTCCGTCCCAGGGCTTCCCTGCGCTCCCACCCTCAGGCGGGACGGCAGGGCCGGGAGTGCGGCCCGAGGGATTCCTCACTCTGGGAGAGGGCACGGAGATGCCTGACCCGCGGAAAGGCGAACGGCAGCCTCATCCTGCACGGGAGCCGCCGCGGGGGCCGGCACGGCCCAGAAGCACCCTCCCGGGAGGGCTGGGAACACTCAGAGGAGGGATGGGGGCAAAATGAGGGGAAACGATGGGGGAAAGAGGAGGGAAAAAAGGGGAGGGGGAAAAGAAGCGTTAAAAAAAGCAGGGGGAGAAAAAGGGGGGGGGAAGAGGGGAAAGGGGAGGAAAAAAGGAAAGAAAGAGGGGAAAGGGGGGCAAGAGGAGGAAAAAAGGGGAGAAGGAGGGGGAAAGCGAGGAAAGGCACAGAAAAAGAGGGGGAAAGGAGGGGGGGAAAGCGGAGGGAAAGGGGAGGGATCCGCAGCTGGGGACGGCCCCTTCCCGCCCTTTCCCCGCCTCGGGGCGGAGCAACGCCACAGCCCCAAGATGGCGGCGGCACCTTCCCAAGATGGCGGCGGCACCTTCCCAAGATGGCGGCGGCACCTTCCCAAGATGGCGGCGGCACCTTCCCAAGATGGCGGCGGCACCTTCCCAAGATGGCGGCGGCACCTTCCCAAGATGGCGATGGCACCTTCCCAAGATGGCGATGGTACCTTCCCAAGATGGCGATGGTACCTTCCCAAGATGGCGATGGTACCTTCCCAAGATGGCGATGGTACCTTCCCAAGATGGCGAGTGCACTGTCTCAGGATGGCGAGCGCACCTTCCCAAGATGGCGGCGCTCCCCCGAGCCGGCGGCCGCCCCGCCCCGCGCGGTGCACGCCGGTCGCTCGGGGCGGGCTGAGGGCCGGGGCCGGTCGGGCCTTGTGCGGGCGCGGGCGGTCGGAGCGAGCGGGGCCGGGCCGGGCCGGGCCGGGCAGGGCAGGGCGGGCGCCATGCCGGAGCTGGCCGTGGACAGGGTGGTCGTGCACCCGCTGGTGCTGCTCAGCGTCGTCGATCACTTCAACAGGTGCGGCCGGGCGGGAGCGGCGCCGCGGCGCTGAGTCACGGCCGGGCCGGGAGCGGGGCCGGGCCGGGAGCGGGGCCCTGAAGGAGCCCGGGGCTGGGAGGGGACCCGGCGGAGCGGGAGGGCCCCGGGGCCGGGAGGGGACCCTGTCCCTCCGGCACCCTGGGTAATTTGGGCCTAATTCCGCTCCCTCCCGCCGGTGCGGAGCGGTTTTAGAGTCAGAAATAAAGCCCTAAATCCCAGGAGATGCCCGAGCCCACGGTGGGTGACAGTGGGATCGGTCGCTGCTCGCAGGCGGTGTCGGGGTCGCATCCCCGGCCTCCCCGGGACAGGCTTTGGTTCCGAGGGCTCCGGGACGCCCTTTCGTGGCTGCGAACACAAGCAGTGATATAACACAGTCACTGCCCCTCTTCCACCCCCGCTGTGTCACCCCCGCCACGAGAGGGGGGTCCCTGCTCCCTCCCTCCCGTCTGTGAAAGGGACTGACAGTCGTTTTTCCTTTCAGAATAGGAAAAGTGGGAAATCAGAAGCGAGTGGTCGGAGTGCTGCTGGGCTCCTGGCAAAAGAAGATCCTGGATGTGTCCAACAGTTTTGCAGGTGAGTTCGGGTGTCCTGCCCTTCTCCAAACCCACTGAATTATTTAGTGGATGGATTGTGTTGGGGTTTTGGAAGGCACCCTGATCCATCCATGTACAAATCACCCCATATCCAACAACAAATGCAAACTGCTGTCGACACCCCCAAGTAAACCTCACTCTCCTTTACCAGCCAAAAATACCCAAGCCAGAGCGTTTCAATAAACATTTTAATTCAGGAAGTTGGATTCTTAAACACTGGTGTTTTGTTTTATTCCCAGTACCTTTTGATGAGGATGACAAGGATGATACTGTGTGGTTCCTGGACCATGACTATCTGGAGAACATGTATGGAATGTTTAAGAAGGTCAATGGTGAGTTGAGATCTTCTGACAGTCAGGGGTACATTCCCAAAAACTTTCAGGGCTGTGGAAAAGGGAATTTCTATTAATCACAGAATCCTTAAGGTTGGAAAAAACCTGTAAGATCATGGAGTCCAACCATCAACCAGTACCACCAGCATGTTGTCCACTAACCGTGTCCCACATCCACGCAGTTTTGAACACTTCAGGGATGGGACTTGCATCTCGAGATGTCAGAGGTGCAGGCTGTCAGACCCTGAGAGCAACGCAATTAACAGAAGCCATTAAATAAGCAGTGAAGGGACCAGCAGGAAGGTTGTGGGTCAGTAACGGTGACGAGTGAGCGTGGTCACTGCTCAAGCCATGGCCTTGTAATCCATTTCCCTCTCCTCCACATGGATCAGACTCTCACCCTTGATGTGCCTACCCAGTCTCTGCTCTGGTCTCTCTGCTGGGGCCTCCCCACAGTTCTGATTCCAGATCCTTTCTGCTTTTGCTCAGCCAGAGAAAGAATCGTGGGGTGGTACCACACGGGCCCGAAGCTGCACAAGAATGACATCGCCATCAATGAACTGATGAAGAGATACTGCCCCAACTCTGTAAGTTTGGCCTTTGGGGTTCTTCTTCTTTCTCTTTCCCTGAAAGGGGCATGTGGGAAGCCTTGTCCCCCACCTTTTTTGTTGGTGACACAGCATGGTGGCTGTAAAGTGATTGAGGAACTGGGATCAGGAGTTTTCTGAATCATTGTCTCAGTGCCTGCGGTTACCCCTCTGAGCAGCCTCGTGCTGGTGCTGAGGAGGGAAGAGCTGGCTCGGGTATTTCTTCCTACTCTTTGACCAAAATCCAGTTTCCTGCATGTTTTCTTTCTTCCCAAGGTGCTGGTGATCATTGACGTGAAGCCGAAGGACCTGGGGCTGCCCACAGAAGCCTACATCTCAGTGGAGGAGGTCCATGATGTGAGTGTTGACCGTGTGAAGTGTCACAGTCACGGCTGGGAGCACTCGGAGGCTGTCACTGGCTGCAGGTGCTCCCAGGTGTGCCCCGTCATTGTGGGCCTGCCCTGAGCAGCTCACGCCTCACTGAGCCCCATGCAGACAAACACCCAGCAGTGAGTCACTGTAATTGTTGCACTTCAATTATGGATGTGTATGAAATATTGGATCTTTTTGCCTTTCTGAGGCCTTCACTACAGAGCAGGAGCTGCTCTCCCAAAATGCAACGAGGCTGGATCAGGGAAGAGAGAAATAATTGTGATATTTAGTGAGAATTTCCATTGCTCCCCGCTGGGTACACACCAGCAAAATGCAGAAATGGGAAGTTACCCAGAGCAGGAGAGATTGCTGGGGCAGTCGGTGATACGGTGATCAAATCAAGGACATCCCAACTAGAGCTGTTCCTCTCACATCCCTTGTGGCCTGTGTAGGGCTGCTTTTCTGGTTTCATCGGTGCAATCCCTCATGCCCTGGCTAAAATCCCGTTTGTGTGTCCCTTCAGGATGGCACCCCGACCTCCAAGACTTTTGAGCACGTGACGAGCGAGATCGGCGCGGAGGAGGCCGAGGAAGTGGGTGTGGAGCATCTGCTGAGGTGAGGGGGGAGCTGTCCCGGGCCCTGCCCACGCTCCCAGCGGCATTCCCGGTGCCGTTCCCGGTGCCACTGCACGAGGAGCGCGTTGAGCACATGGCATAAATCCCGGGAGCACTGGATCCCATCATCCCTCGGCCGTGCTCACATGGCTCTAAGCTGGAAAGGTCCCAAGGGACGGTGCCCAGCAGGGTGAGGTTCTGATCCCAGTTCTCTCTGTATTTCAGGGACATCAAGGACACCACGGTGGGCACTCTGTCCCAGCGGATCACAAACCAAGTCCATGGCTTGAAGGGACTGAACTCCAAGCTTCTGGACATCAGGAGCTACCTAGAGAAAGTAGCCCTGGGCAAACTCCCCATCAACCACCAGATCATCTACCACCTCCAGGACGTCTTCAACCTGCTCCCAGATGTGAACCTGCAGGAGTTTGTCAAGGCCTTTTACCTGAAGACCAACGACCAGATGGTGGTGGTGTACCTGGCCTCGCTCATCCGCTCCGTCGTGGCCCTGCACAACCTCATCAACAACAAGATTGCCAACAGGGACGCAGAGAAGAAGGAAGGACAGGAAAAAGAAGAAAGTAAAAAGGAGAGGAAAGATGAGAAGGAGAAGGACAAAGAGAAGAGTGATGGCAAGAAAGAAGAGAAAAAGGAGAAAAAGTAAAAGGTGTAGTTTTTTTATTTGTAAATTAAAAATCTTGTAAACTAAATCCCTGGTGCTGGGGTCTTGTATGTTGTGCTTAGCACTGCTCTTCCTCACCCAGGCAGGGTTGGGGGAGCCATGCAGAGGCTTTTGATTTGATTATACTTTAATACAGCACTTTTCCTTCCCCCAGTGTGTCTTGGGGGGTGTTGAGGCCTCAGCTCACACACAGTCTGCTCTTGGTGCGTGTATTCCCATTTTCCAGGGCTAATCTATTGCCATCAGCCACTTTCGTGCACCGCAGCCATCCCTGTGTTTAACTGGCCCTGTGCCCCAGCCCCTAGGGGTGTGGCACAGCTGGGATGTTGTCACTGCTGTCACAGCTCTGTGCCAGCAAGGCCCCAGCCCCTCCCTGGGGACAGCGCTGGTGGCCCTGTCACCCCTGCTCGGGGCCAAGCAGCTCTCAGGGCGGCAGGAGGCTGTGAGCCCGGGGAAGCACCGGGACCATCACCGCTGACACAGAGCGGGCAGGGACAAAATCCACGGGATTTGTGATCCCAGTGCTGAGCTCCGGCTGCTGTCATGGTCCTGGAGCCTGAGCACTGCACAGACCCCACCCTGGGAGCCATACCCGGGCCCAGGGGAAATGCTGAGCCAGGACAGGCAGAGACCTGGGACTCGCAGGGATCCAGGACACAGGCACACCTCGGTAGCTGCTTTGTCGTTTATTGCACAGGAAGCCTCGCGGGGCAGGCAGGGCTGTGCGGACCCGGCCGCTTCCCAGCCCGGAGCCGTTGCAGGGTCCCGTCTGCACGGGCCCCCGGACACACGGACATGCCAGGCCTGTTGCCCGCACACACAGGGAAGGGCAGGAGTGACATCCAGGTGATGTTGCCCTCTCCGCAGCCCGGCTGGCAGCAGAGGGAACACTGAAGTGTGGGCAGGACCCAGGATCTGAGCGAAGGCCGGCAGGGCCCCGGCAGTGCCCCGAGCCCCCGGGGCTGCTGTGGAGCACCAGCTCCGAGCAGAAACCACATCACTTAAATACAGCTGCCCAGGGGCCACAGGCTGCAAATCCGGACACGCTCAGCCAGGCTCTGGCTCCAGCGGCTGCGGGTCTCGCTGGGGAAGGGGCTGTCCTGGCGCTCAGACGGTGCACAAGAGCCCTTCAGAAGCATCATCTTGAGGGTCCTTGTCAGTGTTGCTGGATGCTGGGTGCAGGATGGGGCCCAGAAATCAGTCAGAGCCATTTTCCCCCTCACCTGCCACTACCAAAATGCCATCAAAAGGCAGAAAACAGGAGGGGGAAGAGCCTCTACCAAACACCTGTGTCTGTGAGGGGGGCCGAGAAGCCCCAGTGCCCCCTGTGCTGCCCCCCAGCCCCTCTGCGCCAGCCCTCGCGAGCCAAGCCCTTGTGTCCTCCTCTCCATCACACCTCAGATTTCCTTAGGGAGGGAAGCAAAGCCCCATTCCCCCAGGGCCGTGTCAGTGCAGGCCTCGCCTGGGAGCAAGAGCCACAGTGTCCATAGGGGCCTGTGCACATCCCAGAGAGGGCCCTGGGCACCGGTCGGCAGCACTCTGGGAATGCCCCACAGCTCCATCACTCCTGTCCAAACCCTTCCGTCTCCTCGATGGCGTAAAGCAGCTTCTCCTTCAGCTGTTCGTAGCTCTTGTAGGGAGGGAGATCCAGGCGGTTGAAGCTGGGGAGAGAGCGGAGGCTGAGACACGGCCAGGAACAGCACTCCCATCCCACAGGATGGAGAGCCCCGTGCAGCCCCGCAGCGTTCCCTGTGCCCTCACGCACTCCGACCAGGCCGAGGGGCAGTGACTTACCACGTGTGGCTCCGTGGCAGCCACGTCTCTTTGCCAACTTTATCGATGCAGAATTTCTGGGGCCCGTTGCTGCCTGTTAATGACGAGCACAGCAAAGCTCATTACACGACCAGGAGCTGAAAAAGAAACCCCTCCCACACACACTGAGATCCAATCCCAGGGACACGGGGTAAATCCACGGAAACAATCTCTGCCTGTTTGCAGAGAGGATGTTCAAAAAACAAAGGAGAAAGCAAAATGCAGGTTCACAGCACCAAGGGGCAAGAGCACCATCTCTGAGCATGATGGTTCCATAGCCAGTGCTAAAACTTATTGATCTGTGAACCCTCAGGATTGTGCGAGTCCATCCAAGAGTTTTAAAGGACCTGGTACAGGAAGTCTGAGTCACTGGCTTTTTAACAGATTGGGAATGCTGGAGAGGTTCCAGGGGGCGGAAAAAGCTAATATGCCAGCAAGAACAACTGAGGGGGTTAAGCAAGCTGGTTGGCTTGACACGAATACCAGGAAAGTCAGGGAAAGGCTGGTGCAGGCCCCAAAAAGCAGCAAATTAAAGGATGAGTGGAACCACACTGTGGTTTTCTGAAAAAGAGGCTTTGTCACACAAGAATCAAAATTCAATCAGAAATCCAATCTCATTCAGATTGAGATCACAAACCAGCCCGACAAAGTTAACCCTGGCAAGGCGGTCATGGCCAAAGAACGTGTCTGGCAATGGCACACCACCAGATGGGACCCCTGTGCTCAGACCTCGCAGCTGCTTTCCTGCTCACGTGCTGCGTGTGCTCTGTGTGGGGACAGGGACAGGAAGGTGCCACCCCCAGTGGCTCCCCAGGACACACCGATGAGCTCAGCAAAGCCCCCGACAGGCAGGCGGCAGGTCCCCGTCACGAACTGCAGCAGCCGGATCCTCTTCTCGTTGTCCATCTCCTTAACCACCTGCAGCAGGAATGCAGCAGGTGAATGGGATCCTGGTCCCATCCCACAGGATGGCTCCTGCCACCCCACGCCCTCAGCTGGGCTCAGACTGACCTGCCAGAACCACTGGATCTGTTTGCTGTTCTTGGTGTAGTGCCTGTAGATGGTATTTTTCTGCCAGTCGTTCATATCGATCTCCTGCATCCCGCACAGCATCAGCTGGGGACAGGGGAACACTCAGCAGGGGACAGACGGGGCCCTGCACCCGCACTCCGAGCACCAACTCCTCCAGTGCCAGCCTTCAGCCGGCCCAGGCACCAGCACTGAGGCATCTGGGATGAATTCCTCCCATCCAACAAGATGTTCTCTTGCCAATGGACCCAGTGAGCCACCCGCAGAGCAAACACCCGGGGCCGTACCCTCGTCAGCAGAGCCGATGGGCACAGAGCATGAGCAGGGTCACCATGTGCCTCTTCACATCCACGTCCCCACCCCAGGTGCCAGCTCACCTCCAGCTCCTTCTCGTCGAAGTAGCGCAGCCACTCGAGTGGCACCACCTCGTTGAAGCCGTCCAGGAATGCCTTGGTCTGTTCCTCCACGCCCCGTGTGAACCTCCAGTCCGTCAGCAGCCTGGGGAGGCAGACGGGGTCGGCACAGAGCCAGCACCGCTGGCCCAGCACGGGGAAGCCCCAGGATCCCTCCCACAAGCAGGGAGGGCCCCGGGAGTGTGGGGAAGGGGAGAGGGGCTCCCTCAAAGCACCAGGGCTCCCCTCAGTTCCCACTGGTGGATTTCTGTCTCTGCCCCCAAACCCATGAGCAGCATTCAGCCCCAAGCATAGCACAGCGGCCTTAGGAGCTCCAGGGGTACAAAGCAAGTCCCCTGGCTGGAGATGAGCTGGCCCTGGCAGCCCCCAGGCAGGCAGGGGTAACAGCCATGGGATGGGAGAGCAGCCTCAGCCTCTCTCCCCTCTCCTTTTTCCTGAAAGTACTGGCAACTGCCCAGCCCGCAGCAATCCAGACTGCAGCAGAGCTCGGCCAGCCGCGCCAGCCCGGGCTTGTCACAGGCCACGTAGCCCAGGGAAGCGGCCACGTCCCAAGCCCCACGGTCCCACCCCTGCAGCCGCTGGGGGCGGGTGCCTGACAGGACCCTTGGGACAGCCACTCACATGATGTACTCCTCCTTGTTCTCCTCCGTCACACGGATGCTCTCACCACCCTCCTTCAGCTCGTGGGTGGTCACCTTGCCCAGGATCTCCATGTCCTGGATGAAGTACAGCTCCAGGCCGCACTCCTCCAGGCTGTTCTCCCTGTGGGGGACACTGGGATGTGATTCCTGATGGAGGCACCCAGCAGCAGTGAGGGGCTGCGGGGAGAGCTCTGCCCGCCCGCAGTGCGACCGGAGCAGGTGGAGGAGGAGCGCAGGGCACTCACTTGGTCCAGACGATGGAGTTGTAGAACTCGGGGTCGATGGACTCCAGGTCCTTCAGCGTCGGGCGCTTGTTCAGCATCCGTTTGTAGAAGGGCAGCGTGAAGCCGGTATCGATGAACTTCCCGTGGTACAGAGCCTGTGGCGGGGAGGGGACACCAGGTCATGGGGGACCCCAGGACGCAGCCCTGGGGCGAGAAAACGCTCCACCCTGGGGCACTGATGGGGCAGAAGGAACTCATTGCCAGGTCCCTGAGCTGTGGCACTTGCTCCTGGCTGGCACACACGGTGGGAAAGGGTGGGCTGCCCCAACAGCACCGCCCAGGGCGGGTGGGCTGCAGCCCCTCTCCCTCCCCACCACAAATTCCACTGCGTCTCCCTCTCCCCTCACAGCTCTATTAAGAGCACTTGTTTAAACAGAGCTGTGCTGTGGTTTCCCTCAATCCCTGGCTTCCAGGAGCCCCGAGGCAAAGGCAGCCAAAAATAATGCAGACGCTTGTCTAGAACAGCCCAGCGGTGAGTAATAGTCTGGGGTTTTATTGGTATCCTGCGAGGCGGGGCAGGGCAGGGCAGGACAGCGGGGCCGGAGCCGCCTCCGCGCACACCCCGCAGGGCTGCGGGCCAGGGACCCTTCCCTGGGCCTGGGGAGCCCTGGCAGCCCCCCTGCCAGCCCGGGGCACATTGGCCTTAAGGAATCCGAGACAAACAGGAGGAGCTGCTCCGGAGCTCGGGCAGCTGGAAAATCTCACACGGCTGGGACTAAAAATAGTCCCTGGAGCTGCAGATCCGACAGCACCTGGAGTGACAGCCAAAGACCTGGAGCCATCCATCCCCGCCACAACTCCTGGGAAACCAGGTCTCCTCTGGCCCCACAGCCATTCCCTGGATTTAAAATGCATCACCCCACAGCACCCCCTTGCAGGGCCATCTCCCATGGACCCACATGTGGGCAAGAAGGGGCTCACGGAGGGCAGCAGTGCCGAGCCCAGCACAGCTGTGGCACATGGAGGTGCCCCTCGCCCTGCTGACCACCCCGTGCCATCCCCCAGGCTCTCACCATGGCGATGAAGCGGCCGATGAAGCGGAAGTAGGTGAGGTGGTCGGGGTTGATGGAGGAGGCGGGGTTGATCTGCAGGCAGTAGTTGTTCTTGCCCGCGTACTCGAAGAGGCAGTACATGGGGTTGAGCACCTCGTGGGACAGGAGGAAGAACCACTCCCTGGACGAGACAAGGGGAACACGGTGACAAGCAGCTCAGGGAGGAGACAGTGTGTGTCCCTGCACCAACCGGGTGCCCACCTCCTCAGGGTGCCAGGCAGGTGTTGGGCACTGGTGTGACTGGGCGAGGGTGTCCCCCTCCCCGAGGTGCCCTGTGGTTTGTGGGGGTTGTGAGATGTTTCTGGAGATGCCAGTTTGCTGCAGGCCCCACTCAGAGCATCAGGAACCCCGTCAGGTGCCCACACACTCAGTCCCAGCTGGGCTGTCCCACACATACACACCCCAGTGCACCCAATCCCTCTGCACACGCTGCCCCAGGAGCCCCACGCCAAGCTCGGGACAGCACCATCCTGGCTTTGCTCCCCCGGCCGTGCAGGCAGACAGGAATCCTCGGACATGGAGGCAGCCCCGGCATCCCGTCCGTGGTTCTACCCTGTGGTAGAACAGCATGACGTAACCTACCATAGGGTAAAACCACTGGCAGGACACAGAGAGAGGTGGAGCAGGAGCAGGAGCCAGGGTAGCAGCCCCACGAAGGGCAGCAGGTGAGCGTGGGGTGGCAGCGGGCAGGGACACACCAACCCCAGCTCCAAGGAGATGTCCCAGGGGAGCCAGAGGGGGCTCACAAGCACACAGGACCCCCTCAAGCCAAGCCACAGCCCATGCCCTGTGGCAACACCATACTGGGGCAGCAGCAGGGCCGCAGCAACCACATCACACCCTGTCTGCCCTGGCATATGCTGACTGTCTGGGAACACCAGGGCCTGTCAGCTGCAGGGAGATGAGGCCACTCAGCCCATCACCCCCACACTGGGGGTAGCAGGGGAGCCCCAGCTGCGTCCCCTGTGCTGTCGCTGCCAGGGACACGCCTGGAAGTGCTTTCAGGGCATTCCACCGCTCCTAAAACCCAGTTTCCCATTTAAACACCCCTGGACTCCTCTGCTCAAGGACTAGGAGTCCTGAGTGCAGCTGCCTCGTGCCTGCACTGCCCACAGGACAAAGGGCACAGGCATGGCACAGCTCAGTGGCCCGGCGCGCCGCGCTCACCTGGCAATGCCACCGTAGTCCAGGCCCTCCTCCCCTCGCATGATGATGTACAGCCGGCGCCGCAGGTCGTACGGCTTCATGTTCATGATCTGGGGACGAGCAGGGAAGTGTCACCGCGGCGGGGGCCAGCTCCACTCCTGAGGGCCAGCTCCACTCCTGCCCGGCTCCGTGGCCCCGGCACCTCCCTACCTGCTGGAAGGAGTCCTCGAAGAGCGTCTGCCGGGACACGCTGATCTTCACATGGCTGGGCAGTGCGTTCGACTGCAGGCAGGGCAGAGGCACAGGGCTGTGTGAGGCAGGCACGGCCCTCCTCACCCACACCTGCCCACAGGGCTCAGGGCACCCACGCAGCCGCCCACAGCCGTTCTACTCACGTGGCAGAGGAAGCGGAACTGGTGGTACTTCCAGCGAAAGCTCCGGTCATACGCACCTGGGGAGCCGCCGTGCTTGCTCCTGCCAAAGCAGCAGGGCCTCGGTCACACCCCCGGCCCCGAGCAGCCCCCGTCGCCAGCCAGGTGGGATGAGGGTCACTGGGTGCAGCTCTCCTCTGTCAGAGCCCACGCGAGCCCCCAGACCCGCTGCTCGGGGCTTACCCAGACTCAAAGCCTGGGCGCGGGTCCTTGAAGGTGGTGGTGCGGGTGTTGTGGTCCACGAAGTACCGCACGCTCTCGTTCGTGTACTTCATCTCCCAGCCCGGCGGCAGCGGCGGCTCCTGGATCATCCTGCTGGCAAGGAACGGCTCACCAGACAGGCCCTTCGGGCAGTCCCCCCTGAACTACAGCTCCGTGCCAGGCAAAAGGAAGGATCCATGGCATGGGACTGGCAAGCGACTGCGCGCACCCTGCGAGAGGAGCCCTGCCTGGGCAGCACTCCGGCCACAGCCACGGCACTGTCAGAGCTTCACTCTCCATCTGTGGGACGCATGGCCTCAGTGCAGGCCAGCAAAAGGTCCTCAGCCAGGGCAGGTCCCTGGAGAACAGCACCTTCCCAAACCCTGCTCCCCCCACAGCCGCCTACCCCTGCGTGCGAGGGTCTTCCCACTGCGTGGTCCGGGTGTTGTGGTTCACGTAATACACTCGGCCATTGTCCTGTCTCTTCTCTAGGAGAAAAGGGAGAGGAAGCGTCAGCTGGAGTCCTGGGAACAGCAGCTCACAGAAGTTTGTCAGCTCCCCCATTCCACCTCCCTGGCTCCTTTGGAAAAGGCAGGATAAACCCCACATTCTTTCCACGTGCCCGAGCTGCCTCAGCCCAGCAGTGCCAGCATGCGGGAGGCGCCAGGGCAAGGCCAGCGCTGCCAATGCGCTGCCAGGCCAGCACGGGGGCTGTGCACAGCCACACACCCTCGTGGCACACACACCCCCTCCTGGGACACGCAGCAACGTCCCTCCCTCCACATGGAGCCACAGGTGCTTTCCAAACTCCCTGCACGGCCTTGCTCCAGTGCACACGTGTGTGAACACACAGGGTCCTCCTTGTGCTGCACACAGGCACAAAACAGCCCCACCACACACACCAGCCACCCCTACACACACCCCTGCCTCCCCAGCACCGTGTGTGCCCCGCACCTCCTCCTCGTCCTCTGTGTGCTGCATCACTCCCACATGCTCAGCCCTGCACCACGCAGGCAGCGACACCTTGTCACCTCCCTGTCACCCTTCTGGCCAGTGCCAGCCCCTCGCTCCATCTCACTCCTGGAATGTGGGCAGCAGCCCCCAAATGATGGCCAGGACTGCATCCACCCCAGGGATCCCATCCATCCTGGGGACCCCCAACCCAGGGGGTGCTCAGCCTCACGCAGAGCTGCGCCTCCCCAGCCTGCCCAGCTGGCACTGGGGACGGGTCCCTTCTCCTTGCTGATGGGAGGCGGGATACCCAGCAAGGGCTCCACCACTGCCCCCATCAAGACACTGCCCCTGTGGACTCCCTTAGCAGCCTGAGCCCCTCTGTCCTGCTCCAAGCTTCCACAATTTTAACCCCTCTCCTGCTCTCCCTGGCACAGCACAGCCCAGCTGCACCCACGAGCGTCCCAGCCTGCCCTCTCCAGGGATGCTTTGGCCATGGAGGGGATCTCTCTGTCCTGCGGGTGACACAGGGACTTTTCAAAATGTCCCGGCACACAATGCTTGGGCCATGTGGGGACCACCAGCCCTGCTCCTGCCAGCTCCCAGCCCTGCTACAGACCCAGGCAGAGCAACCTGGAGGCAGCACGGCAGCAGGACAGATCCCTGCTTGGCAGAGGAGGGGTCTGGGGACAAGCAAGGACTTGGATCCCCAGCATCTTCCCCCATCCAAAGAGCAATCACAGGCACTTCTGCATTCAGCAGGTGAGAGAGGCTGCGAACTCCTCCAGCAAAAAGGGAAAAAGGGGGGGAAAAAAGTTGAATTTCACATCAGAGATCGTGCTAGTCACAGGCAGAGTCAGCCCCACGTGCAGCCAAGCACAGGGAGTGCCGGCTCCACGGCCACCCTTCCCAGTATCGCCAGGGATGGGAGCGAGGAAGGCGCTGGCAGCACGGTGCTCCCCGCGGGATGGGCAGGGTCCTGCTGCCGGTGACAGGAGTGTCCCCTGGGGGCCATGCAGGAGCAGGTGAGGCAGCACAGTACTTACCCCAGCCAGGAGGAAGGGGCCCCAGAGGATCATTGTCGGACGGGGCTCCGGAGGACTAGAGACAACAGAGAGAGCAAAAACACGGAATAAACCCCAGAGCCGGGATGGCTGGGAAGAGCAGAACATAGAGGTGAGCCGGCCAGCCCCGCTTCCACTCGCCTCTCCTTGGCCCACAGCTCCCAGGGAACTAAAAAAAACTTGCACACTCAAGGAGGGTTAAAAAAAGAAACGCAAAAAAAAAAAAAAAAAAAAAAAAAGAAAGAAGAAAAAAAAAAGCCCAGAAGCTCAGCCTAAGCAGGGGCTGGGGCAGCCAAGGGGCGGCGGGCAGGGGCAGGGGCAGGGGCTGTGCCGGCCGAGGGCAGCGGGACGGCCCGGAGGGCTCCGGACGTGCGCGGCTGCTCGGCTGCGCCGGCGTCCCCTCCACATACACCTCCAGCCTCCTCCAAGAACCACACACAAGAGGGGAAAAAATATCGCAGGCCTTTCCAATGAAATCATTCCCACAAGCGCTGTCCACGCCCCGCGCTTCCTGGCGGGATGGCGGCCCCCTCCTCCCGGGCAGGGCCGGTGCGGGATGCGCTGCACTGAGCCCGCATTCAGCCCGGGCGGCCCGGCCCCCGCCCCCGCCGCACAAAGCCCCTTTCTCCCGAGCCGGGCTGGCCCAGCACGGGGGGCACGGGCCGCTGTCCCGCGCCGGTGGGTGCAAACCCCCGCCCCAGCCCCGCTGCGCTCCCTGGGGATAGAGGGTCCCCGGGGCCCAGGGCAGGAGGGGACCTGGAAGCGCTTTTAATGGTTAAATAAGAAACGAATCGTTACCCAAAAGGTAAAAAACCCAGCTGCTGGAGGGGGCTGTGTCCCAGCTCCCCGCGCCAGGACGGATCCGAGTCAGCCTGGGTCCAGGGCATGCCACCCGCAGCCAGACCCGGCCCTCGCGGCGCCAGGGACCCCCACCCCCGAGAGGCACCGAAACCTGGATGGGTACAGCTCATGGCAGCCCAGCACCCCGGGGATGGCCTGGCACAGCCCGTGCCCCTCTGAGCTTCATCTCTTGTACCCGCCCCCCGTGCCAGGACTGGCATGGCCAGCACAGCTCGGACCTCGGGCAGCGTCCGCTCCCTCCCCACCAGGACAGGCTGCCCAGACACGCAGCCAAGTCTTGTCCAGAGGTACCACCTCACTGGCACCTAAACATAGCTAATTGAAGCTACCAGGGCAGGGCTCCAGGCAGCTCCTGCAGCTCCCCACAGCCCCTGGGAACAACCTGGCCCCTGTGCCAGAGACCCTTCATGCAAGGGATGCAGCACCAGGGCATCTGCTGGGAGAGCGAACCCTGGCTTCACCCAAGCCCCCCAAGCTCTGCCTTTCCCAGGCTCTGCCCCACTGCTCATCACCCCCCCTACCGTCCCCTCCAGCAAGGAGGGCAGAGGGATGCTGGAGGCAGGGGCAAGTCAAGCAGAAAGCCCCTGTGGGGCAGGAGGCAGAGCAGCAGCCATCACCGCTGGCAGCAGAGTTTGAAACAAAAAGTACAATCGTTTCATCAGGCTAAATTTGGAGCTCGAGTCCCTCCCTCGGCAGAGCGCAGCCAGGGTGAGTTGCACGGCGCTGGAGCGGCTCCAAGGCTGGCGCTGGCGGGGAGTGAGGGACGGGCCCGGAGCCCCGCTGGGAGCCCCCTCCCAGGGGAGCCCCTCCCAGCGCCCTTCCACTGGGCTCTGGTGAACGGCACGTGGGACAGCACGGTCGTGGGGGTCCAGCTCCCCTGTGAGGCTTGGAAGGGTTGGAGAGACATCCAGGGAGGGACAGGCAGGGGGAGGAGAGGGGCTGAGCCCCAGGAGCGGCCCCGGTTGTGTTCCACACAGAATGGACTTTGCACTGCCTACTCCCCTGCCCAGAGAGCAGCTGAGCTCCTCGATGCAGCCCTGAGCTCACTGCAGTCTCAGCTGGGACTCCTGGCTTTCTCTGAGGAGATAAAAGTCAATGAGAAGCTGGTTCCTCTAGGCTGCCCACCTTCCCTCCACACCTGTTCACCTGCCTCTGGCACGAGTGCAGTTTCACCACTGCACGGGCCAGATCGCTGCTCCGGGTGGCAGAACCGCTCCAGCCTGGCCCTTTCCCAAGCACTGCTCTCCCTGCAGCCCATGGCCACCAGCACTGCTCAGGTCAGCAGAGGTGCTCACTCCCACAGCTGGGTCCAGATCCACAGCAAAGGTATGGCTGGGACAAGCGTGGTCCCTGCCCAGAAACAGAATGGTTGAGACCATTCCCTGAGCAAGGAAACGCAAATACTCAGCCCAAACCAGGAACGAGGGGAAGCAGCAGAGGAAGCAGGAGGGAGCTGGCCAAGTCCAGCTTGTTCCTTGCACCCTCTGGTCCCTGGCTCCTGCAACCCTCTGCACTTGTACCCTGGCCCTGCAGCTCCTGCTGCATCCGGGACCCAACCACGCTGTCCTCAGCCCAACAGAGACCCAGGGAGGGATGAGCTCAGGCCCCAGAGCCTCCTGTCCTGCTACACACCAGGCTCCCACAGCTCCCTCAGCTCCAACAGCAGGTTCTGCAGCCCCATAGGTCTGCAGCAAGGCTTGTCTGATGGGAGTCACAGGAGAATGTGTGCCACTGGCACTGGAGAGACCTTGGGCACAGGCAGCTGAGGACACCTCCCACCACTCTTCAAGGCCGTGCAAGCTGGTTTATAAAAAGCAAGTCACTCCCCCACAGCCTCTGCAGGCAGCTGAGGAGTTTGTGGGCTCCCATCCAGGCACTGCTCTGAGCTCGCACAGACCCCACACAGCCCAGCAAGCGCCTTCCCACACTCCGTGGCTCCCAGGCAGGCCCCGGCGAGACCAGCGGGACAGCCAGGTGAGACCCCCGCCAGCACCACGCCCGGCTCTCACCTGGTACAAGAACCTTTGGCTGAACTGCTGCATGGCCCCTTGGAGCTGGTTGCGCTGCGACTGCCACTGCTCGTAGTTCCTGACGTACTCGGCCGTGGGGCGCTGCCACGTGGTGGTCCGGGTGTTGTGGTCCACGTAGTAATACCTGCCTCGAGGATCCACGCGCTTCTCCCACCTGCAAGCACCCAAGGAAGTTGTCACCGTGTGTCTCACGCAGCTTGGCGGGTCCTGCGGACTGGCACCCTCCGACACGAGGGCTCCGTGCCCAGCTCCAGCATAACCACTGGTTTCACACCTAAAGGGGCTCTTTTGGACAAGGACCCACCAAAACGAAATACAGAGGACGAGTGACTCTTCGAGTAGCTCCTGCAAGGGCACACGAAGCCTGACAGGATTCTGGGACACCAGCAGAGCTCCCACCAGGATGCCATGAGCATCCCTCCAGGACAGCCGACCTCCAACTGAGGCAAGGCCTGGAGCCCCTGAGCCCCTTACCCTGGAGGAAGGGGTCTCTCCCACGTCGTGGTCTTGTTGTTGTGGTCTACATAGTAGACTCTACCATTCGGCAGCTCCCGCTGTTCCCACCTGCAAGAAAAATAAAATCATGAGGCAGGTGATACTTGCTGGCACCAAGAACATCCAGAGAGCTGCCCCTGGTGGGTCAGGGAGCCCAACCCCTCACATCCTTGGCATTCCAACCTTTACTGGACAGGTCTGCACGGCAGCTGCTGGGCCTCCTAGATGGAGACTCTGGGAGAGGGGCTGCAGCACTCTGCTTCCTGAACAGGCATAACCTGGAACATAAATTCCTAATTTCCCCCAGAAAGGTCGGCGTAAGATTTCACACAGGGTCAGTTTTATGCCCTGTGTTTCTGATGTTTTTGGTTGGTTTGTCCTAATACATCTTCAAAGGGGAGTGTTTGAGTTTGGGCTGGGGCTGGGTTCTCTCCCTGGCAGCCCTGGGCTTGCTGCTGACAGCTACGGCTTAAACACACGTGTGGCCACGGCACTCGGGCTGGGGTGGCCCTGAGGACAGCCTGGGTGACAGCGAGCCTGGCTTTACAGGGCCACACTGGAACCATTCTTTGTGTGAATTCATTCATGAATTCACCCTGGCAAAGGTAAAAGCTCTGTGGAGCCTGTGCTTTCTCGTCAGCTTTTATCCTTCAGCAGAGGAGGCGAGGCAGCAGCTGCTGACAGATAAAGTGTTCTCCTGCCACACTTCTGCTCCCACAGGCCTCTCTCCCCATTCAATCTTCTGTCTCAATTAATCACCATAAAAAGCTCTAGGAAATTAATACACCAGCTTCTGTGTGACAGCAAGGGAGCCAGCCCAGGCTGGCAGGGAGAAGGCAGCCCTGGGGATGGAGCTGCTCCAAGTGCTAGTGCCCCACAGCCTGGGCTTGTTCCAGCTCAGCCCCACAGCTCCAAGGACAGCAAAGCCATCGGTGACCTCACCACAGCCACACACCTGCTGTGACACAGCTCAGCTGCATCGCAGCCTCTGTGGAGCCCACGCAACACCTGCACATGTTGCTTCTAGTCAGCAGCACTGGACCTTTCTCCTCCCTGGACCAGGTCAGGGACAACAGTGGGTATCCCCGAGGAAGAGTCCAAGGCAGCATCTGCTGTGCCCCTACACCGTAAGGGTGAGGAGCTGCCAAGCCTGACACCGCCCAGTTTCCTGGTCACAAACCATGAACTTGGTGCTTCATGAGCATAAAAGCACCAGGACAGGTAAAACAAGAGTGAAATCTCTAAAGAGAAAATCAGCACAGCTGGGGTGTCCTAAGGCACAAGGATGTCCACCCCATGAGATGGATGGCAGAAGGTGCCCAGGCACCTTCAGGGCAGTGGAATTGCCCTGGACAGGTCCTCCAGTCTCATTAACATCAGGTTCTCTGATCCATACAGCTCTGAGGACTTGGAAGGCACCATTCCTGTGGCTATAGAGACCAGAATTCCCATGATGAGAATTCCTCCAGGTTTCTGGATCCCTCTGGGTGTGCTCGTGACTGAAAAGAGACATGCAGGATTGCGGAGAGCTGCTGGTGGTGGCAGCTACTGCTTGATGTCCCCCTGCCCCCACCTCACCCCCTGTAAAAACACTGATGAGCTCACAAACTCCTCCCCAGCAGCTCCTGGGTGATGCGAGGAGTGAATCTGCCGAGGGCTGGCTCTCCCTGCCAGTCACCGCCGGTGGTGATGAACCGCGGTTACCGCTGACACACAGAGATGGGGACACTAGGGACAACCAGTGCCCACCTTGCCCAGCTCCACACAGCCCCCAGCATGGGAGATCCACGGTTTTGGGAGCACTGGATGGTGGGAGCTCTCCCCACATGCACCACACTGCAACCACAAAGCACCCAACGTGCCGGTCCCTGCCAGCTCTCCTCCAGCTGCCCACAGGCTCATGATGGCCATGGACGCAGGGAGCCACAGGCACTGAGAAGTGGCAGAGCTGAGGCAACCCTGCAGTCCAAACAAAACGCCCTCCTTACGTAAGAAACCACAGCCCCATGGGTTCTGCCAGGCAGCATAAAGCACCTCTTTGTGCGGGCAAGACAGCACGCACGCCCCCTGCTCCAGCCGCCTGTCCCCACATGGGATCATCCCTGATAGGATCCAGATGCAGGAGCCAGCAGTCCCCCTCCCCTCCCTTCACTATCGATCCGCTCAGAAACCCCAGCAGGAGAGCTGGGACCCCAAGACCTTGGGCGCTGTGGCCGCGGCTCCGGCGCCACACACGCTCCCAGCTCCGCAGGGGAACACTCTGCCCAGAGGATGTGAAGGAGGTTTTGGGCACTGTCGGGGCTGGAATTACTCAGAACTCCTTCCAGCCCTCTCTAGCCCCTAGGACAGACTCCCACTTGTGTGAGGGATGCCTTTGAGCCACCACACCTGGTGCCGATGTTGAGACACGGAGATCTGAGCACAGCAAATCACTTGGGATCCCCACATGAACCCAACCGTCTGTTACAGCCCAGAATGAGCAGGGAGGCTGGGACCACCCTCCAGAGGCTGAAGGGAGTGCTCCCCACGCTTCCAGGGAAGGAAGGAGACGCTCGGAGAACGGCGCAGGGCTCAGGAGGGACGTGCCTGGCAGCTCTGCAGGGGGACGCTGCTCCTGGAGTGGCAGAGCAGGAGCCATCCCCACGGGCCCTACAGTGCTCTCACAGCCGTCCCAGCAAGGGGCTATCCTGCATCCCCATCTCCCAAGATGGGCCCCAAACCACCAGTCAGAAAATTCCGTGGTGAGGTGAGCCCGCCAAAAACCAGCCTCCCTGGATCAGGGCTCAAGAGAACTCCAGAAGCTCATTTACACCACCCCAGGGACACAGCACTGTGCAATCCAGTTCAGCAAATCCCCATTAGCCCAGGACCTGCTCTGGCAGCTCCCTGGCAGGGTTCACACCGTGGAGACCTCAATGGATTCAACTCTCTGCTCTCCTTCACCTGGGAAGCCCCTGATCTCTGGTCTCCCCCTGCTCAGGCCAGCACAGCACAGCACAAATGCAGCTCGTGCTGCCCTCTTTCCCCCTACAGATCCCACAGCCAGCACAGAGGGTGCTAACCAAAGGTGTCTCCAGAGATCTAAGCTCCAGCTCAGCCTGGAGAATGCCTCACTACCCCTTCAGTGTTCCTCTCCATCCATCTCCCAAAGCAAACGCCTTTATCCTCCTCCCTGCTCTGACACACCCGATTCTCTGGTGTGTGAGCTCCACAGGGAGATGGGCACAGACGACACGGCCACTTTTCCACCTGGCTGGGCCAGGTAAATCCAGCCTGGTGTCTTAGAAAGCGGCGCCTGCAGCCTCCTGAACCTCCAGAATCCTGAGGTATCTGCAGGCTTCCCTGCCCCAGCACAGAAACAACAGCCTGTTTCCAGCCCCAGGTGGGGAAAAGGAGACCTTCAGTCTACCTGGTAGGAGCAGAAAGAGGCATAAGCTCTGGCTGGAATAAAGGCCTTTTTGAGAGCACTGGACTTTTCCAGCTGCCTGGAAACAGGAAGCGCCCAGGCCAGGAGAACAGAAACCCTCACACACCCGCATAAAGGCACAGTGAGCCGTTAACCCTAATTACCTGTGACTGACACGCGAGCGGGGCCCTGACCTTCCAGGCATCGCCTCAGCCAAAGCAAAATAAACAGCTCCCTTCATCCCAAACACAGGCCATTTCACCCCCCGCCCAGAATTCTAGGGGTCTGACACGAGGGGAGAACGGCGCAGCTGCAGCACACTGGGGGCTGAGCCCAGACCCCGACTGCCACCCCCACAGCCCGAGCCAGCAGCCCCCACTCCTCTGCAGCCCGTTCCCAATGTCCTGTGGTGGAGGAGGAGGATGAACAGCATCCACACCAGGCAGAATGAGCACCACTACTCGAGGGCCCTGCCCCCCTGGCCCCAGCCGTGGCCAATGTCTCTGTGGTGTCCCCGGAGCACGCCTGTGCCCTCCTGCTCAGTGGAGCTCCCTGAAAATCCACGCTCACTCTCCTGGGTGTTTTCCTCTGACTGATCCCTTGAGCAGCCCGGTGAGAGTGGAGGGCTCTGCTGCTCCCCAGGCACAGATGCTGCTTGGCACAGAGATGCCACTCACTGTTTACTGCCCCAAACACCCAGCAGGCACAGGCCAGACCTCAGCCCAGAGCATCCTGGGCAGGCAGGCAGGACAAGGAGCACAGGATCCCCAGCACCTGCCCCAGGCCCTCCTTGTTCCACTCAGCACCAGCATCTCCATCAGTTCCTGGGGCAGCACTTCCCCTCCCTTGAACAGCCTCTCATCCCAGCACACAGCAGTGCCCCAGTTGGTTCCCATCCCCACTCCCCGAGGGCCACAGGCAGAGCTTACCCGGGGGGCAGAGCATCCAGGGTGAGCACGGCTGCCCGGGCTGGGGGGGCACTGGGGCCTGAGGCCGCCTCCTCGGCCTCTCCGGAGCTGCTCAGGGCAGGAAGGGCAGGAGCAGCGGAGCCGTCGGCCGTGCCGGACGCCGCCGGGGTCGGAACGCTGGCACCAGCTGCCGGCCTGTCCTCATCCATGTCCACGGCACCCACGGCATCCCCGTTCACTGGAAAGGCAGAGGGCAGGCGGTCAGCACCAGGGAGGGGGCCAAGGCCGGCTGATCTTCCCGGGAAGCAGAGCACGTGGTGGGTCACAACCCAAGCACGGCGCTCTCAGTGCTCCCAGCCTGCAGCAAAGGCAGCACCTGCTTCACCCAGACCCCTCTGGGCACCACTGCCATCGCCTCCATCCTGAGGCAATAGCAGAAGGTTCTTTGCATTTGTGCTCAGTGTCTCCTCTGCCACTGGAAACAAGCTGCACCCCGGATGGGAACTCAGGGAATGAGGGGGAGCTCCGAAACAGTGGGTACAGCATCTCCCCTGAGGCAGAGTGAAACCCAGGCTCTGCAAGTCAACAGCACTGGAAAGAGCTAAACGTTGCTGGATTCCACGGAACTTTTGGGAAGGGGAAGAGACTGAGCAAAGGAAAACTACAAAGAAAACTGGTAAGTTTTTTGCAGAGAAAGAAAGTTGAAAGGGAATTTGTTTGAGGAATATTTATTAGATAGCCAAAACGCTGAGACCTGGCAGCCCAGCTGAGGAGAACCTTTGCTACAAGGCATCCTGGCTGGAGTGGCAAAGCAAAAGCTTTATAAACAACCCACAAACAAGGGAGTGAGGGATGCAGACAGATTTCCATGAGTTAGAGCTGAGAAACATAAAAACTGTAAGGGAAGCCCAAATATTTAGAAGCATTGTAGGAAAAAGCAGTATAAACCCTCATGGAAGGGAGACTGAAGAGCTACAGATGCTCTGTGGAAGAGACAGAGTGCTCAGGACACTCTGCTTGGCAGCTGGAGGGTGGCAGGACAAATCCTCCAGCACCAGAGGGATCCTGGGACACAGCAGCAGCTGCAGGTGCCCCCAGGCAAAAGCTGCAGGCAAGGAAGATTTCCAGGTTAGCAACAACTGATGTTCCATCAGAGTCCAGCAGGACCCAGCTGAGGAGGTCTCTGACTGCCCTTCATCTCCAGCAAGCCTGGGAAAAGGCCATTTTAGAAGCTTCAGTCACATTGTGAGAAGCTTCAAAGGGAACCTGCAGCAGGACCCAGGTGAATGCACCATGGTCAGTTTGATCTCAGTCCTGGACAAAGCAGGGAAAAGCTGATCCAAAGTCCACCTGATAAAGAAGGGCTCCAGGGGGAACATAGCAAGGGCTGAACAATGTGGCTGTGGGGAAAACACGGCTGGGAATAATCTTTTATTGTCAGCTGAAATTACAGATGTGAGTGACAAATGTAATGGGGAGTTCTTGCAACAGCCTGCTTGAAAAACATGGCAGTGTCACCAAAATGTGCCACAGTGAGGGAGAAGAGGTTGGTTTCTAGGCATTCCAGGATGTCCAGCACTAATCCCAGCCACACAAAACACTCTTCTCCCCATCCCAAGCCATTGCTGACAGGACCTGCGGGAGGCATGGAGGGTGGTAAAACAGCAACAAGGACGGCACAGTCATAAAGCCACTGGGGAGGCTGTGGCTGGGCCAGTAAAAAGTGCTTTAAATACACCAAAGCCAAGGAGCCAAGTTGTACTTGAGATCAAAATCCCCGTCCCCAGCCTGAGGGAGTGTCCACAGAGCAAGGAGCCTGGGAGGGGCTGGGCTTTGACAAAAATGGGCTTTGGAAAAATTGAAATTGCATTGCTCCAGGTTTTCCCAACGAAACGTCAGAAAACACCAAACTCCTTCTGGGCTGAACAGTACGTTTCCTTCTACCCAAAACAAAGCGCTCTGCCTCTCCTTCATCTCCCACAAAAGCAAATGCAGTGCAGAGGAGCAGAAGATGCTCCATGAGAGCCAGAGAAGAAAAACAGATCAGCCACGTGTGACTTCACAGTCAGGCACTCAGCAGGTCTCAGTCCTGCTCCACAAGGGATTTATGGCTTTGTGGACAAATCCAAGAAATGACAAGAGAAATCTTTCCAAAAATACCCCATGGTGTAAGAACCAGCCCTCTATGAGAGGTGGGTTTGTGCCTTGTCTCATGCTTGACAGGCAGCTGCTCCTCCCCACTTCAGAGCTCAGAACATTTTCACTGAAGACTGATGGGAAATTCAGCTGAACCCTGAAAAAAGTCCACTCAGCGGTGACAACTGTCCTCCTCACTGTGATATCGGTGATATTGCTGCCCCAGTATCCTTTAAACACGTGGAGCTGGTGACTCCAGAGTGGAGTCACAGAAATGATTCCTGACAGGCAGCACAGATCCCCCCAGTGCGCTCTGCAGAGCTGCCTGGCTTATCAGAAGTAAAATCAATAAAAATCAATCACTCCGCGGGGACAAAATTCCCAGGCACTACAAGATGCATTATCTCAGCAGCAATTCATTTTCTAAATGAGTAATAGCCCCGAGCTCTGCCCCCACCTCCCACGAGCGCAGAGTCACCTGTGCCGTTGGCCACACCATTGGCCATGCCGGTGGCCGTGCCATTGGCTGTGCTGGTGGCCGCGCCGGTGGCTATGCCATTGGCCATGCTGGTGGCCGTGCCATTGGCCATGCTGGTGGCTGTGCTGGTGTGCTGTGAGCTCTTGGCCTGCTGCCGGTGCCGGCTCCTGGCACTGGGACTTTGCTCTCCACTCCCCGCGTTTCCCCGGGCTGCTCCGGCCACATGTCGGTGCGTCCTGCAAGGGAAGGGAATGTGGGAGGTGGCAGACATCACATGGAACACCCCACTCCTGTCTTTTTGCCCTGGTCTTCCACTGCTTCCTCCCAGCACAGCCACTGGTGTCCCCTGGGAAGGGCCAGGATACAGTTCCATGCCTCTGCTCAGGGCAGTGCCTGGAGCTTCATGCTGCCTGCTCAGACCTGCCCCCAGTCTTGGCACACACCTGCTGGTGGCAGAGACCCATGGAGGAGTCACCCAGGTGACACCACCTTGCTTTGTTCACAGGCGGTCACTCTACGTGCCGAGGAATGGCCCTGGCCGCTCACGGCCGGACATCTGCTTGCCACCGTGGATGCCAGCTTGTTTCATCCACCCCTGCAGATCCCAGGAGATCCCACACCAGCCCCAGGTCCTGCACCATGGTGGGGACCCTGACCAGTGCCTCATGCCTGGCTCCAAGTCTTGCACAAAGGCAGATGAGGAAGGTGCTCCCAGGACAGCTGTGGCCTCCAGAAAAGGAGGGGACAAGCAGACGGGAAGGAGGGAGCTGAAATCACAGCACAAGTTGTGACCAGCTCAGGTGCAGCTGCTCCATCTCTTGGGGGTCGCTGCCACCCTGGAGCTCACCTGCCACTGCTTCCCATGGCCAGGGCAGCCCAACCTCCATGGGCAGAACACCTGCAGCTCCCCCCAGCAAACTCTCCCCTTTGGACCATCCAGGGTCCCCAAGGCAGCACAGAGGCATTCCTGAAAAAGCTGGGTTTCACCTTAAGAATTCATTCCTGTGAGCGAGGAGGGGGACAGGGCAGGAGGGGAGACACTGCCATCCCAAATCTGGGGGGCCTGGGGAGCAGAGGCAGAGCCCAGGCAGCAACCATGGAGGGTAAAGACTGCAGGGACAAGGACATCAGTTTCTCCCAGCCAAAATCTACCTTAAAAGGGCAAAACCCACAAACTGTCCCCAAGTCTCAGGGCTGGCACTGGGAGGGGAAAGCAGCTTGGCAGCGACAGGGCACAGATCAGTCATGCCACTCACAGCAGCTCCAGCAACTGGAACCCTCCCACTCACTCCAAAGCTGCTCTCCTTGGGGAGCGGCTCATGGCAGGACTGGGACTGGGAGGAGACATGGGAAAGCAGGAGATGGTTGTTGAAAATAGATTAGATGAGAGCCACGGGCAGAACAGGAGCTGCTGTGGCCATTTCAGTGTGCCCCCAGGAGGGCAGCCCCAGCCAGGGGCTCCTCACACAGTGAACTCACACTGGAACCCCGGCTGCCCCCCACACGTGGCTCTGTGCTGGGTTTGCTTTGGCCACCCGCACCCGGGAGCAGGGAGCAACTGTGGGTACAGAAGAGGCTCCTCTTCCCCCATCAGGAAGTGAAGGTGGTCCCTCACTGATGTGGCTCAGCAGGGCATACTAGTAACCACCCACCTTCCAAAAGCTGGCTGGGACCTCTCCCCACAATTCCCCCCATGGTGAGGCCAGAGGCAGCACAGCCCCTGGAGCCCTGGCCAGAGGGGAACAGGCAGGTGGCAGCAGGCTGTCCCACTGGGAGCAGCCTCTCTGGCATGGGATGGATCTGGCCCCTGCTCTCCTCAGCACAGATGAGCTCAGAAGTGCCCAGAGAGTTTTTAGAAACCAAAACAGGATGTTTCCAGGCTGCCAGCCGGCAGCACAGGGTTACCAGCCTGAATTAGCCAGCCTGCCGCCCAGCCCAGCCCTCCTACGAGTGCTCCCATCTGGGCATTGTCTTTTAATAGACACTGGAAACAAACCCAGCAAGGCCACAGAGCGTGGCGGGATGGGAGTGTGTGCTTAAAATAGGAGCAGGGAAAAAACCAGGCAGAGCACGGATGGGAACAAACAGTGGGGTGGGGTGGAGCGGGGTGTGCGGATGACAGCCCCTCTCCCACGCCGGGGGCAAGACCCTGCTGTCCCCCATCGACTTGGGGACTTGGTGGCTGCCCCATTGCCCCTCCTGGGCTGGGGCAGATGATGCCAAAGAGCAAAGTGGCATCAGCCAGGTGACATCAACATTTCTTCTCCCCCTTCTGCCAAGGCGGGGTCCCCTCGCTACAGTGGCCAACACGGACCCCAGCCAGGAAACCCAGGAATGGCCAATTCCTGCAGCTGAGTTGGCCAGAAGCTCCCTTGTGAGATGCAGCAGAGGTGGCAGCATGTCTCGGTCTGAGAGCCAGCGCTGGCTGTGGGGAGCAGTGCACGACCTCTGGGAAACAACTGGGAGAGCACCAGTGCCATGCAGGCAGTGAGAGCACAGCTCCCGAAACACAGAGCTGAGAAATTCCCCCTGTCCCTGCCAAGGTGGAAGGAGGCAGCCACATCCCCCAGCACCCAAATGGGAGAATCATGGAATAACTTGGGTGCATAGAGACCTGAAAGCTCATCCCGTTCCACCCCCTGCCACGGGCAGGGACACCTTCCACTATGCCAAGTTGCTCCAAGCTCTGTCCAGGGATGGAGCAGCCACAGCTCTGGGCACCCTGTGCCAGGGCCTCAACAAACAGGGGTTGTGGCACCCATGGCCCCAGCTCTCAGCCAGAGCTCCTTTTCTCCCTGCACAGAGGGCTGTGGAATTTCACACCCAACCACCAAGATTAGCAGCAAATCCCAAGATGACATTTGTTCAGGAGAAGAAAGAGAAGCCCTGACCAAGCAATTTCCCTTGCAGGGACAGTGTAGAAATAGCTGAGGAGCAAAGAATGACCCTTTTCTTCCCATCCTACCGCCGAGTGACTTTGCCAGCATCCATCACCAGGCCCAAGAAAATAAACACGGCTCTGTGTATAAACACAGCAACCCATCAAACAACATTCCCAAGTGCAAGGGACCCACAGTCCACTCTGGAGCAGGCAGCTGCCTCCACTGTGGGTATGCAGAGCAGTGCTCTGCCCCACAGAGCAGCACCACATCAAACTGAGCAGGTATGCCCAGAACAACCCCAAATTCAGGTAAGAGCAGCATGGATTGAGAACTAGCTTGAAGTTTCCCATACCAGGGCAGCCATGGGATTTGACTGATCGCAGGCACACCTGGCAGGTGTCTGAAGGTGCCCTGCACAAGTCCTGGCCAGGCCTCACCACACTCAAGGTGACACCTGAAGCAGAAACTCCTCACAGTCGACGGGAAACCAGCGGGGAATGGGCCACAAGCAGTGCCCGGGCTCAGCCTCCCAAACTAGAATTTTCTTTGCAGGTTTTCTAGCACCTCCTGAGAGCTGCTAAGTGCCTGCCAAGCCCAGCTCAGTCAGGTCACCGAGCACTTCCCACCCCTGGGGAGGCTTTAACACCTGGACAGCAAGAATCAACAGGAGCAGCCACCACAAAGGGGCATGAACTGTGTTCACAACCTGCTCCCAATTTCCATCTCTCTCCCTCCTCGGGTGGGAGATGGACACACAACATGGAAAGACAGGGTCACTTTTTGAGCCAAAAACATCAACTCTGGTTTGTGCCCAGCAGATGAAGAAGGAGCAGAAGAGCTCAAGGTGTGGAGCTTGTAGCTGAGAGCGCTCCTGAGCCTGGGCCACACAGAACCTCCCACGGGCAGGCTGCAGGCGTCCTCTCCACAGCCACACTCCTACCCAGAACATCTGTACAGCCTGCTGGGCCACTGCCATGCTCTGGAAATATAAATAGGTGTTAAATTCAACTCTCTGTTGACAGTGTGACACGTCTCTCAATAACCACAGCTCCAAAAGGAGCAGCGCTGAGCCACTCCAGCCCAGCAAGGAGGCAGGGCAGGGCATGGAGCCAGGTGCAGGATGGCCTGCTGCCCAAGCATCTCACTTCCTTTGGAAGCAGCTGTTATTTCCCTGCAGCTCTGCTCCTCCTGCTCTGCCTGGACCTTTGGAAGCATCTCCCTGTGGCCAATGCCTGGAGGGACATTGTGCTTCCCAGCCTGGTCAGAGCTGTGCTTGAGGGAAGAGCTGGGGTTCCTGTGATCCCCATTTGAAGGGACCCCACTTTGCTGGTTTGTCTGGTCACAGCTTGCCCCACTCCTAGAGAGACCATTCTTTCAGCTGCCAGTGGAGCAGCTGGTGGAAACTCTCTGAGCCATCAGAGACCTGATATTCCTTAAGAGACCCACACTTTGGGAGAGGCTCAGGCCAGCCACAGCCCAGCTGTACAGTCACCCCTCTGCACTCCCAGCTCTGCTGTCCCCCAGCTCAGGCCCCCCCTGCTCCACACCTCCCGTGTGCTGCGCGACAGGGGCTCACTGGGAGATCTGGAGCAGGATGCACAGCACAAGGACAATCCAGACAGAGCCACAGCAGCCCCTCAGTAATGGACACACGGCATGGGACCCTCACCTTAGTCTGCTGCCAGAGCAGTTGGTACTGGGAGGTTGGTGCCAGCCCTCCGTGGCCACAGGTGTGCTGGTGGGGTCCCGTCCAGGCACCTGGGACCCTGCATGGGGGAAGAACAACGGGTGAAGAAAAGGACTGAACCACCTATAGATCTACCCTCCTTCCCTCCCTCCCACTTTCCAGAAAGGAGCCCCAAAAGCACAACAGCCTCATCCCTTGTAGGACAGACCCCCAGCACCCAAGGACCCCCCCACCTCACACTGGGGTGCTCTCCTCACACCACACAGCCTGGCACTGCCTGGCCCCCCAGCACTCTGTAGCTCCAAGCAGAACACAGGACTCTGCAGAGCTGGCAGTGCCAGGAGAGTGCTGCATCCACAACTCCCAGATGTCACAGGTTTTGTCTTCTAGCGACAAAGAGGAGCCAAGGGAAATCAATGCATCAACCCTTGTTCTGTACAAGCTTTGCTCCCCTGGCAGCCCCGAGAGAGCAGCCACCAGCCCGTGACCCCACGCACGCTCTGCCGTGGGGAGCTCTCTGTGAGTGGACCAGCAGACACCATTTCCCCAGCCCTCACGGCCAGCGAGGGAAGGGGCTGACCCGCATGGAAGGCTGGAGGAGGGCCTGGAGAAGGGCCGCTCCTCCCAGGCCGGCTGCTGTGAGCCTGTCGATGCTCCCGTTCCGCTCCAGCCACGCGCCCGCGGGAGCCCACAGGGCTGGGGCCCCAGCGGGGGCGGAGGCGAGTGCTGGCCCTGGGACACCATCCCGGGGCTGCCGGGGCCGCGCTCACCCCGCTCCGCTCCCCACGCCTGGTGTCCGGAGCGGCCGCGCGGGGCTGGGCACTCACCCTCCGTGCCGGCACTGCCGTCGGGAACGCTGCCCAGAGCAACAGCCGGCCCGTCCAGGAAAATCGTCAGCTCTCCGCCCGACACAATGCTGCCTTTGTTCTCCGTCTGCAGGTCCAGGGTCAGCTGCCTGTTCTCCACTGTGGCAGACGGGACATGGAGAAAGAGACCCCCAGTCACCACCGGGATACCAGCGGTGTGGAGGTGGCTCCACTGCCCCAGCAATCACGTCAGCCTCCCGGGCTCCTCCAGGCCTCCCCCGTCCCCAAAGGACAATGTGCCCACTCCCTCAGGGCCAGCTGTCCCAGCGAGCACCACCAGTGTTGGCCCCACACCTACACACACCTGCCAGCGCTGCCAGAGGACCCCTGGCCAGTCCCACCACCTGCTCCTGAGGAAGATCCTTCTTCACCACCCCTCAGGATCCCTTCACCCTTTTCCTGGGGCTGCAGCTGCCCCAGGGGCCCTGGCTGTGACACTGAGACCCCCATCACTCACAGATCCAGGAGCTGGGGCTGTAGGGCAGATCCCAGCAGGAAAGCCAAAGGATTCGGCTCCTTTGAGATGACACACGGGGCAAGAAGGGTCCTGCATGATGGTGAGGATCCCTCCATCCACATCCCCGTGCATCAATTCCACTGAACAAAACCGGCACAGAGGGCCGTTCCCAAACAGGAACGCTCTGTTGCAGCACTGGACCACACTCACAGAAGGTTCTGGAGAGGGTGCCACAGGCTGGGAGGCTCCTGGAGACAGATGCCAGCTCCACTCCCTCCCTTGAGAGCCAGCCTGGTTTCAGCAGCTTCAGCAAGGCTTTGCTGGTCCCTGGGGGCAGCTGGGGCACAGCACAGCCCTCAGCACCCACCCCATCACAGCAGTGCCTGCCAGTGCCAGCCAGACTGAAACACCCGGCTCCATCACAGAAGGCCAGAAAAATTTGGCTGCACCAGCCTGGGACACTGGCCCAGACGCTTCCTGACTCATTTGCTCAAATAATATTTTTATTATACACGGATTGCTCATGACACAATGGCACCATTTTTTAGCAACCTGCTTTGTCCCGGTGCGATGCGGGGACGGGGTGTGGCTCAGGCCAGCAGGAGGAGGATGGGAGCACACCCCCATGGAGCCCTTGTCCCACCTCTAGCTCCGGCTGTCCTGCACTGGACTTGACACTTCCTTCTCCAAGGCACCCCAAATCCCAGTGACACAGGGTCTGCGGTGAACACAGGCCTGTGGGACAGGCGGCACTCGAGGATCTGAGGGAAGTCTCCAGCACCAAGAAGATGGGTGTCTCCTACACAGCTCATGGGGGCACAGCTCTGTCACTGATCACCATCATCCAACACGGGATTCTGCTGAGCCTGGTCTCCCCCTCTGCCTCACGGAGCTGCACTCCACTTGCTTCCATGGGAAACTGACCTCACAGACAGTTTTAAGAGCCTGAGACAGAAGATGCTACTGAGCACAGCCAAAAACCAGGACAAATCCAGACCCTGTTTCCCCCCCGGCTCCTCCAAGCCGTAGGAATCCGCATTTTCTCCAGGGTCCCTCCATCCCCCTCCACGTGCACCGCTCTCCGGGGCCGCACAAGCCCTCATTGTGCGGGCGCCCAGCCGAGGTGCAAAGACAAGGTGTCTCCAAGTGGAGGATGTGAACATGAACCTCCCAGCCGGCTTCCTTCTCCCCCCCTCCACCCCCTCCAGCTTTTTTAAAGAAAATAAACACTCGCAGAACCTTCCACTCCCTGTCCCCGAGCAGCGTGCGGGACGCACAAAGGGACATTGCTGCTGCACCGACGGCGGGTCCCCCGAAGGGCCCAGCACAAAGGCTGCCTCTGTCCCGCCGGCTGCCAGAATGTCAGAGGGATTATTATTATTTTGGGAGGGGGTCGGGGGGTGATTTGGTCCTGAATAAGGTCTCAGTTCAGCTACTTCCAGTGCCCTGCACGCAGCATCAGAGCTCCCATTTAGCAGAGGTGAGCTGGAATTCCCACCCAGCCCATTAAGCGGATTTACGGTTCTGCGAAACGAAGCTGGGAGCAGCCGGCACGATAATGGCCCCGGGCTGAGCCCCAGCTCCGGGACCCCCAGGAACCACACGTGTCTGACCCCAGGGAGCTGCCACACGAGACGAGCAGCTCCTCTGGAAGACCCTGTGTGAGGTGGCTCCATCATCACACCTGCATACCAGAAGATTTTCAGACAGACAGCCAAAAAGTGCTTCCCAGTCTCTCAGTTCCCCAAAGCTAGCGCCAAGCTCCTTGCCCAGTCCCACTGGATGCAAAGGCCAGTTCCCATTCCAACAGCTCCACGTGATCACCCAGGTTTTGTCTGGGATGAATCAAAGCTCCCTGGTGCTGAGCAGGTGAAGACTGGCTCAGCATTGGTGCATTCCCACAGCAGAAGGAATGACTCTATGCTGTGGCTACAAGTCCCTCCAGGAACAAGCAAGGGGAAAGTTAAACCTTCCACAGACATCCCCAAATGAAGAAGGAACCCAGAGTTTTGGGGAAGGGATAATCCTTAGTGTCCCATGAAAGTCTCCCCAGGGGAGCTTTGCCTTTGCTGCTGATCCAGCCTCAACCACCAGAGGTTTAGAGACAACTGTGTCCTACTCCATTTATCTGCCAGGGATAACCAGGAGGGCCTCAGGTTTCTGTTCCTTTCCTCTAAAAGGTGACATGGGATGGGCACTCTCCAATCCCCATAGTGACCTGCTGGCTGGATGGCCAGTTTTGTGGGATTACATCCTGGCCATGGCAGAGCCAGCTCATGGAACTGCTGGGACATGCAGCACAGCACAGCTCCTTTGGCATCACAGCCACAATGGGGTGGAGCTGCAGTTTTCCAGAGGCTGGGAATTGCTGCTGTTGTCCTGAAGGATCCCAGGAGGCCAAGTTCCAGCCACTCTGCCTGGGGCACAGCAGCAGAGACTCTGTGGGATCTGTAAAGCCCTAGCACGTGGTGCCACTCAGCACACAGGGGGACCAGCAAGGCCCACTACGGGCTCCACACAGCCCAGGATACGAGGCCGGCCAGGGCCAGCGGCAAGGAGCTCCCAGAGCCCGGGAACAAAGAGGTGCCTCTGCAGAGGCAGCAGCTCAGGGGCCGGGGCCAGGGGCCGTGCCATGGCAAACGAGCTGTTTCATGGGAGCCCTGGGAGCAGCTCAGCTCCTGGAAGGCTCCAGCTCCTGTCAGTGATTGAGCCAGTGCTGACCCACCTCTCCACCTCCCCGGCCAATCCCTGGGAAGGCGGGAGGTGCTCGGAGAGGCCCCGCAGGCGCTGCCAAGGCGCTGGGAAGCGCTGAGAGCCCGAAAGCTGGGCTGGACCCACCGGAGCAGGAGCTCCTGCGACAGCCAGGCTGTTGGCTCCAGAGGCTCTCACAGCCTTCCCGGGAGCTCAGGCCTCATCACTGAGCCCTTTTTCCATGCTCCGGGCCTCAGAGCTGAGACTCTTCCCCCTGGAGTAAGGCATACCTGGCAGGAGGGCTGACAGCACCATCCTGGCAGGCGGGAGCCCAGCACGCACTGCCACAGGTGTCACCAGCAGTGAGGACACTGTCCTGCCTGCTGAGGGGAACAACAGGAACATCAACCCAAGGCCACAGCTACACTCACAAACCAGTAACTTTCATAAAGCCTCACCAAAACCATAACAAACCCAACGAAGACAAAGGGGCTGCTGCCCGGCAGGAGCTGCCCTGGGGAAGGCTCACTCTGGCTGAGCACTTCCCAGGATGGGGAGAGGAGGGCCAGGCCCCTCCAGTGGCAGGGGGCACATGCATTTCACTGCCCTTCACACATTAATTGCCTGACCCAGAATGGCTTGAAATCCCAGATGCCTTTTGCACGACCTTGCCTGACCCAGCCCCTTCCTCAGGCTGGCTGGCAGAGGGAACACACTTCCCTCTTCCCAGGAAGCGAGGAGCCCCTGAGGAAAGGATCTCCCAGGCTCCCATAGGGCCCCCAGCAGTCTCTGGCCCACTCAGACCTGCAGCAAAGCACGAAGGCTGAGCATGAGCCTGCAGGGAAGAGGAGGGAGCAGATGTCAGCCCAGACAAGGAGGGCAGACGAAAGCAGACAGGAGCAGACAGGCAGCACCTTCCCGGCAGGGCAGGGCAGGCTCTGCAGCTTTAAGAGTCCTTCCTCCCTCCCAGCCCACGGTGTCAAGGAAAAATCTGACACGTTTTTTCTGAGGGATGTTAACAGACAACCTAGAACAGCCAGTTGCCTTTTCCATTCATTTTCCACACAGCCCCCCGGGATGGCTGGGAATGAAAGAGCCAATTGTGCCCCCGTGGAGGCGCAGGTAGGGCGGGAACCGCGGCAGCTCCGGGAGCCCGGCAGGGCCCCTGCACACCTCGGGAAATAACGGCTGCAGGGGAGGGTGCCCAGGGGCACAGATCCCACAGCTGTGGGGCTGGCTGGCAGCTACACCCCAACAGAGCCAGCCGAGGCACACATCCAAGTCCCCACAGGCCTTGCGAAATGACAGCAGTGGCAGCACATGTCCCATGTGTCCCTCACTGCCACAGCACCTGGTGCCACCCAGAGCCACAGCAGCACGGCAGGGACACTGATGTGGTTTCAGAGCTGGCAGCACCAGGGGAAGCAGCTCACCCCAGCCCCCGGCACCGGGGAGGGTCTGAACCAGCCCTGAATCCCTCGGGGTGCAGGAGGCCCCTCTCCCTGCTCAATACCAGGTCTGTGTCTCACAAGCTTTGCTTGGAAGAGACAGAGCACGCCTTTTCCAGCCCTGCGCGGCCACTCGCGCCGCCCCAGCCCTGAATGGCCGCCTTTATGTGGGAGCTGCTGTCACAAGCCACGCTCTGGCAACCGCAAACGGCGGCAAATAGCAGCGGGGTTTGTGTTTCCGAGCCGGCTGCGGCGCCCGGGCTGACGCAGGTACGGCTTCCGGCACGCCCGGCCCAGGGCACACAACGGCACCTTGTTCCCTGCCGGGGAGCGCTGGAGCCGCTGCGGCCACCCCCGTCCTGTCCCCTGTGCCCCGGGCAGGCGAGCGCAGCCCCGGGCCCCCCGTACGTACACTTGCCGCCGCCCTTGAGCAGGCTGCCGAGGCTGATGGAGGCGGCGCCCAGCAGCTCGTTCCTCAGCGTGTGGCAGATCCACACCTTCAGCTCCAAGTGGCTCTGAGCCGTGACATTCCTGCAGAGACCAGGGAAGGGGGCTGTCACCGTGGCCTCATGCCTGCTCCATGCTTGGGGAGCAGGCAGTGCCAAAGGCAAGCAGCAGAGGAAGGTGGGCAAGGACATGGGGCAATGGGAGACCCCCCCTCCCACTGCCCTCCCAGCCTGGCTGTCTCTGGCAGTGTCCTCATGCAAGGGACAAAGCTCTGTGACATTCAAGTGTCCCCAGAGGGGCACACAGGGCCAGCCCCACAGCAGGGGTCACATGGACTCACAGGGTGAGGACCTCGTTCCACAGCAGCTCAGAGACCCCCATCTGCTTCCCCGTCTTCTTGGTCTCGCTGGGCAGCCCGTCGCCGGCCACCTCCACGTAGCAGTTCATCCGTGCTGGGCGGCTCTGGGCCTTGGGCTTCACAGACACGACTGGGCAGGGACAGGCACAGGGTCAGGCAGCCATGAGACACCCTGTCCCCTGCCCTCATCCCCCACCCCATCCCTGCCAGCCCGGGGTGCCATGACTCACAGCAGAGTTCTGGGAGAGGGGCAGTGGGGAGCAATGCTCCTGGTGGCAGCGATGGCTGGCACCAAGCCCTGACCATGCCCATCCCCAGCTTCACCCCTCCGAGGGTGGCAGGACTGTCACTGTCCCCACGGACACCTCCCGACCCCAGGGCACGGGGGCAAGGTGGGACGGGGCAGCCCCGGGCCAGCAGTGCCTGCGGAGGGGCAGAGCTGGGGACGTGGCTCTGAGGGGACGGGGCTCCGGGCGCCGGGAGCCATCTCGCGGCCACGGGAGCACCAGCGCGGCCCCAGCAGGGCCACGGAGCCACGTCCCCAAGGCAGCCGGGCGGGGGAAGCGGCCGAGCCCAGCCCACGGCACACAGGGCAGCGCTGGCCATCCTCAGCCCCTGCTGCCCCCGGGAAGGTGTCCCAGCCCGGGGTGCAGGCAGAGCACACACAACACACGTTCCTGGCAGGGGGAATCCCGGCGAGGCAGCGGGACCCACCTTTCACGGAGAGCGGGGACTTCTCGCAGGGCGGCCCGGCCCTGGCCCTGCTGGAGCTGGCAGCGGCCATGGCATCACCCCCGGCTGGAAGCAGAGAGAGGAGACACCTCAGCACCGCTCCCACAGCGCCCAGGGAGCCCAAACACAGCCCGATGCTGCTGCGAGTGCCCGGCACGGCAAGGACACGGGGAAAGGGTTGGGCAACCCCCGGGAAACACAGGCTCCCTCTCCTAATAAACCAGCCCTGCACCACAGACAATGCTGCGTCCCTGGGAGAGCAACCCCTGCACGGCACCGCTGCTAGCCGAGCTGGGCAGTGCCACCTCCAGACACCCCTCTGGGCACCTGAAGCTTCCCTGACCCACAGGTCAGTGCTGATGGGGGACAGAGCAGCCACCAAAGCCTTGCCCTGTGGGACACTGACTCGTGAGCCCACACATCACCAACAAGATGGCAAGGACATGGCAGTGGCACAGGCTGGACAGAAGCTGGTCACAGCACGGGGTAGTGGCCACATCCCTCAAGGGAAGCCCTGGTCTCACTATGGTACCAAATCCACAGAATCACTGAGGTTGGGAAAGGCCTCCAAGACCATCGTGTCACGCCCCCAGACAGGAAGGACACACTGTGACACCAGGCAGGGTGGCAGGACACGTGGCTGGGGCCTCTGCCCAAATCAGCGACCACAGAGCGGAGGGATGAGGTCACACATCACACAGGAGCACGAGACGCTGCGTCTGGGATCACGGAGTCAGCCATGGGCTTGCTCCAGCCTCCTCCCCACCATTCCCAGGAGCTGGAGAGGACAGGGGCCAAGGTCATGGCCCAGCCCCTAAGCCAAGAACTGCCCAGCCAGGACCAGGGCACTGCCAACCTCCCCCTCTCCGATCAGGGGAAGCAGGAAAAGGGAGGAAGCAGCTCCAGCCCCTCTCCCTGTGCAGGAGCCTCTTCTCTGCTCTCTCTTTACATCCTCCTTAAACTGTACCGAGCTCCAACCCATGGCAGATTCCCTGTGAAATCCCTTCTCCCAGGGTCTCTGCTCTCCGTGCCAGCACAGCAAACCTGCCTGGCACCCCAGGGCTTGGCTGTGTCTCATACAGCCCCCACCTCTGCCTGGAAATCCCCGTTTGGCACTGTCCAACCACTGTTCTGGCTCCATCCAACAACAGCCGGGGCTCCTGGACACATCCCAACCTCCTGTCCCTCACCGTGAGGGGCTACTCACCACACTCACACAGTGACTCCCATTCCAATTATCCCGGCCCGCAGATCACCCCGACCTTCCCTGAGGATATTGCATACTCCTCCTCCTCATGTCCCCAGCTCCACATCACATGGATTCCATCGGGGCCGTGCCCCTCCAGTGCTAGGCCGTGCCCAGCCCTGTTCCGCCTGGGCTGTCGCCATCCTTCTTCTTTCAAACCCTGACTCTTCCCCATTTCCTCTTTTCACCATTTCTCCGTCACTCGCTCTGACATCCCCGGCCACGCCAAGCACCCCTGATCCGCAGAAACCCCTCGGTGTCCAGTGCCGCTCCCCGGGCACAGCTTTGCTGTCCCCGGGCTGTTCCCGCTCCGCACACCCCCACAGCCCCTCAGCCGAGCGGGGCCATGACCGGCCCGGGCCGGGCCCGGGGCGCTCCCGCACCCCACACATGGGGAATCCCCCTTGATAAGGCCGAGGCCTCCCTTCCCTCCCCGGCTTCCCGTTTCCGACAGCCTGGCCTGACCTCCCGGGTCACCCGCGGGGCCGCCGCCCCGGCAACGAACACCGAACCCGCCCCCGGGACCGGCCGGTCCGGCCCCGCAGCCCCGCACGGAACTGGGCCGGGCGCTGCGGGCACCGCGCACAGGAGGCGGAGGCCAAGGGCCCCACCTTGGCCCCGCTGTCCCGGGCTGGTACCGGCACCGGCTGAGCAGCTCCTGGCGGCCGGAGCGCCTCAGCAGGCCCTGTCCGGCGGACGGACGGGAGCGCCCCCGTGCCGAGCTGAGCCGAGCCGAGCCGAGCCGAGCCGAGCCGAGCCGCGCCGCCCCGCCCCGCCCCGCCCCGCCCCGTCCCGTCCCGTCCCGTCCCGTCCCGTCCCGTCCCGTCCCGCCCCGTCCCGTTACCGGCAGCCGCTCCGCTCCCGCTCCCCGGCTCCAGCTCCCGCCGTCATGTGACCCCGGCCGCCACGTGATCCCGCCGACCGGAAGCGCTCCCGCGGCACGGCCGCCGGTCCCGGCGTGCCCCGCTTGAACTACAACTCCCGGCGTGCTCCGTGCTCGGACCACAACTCCCGCTGTGCTTCCCGCGGCGCTTGGACGGCGGCCCGGGTGGGCCATGGGGCACGCGGACATGGCGCGTGTTCCGCACGTCGTGGCCGACACGGGCGCGTTCCTGAGCGCTGCCCCGCTGCAGGTACCGGGGAAACATCGGGGAGATATCGGAGGGGCGGGGAGGACGAGGGGTTACGGGCAGGTGTGACTGCGCTGCCCGCAGGACATCGCAGACGCGCTGTACACCGTGCCCGAGGTGCTGGCCGAGATCCGCGACCGGCCCGCGCGCCGCCGCCTCGCCGCGCTGCCCTGCGAGCTGCGGGTCCGCCGCCCGCGCCCCGAGCTGCTGCGCCTCGGTGAGTGCCGGGCAGGCCCCGGTTCCCGTCCTGCGCGGGGCACCGCTTCCTTTCCCTCGGCCCCACGGCCCGGCCCCGCCCCGCCCGGCTCTCGCAGCCCGGCCCGGCCCGGCCCGACGGTGCCATTGTTCCCCGCCCGCAGTAACCGAATTCTCCAAGAAGACCGGGGACTACCCGAGCCTGTCGGCCGCCGACCTGCAGGTGCTCGCCCTCACATGCCAGCTCCAGGCCGAGATCGACGGCCCCGGCTGCCTCCGCTGGGAGCCGCAGGACAAGGTAGGATCGGCCCGGGGACGGGGCCCCGGTTCCAGCGGCCCCGCCGACGCCCCGTGCCGCTCCCCAGGTGCGGCTCAGCTCCACCCCGCGGCACCCAGAGGCCCCCCTGCACCTCGCCGGCTTCCACCTGCCCGCCAAGGTAAGGCCCGGAGGGAGGGCGAGGGCGTGCGGCCCCTCGGAGCCCCGGGTGAGGGTTCCCCGTGCTGTGCCCCCAGCACAAGCCCGCGGGGAAGGGCCCGCGCCAGCCCAGCCCCGGCAGCGGCCCGGCCCCGCCGGACAGCGACGAGTTCGGATCCTTCCTGTACTGGCGGCCGCCCCTGCCCAGCATCGAGGAGGAGCTGCGGGAGCTGCTGGTGAGAATCTTCTGGAGTTTTCTTTCTGTCCTCGCTCTGTGATTTCTGGCTGGCCTTTCCCGACCCCTCTGTGCCACCCTGACTGTCTCCTCCCCCCACATGGCCCAGGTCATCTCCAGTAGCCCCGAGCCCCTGGAGGAACACCCGGAGGAACACCGGAGCTCTGCAGATGGGGCCAGCGCCGGCGAAGAGGAGGAGGATGAGGAGAGCGATGACGAAGGCTGGATAACTCCCAGCAACCTGAAGCAGGCCCAGCAGGACACGGGGCACTGCGACACTGCTCCCGTCGGTGTCCAGGTCGGCTGTGTCACCACGGACTTTGCCATGCAGGTGGGTGCTGGGCTGCAGCCACGGCTCAAACCTCGGGGCTGCTCCCACCAAGGCAGTGCCGAGTCCCTGGGCAGGGGAGAGCAGCTTTGGACAGCTCCGTGTGTCGAACCAGTAGGGTCTCAGTTCCAGAGGCCTGTGCACAGCCTGTTGGGCTCTCACTGCCCCAGCTGGCAGGGCCCAGTCCCAGCTCCCGGCATTCCCAGCTCCCGGGGTCCCAGGTTGTCCCTGCTCTTGCAGAACGTGCTGCTGCAGATGGGTCTCCACGTGCTGGCCGTGAACGGGATGCTGATCCGCCGGGCCCGGAGCTACATCCTGCGCTGCCACGGCTGCTTCAGGTGCTGAGGCTGATCCTGCTCCCGGGCTGAGCCCCTGTTCCACGGCCCCGGGAGCTGTGAACCTGTCTGTCCCACCCTCACAGGACCACCTCGGACATGACCAAGGTTTTCTGCCCCCACTGCGGTAACAAGACCCTCAAGAAGGTGGCAGTGAGTGTCAGCGACGATGGGAGTCTCCACATGCATTTCTCCCGCAACCCCAAGGTGCTGAACCCCCGGGGGCTCAGGGTGAGTACCTGGACAGAATCCCAGACTCACTGAGGTTGGAAAAGACCATCAAGATCCTCAAATCCAACCTGTGACCGATCCTCACCTTGTCAGCCAGACCAGAGCACTGAGTGCCATGTCCAGTCAATTCCTTGGACACCTCCAGGGATGGGGACTCCACCACCTCCCTGGGCAGCCCATTCCCATTTTTAACAACCCTTTCTGTGAAGAAATTCTTCCACTGGGACCCCAGGGATGGGAGCCCAGCCTGTGGCTGGCAGGTTGGAGGGAATCAAAGCAAACGGTGAACATCCTCCAGATGTTGCACCTGGACCCCAGGGCTTCTGGGCTTCCCTGCTCAGGTCTCCAGAGGCCTGTGGTCACCTCGGAGTCCCTGGGAGCCGGGGCTGATCCCTTCTCTCCCGCAGTACCCGCTGCCGGCGCCGCAGGGCGGGAAGCACGCCAACAACCCACACCTGGTGGAGGACCAGCGCTTCCCGCAGCAGCGCCTGTCCCGCAAAGCCAGGCAGAAAACCAACGTGTTCCACCCCGACTACCTGGCCGGGGCCTCTCCCTTCGCCGAGAACGACGTGCACAGCCGGGCCGCGCACCTGCACCTGCGCGATGCCGCCCTGGGCGCCGGCCGCCGGCGCCTCAACCCCAACGCCGTCACCAAGAAGTTCGTGAAGAGGAGGTGAGGGGCAGGACGGGCCCCGCCTGCAGGACCTGCCTGCCCGGCTGCCGTGGTGGCTCCACCAGGGCAAGGCCTCTCCCAGAACCTGGCATGGGCGTGGGCCAGGCCGCTCTGTCGGCACTGCGCTGGTGCCCAGAGGGCCACCGTGACTGGGGTGGTGGTGGCTGGGTTTGGGGAGGCCCCAGCATGGGGGAGAGGGTGGGGTGGCTTCCCTGCTGGCCCTGGGTGCCCCTGGGCAGGGGCTGTGTCACCCAATAAACACCAAACCCCAAAGCACCGTGGCTCAGTCTCGTTTGTGTGGGTGCCTGTGCCAGGGGGAGCCTTGCTCTGAGCCTCGAGGGATAAGGAGGCTGGGACAGAGGAAGGGAGGATTTCTTTGATGTTTTGCCCCATGGGATCATGAGCTCCAGAAAGACAAAAGCCCAGGGCAGGGGGTTGTGTCTCACCCTGGCACTAGGCAATGCCCAGGGCTGAAGGGGGAGACTCAGGTAAAGCTTTTTGGATAAAGCTGCTGAAATCTTCCACAACTGCCTGTTCTGCCCAGCTCTTGCTGCAGTTTCTTAACCCTGCTGAAATTGTTCAAGGTAAGGAAATGCCTGGTACCAGCTGTGGCCCCTGGTCCTGGGGAGGTTGCAGGGTGGGAGCAGGAGAGGGGAACACACCTGGGCCTTCCCCAGCCCCAGGGCATTTTTGGTGTGTCAGAGCTGCAGATAAAGGGCATTGGGTAACGCACCCACAAATCCTGCTGAGGAGGTGGCAACTTCCAGCGTCTTTGCTTTGGACTCTTGGCCTCACCTCCCTGGGGCAGCCTCTGTGTCTCCCCCAGTCCCTCAGAGACAGGATCCCGGGCTATGGAAGCTGTTCCCTCGGTCACAGTTTGGAGGCTGGGTTGGGCAGCTCTGGAGATGCCCTTGGAAAAACCATCACAAGACTTTACACTGCAAAATGAAAACTTTCATTGTTTATTCTCGACTGCAGCTGTTTACAGAAATATAGTTGCGAGTATACAAATGTCCCAATAGAAGCAAAATATTTTTATTTTTTTTAATATTCAACAAGTTATCACAGGAGAGCTAAAAACATAGATGCAAATAAAATATCCCCTCATAGACAAACTGAAAACACCGGGAATCAGTGCTTGGAAAACCCACCTACGAAAGCCATATACACAGAACTGCACGAAGGAGTATCTGGTGCTACTTTCACATTGCAGGACACAGAAGAGGCAGCTCAGCGGTCGAGGGTGCACCCAGAACATCTGGCAAGCAGGGGAGAGCCCACCAGAGGTGCAGGGACAGAGAGGTTGGAGCTCTGCTCTGAAGGGGTTGGAGCTTAACTCAGCATCAGCTCAGATGGGAGTAATTCAAACTGCCTCCTTTTATCCAGAATAAAAAGGCTGCTAAGGATACTGGAATGTGATCCCAGTTCTGCAACACCCAAAGAGCCACTTTCAAACAGGAACGTCCCCCTGGACACGTTATCCCGATGGGCAGCCATGGTCCTGCCCAGGACACTCGGGGCAGGTCCCGTTCCACGGGCAGCTCCAGGGCCAAAACAAAGCCAAAGCCATTTACCTGTCACATGAACACAGAACCCTTCCCTCATCCCAGAGGGATGGAATGTGTCACAGAGGCTGCCGGGTGTGGGAGCTTTGGAACCTGAACAGAGGGGTCAGTGAGCAGGGAATCCTTGGATTCCTCACCCTGTCCCCACACAGTGAAGGTTACCAGGAAATTTAAAGAAGTGTAACAGCAAAAATGACAGATCTCTGGAAAAAGCAGGGCTCAGCCCAGCAAACTCCAAGAGAACAAATGAGGACATTGGCTGTCAGTGTGGTGGAGGTGATTTAAGAAAACCTGTACCAGGACAACACTGTCTGATCCACTCATGACAAATTCCAGTGGAACGTGGATTTGGAATGAAAAAGTCATGGTGGCCACAATACACACTATTGATTTTATGACCTGATTTAATGGCTGGAGCTGGGCAAGGGGAGGTTTAGGCTGGATATCAGGAAAAGGCTCTTCCCCCAGAGGGTGCTGGGCACTGCCCAGGCTCCCCAGGGAATGGGCACGGCCCCGAGGCTGCCAGAGCTCCAGGAGCGTTTGGACAGCGCTGCCAGGGATGCCCAGGGTGGGGTTGTTGGGGTGTCTGTGCAGGGCCAGGAGCTGGGCTGGGTGATCCCTGTGGGTCCCTTCCAGCTCAGGATGCTCCATGATTCTACGATCCTTAGGATTTAATTCCTCACACAACCTGCAAGACAGAAATCAGCACAGTTGTGGCAGGTTCCTCATGGACAGAATTCAATGGGAGCTTCACTGGCTTTCAAGGAGTTCTCTACATTTTGACTGCTGCAGTAATGAGTCAGTTAAAAAAAATCAGTTTACAGACTCCTGCCCTTATGGGAATAAAGAGGAATGGCAGAGGAGCTTCCCCTCCCTGACCCAGCACAACCAGGGACCCTTTGCTACACAGTAACATCCAACACACCTGGCTGGTGTCAGCCCAGCCCCTCTGGGGGCCACCACCAACCCCTGCCTGCATGAGCTGCTGCCAGACTGGGGATGCAAAAGGCTCTGGGGTTACCCGAGGGAAGCCGAGGGATGCTCAGGGCTGCAGGAAGCCCATCCTCAGCCTGGGTGCCAGTTCTATCCTAAACCACATCTGCAAGTATGAACTACAAGATATAAAAATACAAAAGTGGCCACATCTGCTTCCAACCCACGGATACCAGCGAGGTTCCCAAGCAGAGCAACTTCTGGAGCCAACGGTACCAACAGGGCCACACGTCCAGGACTGAGAGGTGTGAGACAGCTACTTATGAGTTACTACAAAAACCTACTGAGGAAAAGGAGTATTATTTCATCTTTATAAAAATGTAAATATAACAGTATTCTATGCATGTGCCTACTATTATTTATATATAATAATCTGACTCCTCTATATACATATATATAATCCTAGAATATACAGGCAGTGTGTATTTACATCCCTATACAGATTGGGAGAGGAAAAGCCTCTCCTCCTGTGTAACCCCCCGGAGTCCCCCACTCCCCTAGAGAATTCCACCAGTTTCCCTTTGCAAGAGTTTACCCCCTGCAGCATTCTTCCTTGTTTCTGACACGTTTATCCCATTTCCAACGCTGACCCTCTCCCGGTGCCACGGCACAGACGCCCTGCCCGGGGCACCACGGCCACTACAGCTGGCACAGCTGGTCTGAGCAGGAACACAAAGTGCTCACAGTCAGCCCCAAAGTCTAAAAAAGCCCAAATTAAAACAAACCCCCTGAACAAACACAGCATCCCAGTGCTGCTTCCTTTTAGCTTCTACAGAATGGAGCTGCCCCGAGACCCTGGAACACGAAACCACCAACTCCCTGAAACTCAGTTTTGCACTAATGACAAGTCACCAGTGACCAGCATTTGCTCTTCTCACCTTCCACCCACAGCTCGGAGCATGCCAAGCAATTCCCTCTCCTCTCTCCTGCTTCTCTCTCTCAGATCCATGTCCGTGCTCCCTGTGCTCCCACAATGCCCCTGGAAAAGGAACCCAACTGTTTGCCAAGCAGAGGCATGAGAAAACAGGAATGAAAATCCATTCAGACATATTTTCCTTTTATAAATTAGATACTAAATCAAAATCTCAACAGAAACTTTAAAAAATAAAGTTTGGCTCATTCAGGTGAGGGGAATGTCCACTGACACAGCTGCCCAGACTTGGTGCTTCCAGTAAAAACCTGCCAAAGTTATGTTTAACTGCTCATGCCTTAGTTTATCTTAAAACTACACAGGAAGCAACCACCCTGTCAGTGATTAGAAGTAATCATAGTCACTGATCAGACACTGGACATCCACTTCAGAACAGCCAGCCTGGAATTATTTCTTGAACTAGATTTGTGTTAAAATAAGAGCAAAGTGTTCGGCTTGCTGCAAGATCAGGCAGTGAGGAGGCAATTAATAACAAAACAACTGTTAATTAAGCACAAAGCACCAGTAACTCCATGCCAGAGGAGCTGTTCAGCTCCAACTGTGCGTTAAGTGTTGTCTCTGTGGTTTCTGGGTGGGCTCTGGGCAGACTCAGGGTAAAAGCTGAGGGGATGTGGTGGGGGCTGGCAGGTCCCTCTCCCTCAATTTTCACCTGTGCCCACAAATGGGTGCTCTGGGACCCCCAGCGATGCTGGATTTACAGACTGATACCTCAGGAGCCTCTCTGCACCCAAAGGGCCCAGACACGATGCCAGTGCTCCGTGTGCTCCTGGAACACAGGGATCATAGAGAAGCTCTGCTGCCCAATCTCAACTGCTAAATATGCCAGAAGTGAATGTTCAGGCCCCTGGTAAAACACAGATGTGGCTCAGGCTGTGCTCCCTGCCATGACACCCTGCAGCCTGTCCATGAGCTCTTTTGGGGCTGATCCAACCCCTCCACCCTCGGAGCCGCTGCCCGAGCACGCGCCAACCGCTGAGCGACCTCTTCAGTCACACAAATACTTTTTGTAACCAAATCACATGTTCAAAGTGTTGTACATTTAAACATTGACCTAAAATGAACAGGTAAATTTAACACGAGGAAAGGAAGGTGTTTCCAGAAGGGAAAGCTGGGATAGCACAGCCCTTGGTTGGTTTTTTGTGTATGTTTTTTTTTTCTCTCTTCTCTTCATAAGCGACCTCAAATGCCCACAATTCAAACATACCCTTCCCTGGAGCTGTGGCAGGCTTGGGATGAGGATCTCTTCTGGGCACTCATCCTGTTCCATGGAGAATTGGTCCCTGGTGACTTGGCACTGACCAACGAACGGATACAGCCCTTCGGAACAATGAGCAAACTGAAGCAGCACACGAGCGAATCCATCGTTCCTGTCACTCCTTCTGTGTGTGACAGCCCCAGGTGACACCCAACAGCTCATCCTGGGACACTGATCCTGCAAACACCACCAGTTCCTTTCCCAGTGAGTGGCTATGGACTTCCACAGCCCTCTGGACGTTGTTGGGTCCATTGTTCTCAGCCTGAGCAGCCCCACACAGCACCTGGGCACTGCTGGGGGCTGCTGCTTTCCTGTCGTGAACCATTACAAGATGTTGTTAATGTTTTGTCTTAGCAGGGGAAAAAAAATAAAGTACAGAAAGAAAAAGTCTGGGTCAGGGTTAAAGCAGCTCTGGACATGATGCAGCGGGGAATTCTTTCTGTCCTGATTAAAATTTCCAACGTTTGAGCATAATCATAAATTAGGAGTTAAAACACAGAGGCGCTAGTATTAAAATATTAAATAGGCAATGAGAGTGAAGAAAAGCTGAATGGCTCATTCTGAGGGAAACCCCAATATTTCATACATTATATAATCCTAAATGCCTCTGGGTTTCCTTGCTAGGCTGTGAGTGAGGGACACACCAAACACAGAGCGAAGCTTCTCGTGGCCAGCTGGACCAACACTGCCTGATGGAATGGCGAGAGATGAACACGTTATTTATGTTGCAAAAAGTACTTAAATACTCAATAAAGACATAATAAACCCCACCCCACCCCACTGTTATCAGACGCCACGTTGTGGTAGAACATCAGACAAACTCACAAATTTACCACAAAAATGTGTGGCAAAAAGAATATTTTATATATATGTATATATATAAATTTTTTATATTTATGCCAATGTACTCACTCAGTACAAATAGCAAAATAGTTATACCATTTCCTAAATACAAAATATAGCTTTCCAAAAAAATGAAACACACATTTAGATATAAACCATCCAAAACTTGAACGATTGAAAACTGTATTCAAAATTAAATGACCCAGAGCAGGTCTCTTTCTGAAAAGTTCCCTTCATATCGGCAAGAAGCCTTACTACTGAAAACGTAATTCAATGCCTCTCAATGAGAGAGAGAAAGAGAGAGACAGAAAGAGAAAGTGAACGTCGTGACAGACCAACAAACGGGGGAAATCCAGGAAAACCAACAAAAACTCTACACGGCTCAACTACGCACACGAGTTAAGGGGAAAACACACAGTAAACAGACTCGAGGAACTTAAAAAAAACCATTTACAGACGGTTCTTTTGTTATTTCAAATAACAAAAATGAAAAATGACGTGATACCAGCTACACTCTACCGAGGCGGAACGGGCGCCGCAGGAGCGGCTCGGCTCCGGCGGCAGCGGGAGGAACACGGATCTGAACGAGGCTGTAGTGAGAGATCACACACTGTCCGGAGAGTTGAAGCACCTAAAAAATCCACATGCCTCACAATACACCTGCGTGGTCTGGAGTGGGTTGTTTTTACATTCGGTAACATCAGTCAATGATTTATTCTTTAATTAAACACGACAATCTAGAAACCAGACTTGGGGCTCTGTGGTAGAAAAAGGAAAAATCACTTCAGAACTGCAATGAGCTCCACGTGCTACAAAGATGCAACAGCTCAGGATGAAGTGATGTTTTAAGAAGGCTTAAAAATGATGCAATTTGCCCCCTACTTGGAGTAAAGCCAAGCTTTTTCCATCAGTCACAGCTGGAAGTGGCGGGTTAAGGGGGATTCCTGCGTTTAGAAGGTGGTGGAGAAATTGCTTCCTCTCTCCTTAGTCCTTGATTATTTGTCAAAGCTTCTACTGACTAAGCAATTTACTGCCAACGATTCCTAAAAGCTGTTTCTGAGCTTTAAAGCCAGTAGGACATTTACGTCTTTTTTTAAAAACACAATACAAAACTGAGGGAGAGAAGGAAAACCATGGAAAGAATGAAAGGGAGAAGGCTGGTTTGGGAACAGCTCATGAGGCTTTACAGAGCTCTAACCCATCAATCAAGAGCGGGAGACACAGAGGAGTCCCTTCCTCAGCAACACAGAATGCTCTTTTCAAGCTGAAGGTGTTTTAGAGAAGATTTTAAGATCAACTGGAAGTTCCCCTTCATTTCTTCATTCTGTAGAGCCACCAAACCCTTGCTCTATGTACAGCTCCACGTAAGGGATGTGGGAAACCATTAATCTCATTGTCAGATGGGAACTGGTTATTACAGCAGCAATTCTCTGCTTGGTTATTACAGTTAACAATACTTGCAATTCATAAAGGGTGGGTTTGGCTCTCCCACTCCGTGTCAGCCAAGAGATCCCTTCACTTACTGACAGCTGAGTCACAGCTCGGGGCAGAGGCAGCTGCTGTTTCTGCTGCACGAGCTTCCCGAGGAAAAAGAGAGGATGTGAAGAAGGAATAGGAGGGAAAAAGTAAACGTGGTAACATGGATTACCTTCCAACAACAATAATAACTGACCAGATATGCTTTAAATTCCAAGAGCCCCCACAGTAATGAGGTTTAGGAATCCGGTAACAGCCCAACCCCACGCCCCAGTAACACAAAGCATAACTCCTCAGCATTATTGGCCCTATGGAGCCCAAACTCCATGGTCATGGCCTCAGGTCTGCCACTGGCCACGCGTGTGCTCTTTAAAGAGGCCACTTTTCCACAGAAGCAATTGGTTCCACGCAGCCTAATCCAGAGTTGGAAGGTCTGAGAGGATCTGGGGAATCGTCGCTTTTTTTTTCTTCACGGAATTTCTGCATGAGAAAACAAGCAGAAAAGTCAGGCATAACTAACCACAGTTCCCTCTTCCTTCTGTGCAGTTGCTTCATCTTCAGGGTGCTCCTCGTGAGCAGGCACTGAACCAGGGGTGAGGAGCAAGAGAAGCTCTGGAGAGACTCCCAACTCCATATACAAACCCTTTTAGATTAGAGAATGAAGTGTATCACTTCAGTGAAAACTCAAGAGGGGATTTAGCTCCAGACCAGCCCCAAGTTCCACAGCACAGCCTACACTGGACTCCAGAGTCCTCCTGGTTCTTGGTGCTCATTTGTAGTCAAGGGCTCTTTCCCCCCTCTGAAAAAGACACCTTCTAAAAGCAGAGTGTCTCCTAGCAACAGCTGATGCTGTCAGCTGTTTCTAACACAGACTCAGCATGTGGCACACTCAGGAGCTGCCACATTCCACCAAAACTTGTTCTTACATTACATTATTGTAACCCGGGGGAAGAGTTCAGAACAGTTCAGACTTGAGGTGTTATTTACTCATTAAGCCTCACGTTTTTAAACTACAGTCATGTTTCGTAAGGTTTTGATCTGCCAAGCTGTCAGTGATCCACTCTCCTCCCCAACAAAGCACCAGACTCACGGCAGATGACAAAACGTATGAAAATTGAACAAAAGTCTCAACTGTTTCATACAAATTCTGACCTCTGACTGGTTTTAGTAACTTCATTCTGGTACTATAGTCTTAATTCAGCCTCACTGGTGTTTTAGCTGGCCTCTTAAAGCACAGTCACACACTGCAAGGTACAAATGGGCTGAACAAATCTCCTGTGTGGCAGGAAAGAACCCAGAGACCCAAACTCACCACTTACTTGCCTAATTAAAATGAGCCAGCCATGTTGTTCCCCTGGTTCTGCAAGGACACGAGCAGATCATCTATTTTCTCCATGTTCTGGTTGGTGGCCATGGCTGAGGGCAGCGGCGGGGTCTCGGGGAGCTGCTGGGACAGGAGCGCCGGCACCGCGGGCTGCGCCTCGCCCTGGGGCTGCCCGGGCTGGCCCATGGCCATCAGCTCCTCCGGCAGCGCTGCCGGCCCGGGGGGCAGCAGCTGACCACAGTCTGGGGGACAGAGGGACAGCTCAGTGTCTTGGCACAGTCCAGCAGTTCCCACAGCAAAGCACCCAGCTACGACCACGGCCCACCACCAGCTGTGTGCCCTGTGAGAGCTGCTACAGCCTGTTGTAAGCAACACCTGCACCTCTCACTGCTGGGGCTCACAGGCACCCACAGACCCATGCACACAGAGAAAGGCTCTCCATCCCACAGAACTGCTCATGGAGGCTGGGTCCAGAGAGGCTATGAGGAGAAGTGCAGGTTTGTACAGCTAAGTACACTTTAACACATTTCTGGACCCTATAGCTTCTAAAGTCCTTGCTTTCCTTCAATAACGTGAAGAAAGCCAACGTGTATTGCAGAAACCAAAAACAGGAAGAGAAATGCTCTCTTAAGAGACCACAATCATTCCTAGATTAGACATTAGGGAGAGATCCTTCCCTCTGAGGGTGGGCAGGCCCTGGCACAGGGTACCCAGAGAAGCTGTGGCTGCCCCTGGATCCCTGCAAGTGCCCAAGGCCAGGCTGGACACTGGGGCTTGGAGCAGCCTGGGACAGTGGGAGGTGTCCCTGCCCATGGCAGGGGGTGGAACAGGATGGGCTTTAAGGTCCCTTCCCACCCACACCATTCCATGTTTCTATGGCAGCTCTCTATCCCGAAAGCTCAGCACGAGGCACTGGTCACTTACTGTTCTGGATGCCGAACAGGAATATTCCCGATGTCTGCTGGGATGAGGCAGGGGAATTCTGCAGCTGGTTGATGGCACCTCCCGCTGTGTTGTGGAACAGAGGAGCCTGCTGCTGGGGAGGAGAAGCAGTTCCTGGCATTCCTGCCATGCTGTTTTGGGAGGAGTACATGGGGGACTGCTGCAGCTCCGGCTGGCTCATGCTGTTCTGCAGGGCAGACATGGAAGCTGAGGAGATGAAGAGGGTGACTTGTTGCTCTTGAGAACTTGGGGATCCTTGGACCAGCTGAATCTGGGGCGAGTTATGGAAGATGGTTGGCTGCTGTGCTTCGGCCTGGTTGGAGCCAGGATTCTGGAGAGGAGACACTGTGGTCTGACTCTGGAATTGCATGGGCTGCTGCTCCTGGTTCATTGAGGCCATGTTGGACTGTGGATGAAAAATGGACTGGCCTTGTTGCTCCTGATTGGTAACTGGGTTTTGATTTGGATTGAAAATCATGTTCTGCTTTTGGGAGGCCATTGTACTCATTGCATTTTGATTGCTGAACATCATGTTCTGCTGCTGCTGCTGTTGCTGCTCCTGAGCTGGGGGGCTGCTCTGGATAGCAACAATTGAATGCTGAGGCTGGAAGATGGCCCCTTGTTGGTTCTGAGGAATGGAGCTGGACTGGATGGAGCCCAACGACACTTGGGACTGAAACAAACCCTGCTGAGCAGGCTGAGTCTGGGGCTGCTCCTGGGGAAGCATGGAGCTCTGGATATGAGAGATCTGTGTCTGCTGCTGGAAAGAAGCCTGCTGTTCAGTGTTTGTTGCTGACTGAAGAGGAGAAATGGGATTTGGGCTTGTAAAGAATGACATCTGCTCTTCCTGAGTGGCAGGGTTGCTCATGGAACTCTGGGAAAGGAACATGTTGGCAGACTGCTGGTCTTGAGGCACAGAGGAGCTCTGCAAGACACCCATGGCATTCTGTGAGTGGAACATCGGGGGCTGCAGCTGGTCAGAGGAATTAGTGTTGGTCTGGTTGTGGACGATGGAATTTGAGCTGTGAAAAAGGGATCCTTGTGTTTCCTGGGATATATTCTGAGTGTCGCCAATAGGGTTCTGAGAGTGGAAAAGCTGAGCTTGTGAGTGTGGAGACTGTTGGATGAAGCTTCCCGACTGAATGGACATCATTTCTCCACCTTGCTGGAACAGACCCCCGCCCTGCTGCTGAGTCCCACTGGCCTGGACACTCATCATGGTCTTAGTAGATGAGAAGAGATTAACCTGGGACTGACTTTCCCCACTGTGCTGCATCTGAACCATGGTCTGAAACACAGAGCTCTGCATCTGTTTACTCTGCCCCGAGGCCTCTTCTCCCTCAGCAGAGCTCGATGGCTGGAACATGGCAGGGCCGTTGTTGGAGACCGGCTGCTGTGCGGGGGCGGCTGCCTCGCTGCCGGACACCCCCGGGGACGAGGAGAACAGCTCACACTGCATCTGCATGTCTTCACTTGTGGATAAGCCACCCATCATGTGAGACGCCTGCTGGTACACCGGGGACTGCTGCAGGGCTCCGTTCCCCGACGTGGTGGAGGAGAACAGGTCCGACTGCATCTGCGTGGCCGCCTGGCACATGTTCTGCTGCATCCCCATCACCATCGCCGCCGACGTCTCCATGGCCTGCTGCTGCTGCTGCTGCTGCTGCTGGTTGGACAGGGCACCTTCAGGCTGGGAGTGAACGTTCTCAGCTCGTCCAGGCAAAAGGTTCTCCGGTCTGGAATGGACAGCTGTGTCTGAGGAGGAAAATATCCCAGGATTTACACTGTTCTGTATCTGGCTGACCTGCTGAAAGATATCTGCATTCAGCTGATCTTGGACATCCTCGCTGCTGTCTGAGCCCGAAAACAAAACGGAAGATAACTGCTGCTGAGCTTCCAGAACCTGCTGCACCAAGTCAACGTTCCTGTTGCTGCCCGTGGCGGTGTTGGTGGGGAAGTTCCCAGCCTGGAGCTGCTGGATGGTGTTCTGGAGCTGACTCACGCCGCTGGCCGACGAGAAGATGCTCGAGGAAATCTGCTGCTGCAGGGCCTGGGCCGGCTCCGAGAGCGTCGGCTGCTGCTGCTGTGAGGCATCAGCCAGCTGTGACAGAGTCACCACTGTGCCATCCGACTGCAGCACCTCCCTGGGCTGCGAATCCCTCGTCTGGAACTGCGCAGCCTGCTGCAGCAGGGCATCGCTGTTCTGCAGCTGGCCCGGGGTGGACACTGCGGAGAAGCTGCCGGGCTGGGAAATGTCCTGCGTTTGGATCGTGCTCAGGGTCTCTGGGTTGTACACCTTGGGCTGGATTTGCTGCTGGTTTTCGCTTTCAGAAGGTAAATGGGAAGCAGAAGTTGATATGCCAGACATGCTGTTTTCCAATGTTTGTTGAGTTGACCCAACCACATTTGAAGCCTGAAAAGAGCAAGGCATTCAGTAATTTATAAACTTACTGGGGTTATGCTGATACAACTTCCCCAAATCCCCGATGTCCAGGGAAGATCAGAGGAAGATGTGAGATGTGAAAGCCAGACACACCCAAACCAGTAAGCAAATGATTAGCAGTGGAAATGCTACTTCAAGGATGGAATCACGGCACAATTAATGAAAGCAACACTAAGAAGTGATTAACAGAATATTCTTACAGTAATTTACTAGTTCTGTGTCACAGGACAAAACACCCCATTGTAATGTCACTAACCCATCAATCTGTCTGGGTGCAGCAACCAGGTGAGTCATCTAAGGAAATTGTCTGTTTTACTCGTGCTCTGTGACTGTGTTTTGCCCAGACTGATCGTGGACATGGCACTTTCCCTGTCTATTACTCTTCTCCACTAGCAAAGCATAGACCAAGGAGTAGAGGTAACTCAGAGTCTGAAAGCTGCTGTGCTCAGCCCCCAACAAACTCACCTGGAGCATGGGGGGAGAGCATTTTTCTGTACTTACTTCCATTGGAGCCACATCTTCATTCTTGATCATACTGCTTGGCATGAGTGGAGTTATCAAGGCACTAGGAAGAATGTTCACCTTCTCCAGGTTACAGCCCGTGGCCTTCACTGCTGCAGCCACAAAGAAAACAAGAAAAAGAGGGGCAAAAGATGGGTAATACCCATCATTCCATAACTCCTTTTAAGTAAATTAAAGAATTGTTCTTCAATGTAAAGCAACAGATCTCCACGCTTTAACCAAATTTAAATCTTACAGCAACGTGGCAGTAAAATTTCTGCACTTGTGTATAGAGTGAGGAAGGACAGAGCAGACCAAGTACATACAGCAGATAAAATGCTCTGACCTCTGGTTCACAGTCAGCCTGGAGTAGAACAGGCACAGGAATGAACCATCAGAGAGGAGCTAACACAGAGACCCCCATGAGAAGGTAAATTCAGCTTTATTGCATAAATTGACTGAGGACATGAAGGAACAGCAACAGCACGCTGTGTTCTGAGGAGCAGCAGCTGTTCTCCTGGAGCAGTTGGGATCTTCCCTCCGTTAAGCTCCACACCAAATTAAGATGGATGTCAGGCTTACCCTGTATATAGTTATTATTTTCCTCATCTTTTCAACCTGGCTACTAGAAAGCTCTTACCAGTGCTTTACCAGTTTGTTTCACTGCCCTCCATATTTTTGTAAATTTCTCCCCCCAGGTACTCTCTGCAGGTTTGAACTCAGCATATCTTCTATCATCCTCTCTAACACTTGTAAAGTCTCTTGTAAACCCAGCCCTGCCAAGACCCAGCCTTAACGCCAACACAAGTCCATGGTCTCACCTGCAGCCAGAGTCCTATCCCACTGTGACCCCAGTGCTCATCTGCTCCCTCCAAGCTGCTTTTCCAGAGCAGCTCTGGGAATTCCCAGGCATCTTTCTGCACCACCAGAATCTGAACAGGCAACTAAGAGACATTTCCTTCCTTGACTTCATTTTAATACTGGAAGGATCAAGTCACACTTAAACAAAGAACAGGTAAACCTAAAACCTGTTCCTCTGGAAGAAAAGGACAAACTTCTTCTGGATAAAGGAAAAAAATCCTCACTGAAGGGGATAAGTTGCAATTCCCAGAATTAACATTTTTAACTAGTCCCACTGAAAGCCGAGTTATAAAACCTATAAAAACACAACTTCTGAAAAACACCACATTGTCACATTTGTTTTTCAGTGCTCAGCCCTTCCCCACCACTACTTTAGATGTGTTTTTGCTTAAATTAACACTACACAGTTTCTAATTCTTCGCATTAACTGCGATCTTATGCTTCCTTTTTATTCTTCACTTGCAAATATACTAAATAAAGATTAGACTGCAGAGCCTAATGCATGAAAAATAAAAAAAATCAGTAGTATTTTTGCTTTTTTTTTGTTCTATATTAGCTTGTACTAAAATACACTGATAGGAATACTGTGATAAAGCAAAATATTCAGAGTCAGAAAACAAACCTCCCTGTAAGAATAGGGCCAGATTTTATAAGCACAGACTTATCACAGGATGTCTGATTCATTTCTCCAAATCTGGGTAGGAATTCATAGTTAAATTATTAAGAACACTGATAAGAATCAATTTAGTACCTTTTATAGCCTCTTCAAAAGAACAATGTTGGGCTGGGCTGGAGATTTCCTTCTTCACATTAACATTCAGAGTCCCAGCTGCCGAGACAAAACACATTGAGAACTTCCTTACCTTAAATCAGCAAACAAGCCAAAAAAACACAAAGCAAACCAAAACAATTCCTTATAGCTTAAAGAAATTCAGGTTCTTTGAAACCCACACAAACCTTTGCACTGTCTATTGCGATACAGATAAATAAATAAACTAAAATACATGAAGTGGGCAAATTGCAGCTTTCCCCAGGACAAAGCCTGGTGGGATTTCTTGGTTTATTTGGTGCATTGTATGGAATATGTTGATTTTTTTATCCTGCTCAGCTTCATTTTGATCCTTAAACTAGAAATGGATGCTGTTCTGTAAGAACAGCCGTCACAAGACAGCTGGAATTTGAGGTATTTGGCACATAAATGAGAAAAGCAAAGCCTTTAGATCTTATTGTTAACAGAGCAAAACTCGCCAGCAAGAGGAGTTTGGAAAGATCCATGCTACTGAACATTCCTGTGGCATGGACTAAAGGCTGTGGAGTCAGAAGTGTTCAGCAGGTGCAATGGCCACTCCTGCCCCAGTGCATCCCACACACCTGGCTCTGGAGTGTAGGTGAAGGGCTGCACGTCGTGAGATCTCCCAGCGTTCGTCACCACGTATATTCCCACTGAGACAGCTGAGGTGATTTGCTGGTCGTGATATGGTGGCACCTTCACAATAAGGTGATTCTGCAGGGCAAAAATAATTGAAAAAATCACATTTTATTACTACTGATCTCAATCCTACTTACATCCATCAAAAGCGAGAAATAGACTGATAAACCACCATAAAAACCCAGGACACTGGGGGCAATGCACATGTGGCATACTGCCTTCAGAGGTGGGACCAGGATGGCACTTTTCTGACATCATTTGCAGCCAGAGTGTCCTCCATGAAGACACTTATTTGTGTGCAAAATAATACATATTCTGTAAAACATTTCAAAGTGGAACAGAAATTCAGCCAGTTATAAAGACCATGGTGTACACACTATCCCCTTCCATGGAAAACTGCTGGGAAAACTGAATTAGGCCTTTTAATTCCATTGTATGCAAGGGCAAAGACCTGCTCACCAAACCCACTGTGGGATCCAAGCTCTCGGTTAGAAACTGACCGATTATACTTGTGTAAACCCAAAATTATATTCTACCAGACTCACAACAGACCTTACGTAAAAACAATTAGTATTACTTCTAGAAATGCAGAGAAAGAGGAAAAGGCTTGATTAATTTTTCTTTGAAAACAAAGTCACTGTTTTTTAAATTAGAAATATAATAATAGTACTAGTAGTAATAGTAGTAGTAATAATAGTAGTAATAATAATAGTAATACAGAAGTACCTGATGAAATAATTCCATGTCAATTTCAGCTTCTGCCTTCCAAGAATTCTCATCTAAATAAAAATTAAAAAGCATAAGTTATTGCACATCCTATAGAGCAATTTATTTTAGGGCCTTTGACTCTGCTCCTCAGTTTGCTCTCCACGACTGAGCCTTACCCAGCAGTGAAACCCCGACCCCAGGCTCTGCTCAGCACCCCAAGCCAGCACTGCTTTCACACTAACCGGAAACATTCTCTTGGAAAATCACTTTTGTTCCCTTTAGGAAGTTCTTGCCAATCAGAAAAACTTCCTCTTCACCCTTCACTGAACAGCTGTGGAGACTTTTCTTTAGGATCTCTGGGACTCCTGCTGGCTGAGCTGCAAGGGAAAAAAACAGAGTCTGGAATCAAGAAAATATCAACATCCAAACCAAACCACTTTTACTTACAAGGTTATGAAGGAAAAAATAAAACTCCTGAGCTTCTTTCTTTATCATGTATTTCGTGACAAACTCTTCAGAATATAACCATTTCTGTAATTTGCTCACTAAATGTAATGAGCTCACAAAAATCACACTTAGCTCAATGATCTACTAATAGTCTTTTTCCTTTTCTCCTGCACGTATTAAACCTTCACAATGAAACTCCCAGTGTTGGGGCCAAAGCTCAACAAGTGCTCAGAACAGAAGGAAATGTGTTTCTGTAACTCCCTCGTGTAGAGTGATCTCCAGAGGCATCAGCCCTTAGACACACCTGAAGCCAACTTGCAAATTCAGCCTCTGGGTCATAAAACTTTTTTTGTGAAGCTTATTTTGTTCTGCTCTGCAAAAGAGCAGAAGCAGCAATTCCCCAGTTACCTGGGGGGCTTTGCAGCCTTTTTACGTGACACAGTTTTCTGGCTGGTGCAAGCACTAACCCAGGGCTTGGAGCAACCTGATATCCCCTGGTCCATGGCAGGGAGTGGAACAGGATGAGCTTCAAGGTCCCCTCCAAATCCTTGCAAGACTCACATCTCTGTAGTTGGGAATTTTAGCAATTTGAATCAAATAAGCCAAGAGGATGTGGTTTCAAAGACACACATGCCTGGATGCCCCAGATGATGATTTATATCACTCTTATAAACTGTCTTTGTTGCAAACCATTCCTATTCTTCTTAAACCTTAAACCAAATAGGACCACATGTGCTAAATGCAAATGAGCACTGCAGACAATTCAGAGATACATTTTAAAATAATGTGCTTTGACACATTTAATATAAAAGAATTCCAGTTTCTAACGAACGTTCCTCAACCACCTTTTCTCCTTGGGGCACACACACAGGCTCGTGCTTCTGCACTTGCCTGGCCCACTTTGAGTGTTTAATAACAATATTCCCTGGGCTTACTACACAGCAGAACATACATCCTGTACCACTCCAAATTATTTAATGACCTTTCAGAAAGGATTTTTCTACAACTCTGGCTGCGGGTTCCCAGGCAACCGTTACGCAACGACTGAATATGCTAAAGGCACATGAAAAGAGTAACTGGATTTAGGTTTGCTAACAAGTTAACAAAGCCTGTTTAAAACACAGGCCTTAAATAAAGAGCCTGCAGCTCCTTAATGCCTTTTCTATGGTTTCTGGAACATTATTAGTTATAAAACACAACGTAAACAGGCCATGATGAGTGTAAATGCAAACTGTGTTGTGAAGGTACATTACACATCTGTAGTAAGGTTTATGTAGCAAAGCAACCGGGCGTAATGTGCTTGAGGAGATAATTTATATTCAGTAACAACACATTTCACGCCATTTTGATCAGCCAGTAGCCATGTGCCAGCACTATTTCCTTGGCCAAGGTCTACTGCAAGTCCCCGTAGCTTCAGCGTAAGACAGAAGCACAGAGTCCTGGAAGGAGCCTCAGGAATTCCCCTCTCAACCTTCACACCACGATCAGCTTTATCCACATATTCCCCAAAGACACAAGTCTGACCAGAGTATTTTGTTTTGTGTTCTAAGACTTCCAGCAGTGGAGACATTGTAAAATTACTGGGCAAGCTCTTAGCAACTTACACAACTTACACAACTTAAGTTGCAATCTCTTAGCAACTTACACAATTGAGACTATTTTCTTAGCAAGTGACCAAACCCCAGCCTGCCAAAAACCAAACCAATTTATTCTTTGCATCAAATACAGCTTCTTTTAGCTCAACAGCCTATTTTAAAATCAGTCTCTGAATGTTTCATCTCAGACTCAGCTTCTACTCACAATAACAAGTTATGGAGTGTTTGAGAAATCATCAGGTGATTTCCACTCCCTTTTCTTCTACGGTTGAAATAATTTTATCTTTAACCAGAAAGTTACAAACAAAAGAGATACAGGAATGGCTTTGGAAGATTTTATAGAAAATGTTTTTATCTTAAATCTGAAAATTAGTATCAGATGCTCTATTACTGTAATATACCACCATGGTCTACTGACTGGAATGGAGCTGCAAAGATGACCATATTTCTAAAAAATATCCACAAAATATTCTTTTTATACCATGGAAAGAGCACAACACGAGTGCCCAGGAGTTCATCTACTCTTTCCATGAATAGAGAAAAAGCTCTCCATCTCATTCATCAAGATAAGGGGTGGAACAAGATGAGCTTTAAGTTCCCTTCCAGCCCAAGCTATTCCACGATTCCCTTTTCCCTGTTGGTCAGTGGAACCTCCCCAGCCGAGGCAGCCATCTGTGCTCGTGCTAAACAGAGCAGTTTAATAAAGAGCTATAAAAAGTTTTGTTCTTGCACTGAACCAGAATAGATTCAGCCTCTGGCCCACGCAAGGACCACAGCTGAAGAGCCAGGCTTGCTGACTTACTGCAAGTCTTGTCTAGCACTGAAAGCCGAGGCATGAATGTGACAACACAGAAGAAAGTCGTACCAGAGTCATTTTTCAAAGCAATCATGACAAAAATTGTGAAATTTTAGGAGGCAAAAATTCATTTAACTGAAGATCAGGAAATGCGTAACTATTTTTCAATACTAGACAACAATTTCAACTAATACCTCACCACAAATAAAAATCAATCCACTTGATTTTAGCAACAGCAATTCTGAAATTATCACAGATTAACACGGGGTGGTTTTTTCCCCCCAAGATAATTTCACAGAATCACAGAATCATTTAGGTTGGCAAAGACCTCTGAGACCATCAAATCCCAGCTGTGCCCCATCCCCACCTTGTCCCCAGCCCAGAGCACTGAGTGCCACGTTCAGGCCTTCCTGGGGCACCTCCAGGGCTGGGGACTCCAAACCTCCCTGGGCAGCCCCTGCCAAGGCCTGACCACCCCTTCCATGCAGGGCTCACACTAAAACCGAGACCCCTCTCTACTCTCAGCTCTTTGGTTTGACACTCACTGCACAGAATTGGGGAAGAAGGCGTCTGCAGGGTCAGGGTGGAGCCGTCCTTGCGCGTGATGTTGACGCGAAAGACGAGCCGAGCGCGGGTGCTTTTCTTCTTGGAGCCGGCAATGCCTATCCTGGCTTCCACATCAGCGTTCCTCAGCTTCAGGATTCCCACACAATCAACCCTAACAACACAAAACAGAGCAGAATTTCACCGTTTAATACGTTCAGCATCTTTAACAATCTCTCGAGTAGTTTCGTAAGCCAAAGTCAAAAGCCTTGAGGTAATTACTGACATCTTATTAGATTTCTTTTTATTTACATGAAATCTATGACCTTTTTCAAGTTTTCATTCAACCCTGCCTAATTTGGATGATGAATCATGGGAGAAAGGCATATGAAAGCATGAATAAAACAGAAAGTGCAATGTAATTCGGGTAAGCATTCAATTTAGAATCACAGCTCTTCATTCTTCCATCCCCAGGGCAAGATCTGTGTTTGTAGGATTATTGCTTCAAAATATTCTGCATTCACTTAAAGAAAGCAGGAGTAGAAGAAAACTTACTGTAGTCATATTATTTATGTTCAGTGGGACTTGGAAGTGACAGATAAGTCCTCCCATAAGTGTGGTCCTAGGGGAGATGTACAGGGCCAGGTGAGTGATGCAGTGCTGGCTTTTCAGACAGGCTCCATGCAAAATGATTTAAAGCAAAAAACAGCCCAAAAAATAAGAACAGGAGAAGCAAACACAGCCGGATGTGTTAAAAAGAATAATATTGCCATTTACCCAGGATTTTGGGTTCTGTGCCCAAAAAGCACACACCACCTGGTATCTCATTTGAATACAGCGAATTGCAAGCAAGAGCTGAGCAGCAGAGAGAGGAGAGTGCCAAGATGTTCAGACTTTCACTATAACCCATCCAAGGGAAAAAGGAAATCGGTTCCCAAGCCCAAGCTAATGAACGAAAATATTCATGGGAAGAGCTACTCACGCCAGTGTCATGTTGTTGCTTGGGTCCAGCCCCACCTCTATGACAGTGGTGCCCTCGATGTCCACCTCCTTGCAGGGTGTGGTGTTCCTGCCCGTGACCCTGCAGGCCTGGTAGAAGCCGTGGGGCTTCACACGCCCGGAGTCGTTGCCCACGAACACCTGCAGCACCACGGGCTCGTTGTGGCCTTCCAGCTGCAACACGCCAGGTGGGCAATTAACACAGGAATGACTGCTTTAATTATTATTATTATTATTAACATCCTGTTTCTAAACCAGCCTGAATCCTGTCTACCTTCAGACAGAAGTATCCCAGCTGCGACTCTCACATCTCTTACAACCTCCTGTTCTCACCCCAGCTGTGACTACTCCCCCCTCTCTTCCCAGGATTCCCCCCAGCATCTACATCCACCAGGCAGCCGAGAAACAGAACATTTCCTGCGGCTCGTTCCAAAGGTGAAGAGGTTTTGCTGCTCAGTATGTGTACAGCCACTGGCATTCCAGGACCCCACCTTCATGCCAGCCGCATTTGAAATCCTCGTGAAACCTGATTACAATTGTCCAACACCTGCAAAACCCCTGAAAGAGTCAGAATAGGATGAAAGGGAAGCAGAGGGAGGAATGGGATGATTGAATGGTCCAACCATCCAATCACATAAGCCCAGCTTTCCTTCAGACACCAAAATAAAAATGGTAACTTGACATCTCCTACTTAAAAGGTTACAGTGTCAAGATTCACTGAAACACTTCATAAATAAGAGCAAGTCAGACATTTTAATATCCTCCTGCAACCCCATGTGCAAGCCATAATTATCCCAGAACATGTCAGTGAAAAATACATTCATTTTTGTTACATGAACACCCTGGCATGAAACGGTTTGTGTCCTCTTAATGCTTTTTTTATCTGGGATCCCCACTGGGGTCACAGACTAAAAATACCCTGAGGTAAAAGAAGTCCTGAAGTAAACCTGGACATTGCATTACAAAGGAAACTCTCCTTCTTTTTAGGAAATAGTTAAGAAAAATACTCCAAGTGAAAAGAAACATTAGATTGTTGCCAAATTCCCGGGCCAGAGCTGGAAATTCCTTGCCAGAGCATTCTAGGAGATAAAATGAGTATTTTAATGTTTCCATTGAGACACATTTGTTGCTAAAGGATTTCTGTGTGACAGTGTTGTCTTTTGTCCCAGGCCTGGAAGCCTAGGCAACACCTGCAGAAAGAAGCTCCAGTTTTATTAGTGAGGACATGCAAATGAGAGCAGAATCCTCTGGAGAATCTCTTGGGGGATTATTCCCTGACACACTTAAAAAATGTAGTTCTGAAGTCTGTAGCAAGTTTGAATAAAGGAAAAAAATAAACCAGTAAATACTGATAAGATCATCGTGGGCTCATGTCCAAATAGCAAATGTGACTGTCAAAGATGAGCAAAGCCCCAAGATCTCTGCAGGTGGCCCAGCACAGGCATCCACATGGGACCCACAGGCACAGCTCACAACAAAGGGCTCAACAGCCAGTCCCTTGGTTAAGGCTTGGTTATACAATTTTAACATTGCATACCAATTGTAGACTCAAGTTCTAAGTCACCAAGAACAGAGTTTTATTGAAATGGCCACTGAACCTGCTTCTCCTCCTTGGCCTGAGTCAGAGCCACGCACCTGAGCTGCTCCCAAGCGCCAGATCTCTGCTGAGCACCAATATTTTTACACTCTTCTTCTCCATCTTTAAACCCCACAAACAAAACAAAAAGCCCCCTTGTCCATAACATATTTTTTCCCACTAGCTCAGATTTCCTGAAGATTCACTGACTCATTTGTCTGTCCAGCCCTGGCAGAGTTTTATCTGCAGGGTACGAACTCCTCTGCCTACTGGTAAAGCAAACTGGAACTTCCAGGAATTCAGTAACATGAGACTCTTCCAAAGAGAATTTTCACTGATGGGTGCTAAAGGGTAACTGGGAAAGGAATTAAAAGGAAATTCAGATGAACAAAGGCCCATTAAGAAAATCCACATAAATGAGCACTAAATCCCCATAGCAACAGGCCGATATGAATGGATTCTTTTCTTATGAAACTTTACTGGAGTTCTGCATTACTCAGGAGGACTGAGTGAAGGGCTGCTGGTGTTCCTAACACTGCTGAACAGGACTTTGAAGTTAAGTCTACTTCTGTATTCTGTCAGCAGCAGTCAGCACAAATTTTAAGGGCTGTATCACAAACAAACATCTCTTTGTGGACCTGGTAAGTTAGTTTGGGTTGAGAACTGCTTTGCTGCTTTCTCAAAGTGACGTAACTAAGAAAAAATATGAAATTAAATGTCTTTCACCCTCCTCATCTGTATGATAATAAATCTAGCTGTCTACTCGCTCAACCTGCTGGCCACACTCCTCCCAGTATGCCCAGTATGCCCAGTATGCCCAGTATGCCCAGTATGCCATTTGCCATGGTGCCAGTGAAGTGCTAGCCTGGACTTAGCTCTCTGATGACTCTCATAATCACTCGTGGGAGGATATTTGACATCAGTTCATCTGTTTGTCACTCTAAGTCAAGTCCAGCCTTGCTCCTGGTGAGCCTCTCTACCATTTCCATTAGGAAACCTTCCCAAGTAAGTCCAACTGCTTTCCCCAGGCTAGACAGGTAAGAAACAAGACCTGCAAACTCCTACTCTGTGCATTAGTGAACAGGAATGTCAAAGATCTCCTTGTAACCTTCTTCTTTGTGCTTCTCCTCAGATCAAGAGGCCTTCAGCACCTGAATTTTAAGGCATCAAAGTCCATAGAGGAAACAGGCTGCAACTGCCAACTGTGCACATAAATGCTGCCTCTTTCCTTGCCCCCAATCTCCAGTTCTCCTGATCCACATCTACCTCTACTGCCTCCACCTGTACCATGCTAAACACACTCAGCAGTACGACCTGTAAAACACACCTCAGTGAGATCTTCATGACTCACTTGAAAGACACTGCATATGTCAACTCAGATGGTGCTGAATTAAAAAGAACAAAAACCACCAAGCAATCAAAAAAAAAAAAAAAAAAAGGCCCAACCAAAACAAAGCAACAAAACCAAAACATCCCACTTATAATTAATTTCTTTTAAATGAAACCTGGTTTTATGTCCTTACTAATGATGACCCACTGTCACCAGCCATCAAACAGCTACAGCATTTCACTGTCCCACTTTCGTAGGCATGGAATGTCTCTGTACTCATACACTTCATGGAACTGCAGCCTAACAGGAAGTGCATCCCAGATTTTGTATCCCTGCTTTGACATCCAGCTTCCCTCTCCTCTAACTCTGTGACACCAGCAAGACTTGTGACCTGCAAGAAGAGACCCAGTCCAGCCCCTGCAGCAAAAGAAAAGAAAGACTGCAAAGCCTGGTCCCTCAGCACTACAGAGACAGGAGGCCCACTGAACCAAAGCAGCTGCCCTCCCCCTGGGGCAGCCCTGGGAAGGCAGTGCTGTGTCCCCAGCCTACCTTCACGGTGGGAAAGCCCTGCTGCGTCCGGTCCTTGACGGAGCCCCGGCTGCCCTCAGTCAGGTACCGAGCCCTGTGCTGGGTCTCTGGCTGCACCACGATCTTCAGCTCCTTCCCCTCACTCTTAGTCGGGTACTGACCACACAACATTGGGGTCTTCTTCCCTCCAGCTCCCTTCTGGTTCTCTGATGCTCTGGGAAGTCAAAGCACACCATCAAGAAGATGTTAGAAGCAGCTCCCCAGTAAAAACACTCCAAATCACAGAAAAGCTAAAAAGGCAAAGAGTGTGTATTAATGGATGGAACATTTGTAGTTAAAAGCAAACTTTGGAATTCTCTTTCTGCCAGAGGAGACCTGCAGGATGAAGAGGAATGGTGCTTCCCTGCCTCCTCCATCCAGAGCACATGGGAACTGCGTTTCAGAGAGCAAACATAAAGGAAGGAAAAAACAACTAGCATTAAATGATGTTAACAAACAGAAGGTGCCTCATAACCTGCTTTTCAGAGCCTATGACACAGCCTGAACAAGCTGTTTTGCTGCTGTAACAAACACACACGTACACACACACTGGATGGATTTAAGGTTAAATGACACTTCTTTAAACAGGAAAACAGCCTCATGCCTGTCTCCATCTCAACTTGTATATCCATGCAACTCCAGCTCCAATTTCCATCTAAACAGATTGACCAATTTATGTCAAAACCCAATTAGTTATTGTAAAAACTCTGGCATAATTGCACCAATGTTAAATCAGTGTATGCACAAGGCCTTTCTTACCAGGTGCATTCCATAAGATGCAGCGGCTTGTGCTCAGTTCCATAATTAAAACCAGGATGAAGGAGCCCTCCCAAGTCTATCAGCACATGAGCCATTTTGTGTTCTCTTTACAGCACAATGGGAAATAACCCTTGATCCTACAGAGATCGGGATTTGGTAATGAACCTGAAGTCCAAAAAACTCCTTTCCCACTAGGAAATGTGGATGTGCCGCAGCACACGGTGCACGCAGGAAAAGGGCCCCATGATTCATGCAAATTTCATATTCTTCCTTCCTAGCAAAACACAGTTTCTAACAGCTAATGCCTGGGAAGAAAGCAGTTTTAAATAACAGGTGTGAATTGCTTAAAAAGCAAATCCTGTTTAAACGTGCAAGTTATGGAAGTAATTTATCCAGGATTTTTTCCTTCTCAAACAGGGTGAAAACTGCTTTTTTTTCAAAATTATTCCCTGGGAGGTTTGCCACTGCATGAAGCTCTCACTGACCCAGAGCTGGGGTGACCCAGCTCTTCCCAACTACCAGATGATTTACATTTACAAACACGATCCACACCTTTCCTAAAGCTGCTGCTGCGCACAGAGCAGCCCCTGGACACAGCACATGCCCCTGATTCCAGCCCTCCCCCAGCCCTGTGGGGCCTGGCCTGGCACTGCTCCTTTTCCTGCCCCAGGAAAAGTCGGGCACTTTGTGCCCATCCCACCACATTTCACAGCCCTGAAAGCCATGGAATCATAGAACAGTGTGGGCTGGGAGAGACCTCTAGAGATCATCCAGTGCCACCTCCTGCCATGGGCAGGGACACCTTCCACTGTCCCAGGCTGCTCCAAGCCCCAATGTCCAGCCTGGCCTTGGGCACTTGCAGGGATCCAGGGGCAGCCACAGCTGCTCTGGGCACCCTGTGCCAGGGCCTGCCCACCCTCCTTCTAAAAAACCTTCTCCTTTGATCTATACTAAATCAACCCTCTTTTAGTTTAAAGCCATCACTCTTTGCCTAATGCAACAGGTCCTATTTGTCACACTCTTATTTTCATTAAGCCTTCAAAAACCTTTCACTACCCATTAAAAAAAGGGTTAAAAAAAGAGTTGCTGCTTGGGATGATTTCCATTCCCATTTTCTGTCCACGAAGGTTAAGCACTTCACTGTGGACAGCCCAGTCATGGCCCTGGCAGCCTTGCACACTCACCCTCAACCAGGACCCAGCTGAGGCAGGAACTAGATAAAAACTAGCATAAAACCCTGCAAAATAATAATAATACAATCTTACAATAAAACTATCTTCCTGGCAAGGAGTCCTGACTACTCTGCTCAGTGCAGTCACACTAGCTGCTTCAAAACAAAAAGAAGCTATGCACAACAGCACAACATACCTTCTTTTGGGAAAAGGGACAAAACTGTCCTTCAGTGCAGCACACAGAAAACCTTCGACACGCTAAACAAACTGTAATTAACACCATTATGTCTTTGCTTCTGTACAAGTTCAGGGAAAACTCTAATGCAATTCAAGCTCATTACACAATCACTTTCTATCTTCCTGTCAGGACATTCCTCCCATGGACTACTCATTTCAAGGAATTTACCAACTTTCAGTCAGTATCTTTTCTTTTTCTTGTTCAGAATTTAAAAATAAACTTCTCAGCTTCCCACAGGGAAGACAAGAAGAGATGCTGGGCAACCTCAGCTCTGGTGTTTGACCCTTCCGAACACCACTCTGGGACCCGTGGGGCCCTGGCTGGGCACTGGCACCGGACAATGCTCCATGGAAAGACACCACAGGGACTGCTCAGTCTGACCTTGCCACACCTGCAAGTTCCAGCTCCATAAATTAATGAGACTGGGACATAGCTGAATTTTGAAGGGAAACGTTGGCGAGCAGGCCATCAAAATGAAATTCACCTTTACTGCTCCCAGTGCCACGTTTCAGCAGCGTGACATTAACACTGACCTCTCCAGGAGAACTGTACCCTTAAATCCCAAGTACCTTAATTGTCAGCGTACTAGTATTTTATCATTTTAATATTTATGCAGAGACATGCTCCTCACAACTATTTTAGTCGTTCCTCTAGAAACTTAATCATTACTTTCAATCAATTAACCAAACCTGGAGGCAATTTAAAGCCTTCACCAGAACTTCTCAGTGGTCCTTCTCCTCAAAATATGAGGATGAATCACTTATACATCCCTTCAATTAATGATTTAATTTTAATTCAGTTTATGCATATTGCAATTATTCACACCTGTACATTTAATACACACATATTTAGCAATTTGACTGTTACCAGACAAATGTCCTCTAATCCAGCACTTCTTTTTTTAAAAGGAATAAATGTAATTGGCAAATCTTATGACTCTACTCAAACAGATCTCCTGAGTAAAGTTTGGCCTGGTCCTGCTCTGCTATCAGGCCTGTTCGCAGGGCAGACCTGAAAGTGAAAGTGAGACCAGGAAACCTGAGTCTCTGCCCTGAATCACCACCAATTCATCCCCTTCTAAAAAGGCTTTCACAAATTCCAAGTTTCCACAGGAACATATTCTTTCTCTTCCTGCCTTTTAACAACAACTGTGTCTTTAGGGGCAAATGCCATTTCCATTCACCACGGAGCACAGCAGCTTTCCTTGCTCTTTTCTTAAAGCCAAAAGTAAATGAACTCCCTTGGCTGAGCTCCACCAGGCTGGGAAGTTTAAAAAACTCCAGTCACTACAGTGACCCAGATTTGTAAGGCCAAATCTCCACATTCCAATGGCAAAATCAAATTTTCTAAGATCTTGGCCACTTCTTATCCCAGAGTATTTATTTCCAAGGACAGTTCTGTTACCTGGGAGTTTTCCTGCAGTTCAGTCTGGCCTGTGACACGTAAGGAAAAACATTCCACTTTCTTCCCCTCTGCACTCACAGAACCTATGGATTTCCCTAGTCAGCCCAGTGTTTTTGGGGAAGTCTTGTTCTGTTCTTAGACCAAGATCCCACATACTCTTTCAGAGCTTACAGAACCTCCCTGAGATCACGTTTACAGTGGCACAGTTCTTGCCTTTCCGTAAAGCTTTTCCCTGTGTAAGGGAGGGCCTGGTTCCTTGGAGCTGGGGGAGGCACTTCCCTCATTCCAAGCCGCCTGGTCTACCAGGTACTAATATTTTATTTAATTACCATTGATTTTGGCTGGTGAAAACCCCGAGGCTGCAGGCCACCATGCCCAGGAAGCAGCAGCACACTCAGGACATGTTCTCAGAACTGCTTTTCACAGTGAAATTTTAAGTATGGAACTGCACTGACCCTGGGAATACAGACTCCAGGCTCTTTCCCTTTGGGATATGAGAAGTTCATCATCTTTGCCATCAGTCAAATTTTAACAGTCACCCGTTGCTGTGATGAACGTCAGAACGTACTGCAAGCACAGACATAAAAGTCAAACCAAAATGCACTCCTGCCCCCAAAAAAGCCAAAACAAAAGAGCCAAATCTATCCATTTGACCATTTGAAAAGTACTGAAGAAGCAACAAGTTAAAAAATAAAATAAAGAAACGTATCAACACACTCTTGCAAACTGATGGAATTGTCCTCTTTAAGCAGCTACTGGAATGCATTTAGTGAACAGTGTGAAGTGGGAGATGAGGAGCCACCACCCAGGCGTGCCCACGCAGACACACGCACACAACCCAGAAGCACAGAGAGAAACAGCATTAGAGATTTATTTCTGAAAAAATCAAATACAGAGTGAATTCACAAGGAAAAACCAAAACCTGGTTCACCATATTGTCTTAACATTTCATAAAAAAGTAAAGCAAGCGATAATTTAAAAGATGAGAAATCTTAACGAGACATTAACCATTAACTTCTACTCCCATCCTTATTTCTATTTGACAAACAGAGCAGCAGGTGAAGTGCACAGACTGAAATCCTCACATAAAATCCTGCAAACAACCATTCAGGGTGCGCCCACTCCACTCTGCCTTTCTTTTTAAATACATTTTCATTGCCATTTTATAAATGAAATTGTGTGGCCCTCTGGGAATTTCACTTAAAGAACAGATGAGCTTATCAGCACTGCATTTAATTGCTGCAGGAAAGTTTAGCTCTATCTTCCAAATAAAGATTAACAAGTCTAATGAAAACTTATCACAGAATCATGGAGTGGTTTGTGTTGAAAGGGACCTTCAAGAGATCCAGGTCCACCCCCTGCCATGTGCAGGGACACCTTCCACTATCCCAGGTTGCCCCAAGCCCCGTCCAACCTGGCCTTGGACACTGCCAGGGATGGGGCAGCCACAATTTCTGGGGGCAGGAAGAACTTATCCTGGGCTAGGACATGACAGGGACAGCAGAGAAGGGAGGGGTTTATGTGAGAACCTGAGCAGAACATTTGCCGGGGCACAGGGGCACTTTTATTAGTTTGGGTTTACATGTGGAGATAGAACGTTTTTTTCTTTTTTTTTAAAAAAAAAAAAAAAAAAAAAGCAGATACCAACCCATTTCCTGCTTTTGAGTTGCTTTTGCTGTCCGTGCTGAGCTGAGAAAGGACATAGTGAGGCGCTTTGGCACTGTCGGCATCAAAGATATCCATGTTGGACTCTTCGCAATCTCGGCGTTTGATCCCTGGCCTCTGCTTTGGGTTGCGTTTGCGCGATTTACGTGGCACCTCAGTGTTATCATTGTAGGAACTGGTACTCATGTTACTGAAGTTGGAGGGTGAATCCTCCATCCACATACTGCAGCTCTGTTCTGACTCCAATCCACAGCCCTCATCCTGGCAGGACATCCGGCTGTTGTCCAGCAAGTCCTCGGGTGGTGGCGAGATGTACAGGACTGTGTGGCGCTTCGGCGTGGCCGGGTGCTGCTGGGCTGTGTTACTGGTTATCTGCTGCTCACTTACCCCTCGGGTACTTACCCCCACGGCCGCGGAGCAGCTCTCCACTTGCATAGCCTTGCTGTCGGTGACTGAGGTAGAGTAAATGGTAGGGCTGGAAGAGGTGGTAAAGGAGCTGCAAGCACCGCCCATGGAGGAAGAGGAGGGAGCTGAAGAAGCATCTGCGGTGTACAATTCACAAGTAAATACAGGACCCGTGGCGGGGCGTGCGCTGGCTATAGCAGTCCCAGTGAGATCAAGGTGATTTAGGAACCGATTGCTTTCCCCCAAGAAATGTTTGGAATTTGGTTCAGTTTTGGAATGGAAGTGCTTAAAGCAATACAGCCTAGCCAATACTTTGGAAATGTCCAAACAAGTCTTAGCACGATCCACTGTAATCAAATTTCTTTACAACTTAATGTTAATTCATATAAATGGCTGCGAGTAAACAGAGCTTTCATTGCCTCAGCTGGACTAATTATTGGTGTAGAAGCCATTTCATCTAAAATAGCCCCAAAACAAAATGCTTATAATCCACATTCAATGCCAATTAAACCATTTATTGTTGGAAATTTTTAATTTTTTTTTTTTTTTAAAGATGGGACTGTGCTTAGCCACAAAATATTAAAATAAGTTTCTAACCTATGAAGCAGAGAACTACAGGTCATTTTTAATGCAGACACTCCCTGCTTCAGAGGCAAATCCTGGAATAAAAATATGAGAAAATAAATGAGAAAAAGAGCTGCTGATTATTCCATCATAAATGAGAAATAAAATATAAAATCAACTGAATTGGTAGGCAAAATGGAACTGGTATCAGTCACTATGAGTGAGCTGTTGATTTTGAAGGTTCAAAAGAGGGATGAAATATCTGTGCTGGAGACACGCTGATCCAAGAACTGGGAATCTCTGTAATTTGACTTGTTCAGTCACTGGACCGATTTCTCTCAGACTTTATCAGTCCCTTCCACAGAGATGGCTTGGGACAGACCTCTGAAAAATTCACATTAAACAGGAGATTTCCAACACTGTGACTGCGACTTCTGCAGAGGTCCCAGAGCTCAACCTGGTTTAGAAACATGAAAATTATTAAACCAAAGCCCTGAAGATTTCTGGAGAACACTGTAATTGTTGCCATTGAAGAATTTTAACGGACAGATTAGTGGAATACACTGAGTTAAATATTCCAGGGGAAGCAGGCCAGACAAACATATGTATTTATTTCAATCATCTGTAGCTCACTGAGGAATAACTGAATTTTATAGTCAGATTTCAGCTTCCCGTGGGGAGACCCTGTTTTCTGTATTTCTGCGCTGCCACCCACACCTGATAAACCAGAAGCACTGAAATCATCTAATTTTGGAAACAAACTGTACATTAAATATATACATAATAATAATACTGTATGTTTGTTCAGCTAGTTACTGCTGTCACACAGGTAATGCTTATTACTAAGAGGAACACGATGTTTCTCCTTTTTGTTACTTGGGATTTTTTTAAAATGCAAAATATTGTAATAGTCTCTCAAGTCTAAAAGTTTTAGGGACTTTTGGACTATTTTATACAGTTTTAGTTATTTGAAAGTAACAGAAAAAAGTATGTTCAGCCATGATATATACATTTAAATAACAGCAAAACTCGGCCAACTTTCCTATACTGGGAATTACTGTGAGTATCAATGACTGATGATAAAGAATTTTTAAACCATTACTGTTTCCTACAGCTTTCCTGTACTTAATGAATGTGAAAGCAAACTTACACCACTTCAGACTGTCAAATTTAGTGGTTGTTACAGTTTATCAATAAACTATTCTGCCTTCCCCGAGCCTCCCAGTGAACCAGGAGCAGCTGAATGATACCAGTTCCATTTTCCAGCTTGTTCTTTGGCAAATACAGTGGCTGAAATTGGAGAATTCAGTCACTTTGCATTCCAATTTAAAGGCAAATTTCTCCTTTCTACATCATGCATTAATGCAATGCTTCTTTCAAAAACATTTATAGGATTGGCAAGAACTATTAAATATAGGTATTCATTTCAGTGACAATATTTAGGAGCTGATTTGCAGCCACTTTGAGTTGAGACAGCCCACTGCTATTGGGGATGTTTATTTTGGTAAAGAGGATTAGTTTCCATCCATCATTTATACCTCCAGAGAGAAGCAGAAGTGTGCCCAGGGAGCCCCTGGAGCACCTGGCCGAGCTGCAGGACTGGGGGGCCGAATCCCAGGAGTTGCCCCAGGAAAGGTCAGTATATGGAATTCAGGGAAGAGCCCGAGGCAGTGTGGGCACGTCGGGGGTCTGTGGGACAAGGACTCAGACCATGAAACCATCACACACATGGAACAGGCAGCAGGGCTTCGACTGCAGGATTCTTCCTCCAACAGATTAATATCAGATTTATCTTTTCACATCAATCCTGGGAGTGTAAGAAAACCTTGGACACTCCAGGCTCAGCTCTGCGTGGGCCACGTACACAAGCACTGGGCTCAGCAGGGGCTTCAGTGCATCTCCTGGCCAGGAATGCAAAACCTGCACTTTTCCCTCACTTTCCTAGGGAAAAAAATAAATATATCACTGAACCAAATGCTTTTCAGCACAAAGCTAAAAGAGCTGGTGATGGTAGTGTTGTTTTAGGGTGCAGCAGTGTGAAATATTATCATTACTGCAATATCATCATTACTGCTCTCCAAAACAATTTCTCCTCCTTTCTTTTTATAGAAGTTAAAAAGCACTTATACGTATGAATATGTGTATGTGGGCTTTTATACTTTTAAAAAGTCAATAAACATTGTCCATTATAAATTGGTAACACTCTCCTCCATTTACCAGAGATGCCCCTGTGTAATGATAAGATTAGATTATGGAAATAAATCCAAATTGAACAGTAATGGCAAGAAAATCTCTCTTCAGCCTTATATAATAAACGAATGCCATTACCATAAATAAGAAAGTATGATAAATATTACAGCAAATAGAATAAATTGGCTGTATTGGAACAGTCAAATACACAGATTTAAAAACTTTTGGGGGGATAAATGAGATAAATTAGTAATTGCTTCAGCAACACTTTAAGTTATGAAAATACTAAGAAACAGTGAAATCTGTGTTTTCTCAGAGTCTGCAGGCCTTGAGCCAACTCATCTTCCTTTGAACTAATAAATAAACTGGGTCAATCAAATAAGAATTCACCATGTTACTGCAATGAATAAACAGAGCTTTACATGGCTCCCATTTGGGTTCATCATTTTATTGCAAAGCCACATTTGTATCTGACACCCAAAATAGATTCCTTGGATGAACGTGCTGCATTTTGGAAAAAAAATAATTTAGTAATTTTGACTTAACTTGTGTTGCTTTACAAGGTGAGAGCATACACACACCTTCCCCAGCTTGAGCATTCCTTTTATTTTACTTTCTTTAGACACATATTAATTGGAATTGTTACAGGTGGCTCATGATTTGCAATTTAACAGTGCGTGCAATGACAAATACATATATGTATTTTTAAGTGAGTAGGTACATTTTGAAATAGAAGACTGAATATATTTCATTTAACACAGTCTCAAAATCAAACTTGCTTTCAGAGCGATGACACTGAACAGAAGCAGTGCTTGTCATGGCAAGTGTGCAGCCTCAGGAATAGAAATGAAATGTGCATCAGCATCACAAGGTGGGGGTTTTTTTTTTCGTTTTTTAATAAATAACAAGATAATATTCCACATTAGAGCAACTGTGATCACTGTTGAAACTAAACCTCCTGAATCTCTTTACTGCCATCACTGTAACACAAAAGGGAGCTGGAAGAAGTAATTCAGACTTTGTTGCCTGTGCTACAAGTTTTTCTTCCCCAAAAGAGGCAGAATTGTACCAATCAGTCCAGCACAGGGACTAAAAGTAAGGGAGCACATAGCAAAGAGTGTCCTGTGAGCAAACCAGGGCAGGCTTTTTCTTTTCAGTACCAAAAAACCAAAGAAAATTTATTACCTCCTGCATTAGCAACCAAGGCAATGACATATTTTCTATATCCTATTCTCCTGTGAAGTCAAACAAGGCATTCAGCCTCTAAAAAAAAAAAGGCTGGAAAGGCAGGAGAGAGAAAAAAATCACTACTCGGCATTGAGGGAGTCTTTTTAGGTAACACTTCCGTGGAGCCAATCCTGAAATCCTTGTTCACTCTTTTCAAATACCCTTAAATACAACAAGGATTACCAAGTCCTCAAGGAGAAAGAGTGTCCTGATGACTTTGCTTTTTAATTGCAAAAGCAAGTCATTTCCCAGACTGGAAAGCTTAAGATTGTAAAGACAAACTGAAGATATTTTTGGTTTCACAAGTTTTCCAGCCACCTGTGCATGGACAGCCAGGACAAGCAAAAAGCCATTAAAGAACTGCTTTTTTTCTCAGAACCTCCCCTGCATCCCATGGTATCCTCTATGCTCTGTGCAGAAAACAACTGTCAAAAATGAAAACTCACCCATAGGGTGAGGATTAAGTGGCACATAAGCTTAATATGTGAAGTGTAACTTCTATTAAATGTGTTAATTTATCTAACATGTCATGTCCTTGGTAAGATTTTTTGATGTCAATTGGTTTATTTGAACCCCTGGACACAGAAGAACAATTTCAGGACAGACCCAGAAGGAAATTGTGCAAATTTCCACCATCAACCTTTGTGTTGTCAAAAGGTTTTAAAGGTAAAACCCAGAACTTACAAAGTGGCTGCAAACCTGCTTTCAACACCTCACATGCCAAACTTGGGGTTCTACTTTTCTTCTTCTTGTATTACTGATGTCATGTCAAAAACTTTTCCAAAAAGTTTAGTTTCAAATCAGTATCAATCCACTATTCAGAAATAAACCAAAAAAAAAAAAAAAAAAAAAAAAAAAAAGTAAAATTTAAAAAAAAATTAAAAAAAAAAAAAGAAAGAAAGAAAAGAGACTTATGAAGAAGTCTGAAAACAAGACCGACCTATACCCTGGGTGAGATTGGATGGGTTAAGTGTCTCTGGCACTATTTGTCTTCACTATTGACAGACACTGTCACACAACCCACCACTCGATGCCTGTCTCTGAATGGCGAAGCTAGAATGCAAGTTAAGTGTATTAATAGAGAAAAAAACTAGCATCCCAGCAAATATCATAAAGCAATCCAATTCACCAGTTATTAAACACACTCAGATTCAAGATAGGTAGGTTAATTTAATTTACATTAAGCCCAACAGTGTAAATTCCCCTTTACATTCCCATGCTGACCCAAGCAGTGTATTATTATACTTTGGGTAAATACATCAATCAATGGTTTTGTTATGACTCCCATTATTCAATTAACACTCAAGTTTAGGTATCTAAGGAGGACTTTTGTTAGTGTCTCACACACACCAATTCCACGGATCTTAGATCTTCCCACTCAGTGTAAAAGGCTGATTCCAAGCAAGCAGAACTCTGGGACCCTCAGCTGCTCTCTCCAAGCTCTGCCACCCCTCAGCACCTCCCCAGCTCCCTGAATGAGACATTAAGATTGATGGATCTGGCAAAAAACACCTCAATTTAAGAAACAGACTATTTTATCTCTTAAATATAGGGCTGGGTTTTTCCTAAGAAATCAAGAACTGCTCTTGGCCTTCACAACATTGTCGATGCTGCTACAGAAGGAGGTGTCCAAGCAGTGGCACAACAGGACTGTTCTTCCCCTTGCTGCCTCGGTTTTCCATGATTCCTTATGGAACAGGGAATTCTCATGTCACAAAGTAGTTCTCAAGTCTTTCTGATCTAATAACAGGAGCCATTTAATGCAAGAAATTGCCGTAAGAAAAAAACCTCACAGAATGATGACAGTTTCTTTGAGTAGTTCTAGAAAACTGGGTTTACTGACTGTATGAAATTCATGATGACTGAAAATAAATTTAATTTAGAAAAAAGATGCGAACTAGATGTGAAATTTATAAAGACTGAAAACAAACAATTTAGAAAAAATATGGACTAGATGAACACCAATATAAATATGGAATTCCAAGGAAGCTCATGGAGCAGGAATGCCCTCAACACACGACTCCTTACAGCTGGTATATTCCAACTAAATTTGGAGAGAAAACACCTAAAATGGAAACAGTGAGAAAAATCTTTGTCTCTGGCATTTCCCAGCAATGATGTCTCACCAGAAGACCCTTTGGAACGATGAAGGAACCTCTCCAAGCTAAGCTGACCCTCATCACAGCCTGGCCTCTCCAGACTGGGCTCTGCCACGGCTCTTTTGGGACATGAACTTCCAGGAGAAACACTTAAACCCATGTACAGCACCAGGAGGGTGAGTTTTGAATGAGCATTAGGGTCTGCTTGAAGTTCATTGTGTAAGAAAGAAGTATTTGACTCGTGACTGAAGCAAGAAGGCTGCAGACAGAAATCCCCGGAAGACATCCTCCTGGAAATGACAGGAAGGCATTTCCAACTGGGAGGGTGGTGGGAAGAGGAAGGGAAAAGCCTACAAAGAAATGGAAGTTTTTACAGGCATTGGAGGCCAACTACAAAGAAGAATCCTTTTTTCTGCTCATTTGTTTACAACGTGCAATCGTAAGCCCAGGATAAGAGAACTGGGGACAGCACTGAGATCCCCTTTGAAATCTCTGGTAATTATTTCTGTATCAACAGGAAAAACTGACTAATGACACCAGGAAGGATGATAAATGGATAAAATATTTTCAGTAAAAATAAAAACGAAGAAGCCTGAGAAGCCACTCAGGGAAAACTAAACCAAAACAAACCCATCTCCATTTTGAGGCTTTATGAGAATCTTCCGTTTGAGAATGATGAAAAAGCCTTATTTTGGCAGCAGAAAACACGACCCCTTAGCACCCAGCCTCTACCCCACAGGTGATGCAGATATCTTTATCCATGTCTCTAAAGTAGCAATTCAGAAGCAAAGCCCTATTTTCGTCATTAAAATGACCAAAGATGCTTATAGCAACATTTCAATTACAACTCCAATCAAAAAAGCCAATTACATCTGTTTGGACAAGTAGGTTGTCCCTTTACTGAAAAAGAAGCATAAAAAGAAGCATAAAATTGATCACAAAAAGGTAAAGTTTCATCATTTACCTACTATTTTCCTAGGATGTAATCACAGGCGTTTGAGAGCCAGAAGACTTCACTACATCACAGATTAACTGTATCCCAAAACAGAGAATGCAAAAGAGGAGATCAGTAAATACATTTCAGTAGCACAAAATCTGTTCCCCTTTTGCTGCAGCAAGAACACCACTCTGGAGAATTCCACTGGAAACTACAAACTGGAAACTGGACAGCAATGCAAAAAATATGGAAATATATATATATTTGCCTCTGTGGGAAATGGAAAGCAGCTTGAGAGATCATCAACAAGATGAAGCATCTCATTCCAAGTTTTGCTGCAGGAAGAACAAGGAATGGTGAGAAGGGAAGTGAGTTTCTGTAACAGTTCACTGGGGTTCAGAAGGTTTGAGCATTCCTGGCACTGGAAAGAAAAGATGAAAAAGTAACACTCATTTAAAGAATATGACTGAAAACACTCCTGATCATCCCCTAAAGACAAGAACCATGAGCTACCTACAAGCTGGAAAGACACCTTTGAGAAAGGACTTTAATTGGCAGAGTGAATTTTAAGCATTTTAAGGTTCAAGGTGTCTTGATCAACACCAAAAAATTGTTCAGCCTTTCAGAACCAACTGAGAAGAGACTCAAGCATTGCTCCTCAAAACTGGAGCTCACAAACACTGTGCAGGAGCACTGGGAAAGCTTCAGGCACATTTATTTCATGTAAAATCTCCAGGCAGAGCACACAATGACATTTCTCAGCATGACACCCTCAATGCATTTCCAGAGTCTGGAGATGATTCATATTTAATGTGTTTATGGTGCTGCACTGGGAAAAATCTTGCTTTTCCTGTCCCCTGAACAAAGACCCTGGAATTCAAGTAGCGAGTATAGAGAACCGTTTCCAGGGGTAAAACCTTTCCCCTTCCCTCCCTTCTGCTTTCCAGAAGAACTACAGAATTAGAAGCTTGAGCTAGCAGCTCAAAATCCCAGAGTTCTATGAAATCATACTTGCCAGTTTGATATTCAGAGAGTGGGTAACACCTCTTTTGTCTGAATTAATGAATAGGAGATACACATTTATTTACAAATTAATGAAAATCCAATCAGCAACATTCCATTTTCATACTCTTACAACTGTTCTGTAAATCACAAAACAAATTTCCAAATGGAAGAAGAACTAGAAGTCTGCCCCTGTGAGGTCATCACTGCTAAAACCAGCCCATCCTGCTCCTCCAAAAAAAACCAGGAGTTAACTGCAGCAGTATTTCCAACCTACAATGTGATTTATATGGGACAAAACCCCACAGCAAGGTGACAAAAAAGCCTCAAGTAAGCTGAATTTCAGCCAGATATTGCCTTACTCCGTGTTTCAGGAAGCAGAGAACAAGCTGTGTGAACTACTAGAGGAGTAGTAAAAAGCTCTGAACACTTTGGATCAATCCCTGTCACGGAATCCTCTCATTATCCAGAGTAATCAGATCTGCAGGGGAATTCTACATGGTGTGGCTAGCTGTTCAAATTAGCCCTTCCTTTCAAAAACAACAATAAATGAGATTACCTACAGCACTATGCAGACTGAACTATCATTTCCCTCTCATTCCTAAATATGAGGTTTTAAGGCAAGTAAGAGCAGACAAAAAAAAAAAAAAATAGAAAGACTTCTAGAAAACAAGGGGAAAATTTCAGATACAGAACAAGAAGTTGCCAGTCCTTCCTCCTTACCCTGCTCCTGTACAGTGTCAGCTCCCCAAAAAGCTGCCCACAGTCTGCTATTAAGCATTTGATGTATACAAATGATAGTCAATCTTCATCTTTTGAAATGCAAGTGTAAAATGTATGTTTGTTTCCCTGTATAAACACCTGGTCTGCACAAAGCCCAGGATGATTTTTCTGTGAAGAAACCCTAACCAGACCTCTCATTACTACTCGAGGCAGGGTAACACGGGCTGAAAGTGAGGTGGCAGCTTCTCAAAGACATAGCAGAAATCCCAAAACAATTAAAGAAAATAGTAAACCACCTTTTGTCTACCAGCGTGGTACAGCTACAGCAAGAACATGTGCCACGTTCAAACCAGCAGTGGAGACAAAATGGGTCTTTGTCTGGTTGGGTGGGGCAGTTTAAACAGAATTTTTAACAACTGTCACTCCAGGCCCGTGTCCCCATGTCCCTGTCCAGCTCTCCTGGAGCCCCTTTGGGCACTGGAAGGGCTCTAAGGTTACCCTGGACCCTCCTCTTCCCCAGGTTTAATAATCCAAGCTCTCAATTTGATATCAGCTCAGAGGGTCACTGACATTGAAAGGTGTTCGTGGGTGAATGATCAGGTCTCCTTTCAGTGTTAACAAAAAGCCTCAACATTAGTTTTTAAAGTTTTTGATTCCAGAAACTTGTGCTGCAGTTTAACCCAAACACACCTAATGCATCTCAGGTTTTTTAAAGGATCTGGACTGGCTGCTGGCAGACACCAAATACCTGGAGGCAACAGACTTTTAGTTCCATTCAAGTTTAAGTCTTTTCTGTTAGGTACAGAATTAATTAGCAGTTCAGGTCTGTCTGTGGATTTAGAGTGTAACAGGGTTTGTGGGGTAGTTTTGTTCAGTTGTTTTTAGGATACGTGTTTCTTCAAGATTTGGTTGCTGCTGTCTATGAACCAAACCCACCATTAAGAACCCTGATTTTAGAACAGATGCCCAAATTATTTTTTTAGTAAGTGATATAAAAGTATCAAATCCTTCCAATATAATAAAAGCATCAAATTCTTTCAATGACCAAGTTCCACTGTGCACAGTTAAATCCACAGGTTCTCAGGAGAGGTCTGGCAAAACATGAATGGTGAGCAGTGCTGTAAAGTTTCTCTGACAAATCTACAACCACTTCAGGTTCTGATCAGGATTCCTGAACCATGCAAATCTGGGAAACAGTCTCACACAAACATTTAATGCATATGAACTTGGAGAGAGAGAAAATGGAATAATGCAGCTATCTGAATCCTCACCCTACAGACATTTTTTTTTTAAGCAACAATTTAAGGCCAATTAGTGGAACATGACCTTATAAGATATATGGGGATCAAATTACGAAAAAAGCCTCCTTATCCAGTGAAGGGAGATGCATCTATAATGGGCAAAATTATCTTTTCTCCCCATTGCACAGATGTTTACTAATATGTATGTTACTGACAAGAATTCCAGATGCAAGCCAGCACTAAGGCTAACCTCCCAAATCAAAGCTTTGTCCTTAGATCCTCACTTTTTTATGTTTAATGAAGATCAGTGAGAGTCTTTAAAGTTTACAACATGGCTGGGAATAAGAAAAGGATGCAGACTAAAAGGTCATGCCTCTTTTTTATATGTTGTCAATTAGAAAAATAACTACACTGGTCATTTACAGAGTTTCAGCTGATATACATTATATCCTCATGTATTTGAGGATTTTTTACCACATCATGCTAGAGATGTGTGTGAAAGGAGTTTAAATACTACACTTCCTCAGGCCCCAGTGGAAAACATGACCTTTTCTTCCTCCTCACATTTTGGTAAAAGCTTCATGGCCCAAAATGTCATCTCCCATTCCATTTTTATCCTAACTAGAATCCACTGGTTTACAGTCAGTCGGCGTTCCACCTTAGTTCCAAACAGGGATTTATTCCCTTGGAAGACAGAGTGCATTCTAGGAGTTAATTGCCTGTGTGGCACAACAGAATAGAGGAACAGATAATTTATTTCTTATGGAGATGCATACACGAAACACAGCAACCATTAACATAAAATACCTGACACTTTTGATCACCCAGCTGAATGATACCACCTATATTCTCCTAGAATGAACTCTGTTACTTCTCCACAAGCTCTTTCTTACACTCAGAACTTTGCCAGCACTGTTCATGTTGGCCAGAACATTATAAACCTTAAGAAAATACAAGAATAAAGGAGAGTCCTTACCAGCAGCAACTACAGCTGGAGGCGGCGAACCGGCCTCGCCACCGCTTGTTTGGCTCATGGATGCTATGGATGTTTCTCTGGAAGGTGGTAACTGCAGCTCCTTTGGGAGAAGGTCATAGACAGATTCTGTGGAACAAAAAGAACTTGATCAAAAAGTCACCCATGTCCTGTACAAGAAAAGAAAGAATGTTTTTGCCTATAAGATACAAACTATTACCCAACCCTTTCACAACCTCTGGAAAAAGCTGCAGTAAGTGCTCGGAAGTAACAGCATGGAGAAAAGTTATTTCAGAAAACAAACAAACATTAAGATGCACATTCTGAAGACTGAAACAAAGGACACAAACTTGTTCAAACAAAGAAATAATTCATGAACTCCCAGAGAAACTATTCTCATCCAGAATGAAGGGCTGAGGGCAGCACATCACGTGAGAATCTGAGACAAATCTGGTTTCAGAATTCCAACTGTGCAACTGACTTCTTAAGGAAAAAAGCCTAATTTAGCACCACCATCCTAACAACATCCTATAGTCTTCGAATCACAGACTGGTGTGGGTGGGAAGCAACTTTAAAGCCCATCCCATCCAACCCCCTGCCATGGGCAGGGACACCTTCCACTATTATCCCCAGGTTACTCCAAGCCCCATCCGACCTGGCCCTTGACACTTGCAGGGATCCAGGGACAGCCACAGCTTCCCTGGGCACCCTGTGCCAGGGCCTCCCTACCCTCACAGCCAGGAATTCCTTCCCAATATCCCATCCAGCCCTGCCCTCTGGCACTGGGAAGCCATTCCCTGTGTCCTGTCCCTCCATCCCTTGTCCCCAGTCCCTCTGCAGCTCTCCTGGAGCCCCTTTAGGCCCTGGAAGGGGCTCTGAGGTCCTCCTGGAGCCCTCCCTTCTCCAGGTGAACTCCAGCTGTCCTAGTCTGGCTCCAGCACCCAGGGGCTCAAGGCCTTGGATCAACTTAGTGACCTCTTCAGGGCTTGCTCCAACAGGTCCATGTCTTCCCTGCCCTGTATTAATCCCCTGGTTTTGATCTCTCTTCCTCCTTGTGTGTTACCCAGGAGACGTCCTAAGGTTCCCTCCTAAGAGCTTGTTCCATCCTCTCATATTTACAGCTCTCAAGCTAATTCCAGCCTCCTGTACACCTGCAGCCTTAGGAGTGCTCACCAGGTGTTTCAGGATAGAGGTTTGGCGCCATATTTTAGACCCTATTTCAAGTAACTTGGTCTTTATCAATGAAGCATGAAATTAAAGATTTGCTCTTAATGGTCTTGTGACCTTTGGGAATGTGCTTCAATTCTAATGCTGGCTTTTCCTTCCCCTCCCTCTTTATCATACTGGAATTATTCACAAAGATTAGAATTGTGCTGCTTGTGGATTACTGCAAAAATCATGTGCTCCCTAAGAAAAAATTATCCTGTGGGAGTCTTGGATGTAAGTATCCCTTTAAAGCAAAAGGTTTGACAGAACCTTCACCACACTGGAGAGTCAAAAATAAATTTCTTAAACAAAAAAACATCCACAAGAGCCACCCCAAAGAGAAAAGCTCTCAATTACCTACTAACTTGAGGTTTGGAAAGGAGCTTTTGTAGTCAACTCTGAATATTTTATGAGTCATGACAGAATGATGATGATGACAATTCACTCCTCTCAGAGGCTGTCTTGAGGAGAAAGGAATGCAAGTGTATGTATATATTCAACTTACATATGAAATATAAAGCATTCTGTAGTTACCTGCAGACACACACTGCTGTAATCCCTCATTTTGGGGCCCCTCACTAAACATTTTGAGTAGCAGCAGCCCTGAACACCTGCCTGTGAGTTTCCTGCCCTGCTACAGGTAGCAGTGCCAGTGCCAGCCAGAGTAAAGGCTGGTGCTCATTTACAAGGGCTTGTACAAACTGCTGCACTCATCTCTGAGGAAAAGCAAATGCAGCTGCTCCTTGTAGTACAACAGGGGCAAAAGTGACAACCAACCAGTGTTGCCTTCCAACCCCTTCCAAACCATTCTGTGAATCTATGAACACAGGGCAGAAGTTTATGGTCAAATCCAAACTTTCAGAAGAAAAACAAATCTCCTGCTTTTCTCGCAGCAGATGCAGCTTCACAGTCTAAAACACATCATTAGTGAACTGCAGTTCAACACCTTCCAGAGCAATCCCAACTGCAGTTCAACACATCCAGAGCAATGCCCAGGTACCTTTAAGAACTCTTGCTGCCACAAACCTACTCCACACACATCAGACTTCAAATGAAACTTTGTGTTTTCACCTAAACACAGGCCAATGTTTATATATGCTGAACTATAAATAGCATTAAAGCAAAAACTGACAAATTCCAGAAACATGAGAGTTGTTGCAAGGAAACTAATTCTTCCCCAGAGGATACAGCTCCCCCCATGCCTCACACTGCATTAGGAGCTGAAGTTACTGCTCAGCCCCTTTCCATCACCATGTTTTACATGTGTGTGCACTCACCAATACTGAGAACATGAAATTTCCTGCTATAATTTTATGTTGATTCATGCAGAAAACACCTACTAAAGGGAAAGGCTGCTATAGAAATGCAGTATTACATTTGGAGGCAAAAATAGCATTTCAGCATCATTACGTATTTCTACATAATTAGCAAGAAAAAAAATGTGTAGACAGAATTCTTGCTTCCAGCAGCCAGTGCCGAATCAATGAGGAAGTTTAAGCTGTCTGACAGCACTAAGTGTCTTGTAATTTATTGCTGATTTAAATTCCATTGATGAATACATTGGTTGATCTGAAGTTCCTGGGGTTTTTCTCTGGAAGTAGCTCCATTTATACTCAACATTTAAACACATTTTCTCTCTCCATACAGGAAGCAAGGAACACGTGTTTCAGGATTAGTGTTATTATGAAATATAAACAAGATAACACACAAACAAGATAACAAAACCCTAGTGATCAGCCAGAAGTCCCACACACTCATTTCCCCACACAAACCCTCACCTGCATTAAGGTAATCAGTTATTAGACATATTATCTACAGTAAACTTCCAAATCTCTTCTCTTTCCCCAAAATATCTCGCCTAGACAAGCCCAGCTTCACAAATTCTCCTCCCGAAACCAAGGACACACAGGGACAGGCAGATTTACAAAAAGTATTTTAAGTGTCAAATTTCTTCAACTGCCCTTTATCCGATTATCCTGCCCTCATAATCTCTCATCTGAGATCAGCTGCTTGGAACTTTGATCTTCCTGCCAGTTGTACTGACAGTCCAGAAAATTCTATTTCACATGGTTATTATATGGACCAGATCTGCACCAAACATCGGATCAGGATCCAACAACACAGCACCTGCAATCAGGACAGAGATGATTTTGTCCATGTGTACTACTTGAACCTGCACAAAACATTCTGAATTTATATATTAGTAGAAAGTAATCAAGAAATTTAGGAAGGAATTGTTCCTTTGAGGGTGGGCAGGCCCTGGCACAGGTTGCCCAGAGAAGCTGTGGCTGCCCCTGGATCCCTGGCAGTGTCCAAGGCCAGACTGGACAGGGTTTGGAGCAACCTGGGCTAGTGGAAGGTGTCCCTGACCAGGGCAGGGGGTGGCACTGGATGAGCTTTAAGGTCTCTTTCAACCCAAACCATTCCAGGATTCCCTGGAATTGGGTCATTTTAAGTTAAAACAACCACACAAAAGGTGTCTGTGGCAGGGCCGGACACATGACCACCAGTCCACACAAAATACGCCCTTGGGTCAACACGGACCTGGATCAGTCCCAGCAGCTGGTGACAGGAGCTCTGTCTTTGAGGGGGAGAGGAGAGGCCTTGGAAAGATTTAGGAAAAATAACACTGAGAAGGTACAAAAAGCAGCGTGTGAAGCTGATGTGGTGATGCTGCAGCAGGAGTGCAGAAGGCTGGTTCGTGATGGCAAACCAAATTCTGCAAGCTCCTTCACTTCCTTTTTTACTCACTTCCCCTCAGTGCACACACAGCTGCCCTTTTCTAGGAACGTTTTTGGATTTCTACACACAACCTAACCAGGCTGAGTTACAGACCTGGGCCTATAGCAAAGTCCAAGTGCTCAGCCTTCTCCCATACCCACCAGCAGCAAATACCTCTGGAATTCCTAACCCATCCTCATCCTCACAGCACCAAGGGACCGTTCAGAAACACAACACACCTTGCAAGCTGCAACATCACATTCCTCCTCACTCACTAACATGCTGGGATTCCATTTAAACTTCATTCTCAGGAACAGAGCAGTTAAGCTTACAGGAGCAAAGAGAACACGACACAACTGCTTCCTGTGTGGGAATGCTGAGACAACTCCAGGATTCTGTGACAAGTCCCATACAAAGCCCTGCTTTTCCCAAAGAGTAGGTATTCCCAGCGTGGAGAGTGCTCTCCCTCTTCATGGAAAAAGTTTTCTGTAAAGCAGCAAACCAAGTACACAAGGATCCACTATTCTGTCACATGCAGCACCTGTGAGACTCTTCTGGGCCATGAATCCTCCATGACTTTCTGGCTGCACCTACACAGACATTTCAGCTGCACAGATTAAGAACCGTGATTTCTAGAAATTTAGTGCCCCATTATCTCGAGCTGTGCTAGGACTGGCTCAGGGTGTTAAAGAACCTCTCTGTCCTCAAGCTTTTGTGATGCAAATTGAATTGAGATCCTTCTGGTTGGCTGACCAAATTGCTGCTGCCCTTAACTCAGCACCTGGTGACACTGGGAGCACAGAGACATGGAAAAGAGCAGAGAACACCCAATTCCAATGTTTAAAACACAGCAGCTCAGCCACGAGGAATGCAGACATCCTCGCTTTGCCAGGACCTCCAAACACCTTAAAGGTTATAGTATTTTCTTTACATACAGAAAAGAGACCCCTAAGCTTTGCTATTACATATCAAAAGCCAAGCCACGCTACCCAGAACTGCCACAGCTGGAAGCCAAGTCACAAACCCGATGGAGAAGTTTGCTCTGACCTGCAGGCAAATGAGGCCATAACTAATGCAGAGGGTCCTGGCTGCAGCTCCAACTCCACCACCATTTCTCCAGGTTGTTCCCAGGCCCAGCCTTGAGGAGGTCGTTGGAATCCAGCCCCAGCTCTCCCCCAGCTCACCTGTGCCTGTTCCACCACTGTGACCTGCTCCTGGGATTTCAGCCCCTCTAATGCCAGGGGCTCCTCCAGCAGCATCCCCTTCATCCCTCCTCCTGGACTAACAGGTAATGACAGATTTCCTGCTCCATGGAAATCATGCAAAGAGCCAGATCAGTACATGGGGGAAGATGAGAACCACCCCAATTATCAGCACTAGAGACAGAGATAGGGCATTTTCCACTTGCTGCTGACATTTTTTGCCCTTAAGGAAAGGTACATCCTGGAAATCCCTTACCACTTCCATGACCTCATGAACAGCAGCCAAGTTAATCCTCGTCTTTTAATAAGCTCCCTGCACTGAATGGCTGCCCATTTGATCCCCACTGATACTCGTCTCCTCAACATGGTTTAATACCCGCACAGATTTGGCTGGTTCTTCCAAAGCCATTTCCTTGCTGCAGCACATGACAGTCACACCAGAGATTAGACAAAACCTTGGTGTCCTCCTCTAATCAGCTAGAGGCATCGGAGCAGAAATCTCTTCTAATGATGTTCACTAAGCTGATCAAAAAAAACAAGCAAGCAAACAGGCCAAGAGAGTTGTTTATATGGAACTGAGATTAAAAAACAATTAGAAATCATGAAGCAGCAAGTAGCCTCTGCTACACAGGGGAGGTCAAAGAAGTGAGCACGCGTGCTCAGCAAATTAAAGAGGCCATAAAGGAAAAATAACAGTGTTCATATTCCACCTCACCCCCAGCTAGGGATGCAAATTCCATTTCAGAGCACCCACACACATATATAAAGGTCCTATGATGCTAATCTAAGACACAGTTTTGGGCTAAACCTGTATTACCAAGGCTCCAAACGTCAGATTGTCACTCCTCACTCCAAAGGCCACTGCATTTTAATAAAACAGTACATGTGACTTGACATCTTTCAGAAACTTTTGTGGGTAAGGGATGCTAAAACCAGAATCTACTCTAGACCTAAAAAATTCAGGTCTCTGCCAGAAGACCTTGTGGTTGGTCTATGTGTTTATCTTGAAGTTCAGTTCTACTCAGATTTCAGTGTCCATGATAAACACCACAGCTTAGTGGTTGAGCTTATTGGAGGCCACTGATTCCACCACAATAGCTTAGTTCAGAGAGTTTTTAGAGAATGATGGGGGAATGGGAGAGCTCTAAATATTTAAAATCTAATCAAAGCTTTGCTTTGTTAAAAACGTTCATATCACATGACCCTCGGGGATTTTTCTGTACACAAAAGCTTGGGTGTGGGAAGACTTTGAAGCAGATTATTTTGCCCATCAGGAAGAGCCTGTAGGAGCCAGCTGAGGAACCCTCTGGCTCTTCACCCCAAGACAAACAGGTTCTCCTGCAGACCCCAGGAACAGTATTGACTGAGTAAGTTTGGTTATTATAACACAGAGAATTCAGAGAATCACAGAATCAAAGAATGGTTTGGCTGCAAAGGGGCCTTAAAGTGCATCTCATTAAACCCCCAGCCACAGGCAGGGACACCTTCTGCTAGACCAGGGTGCTCCAAGCCATGTCCAACCTGACCTTGGACACTTCCAGGGATGGGGCAGCCACAGCTTCTCTGAGCACCCTGTGCCAGGGCCTCACTGCTCTCTCTCACAGGGAAGAATTTCTTCCCAGCATCCCAGCAGAACTCCTAATAAAATTAAGGAAACATTTCAGAAAACTTAGGCCACCCCACTAGAGAGAGTCCACATCTCACAGCACGACTGCTCTCCCTTCCTCAAGGCTAAACCAGGAGAAGTAACCTCAGGACCCACAGAAGTAACTCCTGCAGTGGAAATACAATAGCTCAGTGCCTTTTAGCCTTTGAGTGAGCAGACAAAACTGTTCCTCCAGCTGCTTTGAGATAGCACACCCATAGCCCTGACAGGGAATGGCAGGGAAATCTGCCCCCAGCCCCCGGAATGTTTTAAGCATTGAGACGGCAATGCCAATAACAGGGCTGGCACAGGGACTGGCACAGGGACCGGCACAGGGACTGCATGGATGGAAGCCAAAGAAGGATAACAAGGATTCAGTAAGAAGCTCAACAGAGGAAGCTCTGAGAGTCTGAGAAAGGCAACTAGGAGAGAGACAAAGCCCAGTGCATGAACCAGAACAGAAACAGACGGAGACAGGCACAGCCCAGACAGATCAGTGACCACTAAAGCACTTCCTACTTCAGTGCCGAGGGTTTGTTGTTGTTGGGGTTTGGGCTTTTTCCTTTTTTTTGTTTGGTTGGCTTTTCTAAGTATTCCTTAGGAGATTCAAACTCTCACTTGCAGAAGTGAGAATCACCCATGACAACTGCAGGCCATGGCAGCTCTGCTTAAGGGACAGCAGAGATTTTTAAGTTATAAAGTTACAAGATAAAAGATATAGAAGAACACACAACAAAGAGTAAATCAGCTTTTGTTCTGTATCTGTCAAAAGAGGATTTAGGACATATTACAGACTATCATACTCCTGTATTTCCTAACATCTTTGCAACTTCACTGACTTAACATCAGAAGCTTGGCAGCAGGGAAAACAAGACAAACAGTCCTGAAAACAGGTTTAGGTTTCACACAGAGCAAAATGGAAGGACCCTGCTTGAACATACATAGAAAAGATAAAATACAGCGACTGTTCAAAGAAACACAAAATCACTAAGGTTGGGAAAGACCTTTAAGAACATCAAGACCAACTGTTAACACAGCACTACCAAGTCTCACTAAACCACAGGAATATAGATTTAGATGGGATACTGGGAAGAAATTGTTCCCTGTGAGGGTGGTGAGGCCCTGGCACAGGTTTCTCAGAGAAGCTGCGGCTGTCCCATACATGGAAGCGTCCAAGGCCACGTTGGACATGGCTTGAAGCAACCTGGGCTAGTAGAAGGTGTCCGTGCCCATGGCAGGAGGTGGAACAGGATGGGCTTTAAGGTCCCTTCCAACCTAAACCATCCTAGGATTCTGTGACACTTGTGAAATTCTGTGATATAACTGCATGGCAAAAGCCAGAGAGCAAGAAGCAGCCCATAGGCAGTGAGGCTGAGCAGGAGGACAACAGACACTACATAACAGTCTTGATGCAGACACCCTAAACATTTTACAGAGTTAGTGGTCTAATAACTCCTATTTTTGCAAGAGTTGAAGCTGAGTTGTAGTAAGATCATAACTCACAAGGCTCCCGGTCCTATCTGTCTTACCCAGCGCCAAATCCACCAGGTTACATTTACTAAACCATTGCTTTCATTTCATATTTTTCAGTATGTCTCAGAATAGAATTAAACAAAGGACTCAATACAAATTAAGTGTGTAATCGAAAATACGTAAAGACTAATTAGCATGTTCTGCCTAATTGCCCAACACTGGCCATGGATTTCCACACAGTTCTCAGATGCAGGTCTGTCACCAGAGACTTGCCAGGCTGTCCTGACAGAGGAAACAAACTGCAGAGCACTGTTCCCTCTATCTGCCACGCCATCCTCAGCGCATCTGCCGATGGTGGAGCAGGGAAAGACTGGAAGCAGGTCTTCCCACCAGCACTCCTGTTATTGTCAGCCCTGGCAGGGCTAGATTGCTGCTACAGCAACAGTGGCAGGTTTTCAAAGAAACTGCAGTGTATACAAGGATGTTTTACACAGCCAAATAGAAAATCTTCCTTCCAGTTCCCCCTGGCTTCAGACAAAAGCAGCAAACCCTAAATCAACAGGCTTCACGCGCGCGGAGGGAAAGGCAGATGCCGCAGTGCTGCCTGTGCTAGAAAACTTCAGGATTAAAGAGCTGATGTTGGTGCAGCTCCACTCTGAAGAACCCCCAGAGGATCCGAGTGCTCCGTGTTGATGATGTAGCACAGGGCACTAAAATTCAAATCTTGCCTGCAAATGCTGCTACTCCCTGAAATGCACTTTATAATGTGTTAGTGAAGGAGAGAGAGGAGTTTTCTGAAAGGCTGTTGTTTTACAGAAAGATGGCCAGTAATATATTATTAATGATTAAAGTAATTAACATTTGATCACAACTCTAGTATCACAGAATCCCAGACTGGTTTGGGTGGGAAACGACCTTAAAGTCCATCTCATTCCACCCTCCTGCCATGGACATGGACATCTTCCACTAGACCAGGCTGCTCCAAGTGCCATCCAACCCAGCCTTGAACATTTCCATAGTATCATTATTTCTTTTACTTAAAAATAAAAATGAAAGCTAAAAGTTATTTCTTATATATTTTTAAAGGACAAGTATTACTACCAAAAATGGCAGTATTAAATAGGTAATTTTGCAAGCAATTCGTAACCAGCTCCTGCAGTATATCCCACCACCCTTCAGAAAAGCTGCTAATCTCAATATTCAGGATTCTGCACAGCAGGGTAGAGTTGAGAAATTAATCCTTTTAAAGTTGAATTTCAACAATTGACAGAGGCATGTGTTAGCTGAATTCTATTTATGGCATTCATCCAAATATCAAATAAAGCTTTCCTGGCTGTGTTTCAGTCATCCCCATTCACAGCTCAAAGAGGACTTTTATAAATGTAGACAGGCAGTATAAATCCTGGATCTTGTTTGCATCCAATTTTACACATCTCAGAATGAGAGAACAACATTATTTAGGAATTGCCACTTCAAGGGACAGACCAGTAATGACTTACTGAGACATCTATCCTGTGCAGTTGTAAACTCCAGACAAAAGCCAAAGAACATAAAAATACTCCTAAAATACCACTGTGGACAAGGCAGAGCAGTATGCAGGCTGACAGAGCTGCAGGTACACAAACACAGAATCATGGAATCACAGAATCCCAGACTGGCTGGATTTGGAAGGACCTTAAAGCTCACCTCATTACACCCCCTGCCACGAGCAGGGACACCTTCCAGTAGACGAGGCTGCTCCAAGCCCCATCCAACCTGGCCTTGAAATGTTCAGAGAAACCCAAATACCAAGTGATCAAAGAACATCAGTAACAGCTATTTATCAACCCCTTTAAAACACCTGTGTTGTTTCAAAAATCAAAGTTCACCAGAAACAGAGGTAATCAGGCAGTTCCTTAGGTACAAAGCACCATCCGAATTCAAGGACACACAGAATCCACCTGACCCCACAGTTCACTGTTGTCTCAGAACATTTCTCAGCCTTTTCAGGTTTGCACCATTTTTTCTGATGGGGTTATTTTTGTCATCTCTTATATTTCCTGTGAGCATGAAAAGCAACAGCAGCAATGAAAGATACAAGCACCTCTTTCTTTTGAGGCTGTACCACAATACGTAAGGTGAAGAATAAAAGGCATTCTGACAGACTTCCAACACATTGCGGCCACCTCTTGGGTTCAGTATTCCATTATAAACCTGGATGTACAGGCTGTGCTCCTGAGACCTGACCTGTCCCAGTAACTCCCAAAACGACACCCAGCATCTCGAGTCCACAGACTGCCTCCACGCCTCCCTGCCTGTACTCCCATTAAAAGTTATGTTCTTTCATCATCATCAAAACTGAGAAATGCTTATGCTTCCTGCCACCACTTTGCTTTCTACTGCTAACTCAGCTGTGTTTGATGATAAACACTGTTCTTCAGACCAAAGATGATGTTTCATAAAGAGCACTCCTCGGCACAGTTACAGAGCTCTGGTGAGTCTGACACCTCTCATGCTTCGAAGGGACCGACTGATCAGGGACATGACCAGCATGCTCACCTGTGTGACCAGTAAACCTGTGTCAGCTACTGCACCTGAAGGGATTCCTCAGGGAAATAAAGATGCAAGTTGTTCATAAAAACAGGTTTTCAGAGCATTAAGCAAGTTCCTCTCCAAGTACATTCACACACAACTCTCAGGAGACAAATGGGAACTTAAGCCAAACATTTAATGGTAAAATGTGAACAAAAGATTCCTTGCTGCTCTACAGAGCTAAAATCAAAATGGGAGACAGCAATGAAGGAATCAATCTAGAAGGAATCTAGAACTCCCAAGTTACCAAAAATTTAAGGACAGCTAAATATGGATTAACCAACCTCTTCTCTCTGACAGGCAAAGGTTGACAAGAACAGGACATTTAGAAGAGTATTTCTATTATAATTCCTTCAAATTCTGACAGTCATCTACAGACTCACTCCCTGGTTCAGGGGACTGCCTGGCTCAGCTGCACTAAATCTTCCTAAAGGAATTCTTTTGCCATTGTATGTACCGAAATACCTGCACGGCAAGGAGCACCCAAATGTGCTCTACCCAACACAATCCTTCTCACCACCACACCTCCAAAAGCACCGTTTTCACTTAAGTAGCAGCAAATAACTGAATTACTGAAGCTTACACTCAACTCTTTCAGGCCACAAAATAAATCAAATTATTTCCTCATCTGATTAAAGAGTAACTTGGTTCCAGGCGTGGTTCAAGTTTCCAAGCAAGGCAGATGGCCCCAGCCAGAATTCAGATGTCCTAAAATTAAAACAAAGTGTTAAGGATTTTTGTCTCCTTTAGAAAAGATTTACTCCCAGGTGAGACCTGCACACCTGCTAAGGAAGGGCACTGCTCACACTCACACAAACACACTTGCAGACAAGAGACGATGGAAATTCTTTCTCTGACACTGACATGCACATAGGAGTTGAAAACTGCTGAAAATGCTGAGTGTGGTTGGAGCACAGAATTCCAGGAATGCCCAAAATGTCACTTTCAAAGGCATATGCTGGTGACAAACAAGTGTAAGCTTCTTTGTAAGGGAGCAGCAAGACAGTCACACCTCCCAATAGGGTCTGATCCTAGTATATATCCTCAGCAAAGTTACTAGGATACAACTTAGTGTCCAGGAAAATCATAGATAAATCACAGATAAATAAATCACTATATTTCAGAGGAAAAATCTGACTTAGTGCCCCAGTAAGAAAGTGACTACAATGTAACTCTAAAATTCCTGGTCTGGGGACTCACAAACATACAAACAGCAGAAGCTCTTCAGAAGTCACAAAACAACATGGATTTAGGGCCAGGAAGATGAAGGGCCTGGAGCATCTTTCACACAAGGAAAGGCTGAGAGAGCTGGGTCTGTTCAGCCTGGAGAAGGCTCAGGGAGGTTTTATCCACGTGTGAAAATTCCTGATGGGAGGCAATGAGAGGCTCCTCTCAGCGGTACCCCGTGACAGGACAAGAGGCAGTGGGCACCAATTAAAACACATTAAATTCCATCAGAATTATCTTATCCATGGAGACAGCCAAGCACTGGCCCAGGTTGCCCAGGGAGGCTGTGGAGTCTCCGTGAGGACAGACAGACCCAGCTGGGCACGGTCCCAGCACCTGCTCCAGCACTGATTCCATGATCTCCAGAGGTCCCTGGCAGCCCCAAGGGCTGAGACTGAACGCTGGCACTGCCTCCACAAGACTCACCCGGCTCCTCTCCCACCACCCGAACATCTGACTGTTTTCAGAAGTTTAACCCAAATCAGATTCCTGGGCTCTGCAGCATTTACTTATGAGATAAAACCAAGACTATTAGAAACTGTAATTATAAATTCCTCAGTAAATCTGCTTTAATAGGAATACACATTCCAAGGAAAGCTGCCTTTTTTCCTCCCTAAGAAATAAAACATACTCAAATATTACCAGGAGACCTCCTCATTCCTAAACTGAAAACAGAGTAAACTTTAAATGAAATACACGTATTTATTCACCACATATACAGCTAGACTGTGGGATTTCTTGCTGAGTCAAAAAAGAGCTGAGTTAAAGTCTAGATAGTCCTGTTCTGCCCCAAATAGTATGGATTTACACATCTCCACAGTGCAGGATCCTTGCTGCAAAGGCAGAAAGCTGTCAGTTAACAGAAGCTCTGAACTCTGCAGCTGATTATTCCCCAATCACCCCAGAGTGCTCCTATCCAAACTCCCTGATTCTTCTGCTGAGTGAATGCATACACACAAAAAACATCAGGCCTCCAGACAATGACGGACTGAAACAACTGGATGTAGTGTCAGTTTTTCTGAACGGGAATGGAAACTCCAACATTTGGAAACTTTTTAGGACTGCCTTTGAATCTCTCTCTTCCCTATCTTCACCTTGTCTGGGCATTGACAGGAACCACTGTCCATCTTCCCTCTGTTTGCCAAACGTCCTGACCTTCACCACAACTCAAACCTGCTTTTAGGATCAAAACCTTGTGTTTCTTCAGCACTTCAGTTTCATCAACTTTGTAAGGTGACCCCAAATTCTTTCTAGTTATTTACAAAGCAACCATAAAACCTTTCCAAATGCTGAAGGGACAAGTGATGGAAGGGAATGGAGAACAATTTACAGAGAGTATTTATGTAAATAGACAACATTCCTCAGTCTGGTTAAATGATATTCACCTCACAGATGCCTCAGAGCTACACAACATGGTAAAATAACGTAGCTGAAGTTGGACATTTACATTTTAAGCACTGCTGAAGCACTGCCTGCTTTGCAAACAGCAGTTACTGGGGATTTTACTGCGTGTCCATTAGCACCTGCTATTACTCCACAGTTCAAAGTTGGATCTGAGAGTTTGTTCAAAGCTGGATCTGAGAGTTCGTTTCAGTCAGTTCCTAAAACAACTGCTAATGACAAACTGGCCTGAACGTTCAGCCTCATCAGTTTACTCTCTACATACCCACCGAGATAACACACGTGATAACTGCAGAGACATGACCACACACCTTACTTCACCTGCACTTTGGCCACTCACCAACTCCTGCTGGGGTTCACCAGCACTTCTACACTTCAAAATGAGTTCAGGCCATTGCCTCTTTGTATAGAATAAAATATTATTTCTCCTTCATTTTCACCATCCCTGGAGGTGTTCAAGGAATGACTGGACATGGCACTCAGTCCTCTGGTCTGGTCAACAAGACAGGGATCACTCAAAAGTTGGACTCAACCTTAGCGGTCTTTTCCAACCTAAATGATTCTGCGCAACACACTTCCATGTAAAACTACATAACCTGTGCACCAGTGCAAAAGTCAGACCAAGGCTCCAGGCTGCCAATCATTTTTAGTTACAGATACCAAAAGGTAACTGTGCTGTTGAAAATTTATAAATAAAGGTCAGATGCTTCATAAAAAATGAAAAATCTTAACCTATAACCTCAGAAACGTATGATGAGAAAATTCTACTTCTTGACAACACTAATCTGCAGAAGTACAGAATCGCAGAACCATGGAATGGTTTGGGTTGGAAGGGACCTAAGTTCATCTCATTCCACCTGCTGCCCTGGGCAGGGACACCTTCCACTAGACCAGGTTGCTCCAAGCTCCATCTGGCCTTGGACACTTCAAGGGACAAAAGAATTGGGCAATGTATGGAGATTCTCTAATAGAAAAAAAACTACAACTCTCGGAGAACAACAAAGTATTCAAAACAAGTAAAACTGACAATAAAAGAATCCAACTAGTCTTAGAATCAAAGAAAAAGCATACTTAATTCCTTTTAATTTCCCCTACTTCTTGATCCACACCACATATTTCTCTATGGAAAGGGCTGCCCAGGGCACTGGTGGAGTCCCCATCCCTGGAAGCATTCAAAAACTGTGGATGTGACACTTAAGGACACTGTTAGTGATGAACATGGTGGTGTTGGGCTGACACTTGGGCTTGGGGATCTTAAAGGTCTTTTCCAACCTCAACCATTCCATGATTTAGACTTGGGTACAAACGGAGAAGCACTAGAGAACCCAAGGCAGGAGCAGTCTCACACTCCTTCACCCACACCTGTGGCAGAGAGCCTTTGCAGTGTCCTGCCCAGCCCTCCAAGCTCCAGAAACAGATTCCCTCGCCAATTCCCAAAAACCAGCCCCAGCAGGAATCCTGTCTGTCCAGGTCTCGGCACAAGAGCACAGGCACAGCAAATGCTACAGAAGGCACAACATGAGGAGCATCTCTTTCCATGGCAGAGCCAGTTCAGCAGTTTTAGCTCATCTGCTCCCACCTCCACCACTTGATCCCAGTGCTCCAGAGCCCCCCTCTCCTGCTGTGACACCACTCCTTGTGCAGCTGCACAGTAACTAGACCAGGAAGGAGAACAGTGTGAGAAAATCCAATCAGAAGTACAATATCCCCATTCTAGATCAGTTTCCCAATCCCATTCATCTTCCAACCACAAACAACAATTGTGCTGGCACGATTCAGAGCACAGTCCATGGGTGAGAACAGACGGTGGGGAAAAGGGGCTGTTCAGACAGCTCTGCCACCGGAATATTCAAATTACACCCTGGGAAGCTGTGAATTCAAAGTCCTCCCCCTACCCCCAGCACCACACAATCATCTTGCAGCAACACATTCCAGAGTTTTGTTTTGAAAGCCAATAAAGGAGGAAGATTCCAAGGAGGAAAGGACATTTACGAGGCTGACGCACAAGTTAAGGAACTTTGGTTGAATCCATTTAGGTTAAGTCAGACTGTCCCGGGGGCAGCTAGAAGAGCTGCAAGAGGTGGGTGTACGGATCCATCCTTCCCAGGGCACTCAACACAACGCATCCACCGTGGCACCTTCTAGCAGTTACAAAAAAGATAAAAATTGCTACAAAAAGAAGCCAAGTCTGATTTCTATTCCTAAAACCTGCTAGTACCAGTTCCAAAGTTCAAAACTATCTTTATAAAGCATCTTTTCCATCTCTCTTCAATAATTTAGTGACTGTCTTAGTAGAGTTATCCCTGGGATGATGGGAAGAAAAAAGTTCTGGTAGGGAAAAAGAAAAACCACCAAATTCCATGTTTTGTATCACAATTCCCAGCAAACACAACTGGATTACAGTCAGTTCACATTTAAGCATGAAGAACGTTTGAGTTTTGATTATATAACGTTTTTAGGGCAAAAGAGCTATTTATCAGACTACTAACATTCTTCTTGTTGCTACCAAATTCCAGGAAGTCTCTCAGTTTTACAGTCACTCCATTGTGGAAAGCAAAATCCAGGAGATGACTAAAAACTTCTAACTGCACTTGCTGCAGTGCAAAAATGCCATTTTATTAGTACACACACATTATTGGGTAATTCAAAATGAATGTATTAGCTAAACTAATCCCATGTTTAATCAGATTTGGTACCTGACATCTGATGAACTGCTTTAATTACAGGTTTTCACCCTCGCCTACTGCCAACGAAGAGCCAACTTTGCTCTATTTGAATGCTGCAGATGATATTCAACCACAGGACAACCAGCCTCGAGGTTTTAGGTTTTATGCTCCAGTGGTTTTTCTACTACATTACTAATCTGTATGCATATTTGGGTTGGTTTATTCCAAAAAGGACAGTGTGTTATGTAAAGACGGGAAAGAAACATACTACAGCCTAAATATTTTCGGCATGAAGTGATGCATATTTTTTTATATCTCTATTAACTTCTAAGCAGGAGATGCCATCCTTCTGCAATGGTTACAAAGCATTTCTTAATTGATTATACATTATTTAATACTGACTATACATTAGAAGACTGGTTTTAGTCCTTCACACAAGTCAGCTCCTCAGGGTCTGTGGGATGAGCTCCAGCAACAGGCCTTGGAATCCACATTTCCCATTTCTTTCATTTTTAACTGCTACAACCAATATATAAAACATTTAGAGATCCTGTTGCAGAGGCCTGCAAGTACAGTTTCACTATCATTTTAAGCCAACATAAGCTGCTGCTGAAAGAACCAGTCCCACCTCTCCTCAAGGCCAGTTTCCACACGTCCCTTCCTTGAGTCAGCATGAGCCATTCATGAAGACCCACAGCAAACACAGGATACTCACCCCATTAAAAATCATTTCTCCTCCCCTTTTCCTTTGGGAAGGAATAAGGGAGAAGCTGAGTTAATTTCAACACAATCAGTCCAGCTCACTGTGGCCACGTCAGAGTTGGCGTGAGCTGAGGCACAAGGAAAAGAGGAGCACACGACTGCCTGAACTGTGCACGTGGGAATCATTCTCGCTGGAGCTGCTCATGGAAACACACCTACAGGGGCAAAAACTGGAACATAAAGCATTCAGATACTCAAAGAAAATACTCCCTGTCCCAAGATACGCATAAATGAAAAGAAATTACTCGAATGAGTTATCAGAGCAGTTTACATTATCGACTCACACTGCGGGCTGAGTTTTTATTACCCACTCACACTCACCTGAGGTGTGGGGGCTTTTAGAGTTTTGTTTAACATTTTTTTTACGAGAATATGAAAACAAAACTCTTAACTGAAATGGTGGTGCAAGCCAAAATTTTAACACATGGTGCAGGGACAGTCTGATGACGTAACTCGGCCTGTCCAGAGAAGGGGAGAAAATACACCAGAAAAAAAAATCACACTACAAAAAACTTCAGTCACTGAGTTTCCAAATGTAGCTTCACTTTTTTTAATCGGTGCATGCAGACTCTGCCTCTTTAACTCCAACAAACCAAATTTTGTATGTCAGAAACCCCAGTAACCCCCCAGACCACTCCAAACTCAGCTCCTCTCAGAACCTCTGTGCTCCCCAGCACCCATCAGCGATGGCTCCCAAGGCCGGGCTCGCCAACCACACGAACCCGACGCGCACAGGAATGCGATTCAGAGGAGAAGGGACTGGCCCCAGTTCAACCTGGGGCTGGATTCCACCCGCGGGGCGGCTGCGCTGCTAAAAGCAGAGCAGTTATAAGAAACTACTCTCTCTTAACACACCCTCATCATAAATGCATATTTGTGGTTCTCTCACTATGTTCAGACCTTTCCCTTTATCTCATCAGTTGTACTTGTACCCTGAGCCGGAGCACTTGTCCACAGGATAAACTTATCTGTATCTATCTAGGAAAAAAAAAAAAGGTGCACTGGAGCGTGTTCTGATCAGTCAGAGAACCACTAACACGTTTTCCTAAATCCAGATAAAATCATATTCACAATCACTTCACTACTCATTCTCAAGAAGTATATTCATTGGTTCTAAAGTTTAAATTGCATTTCAACTTATCATCTCCTTGATCTTTTGTTACAACAAAATATGAAAAGCAAAACTTGCTTTAGCCTCTTTATAACCCTTCTCTGCTTTATACACCTCTGTCACAGCATCTCGCTTGGATCAAGCAGCTCATTGTGACCACAACATCCTCCCCTCGACCTCTTCCAGCTCTGAATCCACATCTATGCACCAGAAGAAAAATACACTCTTGATTAATCAGTTTGAGACTCTTTTCCAACCTGAAACACTCAACCATTCAATTAAATACAAAAAAATAAAAGAGAATTCACAGTAAGATTGGGCAGTTCAAAAGCTGTGCTCAATTAACAAGTACTTGAAGCAATTTTGTGACTTACACGGAACATTTTTACACGCTTCCCAAATTTCCAGTAGGATAAATCATAACTTCGATGGGGTTTATCACCTGTATTTATAATTGAACTTCCCTGTTCCAAAATACTCTCCCTACAGCTGGCACTAGGACTGAAACCAACTGGAACGCATTGTGCTGGGTAACCAGAGAGCCTTGAGCCCCTCTAGTAACATCCTAAAAAAAAACTTACAAGCTACCCGTGATAACTTTAAAGAGAGAATCAATTACTCTGAGCAGTTTGAGAGTTCCCAAGATGTGCTTTGATTCATTAAAGTCTTTCTATTTCTTTTACCTTCATCACTTACCAACATACAATTCGAAGTTAATGACCATATTATAGTCCTAAAAAAGTTAAATCTTTCCTGCAACAACATTAAACTGGTTTAAACCTTCACTTCAGGGTAATAAGGGACTTTCCATTTCTTTTGTTGTACAGCCCCAAAATTGTTCCCTCCACCAGCTGTACTGTGGGCAGATATATTCAACAAACTACTAATAAACTACTAACAGGTACTTCTAGTACCACAAACTAACAGTAGTGGCTTTCAAGTCTTTTAAACACGAGAAAATGAGTTAAAAACTCTGTAGTACGTAACACTTGTCCTGATGGACTTACCCATGTTCATGTGCACTTGTCAGAGCTCAAATTCGGTATTTTGAAAACAGAAGTTAATTTAATTTACTTTTAAACCCACTTCATCCCCTCCGGGTCCGACTCCCCACAGAGGATGCTGCTTTACTCCGGTGCACGGGGATAACGCCCGGAGATGCCCCGAGGTCCCGGCACCGGGGCCCCTGACCCTCCGCTTCTCGACCTCTGGGCCCGTTTTTAACCAAAACCAGGCCATCCCACCCCAAAAATCCGAGCCCTCTTGTTCCACTGAACCGCGTTCCCGGGACACTTTAATGAGCAGCTTTGGGGGCCCCTCACCCGCCCGCGCTCCCCGTTAGTTCCCGCTCCGGGCCAGAGCGTATCCGTCCCTCCGGCCCGGACAGAGCCGGGGCCGGGGAGGGCCGGGAGGAGCGCCGGGAGGGACCCCGGGCGGGCCGCAGCCCCCCGCCGCCGGCCCCGCCGCCGGAACCTGTCGGGACACATTCTTGCGGCGGCCGCGGCCGGGCCAGGAATGCGGCCGGGGGAGCCGGAGCGGCCCCGCGCGGCCCCGGGGCCCCTACGGACGCGCATCCCGGGGCGGGGGCGGCGGGCGGGCGATGCCCCGCGGGGCCCGGGGCGGCCCGGAGCGCGGGCCCGGCGGTACCGGCGCTGCCCCCCCACCACAGCCCGCCGCGGTCACTCACCCTTGGAGTAGAGCGACTTGGGGGACTCGAGGTCGAGGTCGGCGCTGAGCAGAGAGATGAAGTCCGAGGGCATCGCAGCTCCGCGGCCCGGCGGGGGCGAGGGGGCGGCGGGAGGAGGGGGGGGCCGGGCCGGGGGGGGGGGGGGCGCGGCTGCCTTCGCCGCGCGCGGAGCGGAGACACGGGCCGGGAGAGCGCGCGGTGCGCACGGCGGGGCCGCGGTCGGCGGGGCGGGCGGGCGGGCGGTCGGGCCGGGGCTGCGGGAGCGGGCGGCGCTCGCAGGGCCGGTGTGCAGCGGAGCGCGCCCGACGCCGCTCCGAGCCCGCTGCGCCTGCGCGGGGCACGGGAGGGGCCGGCGGGGAACGGCGGCGGCGCGGCCGCTCTGCGCGTGCGCGAGGGGAGGACGGGGACCGGCGGGGGCGGAGCGGCCGCGCGTGCGCACGCGGGCGGGGTGCGGGGGAAGAGTCTGGAAGGGGGGGGGGTGGGGTCGCGATGGACGTTCACGGGTTCCCCCTGCACTGAGGGGAGCCGGGGTGAGAGGAACCCTTCAGGGCAGCTCCTGGTGATCAGGGGAACCGGGAGCGCCCTTCAAGGGCAGCCCCAAGGATGGACTCTCAGAGGAGCCTCCGGCGGTGAGGGGACCGGGATGGTCCCTCAGGGGAGGCCCCGGGGTGATTCATCCCGGGAGACCCCCAGGCTCAGGGGAGCACCCCGGCGTGAGGGCAGCTGGGATAAACCCTCCCGGGAGCCCCCGGGGTGAGGGCGGCAGCACTGGTTGCCCCGAGATCCCGCGGCCGGGGCTGTGCCTCGGGGGGCTGTGCCCGACCCTCCTCGCACGGTGCTGGGAGTCGTGAGGACACCCCGCGGGTCAGGGCCGGCTGTGGTGCCATCACAGCTCCGTCCACCCTCAGGGTTCTGCCATGGAAACCCACAAGGCAGAGCTCGCAAACCCACTGGTGGATATTGTCCCAAAAAAAAGAGCTATTTTCAAATAACATGAAAATGCACAAGCAGTGTCAACAGTGCATTATCATTGACACGGGTGGCAGCTGCCTTAAGAAACAAATGCCCCACATGGGGGGAATAGGGAGAACATGAGTGCTGAGTTACTGAGAGGGAGTTTGGGAGTCCCTTTCCCTGAAAGGTACAAGAAGGGGGAGGAGGCGTGGAAAGGTGTCCCGCACAGATGTACAATTACATTTCCAAACTGTCCAAAATCTGCTTTGGAAGTGGGGAAGGGATGGGAAAGCAAGAGGGGTTGTATGTGAGTGGATGGAGGTGCCAGGCGAGTGCTTAAGCTGTGAAAAATGGAGGCAGAAGGAGCTGTGAACAGCTGCCGCGTGCCTCCGGCACCGAACAGGGTCCAGTTTCCCTGGGACACCAAAAGGTTGGCTCCCGTCCCTCCTGCTGCCAGCTCCTTGCCAGTCTGCTCTCAGATCCCAGCGAAATCTCCCTCTAAAAACACTCAGTAGCTTCCATGTGCTTACCGCAGCCCAACAGCCAGTGAATGACCCTTGAGCCCCATGCCCTGCTGGTCAGTCGGTCACTGTGGGATGGCCACACTGGTGCCTTCACCAGGCCCTTGACCACAGTCCCGTGCTTGTGACACCGTTGAGTTGATCCTTGGAGCACCAGCACTCTGTTCCGCCACACTCCCTGTCCACCGGGCGCCAGGCAGTGCTCGTGGCATCAGAGTGGGACACACATGGTGTCCATGGCTTCACAGTCCTGGCAGAGCAGTGGCAGCTGCACGGTGCGTGGTTGGTGGCATCGGTTTCTCTTTCATCCCAGACAAGCTGCTGTAATTCCTGGAGCTGTCCTGGCTTTTCGTCTCCTCTGCCTGTCTTCATTCATGGTGTGGCAGGAGGGCACAGGACTCCAGTACATCTACAGATTTCAGCCCTGTCCATCAGCCATCACTCCTGGTGACCAGCCCCTCCCCAGAGTGTGCCATGGAAGTCTCCAAGACCCTTCCCTGGACAGCGACAGCCAGGATGCAGCCATCCTGGTCCCCAGGAACACTCGTCATGGCACATCGCAGTTCTGCTGCTGTTTCAGGGTGCTCAGCACTGCTCACCCATACATTGTTCAAGTCAGGTATGAGTGCCCTCCTGAGTTAAAAGTCTTCCAAAAGGGTTTTCTGTGATCACTGAGTCCCTCAGCAAAACGTCCAGGGATGGGACAGCCACAGCTTCACTGGGCCTTACCACCCTCACAGGGAACAATTCCTTCTCAATATCCCATCTAACCCTGCCCTCTGGCAGTGGGAAGCCATTTGCCCTTGTCCTGGCATTCCAAAGTCCCTCTCCAGCTCTCTTGGAGCAGTCATACTCAGGAGAGCTGAAGGGAAAGGTTCCCCTTTGTCAATCTCAAACCTGACAACTTCAGAAGGAAAGGGGCATTCACCTGTGCAAGGCGGGGATTGCCCTGCCCTGCAAGGGAGGGAGGAATGTCAGTCCATGAGAGGAGAGAGAGCTACTGCTATGCTGGCACTACAAAACTGAATTGTTTGGGAAGCATCCAGGGAAAACAATGTAAGACTGTGCTATACTCACCTCCTGTCTGAGTGATGAGGGAGACAGAGGCTCTTGCAGAACGTGCCATCACCAGATGGGCTGTGGTGGGGAAGGAAAACAGATCTTAGTCCTGAAAGGGAAGTGGTGAGAGACAGAGTGCTCAGGGATGGAGCAATTCAGGATAGAGAAGGTGCCTTTGAGAGGCACAGGAATTCATGGCTGGGCAGTGAAAGGACAGCACCGAGAGCCTGGACGTTGCTGGCCCAGCAGCAGCAGCTCCACGACAGCTGCTGGAGCGTGTTTGGCTGTGAAGGGCTTTGCAGGGTCCTGGGAAGGGCAGAGCTGGGAGAGTACAAATAACAACATAGAATGGGGGGTCAAAGCAGAGAAAAAAGGAGTCCTAGCACTCTGTGGAGTGAGGCAGGAGCAGACTGGCTGTGCAATCCCGCCTGTGTTCACCCAGCCTGGGGGAGCTTCCAAAGCACTGCGCTGGTAACAGCTGGAAAGGAGAGAGGCCCTGGTGCTCCCAGCATTCCAAGACAGGGAGGCTATGGGCAAAGGCCAAATTTGGAGAATAAATAACCCAATTTTTTGGGAGGACCAAACAGTCCTGGACAATTAGAGTTTTAAAGGATTAAATAAATTATTAGTCCACAGTGCAGCACAGACCAGCAGAACCACACTGAGGCGGGTCAACAAAGCACATGTACAAGGTTTCCTGGGATCCAGTTGGAGCCATAAAACTCCTCTTGTGGGCCCCAGAACATGGAAAAGCCGTGGGAGCAGGTTGCAGTGGTTCTGTGTCATTGAGGTATTTTCTGTCTTTATTCTAAGTTCCTCTTCCTGCAGAAGCAGCCGGATAGCGGCAGGTGTGAGGGGGAAGGAGCCTAAACCGGGATCGTGGGGACAAATTAGCAGGTGCCTGCAGAATATCACTAACCCCGTCTGCGATTCCGGAGCCGACGTAGGTGTTTTATTTTCTAACGGTGTTAGAAAGACTGTCAGAAAATAATTAGGCTCTGTCAACAGTTCCCCTATTCCCAGATTACTTACGACTTCCTGACTCATTAGAGCTGCTGAGGTTGGCAGGAAACCTGTTTTATAGTAATTTCTGTTAGTGGTGTCCCTGGAGAAGAGACAACATGGTGCGGGTGACACCAGCGTGTGACACCAGCATGTGACACCAGCGTGTGACATTGGCGTTGACTTCACCCTCGTGATGGAGGCACTGGGGCCGTCGGGGTTGTGCAGGGTGGTTACTGCTGGCAGGAGACACCATCCTCCCTCCATCCCCATCCTGATGACAGGGAACAGGACACTCGGTTGCGGGGCCAATGCTGGGCAAGGTCCAGCTTTAAGTGCACGGGATTTGCTGGTGTCCTGAAAATTTGCCTGGTCGTGACAGTTTTAAAAACAGAGGGGACACGTAAATCCCATTAAAGGGCCTTTCCATTTAATCCTGGAATAAAGCCACCATAGCCTCCCCGTCCCAGAGTGGGAGCTGTGATGTGCAAACACAAGTTGGCTGTGTCAGGACTCTTCTGGGGCTCACTGGCCCCTGAATTTTACCATCTCTGTCTCAGATACCCTGCAAATCCTCTTTGGTGCTCAGAGGAGCAGGACCATGCACAGTACTGACCCTGCAGCACTTGGAAGCAGATTTAAAAATAGTTCTGAAATCTTCTGTTTATTTCTCTGATTTTTGGATCTAATTCCTCTAGATGAAAGATAAAGTTTACAGTGAGACACTGCTTGTCAAGAACACAAAGCCCAACCTTCCTCCTCAAAACTTGCATTTCCCACTCAGTTCATGCCCTTTTTCCCTACATCATCTCAGCTGAAATCCAGGACCAAAGCAGATGTTCCCATTGATTTTCCATGCCCTTTTCCAAAGTCAGCACCTTGCTGACCTCCTGCTCCCTCCTGTGATGCTCCAACCAGGTACTGCTTCCCTGAGGCTGCTGATGGTACTGCGAGATCCATAATCAGGCAAATTTTAAGAGCCTGATTCTGCTGATAGCCACAGGAGTGGAATGTTACATCCTTTTATAAGCAGACATGCAAATAAGCGACAAATTCTATGGTCTCCATGTCATCTTTCCATTGAAAACAACCCTCCTACACACTCTTCTCACAGAGGTGTGAGCATGGGACTCCTGGGACCACAGGGCAGTGGTGCCGCCATCACACACCACGTGGCTTCTTCCAGGGAAAACCCATGCCCATGGCTGCTCTGCCACTTGCTCATGGCACTTTCTAAGAGATGATTTGGATTATCAGGATGATATAGGCAGCCCTTACAGCTGCCCTGCTGCAGTTGTTAAAACTCCCATTGTAATTACAGCATGGAATATTGTATGGAATCAGGAGCTGCCTGTGCAGTGCTTAGCCCCAAACTGCTGCTTCCCCAAGGCCCACAGGGACCATCGGGTCGCTCGGACACCCATGCTGCCGATCATCCTTTGCACAGGCTCAGCACCAACTTCTACCAAGGAAAGATTTCTCCTCTACCAACAGGAAGGCAAATCCCATGTCTGCAGTAGCTCCCCAACACTGGGTATTTGAGCCCTGTAACACGGGGTAACAGGGTATGGAGTAACTAAATATCCCACACCTGCTGGAAGACAGGATCCTGCACCTGTTTGTTGTACAGCTTTATTGAACACAGCAAACACACAGCCTGGCACCTCCTGCCAGGCAGACAATCTCCAGCTACAAGAAATGGCATTTTGTGGGTGCTTGCATCACGGAACATGCACCAACTGCGCCCTGGAACACCCTCAGACTTCCCACCCCTCCTCCACAAACCATCAGCCCAATTAACAGTTCCATTCTGCGTCATCAAGGAACTTGGGGTGGTGGAGAGGCAGAAAAGGTCGGCACTGCACTCTTGGGCAGCCCTACCATGCTCACATTAAGCAAAGGAGCTGCCTCCGTGCTCATGTTTCCAGCTCCTCACTCAACTCCTCCTCCTCCGCACCTGAAGGAAGCGGAGCACAGCCCAGATTGAATTCCACCCACAGAGGTTTCTGTGGGGTGAAAGCTGAGACAGCGCCGGCATTGTGCAGGGACCTGGCAGCAAACACGGGCTGTGCGGGTTCAGCATGAGGACAGAGCTTGGCAATTGCCTGTTTTAATCCTTGAACAAAACGAATAAACAAGCTTTGTTAATGCCTCCCTTGTTGCCCGAGCGGTTTCACACCTGTGGGGCCCATCCTTGAGCCAGTCAGAACAGAATGAGAAGAGGTGGCTCCACCACCACACCAGAGGACACCCGGAAAGCACCGGGCTCATTCCAACCCACCTCCATCCCAGACACTCTGCCCCTTGTCATTAATGGAGAAGTGAGAAGACTTTGATGTGGCTTCTGCAAATGCATCTCAAGCACTTTGAGGTCTTTGAGGAGCTGGCACATGTGCAGACAGAGGCTACTTGGGGTTCCACAAGGCACTGGACAAGGATCTTACCAGCTCCAAGAAGCCCTGGAACAAGACTGAGAATCTCTCCATGGCAATCAATTTCCATTAAGAGGAAATAAAGGTTCCATAGCATACAGGAATCAACAGGCAACTTCCCCAATAGCAGAGGGTCAAGAGCTGATGGCAAGGGTCAGTGATGGCAAGAAGTTATTTAGAGCAACCAAAATGCAACTCAATGTAAAGAGTACCAGGAAAATGGTATAAAAAAAAAAAGTCAAAATCCAGGTAAAAGTGCTGCCTGTGGAGAAAACAGGTGTGTTTCCAGCATCACACCTGCCCTGTTCCTCAGGTGAGCACGGTGCTCCTGGATCCAAACCAGCTGACCTTTGTGGAGTCTTGCACTGTCCTGAACAACCCTGACTCAGCACAGTGATACTTTGGCCAACATGTGCCTTCCAGCTTCAAAACCTTTCCCTGATACGGAATCTACTCTAAACTCCCCCAAACTGAGTTCATAGTTCACAATTTTGTGTTAGATGTGAAGGCAGCCCTGGCAGTGCTCTTACTCCAAGTTCCCTGGCCTTTGCTTTTAAAAAGCAGTGTGTAATTCCACATCCAAGAACAAAACCTTCTGGAGGACACAGTAGTTTTATGGAAGAGAGAAGAAACCCCACAACCCATGGAAGGTTTTCACAGCAGAACCCCGGGGTATCACTGCCCTTTCTGCTGATACCAGGGGATGATCAGCTGTGCTGCAGGTTTGGATTGGGAGCCAGTGTCGCTGGCAGAGCCCCGCCAAAGGGTAGTGGGCACCAGGATACCACTTCCCTTTATCAGATCCCTTTATCCCTTTATCTGCCCCTTTGGGCAGATCCCAAAGCCCCAGACCAGTGTGCTGGAAGAGCTGGAAAAGTTCCTGTCTCAGCACAGGAAGCAAACTGTGCACTGTCTGCCAGCACAACTGCACAACACACAAAAACAGGGCAAGAGGGAAATACCCTCCTCTATTCCCAGACAAAACCAGCATTATCCACAAATCCCAAATGCATTTCCTTTCCCTTTTCATTTTAGTAGAAGAGACCAGATTTAATTGTTTCCCCCATCTGGTGCACATTCACAGTCCATAAGAATGAGTTTTGTTTCCAATACATGTGTCGGATCATGACCTTAGGGAGAAAGAAGAATCTGCATTTCCAGGAGCCACATGCCAGTTCCCACTGGCTCTGCCACGCACAGCACGAAAACACCCAAACCAACCAGGATTCAATATAAGTTGTTCACAGGATATACATTCCAAAGGGACAAGTACAAATACTACAAAATGAACAGAATCACTTTTAAAATCCATGTATTTGTTTAACCGTTAAAAACAGACAGGTACAGGAAGAGGCGGCCAAGCAAACAATTCCCTGCTGCTCCAGTTAGTGTTGCCTGCATGCTCTGGGAATGTTCGTGTGGAACCAAAGCTCCAGACATCTTTTCTGGCAAGGGCTGGAGACAACTGGCAGATGATTCCCAACTGTGTGAAGGGCTGAGGCAGAGCCACAGGCCCAGGGCAGCTCTTTCATGGTGTCTGGCTTCACGCAAAGGCATTGTGAGAAAGAGGTTGTCTGGGGGTTATGTCAGAGAGCAAGAGAGAGTGAGAGAGAGAGCATGAGGGACACCACACCAATGCCAGGGAATACTGGAAGTTCCTCTTTCCCTGCCACTGCAAGAGGGGAGTACGACAGGTCTATAGGTCCCAGAGTTAGGACAGAGTTTGGAATTAGCTTGGTCCCATGGATATCAACATCACTTGACAGACTCAGAGCTAAAAGCAAGGCAGGAAAGTTAAGGGCAGCAGAACTCCACGTGTGGCACACATATACTCTCTCTCCCTCTTTTCAGGCTGTCTGAGGCCCCAGCAAGGCCAGCTCAGGAGCTTTTCCCATCCACCATGTAATACCGATACATTAAACCTAAGACCAGTGCTCCGAAGATGGGGATCAGCCATGTCGACCAGAAACTACAGGGAGAGAAAAAGAAACAACAAACTAAAACGTACACACCACAGAAACCACAAGAAAGCATCTAGTTAATAATCCATTCCCAACGTTCATCCCTTGTTACAAATCTAGGGAACACCTGGGAGCTGTACCCACAGGGTGACCCCCCAGCCTGGGCACAGGCTGGGCAGGCCCCACTGTCCCCGTTCACAGGCTCTGCCAGCCCCCACAAGAGGCCCAAGCGTGGCCTCGTGCCTTATAAAATAGCAGCTGGATGGCTGAAGTTTCCAGCTTGGCACATCCAGAGACCAATGGGGGGGTTTGCTGTTGGTTTGGTTTTATTTTCCTTAAATAAGTCAGGCTGTAATTTGCATTGTACAAACAACACAGTTGACTCAAGGATGACAACAGCTACAGCTGTGCCCCAGTAAATCCGCCTTGCTCAGACTCCAGAGGCCACAGGCTCACCCTCAGCAGCCTCCTGAGCAAAACCTTCTGCACCAGCTGCAGGAGACCAGGGCCCTGTGCTGGTTTTAAGGATTTTCAACTAGACAGGCTGATCATGGTAAAATCCTCCGAAACCCCACTCATCACTGCGTTGTGCCACTCCTCGGCCCACAGCGACCACCCAAATAACCCCTGTGGTTACAGGGATGCAGCCACTGCCGTGCAACACCAGCACATGGGGCAGAGAATTCCAAACACTGGGATGCTGGTTCTGCCCAGCGCAGAGCAGACCTGGGCTCACATCCAGCAAGGGAGGTGCATACTCTGGCACTTGCTTTGGGGTATCTGCTTGCCAGGACACTGCAGTACATCCCTGGGGATTTTCCTGCCCTTTGGAGTTAAAATGCAGCTCTACAAACAGAGTCCCAACCTCTCCATGTCTCACTCTTATTTTCAGGAGATACTATACCTTGATTGGCCTGAGGATGTCATACTTGGATTCTGGAGGAGGAAAGAGGGAGTTAGCAGGGGAACAAAGAAACATTAAACAAGTGCTAAGAAGACAAGCCTGAATGTGTGATTACAAGTACAGAGGAGAAATAACCCTCCTCTCCCAAACACCCCGTCACCAGTGCGGATGTTTTTGGGGATGTTTGCTGTCATCTTTTCCTCCATGTTCTTTCCATCAATCCAATCTGTCCCACCCAGTCACCAACTTCATGCTGGAACTTGCACCCCTCTCAAAATAAGGCCTTGCTTATTACATCACAGCTTTGGGTTGGTTTTGTGCTTCCTCCTTATTTATTTCTACGTTAGTGATTCTCTCTCTTGCTGCCATCTTTAAATTACACTGGAATATGATTTTAAAACAGATGTTGCCCTCCAGAGAGAGCCCTCAGCTGTGCATAACGTGCTGGACTTATTGATCAGAACAGAAAAATACTTGAAAAAAAAATATTTAACTCAGATCCAAGGGAGCTACTCTGATCATCCCTGACTTCTGTGCACGTTTTCAGCATGTGATTCTGTTCCTGAATCGGAGTTGAATCAAACGATAAATTTTAAGGTGAATATGTACATAATCACACAGCTCCATGTTATAACTAAGCATGGGCTTTACCCAGCCTGAGTTATCCTTGATTTCCCTGCTGACATTTTCCTTCTGGATTCCTGCTGCTCTGCAAGTGGTCCTGCTCAGAGGAACATCTCCTGAAAGCCTTGTTGAAGGCAGAGCTGTGCCCTGTCCAGGCCTCCCAGCTCAGCTATCTGTGAGGCACATGTTTACCTCCCAGCTGGGAGTCTATTTATTGCCTTTTCCCTCTCCTCATCCCTTCCAAAGGCATTTTTGCAACACTCTGTCCTGTTCTAGTCCAGGAGTACCTGAGTGTTAAGCAACACCACTGATCCCCGAGGCAGTTAACAGAGAATTCCTGTTTGCCAGCCGGCCCCCAGCCGTGCCGTCTCCTGGCTCGAAGGGAACAACAAGGAAACCAGTTCCGTGGTCAGGACACAGCCAGAAATGCAAAAAAATGGTCTGTGGCTCAAGGTGTGGAAAAAACATCATTGCTGCCAGCAGAGAAAGGGCACAAAAACTCCCTTCCAATTTCACACTGAGGTGCCCACTGAGCTTCAGAACAAAAACAAAGGTAGAATTTGCTTGGGAAATTTATTCATGTGTAGTTTGCGTAAACATAAAGCCACAAGCTCCACAGAAAAAAAAGAGGGGGGAAAAAACCTCCAAAAGACATGTGACATTAAGTAACAGCAGAAAACTGAAATGCTGAGAGCTTACCTTAGAACCTTCCTTATTACGATCATTCTATCGGGAAAAAGAAGAAAGAAGAGGTAAGTGCTGACTTCAAAGGAAGGCTGCAGCCTTTATGAGGGAATTGTTCTGTACACAGGTAATTGCCTGGGCTCAGTTTTCAAAGGAGTCCTTCCTTTGGCACCCAAAGGCAGGCAGGAAGGTGGTGTTTGTGCTCCTGGGAATTCTCACCCTCCTGAGCTCAGAATTACAAGGCAAAGGTGGATTATGCTTCCACCAGCTACAGAGGGAACCCATGAATTCAGCTTAAGTACCCCAATTTAAATGAAGTGAGAAATCTGTTCTGAATGGTGGAAGGAGAAGACCAATTTAGTTCAATTTCCCCAACAGAAACCCTGGACAATAAAGGGACTGCCTAAACCCCTCAACTACTAACCTATTTCACAAGACGTGCCTCAGTGTCTGTGTGGGGGGGTTATGCAAGGGACTCACCGGATGGACCTCTCCAATGTAGTACTGCTTCAGCATTTCCCTGGCATCCGTGGAATGGCCCACGTCTTCGAAGCTCTCAGTGGCATCTCTGCCAGCTTGCTCGAGCAACACCTCTTCTCCACCTGGGTGCTGGAAGAGAAGAGTCCAGCTGAGCCAAGGGCTGGATGCAGAAAGGCACTGAGGATGTCATCGGCCTTTCTCCCAACCTGCACCGCTGGACACCTCAACCAACACCAGCAATAAAATCTGCCAAAGGTTCAGCTGTTCAACATGTCAGGAATTCACAAGACACCAGTGGAGGAAAGGATATTCTACTTCTTCAGGTACTGCTAAAATGATGGTGTTTGGCTGAGTCTGCACACAATGTGCAATACTGAACTTGATCCTGTGTGCAACCACCAGTGACACAGGGGGAGGAAATCATGAAGTATCACAAAAACTATACTGTTTAATGTCATACGCTGATTTCAGAGATTCAGAGCTACAACAGCCAAATCCCCAGGGAGCTCCAGAGTGGCACTGCCACTGCTGTGGGTGGCAGCTGGTCACAGCTGACTTTCAGATGAGATAAACTGACACAAACCCGGGTGTGGTTCTGTTGTCTGTGGTGGGCTGGGCTCTGTCCACTGTCGATGCCATAATTACAGGAACAGACCGGCAATGGAAAGCGCTAACCACAGACCTAGCAAAGGACAATCCCTTTACAGTCTGAGTGTGAACTACCAGCTAATCCAGTTACACCAATAAAGTGGTCACGCATCTCAAGGCACGCACAGGGACTAACCCAGGGCTTCAGGCAACCAGCCCTGAATTGGAGAAGAGATGTTGGGCTGCATTTCAGATCAAAGGACCAACACACCTGCTTGTCTCTGTCATATCCTTCTCCTTCCCACAGACACAGAGCAGTTGCCTCCCCTCCTCTTCCTTCAGTTTGTCTGTTTTTGCTGCCAAAAGTCTGAATATTCCCACCAGGCCATCCCACAGCGTACCAAACACAGGATGGACACAAACCAGCCCCTCTGTGTGCTCCGGTGGGTTGCTGCAGCCAATCCTGCAATCCTCGTACTGCAGCTCTTTATTTGGAATAAATCCCTTTATTGTCCAGGTATGTCACTAAACCAACATGGAGCTTTCTCAGGAGCCAAAAAGGGCAAAGTGGAGGGACACAGTTTGTTAGCAGGCAGTTATCAGGTGGCCTGAGCTGGGGCACCAGGTGAGGCTCCGTGGCTCTTTCCCTGTGCCCAGCTGCAGCTCTTGCTGCCTCTTCTCCCACACCAACCCTCAGGCTCGCTTGATCCCAGAGAAGTCAGACCAGGGACTGTTGGATGTTGTCTGTTCACATTGCTCAGAACAGCTGTCCAATTTCCAGCTAAGATCCACTGAAAAGCTGCCCATTTACCTAAGCCTTCTAGAAGAACTCCTTAAGGTTGCCTCACCAGAAATTTCATATTTCAGACAGGGGAATATCTAATTTTAAGCAGACAACCTTCCTTTCCTAATCATTCACTCTAAAAGGGCAGACAAAACCCTGCAGCAAGAGGGAACATGCAGTGGATCTTTCAGTGACATCCAGTCTCTCCACAGACAAAAGACAAGAGGAAGGATAAAATTCAAGAGAAGGAGAACAGTAAAGTTCAATCCTCTTTACATCTCTGGCTCTGAAACCTTTCTATGCATTTGCTCAATCCACAAATATTTATGCACATCTGTCTTTCGCTGCAATCTCCAAGCTTAAAAGAGAAAGACCTTCAAAATATTTTGGCATCTCTTATTTCTGAAGGGCTCTGTCCTCCAGACAGCACCGCTGCAGCCAGACAATTCCTACCTTGTCCTACCCCGGCAAACGTAAACCCAGACTATTTGTACAGGAAGTCATTGACTCTGCCACAGAACTTCCCAAAACTTTGCAAAGCTGCAGCTGCTGCAGGAAAACACGGAAACGGTGTTGCAAACTATGGGGGATGGAAGTACTTCCAGGGGAAACAATGGCTGCAAAATGTCAATTTCTGACAAGAAACAGCCAAAAGCAAACCAGAAGGAGAGAGGTGACAATAAAATTGGGTCCTCCGTGTCACTGGACCTTCAGCAGACACAGTGAATAACAGTGACTTGGAACTGAGGGCACGCAGCAAAGGCCTCCAAGAGCACATCCCAAACTTGCACAAGGAGAGAGCCTGGAATCCCCTCCCCACAAACTCCAAGGACCTGTCTGCAAATGTCTGGCTGGGAACTGCTGGTACAGACCTACTGGAGACACAAATGAGCTCAGCAGCACCACTAAGCTTCATGACTAATTAGATCACGGTGTCAGGTTGAGGAGGGATGCAACTTTCATTCCTACTGCCCAGAGCTGAAGAAATAAACCAGGAGAGGGAAGAGTATTCCCGTGCAATAATAATGTGCCAGCACCATACAAGCCAGAACCAAGGACGAGCAGCCACCTGGACAAATGATCCCCACATCCTGCACAGCCGGTTGTAAGGCATGGAATGGGTTTTCCAAAACCACTTCTGCAAAGCTGGAGCAAGTCAGCATGAGGAAACCCAGCTGCCTGGTGCTCCTCCTTCTCTTGAAGAACACTATACCTGAAACCAACTGACCGATTTGGGTCAGTGGTGTCACAACCCAGGCTCCTTCCACTTGGAAACTGGAAATGGATTCCTGCTCACACTTATCACGGGGATCGGGAACGGCAGCTTGTGCTGAGACATGGAGCTGTGGGGGCTGCTGTGTCTTGTGGGCTCAGATAACAGACACAGGAGCTTCCTAGAGAAACATGGATCTCCAGACAGTCCTACTCATATGTGAAAATGGAGATAAACTGTATCCCTCCAGCATAACTGTAAATAAGTCTGTTATAGATTGCGCACAAGTTAAACACTCAGATTTTGATGCCGGAGTGGTGAAGTGTGAGCCTGACAGACCCCAGAGCACCTGCAGGAGGTAGAGCTGCCTCCCTCCACCCTCACTCACCCTGAGCACCCAGCCCCTCCTGCTCCAGCCACAGCCTACACGTGCTTTTCTAGACCACTGCAACCTGGAGTAATAACATGTATCCTGGTGTGGTCTGGTTACCCAGATTTGGGAGAAAATAGATCACCATAAGGCTCTCTAGATTTTAAAATAATCCTATTTCATTTCAGGCATTCACAGGCTCTCTGAAGCACAGGAGATTGCATCTCCCAGAAACACCTCCAACACTTCAGTTGCTGTCTTCGCACATCTCCTGGATTTGGTTCATGTTCTTAAAATTCAGTAAATTTTGCTATGTGATACATGTCTTGTTACTCCTATTACACAGTAAATAATGTGAATTGGAAACTTAAACTGGTCTACACTTCCAGCAGCACACAGATTTCAGCTTGGCTGACCTGCAGTGCATAATTTGCAGGAATCATGAAGCCAAATTCAACCTTTTAGTGGTGACTTCTTAAGGATTGCACAACCCCACTCATGTAACGTGCCAGCACTCAGCAATCCCAGCCAAACAAATCTGTGAGCAAAGGCCAGGAAAGGCACCCACCAGCTCCTGCTCCAGTGACCACACGGGGCCAGGGGGACACACAACAGGGCACCCCGAGTGCTGCGGCTGCACCACGCAGAGCTCTGCAGCACCAGCTCCTCAGAGAACTGCAACTTTCAATGGAGACAAGCACTCCTGGTTCCCATCAGCTGCACGCCGTTCCCCGGCACTCCAGAGGGCAACAGATAGAAAGAGGATTTTTGCCAATAAATTAGGCCTTGATCTACAGTTCCCCTGTGCCAGCGAGGGGTGTGCACAGCATGGTGTTGTGTCAGCCACGCTGGCACAGCTCAACAGTGCCCTTATTCTTCTCCCTTTCCCTTGTCCAAGTAGGTCTTCTCATGTCAGAAAAACACAAATGGGAAAAAGGGCCTGGAAAGGACAGAGTGAAATATCATCTCAGAGTGAAACACCATCTCAAGGTGACACTCAGGGCACTGCTGAACCTGACTTGCTGGAGGGACCAAAGTGTTTTTCTGGGCTCACTTATAAGCCCAAAGGTGTTCCAGGGAGCAGGTCCCAGACTCCTTCTTACAGAGAACACCGAGGTGAAGACTCGACCTCCCTGCAGTGTCCACACTCTGAATCACAGCACAGCGACAAGTGTAAGACAAGACTCGCAGCTCCTGCAACGGCTGTCCCAACCTCCAGCTCATTCTGGCTCTTCCTAAATCCTAACCCAGCATTTTCTTATTCAGAAGCCAGCTGTGAACTGCTTCTCCAAATTTTTGCCTGGTCTTCCCTTGCATCTACTCAGCCTTTGTGCCCCCACAGCTCCCTCCCATCAAACTGTCCTGCTTCCACCTTGCACATCTCATCCCACCAAACTGCCCTGCCTGGAGCAAAGGAGGCTCAGGGGGTGCCTCTGCCTCTCCACAGCTCCCTGACAGGAGGGGGCAGCCAGGGCAGGTCGGGCTCTGCTCCCAGGGAACAGGGACAGGACAAGAGGAAACGGCCTCAGGCTGGGCCAGGGGAGGGTCAGGTGGGATATCAGGAGAAATTTCTTCCTGGAAAGGGTGGTCAGGCCTTGGGAGGGCCTGCCCAGGGGAGTGGTGGAGTGCCCATCCCTGGGGCTGTCCAAGGAAGCCCTGGATGTGGCAGTCAGTGCTCTGGGCTGGGGACAAGGCTGGGACTGAGCACAGCTTGGACTCCATGGTCTGGGAGGGATTTTCCAACCTGGACACTTCTGTGATTCAGTCATTTTCTGGACACAAAGAAGAAACCAGATTGTGTCAAACTTAATGAATAAATACTGAGAGCTGCAGAACAAGGCACAACCTCCAGTTGCCAGGTGATCACTTGCTCCTGCCTGATGCACCTCCGCCCTCGCCACGGCAGCTCTGTCACTGCACGCTGTGACTCCACAGCACACAGGCTCCAACCTCACGGGCCTGGAGGGAAACCAGAGTTGAATTCAGACCAGCAGAACCAACAAGCTGGAACATGTGCATTTCAGTGAAGTGTCTTCTTTGGAGCTGGTTCAGCCCAACCTCTGTACATTGCCCTGCAAATGCCACAATGTCTTTGCTGTTATTTCAAGTTGGGATAAACCCCTTTGAAATTTTCATAGAACCACAGAATCACAGAATATCCTGAGCTGGAAGGGACCCACAGGGATCAGCAAGTTCAACCCCTGGCCCCGCACAGACACCCCAACAACCCCACCCTGGGCATCCCTGGCAGCGCTGTCCAAACACTCCTGGAGCTCTGGCAGCCTCGGGGCCGTGCCCATTCCCTGGGGAGCCTGGGCAGTGCCCAGCATCCTTTGGGGGAAGAACCTTTTCCTGATCTCCAGCCTGAGCCTGCCCTGGCACAGCTTCATGCCATTCCCTCAGGCATTACTATTTTGTAACTGTTTATTCCCACTCTATTTACAGCTCTCAACACTTAGGACACCACTCTCAACCTTGTCAAAATCAGAAAACAAAGGCAGTAAGTCTTGAAGGAATTTTTGTCCCCACATCCAAGGGAACTGGAAATTTGGCAGAAGCTGCATTGTTTCCAAACCCCTGGTGCATGGTCCCTGCTGGGCAGGCAGCAGAGTGGTGGCTGCTGTGTCACTGTCACCTCCTCCTCTGACTTCTGGGGTGTCCCTTCACCCCAGACTTCACATTCAAACTACTGACGTGCCCCGATCCCGTTCACCCTTCAAGATGCGGAGTGAGGTACTTTTGAAATAGAAACTTCAAGCGCAGCATCTTGGACTGCTGTGATAACACTGTCACGGGCCTCTTCCACTTCCTTTTGAGTTGCTGCTGCGATGAGCAAATCGCCCATGTAATGTAGAATCATTGCTTGTGGATGCTTCTGTCGCGCTGGAGAAGGGGCCAGCTGGAAAGAAATCTGCCCCTCCCCGTGACCTGCCTGGACAGATTTCTTGGGAAACCTGGAATTGCCTCAGAAGAGCAGCAGCACAACCCCTGCCTCCGCCTGGCCGCGGCCACCGTGACCCGCCATCCCCTCCCTCCCCTGGAGGTATCACCGCGGGCATGAGCCCGGTCAGAGACCGCACAGCCCGGCCCGGGGGCTGCCTCAGGGGCACCGCGACCGCCTCAGGGGCCTGCTCGCCCCCTCCTCCTGCACCCGGCCCAGGGATCTCTGTCCCCACGGCACCCCCTGACCCTCCAGGGTCCTCCTCGCCCCTCTCGGCCTCACACGCCACCCCCCAGCCTCTCCCCGCTCCCCTCAGCCCCCGAGGGGCCGGGCCGAGCCGCCCCCACTCCAGGCCTCACCTCCTCCAGGAACCGGGTGACATCGTAGACGCGGCCGTGGATCACCAACCAGGTCTCGCGGCTCGAGTTCCGCTTCCCCACCTCCTCCAGGGTGAACACGGGCGCGGGCCCGTCCCCCCCCGCCGCCGCCGCGGCCTCTCCTCGCCGCCCGCCCTCCATGCTGCCCGGCGCGGCTCCGCGGAACGCGCGGCCCGACCCGCGCCGGCCACCGTAGCGATGGCAACGCCCCGCGTGGTTTCGGCCGCGCCCCGGGACCAATGGGGAGCGAGGCAGAGGGGGGTGCCGCCGTCTTAGCCAATGGGAGTGCGCGCCCGCGGGCAGGGCCCAATGGGGAGCGGCCGCGGCCAGAGGCGGGAAACAGCGCGCGAGCGTCGCCTCTGAGGCGGCAGCGGCAGCGGGCGGACACGAACCCGCCGGGACCGGCCCCCCCTCAGCCCCGGAGCCCTCAGCCCCCGCTCCCTTCAGCCCCCATTCCCCCGATACTGGCTCCGAGCCACCCTGCTACCCTCGTGCCGCCAGAGAGCGCGGTGCCCGTCAGCAGCCTGCCCTCAGCTTTTCCACTGTTCCTTTTGGTTCTTCCTGCGTGTATATAAAATAGATATGATCCCACAGCCCTTTCAACCGAGCCGGTGGAGGTGCAGCACATCCCCAGGTCCTGACTTTTCCCGGGTTCCAAAGCGAAGTTCACATTCAGGTCTGATGAGAAGCGCTGGGTAATTCTCCCTTCGGCAGGGTCAGGGTCAGAGGCCGTTCGGAAGCTCAGGGACCCGAGTAACGCATGAGCCTGACGGTTTCCCTTTACGAACTGGCATTTGTGGAATGTATTTCCTTGCACTTGCGGCACAGGTACAAGGCTGGGCAGTGGGTGATTGTTTAACAGCTGCTGAGGAGGCAGAAACGCCGTGCTGTCAGTGCTAAACTGTGACCAGCACTGGCTGAAGGTTAAAGGTGTGCGCAGGGAGAGTCCAGCGGGCTCACAGCTGGGCAGGTCACAAATCCCTCTGCATCCCAAAGGGAGCTCAAGTGAAGTTCTCTATTTTAGGCAAGTCCATACATTCACCTACCCAGATATTGGGACGTTAAAGGCTCAGCCTGTTCTGAAACCTCTCCACAGTCACCTGATCAATATTAAATATTAAATATTAAATATTGAGGTGCTGCTTCTTTTGATCCTTTCTGTCTACCTTTTCCCAGTCATCAGGGTTCTGTGTGTAACCCAGGAACCTCTGACATGGAAGTGTTTCCAGCTCCTGGTTGTGCTCAGGCATCCCAGCTCTCGGCACCTTTCCAAACCAATGTCTCTCCTTCTAGATCCTTCCCTGCCTGACCCAGTTCCAGAGGGAAGAGTTACCTTTGCTCACATTGGTTCAGAGTTTCTATAATCTATTTGATGGGTTTCTTAAAAAGTGCCTTTGTGCTTCCTTCTCTCCATCCCTCATGCCTGGAGGGTTTCTCTGTGGATTTTCAAAGGGATCTCATTACCCTCCTCCACATTTCCCTTGTCCCCTGTTCCATTGCTCCCTGTTTTTCTGTGGCTCTCCACTGCCTTTCTAAGGCCTGAATGGCCTTGGAAGGGACCTTAAAGCTCCCCCAGTTCCACCCCCTGCCACAGGCAGGGCCTGTCCAGCCTGGTCTTGGACATTTCCAGGGATGGGGCAGCCACAGCTTCTCTGGGAGCTGTTGTCCTGTCTGGTGCTCCAGCACAGCAAGAGCAGAGCCTGGTGACCAGGGGCCCGGTGATTTTCCTGTTCTGTTTCCTGCTGTAACTCCTCCAGAAGGATGTGACAGGCACGAGACCACGGCAACATGCAGATCCTGTTCCCTGGAATATTTTCTTTCATCTGTAATCACTTCATCAAAAGCCACAAATCAGTGAGGGGAGGCTCAAATGCACAAGCACGGCTGCAATTTGTGCCTTCCTGCCCAGTGTTTTGTTTGGCATGTGGAACTCCAAAGCTTTTCCTGAAAAACTGATGATGGCACTACAGGAGGACTCCGTGAACCTGGATAGTGAGGCCACTGGCATTCCTGGTCCTGATTCCTTTTCGTTTATTGGAGACGATGCAGAGAGCAAACCAATCAGTTTATTTTTGTATTTACTCTGGAATTTACCATTCCAGGCTTGTTTTCCAATCCTGGGTGCTGTTAACACACTCGTGGCTCAGGCAGACCCCACAGCTGTGCAGGAGAGAAGCCTGGATTGAGGTGCCAATGCTGTGCCCTCCCCAGCTCCAGAAGCATGTCGGGAATTGTCACCTTCTCCAGCTCCTGGCTCTGCTGGGGGGATCACTGCTTTCGTGACATCTGTCACGTCACCACCCTGTCCACACCTCCCAGGAACTGCAGAGACCTTGTGGATCTCATGGAAAGCAAATCCATCTGATAGGGTGGGAGGTGATCTCCCAAACATCCAAAGGGTTGACACCTTCACCAGGAGGGCGTTGGAGGAGGAGATGGCAGCCCAGAGAGACGCAGACAGGAGGCAGAAACAGGAGGCTAGGGAAGCTTTTCCCAAGTGAAACCTGGCTTGGAGAAGGCAGGTGGCCCTCGAGTGGCTTTATCCTCGTGTCTCAGAGAGGAATCCCTCTTTGCTTCCCTTGGGAGAGGACTTCAGGACTCTCTTTCCTGATCTTTGTGCAAAAATGAATGAAATTTCTCAAAATCCTGAAACTTGTACAGGGCCAACAGGATCTGCTGAAGTGGCTGGCACATCTGGTTGGAGCCGTGTGGATCACAGAGGCAGAAGTTACCGAGCTCCCTGACCAACACGGAATTTCCTGGTCAGGAGAGCGAAGGCAGTGTCTGAAGGGCTGTAAGCATGAGGCTGATCGGCCTCTCCCTGGATTGGGGGGACAGTGCTGAAATTCCGGGGTCCCACCCTGGCACCTCCTCCTGCATCTTGTGACAGAGAAAGAGCAAAGCCACTTTGCCCATGAATATTGCACGTGGAAAAGCATTTGACCCAGAGCATGGCACTCAGTCACCTCCCGTCAGCCCAGGAAGCAGCTGTCGGTATCGCTCCTCGCATCCTTCCGAGCACCCTCCATGACATTCCAAGCGCGGCTGTGCCGTGTCCCGCTCCCACCCTGCTCCCCAGGGCAGTCTCCCCGCGCCAAGTGATGCTTCTGCCTTGCACAGATTATTTTTATCTTCGTTTGCCAATAAAAATCCCTCCCAGTTTTTCTGTTTTCCATCTGACACACGGATTTTTCCCATGTGTGTTTCCTCCTCCCCTGGCCTGGGGCAGAGGGAAGGGAGGATCCCGGATCACCTCATGCCAGAGGAATTTTCACGTGCTTTTCCACCTCAGGTGAGAGAGCCTCCAGGACAGTGTTAGGGATGTTCCCTGGGCCGAGGAGACACGTGTCCAAGCAGGACACCCCAGAGTGGCAGAGAACCACCCCATGATCCCGAGGATCTGCTTGCCAGTGCCTTCGCCTCCGGGCACCAGCTCTGCTTGGGAATTAGTCAGCAGGATCACTGGGCAGACAGGACTTCTAATTCATTACCCCAACTCTGAGTGACTGTGGGACAATCTATGCCCAAAATCCTGTCCGGGGGACCTGCTTTGCTGCTCGTGGTGAGGGGAATCGGCAGGTGGCTGAGGTACAGAGAACAGGACTGTGGGGGTTGTTTGGGAGGCCAGAATAAAGGCAAACCCCCGTGCCTGCGCCGGCAGAGGGGCACAGCCAGCTTTGGGTGACACGAGTTTAACACAGGTGAGACACTCGCTCGGGGGTCTTAGCGCTTACAGGTGGGCGTTTTCCTGCTGTCGGTGCCGTGGGATGGGCGGCGGCCGTTCCCGAGCCCGCGGGGACTCGGCTGTGCCCCCGCCGGCACCGACGCCTCCCCGGCCCGTCCGCCAGAGGGCGACCGGTCCTTCCCGGCGGGGTCGGCGCGGTGCACGCCGGGAGTTGTAGGCGAGGCTCCCGCTTGGTAAGGCCGCGCCGAGGGGCTCGGGGCGCTGTGTTGGTGTCGTCACTTCCGGCGCGCTGGATCTCGGCGGGATGGCGACGCGGCGGGCGGCGCGGCAAGAGCGGGACCCGGACCCCGACCCCGACTGGGCCGGGATGGCAGCGCTCCCTGAGAAGACCGTGAACGGCTGGGTCCTGCAGTTCTACTTCCATCGGGCCATCGACGCCTATCGCTCCGGGCGCAACCGTGACTTCCGCCAGTTCCGCGACATTATGCAGGGTGCGCGCGGCCGGGCCGGGCAACGGCGGGGCCCCGAGGTGTCCGGACCGCACTGCACCGCCATGACGAGCCGTTTGTCCCACAGCGCTGCTGGTGCGGCCCCTGGACAGGGAGCCGGAGATGGCCCAGATGCTCCGGATAATGCAGCTGCTGTCGCGGGTCGAGGAGGGTGAGAATCTCGGTAGGTGCCCGGCCCGTTCTGCGAGCTTTCGGGAGCTCCGGTGCTGCTTGCAGCCGCTCCCTGCTCCCCCCGTCCTGTGTGCGTGTCCCTGCAGCTCCCGGAGCTTTGTCCCCGCACAGAGCAGGGCTCAAGGCGGAGGCTGCCGGGCTCAAGGCGGAGGCTGCCGGGCTGTGCGGGTCTCCCTGCGGGTGAGGGGTGGCTGTTCTCATCTGTCTCACTGGGGGGCCAAGAGCAGCATCCGTGGTGTGCCGGGGCTGGCCTGCTGGACAAACACATCAGCCTGGTGACTCCTGCTTAGCCTCGGAGCTGCCAAAGTGCTCCCGTGGGTCAGGGCTGGGCACCTGGGAAGTTCTCGAGTGCTGCTCCCAGAACTTCCCATGGCTGTTGGGGGGCAGGAATTGCAGTTCAGACACTTGGCAGTGCCTCAGCAGCTGTGGAATTTGTGGTGAACCTGTGTGGGTGGATGGCTGCCACCTGTGCAGGTAAATAACCAGCTCTCCGTAGGGAAGCGCCGTGACCCCCCCCCCAAAGTATGGATGCCAATTCTTATAGATTGCACCTTCGAAAAGGAGTCAGAGCTGACCCCACTTGAGTCGGCCATGCTTGTCCTGGACTTCATCCGTGAGGAGTTCTCTGTGGCGGACAAGACGATGGATGCTGTGCAGAAAATGGTGAAGGAAGCTGTAAGAGCTTTTTTTTTCTCAGTAAATACATTGTGCAGCTTTTGCCTTGGAAAGGTCTCGTGTGGGTGATGGTGGGAGCTGCCTCATCTGCATGTGATTCCCTCGTTATCTGCAAACTCCTACCTGCAGTGATGTAGGAGTTGGTCTGTGTGAAAGTTGGCACTGAGCTGTTCCCTGCTTCAAACTGTCCCTGTTTTCCTCTGTAGGCTGTTATTGTTTGCATCAGAAACAAGGAGTTTGATAAAGCTTCTGATATCGTCAAGAAGCACATGGGGAAGGAGCCCAAAAACCAAGTGAGTCCGTGCTGGAATGAATTGGGGGCTTGTGTGTCCTGGGGGGTTGTTGGGGTGAGGAGGCCAGAATGGAAACAGTCTTTCTGGAGTGCTGGCCCCTCAGTGTTGCAGGTTTGGATTGTCACCTTGGAGCCCCCTCTGTCACACACCTTCATGGGCCTTCCAGGCATCACCATTTATTCCTTGATGAGCCTCCAGCTCACCTTCAGAGCAGGTTCTGGGGACAGCAGGAGTTCCCATTCCTGTGTCTGCAGGCAGTAGGGTGCTTGAGCACTGGAGGCAAGGAGAATTCCTGAAATAAGGTGGTTCTGCTGCTCCTTGGTTGCCCTCCTGTTCCTCTGGCCTTTTCCCAGCCTCATCTCAGTGCAAACTGGTTGTGCCTGGAGAATGCCAAACAGGAAAGGCCCAGTCCTTGCCCACATCTTTGTTGTGGTTGTCACTGATTCCCTTGTCCCTGCCCAGAGTGTTCTTACCTGATCCTATGAATCCCTCTTCTAGAAGAAGAGGAACGAGTGGCTGGCTGTCATCCGGGAGAAGAATCCCTCTCATCCAAAGATCAAAAACTTCTCCTACGAGGACTTCCAGCAGAGCATCTTTGAGTTCCTGAAAGGCTACGTGGACGACTCGGAGCCAGCGCTGCTGACGGTGCGTGTCCACCTCGCTGCCCCGGGGATCAGGCGCCTGATTAACAGCAGGTTAAACCTGGAACACTAAATTTGGTCCATTCCTAAGAGGTTTATATGGCCAAACATGTTTTTCGATCTGTGAAATGCCTTTGGGAGGGATAAAATGGAATGGGAGCGCGAGAAATCATCTCTGTAACGGTGCTGTGCTTTTTTTCTCTCCAAGTTACTGAAAAGGACTTTGAATTCGGAACACACCGACAAAGCAAAATCCTCACTGGAGACTCCCGAGTTTACAGATGGGCTGAATGACCACGCAGCAGCTCCAGAGGCCTCCGGAAGGGCAGAAGGTCCAGCCAGAGCTCCAGAGGCCTCTGGAAGGGCAGAAGGCCCAGCCAGAGCTCCAGAGGTCTTGGGAAGTGGGAAGGGCCCAGCCAGAGCTCCAGAGGTCTCGGGAAGGGTGGAGGACCCAGCCAGAGCTCCAGAGCCTGCAGGAGCAGCAGAAGACCTGGAGGGAGCTGCTAGCCCTGCAGATAGGGCAGCTGGTCCCACAGCAGCTCCAGAGATTATGGAAGAAGCCAGTGACCCTGCAGCAACTCTGGAACCTATGGAAATAGTTATTGACCCAGCAGCAACTCCTGAACATTTAACAGCAGCATCTGATCTCCTGAACGGTATTCCAGAGCCTATGGAAATAGCTAAAGAACCAGCAGCAGCAACACCAGAACTCCCAGGAGTGTCCAACAGGGAATCACAAAGGTGGGCAGAGGAATCTGGCTCTAGACTGTGGATGCAGTGTGGCCGCAAGTTCTCTTCCATGGGGTAATTCCTTGTGTCCAGGCAGCTCCTAATTCCCCAAATGCCTGCCCCGGCCAGCCCAAAGGCGTTGGTGCAGGACTCTGGATCCTGGGAAAGCTGTTGAGGTGGTTTGGCTCAGTTGCTGAGACAAGAAGTGCTGTTGTGACCAGGCAGGGGGGCAGTGGCTGCTCTCGTGGAGCAGCGTTGGGAATAGCAGGAAGCAGTGGAGCATGAACGTGTGTTCTCCATACCGGCTTCCTGGGGCACTGCACCGTTTAGGAGGGAGCACTGGAGGGTTGGGAATGCCCTCGTCCATAGATTTGCACTGTAGGGCCAGGAGCTGGGGGTGCCAGTGGAGGGAAAGGCCGGATTTCGGGGCAGCACAGAGCTCCCTCGGCGGTCTCTCTACAACCCGCTTGGTTGTGTTTATTTTATAGGCAGCCCCCCGGAGCTGTAACCTCGTGTGGGATTTCTGTTCTGAGAGAAGCTTTCAAGATCCTGTCGAACTCCGGGGACTCGGACACACTTTTCACCAAACTGGACGAAACAGACTTGCCTTCCCCCAAGCAACTGTCTCCTTCTGTATCCCACAGAACCAAGAGACGCAGAGAAGCGGAGAATCAAGATTCTGAGACCTCACACCCTCCTGAAATACCCCAAAACATCAAAAACTTGTTCAGCATAAGCAATCTGATCGTGGAGTTGGACGGCTCGTCCAGCAAGTCGAGTGAGAGCCCCGACTCTTCCCAGGAGCACGTGGTCTCTTCTGCTTCCAAACCTGCTCAGAAATTGCCTGATGAGCCCTTGTCTGCCCAGAGTGACAAGTATGGAGCCCCTCTCGTGTGGTATTGTCTGCTCTGCCCCCAGTCTTGTCTTGCTGCTGTTGGTAGCCTGAGCACCAAACCCTTGCCCTCTGTCCCAAGATGAGTGTTGACCTTGCCTGCCAGCCCACGTGGAACTGGGCACAGAAAGCCTCTCTTGTCCATACATTTGGCTTTAAAATTAATTATGGTTTAATGGAGAGGAGAAAATGATCCAGGTCCTGCTGGTAGTGAGGTGCTGCAGCTGGTCCTGGCAGGTGATTCCAGTACAGGTAACACATGTTTTTCCACACTTCTCCCACCTTCAGCATCACTGGCCAGAGGCTGTAGGAGCATCCTGTGGAACAGGTTAAACTCTTGCTTCCCACATCTTGAGAAGTACAGTGTCCAGAGGCTGGCTCTGCTTGCTTGGTGGCCCTGCACCTCCTCCCCAAAAAACCTTCTTCTGAGCCAGTAGCCAAACTAAACCCTCACCTAATTTCAGGTCCTTCCAAGGAAAGTGGAACAGCTCCTGTGGCACGGAGGAGAAGGACAGTTGGAGTGATGAGGATGAGCTCTTTGCAAATGCAGGTATGGAGAGTCCCCGGCAGGGATTTCCTGTGCTAATCCTGGCATGGGGGTCACTCACAGGGGTCTTGCTGCTGTCTGAGTGACTGAATTTTGAAACCAGAAATCCTGTGGAAAGGCTGGGATAAAAGAATTGGGGTGTATTGCCTGTCACGGGGTGTTCTGACTGCGCAGCTCAGCAGTTCAGCCCAAGGCAGCCTCTTAAGGAGGTCTGTACTTCCCAAATGATGGAAAATGTAGCCCTCTCCCTTGTTTTCCAGCATCACTTGAGAAAAACAACAGCGTCACCAGGAACTTCAGCTCCAAGAAACAGGTATGTGGAGCCTTAGGTGCTTCCAGCAGGGCCTGCAGTGGGGCAGTGTCTGTATCATCTCCATGGTTAAACAGGCTGGAGCTGTGCCTGTCCTGCCTGCAGGACACTGGGAATGTGCCTCAGCTCCCTTTGCCTCAATGGCTCAGAGCCGGGTCTGCCAAATTGCCCTCATGCTGGCGAGGTTCAGAGTCTTGTTCCAGGTGAGGGGCACGTATCTGGCAGCTGTTACCCAGGAACCGCTCCCACGTTGGTGCCACCAGGAACTCTCCTCCTGACCCATAGGAAGGCAGCTACTGCACCACATACGCAATGCTGGAGTGGTGTGTGTGCAGCTGCCAGGACCTGTCTGCCTTCCCTGCCGTTCCTGGCACGGGTGATGAGGGAAGGAACATGCCAGGAAGGAGTTGGCAGCAGGTTCTCTGCCATGCAGCTCTTCCCTGAAGCTGCTTCCTTGCTCTTTGCAGAAATGGACCATACAAGAGAGCGAGTGGATCAAGGAAGGGGTGAAGAAGTATGGAGAAGGGAGGTGGAAAGCCATTTGCCTGAAGTACCCCTTCCAGAACCGCACATCGGTGATGATCAAGGATCGCTGGCGGACCATGAAGAAACTGGGAATGCTGTGAAGCTGGGACGTTCCATGCAAAACCCTCCTCGTTTTATTTTTTGGAAGCTGGACCAGAGTGCCATCTGTGCCAGTGTGGGAAGCCCCTCTGATGCCAAAACCATGACTGACAGGAACCCAGGAGCCTTGTGCTCCAGCTGTATTTGCAAAGATCAGTGTGCTGCAGGGGGCAGGGGCTGTGCAGCCTCTCAACATGCACTTAGAACCACCTGGATTGAGATTTCCTTGCCCACTTGACCACTGCAGCCTCTGGAATGAGTCCCAGCTGTTTGCTCTGCTCAGATGTGATCAGCAGGATGATCTCATAGGTGACTGTTTTTTTTGTTTTGGTTGTCTGTTCTCTGAATCATTTGTTTCATCTGTTTGCCATCACTCTCTTGTGGAAGAGAGGCAGCACTGAGTCCCAGAGCTTCTGCAGGGAAAAGAGCCAGGCAACAGGATCTACTTGGAATTTCCCCCCCCCCCCATTTATTTCTGCTTTATAAATGACTAATCTGTGAGGGGAAATTCCTCCCTTTCAGCTCTGAGTCTTTAAAAATGAAAATTATTTTGCATTTCGGTACTTGGAACTGCTTGTTGTTTCCACGTGAAAAGTTCCAGTTCTGTCTGACTTTGGTCATGTTCTCCTTGCACTTTTCCTGGTAATATCCTTGCTGTGTGTGAGCTCCAAGGGTGCCATGTGTTCCTGCCTTCAAGTGCCAAAGCTGGAACAGTCATTTGTAAAATAAAATTCCTTTCTTGTTTAGTATCAAGACTTGTAAAAGTGTGAATTTCTACCTCGTGAGTGGAAATGCTCCAGGCATGTGGGGCTCTCCCTTCTCCTCTGGGGGTGTTGGGTCAGGAGCAGCACTGCCCTCATGGTGTGACATGCTGGTGTAAATGGGAAACGGGAGTTTCTGGATTAGATTCCTGTGGAAAAAGGTCGGGGGGGGGGGGGGGGGGGGATACAGGGGCACTTTCTAAACTTAGTTTCTAAGTTTCTCTTGGCTGTCTTCCAGCAAAGCCAGGGCTGGGAGAAGTCTTGTCTGGGAACAGCTGCTTCCCCCTCTGTCCTTCAGCTGCAGGTGCTACACTGAGTGTCCCCTGTCCCCTGGCTGTGGCCATGCATTTCCCTCCCCTTCTGTAAATCCTTTCCCTGGAGAGCCCGGGGCAGCAGGAGTACCCAGGTAAGAGATGTGGGCCACTAATGGCCAGTGGGAGGCAATGCCAGTTGGTGGTGCCCCACTGGAAGGAGCTGTGTCCTGTTCTTCTCCATGCCAGGCTCTTGCCGTGGCAGCACAGGGTGCCAGAGCTCCAGCTCCAGGATCACCTTGAGCCGTGGCTGCTGTGCTGGCACAGCCCCGGCGCTGCGGAGCAGTTAATGATTACCCCTCCCTGCGCCTCGTCCCGCGCTGCCCTGCGTGGGGAGCGAGTGCTCGAGCCCAGGGAAGCAGGAGGATGCTGCTGCTGCTGCTCCTGGCACTGCTGGGCCCCGCTGGCTGCCCCAGGACAGAGCCCCTGAGCGGCTCCAGCCAGGAGCCACTGTTCCGCGGCGCCGATCGCTACGACTTCGCTGTCGTCATCCCTGCCGGCACCGTGGAGTGTTTCTGGCAGTTCTCGCAGCAGGGTGGCAACTTCTTCTTCAGCTACGAGGTGAGCGCTGGGGACGTGTCCTGGGAAGACGCTGACACAGCCAGGGAATGGCTGTGCTGGATCCATCCATGCTGGTCCTGTGGTGCACTTCATCTCAGGGACTGTGCCTTTTTTAAAGCAGTTATTATGGAATGGTTTGGGTTGGAGGGATCTTAAAGATCATTTCCTTCCACCCCCTGCCATGGGCAGGGACACCTTCCACTGTCCCAGACTGCTCCAACCCCTGTCCAACCTGGCCTTGGACACTTCCAGGAATGGGGCAGCCACAGCTCCTCCGGGCACCCTGTGCCAGGGCCTCAGCACCCTCACAGGGAACAATTTCTTCCTGATATAACCAACCTCATCTGTATCCATCATCAATCCCATGCATTTTTTAAAATTACCTCGTTTAAACCCATGAAGTGGTGCTTGCAGCTCCAGCACTCTTGGAAGCTCTGCCCTTCACTGCCTGCCCAGAGGCTGGGGCACAGTCAAAGGTCCTGGCACAGCATGTTCCTGAGCTCTGTCCCCTTCCCACAGGGAAACTCCAGCCCCTTCATCTGCTGTTTACACTGGGCTGGCTGAAGGAGAGCCAGGGTATGGCTGTGCCTGGTAGTGGCAGCTTCCCCCCGGCTCTGTGCTTGGCAGAGCAGGCCCACAGGAACACGTCCTCAGGGTTTGGCACAGCTCCATCCCTGACACACCAGTGACCCACAAATTCCCCTCGGATGTTCCCTGCCTCCAGGTCCAGCGGGCGACGGGGATTGGCAACAGCAGGAACATCCTGGTCACAGCAAATGATCCCAATGGCTTCCAGCTTGGAGCGTCCCAGGATGTGCGAGGACAGATCAACTTCCTCACCAAGGACACAGGTCCCCCCAGCCCCGGCCCCTGCAGCAGCTCTGAGCCTGCCCAGCCAGGGCTTCCCAGAGCGCTGATTGCTCCTGGGTGGGGAGGATGAGGGTTGAGCACTGGGGATGTGTCTGCCTGGTGCCCTTCCACCCAGGGACCAACAACCCCCTTCCCTTCCCTCTGCAGGTTTCTACCAGCTCTGCCTGGACAACCAGCAAAACCACTTCGGCCTCATGCAGGTGTATCTCAACTTTGGTGTGTACTACGAGGACTTCAACATGGAACACAAGCAGCCAGCAGAGAGGAAGGAGCTGAACGACACCCTGGAGGCGATTGGGGTGAGGGTCAGGGAGGCCAGAGGGTGCCCCAGCACAGCAGGGACAGGCACGTCCTGCCCAGGACACTGAGCAGGGCGTTTGCTCAGGCTGAGCTGCAGCTGAATTCAGCACTGAGCCCCACGGGCAGCTCTGAGTGCAGCTCTGCCTCTCCTGCAGGTGAGCATCCAGAGGCTGCAGATCCACACCTTCCACATGTGGCGCTTCTACAACTTTGCCCGGATGCGGAAAGGGGCCGACTCCTTCCTCCTGGAGTCCAACTACAACTACGTCAACTGGTGGTCCATGGCCCAGAGCTGTGTCATTGTCCTCTCCGGGGTGCTGCAGCTCTACTTCCTCAAGAGCCTTTTCCACACACAAACCTCGGGCAGCCAGAAGTGCTAGAACAGGGCAGGGACCCCCCCTGCAGAGCCAGGGGCCCTGGCTGCCACTCTGTCCCACCACAGTGGGAGGAAAGGCTGGATTCTGCTTCCAGGAGGAAGTTGGAGAGATCCCCCTGCTCCTGCCTCATCTCTAGCCTTGACATCAACCTGAGAGAAGTCAAAGGCCACACTGTCACCTGAGCGCTGTGTCGGTTTGTCACATCCCTACCCATTTTTAGTGTCTTAATGGGCCTTTTCTACCAGACTCCCAATAAAGGAACCCCTGGCAGAGTCCAGGGAGCGACTGCTCCCTGCTGCTGCCATCCAGCCTCTGTGAGCCTAGAAGCTGCTGGCCTCTTCCTCCCTCCCTCCCTTCCTGAAGCTCATCCTCAGACTCTGAGGCTCCCCCCGACCTCATCAATCCCCCCAAGCACACCCCAGTGTGTCACATTCCCCACAGGAGGGGTGAGGACTGGTTCCCCTTGGGCCCCCACACCAGACAACAGGCACTGAAAAAAGGAACAGGCTTTATATGACAGGGCTGGGGCCAGGGCCCCTCTTCCTGTGCTGGCAGCAGCCCCCAAGGGCTCTGCGCTAGCAGCTCCCCCCATCTCCATCCCACTCTGGCTGGGCTTCCCACAGCCGCAGTGCAGGACAAGGTCCGTTCTACCCCGGAACACTCACAGGGCCTGAGGGTCCCTTGGGCGCCCCGAGGGTCCCTTATGTCAGCGTGTCCTCGTTCCGCACGTACTCCCCGACATCGGCTTGGTGGAACACCACGATGGCTAAGGGGTCGACCTTCCGGCACTCCTGTGTGGACTTGGCAGCCACCCCGAAGCCCTGGGGGATGACGAGGAGGTGAGGGAGGTCGCCCACCTCGTACCCCCGCGCAGCCCTGGCCGGGGCCGGGCGCTCACCAGCGGGACGTCGGCCATGGAATACACCACGACACCCTGGTACTGCGCCGTGCTCTCCGTGATGCGGCCCAGCCCCGACTTCAGCACGTGGTTGCCGTAGAGGAAGGACTGCTCCGAGCCCGGCTTCACCCACACCTTGTACTGCAAGAGAGGGGCAGAGCTGTGAGGGGCCGGGGGCCAGGGCCGGGGCTGGCTCGGGGGCTGTGACCCACCTTGGCATAGGGTGCGAGGAAGTCCAGGGCCGTGACGCTGAGCCGGAACTTCTGGGACTTGGTGAACTTCCCAAAGCAGGTGCCCGGGGCCACCAGGCTCTCCCGGGGGACGCTGGCCGCCAGCTTCAGCAGCTTCTCACTGCGGGCAGGGCAGTGCTGGGCGGCGGCCGGGCCCGCACCCCGCGGGGCTGGCCCGGTCCCCACCCCGCCCGGCCCCTCACCTCAGGTAGTAGACGCGGTCCCGGTGCAGGCGGAAGCAGTAGGTGCCATCGGGCCGGTCCACCAGCAGCTGGATGTTCTCCCCGATGCTGCGGGGATGGACCCCGTGAGCCCGGCCCGGCCCCGGTCCCTGCTGCCGCGGCTCCTCTGCTCCGGTTCCCCCGGGCCCAGCCCTCCCGGTCCCCCTCCGTGCCGGCGCCCGCCCGATCCCCGGTGTCCATCACCCCCTCGGTCTCCCCGTTCCCCGGGGTCCAGCCGGTTCAGCTCACCCGGTGCCCATCCTTTCTCCATGCCCGGTCCCGCCCGATCCCCGGTACCCATCCCTCCCGGTCCCCGTCCTGTCCCCGTGCCCGGTCCCCGGCATCTCGCCGGCCTCCCCTCCCCATTCCCCATGTCCCGGCTCCTCACTATTTCCCGAGCTTCTCGAACACCGCCCGCGTCTCCGCCTCCGTGAGCGGCCGCATCGCCCGCGCCGCACACGCGGGGCCGCCGGGCCGGAAGTGACCGGACCGGAACCGGCGGTAGCGGAAGTGACGGACCCGGAACCGGCGGGTCCGGAGGTGACGCGGCGGTCCCGGCGATGGCGGCGGCGGCGGAGGAGGCGCGGCTGCTGGCCTGGCTGCGCGGCCCGGCGGCGCCCGGCGGCGCCGAGCTCGCCGCTTATGTGTCGGAGCTGGCGGCGCTGGGGCTGGCGGAGCTGGGCCGGGAGCCGGCGCGGTTGGCAGCGGAGCGGGCGCGGGTCGGGGCTGAGACGCGCCGCCTCGCCTTCGAGCACTACCGCGCCTTTATCCGCTCCGCCGAGTGCACCGGCCGTGCCGGCCGCGGCTTCGGCGGCATCGAGAGCCGCCTCGGCAGCCTGCTGGAGCGGCTGCCCGCGCTGCAGGACGCCTGCCGGTGCGGGACGGGCCCCGGGCACTGGGAGCGGCGGGCGGGGCGCGGCTGGAAACGGGGCCGGGAAGGGCCGGGGATGGAGTGAGGCTGGGGCACGGCCGGTGTGCGTGGGAGGGTCCCGGCATCCACCCGCTGCAGGGAGGACTCTCCTGCTGATCCCATGCCGCCGCCGCAGGACCTTCATGCGCGATGCCGAGGCCATCGCCTGCAGCCGGCGCATGAACAGCCTGACCCTGAACCGGCACACGGAGATCCTGGAGATCCTGGAGATCCCACAGCTCATGGACACCTGCGTCCGTAATGGCTACTATGAGGAGGCGCTGGAGCTCACGGCCTACGTGCGCAGGCTGGAGAGGAAGCACAGCAGCATCCCCGTTATCCAGGTGAGCCCTGCGCTGTCCCTCACCCCTTACCGAGATGAACCCCGCGTTGTCCCAGCCCTGTGATTCAGGAGACCTCTGTGCTGACCCAATGCCCTGATCCATGTGGGCCCCACACTGCCCCGTGCCTGGGCCCTGACCAAAGGCTCTCCCACAGGGCATCGTGGAGGAGGTGCGCCAGTCCGCCCAGCTGATGCTGAACCAGCTCATCCAGCAGCTCCGCACCAACATCCCGCTGCCCGCCTGCCTGCGCGTCATCGGCTTCCTGCGCCGCATGGACGTGCTCACCGAGGCCGAGCTGCGCGTCAAGTTCCTGCAGGCGCGGGATGCCTGGCTGCGCTCCATCCAGGCCTCCATCCCCGACCACGACCCCTACGTGCACATCACCAAGACCATCGAGGCCTGCCGGGTGCACCTGTTCGACATCATCACCCAGTACCGCGCCATCTTCTCAGACGAGGAGCCGCTGGTGCCGGCCGAGGGCGCGGCGCCCGGCGAGGGGGCCATCTTCCACGGCTGGGTGCTGCAGAAGGTCTCCGAGTTCCTGCGGACGCTGCAGCGCGACCTGGACCGCGGGCTGGGCGGCCGGCTGGACTCGCTGCTGGGGCAGTGCATGTACTTCGGGCTGTCCTTCAGCAGGGTGGGCGTGGATTTCCGTGGGCAGCTGGCCCCCCTCTTCCAGCGCGTGGCCGCCGATGCCTTTAGGAAGGCGGTGGAGGAGGCGGTGGAGAAATTCCGGGAGGAGATGAATTCCTATACGCTGATCTCAGCGCCAGCCGTGCTGGGGGGTGGTGCAGGAGTGCCGGTGCCCACGGCCCAGCCGGGGACGCTGCAGCCCCCCATGGTGCTGCTGGACTTCCCACCCCTTGCCTGCTTCCTCAATGGGCTCCTCGTTGCCTTCAATGACCTGCGGCTCTGCTGCCCCATCGCCCTGGCACAGGACGTCACTGCCTGCCTGGACAGTGCCCTTGCTGAGGTGAGTCCAGGGGATGGAGCTGGGACTTGTCCTGGGAGAACGTGGGGTGGGTTTGTTCTGAGTGGGTTGGGAAAGCCTCTGAGATCATCCAGTCCAACCGTTCCCCCAGTGCTGCCAGGGACACCACTGACCATGTCCTCAAGTGCCACATCCACCCAGCTGTTAAATCTCTCCAGGGCTGGGGATTCCACTGAGCAGCCTGCTCCAGGGCTGGACAGCTCTTTCCATGAAGAAATTTTCCTAATATCCAACTTAAACTTTCCTTGGCACAACTTGAGGCTGTTTCCTCTTGTCCTGTCCCTGTTCCCTGGGAGCAGAGCCCGACCCCACCCTGGCTGCACCCTTCTGTCAGGGAGTAGTGGAGAGCAAGAAGGTCCCCCCTGAGCCTCCTTTTCTCTAGGCTGAGCCCACCCCCAGCTCCTCCTTGTGCTTCAGCTCCTTCTCCAGCTCCGTTCCCTTCCCTGGACATGCTCCAGCCCCACAATGTCTATCTCAGAGTGGCCCAGAACTGACCCCAGGATTCCAGGTGTGGCCTCACCAATGCCCAGCACAGGAAGATGGGCAGTGCCCTGGGCCTGTGGCCACACTGTTGTTGGTACAAGCCAAGTGCCATTGGCTTCTTTGCCCACCTGGGCATGTGGTTGTCATCAGGTGACACCTTCGCTTCTCTCTCTCTCTCTCCCCAGGTGACTAAAACCATCCTGGCCTTCCACCGTGCTGAGGAGGCTGCTTTCAGCGGGCGGGAGCAGGAGCTCTTTACCCAATTTTGCACAGTCTTCCTGGAGGACCTGCTGCCCTACCTGAACCGCTGCCTCCAGGTGCTCTTCCCTCCAGCACAGATTGCACAGGCACTGGGTGAGATCTCAGGGTTTGGTTTTCATTGCAGGGGGAGGACACTTGTGGCTTCCCCCTGGCATTTAGTGGGCCGTGTCCTGCTCTTGCTCCCCTGACCCCTCTCTCCCCATCCCCAAGGTGTCCCCCCCACGCAGCTGCAGCGTTTCGGCCGCCTGGGCCGCATCGACGTGGCCGCGCTCCGGGAGCCGCTGGCTTTCCTCCTTCCGCCGGCACCGGGCCAGGAGGAGCCGTCCCCAGAGACCGCCCCGGACACGGAAGAGGAACGCGCGGCCGTGCCCACCGAGCCCCCGGAGAGTCCCTCCGGGGACGCCGCGCTGCCGGGTGACTCGGTGGGCACGGGGTAGCCGGGCTGCGGCGTGGCCGGGCCGTGTCCCCCCGCAGGAGCGACCCGTGCGGCGCCGCCCCCTCCCCGGTCCGCCCGCCCCGGGCCCCCGCCCGTTCCCTGCCCCCCGGGGCCGCCAGGCGGCGCTGTTCCGGCGCGGTGCGCGCGCACGCGGGGCGCCATGGCGGCGGCGCTGGGACGGGCCCGCCCGGTGCTCCCGGCCTGCCCGGTGCTCCCGGCCCGCTCGGTGCTCCCGGCCCGCCCGGTGCTCCCGGCCCGCTCGGTGCTCCCGGCCCGCGGCTGCGGACACGCGGCGGGCTGGGACCGGCGGGAGCGCTCGTACTGGCGGGCGCTGCGGCGGCGGGTGCTGGGCCCGCCCGTGCCGCCGTTCGCCGAGCCGGTGCAGGTGGGAGCCCCGGTGCTGCGCGGCGCCGCCGCCGCCGTGTCCCCGGAGCAGCTGGGCGGCCCCGAGCTGCGGCGGCTGGCGGCGGCGCTGGCGGCCGGGCTGCGGGGCCGGCCGTGCCTGGGGCTGAGCGCTCCGCAGCTCGGGGTGCCCCTGAGGGTCTTCGCCGCAGAGCTGCCGCCCGCCCGCTGCGCCCGGTACCCGCCGGCGCTGCGCCAGGCGCACCGCATCGAGCCCTTCCCGCTCCGCGTCCTCGTCAACCCCGCGCTCCGCGTCCTCGACACCCGCCTCGTCACCGCCCCCGAGGGCTGCGCCAGCATCCACGGCTTCTCCGCCTACGTCCCGCGGCACTGGGCCGTCCATGTCTCCGGTACGGACCGACCCACCCTGACCCGGGTGGGACCGCGTACCTGCCCCACCTAAACACGGTCGCCTTCTCATACGCGAGTCCCCCATTCCCTCCCGGGTCTCCCCACTCTCACACGGGTCCCTTAATTCTCTGATGGGTTCCCTGTTCCCTTATGGATCCCACCACTCTCTCACAAATCCCACCACACACAGGTCCCCTATTCTCTCACAGATCCTCCCACTCTCATCCGGGTACCCCTTTTTTTCCCCTTAATTCCCCCCCCAACCCACCGCTACCCCGGCCACAGGCGTGGACGAGCTCGGGGAGCCAGTGAGCTGGGAGGCATCGGGCTGGGCCGCCCGGATCATCCAGCACGAGATGGATCACCTGGATGGGACCCTCTACATCGACCGCATGGACCCCCGCACCTTCACCAATGTGGGCTGGATGGAGCTGCTGGACTGACCCCACTGCCCACACGCGGCTGCCCTGACCCTGGTGAAAGAACCAGTGCAGCTCTGGGGGCTCCCACTCAGCTTTATTGCAGCCAATACAGACCTGTGGCCTCAGCGTGGCTCCGGCCCTTCCTGCCCACTGTGCGCACAGGGAGGCAGCCGGGGGTCCCACCCACACTCCCCTGGACACCCGGAATTGCTTTGTGGGTCTAGGAACAACCTGCTGCCAAGGCTGTGCAGGGGAGGGGCAAAGGGGGGGATCCTCCCATCTGGGGCTTGTTTGGGGCTCATGGTCAGAGCGTGGGCAGCAGCCGGGCACAGCACGGGGGGGCACCGAGATGGGGCTGGGGGGCAGCAAGGCTGAGGGGAACCCAGCAATTGCACAGGGGAACATGGGGTGTGGGCTGGTGGGTGTCATCAGCTGGTGGCTGCTTCATCCAAGTAGCTCCTGCTGTAGGCACAAATCCCTGTCTGGGATGGGGGGAGCACGAGGAACCCTCACCCACATGGGACAGGCAGAGGCCTTGGCCCTGGGTCATGGCATTTCGGGGGGTGGGGGGCTGGGCAGAGCCCCCTGATGTGGGCAGAGCCTTGGGGAGTGGCCAGGCATTGCCTGAAGCTCTCAGATTGTTTTTATTTTCATATAAACAAGACAGAACCCAAAGCAGCATTAATTTAAAAAATAAAAAAAGAGCAGGAAGAAGAGTGGGGTGCAGCTGGGGGGGACCTGGCCACCCAGGCCATGCTCAGACCCACCCCCCGTAGTGTGAGCCCCCAGGGCCGTGTCCCCACGCCTGCCGGGTGCTGCAGTGCAATGGGGCAGGAGTGAGCGAACACGAGTCGGTTTGGCACGGCCGGGGAGGGAGGTACAGTGGGGCCTGCAGCTGCCCCAACCCCACACCCCCCATGCCCCCCTCAACCTTCCTGTCCAAAGTCCTCCGTGAATTTCTTCACTTTGAGGAGATCCTCGGCGTTGACAGTGGGGCGGGTGGTGGCCAGCGAGCGCAGCATGTCTGACTGTAACACAGGCGGGTGGGCACGTGGCTCAGACCGGGTAGGGCGTGGGATAGGGACCCCCACGGCAGTGGGGCACCTCTGCCCCATGGCAGCAGCACTGACTGCAGGTGGGTGCTGCCTGGCAGACCCAAGGCCCTTTCCTGTCACCCACCCATCCTTTGGGGGGAGCTCAGGACTCCAGGGGGGTAGACTGGGGGGTTGTGTCCACCCCCTGGAGCCACAGAGAACGAAGAGTGAAGTGGCCGGGCTGAAGCTGCGGAGGGGACACTCACCATGCAGACAATGGGCTCCATCAGCTTGTCACTGGGCACCTCCATCCAGGTCATCTCGGTGGCCCCAGGGTCACCAGGCGAGCATGGCGTCAGGAGATCATCCACCAGGACGCCAGGGATAGTGCGGGAGGGGCCACGCACCTGCACAGAGCCAGTGGCACGTGGCACAGAGCTCGGGGTGGGGGGACAGCTGCCACAGTGCCCACCCCTTCCCAGGATCACCCCAGGCTGTGGCAGCCCCCACTCACCTTCTTGAAGTGCGTGGCCGACTGCACCTTGCGCACGGGCTGCATCAGGGCGTCCCGCACGATGATGCTGATGTCGGCCCCCGAGTAGCCATCGGTCTTGCGGGCGAGCTCCTGGATGTCGGCGTCCGTCAGGGAGTGCGGGGTGTTCCCCAGGTGCAGCCGGAACATCTGTGCCCGCGCCGCCTCCTCGGGCAAGGCGATGTAGATCCTCTTCTCAAACCTGGCAGCACGAGGGGTGAGCCCCAATTCCAGCCCTGCCGGGGGGGCTGGCACAAGGGGCTGCATGTGGGGCTCACCTTCTCCTGATGGCCGAGTCCAGCACCCAGGGGATGTTAGTGGCACCCAGCACCAGGATCCCATCACTGCTGTTTCCCACACCTGCAGGCAGATGGCTCAGAGCAATCTCCAGGGGCTCTCTGAATCGTCAGGTTCCGCCTGCCTCATCCTGCTCCCACCCATCCCTGGACGGGCCCCCACCCACCTTGCATCTGCACCAGGAACTCGGTCTTGATGCGCCGGGCCGCCTCGCTCTCGTTCTCATTGCGGGAGCCACACAGTGAGTCCACCTCATCGATGAAGATGATGGAGGGCTTGTGCTGCCTTGCCAGCTCAAACAGGTTCTTCACCAGCCTGGGGACAAAGCAGGGGATGGGGTCCCCACTCAGAGACCCTCCTCAGCACCCCCATGGCAGCCCCATGTTCCTCCCATCCAAGGAACCCCACACTGGCAGCAAGGGAAGTGCCAGACCAGGGGCTGTGGGGCCCCTCAAGGGGCTGTGCTCTCTCCTGGGACCCTGTTCGGGATTAAAATAAGTCTAATTATAGGGTATCAGAAATTAATAGTGTAGAGTTAAGTTTAATTATGACTTGCTCACAGCTTGGCAGGGGTAGGCCCTGCTCAAAGCTTGCTGTAAGTGAGCTGTAAATGAACTCTGAGCATGGACAGATGGGAAACCTTTCAGTAAGAGCTGCAACTCTGGAAGGTCACAGAGCTGCCCCAAGCTGGAGCATGAGAGCAGTTAATTGAGACAAGGAAACAGAACCCAGTTACGTGTTAGAAGACCCCATCTTAAAATTGCTGTTGGACTGAGAGGTCTGTAAAGCTGGAGGGGCACAGGCTGTGAGCGAAAAGAGGCCCAGGGTTTGCTTTGCTCAGAGTCCCACTCTGAAGGCACCAGCTCCCAGCTCTTCTTTGACAGCCCCATTACTGGGGTTCACTGATGCTGGTGGCTCCTGCCCCAGCCTGGCCGGCCGGGAGCCAGGCTCTGGCCATGTGTCCCTACTGCCAACTTACTTCTCACTCTCCCCCAGCCACTTCGACATCAGGTCGGATGATGACACAGAGAAGAAGGTGGAGTTGTTGGCCTCAGTGGCCACGGCCTTGGCAAGGTAGGACTTCCCGGTGCCAGGCGGCCCGAAGAGCAGGATCCCGCGCCAGGGCGTGCGCTTCCCTGCGGCAGAGACCGGGGTCAGGCCTGCCCATCCCTGCACCCAGATCCGTGCTGGGATCACCCAGGGAGGGGTCACCTCCTGCACAGCCCCTTCCCACTACCATGGCCTCACCTGTGAACAGGTGTGGGAACTTGATGGGCAGAATCACGGCCTCCTTCAGGGCTTCCTTGGCTCCCTCCAGCCCAGCCACATCGCTCCACCTCACGTTGGGCTTCTCCATCATGATGGCACCTGTGAGGGTGTGACTCTGCTCACATGGCCCCACAAAGATGGGCACAGAGAGCAGTGAGAGCCAGAGTCCCTACCCACACACCCAGTCCTGCCTCCCCTCAGCACAGCAGCTGTTTGGGGTGACCAAGCCACAGGAATGCACCCCTGGGCCCCAGTCCCACAGCCTGTCCCCCTCCCCACAGCTGCCCTTTGACTGGGTTGTCAGTGAATCCCTCCTCAACCCCAAAGGGTTGGACCCACCACAGCCTCTCTCACCCATCAGCTGCTCCTGCAGCTTCTTCTTCTCGGGGTTCTCGCCCTCGCTGTCACTGTCACTCCTGGGGACAGAAAATAGGGTTCAGGAGCAGGACCAGCACTGGTTTAGCAAGGGGGGGTCCTGCCAGCTCCGCGGCCAGACAAGGGGATCCCTCACCCCCCTCGTCCCCCACGCACCCCTTGTTGTCATTCTGTGCCTCTCTGACGGGCCTCTTTCCGTGCCTGTCCTTGCTCCGCAGGTACTCCTTCAGCTTCTCCGCCCGGTCCAGGTACTGCATGCACTTGGCTCGGATGCTCTCCTTGGCCTTGTCGCTGTGAGCCTCATCTGCAGGGACCCGCAGGCGTCACCCGGAGCCCCCCGAGCCCCGAGCCCCCCGAGCCCCCCGGCCGGTCTCACATTTGATGGCGTGCAGGAAGTACTCCACGGCGTGCTGGTACAGCCGCAGTGCCTCCTCGTAGTTCTTAGCCTTGTCCTCCTCAGTGGCTTTGGTGACCAGGTCAATGGCTTTCTGCGAGGAGGGGAGCGCCGTGAGCACCGGGCACCGGCGGAGCCCCTCCCCAGCGCCAGGGGCCGGGCCGGGCCCGCCCGCACCGGGGCTCTTCCGCTTCGCCCACCTCCCTTCCCACCGCGCCGGCACCGGGGCTTAGCAGGGCTCGGCGACCTCAGCGGGGCTCTGCACCGGGACCGGGTGAGGCCTTTCCCCGGCCGGCACGGCGCAGGGGCCCGGGGAGGCCTGTCCGCCGGGCCGTGCGCAGGCCCCGCGGGAAGGAAGGGCGGTGTCGGCGCGGCCGGAGCCCCAGCCCCGTCTTCCTCCCGGTGCCCGCGGTCGATACCTGCAGGGTGGACGTTGTCATCGCATCGCCCGGTGCGGCCGCTCCGGCGGCCCCGGGACGACGGCGGCGGCGGCGGCGGCGGCAGCGGCACCGACTGCGGCTGCGCACGGCCCCGCGCCCCCTGCCGGCGCCGCCGGAACCGCGCCCGGTGCGCGCGGCCAGCCCCGCCCACAAAGGGGCGTGTGCGCGTATAACCACGCCCATTTGGTGACGTGTGCGGTTGTGGGGCGTGGTCTCGGACGGACACGCCCATTGATTGACGCCATATTGTTGGGCGTGGTTCAGTTTAGCCCCGCCCGTTGAGGCCCCGCCCCGCGGGCCCCGAGTGCGCGCGGACACCCCCAAAAACACGTGCGTGGGGTGTGGGGGGGTGTGTGGGGGTGTTCATGTGTGTCTGTACATGTGTGTCTGTGTCTGTACGTGTGCCTGTGTGTGTACATGTGTGGGGGTGTGTTCATGTGTGTCTGTGCGTTCATGTGTGTCTGTGTGCGTACATTTGTGTCTGTGTGTGTACGTGTGTGTGTTCATGTGTGTCTGTGTACACGTGTGTGGGTGCATTCATGTGTGTCTGTGTGTTCATGTGTGTTTCTGTGTGTTCGTGTGTCTGGGCATGTGTGTCTGTGTGCGTTCGTGTGTGTGTGTGTGTTCATGTGTGTCTGTGTGTGTACGTGTGTCTGTACATGTGTCTGTGTGTGTTCATGTGTGTCTGTCTGTAAATGTGTGTCTGTGTACATGTGTGTCTGTGTCTGTACATGTATGTCTGTGTGCGCGTGCCCGTGTGTGCGCGTGCCCAAGTACACAGCCTGCACGGTATTTACCTGTGCCCGCACACACACCCACCCCCTCCCCGAACACCCTCAGGTCCCTGTGCCCACTGCTGTGCCCGCTGCTGTGCCCACCTGTCCCAGAGCTGCACTGGCCCCGCTGCCCTTGCTGTCAAAGCTGCCCCAGCCCCCTCAGAATTCCCCATAGAGACCACCCCAGCTTCCCCAGAGATCCCCCCATTCCTTCCAGAGACCCTCATTCCTCCCACCATCCCCACACCAGACTCAGAGCGAGACTCGGAGCCCCTGGAAAAGGCAATCTGATATAAATAGCGATTTACAAAGAATACAAAAATAGAAGGAGAGGGGGCAGCACCCCAGGCCAGCACCCCACAGCACCCCTGCCCAGCACAGCCCCCCAGAAGCAGAGAACCATGCAGGAGTTTGGCTGGGGGGTACTGGGGTCCCAGTAGGAGGGGGGAGCCCTGGGGGGTCCCACTCTGGTCCTACCTGGGCCTCCCCAGCCCCCCCAAAGTGTGAGAGCTGCCCCCAAGGGCAGGGAAAGTACAAAAAGCGAAAAGTGCATCAATCTACGTGTCCTGCCCCGGGGGCCCCGGTGGAGGGGCACAGGCGGCAGCAGCTGGGCAGGGACAGCCCCGGGAGGGTCCCCTGCAGCCCCAGCCCCTGGCTCATGGCAGAGACACGGCGTTTGTTCTGCCTTTGGGAGATTTGGGGGTCGCTGCTGGGGGCCGGTGGGGCATGGCGGGGAGGCCAAGCCCCAGGGACCAGGATCCTGGGCCAGAGCATCCCCTTTGCACCCCTGAGTGCCCCCTGTAAGACAAACGTGCCCCCCCACCCTGAGCGGGGCACGGGGAGCCTGTCATGCAGCAATGGGGGGTTCCACAGCCCCAGCCGTGTCCCATGTGGGGACAATGTGACCTCTTTGGGGGAAGCCCGAAGGCAGGGGGACACTGGCTCCCCTGGACATGAGTTGGGGGGCACCACGGGTCCCCCGGGCGGAGGGGACGAGCTGGCCCCGCTCCAAGGCACAGGCGGTGAAATCAGTGATGGCTTCAGCCCCGGGGGGATTAAAGCTGGTGTGTGTACCCCAACCCCCCGGGGCACTGGGGGGGCCGGGAACGCTGGTGTGGGGCAGGAGGGGCTCAGCCCCCGCAGCCATCCTGCCACATTCCTGGCGGCTCTCAAGGCAGCGATCTCAGCCCCAGCAAGGCACCGACAGGGCAGGAGAGGTTGGGGGCCCTCTGTGACCCCCAGCTGGTTCGTGACAGGGCGGGGGGACCGGGGCACCTACGCCAGCAGCCCCATGCGGGTGACTTTGGCCGAGAGGAAGGTGTGCAGGACGAAGACGATGGGCTTGGGGCAGGAGTGCAGGTCCAGCGCCTGGGGGGAGATGGAGAGTGGTGTCAGCCGCCCCCACATCCCACTGGGGGCACTGAGGATCACAGGGCTGGGGGTTCCAATCAGCCAAACCCAGTGAGTCTGGGCAGCTGGGATGCTGCAGGGATGGGGGAAAGCAGGGACCAGCCCTGGAGGAAGTCCCCCAAACCAGAGGGGTGAGCCTGACTGCCCCCTCCTCACCAGCTCCCCCTCAGGGCCCCCGAAATCCAGGTAGAGGGTCCTGATGCCGTCATCCGCAGACATCTTCAGCCGCTCGTAGGGGTAGCGGAAGAGGACGCTGGAGCCCGGCTCGTCCCGGGAGATGGTGAACCCGCCCTCGTAGTGGATGGAGAGCTGGACCTCCTGCCCGCCCAGCGTGCAGCCTGCGGGCACAGCCGCTGTCAGCCCCTCAGCCCTGGAGGGGAACACGGGGGGAGCCGGGGGTCCCAGCACGGCGGCACTCACCCACAGTCACCTCCTTGATCAGCTCGGCGGCGGCGTGACAGCCCTGCACCAGGACGCGTGTCCACGCCGACAGGTCCCGGTGGGTCTCCACGCGGAACACGTGCATCTCCACGCCCTGGCGAGAGCCCGTCCGCGTGGCGAACGTCAGCTCCGAGCCCAGCGCGGGCGAGCGGCGCCCGGAGCCTGAGTGGACCAGCCTGGAGGGGAAGCGGATGGATGGGGGTCAGGGCTGCGGTGGCAGTGCCGGCACCACTCACCCCGTGCCCATCAGTGCTTTGGTGTCTCTTCCCTGCTCTGAGAGGCAGAGCCACGGCTCAGCCAACAGACGCCAGTCCCCAAGGGGGCCCAGCCCCAGCTCACCTGGTGGCCACCAGCGGGTAGCTGTGGCAGGGGGAGGCCCAGGCGTCCCTGGTCCAGGGCATCCCATCGTACAGCAGCAGGTCCTTCTCTGTCACTGCCATGAGCACCGGCCGCCACTGCTGCCGCCCGCCGTCCAGGCGCGCCTGCCGGGCACCAGGGCACCATGAGGGGCACCAGGGGCTGCAGGCACCCAGCAACTCAACCCCGAGCCCACGGTCAGATGGATCCCCACCCAGTGGTTCCTCATTGCCAGGCAGCATCCACAGCCCGGCCATCCTGGGAAACCAAGCTGGGAGCAGCCCCCAGGGGTCCTGCTCACCACGCTGCCTGGGCCAGCTGCAGCTCTCAGGCCGTGAATTCATGGAAAAGGGAGGGTGTGATGAGGGGCTCCATCTGGAAAATCCCAGTGGGAGAAGGGGCTGAGGGCACAGGAAATGCTGCCATCACCGGGGCACAGCCAGATGGGAGAGCAGCAGAGACAGTGCCCAGGCTGGGCTCTCTGTCTGCATCCACAGCCCCAGTGGCATCCTTGGCACATCTCATTGGCACTGCTGTCCCTGGGAGCACCCCAGCATATCCCATCAGTGCATACCTGCTCGGCCAGCCAGGCGATGTGCTTCACCTCCCGGCCGCCAGCCGTGGGGCTGCCAGAGCCCAGCGTGGCGTTGAGCTCGGCCAGGACCTGGGGCAGCAGCGCGGTGATGTTGGCGTGCAGGGCACTGAACCAGGCGTGGGCCGTGGCTGTGTCCCGGCACCGCAGCACCAGCGTGTTCCGGCTGTCCGGCGAGTGCAGCTCGATCAGCCTGTGAGGGGACAGGGACATGGTCCAGGGTGGGACATCAGCACCCAGCCGAGTGAGCCCCTGCCTGTACCCAGCACAGTAAACTGGCTGCACTGGTCTGGGGCTTCCACCATGCATTTCCACCTGCCAGGGCTTTTAGCCCTCATTTTGAGGCAGAGGGGCTGCCAGGGGTCTGGGAGAGAACATGGCATAGCCCTGGCCCTGGCCAAACCCTCTGGACTGTCCCTCTACAGCTCAGTGGGCAAAGCAGGAGGCCACGGCCTCATTGATGGGCAGCCCCCAGCTGTGGCCAGGGTGTCCATGGGGCGCAGGGTCAGTCACACGGGCACTGGTGGACAGACCCAGTCCTGTCCTGGGGGTCTTTGGGGAGCAGGATCTCCCATACTGGCACCCACCGGCAGCCCCTGTCCTCACCTGTTCTCCAGGTCGGGCATGCTGAGGTTCCGGGCGGCAAAGCACATCTTGAGGGGGATCACCTTGCGGTCACGGAGACCCTGGTGCTGCGGGGACCCCGAGTCCTCGCTGCCACTCAGGCTGGGGGACTGCGGGGCCGCCCCCTCCCATGGCAGGTCTGACACCAGCGATGGCTTCTTGATGTAAGGGGTCACCTCCCGCATGAACTTCACTGGGGGGAGTGGGGGGACAGTCAGGCCTGGGGAGGGTCCTGCACCTCCACACCACAGCCCTGTGCCCCAGGGTTGATCTGATAGGGCGACACACCAAGGCTTGGAGGGTCTTGGGGGGTCCCACCCTGTCCGGGTCGGGGAAGTCCCGAGTGAAGGACGGCACTGGCAGCTCATCCCTCTGCCGGCACGAGTGTAGGAAGGGGAAGGCGCCACAGGACAATGGTGCTGGGCGGGAGGTCAGGCTGCAGCCCATCCTGGTCCCATCCTGCCCTGCCGCTGTCGGAGCAGCCAGGACTGTGCCCGCCAAGTTTCCAGCACTGTAGGCGATGCTGAGCCGGCACTGCCGCTCACACCCACAAGGCGAGGAGGGTGTGCAGCCAAGACATCCCGGCTCCACGCGCCTCTCCAGGCCGGGAAGGAAGGAAGGAGGCACCAGCTCCAGCTCCTGCTCCCCCCGGACTGTCCCACCCCAGCACCACCCTGCTGACAGCAGCCCTGGACCCCCGCCCGGACACGGCTCTCGGCCGGCCTGCGCCGAGCCCCAGCAGCCAAGGCCAAGGGAGGGACACGCTGGGGACAGAGATGAGGCAGCGAGAGGGAAAACCAAACCAAAACAGCAAATAGGCTGTACTGCACTGGGGAGCAAGTGGTGAAAGGATCCTGCAGCCGGCACAATGCCACAGCCAGGCCCACTGGAGGGGGAGCAACACTGGCGGTGGGGCCCAGGCTGTGCTGCTGCCAATCCTTCACTGCGGAGCTGCCGAGTGGGGAGGGGGGCAAGGATAGGACAGCAGCGATGGGGAGTGGGCAGGAAACACCAGTCCCCCACCTTCCCACCAGCTCTGCTGAGCCACGGCGCTGCCATGAGGCGCTTGCCCTTGCTGTGGGCAGCACACGAGTTAATATTAGCTGCCGTCGCGCTGATCCCGGGATTACCGCCGTCCCCGCACCCCTAATCCCGCTGCCGGGCCGGGCAGGGAGCGCCGCGGGCAGCGCCACAGCCGGCAGCTCCCGCTGCGGGGCCACTTGGCAGATGTTTGCCAGATGTGGGTAGCTGCCTCCAGCACTGGGAGGGAGCTCAGCCCATGGGGGCTCCAGCTCACAGTGCTGCAACCCTGCGGTGCAGGCACTGACCCCGATGGAGTCGGGAGGGTGAGAGGCCAAGCTGGGCAGCCAGCAGCACCAGAGCCTGAGTGCTGTGCCAGGGCACTGCCAGAGAAGCGTGGGTGCCCCGTGGTGACTGGCAATGGTGGATGCCCATGGTGGGGGCAGCAGAACTGGCTCCCAGTTTTCAGTGGGATGCATCCACGGTGCAGGCAGGACATGGAGCACCTTGTGCCAGCAGGCACAAGGCTGGCACTTGGGTGGTGGCACCTGCAACCACCCCTTCTGCTTCTGGCGAGCTGCTGACCAGCACACAGCTGCACCAGCACAGCCACGGAAACTGCCCTGGCACAGCCACCATCACGCCGGCACAGCCACTGCCGCCCCACCTACGCGCTCACCACAGAGGAAGCCCAGCTGTCGCTGCGCCCCTCACCCGTCCCGCCGCAGGAAGGCAGCTGCTCTGGCTGCACAGCAGCGCCGGCCGCACACGGCTTCACCGGGGCCGAGCCCCCTGCACCCAGCAGGGAACACCCACCGGGTTTCCAAGGCTCGTGCCCGGCTGTGCCCTAGGCAGTGCCCACAGCTTCCCGCAGGGGCGGAAGGGCTCCCTTCCCCCAGGGCAGCAGACAGGGCCTGTGGGCACCCGGGGGAGGTGCTTGGCGTGGGCCCTGTGGCCAAACCCAGGACCCGGGACGGGTGACACCAGCCTCACGGAGATGCTGGTTTGGGGCTGATGGTCCCGCCTCCTCCACTGGCAGAGGGCCCAGGAGAAGCTCTGGCACCTGCCAGGGTGGTCAGAGCTCCAGGGCTGGTGAGGAGGGATGGGGCTGGATAGCACAGCCAGTGTCTCCCACCAGCTCCTCTCCGGGGCCTGCTGATACCAGTTGACCACCAGATGGTCCCACCACAGCCATCGGACCAGCAGTGCCCAGCCAAAGTGAGAAGGGAAAGGAAGGGAAAGGAAGGGAAAGGAAGGGAAAGGAAGGGAAGAGAAAGCAAAGGAAGGGAAAGGAAGGGAAGAGGCGTCTGCTGCGGTGCCCATGCCCATGGCGGAAGTCAGGGACAAACACAGCACGGGGCTGGAGCTCCTGTGGGACAGGATCAAACAGCCAGGCAGCCCGAGGAAGGACGCGCTGAATCCGGCACGGGGTCCCGTGGGGACTCTCGCTGTGTCCGACAGCAGCCCTGACCGAAGCACCAAGCCCAACACCGCCACTGCACCTCAGCCCCTGCCACGCTCCAGCCACGGCCAAGCACCTCGTGCCAGGTGTGCCCACAGCAGGGAGCCCAGCCACGTCCCCTCGTGCCAGCACAGTGTGCCAGGAGCAGGTGAGAAAGCAGCAGCACCTGTCCCCATACCCTGTGCCCAACGGGCACCGTGTCCATGGAGGAGCCTCGTGCAGCAGAGGACAGACGGACGTGCCGGGACACCTGGACAGTGTGTGGCACCACAGCACTGTATGGGGCACCCTGACCCACAGCACAGGGGGCTCGTGTCCTCGCGGTGCCCCATGGCACGAGCCCCATGCCGTGCCTTGGGCTGGGCAGGTCTTGCCCGAGCTTGTCGGGCTGCTGGGAACAGGTCGGGCAGGAGCCGGTGGCTCTGTCAGGCCAGTCCCGAGCCAGCCGTGCCGTGGGCACAGGGCCCACAGGGACACCGAGCCCGCGGGGAGGCTGAGCTCGCAGGGACACGGGCAGATCCCGAACCAGCGCCCTCCCTGGGGACAGTCAGCCAGCCTGGGGATTCTGTCACCAAGGATAGGCGACAACCTGTTCAGGGGGACGCCACAGCCAGGGGACACCAAGTCTATCCTGGGGGACGCCAGGTCTGTCCCCGGGGACCCCAGATCTGTCTCTAAGGGACCCAAGTCTGTCCTGGAGGGAAACAACCAGCAGAAATGTCATGTTCTTGTTCCCAGCTGTGAGGGGTCCCCATCCTGCCACAGAGGGAACAGCCCGACCAGGAGGGGACACCCCAGTCCCTGTCCCCGTGCCTGGGGGGCCCACGGGGGTTGGGGCTTTTGGGGGTGCACACACACGCGCCAGGACTGGGGTGGGGGGAGTGGCGTCCCACACCCGGAAAAGGGACCCAAGGGGGGCCCGGGAGTCCGGTGACAGCGGCAGGGGAGTGTGGTGGGAGCCGGTAACGGCGGGGGAGCAGCAGGGTGGGAGTCAGGAGAGCAGCAGGGGCCCGTACCGGGGACTGGGGGAGAGGAAGGGGTTTAGGCGTTACCTTCAAGGATGACCTCCCTCCCGGCTCTCTTCAGCGCCTGCACAGCTTGATCGTGGGTGGCATCGCGGAGATCGACGCCGTTAACAGCGAGGATGGCGTCGCCTAACCGGAGCGCCCCGCTCCTTTCCGCCGCCAATCCCGGGAAGATCCGTGAGATCAGCACCGGCATCCGATTCTCCCGACCTCCCTTAATGCTGATCCCGAGCCCTCCCGCCTCCGCTTTCACCACCCGCACCCTCCTCACGCCACCGGGTGCCGCCGCCTCCGCGCTGCCGTTCACCACGCCGTTCACCACCGACGGATCGCCGGTTCCCGGTTCCGCCGTTAAGCTCAGCGTTTCCCCGGTCAGTTCCGCCGACACACGGACCCAGCGTTCCCGGAGGAGCAGCTCCAGCAGCCCCGTTTTACAAGCCCGGGTCCACACGGCCATGCCGCCGCCGCCGCCGCCGCCGGTCACCGGGGAAGGGGCGTGGCTTGGCGGGAGGGCGCGGCTTCCTGGCCCCGCCCCCGCCCGCATGGCGCGCTGCGGTAGGCTCGGGGGGCCGGGGGGGCCGGGGGGGGACGCCCCGCCCCCGCCTCCTGTGCCACCAATCGCAGAGGTGGCGGATAAGCCGCCGCCGCTGTGATTGGTCGCGTCAGAGGGCGGGGCCCGGGGAGCCACGCCCCCGCACGCCATGTCTGGCGCCGAGATTTATTTCGCGCGCTGCGATTTATTTCACGACCTGCGCTTCAAATCTCCCTTAATTCTCCGGGGATTCCCGATCTCCCTCTCTCCATCCTGAGGGAATGACGCTTCCCTGCCCCACGCAACACCTAGAGAGCCCCGTCCTTAGGGAACGAGGCTTCCCGGCCCCAGGCGGCACCCACGGACCCACGCGGCCGCTGGGGAGAGAGAAGCCAACACTGGGATTAGACACTGGCAGGGAGAAGGGACGGAATTTGGGGTGTCACCTTGTCCCCACAGCGCCGGGGAGGAACACTGGAGGGATATGAGGATAATGATGACATGATGGTGATGTGACAACAGGGAGTCACCCACAACAAGGATAAGCCCTGAGCCTGGACATGTACAGAACAGCGAGGTTTTATTCCTACAGCACCCTAGGAAAATTCCTACAGTGCCCCAGGAAGCAGAGAGACAGTTCCCGAGGTTGGAGCAGCTTCTTCTGCTCTCAGGTGCCAAATTTCTTCTGTTGGACAGGCAGAGGCAGCTGGGTTTTGAAGTCCATGATGGGTCGTTCCACCACAACCAGGCAGTTCTCGTCCAGCAGATCCATGAAGAGCAGGGGCTGCAGGGCAGGAGATGGGAAACATGGAATCAGGGAACGGTTTGGGGTGGAAGAGACCTTTAAGGGATCCTGTTCCTACCCCCTGCCATGGGCAGGGACATCTTCCACTATCCCAGGTTGCTCCAAGCCCAGTCCAACCTGGCCTTGGGCACTGCCAGGGATCCAGGGGCAGCCACAGCTTCCCTGGGCACCCTGTGCCAGGGCCTCCCCACCCTCACAGCCAAGAATTCCTTCCCAATATCCCATCTAACCCTGCCCTCTGGCAGTGGGAAGCCATTCCCCCTTGTCCTGGCACTCCAGGCCCACGTTCAAAGTCCCTCTCCAGAACCCGAGCATCTCCATGACCCTGCTCGCCAACACCATCACCCAACCTGGAACTTCTTGCAGATCTTGAAGGCGTGGAGCTGCCGCTTCCTGGCCGTCTCCGGGAGCTGTTTCAGGGTGCTCTGGTTCATCAGGAGGGTGCTGTCATCGGGCAGGGGCTGCGAGAGCGGGCACAGCCCAGGTCAGCGCTCCCACAGGAACACACCCCGGGCACCCCCAGCCCTCTCGCGGGCTCACCAGGGACTTGTCGAGGACGCAGAGCAAGTAGGTGTCGTGGAGCAGGATGTGCGCGGGGTTCTTGGGGTTGAAGGTGATGTGTGTGATGGGCGAGTCCCGCTCCAGCCAGGCGCGGTGCAGCCCCCGGCTCTGCACGGCGCGGCTCCAGCTCGTGTACTGCTTCTCGGGGATGCTGAACTCAAACAGCTGCACGGGGCAGCAGGGACACGGGGCGGCTCAGGGGCGTCTGCTCCTGGCAGCACCCCCGCACCAGCGGCTCCAGCCAGGTCCCCAAGCCGGGCCGAAAAGCTCTGAGGGCAGGGAGAGAGGCACGGGGAAGGGAGCAGGGCCATGAGAGCTGGACCAGAAGAGCTCCCACCTGTTGGTCTGAGTAGGCGATCACAAGGTTGTTGGTGCTGGGGTGGATGGCGAGGGCCGATACGGCGCAGCTGTAGGTGGGCACCACGCAGTGATGCTGCAGGAGGGGACAGTGCACTGACAGGACCCACCAGGGCCACCGCTGGCACCTCTCCCACACACCCACCCCTGACCAGAACCTCCGGGACTGCCTCTGACCCCCTTTCCCACACACCCATCCCAGCCCCGCTATGGGGATGCAGTGATGGCTCCTGGGGGGCCCTGCCTGCTGAGCCCCCCATGCCCCGTCCCCTGAGGCTGGGGGCTCATTCCCAGGCCCACCTTGAAGCATTTCAGGTTGTAGATGTGGATGACCCAGTCGCCGCTGACGGCTGCCAGCCAGTGCCCGTCCGCGCTCGGCGCCAGCAGGTAAACAGCCTCAGAGCAGCCTGCAGAGACCCTCAGGCTGAGAGGGGTGCTGGGAGCCCCAAATCCCCCAGGGACACCCAACCCCACATCCCCAGATCTTCCAGTGCCAGGCCATCAGGGCACAAACAACCCCAGGAGAAACTCACGTGCCCCTCAGGGCAGGAAAGGGGGACACCCCCCCTCTGCCCCCACAGGGGAGGGAGATGTGGAGCCCAGGAACCCCCAGCACCATCCCAGCTCCCCCCAGCCCACACCTGAGGGCGGCCGCAGGGTGTGCAGGTGTTTGCAGCCCCCCGGCTCCAGCAGCTGGAGGACGTGGACAGATCCTCGAGCGGAGGCGACGAAGAGGCTGTCAGAGTCGGCGGAGAACTGGAGCTGGTAGGCCGGAGGCAGCAGCTTGGGCACTCTGGGGACCTGGGAGCGGGGACAACACAGCCCTGGCAGCCACCCTACTGTCACCCACACTCCCCACAAGTGACACTGGCCACACCAGCCCCCAGGACCCCACAGCCCCCCACCCCTCTGACCTTCCTGAGGCTGACGCCGTCCCCGTCACAGCGCACGCGGTACAGCTGGAAGCGGGAGGCGGTGGAGTAGCCGATCCAGGTGCCGCAGGGTGAGACGCAGCTGCAGTAGATGTGCTCCGGGCCCTGGGAATGCCACGGGGCTGAGGGCGGCCCGAGGAACCCCCAGAGCGCAGCACACACCCCTCAGCTGCCCCAGGGACACCCCAGCCCCCTCAGCCCTACCTTGCTCTTGAGCTGCACGAGGTGCTCCGGCATCCGGCACAAGGGAAGGACCTCGCCGTCCTTTCCTGGGAAAGAAACCACACGGAGCATCAGTGATAGTGGGAAAATCACACAGGGCCCTTTGAGCAGCTGCAGATCCTGGGGGAGTGCCCAGACCCTTCCCCGAGGCGCAGGCCAGCTCAATCCCAAAATCCTGCTGGCAGCACGGGCTCTGCCAGGGAGCCGACACCGGAGAGCTGCGCCTGTGACTCACCAGTCTCCTCAGTGGAGCCAAGTCTCCAGAGCTCCAGGTGCTGGGAGAACTGGAAGAGGAGCAGCCGGGCTTTCCTGGCGCAGGAGACGAGGCGTCGCTGTGTGGAAAAACAGGCAGGATGTCATGGACCCACAGCCTGGCACAACGGGCTGGGGCACAGCTGAAATGCCCTAAGGTGCTGGAGACTCCGCAGCGGGGGAGAGCAGGGAAATTAGGTCTGTGGGATGGGAGCCTGGAGATGTAGACCCAGCGGGACCAGCAAGACCAGCTTGACGACTTCTACTGCTCCTTGGCAGAAGCCTCCAGATGTACCAGGAAAGGGGACACAGTGGGGCAGAGAAGGGACCCAGGGACAGGGAAGGAATCCTGGCAGGGCAATGAGGGCACCTGGTGGGGCAGGGAGCTCCAGCCCTGCCAGCCCTACCAGCCCCAAGACCCCAATCCATGCATCACTCACATGGGGGAAGGTGAATTTTCGGAGTGCTGCGTCGTAGCCCTTCTTCTGTATCTTCTCCATCAGTGGGCGGATCACCAGCTGGGCATCCAGGCCTGGAAGCCAAGCACAGGTCAGCCGAGCCGGTACCACGAGGAGAGATCCAGCCCGGTCCCGGTGCCACCGGCAGTCCTACCCCCGGAGATGAGGGCGGTGGGGCTGTGTGCCACAGCCCGCACGTCGTGGCTGTGGTACTGGAAGGGCTTTGTCCGCACCCAGCGCTTCTCCAGCCCACCCAGCTTCACTGGCAGCAGCTGCAGCTGGTAGGTGGCCCCGGTCGAGGTGCCCACGACGATGCTGTCCTCCTTCTGCAGAGGAAAATAGGACAAGGTTGTGGGAGCAGACTGGGAGGAACAGGAGGGCACTGCTGGGAGGCACCGAGTGCAGCAGCTCCCGCTCCTCGTCAGCCCGGGGGGGACACGGGGGTCTCGCCCACCTCTGACACAGCCAGAGAGAGCGCGGCCGAGGTGCTGACGGTGTGGGACTCTGCCAGCGTGCCTTGCTCCCAGTCCCAGAACTGCACCCTCCCGAAGGAGTCGGCGCTGACCACGGTGCCGCGGGAGAGGAGGGCGATGGCCCACACCACGCACTCGCGCTTGGCCTTCTCCACGTGGTGGTTCACCATGATCCTCTGCACCGTCTGGCCTGGAGTGGGAGAAGGCTGGGAGTGACCGAGGGATCCCCCGGTGCAGCCAGTGGGTGCCAGCGGTCCCAGGGGATGGGATGGGATGGGATGGGATGGGATGGGATGGGATCACTCCAGGGGCAGCAGGTACCTGAAGTGACGTCGATCACACGGAAGAAGTCGATGGAGCCGGCCACGATGTGAGTGTCTGAGGGGTGCCACGACAGGCACAGGACACGGCCTGGGGAGGGAAGCTCCGTGTGAGAGCCCGTGGGCTCGCAGCCCCGCGGCCACCGGGATGCCCGGAGGGACAGAGGCACGGCGCTGCAGCCAGGACCCACCTTTCCGCCTGTCCAGGTTCCGCTCAAACTGGATTCCCCCAGGAACGACTTGGAAGATCTTAACAGAGCCGTCCTCGCAGCCGATCTGCGGGGGATGGGGATCAGCGCGGGGCACAGCGGGACGCTCTGCCCCCGCCGCCGCGCCCGGCGGGACTCACCGCCAGCTGGCTGCCGGTGCCGTTGGCCGCCAGGCTCCAGACGGGGCCCCCGCCGCCATCCACGCCGCGGGCCGCGCTCAGCCGGGACAGGTCGTACTCGGTGATGTCCCCGCCGAGCCCGGCCCCGAACAGCCGGTCCCCGGCCGCCCAGCACAGCGACTCCACCGACCGCGCCTCGTGCCCGGGGATCACCTGCGCAGGGACGGGGTCACGGTACGGCCCGGTACGGATCAGCGGGGCCGAATAAAGCCCGGTACAGCCCCGGTGCGGATCCGTAGGGCCAAGTAAAGCCTGCTCCCGGCTCGGTACGGCCCGGCTAGGCTCGATGCCGACCGGAAGGATCAAGTAAGCACGGTACGGGCTCGGTACGTGCACGGTACGTACCCGGTACAAGCTCGATAAAGCTCGATAAAGCTCGGTACGGCTCAGCACAAGCCCGGTACGGCCCGTGCCAGTGCCCTCACCTTCTCCTGGAAGTAGTTGGCGGCGAAGTTGTACACCTCGACGGTGCCGTCGGTGCGGGCCAGCGCCAGGCGGGCGCCGCGGGGGTGGCAGGCGAGGCAGCGCACGCCCGCCGGCACCAGCCCGAAGAACCGCACCCGGTGCACCTCGAACTCGCCCATCGCGCTCCGCCAGCCCCGGCGCCGCTCCGGCCCCGGTCGCGGTCCCGGCCCCGCTCCGCCCCACGTGCGCGCGGCGCGCCGGAACCGGAGCTGCCCCGGGGGCCGCGCGTCACCGGAAGCGGAAGCGGCGGCGCGGCGGGAGATTCGGGCGCTGCCGGCGGCGGGCGCGGGGCCGGGGCGGCGGGGCCAGGGTGCGGCCCGGGGTGAGCGCACGGTGCAGGCGGGAGGGGTTCGGCCCCGAGCGGCCTCACCGGACTGCCCCGGGCCGGCCCCGCGGCGCCGGTGCCGCTGGAGGGCACCAGCGCCCCGCGCAACCGGGCAGCGGCACGGGAGGCGCCGGGCCCGGCGGCGGGTCTGGGTCTGGGGGGGGGTTTCTGGGCATGGGGGTCTATGGGTAGCGGGGAGGGGATGGGTCTGGGGGGGTCTGGCGTCTGGACAGGAGGGCTGGGGGTGCTGGGGGCTGGATCTGGGGTGTCTGTGGGGCTGGGGGGGCAGTAGGACGCGTTGGGGGGAGATCTGGGCTTGGGGGTCTGTGGGGCCCAGGGGGATGGATCTCAGGATCTGTGGGCCCAGAACGGGGGTCTGTGCATGGTGAGTGTGTGGGGGGCCCAGGGACAGAAGCTCATCCTGGGGCCCCAGGGATAGAGGGGAAGGGCCAGGGGCTCCTGCTCCCCTACCCGCTCCCCCTGCCCTGACCGTGTCTCTGCAACCCCTGGCAGAGCCCCAGCATGGTGCAGATCGTCATCTCCAGGTGAGCCCCGCAGGTCCGGTCCCCGTGGCCCCTGTGCCAGCCGGGCCAGGGTGACGCCCCCTCTCTCCCACAGCGGCGGCGCGGGGGCCCTGGCACAGTGGGTGCTGGTGGAGCTGCAGGGCGAGGTGGTGCCCCGGCAGAGCGGGAGCCTGGCCGGGAGCCTGCTGGGAGACCTGCACTACACCTCTGAGGTGAGGCTGGACACCACCGGCACCCTCCAGGAACCCTCCAGCCCAGCCTCACCCTCACCCTCTGCTCTCCCCAGGGTATCCCTGTGCTCATCGTGGGCCATCACATCCTCTACGGGAAGGTGGTGCAGCTGGAGAAGCCGTTTGCAGTGCTGGTGAAGCAGGGAGGAGCCCCCCAGCCCAGCCCCACGGGGCTCCACGGCCGCTACACCGTCACCGCCCTCATCAAAACCAAACTGCTCTTCAAAACCCGCCCCAAGCCCATCATCACCCACGTGCCCAAGAAGGTCTAAGGGGAAGGATGTGGGCTGTGAACTGTGATCTGCTGCTGGAAAGAGCGGCAGGGACTTGGGAAGATCCAGGACCTCATCCCTGTCCTGCACAGAAGACTCGGGAGCTGCTGGTGTCTGGACACCTAGAGCCCTTTCTGGGTCACTTGTCCCCGCCAAAATGACTATTTTCAGAGAGTGACCAAGCTCTTGGCCTCATACCCTGTGGGTCACCCTCAGGGATACAGCTCCTGGTAGATAGGGACCTCCTGTGAGCCTGGGCAGGGGTGTCCCACCCTACAGGCTGCCCGCAGTGTCCAGCAGCTCCCAGGGATCCACGGAGGTGCCAGTGTGGAGATGTCTCCTTCTACCCCCTCCCTGCAGCTGTAGGGGCACCAGTGCCATGCAGGGACTCAGGACCAACCTCCCTCAAGTCAGGCAGGGGGACCAGGGACCCTCCCCAAAACACACCATGTATCCTCACTGCAAGTCTTTATTTCCACATTCCATCAGGATATAAAAACCAGCTTTTTCCGCCCGAAATATGAAAAAAAATCCCCCTGGCAGGTTCAAAAATAAATAGATTTACAAACCATCTGCAACAATACCAAAGAGCTACAAAAGTCTTCTAAAAAACCTTGTATTAAATTAAACAAAAACCAGCTAAAAGCTCTGTCATAGAAAGGGATTTTTATCCAAGTCCTGAAAAAAGGACCCACAGGTGAATTCCCTGGGGAGGGGAAAGGTTGGGAAGCACCTTTCCTAAATCCCCATCTTCCCACTGCTGGGAAGGTAGCGGGGTGGGAATGATGGGGCTGTGCGTTGCCCAGAGTGTGACGTGGCCCAAAAGGGTCTCCAGCAACACTCTGGCCAACACACAGCCCCCCAGTTTTCCCAGTTTCTCCATACCAGGATCCCCCCTTGGCTCTTTGGCAAAGCTGAAGGGACCTGCTGCCCTCCTGGAGCAGCCAGACCCCCCGAAAGGCCTGGGGGGCTCCCCGTGGGTACGTGCCCGCACGCAGCCGTGGGGCAGAGGCAGCACCAGCCAGCAGCACTGGCACCATGCTGGACGGAGACTCTGTGTCCTGGGGGTGGGAAGTGCTGTAGCACCATGGAGGTGGGACTGAAATCCCCGTAAAAAGCACCGAAGGGTGGAAAATTCTGGAGTGGGGCGGGAGGAGCGTGGCCAGCAGCGCTCCACACCAGGGTGCTCCATAGGGCACAGCGGGGCTGCGGCCGGCAGCACCCAGCTGGGTGATGGGCAGCCCTGGCTCGGCTTCTCCGTGTGGAAAAATGAAAATATAGGAAAAATAAACATCTTAATAAAGAAAAAAAGCAAGATTTCAAGATCTGATGAGAAATGCCAAGGGTTGGGAGCGCTCAGCGCTGCCCAGCAGCTCTGGGATGGGGAAAAAGGGGACTGGGGGTGTTCACTCCAGCATGTGGGATCACCCCAGCACCTGGTGGTTCTGGCATGGGGAAGAGGGGATAGGGGGTGGCTTACCCTGACACGCTGGATCACCACAGCACACGGGATGACCCTGGCACGGACCACCCTGCGGTCAGACCTCAGTGAAGACCAGCCCACACTGCTCCTGTCGCTTGCCACAGCGGCGGGCGACGATGGCCAGGTAGAGGGTGAGCAGGGCCACCCAGTAGCAGGCATAGAGGATGGCACCTGAGATGAGAAAGGCCACCTCGGTCTCGCTGAAGAGGTCCTGGCTGTAGGCGGTGTAGGCCAGCCCGCCCAGCAGCACCGCCACCCACACTGACACCGGCAGCAGCCCCACGAAGTTCACCACAATGGTGCGGCGCCCTGAGGTGCCCCAGCCCGACTTGTTGATGGTGGCAATGGCGAAGATTTTGGCGGGCAGCAGGCTGGACATGTAGAGGAGGGCATAGAGGGACATGAAGATCATCTCGGCATTGCCACGCAGGAAGCAGGCATAGGTGGCCTTGATGACACCCACCAGCTGCACTGTCAGCAGGAACAGGAGAATGTTCCAGACGCGGCCGCGGTAGAAGAGCTGGATGACGGTGGCGATGAGGAAGAAGGGGAAGAAGCCGGTGACCACCGACTCATAGGTCATCCAGAGGTGATGCTTGTGGAACCAGAGCGCGTTGTAGAGCCACTCGCGGAAGTAGGACTTGCTCCAGCGGGTCTGCTGGTTGAGCCAGCGCAGGTACCGCGTGGGGGTCTCCGTCAGGCACTTGGAGCGAGCCGTGTACTTGGTCCGGTAGCCCAGGCTGAGCACGCGGTTGGTGAGGTGCCGGTCGTCCCCGAAGCTGCACTTGCTGCCCAGGAAGGTCTGGTGGTACCAGTCCTCGAGGAACTGCTGCAGCAGCGCGTTGCGGTACATGCCCAGGGGGCCGCTGATGCACTGCACGCACCCGAAGTACGACTGGCACGCGCGCTCCACGTTGAAGGCCATCCAGTACCGCACGCTGCTCAGGAAGGAGAGCCACGAGTCGTACTTGTTCAGGATCTGGGGAGGGGATGGATGTGAGCCCCGGCAGTGCTGCAGGCCCCCGGCACCCCCAGCCCTGCCCTCGCCTCGCCGCCCGGGGTGCCCTCCCGCATGCCAGGGTACCTGGACGTCGCCGCCAACGCCGCCGACGTGGGGGTCGGCCTCCAGGATGCGGAGCATCTCGGCGGTGCAGGCGGGGTCCAGCACCGTGTCTGAGTCACACACCTGGGGGCAGAGGGAATGTCGAGCCCCGCTCCCGCCGCCCACGCACACCCGGCAGACAGCCCAGCCCACAGCCAGGCAAGCCTGAGCCGCGGACGGCGAGACCAGGCAGAGCCCCGGAGACCGGCAGGCGATGGCAGGGAGCAGAGCACCCGGTGGTACCGGGGCACCGCTGCCCAGGACACCCATCTCTGGCTGCTGGCACTGAGGGAGGACCTGTCCCAGTCACCGCATGTGGGGACCTGGCGCCCCGTGCCGCACTGTCCCACGGGATGGCACCACAGCCGGGCATGTGCTGAGGAGGTGATGGGACACCCCCGTGGGCAGCTGTGTGGGCAGGGCTCAACAGCTCAGGCACCCCAGTGCCAGTTGCCCCCAGCCCTGCACTGTCATGCATGGGGCCAGATCCAGTGCCAGGCACCCTGGTGCTACTGAGGATTCCCGGGGCTGCTCCCGTTCCACCCACAGCCGCTCTGCCCGGCCATGCCGGCAGGACGCTCGCTGCCCACATCCCCCCAGCCCATGCATGCACCTGGATATAGTCCACGGAGTCTCCAAGCGCCCGGAATGCCGTGTACATCACCTCCCGCTTCCCGCCCCACTTCTGGAGGATGCAGGAGTAGGTGTTGTTGCGGACCAGCGCCTGAACACGGGCCAGCCCTTCCCGCAGCCCGGCCTCCGTCTCCCCCTCGCCCTGCGCGTGGAAGTTGCTCCTCCAGATGTAGCTGCCAGAGTGCTCAGAGCCCATCACGTCGTGGAAGATGTCCAGCATGTAGGTGTCATCGGGGCCATTCCCGTCCACCACCATCACCACTTTGAGGTCAGGGAAGGCGATGCGCTTGACAGAGCGCAGGCACTTCGTCAGGTAGTCGGGATCCTCCTGGAAGGCGGCGATGCAGAGGGCCACCGAGCGCCCCGGCCGCACCGGCTGCCCCTCGCCCCGCATGCGCCGGTGCTCCAGGAAGGCGAAGAGGCTCTGGATGAAGAGGTGCAGCCCCAGGATGGCCCCGTAGAGCCCGAAGGAGAGGTAGTGCTTCTCCGTGTGGATGAACTGGTACCCTGTGACGTAGGCGGCCAGGATTCCCCCCAGCACCGCCACGGCGAAGAGGCTGGTCCCCACGACACGCAGGGCCGTGGAGAGGCTCCCTGGCATCTGGGGGGACACGGGGCACGATCAGGGCAGGGACAGGTGGACATCCTCCCCATCAGGTCACCCAGAACACAAAAGCGGGGTGGCCCTGCTCCTCTGCTGGCCCATCGCCGGTCACTGGTTTGGGGGTGACGCCTTCCCAGTACCTCCAAGGGGCCAGAGGAGGTGCGGGGGTCCCACGCACCCCACTGTGTGTGGTGCCAGGTGAGATGTAGGGGTCCCGAGTACCCCACTGTGTACAGTGCCAGCACCCCCCATCCACCCAAGCAGGAGCACGGCTGCTCCCATGCGATGGCTGGGCTGGAGGACAGGGAAGGGCACGGCGATGGCAGGGACCAGGGTGTCCCCGGGGAAATCACGGCCGCCCAGAGCCCTCCTCCGCCCCGAGCGCGTGCGGCGGGACCCCCGGCTGCGGGGACGGCAGCGCCCAGACCCCCACCCCGCTGCGGGATGGGACGAACAGCGCGGGCGGGACGGGACTGCGGAGCCGCTCCGGGACGCGGGCAGGGAGTGCGGGCGGGTCGGGGGTGCACGAGCACGTGCGGGGGTGCGGGCAGGGCGCAGAGCCAGCCCCGGGGACCCCCGGCAGCACCTCCCGGGAAACCCCCTCCGGCTTCCTCCCGGTCTCGCAGCCCCCGGCGCTGCCGGCTCCTCCCGGTCCTGCAGCCCCCCGGCGCTGCCGACTGCCCGTTACCCCCGGCCCCGCAGCCTCCTGAGCCGCCGGTCTCGCAGCACCGCGGGGGCGCCCCGAGTCGGCACCAGCGGGGCCGGGAGGGAGAAGGAGGGACCGGGACTCACCGTGGTGGTGCCGCCGCTCCCCACCCGCCGCCGCCGCTGTGCGCCCGGCCCGGCCCGTGCGGCCCCTTTATACCGCGGCGGGGCCGGCACCGCCCGCAGCCCGCGGGGGCCCCGCCCGGCACCGGCACCGGCACCGGGACCGCCGGCACCGCCCCCGGCACCAGCACCGGCACCGGCTCCAGCTCCGCCCGCAACCCCCGGGAATCCGCCCCGCACCGGCAGCACCTGGCACCGGCCCCAGCCCCGCACTGCGGGAGTGATGACCGGCACCGGCAGCACCGGCGGCACCGGCATCAGCGGCACCAGTGCTGCACCGGCACTGGCATCATCACAGGCATCACGGCACAGCTGCTGTACCGGCAGCACCGGCAGCGGCTCCGATGCTGCACCGGAACCGGCATCACCATCACCCGGCACCGGCATCAGGCACCGCGGGCACCGGCACCGAGCCACGGGGCAGGAACCGGCCACTCCATCTGCCCCCGCCCCGCTCTCGGGGCCCCTCTCATCACACCCACGTGTCACCTTCCTGTGCCACCGTGTCCCCCCGCGGCAGAAGTCACCCGTGTCACTCTGTCCCCGTGGCCGGTGGGTGCCGGGGCAGGACCAGGGTCATCCCGGGGACAGCAGCACTTTGTCCCCGTGCCGGCCTGGTGGCAGGGGACAACCAGCTCCTGGAGGGGCCATTCTGAGTAGGTAGGAGCCACAGCCTCAACTCGGGGCTCAAATTTAGCACTTTTGTGTTTCTCACCCCAGCCGTGTCCTGCTGTGCTGGGAGCTGGGTGCAAGGTGGTGCCGGGATTGGGCCCGGAGACTCCAAGCACCAGGAGCTGGGAAAGGGGATCCCTCCAGCAGGAGCACCCCGGGCAGGCGGGTCCCCCTTGCTGACACCCCCGGCGCTGTGGTGATGTTGTCTGGGAGCTTCCCAAGCACCTGGAGCGAGTGGTGAGGAACCGGTGAGTCCCTGGATGGGACAGGGACACGCTGGGACCCTCGGCACCACCAGCGGGACTCCCACATAGCCATGGTGGGGCACAGGGGTGTGAAGCCCAGTACAGCAGGGTCGTGCCTGTGCCACCACCACGGTGCTGGGACAGGGGACAGGGGCAGTGTGCCTGCAGCCCTCCCTGTGCCCTCATCAGGGTCCCCTCACTTTTTGCTGTGCCCATGGCTGCTCGAGGTAGAAACCAAACTCTCTCCACCTCCAGCACAGCTGCTGCCTTGTTCCCAGCAGCAGGACAGACGGACACATTCTTGCTCCTGGAGGCAGGATGGCTGGCCAGTGCCCGGCCAGTGCATCAAACCAAGAGACTTTTCATTCCAAATTCCTCCTCTGCCATGCACAGCAGGCCCTGGACAGGCACAGCTGGTACAGCAGCACCCCGCTGCGTGCCTGTGGGCTGACACCAGTGCCAGGAGAGGTGAGGAGTGCTTGGCCATCACTGCTCTCTGGTGAGGAGAACGCTCCCGCTGCTTGTGCACTCACAGCACAACATGGCACTGGGGGGAGACACGGCCAGGACTCCCAGCCTTGCAGGGAAGGGGGGTGCTGGACCCACCTCCCCATCTGGCAGGACACGGCAGCTGGGAATTGGGCCCCTGGGGCTGTGCACGGTGGTGCTGGGCTGCCTGGTGCCAGGGGAGCGAGGGGGCCACCAAGCTGGCTCCCTGAGGACTCTGCTCCCCCCACACTGCAGGTGTGGAGCAGCTCCTGGTGCAGGAATGGGGCCCATGGTGCTGCAGCACTCATGGGGACTGCCCTGCCTGGAGGGAAGAGGTGACTCTGATGTTGGGGTATCCCTGAGCACATGATGGTGAGTGGTGGTCCCAGCCAGGTGCCCTTAGCCCCTTCTCAGCATGGAGGGGGCTCTTGGTGCCACAGCAGAAGGGCCCATTCTCAGACCCTGTGGTGAGGGAGCCCCTGGAGCCTTCAGCATCCTCGTGGTGTGAGTACAGGGCCAAGGAGGGGCCATGGAATTCCACGCTGGGGGTGCAGACAGCAGAGGCCCCCTCCCTCCTGACTCCCCTCGGAGACAGCCACACATTGGTGCTGGTTAGCCAAAGGGAGCCTGAGGCACTGGCCCTGCTGGCTGCTTGCCCAACCCAGGGCTCACCCTGGGGATGATGCCCACCCTTCCACAGGACACAGGGGCTGGGACATGGCCAGGATGGTGCCCATGAGCTTTGCGTGGCCCCACAGACATCACAGACACAGGGCTGAACACGTCTCTGTTTAATCCCACACCCCGTCCCAGCGAGGTTCCCTCCCTGTCCGACACCGCCAGTGGCATCCCGGAGGGCACAGCAAGCCCTTCCCTGGGGAGCCACTGGCCCCAAACCCGGAGCAGGAACAGTTCATTTCCACGGGCTCAGACCCACTACGGCAGCACCACGATCTTCTTCTCCAGCGTCTGCGGGGGGAACAGGACCCTCCTCATGGCGGTGTCCAGCTCCTCCAGTGCCAGCTGCGCCTGCAGCACCGTCGCGCCGTCGCGCTCGGCCGTCGCCACGTGCTTCAGCAGGCGGTACAGGTCCCGCAGCACGTCCCGCAGCACCTGGGCACGGCGGGCAGGGGCAGCTCAGCGCCCGCCGGCGCCTCGCCCGCACCGCCCCCTCGGCGAGCCCTGGCAGGCGTGGGGCTGCCCCCTCCCCGGCGCCTCGGCCCCCCGTGACTCAGTTTCCCCACACGCCAGCAGCACATTGTGGTGCTCCTTCAGCACAGGGGCACCAGGGCATGCCGGGATCTCGGCTGTGGGGATTCCCGTGGGGAATGGGGCTGTTTCCTCCATGGGAGCTAAGTCCCAACATGCTGTTACTGGGAACTGCGGAGGGAGGCCACGGTGGTGGAAAAACTGGGCATTTCCAAGTCAAATCAGCGATGAACAACTCCCACGGTTCCCAAGAGCTGGCACTGCCCCCGGCATGGCACGGCACTGCCCCCGGCACAGCCCAGCAGCTCAGAGGGACACCCCCACAAAGCCCCCCTTCCCCAGGATCCATTGAGGGAACCCTTTAGTGGGGATGCCCAAACTGGGCGTCTCAGTCCCTTGGGGGGCTGTGCCTGCCCCAGGGACAAGCAGGGGGTGACCCACCTCAGTGACCTTCTCACTCAGCCCCCGCAGCAGCAGCACCACCACGTGCACAGCAGCTCTTCGCACCTCAGCCTCGGGGTCTGTCCGGGCTATGGACGTCACACAGCAGGTGACCTGTGGGGACAGGGCAAGGGGGCATCAGCAAGGACTGAGAGATGCACAGGGTCCCATCGGAGCAGCCACTGAGGTGCTGGCGATGTCCCAAGAATGAGGATGGGACCCCCATGTCCTGCGGGGCGCGGGCTCCGAGCAGTTCCAGCCAGGGCCGGGTGGCACATGGATGCCTCAGGAAGCTGTGTAACAGTCTGTATAAAAATCAGGCAGAGCCAAAGGAATCTAATTAAATCCCGGCAGTGACAGCCGGGAGAATTAGCAGAGCTCGCACCTTCCCGAAATAGCAGCGTGTGGCTCACTGGCATCACATCAACTGCTGGGATCCACCGGTGCTGAGCGGGAACTGAGGGGAGCAGCTCGAGTGCCAAATCCATGATGTCTCACTCCAGGAGCACCGGGGAGTGAAGCTCTGGCGTCCGTGAGGCACAGACCCATCGGCTCCAGGGCTGTTGGGCTCACCGCACTGGGATCTGAGCTCCAGCAGCTCGGCAGCCCTGTCTCACCCACAGCCTGCAGCCAGGGCGGGTGAGGGCCAGCTCCGTGATACTGATGATACTGATAATGGTAATTACGATAACGGGAGGGTAGAGAGGTGTCATTAAGCGGGAGGTGTCTCTGGCAGGCACCACTTGTGCCCCTAGGTCTCCTCTGGCAGTGACTGCCATGGGTGGAGCAGGCGCATAAAAATCAGGGCTAGAATCTCCCTAGTGTTTGCTTCAGGCCCCATGACTTTTATAGTCCACAATATCAGCAATTACCACTCATGTCCTTTATGGAAATGTCCCGTTTCCATATGGAAATGTCCCATTTCCATGTCCTCAGCAGCCCAACCATGTGCTAACAAATGTGCTCCTTAACGAGAGGCCCCATGCTCCCCAGGCAGGCTCAGGGGAAGGATGGAGCTGGTACCTCCTGGATGATGGATCCCAGCTGGAAGCCGAGGTGCTGGCAGAGCTCGCCCAGGTTGGAGAGGCTGCTGGCCCGCAGGGCACTGTCGGGATCCCGGGCACCCCGCAGGAAGGCCCGGATCAGCGGCTCCCGGTGCTGGAACACCATGTCCCCTGCAAGAGAGAGCAGAGCTGTGTGTCACCAGCAGGGAAAGGCCCATCCTTCCTGCCAAAGCCCTGGCTCCTTTGGGAACAGATGCATTGGGCATCTGCCCTGCAACACCACTGAACAGCTGGATGCAACATCTGCAGCGTGGCTTGTGTCCCTTGGCACACACCCCACGGCACAGACCTTGGGGCCCTTTGGCACATCCCAGTCCTCCCATGGGGTCACCCATGGTCCTGCAACCACACCAAGTGTGAATCCCAAATTCCCACATCACCCAGACCCAATCCCCTGCCCCAATTAGCACACAGAAGTGCTGTGGATGCTTGAGCTGCTAATGAGAGCTCAGGCCCGTGCTGAGCATCCACAACCATCCCAGGAGTGTGGTCATCCCACAGGAGCTGAGCAGCTCTGTGCCCCACGGCACAGGCACACCTCCTACTGGGCAGGGCCTCAAGGGGTGGAAAGAAAGCTCCAGAAAGCCAGCTGGCCTGTGAGTTCTGTTTTTCCAGCTCTCTCAAGCTCCAGAAGCTCCTCAGACAACGGTGCCCTGCAGCAGATGGAGGCAGTGGGATGGGATGCCCCAGGGTGTGGAGACAGGAATGATCCTTGTGGGCAACAGAAGGTCCCCAACACCCTGCACGTGGGGGCTCAGGGCTGGGGACTGGCACAGGGTGGGGGAGCACAGGGCAGCGCTCTGATGCCAAGGACTTGCTGGGAACGTATCATGCTCTGTGCCTGCATCCCAGGACTTGGAATTACAGCAGTGTGAGCAGTGCAGGGTGATCCGAGCGGGATGCATCCCCTCCAAAGCCAACAGTGCAGCAGCCTCTGTGCCAGATGGCTACACTTCCTTTCCCCTCCTAGAAAGGGAAAGCTGCTCCAGTGAGACAGAAAACAGGGATGGGGATGGGGACAGGGCAGGAGGGAGGCATGGCAGTCCCTCGGCAGAGCAGGAGAGCTCAGAATCACAGAGAGCTGTGGAGTGATCCTGAAGCGCTGGGTAAATCCTCGCTCTCAGACACTGAAGCTTTGCAACAGAAACAACTTGGTGCAATTTGTTCTATAAATATGCCGGCGAGCCGGGACGCGCCGGAGCGGCTGCCCACGGCAGCAGCACCACGGCGAGCGGGGAGAGCACGGGGGAGAGCGTGCCACCACCCCCAGGGCAGCTGCCAAGGGAAACCCTGCACTGGGTCAGACACTCGGACATCGCCCAGGGAGGTCCGGGACTGAGGGGCTCTGAGCTGAGACAGTTGGATGCCCTCTCCCCATGCCAGCAGTGAGGATGGATGGTGGCGCAGCTTGGCACTGGTGGGATGCCACAGCTGGCAGAGCCCAGGGATGCCACTGGTGCCAGGGAATGTGGCACAGGACACAGGAGAGTCACAGTCCTGGGGCTCAGGGGGTCTGGGCTTTTCAGGGGCATTCCCAGCCAAGACACACAGCGCCCACCCGGTGACCAGGGACCCCTGCCCGGCTGCCCCAGCACCACAGACACCGGCTGCCACCTCCCTGGCCATGGAGAGCTCCCACTGAGCACTCCCGCTGGCCAGGCCTCCTCCACGGAGTCAGACAAGGCACTTTAGGACATGTCCCAACAGCAGATGCCGGAAAGGCCTCATCCAGTTTCTACCCCTCAGCCCTGCGTGTCCGGGCGCTTCCCAGCAGTCTCCAAGCCTGGTGCTGCCGACCGAGGGGATGGTGGGCTGCTGGCAGGACCCGGCATCCTGCTCCTGCTGCTGGCAAACCTCGGCCAGCTTCCCTTTGGCTTCCGGATCCTTCCCACCTTCTGACAACAAAAGTCCCCTGTGGGCTTTCCCACAGGGAAAGGGGCTGAGCGGTGCTGTGGCTGCTGGCAGCGGGCAGTGCCATGCCCACGGCCATGGACTCACCCAGCGCCCGGGTGACACGCATCAGCACCTCGCCCAGCTTCATCCTGGTGACAGCGGCCGCGGCGTCCTCTGTGCCCTGTGCCGGGCACTCGTACTGTGCCAGCAGGACAGGCAGAATCCGCTCTGGGTACTCACTGGAGAGCAGGGCAATGCCTGGAGCAGAGAAAAGCTGGAAAATCAGTAATTTAGCAGTTGGCAGCTGGTGTCTGCTGCTGGGTGATGCCCTTTGACACGGTGTGGACTTGGTGCACTGGGGGCAGCTGGGCACTGCAGCCAATGCTTGGGCACAGAGTGGGGTCACTGCTCCCAGTTCCTGGCCATTGGCACATGGTGTCAGCATGTCTCTGTCCCTGCCGGATTTGCCTGGCCCAGACTGGGAGCAGGAGCCAGTGTGCATGCTCTCATGCCCGCTGCATCTTCCAGGGGCTGATGAGAAATCAGATCCCAGACACAGGGATCAGATCCTTCTCCAGCTCCATTGCCCTTCCCTGAACACACCCCAGCCCCTCAACATCTGTCTTGTCGTGAGGGGCCCAAAACTGACCCCAGGATTCCAGGTATGGTGTCCAGTACAGCAGGAATACATCAGTGGAGTCCAGCTCCATGAAACCCAGCGGTGCCACAACCACTGGCAGGGAGCAAGTGATACTATGGGGACCCGTCTGACGCGGCCCCCAGCCCCATGCTTGGCACGGCACGGCTCGGCACAGCTCGGCATGGCACAGGTGCTGCTGCCATGGGTGAGTCAGCGCTGCGAGGAACCGCGTCAGGGTTAATCACCGCCGCGGCCGCGCTGCCAAACGTGCGGCAGCTGCATCGGCGCGTTAATCACCAGGATGGTTCCAGCCTTTGTGCTCCAGCCGCGGGCAAGGACAGACCCGTCCCTCTCAAGACCGTACAGGCAGTGGGAAGCACAGCATAAACTCCTTTCCCAGCTGTTGCCAAAGGTTACCAACCCAACGGCAGCGGTGCCAGCATCGCTGTGGGCCAAGGGAATGGCACCTCCCTTGCACGGAACCCAGGGGACCGTGACCGTCTGTTGTCACACAGGACATGCCCATCACCCCAGGGCAGAAGCACCTGCCTGCAGATCCCAGGGGCAGCCTGGTGCTGTGGGGCTGTGCCGAGCGTGCCGGAGCAAGCACTGACCTGAGGGTTTCCTGGGAAGCAGTGTGAGTACTCAGGAACTGCCACCACGGCAGAGCCCTGAGGGAGCACCAGCGGGTCCCCCTGGTCCTGCTCCTCTGCCAGCCTCAGCTGAACAGACCCCTCAGTGGGTGCCAGGCCAGAACTGCAGCCCCAGCTGGTGACAAAGACCTGGCACAGGGATGGTGACCAGCTCCAGGGAGTAAGAATAACTGGGGGATGAAGTTTCCAGCTTCAGGAACTTGGCATGGAGCCCACGTGTGGCCCCAGGCTTGATGGAACAGCACAAAGCCACAGTCTGGGAGGGCAGGAGATGCCAAGCACTTCGGCCTGGCCATGGCTCTGCTGCTCTCCACTCCCACTTCCCAGAGCCCCCCCAGAACAAAACCTTCCCTGACAAAGTGCTGGCACTCATCCCGACAGGCACGGCTCACCTTGGATGGCTGAGAGGTAAACGAAGGCGTCCTCGTGCTGCATGTTCTCCAGGAACACCTGGAAGGAAGGGAAGTGCCATCAGCAGTGACCCTGGGCTGAGCCAGCAAGGCCAGAGGGCTCTGATAATTACGACCATCTCCAACCTGATGGCACATTCAGTGCCAGCTCTGCTGGGACGGGGCATGGGATGGGGGACACAGCAGGAGATAGGGACCAAGGCAAGGGACAAGGACCACAGCAGAAGCCTGGTACCTGCAGCAGCTTCTCCTGAAGCCGAAGTGCCTCGGGATCCCGCTGGGTGACCAGGCTGGCGAGATGGCGCAGGGCAGCTGCCCGGCTGGGGGGCTGGGGGTCATAGGCTGACACCAGCAGCTCCTGGAGCCCAGCCGGGGCCGGGCTGTCGGCACATGGGGCTGGAGAGGCACTGGGCTCATGGCGTGTGCTCTGCTCTCCGCTCCTCTCCCTGCGAGCTGAGGGGCTGCCATGTCCGTGCCGTGGCGATGGGGGGCTGGGGGCTCTGCTGGGAACGGCAGCAGGGCTCGGTGCTCCCGTGCCAGGCTTCCTGCCCAGCACGTCATCGGCAGCGGCGCCCACCGCGCTGGGGGAACAGGTGCCGTGGGTGCAGATGGCGATGCGCAGGTCCGAGGCCAGCTCCTGGGTGAGGGGCTCGGGGTAGGTGCGGGACAGCTCCTCCAGCAACGGCACCAGGCACTTCAGCACCACGAAATCGCTGGATTGGAGCTGTGGAGGGAGAAGAGCAGTGCTGGCACCAATGTTAACGAGAGTTCACTCCCTGGCATGCTCCCAGGAGGGTGGGCGGGCATGGGGGTGAGGAGCCCCAGAGCCCATGTGTAGCCCCATCCCCAGCCCATGAGCCGGGCTCTGGGCACCACGAGCTCCTCTCATCCCAGCGCCAATCCCAGCTCTGGCAGCTCTGGCAGGACAGGAGAAGGTGGGAAGGGCATGAACCTGAAAAACAGCGGTGTCCGTGCATGGGGGCCAGGCCAGGGACATCCCTCCCACCAGCACTGTGCCAGACTTGCCACCAGTCCTGCCTGGAAGGACGCTCCTGGCACGGCAGCCACAACCTGTCCTGAGCTCAAGGAGCTCCTGCCGTAACCTGGATTTAACTACTAAAATTTGGGATGTGAGGCCTGAAAAAGGGTGCTTTAGCAGAGATTTTGGATGATTGTGTAAAATCCCTCGCCTGCTAAAACCCAAACAGTTCTGCAGCTGCTTCCAAAACCTTTCACATTCCATTTTCCAAATTATGTCACTCCCATTAACGCAGAAGTGGGAGCAGGAGCTCGCCTGGGAGGGGCCCATTGCAGCCGCAAGGCTCTGGCTTTAACTTCTCTTCAACTACAGTTCTTTTCCCAGTGTTAGAAATTTAGCAATAAGAAACAATAAATGATCTTTTTCCATTAACGGCTGGATTTTCCTTAGGGCAAATCCAGGGATGAAGCAACCCCAGCAGCTCAGTGATGGCAGCGTATTAATGGATGTGCCATTGCTCGCCATGGCAGTCCCACTGACACCCGAGTGACACAGAGCTCATATCTCTATAGGTATTACAAGGTAAGCGAGAGATATAAATAACAATATAAATATGTATAAAATGTAAATATAAAAATGTAAGAGGATTTTCAAGGGTACAGCCCACATGGGAAGTTCACAATGCTCCAGAGCCTGTGACCGTGTGGGGATGCAGAGGGTGCAGTGCTGGCATTTAAAGATGCTGTACGTGACTGTGCTCCTCTGTCAGTGCCTTTTTGGAAGAGATTATAAATTAGTTAATTGGGCTCTTCGGGGTGCCCTGCTCGGATTGAATCCTTGGTCAACACCCCAGCACCACCCCAAGGAAAATATTTATATATAACTCTCTAGATAACTACTTACAGCTTGTGACCGAGCAGGGACCCCGAGCCAGGGCACCCAGCTGTGCTGCAGCACCCTCGACTGGGCATGGCACTGCCCGGCCCCCCGCCCCACACCCACCGAACCCCTGGCTTCCCCCCTCACCTGGACGGCCCCGCCGAGCAGGGCGGCCACGAGCCCCATGGCCATGGCGAGGGTCTGCGCCTCGGCCGCTGCGCCGGGGCCCTGCGCAGGGTGGGCACAGGCCCGGTGCAGCACGGCCGCCACGAACTCCTGCACCTGCCAAGGGAACGGCCGTCAGCAGCAGGGACACCCCGGGCCACCTCCTCTGCAGCCTCTGCACCCAGCTGAGTGTCCCCAGCCCACGCAGCTCTCCAGCACAATCCCACACAAGCTCAGGGAGCGTTCGGACAATGCTCTCAGGGATGCACGGGGGGGGATTGTTGGGCTGTGCTGTGCAGGGCCAGGGGTTGGACTCGATGATCCCCATGGGTCCCTTCTAATTCACAATATTCTGTGATTCTGTAATTCTGTGAAACTCTTCCCATTTTCCTCTTGTTGCCACTACCCTGATCCCAGTGTGGGCTCAGACAAGTCACATCCACAACTGGGACAAGGTCATGGTTAAACTGGTGAGGTCTCTCAGCAGCAGAAGCCCCCGTGGGGCTGCAGGAACAGAGCGATCCCAGCTCCATCTCTGCCTCCTGCCTGCCTCCACCATGGGATGGAAGCTGGGAAGGCAACTGGGATAGTCCCAAAGGGAAGCTCAAGGTGGTGGCAACAAAGGTCTGTATGGAATTGCCCTAGGAAAAGGTTTGGGAATTCCAGAGCCAAGGAGCTCCAGCCCCTGTCCACAATTCTCCATACCAGCCTCCCCCTTATCCTGCACAGCTGACACTCCATCCGGGCTGTTTCCCATGTTTTCACTTACTCTGTGATTTTTCCCACAATATTTTTATTCCACAAGCCTGTAACAATCCTGCCTGGTTGGCGCTGGCCTTCTCCACACTTGGCACCAACACTTTTGATCCCACAGGCTTCCTGCCTTCCTAACATATCTTGAAATGAGGGAGTTGATGTTCTCCATGCCTTATCTTCTCCCAGACAAGCCTGGGAAGGGTTTGGATCAGGGTCATTCCTACCTAATAGGTGTGTTGCAAAAAAAGAGGAACTAGTGTTCCTACTTCAGAAAACAAAGTACGAGGGCAACAAGGCCCTACTGCACCAAATCCCAAACTTCCACCCTCAGGGCACTGGGTGCAGGCAGCATTTCCTCCTCAGCTGCCAGCTTCCTTAAGCACATCCCTTAAGCAAGGAGGGAGGCTGTGGAAAAAGCCTTTGGAAAAGGCTGCATAAAAGGCTCAGGTACCTGCTGGGATAATTATTCCAGAGAAGAAATTCCATCAAACAGCAAGCAAGTAAAAAAAATCGGAATATTTGCTTTCACAACACAGTGACACGCAAGCTGGAAGGACTGAAGTTATATTTAATGTAAGAAAAAAAAGGGAAATCGTGAATAAATAATAGTAGATGGCAACTGAGAAAAATTAAAACTTAAAAAAATAATCTGGAAAAAAAAACATTTTAAAGTGGGAGGGAAAAAAATTGTAAAATAAAACACACTGGGGCACAGTTGTGTCTCAGGCAGGAGGAGAGAATCCTTGGTGCAGTGAGGAAATCAAGCTGACCTTGGTTATGGAGGAGAATATGTAAATAAAACAAATGTGCAGTTGGGGGGGGCCACAGTGGCTGCTGCTCCTGGGCTCCAGCTTTGGAAGGATGGATCCCACTTGCTCCCACCCCATTAGGGCCCCCCCAAACGCCCCAGGGAACCCCACACTGCAGAACCTGCTCAAAGCCTGTCCCTGTCCCAGCCCAGGGCCTCCCTGAAACACAACCCCAGGCAGGAGGATAATGGATTTTTTGTCTGGATTTCTTTGGTGGTGGATTTTAATCCCAGACTCCTGGCTGGACCCTGAAAACTGGCAAAACCCTTCCCCATTTCCCACCCCGACTCTCCGGCCCTGGTGGGTGGGTGTGATGGGGAGGCAGGTGGGGACAAAGCGCCGCTGGCTGTGTCCCCTCTGCTGCTGAGCACACAAAGGCTCCTTTGTCCCAAAGGAAACGTGAGGAAACCTGCCTGAGCCGTGACCGCCCCTGCCCACGGCGGCATTGAGAGCTGGCATAGCTGGGGCACTGGGGGAAAAACAGCAATAAAAAACAGGATGAGGAAGTTAAAAGACATCGGATCTGCAAAGGATCTGCAGGGGATCCACACGGGAATGGCATGCTGCCCTTGGTGTCCAGATGCCTTCCTGACCGGCACATCCAGGGAGGGGAAAGATTTTAACAAACCTTTTTGGGACGAGGGTCAAATGGCCTTTGAAATTACCGTATTTAATAAATTTGGCACTGCCCATTCACGAATGTAGGAGCACAGTTATGCCAACCAGGTTGCTCCCATCCAACCTGGCCTTGGACACTTCCAGGGATGGCACAGCCACAGCTTCTCTGGGCACCCTGTGCCAGGCCTCACCACTGTGACAGGTAGGAATTTCTTCACCATATCCCATCTAACCCTGCCCTCTGGCACTGGGAAGCCATTCCCCCTTATCCTAGCACTCCAGACCCTTGTACAAAGTCCCTCTCCAGTTCTCTTGGAGCTCCTTTAGGCACTGGAAGTTTCTCTAAGGTCACTCTGGACCCTTCTCTTCCCCAGGCTGAGCAATCCCAACTCCTTCAGCCTCTCCTCCTGTAAGTGTTCAGCCAATCCCCCTGGGCTTTGCCACAACCAACCTGCACAATGTCAGTGAACACGGTGTCGGAGATGCCCTCGCACAGCGCGGCCACGAGCTGCAGGACCAGCAGCTTCCTCCCCTGCCTGGCCTGGTACTGCTCCAGCTCCAGCAAACTCCCTCCAGGCTCCACAGCCGGGTTTGGAGCCGCCTCGTCCTCTGCAGCCACCTGAGTCAGCTCCTGCCGGGAAGGGAGCACAGGGCATGGAGAGGCAGCGGTTAAACATGGGGAACCAGTGCCAGGAATGCCAGGTGACTCCTCACACCACCACCACCTTCCAGTCCGTAGATGAAGGTCTCCGAGAGCTGTCCACAGCCCCTGGGTGTCCCATACCCATCTCCTCCTGTGACTGTGGGCTGGGGGCACAAAATCCCAGTCCAGCCCAGGCCTAGAGGGATCTATGGGGGGCTCCAAGTGGGATCAAAGGAAGCAGGTACGGGGCCCCTCTTCTACAGCCAAGGAAGCAACAGGGATTATTCCCAGCCTCCAACACACTTCAGACGTTCCTGTTGTTAAAACCGGCTGGGGCGGGGATGAGGATGAGGGTTAACCCCTTCAGGGACAGGGCTGCTCCCCCTCCTTGGCTTCCCACCCAGCACAGGGCTGCTCCAGCATGTGCTGTACCGCGGGACACGCAGGGGGTTGATCCTTCTTTTGCCTTCTGCTTGTCCAGGGAACCCCTTCCTGCAGGTATGCCCCAACCAGAAACTGGCTGCCCTCACCTTCAGGCAGTGGATGAAGAAGTCTCCAGCCAGACCACTCTTCTGGCAGTGGGACAGGAGTTCCACCAAGCTTTCCACATGGCACTGCTCCGAGGAGATCTTCTGATACAGGGCCTCATCTTCATCACTGGAACAGTCACTGTGTCACCAACACAAACACACCCAGAACTCCCTGACCCCCAGACTCCAGGGCATGGTGAAATCCCAGTCTGCATTTCCCTGGAACCCTTTCTTCCCAGCACTTCCCAGCAGAGCCTGGAGGCAGCTGAGCCAAACATTGCCCAGGTAATTTGGGCTCTGTTTATTAACTAACCTGCACTCATTAACAGAAACCATGAGCCCAAAACATACATTTCATCCAGCCATCCCATAAACAACAGGAGTAGTGCTGGCTAAGTTAGGCAGTGGTCAGAGCCGTGGCAGCAGGGGCATGGGCAGAGCCAGGGCCATTATGGAACAAGTTTAAAGTATTCCCAGTTTAAGCAAGGCAGAGCTGCTTCTAATTGTGGCCTTCCAGTACCTAAAGAGAGTTAATAAAAAGGGCCTGGAGTGACAGGGGGGAACGGCTTCCCACTGCCAGAGGGAAGGGTTAGATGGGATATTGGGAAAGAATTCTCCCCTGTGAGGGTGGGGAGGCTCTGGCACAGGGTGCCCAGAGCGGCTGTGGCTGTGCCATCCTTAGAAGTGTCCAAGGCCAGGTTGGATGGGGCTTGGAGCAACCTGGGATAGTGGAAGGTGTCCCTGCCCATGGGAGCAGCTGGAACAAGATGAGCTTTAAGGTCCTTTCCAACCCAAACCAGCCTGTAATTCTAACTCAGGTCATGAATAGCTTGAAAAGAAGCCAAACAAACGTATTTGTGGGGATTTTGCTGCAGGTGCTCCCAGCACACCCCTGGGCACAGCTGTGCCTCTGCCTGCCCCACAGTGCTGCCCTGAGCCCTCCTGCCAGCTCACAGCCCCTCTCTTTAAACCCAAGCTCCTGCTGCCGGATGTCCCGGGCTGCATGGCTGGAGACTAAAGGCTGCAGTTAATTCCCAGCATGGCCAGCTCTGCCTCTACTTCGAGACCATCTGCCCGCGCCAGAGGAGCTCCGTGGCTGCTCCGCGGCGCTGGCACTGCCACAGTCTGTGCTGTGACTGTGCCACCTGTGCCCGAGGGACTCCGCTCACTGTGTTACCAGACAGGCTTGGGCTGGAGGTTGGAAGTTGAATTTGGAGGTGCTGAGATTGGAAATGCCCATCCCATTCCCAGACACTGCACAGGCAGGGCTTAGCAGACAGGGAAAGCAGGCAGGGAGTGCACACCAACGCTCAGGTGGAGAGTGATGCTTTCTGGGGCTGGAAGTCAGAGCTCTGTGCCATGTCCAGGGAACCTGGGGGCTCTGTGGGTTGTGTGGAAGCGTCACCTGCCTGAGCTCGAGGGGATGAGACCCTGGTGGGATGGCACTGGCAGCCCCCTGCTTGCCCAGGCTCTCTCTGGCAGGCTTCCTTGGAAAGCCCTGGGTGCTGAGTGACCCAGGGGACTGTCCCACAGCACTCACCTGATGGTTTCCTCCATCACAATGGTAGCACCGCCCTCGCTGCCCACACGGAGCTGGCACCGCGGGTGAAGGGTGGGCACGTGGCTGCTCAGCCCGGCCAGGCCTTCCAGCACAGCCAGGGACTGCTCCCACTCTGCCTTCTCCAGGAACCACAACAGGATGTCCTGGCACGGGGAGCTGCCAAGGAGAAAGGAGCCGGTGGTGACATTGCTCTGCCCACTGCACCTTCCCTGTGATGTGGTTTGGGATGAGGGACATGACTGGAGCACTCCGGAGCAGCCATGGGCTCTCCTTGGGATGCTCCAGCTCCTGGCTCTGGCAGCTGAAAGCATTTGCGCCTGTTTCTAAGGGGATCAGCAGCACATCCTGCCCTTCTGGCATTCCCAGATGGAAGGATTTGGGTCCCTCCACACTTCAGGCTGGCAGAGAAAGGAGTGCTGTGAACACCCCTGGCACGCCCTGCCTGTGCCTCACACCGAGGTGACAAGGGCTGGTGGCAGTGCCAAGGGAGAGGAGGAAGGAGATGGGAGCACTGAGGTGGCATGGGGAGGGAGCCCTGCCAAGGGAAGAAGCAGGTTAATGAGGTGAAGCAGCCGCGCTGTGCTGTGCCGTGCCAGGGGTCTGGAAACCCGAACACTTCCAGGCAGCTGCCGGTTCAGTCAATCCTGCCAAATTCCTTAGCAAAGGAAGCAGTGACTCGGCATGAACTTGGCGCGTTCCACCAACTTGTCACGGCACTCGCTGTTCTTAGAAGTGATTAACGATGCCTTTAGTAACAGCAGAGGCCGTGTCTACACACACCTTTTAGGGAAAGCCTCCACACGCCAGGATCACTAGAGCACAGAGTAACCCCACCAGGAATGGTTTTACCAGGGAAAGCCTGGCGGGAGCAAGGAGAGAGGACAGCCAGCACCTGGCCACCCCTGTCCCTGCCACAGCTGGCACATGTGGTGCTTCCCACTGTACAGCAGTCATGGGGAGCTGGGCATGGTATGGGTATCAGCTGCCAGGAGGCAGGTCCTGATTGTACCAGAGGAGAGTGATCCCAGATTGGAGAATGATCCTGTACTTCCAAGAGGCAGGGCTTGAACTGTTTTCCCAGTTTTTATGCTATTTGTAGAGCCCTCCAGCCAGTTTCCAGCATTGCTACATCCATCCATGGACAATCACAATCCCTGCTCTAGGCAGAGCTACTCTGTGCTCCCGAGGGCATGTTCACTCCTACAAGGAACATTCTGGCTTCAGGGAACACAAAAACTAACATGAGAATGGCTTCCTCAGGCACAGGGCTGCCAGTGAGCCCTGCCTGTGGTTACTGCCTGCTTGGAACGAGAGTGCTTTGGGATGAGAACATGGATCTCTGCTCCTGCTTGTGCCCTGAGCGTGGCTGTGGGAGGTGGGCAGAGCCCAGCAGATGAAACCCCAGCAGAAGCCGAGTACAAATCCTCCCTTACCGTAAGTATGACACATTCTGCTTGGCGAAGGAATAGAGGGAGAAAACCACTCCCAGGACTGACTGCAAGGATCCCAGGAGCAGGCTCGAGCTGTCATTCCCAACCACATACACCTACGGAGAGAAGGGCACAGGGAGGGGAGTCAAACACCTGCGTGGGGCTGAGGGGAGTTCAGGAACACGTCTGCGCACAGGGCACCTATCAGGGAGGATGGTGGAGGGTTCTCAGCCTCTTCCTTCAGTCTGGAGGCTGTCTGCCCTGATTATGCCATATTCCTTATTAAAACCTGCCTTCAGCACCATCTTTCTCCAAGAATTTGCTTAACCACAGCAGGGCTCCAAGCTACAGGAAGGTTGCAGCCAGCTATTTGGGAAGTCTGCAGCTTAGGGGTAAGGTCCTGCCTTACCCAGGGATGCAACAGGCCCTCTGGAATGAGCAAATCTTCATTGAATTACAGCAAATCTCAAACACAGAGATCAGTCACTAGCAGGGCAGCTGGGCTGGTGGGTGCTGAGCTGAGGCACTGGGCTGCACAGGGTCTGGGGGGACTGCAGGAGCTCTGGGGATGTTGTAGAGGCTCTGGAGGGGGTTATAGGGGCTTGGGGGTGATTGCAGAGCCTTGCTCCTCTTCTCCACCTCAACCAGCACCCTCCCAAGAGGCTGAGAGACGCCCCCATAGGGCCCTGCCCTGCCCCATTGATGCACACAGACCTGTTTCCCTGTGCTAATCCCCACGGAGCCATTCCTCCTCCCCAGATCCTTGTGTACACAAAGCCTCCCAATGAAGCCCCAAGGATGGTTTCTCACAAAGCATCAAATGACACTTGCTAGGCAAGAAACACCCCCAGACCTGGGGTCCCCTCACTAATCTGCCTGCTGTCAGGCCCCCAGTGCTCTGCCATTAAGGAGGGACCCACCCCAACCCCCCCAGCACTGCTCTGGGAGGGAGCAGCCCTCCAGACCAGTCTCTGCCTGCCAGCCAGTTACAACAGATCATTACAGGGAAAATAGACAACAATCCCAGGATTTAAGAGCTTAGCCTGCCTCGGGGCATGCCAGGAAGCAAGTCACCAGCTTCTGAAATTTGAGTTCCTGGACTGGAGATGTCCTTCTGGGTTGGAACGTGCAGCAGGAAGCTGCTGGAGCCTGCAGCGTGGCACGGGGGATACTGGAGGGAATGGTAGGAAATGGAGTTATGAGGGGAGGTGTCACAGGAGAGACCTCCACAAAAAGCCCTCATCCTTCACAGGAAGCACAAGGATGGACGCCACCAATCCCCCAAATTCCAGAACCAAGGACACCTCAGAGCTCCTTACAGTGTCTAAAGGGGCTCCAAGAGAGCTGGAGAGGGACTTTGGACAAGGGCCTGGAGTGACAGGACAAGGGGCAATAACTTCCAACTGCCAGAGGGTGGGCTAAATGGGATACTGGGAAGGAATCCTTCCCTGTGAGGGTGGCGAGGCCCTGGCACAGCCCATGTGGAGGCTGGGGTACTCCTGCAGATGAAAATGAGATGACTGAGCATGACTGCAGGAGACACATTGGTTTGTGTGGCCCAACACACACTGAACTGCTCACCAGGTCTCAAACCAGCTCCTTTTCTCACCCAAAGCAGACACGGTACCTTGAGCACATCTTCCACACAGCTGCTCAGCTCTGCCTCTGGCACCAGCACGGCCCCTGCTGCCAAATCCTCCAGTGCCAGCTCTGAAAGCAAAGGGCAGAGACATGAGCCCCCAAAACAGCCCAGAGCCCCCAGCAGCAGAACTGCCCCACCCTTCCCTGCACCCAAAAGCACTTCCACAGCTCCCTTCCCTCCCCATGGGAACAGACCAGCCCTCATTAGCTGTGCTAATTGTCCTGCAATGCTGTAAACCCCCAAGGACACATGGAAATCAAGGCAGACCACAACTCCATGATGGATGATTCCCCAGAGAGCTGCTGGTCAGCGTGGGGAACTGACGGCTTCCATCTGGAAGCCCAGAACAAGGGTGTCAGACTGGGAGAGGCTCCCAAGGAGCACAGGGCAGAGCCAAACTGCTCAGCTCCCACGCTGCAGTAGTAGCAAATGTGGTGTACCCAGACAAACTGACAGGGTCAGCACAGAGAGCTGGGCTCCCACACTCCATGGCCTGGCTGCTGGCCTGAGGAAATTCAGATGGAATGACAAAAACCAGTGAGGAGAGAAACCAGACCCTTCCCCAGTCCGGGTACCTGCGGCCTCGGAGCAGCGGCGGAGCGGTGCCAGCAGGGGCTGGAGCAGGTGCCTCTCTGCCAGCTGTGGCTGCTCCCTGGCCATGGTGAGCAGCGTGGTGGTGGCCACACGCTGGAACTGCCGCGCTGCCACTTTGTCCTGGATGTGCAGCAAGTCCAGAACCTGCAAGGAAAGTCCACGATAAAGGAACAAGGATCAGCACCCCCTCAGAGGGGGCAGCCTGGCTCCTCGCAGCAACCAAGGAGCAGCCAGTGTGCTGCTTTGCTGGGCATCTGGCATGATATTCCATGTGTGGAAGAGCCAGTGTCCTTCCCACGCAGGCAGGATGCCTTTCTGGGCTCAAACCAGGAGCTTGCACCACTCCCAGAGCCAAAGGCTGGAAGCAAGGGCTACACAGAGAGTTCTGTGTAGCACAGTGCCAAGCACCTCGTGTGATCAGACAACATCATCCAGCATTTCAATAAAACATGGAAAATTCAAGAGCAGAAATGTTCTACTGCCAAAAGAACACGTCCATGTTGTGCTGGCTTGAACGAGGCCACACTCAAGCAAAAGCAACAGCCCCAGCACTCTCCAAGCCGCACTCCCCAGCAGAGGGGACAAAGGACTTACCTGGGGGCACACCTGTCTGTAGTAGTCCTCGAGGGACAGGCACTGCTGTGGGCAGGCAGCCAGGATCTTCCCAACTGCATCGCACTTCCTCCAGTCCAAAGCTGCTGCTTCAGTGCCAGCACCACCTACAACAGCAGCAGAAATCCCAGGTCAGCTCCAACCCATGGCTAGCTCTGGCTGAAGCCAGGTGTTCCTAGCCAAAAATCAGATTTTGAGCTTTTATTGCTCTTGTTAAACTTTCAGGAGACACCTGAACTTAAGGATCGAAAGGGGAAAATTGCTGTGCAAGAGCTCTGATAATGGAAAATAACTCCTACAGCCAGGTGGGTGAGCCAAAAGGTGGGGAGAGGTTGTGCTTGGATGGTTGGAGTTGGCCAGATGAGATTTTGGCACTAAAAACTGTGGGATTCAGCTTTTGGAGACCAACAGCTTCCCTTCCTGGCAGGACATAGTGAGGAGGGGATGGGATGGGTCTCACTGTCCCTACAGTTCTCACAGCACAGTGCCCAGCATGGCTCCCACTGCACTGGCACTGGGACAGGGCATTCCCCGGGACTGGTCCCACTCAGGACACACACGAGGTGTGACTCCATCGAGGCACAAACAGGGTAAGTGGGGTTAGAGTCTTTCAGTGTGGCCCTCAAACATAAGTGTATCCCAAATTAGAGCAGTTTGGGAGCTCAGCACAGTCAGGGGCAAAGTCTGTTCATCACCATGTCACCTCACACCAGCACAAGCCAATTCCTACATCCAGCTCTTGTGGCTCTGCTCTTCTGGGCCTCTCATGGGATGTACCATCTCAAGACACCTCTGAATCTGTGATCCTGGGGCCCAGAGCCCTCCACTCACCATCTGTGCCCTCCAAGACACCCCGAACCACGGCCTGCACCCCGCCGGGCCTCAGCAGCCTCTCAGAGAGCAGGTGCCCGCAGAGCCGCCGCAGCCAGGCTGGAGCTGCCCCGGCACTCGGAGACCTCTGGAGGGGAGCAAAGGAGCAGGGTAAGGAGCGTATTTGCACACACCTGTGCCAACCCACCTCTGGGCAAACAGCCCATGCTCTGACAGAGAGCACAGGACACAGACAGGCTTTGAATTGCTGCTTCATCCAGCGGCACAAAGCAAATCAGGAATTAATGAGAGAGGTCAGCCCTCGAGTGCTTAGCATGCTATTCCATCTCTGGAAGTGTCCAAGGCCAGGTTGGACGGGGCTTGGAGAAACCTGGGATAGTGGAAGGTGTCCCTGCCCATGACAGGGAGATGAACTTTGAGTTCCCTTCCAGCCCAAGCTATTCTGGGATTCTGTGATTCTATTAAGGGCATTATCCAATAGGGACTTTCCTAAAACAACACTCAAGAGATTCTCCATCTCCTCCTCCCCAGGAGGCTTTGGAATAGCCCCAGAGAGCAGCAGGTGCCCTGTGTCATACCCCGAGTGGAAGGGTGAGGTCTGGAGGAGCAGAGGCTGTGCTTGGCCGGGCACGGCGGATGTGGATGCCAAGCCAAGGTGGCACGTGCGGCGATGACAGTCCCTGACACACCCACACCCCGCTCCTGCACAGCACGGCTGGAATGACACACACCCAGCAGCCTCGCCAGCGCTCGGGGACTGGTTTTTAAGGTGTAAGAACATTTCCAGGAGAGCAGCACCCTCGGAGTGTGGGAACCACGGGGGTACGGAGCCCGATAGCCCCGTGCCGGGGACGGCCCCGGGTACCTGCTTGGGCTGTCCCTGCAGGACGAGCAGCTCCTGCACCGCCAGCGGCTGGTAAACGCGGTCCAGGATGTCCCTCAGGGCTTCCCGGCACCGCGCTCGCTCCGCTTCCGAGACACCCTGGAACAAAACACACCAGGGCTGTTGAGAAGAGAACAGCTTGGCTGGGCACTAAAGCCCCGGACCCGCCGGTGTCCTGCGGCGCCTCGCCGGGCTCCGTGCCTCCCGTCCTTCCTCTCACGTGGGGAACGGCGGGCAGGACACGGGCGGGACCGCCTGGGGAGCGGGCTGGGGCTCGGCTGGGTACTCACACCACCACCGGGGAGCGGGGACAAGAGGTGCGAGTGTCGCACGGACCTGGCAGAGGGTGGCGGGGCCGTGTCCCAGCACGCAGAGCCCGGCGACGAGCAGACGGAGGTGCCGGGCGAGCAGCGGAGCGCCCAGGGCCGGCAGCCGGGCCAGCTCGACCAGCGCGGCCACGGCGGCCAACAGCCGGGTCCCGCGGGTGCCGGGCGGCGGCCCCAGCCCCGGCCCCGGCCCGAGCCCCGGCGGCAGGTGCGGCAGCAGCCCCAGCCCCACGGCGGCCCGCAGCGCCCGCCGCACCGCCCGCTCCTGCCCCACGCTCAGCGTGTCGGCGCCGGGCGGCGGCGGCGCCCCGGGGGCGGAGGGGGCTGCGGGGGTGGCGGCGAGCGCGGCCAGGCGCTCCTTGAGGCACAGCAGCAGCGCCAGCAGCCCGCAGGCCGCCGCCCAGCCCGGCTCCGTGCCCGCCACCCCCGCCGCCAGCGCGGGCGCCCGGGACAGCATGGCCGCCCGGAGCTCGAGCAGCGCGGCCCAGCCCGCTGCCCGCGACAGCCGCTCCTCCAGCGCCGCCGCGTTCCTACGCAGCGTCTCCGGGCACAGGGCGGGCTCCGGGACGGACTTGGTAGCGCTGTCGCCGTGACTGGGCGGCCCCAGCAGCAGCTCCAGCGCCTCCACCACGCGGCCCGGCTCCGGCTCCGCCGGCGCTTCGCCCACCATGTTGGGACTGCTGTCAGTGAGCGCCGCCATCTTGGGGAGGTCAGGGAAGGGGCGGGGCGGCCGGCGGCCGCCATAGTGGGGAGGTCGCTTGAGGAGAGGGGCCGCGCTTCCTGCCGCCATCTTGGGGAGGTCGGGAAAGGGAGGCGAAACCGCCCGGAGAGCTGGGACGGGACTTGGGACGAGGGATGGAGCGACAGGACAGGGAAACGGCTTCCCACTGCCACAGGACAGGGGTCGATGGGATACTGGGAAGGAATCCTTCTCACTTGAGAGTGATGCGGTCCTGGCACTTGCCCAGAGAAGCTGTGGCTGCCCCATCCCTGGCAGTGTCCAAGGCCAGGTTGGACGGGGCTTGGAGCAGCCTGGGATGGTGGAAGGTGTCCTTGTCCATGCAGAGGAGGGGATTTGGATGATGCTTAAGGTCTCTTCCAGCTCAAACCCTTCCATGACGCTGATTGCCCACTTGCCCTGTGGAGGGGGCCTTGGCCACACCTGCGCAGCAGGTAAAGCCTTCGAGCACCGGCAGAGCCTCACGTGCAGGAAAGGGATTTGGTTTTCTTAAAACAATTTATTATTTCAATTTTATATAAAAACCATGCAATCAACACTTGGCCACTGCTGGTTTCCCAGCTTGCGTCAGACCCTTTTCCCATGATAAAAAATACAAACGGTGACGACAGCTAAAGACAGAGGGCAGGATTTCGGGAAAGCCCTTTGATTCCAGAAAGTGCCTTTCAATGAGTGCACGCTAATTACACCTGGCATGACACGGGCAAAAATCAAACCATAATCTGGGATACAGAAAAATAGAAATCTGCCTGTACATACTGTAGTAAATACAATTCCCTGTGACGGTGCATCTTTGGTCTGTTTTGATCAAGTACCTCATCCTACTTCTCCATCACCAGGTTCACGATCTGAGCCTGGTGGGAGAGCAGCTACGTGGGGCTGGGAGCACGAGGTATTTTGGAGAGTGCCAGAGAAACCCTTTTTCCCCCATGGAAAAGGGAAGAAGGAGCTGATCCTGCCCTCCAGAGGTGGGAGCACCTCACTTCCAGGATGGGGAATGGACCAAGCTGTTCCATGCCCTGGAGCCAAGGGGGCCAGGAAACAGCCAGACTACCCCAAAACACCCCATCCCCAGTGAGCCTGAGCTATTCTCAGTGAGGGAGATGTGGGCACCAGGTCCAGGGGGTGTTGGAGGGGGTTCGGCCACCCCAGGTAGAGACCGGCATGAGTCTGGAGGGGTGAAATGAGGTGGCAGCAGCGGGCCGGGGGTCCCTAATCGTCCTCCTCGCCGCCGCCGTAGAGCTCGGCCAGCTTGCGGAAGCGGCCGCCCCAGTCGTTGAGGTAGTCGTAGTCCTGGTCGCCGTCGGAGGCGGAGGAGTTGAGGGAGCTGAGCGAGGTGGCCTCCGAGCCGCTGCCCTCGTAGTCAAACACCAGCAGCGAGTCGTAGGGGGGGGCCGTGGGGTCCGTGTCGGCCGCCTTCAGGTTCTGGGGGAACAGAGGGGTCAGTGCCTGCGGCCCCTGTGCTGGTGTGGCAGGGAGCTGTCACCCCCTGGCCCCCCTGGGCCAGGACTCACCTCATCGATGAAGTTTCCGATCTCGTCGGGGTTGGCAGGGCGGGGCCGGTACTGAGGGGCCGCCATCAGCGGGGGGGCCACGTCATTGCGGATCACCTCGGGCCGGGCATCCAGCCCCCGGTGCAGCTGGCTCAGGTCATAGTCCTGGGGGGACAGGAGGAGACAAGGCTCGAGGGACAGCCATGGGCACTGCCACCACCACTTGGTGGGCAGGGTCCAGCAGGCACAGCCATCTCACCTGGTCCTCCTCGCCACCGCCCTCCTCGTCATAGTGGTAGACATTGTCCCTCATGTCATCCTCGGGTGGGAGCAGCGGCTCCTTCACCACCTTCCTCCTCCTTGCGAAGAGCAGCAGCAGCAGCAGGAGGACTGCAGGCACAGGGACAGGGCGTCAGGGCAGCAGGGAGAGGGTGACCCGCACTCCATCCCTCCCGTCCTTGTCCCCAGGTACTCACTGAGCAGTGCCAGGATGCCCCCCAGGATGCCCAGGATGGCGGGCACCCCCATGCCACCAGAGATGAACGCTCGCCGCTCGCAGTTCTTGGCTGGCCCCTCGCAGCTGCAGACCTGGGCTCGCACCGGCGTGATCTGCTCCTTGCCCTGCCCGTCCAGCAGCTTCAGGAAGATGCTGTACTCGCCCGGCTCCAGCTCCTTCTTCATGCTCAGCTTCACCAGGTCTTGGTGAACCACAGAATCATTTGGGTTGGAAAAGGTCTCCAAGATTATTGAGTCCAGCCATCCCCCAGCACTGCCAAGGCCACCACTGACCCATGTCCCCAAGTGCCACATTAACATAGCTCTTAAATCCCTCCAGGGATGGGGACTCCACCACTGCCCTGGGCAGCCTGTTCCAATGCCTGACCACACTTTCCATTAATGAATTTTCCCCAATATCCAACTGAATCTCTCCTGGCACAACTTGAGGTTGTTTCCCCTTGTCCTGCCCCTTAGGAGCAGATCCTGGCTGCACCCTCCTGCCAGGGAGCTGTGGAGAGTGAGAAGGTCCCTCCTGAGCCTCCCCAGCTCCCTCAGCCACTCCTGGTGCTCCAGCCCCTTTTCCAGCTCTGGCTTGGGAACACCCTTGGCACTGGCACAGGACTTTGCCCCGTGGCAGGTCCCCAGCCTAGTGCCCACTGCAGGGCCCAGCAGCAGAGCAGGTGGCACCCACCTGGTGGAGTCACCCTGGCAGTCCAGTTGCTGCCGGAGCCGTGCATCAGCTCTGCCCTGAAGGGGAAGGTGTTGGGGGGCAGGTCCTTGTCGACGATGTTCAGCGTCTGCTCCTCGGGCTGCTGGTTGCAGATGTCGAAGCTGCGGGGCTCTGGCACAGGCCCGTTGTCGTTCACATCCTGGAGCAGGAGGAGCAGTGTCCCCGTGCCGGTGGCATCGTGTGGCGATCCTGTGGGACTGAGAGTCAGCGAGGCACCCAGGGAGGGGCCTGGACCCCACAGGGGGACATGGAAGTGGGCAGGGGGGCAGCAGCTGGACACCCTCACCATTGTCCACGGCCAGGACGATGGCCTTGTAGGTGCTGTTGATGACATGCGCTGCCTCCCGGTCCAGTGGCTGGGCTGCCGTGACGATGCCGTTCTCAGGGTCAATGGCCAACCACCCCGCGGGATCACTGCCCATGCGATACCTGGGGGCAGCCAGGGGTCAACAGGGGGAGAGAAAGGGGCACATGGTGCAGCACAGCCCCTCAGACACCCTAGCAAAGGCCCTGCCACCATCACCCTCCACTCACGTGATTTTCTGGCTCTGGTCCTTGTCGGGGTCCTGGGCTGTGTAGGAGGTGACCTGGTATCCCACCGGTACATCCTCCATCACCTCCACCTGCTTGACTGGGGGTATGAAGATGGGGGCTTCATTCACATCCTTGACCAGCACCAGGACAGTGGCCGTGGCAGGATTCAGGGCCACAGTGAAGGGGACCTCGTTCTCCACCGACACCACAAGCTTGTACCGGTTCTGGGTCTCATAATCCAGGCCCTGAGGATGGGAGAGAAACCGGGTAGTGCCAGAAGGGAGTCAGCTGGTGCTGAGGCAGCCATGTGGCAGCAGGACCCACCTTGGCAGTTTTCAGGAGCCCATCGTTGGTTTTGGGGTCAGTGGTGATCTCGAAGTCACCCTGCGGGTCCCCGCTCTGGATGCGGTAGACGGCATGCCAGGCCGGAGAGCCTGGCAGGTCCTGGTCCGTCACATGCAGCCGGGCCACCAGCACTCCCACCTCGTTCTCGTTCACTGACTCCTCATACTGTAAAATGGGACAGGGACGGTCACCTGTGTGGCCCCAGGCACCCCAGCTGGGGGCTCGTGCTATGATGCCCGGGAGGGCAGCGGCTGGGGCTGGCTGGTACCATGGCAGGGTTGAAGACGGGAGGGTTGTCATTGACATCAGTGACTTTGATGATGGCGGTGGCGGTGTTGGTCAGGCCAGTGCCCTCCTGGTCCGCAGCCTGGATGATCAGCGTGTAGTTGGGAGTGGTCTGCAGGGCAAAATCACCCCAGTTAGGGCTGGGGTGGGGACTGGGGTGTTCCCCTCCTCCAGGCATTGCCTGCCTGCTCATCCACCCTTCTTTAGCCTTGCTCTTCCCTGCTGGCACAGAGGTAGCTGATGTCCCGGCTGCCCACCCGAGGGGCTGGCCCTGCACCCACTCCAGGGCTCAGCAAGGCTGGGGGTCCCTGGAGTGTCCCCAGCACAGCTCCTGGTGGGCTCGAGGCTGCAGACACCCCTACAGGCAGGGACAGTGACTCAGGGATGGCACGTCCCAAAACCAGATGGACACCAGGGCTCCAGCATCCCTTTTACCCCATGGCACATCCCACTGTGGAGTTGCCACAGGTTCCCCTGGGCCATGGCAAGGTGCCCACCTCCCGGTCCAGTCCTGTGCCAATGATACTGATGATGCCCTTCTCGGCGTTGATGGTGAACATCTGCTGTGGACCCTTAGGCTCCTCGCTGAGGATGGAGTAGCCGATGATGCCGTTGTTCACGTTGATCCCATCATCTGCATCCGTGGCGTTCACGGTCATCACGGACGTGCCTGGACACGAGGACAAGCCAGGGAGATTTTATCATGGGACAGAATCCACTGGACACCCTGGCACTGCTCCCGCTCAGGGCTCTGTGTGGTCCTGGCTCAGAGTCCCCCACGTACCTGGCTTTGCATTCTCCTCAATGTAGCCAACAAAGACTTGCTGGGTGAAGACGGGCCGGTTGTCGTTCTGGTCAGTGACGGTGATGATGATCTCCATGGGATCCTCCACGGGCTGCCCGTTGGCTGACACGGCGTGGGAGTAGAGCTGCAAGGACACAGTCAGTGTGTGTGCAGCCCCCCAGGACCACCCCCGTCCCACCACAGACCCCCCCTCACTCACCAAATATTTATCCTTCTGCTCCCGGTCCAGGGGTTTCGTCACCTCCAGCCACCCTGTCTCCCGCTCGATGATGAAGACACCCACGGGGATGGTGTCTGCTCCCTGCCCCGTGATGCTGTAGAAAACCTTCATCTCCTTGTCCTTGTTGGATTTGATCTGGCAGCGAGGCAGGAAGAAAGGGGGTGGAGACATGTCCCAGCAGTCTGGGGACACCCCGGACCCTGCCTGGTCCCTGTGGGGACACGTACCTGCACCAGCTTCTTGGGGAAGGGCCCCCGCTCATTCTCGGGGCAGTTGATGGGGGGGATGACCCAGTCCCTCTTCTGCCGCCGGAGGCCATGTCCATGCTCCGGGAAAATCAGCATGTCGGGTACTGTGTCCTGTTGGGACAGTGGCTCTGCTCAGTGCCAGCCCCTTGCTGAGCTCTCTGCACCAGGGACAGGGGCTGCTGTGACCCCAGGGAGTGGGTCTGTCCTTTACCTGCTGCATCCGCTCGTGGTGTCGGTGCTGGTGCCACCGCCGGCGCAGGATCACCTTGGCCGAATGCTTCTTGCCCACAGCGTCCCAGGTGTGCACAGCGAAGGTGATCTCCCCCCGCTGGAGCTGCAGGGGCCGGGTGGCAGAGACGACACCATCCCTGCTCACCTTGAAGCGCGTGTCGTCGGAGAGGAAGGCGGCATGGTGCGACTCACCACAGTCCACAAAGCTCACTGGGGATAAGGGACTGAGTGGCAGGAGGTTCTGGGGACATGGGCACACGCAGCACAGCCACATCCCAGCAGCATGGGGTGTGGGGTCACAGCAGTGGTGGGGATGCTCCACACACAGTGACACATGCCCTGCCAGGATTCCACCGGGGCACGACACACGGTGCATCCCTGCCCTGGCTTTGGTCCAGGATGGGACATGGCAGGACCTGGTGTGCCACGGGATCCCTGCCGGACAGTGACAATGGAGCAAGTGGCACTTGGCACAGCACATCCCTGTCCCCAGCACCATGTATGGTATGGCACCGGGCACAGCACATCCCCACATGGGTGTATCCCTGTGGCACAGTGTGTCCCCAAGTGTGGCGTGTCACCACCACTGTGCTTCTCCAGCTGCTTTTCCAATAAAAGCAAGGGCAGCAGTCACTCACCTACACTGGCACCCAGTGTCCTGGCAGCCAGAACCCCCGGGACCCCCAACCCCAGGGAGAGCGGCCAGGCGGGGTCCCGGTGTCACTAGCTGGGGTCTCGGCTGGGCGCGGCAGAGCCACGAGGCAGCGGTCAGCCGGCATCACATGAGCGGGGCCGCGCGGCCACAGCTCCCGAACAAACGCCCTTTGTCTGCGACAGAGCTGTTGGAGCCAGCGGCACCGAGGCTCCGGAGCCAGCACTGCCACCATCGCCCCGGCGTGACCCGCGCCTCGGCAAGGGGCCGTGCGGGGCCGTGCGGGGCCGGGCACGGCCGCACGGAACGGGGCCCGCGGGGTTCCGTCAGCCCGCGAGCAGCCCAGGAATCCGGGCTGGCTGTGGGTGGAGGGCGAGCGATCGCTGCCCCCCTGCCCACCACGGTGCCCCCGACTCGGCCCAGGAGGAGCCACCGGCGCGATGCCAGCCCCGCTCAGCCCCACGGCGGGACCCCCGGCCAGGGCTGGGGAGCCGGTGGGGCCGGCTGGGCAGGAACGTGCCGGGGCAGGCGGGAAGCAGAGGCGGCCGCGGGCGCGGAGCTCGGCCCTGGCCCGGGGCCCCGTGGGAGCAGCGAGGGGCAGCACGAAGCCCCCAGCCCCACACTGAGTGCAATGAGTGCTCGCTGCTCAGCCCGCACGGGGTTCAATGAGGGTGCTCAGAGCCCGCTCCCCCTTTCCTGCTCTCCCCCCCTTCCAACTCCCCCCCTTCCCACCTGGCCATGCACAACCTGTTTTTCCAGCTTGGCTGAAGGAGGGCTGTCCCCAGCCTTCCTCTCCCCGGGGCTGGGAGCTGTGGGGGGTGGAGGGGGGGCCCTCTCTTGGGAATGATGGGGGTGGGAGAAAAGGAGAGCTCAGGGAGTCCCACAGGGGGTGCCCCCCACTTCCAGTCCCCCCCACCACCACCTATAGGGCACTGGGACAACCAGACTCTGGTACGACCAGGCTGCCAAAGAGGGTGTGGGGCTGAGACCCCACACAGGGGAACAGGGCAGCCCCCAAATCCACCTCATGTCGTGTGAGGTCTCAATGGGGCTGGGCACAGGCAGAGCAGGGTGTCACCATCCCTGCAGTGCCACCACCCCATGTGTTGCACACGGGCAGCAGCGTCAGGGCGGGGGGCTCACCCCAGGGTGAAGGTGCTGCAGGGTGACACATCCCACTGACGTCACCCGAGTTTCGCTGTGACTTCAGACTCTCAAGGTTTCTCCACCCGGAGCTGACGGGGACTGTCCCAGCCCCCACCACGTCCCCACTACCCCAGAGCCCCCCGACCCACAGAGCAGAGCCCTGGTGACGCCGCAGCCCCCACGCAGGTGTTGCTGTTCACCACCCTGGCGCCGCGCAGGGCCTGTCTGGGCCTGCTGGAGGGAAAACACCGCGCTCAACTCACCAAGCTAATTACAGGCCGGCTCGTCAGCCTGGCCGTGAGCTTTGGGGTGCTCTGTGGCCCAGCATGGCCTGGCACCCACCAGACTCAGCCACCCCATGGCTGGCATTGCTGTGGCACAGCTCTGAATCACTGGGTGCCACACAGGCCTCAAGGGCAGATGGCCCCTTCCTTCCTCCCACGCCCTGACTGTGCCCGGAACCCAAAACTGAACGTGCTGGTGCCAGGACAGAGGATTTTCCGCAGGTCCCGGTGCTGCAGGGAAGTCACAGGCCTGGCTGTCACCCTGGTATCAGGCCCAGCCCTCATGGACATTGGCTTCTGCACGTTAACGATCAACCAGAAGGCAAACAAACACAATTCCTGGGGTATGACGTAGGGTCCAATTCCTGGCTCTCCCAGGTGAAGCCGTTACGGAGCTGAGGATGTTTGGGAGCCCCTGCTGCAGCACTGGGTGCTCAGTACCCCTCAGCTCTGTCCCCACTCAGCCACCCTGGCACACACACCACAGTGCCAGCACCACTCTCAGCCATGAACTGGTGCAGATGGTAATGGCCACTGTGCAGCCCCAGAGCCCTCAGAGTGCTTTTTGGGGACCGCAGAGTGGCAGCAGGTGCCCAGCACACAGATCCCCAGTGCCCCCTTGTCACACCAGAACAGGGCTTTGGTGCCAGCATAGCGGGACACTATGTCCCCAAAAGCCTAGGAGCCCATCGTGGTGCCTTGTCCCCATTCCAAGAGCTGCCCTGGGGGCCTACACTGAGGGTCCAAAGGAGGGCTCACCCTGGTGAACCCTGGGTGCCAGGTGAGGCTTGGGGCAGGGCAGGCGCCTGCGCACCCCACACCCCAACCTGCCGGCCCCAACAGGTCTGCGGCGCCTGAGTCAGCGCCGCCCGCGCTGGCGCACCCCGGGGAGCGGCTCCCGCTGCCCCCGCGCCACGATGCCCTCCCACCAGGAGGGCCAGGACCACTGGTGCCCTCGCTGGGACCACCAGGGCCCTCAGCGTGGCCCCACCGCTGCATGTGGACACACCACCACGGCTCTGTCCCCTGTGCCACCTGCCACCACAGTAAGCCTGTCCCCAACGCCATGGCACTGTCCCCACCGCGATGGCACCACCCCAATGGCACCATCCCCACTGCCACAGCCCTGTCCCCACGGCCACGCTGGCATCACTCGGGCACGGAGGCACGGCTTCATGTCCCCCTTTGCCCACCCTTGTCCCACAACCCCCCTGTACCCACAGTCCCGTCCCCGCAGCCACCCTATTCTCCACACCCGCTTGTCTCCGTGTCCTTACCTCGTCCCAGTGCCCGTCCTGCCGCCACGCTGTCCCGCGGCACCGTCAGAGCGAAGGTCTCGGCGGTGAAGCCGGGCTGGCACGACGCTGCCCGCTGGCACAGCCGCTGCCCGCTCTGCCCGGAGAGAGACGTTAGCACCGGGCAGGGTCCCGAGCAGGGTCCCGCTGCCCCGGGCAGGGTCCTGCCGTCCCATTTCGTGGCTCACCTGGAGCAGGAACAAGAGGAGGCAGAGCGGAACCGAGCAGCCCGCCCGCCGCCCCATGGCCGGTGCCGGTGCCGGTGCCGGTTGGTACCGGAGGGATCGGGAACTGCCGCCGTAGAGTCGCAGGTGCGTCCGGTCCCCTCCCGATCCCGCCCCGCAGGTGTCGACCCCGCCGGGAACCGCCCCGTCCCGCCCCGACAGGAGGCGGTCCCGCCCCGCCCGCACCCGGGACCCCGGTACTCCCGGTACCCCCTACGCCCGGTATCTCGGTACCCCCCCACGGTACTGCTGGGGTACTTCTCCCGCGGTCCCTGCTACCGTGGTACCCCCGTTACCGTTTCAGCCCCCGGTACCCCCAGCCCACCACCAGCCCCCAGTACCCCCAACATCCCTGGTGCTTTGCCCGTCCCGCGTACCCCCGGCTCCCCGTGCCCCTGATATTCCCAGCTGCAGCCACAGAGTCCCCGGGCTTTCCTTGCCTCTCCCATCCAGGGCTGTGGGAGCAGTGGGTGTTGGTGGGTGACAGGAGCCAGGAGTACCCCAGGGTCTCCCCATGCCACAGCCCCACAGGTCCCGGCTCTGCAGTGGGGGCAAACATCGTACCCAGGGACCCCCCGGGCAGGAAGGGCCCCTCAGGATGCTGCAGGCCCTGGCTTCCCCCATACCCCTCTGTCCCAAAGCACTGCATAGCTGGGGGTGACCCCATGGAAAGGGACCCCCAGGGATCCCCAGTGCCACCAGCTGCCCCCATCCCACACCTGTCAGGAGCTGATCCTGGAGCCAGTGGGAGACCCCCAGAGCTCGGGGTCTTGCCAGGGCCAGAGGCTGCTGTGCCCACCCATGCTAGCACCCATGGTCATCTCAGGGGGTTGGGGTGGCAGCCTGGGGGCTGCAGGGCTCCGGCTGCCCAGGCCAGGAGGGATTTAGCACCAGGAATGCCCAATGCCACCAGTGTCACCCCATGGAGGAGAGATTGGAGGTCAGTGCCCTGCCCATGCCCATCAGCACCCCTTTTGGACAAAGACACCCTGGGGGAGGCACGGGCACTACCCCTGCATGGGTGACACTGCAGCTGTGCTATAGGTTCCACACTGGGGTGGACAAGGGGGGACAGGGCTGGGGAGGGGTCACTGCAGGGCTGCGCGCAGCACTGACCTCCAGGGCACAAAGTGACACACAGCCTGGAGCGTCTAAAAAAACCAAATCCTTTATTAAAACTGACCCAGCTCCCATCCCCTCATCCGCAGCATCACACGCCGTCATTCCATACCTTAAAAAATAGATAATAACCACAAAATCGCAGCCGAGGAGGTGAGGGGGCTGCGCTGGGGTGGGGGGGCATGGCGGGGGGAACCCCCAAGGCACAAAAGCAGCAATAAGGCGGGGGCAGCGGGCCGGGGGTCCCTAATCGTCCTCCTCGCCGCCGCCATAGAGCTCGGCCAGCTTGCGGAAGCGGCCGCCCCAGTCGTTGAGGTAGTCGTAGTCCTGGTCGCCGTCGGAGGCGGAGGAATTGAGGGAGCTGAGCGAGGTGGCCTCCGAGCCGCTGCCCTCGTAGTCAAACACCAGCAGCGAGTCGTAGGGGGGGGCCGTGGGGTCCGTGTCGGCCGCCTTCAGGTTCTGGGGGAACAGAGGGGTCAGTGCCTGCGGCCCCTGTGCTGTCACCCCCTAGGCTCTTCAGGTCAAGCTCACCTCCTCGATGAAGGTGCCGATGTCATCAGGGTTGGCGGGGCGGGGCCGGTACTGGGGGGCTGGCAGGAGGGTAGGGGCCACATCATTGCGGATCACCTCGGGCCGGGCATCCAGCCCCCGGTGCAGCTGCCGCAGGTCATAATTCTGGGGACACACACATGGAGAGGGGCAGAGTCAGGTTGTCCACGCTGTCCACCAACCCCCTCACCCCCACACCCACCTGGTCCTCCTCGCCGCCACCCTCCTCCCCGTAGTAGAAGATGTTGTCCCTTGTGTCATCCTCGGGCAGCAGCAGCGGCTCCTTTGTCACCTTCCTCCTCCTCACGAAGAGCAGCAGCAGCAGCAGGATGACTGCGGGGAAGAGTGCCATCAGCGGGGACGTGTCCCCCACTGTGCCCAGGGCAGGGGTGTCCCCAGAGCCCCAGGACCCCCAGGATCCCCACTCACGCAGCAGGGCCAGCAGCGCGCCCAGGGTGGCGAGAACAAAGGGCAGGGCAGTGACAGGCTGGGGTCTCTGGGGACAGCCCTGTGCCAGCCCCTCGCAGGCGCACACCCGTGCGGTGACAATGGTCACTTGGGCTCTGCCTGGCTGGTCCAGCAGCCGCAGGTACACGCTGTAGGTGTCTGGCTCCAGTGGTGCCACCAGCTGCAGTGTCACTGTGTCACCTGTGGGAGATGGGGGGCTCATGGAGGAAGCACCAGGAATGCAGCCACGGCACAGCTGCCTCTGCCAAGAACCCCCCACATTATCTTCAGCCCCACTGCAATACCTGTGTCCCCCACCTCCACAGCCCAGCTGTCCCCTGAGCCGTGCATGAGCTCAGCACGGAAGGGGCCGGTGTTGGGGGGCAGGTCCCGGTCGGTGACGGTGAGGAGCTGGGGCTGGGGGCTGCGCTGGCAGACAGTGATGTCCCGTGGCTCAGCCTCAGGGCCATTGTCGTTCACGTCGAGCAGGGTGAGGAGCAGCGTGCCCGTGCCCGTGGCTGGCGGTGAGCCTGGTGGGGACAATTTTGGAGGGAGGACCCCAAACCCAGGACTCTCATGGGGACATAGGTGACTGAGCACGCATGGGGACAGGGGGTGCCTCAAAACCAAGATGTTCCCAGGGACAGAGACTCTCTGGGCAACAGTGGGTACAGTGAGGAGTGATGCTGGAGGGGGAGGTCCCAAACCCAGGACCCTCACGGGGCAGGGGTGGGGCTGGGCAGTCCCTGCACTGCTCCATGCTGGAGCTGGGATGTGTTTCCTGGTGATGGCAGCACGTGCCCCTCACGCGGGAGGGGAAACAAGGGCTCTTTCATGTCCCTCACCATCGTCCACAGCCAGCAGCACGGCCATGTAGGTGCTGTTCTTGACGAACGGGGACTCGCGGTCCAGGTGGTCCCGCGCGGTCACCAGGCCATTCTCAGGGTGCACAGCCAGCCAGCCTGCCGGGTCGTGCCCCACCAGGTACCTGGGGGGCACAGGGGAGCTGGTGCTGCGGCAAGGGGCAGCAGAGACCCCCCCAAACCTCCACGCCAACCCTGTCCCTGCTCACTTGATCCTCTGGCCCTGCGCCTTGTCAGGGTCCTGGGCCATGCAGGCGGTGAGGGTCTGCCCCGGGGGTACATCCTCTGACACCGTGGCCAGCTGCACCAGCGGCATGAACACCGGGGCCTCATTGACATCCTCCACAGTGACTGTCACCGTAGCAGTGGCCATCGGCAGCTTCACGACAAAGGGGACCTCATTGGCCACTGCCACGTGGAGCACGAACTGCTGCTTGGCCTCGTAGTCCAGACCCTGGGAGAGGGGGAGACATGGGCAGTGAGAGGGGGACAGGCAGGACCCCACTGTGGGTAGCGATGGGGCGACACGGGGGTGACACAGACCTTGGCGGTGCGGAGGATGCCCTCATTGGTGGCAGGGTCGGTGGTGATGGCAAAGGCACCCCCGTCATTGCCGCGCAGGATGGAGTAGACAGCTCGCCACGCCGGCGTGCCGGGCTCATCCAGGTCGGTGACAGCCAGCCGGGCCACCTCCCGCCCAGCCACGTTCTCTGGCACGGCCGCCTCGTACTGCGGGTCAGGGGCACCATCAGCACGACAGCCCAGCGGGCACCAGGGAGGGTCACACCCAGCAGGGGGGCCCACGTTACCGTTTTGGGGTCAAACTCGGGGGCATTGTCATTGACATCAGCGATCTCAATGATGGCCAGCGCTGTGGTGGTCAGCCCCTCACCGTCCAGGTCAGCTGCCTGCACAGTCAGTGTGTACTCTCGCACACGCTGTGGTGGACAGACAGACACCTTGTCAGCCCCTGCTTGGGGCTGGGACCCCTGCCCCACGGTGCTGCGGAGCCCACCTCCCGGTCAAGGCCACTGGCAATCATGCTGAGGGTGCCAGTGGCCCGGTTGACGGTGAACATTTGGGGATGGGGCTCCCGTGGCTCCTGGCTGAGGATGGAGTAGGCAATGACACCATTGTAGGTCTCCACCGCATCATCCGCATCCGTGGCTGTCACCTGCATGATGGAGGTGCCTGGGGATGTGGATGTCTGGGTAAGTGGGCTGCTGGGGGGGACGGTGCCGGGGCTGTGCCCAAGGAACATGGCAGCTGGGATGCAGAGCTTCCCAGGGGTCCTACCTGGCAGGGCTCCCTCTGGCACAGAGCCCCTGAACACCTCCTGCGTGAACTGGGGCTTGTTGTCATTCTGGTCTGTCACTGTCACAATGATCTCCATCGGCTCCTCCACTGGCTTCCCATTCTCAGACACAGCGTGGGAGAAGAGCTGCGGGGTGGGGTGTGAGTGGGGGGCCTGGCAGAGCACCCCAACACCTCCCCAGTGTCCCTTGGCAAGGACCTACGTGGTATTTGTCGATGTGCTCACGGTCCAGCGGCTGCGTCACCTTCATCCAGCCTGACTCCTTCTCAATGGTGAAGATGCCCTCGGGGGGGGCATCCGCTCCCTGCCCTGTAATGCTGTAGAAGATCTTGGTGTCTCTGTCCCGGTTGGATTTGATCTGGGAGGACACACAGACCAAGGAAACGGGTCAGTATCCCCCACCCCATCATACCCTGCCCCGATGCAGTGGGGATGCACCGCCAGCACCCACCTCCATGCCCAGACCCCCCACCCTCATACCTGAACCAGCTTTTTGGGGAAGGGGCCCCTCTCATTTTCAGGGACCTTGATGGGGGGGATCACCCAGTCCCTCTTCTGCCTCCTGAGAGCAGCGCGAGCCCTGGGCAGCTCCTGTGGGATGGGGGTGAGTGAGGGCACAGCCGGCCGGGGGAGCGAGGGGGGGGGATATGCGGGGCAGTGTTACCTGGGGGGAGTGCCTGCTCTCTGCGGGAATTGGGGCAGGGTCTGGCTGGCCAGCGGCATCCCGGGAGGAACCAGCACCTCGGGGGGGTATGGTGAGCGCCCTGCTCACCCCCGGTAGCCGCACGGGGCCCCCATCATCCCGCACCCCGACATCGGGCTCCTCCGTCCTGTACGGCCCCGCGCAGCCTCCGGAGCTCCCTGCGAGGGTGAGGGGTCAGGGGGATGGGGGGGACCTCTTCCCCGACACCCTCGAGCCGCAACCACCAGCTCCAGGACCCCGCAATCCCCCAGAGCCCCGAGGCGGAGTGGGGCAGGGGACGGTAGAAGAGGGGTAGCGAACACCAGGAGCGGGGCAGGGAACACCGGGCGCCGTACAGGAGCGCAGTGGAAGTTTCGGTGGAAGTTTCGGCTTTGTTTCATACATGATGGGAAATTCCTGGGCGGGCAGAGCCCGGCCCCAGCCCCCTCCCGGTGTGTCACCCCCCTCGGGGCTCCCAACCCCTCGTGGCCAGAACACTGGTCACTGAATCTCCCTCCCCCGCCTCCCACGCTGCATCCCTCGTGCTGGACACAGCCCTGGCTCCGCGCCCCCCCGGGGGAAGGATTAGGGGATTAGCGGAGCTGAGCCAGCTCCGGGCGGCCGAGCGGGCCAGGGCGGGACGCGGAGCGGGGCTGGGGGGGCTGCGGAAGGCGTGGAATGGGGCAGGGAGAGCTGTGCCCCGCGGCTGCTCCACGCCTGAGGGAGCGAGCCCAGGGGTGACGGTGGGGCCATGCGGGGAGCAGCAACCGTGCCCCGAGGGCAGTACCGGGGCCCCTCCCAGTCGCGATGGCCGCGATAAGGGACATTAATGGGGCTGGAGGAGCATCAGTCACCCTGGCAAGCGGGGCACGAGGAGCCCGGGGAAGCCCCCAACCCATGTCATGGTGGACCCCCAGCCCCGCTCCCCAGCTGTGGCACGGGTTGCTGTTCCCACCGGAGGAGCGGGCGGCACAGGGGGTACCCCACCACGTCCTCGGGGGTCACTGCTGGGTGCCAAGGCGGAGCCACACGGTCGGTGCCGGGGCCATGTGCTGCCCACGGAGGGGGGTCGCAGTGGCATGGCCAGACCCCAGCCTGTGCCCACAGCAGGGGCCTGGCAGCGCCCAGCTCCAGTCATGGCGGGCTCAACTGATGGAAACGGGATGTGAAAAGGGATGTGGTGTCCAAAGCAGGCGGAGGTCGAGGCCCCTCCCTGGCACTTACCGCCAAGGAGAGCTTTTAGTGCTCCCGCGGCCATTAGACGAGCGCTGGCTCCGGCCGCCTTGCCGGGCAGCCCCAATCTCCCGAGAGCCGCTGAGCGAAGAGGGCAACGGGCCCGGGCCAAGCGCCGGCACCGGGCCAAGAGCTGGCAGCAGCAAGACCCTGCCCAGCCTCGGGCCAGACGGACCCCGCACCCCACGGCCGGAGAAGGGTGGCCCTGGGGCACCCAGCCCCATTGCCAGCCCGGCGCCGGCCACCCACCCTGCGGAGACCCAGCCCTGCTCGCAGCGGGCGCCGCATGGCTGGGCCAAAGGCACTGGCATCAGCCGCCACCAGCCGGCCCCACGGGGCACCGCCAGCCCCATGGCCATGCCCCACAGCCCGGGGGGGGGGGAGGGGCACAGCCCTACAACAAGACCCACAGCCCGGGGCGGAGGCACAGCCCGACACCCCAGGAGCCCAACCAGCCCCGCGGCGCATCCCCACACTCGGGTACCCCCGCCAGCCCCACAGCCGGGGCACTGCCAGGTCTTCCCGAAAAGCAACGGCCCCACCACCGGGGGCAAAGCGATCCCGATCCCGGCAGTGAGGGGGGCCCTGCCGCCCCCTCCAGTGCCCGAAGCCCCGATCCCGGCCCCGATCCCGGCCCCGATCCCGGCCCCGATCGCGGCCCCAGCCCGTCCCCGAGATGTTCCTGGGGTCCCGGTGCCGCCGCGCCCCGACGGTGCGAGTTACCTAGTGCGGGGAGCGGCCCGCGGCGCAGCCCCGGGAGGACGCACGGCGGGGCCGCGGAGGGGGCGGCTGCCGGCAGGAGCGGGGAGAGGAGGAGGAGGATGAAGATGGAGAGCGGGCAGAGCCCGGAGCGCGGCCCCCGCATGGCCCGTCCGTTGCTGCTGCCGCCGCTCCGGTCGCCGCCCGCCGCGTCCCGCCCCGTCCCGCCCCGCGCCGCTACGCCCCAGGTGAGGCGGCGGCCGCGCAGGTACCGCCCCGCCCCGGAGAGCGGCCCCAGCACGCCCCAGGCACCCCCCGGCAATGCCCTGGACCCCTCCATTACCTCCGGGACCCTCCTACCGGGGGTTTACCCCCTATAACGGCCCCGGCAATCCCCGTTGCACCGCGGTACCCCTCTGGAAACCTCCGGCAACCCCCGATACAACATGGCACCCCCCGATACCACCCGGGCACCCCGGGTATTCCCCTGGAAACCCACCGGCAATCCCCAGTGCCCCATGTTACCTCCCAGGCACCCACCCGTCAAGATCCACGCACAGCCCGGTACCCCTCGGGCACCGCCCAGTACTGGAACCTTCAACACCCGCCGGGCACACCCGGCACCCCTCTGAAATCCTCCCGTCAATCCGCAATTCCTCCCGGGAACCCTGGGGCACCTCCTGGTAACCTCTTGGAACCCCGTGGCAACCGTCGGCAATCCGCGATACCCCCCGTTGACCCCCGGTCACCCCCAGTTGCCCGTCGGGCACCTCCCCGGTATGCAGCCATCGGTATCGCCTTGGAACCCCCTGGCACTCCCCGGTATGGCCCGGTACTGCTCGGGCACCCCCGCTCTCTCAGTGCCACCGCCCGGTGCCCGAGCCCCCCCGCCGCTGCCCCCCGGCCCCTCAGCGTAGCCCGGTGGACACGCCTAGGCATCCCGGGATCTCCGGGCACCTCCGGAGTCCTCCCACGCATCCCTCCCGGTGTCCCCATGAACCCTGGCCCCTCCCACCATCGCCCCGCAGGAACAGCCCCCTTCCCCATTCCTCCGTGCCACCCCCGGCTGCCTCCTCCCCCTCTGCCGCCTATGGGTGCCCTGGAACTCTCGGGGGGCCTGTGTGTGCCCCCCAGCCCCACTGGAGTGGGGGTTCCCACGGCCACCGAGGGGCAGTGCCCCGGGGGGTTCCTGGGCTCTGTCGTCCCCCCCAGCCTGGAGCAGCATCCCGTGTGCTGGGTCCCCACATACGGCCCCTCCCGGCCCCCCCGGGGCTGGCAGCGCTGGAAAGCCGGTACTGCTTTCCAGGCCAAGGTCACTGACGCAACAGGGAAGGTTTCCAGCCGCCATCTGGGGGAGCAGCCAGTGCAGCCGAAGCCATGGCACCCTGCACCTTCACCGTCCTCCTTCTCCTGCTGGTGGGACCATCGCAGTGGGGCCGGGGGTGTTGCATGGCCACCCCCCAGAGGTTCTGGGCAGAGCCGTGTCCCTCCATGGCCCTGCAGCCCCGCCCTCCATCCCCCAGGACATGCTGATTTTCCTGGAGCATGGACATGGCCTCCGGCGGCAGAAGAGGGACTGGGTCATCCCCCCCATCAACTGCCCCGAGAATGAGCGGGGGCCCTTCCCCAAGAAGCTGGTGCAGGTACGTGTCCCCACAGGGACCAGGCAGGGTCCGGGGTGTCCCCAGACTGCTGGGACATGTCTCCACCCCTTTCTTCCTGCCTTGCTGCCAGATCAAATCCACCAAGGACAAGGAGATGAAGGTTTTCTACAGCATCACGGGGCAGGGAGCAGACACCATCCCCGTGGGTGTCTTCATCATCGGGCGGGAGACAGGGTGGCTGGAGGTGACGAAACCCCTGGACCGGGAGCAGAAGGATAAATATGTGGTGAGTGAGGAGGGGTCTGTGGTGGGACGGTGCTGGGGGCTGCACACACACTGACTGTGCCCTTGCAGCTCTACTCCCACGCCGTGTCAGCCAACGGGCAGCCCGTGGAGGATCCCATGGAGATCATCATCACCGTCACTGACCAGAATGACAACCGGCCTGTCTTCACCCAGACAGTTTACCACGGTTCTGTGCTGGAGGGAGCTGAGCCAGGTGGGACCACTGCCACCACCTGCCAGGCAACACGAGAGTGTGTGTGACAGGACACTCAGTAGCCACCTGCTCCAGGCACATCGGTGTTGCGGGTGCTGGCCACCGACGCGGACGACGCTGTGAGCTCCAACAATGGCGTTGTGAGCTACTCCATCCTGAGCCAGGTGCCGGAGCAGCCCCAGCCTGGGATGTTCACCATCGACAGCAGCTCTGGGCTAGTCTCCGTGGCCATGCTGGGGCTGGTGGCAGAGGTGAGCCCTAGACTCAGCCCCCACCGAGCTCATCCCCCACTTGTGGGTGACGCAGCCTCTTGCCACAGGCGGTCCCTGAATACACACTGGAGATCCAGGCTGCTGACCTGGGGGGAGTCGGGCTGCAAGCCACCACCACCGCCCGCATCATGGTGCAGGTAAGACACTGAGCCCCCCGGTGCCCTGGCAGTGCAGAAGGGCAGGGCGAGGCTGTGGTGAAGCCAGTGCTGGCTCCTGACAGCCCCACATGCCCGGCTGCCGCAGCACAGACACGCTCCAGGTGCTTTCCATGGTGGGAGGCGAGACTGGGATGGCAGCTGTGCTGTGGCTCCTCCTGGCCCGGTGCCCCACCTTCCCACTGGGCTCTGGGCCACCAGCCTCAGGGCCATGGCACTGCCGGAGTCTGGGTGCCGGCGGGGCTCCTGGGCACAGCTCCCAGCGGGAAGCCGCCCGTGCCGGCTCGGCCCAGCCGGGGAGGAGCACCCGGTTCTGCGGGAGCCCTGTGCCAGAATAGCGGCATCCAGCCGCGCCAGCTCCACAGGGAGAGGCCCTGGCGCCAGGAAGGGAGGCCGGGGCCGGGGATGGCGTTTTGTGCAGTGTCACCGGCCACAGGTCCCTGGCCGAGCGGGACAAAGGCCAGCCAGGTAAGCTCACCAGGGTGCCTCTGCGGCACCCCCGTGTCAGCCAGTGCGGGTGTCAGGCTGGCAGTGGGAGCTGCTCCTGCTCCAGGGAGGCTGCCTGGTCCTGCTGGCTGCTGGGACGCAGTCCCAAGTCATGCTCCCACCCCAGCGTGGGAGCTCCAGGAGAAGAAGGGGCCTGGCTGCCCCCAGCAGTGCTGACCTTGACACCTGACATCTCTGGAGAGCTAGGCAGGGTCAATGTCCGCCTGCACGTGACACCGTGGGCAGGCATGGGGCTGCTGGGATGGGGCTGCTCCCTCATCGGGTCCAGGCTGGCTGCTGCCGCCGTGCTGAGGCCCACCAGGACAGGCAGGCGAGCAGGGAGCGCGGTGCTGCGGTAAGCACAGAGCCCTGCATCCTGGTGGGAACCAGCTGGCACCCACGCACGGTGGCTGTGATGCCTGGGGCTGAGCACCGTAGCACGGGAACGACGTGGGTTCCCACATCCCAGCTCTGGGAAGAGCGAGGTGCGGGGGCTTGGCTGCAGCACAGTCAAGGTGGAGGCAGATGGTGCTGCTAGGACAGGTCCCAGCCCTGCTTCCCTCTCTGCCACAGGCTGACGGCATGTCTGAGGTGGGAAACGGCACCCTGACCACCCATGTGCTGAACACGGCCATGGGGCTGCCAGCAGCCGGCCTTGTCATCCGCCTGGCCCAGCTGCAGGAGCCAGGGCCTCAGTGGACGGAGCTGGCACAGAGGTAGGACAGCTGGTGGCACTGGAATGGGGCAGGGACGCTGCTGCCAGCACTCTGTGAGCTTGGCAAAAGGCTCCTGGCACAACTGGCTGCCCAGCCTGGGGTTTGCTGGTGGCAGGGCTGTTGCTTGGGGGTATGGCCAGGGCAGGTTCTGGGGGTAGGGCAGGGCTGGCTTGGTCTGGTTTCAGGCACACGGACGCGGACGGGCGCTGCCAGCCCCTCCTGGCACCAGGACAGGCCAAGGCCGGCACCTACAAGCTGCACTTTGAGACAGCTGAGTACTGGCAGGGGCTGGGGCACACCAGCTTCTACCCCTTCGTGGAGGTATGGAGTGTTGGGGAGATGGGGACAGCTGACACAGCAAGTCTGGGGGCTGGGGCCAGGCTCAAGGGGCTGCACTCCCCAGGGCCCCACTATGGGAAGGGGATTCCCATCGCTGTCTCCTCGCTCTCCCTCAGGTCGTCTTCATCATCACTGACCCAGCACAGAAGCTCCATGTCCCACTGCTGATCAGCCCCTACTCCTACACAACGTACAGGGGCAGTTAGAGGGGCACAGCCTTCCCCTGGGGACACAGGAATGATGCCACCGACACTATTAAAAGCTCCAAACAGCAACGCTTGTCTTAAAAAATTGCCTTCCGCTTGTGCGAGGACAGAGGGAGCCCCAGGGGCGGCCTGGTGGGGTGGGTGGGATGCCTGGAGCCCTCCAGCTGTGCTGTGGTCCCCCTTGGGAGGAGAGGTTCCTAAAGATGCTCACTGGGGCCTGTGTAATGGCATGGAGCAGGAACAGGGCACAGCCCCACTTCCAGTGTGCCAGTGGGACCCTCAGTGCTGCCGGCATCAGGTGGGCACCGCAACGAGTCCAGCAGGGCCCTGCCCCAGCTCCTGCCCTGGGACGGGGAAGGACAGTGGCTGGAAACCCAGGTTGTCCAAGGGGATACCAAGGGCTGTCAGCTTTGCCTCGAAGGTCTGCAGCATGTCGTTGTGTGCCTGTGAGGGAAGGATCCCTGTCAGCCCCTCTGTCAGCAGAGGAGGGCTCCCTGCACCCCCAGTCCCATTTCCAACCCCCAAGCCACGGCCATGGAATCACAGAATCATTTGGGTTGGAAACACCTCTAAGATCATCGAGTCCAACTGTTCCCCCAGCAGTGCCAAGGCCAGCATTAACCCACATCCCCAAGTGCCACATCCACACAGCTCTTAAACCCCTCCGGGATTTCTCCCCGCCTTTACCTTGCAGACTCGGGCCAGCTGGAGCTGCAGGTCCTGGATGGTGGCATTCTTGGAATTGAGCACATCCTGCAAGGGGAGATTGGGATGAGGCCGCGCTGCCCAGCCCTGGGGACACGATGGCCTGCCGCGGGCGGGTGTGGCGTGGCAGAGCACACGGAGGAGCTGCAGCGCGAGCAGAGCAGCCGGCAGCACGGCCTGGCAGGTGGCCACCACCCTGCCCCCTCCGAGTGGCACTGCCAGGGACAGCCAGCCCCGGGCAGGGACAGGGAGCTCCCGGATGAACACCACAGCCATCCCAGTCTGCCCCGCTGCCGGGGAGTGCCGGCAGCACCTGCTCCAGCAGCACCGCCCTGCCGCCGCGGCACCGCGGGAATTACAGGGAGCCAGGCTCCCCGAGGCAGCTGAGAGGAGGAATTCAGGGACCCCAGCAGCTGCAGGAGAGCCCGACGCCAGTGACACCATCTCAGGAATGTGTTTTCCTTCCACCTGCTGGGAGGTGACACATCCGCTGCCTGTCCCATAGGCCTGGTATGCATCCCAGAGCATCCCAGAGCTTCCCTGACACCCCCTGCAGCAGGGATCTGTGTGGGGACAAGCAGGAGGGCACCGGGCGGTGGAGCCCTCGTTCCCTGTGTCTGTGCCCAACCCGCAGCAAGCACTGCTCCCTGGCTCCAGCTGCGGAAGGCTGCAGGAATGTGGGTCTCCAGGCTCTCTGCAGAGGTATTTTTAGCACGGCAGACACTGCAGAGCCCCAGGATCCTGTCTGCACTGTCCCCATGGCCAGGCGAAGCTCACCAGGTGCGACCCCACCTGCACAGAGCCCCTGGGTGCCACTAGACCCACTGGCAGCCGGCTGTGTGGCAGCACAGGGTGCTGGCAGTGCCATGGAGCCTGCGGCCATGCTCCTCAAAACAGGCCCCACCTGAGGGACAGATCAGTGCCAAACTCCGACACCCACACGCTCCACTCTCGAGGCAGAGCCGAGTGCCCCGCGGCACCGCACGTGGCCCTGGGAGTGCCAGGAACGAGTGACGTGCCACCTACAGCCATGCAGGATGGGGACCGGTGCATTCAGGGGCAGCAGGCACCCCACAGTGGGCTCTGCCCCCCAAATCCAGCCCTCGCCAGGCCCCAGTACCTCCAGCTTGTGCGAGACCAAGGAGAGAGCGCTGGGGCTGAGGTTGGAGGCTGCGAAGACCTCGCTGAGCTCCACCTCCTTCTGCTCCAGGAGGCTGAGGAGTCCATGCAACTTCCGCTCCAGAAGCAGGTTCTTGAACCCCGTTTTTTGCTGCACCTCGTTAATGGCTCTGGTGAACTTCTGATAGAGCTCGTCTCGCTCCGCCTGGACCTGCTCCGGGAGACAGCGCAGTGTCACACCACCCTCAGGACCCCAGGGGACACGGGGGCCTGCACGAGGCTGACTGGGGTCTGCGTAATGGTGTGGAGTACAAACAGAGCAGAAAACTGGTCCAGCAGCTCAGCCCGGCCATTCCCCACGGCACCTGCAGCCCACAGGGAAGGCAGGTGCTGCGGCACAGCTTCCCTCCCTCCCTTCTTCCCTCCCTCTCTCCCTTCCCTCCATGGCGCAGCACCTGCGCTTCTCCCTCCTCCTCCTCCTCCCCTCCAGGCATGGAATGCCCCAACGGGCTCTCAGCAGCACTGATTCAGACCCCAGCGAGGGCCCCCTGGCACATGGGGGTCACTCCTCTCATCCCCACAGCTGGCAGCAGTCCCTGGCTCACAGCTAGTTAATAAGTGTCCTAATTAGGACACAGTCTCTCCTCCAAAGCCTATTTCTGAACGCTCCGAATCTGGCGCTGTCTTAATGATGGATTGTTAATGAGGCCTCGGATCAATGTTCATATTCCTGGGGATTTCTACGAATTGCAAATAAGCTCTCTCCTGCCTCAACAGATTTATCTGGGTTAGTGGGGGGGAGAACTCGCTCTGCAGGGCTCTTCCCAAGCCACCCCAGAACAAGGAGAGGGAGCGACCCTGTAACACTGGCAGAAGGAGGGGCCCGTGGCAATCCCCCCTCAGCTCTGCCCCACGCAGCCCCGGCAGCCCAGGGGCCCCCGCTGGAGCGTGCATGATTGCTTAGCAAAGGACAAGGCCAGACCTGTCTGCTGACCGTGGGAGAGGCTGGAGCTGGGAGCTGCTTTGCTGGGAGCAGCAGTTATCACCCGACTCTGGATTAGCTTTGGAAAGCCCTGGGCTAAGCACGGGCTCTGCTAAGTCCCACGCCCTGTCCTCTGCAGAGGGTTTGGAGAAGGTTTGGAGAGGGAATGGGATGCCCAGCCCTGCCTGCAGGTCTCACCTTACTGAACCGCTGCTCCAGCACCTCATGTTCCCACTGAAGGTCCTTCAGTTCCTTCTGGGTGATTTTCAGATGGGCTTTGGAGTTCTGTGAATGGGAAGGGAAAGTTAGAGTGCGGTATTGTCTGGGAAATACTGGGGATATGTTCTGGGAAGGGAGGAGAGTGAGCAGCAGAGAGAAAACCAGGCAGCACCCACACCAACCCCCCTGCAGTAGGGTGGTCTCCTTTCCAGTCTCTGTGGATCCCCATCTGAGGTCCCACAAACACACAGTAAGCAGAACAGGACTTGCTTTGCCCAGCAATCACAGCACACCAAGTGGCAGAGGTCAGTGTTTTCCCTCCAGGAACGAGCCCATGAAAGGACAGGGCTGGCCACTCACCATCAGGGCCTCCTTGTCCCTGTAATAGTGAACCAACTTCTTTTGCAGCTCAGCCACCAGCTCCTGGGTCTCCTGCAGCGGCCTTGTCAGCTCCTTGTTCTGGAGCAGCACTTCTGCCTTCTCCTTTTCCAAGACAGTCTCCTTCTTCTTCAGGTCTTCCACCTGCTCCTGTTCTTGAGAACACAAGTGCTGGCTCCTGGGAGCTGCCCAACCCCTCCGAGTCCCCCACACCCTCAGGACACCCTCCCCACTCATGTGCCAGTGTACAGGACACCAGCAGCACCCACACCGACACCTGGGAACTGCCAGATCCAGCAGACACCCTGGCAGGAGCAGTCCCTGGGTGGAGGGGTGACAGGGACAGGCAGTACCTTCAGGAGGTTGATGAGTGTCAGGTTTTTGGCGGTGATATCGTTGTAGTAGTTCTTGATGGCACCAAAAGCCCCCTCATGGTTCCCCATCAGCTCACTGATCTGGGTGTTCTTCCTCTCCTCCAGCTCATGGAGCTCCGTCTTCCTCCGCAGGTCCATCTCATCCTGCAGCGCCTGCATCTTTCTGGTGTACTTGGCCTCCATCTCTGGGGGGAAAATGGTCAGAGCTGGGGGAAAACTGGCTGAAACAGGGGAGGAAAAGCAACCAGAATGGGCAGAGGAGAAAAACCACCCAGAACTGATGGAAAACTGACCAAAACTGTGTGGTGTGTGTGGATCAGCTGGAATTGGGAGGGAAAAACTGGGGAGCCAGAACTGGAGGGCAAACTAGACAGATCCAGGGAGGAAAACCAGCTGAAATTTGTGGGGAAAACTGGCCAGAACCTCGGGAGGGGACATCAGCCAGAACTGAGGTGGGAAACTGACCAGAACTGGGAAGGGAAAAATGCCCAGAACTGGGAAGGCAAAAATGCCCAGAACACGGGGGAACCTGCTGCCATCTGCTCGAGGTGCTGCTCGGGAGCCAGGAGCAGCTCTCCCTGTCATGCTCCCATGGGATCTGCCTCATGCCCTGACCTTTGGTCTGCATCTCGAAGTTGCTGCGTAGCCGGGCCATCTCCTCCTCATGTTTCTGTGCGGAAGAAACTCCGTGTTGGAGGAAACAACCAAATCCCAAGCCAGCCCATCCCCAGGGATTCCCTACTGCTCTTTGGGAAAGGATTCTGATCCCATGTTGATGCAAAGAGTGGCTTGGAGGTTCTCCAGCTGCTCTCACAGCTCCCCACTGTGGGAGAGGGGTCACCCAGGAATCCCCATTCCTGTACCAGAAATCCCATCCCACCCCACAGAGAGAGTGAGGGAGGCAAGATCCCAGTCCCGCTCCCACCCTGGGGATGGGGCACTTCACAGGTGGCTCCAGGCCAGACAGGGACGTACCAGGCAAAGGTTTGTAATGGCTGCCTCATTGGCCAACTCCTGCTCCTTCAGCTTTATGTTCAAGGAGCGCTTCTCTTTCCACAACTCCTGCTCTTGGTCCCAGTGATCCTTCTGGGCCCGCCTCAGGGACAGCACACCCTCTGCCTTCAGCTCCGTCAGGTTCTCCTGCTGCTCGTGCAACAGGTGCTTCACCTTCTGCTTGTACACCTAAGGACAGGCCAGAGACCAGGTGAGGGGCTCAGCAGGAGACACCCAGAACTGGGATGCTGGTGAGACATTCCTGGATCACATCCTGCCCAGCTCTTCATCCTCCTCTTCCCTTCCTCTCCTTCTCAGAGCTGCCCAAGGCTCACCTGGAGCCCTCCAGCCCCACCTTGATCTCCACTTGGTGCCGCTCCTCCGCCTCCTCCATCTCCCGGTCCCGGTTCTGCAGCTCTGCTTTCTTCTCCTCCAGCTCCCGGCGGGTGATTTCCCAGTAGCTCTGAATCCTGTTACACTCCAGCTGGAAAGAGTTCCGCTCCTGCCGCTCCCGGTCCAGCTCCTCCCGGAGATGCACCGTGTGCTCCAGCAGCTGCGAAGCCAAGAGGAAGAGACAAGTAACGGAGGAGGGAGGCCTTGGACAGGTGCCTTTGGACACTCCATGTGCCAGACCCGGCAGGACATGGTGGTTGTCACTGATGTGGAGCTGAGGAGGTCCCTGACTGAACCCAGCAGCTTCTGGAAAAGGAGTCACAAAGCCTCATCTGACTGCCCGCAGGATGGGGTTCTGGCTCGCAGTGTCCAGTAACACCACTCTCAGGTGCTTAAGATACTTCTGGTTCATTGAATTTTTTGGGTTGGAAAAGCCTCTAAGAGCAAGTTTAACTGTTCCTCCAGCACTGCCAGTGCTACCCCTAACCCACGTCCCCATGACTCTCAAATCCCTCCAGGGATGGGGACTACATCACTGCCCTGGGCAGCCTGGGCCAGGGCTGGACAACCCTTTCCAGGAAAAAATTTTCCCAATATCCAACTTGAACCTTCCCTGGCACAACTTGAGGGCATTTCCTCTCCTCCTGTCCCTGTTCCCTGGGAGCAGAGCCTGAGCCCCCCCGGCTGCCCCCTCCTGTCAGGGAGTTGTGCAGAGCCACAAGGTCCCCCCTGAGCCTCCTTTGCTCCAGGCTGAGCCCCCTTCCCAGCTCCTTCAGCCACTCCTTGTGCTCTGGACCCTTCTGCAGCTTCATTCCTTTCTCTGGACATGCTCCAGCCCCTCAGTGCCTTTCCTGTCATGAGGGGCCCTAGGATTCCAGATGTGGCCTCAGCAGTGCCCAGAACACAGGGCTGGAGAGCAGAGGGTGAGATGAGGAGGCTGCTCCTTCCAGGAACAGCAAGAACCCCCCTCCCCGGCCCCAGACAGGCGTCAGTGACACAAACCCCGGCTGCTCGTCCCTGTCACCCTCTGCACCTGTTGTCCCCAGAGCTGGGGCCAGGCGCCTCGCAAGGGTCCCCGGAGCTGTTCTTTCATGAGCAGCAGTTCTTTCCTCCCCAGGGGGTGGCCTGCGGGACCTCTCACCTGCTCCCTGCTCATGTTCTCCGGGGCCGAGGCATCCACCACCGCAGGGCCTTTGCCCCCTTTCCCTTTCGCTTTCTTTTTGGGTGCCTGCGGACAGAAAGCCAAACACAAGAGGTGAACGGGTGAGGCGGAGACTGCTGCTCAGGGCCCCCGTGCCGGCCCCGGAGCATCCCGGCTCTCACGGCAGGGACGGGGCAACAGCAGCGACACGGAGCCGGGGGCCCCGGGAGAAGCCTGGAAGCGGCTCATGCGCTGCCACTGACTCAGCTCCGTGGTGAACCCCTGGGCACAAAACACCTGTACCCAAAACAACGCCTCAGACGCATCACCGCAGTGCTGGGAACGGCGCCGAGGGGCTCTGTACCCTCCCCGGGAGCAGACCGGGACAGGACGGGGCTCGCAGACATCGGGGCGCGGGGCTCCACCGCCCTCCCCTGCCCGCACACCCCGGCTGCAGGGGACCCTTCAGCAGCCGCCCCGGTTCTCCCCCGGCCCCGGTTCTCCTCCCGATCCCGGCCCGGGGCCGCTCTCACCATGGCGGCGGCCGGCGGCACCACCGTCTCCGGGCAACGGCCGGGCAGATCCCGCGAGAGGATGGTGAAATCTCGCGAGAGGGGCGCTGCGGGAAAACACGCCCCTAGCAACGCCACGCTCCGCCCTGGCAACGGAGGAGGGGCCAGCGAGACCGGCGGGGGACGGGGAGGGGACCGGGAGGGGACGGGGCGGGGACCGGGAGGGGACACCGGCAAGAGGCGGGGGGACATCGCGGGGACCGGGCGGGGAGGAAGCGGTGGGGGGCGGTTGGAGGGAACGGGGTGACCGGGGGAACCGAGCGGTTCGGGGGGAACCGGGGGTACCGGGGGAGTTCGGGGAGGGCTGGGGGGGACAAACCCGAAGGGTCCCGCTGTGCCCGGCACAGGCTCCTCCCACCCCCGCGCCCACCGCTGCGCCCGGGGCTGTCTCCCCACAGCTGGGGTCCCCCGCCTCCGCTCCCGCAACCCCCCGGTCCCCGCTGGACCCCCGGTCCCCGTGTGCCCCCCCGCTCCTCCCGGTCCCCTCCGCGCCCTCTCTTGTCCCTCTGGTGCCTCCCGCCCCTCGGCTCCGCCCATCTCGGTGTCCCCGCCCCGCCGCGGCGGCAGGACCGTGCGGGCTGCGGGCTGGCACCGGGCCCGCCCAGCACCGGACCGGCACCGGCACCGGCACCGGCATCAGCCCCGACCCCGGCCCATGGCGGCTCCGGCAGCGGCCGCCACCGCAGGTGAGGGCGGGGGGCAGACGGGGGAGGCACGGACCGGCACGCCCATCACCGTGGAACCGGGCCGGGCCCCGCGGGGCGGACAAGGAGATGTAGGGCGGCGTGCAACGGGAGGGGGTGCATGAGGGGCGCATTGGGGGGCAAAGGGGGGCGCGGGGCCGTGCTGGGGGTGCCCGGCTGCAGGGGGAGGGGGGTGTTGGGGGGGCGGGGACAGGACATCGAGGGGGTCTGTGCAGGGAAAGTGGAGATGGAGGGGGAGAGCAGAGGGGTGCCCAGAGAATGTGGCGGGACACGGGGGTGTTCAGGGGGTGTTCGGGAGCACTGGAGTGCGCTGGGACCATGGGGGGCAGTGGGATGCTCGCAGGAGGTGGGGGTGCAGTGGGGTGACAAGGGGAGGCAGTGGGGTGGCCAGGTGGTCAGACGGAGCAGGCGAGTGCACTGGGGACTTGGGTTTGCAACGGGATGCCCAGGGAATGTGGGGGGACAGTGGGGTGCACGGGGGTGTAGAGGAGTAGTAGGGTGCTCACAGGACATGGAGGAACACCGGGGTGCCCAGGGGACGTGGGGAGCACTGGGGTACCTTGCAGACATCCCCCCACAGCTGTGCCAGTGCCGGTGTGCGGAGGGGCTTGGGGACAGGGATGTGGCTGTGCTGGTGCAGCTGAGGGGGGCCCGGTATTCTGGGGGGGCTTCACCTGGTGACAGAGGCGGTGCCAGGGCTCCCCTGCACGCCCGTCCCTCCCGCGTGTGGCCCGCACACGACTGTGCCGTAGCCGCCAGCATGGGGCAGCCCCGGCCGTGGCACCGGGGGAACGGCGGGACACCGGGCCCTTGAGGGGACAGTGCCACTGGGGCGGGTTGCGGGTGCCACGGGGTGACCGGTGCCATGGGGTGCCGGTACCGGCGGCTGCCCGGCTCTGCGGTTGCCGTGAGTCAGCACACGTCGTGCGGGAGAGATCCCTGATCCGGCCCCGCTCCCGCCAGGCAGCCGGTGAGCCCAGGCCGGAGCGGGCGGTGTGGCTGGTGACACTGCTGGTGACACGGCCGGTGGCACGGCGGGACCATGCAGGCGGAGGCCAGAGGGGAATTCTGCAGCCGGGACCAGCGCCCTGGTGGGTGGCGGCGTGATGCGGGCAGCGGGGGCCGCGCTCCTTACGGTGACACGGCACAGTGTCACCCACCGGGGCCGGGCACTGCGCGGGGAGAGGCGGCGGGAGCGGGCGGGAGCGGGCAGCCCCCGTGTCCTCTCCGGGGGGATCTGCTCTGCTCTGGAGCGGGATGAGGACCACATTTTCCGGCCCGAGGGAACGTACCGTCAGCGCGGGGTGCCTGATCCCACCGTGCGAGGTCAGGACGTGGCAGAGCCAGTGTCGGGCAGAGGGCTGGTGTCCCGCTGGTGTCCCGCTGGTGTCCTGCCCATGTCCTGCAGCTCCATGTGCCAGCAGCAGGAACACCTCGTAACGTCCTTTTCCCCTTTGGGTTGGGGGTCTCTGTCCCTGCCCCGCTGTCACCACCCTGGTGGGAGGGAGGCGATGCCCATCCCTGTGCCGTGTCACTCGGTAACGCAGTGGTGGCATGGTTCGGTGGTGGCACGTGGTGCCAGGGCACCGGCACTGACCTCGGGGGGACAGGGTGCTGTGTCCCCCGGTTCTGCCCTGGGCACACAGGGCCTCCTCCCACCCTCAGTGCCTGCTCAGCCCCGAGACACGGCTGTGCCCCCACCGTGTACCACCACCGCGTGCCGTGACCTGTGCCATGGCCAAGACCATCTGCCGCGGCCGCCTTGTCCCACCGGCTCTTCCCGGGGACAGTCCCAGCACAATCCGCCCTTTTCCGGGCCCCGGCACAGGCTGCGCTTTGTCTCGTCGACACAAAGGGGCTGCGCGGGGAGGGGGGCGCGGAGCGGGGGGTGGGGGCTGCCAGCTTCCGACACGAGGGTCTCGGCAGTTCTGCCCGTCTCCCCGGTCCTCCCAGGGGTCCTGCTGCCCCCGGCCCCTCAGTCGGGCACCCTGTGAGTGCTGGGGGGCCCCGGGAGGAACTGCCTTCACTGACGCAGAAGGTGCTGATGTGGCAGAGCTTGGCAAGGAGCCACTGGTCCCGGAGCACCCTGCAGGGACCCCCACCCACGGGCCGGCCCAGGAGACCCCCCGAGTCCCCGCGGAGGAGCAGGGTGGCATCCCCATCCCCAGCGCTGGCCTGCTGCAGGTCACCGAGCGCCGACGTGAGTGCGGCCCTGAGCTGGGGTCCCTGCCTGTCCCTACCTGTGCCTGAGGCCGCCTGCTTTGTCCCTGGGATGTCTGCCTGCCCATAGCATCACTTGCCTGTCCCCAGCACCTCGGGTCTGCTCCGGGGTTTCCTGCCTGTCCCCGAGAGTTGTCTGCCAGCCCTTGGGGGTCTCCTGCCTGTCCCGAGAGTCTCCTGTCGCCCTCTGGGGTCTCCTTCCTGTCCCTGGGGTCCCCTGCCACCCCTAGGGATCCCCTGCTAGCCCCCAGCCAGTCATGGCCGTCTCCAAGATCCTCATACCCCCAGCTCCCTGGGCCCCGAGCACCAGACCCCCGCCCCCCTCAAGCCCCCGCCCCCCCCATTGGGGACAGCGGTGGGTCCCCAGCCTCTCCCCGGTGCCCGCAGAGCCCCTGAGCAGCGTGTCCTCGCTGGAGGTGCACTTCGACCTGCTGGACCTGACGGAGCTGACGGATATGTCGGACCAGGAGCTGGCCGAGGTCTTCGCCGACTCCGACGAGGAGAACGTGGCCGGAGAGACGCCCGGCGGTGAGCGGGGGTCCGGGGCCGCCGGTCCCGGTCTGTCCGTCCATCCCGGTGCGTCGCTGACCGCCCACCCGCCCGTGCGTCCCGCAGGGCTGCAGCCGCCGGCGGTGCCGCGGGCCGGGTACCTGCGCTCGCCCTCCTGGACCCGCGCGCGGGAGCAGGGCCGGGACAAGAAGCACCTGAGTGACCCTGAGCTGCCGCCGGGACCTCCGGGACCCCCGGACGCCTTCCTGCCCGCCGAGCGCCCGCGGGAGCCGTAGGGACAAAACCCGCCGGGGGACACCGGGATACGCCGGTGCTGGTCCCGTCGGTACCGATGGAGCCCGTCCCCGGGCGCAGGACTCCCGTTAGCCCGCCCGGAGGGCAGAGGCGGCCCCAGCCCCGCGGCGGGGAGGTACCGGGGCTGCCCTCAGCCAGTGGCCCGCGGCCCCGGGTGGAAACCGGGCCGGCCCCGCCGGCCCCCGGGAGCGGCACGGCCTTGGTTGCTGGGAGCAGCGGGTGGGGCAGGACGGGACGGGCCGCACGGCTCAGCGCGGCCCGACGGAGCGCGGCCGGTGCCGGTGCCCGCCCGGTTCTGATGTAGCAGTGCTGTGATCCGGTAAAACCGACCGACCGACCCACCGCCGACTTCTGCCCGTCTGCGCCGCCGGGGCGGGAGCGGGAGGAGTTGGGGACACGGAACACCTCGGGAGCACCGGGGAGGGGGGGGCCCGGCCGGTACCGGGGCAGCGTGGCCGCGGCCCCTCTCGATGAGTGTGGCACATCCCCGATAACGTCGCGCAGGGCAATTCTGTCCCGCGGGTGGCGCTGGACCGGGGACCGGCCCGGGGCTGGGTCGGTCCCGGTGCTCGCCCCGCGGCAGCCTCAGCCTCGGCAGGAGCTCCCGGGCTGCCGCCCCCGGCATTCGCACATCCTGCCCGTGCCCCCGGTGCCCCCCGCCGCCGCCCGAAGCAGGGACACGAGTGCTGGGTTGCGCAAAGAGGCTCGTTAATGCTACAGGAAACACCGGGGAGAAGGGAAGGCAGCGGCTCCACACCGCACCCGGTCCAGGCCGGGGAAGATCCCGCAACATCCCCCCGGGGCTCGGCCCCGGTAACGGTGGTGCCGAGGGCTGGGGAAGGACCTCATTCCGGTATTGTTTGTGGGGGACTCGGTCCCGTCCCGGTGCCAGGGCTGAGCCCTCCTGCCAGCACCTGCCGCCCCAGGACAGCGCAGCGCCAGCCCCGGCCTGCACCCCGTCCCTGCCCGCACCCGGTTGCAGGCAGGGACGGCAGGAGCCGCTGTGGGGCCATAACCGGATCCCGGTTAACCGGATCCTGGCCCCTCCGGCGAGGGTCTCCATGCTTCCGGGAATGGCTGGAGTTCAGCAGTGATTCCCCCCCCAGCAGTGCTGCCATTTCCATGAGCAGAGGGTCCCAGAGCCAGGGCCACCCCAGTCCCCAAACCACCACTGGGCTGATTGTGTCCATCCCAGGGCCCTGTGGTGGGTGGGGAGCAATCTTGGGCCTGAGACCCCACCATGGGGGCAAACTCCCCTCAGGGCTCTGCTTCCGTGCTGGAGTCCTGGAACAAGGATTGCTTCCGCAGGCTCAGCCGGGCGCACCGGGGACAGGTGGTGGAGTTGTCATAGTAACAGTCCCTGGAGGGGGGGACAGCACTGGGTCACCCCCTGCCACCACCACGTCCCCACATCCCGCCCCAGTGTGTCGGTACCTGTGGAAGACGGCGGAGCAGTCGGCGCAGACCGAGGTGTGGCTGTCGAAGGGGAAGAGCACGTCGCCCTCCCGGCACAGCTCACAGACGAAGCCCTTGGCCTGGCATCGCTGGGGGAGCAGGCAGGAGGTGACAATGGTGACCCCGCCAGCCCTGCACTGGCCCCATGGGGGTGTCCCCCCGGCTCTGCCCCACAGCACGGGCTCACCTCGCAGTCCAGCTTGATGTGCTTGGCAAAGAGCGTGTGGATCTCGGTGAGGGAGCAGCCGAGGCGCCCGGCCTCGATGTCGATCAGGTCCTGCAGCGAGTACATCTCATCGTTCTCCACAAAGTGCTGTCGGTCCTGCAGCTGTGGGCAAACGGGTCACTGTGACTGCCACCGCTGTGTGACCGCCACCGCTGTGTGACCACCACCGCTGTGTGACCGCCACCGCCATGCCTGGCCCTGGCCCCCAGCCTGACCTGCAGCAGCAGCCGCGCCTCCATCGCCTCCTTGCAGGTGATGAAGTAGGGCTTCATCAGCAGGATGTCCTGGCGCAGCTTCTGCAGGGGACAAGATGGGATGGGATGGGAATGAGGATAGGAATGGGTGTGGGAGCAGGGATGGGACAAGCACAAGAAAAGAGGCAGTGGCAGGGGCAAAGATGAGATGGAGACAGTGTGAGAATGGGACAGGATGAGAATGGGGACAGGGATGGGATGGAAATAGGGACAGGAATGGGAATAGGAATGAGGACAGGGATGGAATGGGAATGGGTTCAGGGACAGGAAGACAGGGTTGTGATTGGGATGGAGACAGGAGCATGGCAAGAACAAGACCAGATTGGGTCAAGTTCATCCCTGTAACAGTCTGGGCACCCTCTGCCCCAAACCCCCCCACCTCACCTTGCTTCCTCTCTGTGGGACCCAGTGGGTGCCACTGGAGTCCCCCCCACCTCCTGCTCATCCCACGCGCCCTCTGTGGCGTCCCCTGCCCTTGTGGGGTGTCCTCCCCAGATCCAGCACTCACCCGGATCTCCACCAGCTCCTCCACATAGTTGAAGAGCAGTGGGTTGATCTCCCGCAGCTTCAGCACCGGCCGTGACACCATCAGTGCCAGGTACCTCATGCTGCACCGCGACACCTGCCCGACACCGCCAGAGCCACCGTCACCCCCCGCACCTGCCAGCCCTGCTGCCACCACCCACAGACCCCTGGCAGGGCCCCATCACAGGGACACGGCCCTGGGGACATGGCTTCCCCTCAAGTGAGCTGTGCCCAGCAACCCCCATCACCAGGGACATGGCCCCCATGACCAGGAATGTGGTCCCTCGAGTGACCTCTACCAAGGGACATGCCCCCCAGAGACCCCCATGACAAAGGACAAGGCTCCCAAGTCACCTCTATTCATGGATGCAGCTCCCAGGGACCCCCATGACCAAGGACATGGCCCCCCCAGGTGGCCTCTACCCAGGACCACTGTCCCAAGGGACTTCCATGACACCCCAGGGTGCCCCCACCCCATGCCAGGGCCACCTTGCGGGGCTCGAAGTCCCAGTTGTGGATGGCACGGGCGGGCACCACGGCCAGGTCGTTCCAGTGGCAGCTGGAGCAGTAGTAGAGGCCGGTGTAGTCGCACTGTCGGGCCTCGCTGGGCACCCCCCCTGTGGCGGCACAGGGCTGGCATGGGGCTGGCACTGGCACCGCCCTGCTCTCTGCCCACCCTACACCCTGTGTGTGCCCCCAGGACACCCAGCAACACCTGGGCACACGGTGGGTCCCCAGTGTCACCTTCCTCAGATCCCCGTAACTCCCAGAGCCCAAACCTTCAGCTCCCACCAGCCCCACACACCTCCCACCCCACAGCCCCTCAGCCCCAAGCAGCTCCCCCCAGCCTCACAGAGCCCCCCAAGGGAGCCAAGCCCCACAGGCTCCCACCTCCCCTCAGCCCCTCCAGCCTCACAACCCCTCAGCTCTGCACAGCTCCATGAAGCCCCTAGCCCTACACCTCCTGGTCCCACACCACCCAACCCCACAGGGCTCCCAGCTCATCCCAGCCCCATATCACCCAGCCTCAACTACCAGCTACCAGAGCCCCCAGCTCCCCCCAGCCCCACGGCTCGCCCCAGCCCCCCTGGCAGCAGCAGGGGCTCACGGAGGGAGATGGGGGCCCGGCACTCAGCACAGCGATAGTCCTGGCTGTCCAGTCCGCTCTCGGGGCAGATGCTGAGCTGGTACTCGGCTTGGTGGCTCACCTGGGCCCGCACACAGGGCCGGCTCACCAGCGGCAGGCACTTGCTGTGGCACCGGTAGTAGCAGCCTGGGGGACACAGGTGGTTGTCAGCGTGGGGATGGGGCAAACGGGGACGTGGAGGGGGTGTCCCAGACCCACCTGTGCAGGTGTACCAGGTCTGGATGAGCCCCCAGATGATGGTGCTGCACTTGTCACACATCTGCTTGACGCTCTTGCTCTTCTCCTTGTAGAAACGATGCTCCAGGACCACCCGGATGTTGGGCTCATCCTCACCAGGGTCCTGCAGGGGGAAAAGGGGGGTCAGAGAACTAAAGAATCACAGAATTGTTTGGGTTGGACCTTAAAGCTCATCCCATTCCATCCCCTGCCATGGGCAGGGACACCTTCCACTATCCCAGGCTGCTCCAAGCCCTCTCCAGCTTGGCCTTGGACACTTCCAGGGATGGGTGTCAGCATGGAGCCCCAGCCATGGAGACCCCCCTGGCCCCAGCCCCAGCCTCAGTCCCACCTTCAGCTCCTGCAGCTTGAGGCGGAGGTGGATGAGCCGAACCACGGCGTCCTTCTGCCGCTCTGAGTGCTCAGGCAGCGCCAGGATCACCCGCTTGCACTCCTCGATGGCCTGGCGCAGCTGCGGCACGTCCGACGCCAGGATCAGCCCCTGCCACCACCACCAGAGGAGGAGGAAGGTGAGCTGAGACCCCCATATCCCCCCCCATCCCCACAACACCCAGCCCACTCACCACAGGGCGGGAGAAGTGGTCCTCAGCCAGCCCCAGGTCCAGGGCGCCCTCGAGGTCCCCTGGGGTGGGATCCGGCTGCTGGGCTGCAAAGTGGGGTCTCAGGGGGGCCTGAACCCACCCCCAGAATAGGGGGTACCATGGAGGGGCTGGGCCTGGTTGCCCACCCCAGTGTGGGACAGGGAGTGGGGTGGGGGAATCAGCACCCACCTGGGGCAGGGGGTTCTCCGTCGGGGCGCTCCAGCTGCTCAGGGGTCTTGTTGAAGGGGTTGAGGTGGGCCTGGCGGAAGCGGGCCAGCCGCTCATCCGATGCCATCGCCACCGTCCTGCTGGGGAATGGACACTGCCTCAGTTACCCCAGCACTGGCACAAGCACCGGCACCGACACCCTGGCATCAACACCCCAGCACTGGCACTGACACCATCACCAACACCCCGAATACCATCACCAGCATCCCGTCAGGAGCACTTGCGTCGTATCACCAGCACCCACACCCTGGCACCAGCACAATCACCCCATCACAGGCACCAATAGCACCTCAGCAGCACCGACACTGTCACCAACACCCTGTCATGGCACTGATACTCCAGCGTTGGCACTGACATCCCAGCACCAGCAGTGACACCCCGGCACCAGCACCAACACCCTGGTACTGACACCTCAGCACTGACACTTCCTCGCCAGCAGCAACACCCCGGTACTCCCACCGGCTGTACCAGCACTGGCACGGACACCCCAACACCAGCACCGAAACCCTGTCACTGGCACCGACACAAACACCGACACCTCCTCACTGTCACTGACACCCCGGTACAGCCACAGAAACGCCAGCACTGCCACAAACACCGGCACACCGGCACTGACACAAACACTGACACCGACACACCGGCACCGGCACAAACACCGGCACTGACACACCGGCACCGGCATTCTGTCACGACCACCAACACCCCAGCACCGTCTCCGTCCCCAACACCCCGGTCCTGGCACCAACACCCACCTCCGTTCCCGGCCCTGTCCCCGTCTCCGTCCCCGCGGACAGACGCGTCTCTCCGCCTCCCACGCCCTGCCCCGCCGCCACCGCCCGCTTCGGCCCACGGTCACCACGTACCGGCACCGTGCACGGATCCCCTGGGGTCCCGATGTCTCCCCGATGTCCCCCCGATGTCCCCCCGATGTCCCCCCGATGTCCCCCCGCAGCCCCTCCCGCGCGCCCGCCAGGGGGCAGCGCCCCCGCCCCGCTCACCGCCGCGCGCCGCCGCGCCCGCCCGCGCGCCCCGCCCCTCAGCGCCCCCGCGCTGCTGCCCCCTGCCGGCCGGCAGACCGCACTGCGCCGCGCCCGGGCGGGGCCGCTCCGCGCACCGCGACACCCGCGCTGTGCCCACCCCTACAGCCCCGCAGCTCCCCTCCGCGCTGTCCCCACCCCTACAGCTGTCCCCACCCCTACAGCCCCGCAGCTCCCCTCCGCGCTGTCCCCACCCCTACAGCCCCGCAGCTCCCCTCCGCGCTGTCCCCACCCCTACAGCTGTCCCCACCCCTACAGCCCCGCATCCGACACCCGCGCTGTCCCCACCCCTACAGCCCCGCAGCTCCCCTCCGCGCTGTCCCCACCTCTACAGCCCCGCATCTGCCACCCGCGCTGTCCCCACCCCTACAGCCCCGCAGCTCCCCTCCGCGCTGTCCCCACCCCTACAGCCCCGCATCTGCCACCCGCGCTGTCCCCACCCCTACAGCCTTGTCTCTACAGCCTCCATCTCTACAGCACCCGGCCTCATCATCCCTTGTCCCTACAGCACCCATCCCCACAACTCGCCGTCTCCATCACCACTGTCTCCACCCCTACAGACCCCACCCCTACAGCCTTCATCCTCAGTGTCCCCATCGCCACAGCCCCCAGCCCCACTGTCCCCATTCCTATAGCCCACAGCCCTATCAGCCCATGGCCTCCAAAGCCGGGGGACTCGGATCCAGGAGTGTCCTGGGTCCTCCACAACTGCGCACACACCCAGCCCTGGGGAAGCACCCTGGGGTCTGCGCTACCACCTCAGTTTGGGGAACAAAGGGCCAACTGTGGCTGCCACACCCCCCCAGCATGGAGAAGGGTGACAGTGGGGACAAAGGCACAGCCCGCCTGGGGGGGCTGAATCTGTGGGGCAGAAGGGTGGGGGGCAGTACATGGGGGCTTCCCAAACACCTCCACTGGCTGGGAATGGTTGAACTGTGTGGGTGTTCCCTGTCCCCCCTACCCAGCAGCCACAGACAAATAGTACCTGGACAGCAATAAATTTATTAAGTATTCAAAAAAAATAATAAGACACAAACCAGTAAAAAACGAAAAGGGGGGAGGTAGGAAGGGGAGCAGGGGGCCGAGCCGGCTCAGGGGGGGACGGGGTCAGGAGACACTGAGGGGACGGCGGGGGGAGCAGCACCCGGGGGGTGCAGCAGCGCGAAGCCGGGGGGCCGCGGGCAGTGTCGGGGGGCGGCGTCGGGCATCACTTGGCGCCCTGCGCCTCCGACTCCTCCTCGTCGTCCTCGTACATCTCACCCTCCTCCTCGGCCGTGGCGTCCTGGTACTGCTGGTACTCGGACACCAGGTCATTCATGTTGCTCTCAGCCTCGGTGAACTCCATCTCGTCCATCCCCTCACCTGTGTACCAGTGCAGGAAGGCTTTGCGGCGGAACATGGCTGTGAACTGCTCCGAGATGCGCTTGAAGAGCTCCTGGATGGCCGTGCTGTTCCCGATGAAGGTGGAGGACATCTTCAGGCCCCGTGGTGGGATGTCACACACGGCCACCTTGACATTGTTGGGGATCCACTCCACAAAGTAGGAGCTGTTCTTGCTCTGGATGGCCAACATCTGTTCATCCACCTCCTTCATGGACATGCGGCCACGGAAGACGGTGGCCACGGTGAGGTAGCGGCCATGGCGGGGGTCACAGGCGGCCATCATGTTCTTGGCATCAAACATCTGCTGGGTGAGCTCGGGCACGGTGAGGGCGCGGTACTGCTGGCTGCCACGTGCTGTCAGCGGGGCAAAGCCGGGCATGAAGAAGTGCAGCCGAGGGAAGGGCACCATGTTGACGGCCAGCTTGCGGAGGTCAGCATTGAGCTGGCCGGGGAAGCGCAGGGAGGTGGTGACGCCGCTCATGGTGGCCGAGACAAGATGGTTGAGGTCACCGTAGGTGGGAGTGGCCAGTTTGAGGGTGCGGAAGCAGATGTCGTAGAGCGCCTCATTGTCGATGCAGTACGTCTCATCCGTGTTCTCCACCAGCTGGTGGATGGACAGCGTGGCGTTGTAGGGCTCCACCACCGTGTCCGACACCTTGGGGGATGGCACCACGCTGAAGGTGTTCATGATGCGGTCTGGGTACTCCTCCCGCACCTTGCTGATGAGGAGGGTGCCCATGCCCGAGCCGGTGCCCCCGCCCAGAGAGTGGGTCAGCTGGAAACCCTGCAGGCAGTCGCAGTTCTCACACTCCTTCCGCACCACGTCCAGCACCGAGTCCACCAGCTCGGCCCCCTCTGTGTAGTGCCCCTTTGCCCAGTTGTTCCCGGCACCGCTCTGCCCTGGGAAAAAAAAAAGAGGCTCCGATGGCCGCTGGCCCCCCACGCCCGCGGGCACCGGGGAGAGGATTAGGGCTGGGACCGGCCGCTGCCGCCGGCAGTACCGGGGAGATCTGACGCCGGGGCGGGGTGGGAAGCAGGAACCGCAGAGGTTTGGCGGCGTGCCGGCAGTGCCGGGCCCCGCGGCGCGGGAGGGGTGTGCCCGCCGAGTGCCCCAGGGACGGCGACAGGCCGGGCGGGTCCGAGGATGCAGGGGCTGGGGGGGAACATCGGGGGACGGTGCACCCCTCCCTCCTCGGGGACCTACCAAAGATGAAGTTGTCAGGGCGGAAGAGGTGGCCGAAGGCACCCGAGCGCACGCTGTCCATCGTCCCCGGCTCCAGGTCCACCAGGATGGCGCGAGGCACGTACTTGTGAGCTGAGAGAGACCCCATGACGGGAGGGGACCTGCTGCCGCCCCCCCATCCCGCCCCCAGGGGTGTTTCCCAGTGCCCTGCAGGGTTCTACAGGACTGGGTGCACAGGTCGTGTCCCCCCCAAACCCCAGGGGCTCATGGGGTGGTTGCATGTCTCATGCCCCCCAAACAATGGGGGTCGCATGGGGTGGGTGCAGGTGTCTGTCCCCCATTTCCCCTCGGGGCCCCATGGGCTGCGTGAATGTTCGTGTTTTGCTCCCCCCACACCACAGGATCCTCCAGGGTGAGTGCAGGTGCCCCTCTCCCCAAGGTCCCATGGGACTGGGCGCAAGTGCGGTGTCCCCCCCGCACCACAGTGTCCCACGGGGCGGGTGCATGTGTCATGCCCCCACCCAAACCACAGGGTCCCATGAACTTGGAGGTACATGTGCCCCCTGCCCCCCCAAACTACAGGGTCTGAGGGGGTGGGTGCACATGTCTGCCCCCCCTCGGGTCCAACAGGGCGGGGGTGCAGGTGTTGTGTATGACCCCTCCCAAATCACAGGGTCCCATGGAACTGGGTGCACTTGATTTCCCCCTGCCCCAAACTAAATGGTGCCACGGGGTGGGTGCACATGCCTGCCCCGCCCACACCTCCATGGGGTGGGTGTCTCTGTCTGCCCCCCCTCCCCACCCCAGCGGACCCAGCTCCTCCTGCATGGGGGGTCAGACTGGGGCCCCACGCCCCAGCTCAGGCTACCCCGCCGGGGGCAGTTCCGAGGGGAGGTCGCTTACAAGAGGCCTCATTGTAGTAGACACTGATGCGTTCAAGCTGCAGGTCCGAGTCCCCCACGTAGTTGCCGCTGGGGTCGATGCCGTGTTCGTCGCTGATCACCTCCCAAAACTGGGGAGGACGGGGAGCTCAGCAGGGCGGGAGGCACTGGAACATCCCCAGACCCCCGGGCGAGGCACGGGGCACCAGGATCCTCCCATCCCTAGGCAGGGCTGGGTGGGGCAAGAGGCACTGGGATACCCCAAACACCGAAATCCCCAGGCAGGGAGGGGCGGGGGGCACCAGGACTCCCCAAACCCCTGGGCAGGCGGTGGGCACCGGGATCCCCCAAACACCCAAAATCCCGAATAGGGAGGAGGGTATTAGGACTCCTCAAACCCCGAGACAGGGCTCAGCGGAGCGGGGGGCAGGGGGATCCCCCAAACACCCCAAATCCCGAGCAGGGCGGGGAGCACCCCCAAACGCCGGGCGGGGCTCAGCAGGGCGGGGGGCACCGGGATCCGCCGAGCGCCGGGCGGCACTCAGCAGGGCGGGGGGCACTGGGACCCCCCAAACGCCGGGCGGGGCTCAGCAGGGCGGGGGGCACCGGGACCCCCCAAACGCCGGGCGGCACTCAGCAGGGCGGGGGGCACCGGGACCCCCCAAACCCCGGGCGGGGCGCGGCGCGGGCGCTGTCCGCGGTGCTGACGGACAAAGGCGGGGGGCGGGGGGCGCGGGGGGGGGGCGGGGCGCTTTGTCCTCCCGGTGCGGCGGCAGGGGGGGAGGGGAGCGCAGGGGAGGGAGGGGGGAGCAGGTCTGTCTTTGTCCGCCGCCCGGCTCCGCCGCGGCGGGCGGGGCGGGGCGGCGGCGCCGCCGTTACCTTGGCGCCGATCTGGTTGCCGCATTGCCCCGCCTGGATGTGGACGATCTCCCTCATGGTGCGGCCGGGCCGGAGCGGAGCGGGACGGGAGCGGGCTGGGGCCGGGAGCGGAGCGGCACCGGAGCGGAGCGGCACCGGGAGCGCGGGGGGCGGTGCGGCCGCCGCCGCATCCTTTATAGGCTCCCGCCGCCGCACCGGGCCGGCCGCTGACGTCACCGCCGCCCGCAGCCAATCAGCGGCCGCCGCCGCAGCGCCGCAACAGCCCTGCGGCACCGGCACCGCCCGCCACGCCCCGCCCGGCCCCGCCCGCGGCCACGCCCCGCCGCGGCGGAGCGGGGACCCGGCACCCGCGGGGGGCACGGCCGAGGGGGCACCCCGCACCCGCGGGCAGCGGGGACACCCCGGGACCCGTGGGGGGATCCTGGGAGCGCCCGGCGTCGGCGGGAGCATCCCGAGGCGGCGGCGGCGGCGGGTCTGGGGGACACACGCGGGACACCCCTCCCAAGCGCGTCCCGTAACGGGGAGGGGTAGGAACAGGGTACGGGAGGGCCACCCTGGGGTTCGCGGTCGCCGGTCGTCCTCCCCGGGACCGGGGATAGTGCCGGTGCCGGTGCTGGGGTGGGCGGCGGCGGGCGCGGCCCGAGAACAAAGGCGACGGTGATGGGCCCTTTGTCCGGGGGCGGCCCCGGCCGCCCCCCGCGTGGGGTCCAGCCTCCTGCCGCCCCGCCAGTCCCTCCCGGTTCCAGCCGGTACCCAGTGGGAGCAAGTGACCCTTGACCGACCGGCGGGGCCGGGAGGGACCTCTCCCCCCGGGGCTCCCCGGGGCCGCCCGATGCCAGCCACAGCGTCACTGCAAAGAGCCTTTATTGGGAACCGTGAGCCCCTCGCCCGCACTGGGCACCCCGCGGCTCGTCCCATCCATCCATCAGTCCATCCATCTGTCCATTTCGGGGCAGGGGTGGCCGTACTGGTACCGTGTCCTGCTGCCTACCACGAGCACGTCACCACCTCCCGCAGCGTCCGCCGGAGCTCCTGGCTCCGGAAGGCGTAGATGAGGGGGTCAATCACCGAGTTACAGATGATAAGGATGAGGAAGAGGTTGAAGTAGCTGAAGAAGCAGATGCAGAAGGGGTTGGTGGGACAGGTGACGATGAGGATGAGGTGGAAGAAGAAGGGCCCCCAGCAGATAAAGAAGACACCCAGGAGGATGGTGAGGGTGATGGCACCCTTCAGGCTGCCACCACGGTGGGTGGTGGGTGGCTTCTGCTGGCTGGAGATGCTGTGGAGGTGGTGGCGGGCCAGGGTGAACATGTGGATGTAGAGCACCAGCATGAGGACCAGCATGAAGAGGAAAAAGCCGATGAGGCAGAGGAGGATGGTGTTGCTGCTGTAGTAGGTGATCAAGACGGTGCTGGAGACAGTGCTGGCCAGCCAGATGCTGACCATGGTGACCACGGCCCGCTGGAGTGTCATGATGCTGTGGTAGCGCAGGGCATAGAAGATGGTGATGTAGCGGTCAACGGCGATGACCCCCGGGAAGGAGAGGGAAGACATGACCGAGCTGCAGATGAGCATGTCGATGACGCTGTCCATGTGGTGGATGATGCTGGGGCGCATCACCAGCACCCCGTGCTCCAGCAGCAGCATGAGGAGCATCTCTGCCAGGTTGCTGATGCTCACCAGCATGTCAGACACAGCCAGGCAGCAGATAAAGTAGTAGGTGGGAGAGTGCAGGTTCCTGTTCTTCAGGATGGCGGCCACCACCAGCAGGTTCTCCACCAGGCTCACCAGCCCCAGCACGAGGAACAGCTCATTGGGAATGTCCAGCCCCTGGCACCAGCCGCTGCTGGCCCCGACCGTGGCATTACTCTGGTTGCCCTTGCTGGCATTCCAGGGCTTGCGCAGCAGACGCAGGGAGGCCAGCGTCGACATGGCCCCCTCCTCAGCCCCGGGGCCCCCCGTGGCACCTGCACGGCCCCCGAGCCCGCGTTGCGCCCCGCCAGCTCTCCCGCGGTGCCCAGCGGCGAGGCTGAGGGGATGCCCAGGAGTTGGGGATGGGAGGCGTGGGATGTGCTGGGGGTGTCACGTGCCTGCTGGGACCCTCCGGTTTGGTGGCCGCTCTCCACACCAGCGCTGCCCAGCGCCTCACGCCCGCTGGCCCAGGGTGCTGGGGAAGAAAGGGCCTTTTCTCTGCCCCACTTTAAAGCCGTTTCCCGCAGCTCCTCCTCCTCGGGGGGTGGGCACCTCCATGAGGGAGGCACCCCAGCAGTGAGAGGGGCCGCTGCCGAGGCCAGGGCTGACAGACCCCCAGGATGGCCCTGGGGAACCCGATTGCTTGGGATCACCATGAGCCGTGGGGTCTCAAATGCCCAGGGGTCCATGCATCCCTGGGGTCATGCACCTTGGGGGCACTGCCATAGGGGTCCTGTGCACCTTAGGGTCCCCACGTGTCCTGAGGTCCTGCATCTGCTGGGGGGACCCCTGAACCTTGGTCTGCATATCTTGAGGGGTCCCATGTGCCCTGTGGGACTCGTGTCTTGGGGGGTCCCATCTGCTGTGGGGGTCATCCACACACCCTGAGATATCCATGCACCTCGGGGACCCCTGTAGGACCCTCCCTACTGCATGATCCAAGCTGTCCCACACATTGGGACTGGGAGGGGTCCTATCCCCATGGCCCCGGGGAAGATGTTTTACCATGGGGCAGGCGTGGGATGCCATAGGAGTTGTCAAATGCGTGATTAAATGGGATGCTGCAGAGCCCGGCCCTGGAGGGATCCCAGGCGGGCTGGGAGGGACAGGACCCATCTGACCATCATGTGCCTTAGGTCTGTGTTGATGCCTGGAGCCACGTGGCTGCCAAAGAGCCATTCACAGCTCCATGAAAGGGCCGATCCCACGGTTATCCACTTCCGTTGGGAAGCCCTTCCCTCTGGCATGGATGCAAACGGCTCAGCTGCACACACTGGGAATGGGGTCCCAGGCTGCCACAGTGCCAAACTACAGGGATGGGACCCCACGGGATTTGGATATGCCAGCGGGGAACGGAGCCAGGGTGGGCTGGCTTGAGACTCAGGGTCTGCACACCCAGCCAACCCACCCCAGCTACAGCCCCTAGGGAGACAACACAGCAGAAGCAGGGATTTATTCCACGTATTCACCATTACTCAGCAAAAAAAGGGAAAAAAGCTTTACGGGAACAAGGATGAGTTACGGTTTGAGTGTGGCCTACCTCAATCCTGGCTCTAGAAGGTGAAGGTGAGGGAATAAAGGATGGAGAAACAAAGAGGGGGGGAAAAGATTTCTTCTCCAAACTAAATAAAAGGCTGAAAAAGCTGCTCCATGCACAATTCTAGTGGCACAGGGAACTCTGAGACCTTTGGAAGGTTCAGTAGTGAGGGTGCAGAGTATTTTGTGGAGGCAAGGAAGCTCCAGGCTACGGGAAGCACAAAGGAGCTGAAGAAGAGGGCAGTAAAACTCCTCTGGGAATTAAGGACAAGAGCCCGGAGAAGAACAGGGAGGGGAATGGGATGGGAATTGTGTGCAGAGGAGACCAGAAGGGGACTAAGCTGCCGTGGGGACAAGGGACAGCTGCTGTCGATTAGCTCGGACATGCTCAGACAGTCCTTGTTCCCCGTTAAAGAGAGGGGCCCTGGACAGGGCCCATTGCTGTGGATTCAGCCCCCCTCCCTGGACAGAGACCAGCCCATGGATGCAGCCCCCCTCCTCAGAACAGCCCATGCCCACAGCGAGTCCATGTGTGATTTTATTGGAGTGCGACACGAATCTGGGGGCAATGCCAGAAGGTCTTGGGGAGAGACACCTTGGGCTCAGTCCCAGTCCCCGTCGCCCTCAGGATTGTCATCGCGGGGGGGCTCCTGGAACTGGATGTTGGCCAGCATGTCCCGCATGGCCGCCATCAGCCTGTTCACCCCCTGGTTGAGGTCCTGCACTGCTGCGGCCTCGTCGTCCCCATTGTGCCTGATGTCCCCCTGCAAGAGAGCAGAGCTGTGGTGGCAGGGACAGGCACAACACTGGTGCCAAATCAGCACCAGGCTGTTGCCAGCTGCAGCTGCTGGAGCGGGAACACCACGGGGGAAACGGTGCACCCACATCCCAGCGTGCACTCACCTGCAAGTTAAAATTTGGCAACAGTGAGCGGAAGAAGAGGGATAAAGAGCTTTCGTTGGAGGGGTGGCTTGTCCTGGAAGACACAAGTGGCACCATAGTGAAGGGACAGCTCAGTTTGTGACTCCTCAGTGGGATGAAGTGGTGCTGGGAGAACCATGGCACTGCTGGAACCAGCCCTAAGGGAGGGAACTGCGGGGTTCCAAAGGGATTCTGAATTCAGGCAACTCCGAGCAGCAGCTCTGAGCAAAGCAGCCACTAAGAGCACAAACAAGGCCAGGCTGGAAGAAGCTTGGAGCAACCTGGTCTAGTGGAAGGTGTCCCTGCCCATGGCAAGGGGTGCAACGAGATGAATTTTAAGGTCCTTCCAACCCAAACCATTCCAGGATTCCACGATTCTACCAGCTCCGCTCTGAGCGGGTTGGTGTGGAACACACACACAGCATCACCCCAACACCAGGACTGGCTGTACTTAAGCTTCCATTTACCCCAAACCCTCCTGGGTCAGCTGTGGCCTGGGTTTTCCCTGGCTTTTGCCCTATGGCTGGGAATGGCCAGTGGTGACCACCACGGGAAGCAGCAGGACCAGTCCAGCCTGTAGCTCTGCCTGGCAGGAGCACCACAGCTCTTCCTCTGCCATGGAGGAGGATATCAGCGCCGAGCGCCCACGTGCAGCTTGGCCTGGGGCTGAGGGCGTGCCAGGAACACGCCGGGAATACGGCCGGTTGTGCCAGCACAGACACCAGGGGTGGAGGTGGTACCTTTCCGGTCGGGTGTAGGAAACAATGGAATCCAGAGGAGGGAGGGGGTCAAACCCCATCACTGGCTGTGAGGTCACCTCCTGCAGGAGAAGGAGAAAGGAGGGATGAAGGAGAAAGGAAGGAATGAAGGAGAAAAGAAGGGATGAAGGCGAAAAGAAGGGATGACGGCTGCGCATCCAGCAGCAGCAAACACGGGGGCCCACAGAAGCCGCGAGTCACAGGGGTTAGGATGGGCCCAGCAGGGACACAAGTGCCACGCCACCATGTGCAGCCACAGCCCCTGTGCCCCATCAGGCCCCTCACCAGAGGCAGGGCTGCCGTGGCCTCCTTCATCTCCGAGAGGATGATGTGCCGGTAGATGTTCCTGGGAGCGCTCTGGTACCGGATCTTCCTCCTGAGGCGGGAGGGGACAGAGCAGGGCACCCTGAGCAGGCACATTCCCGTTTCTGCTGCTCCAGGCACAGTGTCAGCAGCTTCCCTGGCTCCAGGGGACAGGCCACATTGGATGGAGCTGGCTTACAGCGAGCCAAAGGTGGGTGGCAGCTGCTGAGCTCCAGAGAAAGAGCAGAGAGCTTGGGGACGAGCAGGTTGACCTTGGCTTAGGACACCTGATGGCTCTCCTGTTTCTCAGCACTGGGAAGTGTTTCTAAGCTCTCACCTGCCCTGTGTGGCCATCCCTGCCCTTCCAGGCCACCCCTCCACCCTCCCCGGGATGTTTCCAGGAACAGGTGACAGCCAAGCCTGGGGAAGGCAGTGCAGGATATGCAGTGCAGGTTCAGCTCTACATTCCCGTTTGTGAAAAGCATGGAAGAGCCTCTGCCTTCCTGGCCCCATGCCGTGACCCTCGGCATCAGAGCAGCAGCTGTGGGGCTCTGAGCCCTGTCCCAGACACTGGAACCGCTGCTGCCCAGGACAGACCCTCTGTCCCACTCGTCCCCTGTCTCTGGCACAGGAGCCCTGCCCTCCACCTTCTGTGCTCACTTGTGCTCAGCCTCCTGCACCAGCGCGTCCCCGGCCTCCACCATGCGCAGAACCTCGTGGACGTGGGGCTCCAGCCAGGCCATGACAGCCGGGTCCTTCCACAGGGCGTGCGTCCTGCCCACGTACAGGGACGTCAGCTGGTTCAGGGCGGGTGACTGGCTATGGGAGATGGCTGTTACTCACGGCACCCTCCTCCTCCTCCTCCTGCTCCTCACGGGACAGTGAGGACTCAGCTCTGTGCTGGGCTTTGGTGCGGGAACATGAGAGGACCTGCAGGCTCCTGCCTGGCTATTGCCATCCACCTTCACCAGATCTTCTGCCTCCATCTATTTTTAGGCTAAGCAGAGCCATGAAATGAGGGAACACTGCCCTGGCCGGAGGGAGAGCCTTCGTGTGCTGAGGAAGACCACGTGTCAAGGGAAGGCAGACTGGTTGGAGACAGCCTGCCCTGGGAAGACACACACGTCACGCTCCCTCTCTGCAGACACCAGCAAGGCTCTGGGGTGAACTTCTGACCTGTCCACCTTGAGGTGAGGTGGGTCTGTCAGCCTGATCCAGAGGCCATTATGGAAATCCATTATCAAAGGGATTATCAAATGAGGCATTATCAAATGAGCCTACTCAGGGAACCCAAACAAGCTCCTCCATTAGCTGTCTGAGCATGCAAGATCCCCGCCGCCGGCAAAATCGATCCCTTCCCTTTGCTGAGAACATCTTCAGGCCTTACCTGATCTGGGCATTCAGCCCGAAGAAGGGGTGGGAGGTGACCCTGGCATCGGGCTGCACGCTGCAGTGATCCAACAGTGGCATCAGAACTGCAACACAAAGGCAGAGAACTCGTCTGGATCTGTTGGTGAGGAGCAGTGTGGGGTGGGGTCACCCCTTGCAGACAGTCACCCCCCTCCTCGGGGCCAGCACCCCCTGGGGCACCAACAAGGACACAAGGAGGGGGTGAGGACACTGCTGGTCCCTGTGCTCACACAGTTGTTATTTCAGTTACCCCAACGAGCAGCCTAGAAGATGTTTCCAGCCCCCACCAACTGAATCCCGGCTGGAGAGCTGGTTCTTCCTGCTGCACACACCCTCCTCTGGGCCTGAGGGCAGTGTGCTCCTTTCATGGACAGCAGCACCCACAGGATGAAAGGGAGAGTGATGGACACCCATGGGGCGAGCACATCTAAAACAGAGCTATGCCTCGGAGGGAGAGCCAAGGAGACTGGCTTGTCCTTGCTCCGGGCAGTCCTGAGGAGGTGAGACATCTCCCTGCTCTGAGATTCCAGCTCTCACCCTCCCCCAGCCTGCTCACCCCTGACCATCACTGGTGGAGAAGCATCGGTTGCTCTAGGGAGGGAGGACAGAATCATGGAATCACAGAACTGTAAGGTTGGAAAAGCCCCTAAGACCACTGAGCCCAACCATTCCCCCAGCACTGCCAAGGCCACCCCTCACCCATGTTCCCAGGTGCCACATCCACACAGCTTTTAAATCCCTCCAGGGCTGGGGACTCCACCACTGCCCTGGGCAGACTGGACCAGGGCTGGACAACACTTCTGGAGAAGGAACTGTTCCCAGTATCCAATCTTGAGGCTGTTTCCTCTTGTCCTGTTGTTCCCTGGGAGCAGAGCCCGACCCCCCCGGCTGCCCCCTCCTGTCAGGGACTTGTGCAGAGCCACAAGGTCCTCCCTGAGCTTCCTTTGCTCCAGGCTGAGCCCCTTTCACAGCTCCCTCAGCCACTCCTGCTGCTCCAGCCCCTTCCCCAGCTCCGTTCCCTTCCCTGGACATGCTCCAACTGCCCCCAGGGTGGACCCCCCACCATAGTGGGCACAGGCACCGCCATTCTGCCCCGCCGCGTCCGCTCTGACTCAGGGCTCCCTCCTCAAAGGCCCTTTGCAAATTCCTGCCTCTGCATCCGCCTGCCGGGAATCCAGCCCTGGCTCTCACAGAGGACAGTGACAAAGCCCGCGGGCATGGCCTTACCGGAGGGGACAGACTCACCGCTTGGGAACATGATGAGCGCGAGCTGGATGAGCCGGGCTGCTCGCTCCCGGGCCTGGCTCCGCTCCAGCTCTGGGCGCTCTTCCTGCTGGCTCAGGAAGAAATAGGCCAGTGGCACTGAGAAGGCAAAATTGGGCAGCTGGGACAGATTCCGGTGACTCTGCAGGATCAGGGAGAGCGTTACTGAGAAATGACGCTGTGCAGCAGAGCTGGGCTGCGCGGGGTCGGGGCTCTGCCTGCTGGGGTTAAGTGAGTTCCCAGCCACTGGCTCGGTGCCCTCACGGCTGAGTGAGCAATTTTGAGTTCTTACAGCTGTTTGCAGGATCCAAGGATTACAGAAACCAACAGCCCATCCTTTATGGATCATTCCAATGCTGCTGGGACGCCAGCTGGGCTGTGAGATCCCTTCCAAAGGGCTCACCTGGTGGGGAACATCCCAAGCACCCATCCCCTCACCTGCTGGCCACTCACCTCCCACTCCTGGAAGAGGCGGGTCAGGAAGGTGTATTCCCTGGCCCGGAGGGACAGGAAGTCGATCAGCAGCAGCACACAGAGCGGGTCATTCTCAGGATCAAGGCTTGGGAGCAGGGGAGAAAACAAACTCGGTGTTACAACAGCTGAGAGGGCTGCCCTGATTTCTGGGACAAACAGCCTCTCCCAGTGACATCCAGTGACTCAGCAAGTGGAAAGAACGGGAACACGGTCACTCCGGCACGGCCAGTGGGATGACGGAGAGCTGCTCGGTGTCCCTGTAGAGGGGACAGTCCCCTGCCACCATTCAGGAGGACAATCAGTGGCCACAAACTGAGTGGGCTGAAGCCACTGTCACACCTTGCTCTGCTGAGCCTCCAAGCTCAGGCCACACTTCAGTGGTCACAGGCCACCCAAGGCCCCTCCTCACCCATCACCTCTCCAAGAGCACCAGTACAGACCTGTGCAGCTCTAAGGGGTGGGAATGAGCCCATGCCAAGCACAGGAGCAGCAGGACCCCTCTGGGGTGACTATGCCCCCAAACCCAGACACTCCACCCTCGGTGGAGGGATCTACCTCAGGATGAGCTTGCAGAACTCCAGGGCTGTGCGGGGACAGCCCCTCTTCTCCAGGAACATCAGGTGCTTGAAGAGAGCCAGGAAGAAAGCCCTGCATGGGGAACAGTGGCAGGACTTAAGAGGCCAGATGTAGAGACACAGTCACCACCACCTCCTCACCCCCAAGCATCACATCCTGGTGTGGCACAGGGTGCCACAGACCCCCCATGATCCCATCTCTTGGTTTTGTTATCTTTTTGTGCAAGAACAGGGACAGCAAACTCATAACCTGCTCTGGAGACTGGGACCAAGACAAGTAAATCCTAGAAGCCCACATCCCGCTTTGTCCCAGTGGTGTGGGGACGGTGACACAGAGCGGGGAGGCCCAACACCTGAACTGGTGACACAGGTCACTGATGGCACAAAGTGTGTCAGCCAGAGGGACTGAAATGTGAGCACCCTCCAGGTACAGCAGTTTGGGAGAGATGGCTTAGGTCAGCTGACTGGAAAATTCCCAGAATAAAGTCACCTTTCCCAGCAGCTGCAGAGCTGGAGTTACATAAAAACCTAGGCTGGGAGGAGTGTGAGTGCTGGGGATGATGGCTGGAAACATACAGCAAGGATTTTTGTGACTATTTAGGGCTAAGGGGTACTGATGGCATGAGAAGGATATGACAGGGAGGGACAGTTCCTACTGCAGGAAGATACCCTTGGGAAAAGGGATGCTTTGTGCAGAAGCTTCCACGCATGAGCTCCCTGTGCTCCAGCACCATCCCAGGACCCCCAACAGAAAGGGACACTCAGGGTCTCCCCGGCTGAGCAGCAGTGGTGAATCTGGGTGGCTGTGGCCAAAGTGGGCCACCAGGAGCTCCAGCAGAGCCTCCCTGCTCCCCAGCCCTGCTCACCTGTTCTCTGGCCGCCGGTAGTCCAGCCTGCAGGCCCCACTGGTGAGGCTGAACACGGGGTGGAAGGCACATTCCAGGCTGTACAGCGCCCGCTCTGGGGACAGCAAGGACAGTGTCAGGGACAGGACAGGGACACCACCCCAGCACAGCACTGCCTGGCACTCGGTTTAGCCCAAAAGACAGGAAACCAGCTCATTCCCAGCCCAGCGAGGCACAAAGTTACTTCACACAACGTGGTGGCAGCAGGTACCAGGGCAGGGAGCACTTCCACATTAGATCTCACTCTGGGTGGGAAAAGGAACCATTTTGGGATTGAGGCTGGTCCAGCTGCCTCTGCCACAACTCTGTTCACATGGGAAAGCCAAGCTCCTGCCCTCCACTGCCCTGTGCCAGGGCCTCCCCACAGCCTGCCAGGGAAGGATTTCACACCGACACATCTGCTCCTCACCTCACTCTTACCTATGAGATCCCGGGCCATCTCCTGGTCCTCCTGCATCCGGCACACGTCGCTGAGCTGCAGGAGGGAGTCCACGTGGTAGGGGTTCATCTGGAGCAGCAGCTGCACAAGAGCATTGCAAAGATTCCGTCTCATTACCGGCGTCTCAGGAATTTGGTCTCTGACCCAGGTACCTCCCAGCACCAGCTCTGTGACACACAGCACCAAGAGCTTCCTTAATCCAGCCCTGCCAGATCCATCCCCAAGCTGGAAGGGCACAGGGAGCTCCATCCCTACCACATGCAGGATGGGAGCCCTCAATGGCAGCCTCCCTTGCCCTTGGGCAGCTCCCTCCCAGCTTTTCCAACCAGGCCTTTGATCATCTTCACTGTCCTCCTCCAGATCTCTCCCAGCTCCTCCATTTCTTTGAAAGGAGAGAACAAGATGTAGGCACCGTTACAGTTTGGGGTTTTTCATCTATCCCTCAACAGTTCTGAGCACTTGATCAGGGTTTTGAATCCCCTGGATACTGAGAGGACATTTGGACACATCTATTACAAATCCAGGAATCAACAATGGTAATGGATAATAATAATAAATAAAGATTTACTCCCAGGCTTCAGAAGAGAAGTTTAATCTAAAACTTGCTCCATTCACTAATTGTATTATAAATAGGCTACTTTTCCCAAGCACCTAAAACCTCAGTTCAGTAAAAAATTCTGAAGCTACTACAAATCTTCTCACAGTTTAGTTTGGGGATTTTTTTTTTCTCCTAAAACTAAAAAAGAAAGCTTCCAAAGCTCCAGAAGTTTCCATCTGCAGGGTGGGGACCCGTGGGACCACCTACAGCACAAAGACTGGATGTTCCAGGCTGGCCTGGCCCTGTCTGGAGCCACTTGCCTGATGCTTAACCTCTTCCTTAAGGGGTAAGATTCTTAAGTTCCTTTCTAGTCCCCTTTTTGGGGGGACATGGAGCACTCAGGGTCACTGTGATGGGAAAAAAACAAGAAAAGGTCACCAAGACCCTTTTAGCCTACCAGCAAGTGCAGAAAAAACACTCACTGAACAAGAGACTCCCCAAAAGTAATGTTTTATGAGCTGAAACCACAGCAACAAGGCAGAGTTGGGCTCAAGCTATGGCAGGACCATGGTGACCATGAACAAACTGTCTGGTATTGGCAAATCCATCTGTTAGATTTTACCCTTAATGGAAAAGGGGAAGACTTCAAGCTGTGTGAATGTCCTCAAGTTTAGCCAGACCCCCTAAGAGGATCAGAGCATCCAGATTAAAATACCATGGAAAGCCTGTCCTGTGTGGGACTGAGCTTGAGCTGTCCCTGGGACACTCACTGCTGCACAGGAATTACCTTGGCTCACTTAATCCAAATCCCTCAATCCAGGCAGAACTGCTGAGCTGGAGAGAGCCCCACGGCCCTGAGCCAAGGGTGGGAAAGCAGAAGGAAATAAACTTTATTTAGCAGACAATGGGCTCTTTAAGGAACATCTCCAGGGCATGTATCCCAGCTCACGTGGCCAGGCCTTTCAGAGAAACATCCCCCAGTTATGGTTTAGTTGGGTGCAGAGCAATTTTGCTGTTGCTTATCACTCTAAACTATAAATGTTACCATACAGCTTAATGAGCTCAGACATGCATGAAGGAATCCCAACACAAAAGCCTGTTTTTGCTGAAATACCAAGGAAAGACACATTTTTCATCTTGCAGACATTTATAAATACAACAGCTGTTAGTTTGGATTCCCAGTTCATGATGGGTTTATGCAATATTCCTCCTTTCCCAGCTAAGAGCTGAGACAAGGGAGCTTTATTCCCACCCTTCCAGCCAAATGGACAGTTCCTGTGGGTTCCTCTCTCAGGTGGTGACCTGGCACATGCTTGGCAGAGCCACCACGGCTCAGCCACCAGACCTCCTCTGCACCAAGGAGGTCACTGATTAACAAGGTAACAGCATAGCTCAGCACTGCGGGGCTGCCTCGCCCCACAGAGAGGGACACAGGGCTCTACTGCCCAAACAAGACTCGAAATAAAACATCAAGGGCTCTGCAGAGGGATCTGGACAGGATGGATCAAGGGGATGAGGCCAGAGGGATGAGCACAGTGAAGTGCTGAGTCCTGCTTGTGGGTCACACCAACCCCATGAATGCTACAGGCTGGAAAAAGTGGCAAAGTAGCTGGAGAAGGATCTGGGGGTGCTGGTGACAGTGGATGGACATGAGCCCAGGCAGGCAGGAAGGCCACTGGCACCTGGCCTGCGTCAGCAATGGCATGGCCACAGGACCAGGGCAGTGCTCATCCCCTGTGCTGGCACTGCTGGGGCACTTCCAGTTCTGGGGTCAGTTCTCAGCCCAACACAGACATGCAGGGGCTGGAGAGTGTCCAGGGAAGGGAATGGAGCTGGGAAGGGGCTGGAGCAGCAGGAGCAGCTGAGGGAGCTGGAAAGGGGCTCAGCCTGGAGCAAAGGAGGCTCAGGGGGGACCTTGTGGCTCTGCACAAGTCCCTGACAGGAGGGGGCAGCCGGGGGGGTCGGGCTCTCTCCCAGGGAACAACAGGACAAGAGGAAACAGCCTCAAGTTGTGGCAGAGTCAGGTTAAATACTGGGAACAATTCCTTCTCCAGAAGTGTTGTCCAGCCCTGGCCCAGTCTGCCCAGGGCAGTGGTGAATTCCCCATCCTTGGAGGGATTTAAAAGCCATGTGTGGACATGGCACCTGGGGACACGGGTGAGGGGTGGCCTTGGCAGTGCTCGGGGAACAGTTGGCTTAGAGGCTTTTCCAACCCAAACAATTCCACTGAAATGCACCAGCCACACTTGCCAGGGAAAGGGGCTGCAGGAACCCAGGAGGGAATGGCACAACCAACCCAACGTACCACGATATTGTTGGGGTCCATGGACTCCACAGCGTCCAGGAACTTGAACTGGACCTGCTGGTACTCACGGTGGTGCTCGAAGGTGAAGTGCTGCACCCCCCTCCGGGTGTCCAGCAGCTGCATGGTGATACCTGGAGGGTGCAGGGGAGACCTGGGTACCCCAAGAGAACCTCCTCTGCTCTCTCACAGCATCAAAAGCTCACTCACATCACTGGGTCCAGAGCTATATGTGTTTTTGGAAGCTCCCAGAGAGTTTCAATCTTTTCCCCCCTCTCACAAGTCAAAGTCCCAAATCCACCCAGAAAGCCCAGGCTGCTCACTCTGCCCAGGGATACTTCTCATTATCCAGCAATTCTGCTGCTAAGATGAGAAGCACCCTCACCCTGCTAACTCCAAAAGAGGGGAAAACAAATCCAAATTATAAGGGACAACTCCCCAGAGTTCTCTGTTTAGGCAGAAGGTGTATTTCCACGAGCTGAGGAGCAGTTCCCATTTACATTCTGTGCCCTGAGCAGCATCCATGTCACATGGGCCAAGCGTTAGGAGGGCAGGAGGCAGCCCCAAAAGCCTCACCTGTCTTACTGTAGCGTGGCCAGGTGTTCTTGGGAGCCGTCAGCCACATGCTGCGGACGTACTGCCGCTGCCTCTGCCTTGGCCTGGGGAGGAGAACACACAGGTCACACCTTCTCTGCACTGACAGGAGGAGGACGAGAGATGAAACCATGTTAAAGGGAAAAATGAGATCAAAATTCTTCCCCACAGAGAGCCACACAGAGCTGTGCCCAGAGCTCTACATTTGCCTTCAAGACACAACATACCTGTGCTCAGGCTTTGCCTTACGTGCACCATCTAGGCCAGCCAGTGCCTCCAGCATCTCCACTTCCAGAGCTTCTCTCCCTGTTTTTATCCCTGCCAAACTCTCAGCTGCCTCTGCTTCAAACAGCTTCCCAGGTCCAATTAGGAGAGCCCCACAACCCTCTGACTCACCCCTCTTCCTAGCAGGGCCTTCAAATGTCAATTGGATTAGTTTAAGCCATACTCAAAAATGCACAATTTATTGGTTCAAGAGCAGTTCAGGATCAAGGCTACTCTGAGGGAGTAATGTCTCCTCAGAAAGGGATCATAGACTGTCCTGAGTTGGAAAAGACCCACAAGGATTATCAAGTCCAGCCCCTGGCCTTGCACAGTCACAAGGGACTGCAGTTTCTTCTTCAAGCACCAAATGCTCTTCCACAGACTCTCTCCCTCCTTCCACCTGCATTGCTCCAAGCTCAGACCGTTCTTGGTTTTCCAACCAGCTCATGGAAGTGGGGATTTTGTGGATGACAAATTTTTTATGCACAGTGCAGTGCATAAATGCAGAGATGTCACACCCAGGGAGCAACAGGTTCCCTGGAAGCAAGTGCGTGAGACACCCTGAGAGTATTCAGGGTCCACTTTCCGTCCAGAGGCTCTGGAATGGCAAGGGACAAACGGTGGAGAAACAAACAAAATCTATGTGTCTGCACTCTGTGAACTTGAGTGAAAGGACTTTGAAGGGTGATTTGCAAGTAAATGAGAGGGGAAAGAAGCAAAGGAAAAAGCAAATGCCAGCAAAAGCCTGGAGAAGTCTTTCCCCACCTTGTACATATCACAGAAAATATTCCTCTGTCTCGATAAGCAACTACTAAATGAGTAACACACCCTGAGCCTGGGATTACCCACCCAGGTGTGGCACCAGGGACTCCTTGAGCCCTGCCAAGGGCAGGACAGACACACCTCCTTGGATTTGGAAAGGGTTTAATATCAAATTCTGAACTAACCTCTGGTCCCCAAGCACAGCACGAGCCCCGAAGTATCTCTTCAACTCATTCTCTGGATTCAAGTTTCTGAGAAGGTGGAAAGAAGAAAGAAAAGCTCCATCAGTTAAACACAGTGCCACACTCAAGTCTCTCCATCAACACTCAGCACCTCAAAGTGCCTCTGGAAAACCCCCAAACTGTCACACACTCCCCACTGATCAGACACAGCATGGAGAAAGGAGACTAAAACCGGCCAGAACTGGCAGGGAAAGTGCTGCTCCATCAGACAGGCTTTCTTCCTGCTCTGCTCCAGAGCTGGGGAATACTGCTGCTGCCCTCTCCAGGGCAGCTGGAGCCTTAGCTGGGATGTTCCCGGGAGAAGATCCTGAGTGAATCTCATGTCAAGCTTTACACACCAGGGCTATTAGCACCTCTGCAGAGGTTCTCCCACAGAGGATCTGAGGCTGGAAGGTCCCTCTGGAGACTAATCTGGTCCTGCCACCACTGCAAGCAGGCCTGGCAGCAGAGAATCCCCGTCAGAACCAAACGCAGCTTCCAGAGGAGCGGTTAGAACAGGGATGTGCACAACCATCCCAGCCCTTTCATGCAAGGTGCGGAGTTCCTGGCCAGATCACACTGGGAAGCTCCCAACTCCCTTCCTCGAGGAGCAGATGTCCTGTCACACCAAGGCCAGAGCCGGGTGGCAGCCAGCAGTACCTGTGCTCCACGTAGAGCAGAGGCCGGCTGTCAGTGATGATCCCACCCTGGCTCTGCGGGGCCAGCCCGGGGTCCTCGATCCTCTCCAAAAGGCTGTCGATGTCTTCCAGGTCGTTGTCTTCCTTAAGAGAGGCAAAGCCAAGGCATTTATTACAGGCTGAGTCACAGCAGCCTGCAGGTTACCCAGCAGAGATCACACCCAGCTGCCTCTGGCTCATCCTGATCCCTGGGTGATGGGATGTGGCTCTTCAGAGAATCCCAGAATGGTTTAGGTTGGAAGGGACTTAAAGCTCATCCCGTGCCACTCCCTGCCATGGGCAGGGACACCTTCCACTATCCCAGGTTGCTCTAAGCCCTGTCCAGCCTGGCCTTGGACACTGCCAGGGATCCAGGGGCAGTCACAGCTGCTCTGGGCACCCTGTGCCAGGGCCTCCCCATGCTCACAGGGAAGAATTTCCTCCCAACATCCCACCTCTCCCTGCCCTCTGGCAGTGGGAGGACATTTCCCCTTGTCCTGGCACTCAAGGCCCTTCCTTGTGCAAAGACATTTTAAATATTTAAATAACAACCTTCACCCTCTACTTTCCACAGAAACACCAAGTTACTGCTGTGAGCCTCATGACAAGGTCTCAAACACTCACATGACTTTAATCCAACTCTCCCATTCCCCATCTTCCAACCACCCCAGGAATCCATCCAGCTGCTCACATCCAACAGTTGTATAACACTTTAACCCTGATTTCCCTCTATTTTCCCCCTTTAAACAACAAGTGACACATTTCTTATGTGCCTTTTTCACATCCTCCTCATGATATCCATGGGTGGAACACAGAATTCCATTCAGGACACCCAAGCAGCACTGCCAGCTTGCCTTTTCCAGCTAAATTTAGCCCCTGTGCGTGCAGTGTACACAGGAAAGGGATAACGTGCTCTGCATGGAAGTGCTGGAACAGAGGTTGTATTATCCCTCGCTGGCAAACCAAACTGCCTGGGTCTGGGTGTCCCAGCTGGCCCATGTCCCCCTGCTGCTCGATATTCTTGGATTGGGAAATGAAACAGGCTCTCCAAGAGGGTTCTCCAACCCCAGGAACTCACTCCTGAGTGGAATTCCCAGGCAGCAGGTGGCCAGCTGTGCGCTGGCACTGCTGTCACGGCTTAGCCATTCTCTCCAGAATCCTGTGGCTCAGGATGTTGAGCAAAGAATCTCCCTGGAGTGAACAGGGAGGTTGGACTCCATGATCTGGGAGGTCTTTTCCAACCTTAAGGATTCTGTGATTCTGTGGACAGTTCAGACTCAAACCTCAGCAGAAAACCAGCTCCCACCTGAACCTCGCTCCTATTGAATTTAGAAGATCAATGACTTTATCCATCTGGTACTTCCAGCTCTGGGGTCCCCAGCACTGGAAGGATGTGGAGCTGCTGGAATAAGTCCAGAGAAGGCCACGAAGATGCTCCAAGGGCTGGAGCCCTCTACTCTAGAGACACCTTAGAGCCCCTTTCAGTGCCCAAAGGGGCTCCAAGAGAGCTGAAGGGGGACTTTGGACAAGGGATAGAGTGACAGGACAGGCTGGACAGGGCTTGGAGCAACCTGGTCTGATGGAAGGTCTCCCTGCCCACACGGCAGTGGATGGAATGAGATGATCTTTAAGGTCCCTTCCAACCCAAACCATACCAGGATTCCATGATTCAAAAAAGACTTCTTTAAATTTGAATTTAGAAATGGCTTTTTTGCCTCAAATCTCTCCTACAGTCACCTTGGAATTCCCACTTTGCCAACCCCACTGGAGGAACCAGCCTGGTCCCTGACTCAGAGCACACACAAACATACCACAGTCTCTCCTGCTGCATTTTTCTTGGTTTTCCTTTTCTTTTTTTTCTTCCGTGGCTTGTTACTCGATGCCGGCTGCAAAGACAAAGAAGGGAAGAGCTGTCAGCATTCCTGTGAACTGCAGGGGTGCCAGCTCCACAGGAAGAAGAGCATTTCTTGCAGGGATCAGCACACTGAGGGTCCTCAAAATTCACCCTTTAGCGTTTGTTAGTGGGTGGAAATCAAGAAACAAGGAGAAAATGGAGGAAAGCACCAAAGATTCACAAAGGGTTAAACCTCAGCTGACTTTCAGATCGATGTCTGAGGCTACGAAATCAGGAGAGAAACAAGATTAGCTGTGTCAGGTGTGGAGGAAATGCTTCAGCCTCTTTCAGTCTCCAGGACAAGCTGCATTTCTGCTTTTCTGGGGAGTAGGACAAATCCCAATTTCACTCCCATTTCCACAGAAACCAACACCTGACAAAGGCCCCAGTGCCAGAGCACCTCTCCCTGCAGATGCAACTGCTTCAGCTCAGGATGCTGGGGGGCATTCCCTAACCTGACTGGCACAGCTGGGAAGCACATTTCCAGGATCTAGCAGGTAACACAGCAGGAGATCACAGCATCACAGAACGGTTTGGGGTGCAAGGACCTCCAAGTTTATCCAGTTCCTACTCCCTGTCTAGGCAGGGACACCTGCCACTAGACCAGGTTGCTCCAAGCCCTGTCCTGGCTCTACCCAAGAGCAGCAGCTGCCTGTGCAGGGCTCCCACATCCTACCCGGAGCTCTGGGAGCAGCCACAGGTGTGTCCTGCAGTGCTGGCACAGCAAACTCACCAGGTCAGGGCCTCTGGAGCCACTGCTCACACAGGGACCCACTATCCAGAGCCCTCACTGCCCCTGGGCTGGCAGAGGCCAGCAGCACAGCTGGAATGCACAGTGGACTTTGCTCCTCTGGCACCCAAACCCGAGGAACACACATCCCAAATGCACAGCAAACAGGTGAGACCAGGGGCCAACCCCCTTTGCTCCCCCAACCTTCATCTCCAGTGAGATCTGGGCTGGACTTGCCATGGGAAATTGTTACTGAAATGCCCCTTTCCTCACAAAATCCTGCAAGGAGACACTTCTGGGCTGACACAGACCACAGGAGGAATCTTGATATCAAATGACAACAAACCACTATGGGGAAGAACAGGTTCAGTGTTCAGTTGACTGTGCTTGAAGTCCTCACATCCCCTGTTCAAAACAAATGCTTCCTTGAGACCATTCCCCCCTGGCCCAACCTCGGTGCTCATGTGGATGCAGCACAACGCCTTCCTTGGGTGCCTCCTCTCTGCAGCTGGAAAATCCCTCTGGATGCTACACACAAACCCAGACCTCAGCACCAAACTGCTCATCCTCCCCCAGATCCAAGTTCCCAGGTTTAAGTGTGCGTCCCTGCCCAGGATCCCTGGGGGCAGTTACCGTTCGGTCCGGCTGCCCGGCCTCCTGCCCCTCTCTGTGCCCATCTCCGTCCGTCTCCTCAATCACAGCCCCTTCCTTGCTCCTGTCCTTGCTCCCCTCCTGGCTCCTTCCCGCCGTGTCCCCCTCGCTGAGCCGGGTGTCCGGTCGCTCCTCTCCGGCCAGCAGCTCATCCTCTGACTCCTCAGCTGGGATCTGCAAACAGAGGGACAAGCTGCAGGGACAGCCCAGGGATGGAATTCCCCAGGGATCTGATCCAACACTCCACCTGCAAACAGACAGAGTCATGGACACCCGTCGTGTCAAGAGTGTCACCCCATGGCTGCCTGGAGAGTCCCACACATATGGAGAAGAGCACAGGACCACCATGATGTGTCCCCTCGCACCATGGACTCTGCTCTTCCCAGCCTTGCCTATGCTCACACAGCCAGGCCTCGGGGAAGGACAGGGAATGGCTGGGGTTGGATGAGGTGTCTGGAGAGCAGGACCAGGCTCTGTCACCCCAAGGACCCAGCAGTGCCACCAGGGCCCATCTGACATCCAGCACTGGGATCCTGCAGTGTTGGGAAGGTGGCAGGGATGGGATCTAGAGCTCCTAAAAACAGCTTCACCACTCCAGCTCTGACAACATCCAAACCCAGCCACCCCCAGGCCTCTCTCCCATTCCCTCCCAGTTCAGCCCCAGTTGCTGCCCCCCATCCTTCCCACTCACCCACCACCCAAACCAGTCACTCCCACTCCAGTCACTGACCCCAAATCACTGCCACCCACAAACTGTCACCCCCACTGTGTCCCCCTCTCAGTCACTGCCCCCCTGTTCCCTCCAGTCACCCCCAAACCCCGTCAGCCTCTGCCCTAGGTCTCTGTCACTCCAGCCACTGCCGGTGACTGTCACCTCAGCTGTCCCCCAAGTAAGTGTCCCCCAGCAACGTCCCCGACTGCCCACCCACTTGTCACCCCCAGTCACTGCCCTGCATTATCCCCCCAGTAACTGTCCCCCACGAGTCCCTGCCACCCCAGCTGCCCCCCAGCAACCGCCCCCCAACCGCTGCACCCCGGCGACCCCCGCCTTTGGTCTCCCTCACCAGCTCGAAGCGGTTGCTGACGCCGGCGCGGGGCGGCCCGCGAGGCCCCTTCCCGGGGGCTGGCGGCGGCCCCCCTTCACGGGCGCACTCGGAGCCGGGGTCGAGGCCAAGCTGGCCCAGCCCCGGCCCCTCCTGACCCCGTTGCTCCCCTCGCAGCCGCCTCAGGGCCCGGCGCGACATCGCCCCCCGCCCGCTCCGCGCCTGCGCCCGCACTGCGCCTGCGCGCCCGCCCCTGCGCCGGGCCCGCCCACTCGCAGCCCGGGCGCCCATTGGCTGAGGCCGTTCAGGCCCCGCCCCCAACGCCCCGCGAGCTCCGTGGCGCTCCGCGGCAGCGGCGCGTGAAATATGTCCCGGAAGGGGCAGCGTGGGAACGGGGCGATCGCCGCGGGTCCCGGGCGGGGCACGGCCCCGGGACACGGGCGGGGACCGGGGCACAGGCTGGGGTGGGCCCGGCGCTGGGAGCGCGCAGGGAGTGGCGAGGGAGCCGTGGGAATGGGGAGCGGGGTGTTCCCACGGTGCTGTGCGGGGTCGCGGGTGGGCACAGCCCGGGGCGGGGGGAATAGGGATGGCGGTGGGACATGTGCACGACGAAATGGAGTGCCCCGATCCCCTGGCACCCCGCAGCACCCTTCACCACGCTCCCCCATCCACTCAGGACCAGCCACGCGGCCCCAGGGCAGCCCAGCGGGTTTATTGTCGGAGGGGACATACAGAACAGCCATGCCAGCCCAGGGCACCGGGCACCCCGGCACAGCCAGGGCTTGGCACAGAAGCGGGGCGAATGCAGGGACTGTGAGTGTCCCACAGCAGGATCCATCCCCCAAGAGCTGCCCGCAGCCGCATCCGTCCTCCCGGGAGCTGCAGGATCCATTCCACCGGGGGCTGTGGGTGCCCCACGACAGGATCCATCCCCGCGGGGGCTGGTGGCAGGGACAGAAGGGGATGGCAGGGACAGCGGGAACGGGTCCTTTTGCCCCCTGGTCCATAATGTATATAAATATAGAGGCTGTGTGTATCCATCCTATGTATATATGTACATCGGGGGGCTGTGCCGGGGTGACCGGCACCCCCGTGGCGACCATCACCGGGGCGCCCGGCCCTTCACTTGAGCCACGCGTCGCTGTAGAGGGAGCGGGCCTTGGCGTGGCGCCGGGACGCGGCGCTGGCGTTGAGGACGGCCACGCTGCGGCGGCTGGAGCTGACCACGTCGGTGACGAAGCCGGCGCAGTCGGAGCAGACGTCGCGCAGGACCGAGCCCTGGGCGTAGATGTGGGGGAATTCCTCCTCCACCCGGCGCCAGCACGGCCCCGAGAGCGAGCTGCGGCACAGGGTACCCCGTCAGCCCCCGGCGGGGGAGGAGGAGGGGAGGAGGGGAGGAAGGCTCAGGAACTCACTGGAAGGGCTCCCTCCGGCGCAGCGGCACGGCCTTGGGCAGCAGCGAGCCCGGCAGGCTCTCGAAGCCCAGCGCGTAGACGGGGATGTGAGCCAGCTTCTTGGAAGGCATCTTCATCTACCGGAATGCGGGAGTCAGGGCGGGATGGGACAGGGACAGGGATGGGATAGGGATAGGGCACACAGGGATGCAGATGGGTCAGAGATAGGTACAGTGACAAGGCAGGACAGGGACAAAATGGGGCAGGAGAGGGACAGGGCAAGGGCAGGGGCAGGGTAGGACAGGGACACAGTGGCACTGCTCAGAGCCAGTCCCTTACCTTTAGACTGCAGGAGCTACAGACAGACCTGGGGACACAGAGAGGTGGGTGAGAGGGGCCATTGTGGGGACCCTGCTGCTGCCCCCCCCAGCCCCGTGACACGGCGCAGCTCGGCGCAGCTCAGCGTGGTGCTCACCGCTTGCAGAAGAAACACGACGCAGGCCAGGAGAAGAGAGGGAACTTGGCCCTGCAGCAGCAGCAGACCTGTGGGCAGAGCAGGGTCAGCTGGGGGCAGGTGGGGGGGGACACATGGCCCGCAGTCCCTCCAGCCCCCGATTCCCACCTTCCCCCTCCGCAGGCTGCTGTACAGCTCCTTGCTCTGCAGGAACTTCTCCATCTCGGCCTTGACCAGCACTCTGCGCACGTTGATCATCTCCTCCACAGTCAGGGCCAGGCTCTCCACGGGGTGGCTGAACTCCTGTGGGACAGGGGATGATGTCACACCAGACTGTGGCACAGGGCATGGTCCAGAGCACTCCTGTGCCAGAGCAGAGCATCCCTGGCATTGGCAGAGCATCCCAGGACAGCCAGAGTATCTCCAGCACAAGGACACCCCAGCCACCATGTGTCCTCACGCCAGGCTGCCATGCACCCATGGACATGCTTGCCTGGTGTCCCCAGCCCCAGTGTTCCCAGCTGGCGTCCCCAGAACCCACCAGCCAGAGGTGCTTGGAGCTGCTGGCGGGGGCAGCGCTGGATCCGTCCTCTGGCCTCTCCTCCACGGCGCCGAGGGCAGCCCGGGGTAGTGCTGGGCCATCTGGCAGTGGGTGGCAGCTGGCGGGGACAGAACCTGCAGGGAGGGACAGGGAGGCCGTGGCAAGGACGTGTTTCCCGGCGCCACCACTGGTGAAAGGCGCGGCACAGATCCCCTGGGGACACGGACACGGGGACCCCTGGCGGTACCTGAGCGGGGCCGGGGCTCGGGCTGCAGCGGCTCTGGGTCCCGAGGCGCAGCCTGGTCACCCCCCAGCTGACTCTGCAGCTGTGCCAGGTCCCGCTCCGAGAAGGAGCGATCCCGCTTCAGCGGCACCTCCGTGGCTGGAGAGTCCTCCTCCTGCGAGGCCATGGGCACCGTGTCACCAAGGGCACCCCGGCACCTCCCGTGTTTCCCCACCTCTGCAGGTTCCCCCTTGCCTCGGAGAGGTTCATCTCCTCCATCTCGGCCAGGGTGGGCGCCTTGAGCAGGACGCGTGGCCGCGGGCGCACAGGCGCGGCGCTGGCCGGGCACCGGGACAGCTCGAGGCAGGAGCTGGAGCTCAGGTGGCCGGCGCAGGCGTGCGGGATGCAGGGCAGGGAGCTGTATCCTGCGGAGGGATGGGCTCAGCGCCGTGGGGATGGGCACACAGGTGGCATGGCACAGCGGGGAGGGGACACCGGTACCTTTCTGCTCCACGGGCCGGAGCTTCCGCTCCTGCCTGATCTCCTCCAGGATCTTCTCGTGGAGCGTCCTCTGCTTCTGGGGCAGCGGCCGCAGCCGCCTCTCTGATGCCTGTGGGGTGCACAGATGGGACCTCAGGTGGTGGCCGTGGCTCGGGGATGGCACCGCCAGGGTGGGGATGGCACCGGTGGGACCCACCAACACTGTCACGCCAGCAGGTGGCCTGGTGCTGGCACTCACCTGCTTCAGGGGGGGCCGGGAGCGGATGAAGTCGAGTATGAGCTCGTGGGCATCCTTCTTCACCCGGGGGGGGATGTCTCCATCCACCTGGGGAGGGAAGGGGGTCAGTGCTGGGCTGGAGGGTGGCAGGATGGAGGGCAAGGGGCTGGCACGGTGGCCATGCTCACCATAACTTTGCGGAGTTTGTAGTTGCGGGCACGGATGTCCTGCATGAGCATCTCGAAGGGCGTGAGCTGGTACTCGGTGGGCAGAGGGTTGAACTGCTTCTCCTGCACCTTCTTCAGCTTCACACCGTGCCGCAGCTCCCGCATCAGCTGCACCCACAGCCGGGCCTGGGGGGACACACGGACACGGCGTCAGTGCCCACCCGTCCCCGGCACGGCCCCCATGCCCGGCCCCGCTGCCGTACCCAGTCTGTGTTGCGCAGGTTGCCCAGCTCCGCCGCCGGCCGCTCCTCCTCTTCCTCATCCTCTTTCAGCTTCTGCAGTAGCTGTTGAGGCACGAGATGCTGTCACCCTGTCCTGGCGGCACTGAAGGTGCAGCCAGGACTGTACCATGGAGCTGCAGCACTGAGCTGCACCCCAAAACACCCTGATTCCCAGCCAGCATGGCAGTCCGGGAGAGGGTGTATGGCCAAACACCGGCACCAACAGCCCTGGTTGGGGTGGGCAGAGGGGGCACTGCAGTCTCCCCGGTCCCTTGTCACTGCAGGTGTTTTCCCCAGCAGGGCAGTGATGCCAGCGGGCACCCATGCTCACCTCCTTGGCATCGCGGATCTTGGCGAGGAAGGCCATGAGCTCCACGGTCTCTGCGAAGAGGGCGCGGCAGACAGCCTGGTAGTGCGCCGGGGCGCCGGCGGGGTCGGCCAGGCGGGCGGCACAGCAGCGCATGGCCTGGCCGAAGGTGCGCACGGAGCGAGGCGGCCCCTCGCCCCCCTCCTCCTCCTCATCCTGCCCCCCATAGCCCTCGTCGGCCGTGGCGCAGCCGCTGTCCTCGGAGTCGCTGTTGGTCATCAGGTCGATGAGCTGCTCCAGGCGCGGGCTCAGCTCCCGCTCCTCGTTCTCGTCCAGCCCCCAGTCCAGCGCCCGGTACACGGCAAAGCCTAGCGACTGCACCATCTGCGGGAGACAGCACTGGCGGGGGAGCGGATGCACCCTGGCACCAGTTGTCCCCGCCCCCTCCTTGGTGCTGGGTCCTGTCCCAGGACCTGTGACCCCCGGGCGAGGGGGGCAGGGGGCCGTGCCCACCCCACACCGGGCTGTGATGGCCCCCACGTACCTGGGCTTCGGCGGAGGGCGTCAGCAGCGCGGGCAGGTCTGGGGGAGGAGGGCAGAGTCACCGCTGGCACCCATGGCCCTGTGCTGAGTACCCCACCCCGCATCACCCACCCGCTCCGGCTGTGGGGCCCCCACCCTGAGCCGCTCACATCCCCAGCTGCTCCTCCCCCCAGCTGGGATCCCTTCCCTTGCTCATCCCATCCTGGCCTGGTCCCAGGGCATGGCTCCATGGGACAGTGGGCACCTGCACGTTGAGCCCTGGTATCAGGCAGTGCTGGCACAGCCTTCTGGAGGGCACACTGTGGGGGCACAGGCACCCAGGTACCCCTCACCCCCGGGGCTGGAGGGAACTGAGAGCTCTACACCCATGGGGAGATGCCCCCTGCACCCATCTGGGATGGTGGGCACTGGCAATGCGGACACCAGGAGCGTGGGTACCAGCAGCACAGGCACCAGCAGTGTGGGGACTGGCAGCCACAGCTGGAGCATGGCACACACAGGGAACCCAGGACATGCTTGTGGGCAGCTTGAACCCCCCTGGCAGCTGCAGGACAAGGAACACGAGTGGCCTCTGCAGTGTCCTCAGGGCTCCTGGCTCCGCTTCCCTCATTGTTAGCTCTGCATTGAGCTGATCAATGTGGCAGCCACAAGGATGTGCCAGTCGTGTGCCAGCCGTGTGCAAGCCAGGAACGGACAGGAAAGGCAGCACAAGTGGTGGCCCTGCCATGGTACCACACACAAGCCCATCAAGAAACCATGTCCCAGACTGTGCCTGGCTCCCACTGCAGTGCCAGCCTCTGGGATGCCACCTGCTGGGTCCCAGCAGCTCCCTCCAGCCACTGGGGCACAGCTGAGGAGGGAATTCCCATAGGCTAGGGGACAGGAGAGGTTCCAGAGGGTGCTGCTGGCTCACCCAGCCTGGATCCAGCCCTGTGCCCTGGCAGAGCTGCAAAGCCACATGCCAGGCCAGTGCCACCACCTGCCCTGGCACCCGGAGGCACCTGGAGCCCTCAGGCTTCACTGTGAAGGCTTCACTGGTTCTTCCGTGGGGAGATGGCTCGGGTTGGCACAGAAGCAGCCTGGGAGCAGGAGGTGGCACAGTGGCACTAGTAGGTGGCACTGGCAGGTGACACCGGCTCCAGCCCTGCGGTAGCTCAGGGCAGGGTGTGGGGCCGTTCTCATGCAGGACCAGTGGAGCCGGTGTGACCACGCCATGCCCAGCTGCCACAGGCACGTGCCATGCCTGTGCGTGTCCCTGCCCTGGGCATGGAGCCACCTGATGCGCCCCGGTGTCTGCTCAGCCACCGGCACCGAGGACACACAGTGACCCCGCAGTGTCCCTGCCCAGTGTGGGCGAGGCCACACAGTGACCCCATGACACCAGGTTCCATCGCTGGTGGCCTTGCTGTGGGCGAGACGGGTGGAGACGTTGGCCATGCTCCAGGTGCTCCTTGTGGCATTGAGCCGCCCCGGTGTCACTGCCGGCAGCCAGCCTGGTGACACCCCGGAACCGTCACAGCCATGCCTGGCAGTGCAAGGCACCTGTGGAGGGATGGCTGGGAGGCCAAAGGGCAGGGATGGGGCTGTCCCGTGTGCCACTGCCTGGGTCTGGAGCGGGGGACAAAGTCCCGGGCGGTGCAGATGTGGGTGACAGGTGCCTGTGCTGTGTGGGTGTCCATGCGTCCGTCCGTCTGTCCTTGCTGTGTGTCCTGCAGCCCCATGGTGGGTGCCAGGACCACGCAAACATCCCCACCTGGCTCCAGCCTCCCTGGGTCACCCGGGACACCCAGTGCTGGTGACCTTGTTGGTGCCAGTGCCGGTAGCAGTGCCACACCAGTCCCAGACCCCCAAGTCACCAGCCCACCCCCTCCCCCAGGCCTCAGCGCAGCCCTTCCACTGATACCGGCAGTGCTGGTGTCAGTCCCCCTCGCCAGGGCCAGGGCTTGGGGCTCACCCTCACCCCTGCCCGGTGTCGCCTTCCTGCTCCCCGCTGATGGGACCGGCCTTTTTTCCTGTCCTCACAGTCTCTCTGGCGACCCCCGGCACTACTCCCCTGCTGCCGGTGCCTCGGTGCCTGCCCCCCATCTCCGGTGCCGCTTCTCCTGCCCATCTGCTGCTCCGGTACCGGTTTTTCCCCGCCGCTGCCGGTGCGCCCCCCCCGCTGCCGATACCCCCGGTCCCTCCGCGTCCCCGACGCTGGTGCAGCACCCCCTGCCGGTGCCGGTAAGTCCCGGTGCCGGTAAGTCCCAGGTCCCCGCTCTTTGTGCTGGTAAGTCCCGATGCCCCGGGTCCCGGGGCCGAGAAGTCCCGGTGCCAGTAAGCACCGTACGCTGCTCCCGGTGCCAGCAAGCACCGGTGCGGGTAAATCCCAGCGCCTCGCTCCTGGTGCCAGTAAGCCCCGGTGCTGGTAAGTCCCGATATCCCGGATTCCGGTGCTAGTTAGCCCTGGTGCTGGTAAGCTCTGGTGCCCCCGTGCCGGTAAGTCCCAGTTCCCCGTTCCTTGTGCTGCTAAGCTCCGGAGCAGGAAAGCCCCGGCGCTGGATCCCAGCGCCGGTAAGCTCCGGTGCCCCGCTTTCGGTGCCGGTAAGCCCCGGTGCCTCGCTCCCAGTGTCGGTAAGCTCCGATAAGCCCCAGTGCCAGTAAGTCCCGGTGTCCCGGGTGTCGGTGCCGGTAAGCTCCGCTAAACCTTGGTAAACCCCGGTGCTCCGCTCCCGCGGTGCCGATAATTCCCAGTGCCGGCAAACCCTGGTGCCCCGCTGCCGGTGCCCGTAAGCCCCGGTGCCCCGGTGCGCCCCGGTGCGCCCCAGCAAGTCCTAGTGCCCGTAAGCCCCGGTAAACCGCGGTAAGCCCCGTTTGGCGGTGCCGTCCCGTCCCCCCCACCCCCCCCCCCCCCGCGCGGGCACCGCCCGCTCCCGCCCCCCCCGGCGGCGGCGGCCCTCACCGTGCGGCGGGGCGGGCAGGCGGACGGAGCCGTCGGCGCGGAGGCGGATGTCGGCGGTGCGGAGCGGCGCGGGGGCGACGGGGGCGGCGGCGGCGGCGCGGCAGCCCTGGAAGCAGAGGGCCCAGGCCTGCTCCTCGTTCAGCGGCTGCTCGTAGCACTTCAGCACCTCCTCCAGGGACAGCTCCCGCGGCGGCCCCGCGCCCGCCCGCGCCATCGCCCCATCCCGCACCGCCGAGCGCGGGCGGGGCGCGCCGGGCGGGGCCGACGGGGCGGGGCCACGCGGGGCCACGCCCCAATTGACCACGCCCACGACGTCTCCCCATCCCGCACCGCTGGGGCGCGCGGCGGGGGCGGGGCCACGAAGGGGAGGGGCGGGGCGACGGGGAGAGACCCCGCCCCCCACACCGGCACCGGCACCGGCACCGGCACCGGCACCGGCACCGGCACCGCCGCAGGCGCCCGCCGGGAGGGGCCCCGGTGGCGCTGGGGGGCACCGGGCGGCTCGGGACGGCGCGGGGCCGGGCGGTTCGGGACGGTGCGGTACAGTAACGGTACGGGGCGGCACGGCACGGCACGGCGCGGTGAGCTCGGTACAGACTGGCACGGCACGGCATGGCGCCGTGTGGCGCGGCACGTTACAGCACGGCTCGGTGTGACATGGCTCGGTACGGTTTGGCACAGCTTGGTACAGAGTAGGATGGGGCAGTAGAGTGTGGCATGGCACAGCACGGCTCTGTACAGTATGGTATGGCTCAGAATGGCACAGCTTGGCATGGCGCGACACAGCTCGGCTCTGCATGGCTCAGCAGGGCGCATCACAGCTCAGTACCGGTGGCACAGCTCAGCATGGCATGGCTCAGGGCAGTACAGAACAGCTCAGCACCGATGGCACAGCTCGGCATGGCATGACATGGTACGGCACAGCTCAGCACAGTGTGGCACAGTACAGCACAGCTCGGCCCAGGCTGCCAGGCTGCAGGGCTGGGAGCAGGGAGTGGTTGTACTGGGCTAACTGGGTGCAGAGTGCAAGGTTCGGGGCACACAGCTGGGCACAGGACACAGGGCGCGAATCGCAGGGCATGTGCTGGTGGCAGTGCCCAGCATGGGTGCAGAGCAGTGCTTGGTGACAACCCCGAGGGACATGAGACCCCCCTGTGCCCCAGGAGGAACAGGGTGTCCATGGCCCATGGCTCGGCCCCAGCCCTGGCTCTTGCCCCATGGAGCCCACATGCCACATGTGGGGCAGCACATGCAGGGACACGATGGCCTTGGCACCAGGGTCACCTGGGGACACACGAGCGGGAATGAGGGCAGGAACATGGGATTGCCAGTGCCCACGGGGACTCCTGCCACGAGGCACCTGCCCTGTGGGGTGCTGGGGGAGCCCTGGGGCACTCGGCTGGGATGAGGAACTGGCACAGGGAAGGGGCCAGGCTGGGACAGGAAAACTTCCTGGAGGGAAGGACAAGAGCTCCAGATGCCAGAGTGGTTTGGGCATGGCCAGGAGCAGCAGGAGCTGGGTGAAGGTACCAGGATGAGCTGGGAATGGGAATATGATGTGGGGGGTTGGCATCCTGCAGCCACTGGGAAAGTCTAACATGAGAGCAGGATCACCTTTGGGCACCAGCTGGTCCCTTCAGACACATGGGGAGGGCAGGATTGTCCTGACGGAGCAGAAAGGACAACCAGTGCATGGGAAAGGTCAGAGGGAGCAAATGAACACTCTTGTCATGATGAGCTTCCCGTTTCCATGATGGAAGGAGAATAAAACCCTGTCTCAGCTCCATTAACCAATGAGCATAAACTGGGATCAATCCCAGAGCTGTGCTGGCAGGGCTGGGACAGGGATGGAGCTGACACACGGCTGCTCATCTGTCCCACATGGCCAAAGCGCTGCTCCAGGCCTGGAGACATCTATCAAAGAGCCCGGGATGGAGGAGAAAAGCCCTTCAGTGCCCATCCCAGAGAACCTGAACAGTGCCAGCTCCATCTTTGGGGAAGAAAATGGGATAATGGAGCTGGAATACCGAGAAACACAGCTCTGCATGGTGCCCTGGTGTTTGAGAAGGGGGAGAAGGGCTATGGGTGACCCAAGGTGTTCGTGCATCTCCGAGAGCGCTCAAATGCCCCATGGGTGGGTGGGACCACGTTGCAGGGAGTTAGGAGCACGGTGCCAGCTTCATCTCCAGCTGGATCCACGCGGGATCCTGCACAGCTGCAGCCCCCGGAGCAGCTCGTGGCCGCGGCGCCGACATCTGGGTCTGAACTGAGAGGTTTGAACGCCCCGTTTACCCTGTAATCAGCCGGTTTGGAGCCTGCTTGGGAAGCAACTTTCCGGGAGGAAAGCCACCCGTGCTGGCCACCGGAGCAGGGCCGTGCCGTGCCGGCTGCCAGCTTTCCAGCGCCTCTGGACACAGCCGGGGCGGCAGCGTCGGGATGGGAGCAGGAGGACGTGCGGCGTTTGAAGGAAAACCCACCCTGCAGGATTCGTGGGAAAGCATTTGCATGATAAAGCACGGAGCCCTTTGCTTTGGGTAAATCTGTAATTAATATGGAATCGTGGTGTAATTAAAAGCTGCCGGCTGGAAAACACAAACAGAAGCCAAGCGTGTGTGTGGATGAGGGAAATAGAATTAAACCCGAAAGAAATAGGGGGGAAGGAAAGATGAAGAGTTTGGGAAATGGTGTCAGAGCACTATGGGAGGGTTGGAATTCCTGGCTCCTTCAGTGTGGAAGCAGGATAAGGCACGGAGTTGGGATGGAGGGCAGGCAGAGCCCTTCCCCAGCCACCTGCAGCAGGGCTGTACCCCTGTTTCCTTGTGGATAATCCACTCCCGTGGGTTTCAGCTCTCATATGCAAAAAAAATTCCTTACAAAGCCACAGGAACCTGGGATGACTGCACAGAGCACCTGTGGGGTGGATGTGCCTCTCCTGCCTTCCCTCCATGCTGCAGTAAACTGGGAACATGGAAGGAGGGAGCATTTTACTTGGCAGTTTGCTCCTGCTGTGTGCTGGCCTCGGATATGGCTGGAGTTTGAGGGGGGACACTCTGAGACACACCTTGGGGACATTCGGGACCACTCCAGAGGCATTTGGAATACCCTTGGGGACCTCAGGAACACCCTGGGGACCTTGGGGACACCATGAGGACTTTAAGGTCACCCTTGGAAACTCCCTGGAGACCTTGAGGACATTGCAAGGACCTTGGGAACACCCTTGGAGACCCTGGGAATAAACCCCAGGAGCACTCTGGAATGCCAAGCTCCCAGCCAGATGCCTGCTGGGGCTGGTTGCGATGGGGGATCCCAAAATCTGGGGCTGCCCAGACCCCCCCCACTTACCCCCTCCCCCAAAATCTGGGGCTGACACAAACTTGACGATGGCATTGGGGGTTAAAGTGACTCAGGAATGTGACTCTGGCAAGGATTCCCAGGCTCGGTGCCGTGGGGCCTGTCCGCAGTGGGATCCCATGGCACTGTCAGTGCTGGATGCGCTGGCACTGCCGGGAAGTTCTCCCTGGCTTGGCATCATGTGCTGCTGACTCACACCCTGCCAGGGCCAGCACTGCAATAAACCATCCCACATCCCACGGCCAATCCCAGCCGGAGCTGCTTCCAATGGTGGACACCCTCGGGGGCTTCATCTTTCAGTGAAGAATGACCACTGTGGCTCCAAGCCACAGTGGCCAACAGCAGTGGTTCGTTGTCAGGAAGGATCAGATCAGAGGGAAAAGCCCTCTGGGAATTCTACTCTGCTCCCTGTGAAACTTTGCGGCGATTCTGGACATAAAGAGATCTGAGGAAAAAGAGGGAGAGGGGTGTTGGACACGGGCCTGGAGTGCCAGGACAAGGGGGAATGGCTTCCCACTGCCAGAAGGCAGGGTTAGATGGGATACTGGGAAGGAATTGTTCCCTGGGAGGGTGGAGAGGCCTTGGCACAGGGTGCCCAGAGCAGCTGTGGCTGCCCCTGGATCCCTGGCAGTGCCCAAGACCAGGCTGGACATTGGGGCTTGGAGCAGCCTGGGACAGTGGGAGGTGTCCCTGCCCATGGCAGGGGGTGGAAATGGATGGGCTTTGAGATCCCTTCCAGCACAAACCATTTTCTTCCAATCCAAACCATTCTGTCATTCCATGATTTATTCTCCCAGCAATGCTGGTGATTCTTCCCTTTGGGATTTCCAGCCGCTCTTGTCCCCTTCCCTGGGTGGGATCAGGGTCAGCAGCATCCTCACCGCTCAGAACTGACAGGACTGGAGTCCCCCACCCTATCCCCCACACTCTGCAGCTCACAGCCCGTGCGGAGCGGGTCCCCTCACGGTGCCTGACCCCCCGTGTTGTCCCACATCCCTCCGTGTCCCCCTCCCGACACGGCCGCGCTGCCCCGCCGCTCCCGCCGCCCTCCCCAACATGGCAGCTCCCACCTCCGCCACTACCAAGAGGGCGGCGGAGGGGCGGGACCACGCCGCGCTTCCAACCAATGGGCAGAGGCGGCGGGGGGGCGCGAGCGCGGCCGCTCGTCCGTTCCAGCCAATGGGGAAGGCGGGCTCGGCCGGCGGGAGCCAATGGCGGCGCGGGCTGGCGTGGCGGGAAGCGGCGGCCCGCGATGGCGGGCGCGGGCGGGAGGAGCTGGCGGGACCTGCTCGGTACGTGCGGGCTGAGGCGGCCCCGGGGCAAGCTCCGCGCCGGGCGCTCCCCGCGGGGACCGCGGAGGGGACGGGGGGCGTGAATGTCTCCTCTCTGCCCTCATACACCCCTTCTGTCTACCTGCACACACATCTCTCTGCCCCCATGTCCCGCTCCATCCGCCCCGCTCTGCCTTCCTCAAGGCCCCCGAGCCCTGGTACACGCCATCTGCCCTCATGTCCCCAGTCTGTTTTCTTCGCACCCCCGCTCTGCCCTCGTCCACCAGCAGCAGGGAGCGGGCGGTGATCTCGGGGTGCCCTGGGAACACGCTGGTCATAAACCCAAACTTCTCAGCAGGGAGAGCCAGGAAGCGGAAAAGCCCCTTTGGGAGCGAAGCGGAGCTCCAGGAAGCGGCTCTGCGGCTGCTGGAACACCACCAGAACCTGAGTGACCTCCTCCTGGAGGTAGGAACGGGACAGTTCAGGGTGGCATAGTGGGAGATCCCAGCTGGAGGTGGGTGCCAGTGCTGGAGTCAATGTCCCAGGAACAGAGCTTTCCGTGATACGTGGAAAGAAAAACCAACGCTGTAGGAATAGATGAAGTTGAAAGGTTTGTGTTGGAGAAATGAGATTGTGTTATCCCTTTTTTATCAATGTTTTACTTTTACAGACTAAAAATGGTTAAGCGTGGTTTGGATTTGGGAAATCCAGTACATTTTCCTTTGAGTCAGACCTGGCTTCTTGTGAATGTAGGGAAAACAAATCAGGAGAGACTTGGCTTTTCTCTGAATTGCCAACCACTTCAGACTGACATGACTGTCTTCGTGACAAGCTTGTCTTGAGCCACTGTTGTGATTTGGCCACGTTCTCCCTCTCCTCACACACTGATTTTACAGCTGCAACAGATAATGTAAATATCTCCCATAGTTCAGGATCTTTCTTTCTCTAGAGAATATTTCTCTTTATAAAAAGAAAAAGGGGATTTAACTAGAAAATGATCCAACATTTGGACATGTTTCATCAAATATTTATGGCCACGTGGCTTCATAGAAAGGACTTGAAAGATAGAGATTATAGAAATTCTGCTCCTGGTGCTGCTGCTGAGCTGTTTGGTCCCTGGGGATGAGGAACTTCGACCTGTATCTCCTTCTTTCTGCATAAACTGACAATAGCTAAACATACGTCTCTTGTAGGGTGCCATGAAATCTCTGCTTTTCCCTTCCCATGTGGGAGCTGTGTGTTAATTTCACTTCACTACAGGGATAGGTTTGTAAATGTGTGTGTCAGACATCTAAGAGTTTTATGGTTTTATTTGCTTTCCAGGTGGGAGATTCAGCCAAGCCAGATGTGCAGGATGGGGCTGAGCACCGGGGAGTGTCACCAGAGTCATTTATAGGTGAGCATCTCCCAGGCCAGATGTGGGGAAGAACTCTTCCTCAACACTGAATTTTTGCCTTTAAATGCAACCCTAGTCTTACTTTCTTTTCATTGTTCTGGTCTTGTTTCTTACTTACCTGGTGATGACAGTTTTCTGCTTTGCTCTTTTGTTTAGTCTCTGTTCTTCAGGAGCAGGCCTCAAAACTGGGTGTGCCCACAGCAACCTTGGCAGCCAAAAACGCTGTTGCCAACGTGGAGCGGATCTGCCAGGGTTCTGCCAGCCCCTCACGAGTCCCACTGCTGACCTCTGACCAGAGAGTAAGGGGAAAGCTTTATCTTTAATTTATCAACAAAACAGCACTGTTAGGTTTGACTTTAAGCCCAGTTTATCTGCTCTGATAAAGCCCCAAACACGAGCGGGCAATTATTCACTGCGGTGTTTGATTTGCTTGCAGAAGTACAAGATATATAAGAAGAGAAGTTTAGGCCTTTCCCCTGAATTCTCTCCACCATTTGACCCTTTAAAAAGCAGCAAACAGGGCAAAGCAACAAATGGTTTTTCTGATAATGTCTTATTCACAAAGGGAATTATTTCTTCTTCATTTCTGGGGTGATGCCAGAAGAGGTTGTCCTGCTTGCTTCAGACTGTGAAGGATTTGCTGGCAAACAACACGTTCTGTCGCTCCCTCTTCTGCCAGGAAATGTGGAAAATGAAGGTGAGAACTCATGGAGAAACATTGTGGTGTTACAGGCCATGAGATTTCATCCACGGGATGTGGCATCTCTGAATTCCTGAGAATGACTGGTCTTCCTGACCTTCCAAAAGCATGAGCTGGATTATAAATGGTGGGGGTTCTTGGTTATTTTGTTTATTTTAGAGCAAGTTCAGTGGCAATTTCCTTGTTTCTGCAGTGGGATTTGCTTTTTCAACTCAGCTGAGGTTTGGAGTTATTTCAATTATTGGGAACTGTCACAAAAGGATATTGACAGCACCTTGGTGATCAAGTGCTGGTTTTGGGGTGCTCTCCAGGTCCAGTGCAGGAACTCCCAGCTGACTGTGGGGTGGCACAGTCCCAGAGCCCTTCATGTGCTTTGCCAGCAATATTCCAAGTGTCTTTGGCATCCCGGTTCTCCGCTTTGTTTACCTGGGAAGGGCGATAAGACAAAGTGAGGTCACAGAGAAAGAAACCAGATAGCAGATAACAGCTTGTGCTGCCTCACAAACGGGATGTCTTGATTTCATCTGGGTGTGTTTTGTGGAGACAAGTGGTGCTGTGAGTGGAGTTAAGGGCTTTTTATGAGTGGGGCAGGTCTGATTCCTCGCTGCTCTCATGGGAAAGGAGGAGAAGGCTGATCTGCCCGGATAAAGGGCCGTGCTCTAGTCTCAAATATCCGCTCCTGAGCTGAAAATAGAACCTGTGTGTTTCACAGGCTGATTAAGATCTCCTGGTCCTGGGGCAGACATGGGGATAAATGAGAGATAACTCTGTAACTGAGGGCGTTACAGTAAGAATTAGGTTGTGAAGACAAATTATGTGGGCGAGTTTGGGGTCAGGGATGAGGCAGCTGCTGGTCACCACAGGAAGCTCCTGGGGCTTTGACTTTCCCCTGTGCCCGAGGCTCCCAAATGCCCCTTCCTTCCCAAGGTGGGAAGGTTTCTTGAAGGTGTTGGTTCTGCCTGGAACGATCAGAAGCTGCTGCTGCACCTTTCCCCTGCCAGGTGCACCCTGCAGTGCTGTTTTGCTGGCTCAGGACTCTCTGGGGCGTGCTGTTCTGGGCAGGAGCTGGAAGGGATGTTACAGGGCAGCAATTTGATCCACACAGGAGCGATGCCTGGTGCACATTTTTGCCAAAGGTTGTTCATTTTTCCTTTGTGTCCATCAGCCTTTCTGCCTGGATGATTGCAGTGGCTCTTCCTGTAGTCTCCTGCAATCCCAGCTCTATTGGGATATGGACTTGAGAGTGTGCACGAACCACTTGAGAGTGGCAGCCTTGTTCCACAGAGAACATAATAAACAGTTAATAGACTAAAGGACAATTCTCTAATCTGGATCTGGATCTGAATTAGCACGACCTGAAACTCAGTTGTGTTACCTGCTTCCTGGGATATCCCTGCTCCTTTGAATCTGCAGAATCAGCGTTATTCCAGAGGGAAAAGGTGGATATATTCATTACTTGTCCATGAAAATTTAAAATGATGATGCATCTACAACCCTAAACCACCCAAAACTTGTAGGAAATACAATCTTTCATCACCAGGTATTTCCTGTGCGGTCAATTAAAAAATTTTAACAGCTTCTGGATAGTTGGAATAAACAGAATTCAGCTTTACTTTTCATGTACCATTTGCAATAGCCAAATGTTAACTGCACAGTGCAGCCTGTGACCTAATGGTGGCATCTCCTTAGGAGCCCCTGGTGCTGGAGGCCGTGTGGCACCTGCACAGCGGTGGCATCGCTGGCCTGGCAGAGCTGCTGGAGAGGTGAGCGGGGCTCTGTGGGTTTGCAGATGTAGCTAATCTCCTAAAGCCTATTGGAATATAATCAGGGATTAGTCATGAGTATTCTGGACTGAGGATATAGTCAGGTGCTGGCAAGGGATCAGATTAGCAGGATTAAGGAGCTGCTGTGGGTTTGGGTGGTTACTCTGGGGTAATTAGCTCAGTTTAGGTGCGGTGGCTCCTCGGTGTCCACCAGCTGGACTCGAGAAGTAATCTTGCTCTGCAGAGGCTGGGTGCTTCCATCTTCACAAAATCTTACATTTTTTGGTCTGGCAGAGTTAATCTCCAGAGAATAGTTAGTCTAAGAATTTTAGTTTTTGGTTTTTGTCCCCCAACGAGTGTCCAAGGCCAGGTTGGACGGGGCTTGGAGCAACCTGGGATAGTGAAAGGTGTCCCTGCCCATGCAGGGAGTGAGACAAGATGAACATTAAGGTCCCTTCCAACCCAACCCATTCCATTATTGCATGATACAGAGCTAACAACTCGCCCATTTGTGAAGTTCAGGTTGTCTCCTTATTGTGTCAAAAGAGTGTCCCAGTGATCTTTTAGGCTTTTGATGCTGGTTTACTTGTCTGTTCACAGTGAAAGCCTTCGGTGCCCACTGTGCTTCCAATTTTAGGGAACCAAGGGCATAGATTAAGAATTTAATTTATTTTTTGAAGCATTTTTACCCAAGTGTCTTAGAAATTGGAACTGAAATTCTTCTAGCAGAGGTTTCTCAATGGAAACATTTTCATGTCAGAGATGAGGAAATACTTGGATGCACAATTTCACACACATTTTTTCCTTTGCATGCGTGTGTTGTGGGATCTTTTTATAAAGCAAATAATATAAAAAGCAACTGTTTGTAAAGCAAACGTGCTGGTCCAAGTTAAATAAATGAAGTGACACATTTAGGGCAGAATGCACAGGTGGCTCTTGCCTGGGCCCAGAGGATGGTGGTGGAGACAGCCAAGCCTTATGGAAAGCAGGAGGCATTGAACTGAAGGTGCTTTTGTGTGTTCCAGGAGCCCAGCAGGCCCAGCAGCAGTGGAGTGGCTCTGCAGCAGCCTCTGTGGCCTCTGTGAGCAGGCTGGGGACATGCCCTGTGGGGACACAGAGCTGGCACAGCGACTTCTCTCAGGCAAGGCCCTGGGCTGGGTGCAGGGCAGAACGTCAGAGGTGTAACAACACCGGCCTCACTTTGGGTTTCCTTACCTCATTTTTCTGGGGAATATATTTTTTATGTATTTGGAAAATTTAGCAAATTTTCTCCCTTTAAAAAGTAATTGATTTGAATTTTTCCATCCCTTGGAGTTATGGTAACTCAGGAAATTGTAGTTGTGGGGGGCATGGTTCAGTGGGGATACGCTGGCACTGTGACACTCTGCAAAGTCTGAGAGATTTTGGGCCAGAAATATTTCATGGTTCCATTTCCTCCCTATCAATTTCTATTATTTATTTTCTTAGTTTATTTAGGCAAAAATCCCTGCAGTCACCGACTGTGGACCAGTGCAGCTGGTCAAGTACAGCCCCTCTGAGTTCTGCTGAGGTTGTGGAGCATAGCTGCAAATTCTTTAGACTTTATAACCCTTGAAGTTCTGGATTCTTTTTCCTGGGAGTAATTTTACTCCAAGACAGTAAATGACTCCTGCTGAGTGGAGGCTTTTCAGAGACTGTTGGGACAGGTGGGAGGGGAAGGAGCAGGTGACCTGTGTGCAAGGGGGATGCTGGAACACCGATTCCTTCCTGATTTGCAGACTTTGCCATCGTGTTTCTTCAGAATGGCTTTGAGCAGGCTTCGGAGCTGGGAAGGAAGGTGGAATTCCAGAAGGTTGCCTACGTAAGGACAAAATGAACCTGGTTACAAATTGTGCTTTAATAAAGGAATTCCATTCATCTCTGGCTCTTGCTGAGTACAAATAATCCAGAGCTTGGAGCAGCAAGGAGAGGGTGGTGGTACAGGTGCTGGACTGGGGGAAATGGTGAAACCAGGAGTGAGACTTTTTGTATGGAGAATTGCTCCAAGGTGGCACATCAAGGCGTTTTTAAACTTCCTTTCACCTGGATTGCTTGGGTGTTCCATTTGAATATGAGACATGGAATGCTGGTGAGGTTGGAAAATGCTGCCCTCCTGTCTATTTTACCTGCTCTACTGCAGAGCCTGAGGTAAAAGTGAAGCTTTAAGAGGGACAAAACTCTTTCTTTGAGTCAATTTACTTTTTCTGCACTGAACTGCAGCTCTTTAAAACTCTAAATCCCTTAATTTGTCAATTTTGAACAGATCTGCCGTGCTGTTTTACAGAGAATGCTGGCATGTAAGTATTGCTGTGATCCCAGCTTTGTGCAGCCACTGCTGTTTCCAAGACTTCTATTCCTTGCTCACTGCTGAATCCCTAAGGAGAAATCCTTTGCCTGGCTGCTCTGTCTGTGCTGTTGTGCATAATATTTATGTCACTGATTTTATTTGCCTCTGCTTTCCCTGTCGTTCTAAAGTGTCTGCAGACACTGCAGTAATTTCTTGCCTTTTATGCTACTTTTTTTTTCTACTCCCAGCTGTAACATCATATAGATACCTGATCCGATTTCCTGGTTTTTAACAGGTTTGCTTGGAAGCAGGTGGAGCACAGAGGTTAGGCCAGGGTCAGTTTTGCTGCTTAGATTTATTTTTTTCTGCCTAGTAAATTAAACTTTGAGTTTACAGTGTTATGAGTGCTTTTGCTGACTCACCGCTTGGATTTGCAGGCTAGTGTTTTCTGAAACCCCTATTTTGGTGCTGAGCAAAGACATCTAATGTAGGTGTGCAGTCTTTAAGCACCAGTGTTTGTGAACTGCAACGTGCCTGCCTTGGCCTGAGCTGCCCTGGTGCTGCTGCTGAGGGCTCAACGCAGCAGTGCCTGGTTTACCAGCAAATCCTGGCGCAGAAGGACTAAACACACACACAGGGGGGTTATTTTTGTCCTGTGTCACAGCTGATCCTCACGGGGAGATGCTGTACCTGCTGTTGTCACGTTCCTTACACCCCTCCCGTGTCCCACACCCCTGGCTGGTGTCACCTGACTGTGCAGCTGCTGTCACTCCTGTCTCCTTAGTGACAGCGCTTCCCCGCTTTCCTTGCTGGCACGTTTCCTGCTCTGCGCTGCTGCAGAGGCTGCTGCTTTTTCTCTGCTGTAAGGTGACCCCATCCCAGGACATGCCACCTCCCCTCCATCCCTGTGGGCACTGCCAGCCCCATCCCTTGCCCCAGGTCTCGCAGGGAGCACTGTCTGTACGCAGAGATGCCTCACAGACCTTGTGAGTTCTTCTGGAAAGGGAAAGCTGCAAGAGAAGTGTTTTATTGTTTAATATGTATGAATCCCGTCTCAGGTGGCCCTTTTACAGTTGAAAAGCAACCCTTCTCAACAGAGGAGCAGGGATTTTGGAGGAGGAGGAACACGCTGTTGGCAGGCAGACAGGAGTCTGCATCCTGCTCTTCATTTGCCCTTCCCGTTTGCGCAGCCTGCACTGCCACACTCGCAGTCTGCCTGCCTGCAAAAATGCATTACACGAGGTTTATATAAGATATTTTATTAGTCCATACTTTTGGGTCACCTTTGAGGGGTCTCACTTCATTAATCTTTGGAGAACATTAGGATTTTTAATGTAAAAGAATTCCCTGTTACTGAAGACCTTCACAGGAGGAGAAGGACAGGCTGGGAGTAGCATGGGAGCAGTGTGTTCACTGTAATGATCTGGCAGTGTTGAACTGCTGTGCCTGAAGATAAGCTGAGTTTATCTCCTTTGCTTTATTCTCCCCTACTTAACCTTAAAGTATTCCTCAGCAGGAGAGCAGAGTGTTACATCCTGATGCTGTGGTGGCACGTGAGGGACTCCGGTTTGCTGCCCCTGCTCAGTAAATGTTTTTTTTTATGTTTTTTTTTTCTTAACTAGATGATTTTAGTACACAAACCAAGCTCCTTTAGCAGTTGAAAGAGGAGGGTTTTCAAGGCAGGGTGGCACAAAGCAGAAGTGCTGCTGCAGCAGACTGCAAAGCAAAGGGTCTCGCAGTCTGTGGGCTCGGAGTGGTGTGGGCTGATCGTCAAGACAACGCGCTGCGCAAGCTGCCAACCTGTTTGATCTCTCCCCGTCGTTTTTGGGGCAGATCGAGCTTTTAAAGGAATTCCTCCGATGCAAACGGCACATTACAAACGCGTGGCCCTCCCCCAGCCTGCTCTTTGCTCGGACCGTGGTTTCCAGGGTGGTTAATTCAGCTCGTGCAAATCCCTGCCTCCAGACAGGCTTCACAGCGCTCACGCTCGCGGATGCACGACACCATTAGGGTTGGGTTTGGAAATGAAATACTAATTTTATATGCATTTTTAGATGGCTTCATTATTAGCATGTTCTTGAAAATGCTTTTAAATTGGTTCAAGGTCAGTGATAATAGTTTCTGAGTCTCTGTGTCACTTTGGAGAATATCTGGTAAGAGTTTAGCGCTGCTGAGTGGCTTCTGCACATTTCCCTAGCAGGGTCATCTTTGCAAAGGGGCACAAATTGCTCATTCCTGTTAGTTCCTGCGTGGGGTTTAGTGTCACAGTTCTTTTCTCATTGGGTTTTTGTGTGTTTTGGGGTACAGGGGTGCTTGATGCTGTTGGTAAAGAGAAGCAGGAAGATGTTTCCATGGTGCAAGCTGTGAGGTTCTGGTAAGAAACGTTCCAAACAGTGTCAGGAGGAGGTTTTCATCCACTGTTGCACTTCTTACTGAAATAGGAGGAATGCTGTGGGGTGTTTTTTTACTTATCTACACGCCCCCCACCCCTCCCAGTGCTACTTGTGCTTGGTATTCTCCTCTAATAAAATATGTGCCGACAAAAGTGCTTGTAAAAAAGATAAGGGCCAGATAGGAAAGTGGGTTCTGGCAGTGCTGGAACCAACTCTGGACCTCCCTCTTGTCATGCCAAAAATTCCCCATCAAGTTTTCTCACTGCTTCTGAGCAGAAACACCTGGAAGGTGCAATCATCTCCAATTCCTGCTTCCAAACTTGTTTTATTTAACTGCTTTGTACATGTCACCTTCAGCCCCGTGCGGGGATACACACCTTAGACTCACATTTATAAATCTGATGGCTACATAGTGTTGAGTAACCACAAGTTGGTTTTGTTTTTAAATACACACAAAAAAGTATATATTTGTGGCAATTTGAGAAGATGGATGTAGAATAAAAATAAGTCATTCACCCTAAGCTGCAGCTGGTTGTTCATATTTCATCAGCAGCTGGTGGATCATATATTACCAATACCTGGCTGATCATAATTAGTCAGTACCTGGTTGATGCTATTTAATCAGTACCTGGCTGATGACCTGGCTGACATTATTTCTGGCATTTCCTTGTCCTTTGCAGGCTGAATGTGTTCAATGTGTCACTTTATGGAAGTGTGGCTCACCCGGATTCCTTGAGGCAGTTTTTCAGACACACCCTGACCGAGGTTCTCACCTACAACCCCGTGCTGAAAGGTGGGAAGGGGCAGGGACAGGTGTCTCCAGGTGTGTCCAGGGCTCTGTCCCATACTGGGGCCCAGCCAGAGCAGCCTCCAGGCTTCTCAGCCCCTTCCCGGGGTCTGTATAAGCAGGGTGCCAAATCAGGCAAAAAAAGTCATCTGAGGGTCATAGTTCGGGAGAAAATTTTGGGCAGGAAGGTTTCTAATCCTGGGTCAGTAATTGTGAAGCTTGATGTTTTTAGGAAGAAATATGTTTGAGCTATAAAATCTCTGGTAAAATCCCCATGAGCTGTGATCTGCTTGTCTGTTGTGTGGGAGAAGCTGTGTCATTGCTGGCTTCCAGATGAAAGAGGTTAATGAAGGAAAAGCTGATTCCTTGCTGATTCTCTGTGCCTGTGCCATGTCAGCCTACGCAGGTGTGATCACAAAACCAGCTCTGGGGTGGCAGTGCCATAATGGAACAGCCCAGTCCTTGTGCCACAGCCCATGTTCAAAAGGCAAATGGGAGACAGAATTCCACTGGGCAGTTTTCATGTGTCTGACTGCACAAGGGAAACTTACACATTTTGGGTGTATTTTAAAGCCTGTTGCTGAAGTTTTCTCTTTCTGGGTGCAGTGTCTGATGCCATCCAGATGCAGAAGGAGTGGAGCTTTACCAGGACTTCTCCACTGCTCACGGCTCTGTATCGCAAAGTACGTCTGCCTGGTGTCACCCAGAGAACTTTATTATCTTGGGTTTACATCCACTGAAATACCTGAAATCAGATTATTGGAAATTAGTGCAACATTATCCAGTTGCAGAATCCAAACCAGTTGCCAGAAACTCTGTGAAGAGGAAGCGTGAAGGGAAGGAACTACAGTGTTTTTTGCTAGTGCAAAGCTCTTAGTGAGAACAAAGATGCTGTTTGGAGACGTGAATTTTCACTGGTACAGAATAAGACGTGAGTTCTGAAAGAATGGGAATTTTACTATTTATTGTAACTGGTGCTGGTTCCAATCCAGGCTGATGTTTGGGCCTGATCAAAAGCTGCAGGATAGCTTGAAAAAGTCACAGAAAAGCCATCTGCCTGTCCATCTTGTCTGCATTCCCCTGTTTCTTGTGGCTGTATGTCCTAGCTAACAGGAATTGCCATCACTCCTCCAGCTGTTGGTGGCATTCAGTGTGAAGGAGTCCATCTGCCAGCTGCAGCAAGTCCTGGAGACCCACGAGGTGAACTGGCAGCATGTCCTGTCCTGTGTGTCCACGCTGGTGGTGTGCCAGGCTGAGGCTGAGCAGCTCTTCAAGGGTAGGTGGGCACTGCCACGCTGGTGTGTGCCTGTGCTGCTGGGGTGGGGAACAGGGGAGTCATCCACGGGGGCCGTCTGGAAAGGATTCCTGCGTGGAAAGGAACAGCAGAACAGCTGCTTTTCCACTCAGACATCCCATGGCCGTGGTTCCATGTGAATGCCAGGCCTCGTGCCTGCCACTTCTCAAACTTTGTGTACAGCTCAGGGTGGTTGGTTGATAATTACCTTCATTATTAATTGGCATAGTGATTACTTAAGCTTACTTCTAGCTCACCCTCACTAGCAGAGCTTGTTTGTGAGAATTCCTTCCTAATTATCCCAGTGCTGGACTCCCTACAGGGAATCCAAGTGTGTTTGACAGTTGAAAGTGCATGAAAAAATAAAATCAGACCCCAGAGGTTCTCCAGGCTGCAATACATGTCCTGCCTGATGTTTTATCACAGATATTTGTCTTCATTTACTGTGGAAAATACAGCACTGTTGTCAGGAGCAAAGTGTGAGGTTATTGTTTTACGTTCCTAGATCTCCTGAGCCATCTCCTGCTAAAGGCCTTTGGGAATTATGACATGGAAAATATGATCACTGCATTCCTGATCGCTCGTCAGGCTGCTCTGGAGGGCCCTGCTGTCTTCATGCCTTACTCTGAGTGGTTTAAGGTGAGACTAAGTGAGGCCTGACTGTTGAGTTTGTTTTAATTGTGTGAGGAAACATGTGCATAAGGAATGTTCTGCTGCGTGGAGAAAGCCTTGTTCCAGACAGGATAACCAGGAATGAGAAAGGGGAAGAACAAAAAAAAAAAAAAAAAAAAAGAAAAGAAAAGTACAAGTGATTGTATTGATATTAGGAATGATTGAATATTTATTATTGCCTTTGTGTCTGCAAAGAATAAATTTATTTGGCCTTCCCCAGTTTTCCCTCCTTTCATCTTTTAAGTCCACCTTGCCTGTTCTAGTTATTTGCTAGGAATGCAGACATGTAATTCCTGTTACAATCATCATCTTGGATGGGTTTCAGTATCTTGATAAGCAGCACTGTTGTTGTTGCATAAGTTGGGGGTTATGGCAGAGGAAGCATTCCTGTTTCCTGGAGGTTTGCATGCAGCTGTAATTGCTGTGTTTGACCTTGCAGATAATTGGTTGTTGCTTTTAACTGTAAACAGGTGGGTGTTTTAGGGATGCAAATCTCCACGTCAATTCAACCTGGAAATTCCTTTGTATGAGTTTGCAAATCTAAGCTCAGCTTTGGCTGATAGAGCGTCCAGGAGGTATCAAAAGGCAAACTGGTTGTGTTCTCTGTAGTCTCAGACTGGTTATTTTCCTTAGAATGCCCAGATAAACCTGTGTAGAAACCCGCAGATTTGTGGTTCCCTCATGAATCTCAATCTTTCGGTGCATCTCAAAGTTGCCTTGTTTAAGAGTTCTCATGGCAGCAAGCTTCCAGAGACTTCAGTAAGTCACCATGACACAAGGGAGCCCCTCTGCTCTGGAGCCAGGCTGGGAGAGCTGGGGGTGCTCACCTGGAGAAGGGAAGGCTCCAGGGAGAGCTCAGAGCCCCTTGCAGGGCCTAAAGGGGCTCCAGGAGAGCTGGAGAGGGACTGGGAACAAGGCATGGAGGGACAGGACACAGGGAATGGCTTCCCAGTGCCAGAGAGTGGATTTAGATGGGATATTGGGCAGGAATTCCTGGCTGTGAGGGTGGGGATGCCCTGGCACAGGGTGCCCAGAGAAGCTGTGGCTACCCCATCCTTGGAAGTGTCCAAGACCAAGTTGGATGGGGCTTGGAGCAACCTTGGGTAGTGGAAGGTGTCCCTGCCCATGGCAGGGGATTGGATCTAGATGGTCTTTCAGGTCCCTCCCACCCAAACCATTCCATGATTCTACAAACTTTCTTTGGAGACTTTTCTCCAGAAAGATTCTCCTGACAGAAATGGGATGTTTGGCATTTGTGTGCTCGGCCATGGCACTGCTTGGATGAGGATTCTCTCCACGCTGAAAGGCTGTCTCATCATTTTTCCCTGTTTCAGGCTTCCTTTGGGAATGCTGGTGGCCAGCACGGGAGCAGTAAGAAAGCTCTGGTCTTCCTCTTCGAGTTCCTGTCAGAGCTGGTGCCCTTTGAAGCTGCGCCGTACCTGAAGGTGAGAAGGTGCTGACAGAGGTGGTTTTCAGGTCCAGAACTGCCCCAAAGTGACTGTCCTTGTGCCTTTCAGTAGGTTCAGCTCATTGTAAATGTTGTTATAGTAATTGCATTACTTCTGGTTCATTATTCAAACCCTTTTCTTCCTGAAACAAGGAAGGACAAGATTCTTTTGTTGACGATGGGAGTTCCTTTCCTGAGTTTAAGCACTTCACTGATTTTGTTTGTTTGTTTGTTTGTTGTTGGGAAAAATTGTGCCAGTTGCCATGAAAATGATTGGTCCTTAACCAAGCAATAATGCCTTCTTTGGGGAATATTTGAGGTAAATGATGACTGCAAACATTAGTCAGAATTAGTTAGTTAGAATTTTACATGGGTTTCCTGTCAAAATGGCAAATCTCACTGTGATTTTCACGTTTCAGGTGCATATCATGTACCCACCTTTTGTGCCCACGAAACACCGGTCCCTGCTCTTGGAGTATATCACTCTGGCTAAAACCCGACTGGCCGACCTCAAGGTCAGGAAAAATGGTCTCTTTTGAGAAGAATTCTTTCTGGATCTGTCAAACCCTTCTGTGTGTGACCACCTGCACCTCTCACCTCACACAGGTGGCCATAGAAGACATGGGACTCTATGAAGACCTCTCTTCCACCGATGAGGCCGTGCAGGTACTGCTGCTCTGTCTCCCAGTTTTCTCATCAGCCATGTCCCTTTTCCTCTGGAAAAGCACTTAGGTTACCAACCTCCCTGCCATTCCAAAGCTGGCTGTGCTGCCAAGTCTCCGGCTTTAAGCCAAGGGGTTTTAGTGGCCATAAGTACGGGATCTCCCCAGTTTTCAGGAAAACTGGAGTGACATTTTATAGGAATCTTGATTCTTTTCAGTGGAGCACTTCCCCTCTGTGGTGTGGGACCAAAGCGTGGATATTCAAAGGAGATTTGGGGATGGAATCTACACTCTGCAGTTTCACACTGTGGTTAATGATGAATGCTGGGTAACAACAGTGATTTATAAGGAAGTGTTTGGCTTTATTATTCCTTCCTACATTTTGATCAGAGGAAGAGGCCTCACTTATACAGTCCATGATTACATGAAATACAGGCTGGAGGCAGGGTAGCTGAATTACTACAAGAAACCCAGTCTGTGATAAACTCACAGGAGTAAGCGAAGACTTAATTTAATTTTTCCAAGTCTGCTCTGGTTGTCAGTTAAGAAACTTGTTGTAGTTTGAGGTGTCTTACAACTCAAACAAGAGAAACCCGGGGTGTCAGCGCCTCTGCCTGCAGGCACAGGCTGGAAGTGGAGATGATGTGTCTTAATTCCACATGAACAACCAAAATAGAATCACAATAATCCAAATTCAGAACAGAAGAGGTAAGTTTATCATCACTCTCTATTTCTCACATCTTTCTCTCGTTCCTCGTGTGAGGCAGCCCCAGACCCAGGCACTCCGTGATGTTGAAAAGGCCCTTCAGATATTTGAAAACACAAGGAAGATCCCAACCTCTGTGATAGAAGCCAGGTACTGTGTGCTTTTCAGCTCCTCCTGGGCTTAGCTAGAATAATGGTAATAACAGTAATTGTAGAAGCAAAGTCTGAATCAAAATAAAGAAACAAGAAAAACTGAGGATGTGAGCAAGGAAGGTTTGGGGAAGTTCTTCCCACTTCCTGAGGAGTCATCTTAATAGAGGATATTTGTGGGGAGAGTGAAAAGGCACACTCCCCTGCGCAGAAGAAGTCCAAAATTATTATAATAAAATGCAAAATTAAAGAAATTAAAAACCATTGGCTAATCTGAACCTGTGGTTATTCATGTTACCATGAACATTTTGTATTTGCAGGAGCCAAATTAACTCCTGAGGTGTGGAGGTGGCACTTTGGACCTTCGGCATTGTTAACACTTTGCTCTGTTTATTTTCCCAGCATTTTCAGACGACCATATTACACTTCCTGGTTCCTTCCAGCTTTGCTCAGGCCCCGTGTGGTCAGTATTTGGCTTTTTCTTTGCCCCTCCCATTAGCTGTGTGTTTGTACACAGATAATTTGTCTCTAACCTGCCTTTTCCTCTCTTGAAGCTCCCTAAAACCCCAGATGGACTCATGGCTTTTATAGACTCCTTGAAGAGGTATTCAGATTTCTCAGTGTTGTTTTCTGTGCTGTTGGGCTTTCATTTTGGGACACTTGATATCAGATTATCAGGGGCTTTGACACTTTGGTTACAACCAACCTCTTGGCAGGGCTTGGTGGCCCAGGTCTGTGGCTTGCAGGTTGTGCATGGAGGAGCTTATCTGTGAAGTCTTCAGGTCTGTAATTAGTCCTCTGGCCACTGTGAAATCATTATTTAGGAGTGCCTCTGGCTCCAAGCCAGGTACATTTTGATGCAAATCTTGGAGGCTACAGCTGAATATAAAATTTCCCCAGGAATATCAGCCCTCTCTGTGAAAGGCTCTTTGGGAGAGGATAAGGGAGGAGTGAAAGACGAGACTTAAATGTCTGCTAACACACAAGGAACACCAGGATGATGTCCCAGGAGGACACAGCTCCTCTCAGGAGTCGAGCTGGCCCTGTATGCATGTTTAGAAGTGTTTTTCTGCACTGCAGGCACAGCTTTATTTTACATCCAGTAGTTCCTCTGTAACCTCCCATGAAGGAAGAATGTTTGCAACACTGTCTGCAAATGAGGTGCTTGGTCCTGCCTTGTCATTCCAGTCTGGCTCTAAAATTAAAGACTGGATCATTTAGTGAAATTAAAGTTGTAAGAGAAGCAGCTCTGTTCTGGGGAGCCTTGTGGGACGTGTTTTTAGCAGCGAGTGCCTGCCCTGCAGAGAGGAGGTCACACCTTGTTCTCAGCACGTTCGTGTTTTACACGTGTGAGTGCTGCATCTCACAGCTCACACTCTTATGAGATCTTAGACACGAACTAGATATGAAATAATCATTAAAACATTAATTAATAACATATATAGTGTTGGGTTTGTGTGTGCTACACATGTGCAATACTTGCTGTGAAAGCCTTGGCTAGAAATCTCTGCCCCTCATGTCAGATGATTAAAAAATGCTTCAGATGCTCTTTATGCTTCAGAGTCCCTCTAATTACATTTCATAGAAGGGCTGTTGTTTGTGCTTATTTAATAAAGCTGCAGTTTGTGGTTATGCAGGGTAATAAATCTCTTCTTTTTCACAGAGCTGATAAAATACCTTCAAACCTGTACTCCACGTACCTGCAAGCCTGTCATGCCATGAACGAAAAGGTGTTACAAGGTAAAAAATACAACATTTACTTATGGATCAATATGAAATGTTAATTTTTCCACTGATGCCCTCCTGAATTGAAAATTTTCAAAGATTTATGGCTGAATAGGTATTTAATCCATATAAATATGTGTTATGTTCTTAATGCTGTATTGAGGTGTTAAATCCTTACTCCTGTAATGGCTTTTTCTGCCAGCCCTGCTTGGGTGGGATTTCTGCAGTCCCTGGGAGCTTTGTGCTGTGCTGAGGCTGCAGATGATGCCTGAGCCTGAGCTGGCTGAATTCCACCTCCAAGACCTTTCCATGAATCAGCGTTTGCAGCTCGAGCTGCTCAGCCCAGGCTGGGAATCTGCTGTGCTGGGAACCTGCTGTGCTGATCCCTTGTGCAGTGACACTTGTGCTGTCTGAACCCCTGGCATCCTCTTTTAAGAGAGGATTAGGGAGATCCTGGGGGGAAGGAGGGGCTGGGAAAGGGATTGCAGCTCCTGGTTTGTAGGTGTTGGGGTGGGAGGGCTCCTGCTGATTTCAGGTCCCATCGCTGCAGCTTTACTGGGGCAGGATAATGGATATTTAATGAGGGTATTTCATGAGCTCTGCTGTCTCTGTCAGCAAGTGGGTGTTTCAAACACACCTTGTAGTGGTTTACACACAATGAAAAGGTCAGGCTGGTGAGCAGAGATGGTTCCCAGAGCGTGGTGGGGATAAGTTACAGATTCGTACTCTGACTACGGAGATAAATCTGTAGCCAAGCCCTGCTCAGGGCCTTTGAAGCTTTCTGGAGATGCTGTGGCTGGAGAGGCGTGACAGAGCCGTCCCTGGGCACCGCAGATGTGCAGCAGGCTGGCCTGGCTGCAGGGTTGGCCTGGCAACCGTGGGATGGGGTCCCTGTGGGCCGGGATGGGATCCGCAGTATCCCGGCAGCTCCGCAGGGCTCCCTGCACTGCCGCTGACCTCTAGTGGCACTGCCTGCGCGGCGTGCCGCCCTCCTGGGCAGCCCCAGCTGTGTCCCCTGCTGTCCCCTGCGCTCTGATCCTCTTCCCTGCTCCCTGCCCCATCCCCGGGCTCTGCACACAGCCGGGATTTAGGGCAGGGTTGAGCACTGGGCAGCCGCAAGCCCTTCTGTCAGTGCTCACTCTTGCACACGCAGGTGACTCAGTGGGCTCCTAACACCTTATTTTCCAGCGTCTTTACAGCCAGTATCAATTTCAACCTTTGTTGTTTGCTGTTCCTGCTCCTGGGTGATTTATCCTGGGCCTTGTACAAGAAGCTGTTCCTGTCTAACCAACTCTGGGGGGATTTGGGGCTGTGGCAGTCGCTGGTGACATCTCTTTCTAGTGGTAGAAGGAATTTCCTTTTATTCCTTCTTGTAAACAAAAAGCTGGAGTAACATGGAACATCTGGAGAAGCTGGCGATGTATCCATGCTGTAATGTCTCTCTCTGCATTTTGAGCCTGGCTCCAGTCTTCTGAGGACAGCAAATGTTACTGTGAGGGGCAGAGCTAAAGGAAGTGGGAAGAAAACTCTGAAAACAGGATTTTTTTGCCTCCGGTCTTTAAAAACTGAATTCCTTTTTGCAACTAGGCATAAACCCATAAATTATTAATTAAATAGCACATTCCGAATGTAAAAACAAAGCTCTACGTGTGGCAGCCTGACAGTTTGGGGTTTTGTTAGGGCTTCGGGAAAAGTAAATTCTGCTTCTACAGAAAGTGCAGGCAGAAATTGCTGAATGCATTTCCTCTCTTCCTTGTCTAGATGACTCCAAAGCAGAGCCCAGCCATTCCAAAGAGCCTTTTGAGCAGCTGAAGGCTGAACTGGCTGAGCTCAGGTCGCTGGTTGTGGAGCAGGCTCAGTGGGAAGGTATGAGGGAGCTACTTCTCACTGACTGTCCCAAAAGCTGCCTGAATGAAGTGTGGCTGGTGCTGGCCAAAGGCCCAGCAGGAGTTCCTGCCACTGGTAACCTGAAGCTGGTAATCCTTCAGAGCTGATAATCCTTCCAGCTATGAATATGTACATTTTAATGTCTGAGGTATTCCCGTGCTTAATTTGGGACTTACCTTTGTGATAATCACACCAATCTCTGCTGCCCCACTCCGGGGGCTCACCTGGTGACTCGGGCCCCCTTTGGAAAGCATCTTCCTCTCTGACATGATAAAAAGTAACGCTGTGGATGCTGATCCACTGGGTCCCAGCCAACATTTTTTTGCTTATTAAAGCTTTTCCTAACATACTTTTGACTCTGACTGATTAAAGTTCATATTTTGCTTGTTCTTGCTGCCGTGGGGGGTTGTAACTGTTCCATGCCTGCTGTCCTGACCCCTCCCCGCAGAGGTGCCCGCTCGGATTGCCGTGATTTCGGAGAGACTCCGCAGCGTGCTGGGTGACAGCAGCGAGGAGGACGGAGCTGCTCCTTTGGATTCCCCAGTCCAAGTGGCCGTTCCTGCCCCCAGGCTGGCACCCTGCCACCAGAGCGTGAGTACCATCTGGCTTGGGCTGAGGAACAGTGGGGCTGGGTAGGGAAAAATGCATCTGGATAGCAGGTGTGAAAGGCTGCTTTGTCTGCCGACAGCAGGAGATACACTTCTCCTTTTGTCTCCCTTGTCCTGCCCTGCACAGACTATTCCTGTGTTTTAACCACCTGGAAGTTGCTGGATCATGGGGGATCTGGAGATATTTTCTACCAGAGCAGTCCTATGATGAGCAAGGCTTTCCCCAACAGCTGTATCTAGGTGTTTATTGTGTGCTGGGGTCATTCCTGGGCTGTCATGGGCTTAATTTTCCATCCTTAGTGGCAGTGGACCTGTACAGCTTACAGTGAGTATCATTAACCACTGTGTCTCCTTGTTTTAGTGTCAGGAAACGTAATATATACAGAGCAGAAAACTAGGTGTAGGTGTCCAGCCTGGCAAGCAGGAATCAGCAGTGTGGGTTTTATTCCAGGTTTGTTCCTGGTGGTTTTTATTTCAGGTTGTTGATCTTCTGCTGACATCATTCTGCCAAACCCTACTAGCTGCTTCCTCTTTTAACCCTCCTGACAGGTAAGATGTGAGTCAAAGAGTAGGAGAACCAAAATTGGGTGATAACCGGAATTCCAGCTCTTGTGCAGGGCTGAGGAGGGACTTTGGGTGTTCATACCCCCATGCCAGGCTGGCAGCTGCAGGCTGCTTCCCCCGGAGTTTCTGCCCTCCAAGAACCTCACTCTGAGGTACATGAGTAAATAAAACCTGTTTCTTCTCTGTGGTTACAGATCCTTTCAGCAAAGTGGCCTTTGGCTCTGCTTTGTGCTCTGTGACAGGGATTAAACACCCCCCACAAACAGTGCCCGTTTCAGCCCAGTGGTGGTGGATGGCAGCGAAGCCAATCCCTTTTGTACTGGGATCCCTTTTGTCCTGGGATCCCTTTTGTCCTGGAATCGCTTCCCCCTGGCAAGGACTCGGGTTGGTTCTGGCCTGGCCGAGGAGGGAGAGGCAGCACTCCCCTGCACTGGAAGCACTGCTGCGAGTCAGCTCCTCCTCGACATAGCAGAGCCTGTAAACATTATGGGCAACATGTCAGTGGAAAATCACTTTGTTGGGCAACAAGGACGTGCTGAGGAGCTGGCTGGGATCCCAGCTGCCGCGGTGCTCTCCGGAGGGCAGCGTGCTTTGGCAGCCAGGGCATCCTTCCCTCTCTCGAACTGCTTTGCCCCGGAGCAGATGAATCACTGTTAAAAACCTGATTGAAAAGTCGCTGTGACAAACGAAGAGTCCCAGGAAATGGTGTCTAAGCACAGCTCCCACTGGTCTCCTCTGAGGATGGGCTTTTCTGTTATCTGGGTGGGAAAATCCCTCCCTCCCTCCCTGCCCCTGCTTTGCAGCAGGGCCTTGTCATAGCAATTCCTTTCTGCTTTGTTCTGTGATCCCATTTATTGCTCTGCCTCTGGTTACCCTGTGCTCTGACTGTGCCCCAGGCAGCTCCTCCTGTCCTTGTCACCTCAGAGGCCACTTTGGCCTGCTGAGATGACAACAAGTATTTGAGATGCCATCCATTGTGTGAGGCAGGGCACTGGTGGGGGGCATGTCTGTAGGGGTTCTCTGCTCAAGAACCCCAAAAGTGCCCCTTCCTCTGAGCCCGTGAGTGGAATGATAATTGTGCTGTGTTTACAGACAAGCATGCATCAGCTTCAGGGTGTTCAAGCATTTTTAATTACCTATTCCTGTGTTGGGGATAAATTTAATGAGCCTGTGGTTTCACCCTCTGCAGGCAGGGCCCGTGCCTCTCCTTGGTGGTGAAGATGATGTGTGGACACAGGAATCTCCTGCCTGCACTCCTGGGCAGGCTCTGCCAGCTTATTTATCATCAGGTCAGCTTTCCAGCCAGGAATCCTACGGTGCTAAAGGCCATCCTACTCCATTTCCTGAGCTGGGGGGCATGGACCTGTCTGGGCTGCACTGTGGAGGGACTTACTTCACCAGCCTCCAGGCTTCCAAAAAATACCCTGTTTTGGTCAAAGAGTATGAAGTTGCCCTCAGGAATGTGAGGAGAATTTTTCCCTACAGAAATACTACTTGTGGAAGGTTAATGCATTCTGAGACATTTTAACAGAAGCTAAAATAGGCAAGTTTAGGAAAGAGACAAAAGAAAAATGGCAGGATGCTTTATTCCTAATCTTCCACATTGAATAACTCAGCTGTAAAAATTAAAAAATAAAATTAAAATACTCCTATCTGGGCTGAAGGAGTGCATGGTTTTGTTATTAAAGCATTGCTTGGTTTATTTCCTCTACCCTGTGATATTGCAAGGGTGAAAATAACAGGCTGATAGACTAAATTAGCTGTCAGAGAAGCCAAAAAGCCTTGAGAATCCCAAAATCTGAATTTACAGTGAGTTATTTCAGGTTGCTGTATTGGAGAAACCTCCCATTCTGCTGCGGGTTGTCTCTCATCTGCTCAGTTGTTGCTGCACTACCGGTGGGCAGAAACAATGCTCTGCTCCTTCACTAAGCCTGAGTTTTTTCCCTGAGAAACCTTGTTTTGGTACAAAATGTTACAATAATACAAGTGAAGTGTTATAGTATTAAAAATGAAATATTAAACTGTTACAATGAGACAAAGAAGATGTAAAAAATTTACAAATGTTACAAAGTTACCAAAAATATCTCTCCTGTTCTTTACTTATTTTCCCTTTCAGGGTCCTTCCCTCAGTGCCGCTCATATTTTAGGACTAGCAGCTTTTGTGATTCACTTAAGTGAATGCAGAGCTTTAATTCCTGGAGTGGAAGCCAGTTTTGGGGTTTCTCAGCCTGTTCCTGGAAAGGCCCTTTCTGTTTCAGAGTACTGGAGCTCCTTGCTCGTGTGCAGGACAGAAGAGTCGTTTGCCTTCTGCCTGAGGTGAGGTGGGGCATCCTTCACCTCCTTGCTCCCCCAGCTTTTTGGGATGCTGGGAAGGCTCCCGTGGAGGATTTCCAGAGCCTGTGGAGGTGGTTGAACCAACCAGACAATGGAGTTCTTTCCTTTTCTCTCTCAGGTTTTGCACTGCAGCAGCCGCTTATCTGATGTGCAAGTTCTCATCCTGCTCTTATGAAGATTTTTGTGCCTTGATTCCCCCTGGCCTGATTAAAAAGGTAAAAGGGAAGAAGTTTTGCTATTACCAATTTCCTGCTGCAGGTCCCTGTGCAAGTATCACACCAAGAAAACAATGTAGAAATACACCTCGGTGCCCTCCCCTCCTAGCTCTTGGTGCCTCTGCTTGTTTGGCAGTTCCACACAAGCAGAGGTGGCTCTGGGCCTGCCATGAGCAGGGTGTGATGTTTCCATTCCAGCTGCAGTACCTCGTGCCACGGCTGAGCTTGGAAGCTCGGGGAGTCCTGTGTGAGGAGGCCAAAGCTGCCCTCAGCTGGAGTTCCCTGTCCTGCCCCTCTCTGAACTACAGGAGAGCCAGCCTGTGTTTGTGGAAGCAAGCACGCTTCCAGGAGCTCTTGGAGGAAAAGGCATTCCAGGTACAAATCTTTTCCATCACCCAAATTCACCATCTGATTCTCACCTTTTTAGATCTTCCCTTTGCAATTTCCTTATTGGTGATCAAAAGCTTCTTGTAAGAACTTAATGCCTGAAAGTAAGAACGAAATACCTGAAAAGTTGTCTGGCAGCTGAGTCATGTGGGCTGGGATGTTGATGGGGATGATAAGGTAGAAAGAGAAAACCAGAGGTAAAACTTTTGTGTCTTACTTCTTGGAAAAGCAGGAAGCTTGGCAAGCTGTAGAAGCTCAGGCACTGCAGAGCAAAGGCCTGTCCATCACCCTGGCTCCCTGCTGTGCTCTCTGTGAAGTGATGGAGAGGCAAATAACTGGAAATCCTTGCTTTTCTGGTGCTTTGTCTAAATGCCAGTGTTCCCCCGAGCCACCTGTGCACCTTGGATTGCCTGGCTCAGCCTCGCTCAAAGCACCTCAGCTATTCTCTTTGTACCACCTTTGCAAAGTCTCTGATTTGACAGACTCTCTTTTTTTTAACACACTTCCTCTAAAACCAGTTTGTCTTTGTGCAGAGCAGTTTGTGGTGTTCCTAGAATGAGTCCTTGTGCTTGGCTGGCTCAGTGTCCAGGGCTGGAACACCCCTGTGTTAGAACCTGTCTTTGATGCTCACACCGCCTGTCTGAGCTTTGCTCATTTTACCTTTATTTCTAATAACACCCGTTCATCCTGGTATCTAGGCTCGGAGGGGATGAGTGTGTTTGGAAATGTCAAAGGGATGGGTGTGCGTGGGACAGGCTTTATGGGATTTCCATGAATTTTTGAAGGCCAGTGGGGTTTTAGCTTGAATTTTTTAATAAGAGAAACAGGACAGGAACTTCTTTGGGTTGATGTCTCTTGTTTCATATCTCTTAATCCACACGGGATTGTGTCTGGAGAGGAAGTGAAGGTGGGGTTTATGTGGGGCAGCAGGTGGCTGTTCTGCTCAAGTTATTTCCCCTGGTGTTCTTCCCTGCTCCTGAATCCTTGTTTTTCCCAGCTATCTTTCAGAGAGTGGCTGCTGATGGAGCTGGAAGTGTGCCCTGAAAAGGACATCCTCTCTGCTTCAGAAAGGTAAGGGCCAAGGGGCTCTGTTGGAAAGGGAATAGTGCAAGAGTCTCCCATCAAAATTAGGGAAAAACACTGAAGATCAGGAAGTAAATGAAGAGTTGCTGCAGGATACAAATGCCTGTTGCCTGCTGTGGTTTGTCCTGAGTTCAAGCACTGCTGGAATGAGCTCTGTGTATGTTTTTACTTGAGGAAGGCCAGGCTGGATGGGGCTTGGACTGGTGGAGCCATGGCAGGGGGTGGAACTGCATGGGCTGTAAGGTCCTTTCCAACCCAAGCCATTCCATGGTTCTCTGAGGCTCACCCACACAGCCTGCATGTGCAGCCCTTCCAAACAACTTGTGACAAACCCTCCCTGTTCTGGAAGCCAGAGCTGGGTGGGGTCTGCTGGAGGACTCCTCATGTCTGTACTTACATGGTGCTTTTATCTGAGCACACATCACTCATCACACTTGATGTGTGAGCTTCCTTCTACATCAAGGGAAGGGCACCATTCCAGTAGATTTCCCATCTCCTCCTTTTCCTTACTGCAGACAGGATTTCCATTACTGGGCCATCTATCAGCGGTACCTTCCTGCGCCTTCTGCTGCTGGTGGCTGTGATGGAGACCTGGAGAAGGCTTGTGGAGTCATCATCGATGCCATCCTGGATTCCTCACAGAGGTATTCTGTGCCATGACTTCCCCTTCTGGTAATGGCCTTGAGGCTGTGCACTGGGAGCTTGTCCCTTCCGTGGGACTGGGGAAGCCATTCCCTTCTGGTCTGGCTGGAAGTGGGAGCTGGGAGGTGGCCCCGTGCGACTCACCAGTCTGAGCATAAGCCTCTTGCTTTAGGTGACAGAGGTCTGGGGCTGCAGCCACAGAGAGGCCCTCGTCTGGCTGTCTTTTTTAAGTTGACTTTGCACTCAGATTTGTTCGGCCAGACAAGCAGCAATGCCCCGGGGGCGTGGCTGGAGCTGGAAAATGAGGAGGGAGGTTAGAGCAGAGCTGCTGCCTCAGCTACAGCTTATTTAAGGCACAATGTCTGAGCTCTGTGTTCATCTGAAGCATCTGACTGTATTTGAACTGTGCTGTCCCCTGGGCTAGCAGGGTGAGTTACCTCGTGTGTCCCCTAATTTCAGGCTGGACCTGGGTGGCTGTGGCCAGTCGAAGATATCGGTCAGCCCGGAGATTCTCTGCAGGCTGCAGGTGATTTCAGACTCTGAGGATGTTCAGTCCTTGAACTTGACCAAAGTATTCCCTCATTCCTCGCTGTTGGCAAGGCTCCATTCAGCTCTCACATGTGGGCAGTGCTGTGGGGATGGGGAGAGGTTCTTTTTCATCTCTGGTTGCTTCAGAGAAACAAAGAGGGTTGGAGAGCAGGCTGGTGTGTGGCCCTCACTGGTTTCTCCACCACCCTGTTCAGGAGCTGGTGCTGGAGCTGAGGTGCAGGCCAAAGCTGCTTCCTGGCTGCTCAGCTGCCCAGAAACACTTCCTGTTCGAGATTCTCCGGGGAAGACTGACAGCCAGCCAGCATGGATCTGCTCTGGGAGAGCAGCTGTGGAGGCAGCAGGAGCTGCTGCTGCACAGAAGGTAAGTGCAGGCCTGAGCAGCTGGGAATGCCCCCAGCAACACTGCTGCTCGGGGCAGGGTGCTGTGTGCAGTGTCTTCCCCTCTGGTTCCACAGCAAGGGACAGTGGCACTGGATGTCATGGGGACAACTGTGCAGGGGACACTTATTCCCTGGCACCCACTGGAATTAGCTGTGTTTCCATGGGCCATCTTGGGCTACGAGTCGCCCCTGCAGCGGGCTGGGTGTCACACATCTTCATGGGGAGGCTGGTTCTCTCCCTGACAGTAACCTCAATATTTCATTCTTCCCTGCTGAAGGATTCTGGTCGGGCTCCCTGCATCCACCCTGATCACCACGTGCTGGAAAGGAAACACAACAGTGCTGGACTGTGACGACTTTTTTTGTTTTGTGAACTCGGAGCTGGTAGGTGACGTGAGCCAAGTGGTGATTGCTAAATGCTCTAGACAAAGACCTCACATTTGAATTTAGGGAAGGAGGTCGCATCCAAACTACCCAGAAAAGCTGTGGCTGCCCCATCCCTGGAAGTGTTCAAGGCCAAGTTGGAGCAACCTGGTCTATGGAAGGTGTTCCTACCCATGGTCCTTTCCAACCCAAATCATTCCATGATTCTGTGACTTTTGGGTTCATTCATTTGGAACTTTGGTGGCATTTTACACTATTGAGAGCAAATCCTTGGGAGTCGCTTTGTTTGGTGAAGTGGGTTACAGACAAACCTCCAGCGTTTCCATGGAGGCCTGGAAGGGGTTGAGCATGAGCCCTTCTCCAATCCCTCTGTCATGCCAGGGCCTTGAACTGTTTTGCTGTAGAGTGAGATCCTCCTCATCCTCCTGAGAAACACCCAGGGACATCCCTGCAGCTTTCTGGAAGGTCATTTGCCTTGCAGGTCCCTCAGGACACTGCTTTGTGCTCCAAGGACAGCTGATTTCTGTTTATTCGTCCTGACTGGCCTTTCCAGGCCCTCCTGCACTGTGATATTAGGCACAGCCAGAAACCTCTGTTCACCCCAAGACTGTTAAGCCATCTGCTGCTGCCGCCCTGGGCTCGGGGTGGGCAGGGACGTGGGCGCCGTGCAGCTCAGGTCCGTGGGAGTGCTTTATGTGGAAACCACGTTCCTGCCACCTGAGCTGGCCTGCAGGACTCACGGTGTGGTTCTGTGCTGCCTGAGCCCCTCTCTGCCAGACACCCGAAATGCTCTAAGGAAATCACATTCCAAAGGCAAGGAATGATGATTTTCTTTTCCCTCTCCATGTCTTCCTGCAGAAGAACGTCTGTTCCAGAGGGTACGCGCTCTCCTACGACATCACAGCTCACTTCTTCAGGGTAATGCTGCTTTTGTCACTCTGCCTCACTGTCCCTGCTCAGAGCTTTCCTCCTGATACATGAGGTGTCCCCTTTGTACCCTCCTTCTGAGAACCCTTGATGTAATTCCGAGAAGAGCGGTAATCCAGGAAGATGAGGGGAAGCAGCAGGAGGAAGTAGCGGTGGAGGTGAATTTTAATACAATGCAGCAAAGCTGGTGGGGGAAGGAGCTGTTGGTACACATTTCTTTTGCTGAGCCGTGCTGACCCCTACAGTTATCTCAGATCAGTTTACACACGCTCAGTGAGGGACTTGGAGCAGCAGAGAGGGATGTGTGGAGTCACCCTGTCATTTGTCCTCTTCCAGGGCCTGCTTAATGCCAGCTTGGACTGTGAGGATGCAGCAGAAGGGGTCAACGAGGCTCTAGCAAAGTGTCAAACTAAGTGTCCCGTGGTGCTCCTCTCTGCAGCGGTAACTGATCTCCTTTTGGCTCTCTGATTTTGGGAGAAATGCAGCACCAGTTCAGAGCTTGTGTTAAACACTATCTAAGTGTGCAACATCCAGCAGAAACTCTTAAAGCCTTTGGAAATGTGCAGGGTGTTTTTGAGCCCTTGGTATCACTGACCCCAGCTCTTGGGGTGCTGCCACAGGGGCTGTTCCAGAGAGGTGAGCTGGAGGCTTGTCCTGGTCTCTGATGCACTGTGTGGGCTGGTGGTTACATCACAAGCAACCAAAATGCCAAAAAATCCCTTTTTTTTCCTCTCTCCTGTGTGTAACTCCTCATGTGCAGTTTTACACAGGTTTTGGTGCATGTGTTGAGCGTGGCCATCACCTCTGTGGAACGGTTCTTTCATTCTGGCTGCTCCTGCCAGAGGAGTCCCAGGGCAGCCTGGTGTGAGCCTCTGCATTTCCAGGGCGTGACATTTCTCCCATTTCTGATGTGTGCATGTACAGCCTGGGCTTCTTCACTAAGGAGAGGGGAAAAACCTTTCCTTGAGTACCTGGCTGTACCAGACTGCAAGCAACCACTGAGGCCCCACCCCTAATGCTGCTGGCTTCCGTCTTTGTCCCCAGCTTTGGTGGCCGAGGCTGGAGCCAGTGCTTTGCTCTCAGTGGAAGAGACTCTTTGGGGCTCCACTTGCAGAAGAACTGGACAGACTGAGGAGCTGGCATGGCTCAGGCACCAGGTGTGTGTGAGGGATGGAGCGTGGAGCTGCTGTCCTGGAGGGACCAGCCCTGGAGGCCAGGCAGGATGGGATGCTCACGTGGGCTGAGGCTTGCAGGACAGCTCTAGACAGACTCCTCTGCAGGGCTTAAACTCAAAATGGGTCATTCTAATTATTTAGTCTGGCCCTGTGTGCAATGTGGGTCAGAGTGCTTCCCCACAGGGAAAAGGGGATCTCTGCAGAGGAGGCTGGGAGGCAGAGTCCTGGTTAGGCACAGCCTCCGCAGGCATTGAGTCACTCCTGGGAGCTGCCGCACCCTTTGCTCCCTGGATTTGGGGCATCTGGGCTCCTGAAGCTGCTCGCTGGCTCCTGAAGCTGCTCACTGGCTGCTTGCTTCCTTCTTTACCTCTCCTTACACGGTCTGTCAGTGCCCTGCAGCTTTTCTCCAAAAGCTGGGAGTTTATGTAAGAATCTCTTTGCAGGTTATGGCAGGTGATAATCACATGCTTCTGTAGTGTAGAGTTACTGCCTGTCCAACTGCTGATAAAAGAGATTTGGGAATGCTTCTGTCTGCTTCTAGACTTTGGCTTTTTTACAGCTGTCTCCAGGTAGCACCCAACTACAGGGAAAACAAAATGGAGAGAATGATTTACTTTTTTGTCCCAGTCACAAACTTGCACCTTTGCCCAACTCCCCGATTTCCTCCTCATTCACAGCTGTGCTTTTTCCCCTTTTTTATGTCCAAACCCTTGACATGTTTGTTCTGTTTCCCAGGTTCCTTTGTTCAGGAGCAGTTTTCCCTCTCTGTGACCCCTCTTGGCTCTCAGCTGCCTTCCTCCACAGTGCCATCCTGCAGCAGTCACCACGAGGACGAGGGAAGGAGGCACTGGAGAGGCTGGGGGCTGAAGCAGAGCAGGCAAGGCTGGGTGCATTTTATGTGTCTTCTCTTCCCTACACCTGAAAACTAGAAATAGGAGGTCTTTAACTGAGAGAAGTTGTCCTGAGATAGTGCTGCATCCCTGGTAATCCCTGTTGGGAAATCTTGCTGGTGGCTAGTTGATAAAAGGTGGCTATAAATTGCCAGTTGCTAAATTCTTATCCTAAAGGCAAAGTTGTTCCAAGCTTAAAGTTTTAACTCAGACTCTGGCTCCTGTGAAGTCAGGGAGGGCTTCTCAACAGCCGCATTAAAAGCTGAAGCTGGAGAGGGCCCTGCAGTGATGGAAAGCTCCATCCATGGCCTGCCAGGATTCCCTCTCCCTCCAACAACAGCAGTCCTTGTGGGTTTTAGCTCGGGCAACTTGGCTGGAAAGTTAAGGAGATGCAGGAAGTCTGTGAGACAGCAGCACAGGCATCTTAGGGGCTCTGGGAAGTTATGCTGCGATTCCCAGAGACAGATTTCCTGAGGGTTTTCCCAAGTCTGGTCCAGGAAATGGCTCTGTCTGTCACCCCAGTGCAAGGGGAGTTCCCCGGAGGGCTCTGCTGAGGAGGAAGCCGGGCTGCTGCCTGGCAGTTCTGGCTGTGGATTTTCCAGGGAAGAGCCAGGATCAGAGCTCAGCACGGGAAGTGTCCCTGTGCCAGAGGCTCACAGGTGCCAGTGCTGAAGCAGAACCTGGGCCTCGTGTTTACTGTGGAGGTTTTATTGCTCCAGGCAGCAGCTCCTCTTCCTGTGGGATTGACTCCTCCACTGTTGGTACTGGTCTGGAGCCAGGAGCTGCCAGTCAGAACCTGGTGTCACTGAGCACACTTGGTACACGGGGAACAGCTGCAGCTTTCAGCTCAGCATTCCTGGAGGGTGCCAGGGCCAGTGAGAACCGTGGGAGGGCTGAGGGGAACTGGGGTCCCAGCAGGTGAAACACTCTGTAGTTCATCCAGGTCCAGCCTGGGAAGGTACCTGGTGAGATGTTTGTATTCCCTGATTGGGAAGGTCGAGTTCCAGGTCATCACTACAGGTACAACTAACAGGCAGCCTCTCTCCCCTGCAGCTCCTTGTTGCTCTGCTGTTCTTCTCACTCCTGGATCTCATCTCAGCCAGAATAGCACCAAAGGTGAGTTCAGCCCCGAGGGAATTCTCATGGCAGTGGATGTGTCTGATCAGCTTGGTTTGCTGCCCGAAAATGCTTTGTAGCAGCACTGGGAAGGCTAGGAGCTTGTTCTGCCAGGAGGAAGGGATCAGCAACACCCCAGACAAGCCTGCTGAAAGCCCTTCTGTTCCCATCAGATTAAACCTGTGTTTTCCTCTCACTGACGTTATCTCCCTTTTCACTACTTTCACTTCTCATCCTGGATGATTTACTGTTTTCAGTTTCCTCTTCAGACTTCACACCTCCCAGGTAGTTCAGGAACCTCATGTCTTGCTCAGCTTTTGTGTAGCATCTCACATCTGTCAGATGATGTTTTTCCTCAGGCTGGAATGTGCTACTTCATGGGAGAAGGGCTGCCCAGCGAGGAGGAACATTAGTTTCCAAATGGTTTAATGCTATTAAGCGAAGGAGCAAAGATGACAGGAACTTCCAGCAGCTGCCTGCCCTGAGCATCCTGCTGCCTGTGAAGGCTTGTTTCTGTCCCTTTGCTGTCACCTCAGCTTTGAAGTGCAGCCGTTTGGGGAGTCACCTCACAGATGGGATCAGGGAGCAGATTCAAGGCAAAAATAACCAACTGGTCTCAGTCTGCCCGTGGGAGAGTCTGGGGGAAGAGCCAGGGAGGAGAGAAACATCTTGAGCAGACAGAGCTGGGAGGTTAATCCATGTAAAATGAGTAATGAAAAAAGAAACCCCACAATAATCCCAAGACACGTCACTAGAAAGGTTAGAGAGGACAAAAGCTGCTCCAGTGGGGTGGGTGTAGGACGTGCAGTGGTCTGTTGATTAATCCAGGTTGGATGGGGCTTGGAGCAACCTGGGCTAGTGGAAGGTGTCCCTGCCCATGACAGGGGGTGGGACTGGATGATCTTTAGGGTCCCTTCCAACCCAAACCATTCCACGGTGCAGCTTTCCCCTCTCTCAGCTGAGCCCTGTGGTGGCCTGATTTGGTGAGGAGGACACTGCCTTGCTCTGGTGCCCAGTTTCCTGGGGGAATCCAGGCTGCCAGGTGAGGGGAAGGACTTGGGCTGAATTCTTCGGGTCCGTTAGCAGAGCGCTTCATGTGCAGTCTCCTGTGGGGGTTCCTTTCTGCTTCGGTGTAACTACAGCCCAAGACAAACCAGACCTCTCCTTTCTGACACCCAGGAAGGAGTGGATTTTCAGATGTCTCTGGAATGGTCCCTGGAGATCTTGCAGTGCCTGGAAGAGAGGGGCACATCCTGGCTCCTGCTCTTCCATTCGGCAGAGAGAGGTGAGTCCTGTCCCCAAGGGGTGGAAGGACGAGTGACCCATCCCTTGGGTTGGAGTGTCCCTGGGAGAAGGGGCTGCTGGCCCTTTGGAAGCAGCACAAAAAACACTTGTGTGAAAGCTGAGAAAACATCCTGCTTCTACCCCAGAGTTTGGCAGACCCAAGTGACGATCAGGAATGACTGAACTCAGGTTTGTTCCTGCTGGTAGAGAAAGCCTGAGGGGACAACTTGCTTCTCTTGTTGGTTAGCACCCCCAAGCCCCCGTATTTATTGTGGGCTGGAAGGAAACTGTGCAGCCCTTGTGCTGCTCCAGAAGTGTGAAAGGTGATGTGAGGCCCTCTGAAGGTGCTCAGTGTTCCTCCCTGTCCTCGCAGGCCCTGGGCAGTGCCATGTCCTGCGCAGCGCGGCCTCGGACCGCCACACCCGGCTCCTGCCCCTGGCATTCTACAGGTGACTCCTGCTGGGCTGGGAAGGAGGAGTGAGGGGGCTCTGGGGGAGGGTTGGCATCCACAGCAGCTGGCATGGAGGCAGCAGCACTGCTGGCCTGTAGGTGAGCACAGTTACCTCTTAGCTGAGCTGCGGAGGAGAGGACCCCTCATCAGAGCACGATGCTGTTTAAGGAGCCCTGTGTCTTTTGCTAAAGAACTTAGTTAAAAGTTTTCCTTCAGCCTTGTGCTCCAAACACAAGATTTTGGAGCCACCTTCGCTTCCTGGGGTGGCCCTGCACACAGTGGGACTCAAATCACACAGGGCAGAGCAGCAGCTGTAGTTTTCCTTGTGCCTGTGTGTGTCCCATGGACCCAGAGCTAACAGAGCCCCTGTGTGACCTCCTCCAGCCTCACCCCCTGCTTCCACCGGGAGCTGCTCCAGAGAGATCCGACCTTCCTCGGCGTGGCACTCCAGCTGTACATCCAGCTGCTCCAGCTCTTTATGGAAGGGCAAGTCCTGCCACAGTCTGATCAAAACCCTGCAGAGCATGTAAGCAATGCTTGGACTCTTTTTTTCTATCACAGACCCAGAATGGTTTGGATTGGAAATGACCTTAAAGCTCATCCTGTCCCATCCCCTGCCATGGGCAGGGACACCTTCCACAAGCCCAGGGTGCTCCAAGCCCTGTCCAACCTGGCCTTGGGCACTGCCAGGGATCCAGGGGCAGCCACAGCTTCTCTGGGTACCCTGTGCCAGGGCCTCCCCACCCTCACAAGTGAAAATGTCTTCCTAATATCCAGTCTAAATCTACCCCTTTTCAGCTTAAAACCTCTTGTAACTGCTCCTATTCTTTAGCTCTTCCCCTGCAGCAGCACTTGCAGTATCCCTCTTGTTCCCATCTTCCTGTGCAGAGCAGAGAGCTCGTGCAGGTGCCTTTGCTGGCAGCAGGCCCTGGGGTGCTCCCAAACCCCAAACACCCCCTGCCCTCTGAGCTGTGACAGCCTCAGGGGTGGGGTTGTGGCTCCTGCTTCTCTTCTGGAGTAGGGACTGTGCTGAGGGAGACGTTTTGCCGGGCACCCATGGCTGTGTCTCTCCCGTGTCGTGCAGGATCCCTTGGAGTTGATCTCTGCAGCCCGGCGGTTCCTGCTGGGAGCCATCCCCCACTGCCCTGCCCGGAGCTTTGGGAACACACAGCCGGTACGTGCAGGCGTTCTCCCTCTTCTCCCGGTGTGTGAGCTGGGAGTGCTGCTGCGGCTCCCTCGGGCACTGATCCCGCTTCCCTAACGCACCTGGGAGCAGGGGGACACCTGCTGCTCAGCCGGTGCCATGGCCACATCCTCCACCGTGCCCAGCCCATCAAACCCTGCCCTCGTGCGGTCATTCCCGCTTGGGCTGAGGGAAGTGTCAGGCACAGCCAAAGGCATGAGTGGAAGTTTCCCCCTCCTCTGCCTGTGCTTGGCTGAGAGGCAGCAAAATGCTCCGGTGTAGCGGGAACTGAAGCTTTGAGGAAGCACGAGCAGCTCTAAACCGGCTCCCTGCCCTCTCCCCAGCTCCTGAGCACCTGTGAAGAACTTGACCCGGAGCTGGGAGCCACCCTCCTGCACTTCTCACGGCCTGCTGTGGACATGGAGCTGGAGGAAGAGCTGGAACTGTTCTGAGGAACACACCCAGCCCAACACCCCCATTACACCCAGCACAAGGAGCCACCTTTCGCACCTGGGCCATTTTTTTCAAATTACTTTGTAAATAATTTATTACAAGCATAACCATGAAGCTCTTGTTACAATAAAAAGTAGGTTACAAATTTTCAGTTTAGACTTGCTTTGGGAATCATAATTATGTTGTTGTTTTTTTTTTTTCTTCTTTTTCCAAAACAAAATGTCTCCTGAAAGTTGTCCCACTGTCCTCTGTCCCCCTTGAACCCCCGAGGGCACCTCTGTGCAGGCAGGGAACAGTCGTGGCCAACTTGGTTTCTACAACGTGTGCGTGGGGCTGGGGACACGAAGGGGTGCTGCCAACGTCCCCTCCCCTGGGATTAGACACTCTTAGTACAACACTGCTGAATCAGACGTGAGCATGGAAACCACTGCATGAGAACAAGCCTTTTCTGAGCAAGCTGAAGCTAATTCCACGGAGTTCTTTGGGAGACTAAAACGTAGATTAAAAATCTCCACTGCCGTACGGCTTCTACGGGGCTGGGCTGGGCACGCGTCCCCGGCCCCTCAGGTGGGCTCGGGCTGTGCAGTCACTTCTGGCTTCACCGCCTGGCCTTCCGCAGTCCCTGAAGTAGTGAGGAGGAGGATGGGCTCTGGCTCCAGCGGCTTGGCTTTGTCCTGAGTCTGGGTCAGAGGGTGCACCATGGACATGTGGACGTTGAGGTTATGGGCCTTCTCGAAGCGCTTCCCGCACTGGTCGCAGGCGAACTCCAGCTCCGCCTCTGCTTTGTGTTTGGTCATGTGGTACTTGAGGGAGGCGCGCTGGCGGCACTGGAACCCACAGATCTCACACCTGCCGAAGGCAAAGGGGGCTCAGCACCAGCCTGGTGCTGCCTCACTCAGCCCAGGGGAGAGCGCTGGGGCTGGAGCAGGCGCTGGGGATGGACATTTCATTGAATCACAGAATCCTGCAATGGTTGGGGTTGGAAGGGACCTTAAAGCTCATCCCATCCCACCCCCTGCCATGGGCAGGGACACCTTCCACTATCCCACATTGCTCCAAGCCCTGTCCAACCTGGCCTTGGACACTTCGGGGATGGGGAGTCCACAACCTGTGCCAGGGCCTCACCATCCTCACAGGAAAGAATATCTTTCCAACATTCCATCTAACTCTGTCCCCTGGCAGTGGGAAGCCACTCCCCCTTGTCCTGTTACTCCAGGACCTTGTCCCAAGTCCCTCTGCAGCTCTCCTGGAGCCCCTTTAGGCCCTGGAAGCAGCTCTGAGGTCTCCCTGGAATCTTCTCCAGGCTGAACACGCCCAGCACTCCCAGCCTTTCCTCATAGCAGAGGTGCTCCATGACCCTCTCCTCATTCATTCCGTTTAAAGTGATCCAGCCAGGATGCTGCCAGCTCCAGGCAGGGTTTGTATCCCAGAATTACTGTGCCAGGGTCAGTGACTGATCCCTTTGCTCCCTGGTGGAATCACTTACTGCAGGGGCTTCGCTCCCGAGTGCCGCATCTGATGGACCGAGAGGTGTTTGCGTTGCTTGAAGGTCTGCCCACACTCATCACAGATATAGTTCCGTACCTCTGCCACGAGCAACAGGAGAGAGGCATGGATTCTGCTGCATTCCTGGAATGTGCCCCGCACACGCAGCTGCCCACGCTCCCTGCGGGAGTCTGAACCCCTCCCCTGCCTTGCGTTCCTCTGTGTGCCCCTTGTTCCATTCACAGGCCCACGTGAGGTGCCACCCCCGCCCAGAGCCTCAGCACCTCCAACCGTGGTGCCACGAGGTGCGGGGTGTCTGTGACCTGTCACCTGCTGGCACACACCTGTGTGGATGAGCTTGACGTGCCGCTGCAGGTACCGGTCGATCATGAACACCTTGTTGCAGCCAGGGTGAGGGCAGGGCCTCTCCCGCACCTCCTCGTGGTGCTCTTTGATGTGTTTCTGCAAAGCAAGGACAGAGCTTCTGTCAGGGAGCAAATTGGATCCCTGAACACCGAGACCACCATGTGAAAAACCAGGATTTGCATCCCGATCTACCCCTGGCAGCAGGGGCTTTAGCCAGACATTGTGGAGCCTGTTCCAACGGCAGTGAGCCAGTGGCAGGAGGAACAGGGAGAGCCAGAGCTGACTGGAAAAGGCCAGGACTCCCAGCAGGCTGCTTTTAGTGACTGACTGCCTCCTGTAGAGCAGGGCGGGGAATTAAACCCATCAGGGATCCTCTGCTCACATGGAAGTGGCTCCGGAGTACTGGGAGCCACCAGTGTGGGACAGGAGCAGAGCCCGAGCTCACCTTCATGCCATCAGCCCCTCTGTAGACAGCGGTGCAGCCCTGGTAAGGACACTTGTAGATGGTGGGCAGCTCCTCCCTGCAGGCAGAGGTGTGTGAGGTGGTGTGGGCGTGGGGCTGCAGCCCGGTCCAGCCCTGCCAGACCCTCTCCTTACCGTTCACATTTGATTTTTTTTTTCCAGCCTGGCTTAGGCCCTGGCTTCTTCCTTATTTTGGGCTCTTCCACCTTCTTTGCTTCTTTATTGTCACTTTTCTTGCCAGAAACCCTCCAAGAAAGAACCAGGACAGTGGTTTAAGACTTGATCTTGGTTTTAGACCCACCTAAGTGTCCCCAGTTGTTACAGCTGACTATGACTTGGCAGAGCAGGAGCACACACAGCCCCAGGCAGATGAGCTGGGCTGTGGCTGTGCCAGGCTGGGGATGAGGGATGCGGCCCAGCTTTAACCCAACGGGGAGCTTGGGGGCACCTCCGTGGCCCCCAGGCAGGAATGTGTAGGGAGCAGAGCCATAAGGAAAGAGATGTTGGCCCTGTGGGGGTGGGCACCCGCCCCCCCACCCACCCCGAGAGCCCCTTACTTCTTCTCGGGGTAAGGCTCGAAGGAGTCATCTGAAGATTGCACGTTTCTCTTCTCGCTTTCATCATCGCTCAAGAAGTCCCTGAGAGAGAGAAGTTGCCCTTTACCAACGTGACCTCGGGCTGACCCTCAGCACCAGCAGTTCCCCATTCCCAGCACATCCATCTCCCCCACGGCACAGCACGGCGGCCGCTCCACGTGTTCTCCTCCCCGTCCTCTCCCCGAGCAAACACAGCGCCGGTGAACCCAGCAAAGACCCAAATCAGGACCTTTTAGGGCTAAAACTCTGCAAGAATAATCAAACCACTGTCAGGAGAACAAAAAAACGGCTGTTACTGAAAGGATCTATTCATGGGTGAGGGATGTGGTTGCCGCTTCCTCTACCGGGAAAAGGAATTTTGTGGAGCAAGAACGTCGCGTAATTGTCTGGCGCAGGTTAATGAAGCTGCAGGTCATTCTGTGTTCCCTCAAATGTAACAGCCACATTTGGATTTTTCTTTTTCCTCCTTTTAGGCCTTAAGCCATACAAGAAGCAATTAATTCCTGAAGACAGGAAATAGGCAATAAATTGTTGCTGCCCTTTTAATGTGACAGCTGACAGGCTCAGCTGACACTGGAGTCACTCTGCACTTGGCCCTTTAGACTCGGAACGCCTGCACTTGTGTATTTACAGCCCCATTCCAAACACCTGTGTTGGACTGAGCCAAATCCTTGCTCACAACGGACCGTGGAGCTGCCAGGTCCCTCCCGCTTCCCTGGGAGCAAACGGGGTGGTTTCTCCTCGTGCCACCCCGTGCCTGCATTCCCGCTCCCACTGCTCTCCCGCAGCCCCAGCCACGGAGGGAACTGCCCGGGGGTTATGGGGCTGGAGCAGCATCTCCCAGCACGGCTCCTTCCCCAGCGCAGAGAGGGGACAAAACAGGGCCAGGATTGCTGGAAGCAGCCGACAAGCACGGAGCACACGTGTGTGCAAACCCCCCAGAGCACAGGAGGGAGCTCAGAGCCTCAGAGCCACGAGCTCCACGGTGGCTGCGGCAGAGCCACCGCTCCGAGCCCCCACGCTGGTGGAAAAAGAGCTCTCTGGGTGGGGGAGTTCACACTGGCAAAGAAGACATTTAGGCTATTTTAAACCCACTCTTCTCTCACCCCTCAGAAAGGTCACTGAACTCGTCTTTTACCCGCTCATCCGACGTTGCAGACAGAACCTGCTTCCCACTCAACTGTCCTAGGGAATGAAGGAGAACACGGTGCGTTACAAGGAAAAGCAGCAGACCCATGTCGGCCGAGGAGGAGCCGACTGCTCCGGGTGCACTTGCGTGGTCACACCGTGGGGAACACATGCTCCGTGGCAATCAATGACTGTTTAAACCAAACTGTCCCCTCTGCCCAGAAATGGCTCTCCCTGTGCTCCACCTTGACCCTGCAGCTCCCAGGAGCAGCTTTTGGTTCCTCCTGTGACACCCATAACTGACAGACTTGTCCCTAGGCAAGTCCCAGCTGCCATTCCTGTATCCAGCAGCGGACATCTCCCGTGGGTGTGGGAGCTAAGCACAGTCCCCCTTCTGCAACTCAAAATGGGTGTTAATTCCTCACTTCTAGAAGTGGCGTTTGGGGCAGTTCACCCAGCAGTTTTCCTTTAGGGACAGAAGGGGATCCTGGGATTCAGCATCAGCTGCTGTGGAGCAGGGAAACCCAACTTCAGGGTCAAGCCGAAAGAAACATCCAGCAAACAGTGCTGGGGAACCAGTGACCATCCTGTACCTCTGGAAAGAGCACGGCAGCAGGGTCTCCCCTCTATCAGAAGGGGAACAGCACACAGAGCCAGCAGGGTGACCCCGTGTTCCCCTGTCCCTTCTGCATGGCTCAGCGCCCTCCTCCCTGATCAGAGGCCAATCGCTGAGCACTGCCCAGAAGGATCTGCGCCCTCCTTGAGGAACAGCAGTCTCCAGGGAGAGGGCCCAGCCCCTTGTTGCTCCCTGGGCCACCTCTCCAGCTCCCTGTCCTTCCCCAGGAGGGAGATCAGGAAGCAAACCCCTTACCTGTGGCAGTGCTCAGCGGGGAGACGGGCTGCAGCAGGGCCTGCTCCCGGACGGAGGCCGCGCTGTCCAGCTGCGAGGGAGACGGGTCTCTGTCCTGCGGCGGCTCGTTCTCCACATTCAGTGGCACCGCCGTGGTCCCTTTGTTGGCGGGCTGCTGGCAAGGAGCTGTCCTTACTGGAGCGTGCTGGGCTTTGGGAGCAGGAACAGCCTCGGCATTGTCCGCCCCGGCCCCGTTGTCAGTCAAGCGCTGCTGCGCCGTGCCCTTGCTCCACTCCCGTTTGACGGACAGGGCGTTGTCGAGCAGCACGGAGCTGCAGTCCGAGTCCGTGTCCATGACGTAGTCGTGGCCGTCCCCGCAGCCCCAGACGGCGCGGATGATGCCGCAGTACTCGGAGGAGAGCACGCTCCGCAGCCCGGGCACCGAGTCGCAGCTCCCGGCGTGCGTGTGCGTCCACGTCACCAGGCTGTGCAGGCACTGCGGGCTGGACGTGATCAAGTCAACTGGCCAGGGGAGAGGCAGCACAGTCAGGCCTGGGCACGGGGGGGATGGGGATGTGGATCTGCTCCCCCCAGGGCTGCCCCAGAAAGGCAGGTGGGAGCCACCCCAAGGGGCTGCACCCAGAGGGCTGGAGCAGGGCAGCCCCAGCGCCTGCCAGGATCACAGAACCACTGAGGTTGGAAAAGTCCTCTGAGATCCCTGAGTCCAACCTGTGACCAAACACCACCCTGCCTGACCAGAGCACTGAGTGTCACATCCAGTCTTTCCTTAAACACCTCCAGGGACAGCGACTCCACCACCTCCCTCCATCATTTGCTTCACAGGGTATTTCCAATTGTCCCCAGTGCCTGACAGCAGCTGGGACAGGCCTGGCACTGCCACCCAAATCTGCTCTGCCTGCTCTTCCCACCCTGAGGTGAGCCTGTGCCTATCTGGCCCAGCTCAGGAAGGTGAAGATTCTCCTGGGAAGCCAGAGGGAGGAAGGAGAACCAGCCCTATTGAAGGACACCAGAACCCTCCTGCATGTGGTCACTTCTCAGCACCCATCAACCCCAGCCCTCCACTGGTGGCGTGGCAGAAGGAAAAGGGGAGTGAGCACTCACCCAGGCAGGAGGCACCTCCTTCCATCCCCGGCTGCGCCTCGACCTCGCTGCTCCTGCAAAAACCAGAGTGGCACAGTGGGATTTGAGGGTCATGGAGGGACCACGTGGCAACACATGGCACCGTGCTGCTCCCGGGAGGCAAGAAAGGCCACGTACTTTCCTTTGGACTTGGCGTGGCCCGTGGGCGAGGCATTCACCCTCTGGATGAAGGTCCGGAGGACGCTGCGGCACTTGTAGAACTGGGCATGGCATTTCTTGCAGACGAACTGTGGCAGCGCGGGGTCCTGCCGCACCGCCACGCCCACCAGCCGCTGGAAGTCGGCGAAGAACACCTGGTCCACGCGCCGCTGCTTCTCCGAGTTCTCCCCCAGCACGGGCACCTTCCCGAAAGCATTGCGCAGGCTCCGCGAGGAGAACTTCCCGTGGCACAGGCGGCAGTAGCCGGTGCTCAGGGCTCTGCCGATTCCTGCCGAGGAGGATCGAGCGTGGCTGCTGAGGAATGGCACTGATCCACCCAAAGGTGCTCCCCTTCCCTTCATCCCAGCTGCCTCCATAGCCCCGCCTTCAGCAAAGCAATCCAGGAAAATCCAGGCAGGAGAAGACCCTTCTGACACCAGCTGACCCAAAATCACCCTTTCTGGCCCCACTGTCCCAGTGGCAGAGCCTCCTCTCTGCTGTGGTGTTCCCAGGCCTCTGCCAATGCCATCCTTTGGTTTCAGCAGTTCTTCCCCTTCCCCGGTGTTTATCTCCCAAGTATTTACAGCTGGCATTGTGTCCCTTGGCTGCCCCAGTGCTGGCTGTCCCATTCCTCAGCTCCCCAGTAGCACCCTGGAGTGGGGCAGCAGCTGGGGACATGCAGCTCCCAACCCGGAATAGCGGGGCAGGATGAAAAGTGTCACCCAGTTCACTGCCCTGTGGCGTTCCCGCTCTGTGGAATAATTTCCATCCCTCCACTGCACCCCAGCAGTGTGAAGGGAACCCTAAGCACAGCCTCCTCCCGGCCCTGATCCAGCCCAGCCGTGCTCCGAGCCCTGGGGGTCTCACCACAGCCCGCGGGGGTGGTGACAGTGGTGGTGACAGTGGTGGGACAGGGCAGCAGCTGCTGGGGGAGTGTCTTGGGGGGGACCCGAGTCCCCGTTTGTGAGTGCCCCGTGAGCCACCCGCCCTCCCGGGGCAGCGCCGGTGTCACAGCACCCAAGGGAGCCGCTGGAGATCCCGCTTATCTCCTGCCCCAGCTGCAACACGCGCGGATATCAGCCACCCCAAAGCGGGATGGCAGGAAGGTCCCAGTCACCCCAAACAGGATGGCGGGAGTGTCCTGACCACACTCAAACCGTGACGGAGGGAGGGTCCCGGTCACCCCCAAACCGGAGCAGGCGGTGGCCGAGCACCCCGAAATAGCGGGAGATTCCCCCGCTCTCCCTCCCCGGGTGCCGAATTCCTCCTTGCTTTGCCGTTACCGGCACCGGGATGTTCGGTGTTTCAGGGGGGAAGAAACTCCACACAAACGGGCCGGTTCTGACCTGCCCCCGCTCGGCACCGAGCCCCGGGACGGGAGGTCTGACCCCGGCAGTGCGGAGGGAACCCCGCCACACCAAGGGCTCGCCCATAGCCGGTCCTCGCAGCCCGTCCCGGTGGCGGCCGGTCCCGCCGGTGGCCCCGCAGCGGCTCAGGACCCGGGGAAGCGGCTCCGGCCGTGTCCCCGCTCCCCCCGCCCCGGTCCCCGCGCTCGGGCCTCACCTGCCTCCGGTGCGCAGGCGGCGGCCGCGGGGGGCTCGGCGGGCTCGGTGCCGCGGGCGGCCGTGCCGGGGGTCCGGCGGGGCGCGGGGGGGGCCCGGGGGCCGCCCGGGGCCGCCAGGAACCGCCCGCGCCGATCGCGCTTCATCGTCCCCGCCGGGCCCGGAGGCTCCGCCCGCCCGCAGCGCCCCCGCCGGCCGGGGGGACCCGCCGCGCCCGGTCCGTCCCGCCGCGCTCCGGGCGGGCCCGCGGCCCCAGCGCGCCGTTCCGGGCGGCCCCGCGGCCATGGCCGCGCCGGGGGCCGGCGAGGGGCCCGCGCCGGGCCGGGGGGCCCGCGGGCTGCAGGGAGCCATGAGGGCGGCGAGCGGCGCCCTGGGCATGGACAGCGCCGGGCGGACCAGGGTGAGCGCGGGCACGGCCGGGGAGGGACCCCCGGGCACCGCCGCATCCCCGGGACTGCACCCCCGGGGCTCGCCCCGCGCCCCCGGGCTCAACCCCCCCGTCCCCGGGGCTGCATCCTCGGTCTCCTCCTGTATCCCTGTGCTCCTTTTGCATCCCCGGCTTCTCCTGCATCCCTGGGCTCCCCCCGCATCGCCGGGGTGCGTCCCCCGGTCTCGCCCCCAGCCGCGGGGCTGCACTGCCGGTCTCATCCTGCATCCCGGGGCTCAGCCGCATCCCGGGGCTCCCCCCGCATTCCCGGACTCACGCCCCACTCCCGGGGCTGCATCCCCGGTCTGACCCAGCACCCCCGGACTAGCCCCGCACCCCCGGGCTCCCCCCGGCTGCCGTTTGGACCGGGACCCTGCGATCCCCCTGGGGGTTCCCGAGCTCCCCCAGCCCCGGGAGTCCCTGCTCAGCCCCCCCTTTGGCAGGAGGCCTACGTGGAGTACCTGAAGAGCATCACCCTCATCGCCCAGGCCCTGCAGGAGGAGGCGGCAGGGACGGGTAAGGCAGGACCCCTTGTCCCCCCCGCGGAACCATGGGGTCGGTGGAAGTCCTGCAGTGACCTCAGCACCCCCTCCCCACAGAGAACAGCGAGGGGGTCACGCCTGACACCCCAAAACTGCTGAAGCTGGCGGAGCAGTGCCTGGAGAGGGTCAAATCCATCGCAGCGGCGCTGGGTGAGTGAGGGGTGGGGGTCCCGTTTTGGGGAGCTGGGTGCCCCCCCAGGGCCAGGCTGGTGGTGAGGCACAGCCCACCTGTCCTGCCCCCGTCTCCAGGGAAAGCCCAGGTGAAACCGGCTGCACAGGAGCGGGGTGGGGGCCCCACGCCCCTCTCCAGGCACCGCCGGGTCTGCTCAGATGAGGGGGGGAAGCTCTCGCCATTCCTGCCCCCGGAGATCTTCCAGAAGCTGCAGATCGCTGAGGCACAGAGCGCACGGAAGTACGGGGGGCTTGGGCATGGGAGTTGGGACACGGGGACTGGGACATGGGGCTGAGACAGAGAGGGGTGGATCATGGGGGGCTGATGTGGACTGGAATGCAGGGGCTGGGACATGGGAGGCTCAAACACAGTGGGTGGGACATGGGGGGTTCAAACTTGGGGGGTTTGGGACACAGGGTCTGGCAAGAACTGGGACACAAGGACTGGCAGTGGCCCCATGCCCGCCTGGGGGGTCATGGGGCAGGATGGGGTCCTGGCACATGTCCTGTGGCCTGTCACGGGTGCTGAGGCCGTTCCTACAGGGAGCTGACGCCGCTGGAGGAGGCCTCTCTGCAGAACCAGAAGCTGAAGGCGGCCTATGAGGCGCGGGTGGCACGGCTGAACCCAAGCCAGGCCGTGCAGAAGACATCCCTGGCAAGTGGGGGGCTGGGGAGGGGCTGGGAGCCGCATGGAGCCGGCAGCCAGGCAGGGAGAGGGTTCCTGGGGGATCCCCCACTCCCCACTGCTGGCCACGGGGTGTGGGTGGATGTTCCCAACGCTCCTCCTGCTCCGCAGACACTGTCCCTGCAGCGGCAGATGATGGAGAACCTGGTGATCGCCAAGGCCCGGGAGGAGACCGTATCCTTCCCAGCGGGATTGCTCCAAGAGCTAGCTCCAGCAGAGCCTCTGCCCTGTCCTGGGTGTCACCGACCCCACACAGGCCTCTGGGGTCCCAGCTGGGGGGATGGAGGAGGGCGAAGGGCAGTGGGTGAGCACGGTGGTGGCTCCGGACCCTTAACTGTGCCTGGCCCAGCTGCAGCGTAAGATGGAGGAGCGGCGGCTGCGGCTGCAGGAGGCGGCCAACCGGTGAGTGGGGATGTCACCACAGGGGCCCTGCGCTGTGGGGACACTCAGCAGTGCGCTCACTGGCCCGGGGTGTCCCCAGGAGGTTCTCCAGCAGCGTGGCCCTCACCCCCGAGGAGCAGGAGCAGCGAGCACTCTACGCTGCCATCCTTGAGTATGAGCAGGACCATGTGAGTGTGGGCCAGGGGCTGCTGGCAGGCTGGAGGCTGTGCCGTGGGGCAGGAGGCTGTGCCGTGGGGCAGGGTGCCGCACCTTCCCCATGACCAGCCCTGGACACTCCCCAGGACTGGCCGAGGCAGTGGAAGGCGCAGCTGAAGCGGAGCCCGGCGGATCTCTCAGTGGTGTCAGGGCTCTTCTCCTGCCTCTTGAGGTACTGCCGGGGGTGGGCACGGTCCTGCCAGAGCGAGGGGGCTGCGGCTGCTGCCGGTGCCCCCTGCCCACCCCGTCCCTCTGCCCACAGCTGCCCCGAGCACCCCATCACGCAGCTGCTGCGGCGGCTGCAGTGTGCGGTGTACGCCCGGCTCTACCCCGCCGTCAGCCGCGGCCCCGCCGACGCTTCCCCCGCCTCCCCCTCGGGCCTCTCCTTCCTGTCGCTGGACGCCGGGGGCTCCTCGCTGCCCGCCGAGCCGGGGGGCCGCCGGCTCCGAGCGTCCCGCAGCCTCCACTGCATGTTCTCGGTGCCCGAGCACGGCCCGGCCGCGCTGCGGCACAGCCAGTCCACCACCACCCCCCTCGCCGACAGCGGCGCCCCGGGGCCCGCCGAGCCCCCCGAGACCCCCCGGGAAAGCTCCTTCGAGGACCTGGAGCGGTTCCTGGCGTCCCCTGAGGGCTGGGCCCCCGCAGAGACCCCGGCCGGCCCCGGGCAGGACACGGCGCTGCCGGAGCTGCTGAAGGGCGTCGTGAGGGACATCCACAACGCCATTGGTGAGGGAGTGGGGGGCAGATGAGGGCTGTCTGTGGGCTCTCCTGCACCCCGTTATGACTCGGGGCACAGGGTGGGCAGGATAGGAAGTCCCAGTGTGGGTAGGACAGGGGTCCCAGCTTGCTCTGTGACTTGCCCTTCCCAGACAGGCTGCTGGCTCTGACTCTGCTGGCCTTCGAGGGGCTCGGTACTGCCGCCGGCAAGGACCAGTGCCTGGCCTGCCTGGAGGAGGCCTTCTTCCCCCCACTCTGGGCCCCTCTCCTGGCCCTCTACAGGTACCGTGACCCGCTTTGGAGGGTCTGAGACCCACTGCTCCCTTCCTGGCACCCCCCTGTCACCTCTGTGCCCTCAGGACCGTGCAGCAGCCCCGCGAGGCGGCCCTGGCGCGCAGCATGGAGCGGCACCGGCACGCCAGCCCCGCCGACATGGGGCTGGCCTCACGCCTCTTCCCGCCCACCCCCGGCCGCCCCGCATACGCCTCCGCCGTGCAGGACCTGCGCCTCATCCCGCTGGAGACCTGTCCCCGCAGGAAGCTGGAGTGCATCGGTGAGCGGCGGTGGCGGCGCGGGGCGGGGGCCCGGGGCTGGCGGTGACCCTGACGCTCGCCCTGTTCCACAGTGCGAGCCCTGCGTGGCATCTGCGAGTGTGCCGAGGAGTACTGCGGCACCCGGGACGCCCGGAGCCTCGCCACGGCCGCCATGTGAGTACGGGAACAACGTCCCTCGGCCAGACAGAGCGGAACAGGGAGCGTGGGGAGTATGGGGCAGGTGTGGGGCTGGGGGCTGCTGCGGCCGGTGCAGTGTTGGGGCACCAGTCCCTGTGGCCACCATGGCTGACGAGTCCCTGTTGTCACAGCGGGGCAGATGACCTGCTGCCCATCCTGTCCTACGTGGTGCTGCAGACGGGGTTGCCCCAGCTGCTCTCCGAGTGCACCGCCCTGGAGGAGTTCATCCATGAGGGGTACGTGCCGGGGTGCTGGGCCATGCAGGCAGCCCTGGGCTCAGGACAGTGTCACCCTCCCGGGATGGGGGTGGCAACAGCAGCTCCTGGGAGCGCAGGGCTGAGGGGTGGTGGCTGTGCTGGTGTCCTGGTCACGGCAGTGTCACAGCCATGACGGTGCGGTGCTCGTGCGGTGCCTGGGTTGGTGTCCCGGTGGTGCCGGTGTCCCAGCGGTGGCAGCCTGGCGCCCGTGGTGGTGTCCCGTTGGTGACAGTGTGATGCGTGTGGGCACAGGTACCTGATCGGGGAGGAGGGGTACTGCCTGACGTCCCTGCAGAGCGCCCTGTCCTACGTGGAGTCCCTGCAGTGAGGAGGGGGCGGCGCGGGACCCCCACAGCCCCGGGCAGGTGCTGACGCCCCCTCCCCGGGTCCTCCCGCCCTGCAGGGGGCGCTGTCCGCGGTCTCGGCCCCGCCCCGGGGGCGGAGCCACGGGCGGCACGTGCGTTCCGGCCCGGTGGGCGCGGAAGGGGAACGGGGGGGGGGAAGCGAGCGGCCGGACCGGCAGGTGGGGGGAAACCGGGACCGGGGCGGAACCAGGGGCGGGTGGGAACACCGGGAGGCCTCGGGGGGGCGAACAGGGGGAAGCAAGGGAGTGACACCGGGGGGACCGGGACCGGGGAGGTGCCGGGGAGGCCTCGGGTGAGCGGAGTTCCGGGGCTGAGGCTTTGGCGGGGGTATCGTCATAGGTCTGGGAGGGGGATGCCAGGGTGGGATCTCACGCTGCTGTACCCCCAGCATGTGTGCAGGCTCGGCGCTGCGGCAGGAGCAGCGGCAGGAATACGGGCAGGAGTTCCGGCAGGAGTTCCACCGGGAGTACCGGCGCTCGCTGCAGCGGGAGTTCGGCCCCGCTGGGACCTGCCCCGACCCCGCCGTGGCGGAGCGGCTGCGGCAGCGGCTGCAGCGGGAGCCGGCGCTGCTGGGGGCTCTGCAGGAGGACGCCCTGGCACTGCTGGCCCGGGGGCTGCGGGACCACCCCGACACCGGGCTGGCGCTGCAGGGCCTGGCCGGCGCCTTCCGGCTGCTGGAGCTGGCGGCCGTCAACCTCTACCTCTTCCCGTGGCGCCGGGAGTTCGGCACCATCCAGGTGAGGCCCTAAGGTGGTAAGGGGATGTCGTGGGAGTACCCAGACAGCTCCAGCCACGCCTCCCGTTGTTCCTTGCAGACATACTCCGGTGCTTACGTGCACCTGCTGCGCCCGGCGCTCCCCGAAGCCGACCTGGTGTGGAGTTTGGGCCGACTGGGCTACGAGCGGCAGGACCGGCACCGCCTGGCTGTGGCCCGGTTGCCCCCGGGGCCCACGCTGATTGCTGCCGCTGTCGGCTTCCTCGCCTGCCGCCTGGAGTGTGAGATCCTGGCGGAGCTGGCGCTGCGACTGCCGCGGCCCCGCGCCGAGGAACTGCTGGAGGCGCGGCATCGGGCCGCGGGGGTCAAGGGGCACCTGGAGATGCTGCAGGACCCGCGGACGCAGCGCGGGGCAGCTGCTGACTGTGGGGACAGCGTAGATCTCTACCAGGAGATGCCAGCCAGCCCCGAGGACACAGGGGGCAAGGACACAGCTCCCCCAGCGCTGTGGAGGGACCCTCAGGATGTGCCCAAGAGGGGCTGGGGACGCTGCGATGGTGCGCTTGGGCCGGAGCCCGTGCGCAGCGCTGATCTGGACACCTCCTCTCACCTCTTCCCAGAGCAGGAGCCGGTGGGGACCGGCAGAAGTCCCCAGGTGCTGGGGGAGCACCGGGATTGCCCCCAGGATGCCCCAGAGCTGCCGTGCTACCAGCTGCACTCGTGCCTGCACCGGGGCATGCTGCCCTCGTACTGCTGCAGCACCTGCCGGCAGCTGCACGCCGGCGGCTGTGCCACGGGCCGCGCCTGCCGCAGCCGGCACCGCGGCCAGGAGCTGCGCGGGGAGCGGCAGCAGCGGCTCTGGCTGCAGCGCACGGAGCTGGACATGCTGCTGGCTGAGGGCTCTGCACCCTGCTCCTAACACGGCTGCTGCCTGCCTGCCAGGAAGGGAGGGGCACGGCCACCGCGTGGCACAAGGACACCGGACTCATCAGCCCCCGAGACAGCGGTGCCTGGGCCCTGCTCCAGCCCGGGCACTGCTGCTGTAAATTATTCAGTGCATCAGTAAAGTGGCTGCCTCAGCATGGGCTGTTCTGTCCTGGTGCGGGGGACCAAGATGCCTGGTCCAGGGGCAGGGTCTGCAGTGATACCTGACAGCACATCACCCTACAGGAGCAGCTCCCACCTCCCATGAGAGTGGGAGCCGGGATCCACTTAAAGGTAGGCAGAACCTGGGCTGGCATGGAGGTATCCTTGTCCCTAGGGAGGAATGTGTGAGACAGAGGAAGGAGAGCAGAGCCACAGCTTCTCCCAACCCTGCTGGCACCAAAGGATGAGGTCACTCCCTCCTACCATTGCCAATTCAGATACTTTTAATGATGGCAAAGTCGGGGTTGCCCCCCACAGACAGCACAAGCCAGGACCCCTGTGGGACAGGACCGGCCCTGCCAAGCCTGGGCATCCCCAGGCCCCATCTCTCCTCACTCCCGACCCTGGGGCCACACTCGCCCAGCCCCAGACTGGAGCCTGCCCCATCCCACACAGGGAGATGGTTTTGGGAGCCGTCCTGGGAATGGATGGAGCCCGTGGCACTGGCCAGGACTATTGGGCTGAGGGAATCCACCTCAGCCAGGACACATGGTGCCTGTTCCCATGGGACAGCTCAGGGCTTGCTGCGCTTGGCCTGGCTCTCCATCCCCGTGCCGGCCGCCCGCTTGTTCCGGTGGTGTGGGAAGGTGGGCATCAGCTCCGGCTCACAGGCTGTGAGGCACAGAGAGGTGTCAGCAGGGCCCAAAGCCTCCCAGTCCTGCCCTGCCCTGCCCCAGGACAGGGCGGGGGGGGGGTACTTACGCAAGGGCTTCTCCTTGAAGTAGGAGCTCTCCAGGCAGTCCTTGGCTGTGGCCCTGTGGGGGGCACAAGGGCAAGTGGAAGGGACTACCCCAGCCTGGGGGACAGCGTGGGGCAGGTTCCCTGCCCTACCCACCCTGCATCCTGCCTGGCTCTTACCTTTTCTTGGGGTCATACATGAAGAGGAAGTTGAGCAGTCGCAGCCCAGCCTCTGAGAGCCAGGGGAACCTGTGTTTCAGGTTGTTGTAGGGCTGTTTGCGCAGGGTGTACTGGGTGGCCAGCGGCAGCTTGGAGAACCCCTGAGGGAAACTGCATGTGAGGAGGGGCCAGGGGAGCAGCCAGGGAGACAGGACTGGGAAGATGGGCAGGGAGCTCTCACCGGCCAGATGTTCTCGTTGGGTGTCCCCAAGAGCTGCACGATGAGGTCGATCTGGTGGATCTCGGAGGTGCCCGGCAGCAGCGGTTTGTGTGCCAGCAGCTCGGCCAGGATGCAGCCAGCAGCCCTGCGGAGCACAGGAGCCTTTCCAGTGACCCCCCGCAGTTTGCAGCCCCCCAGCTCCACCCAGGCAGCCTCAGCACCCCCCTTACCACATGTCGATGCTGGTGGTCTGGGTCGTCATCCCCAGCAGCAGCTCTGGTGCGCGGTACCTGCACAGGGGACGCTTGGTGGCAGAGCCAGCACGAGCCCGTCCCGCTGGGAGGACCCGCCCCGGCACCAGCCACTCACCACAGAGTCACCACTTTGGGGGTCATGGGCTTGGGGGGCATCCCGTAGGTGCGTGCCAGGCCGAAATCAGCTGCAACAGAGAGTCACAGTCAGGAGGGAGCCCAGCTCTAAGCTCCGGGCACGGCTGGAGCGGGACGCAGGTGCCGGCACTCACCTATCTTCACACAGCCTTTGTCGGTCATCAGCAGGTTGGAAACCTTCAGGTCCCTGTGGGAAATGGAGCAGCTGGAGGTGAGAGACCGCAGGGAGAAACCAATCCCATCATTCCATGGCCTCCCTACCCTGCTGGTGCTCCCACATTGATGGGCAGCAAACCCCCACCCGGAGCTGCTCCTGATGGTGCCGCTTGCTCCCAGCACATGGGAAGCGTCCCCAGACACCCCTTTGTCCCCACAGCTCCATCCTGCCGCTCCCACCTGTGGATGATGTAGTTCTCATGGAGGTACTGCAGGCCCTTGAGAACCTGCAGGATGATGCACTTCACCTGGGGACAGAGGACAGGAACTGTGACCGCTGCAGGAGCAGCACTGGCTAGACAAACCCCCACAGGCCAAACCCACTGGGGTGTCCTGCAGTCCCTCCACCCCTGTGTCCTCCCAGGGGGTTCTGGGTGGGCATTTTCTCCCAGCTCTGTTTCCCTGACAGTTTGCTCCAGCCCCAAATCCAGCCTGGAAAGTCCCTGGAGGGTTCACTGAGATTCAGCAAATCAGGCTGCATCAGAATCCCTGGCATCCCCCACCTCAAGGTCTAGGGAGCCCCTCACAGTGCCCACATATTTTGGCAGGAATGGCAGCACCCTCTCAGGGGTGCTGGACCCAAATCCTGCTGCACCCCATACCTGAGCCTCTGAGAAGGGCGTCTGCATGTTCTCCAGGAGACTGGCCAGGTCCTGCTCGCAGTATCCCATCACCAGGAAAATGCTGTTGGAGACAAGACAAGGTCAGAGCCTCCCCCAGGACAGATTTGTCTGCTGAGGTGGCTCAGGGCTCCAAGGAGGTCTGGAAGGCAGAGGGAGGACACACAGGGGACTCTCACCTCTCCAGGTGGTTTCCCACAACCACTTCCTTCAGTTCCACAATGTTGGGGTGCTGGAGCTGCAGGAGCAGGGTGATCTCCCGCAGGCTGCTGATGGGCATTCCTGGGGGAGGGAGGAACAGCCGTGCTGCAGGAACGGGCTGGAGCCAGAGCCAGGACAGAGCAGCCCCTGCTCCCCCCCTCCTCCATTACCATCTTTCTCGTTGTCCATCCGCACTTTCTTCAGTGCCACCGTCTCGTCCGTCAGCGTGTCCCGGGCACGGTCTGGGGGCAGCACAGGCTGCGTTGGCACCAGGACACACACCTGGGTTCATCCCGACCCCACCTCGGCCCCCCAGCCCAGCCACAGGGGTGCAACTGGGTGAGCTTCAGGCCCCTCCCGACCTGGGGATCCCAGGGACCCGTGCTGGGATTCTACACGGGGGAACGTCTTCCCAGTGCCAGAGGGCAGGGATGGATGGGATATCGGGAAGGAATTCTTCCCTGGGAGGGTGGGGAGGCCCTGGCACAGGGTGCCCAGAGCAGCTGTGGCTGCCCCATGCCTGTAAGCGGCCAAGGCCAGGTTGGACGGGGCTCGGAGCAGTGTGGTCTAGTGGAAGGCGTCCCTACCCATTGCAGGGGGTGGAACGGAATTAACTTGGGGGTCCCTTCCCGGTCCCGCGTGGCCGCAGCGCACCGGGAGCCGCCCGCGCCCGGGAGGCACTGCCCGCACTCACACACGATGCCGTACGTGCCCTCTCCGATCCGGTTCAGCTTCTCAAACTCCTTCACGCTGCGGCACCGTCCCAGCTGAAACCAAAGAGCAGCGTCCAGGCGGTGCCGCCTCGACGGTTCCTCACCGGGGACCACCCCGCCGGCCCCGAGCCCTCTCACACCCCCGGGGACCCGCTGCACTCACCCGATCGGCTGCCGAAACCTCGAAGAAGCCGTCGCCCCGCAGTCTCCGGAGCCGCAGGGGTTCCAGCTCTGGTTCGGCCGGTGCCGGTGCCGGCGCCGGCGGCGCTCCCGCCTCAGCCGCTGCCATGTCCGCCATGGCGGGTTCCGCCCCGCGCACGCGCACTATTATCCCCGCCGGCCCCGCCCACCGCCAGGCCCCGCCCACATGCGTTAAGCCCCAAGCAACCGTTGCTAGGGAGGGACCAATAGCGACCTTGCCCGGTACGGCCCCGCCCCGTTTGGCCCCGCCCCCTCCCCGCCGTGTGCCCCCGCCCCTTCGCGGCCGACGCCCCCCAAGGCCTTCCCGCTGACCACGTGACCTCCCCGCCCCGGCCGCGAGTCTCTCGCGAGGTTCCGCGCGCACAGCCCGGAAGCGGCGGCGGCGGCACCCGGAAGCGGCGGCGGCACCCGGAAGCGGCGGCGGCACCCGGAAGCGGCGGCCGGCAGGATGGACGGTACCGGGGGGTTGGGCGGTACCGGGGCCTCCCGGTGGGGCTGGGGCGGGTCCTGAAGGCTGGGGCTGGGGGTGGGGAATCGGAGCCAGGACTGGTGGCCGGGATGTGTGGGCGGGGTCCCCGGTCACCCGGTCCCGGTGGTGTCGCTGAGACTGTGCTTTCCTTCCTTTCCAGACACGCTCTTCCAGCTGAAGGTGAGGGCAGCGGAAGCCCTTCCGCCTCCTTTCCGTCCCGTATCGCTGGTCCCGGGAGAGCCCCGGGGTCGGTTCCGCCCGCTGGCTCGGCCTCATCGGGGCTTCTCCGGCGGCGGGGCCGTCACAGGAGGAGGCCCCGGAGTGCGGGGGGGACCGGAGGTGCCGCGGGCAGAGGGTCGGGCAGCCGTGGCTAGCGAGAGGTGGGCTGGGACAAGTGGCACTGGCACGGTGGCACAAAGGGGAGCGGCTTCCCAGTGCCAGAGGTCAGCGATGAATGGGATATTGGGAAGGAATTGTTCCCTGTGGGGTGGGCAGGCCCTGGCACAGGGTGCCCAGAGCAGCTGTGGCTGCCCCTGGATCCCTGGCAGTGCCCAGGGCCAGGCTGGATGAGGCTTGGAGCAGCCTGGGATAGTGGGAGGTGTCCCTGCCCAGGGCAGGGGTGGCACTGGAGGGGCTTTGAGGTCCCTTCCAGACCAACCCAAACCATTCCGTGACTCTGTCCCTGGCCCTGTCCCGCTGTATCCCGGCGCTGTCCCGCTCTCCTCCGCAGTTCACAGCGAAGCAGCTGGAGAAACTCTCCAAGAAAGCCGAGAAGGACTCCAAGGCCGAGCAAGCCAAAGTCAAAAAGGTGGGTGGGGCTCATCCTGCCGGTGCCCAGCGCTGCGTGGGGTAGCTGGAATTCCCTCCTCCCGCCATGCAGGAGCAAGAAAGGGGCGGATCCGCTGCCCAGCCTGCACTCCTGCACTGCCGGGGGAATGTGGCACATCCAGCAGCAGGAGGGGTGTTTATTCCCACTCTGGGGCATTCCCAGCTCTGGGGTCACGGGAGAGCTGTTTCCTGCTGGGAGCCCCCAGTCTGAACCCGTGGGGGCTTCTCTGAGCGTGGGTTCTCCGTGTGCCAGGCCCTGCAGCAGAAGAACGTGGAGTGTGCCCGGGTTTATGCCGAGAATGCCATCCGCAAGAAGAACGAGGGGCTCAACTGGCTCCGGATGGCGTCCCGGGTGGATGCTGTGGCCTCCAAGGTGCAGACAGCCGTCACCATGAAGGGGGTAAGAGCCTCCAGCGGGGCTTTGGGAGCTCCATCCCCGCATGAAGCTTCCCCTCTCGGTGCCTCCAAGCAGCACAGGCTGCCCCGTCCCCCACAGCGACCCCGCTGAGGCTCCTGCTGGTCCTGATGCCTTTTCCTGCTCTTAAAATCAAGAGTCATACACGGTTAGAAGGGGAAAAGGGATTTTACCTTGGTGTTTATTTTAAGGATCCTTAGGTGCACACGTCCAGGTCATATGCATCGAGATGCACCCTGCTGAGTCTATCCCCAAAGATCTGGTATCACATTATAGGTGTTACTAATTAGCAGATCTATCAAAGATTCCCCAATGAGAGGCTCAAGTGAGCCCCCCTCCCTAAGAAGCCTTCCCCTGGATGGTTCTATCTTGGTTTACAGAATGTGTTCTGGAGAGGACCTTGGGGTCTGGGGCACATTGATCTTTAGCTATGAAGCTTCTAAAATGTTGAGTCTCTCAGCTTGACAAACAAGTCCAAGAATGTAGGCAAAAAGCACTGGGAATACAGAAGTTGTAAAAAGGTATAACAGGGGTATAAAAGAAAAGGCAAAAAATCTTCATGGCATCAGTCTCAGACAGGTTCATCCTACCCGGGGAGGCGTCAGGACAGCGCTTGGATTCATCTGCACCCCTCAGAGCCTTCCTTAAGGAATCTCCTCTTGCAGGTGACGAAAAACATGGCACAGGTGACCAAGGCCCTGGACAAGGCCCTGAGCTCCATGGACCTGCAGAAGGTGTCGGCAGTGATGGATAAATTCGAGCAGCAAGTGCAGAATTTGGATGTTCACACGTCGGTGAGTGCTGGGCATCCAGGAGAGAGAGGGTGGGACGAGGGTGGGATCCCTGGGCCGGGCAGGGTGACAGGGCTGTGTCTGTCCCAGGTCATGGAGGACTCCATGAGCTCGGCCACCACGCTGAGCACGCCGCAGGAGCAGGTGGACAGCCTGATCGTCCAGATCGCCGAGGAGAACGGGCTGGAGATCATGGACCAGCTCAGCCAGCTGCCCGAGGGAGCCTCGGCCGTGGGGGAGAGCTCTGTCCGCTCCCAGGAGGACCAGCTGTCCCGGAGGTTGGTTCTCTCCCAATTCCTGGATGGTTCCAGTGCTTCCCAGGATCCCTCACTGGCATGAAGGGAAGGAGTTGGCCCTTCCTGGGGGGCTCAGGGGGATGAGCCCCGTCTGTTGTGTTTGGGCAAGTCCCCAAGACTGTGGGGCCACTTTGGGCCTTGGGAGGGGGTGGGCCTGGTACTGGGCAGGGGCAGGACAGGCCCCCCAGCCCCACACTCACCCTCGTGCAGCTGCTCTGCTCAGGGAGTGCCTGGCACTGCCCTGCCAACAGCTCTGGAACTGCCCCTGCTCCCACACAGCCACCACGGGGCCACCTGGGGACAGCCCCGAGGCTGTGGCATGGGGACAGCCTGGGGAGAGGGACCAGAAGAGAAAGAGGAGTTGGGAAGCCATTCTCCACAGCACCTCAGCTGTGTGAGTTCACCCCCAGCCGCCGTGGTTGCGGCTCCAGGGCAGGATTTCGGGGAGGTTCCTTGGCAGAGGAGTTCCCTGGACACACTGGCTGCAGCTGCCCCCGAGCTGTGGCTGTTCCTGCTGCCCTGACCTCACTCCCTTCTCCCGCTCTCCCCTCCAGGTTGGCTGCCCTGCGGAACTGAGCTCTCCCGTGGACGGCACCGGTGGAGCGGGTGCAGGAGCCGGGACCCCCTCCCACAGCCCCGGCCGGCCCTGCCGCCGCCCCACAACACGTCCCCATTTCCCCCCCGCCTCGGGACTCTCGTGTGGGGGTGGCAGCCCTTCCCCGAGCAGGTGGCAATCCCGGCAGGAGGGAACGCGGCCGCTCCCGTGGCCGAGGAACGCTGTGCTGGACTGGGGGGGCTTTGTTCGGAGGGTGCTGCTGGTGGTGCCTGGCAGAGCCCCACATCCCGCTGCTGATGGAACACTAAGGGGACTTTCCTGGTCTCGGGATGCTGCTCCCCCAACTCCTGTGTTGTTCCCTGTCCCTGCCCGGAGCTGAGCTGTGGGCTGAGTTCCTCGGGAGCTGTTTGGGAGGAGCAGGAGAACCCGCGGGGTTCCCAGTCTCTGGCGGCGCTGCGGGAAGGACCCTGTGCCTGGCTGTGGATGTGGGGAGGTCGGTGCCTTGCAGGAAGGGGCGGTGACACCGGGGTGTCCCTTCCTCCGCTGTCACTGTCCCTGTGCCCTTTGCTGCTCTGTGTCCCGCCGGGCCAACACCCCCAGCCCCATACCACGAAGTGCCCTTTGGAACACCCTCCCACCCAGCCCTGTGCGTGTCAATCCACACATTCCCCAGGCACTGCCAGCTGGAAATGGTTATCCCGGCCCTGGCTGCCAGTTTGGACCAGTGAGGACCCGTGTCCACCACTGGGAGCGGATTGCAGCAGCTGTGGTGGCTGCAGACACGTCCCCAAATGTCCCCCTGCCGGGTGGGTGTGACAGGGAATGCAGAACCATCCCGGGAGCAGCTCCGTCTCGATCCTTGTGCCTCGTCCCTGGATATCCTCTGTCCCCTCGCTGCTGGCGCCGGGCTGGGGGCGGGGGCTGCTCGCCGCGTCCCCTCTCGCCGCTTGTCCCTTGTCACCTTCGCCTGGGGCTGGAGCTGTTTGTGCCCCTCCCGCGCGATCCCCGGCACCGCGGAGCTGCTGGATTGCTGGAAGCTCTCCCGGAAGGAAACGCTGTTTCCTTTGGGTCTCCCAGGAGCAACTTTGACCTCTGGGGGATGTCATGGGGGCCACCTCCCCGGCACAAACACTTCCCGCTGAGTTGTTTTTCCCGAGTTTAGTGGCCTTGGAGCGTGTGGCTGGTGACACAGAGCCTTCCTCCCCACCGAGGAGGAGGAGGAGGCGGCTTTGGTCTACAGCAGAGCACTGGATCTTGTGCCACCTCCCGATGGGCCGGGCGGGCAGCTGGGGGACCCTGGAGATTTGTGCCTGGCTCCCGGCTCCCTGCACGGTGTCCCCGTGGGACCGGGGGCTCCAGAGCTGGCCCCTGTCCCTCTCCCCGGGCTCTCTCTCTCTGGTTTCAGTGGTGATTTTTTTTAAAGTTTGTCTTATTTGCCTTCTTTTTCCCCAAACCGTGTCCATCCCCTTGTGTGGGTTTAAATAAACAATCTCTGAACACCTCAGTGTGTGTTGGGGGTGTGGATGCAGACGGGGTCCGTGGGCCCCATGGTCTCACCCTGTCCCCTGCCCTGCGACAGGACCTGGTGCCAAGGGGCTGCCCTGGAGCTGAGGGGGAGGAAGGGGCTGCTCTTGTTCCCACAGCCTCTGCCCATCCAGGAGCTGGGAAGTGGCTCGGGGTGCCCGCTCTGGGGGTGCTGGAGGACAAGGACAACCGCCTTCCGCCACTGCTGCCACTTCTGCAGGGACCTGTCCCTCTCCTGTGGCCGGACCGGGGGGACCAGGGTGAGCAGGAGCTCGGAGCAGCTGGAGCCCAGCTCCCCTCCCCATTGGAGTTGGGCCAGCCCAGCTCCCTGCACCGTTCCACAGCCCTCGTGGGGACAAGCCGGGCACCCCGGGTTTGTCACCGCACCGAGGTGGCACCGCACCCATCCTGCCATCAGCACCTGCCCACGGCAGCCTCACTGCCAGGGACGGGGCTGCGGGGGCGAGGGTGCAGCCTTCCCTGTCCCCATCCCCTCGCTGTCCCCATCCCTTCCCCGTGCCGGGCTGGCAGAAGGGCCCCGTGCCTCAGCCAAATCCCGAATGCCACAGGAAGATGGCTCTCCTTCTCCTGCCTGTTCGCCCGCCTCCGCTCCGAAGACAGGCTGTTCCTGAATGTGAGAGGAAATTGCTAAGGAGATAATTAAGTAGCCAATTAATTAGCTAATGATTAGTGGAAGCATCCTGCGGAGGCAGCGCCGCAGCCGCCCCGGCCAGGTGTTGCCGGGATGTGTCACTCCCGGTGCGGTTACGGCTTCCCGGTGGGCGCCGCCGGGACCCGGCTGCTCTGCCCCGCCGGTGGCATGCCGGGCTGGCCGGGGACACGCCGGGGTGGCCCAACACCTCCAGCCAGGAGCCGATGGGCGCTGGCGGGGGTCCCGCAGGGTCCCGCACGGACACTCGCTGCCGGCACTGCTCGAGCCACGGTTTTATTTCGCCGGCAGATCCGGCGGAAAGGGGCGCAGGGTCGTGCCCCGCCCGGCAGCCCCCGGGCACGGTGCCGGGGCCGCGGTGGCAGCCGGGTGTTAGCGGAGCACGGAGAGGAGCAGGGCCAAGGGCAGCGCCAGGGCTGCCGACGGGGCCCGGGCGGTGCCGGCGCCTTTGGAGTACCCGTAGCTGGTTCTGCACGTCCCCTCCAGCTCCTCGAAGGCGATGGGCATCTCGAGGGCAGCTGTGCCCTGCAGGCTCTTCTTCACCTGCCGTGGGGACACGGTGGGCTCCCGCTGTGAGGGGCAGTGCCCGTCCCCACAGAGCCCCTACCACCCCGCACTTCTCTGTGCCACCCCACACCATCCCACGGATGTCCCGGTGCCCCGTGAGTCCCTGTGCTACCCCCTGTCCCCATAAATTCCTGAGTGCCACATGCCCTGATGTTTGGCCCGTGTCTGCTGCCCCAAGCGTCCCCGTGCCACGTGCCCCCATGTCCCATACATCCCCATTCCTGATGCTCCCAGTGCCACTTGTGTCCCCACGGCCCAAGTGCCCCTTGCCCTGTACATCCCTGTGCCCGGTGCTTCCCAAGCCCCACTCACCTCCTCCACTTTGCTGAAGACCCGGAGCAGGTTCTCAGCCAGAGCCCACTTCACCTCCTCCTCTGTCCAGTTCCTCGCCAGCAGCTCGGCCACCAGCGCAGGATACTTGGAGACGTCCTCCAGGCCAGTGGGGACCCTGTGCCACCCCACAGGTCACAGCTGGGCTACCCCCAGCACCCCCAGCTGCCCACACAGGGCACGAGGGGACGCCCCCGCCCCTCAGGAAGTCCTCATGGCGGGGACACACTGCCCCATCCCATCCCATCCCATCCCATCCCATCCCATCCCATCCCATCCCATCCCATCCCATCCTGCACCATCATCCCCCTTTACCCTGGGACCCCGTCGTAGTCCCCGCCGAAGCCGACGGCCTTGGCACCAGCCACCTTCTTCACATAGTCCATGTGGTCTGGGGGGGAGGGACCGGGGTGAGCAGGGCAGGGGGGTCACTGCCACCCCCCACCCACCTGGGCACCTCCTCACCTGCAACGTCGGACAGTGTGGCCGTGCCACTGCAGGTCACGTAGGCATTGTAGAAGTTGACCATCACCAGGCTGCCCGTGGAGGCCTGAGGGGAACAGCCCTGAGCCCCCAGCCCCCCCCCAGGACCCCCCACTGTCCCTGCCCTGCCCCGGCCGTGCCCCCACACTCACCACCAGCTGCAGCACGTCGTCGGGCACGTTGCGGCGGTGCGGGCAGATGCTGTAGGCAGACGAGTGGCTGAAGATGACGGGGGCTTTGGAGATGTTCAGTACAACCTTCATCGTATCCACTGAGACGTGGGCCAGGTCCACGATCATGCCCAGGCGGTTCATCTCCTCCACCACCCTCTGCAGGGACAGGGATGGGGTTGGGGGGCTGAGGGGTGTATGGGAGGGTCCTCTGAGGGGTTCCCTGTGGGGATGTCTGGAGCTGCTTGGGTGGCTTTTGGCTGATGGAACAGAGGGATGGGCGGATGGATGGATGGATGGATGGATGGATGGATGGATAGATGGATGGATGGAGGGAACACTACAGCCAGGGCAAATCACCCAGCATGGGGCCAGTGGGCACCAGTACCACATTCCTCCAATGCCACTGCTCCTGGACACCACAGCTGATGCTATTCCTCACCTTCCCAAAGGGTGAGAGGCCGTGGTGCACAGGTTTTTCTTCCTTGGTGTCCACCAGCCAGTTGTCAGCCCTGCAAAGCAGGGAGAGCATCAGAGTGGCCACACCTCTGACCACATCCCCCCACACCGACCCTGCCACCCCCTCTCTGTCCCCTCTGGGGGTCTTACCAGGGAGTGTTGCAGCTGTGGGTGAGGGTCATGTAGCGGGCGCCCAGGCGGTAGAGGGTGCGCAGGATGCCCAGGCTGCTGTCGATGGAGTGGCCGCCCTCCACCCCAATGAGGCTGGCCACCTTCCCGCTCCGGAACGCCTCCCGGACACCTGCGGGAGGGCAGGGGCATCAGCTGCGGTGGGCACGGCCTGTCAGCACCCCGTGGTGCCGTCCCTGTGCCCGCTCACCGTTGCTGTCCGTGACGCAGGCGAAGGTGTCGGGGTACAGGTCGCACATGCGCTGCACCACGTCCATCTGCTCCAGCGTGCGCTTCACCGCGTCCTTGTTCTGCGTCTCGCAGGGCACGTACACGGACCAGAACTGCCACGGGCGCTCCGTCAGCACGGCAGCGCGGGCACTGCCCACCCCACTGCCCGCCCCACTGCCCACTCTACTGCCCGCCCCACTGCCCGCCCCACTGCCCGCACCACTGCCCGCACCACTGCCCACACCACTGCCCGCCCCGCTGCCCACCCTACTGCCCGCACCACTGCCCGCACCACTGCCCACCCCACTGCCTGCACCACTGCCCACCCTACTGCCCGCACCACTGCCCACCCCAGCGTGTCTGCCAGTCCTGGTGCTGTCCTGAGAGCCCCAGTGCTCACCCTGGCGTCCCTGCCCACCCCAGTACTCTTTCTTGTGCTCCTGTCCACCCCAGCGCCCCCCATTCCCCGTGGTGCCCTCACTGGTGCCCCTGCCCACCCGGCTGCTCCCTGCCCTCCCCAGAGCCCCCCCCAGTGCCCGTCCCGGTGCTCCCACCTGCCCGCCCACGTGCCCCTGGCGCAGTTTGGGGATGTTGGTGTGGGTGTCGTTCAGCAGCGTCAGGTTGGCTGCTGGCAGCATCAGCTGGTTGTTGAACTTCTGGAGGAGCTGCCAGGGCAGGTCGTTGTGCCTGGGCAGGGACAGGATGCGCACTGAGGAGTGGCCTGACCCTCTGCCCACTCCTCCTCAGGCTGCCCACCCCCCTGGCTCGCTGCACACACAGTCCCCCCGTCTGGCTGTCATTCCATCCATCTTCCATCCATGCATCCATTCACCCACACACACATTTATTATCCATCCTCCATCCCCCCATCAGTCCATCTCTCCACCCACCTGTCCTCTCAGCCAGAAGCCACCCAAGCAGTTCCAGCCAGGAGCTGGACACAGGGCAGTCCCAGGGGACAGCGCCGTGTGGGGCCCCTGGAGGACCCTCCCGTGCACCTTTCCCACCCATCATCAGCCCTCACACCCGGGGGAGCCAGCCCGACATCCCTTTGACGGGGATGTGACCGCAGGGACATCCTGCCACGCACATCCCACACCGGTGGGTGCCACCGGGGAAGTGGCAGGCTCCGGGCTGAGTGCCACTTCCCGCTCCTGCGTCACAGTCCCACATCCCCCTGCCCGCTCCCTGTTCCGATGGCTGCCGTGGCACAGCACTGATGCATGAGGGAACGCTGCAGGGGACTGGAGCCTCCTGAGGGTCCCGAGAAGAGAGCAGGGACATGCCTCAGGAAGAGCAGGGACTTCCCCCAGGGCAGCCTAGCCCCGGCTTCCCGGTACCCTGCTCAATCCCGCTGGGCTGCGCCGCCGGGGATCCCCTCGGCTGCACGGACGGTCCCATGGGATCCCCAGGGGAGCTGTCCCCTGTCCCCACACAGCCCTGGGGTGCTTGGCATGGGGATCCCCTGGGAAAGTTGCTCCCTGTTCCCGCACAGCCCTGGGGTGCCCGGCCCGGGGATCCCCCATCGGGCTGTCCCAGCAGGGTTTCCCAGCTGGGATTTTCCCACAGAGACCGAGCAGCCGGGCACGCTGCAGGGCCAGGTGACCTTTGCTCACCCGTCGATGACCGGCGTGGTGGTCATGATGCGCTTGGCCTCCTCCAGGTGCTGCTGTCCATTGCTGGGCAGTGCCAGCGCCAGCACCAGCACCCACATGCTCCCGCCTGGCATCTTCTCCCGCTTGATGCTGCTGGGGACAAGGGGGGACCTGCCACCACCACCGTGTGAGCACACGCACAGGGATGGCTGCCCCTCGTTCCTCCGTCCCCTCCCACCGTCAATGAATAACCAGGAGCGCAGCGCTACTCCTCCCTGGGTGCCCTGTGCCCACTTGGCAGTGCCAGGGCTCCACGGCCTCCCCCAGCCCAGCCCCAGTGGCTGTGTCGTGCCAAGGCCTCTCCTCCGAGCCGCGGTGACGCTCCCAATCCGTCTAATGAAGCCCAGATTTTTTTTGGCTGGGAAAGTGCCAGTCCCATCCCTGCCTTAGCCTCCCCGGCACTGGCATCCATCGGCACCCCCAGTTCAGCACTGGCACCCTCAGCATCCCCGGCACCCCCAATACCCCCGGCCCCGCTCACCCTGGCCCCGGGACACTTGGGCAGTCCCTGCCTGCAACGGCTGTGAATTAAGTTTTCCGGCTTGCGTGCGGTGACGGGGCTGGGATGGGCTCCAGCCACCCCAGAGCCACCCCCTGCCATGGCGCTGGAGCCGCCACATGCCCGGGGGGAAGCAGCCGGGGTGGCACGGCCGTGGTGTGGGGCGGCTGCTGGTCCTCCATGTGTGCTTGGATTCCCCACACTCCTGTCCTTCTGCAGCGTCCCGAGGGGAAACTGAGGCACCGTTATCCGGCAGATGCTGCACATCCCTGCTGGCTCCAGCTGTAGTGTCCTTCCCAGCAAGAGGCCTTGGTGGGGCTTCTGGGAATGGCACGGAGCCACGTGGAGATGGCCGACCCAACCAGACACCTCATGCTTGGAGTGTGCCGGGACGGGAACCCCCTCCGCCGGTGCCAGCCACGGGGAGCTCGGAGTGGGGACGCTGTGGGGCTGGCATCCCTCGGGCTTCCCGGCCCCCTTCCCGGGGTGGCGCAGCCCCCACGTTTCTCCCGGCTGCGGCGGGGGGTCTGGGAAGGCAGGAATCCCATCCCACCCATCCCCTTCCATCCCATCCCGGGTGTCTCCAGCCCCTGCCAGCAGCTCTCTCCCGGCGCTGGCCCCAGCGCGGCCGGATTCCCGGCGCCCCGGCAGGAATGTGCCGAGGGGTTCCGGCCCCCCGCCCGCCGGGGCCGCTTCCTCTTTCGGCGCTATTTAAGCGGCTCCCGGCGCGTCCCGCCCGGCCGGGCCATGGAGCGCATGGAGGTGACCGAGACCTTTGCGGGCATCGCCCTGCCCGGCCACCTCCACACGCAGGAGTCCCTCGGCTTCGCCGCCGCCTTCACCTTCCGCCCCACCGACGTGCTCATCGCCACCTACCCCAAATCGGGTGAGGGGCTGCGGGGACGCGGGGACAACGAGGGGACGTGATAGGATAGGGCTGGGACCCCCAGCTGGAGGGGGTGCGGGGGGTCTTTTCCGGAGCTGCCGGCGGGACTGGCAGATGGCTGGGCTTGGGGACACCCGGACCTGGTCCCCGCGGCCATTCTCGCACAGCACGGGGACCCCTGGCCAGGAGCTCCTGCCCGCTGAGCCCCTGTGCTGCTGCCATCCTATCCCCAGCCCTAGATTGGGGTCCCTGGGTGCTCAGGGGGGGAGAACACAGCCCTGCCAGCCCAGCTGCTGGGACGGGACACGTTGTGATGGGGACGGGACAGGACAGGCTGAGCCGTGCCTTGCTGTGCCAATCTGTGCTGCCTGTGCCAGTGCGGTGCCATTCCATGCTGTGCCACGGTGCCATGCCGTGCCATGCCAAGGTGCCATGCCCCGTGGTGCGCCGTGGCCCTGCCCCAACACACACCTCTGCAGGCACCACCTGGATGCAGGAGATCCTGACGCTGCTGTTCAGCCTTGGAGATGCCCGCCCAGCCAAGACCATTCCCAACTGGGAGCGGGCGCCCTGGCTGGAGCAGATCTACTGCCGGGAGGCTCTGCAGGACACCGAGACCCCCCGGCTCCTCACCACCCACCTGCCCGCCCACGTCCTGGCCCCCGCCCTGCAGCGCAGCAAGGCCAAGGTGAGCAAGGCCAAGGTGTGAGGGGTCCCCACTGGCCTGGGGGTCCCTGCAGGGACGTCCCACACCCACGGAACTTCCCAAAGCCAGGGAAATGCCGAGGGCTTTCTGAGCGGGGCGCAGCGGAATCCCCTCAGCCGTGGGGGTGGCACTGTGTCCCCCCAGGTGATCTACGTGGCCAGGAACCCCAAAGACGTCGCTGTCTCCTTTTACCACTTCCACCACCTGGCCAAGTTCCTGCCCGACCCCAGCTCCTTTGATGCCTTCCTGACGCAGTTCCTCGAGGGCACAGGTAAGGGCTGGGGGGGGGGGGGGGGGGGGGGGGAGGTGTCTCTGGGGGGCACTCAGCCTCAGGGCCGCCCGTCACCCCCACCTCCCCCCAGTGCACTACGGCTCCTGGTTTGACCATGTCAAGGGCTGGCTGGGCCAGCGGCACCTCCTGGACATCCTCTACGTCACCTACGAGGAGCTGCACCAGGTGAGCCCCGCTGTGTCCCCATCTCTGTCCCTGTCCCCGTCCCTGCTGGTGCCCAGTGCTGACCGTGCTCCTGCCCCAGGACCTGCGTGGCACAGCGCAGCGCCTCAGCACCTTCCTGGGGTGCCCGCTGGCACCGGGGACGCTGGCAGCCCTGGAGCAGCACTGCAGCTTCTCTGCCATGCGGGACAACACCATGGCCAACTACTCCCTCATCCCCAATGAGATCATGGACCACAGCCAGGGCCGCTTCATGCGCAAAGGTCAGGGGGAATTGGGCTGGGGGGCACGGGGGGTGTGGGAGTGCAGCATCCCTGACTCCCCATCCCCTCTGTCCCACAGGGGTGGTCGGGGACTGGCGCAGCCACTTCTCCCCTGAGCAAAATGCCCTCTTCAACCGCCGCTACCAGGAGGAGATGGGGGCCATGGAGCTGCCCTCCCAATGGCCCATGGCCTGAAGGACCTGGGGTTTGGGGGGGACACTGAGCCCCCACCTGCTGAGAACCACTGCAGTGGGGTAACCCTGCACGGGCCCCCTCAGGCACCCCATGAAACCCCCCCTGTGTCACCCCAGCACCAGGGGTTCCCATGGGGCTGGGGGTCCGGTGGGTGGCCATGGCACCATCCCACCTCCCTGGGGACAGGGAACTTTTCCGGCCATCCATTGTTGCCGTCCCCGTGGCCTTGCTCCCCCCAGTCAGGGACACATGGCCGTGACCCTCCTTTCCGCCCACCCCACCCTACAGAAATAAATATTTATTGCTGTTTCCAGGCAGCCAGCTGTTCCCATGGGTGTGAGGTGGGAAGCGGCACCAGCAGCGGGAAGAGGTGCTGTTATTCAGAACACAGCGGGGTGGGGACCCATCCCCGAGGACCTTATCAACAGGCGGGGGCAATGACCGGGTGGGCAGCACGGGTGTGGCGGGATGCCAGGCTCCGGGTCACAGCATGGCTACAGGGATTGCCGGCAGAGCTCGTGGCACGGAGCTGGCTCCTTCAGCAGGACCCAGGGCCCTCCACCCCTGGGGTCTCCCTCCCGGGGGATCCCCTTCCAGTGCCCCCTGCCCCGACTACCCTGGTTGGATGCTCCCCCTGCCCATCTCCCCTCCTGGGGTGTTTGCACTGAGGGGTTTGTTTCATCCCCCACACCCCAGTACCCTGGGGTCCCCCACGCAGGCAGCACCCCGAGCCCCCAGCCCCTCTGCTGCCATGCTCTAAGGAATTGCTCTGTGGAGCCACTGGGGAAGCAGATGCTCAGTCAATAATTAACTGGCTCTGTTACCCTGCCCCTGCAGGGTGAGGGCTTGGCCCTGGCATCCCCAGGACCCCTGGCCAGGGCTGCCTGAGAGGGGGAAGGTGGTGAGACCCTCCTTGGGGGCTGTGGCACTGTGGGACAGTGGCACCAGTGTCCTGCCACTCCTGCCCCCTCTGCCAGTCTTGTCAACCCTGCCACCTCTGCCAGCCCCTCCGCACTGCCGGTGGGGACAACCCAGCGTGGTGTCTCTGGACACTCCCAGCCCCGTGGGATCCCTCTGCACCCACCCTGGGGTCCCCATCTGTCCCCATGGATTGGAGTGCCAGGGCAACTCCTGCCCGCACCAGGACTGGCCCCTGCTGCAGCCTCCCAGACGGGTTTGGGTTTCCACGGCAACATCCATGATCCCGCCTTACGGGGGATGAATCAGGAGCTATAAATAGGTGCTGAATGGGGGTGCAGAGACTGTGCCCCTGCCTGTGCCTTCTGCTGCCAGCAGTGCCCAAGGGCCAGCAGAGCCGTCCCAGTGAGTGACACCTGCATGGGGACAGCCTGGTACCTGTGCCTGCACCCCGGGAGATGGCAGCATCCCAGAGCCCAGCTCGATGCCACCTGCACAGCAGCTCTCAGGTGGCCCCTGCCCTGTGAGGCTGTCCCAGGCCCCGGCGGTTTCAGTCCCTGTGGTGGCCTTGGGCATTCCTGCCCCTGGGAACGTCACCTTGCCAGGAGCATCTGATGGCACCATGCTGGGAGCATCAGCACACAGCATGTGGCAGCAGCCTGGCACAGTGCCTGGCACATGGCATGTGGCACAGCACGATGCATGGCATATGGCACATGGCACATGGCACACAGAGCATGGCACACGGCACATGGCACACCGAACATGGCACAGGGAACATGACAAGGCACCCATCATGTGGCACATGGAACAGACACGTGGGACATGGCACACAGCGCATGACACAGGGCATGTGGCACACAGCACACAGCGTGGCACGGGACGCACAGCACGTGGGATGTGACACAGTACACGTCACAGGGTACATGAACACGGTGCATGGCCTGTGGCACTCGGCGTGTGGCACACGGCACACATGGCACATGGAACACAGCTGGGGACACACAGTGCACTGCCTGCGGCACACGTCCTATAGCACAGGGCACACGGCACAGGGCACACGGCACAGGGCACGCAGCACAGGGCACGCAGCACAGGGCAGTGGCCGTGTGCCGGGCAGCAGGGCCCACTCCGCTGCCGCCTCTCTCCGCTCCCTGCCCTGGATTCGGGGCCGCGGCACAGCGGGGCGAGCGCCCACGCCGGCACATCCAAGCGGCGGCTGCTCGGGCGCTCCCGGCACGCTGCCGGCCACGGACACCCGGAATGTGGGGGCTGCGGCTGCCCTCGGCTCTTGTCACCAGGTGGGGCAGCACCCAGGAGCTGCCAGTCTCTCTGCCCAGCCCCCACTGAGCCCCCGGAGGGTGGGGGTCAGCACCCAGAGAGCAGGAGGATGGGCACAGGGGTGGTGCTTTATTGGGGAGATCATGCAGCCTCCAAACATCACAGTGACAGAGAAGCGGGGACCGAGGGGACCGAGGGGACAGCAGGGATGGGGTGGGTCCGGGCCACAGGGCACAGACCACCGGGAACGAGCAGTGCCGGGGGTAACCTGCCGGGACTTTCCCCATGTCCCAGCCAGGCGGGGGCTGGGGCAGGGCTGGGACTTGCGGGGACTCCGTCTGTCCCCATGGCACACCGGGAGAGTGGGGGGGTCTCACTGGGACGCGTTGAGACTGGGGTCGGGGGCCCTTCACTGGGGCAACCCAAGGCTGGGGCTGAGGGGCACTGGAGGGTCTCTCACTGGGGGGAACTGAGGCTGGAGTCGGGGGTCGGGGGTCCCTCACTAGGGAATACTGAGGCTGGGGCTCGGGGTCCCTCACTGCGGGGAGCCGAGGCTGGGGTCGGGGGTGGGGGGCCGGGGGCAGCGCGGGGGGAAGGCCTTGTAGCTGTAGTACTCCACCACCTGCTTGGGCACCTCCGCCAGCACGCACTTCGCCAGCGCGGTGGGTGATGCCTGCGGGACACCGGGGGACACCGGCGTGAGCCGCGGACACCGGGTCCCTGTGCCGCCACGTGGGGATGTGGACAGGGGAGGGGACGGGAGAGGACGGGAGCGACAGATGGGGACGACAGGGAACAGGAAGAGAGGAGATGGATGGGAGAGGGAAAGAGGGGACGGGACAAGTCGGGGGCGGGACGGAAGGGGATGGGGTGGGACAGGGAGGGGATGGAAAGGGACGGGAGAGAACGGGAGGGGAGGGAGGGGCCAGGAAGGGCAGGCAGGGGCAGGCAAGAGCCCGTGGCTGCTGCACTCACGTTCTTGAACTCGCGGAAGGGGACGAACTGGACGATGTCGCGCAGGACGGGCTCGCCCTTGGGGGAGCGCAGGACGCCGTCGTCCCCGTCCAGGATCTGCATGTCCGTGAAGTCGGCGTTGCCCACGCCGACGATGATGATGGACATGGGCAGGTAGGAGGCCCGGACGATGGCCTCCCGCGTGTCCGCCATGTCCGTCACCACCCCGTCCGTCAGGATCAGCAGGATGAAGTATTGCTGGGGGGACAGGGATGCTCGGGGGCTGCCCTGCCTCACCCGGCTGCCGGCCCCACGCCGGAGCAGCCACGAGTGTCACGAGTGTGCAAGGTCTCAGCCCAGCCCCGGCCCGGGGGGCAGCGGGACCCACCGACGCCTCCTTGGTCCGCTCCTCGTCGGCCGCCACGCGAGCCACCTTGGAGATGATGGGAGCCACGTTGGTGGGGCCGTAGAGCTGGATTTTGGGCAGGCAGCTCTGGTAGGACTCCACAACGCCCTGGATGCCTGTGGGGTGTGCGAGGGGTGAGGGGCGTCCCAGCCGTGGATCCAGCCCCTCTAGAGCTGGACTCACCCTCACACTCATCATTGTCGGGGTTGAAGTTGATGGCGAAGTCGTGGGAGACCTGGAGGGAGGAAGGGGAGGGGAGGGGACAGCTGGTCCACCCCCTGCCACAGCCCCTGGCACCTGCCAAGCACCAGCAGTGCCGAGGGTACCCAGAGGGACGAGCACATCCCTGGGGTACCACAGGGCCTTGGCAACCTGAGACCCCCCTCACCTCGTACTTGGGGGGGATCCTGGCACCAAAGCCCAGAGCTGAGAATTTCTTATCGCTGCAAGAGAAGGGGTGTGAGGAGCTCCAGTGCCATCACTGAGTGCCTGTCACCAGAGCATCTGACCCCAGGGTGGCCGTCACCAGTGTGTGTGGCCCTGGAGGACCCTCCAGAGCCACCAACCTGTCGTAGTCCTGGCAGATCTCGCCCACGGCCACCAGCGCCTTGAGGTACTCGTTGGGCTGGTAGGGGTTGATGTAGTGCAGGGAGCAGCTGTTTCGGGGGTCCCCGTTGGAGGCCGTGAAGTCGATGGCCACCTGATGGGGGGGCAGGGAGGGTCCCCCAGGGTGAGCAGGGCCACTGGTGTGTCCCTGCTTGCTGGGGAGGGGACGCTGCTCACCGTGAAATGGATCTGGCAGCCGCCCATGATGTAGTCCAGGAAGGAGTAAACCCTGTGGATCTTCCAGAGGGACCTGCGTCAGGCCCTGCCCCACGCCGGCCCACGGGGCCGGGCACAGCCTGGCACAGCTCCCAGGCGCTCACCTTCAGGTCCAGCAGCACCACGACCCCCGAGTTCTTGTAGTTGCGCTTCTTGATCTTGTACTTGGGGTTCATGCAGTCCCACTGCACCTGTGGCACCGGCACCCGCGCTGCCTGCGGCCCCCGCCCGGGACACGGCCCAGCCCCGGCACCGCAGCCCCTGGTGCCACGGCTCGGCACAGTGGGGACCCCACAGTCCCGGAACACTGCAGCCCAATAACCCTGCACCCCCACAGCCCCAAGGTGCAGCTGCCTTCCCCCACTCCCAGCCAGGCTCCAGCCACCCCATCCATGACTGATTCCCCAGAAGACCCCAAACCTACCATCCCTTCCCCAAAAAGGAGGGCAGTGAGCAGAAAATGACCCCAAACCCAGAGGAGGAGCTGGAAGGTGGCTGCTAGGATGGGCTCTGCTGGCAGCACACAGGATCACCCCAGGCCATCCCCGTGTCCCCGTGTCCCACCTTGTTCTCCCCCATCGCCTTCTGCATCTCCTCGAAGGTGGTGAAGAACTCCCCGATGAAGTCGTGTTTGCCCCGCGAGTCGTAGTCCCACACCACGCACTGCGATGGGCACGGCTCAGCCCCGGCACCAGGGGGTCCTCAGCCCTGTCCCCAGCACCGTGGGGTCCCCGGAACACCCCCAGGGAAGCTGGGGTACATAAGCTCCCAGGGCAGGAATAGGGCTCCCCATCATCCTTCCTCACCCTCAGCTTCCTCTTCTCCTCACAGCTGCAGAGTGAGTTGAGGGAGACTTTGAAGGGCTCCCAGATGGGGCTCAGGTTGTTCTTTACCACCTGCAGAATGGGGGGCTCAGTGGGGCTGGGAGCCCCTGGGGTGGCCGTGGGGCAGCCGAGGGCCCGGTGCCGCCATGGCCTCACCTCGGTGCGGTACACCAGCTGCTCGCTGCGGTCATCGTCGATGCGGTAGATCTCCAGGAAGGGATCTGACTTGCTGAAGAGGTCCTGGGGGAGGAGGATGGGACAGAGCATTGCCCACCCTGCCCCGTTTGCCCCCTGGCACCCGGCTCACCTTGTCGTCCAGCTTCTTGGCACGGAAGGCGAGCTCCACGTAGCCGTTGTTCCCCGAGATCTCCTCTGAGATGATCTGCGAGGAGAGGCGGCCGTGGGGTGCTCAGTGCCTGGCATGGCTTTGCATCACCCCTCTGTGGTGCCCCGGGCAGGGACAGGGTCCCACGTGCCTCCCTGGCACAGCAGGGACCTTCAGGATGGCCAGTAGATGCCACCAGGGACCCTGAGCCCTCCCCACCCCCAAGAGTCTGTGCCACCCTACTGATCCAGTCCAGTGCCACCCACGTGTCCTGTCTGGTGCCATCCCAGGATTCCAGCCCCATGTCACCTGTGTACCCCATCCTGGTGCCGCCCATGTGCCTGGGTTTGGTGCTGCCCTGGTGCCCCTGCTCAGTGTCACCCCACTGTCACCCCCAGCACAGGCTCAGTGCTCACCGTGATCGTGGACTTGCCCGCGAACTTCCCGTACTTGAGGAACAGCGGCTTCGTCACCCGTTTCTGCGCCACGATCTGCGAGAGCCTAGGGTTGGGGAGGGGACACCATCGTGGGGTCCCCGGGCGGGGGTCCCCAGGCTCACCTGCCCCACGGTGCACTCCATGCCCCCCAGGAAGTCGTCGTCGTGCGTGCCCACACCAGCCTGGCCGTGGCTGTCGTACACCTCGAAGCGCAGCTTCTGCACCTCCTCGAAGTAGTAATCGACCGTGAAGATCTTGGCGAACACGGGGTTCAGGTTGCTCTTGATCACCTCGCTGCGATCCACCTGCGTGGGAGCGGCACAGGGCCTTGGGATGCCAGAGCTCCCACAGGGGTGTGGGGAGGCAGGGATGGGGGATGAGGGATGGGAGCTGTTGTGGCGGGGGATGAAGGGATGGGAGATGCCAGGCTGAGGGATACAGGGATGAGGGATAGGGATGCAGGGACAGGGAATGCAGGGATGGGGGGTGCTGGGAAGGACCAGCTGTGCCCAAGTGAATGGCATTTGAAGGAGCCTCTTGTGCCCCCCACAGCCTCCAGCCCTGCCAGCCTTGGGTCTGGGGTGCCGCTCCCACTGTGCTCCAAGGGGATGCTCTGGCTCTGGCTGTGCTTTGCTGCAGCTCCACTGGAGCAGGAACAATGGGTTGGTGCCAGGACAAGCCTCTGTGCCCGTCATGGGGTGGCCATGCCTGGGGGTCACCCAGCCCCAGTGGCCCCGGTGGGCAGTAGGTCCTCAGCGTCTCCAGGCCGTGCTGGCAACGGGTGCTGAGCAGTTCTGGAGCCTCCCCCGCATCCGTCCCTGCCAGTGTTGACTCAAGGGGACACATCCTGGCCAGGGCACCCTGCCAGCCGCTGGCCCCTGCCCACTGCCTGCCCAGTCTGGCAGCATCTGTTGAACTCACACTGCCACCACCCTGCTACAGTCACCCATGTCCCTCCTGCTTGGGCACTGCCAGCCCCTCATTCTGGGATGTGGGTGTCGAGTGCCTCGGACCCTCTGGTGCCAGGATCTGCCAGCAGGTCCGGGGCCATCTCGGCTCTTGGAGCCAGCAGCAGAGCCAGATTCAGGCACCCCTCGTCTGGGGGACGCAGGCTGGCTGGGACAGGGAGGGGACAGGAGTCACTCCAAAAGGTGGCTCAGGAGGGGCCCTCTTGCCTCTTGGAGCTGGCTGATGTCTAGCACAGCACAGCATAGAGCATGGCATGGCACAGCATGGCATGGCACAGTGTGGAGCATGGCATGGCACGGTACAGCACGGCACACAGAGCATGGCACAGAGCACTGTGGGTACGAGTGTCTGGCATGGCACAGCACACTGCAGCTGGCACGGGGCCCTTGTCCCCCCCCGGTTCTGTGCTGGCTCAAGCGGAGTCGATGACACGCCGAGGGATTTAGCGCTAAATCTGCCGGCTGAGCTGCCGCGATTAGAGCGGAGCTGCCGGTGCCAGCCCAGAGCTCAGCACGGGGAGGGATGGAAGGAGCCGTGCCAGCCCCACTGCCAGCCCCAGTGCCATCCTGGTGTCTGCCAGCCCCAGTGCCAGCCCCAGTGCCATCCTGGTGTCTGCCAGCCCCACTGCCATCCCCACTGCCAGTTTCAGCCCCAGTGCCAGTGTGAGTTCAGTGCCAGCTTCAGCACCAGCCCTCCAGCCCTGAGCCACCCCAGGTGGGGCTGAAGTATCCTGTGTCCCTGTCCCGGGGCAGTGGAGCCACTCTGGAGCCACACACGGTGAACACCCCACCCCACCCCACCCCACCCCACCCTGCTCCCTGGCCCCACTGCAGCCCCAGTGGGCTGGATGTGACCCAGTGTTAGCACCATCCCCACAGGCTGCCGGGTGCCCCACAGTGCCCTGCCCACTCTGCATCACCCCCTGCACCCCGTTCTGCACCCTGCAACCTGTTGTGCACTGTGCACCCTACTCTGCATCGTCTCCTGCACCCCATCCTGGTGCAGCTCTGCACTCTGTTCCCTGCTCCTAATCCTGCACCTTGCACCCTGTTCTGAACCCTGACCCTGTTCTGCACCCAGCATCCCATTCTTCATTATCTCCTGCACCCTGGTTTGATCCCTGCACCCTGGTTTGATCCCTGCACCCTGGTTTGACCCCTGCACCCTGGGCTGAACCCTGTGCCTCGTTCTGCACCCTGGGCTGAACCCTGCAGCCCGTTCTGCACCTACCACCCTGCTTTGCACCCTGTACTCCACCTCTGTTATCTCCTGTATCTTGCTCTGTACCCTGCACTCTGCTCCCCACCATCTCCTGCACCCTGACCCCTGCTCTGCACCCTGTACCTCGCCCCCCACCACCTCCTGCAGCCCCCTGCATCCACCACCCTGTGTCCAGCCCCGCCACATCCCCAGGGCCCGCCCTGCCCTGCCCAGCGCGGTGGGTGCCAGCTGTGCCCCCCACTCTCCTACCTCCATCCACTGGCCCTGGGACTGCATCAGCAGCAGGACACAGGGGTCCGACTTGTTGAGGGTGTCGCGGTCCAGGAGGTGTTTACAGCTCACCCGAAGCTCCACCTTGGAGAGCACGGCCAGCGGGGCCTGCGGGCACGGCTCGGGCACGTCGCCCATGCCGGCCGGGGCGCGGGGGCCGGCCGGGCGCGGCGGGGGACAGGCGGCCCCGTGGGCGAAGGGCATGGGGGGCGAGTGGGGCGGCCGCTGCCTCGGGCGCCGTCAGGGAGCCGGGCAGGTGCCCGTCATGCCCGGGGCACGGCGCCCCGCGGTGCCGGGCACGGCCCCGGTGGCAGGACAGGGGTGAGGCGGAGGGACCCCAGGGACCCGCTCCGAGGCGGGGTGGCCGGTTCCAGTCCCGCTGGCTCCGCGGGGCCCTGCAAGGCATCAGAGCACGGTGGGGTTAGCGGGAGCTCGGGCACCCCTCGTGGGTGTGCCCCCAAGTCCCAGCCAGCCCCATGGGCACTGCTGTGGGGGGTTCACATGGTCCTGCAGGGCCGTGCCCAGCTCTGTCCCCGCCCCGCCCCGCCCCAGGGGCAGGATGTGTCCCGAGGGGAAGGGGGACCTAAGTGGGGTGGGGTACCCACCCTGGGGTGCCCCGTGTGGGGCTGTGGAGTAGAAACCCTCTCCAGCTCCTGCGGGCAGCACCCCCCAGCCTGGGCAGGGCTCTCCAGAGGGGAGTGGGGACACCAGCTCCGTGTCTGTGCCAGCAGGTGACGGATTCCCCCGTGCTGGGGACGGGGTTCATCCTCCCCTGGATGCTGGTAGCACTCAGCCAGGTGATGCTGCCTCACGGGCCAGCGAGGGGCTCTGCCAGTCCCAGCCCGGGGCTTGTCCCCCCACCTGCGGGTCCTGGGGGTTCCTGACTGGGGCAGGGGCAGGTCCAGGGGCAAAGCAGCCCCTGCCCGCCTGTACCCTCGCATGCCCCGCCCGGCCAAAGTTTCCTGGGGAAGTCATGCAGTGCCCAGGCCCTCCCCAGCACGTGGCTCCAGTGCCCCAGCTCCGGTGGGCACCGTCCCCCTCCCCAGGATCGCGGGCACCCCTTGGCATCATCCATCTCTCAGTGGAGGGGACAGCAGGTCCCACCGTGCCCATCGCCCCCTCACCTGGGTGCTGGTGGCCTGGGCTGGGTCGGGGTGCCCGCCGTGCCAGTGTGCCCGCCGTGCCGGTGTGCCTGCCGGAGCTGCTGCCGCTGCCTCCTCCACACAACTGACTCAAGCTGCAGCTCGGGAGCGGAGCTCTAAGAGAGAGATGGATGACAAGCTCCGTTAACTGCCTCGCTGCCGGCTCCGGAGCGGAGCCCACCCTACACCGGGGCTGAGCGGGGTCCCCAGGGTCCCCAGCACTGCTGCTGTGCCAGGGCAGGAGCTCCTGCTCCAAGTGAGATGCCCATGGCACAGTCACAGCCCCTCACCCTCTGCAGCTGCTCCCCATGCGGTACCCAAGGCCACGCTGGTCCTGGCCCCCCACACTCTGAGCCCACAGCCCAAGCACGAGGATGGGGTGCCCCACACCCACCGGGTGCCCTCCCCACATGCTGGAGCATCCAGACCCACATTCCATGCACATGGAGCCCCATATGCTGAGTCCCCAGCCCGGGACCCCCCACCCACCCCTGTCCCCCCAGCACTGCGGTGCTGTCAACCCAGCTTTATGGAAGATGATGTAATTAGCCCAAATTTGGAGGGATTAAAATGCAGATAGGGCTAACGAGCACGAGGGCACTGCAGGGTCCGGGCTTTGGGAGCTAATCCCCAGCCCGCCTGGCAGAAATAGGCCACTCTCCTTCCACAGCCACCAGCACGGCTCAGCAGGGCAGGAGGCACCGACCCACGGCCAGACACGGGGGCTGGGCAGAGCGGCTGGAGGGACACGGTGGCAACTGGACACAGGAAGCACCACACCGGGCACATCTTGCCTCTCTGAACCGCCCAGGATTCATGCAACCTGCCAGGGCTCCCGCATTAAGTGCCCCATCCCATCCCATCCCATCCCATCCCATCCCATCCCATCCCAGCTGCACAACAGCCCCAAACTGATGGACCAACAGTGGGCTGGGTGAGTGCTCCTGGAGCAGCTCTGATCCCACTGACACATCCCAGTGATGCATCAGCCCCAGGCACAGGAACTGGAAGAGCCTGGGATCCCCCCAACAGCCAAAAGGATCGGCCAGAGCCCCCCCAGTTTGTCCTGAGCTCCAGTGGTGCCACTTGAAGTATCACAGAACTGCTTGGATTGGAAAAAGCCTCCAAGATCAGTTCACCCTCTCCCCAGCACTGCCAAGGCCACCTCGACATCTCCAAATGCCACCTCTACCATGGAGTGGCCTTTAAGCCACAAAGAAATGGCTAAAAGGTCCCCAAACTGCAGCAGGGGCTGAGCCACGGGCCAGGGAGCACAGCATGGCAGAGCAGCACAGACCAGCCCTGGGACTCTGCTCCCGCCAAGCCCAGCTCAGGAGCAGGGCCACACCTTGCTCCCTGTGCCCCCCCCCAAAAATGGAAAAGCCCCCCTGCGTGAGTAGCACCTATGAGTGACCCCCACCATGACACCCAACTTGTACAGCTTGGCCTCACACAGAGGAAATCATCAAACCAGGAATACTGGTGTGGAAGGCAGGGAAGGGGCAGCAGACAAAGCCTGGCATGGAGGGGGAACCCCCAAAGCCCCTCAGAACCAGAGCAGAAGGGAGCCCAGGCTGCAGCCCTGACAAGGCAGAGGAGTGGGCACAAGGCAGGTGTTTAACTCGCTTTCAGGGAAATTTGGAGCCTCCAATCACAGCAAATGAGGCTTCCCACGCTTGAGCACATCCCTGTACTGCCACAGGCACACGGGGCAGCTCCGCTTGGTACATGTGCCCCAAAACCACAGCACACCCGGCTCTCTACGGCTTTTTATTGACAGTTCTGGGGAGAACAGTTCATTTCTTTTTCTCCACGTCCTGCTCCGCTGCTTCCTTGGCGCGCTTGGCACGGATGCCAAAGAGGCGGGCGTTGGCCCGGGCCATGCGAAGGCTGGCAAAGGCCTTGAAGTTCTTCTCGTCTTCCGAGATGACACGAGCCTTCTCCCGCTTGAAAACCTGCGGAGAGAGCGCCAGACAGTCAGACTGCCCCTCGGAGCCGAGGCTTCCCGCAATTATCTCCGCAAGGAGCAGAGCGGGAACGGAGTGCTCGTGCCACCTACAGGCCCTGCCCTCAGCCTGCTCTGCCGCGTTCCCGCTGGCTCCTCGCCGTCAGCACGGAGCACAATGGAGCAGGAATAAAAACAAGCACCACGGGAAACTTGAGTCAGGCTTCACAGAATCACAGCACTGTTAACGTTGGTAAAGAGCTTTAATAGCGAGTCCAACCATCAGCCCAGCACCACCATGGTTACCACCAGCCATGTCCTCAGGTGCCACATCCACGTGTTTTTTGAACACTTCCAGGGATGGGGATTCCACCACTGCCCTGGGCAGCTGTGCCAGGGATGGACAGCCCATTCTGTGCAGCAATTTTCCTAACATCCAACCTAAACCTCCCCTGGCACAGCTTGAGGCTGTTTCCTCTCATTCTGTCACTTGTCACCTGGGAGCAGAGCCCGGCCCCCACCCAGCTCCACCCTCCTGTCAGGGAATTGCAGGGAATGAGGTTTGTGACACTGCTGACAGCAGCTCTGGGAAGCAGAGAGGATTTAGGACAAACAGTGACCACAGAACCTGCCTTAGCACTCCCAGCCCAGCTAAACCCAAAGTGCCCTCAAGTTCTCTCAAAGACTTATTCCTGGGTTCTTTTTTGATCCAGGATGGGCAGTGCCTGGAGACAGCCACCCTCAGCTGTGAGGCAGCAAAGAGAGAACCCTCTCCACAAGCTCAACCTCAATTACATCACACAGAAAACATAATTAAATGACACTTACGTTCTTGATGGGCATAACGGGTCCTGTGAGCTGAGTGGCCATCTTGAGTTCCTCTGGCTGCACAACAGGAAGATGGGAACGTTAGAAGAACAGAATTTAAACTTCTCCGGCTAAAACCTCAGCTAAAACACAGCTTGTATGCAGGTACCCAGCTTAAACGTGGTGCTAATGATCCTGACAGGAGGTTTAACACCAAATGGTAACGAACCCAGCACTTCAGAGCGTTTGGCACTGACAAGCTGCATCAGCAACCCACGCTGTGCCCGGATCCGGCCGGAGCAGCAGCGGCCCACAGCTCTGCCAGCTGGGAAAGCTTTGACACCAACTGTGCTATTCTCAATTTACACAGGATCACAGGATCATCTAGGTTGGAAAAGACCTCCATGATCAATAAGTCCAATCTGTGCCCAATCCCCACCTTGTCACCAGCCCAGAGCACTGAGTGCCATGTCCAGGCCTTTCTTGGACACCTCCAGGGGTGGGGACTCCACCTCCTGCCAATGCCTGACCACCCTTTCCAGGAAGAAATTCCTGATGTCCAACCTGAACCACCTTCCCTGGCACAAACTGAGGCTGTTCCCTGAGCCTCCTTTTCTCCAGGTTGAGCACCCACACCTCATATACACCCAACACATTCCTCAGCAACTCCTACTCAGGTTGATTCCAGCTTCTTGTAAAAGCATGCCATCAGACAAAAATGATTGAACGTTTACTGAATACAGCTGAGTTCCAGCAAACACATCTGAATCAGTGTTTCAGCTCGAGGCCCTTCCTCCCTGTGCTGAAGATGGAGTTGAGCAGCTTGGAGCTGCCAGACTCCCCACAAGATGTGAGGACAGTCTGAACTCACCGTTGTGTTCCCTGATCTACCACCAGCAGAGCCAGGAAACACAGCTCTGCTCTGATCCTGGAGAGGTTTTAATGAAAAGCATTTTTGAATGTCAACAGCAACCACCTTCTGAAGCCTGGCTGGCACACAGCTCTGGAGCCACTCACAGCCTGTCCCTCAGCCTTCCACCAGCAGGACTGACTCCAGGGGGAATTTCCAGCCATTGTGACAATTTAGCTCCCTAAACTAAAACTCAGCTGGCTGGGGAAGGATCAAAGCTCCAGGAATCAGTACCAAAACAGGGCTGCAGCTGCTCAGCCAAATGCCTGGCTGGAGTGCCACTGCAACCCAGAGAGCCCTGTTAGACTCGACTCTGCCAGACCTGGCCTTGTGCTGGGCTCAGACCCACGGCGGTCACATCATGGAGAAGGCTCAGGAGCTGTGCCTGACACCAAACCTCCCAAAACAGGACACACTTCCAGCAGTCAGGTACTCACAGAGCTGTCTCCCTTCTTGGGCATGGCTGGCTTCCTCGGGAAGAGGATGAGCTTGGAGTGGTACTCCTTCAGCCTCTGCACGTTGGCCTGCAGGGACTCGGTGGACTTGTTCCGTCTCCGGGGATCCACGGAGATTCCGATAGTCCGGGCAAACTTCTTGTTGATGCCAGCAAGCTGAGGAGAGAGAAAGAGAGAGTGGTGTCAGCAAGCCATAGCTCCCAACAGCCAGACAGGGATCCAAGCACAGTCAGCACGGGATACAGGGTCTGGAGAAAGGCTCAGCATCAGCTGAGGGACCAACTACGCCACCCAACAAACGGTGTCCTGGTGTATCTTAGTGCTTAAAATGTTGTGCAGGCTTTGATTTTTGGAGGTGGATTTCCCTAGGGGAGCAAAGCACAACCGCTGCGGGACACATTTAAACCTGGATTCATACAGACATTTATGAGACGGTTCATGGACAACTCTGGTTCACTGAACGCTGGGAGCTCCATGAAGTAAGGATTGTTTTCTAACCATCTGAAACAACCATTAAATAGCTATTTTTTTAAACTATCTTAAACAAAAAGCTCATTTTCTGTTTGAAGACAAACAGCTGCATCCTACTTTGTGTTCCACCATCACCCGAAAATTAAAGAAAAGTAAGTAATGAAGCATTTGGCACCCAGAAGAACAATTTCCCTGCCTCAGTGCACCAATTTCAGTTATAAATGTTTTAATTAAGGCACTGAACCAGGCGCAGAGGCGGCTGGTGGCTGCCAGCGAGCCCTGATGTGGAATCTGATCAGATACACAGCAGGCAGCCCTGCAGACCACCTTTACCAGCTCAGCACACCTGGGCAGGTCACAGGGACAAGGAATGAAGGACAGGAAATGCTTCCCACAGATTTTAGGTGTTCCTAATCCAACTATTATCAATCCAGCCACTCTGGGAAGCTGCGCTGAATGGTTTCCTCCTGGTACAACATCCCCTGCTACTCTTAGAAATACATTGAGCTGGGTTTACCTGGTCCTCAACATGAAAACGCTGGCTAAAATATTTAGAATCAGCAAAAAAATGTTTAATTAATAAATAATTTAATGAAGATGATCTTAATCTTCCCACTCCTCTAAAGAAGTTTAGGAGACTCAAGGCTCTTTCAGAATTTGAATTTTGTACAATCTCTGAAGAGTTTGGGTTCTAAGGGACCTTAAAGATCACCAAGCTCCACTCCTTGCCATGGGCAGGGACACTTTCCCCTATCCCAAGGTGCTCCAAGCCCCGTCCAACCGGGCCTTGGACACTTCCAGGGACGAGGCAGCCAAAGCTTCTCTGCAACCTGTGCCAGGGCATCACCACACTCATAGGGAAGAATTTCCTTTGTATATCCAACCTAACCCTATTTCAGCTTGATTTTAATGGAACTTTAAGTGACAGTCTGACCAGATAAACAGACATTTACCTTCCAAAGCACCCTTCACACACCCACTCCACTGTCACAGGTAAGACCATCCTTCCTCGCTCCCAGAGCTGGGAAATCCACAGCCTTCCCTGGCTGTGGCAGCGCCAGCAGGTACTGACACCTGGGGAAGTCACCTTGTGCAGGACAGGAGAAGCAGCTGAGCTCAGACTGGGAGTTCACTCATTTGAATCAATGCTCTGTACTTACTTTAAGCTCCTCCAGGCTGAAGCCTCTACCAGCACGAACTTTTTTGTGGTATCTGATCGTAGGGCACCTCACGATGGGCCGGATGGGCCCAGCCACGGGGCGAGGGGCAATGCGGCGAGCCTTGGCCTGGCGAGCCTTCCTCCTGGAATGGCAGGATCACAGGATCATTTAGCTTGGAAAAGACCTCCAAGGCCATCGAGTCCAACCTGTGACTGATCCCCACCTTATCAACCCAGCCCAGAGCCCTGAGTGCCACATCCACTCCTTCCTTGGGACAGCCCCAGGGATGGGGACTCCACCACCTTCCTGGGCAGCACTTGCCAATGCCTGACCACCCTTTCCAGGAAGAAATTCCTCCTGATGTCCAATCTGACCATTTCCTGGCACAGCTTGAGGCCGTTTCCTCTTGTCCTGTCCCTGTTCCCTGGGAGCAGAGCCCGACCTGCCACCAGCTGCCCCCTCCTGTCAGGGAGTTGTGGAAAGCCAGGAGGTTCCTCCTGAGCCTCCTTTTCTCCAGGCTGAGCTCTCCTAGCTGCTCCTGGCCATCCAGACCCTACCCAGCTTCCTTTCCTTCTCTGGACATGCTCCAGCACCCCAATGTCTGTCTCGTAGTGAGGAGCCAAATGTAGCATCAGAGTTCCAGGTGTGACATCAGCAGCACCAGTACAGGGGACAGGCACTGCCCTGGTCTTGCTGGTCACACTATGGCGGGGCCAAGCCAAGTGTCACTAGCTTCTTGCCCACCTGTGACAGCCACCGGGTACACGGCATCTTTATCACACGTGCCACTCCTGCCCAGCGATGCCTCCGGAACAAACGGGCGGGCCGGGCTGGCTGCTGCCGCCCTGGAACCGCCAGTGCCATCAGAGACCCAGGGAAGAGCATTCATCACTGTGGATGCAGCGATTCCGGAGATGTCTCATCACCTGGCTGCAGCTGGCAGGGACTGGCTCCGAGCACGCGCAGAGAATGGCTAAACAAACCCACGGCGCCCCGGCAGCTTAAGCGGTCCCGCAGAAGCCGGGAAAGCACCTCCCGCGGCCCCCGGAGCTCCGGGACTCACCTGCGGAGCTTGCGGGCGGGCTGGTTGAACCAGGTGGCGACCCGGCGCTGCCAGTCCTTGTGGAAGTGGGGCTTCAGGATCATCCCATTGCGGCTGGGCGCCATGGCTGCGGCCTGCGGACACGGGCACGGTTAGCGCGGCGACATCCGAGGCGCCCCCAAGCCCGCGGTCCCCGGCCCAGCAAGGCCCCATCGGCGCCCCCGGGGCCTCCCCCGCGGCCCCGCGCGGGGCTGTGGCGGCGGCGGGCGCGGCCCCGGCGGGCGGATGGCGGCGGATGCAGCCCCCGGCCCTCACTCACCTCCCGCCACGACAATGGCCACCGGAAAGAAAGCGCTGGCGCGGCGGCGCCGGAAGTGCCCGGAGAGGGGCGGGGCCAGCGAGCGGCGGCGGCTTCCCGCGCCCGCAGCAAAGATGGCGGCGGCTCAAAGGGCCCGCGCACGGCGAGCGATGGGCGGGGAACGGGACAGGAGCGAACGGGGCGGAGCCAGGCCCGACCGGGAGCAGCAGCTCGATGCCCTCTCCGGTGCCCAGCATCTCCTGGGCAGGCCGGATGGGACGGACACCGGTCCCAAATCCCTGAGGAATCCCACGGGAGCATGGGGGTCCCTGTTCCCATCCAACCCCAGAGCAGGATCCCTGCTCCGCTGTCCTCCCTTTGGGGGAGCAGCGTTATCGCCCACGTGGCAGGAGAGGGCTCGGGGACTGCCATGCCCCTCGGCAGGTCCCAGCACCCCAGCAGCCACTGAGGAGCCTGCGCTGTCCCCAGCACTGTGCCCCGGTGCACTGCTCCCACCGGCACCCTCAGCTCCACAGCACTGAGGTTTTGTGAGTTAAAAACATAAAATCAAAGATCACTTGAAATTTCAGCTGCTGCCTGGAAAGGAAATTCAAAGAGCGAGTCTGGGAAGAAACAACCAAGCTTGGAATTAAAAAATCCAGGCAGCATTTTAGATGTAGAAAATTACTTGTGCCCCTGAAATGAAGGGAAATCAATCCCTAGGCACGGAGAGACCCCAGGAAATGAGTTGGGACAGGGGAGAAGACACAGTGCAGAGTATCTTCACATTCTCACGGAAGGAGGAGGCTCCCAGCTCCAGCCTGACCCGGGACAGGAGCCTGTGACTGTGACAAAGGCCCGAGGGCTGGGAGCTGTCAGAGCCCCCACTTGTGCTGGGGTCTTTCAGGTCACACACAGCCCTGGTGGAGTAACTCCAGACAATAATCTTTCCTAAAAGATGCACCCAGCCAGGGCACTCCAGGCAGCAACAACCACTTTAATGCTTTTTCTGATGAACACCAGACAACCCTGTCAGCAGGGCCTGTTTTGCAAGAGCCACGAGGATGAAGCAGCTTCTCCTGAGGATTCCCAACAAACACACCTGCTTTTGCTGGATTTCCAGGAGCACCTCTCCAGCTCTGAACCAGCAGCTCAGAACAGTCTTCCCATATGGACTCAGAGTCACCCTCTGCACAGTTGGTTTCCCATGTCCCACTGCTGAGCTCTGCAGAGTTTTGCCTCAACCTCTGCTTGGGAAACACTTGCTGTAAAAACTGGACATAAATTATTGACCAGGGAGAAGAAGGCCCTTGTCCCGACCACTCCACAGCTCTAATGAGCTTCATGTGTGCCAAAACACTGCCGGAGCCTGACACATTCTACACACACAGCAGCATGTTGTGGGCAGTTTATTCCAGCCAGGGCTGTTTGTGTGTTATTTTCAAAGGTTACACAAGAGCTGCAGCAGCTCAGCTCAGCCCCACAGGGGTGTCCCCATGCTGAGGGCACAGCCCTGCCCTCCTCCCATGGCACGTGGCTTACATGGGATCTTCCACCCATTGGAACACGTTCCCTGCTCCTGTGTACAAGAAACCTCCACAGCAGATCTGACTTACCCGACTCCTAATCACCACTACCCTGCTGGGAAATCAGTTCTGAAATCCTGAGGAGTTCTCCTTCCTGCAGGATAAAGCTCAAAGAGCCAACTTTGCCATCCCTTAATTTTGGGGTAGCAGCAGCACAGCAATTCCCTGCTCAGCATCTTTGATTCTGGAGCTGAGAAGGCAAAGGGTTTGTGTCTGAAAGAAGCCTCCAGAGCCGTCTCATTCCACATGGGAGTGGGTTCACACTGGTCTCAGGCGTGGTTCCTCCTCTTCCTCATGATTTGGTGGCTGAGGAGGTGTTTCCTCCTCCCTGGTGTCCTGCTTGTCCCTCTCTGCCTGCAGCCAGCTCTGAGGAGCAATCATCTTCTTGGGTCCGTGTGGCGGGGGCCCGATCAGCGCTTCAATGTCATCATAATTGATCACTTCTTTCTCCAGGAGGGCATTGGACAGCTGGAAAGGAGGAAGAAGGCAAAATGAGGGATGGAGCCCCCGGGCAGAGCAGAGAACTGCTTCTCTGAGCTGGTCTGACCTGTCAGCTCAACTCAGGCCTCAGCACCTGCAGCCCCCAGGAGCAGACCCCAGCTGTCCCACCACAGATGGGGTGACCCTGAAGCTACTGCAGCCAGGACCAAGTTCTCCAGGCTCCAGCACCGCTCCCAAGAGCATGTTTGGCCAGGAACACACGACGTGACTGCAACAAAGCAAGCTCTTGGGAATGATTTGGAATGAGAGCTCCAGGAACAATGAGAGAAGTGTCCCTCCTGCCACTGTCACTGCACCTGTGGCCCTGCCCAAGAGCCGAAGCAGCAGCATGGAGACCTCTGGCAGACCCTGAGCTTTCCCTGCACACACAGTGCTAACAAAGAGCTGCCTGTTCCTGCAGGCAGGGGCTGGAGGTCAGCACAAGTTCCTCCCCAGAAGAGTGGAATTCTCTGGCCCCTCTGGCAGCAGCACCGCCCCTCTGGAGCAGCAGGTGGCTGTCCAGCGTGGAACTGCTCGATGCTGCTGACGAGATGTGACACGCTGGCCTGGCAGCTGAAACACTTACTCTGGAGATACTTTGGCTGCGCTTTAAAGTTTTTCTGCGCTGAGCCTCTAGCAAACAGCTGGCTGCTGTTACACGGCAGCAGCAGGACAGAGGAGCCTGCAGAGACACCCCTGAGGATCCCCGCTCCAGAGCTGCCAGGGCACTGTCCCGGGGACAGCGGCGTGCCCCAGCTCTCTCCTGACCACGCACTGGAGGCCTGACACTGCGTAGCTGAAGGGGTTGTTGTTGCTGTTCTTGATTGTTTAAAAAGAAGAATTAAGGAAAAGAATTGCTTCATTTGCAAAACAGGCAACATTAAGTTGACTCCTGGTCATTTTGGAAGTCACGGACTGGAATTCTGAAGGGAAGTCAAGGAGATACAGAGGGTGCTGTGACCCAAGCTTGGCTCAGCACTGGGCACAGAGCTCCTGGCACAGGTGGGGATGTGCCAGGGTGTGGGGCTGGATTGGGACTGTCACGACACAGAGGAGAGGAGGAAAAGCTCTATCTCTGCAACAAAGATGCCTTGGTGTATCAGTTATCAAGGAGGTGAAAACTGCCTGGAGTCACCAGAAAGCGGGAACCAGCCCCAATCAGCCAAGGTGACAGGCCCCCTATTCCTACACCAAAGCCAGACACTGTCCACCTGATTGCTGGCTTGGCTTCCCAAAAACAGCCACTGTCAGCTCTCCAGGAAACTCTGCTGCCAAGAGGCAAGCAGAGAAGTGCAGGTGAAGGACACAAATTCCAGCTTTGATCATTTCCACAGAGCACTCCTCCTCCTCTACCCTGCAAACACCAGCTGGTGTGAGGAGGCAGACTACTCACTGCTGGGAAAGGCACACACATTCCTCCCGTGCCTGCTCTGAATCTGGGGGATACACAGTAAACAGTCACTCGTTCCCAACACTCCCACTACAAGACTTTCTAGGAGAGAGACAACACTGCAACAGCTGAGCTACAGAGCACAGAAAGCAGCAAGGCAAAAACCACCGGTTTAAAACACCCAAACTAACCCAAACCAACCAACAAACCCCCACACAATTCAACTCACTGTTTGCAGCTTGTCCCGGTTCTCCAGCAAGAGCTTTTCTGTGCGCCTGTAAGCCTGAGCCACCAGGCTTTTGGCTTCCTTGAAGAAACAAGAAGAGGGAGTTGGGGCGTAGGTGGCAACAAACACAACGTGTGGCTAAACAAGGAGAGCACTGAGGGATGGAATCTGCAAACTGAGCCAGGCAGAATGTGGTTCCCATCAACAGAAACTATGGATAAACTGGTTGGAAAAAGGCCCAAGGAGTGCTGGTGATAAGGGGCAGTGAAGTCTTGCCCTAGCACAGCTCGATGGGAAATGCAGATTAAGGCTGTCCAGGAGCTAAAGGTGCAGCTCAGCACAAATCCCAGGGAAGCACAGCCATGGTGCTTCTGAAACAGAGCTTTTTTGTTTCCAGCTTTTTGACTTTTGAACTAAAACAATGTGTTTTTTCAGCAATGAAGCCAAATTTCCTGTCAATACAGGCTGATTTGCAGTCAAGTCTGACCATCATTTTGGTTAGATCTCATCTAGGAAGTGCAGACATTTACACTGTGCAGCTGTGACCATAAAACACAGATTTCTTGCCATCTTAGCCCTGCACAGCACAGGCTACTGGACGGAACTCACAGCCAGGTGGGATTCTGCCTGTTCCTGCTGCCTCACTGCACAGCCCTGCCACAGGCATGGAACAGGTAAGTGCTCACTCACTGGCCAACAGCAAAATGCAAATTGTTTGGGTGTAAACCACTTGCCATTTTTCACTGAACTGCAGAAAGCAAAGAACAAAAAGAAGCCCTTAGCCCAGGGTGACCTTACGTGGTCCATCATTTGCTGCAGGCCCTGGCTGAAGGGGCGCCGGCCGATGCCAGGGGCACTCTCCAGGTCCGGGAAGGAGATCTGCCCGATGCTGGGCACCATCCCGTACTGCTTCACCATGGAGTAGGCGATCTTGGTCACCTTCTTCAGGTCATCCTGTGCTCCTGGGCAGGAAAGACACACACACTGCTGGCCAGCTCTCAGCTAAGTGCACGAAAAGCACGTCCTGCACAAACACATGTCCTACCAGTGGAGAGAGCAGAGGACCCACTGGAGCCCATGGGGGTGAACACTCCACCCACCGAGGGACCTTCCTGCACGTCCCAGAAGTGACAGGGAGTGACCCTACTGTGGCCAGCTCACCTGAGTCCTGACCTGCCACTGCCCACTGAGCAACCTGGTCTAGTGGAAGGTGTCCTTATCCACGGCAAGGGGTGGAACGAGATGGGCTTTAAGGGCCCTTCCAACCCAAACTATTCTGTGACCCTATTTGAATTGAACTAGTTGGAAACAGCAAAGAAAGCTCTAGGTCTTCTCAAGAGCCTCATCAGTAACTCTACCAGTGGCCTTAGGCTTTGGGACAAGTCTGAGACAACACAGTGACAACCAGCCAGAGACCTCCATGCTCACCAGTGTCAAAACACACCACGTGACATTTCTTCTTGCCAGCACAGGAAACCTCTGTTCCTTGCTGAGACCCCCTTGGACCTCCACCTGCCCATGCCAGGCTCTGGCTCCTCACCTGTGGTGACTTTGTTAAAGGTGATGGCCTCAGCCACTCTCCCCCCCAGGGCCATGCACATCCTCTCCAGCAGCTGCTCCTTGGTGAACAGGTACTGCTCCCGGGGCAGGATCTGCGCGAATCCCAGCGCTGCGTTTGTCCGAGGAGCTATGGACACCTGCAAAACAAGGCAGCTCCCTCAGCTCAGAGAGCGGCACAGCTCTCCCTCCAGCAGCACAGGGAGGGCAGGAAGAGGCCTCTGCATTCCCAGTGAAGTTTGCCCATAGCCGTGGACAGATTGGCCTACAGAGACACGGCCATGGACAGCAGCCTGTCCCTATTCCTGCACTGAAGGCTCTGCCTTCACACACAAGCACACTTCCTGTTCAGGAGATTATCCTTAACAGCAAGTCACAGAAATCCTGAAATTTAGGAGTTACTTTGGAGTGTATAGGCCGCACAGAGTTCACTGATTCTGTTCCAGAATCTCTAAGACTACCTGCAGAAACACAGAAGCCTTCAGAAAAATAACAGCCATTTTCCCCACCCATTAAACGAGAGTAATTAACACCAGTTCTGCTTACACAATGGGTGATTCAGAGTGAATGTGCCACTGGTAACGGGCCAAGGAGCTGTCGCCCTTGTCATTTCACTCCCCACCTCCCCCCAGTGTCCCGGCTTTTGGAGGAGATGTGCACGGATCACATCCCCGGGTGCCAGAGAGGCCTTTCCCTGCAGAGAAGGGCTTCGGGCAGACAACCTCCCAGTCTGGAAAACACATCTCTCCATCAGTATCAGAGCAATTCCTGCAATGGCTTCGCCGGCTGCAACGTGCTGGGAAAGGGATCACATTTGGATGTGTGCACACATGGAGCAGCGTGGAAGTGCATGACTGAGCAGCAGCACCAGGAGACTGAGCTGCTTCTAATTTTTAATTGCAAGGCTTCTCCTATAGCTGGTTAATCAGCTTTGCACCAGCACTATCATCAATGGAGCCTAATAATGGATTTCTCTACAGCATGAATTAGGGACATGGTTTATATAATCACAGAATCATTAAGGCTGGAAATGTGCTCCAAGACCATCAAGTCCAAACTTCAACCAAATCCCACCAGTCCACTGAACCATACTGTGAAGTGCCACGTTCGCTTGTTTTTGAACATTTCCAGGGATGGTGACTCCACCACTTCCCTGGAGAACCTGTTCCAATATTTAATCAACCTTTCAGAGAAGAATTCACTCCTAATATCCAGCCTGAACCTCTCCTAGTTTAGTGGTGGGCTTGGCAGTGCTAAGTTAGTAGTTGGACTCAATGACCTCAAAGGTCCTTTCCAAAGAAAATGATTCTGTGATTCTGGATTTGCCATTTACTTTGCCACAGTAGCACAGCCCCAGGCTCACAGAGCTGAGCAGAACTGCACACAAGCACCACAAAGCAATCTTGGACACAGGGAAGCCCTCGGGACTCCCTTCCCTGGCAGTGGAGGTACCTTCATGACGGCCTCGGTGTGCTCCAGCAGCCAACCAACCAGCGCGTGCCCGGATTCATGGAATGCCACCACCTTCCTCTCTTCTGGTGACAAGATCTTACTTCTCTTGGCAGTGCCTGTGGCAACACAGACCAGGGTTTGATAAGTTACCAACAGGTGGAATCAGTGGGGCATAACCTGGTCCAGCCCAGCCGAACTGTTTGTGCTGCACTCTGGAGAGGAGGAGGCAGCAAAAGTCCTTTAACTAAAATGTTTGGAAAAGGTGCTCCCTGGCCCTGAGGTAGAAAGCAATCCATGCCTGGAACTGCTTGAAAACCCTGGCAGAAGCTTTCCCCCTTCTCCTTACAAGAGACTTAATCATTAGACAAATAATTTGACATTTGATTTGATCACAGCTCAAGAACCTTGCTCCCAGCGTTGGATCTGTAACAAGGCAGCTTACTCTTTTATTTTTTTTGTGGAAAAAAAATCTGAAAACAACACAAAAACCCCCCAAACAACAAAACCCAAAATGAGACTAGCTAGAGCCTCGCACTGATTTTGCTGTTTTCAGTCCCTTAGGCAGAACAAGAGAGATGCTGAATTATATGTACAAGGTCCCAGCTGAGAAAATTGTGCATTAAGAACGTTCAAATCAGCTGAAGTCCGAGAGTAGATACAGAAATCCTTTTCCAGAGCCTGAAAATGTCTCTGATTACACATGGCATGCTCCGTATGAGCTTACTCCCAGGCTCCTGCGAACCAGCAAATGAAGCCATAACTCACACTTAACCCTTCCTTGAGGAAGGTGATTTTTGAAAGTATCTATTTTCCAACTCGGCAGAGCAAGTCCAAAAAGGATAAAAAAAAAAAAAAAGGTGAATGGAAGTAAAACTTCTAGCACATAGGAAAGTAAGTACAGAACACACAGTGTGCCAGGCATTCGTTACAGCTCGGAATGTTGGATGCAAAAAGGTCCCAGGATTTGCAGGCCAGAGTCCCCAGACAGAGCCCAGAGCAGCCAGTCAGAAGCAATATTGCACCAAGCTTGCTTCATGTCTTGGAAAACAACATTCTATTAACACGAATTTTTAAACAAAGTCAAGGGTTTTATTGAACAAGGAAACAACAAAATTAGTGTGGCAGATCTTGTAAAATTACTGCTCAGGGACCCAGGAAACTGCTGTGCCCCGCCAGGCACGATGGAACAGCAGATTAATTGCAACTGCCTTGATTATCATCAGTCAGTCCCTTACCCTGCCCTCAGCAGTGTGTGAGCGTGGCCCTGTATGGCTATTTCCACAGAAAGATGTACCTACTCTCTATAAATATATATGTATATACTTATATATACACACATACACACACACTTAAAGAATTCTGGAAGCATTCCTCTGTCAGCCCACTGAGGGAGGGACTGTGCTCTCCACAATAGCACACAGTGTGCCTACCAAGATTATTTCTTTTCCTACACAATCTCTAGGCAGAAAAGTTCCCTGAAAGCCTGTAGTTATCACATTTATGACACAAACTACCCAGGAAACAACTCTGGTGCATCTCTGCTGGTCTTACACAGACCCCACCAAGAAAATAGGCTCCATCTTCTAAAGCCAAGCCCTAAAAGCCTCTGTGTGCACAGCAGGTTTCTTCCCTCGCTCCCAGGAGACCTGACTGACTGCTTTCTGTTCCCAAACTAAAAACACAATGGGAACTACCACAGAGAGAAGTTCTTGCTCCTCCCTTACAGCAACACAAAGCTTTAAGGCTAACAGGGCCTCTGGACTTGCAGAGCTCCCTTTTGATTCCACCCCACTCTTATTAAAACCAGAAGCTCCTAATGGAAAGCACAGTAGTATCTTCTTTCTTTCAAGAAAAGCTTTTATAGGAACTGAAATGCCCTCTGGATTGTGAAACCCAGAAGCATTTCTATGACATGGAAAGGGTACATTTAATACAGGGGCCTGAGGGGTTGTTTGGGGTCTTTTAGAATCTGTCTACAAAAAATAGCCAGTCCTGCTAATATGAGAGAATCTGATTAAGCAACAAAAAGACTCCGTGGCCTCCTACACACCCCAGAGCCTGAGTGAGGCCAGGCAGCTTTAAGTGCCAAGCCCACGTCCTGCAATGCCCCACCACATGGATCCCAGAGATCCCTTCTGCTGCCAGGCCCCTGGCCTTCCTTGCTTTTTGCTTTATTTTCCCAGTCTGGGGAACTAAGGCAAGGCTGGAACTCAGAAAGAAAAGGCAAGTGAGTCCCTACAAGCCTGGTGCTTTTGCTCCTGCAGATGGGAAAGTAAAGCACATCTTTACAAGAGCACGTGGTGCCAGGACAAGGGGGAATGGCTTCAAACTGAAAAAGAGGAGGTTTAGTTGGAATATTAGGAAAAAAAACCCCTTCCCTGTGAGGGTGGGCAGGCCCTGGCACAGGGTGCCCAGAGAAGCTGTGGCTGCCCCTGGATCCCTGGAAGTGTCCAAGGCCAGGTTGGACAGGGCTTGGAGCAGTCTGGGCTAGTGGAAGGTGTCCCTGCTCATGGCAGGGATTGGAATATAGACTTTGAAGTCCCTTCCCACCCAAACCATTCCAGGATTCTGTGATCTTTGCTGCGGCTGATGAGAATTTCTGTGTTACACCTACAGCTGTCTCACTGTCCACTCTTGGGAGCTCGTGTTTGTACCCAAAGCACTCAAAAGGTTTTGTTTTCCTGCAGCAGGTGAAGCTGTGAGGAATTTTCTCAAACATCTTCTTTTAAATGAGGAATTCTCTAAGCATTTTCTGATAAAGCAAACACTCAGGATTTAATTCCAGGATCAGGAAGTAACTGACCCAGTACAAACATCCTGTTGCACACATTCCACTAAAAAGGCACAGAATGCCAGTCTGTGTGCCCGGGCTCCCCCTGGGAATGGAGCCTGGAAGCAGTTCACTGTCTGATTATGAAATCCACAGCTTGGCACCAGGGCAGTTCAGCCTGAAACCCACCAGATTCAAATCCCTCAGGTGAAGTCAAGAGTTCTGGGAACTCTTTTGCCCTCCCTACAATACACTGCTACAGGGAAATCTCCAGAGGTTCCTCTCCTGGCAATGGCACAAGCAGCAGGGAAAGGCCACAGGATGTTCTCAGAGGGAGAACAGTGCTCTACTGTCTTGCAGTTTATTCTGCCAATTCATCAAAGCCTGGGCTTGTAGAGCAGAAAGAAAAATCTCTAATTTCTTGCTGGTGAGGATGCAGAGACTATTTGCTATTGATGTTTATGTAGCAGGTGTCCAGAGCAGCAAGAAAAATTCAGAAATATTGTCACTCTTCTTGTTTAAAAAAAAAAAACCAAAACAACAATCCACGAACCCCCTCAACCTTCTAAACTGAAAATGCCACACATTCGAATTCTACTCTTTATGATTTTGCCACTGGCCACTTTCCCTGAGCTATGGGTTCAGACTCCTGCAGATTCAAGAAGAGGAAGCCATTTGGGGTCTTTTTCAGAGAACTTTCTGTGACTGTCATTGAAGACCTTCAGACCACAGCACTGTCTGGACCCATCTCTCTTTCTGGAAGGTAACCCTCTCACCTGAGCAGAACAGAGCCCTGAGGCAACACCAAGAAATGCTGCTGTCCTGGCACAGGGTGCCCAGAGCAGCTGTGGCTGCCCCTGGATCCCTGCAAGTGCCCAAGGCCAGGTTGGACACTGGGGCTTGGAGCAGCCTGGGACAGTGGAAGGTGTCCCTGCCATGGCAGGGGTGGGACTGGATGGGCTTTAAGGTCCCTCCCAACCTGAACCATTCCTTAATTCCATGAAATGCCTACATCTCTCACCTGCAATGACTCTTTCCACAGCATACTCGAAGTTGGAGGTATCGATGGATTTGTGCCCTTCCCTGGCAGCGTGAAGAGCAGCTTCATTGCAGATATTTGCTATATCAGCTCCTGCAGACACAAGTTCACAAGAGTTACACTGGGTCTGAATGGGACAGAGAATTCAGAGGAACGGGCACAAACAAATCTGGAGAAGGACCTAAGGAAGTCAAACAGCCTGTGCTTTTTGTTCCTTGGGAACAGAGAGCAACCCCAGCCCCTGGTGTTGATGTTGGATTTGAAGAATATAACTGCTTTGGCAGGGAATGCTGATACCACACAGAGCTCAGCAATCCAGGAGCCGGCTGAGGCCAGGGCTGGCTCCCAGGGACAGGGATGGTGCGGGCAGTGGGCTGGCACAGGCTGCTGCTCTGCTCAGCCTCAGAGAGAAGAGAAGGAACATCTGTTCCCAGTTTGTGTGGGTGGGTGATGGTGGCGGGGGGCTGCTGAGAGAAGTCACGGAGAGGCAGCGTGCTGGGGCCTGGGAGAGGGGAAACCCAGAAAGGATATTCCAGGAACTCCACACAAACAGGAACTCTGGAGCCCCTTGCTCAGTACTGTTTCAAGCTCCCAGGGATCCACCCTGGAAGCAGGCTTGATGCAGGAGCCAGGCAGAGCTGTCCAATTTCTAGTCTGACCAGCAAAATAATTCCTACTCATTCCTTCCATTGCTTTCCTGGTAACATAAATCAATTTAACAATCTCTCCTCTGAACTGCAGCACCTCATCCTCAACAGCTCTGAGAGGAGCATGACTGGTTCCTCCTTCCCTCAGGAATTAGGCACCTGGGCATTATAAAAGTGTGTTTCCCCTACCTCCCCACCCTGCTAGTCCAACAAAATTTTGAAGATTGAAAATAGTTGTGAATAACTGCTCATCAGAGCTCAGCAGGGAGCTGGTCAGGTTCCCACAATTTTTTTCTATTTCCCATAGAAATGGAGAAAAAAAGCCCCTTTTGACCAAAACTCCCTGTTAGACCCCCAGCACCCAGGAGCTCCAGCCTGAATGGAGCAGGAGCAGCCCAAGGACACATCATACCACTGAATCCCGGGGTCAGCTCTGCCAGGTGCTGTGAGTAGAAACTGCCATCCTGGATCAGCTTGAGGCCCTTCAGGTGCTGCTCAAAGATCTCTTTTCTCTCCTGTAAAGAACACCCAGCACCTGAGCCCAGGCAGGGGTCACAACGCGGCCCTGCTGTCCATGGCAGGGAGCAGGGCCGTGGCACTGCCGGCAGAGGGGACGACGACAGTGCCAGCAGAGGGCAGGGCTCTCCTTGCAGCGTTCCGGTGCTCCAGCAGCCCTGATAAACACCCAGCTCTCAAATTCCCAACAGATGCACGAGGCTCTCCCTGAGTCACCGCTTTCTCTCTCAGGGCCACTCTCCCCTCCTCACTCTCACTCTGATCTGTCTTAACTTTTCCCTTACCATAAAAGCTCTCGCAGGAAGGAGCTCCGACTGCCTCGACCTGCTCCTGCACAAACCACAAACTGCAAAGCCCATCCAGCAGCTCCTCAGCCTGCGCCCATTTCCCAGCCAGGGGTGGGGGTGAGATGCCGCTGGCTAGCAGCCACCAGTGACTCATTCAGCTGGTCCAGGAGATCCTGACTCAAACAATGGGCTCAGTTGCCAGGGTTTTTCCCCTTCCTCCTTCAGGGCAGCTGCACAGTTCATGCTTCCGGGGCCAGATTCTATCAGGCATTTAAGGTATTTTCACTGAAAACTCTGCGGAGGACAGTGAAGCACAGATGGGAGAGGAAGAGCCTGTGCTGGCAGAGCACACAGATCCTCACTGCAGCTGAGCCTATTCCCAGAACTCTGCTACAAATGTCAACACAGCGGACATGGAAGACTCTTGTAAATGGATTTAAAAAGCATTCAGAAGGAGAAAGTCACTTAACAGGCTGCCTAAAGGAAAATGAGGAGCCTTACAAGGATAGGGAGGGCAATAAACCTACAGAACAAATAGTGCTCAAGGCACATGACAATTTAAGCTCTCACACCAGCCAATTGCCAATTAGGTGCTTCCCAATTCCTTGAAGAGAAGACACAAACATAGCTTGCATCTGCATGGCAAAGGGAACCTCACAAAAGAATTCACTGCCAAGGCTCTACCAGAGCAGAGACCTCCAGACCAGCGAGCTGCCACTTCAGAGGAATAGGCTGCTGCATTAGCACCACAAATCCTTGATTCAGAGCACAGAAACAAGAACAAAGGCAAATAGAGGCTCAGCATCTCCATCTCCTCCAAGCTCAGCCTTGCCAGGCCAGTGAGACCAGCAGGGACTGGGACACCTCAGTCACAGGAAGGACAAGGCAGCTGGTGGAACATACCTGGAGTGTTGGGAGATCAATAAAGATGTGCCTGTCCAACCTCCCAGGTCTCATCAGAGCGTTGTCCAGGACATCGGCGCGGTTGGTGGAAGCCAGTACTATGACGTGATCCGTGGTCCCCATTCCTGCCAAAAACAAGGAAAACCAGAGGAGAAGGTTTTCCACACCTCAGACTGCACTGCAGTGGGCTGGAGGCAGGGGATGGAGTACACAGCTTTACACAAAGCCAGAGGGTGTTCACAGCATCCTTTGGGGCTGCTGAGGCTGAGTATCCCCTGCAGCTCGGAGCAAAGTCAGGAAGGAACCTCCCAGGTCACCCAGGCCAGTCCCTGGTTATTATGGATACTCTGAAATCCCCTTTTCCTTTACTTAATAAGCCTTGGCTTAAGACTTCTTTTTCTCCTTCCTATTGCCACTCTTGGAAACTGCTCTAACTAGAACCCAGAACAGAATCTCTGTTTTGATGAGTTCACAGATGCCTTCTCACCCCCAGGATAAGTCAATTCCCGATCCTTTAGCTCCAGGTTGTACAAGCAGCATTTCCTAGCTGAAACAGCCTTTTCCACAAATTTCCATGGAAAGCCCTTTCAGTTTTTATTTACTTTCAGCCTTCAGTCACAGACAGGCCACCAGGGGTGATACAGGCTTTCCTCTGGCCTGCTCAGGTTAGTGCAGAGCGAGGACAGCTTTGCCACCCAACAGGGGCCATGTTACAGCACGAGTTGGTCTTTGCCTCCTCCCTCACCACTTACAGGCACTGTGCAGGGCCCTGCACAGACCAGCCCTGCAGAACGCACACCAGAAACACAACACAACCCAAGAGCTTTGCATTGATTATCAGCACAGAATTTGGCCAAGCCAGTCAGAGCAGGTTCTGTCTCCAGGTCTTAAAGATGAAGGGAGCATCAGGATTTACAGGCTGCCTGAGAGCAGCCTCAATGGAGGCATCAAAGACCGGCAGGATTTCCTGGGGAAGGGAAGGCAGGGCACTGGCAGCTGCAGGAGGGCAAAGAGGGGCAGACTTTGAGCTGCCTGGGTGGGGAGCCAGAGCTCCTGTTGAATCACTGCCCCACACTGTTATTTATTGCATTCCTCCAGGTGCCTGCAGGCCCCTGGGCATGAGTCACCTGCTTCCAGCACATTCTCCAGCCCTGGCACACAGCAGCCTTCCCAGGGAAAGGACACCACAGTCCCATGTGCTTCCCTCTGCCAAGTCCCACGCTGTGGAGAGGCGGCTCTGTGCATGTAAGCTGGGCCAGTTTCAGCTCTCAGCTCCAGCAGAAGAGCTGCCAAATGTGTCAGCGTGCGAGAGCTCAGCACAGATCAAGGTTCCAGGTGAGGCAGGGGACTGGCTGTGCCAGCCTGTGCTGCAGCAGACCCGGTGCTCCCTCTCTGCAGGCTCCTGCCTAAATAAGCTGCCGGAGAGGATGAAGCCGAGCACCCTTCAGGCGTGTATCACACTGCACTCTGGAGAGGGATAAACAAGCAGAGACTGGCAGGCACTCCAGGAATGGCAGGATTAGATGGCACACTGCATTATCTGCCTTGCAGCTGGGAAGACTCTCCTAAAATAGGTCTGACTATTAGAACAAATAAAAAACCAGAAGCACTAAGAGCATCCTCCTCACATCGGCTTCTGCCCCACTTGCTTAATGCAACACCACCTGGCATGTCACAGGCAAAGGTCAGCCAAAGGAACAGGCTACAAAAACAACACCTCATCACATCAACAAATGAGAGACAGCTCTGAAAATGCAGCCTGAAGAAAAGAGTTCCTGCAAGGGTCACAAATGAACCACTCCAGAAAGGAATGGGAAAAAGGGTCCACTTGAGCTGCAAGTGCCCTGCTCCCCACTGAGCCACACACTGCTTGGTGGGCATCTCACCTGCACGGTTACACTGTGTCACCCTCCAGCCATTTGTCCAAAAGCCTTTGGACATCTCCTGGGAGCAGTGGCACTGAAATGGGGTCCCTTCCTGAAGGAAGCCTCGGGGCTGCACATGGCACAGCTTTGGACTTGTCTGAGGGCTCCAGGTGAAGAGCTCCTACCAAAAGCCGTCCTGCATTTCCATTCACAAACCCCAGCTCAGCCCAGGACTGCCAAAGCTCCTCTCAAAGCATCCAGAACAGAGGAGAGATTTGGGTCACATTCCTCTTCCGCTTGTCTGCGGTTTGAGAGGGAAGATTCACTATTCAAAGCAGGCACCTGCTCCGACAGAGCCGGGGTTTGTGCGTCACTCACTCTGCTCTCACAAACAGCTTTTGTAGAGAGGCTCCCTCCAGCGCCTCCCTTTCTCCCACCACATCCCGGTGCTTCCCGAACTCAGAAGTTGTCAGAGGGAAGGAATCCGAGGCTGCTGAGGGAAGGAACCTGAGGCTGCTGAGGGAAGAGCCCTCCTATTACTCCAAAATGTTCACACCAGTGTGACCGAACCCCAGCCTGCACTCACCCCATGCAGCTCATGCTGTCCCCACCCCCCTGCAGCCTGCACAGCTCTGATCTCCTTTTCTCCCTCTCCCTTCCCTCCAAGGAATCTCATTCAATCACAGAAATCCAACAATCACTGATGACTCACTGATCTGCTTTTGTGCATGTTTTTTTTTTTTTCTCCAGTTAATACCCACCTCGGGTCTGTGGTGTTGTCTTGCCTCCAACATTCAATTTATGCTCAACCTTCCCTCTCAAGGCTTCCTTACAAACACCCACCACTCCTGGGGCAGAACTGTTCCCCTCCTAAACAGCTTATTCACCATCAACCTGAGAACTGTTTTGTTGTGACGCACGTGGCACATCAGTGTCATTTTAGGCAACACACCCTGTTAGGTAACACTCCAGTGACACGTGCCAGGATCCCTGCTGATCCCATGTTCCCAGCACCAGGCTGACATCCTTGCCAGCTGTCTCCTGTTTGACACTGTCAACTCCTTGGACTGTTTTTTTTAGCGTGTGTTTGATAAAGCAGTGAGCAAAATGAGGGACTCTGTACATGATCTGTGCGAGACATGAATAAAGAATGAGATAATATAAATTTAAAAATAAACCAGGCAGCACACTGCAAACAAGGGACTATAAAGTACACACTGAGGATAATATTTACCTTCTAAACTCACTTTCCACTTGAGTTGAACCCTCATTTCTGCATTGAGACTCACCAGGAAAACACTCTGGAAACCACACCTAATTTTTACAGACTGATGGAAATCAGACATTTTCATTTTTAGGATAGAGGTGTGGAATGTACTGACTCCATATTCCTGAACAGACATGCAGGCTTCCATTTAACTCAGAGGCCAGCTCACAACTGTCAGGGGAGAAAAGGACCCACCCAAGCCAGGACTGCTGGGCTGTGTTACCACTGGCCTTTGCTGGCAACATCCTCTACTTCACTGCAAACACTCAGTACAGAGCCAGCAGCTGGAACCCATGTCTGGGGATGCTTTTGGTGCATGATGGCTTAATTTTTCATATGAAGAGTGTGATGAGACAACATGACAGTCAAGCTACGAGTCACAGTTACAGTGAAGGGAAAAATGAAACAAATGCTCCCTGATGGGCAGGTAGTTGGTTATTCCTGATCCTGCTCTGCAATAGTAAGATTTAGCAACAGAAGTACTGCAAGTTGGGTCAGTGCTGCAGGCTTGGACAGAGACAGGACTAAGGACTGCCAAAGGATCATTCTTGGTGTGAAAGTGTCTGAGCACAAGGCCAATTCCAGGTGCAGAACAGCCAGAAACCAAACACAAGTGTGGCATCAAACCAGGACTTGTTTGCAAAGCTTATCTCCCTCATCTCAGAGATCCTGTGGTCAGGCAGACAACACAAACATAAGGCAATGGACAGGAGAACTGATGTACTACATCATTTATGTCCCTTTGGGACAGCTGAACTCTAAACCCTGACAGGCTTTAAACCACTACCTGTCTCAGACTGGATACAGCAAGTATCCAACAAAGTGTAATGGCCAGCTGGACTGAAACTCCAGGGGGTTAAAATTTACTAGATTTAGGGACTAGTGATGGGGTACATGGGTTCAGACTGGTTCAGACTTCAGCAAGAGAACACTGCAGAGACCAGGCAAGCTCAAACGGGACAAAGATGAACAGGCCAACAGCTGGACCTCTGAGGAGATAAGCGCAGGGAGAAACACTGACCATCCATTTCCACCAGCAGCTGGTTTAAGGTCTGCTCCTCCTCAGCATTGGCAAAGCCAGACACGTTGGTGGAGCGCTTCTTGCCCACGGCATCGATCTCATCGATGTAGACGATGCAGGGAGCGCGAGCCTGCGCCTCCCGGAACAGGCTCCGGACACGAGCGGCTCCCAGACCTGCGGGGAATGGGAACAAACAGTGAACCTGGCAGCTGAAACTGTTAGCAAAGCTGGAGAGCAGCATTACTGCCCTCAATGAGACACCTGACATCAGACAAACCCTCTAAATATGGCGGTCCCACTCTCAACACTCTTGGCACAAAGAAACAGCCCCAGAACTTGTGATTAGTCCTTAGGCTCAGTCTGTCCTGGAGCTGGCTTTAACTGGGCTCCTAAACCTGCAGAGACTCCTACAGCTGCTGCAAGAGGAGCTTTGCTCCCAGCTCCCAACATGGCCTCCTGTTCCTCCCACAGCTCAAAGCAGATATATTCAACATTTTCCTGCATACTGACCCTTGTCGGGTCTCAAGAGATCTGTGAGGAAGGAAGAAAAGGAGAAGGATGGAAATCCCAAGGCACAGAGAGGCCCTACTTTCCCCATCTGCATTTCCATACAAGGAAGGAAGCCTCAGTCAAGGGCTTTAATAATAGGTACAGGGAAGCCAGGGAGGATGCTTGCAGGTGAAGAACCACAGCTGCACACTGTCAGAAAGCAGCAACCAGAAATGCACTTCAGATGCTACATAATTAAGGAACTGCATCACTGAAAACCGTTTATATCTTCAGTCTAAGTATCCAACTCGCCCTCCCCATGCCAAGCCCTGTCCTTTGCAGGAAGCCCAGCCAGCCCCCTCCACAACAGACCAAGAGAGCTCCCCCCGTTCCTCGGAGCACCTCACCTCCAATCACCTCCACGAACTCAGAGCCTGCCATGGCCAGAAACGGCACCTGGGCCTCTGTAGCCACGGCCTTGGCCAGCAAAGTCTTCCCACAGCCTGGAGGGCCCAGCAACAAGGCACCCTTGGGCACTTTGGCCCCGAGCTGGAGGTAGCGATCGGGATTCTGCAAGGACAACACAGCCTGGTCAGAGCCACAGCTCACACCAAGCACCTGCACCACAGTGGGGCCTCCCAGAGCTTCCTGAGAATGTTTTCAGCCTGGGCAGCTCTGAGCTGCCAATGGGAGCAGCTCCATCTGCATTCCCATTGTGGAAATGGGCATACAGAGCTTTTTTCAACAGAGGCTGCCCAGAACCACAAAGGATAAAGAGCAGAGCACCACCTCCTCCCCAGGTCACCCCTCTATCCCAGAAGACAGGGAGCAAACATTCATTTTGTCCTACTTTTACATACCTTTAAATAGTCCACAAACTCCTTGACTTCCATTTTTGCCTCATGCATTCCTGCTACATCCTTGAAGCTAATCCCTTTTCCAGATTTCCCATCCACAATGGTGAAACGAGCCATCTTCAGCTGGTTCTGTGGAAGGCAGCACAAAGACCAAACAAATTTGGACAAGGCAACAGTCTGGAAAGGCTCTTTGCTCTATTTTGGGCACCAGCCCAGCTGTCCCCACCAAACACCACTGAAGTCCTCACCAAAGCACTGGTGTTTCACGGATTTTTGCTCTGGAGAAAGTTCCCAGATGGATGGTTGACTCAGACTTTATTTATCCACATATTGGGAAGAGACAGAATAAACTTGCAGTAATAGTCCCAACACAATCCAGTTCAAATTCCACATAGACCAGGCAGGGATGATTATTAAAAACATGCAGATGTCCAAAACCTGATTTGGGATCTCCTCTCTGATTTCTAAATGCTCTGATCCTCAATACACATGGGACAGGCACAGTTCCGAGGAATATGCATTGATGGCAAATAACTGTCAGTGGCAAATAATTGCCAATACTTGTGAAAGCACAGACACTTTGCACCAGTGCCTGATGCTGCTGCTGGTTTCTGCTGGAAACACCCCAGGCCAAAACTACAAGTTCTCAAATTGAACAGCCACCACGTTTCCGTCTCCTGATGCATATGAAGCCACAATGAGAGTCAAAACAAGAATTCAGTTAAACATCCCACTCATAACTGCTCAGTGCGTTCTACCCAAAACAGCTACTCAGGAGGTTTTTGCTTTCAGAAGAAAGTTTATGGCTTCTGAGGCCTCAGAAACATCCAGAGGAAGAGTTAAACTCAGGGCCTGGTTGTCCCCACTTAGGCAAGGACACAATCTAGTCCTCAAGGCCTCATTACTCAACATTTCTTTAAAATATTCTTTTTCTCTGAGCAGCTGCATCCTTTTGTTCAAAGAGAATCTCAAAGCCAAAAGAGAACTGCGGAGGAGACTGAGTGGGAAATCCAACAAGGGACTGAATTCACTGTGTTCTCATCCCCAATCCCTGCGGTCAGGGACAGAGCACCCCAGGCTGATTCCTACAGTTTCATCAGCTGATCCAGACCAGGGTGGGAGAGGGGAGGAGGGGGAGGTTTGCCTGGTGTTGCAAGAGAGGCATGCGGCAGGAGCAGAACAGGCCAACACATAATGAACTCCAGAATCTGAACATATTTTATAAATTGAGAACTCATTTTGCAGAAAGCAGCAATTCCTACTTCTGGCTGTATGGGAGGCATGTTGGCAGGGCCCAGTGAAAAACACCATCTGCAGCTGCAGCTCATTAGCAAGCTTTGAAAACAGCAAACTGGACTGAAATTCCCTGAGCTCAGCCCTTCCTGCCATTGGGAAGGGACCTCAGCTAAGGCCAGTTAAGGTACCAGCCAGGGAGATGATCAGCACAGGATGCAAGATGTGGCAAGATGGGAGAGTCCTTGGCACCAGCTCATCCTCATCCTGCACTGACTTTGCTGGGAAAAGGGGAGGAGATAACCCAGCAGAAGCCAGGACTCCCAACAGGCTGCAAAACATGCTGAAAACCCAGGCTACTCACAAAGGCGTTGAAGCCTCCGGCCCTGCTCGCCACCCTGAAGAGGCGGAAGATGCTCCACAGCATGGACACGGCCACCAGTGTCACTATCAGGGAAAGGACATCACTGAAAGGACAAAGACAGGTACAAACTGAAGCATTCGGCCACAACCTGGTCAATATTACCCAACGTGGCCACTTTTAAAGGACATTTAGGCTACAGTGCAAATGAGCAGACGTGATTAAGAAAATGGAACTTTCACCGGTTTTTATACGGATACATAAAACCCCAAACCCCAGCCATTACATAACCTAAGAAGTTAAGCAGAGGGCACTGGCAAACATTGCCTACAGCTGTGGAAGAAATTCAACCTCACCATCCACTTCAGAGGCATTTCTGCTTCTAAAACAAGCAGGACCTCGAAGCACTCAGATGACACCCGGAGCAGAATCCACTGGGGCTGGCAGTACATCCAAAGGGACCTCACTGCAGAGGACAGTGTCTAGTAACAATAGGGATTCCAACCCCCCCAATCCTGGCAGAAATCCTGGTGTGGGTCTCCCATTAAGAGACTGCTTGATCCTCTGTAGTTAAATCTCTCAGGAGCCCTTTATGCCAGAAAAAAGTGCTCCAGAACCAACACTGTCAGTTTTCTGGATCCTTTGGAACACCCATTGCATTAGAAGGGAGTGGGGAGCTGAGATGACACTCCAGGTCCAACACAGTTACAGGACAAACATGCTGAGAACAAAAACCCTGTGAGCTCAAAACAAAGGATGCTCCCAAGAGCAGGAACATTGATCCTATGACAGATGACAGGCTGAGATTGGTGGGCCCCTGTTCTGCTCCACATGCCTGAGGAACCATCTGGCCTCGCCCCACTTTCATGCTTATCTTTACACCAGGAATGTGTGTTCCACCTCTCAGAGAGGGATGATTTACTGAAGCAAGGGACCAGCAGGAGCTCTATACCCAGCTGCATTTTTTTCTGCTCAGTGAGAGATGCAAAGGCAACACTGAAACCTGAAAGTCACCTTCAGTTTGTCTGCTCTGCAAACAGGATTAATTCTGAAACACCCCGAGCGCCCACAGTGCAGAGTGGGCTGAGCCCAAGTCACAAAGGCTCTGCACCTCACAGGCTTCAGACTTGAGACCAAATCCTCCAGACATGCATCAGGTCTTCTGAGAGACTTCACACCCCATCACAGCTCTTAAATTGTTTAAAACCTCTTTTGAGGAGCAGGGGAAACAGTTTGTGTTGAGGGCTGATTGTCTGTTCAGTCCTGTCTTCCTGTTACACCTAAGTCTGAAAAAATTGGCAAGTTCTGAATTTGAACTGAAGGTCTCATACTGCATGATTAGTTTGAAAAGCCTATCTTCACATATTCAACTATATATTAAACATGTCCAAATGTTGATGAGAGGACAAAATCCAGCCCAGGTATCCATTCATACAGAAACTTCACATTTTGGCAAGGTGTCTGTGAGGAGGAATTGCACACACTGGCCATCTCCAGAGGGAAAATCCAAGCATTTTAACAAGGAAGGAAAGCTTAGTGCACTCCCAGCCTTCTCTGCAGACCAGGCTGCAACATCACTTGTTGCCAAGATTTCTATCACACTCTGCACTTGAATAGTTGATTATGAGGACAAAAAGTGCTCAGCTGGGCAAGAACTCGGTGACCCTGACCTGAAACATTTTGGCCTGTTGCATGTTGCAATTCCAAAATTCTCAGGACCCTCACTTTTCAAACATCAATGTACATCTAAAGCACCTTATCTTTCAGAAATATTCATTCAATGCTCCAAATCCAAGCCCACTTTTTCATTCTGTATTTAGGTAACATTTAGCTGAAAGTCACTTTTCTCTCCAAGCAAAGGATGCTGTCACCAATACAAGAGCAACAGTAAGGACAATTTATATCATACTTTCCATAAAAGCCAGGGTGTTTGTAGGAAATGGGGATTCTCTCTTTCTCATCAATATTCAGCTCATCCTCCACAGCTCTGAGCTTCTCTTCGAATTTGTCGATGTTTGCCACGCGCATGGTGTACAGCAGGGTCACGTTCTGGGGACAGGCAAGCCACAGCAGCATGGAAATGTTATTTATTATACATCAATATCTGCAAGGAGCAGAGGTGCACAGCATGGACAGGTCAGGTAAAAATTAGCCTCATGCTACACCCTTTGATCCTGCATCAATGAATTCGGGAGCACATGACTGACACCAGGGCTCCAAGTAAATTTAGGAACCCTCTGGTCTCAGGGAAAAAGGCTGATGGAGTTTGACAGAACACTCATGACTAAAATCCAAGCAGGAGAACACTTTTGAACCAAAACCCAGTCGTAAGAGTTTACAATCTCCTGTACGCTTTTTCCCATATCAGACTGAGCTGGTAGAAGAAAATTGAGTTTCTCCAGCTTTTTAGACATACAAAAGAATTTTTTCGAGGCCATTATTAATTATTTTTACAATTCAAACAGGAAGTCTTAATTTTCAAGTTGCTTGAGGCCCCCTGAACTTCAAACACAAGAAAGAAAAGAATTAAAGAAAAGCAAATTTACCAGCTGGAGTTTTACTGACCACATACATTCATTAATTCAGCCACCTTCTGCAGTATTATCTAAGCTCATTCACTCCAGCTGTAGGGAGTCACTCACAACTTGTCCATGTGGAGTTCCTCCTGGGTGCAGATAAATCTCCACGATGTCACTCTCAGGCACCACCTCGATCCTCTGCACCTCCCCCTTGGCCAGCATCTCATTCACAAAGTAGTTCCAGGAGATGTTGGTCCCTTCCCTGTTCTCGCTGATCATGAAGCGAAGCATCAGCACGATGAAGGTGAGCACCAGCAGTGCCCGCAAACGTTCCAGGTGCATCTGATTTTCCCTTCTCCTGCGCTTCTCCTCCTCTTTAGAGGAAAGGTATCAGAGGAAAAAGGATTAGTGCGTAATTGTGGAGCTTTCTGACCCAAAGAAGGCATAATTAAATGACAAATATTAACGCAATGGCACTTGTGGGGGGGTTTTGTGCTGCATGTTTGGTTTCTCCTAAAGGACTGGGCTTCCCACGGTCCTAGTGCACCAAACGCACTAAAATTCCACCAAATACCATTCTAGGATAAAATGAGACACTCTCTTGCCTGGCCCCATATGGACAGAGGTCAAATAAAGCCACAGGATCCTTATTGCTAAAAATCAAACTGCAGAATGACTATAACCCACTTCATACAACATGGTTCCACAACAGAAAATATTAGGAATAAAGCCAGTGTCCCTGGTAAATCCCACAGCACATTATTGTTTCCAGGCGAGCTCTGATCTCCTGGCACCTGCACCATGACTCCAGCAATGCTTCCACTACCTCAGTAAATACCTGCATTTGCAGAGAATGGGAAATAGCACAGCACACAAATACACTGCAAATCCATCTGCCTTAACCAAATTCCCCGGATTTTCTCCCATACATCTCACCTCATGTTTCAGAGGGTTTGATAACTTGCCTACATTAAGGATCTGTATCCAAGAGGGATTCCTATGTTGGATGTGCTTTCCCACACTTTTATTGTACTAGAGCCACACTGAAGCAATGACACATGGAAAAGGGATGTTTTACTTCAACTATTTGCCACCAAATATTTTTCCAGTCCCACAACACTTTTTTTTTTTTTTGCACTGCACAGGCAAATTTATGATTCTGTGGGCTGTAAAGGACTGTCACAGCACAGTTCAATGTCAGCCGCTGGCCAGTGTTTGAGTTGTTCAAATGACAACAAATATCTCCTCCTCTTTCCAGTCACATGTGAATGTTCCCAATATATAATTTAGCACTTGCTCTTGATACACAATTTAACAGCAACAGCACCATGGCACACATAAATACCCTTCTACACCCAGAAATAAATTCATTCTGTGCCACTGGGCTCTAATGCATCAGTGCTGCAGCCCAGATTTGATTTATTTGCAAATTCATAACAAATGTCCTGACACCAGCATTTATCACCAGTCACCAATTAGGCCCTACGCATGCTGCAACAAAACCCAGGGACAAACATATGACCCAGGCAGCTGCTAAAAAAAGTCCTCTGTCCTTCAAAGGCACAGCCTCATTTTTCACTGCTTCCCAGCTCTGCTCCACGCTGAACAGGAAAGGCTTGTTCCTAAATAGAAACAATGCAGCTTGGCAGAGAAGTCATCATTTCAGAGGGCTGTGACAAGCTCAGGCTCCACGTCCAGCCCATCCGCTTTGTTCTCTGCTGCCATCCCCTCACCAAGTGTTATCTGCTGCATCCAGCTTTGTTAGGACTCAGGAATTCATCCCAAGGCTGCAGGATGACATCCACTACAGTCTTATTACGGAAAATTAAAATACGTGATAGAAGACTTAGTCTGCACAACATCCTGAAAAGCTGAGCAGGTTCTAAATAAAAAGATTCTACAGAGAAAAGAAATTACTTCAGGAAACTGAATCCCAACAGGAAAAAGTCCGTCTATGGCTGTGCAAGTTCCTTGGAGGCGTCAGAGTCAACTCCTGCTAGAGCACTCTCCTGTATTACACTTCAGACCAAGTGGAGGCCCATAACCTGCTCTAAGCACACACAACCAGGGGTGCGATCACAAAAACATCACCCAGGGGAAAGCTGCCCATTAGACATCCCGACACAACTTCTCCCATTTCCAGGAATTAGATCTTTCTAGGACCTTTAACCTGCAGCTGAATAATTTCAGGAGAAAACCCCATTTCTAGAAAGCTGGAAGGCAACACCATGCTTTCCTCTGGTCTGCATTTAATTAAGGACAAAACCGATCTATTTCTCAGCTGAGGTAAAGCACGACTGACTGTACAGCACAACATCCACACTGCACCACAAGCCACCCCACAACACTCAGGAAATTAGTCCTAGGGACTGCATGTGACACTTGCAAGCAGCAGCTGTGGGAATACTTCCAGCTTTTGAGTCTCCACCAAGCAATGATTTGCCATTAACCCCAAACGTGAACTCTCTGATTAAAATCTTTGCAAGGGCTGTGGTGACAGTTTGAAGAGTTCTTTGTAATAATTACAGCAGAGACAAGTGTTCCCCTGGAGACACGGGGCAGCATTCCCCCTCCCAAAGCCAGGCTGTCCATTAATCACAGGAGGAGAGAGGCCACGGAACACGGTGTGTTGCTGGTTACTGATTTGAACAGCTACAGTGCTTCCAGGTGCTGTGCTCAGTCATCCCCTGGCCTCGCTCACCACGGGCCCAAATTCCACACCCTGACTTCCTTCCCGAGGGCTCTGTGATACCTGCACTCACATCCCACTGAACACTTCGTCCCAGTTAAATCATCAAGGAAAAGCCATTGCTCTGGTCCTAAGGGCACTCCAGTGACACCAGCCAGGCTGTCAACAGCAGCTGACCTCTGACTTCAAAAGCAAAAAGTCCAAGAGGATTCAATTATTAAGCACAACAAAGCAAAAGCCAAGTGCTCACGTCATTTGATGATACCCAGGTAAATGTTTAGAAAATAAATTATAAAATTATATTACAATCTGTAACGACATTAAATGCCTCCCAACTTGCAGTACGAAGTTCTGGAGCCACAGCAGGGGGTTGGAACTGGATGATTTTGTGGTCCCTTCCAACCCAAGCCACTCTGTGATTGACGGGTTTTTAGAGAGATAAAACTCATTTTCAAAAAGTTCTGTACGTGCCTGGGGCTTAGGAGAATAAGACATGGAAAAAAACAGTATCTAGAAAGACTGATTTAAAAAAAAAACCCACAAGAAAAATTAGTAACCCAGCTGAGAGCTCTTCAAGGAAATTTATATCTGAGTTCTGTGAATCAGTAGAGGTAGGGGCACATCCACATTGAAGGTAAATGAAATATAAGAAAATAAAACCAAATCCAGCTTAAAGGACTGGGTTTAGTCAATACAAGTTTATTAAGTCAAAATGCTCTACAACAAAACCTCCCAACCAAAAGCCAGCTAATGTTACTGTCCCCCTCCATAAAGGGGCACAGCCAAGGCAAACAGTTATAGAGTGATTTGCACAGGATGCAAAGTGGCCCAGAGAGAGAGTCATTTTCATGCTCTTTCATCCTGTGATTAGATATTAGGGAAAAATTCTTCCCTGGGAGGGTGGGCAGGCCCTGGCACAGGGTGCCCAGAGCAGCTGTGGCTGCCCCTGGATCCCTGGCAGTGTCCAAGGCCAGGCTGGACATTGGGGCTTGGAGCAGCCTGGGACAGTGGAAGGTGTCCCTGCCCATGGTAGGACAGGTTTTAAGGTCCTTCCAACCCAAATAATTCCAGGATTTCTATGATCTGCCTTGTATCTTCCAGTCCATCACCTAAACCAAAATACTTCTTAAAACCTGCTCTTAGCTCCAGGCTCGTACAGGGGGAGGTTACAGGTACAGGGAACTCCCCAGAGAGAGGAGCACAAAGTGTTCCCCTCCTGTGTGCCCCTCCCTGGGTTTCAGTAAATCCTGGAATTTTTGGCACACACGTACCATCCTCCTCCTGTGGAGATTTCTTCTTGAATCCTCCATTCTTCTGGCTACTCCCCCGAGAGCTGGAAGTAGCAAACCAGGAGGTGCTACCTGCAGGCAAGCAGAGGTCAGAGATTGTTTTAATGGCACAAGGGAAATAATTTGGAGACATTTCTTTAGTACTGAAACATGGACACAATTCCCAAGGCACAGCTATCGTTAACACTTGTGTGGGCAGTTAGGAACAACCTCACACTTGGGATGGCAGATGCTCATTAAAGGAAACACAGGAAATGGAATTAAATCAGGCTTCTTGGGAATGCTGGGGGATACTCCAATAAAAGCCAAAAAAGACTACAAACACAAAGTCTAGCGACTCCAGTAGCTCTTTAATCCCATGAGCTCCTCACAGGAAGGTGCCACTGTTCATCCCTGTCACCAAACACAAACCTGGAGCCCTGCAAACACACCCAGCTCCCACATCCAGAAACGGAACAGCTCTGCTGCACTTTCAGGAATGCAGAGGGAAGGTGAGGAAAGGTCAATTCTCTTATGAAATCAGACCTCTTCCCTTCCTGCTCCTCAGGACTCACCCAGGAGATTCCAAAGTCTGACTGGATCCCGGATTATGTGCTGTTTTGTCAGGACTCCACTGAGACCTTGACGTGGTAGGGAAAGTGTTGGTGCCAGGAGGCTCTGAGCAAGGAGAGAAAGAAAAACAAGACAACGATTGGAAAAGTGCTGGGGCTGCTCAGGCTTTGTGTACCTCTGTGAGACTTGAATTCCTTAACAGGGAAACACTGTGGGTGAGTGTCAGGACAGCAGCTGGGAGCCCTGGATGGGACTCCTGGTTGTGCACTTCCCACGTGACTCTGGAAATGTTTATAGTCCAGTTCAAAGAAAGCACAAGCAAAAATAGACAACCCACACTCAAAACACTTCATATTTCATCTTTTTCCTCCCTGTGTCTGTTTTTTGTTCTAAAGGCACATTGGAAATCAGTTCTTAGAATGTAAAGACTCCCTACCATATTAAGAGAAAGCTTTTTAATGAAAAAGGATTTTTTTAAAGGAAATTTTAAGGACTTTTAACCCTCCTGCACAGCAGCAAGGCCAATGCAGCTCTGTCCCAGAGGTAACTCAGCAGGAATCCTGCAGTGGATACTCCCATTTAAGTGCAATTTCACAACAGCTAAACTAACGCTAGTAGTCTCACTGAACACAAGTCTGGCTCCTTCTCCAGTGTGATTCCCTGTCTCCCCTCCACTGCACAGGCTCCAGTTTCTAAACCAGCCAGGGACACTGAGCAGGCTGAAACCCCTCACTCTCTTTTCCTGGTTTTCCTCTTTTTTCCAGCTTGTGATGGCTTAAGATGGCAACCTTAGGACTGATGCTCTCTAGAACAGAACAGCCTACATTTAAACGATCCCAGAAAAACTTGGCATGAAACAATGTTCCACATTGTTCTCCCTCCACCTCCTACTTGCACCACAAAAAAAGGCTTAAATCCAGAGGACGCCACAAAGTTGATGAGAGGGAAGGAGCACCTCTTGTACAAGGAAAGGCTGGGAGAATTGGGATTGTTCAGCCTGGAGAAGAGCTTTGCAGTGACCTGTGACCTTTCCAGGGCCTAAAGGGGCTCCAAGAGAGCTGGAGAGGGACTTGGGACAAGGGATGGAGGGACAGGACACAGGGAATGGCTTCCCACTGGCAGAGAGCAGGGTTAGATGGGATATTGGGAAGAAATTGTTCCCTGTGAGGGGGGTGAGGCCCTGGCACAGGATGCTCAGAGCAGCTGTGGCTGCCCCATACGTGGAAATGTCCAAGCGCAGGCTGGAGGGGGCTTGGAGCAACCTGGGGGAGTGGAAGGTGTCCCTGCCCATGGCAGGGCATTAGAATGAGATGAGCTTTAAGGTCCCTTCCCACCCAGATAATTCCATTATTTCCACGGTGTTTCCCAAGTCAGGGCCCAACAGCGCTGACACGACGGACCTTTGGACGGCACAGTCAGAGGTCCCCTCCGAGCAGCCCGAAGGTCCCTCTGCCCCCGTTCTCCTCCTCTCCCGGTGCCCCCGGTACTCGGTGAGGCCCCACCACCGCCCCGTTACCTGCAGGCCGCGAACTCCACCGAGGGCACAGCCGCGGGGCCGGGCCCAGGCGGCGGCGGGAGGCCGCCAGAAGGAGCAGCGGCCGCGGAGAATCCCCATCCGCAGCAGCAGCGCCATGTCCGCCGGTGCCGCTCCCCGGAGGCCTCACGAGCCGCGCCGGCGGGACGGGCCCGGGCCGGGCCGCGGCGGCTCCGCCGTTACCGGGACCGCAGCCTCGGCGCGGCCGGAAGCGCCCGGTGAAGCCCGGGCGGCCATCTTGGAAGCGGGCCGGCGCGCGCCGCGCTGCCAGGCCTCAAGATGGCGGGCGGCGCCGCGCGGGGGCTGCCGGGAAGGGTCGCGCCGTTACCGGGGTAACGGGCGGCTCCGGGGCCGGGCCCGGTCCGGCGCCTCAGGCCGTGCCGGCCCCCTCCCGCCTCTCCTCGGGCGGGCTCTGGGCTGCAGGCGAGCCCCAGGCCAGGGCCGGCCCGGTCACGTCTCCTGGAGCAGACGGGTCCCCACCAGCCCGGTTTTCTCCAGGCTCTGTAGCGTGGCCAGGGCCCGGCACGGCCTTGGCCCGGTCCCAAATTATTTAGGCAGGAGAACAAACGCTTGGGAGGGGCGAGAGGGTCCCTACAAGGATAGCGGGGAGGCTGCACTCTGCACCACGGGAGAGGCCTGAGATTGGAGTCTGGTGGTGTGAGCACACAACCAGCCCGGCTCTGGGATTTTATCACTCCTAATCCCTTGTAATTGTAATGCCTGGGAAAAGAAGGAACAGCCTCCGCAGTGTTATTAAGGAGAGAGGAAAGAGACCAGCTCCCTCCCTGTGCAGCTGTGGCTGAGGAAGGTTCCCTTTCTGACAGCCCGAGGTAGGAGTGAGCTCTGGTAGAAAACAGCCTTTGTGTCTGCGGTGGGAGTGAGGGACTGAACTGTGTTCCAAGGGAAAGGGAGTGAAGAAACACATAGTTATTTATATTTACTTTGAGGGTGGGCAGGCCCTGGCACAGGGTGCCCAGAGCAGCTGTGGCTGCCCCTGGATCCCTGGCAGTGTCCAAGGCCAGGCTGGACATTGGGGCTTGGAGCAGCCTGGGACAGTGGAAGGTGTCCCTGCCCATGGCAGGGGGTGGAATAGGATGGGCTTTAAGGTCCCTTCCAACCCAAGCTATTCCATGACTCCATGAAGGACGGCTGGGGGTCTTTGCCTCGCTGGTGCCAATGCAAAGTGATGCCAGAGAGTCAGGAGGTGCTGCCCTGCATGGGCAGCTCAGGCTGTCCCCTCTGTGCATGCCAGAGGTGACCTTGGGAAAGGTGGCTTCAGTCACTGCCCTTGGACTGACAGTATGCTCCTTTGGGAGTAAGCCAATATTCTGAGAGGACAGATATAACCTGATCCAGGCTTGGCCTTGCTGGGATGTGCTCCAGCCATGACATCACTCAGTAATGCCACATCTATTTACTACCAGGGAAAGGTGCTGGATTGGAGGCTGAAATCCCTGGTTTATCTCCTGAGCAGGTTAGGAGCAGGAAGCAGCATTAGCAGCCACATCTTGTTCTTTTCAGGCCAAGAGAAGTCAGTTTCCATTGGAAACACAGCTCTGCTCTGTCTGAGAAGTCACCTCTCCTGTTTCCATGCTTCCTGTAAGGCAATCTTGCCCTCTGAGGCTCGGGAAGTTCCTCAGCCCCCCCAGTTTATCCCTGACTCATTTCCACACAGCACTTTGCCAACGGGGTAAATGGATACCTGGAATCAGGTGGCCACTGTGCCATCCACAGACTTCTTAACAATGAATCAAAGGATTATATGCAGAGCTGAAGCTGCTGGAAGGTAAGTTCAGACTTTTTACAGGATGAAAAAGTGCCCCAGCAGCTAAGCCAGGACTTTGCTCCAGCAGGACAAACCCCCTGGCTCGGAGGGCCCAGAGGTTTCCAGCCTCCCCCAGCACTGTGCATCTCGGTCATGCACCGGATGGGATTTTTTAGATTACTTCTTTGCAGATGACAAATCAAGGTCAAGGGATAGATGCTCCCCTTCAGCACAGCAAGGCCAAGAACCCAGGAAAACCTTAGGATCAGCAACAAAGGATGTGCTTAAAAGACCACATGGTTTTCCCTCGAGCACAGTAAAACTCCTCACCAGGAAAGAGCTGTTCAGCCTTTTTCCATGAGCCAGTCCAAACCCATCACACCTATTCTCTCCTCCAGGAACAGCTTGGGATCACAGCGAGTTCCAGTTCCATTGCAGAGGACAGCATGGCACCAACACTGCTCCTCCCTGGGGCACGGAGCCTCCCCAGCCCCAGGGCGAGCCTGGGACACAGCACCGGGGTACAAATCTATCTTTGGGTCACCTCTAAAGCCCTGCGAGTGTAAGACAGGCAGGTGACAGATGGCTGGAGGCAGGGGATCACGGGGACTCGGCCACCCCGCAGCAGCCACCGTGCCGTCTGCCAGCCGGGGCTTAGAAACCTCCGGAAAAGCTAACACGGGGAAGAGGGAGCAACGCTCCGAGGGTGACAGGGGTAAGGGGCAGAGCAGGGGGAGGGAAGTGGCTTGTTTGTGACTCAGAGCAGATTGCTCTGCGGGAGTGCACTCCCCAGAGAGCTGCTGGAGCGTGCGGAGCTCGGAGAGGCCCGGAGTCCATCTGTGTGCGGGAGGTGGCTGAAGTCATCTCCAAACCCGCAGACCGGAGGAGGTCACTAAGCTCCGAGTGAGCAACTGTCACTCCACACCCCTGAAATCCATAAGCAGCCTGGAAACCCAAAGCCTGTCATTAGGAATGACAAAAACAGTAATTAGAGCCGGGTTGTCATGAGTTCACACCTGGAACATCAATACAAGGCGTTTACCCAGCAGCAGGAGAGCAGTTCGCCCAGAATCCATCCTCTGCGGATGCACCAGGCACAAAGCTCCACGGACCACTCTTCACACAGGTGTAAGTCCTGTAAGGAGCCCTGCAAACAGACATTATCCACCACAGCAGCAGCTCCCAGCTTTGAGGGATCCAAAAATGCTGCTGCTGTGGAGGCACAGGAGCTACATCAGCTCCTGGGCTGTGGGCTCTGCCTGTCCTGATCCCAGTCCTGGTGCTTCACTGGGACTGAGCTGGGTGCACAGTGGGCTGCACTGAGGAGTTAAACCTTCAAAACACACAGACTGGGGGGGCAAACAAGCTGTACCAAGGAGTTAGACCTTCAAAACAACGCAGATTTGAATATGAGAGAGCTGTTGCATGAATTTAGCTTTAATTACATCTTGTAGAGCTCTGAGTAGCCACCACACTGAAAAGCAGGTGAAAGCCCAGACTTTTATTTCTTTATGGTATCACAGGTGGAACAGCTTAAGTTGGAGTGTCCTTAACAACAACAACAGCAAAGAAATACAAGGATGGCTTGAAAGTAGCTTTATTTAGTAAAACTGAGTCTGTACAAAGCCAGGGAGGTTCCTGCTGCAGTACAGCAGCTGTACTCCTCACTGCCTTCCCAAATGGCTGCTTGGTTTGCCAAACCCATTTCTCTTCAAAATGTTAATAGATGACATTAATTAAAACATGAGCCAAGCTTTAAAGTAAAGGTTTTTCTAATCAAAGTTCTTCTAGAGTTTTATTCTCTTGGCCTCTGTGATGTTGGCACCTGACTGGTCACTCAGGATTCACCCAGCCATAAATCACACCTTGTTTTGTCTATTAAAAATAGATCCCCATCCCTCCATCCTGAGCGGAGCTATGTCAGCAGGGAACTGCACCCACAGCAGCACAGCACAGGAATTTCTGACTTTAGGGTTGGCATGATGGTTCCTTCCTTCACAAGACAGCTGCTGAAGGATTGAGGTGAGTTTGGTCACCCACAGGTTGCCGGAGCAGGTGAGGAGCTGACACAGGTGCCATCTCCAGAGTGAGCCAGAGAGCAGTGCCAGAGCAAGGAGTGCAGGGTCAGGAGCTCTGTCCCCAAAGTCAGTGTCCTTTTAGCTCGCTGCGACAGACAGAAATAGGCCTGAAAGCACATTCCTCAAGCGGCCTAATTTCCCTGCCCTCACACAGTGTTCTCTTTCCTCTTCAGCACCAGGGTATTTGTTTTATTTTAGGATTTAAGAGCTTACAACCTTTATCGAAGGATAAAGGTGCTGAACAATTGACTGTAATTTTTTTTTTTTGTCTTAAGTATTGCAATTAAGGAGCAAAAGCCAGCCCAGGGTAACAAACCCAGGCAGGTTAAACATCCCCATCACACAAGTCTCACCCAGAAAACCAAGATAACCCCCAAGGAAATAATCCTCCCATTCCTGCTAGCAGCTTCCCTTGCCTAAATACTTCAAAGTCTCTCCCTGAACCAGGCTGTTGTGTTCAAATAGAAAAAGGTCAGGGTGACACAGAAAGGGTTTAACTTCCTCCCCAGCACTGGATCTCTGACCTGGATGACATTCAAGGTTGTCAAGGAAGCAGTTACAGACAATTATATTTAGGAAATGAAAACACGTATTTCCCCTCTGCTCAGAGGCCAACACTCACCTGCAGCGTTTGCAGGGAGCTGTGACAAGAAGCTTAATGGAAAGGAAGCCAAAAAAACCCCAACCCCTTTCTTTTCACTGGTTTAGTAGGTCTTACAGAGGAAGGAGATGGGTAGAGATAAAAAGACTAAGCCTAAGTGGAACACAGGACCAGCTTAACAGGCTCAGAATAAACCTCTCTCCTGCTGTTATTTAACAGCAGAGCCGGACACGTGCTCCTGAGCCACTCCTTCCTGCTGAGCCCAGCACGGGGATTTCTCTTGCTGGGGCCTGTGGCACCCCCAGCACATGAGAACCGTCCCCCAGGCTGCCAAGTGTGTGACCCGGAGCGGCCCTGCACATGCCAGAAGAGAGATCCCAGTTACAGCCCCGCTCCTGGCGGAGGGGGGTTAAAAACCAGGACAGTTCTGGATGAGGTCATGGGCAGAGCTGCTGCCTCCAGGCTTCCCCATCCTCAGCAACCGTGGTGACGCAGCCCCACGGGCACCGCAGCTGGGACCTGCTCCACGGACGGGATTCCTCACTGGGATTGGTCTACCTTGGTGGCACGGAGGTGCTGGGGCAGTAGATGTGTGGTGCAGAACAGAAACACACAACAGAACAGTGGAAGAGTTTGGGGTGAATGAACCTCAAAGTTCATCCTGTCCCACCCCTGCCACGGGCAGGGACAGCTTCCACTAGCCCAGGTTGCTCCAAGCCCGCTCCAGCCTGGCCTTGGACGCTGCCAGGGATCCAGCTGCTCTGGGCACTCTGTGCCAAGGCCTGCCCACCCTCACAGGGAGGAATTCCTTCCCAATAGCTATCTGTGACTGATGGATCCCAGCGTGTAATCAAACACATCCCAGCCTGTAATCAATTGCCACCTTGTCAACCAGACCAGAGCAGTGAGTGCCAGGTCCAGTCGTTCCTTGAACATTCCCGGAGAATGAAGGAATGACTGACATTATTCATCACGGACAACCTGTCTAGGAGATGTTTAAAATGATTTCTTAGGAGGCACCCTACACATAAAAACTGCACAAAAGCCTTTCGGTGTTGTGTGATAGGCACTTGGAAGGATTAGGCCCAAAACCCAACCTGGTCAGGAGCGAGCAGCTATCCCAGCCTGTCCCTGTCCCTTTGTCCCTTTGCTCTCCAGGGCCATCGCCCTGGGCTGGTGGAGCAGCCCCGCGCGGCACCGTCCCGCCCGGCACCCACTGCCCCGACCAGGGCACCTGTGCGAGCCCTCAGTGTCCCGCTGGGCAGCGGCTTCCATCGCGGCCACTTCGGAGAGCCGCGGCACAGCCGGCACCGGGAGCTGTACCGGGCCTGCGGCAGGAGCTGGGCCCCGGCCGGGAGCGGAGCGCTGCGTGCCGCAGGAGCACCGGGGGAACGCCCCGCGAGCAGAGGTGCCCCAGCACCCCCGACGCGTTTCGGCTACTCCGGTGCCCCAACTGCCAACACCGGCAGCACCGACCACCGCCCCGTGACCACTGCCAACCGGGAAGGGCCCGTTCCGGTGATCCCACCATCCCGGGGCAGAGCGGCGGGCCCGGCCCGGGGCTCAGCTCAGCCCGCAAGTCCTTGGGGGGGCCTATCCCGGTCCCGATCCCGGTGCCGGGCACAGGCCGCACGTCCCTCCGGGCCGGTTCCGGTGCCGCTCTCGCTGCCGGTGCCGATCCTGGTCCCGCTCCCGGGGGGTCCCCGGGCCCCTCCCGCCCCCTGCTGGCCCCGCCCCGGAAGCGCCGCCCGGCGCGCGCGGCCAATGGGCGGCGGCGCTGCCGGGACACGTCGCGCGCCACCGCGCTCCCGTCAGCCTCCGCGCGCCACCGCGGTGGGGGGGGCGGGGGGCGGGGGGGCGCTGCGGCTCCTCCCCCCACCCCGGATCGCCGTGTCCGCCAATGAGCGGCGCCGTCTCATCGGGCCAATGAGCGGCGCCGTCTCAGAGGCGCGCGGGGGATGGAGCGCGCGGCCCGGAGCCGCCACGGCGCGCGCCCCCCGCGCTAGGGCCGGACCCCGGGACCCCCGGACCCCCCAAAACCGCCCCGCAATCCCCCCGCAGCCCCCCCTCTATGCGGCGGGGCCGGCCGAGCCGCAGGCCTCGCTCCGCCGCGGGGCTGCCCTTGGCCCGCTGAGCGCCGAGCGCCGGTAAGTGCCGGGGGGCGGCGGGCGGATGGCGCGGGGGGGGGGGGCACCGGGGCGCCGGGGACGAGGGGCCGAGGGCAGAGGGGGTCCCGGAGAGGGGCTGCGCGGCTGGGGGGGGGGGCAGCGGGAGAGGCACCCGGAGCGGGGGGGGCCCAGGGGACAGAGGTCGGAGGGGGGGCACCGGGCCGGGGTGGGGGTTCGAGGAGGGGCAGCGGTAGCGGCAGGAGGTGGGACCCGGTGCGGGGAGGCGGCGGCGCGGGGTCGGCTGGAGGGAAGAAAGCGCCGCAGCGCGGATGGGAAGAGGATGTTGGGTTTTTGGGGGGGCGGCGAAGGAGATGAGGGGCTGTTCGGGGGCTGCGGGGCGACACCCGGGGGGCAGGGGGTGTGAAGGGGCTGCAGGGAGAGGCAGCGTGGCTGGGAGGTGGTGGCTTGGAGGGGCCGCGGAGAGAGCCCGGTGGCTGGTCGGGGTTTTGGGGTGCGTAGGCTCGTGGGGAGCCGTGGGAGGAACTCGGAGCTCCGTGTCGAGCCCGCAGCCCCATTTCCCGCCCCCCGCCCTCCAGACCCCGTTTTTTGGGGTGGGGATGTTTTTTTTCGCAGGGGTGCGGGGAGGGGGGGAAGTGCTTTTTGGGGTGAGCGCTGTGCTGGGAGGAACAATACCAAAAGTTGTCTGAAATGGTAATTTCCGTTTCCCATTTCATCATCCCCGGGTAGGCGTTAGCCCTGCGTGTGTGTGCGCAGGGCCGGGACCGCACCGAGCCCAGCCGGCCCCAGCCCCGCGGCTTTTATTTATTGCCCCGTTTAATCTTTAAATCGCTCCGTGTTTCTGTCCTCCGAGGAGCCTTTGTGTGCCGGGGAGGGGCTGCTCGACACCTTTGCCCCTTAGCAGAAAGGAAGAGAAGGGGAAAAAAAAAAAGCCTCCCAAGCCCAAACAGCTGCAGCCCAGGACGAGCCTCCCCCAGCCCGGGGATGGATTCATGTTTAGAAAGGCAAATGTGCTCGGAGGGAGCCGGGATGAGCCGAGCCCTCGGTGCCCTCTGCCCTTTCCCAGAGGGAGCAGCTGTCCGGGGTGTGCGGCTCAGAACGGGCCCTTCATTGAGGCACAGGGGCCGTGTGTTTACGGCTTGGCTTCTCCTCCAGGCTTGGGGATCTGTTTTGATATCCAGTTGCAGGAAAGGGTTCCTCCCCCCTCCTGGTTTTGTACACAAAGTGCTCTCTCACCACTGGGGACATGGCTCTATAGGCAGAGAGCGAATTCCAGGCAGCTCTTGAAGCAAAATTCCCTCCTGAGATGGCTTGTGAAATGGGGTATATACACCATTTCTACTCTCTCTGTAGGCAAAGATTTTTAGGTGAAAACATCTGTACTGCTTTGTAGTGGCTGTGTGCTTTCCTGAAATTTATATAAATTTAAGGAACTTGGAGCTCAGTGTATTTCTTCTTTTTTTTTGGTTTGTTCATAAAATGGAACATTTTTATATAATGACTCCAATTATTTCCTTTTTCTGTGGGAGAAAACCACTCCACGGAGTCATGGAGAGGGAAAAGGAGATTAACTCTCACATGTTTCCCAGCGGCATCGATACATTCTTTGTGTGTGCCCTACCAGGAGCTCAATATTTAACTCGATTAGCTTAAAAAGGGAAAAAGTTGGCGTTTTTACAGGCCGGATTTTCTGGCAGATTCCAGGTCGGAGCACTCTGAGATGGCTGTGGGGTGGTGGAGGGGCTTGGAACGTGATGCGGAGCGAGCCCCACGCCTCGGCGGGGAAACTCTGGGCACGGCGTTTGGTTACAGAGCTCCGTGACCTGCTTTCTTTCCGTGGGAAGCGCTCGGCAGGGCAGGATCTGGCTCGGAGGGGTGGTCCGTGCCTGTGTGGGCGAGCTCTGGGGCTCTGTGGGAGCCGGTCCAGGGCTCAAAGCCGTGTCTGCGCTGCCTTGGGGGTGTCGGGGTTTGTGGAGCTCAGCGCTTTCCATGCAGGAGCGCTCCGGGTCTCCCCGGTTCCAGGAGAACTCGTCAGTCCTACGGGAGGTACCAAACCTGCCGGGGCACATCCTGCCTGGAGAAGGGCTCTGCTGTGAACCCGTCCGGGCGAGCCGGGGCTTGTGTCACCCCGGGGTGTCTGAGTCAGAGCGAGGGGTTGGTTGGTTTTCGAAACTCCCAGCAAAGCGAGTTGCCCGTGCAGCAAACAACGTGCTGGGCTTGGAGCACAGCGAGCCCTCAGTTCCCAGCGCTTTTTTGCCTCCTTCTTGTAAATAGTGACCGAGGAGCCCCGGCCATGTCGGCGCTGGCTGCCGCGACTGGCTGGAAACTGGAGATGTTGCGTTTCGTGTTGCACACTTGGTTTTGCTGTTCAGTTCTGCTTCTGCTTTTAGAAATGAACTCTTCTCTCTTGTCTGTGTCTCCATTTCATAAAAAAGCATGGCTCAGAGTGAACAGTTTGTTTTTTTTCCATGGGCAGCTTTTTGTTTTTATGATGTTGCAACAGCATTTTCTCAGACTTAAACCTGCAAATTGTCCAGTTTGAGGGTTGGGTTTGGATGGGGGAGGAAGTCTTAAAAAAAAGCCCCAGAGCAAAACCCCTTTGGCTTAATTTCTTCCTTCATGTGTGGTAGGCAACCTGATAAGATTATTTTATTTTCCACTCGTGTTTTAATGGACTAAGTCCCCCCAAATGCTTGTGAACAAAGCGAAGCGTAGCGCGGCGTCGTGCCGCGTTCTTCCGCTGCTCAGCAGAGCAGACAAATGTGTTTCTCTGGGGTCAGTGAGACTCGTCGTGTTAATCAATACTGTACCAGCAGTGTTCCCTTTCCAGGGAACCAGATGGGCTACTTACAACTGGTGCTGATTATTTTAACTGTGTAATTGTAACATGGCTGCGTGATGACAGTGTTTCCTGCAGATACTTCAAAGGAAGGTTCCCGACGAGTGTGTCTTTACAGCGTTTAATCTGTCCTCTTTGTCTTTATGTTGTGGCTTTTGGACATGTGTTTGAAGTACTAAGAGGTTTTTTTTTCCTTACCTCCAGCTTTTCTATACATTAAAAGGAGGCAGTTCTCTGGAATGATGAAGCGTCTCCAGTGTGGGAATAAACCCAGGGTTTTAGAGGCTCCCACAGTGGTAGGTTGGTTTCAGTGAGTTTCAGATCCAGGCAGTGACTAAGCCAAAAGCTGGGAAGAGATTTAAGTGGCTGTGAGGAAATGGCAGTATTTTTTTAAAATAGTGCATGTGGCTTTGTTTTGGGGAAAATATGTTGTGTGGTGACTTGAGTCTTAACTGGGACAGGCTAATTACTCGGTGAAGAAATCCTTCTCCGAGGGAAGGAAAGGCACAGGGCCGGAGCTGGTTAATTACGTTCTGTAAAATTATGGAGTGATGGCTTTCTGAGGAGGTCTGCCCCTCTTCCTGCCCTGTACCTGAATTTCAGGCTCAGCAGTTGCCTTACGGATTGAAATTCCTCCTGGGTATTAAGATTTAATGGTGGTAGACCCAGAGCAAGTAGTGGCAGGTACTGCTGCTTTTCAGTACAGCAAAGCAAATAATACTGGAAAATATTTACATGGGGGTTGTTATTCTCCTCGTATTTCCTCGATGAGCTCTAGTAAAGGTGCTTGTGTGCTCCCTCCATTGCCGGGGAGAATTCCCTGCACTTCGGTTGTAAAAGGCTGTGGAGAGGAACCGGTGTCTCCATAGCAAAGATTCCAGTGTTTCGTGATCAGCTCACATATATTTTTACCCCATCTAATTTAAACCAGTCTGCACGACACTCACAGGAATGATTTGTATGCAGCTTTTAAATATTTTCCTCCTTCCTGCGTGAGGGATTAGCGGCACAGAGCTGCTTTTTCGGAGGGTTCTCAGCCAAGTGTTACGTAATTTGTGTGCCACCGATGCGCGGCCATAAAAAATACTCCCATCAATGTTAAGGGAAAGCTTGTGTAGGCAATTATTTGAAATCACAAGCGTCCTAGGCAGGTTTGTGTAGCCTTAAAATCTGGGCAAAGTGCTGCCTTTGGAGTCCTGCTGGGAAGGGGGGTGGGAAGCTGTCAGTGCCCATGGTCTGGAGGCTGGTTTTGAGCACATTCTACTCCACTTTTTAAGCTTTCCTGTGTGAGAACTGGTGTTTTCTGGTGTATTTTCTCATGCAACTGTTGGGTGGTTAAAAGCCTTAATTTCTCTGAGTCTGGGTGGTGGTGCTTCAGCTGGGGCTGCTTATGAGTGATGCCAATTTGTAATCTTTTATGAGAGTATGGGGGGAAAAAAAAGTAAAAAGAAGCTTAAATGCTAATAACAGCGAAAAATCTGCTCGGCGTGGAGTGCATGTGAAGAAAGCGGGTGCACGTCGGGCTGTGGAGTCTCCGTCAGCTGAGCTGGGGGCTTTTAAAAATCTGCTCTAATTTTTATGCTGCATGTGGAATGGCTAATCCCATAAAAGCCTCGCACCTTTTGACAGATGAAAAGCTGCTGTTCTTCACTTATTTGAGCAAAATATTTTTATAGATGGTATTAGCTCTGTGGCTCCGAGGGTAATTCAGTCCTTAGACGAGAAAGATCTTGCTTTGATCTGACAGCTTTCAAGATCCATTTCCAATCTTGGAGTTCCATTAAGTCTGTTTGTAATGGTGCCCTCAGACTTTTTTTCTGTTTATGTGACTCTTTGGGGTGTTAATGTTGCTCTGTATTTGAGTTCTCTTTAATAAACTGAAGGAGTCAGGAATAATAATTGGGGTCAGGAAAGGAAATAATCATGTTAGAAGGTGCAGTTAATTATATCAGGTATTTTGGGCTCCAGAATTCTTTGTCTTGATTCTAATGTTTTCTTCAAGTTATAGGATGTAGTGGAATTATCAAATCATCAAACCAGGACAGTGGGGCAGGGTGATGTGTGATGGTTAATTCTGGCAATGTGGAATGAGTGTGGCTGCAGGCTTGATGTCCATGAGTGCCGTGAAGGATAGGAGGGATGGTTTCTCTGGTGAGCAGTCTCTTCCCGCTTCTGTGGGGCAAGAGGTGGTCTTCTGTGTGGTCCTGTGTCCATCCAACATGATTTAAATGATCTTGTGTCCATCCTGTATGACTTACATGGTTCTGTGTCCGTCCAGTGGGTTCTTTGTGGTCCCGTGTCCTTCCGACATGATCGGTTTGGTTCTATGTCCAGGGGGGGTCTTTGTGGTCCTCTGTCCATCCAACATGGTCTGTTTGGTGCTGCATGCATCCAACATGGTCTTTGTGGCTGTGTGTACGTCCAGTGGGATCTCTGTGGTCATGTGTCTATCCGACATGATCCATGTGGTCCCGTGTCCCTCGAGGATGGCACGGGAGCCCCCTGGCTCAGCAGCCCCGTGCAGGGCTTGGGTGGGTGCCGGCTCTCGGCGGGAGCAGCCTCCCTGCTCCCTCTGCTCCTCCTCCTCCCTTGGGGCCCTGCCGGCGTCTCGCCAGACCTCAAGTCTGAGAAACCATCCTGGCTTTTCCTGCCCCAGTGCTGGCTGGGAAGGCGCGAGCTCCCAAAGAGGACGTCTGAAGCCTCCGTCTCCTCGGGTTTGTTCCCGTTTTCTGGAGTTCACCATGTGAGTAAGGCGCGCTGCTCCGTGCCGTGTAGCTGCTGTGAGCAGAGGCTGTAATTGCAGCCTGGGAAGGCCGAGGGACTGGGAGACACTTCCCCACGGTAACCCCACAGCGAGCGGGTGGCAGCGCCGGGGAGGGAGTTGGCTGCTGGAGTCAGAAGAAAGTGATGTTTTTTTCTAGGTCAGGGTTGAAGGCACTGTCAGGGTGGTGATGTGCAGCATATATTACTGTCTGCATTGTCCCTGCCATATGGATGTGTGCACACTGCCCTTGGCATTCAGGCATTGAATTATTTATCCTCTCCAAATCTGGAGGCAGCCTTTCTTCCCTGTCTCGAAGAAAGCCAAACTTACCCGATGAGTGTTTTTAAAATAAACCTTCCGCTGTGAATTACTGCAGTGGCAGGAGCAGGGTATTGATTGTATGTTGCGTTTGGATTCGGAAACCAAAGGTTACAACACTGGATATCTTGTGGAAACACTGAAATATTTATTTTGCTGTTAGGTGCAAGTGTGTCTGTGCTGGTGCTGGGTTTGTATGTGGCTAAAATGCCATGTAATGAAATTTCCGGACCTGGAGAATGGAAAGGGTAGAAAACTTTGTAGTATGTGTAAAAGCAGCTTTGTCTGAGCTGTGTGTGAGGGAATGGATGTTTTTCCAGGGAGAAGGCATCTCCTTTCCTCTTGTGCTGTGTTGGATTTGCTCTGAGAGGAATGTTAAGGTGGTCCTGGTTTGGGTGATGGGCTTCAGGTCCTCACTGAGGATGTGGGTGTTTGCAGGGTGTCACAGTGGGGTGGTGCCAGGCTCGAGGAAGCAAAGGCTGGAGGGAGTTGGCTCTGTAATTATTTTTGAGAGACTGACAGCTTTGCAGGATAGAAAAGGTCTCGAATAATTTACCTTTAGAGCAGCATAAAGCTGCTAAAACTGTGTCACAGGCACGGGGAAGAATCAGAGAGTCAGGAAGGGAGATGTTACCCTCTAAAAAATTCACCACGATCCGGAGGCAGTGTGTCCCTGAGGGCTCAGCAGCCAGAGGCTGGAGCGCTGGGCTTGGAAATATGGTGCTGCCCTCAATATCGGGATGTGAAATGAAAGGATGTGTAATTAGGAACTCAAAAAAAAAAAGGCATTAAATAGCTTTAGAGGTGAATGGAAGCTTCATTATTAAGTACCGACTGCTTAGCTGCAGTTCGTGGTGCCTCTTCCTTTCAAATCACGCACACATGAAAGTGCTCCCCGCCCCCAGCCGGGGCGTTATCGGCTTATCTGGGCAGGAGTTCAGAGCCATAAAAACTATATCCTGCTTACACCTTCCAGCCGATCCTGTGACCTGTGCTGTGTAAACAAGTTGTACCAGGAGCTCCAAATGGCTGGTAAGTGGCTGGGTTTCTGCGGGCTGGTTAGGTCCAGGAGGAGCCAAGATAAAGTTCCAAGAAGTTCCCCTTTGGGAATGGTCTCCTGATAGCTGCTACAGGGAGGAGGTGGAAGGGCTGAGATCCTGCTGACTGTGGCAGTGACTGTATCCCATGGAAAGCACTTTGGGATAGACTTTACACTCCAGGGCTGGTGTTTTCCACCTTCTGCAGGAGGATGGCTGTGGCAGATTGTGAAATGTCAGCGTTGTGGTAACAACACCGACCGGCGCTCTGTGGTTGCGTCAGGCCTTGGATGTGCTGGAGATGTAAGCCTGTCTATAAATATATCCATATATCTTTGGATGGATGGGATTAGCCATGGCGGTGCTGGGAAGAGATGGAGGTAATGCAGGGAAGGGGTGTGTGTGGGGGGACGCAAACATCCTGCCCCTGGCTGTGCTCTGGGGGTTTAAATACCACCGGGCACTCCGGTTATGGTGCTTGGCTGCTGCCCACCCCGAGCTGTCTCTGTGGTTTCATTTTGCAGCTCGGCACAGGCAGATCCATTTATCCAAGCTGGACTGTAATGAGCAGGTTTGGGGATTTAGTGTGTGAAACTTCACCTTTCTCAGCAGCCCAAGGGTCGGGTGCACAGGTTTGAAGATGAAAACCTGTTCTCCTTGAATGTTGACCTTTTTTATTCGTGTGGTTGCTTGTCCCCGCATACGGGGGAATATGCTGGGTTTGGGAATTAGGCTGGCTGGTGGCTGCTCTGCTTTCCCTCCTTGCACTGGCCTGTCCTGGCACGTGCCAGGGTCCTGTGTGATGGCTCTCCTGGCTCTGAGTTCTCTGTTCCTCGTTTTCCCAGCAGCCTGGAAGGTTTCTGGCTCTCCCAGGAGATCTGAGGTGCCCTGTGTTACTCAGCTGCTCCACGGTGAATTCAGTTCCCTTCCCCTGTGATCAGCACTGGCACTGGGGTGTTAAACTGGTTCTGTGGTGAGAGACAAATTCCTCTTGAGTTAGTCCAGGGCGAAAGGGATTGGACACGAAGTCAACTTCGTGGCTCTTTCCTGGTGTGCTGAGTAGAGCTCCTTGGTTAGGGAGCTGGAGGCTGTAGTCTTAAAACGCTGCATTTAATTTCCTCCTGCAGTGTGTTCTGTCTGCAAGCTTCCCCTGCTTTACCCACCAGGATGTTTCTTCTCTCTCCTGTCCGTCCCTCCCCTTTCCCAGGAGCCTCATCTGATGGAGGGTCTGCTCTTGCCTTGGTCCTCCTCATCTAAGATTCTTGTCTCTAATTTTAGCCCGTCTGCCTTTTGAAGTCCCCTCCTGTCTGTTCCTGCCTTTCTCCTTCTCTCGGAGTTGTTACTGCATCTTCCTCTCCCTCTGGAGAGCTGGACCTTGTTTTTGCACGGTGGGAGGAAAGTGCTTGGGAAGGGAGTTGAAGCTGTGGGTGTGTTGAGGTGAAGGCTCCTGGGGTGTGGGGAATGCTGGCAGGGATGTTTGGGGTGCTCACAGGGAGCAGCCCTTCCCTCTCCTGCATCTCCCTCACTGTCCGTGCTTGGATCCGCTCTTGGAATCTCTCTTTTATGGATTTATCCTGTATTTGTATGATGGGGCTCTCTTCCACAAGGTTACTAGTAGTGGTAGTGCTGCCCAGCAACCTGGTGTCCCTGAATCTCCTGCCCTTTTCCCTGCAGGAAAGCTGCAGGCTGCCTGGTTTTTCCTGGAATCTCACTCCATATTAGCATGTATTTGCTTATGTTTACAGAGAAAATGACTTTTCTAACAGGGAGGCATCTGACACAGTCAGGTCTCCTCAAAGGGATGTGGAGCCCATCAGGGAGAGCAGGAAGACTGCTCATCCTGGTGGGATCCACCTGCTTGGAGCCTTGGGAGCACGGTGTGTGCAGCATAATCTGATTTGTGCCTGGAATATAAATCCTGGCTGTTGCAGACATGCAGCCTGGGATTTTACAAGTTCTTTTGTGAAAACAGCATTCAGCCCCTCCACTGCTGCAGCAAGGAGCTTCCCTGGAAACCCAATCCCAGCAATTAGTGAGGTTTGCAGAGGATCCTAGCAACTGCTGCTGGGGTTCCATTGGCAGGGGTTAGGTTTTGTTTTTTAGACTGTTTGTAGTTATATTCTGTGCCTTGTATGGAGATACATAAACTAAACCACAAGAAGTTCCACCTCAACATGAGGAAGAACTTCCCATGGAGGGTGGGAGAGCCCTGGAACAGCTGCCCAGGGAGGGTGTGGGGTCTCCCCCTCTAGAGGCATTCCAAACCCACCTGGATGTGTTCCTGTGACACCTGCTCCAGGTGGCTCTGCCTTGGCCGGGGTGGGACTGGATGATCTCCTGAGGTCCCTTCCAACCCTCTGCCTGCATATCTTGTGGAGGGAAAGGTGTAGGGGGCCAAGGAGCAGTACTCAGCTGAAGTGATAATGGGAATGCTGCTGTGGGCTCTGTAGGAAGTTGATCCTCGGGGAAAGTGGAGCATGGCTGGAATATATTGGGTGGTGTGTGACTTTGGTGTTTGTGGGTAACCTGAGCTCACCTGTGAGGAGTTTTGTTACCCAGATACTCTCTGACCTGACTTGCTTTTGTCAACAGTGGCTCCGGATGACTCGGGAGCGATGCTTTCCGCCAGGGTGGTTATGCAAAACCTTAGTACGCTGCGTTCTTCCAGCTCGGCTTTACAACGTGCGCAGGGCTCCGAGTGGAACTTCAAAGGAGGGAGTTTGCTTTATGGCTGAACCTATGAGCAGTTTTATGTGCAGGGTGGAGTGAACTCGTGGAGAAGATTGCAGTTTTCCCACTGTCATAAAAAGTTACGATCCTCATGATCCAAGCATTGTTCCGTAGGCAGAGGCAGGAGGCAGATGCAGAGGTCAGTGGGAGCGTGCACGGAGCGAGCTCAGATGTGCCAGCGCAGTGAATGCCCTGCTCTGTGTTCCCAGCGCTCCCAAACGCCTTCAAAAAGTGCCTTGTGCTCTTTCTGGGGCTTCCTAAGAAACCTGCACCTGTGTTACTCGCCGAACAGGCAGGCATTTCCATGGGAAAGGAACTTGGCAGGGCGGCCGTGGAAGGCGGCTGAGGGGGGGCTGTTTTCCAGGGCAGTATTTTAAACCCTTCTGAAAACGTGGCGTTTCAGTGGCACAGACTGTGAGTCAGTTTATAACCTCCTTCCTTTCTTTGGGCTTTTCTTTGGGGTACAAGCCAAGGGAGTTAAAAAAAAAACGAAGTGGCTGCATCTTGACGAGCCTCATTCCAATTAACTTCCCTCATGCTCCAGAAGATACATTCCCTAAAACTGAGATACATTCCCTTGAAAAGGACTGTTCAGGCTAAGCTGTGACAGTGGGAGAGTAGGATCACCTTTTACAGCCTTAATTGTGGGCTTTTCTAAAAGCCCATTTTCTAAAAGCCAAATTTCTGAAATTGTGGCCTGTGCTGCCTTTAAACCCTGGTGGGGTATAAGAGTCTCCCAGCTGTGGAGTCACCACCCCAAATTCTGAGGTATGAAACACCTTCCAGTTCTCAGTAAGTTATAGTTGATTCAAATAAGTCACTATTCCAGTTTCAGTCAGATCTTTCTAAATATAAACTTAACCTCTCGTTTAAACCATTTTCTGCTGGGATGGGGAGGTGTAAATGTGGTCTTTGTTTGCAGCTAGGAAAATTAAAGATTCACAACATTCAGAAATGTGCATTTTAGATCTTCTGAAAAGCTGCTCCTTAAAGAATGTTTCTGTTTGGAAATGGGCAAATACCTTGGGTAAGGTGGGTTGTTTCCCATTCTCTCAGCTTGAAGAATTTTATTCTGATGAATAGACTAAAAGTTGGGGGGGGGTGGGGTGGAAAAAGACACTGATCCTTCTCTTTGGATGATCCATTAGCTGCTCCAGCTGCCTTTTATTTATTTTTGTAGACACATGTGTGAATGTAAACATTTTATCTGGAATGGCCTTGCAAATGTTCCCGCATTAACATATATTGTCATGGAGAATAATTTTCATTTAACTGTAATTTGCTTTATATTTTCCTGCCTGGTTGCCATGGAAACGCAGACGGATGTGGCAGGGACTCCTCACAGGAGCCAGGTTATGGATTGCCTCTCTAATGGACCTCTGTTAATCACACTGCAGCCTGCACTGGAGGAACCAGGGCTCTTTGCAGGAGACACTTTATTTAGATAAACTGTGAGATGCCTGTGCTACCTTAGCTTAATATTCAGAGTTACCAAGGGTGTTTTTCCTTTCTCCAGAAGTTTTTTGTCATAAGAACTATGTATTATGATCCTGGAATTGAGATATATTTATTTAAATTTAATGTCGGTCAGACTTGATTTTCAATTTTCATTTCATTTGCTGCAATAGCTTAACTGGTAATGTTCTTTCCTGGGTTCAGTTTAAGATCTGAAACGTTTGAAACAGAGCAGTGAAACATTTGTTATCTTTATGCACAAGAAGTTTACTTGCTTTTCATAATAATGTGTCTGTACTTTTGTGTTTCCTTTTGGCTGCCAGCAGGTAGAAAGGGGGCAAAGATGGATTTTATGAAATTTATCATCTATGGATTTTGGGTCTGTTTTGCACCTCTTGTTTTTGGCTGCCTTGTCCATGTCTGTCTCACAGGACAGCTGCTGTTCTGAGCTGAGCCCACACAGCGTGTCCAGGGAACGGAAGGGAGCTGGGGCAGGGTCTGGAACACCAGGGGTGGCTGAGGGAGCTCACGGGGCTCAGCCTGGAGAAAAAGGAGGCTCAGGGGCGACCCTCTCACTCTGGAGGTGTTAAAAAATGTGTAAATGTGACAGTTGGTGGCTTGGCAGTGCTGGGCTTGGTGATCTCGGAGGCTTTTCCAAACTAAACTATTCTGTGATCTCCAGAATTATCAGTGCTCAGATTCCTGACATTTTAGGATGCTGATCTCTGCCTTTGTCCATGGCTTGTTGGATCCTTGGAAGGAGCTGCCTTCCAACTACTGAGATAAGAATCACGGTGGCATGGGTTCAAACTGAACTCGCCAATTAGCAAATGATTCATTTTTGGTTAATGGGGATGAGCTCAAGGAGAGAAAATCAACCACCTGTGATTCTCTGCTCTGGGTACTTCCACGGCAGAAACCTCAAATCGTAACTTAGAGACATGAATATAATTTGCGTCCTGAATCAGACCCCTCAAAACGAATTTTTGGGTGGGTTTTAAAGGGAAGTTGGTTTGGCCCTTCCTTTGCTGCTGGTTGTGGTCAGACGCCCATGGCCGGTTACATAAGGCTGGATTACTCCAGCACGTGGATGTTTCCCCCTGTATATAGTCTCACAGTTATTTCTTGGTGCTTTGCAGAAGGAATTGGGTAACTTTTTGTTCTGTAATGCAGGATGAAGAAATCCAGCATGTTTTTCTGTAATGGCGTATAAACAAGTAGTGTAACATCCTATTTCAGGCGTTTGGAGGAGGAAGGGCTCGGAGGGGAGGCAGGGCTGAAGCAAAGCTTTATTTTCCTAGACCTACACACCAGATTTTAGTAGCTTTGCCGTCGGTGGCTGCTGTGAGTGTTACAAATGAGCTGGTTTTTGAGGTGTGTAAGCTCAATTCAGTGGGTGCTTAGGGTGTGGAGGAGCCTTGGTTTTAGAGGTTGCTGCCGGTCCCTTCTGCATTTCTGTGTTTCACTGGGTGATGTTGGTTCTCTTTTGCTGCTCACGAGGGGTGAATGTGATTCATAGTCTAAAGCCAATCTAATTTTAATACAAGTCTGAAAATGGCTTGGCTCTACTCAGGACTTCTGGGTCTTGCGTAGGCTTTTTGCATTTTTCCTTTATTTTTGTTTTTCCACTCCTTTTCTGCCTGTTGTCCCATGAATACTCAGAATTGAGCATTTGTGTCCCCCAGTGGCACATTTGGGATTCCCAAAGGCACCTCTGCAGGGGGGTAGGTGAGGCCATCTGCATCCAGGCAGTGCCATCTCTGAGCTCTCGGATGGGACCGTCAGAATACCTGGCAATTTATGAAATAATAAACTTTCTAATTACTGATTAGTCTCTAATTCATAGTTTTACCTGCATTTTATTCCATTTTTGGACTCCCAGGTTTGAGGCAGTGATCCCTGCACACCTGCCAGGTGCTTTTCCCAAAGGTGTGTCCCTGAAGGGTTGGTGATGAATGGCACTGTTGTAGGTGGAAGCTAATGTGACTAAATCACCTTTTGTGGCCTGGGAATGTAGGTGGAAGCTAATGTGACTAAATCACCTTTTGTGGCCTGGGAGTGGACTCCTGCACCTGATAATTGGGTTAAACATTGGCTCATGGTGGCCAGGAGAGCAGAGCAGCTTTGGTGGCCGTGGCCGTGTTTGGCTCCCTTGGAAGCTTCACTTTGAGGATATTCTTCATCAGGAACTGGAGTACCAGGACACAGGGAATGTCTTCCTGCTGCCAGAGGGCAGGGCTGTATGGGATATTAGGAAGTAATCCTTCCCTGGGAGGGTGGGGAGGCCCTGGCACAGGGTGCCCAGAGCAGCTGGGGCTGCCCCTGGATCCCTGGCAGTGCCCAAGGCCAGGCTGGATGGGGTTTGGAGCAACCTGGGACAGTGGAAGGTGTCCCTGCCATAGCAGGGAGTGGAACAGGATGGGATATGCTTAAGATCCCTTCCAACCCAAAACCATTCCATGATATTTTTCATGCTTCACTCACTTGGATTCGGCCAGCAGCTGATGCTGCTTTACCAGTACTCATTGAAAAGTGTTAATTGCAGATAAAACAGTAGAAAGCCAAACTGTTGTTCTGCTCCTTTCAGTCTCGTGGACGCTCGGGTTGACTTTGAGCCGCTCATCCCATGTTGTGCCATGAACGCAGCTTTGAATTTATCTCCATTAATTGTGCCAGAGATGCGGGGGGAAAGAGCACTTTTAATGTATTGCTGTTCCCCAAAAATGGTGCAAATCGGGATGAGCTTAGGGGGAGTTTAGAGGAGCTGCCTTGTGTGCAGTCGTGGGAAGAGGGATTTCTTTGAGGAATGGGTGAATTGTTTCCTTCTGCTCTGAGCAGCCTCTTGATGAGCTGCCCTCTCCAGGGTGTGGAGAGATGAACCTCCCATGGCTAACTCCAGCCTGGGAGGCTTCCACCACATCGCTGCCTTTGGATCCTTGGATCTAAAAATACATCCATGCTGCACAGCAGACTCCAGGCACGTTCATCTGCTCCCTTTAGGAAGGGGACTTGTGGTACTGGATGAACTACTGTGGAGATTGTATTTTTGCTGTGCTGTGTTACCAGTTTTCTTCTTCCAACAGAAAAGTGTCGTGGAAATCGTTGCTCTGGTTGGAATTCCCTCTCTGACAACAATAGCAGCAATGGGGTGGGGTGCTTTGGAATTGTTTAGTGAGGGAAAGTTTTGGAGGAGCAAGCTCTCCCAGGCTGCGCTGGCTCCAACTCGTGATTCCTGTGCGCCGGTCAGGCTCCTGCAGGAGCATTCCCACCGCTGGCTTTTGGGATACTTCTGACCACTGCTGGCTTTTCCAGCACAGCTCTGTAAGATTGCTTTTTCTCTATTGGAGCTGGGTTGCTCTGCCACCTTCCCCCCTTCAGCTGGGCTCATTTGGTTGTAATTTAGCACGTTTTCCTGGGATGAGGAGGAATGAGAGCCTGCCAGGCTAACACCTCAGAGCACTCCTGCAGTTACTGCTCCCTCTGAGCACAGTGATTCATCCCCAAGGCAGGCAGCTCGTGCCCTCCATACCTCCCTGGAGCTCCAGCCATGCTCATACCATGTGCTCCAGCCTATCTGGCTGCAGGCTCAGCTGGGATGCTGCTCTTTCCTGCCAGCCTTTGTTCCCAGGTAACTTTGGGAATATTTTAGGGCAGCAGCAGCAGCAGCAGCGCGAGGGCCGGTTTAGACACAGCACGGAGGGGCTGGAGCTGTGTTTGCTGCCTGGTGTTGAACAGCTCAGTAGCTGGTTCTCTTCACGAGTTACAACTTGAATTGCTGCTGTTTGTGCCAGTGGGGCGTTTGAGGTCTGGGATCCAGGATGACTTGCAGCGAGGGTTGGTTGCGTAAGCGTGTGTAGCTCCGCTCTCGGTGCTTTGTTTTCTCTTGTGTTCTGAGAGATGCAGCTTTTGCCTCTCCAGCTATTTAAGATTCAGAGTGTATTTTCCTCCTTCGATGTTTGGCTTACCTTGACAGGCTGGGAGAGCTGGGCTTGTTCAGCCTGGAGAAGAGAGAGTTCTGGGCAGACCTTAGAACCCCTAAGGTTCTGAGGTGATAAAAGGGCTTCCGAGAGAGCTGGAGAGAGAGTTTGGACAAGGGCCTGGAGTGGCAGAACAAGGAGGACCGGCTTCAAACTGAAAGAAGGAAAGATTTAGATTAGATACTAGGAGCAAATTTTTGGCTGTTAGGGTGGGGAGGCCTTGGCACAGGGTGCCCAGAGAAGCTGTGGCTGCCCCTAGATCCCTGGAAGTGTCCAAGGCCAGGCTGGACGGGGCTTGGAGCAACCTGGCATAGTGGAAGGTGTCCCTGGCCCACGGTAGGGGGTGGGACTGGATGAGCTTTAAGGTCCTTTCCAACCCAAACCATCCCGTGGTGTTGACACAGGAGCTCACCTTCTCCACCAGCCTCTGTTTTCCTGGGATGTGCTGCTGCTCATTAGCACAGGCTCAGTCACAAGCTGCTCAGACAACCTAAACCATTTGTAAGGAAACTGTCTTTAAAATATGGATGGCATTAGAGGGACTCAGGCTTAAAATTAGAAACTGTTTATGATGCACAGTTGTAGTTGTTTACCTTGAACCATAATTATCTTATTTCCTGAGTTAAAAACGTCACGTCAGCTTGCCGAAGCAGGATTTGATGACAAAGGAATTGTTTTTAGCCACCAGCAGAGCAAAGAACACTTCAAAATGTGTGTCTAAATATGATTTTATAACCTGAAGTATAGCACACTCAGGATTTTAAATTGGCTCTGGAAGTTGTGTGGGCTTATGGGTCGGCCATTTGGCCGGGGATCAAGGGACTGGGTTTAATCCTGACTCCGTCCTTTTGTCCTCTGAGCGTTTTCCTTGCCACCCTCTGTGCTGTTTGTTTGGACGGCCCTGTGTTGGAAGGGAGGGCTGTGCCCTTTCTCCGGGCGTTTGTGGCTGTTCCCGGGGCGCGGTGTCGTGGCACGGCCGCAGCGGGGTTGTGCTGCTGCGGGGGGTGAGGCTCCCACACCCTCCAGCCGGGGGACAGAGGAACTTCAGGAGTTTTCTGCTGGGCTGGCAGGTTCAGCTGATTTATGGACAAGCTCTGGAGTGGCCCGAGAGAGAAGCTGGGTGCCAGCAGCTGAGCAGGGGCAGAACCCGTATCCCTCGAGCCCCTCTGAGCGGCTGGGGCACTTCAGTGGGCACAGACAGACATTTGACTTCCTTGTTTTATTGTTATTATTATTAATGACAGTATTTCCTTATTTCATTATTCAGCAATGCTTTCTGATCACATGTGGCTGAGGTGGCCTGTGCCCTCCTCACACCCTTTTCCAGACTGGATTTCTGTACCTGAGCGAGATGGCAGCTGCTCCTTCCTTACCTGTGCCTGCTGCTGCCAGGATGCTCCTGTCTTGGGAGAATGGAAAGTGGGAGGGGAGCAGCTTCTTTAATGATGACAACTGCTACTTAAACCTGTTCAGGGCTTAGAATAGAAAGGAAAAAAGATCAGTGGAAGCTGTAGGTGCTTTCAATGTATGTGGGATTTTTAAGGAATCTTTTTATTCTGACCGTAACTTGCCAGGCCCCAGACAATAGGGGAGGGATGCCATGTGGAAATCAAGGAGGTGCTTCCTTTCAGCTCTTTCTTTGCTGTGTAATTTGAGGTGGTTGTAAGGCACTTATAACTCAGGAATTGTAGACTTGAGCACATTCTACAATTACCTTTTTCATGTTGCTTGCTGTGGACCTCCTGGGTTGTCCAGCCAGGTAACGGTGTCTGATCCTACGTACCTGGGTGTGGGGCTGCTGCCACCTGCATATTCCTGAGAAACCTGTATTTGAGTTGTTGAAGTGTCTGCTTGTAACATTGCTGTCTCCACAGAGAGTTTTCTTGGCTGGGGAGGTTGTACTCAACCTGCTCAGAATCCAACCAGAATCCACTCCATGGCTGTTTGCTGTGTTTTATTTTCTCTCTGTGAGGGAGATTGTGTCTGTTCTTGAAGGCTGAACAGTGACTTCCTTGACTCCTCCTTGGCTAATTAGTGTGCTTTAAAATGGGATGCTTGCATCCTTTTCACCAATCAGCATTCAGAAAGGAAAGGAAATAGTTCAGGTATTAATAGTAACCTGTATCCAATTTGCCATGGAATTACACGGATGCAAATGTCTGGGACTGCAAAGGTGTCAAATGTGTCTGTCTGTCACTCTTCTTCTGAAAAATTGTATTTTCTGGATGTGTTAAAATTTAGCACAGAGTAAGAAATGCACATTCATTTTTAAATAAAGTGGAGCTCGTTGTGGCCTAGTGGCATCGTTCACCCTCCTGCTTCCCTTGGGAGAAGGTACTGAGGGAACTGAGTGGGACTTTGTGGTGAAGTCACAGGGAGGGATTCAGTCTGGGGAGGGCAAGGATGTGTTTGTCCCACCTCACTCGTATTTAGCAGGAATGGAAAGGAGAAGGAGCCTGAACTATGGCAGCAGCTGTGAGCTCATTTTAAATTACAGCTTTAGTTCCAGAGGACATCCTCGCTTCTTGCCTTCACTGGGTCAGTGAAGTTCAACATCTTGGAGCTTAATCCTCATTCCTGGAAGTGTTCATTGCCAGGTTGGATGGGGCTTGCAGCAACCTGGGAGAGGGAAAGGTGTCCCTGCCCTTGGCAGGGGGTGGAACAAGTTGAGCTTTAGGGGCCCTTCCAACCCAAACCATTCCGTGATTCTATGATGTGTCATCACAGATCTTGACCTCTCCTAATTCACTGGAGAAACATCTTGGTCATTCCTGAATTTAGGCTTCTGTCAACCCCCAGTTCCTAGGGACTGCATTGTCCATGTCAGACTTTCAGTTAAAACTCTTAAAGGACAGTGTGGTTTTCCAGGAATCACAGCTTTCCCATCCTTTGTGCTTTTTACAGTGGGACAGTGAACCTTGGGCTCTTCAGCCCACAGAAGTGTCTGTGTTTTTGAGGACTGTATCAGGTTATTTTGTATTTTTTATCAAGTAGCACAGACAACACAAGCTTTAAGAACTGTAGATCTCAGCATACATCTTATCTGCAGGGCAAAATAAAGGAGCTTTAAGACCAAGAATATATCACCTACTTTTGTTCCAAAAGCTGTCTAATTAAATTTTACTTGATGCTACGGTTGTGTCACAGTCAAACACGCTGAAAGGTGCTTTTTTTTAGGACTAGTGAAATTCTCTGTGTGCTTTGGCTTTTCACTTGGGTAGCTGGTGCTGTTTGAGCATAGTTGGTTTGCGATTGCTGCGGGAATGTTCGTAAACTGCAGCGAAAGGCAGGTCCTGGAGCTCACCCCAGTGCTGGGAATCTCTCCGAAAAGGGTGGGAGTGGCTGCAGAACGTGAGGGTTTGCTGTGTGTATGCACCTGGAGATGGCTGTGCTGGGAGCCCCTGATAGGCTGCGGGGGGGGTATTTATCTCAAATTTATGTGGATTTCTTGGAAACAACTCTTTATCCCCTTTCAGACCTACAGAGCAACACCTCTTCTTTTCCTCCTCTCTCTAGAGAGTGCTGAGCTGCGTGGAGTGGTCTGGGGGTGCTTTTCCAGGCTCCTGAGGGAAGTTGCCACAAATCTGATGATCCATATTTGCTGTCCATCCCTTGGCAGGGGCCAGGAAAGCTTTCCTGCTGTGCTGGGCATGGGTGTTCTGGCTCTCAGTGGGATGGGATAGACAAAGCTCCAGAGACAGGGATTTCTGCACTGTTTCTGTAGAGGTGGCACGTTTTCTTTCCCAGACTCCAGCATTTGTTGGGATTCTTATCTGACTTGCGTGCTGTAACCAGGCAGGAATAGAATCGCTGTTGTTGTGGAAGGAACCCGTGGATATTTATGGAAGACATCTGTGGGGTTTGTAGTGCTGCTGCTCATGGGTTCTTCCCCCACTCCCCAGTCTCTATTTGCTCAGGTTCTGGAATTATAATGGGATTTAAAGCATTTTTCCCCTTTTCAGCAGGTGAAAGCTCTGGCTGTGCTGTGTCAGGCTGTGCAGGCAGGCACTGAGCTGTGCCAACGGAGTGCACAGGAAAACATTTCCAAATTTCCCCTCCCTCCAAATTTGCTGTAGTCGTTCCCCCTTGGTTCTGTGTCGGAGGTAATGGAGCTTATCTGAGAGCAGGAGCTCCGTGGGTCTCGGGTGCTCCCCTGGGTGTATTTTCACTGGAGCCCCTCAGAGAGATGCCTTATTGAAATTCTGTCTCTTCCTGGAATTATTTTGAGGGAAGCAGATGAGTGCTGTGGAAAAAGGTTCTCTTACTCCCTAGAGATTTTTTCCATTCAAAAGTTGGTCTAAACCAGAATCTAAATCTCTGATATCCTGTTACACTGCCTAGTTCTGGATCACCATAAAATCTGAATTGGTGCAAGTCTCACTTGGGGTCCAAATACAACTTCTTCCCTCAAAGAAACACTAAGGGGGAGGCACACATTTGTGGGGATATTGGCCTCTGGGTTTCCTGGGATGAGACACCATCAGTGGCTTCTTTCCTGCTCCCTGTGAAATGAGATTTCAGCAGAACCTTTCTGCATTATTGATCAAATTTAAAAATATGGAGACATATGAAATCATTGACTCTCAAACACATTTTTCATGGAGACCCTTGTAGGGACTCTGCATCTGCACAGAACTGGTTTATTCCTTCAAGGAAGCCAATTCCCACCTCGGTGTTGGGACCAGTTGGTGTTGCTGCCACATCCCAACTGCTATGGTGTGGAGTCTATAGCTAATGCCAGTGTTTTTCAGGTCACAGCTTGGGATTGTGAAGCATTTTCCATCTTCAAATACTAATTTCTGTGGAGTTACAAGATACCCTTTTATTAAGGAGGTTTGAATTATGTAATTCCCAATTTTTTCAGTGGAATGCTGGCAGAAGTTGCACTTTGTGCTCTGAATGTGAAGTCCTGATCTGTGTGTGGGTGCAGCAAGAATCACTAATTTGGAGAAATGCTGAGGGACCCCATGGTCAGTGTTAAGATCAGGAGCTGGTGGGAAAACTTAGAAGTTTAAACATTTATATATTTATTTTGGTGGAACTGTCTGCTTGCGCAGAGTTACCAAGTTGCTTCACGTTAAAAGAAAAGAAAGTATCCCAAGTTTTGAAAGACTGAACCTGTTTTAAGCCAGAATCTGGCCACCTTGAGCACTTGATTATTTGGTATTTCTATGACCATTTCAAGGCACAGGAGGACCAGTGTGTGCCGTGGTGCACTGAAGATGGCTCCTGTGCAGTGACCGTGAGCTCGGCAGGGTTGGAGCATTGTCCATGGTCAGCTCTGCAAGTTCCCAGGAGGGACAAGGGCAGTGATGATACTTTGTGAAGTGATACATTTTCATCAGCTAAAGCTAAGAAAATGGGATGGATAGGTGTGTTTATTAATTATAATGTGGCTTTTGGAAGTGAATTTGGGTTTAAATTGAAATGTTGGATTGCGTGCAGCAGGAACGTTGTGTGAGTGACCTGACCACGTACAGCTAGTGAGGCTGTGCTGGGCATCTCCCACTGGAGTATTTGCTGCATTCCTAAGTGATTTGATAACAATTTCATTAAAAAATGGTGCCATGTTCGTTGTGAAAATTACTTGGCTCATGTGTGGTTGCTATTTCAGCTTTATGATACTTTATGCATGTTTATATGTGAGCCAAGGAATGAATAAATTTGCTGTATGTGGGCCAGGAAGCAGCTGTAAACAGGCCTTGAAAATGGTGTATCAGTGTCCTGGGACTGATTTCTGTAGACTTTTTGGTAATTCTGTTCACAGTTGATCACAGTTGTTGCCCAGAGAGGCTGGGGCTGCCCCTGGATCCTTGGCAGTGCCCAGTGCCAGGCTGGATGGGGTTTGGAGCAGCCTGGGACAGTGGAAGGTGTCCCTGCCCATGGCAGGGGGTGGAATGGGATGGACTTTGAGGTCCTTCCAACCCAAACCATTCCATGATGCTGTGGCAGTCAGTACTGTCAGCAAAGTAGCACTGCTGAATTTCCAGACAGTGTAGTTGGAAGTTCAGCTGTTGTTCCCCCAGTTTATCTCTTACTGCTGTTGAAGTGCTAATTAGTGATGTGGCTGTTACTGTGCAGGAGAGGATAAAAGGAGTAGGGGAATCCTGCTAGAAAAGGTGCTGTGCAAGTACTGCCATCATGCTCCATAGGGCTGCAGTTCCCATCAGGGGATCCCTCAGGCTCCCTGGCCTTGGAAAATCCACGAGGTAGCCATGTGTCTGTATTTCCTTTGCTCTTCTCAAAGAAAAATGCCAGAAAACTTCTATTTTGCTCGTCTGGAGAAGTTTACCTGCTGCAGGATTCCTTTCTTTGAGTCAGGATCCTGTGCCTTCACATCTTCCTATGGGTTTTGGGGTTTATTTTGGCCTGTTCCTTTTCACTGAGGTTCCCAAGACTTCCCTCAGCCCAGCTGGAAGCAGCTCTACCCTGGATGCAGCTGCATTGCTCATCTGGACATCTTCCCTTTGGCTTTTCATTGGGGAGTGAAAGTTTCCCAAAACAAACAAGGCTCTCCCAGGGTTCCGAATCTCCTCCACTGTGTATCAGTCCCAGCTGGCCTCAGAGTCTCTCCTGGATGGTTCTTGGAAGGAACCATCCCGTTGGAAAGCAGCTGTCCAAATCCAGCTACATCAGAGAAGTTGTTTGTAAGGTGACGAGCAGCGGTAAAGCATAAAATTGTCACCAGCTTTGCAAGGCAAGAAATTCAGATTTTTTTCCCTGCAACTGGAGCAAGGATTGGTCACTGTGTCCCTTGGTGTGCTTTGCAGTGTCTAGAGATTGGATGGAATATGGGGTTTTGGGGAATTTGGCATGAGCAGGATGTGGAGCTGGCATCTGTTTAAGCAGACCGGAATAACATCACTGGCACTGGGGAAGGCCCAGTGCTCCCAGTGCCTCACTTTGCTGCTTTCCGTACCTACGGGTCCCTCACCATCCCACTGAGCTTCTCCACCTTGGGAACGGTGAGGAGTGCAGGTTTTGGGCTTGGAATCTGCCAGTGCTTTCATGTGCCAGTTAATGAATCTAATTCCCCTTGGCCTTGGGTGCTGAGAGCTCCTGCTGGTTCCTGCCCGGCGTCAGAAATTTCACTTTGGGAATTTGTAGCTGGGAAAACATCCTTGAAGGTACAGCAAGAGCTGGTCAAGAAAATCACGTTAGAGGTTTGTAGAATGAATAGATTCACTGCTATTCAGAGCAGAGGTGTGCTTGAAAAGAGAGCACTTGTGCCACGGATAATTCCACAGGGGTTGTTTGGGAAGGTGAATTCCCAGCACGGGAGCTCGTTCTGGCCCTGCCTGTCTGTGGGTTCGTGAGCTGCTCAGGGTTGGGGGGGTGACATACCCTCATTTGTAAATAAAATGCCTCTCAGCCCACCCAGATGGTTGCAGGAACCTTGAAGCAGGTGATTTTTAAAAAAAAAACTATTACCAGAAAGTTATGGGACAAGGTGGGTGCTTGGTGGAGCTTCCATGCTTTCCTTTATTCTGCTGTTTGGGCAGAGTCGTTACCAGGAAGTTTATTTGTGGATTAGGCAAGGGTTTGTACTGGGTAACCATCATGTACTCAAATCCAGTGTGTGTGTTGTGAATAAAACTCACTTGTTTTAATTTTCTAATGAGCCAATTCCTGTGTTTTTCAGATTACACAGCGTTTTTGGGACACACCTCTGTTGGATTTTAATATATGTCCTGTGAAGAACAGCTTTCAACTATGGAATCGGTAAATATTGACTCTGCTTCTTTCCAAAATTTCTGGTTTATTCCCTAACAACTGCTTGTGTCTCTGTTGGACTGTTTGGTTTTGCCTTTTTAAAATGTTTTTCTTTATTTTCTGCAATTTGAAGGCAAAAATTGCAAGTTCTATGGAATATCTAAAAGGTACTAACCAAGAATATCTTGGGAGTTGTCTGTAGTTCTGAGATGTCTTTTTAATTTTAGATAATTTTGAATATAGCAAGTTTTTCTCTGACCTCAGTGAAATCAAAGTGAACTTTCCTGCGTGGGCAGTTCCAGCACAGGTTTGCCCAAGCAGACTGTGCAGCTTGTTGGTGCTGCTGACTGCTGAGTATTAAATAATACCACAGTCCTCTTTCTTTCTCTTCGCTTTCAAAATGTCTTGAAAAAACCCAAAGTCTCTGAGTTTCCCAGTGTTACGTCTTCTTGTGATTAGCCTAATTGAAACAGATGGCACCTACGTTTCATTTTGGGCAGAGAAACCTCCCAATCTGCTGAGACTACAGTTGGATGCAGTGTTAGGATTCAACTTTTTGGGAGCATTAACAGATGCAGAAATAACAGGCTGTCGTAGAGTGCAATTTAGGGGGAAAAACGAGATTTTTGCCTCTGTTTTGTGCGAGAGGGTGGGAGAGGCTGGTGCTGTCCTAGAAATCCCGCTGGTGTGGCTGGAGCTGTAGACAGGGGGTTGTTCTGGCTGGTTTTTTTGCTGTGCTGGTGGTTTGGTGTGATGGGAGCTGAGCAGAAGCTGGGTGGGCTCAGCTGGGCAGTGTGTGTTGGGGTGGGGGGATGCGTGGCAGTGCAGGCTCAGGGTCACCCCCAACATGCCCAGAAATCCTATGGAGAAGGCTCCTGCTGGATAACTACAGTGTGTGGCTCCTGCCTTGGGGCCCTAGATCCCTGGCTGACCTCTTGGTTCAGGCTGCAGGGGGATTATTTGTGTTGAGGTTGTCAGCACGATAAAGGCTGTTGCTGGAGAGTTGCTCGGTGCAGTCCAGCTCTGCTCCATCGGCTGCCTTTGCAGGCTGATAGGTGTCTTTTGTCCTGGATTTGGAGGGGAAAAAAATAAAAACCGTTGTGTTTAGTGTGGCCATGATAATTTCAAAGTATTCAGATGGAGACAAGTTGTTATTTCAGCTTCCCCTGGTGAATATTAATAGCAGGAGAAGCCTTTCACGGTGAGACAAAGCAGAGTAGGCATTGGTGACTCTCGGTGCTGTTAGGTAATTAAAGTGTATCAGGTGTGAGCCCTTTTCCTGGCGTGTGCAGGAGGTCTGTCCTCCTTCCCGGGAGCTCTGCAGGGCCCTGAAAAACCCAGCTCAGCCCTGATATCAGTTATAAATCAGGCTGGTTGCTGTTTGCTGCCTGTTTTATTTCATAGCTGGGGACAAAGGTTTTCCTTACAAGTTTTGGGGGTAAGTGGTGTTTGTCTTTCTGAATGCAAACTGTCCTTTTCAAACCTGGATAACAAAAACTTACCCAAAATTCAGGTGTGTTTGCACAACCCTGTTGGGAAGCACTTGCTTGAAGCAAGCCGGGTCATCACAGAGTTATGGAATTGTTTGGGTTGGGAAGAACCTTAAAGCACATCTTGTTCCACCCCCTGCCATGGGCAGGGACACCTTCCACTAGCCCAGGCTGCTCCAAGCCCCGTCCAACCTGGCCTTGGACACTTCCAGGGGTGGGGCAGCCACAGCTTCTCTGGGCAGTGGTATTTGCTGCTCTTTTTGCTGTTGGCAGCAGGGGTGGCTGCGCCACGCTGGGCTTGTCCTGGCCTTTGGTGACTCCACTGCTCCCCAGCACCGACGCCGACAGCCGGTGCCATCCGCATGTTCCCGACACCTTCCCAGGGAAGCAGAGGGGTCAAGGCTTTCTCCAAGCAGCAGCTTTGCTAGTGGCTTTGGCAGTGGTGTTTCAGGGAGTTCCTAATGAATATGCAGGTGTGAGATTAAAGGGATGAATGAGGAACAGAATTGCTTTCCGAGCTGCAGCCGCGCGTTCTGACCTCCCGAGAAGGGCACGATTGTAAAGCCGAGGCCTGGAGTGGAAAAGCAATTACAGTACATGCTGCCAGGATTGAATTGTCCTCGGAAAGTCAGATGCTGCAATAATGGGAGCGTTGTTTAGGTGGAACGTGACTTCACTTAACTGCTCGGTGTTTTTCTATTAATGCTCTTAAACGTGTTCACATACGGTTCTCAGGTTTTACTGCTCTGGGGGAAATCGAGCTCAGTATTCCACCAGGAAGATACTTCTCTGCAGGAAGTGTTCTTCTGAGCTTGCTGCCTTTTTTCCCATGTGTTTCAATTCTTGTCCCTTTCGGATTAGAGGGGCTGGAGGATAACACTATGGCAGTGCAGTGTACATTGATTCTTTAGTGTGTTGGTCATTGTGGAGCCAAGGAGAGCTTTCCGTGGGGTTCTGGGGTGTGAAAGGGTTGGCCTTTGGGTTAAGAAGCTGGTGTGTTGCGAAGCAGGGCTTGGGGAGGGGAAGCCATGTACAAGGGGAATTAATAGTCTGAGAGAGCTGGGATTGTTCAGCCTGTGAGAGAGAAGTCACCAGAAAGAGCTTTAGAGCTTCTTCCAGGGCCTAAAGGGGCTTCAAGAGAGCTAGAGAGGGACTGGGGACAAGGGATGGAGGGACAGGACACAGGGAATGGCTTCCCAGTGCCAGAGGGCAGGGCTGGATGGGATACTGGGAAGGAATTGCCTCATGAGGCTGGTGAGTCCCTGGCACAGGGTGCCCAGAGCAGCTGTGGCTGCCCCTGGATCCTTGGCAGTGCCCAAGGCCAGGCTGGACAGGGCTTGGAGTAACCTGGGCTGGTGGAAAGTGTCCCTGCCCGTGGCAGGGGTGGAATGGGATGAGCTTCAAGGTCCCTTCCAACCCAAACAATTCCATGATTCAATGCAGCATTAAAGAGGCAGAGTTGCGTGGCTTTGTGGGTTTGCTGACTTCTGCTGGAGCCCTTTCTCTGGGAAAAACAGATTTTGGGAGCTCCATAAAGCAGCTGGGTGGCACTCCAGGTGCGGGTTTGCCCGGAGCGTTTCACCAGGGCCAGTTTGGGTTTGTGCTGCCATGTGGGTCATCCTGGGAAGGGGAGGTGGGGTCAGTGGGGAACACCCCAGCCTCTACACTGTCCTCCCTGTGTGTGAGGTGGGTCTGCATGGCCCTTCGGAGCAGTAAGTGTTTGTGTGGCCATGTTCTGGTCTCTTGGACAGCACTGAGGTGACACAGTATAAATTTAACTTCTAAAGCCGTATCTTCACCGCCAGCAGAGGTTAAGCAGAGGTGGCTTAACTGTGAGCCTGGAGTTCTTTGTGGGTCAAACAAGCCTTGAGTTTTTGGACTCAAAACCCTGCTGAGACCTACAGGAAAGAGCTTTAAATCCTTTCCCCTGTCCATGTGAAAAAGCTGCTTTTTCAACTGTAATCTCAGCACAAGCGTTTGCTTTGAGTGGTTGAATTGCTGCTTTTACAGTTCTCTGTATTTTCCTAGAATTTGTTAAATTGCCAACGTTATTCACATGGCACTTTTGGCAGGTGCCACCTACATGCCCTCAATTTGAAGGTACCTTTCAGGAGCAGTGTAGGTAGGGAGGCTCCTCTCTTGCATGTCAGATGTTGGAGAGCACAGCACTTCCATTAATTCACTTTCCCTGACCTTTCCACTGCTAATAAGCCAAGCTGGAGCACAATGCAGCACCTTAATGAACAGACCTGAGCTGAGCAGGGGCTGCTTTGAAAAATGTCTCGCTTGACTTGTTCATTGGGTGTAATTTTGGTCCATTTATTCACCATGGCACAGACGGGAGTTCTTGGTGAGAGCAACCCACAACCAAATACAGCCCTTTTTCTCCCTGCTTTAGTGTTTAGAACTAGAGAAAACCATGTCAGTAACTGCTTGAAAAGAAGCAAAATGGCTGGTTGGGCTTTTTCTCTGAATCTATTTGATTTGAATAATTTTGTTCTCTGAGGGGCTATATTGTGACCACAAAAATCCTAATTTTTAAAAGAAATATACTTTTGAGTTAGGATTTTGTAGATTTATATCTGCTAATGTAATGTACACTGAAAAATGCACGCTTCTGGGTTATGATGTTGTAGGTTAATACCAACCAACATGTAATCTATGCTTAAAAATCACAGTTGCATTTAGGAACAAGTTCATTAAAACAAGCAGACAGTGCACGGGATTATCATTTCCAGTAGCTGCCAGGCTGTTATTTCGTGGAGGAAGCTCCTGAGCCACCCAGCCCGGGTGACAGAGGGAGGCTGGGATTTTTGGGAAGGGATCTGTAGGTTTCTTGGCCGGTTCCTGCTTCCATTTGTTGTGCAATGGTGTTCCTGGGTGTGACCTCTTGGGAAAAGTAAAAGTGCTGGGGGGCAGGTTGTGGGGTGGTGAGCGAGGGTTTTATTTATTTATGGGTGTTCCACAGAGCTCTTCAAAGCTGTGGCCTCCGCCCTGAGGAAGTGACACTGGCTGGGGAGTGAAGTGGCAGCGTGACACATGATATGGCTGCAATCCCTCGTTTTCCAAAGGTATCCATCATGATGTGATTAAGTGCAGATGATGCTCTTGGCAGCAGGAGGTGTGCAAGATGTTCCCACCTCCGGAGCTTGCAGGCCAAAGGCCCACGGGGAGGACCAGGCTCTCTTGTACTTCTGGAATGAAGCTTGGGATGTTCTTGTTCCCTTTTGTGTAGGTAGTGGTGATCCTGAGGTTTTGACATTCAAATCCTGAGTTCTTTGAGTGAGGGGAGTGGTTCTGTGTTCAGGGAGTTCATTCCTGCCTGGGAGGGAGATGCATCAGTGACTTGGGCATGTTTAGTGAGGCTGCAGGTGGGACAGTCATTGTCCAAGGAACAGGTCAGCTGCTGGACCCCCTGTGAGGGGGGAATGAGGTGGGAATTGTGGCTGGGAGGTGTTCAGTAGCAGAAGAGCCAGAGTGTGAATTTATGGAAACCTTGTATGGAAGGTGATTTGGCTGAGCCACCCAAGTGTCTGACATGAACAGGGAGGTGCAGTCTGGTCCTGGTTCTGTCCTCCGTGCATGGAAAAGTGGGAAATGGTTATTGCAACCAAAGGCAAAAGTGATGGATCTGCTTCATTGATAGTCCTTGGAAGGGGACTTCTGACAAAACCAGGAAGCAATTCTGAAAAGTTAAGTCTAAAATGCTGGATGTGCCCCATCCCTGGAAGTGTTCAAGGTTAGACTGGATGGAGCCTGGAGCACCCTGGTTTTGTGGAAGGTGTCCCTGCCCATGGAAGGGGGTGGAAGGAGCTGAGCTTTAAGGTCCCTTCCAACCCGAACCATTCCGTAGTTCCATGTTGTGTGGAGATGGGAAGCAGGCGTTACCAGTGTTTCTGTTTCCTTGGCTAAATTCTTGGCAGGGCTTTGATTCTGGAACAACGGGAAAACAAGGGCTGAGCTTTGCTGGCTCAGCCTGATTCCTTCCTGGCTTAACAAGAGGCTTGAGGACTCACTCAGGTGTTCCAGCAGTTGTTTTGCTGCTGGGTGTTACCCCTGTTTTATGGTAGTTTGCTGGACTTCCCCAGAAATCCAAAGCTGAATTGTGTTTAACAAGTTACTGCTTTAAGGAGTGTTTTGATCTTGGGTTGTGACTGGACAGGCTGATTGTTTCCAGTTGCTGGAGACATGTAGGAGCTGGGAGAGGGGAGGTTTTGGCTGTTTGCAGAAACTTGTGGACATGAAGGGAGTGAGGGACCGTGGGCTGTGCCCACCATGGCAGAGGCTCCCCGGGGGCTGGAATTCCAAGAACTGCTCCCTGTGCCTGGGTGTTTTGGGAAGCTGACACTCCTGGCTTTGGCCTCAGAAGTAGCTTTGGGTTGGTGGACAAACACTGAGAGCTCTGCTTCCCCTCAGAGCTGTTCCATGCCTTGCCTGCCTTCCCCTTCCCAGGGCCCTGGCTCATCCCGGGAGCGGGCAGATGGCTGCAGGAGCTGCCTCGGGGTGTTTTGGGAAGGCACAACGCTTGGGTGAGGGCCGAGGCAGAGCAGCAGTGAGCAAAGTGGAGTTGTGGAGCTGTGGGACCGGCTGAGCCTCGGCGCTTCCTCTGAGAGCAGCGTCTCAGCTGCGACGTTTTTAACTCTTGAGTTTGGAACAGACTTAGCAGCTCACCTTTGGGGGTGGGAGCTTGGGAGGTTGTCAATACTATTGCCTGGAACCATCTGTTCCTACCACTAAGTAGCTGCAAAAATCAGTAATTCATTCCCTATTTCTTTTTACTTTTTTTTTTTTTTTTGGAGGAGCTTGGGTGTAAATCTTCTCCCTTGTTATTTTTATGGGCTCCTTCATTATGGAAGACAAGCATCTCCACGGTGCTGGAATTGACGTTCTCGCTTCAATCTTTCATCTAAATTTATTTGAAATTTAAATCCCTGTCGTTATCGATATTAGAGGTTACTTTGGAGCACAACAGCTATTTCTGGGGAACTGGGTGCGTGGGGCTCCCTTATCAGCCAGGAATGTGCTTGTGTAACGTCACCCCTCTGGATGAACCGCTCGCAGAGGAGCGGGGATGGCAGCCATGTGTACGGGTTATTTTGGGAAATCGCCACTGTAAATGGATGCTGTGTTTGCTTTTGCAAGTAAAATTGGTCATGGCTTCCTATTTTTCATTTATTTTTGCCCCAGTGAGTTAACAGTCCAAGTGGGCTGGCCCTGGTGGTGCTGACGTGGAGCTGGTGGTGGTTGTGGTGAGGGTGCGCTGGTGGTTCTTGTGGGGGAGTCACGGGAACACCAAAACCAGCATTGGTTGTAGGGCAGGCACACACCACTGCAGATAGCCTGAGTTGTCTATCCCGGGCTGGGATTTCAGTCCTAGGCTTAAACTGCACAATCAAGATGAATTGATACCACGAAACTCTGTTAGTGTTTCGGGCAGGAGGTCCCTGAGACTGGTGTCTTCGATGCAGGTGGTGACACTCTTTAAATACAGAAGGACCTGGGGTCCAGAGAAACCGGGTCTTGGTATCTCTGTCCATGGCAGGGGGTGGTGATGAATTTTAAGGTCCCTCCCAACCTAAAGCCCTTCTGTGACTTTCCTGCCTGAGGCCTGGTGTTTGTTGGAGATGGTGTTTGTTTTACACTCTTCCTTACTGTGTCACTGGAGTTGAGTTTCCAGGTGTTTATTTCAGTGGTTATCTAAACTGCAGAGTGAATACCTGAGGGTTCTGCCAAGCTGATGTCCAGTCTTCCCAGCATTACACCAATGGCAGAAGCTGGGCTTTTTCTGATCTGAAAGAATAGCGGTTGGATTTTGATGGGGTTTGTGTGTCTGGACTCATCCTAGTGTACAATAATGTGAAAATACAGCCATCAATTCCTTGTGTACCCTTAGAAAATGTTAATGCTTTCAGGCTCCAGAGGATTTTAGGAAAAGTTGTAGTTCAAAAGTTGTCATGTGCCTTGCAAGGAGGCCTGGAGTCCATACAGCTGAGCCAGGTGGTTTTCAGAGCACATTCTCTGTGAGTGTCCTTGGTTTCCTTGCCTAACATTTAACCTTAATTCTGAATTTCCTGGAGGTCTTGACACCCAGTTTGTTTCCCCGTTTGGTGAAAGATGGGATGGCAGCAGGAGAACCAGATGTGTTCACGTGTGTGTGGCACCTCCACCTTGGAGGTGACAAATACTTGGAGGAGCTGCAAAAATGAGAAGAGCTGGTCAGCTTGATGGATATGAGTGGGTATGATGGGAGGAGTTCTCTGATTTTGATCGTTTTTATCCTTTTATATAGTTTTTCAGCTGTTGAACAGTACAACAAGGATTCAAAGGTCAGCGCTGAATAGCTCTGGTTATTCTCTGCTGGTCCTAAATGTATTGCTGGTGTCATATGAGAAATATCGTTTCTTTTTATGTTGCACAGTCAGAAGAAAATTATTTTGTTGTCTTCAGTAGTTTTTACCTCATTCTTGTAGTCTTGCCAATATCCTGTAGTTGTTTTTTGCAGGAAGCCTTTCAGCATTCTCTTAATTGGAATTAACTTTTGTAAGAGAAATGCACGTTTGGGTTGAAGATAATGTTGGAAATAAATATTCAGGGAAATCTATTTTAACTTAGTAGAAAGACGTTCATTGCAGAGCTTTGCTTTGGAACTGTAACTTTGGAGAGGTTTAAGGAGAGGTTTAGGGTAATAATGGAGGAATAAACCAACTCTGCTCCTGAGTCCTGTCTGTGAATTCCTGTGGCAAGGGCAGCTCTGATCTCTGCTCTGATGTCCTGGGCAGGGCCAGGAGCTGGACTGGATGATCCTTGTGGGTCCCTTCCCACTCAGGATATTCTGTGATCCTCTGATTATTTTGAGTAACCTTAGAGACTGGTAGTAAGTCTACTTGTTATTGTCTGGTAAATCATGTTTACTAACATAATTACACGGTTTTAATGCTACATGGAAGTTATATGGAGTCAAAACCAAATAGCAACAGGTAGTAAATAATTGGACAAAACAAAAACACAAAACCAAATAATGAAGAAGAATAATCATGTATTCTTTTCCTGTCACCAGTCGGGGCTGCAGCTGGATGTAGCAGCTGCCCAGTCCTGAATTCTTTCTTCCTCTCGTTTTTAATGCTGCTTTTACAACAGTCTGAAGGAAATCTCTGTCTAAACCAACTGGTAGCAGCTCCTCTGGGCTTTGCCTTTGGCAAGGTGTCACACAGCTGAATTCTCCTTCCTTTGCTAAATTCTCCTCTCTTTCTCCTTGCAGTGTTTAGTTATTTAGTGCTATAAGGGGAACCTGAATATATGAATTTAGCCAAACCCTTGAGTATATAAAGTAGAGAAACTTCCCTCATTCCCTTGACCTCAAGCTTGCTGAGGTAGGAAAGCATTTAAAACACCCACAGCTCTGTGTGCACATGCAGATGTATTTTTAAATGTCCCCTACTTGAAGGTCATCCACAATTCCAGTTGAAGTGCAGTTTGGATTTCCTGTAGCCAGAGACCTTCCCTGGGGCTGGTCCTGTGGTCTGCAGGGAGTGTGGGACAGGGACCCCAGGAGAGGTTTCCATCCAAGTGCTGCTTTGGACCTGCCTGAGTAGAGCGAGTCCAGAGGGGGCCATGGAGCTGCTCCAGGGCTGGAGCCCCTCTGCTCTGGAGCCAGGCTGGGAGAGCTGGGGGTGCTCAGCTGGAGAGGAGAAAGCTCCAGGGAGAGCTCAGAGCCCATTCCAGGGCCTAAAGGGCTCCAGGAGAGCTGGAGAGGGACTGGGGACAAGGGATGGAGGGACAGGACACAGGGAATGGCTTCCCACTGCCAGAGAGCAGGGATGGATGGGATATTGGGAAGAAATCCCTCCTTGTGAGGGTGCTGAGGTCCTGGCACAGGGTGCCCAGAGCAGCTGTGGCTGCCCCTGGATCCCTGGCAGTGTCCAAGGCCAGGCTGGACAGGGCTTGGAGCAGCCTGGGACAGTGGAAGGTGTCTCTGCTCATGGCAGGGATGGGATGGGATGGGCTTTAAGGTCCCTTCCCACCCAAATCATTCCATGACTCCATGAGAGGAATGTGGATGAACATCTCTCTGCCCACAGGAGCCTTCAGAGCTGCTTCATCTCTTTTTTCCATCCTTGTGAAATGCTCCTGTGTGAGCCCAGGCCATGATGAGCCAGAGGTTTAATTAGATCTTCAGGACAGATAACTGCAGCAGTGAGCTGGGCATAACAACAGCATGGAATTCCAGGGATGTGTTCTTGGCCCAACCAGAGTTTTTCCTCAGTGTCTCACTCCCAAGCGCCCCTGGGCTCTAGAGCAAAAGGATGTGAACAAAAAAGCTCAACTCTGATGGTTTACACACCAAAAGCTGCCAGTGATGAACTGTGGGTTTGGTCACCTCTTGCTGGTGTCTTCTGGTGCTTTTGTGTGTAATTTAGATACCTCCAGGACACTGCCCTAGGCTGAGACTGACCCCTTTGTAATGCTCAGTTAAATAATTATAATAAAGTATTAAAATTACCCTCTAATATAGTGATTTTCTGTGCTGTCACCATACCAATTGTATGGTTTTGAGCAGGGACACAGCTTATTTGGGAATTCTGTGCTGCCACTGGTGCCTCTACCCTGGAGGATGTGGTGGCTTTAAGGTCAGGTGTCACTTTAAAGTGAATATTTTTGTGAGTGAAACATCAGGTTAAAAAAAAAAAAATCTCCCTGTGCTGAGCTTCCTTTGCTCACAGAAATAGTTTCTATATTAATATTTAATTTACAGTAGCTCCGAGGAATGAAGAAAATCCTGGACTTTTTTTTTCTAGTCCTTAATACATTTCTTTGGAACAACTCTCAGATATAAACAAGGAGGACAGAGTGTCCTGGGCAAAGGATTGAGACAGTTTGTGTTAAAACCATAAGTGTTCATGGCTTTAACATTGGAATGTTCAGCATTAAGGATCCATCAGGTACCTTGGAGTAGCCCTAGTTCCCAATTGCTCTTTTTCAGTCTTTTTTCTCCTGGGATTCTTCATGGCTTTACCCCTTGATGCCCATTTAGATGTTTTTATTCTTGAAACCTCCTGTTCCTGATGCTGCCAGTGCAGAACTGTGCTGCATGTCAGGAGAAAGTGGGTTCAGAATTCCAGACACACTCCTGGCACGGCTTCAATTAAAAGGTGTTGAAAGAGGCTGGATTTTGCAATTTTGCAAAGTTGGAATTTTTGTGCCTGTTAAAACCTTGGGGATCCCTGGGAAAGGAGCTTGATCCTGGCTTTTTCTGCAGGGTGAGGAAGAATTTATACCGTCATCCCCCTGCTTTGACCCAGTTATGAAATCCTTGCCTGTAAAATTATTAATTTGGGGACTCTCAGCCATTCCAGCGTGAGAATTCAAGCAGTGGGAGTTTTCCTGGAGAGCCACCTCCAGTTTAGCCGTTAAAAGCTGGTGATAAATCCAATGAACTTAGTAAAATATGTATTGCAGTGTGCCATGAACCTTCTTCATTACTCTGGAATTAATCAATGACTTGGACTACTTTTTCCCCCTGCTCAGCCATACTTTCACAAGGTATAATTAAAATAAAAAAAGCTCCAGTTTTCCTTTTTGTTCAACTCTGCTGTTGTTGAACTATGTATGGTTTGGACTTCAGCCCTCCAGAATGTTGGCAGAAGTTCTCGTCTGGAAAGAAATGGTAATCCTTTTGGGGTTGAAAAACGGGGAAGGAAAGATCACTGTAGCAGAGATGATTTCAGGCAGAATAAGTAATTTTGCACATATATATAGCATGTGCTAACGTTTGTGTGATTTTATATAGATATTCGTAATTTTGGTAGTTTTATGTCAGATTTGCTGGTTTTTAGTTTATTGTAGCCATTCCAATTTTTAAACTTTTTATATGAAGCTTAATGGAGTAGCTAAAGTTGCCCATGGAAATTACTGCAATTTCAATATTGCGTTTTAATTCAGCTGAGGTGATAGAAAAGTGACCTAAACCTATCTATAGAAAAGTGACCTAAACCTATCTTTTAAAATTTGAATTGCTTCTCTTTTACCTTGTAAGCAGCCAGCAGAAGGCTATATGTATCCCTGCGGTGCTGCCTGTGTCGTATGAAGTTACCTGTGCAGAGTGGAAGGGGAAATGTCCACTTCTTTCAGCTGGAGAGTGATAGTCTGTCTTTTTCTGGGACATGTTTGGAATACTTCTCCGAGAGCAGCGCTCGTGGTTGTGTTACCTGCAAGGGGTGATTCTGGAGGTCAGGATAACTTCACAAACCTTCCAGGATGGGCTTCCCCTCATTCCCCAGCAGAAACCCCGGCAGCAGCTCTCCCAGCTCCTCCTCTCAGGACAGTCCAGTTCTTGTGGGAAGCTCTGTTGAAACACAGGCTCAGGCTTGGAGTTCTCTCAGTCTAACAACATTCACTCCCGTGAACTCGTTTGTTTTTCTGCCGTTGTCCAGCTCTGTTTGATGTCCCTGCTCTGGCTGGAGGGACGCCTGTGTCACTGGGTACACGTGGTGCCGGCAGCCAAGCCAGAGATTCCGGCTGCTCCTGGAGCTCGGCCCCTCAGGGGGACACAGCACCCACACCTGGAGGCTTTCCCAAGGCTGTGCATGAAGTTCAGCTTGGGTTTGCAGGGGAGGGGTCGTAGCTGGGATTGTCTGTCCTGGTGCAGGGTGAGGATTTGCAGCCTGTGAGGGAAGCAGATGGGGAAGTGATGGGGTTTGTGACGAGTGGTCGCTGTGTCACACTGGTGCTTCCCAAATGGGCAGGCTCCAGACTCGATTCACTGTGGATGTAATGCCCAGAACTCCAGTTTGGAGCTGTTTGAACGTTTTCTGTGAGGAGCAGGAGGTGCAGATGTCGCTGAGGGTTTGGGTTTAGCAGCCCCTTCGGCACCTTTGTCATTTTAGGTGCCAACGAACGAGGGAGTGTGGAAGCACTTGAACAAAGAATGTCTCTGGAAGTGGCCACTGGTCATTCTGGCACACACTTCCACCAAAGCTGCTATTGTTTTTCTCTTAGTTAAACAACAGTCAAGCTCACGCTGGGGCTTTTTTCTTTTCCCTTGCAGTATAATGTTGGCTTTTATGTGTCCCCCGGGCCCACACCCGGCCGTGTGGTGGGCCAGCACACAGATGCATTGTTTGGGGTCCCACATTCCAGGGAGATCAAATGCTCCTGCACCACATCAGCTGCACATCTGCAACTGCTAAAACCTCAGCAGCCCTGCCGGATCCAGGTGCCATTCAATTACAGGTTAAAGGCATAGAGAGCTGCTGCTTCTCAGGCCTTTCTGTTGAATTCTGCCGTCTTTGATTCACTACAGCTGGTGGAACAGTCAGGCTTGGTTCAGGCATGTGTGGAAGAGAGCTCATTTCATGCTTGGAATTGTAATTATGTTCTTTTCTTTCAAGCTGCCAGCGGTAAAAGATGTCTTCCAGTGTGTATTATCTAAATAAGCTGTAGTGTTTAAATGTTTTCTTATTTCATTTTAAGAATGTGGCAAAATAAATTGTGCTTACTCTTCTAGTTTTCGTTCTGGAGCAATTAATTCCCCGTAGCTCTCCTGCGATCTGCACTCATGGGCTCTGGGAAGCTGCTGTGTTACGCTGCAGTTAAACAGCTCTGGGCAGCAGAGTTCTGTGTATGGGCACTGCCCTGGCGTGCCCGGTTGGCACTGGTGTCACCTGCTGTGTCACCTCCTGTGTGCTCCGACTGTAGGTGATAGCTGCTGTCAGCCATCCATTCCATCCCAGTTGTCTCTTGGAGTGGTAGCTGCTGAGTTTTAGGGAATTCTAATCTGGGTAATACATACGAGCAAGGGACAGAGAGTGCAAACGCTGACGGGACAAGGGAATGGTTTTATGCTGAAGGAGGATTGATTTAGATGGGATACTGCAAAGAAATTCTTCCCTGTGAGGGAGGTGAGGGCCTGGCACAGGGTGCCCAGAGCAGCTGTGGCTGCCCCTGGATCCCTGGAAGTGTCCAAGGAATGACTGCATGTGGCACTCAGTGCTCTGGGCTGGAGTCAAGGTGGGGATCGGTCACAGATTGGGCTCGATGGGCTTGGAGGTCTTTTCCAGCCTCAGTGATTCTGTGAATTCTGTGTTGTCCCAGGAAACAGTTCTTCCCTGGACATACTGGCTCTTTGGGAGGGCTCCCTGTGCGCGCTGTGACCCAGGACCCTTCAGAGCCGGGCTCTGGGCTGGGACTTTTGCCTTCCTCACAGAGATGTTTTTCATATGCAGCTGTTGGAGCTTCTCTGTGAATTTTGGGTGTCTGGAGTCAGCACTTTGATCTGCCTTCCCTCCTCTCTGGAGTCTGTCTGCTTGCCTGTGGTCTCGAGGAGAGAGCCTGATTGCCATTTCAGTGTCTCCGTGATTGACTGGAAGTCACACTGGATAAATCTTTCATGATTGGAAACCACTTAAGCCACGAGGTGGCTGGTGATCACTGGGTATTAGTGGAGAGGTTCTACCAAACAATCAGGGAAAATTGAGTGGCAGAACATATAATTTATGACTTCATCCCAGCTCTGTGGGGGCAAGTCAGTGAGAATCGAAACACTGAAAGAATTATATTTGACAGATATTTTAAAGAATGACTCCAGTTAGTGTCATTTATTGCTGGAATGTGTGGACAGATCCCCAGTCAAAACCCTTGTAGGAGCAGTGCCAAAACCAGATATGAAAGAGTGTGCAAGAAGATGAGAACATGGGATGTGGCCGAGGGCTTGAATTTTCTGACAATGGGTAGAAAGAATGTTCTGAGGGCTTTTTTTCAGACATTTTCCTTTGATAATAAAGTTTACAGATCCTACTTGGTGTTTGCTGAAACTCCTGCCTGAAGGGGTTTTGTTGGAGTTTGCAAGTTGAACACTGAAGGTGTCATCAGTGTGCAGAGACCAGTTAGAGAAACTTCTGGAACATTCTGGACTTTATCTCTAGGATATCTTAATTTTTGCCTAGCAGTGATATATGGCATAGGAGAACTCCATTGCCCTGTGCTGGAATGTGCATTAAAAATACCTGGGCAGGAGTTTTTCCAGGCAGTGGCAGGTAACGACCCTTGCTCTGAAGGAGGAAACGTTCTAGAAAAACACTCTTCCCTCAGATGTTTTGTAGTGGTAATGCCTCTGGAAGTATTAATCTTTCCTGTCACAATTTGGCACTCACTCTAGTTCCCAGCAGGGGTTTCTCAGCTAATCCCTGTCTGGAAGATTTTCCCTTACCTTACATTAATTTCTGATCCCAGCATCGTTTGAGGGTTTGTGTTCAGCTTACATAAATACACCCCAGGCCATCCTGTCGACTCAGGGTTGAACATCGGGGCAGTGGAAGTACCTGTGTTCCTGAGCCCTCACGGCTGCCACTCGCCTCTCCAGCCATCCCCGAAACCTCCACCCCCTGGACTGTGTCAGTGTTATTCCCCCACAGCCCTGGCGAGATTATTTGAGAATTTTGGTTTCAGTGCAGAATTTTCTTGCTGTGAGTAGCTCGCTTGGAGAGGAGAGTGGCAGCTGTTCTCACTTTAGCCCATGAGTGACAGCTCCTGAGTCAACATCTGCCTTGCTGCTGGAATTGTCCGCGAACACTGCCATGCTCGAGAGACCGCCTCAAACTCGCTGGAGCCAGCCCTGCCCGTGTTCCCTCTCGTGCTCCGTGCTCTTGGAAGCAGAGGCAGCTGCCGTCGGCATCGCTGCTCGGCGGAGGCAGCTGTGGCTCGTGATCCACCCTCGGCTCGCCTCGAGCCCGCGAAGGGCATCGGGAAGGGACATCCCTGCTCCCTGTGCAGACAGGCTCATCCTCGATGCCGCAGCCGACCTGTGGGGACACCTCGGTGTCAGACCCGATCCATCAGTGCTGGGACTGCCTGTCCCGGAAAGTTTGCATTTGGGTTTGGTAAATTTGTCCCCGTGGCACAAAGAATTGCTGTTGGTAAGTGCTGGAGAGATTGTCCAAAGCAGTGTCCATGAAAATACTGTGATTCTTCCTTTGTCCTCAGACTTTATCCTTTTAAATGGTTGTGTTTCTGCTGTTGCTTTCCTTTTTGACCAGCCTCCCAGTCTGTTCTGACTATGAGGGTGTGAAGCTGCAGGCCTGGATTAGGGCTCTGTGTTCCACAAGCATCCCAACGTGGACTCAGTCATTCCAGGGGAGTGGGTCTGCTGATTTTCTTCCCAAGTTTTGTATCTAAAACTCTTGGGAGCTGAAGTTTCTGCCAAGTCCCTGCAATAGACCCAAGGAGAGGGAATAAACCCCTTAGCTAATAAAACACTTTTGATTACCTTTTTTGGCTTTAGGTTGGTTCAAAAACAGATAAAAATTATTTTTTTTCAAAGAAGTCATCTGAGTTTTAAACTTAAAAGGCTTAGCCCATAAATAACCAGCTTTTCTTGGTTTGTACTTGATTTTTTCCCACATCCCAAAGGAAGTGAATCTCCTGGTGATGCAACTCAAGGTTTTTGTGCTCCCCTCCAGGTTTTGTAGCTTTGACCCTGCCTGGGGTTGAAAGTGCTAAAGCTTAGTCTTGAATTCAGGCCTAGTCTGGTGCGTGTCTTAGCAAAGGGGATTTTGGAATTATCTTTCAGCTGTGTTGTGCCTGGGTGAAGGTTGTACTGGTCTTTGGAGAGTTTTTGTGGTGTCTGAAGAGGAGCCTTGAGAACGGGAGCTGGCAGTCACACTGTGGGGGGAGTATGTAAACTTAGTCTAAAGATAATTTATGGTTTCTAAAGCTGCTGCTGAGTAAAACTTTCCAAGGCTGGCTCTGACCTAGCTCTCATCAGCGTAAAACTGAAAACAGTCATCTCAAAGTAGCATTTTGAGTTGTGTGGAGGGGAAAGAGGAAAACTTTGCTTTCTCAAAGGCTTCATTGGCTGTAGCTGTGCAGCACACGAGCAGCTCTCTCTTTCGAGCACGAACCACGGGGTCACTGTTCCGTTACCTGAGCCTTGACTGGTTTAAACTTGGCTTATTGGTTTAAACTTGGCTCAGAGCACGGTGTTTTTTCGCTGGGTTCACTTTGCAGCAGCTGTGATGTCAGGGTTCTGATAACCCCCCTGGGCTGTCTCCGCAGCAGCGCAGCCCCGCTCCCTCCCCGCGTTCCCGCAGCCGCGCGCCGGCACCGCCGGGAGAACTTTGGGTCACGCCGGGTTGAGCTGTTGGCAGCGACGCTCGTGTGTTGGCAGGAGCTTCCCCAACAAGATGCTGGAGAGCAGGGGAAGATTTCTCCTTGTTTTTGCAAATTAGCAAATGAAACCCTAAATAAGTTGCTAAACTCAGTTTCCTTCTGTTGGGTTAAGAGGAGGGGAGTGCTTGGAAACCTTCGAGATCTTAATTGGCCCGAGCGTGCTAAAAACACCTTCTTTCCACCCCAGGCACTGCTTCTATCTTTCCAATACATTTGGCTCGCTCAGTGGCAAATCATTTTTATAACACTTCAGAAACTGTATAGCTCCAGAAAAACAGGATGTGTGCCCTGCCTTATATTTTAGATCTGCTTTCCAAGTATTTTTGGGGGTTGCTGAGAGCCCAGCTCTGTTTCGGGGCGTTGGGGCTCTGCCCGTCGGTTTGGTGCTGGTGGGGCGATAGTGACAGCGGTGCCCCTTCACTGAGTGATTCTGTGTTGGGGTAACGACTGGTTTTATTTGAGCACAGATACCCAGCCAGGCCCCCCAGCGCTTTCCTTGGGCTGGCTAACAATTTCCCTTTGCCAAGGCCAGTTCTCTATCAGCTCCCAACCAGGAGCACACTGAGGTCCCATCCAGATACTGTCCCCCTTCCCCTCCCAAGCTGGGGACAACGAGCTTCTCATTTCTTCCTTAGGCTGATAACAGCAATTCCTCCTTCCCACAGAAAGCTCTGGAAGTTATTTAAAGTACTACAGTATTGTTCCTAACAGTTTTCCGGAGTTTTCTATGTTAGATGGTTGGTTTATGGCTTTGGCCACTTAATTTTGCATCTGATTTGGCATTTAAAAACTTAGTATTTTAATTTTAAATTCCCTGTGAGCTGCAGAGCTTCAGGGTGTGGTGGAAGTCCCATTTGTATCTCAATTTGGGCAAGAAACTGGGATTATAAACAAGCTGTGGTAGGGCTTGAAAACCTGGAAAAGGGTTGGTTGGGCATTCAAGGGGATGGTGGGAGGGGGTGGCTGAGGGGGAAGATGGAAAATGTCATTGACAGTCAGTTTGAGATGGAGTTTATCTGACAGGACCAACCAGCCAGCACTTGGGAATGTGAGACCATTTCTCTAATGATTAAAATACCTGTTTGTAACTGGTTTTCAGGGTGAAGAACCAAAGTTTGGGCATCTTGTAAGACTGTGAGGTTTTCCTCTGAGCCAGTGGATTAGGATACCCCAAAAGGGTCTGACGTGCACCTGAGGTGTCTCAGTTCCTTCCTGGCAGGAGCTGAGTGCACATCTGCATATTTAATTCATGCAGATATCACAGGGTGGATCTGGAGGTAGGAAAACCTTTTCAGGACTTATGTTTTCAGGTATGGCAGGAGAATTTTTGCTGCTGTTCTCTTCAGCTGATTATAGCTGAATAGTGGTTGGAGACGAGCTGGCTGGGCTGTGGGTGGTGGGTGCTCCTGTCCCTCCCTGCCTGCTCACCCGCCAGGCTCTGCATTTCCAAAACCTTCAGTCTCACCTTATATTTTCTTCCTAGTCATTGTTTTATTGTTTTTAAGTAGCATTTCACTGCTTCAGAGCATAACCACATTACAAAATGTTTTTTGTCTCAAATACCACATCTGAGCTCTGGCAAAGGTGACCCTTTGGGTCTCTGACTCGGAGACTCTCCTGATGCATTTCTTTGTCTGTTTTTTCCTTTAATTTTTCTGACTTACTCCCATTTACTCTTCCATCATGACAAGTTATCCGAGATCTTGCTGTGTGTGGTGATTTCTTGCTTTTAGGGTTCAGTGTAGAGAGCGAGTCAGTTTTTACAGTTCCCCAAGGAAGTGATGTGCCGTTATTATACAGAAACCACTGACATAGCACATTTTAGGCCTGGCCTGCTGACTTGGGATTGCAGCGAGCTTTAAAGTGACAGTAAATCACTTGTGACCGTCTGCAGCTGCGGTGCCCCCGGGGGTGGTGGTGTCGGGGCAGAAGAGCCCAGGGCCACCCACTGCTGCAGGTCTGGTGACACCAAACCTGAGCAAGAGTGGCCTCAGGGCAGGTGTCTTGTCACCCAGAGCCTGTACTGGTGCCCCCAGGGTGTGAGGACACAAACTTCTGAATGGGGGAGAGTGAGAAGCTGGAGAAATAGTCTCAGCATAGGGAATGTGTCTGGTCGAGCACTTTGTAGAATCACGGAATGGTTTTTGTTGGAAGAGACTTTAAAGATCTTCCAGTTCTACCCCTTGCTGCAGGCAGGGACGCCTTCCACTAGACCAGGTTGCTCCAAACGCTCTCCAGCCTTCTGTCACTTCATCGCACAGGAGTTTTGGGTACCTCGGTTCCAGCACAAGCACAGAGCTTGTTGTGTAAAATGGAGTCCCCCTTGCAGTGCTTCTCTTTCCCCGTTCCCAAACCCCTCCTGGCTTTGGCAGGACGCGCTCAGCCCTGGGCTGGGGAGGCCGGGCAGTGACCGAGCGCTCACCTTCCCGCAGGGACGAGTGTCCCCGCTGGGCTGCTGAGCCCCTCTCTTCCTCGGGGCTGTGCTGGGGAGCAGGGGGCTCGCTGCAGCTGGGGGCCTCGTTTCCTCAGGAAGCCAGGCTAAAAATACCGGAGCAGTGCTCGGGGAAGCATTGCGCATCGTCGGTCCCGAGCAGCCTCTGCTCAGCTCGTCCTCGAGTTCTGCACATCCGTGAATCTCGCGTTAAATGTGGCCCTTTCCCATTCCGGGCGTTCCTCCTGCTGTCCGTGTCCCGCTTCCAACCCTGTCTCTTTAAAAACAGCCCTCTCCAAATCCTTACTCCAAATATTAACGTCCTTTTCGGTGGTGGGAGAGCCTCCAGCTCCACGGGAGCTCTCTGTGGAGAGCAGGAAGCTGCGGTTGGAGTCAGAAGGGTGGACACGCAGGCCAGTAAGAGCTGTTGTTTTAGTGGAAGTGTGATGCACTCTTCCTCATGGACAGTGGTGGGATCTGCTTGGAGTTGATGTGGCTGGGGGGGTGCAGGTGGGCTGTGTTAAAAAAATGAGGAGTGGTTTATGCAGGCAAGAAGTCAGGGTTTGGAATTGGGGCGTGGCCTTGGGTGCCACCGTCTGCTGGTCCCTGTCCTTCATCCCTTTGGGATGTTCCTGCTGGGGGGAGGTTCTGCTGTGCCAGGGATCTGCGGTACCATCACCTGAACCCCAAACTGGGATCGGGGAAAGGTGCGGAAAGAAACCTTGTCAGTGGGAAGTGATGTCAGGCAGGAGATTTGCATGAGGGGAGTTGGGCTCAGTGGCTGTTAAAAAAGTGATTTTTTTCAAATACTAATTGAAAAACTGGCTGAAACTCTGGCTGTGTTCTCTCCTAAAGAGTTTTGCTACATCCCACTGAAATTACAGACAAATTGAAGCTGAAACATTGCATTTTTCCACAAATGTGGCCAGGCTCCAGGACCATAAAAAGAGTTTGGAAAGGCTGTAAAACACATGTTAAACGATTTTTTACTTGAGGCACCTCTAGAAACATTTCTTTACAAATAAATTAAGTGTTTAACTTAAAAAATAATCTTTTTTTTAAAAAAAAAAAAGATACTGGTAATTAGAAGCATTAGAAGCAGAATGTTTCTTCCTTAGCAGATGCATATTAAGAAAGTGATACAGCAACAAATAATAAATGAAATATAGTAAAATTTGGACTATATAAACCAGTGATTGTAATTAGGGATGTTCCTTTCAAAGGCAAGTGTTTTGATTTCGCTGGCATAATCAACTCCTGTGGTGGTTTTTTCAGTAGTTACTACAGAATATATACTAAATCAGAATTACAAAAATAAATGATTGTGAGATTTAAAATCTGTGAATAACTGGGCAGCACAGAGGCCATGTTGCTTTAGGATCTTCAACTCCTAATCTGGTCAGAGAACCTCAATATTTGATGCTGAGATGAGTTTATGAATTAAACACCCTTGTATTTTTGTACAGGCAGGAAAAGTAGCATTAGTGATGTCTACAAATGATATATTTAACATATTTTAATTGATGTAAAATGATTTTTAAAAGTGTATTTAAGCTCAGCATTATTTGCCAAGGAGGACAGACTTCACATCTCGGCACAGAAGGTATTAATACAACTTCAATGAGGAAGCAATGGGCACTTCCCATATTTTTTGAGACTAGATGCATCTTTTTAAATCGAAGAGGGTTTGAAGAGTGTGCCTGCAAACTGGAGATTGAGTCAAGCTGTGAAATGCCAGCGATATGTCATGTGTTCTGTATGTATTATTTTCAGTTTTTACAGAGGAGGAAATTTTGATATTTAAACTTTTCCAAATGTCAGCTGGTTCTGCACAAAATAATCTTCAGTCTCAGTCTCACCAGGAGTTGCATGTCACCGGGAAACCTCCTGGGAGCTGAAAAACAAGGAAGTTGTTCCATCTCAGCACAGAGTCCTGTGGGAGAGGATGTAGTTGAGGGGTGGAAAGGAGCTCTGGAAGGTGGATGCTGGGAGTCGTCCCCTCCACACGGAGGCTGGGGTGCCTTGACCTGAGATCCAAACCCCAGAACTCCAAGACCACGCTGGCTGGGGCTTGGAGCAGCCTGGTCTAATGGCAGGGGATGGGACTGGATGAGCTTTAGCATCCCTTGCCACCCAAACCATTCCATGATTCTATGAGCTCCATCCTTTCCCTGCTCCTTCCAAACATGGCGTTTATCGATGCTTGATGCAAGACTTTGGATAGCTCCCCAGGCTGACCCCGCATCCACCCTCCTGGTCAAATTCTCCAAAAATTGCAGGCAGGACAGGGAGCTGCCTTTGGAAGTGTCACTGGCACTTGGTAAAGCTCCTGCCCGCACGTCCTGTGGGGGCTGTTGGAGCACCTTTGGGAAAGCAGCTGGAGGTGTGTTCCCTGTTCAAAACGCTGCTGTTACTGTGTCCCATGGGAGTTGTCAGACTGGGAATTTCTGTGTCCATTAGTCTCATGCTAGGAAAAATACTCAGTTCCTACTGACAGCCTGAGGAATCATTAGGACCGGTGACTTCCAGTATTTTTCCTAAGCCTCGGCAGAACCTGACTTAATCTTTAATGAAAACTAGAACCCAGTGTGCTTGAGACTTTATATAGCAACCAGCCCGACCAGTTCCGGTGTCCCACCTCCCTGGGAGGGAGTGCTAAGGAGCTGGTTGGTCTGGATGCTTCTAAGGATGGTATTTAACGTGTAAATGTGGTTAAATTTTACACATGAAAGCAGTGTTTTAGCCCCAAGATACTCTGCACAGCCCTCAGCAGCAGAGCTGGGCAGAGCTCACAACCCACTGTTTCTTTGAGAAGAAGAGTGAATTCTGCTGATGGCTCTTCCTGACCTGTCTGGTCTTTGGGAGTAACGCTGGGACAACGCTGCCATACATTTTCTTTTGGATGGGGAGTGTTATGTGCTTGTGGTTTAATAGCAAGTGCTTTTATTCTGAGAGGTGGCTTCTGTGTCTTCTCGGGGGATGGTGAAGGACTCTAAAACCTAAAAATTGGGTGATGGGTTCTAGGTCTGTCCTTCATGAAGCCCCAGGCAGCTGTGGGGGGTAAATTCCATCTGCTGAGAGGAGGGATGAGGAAAATTTGTGAAAATGAGCTTTGACTTCTATTTATTTTTAAGACCTGCTCTGTTTCCTCACCCTGTTGTGGTGCATCTTCCAACCCTGAGTGCAGGTCACTTGTCACAGCAGCTCAGCTTGGTGGGCATCAGCTTTGCTCTGCTTTGGCCAAAAATTGCTTTGGTGTTTAGTAACAGGGTCAAAATTGGGAGCCGAATATTGGGAAGGAATTCTTTCCTCTGGGGGTGGTGAGGAATTCTTTCCTCTGGGTGCCCAGAGAAGCTGTGGCCGTCCCTGGATCCCTGAAGGGTGCCCAAGGCCAGGTTGGATGGGGCTTGGAGCAGCCTGGGACACAGTGGAAGGTGTCCCTTCACATGGCAGGGGGTGGAACTGGATGGGCCTTAAGTTCCTTTCTGACCCAAACCATTCCATGATTCTATTAAAGAAACTTCCCCAAACCACTTGGTTCTTCAGACTGTGAATTCTGGGAGGGACAAGGAGCCAACAGCTCCAAAGGAAATAACACGTAAAGGCAACTTTCTGTGGAGTTATCTGTAAATGATAGATCATTCTAGCTGTGAAAATTGTGTAGAAATCCAAACTGGTCACCAGACATTGCAGAGGTGTCATCAGAAAACTGCTCTGGGAATACAAATATGGATTTTAGAAAAGCTGCTTGGGGAATATCATCCTGTGTTGTGGAAAAATTCCTTGGGGAGCGTAGTGGAGCGCCTCCAGCTTCAGGGAGCCGAGGCAGAGTGGGGGCAGGTGTGTCTGACATCGTGGGATCCTTCAGCTGGTGTCATGTGGATGGGATTTGGGTCAAGTCCTCAGTTCCAGGTGAAGTAGGAGCCCTGGTGGTCTCTGCAGCACCTCTATCCCGCCAGAACCCTCCAGGTATGGGGTGTGGTCACCGAATGCCCAGACTCGGGGCTGCTGTCTGGGAAGCGCTGGTGAGGAGGCGGCTGCCGGAGTTCTCCCTGGCTGGAAGGCTCTGTCCCGGCAGGCTCCCCTGAGGAGGAGCTGGAAGAGGCTCCAGGAAAGGCACATGAGCGGGGCTGGCTGCCAGCTCTGCACGGTGCCGGAGCACGTTGGCTGTGCCGGCACGGCACGAACCGCTCCCGATCCCGGGGTCCTGCCAGGGGCTTTTCCTCATGTGGATGTGATGCTGTTTCACTCCACAGGTTGGGGGCACCTCGTCTGGGAGAGGAGGAGAGGTGCATTCCCTGCGGAGAGGTAATGCTGGAAGCTGAGCAGGAGCGACCCAGACACACGTGGGGCGAGGTGGTCACAGCCTCCCTTCCTGCTCCCTCCAGGAAACCAGACCAGAGGAATTTTTCACATCTGGCAGTAGTGGTGCATTTTAAATTATTTTTTTGTCAAGGCAGAGCAGCTTTACAGTGATTTGAACGTCAGTTGTACCCACCGGAGCGTTGCGTGCCGTGCCGAGGGCTGACTAACAGCCTGGGTGGATCACGGTCCTTCCCAGTCCTTCCCAGTCGGGTGGATCTCCCTCCTCCTGGCAGCGTGGCTGGAGCCCGGTGTGGCTCTGCTGCCTGAGTCAGTGCAGCTGCTCCAACAAGTTTGTGGTCCTAGGCAGCAGCGAGGCTGGTGGGGGTGGCTGCAGGGATCCAACAGCGGCGTTCCCATATGGCTTTCATGGAAAACACCTCATCTGAGTCTGGTTTTTGATCTGCTTCCTGCTTAAATGTTGAATACAGAAATATATTTATTAGGGTGGAGGGAATTAAGACCTTTTCTGTATGTTGTAATTTCTGTTACTAGTCTTGCTTTTCTGTAAACCCATTAAAAATGATACTTCATGTCAGCTCCTTCTGCTGCAGTCCAGGCTTAAATGCTTCCCATCCATTGTGCTGGCACAGCCTCTTGTGGGCCTGTTGGAACTGGGTTAGAGACAGTAAATTTTATTTTTATTTTTAAAAAATATGAAATTTTTTTGTCTGGCTGTATTTGTTTCCAGCTGAATTAGTTCCCTGCTCTGAAGTGCAAGTGTGGCAGGTCACTGAAGAGGGTGGAATCATTGGATGTGGTGGTGCTTTTGGGTGAAACCTTGGGTGTGATGAGGACTTAAAAGTTGAGTAAAAGTGGTCTTTAAAGGTGGTGCAGTTATTATACACTAGCTGTGGTTTTCAAGGTCTTGGCTCTGTGTTTTCTGTTACGTGAACCACGTGGTGCGTATTTAAAAATACGACAAAAAACTTTAAGATAATTGAATAAGTTGGTGGTGTGATGGCAGTGGAGCTCACCTGGCCTTCCTGGTTTTTGGTGTGTCTTGATGGGATTGCTTGTCTGGAACTGGCTGGGAATGGTTCCTGCAGGGACATGTCCTGGCAGTCACCTGGGCTTTGTCTTCTGTGCTTAAAAATCCCTTCTGTAGGGAAAATGGATCAAATGGAGTTGGAGCTCCTGGAGATGCGATGACAGGAATCACCAACTATTTAGGGTTGGAAGGGGCCTCTGGAGATCATCCAGGCCAAGGCAGGGGCACCTGGAGCAGGTGGCGCAGGAACACGTCCAGGTGGGACTGGAATGTCTCCAGACAGGGAGACCCCACGCCCTCCCTGGGCAGCTGCTCCAGGCCTCTGCCGCCCTCCATGGGAAGAAGCTCTTCCTGATGTTGTGGTGGAACTTCTTGTGGTTTAGTTCATGGCCATTGCTCCTTGTCCTGTCACTGGGCACCACCAAGAAGAGCCAGTGTTGTGTTGTGACCATACCAGCAGTGCGAGGCTGCTCTGCCTTCGGGGTAAAGGGATTTTTCCCCCACCTTTCCTACATATGCTTTCCATGGTTTATCCTGGTTGGGCAGTGAAGTTGCTTCCTTGAGATGAGCTTAGAGTTCGGAAGCTGTGCCTGTGTGTCCTTGTTGCTCAGCCGAGCCATGGTTGCAGGTCCATAAACCCTGGGAGAAGCGATCCATCCTGACGGAGCCGGAGCCTGTGCATGTGGTGGGAGAGCTGGGAAGAGGGGCAGAGCACGGAGCACCCCCCACTGCCCCCAGCCTGCTCGCTTCCTCCCAGCCCATTGTTGGCATTAGGAATTAACTTGTCCCCAAACTGCGGCGCCGCGTACGCACCGATTTTCCAAGCTTCCCTGCACCTGTCTGATGCGCTTTCCAGCCTCGGCGTCACTAAACTGTTTGTCATTCGGGGGGACAATGTCCCCTTGTGTGCCGGGCTCCTGGAGGGAGGGGCTGGGCGGGGGCACGGCCTCGCTGGCGGATGGGCTTCCCATGTGAAATGAGACGGGAAGACAAATTGCTTCCAGAGCGGCGTTTCGCACAGGCGGGAGCGCGATCCCGCTCCAGCAGCGGCAGCGCCCGCTTGTCACTCACATTTCCCTTATCTGGGTTAACTATAAAAGGGGGCAAATGGGGGTGAAGAGAACACAGGGGAAGAAAAGAGCTTATCCAGGGCTCTGAAGGCTCTGCTGGCGAGTTGCCGCCCTGGGATCAGCCACGGGTTTGGATGGCCTGGAGCTGATCCCATACAGATGGTGCACCAAGATCCCTGTTGGAGCCGAGGAACTTCCTGGTCACTTGTGCAGGAATAACTTGGTTCTTTTTCCATGTTTCTTTTCTGGTGAAAGTTTTTTTTGTAGGGTTCTTCTCTTCTGCGTGGGGATACCACAAAACCTTGTGTGTGGCTGGTCTTTCTGTTGGTCTTTAGGCTTTACTGTAGGAGACTCCAGTAGCTTTTCCATATTGAGTATCTGTACTTTAAAGAAGACACAACAGTGTCACACTAATTTTCTTATTCTGTTAAATGAATAGAAACACAGCCCAGAACTTTAAATAAATGTGTGATTAAAGTTCAGTGGAGGTAATAGAAAAGGTAAAGTCCAGGCTCATCTGAATTATCCATACCTTTGGAAAGCACAGGGATTCTCAAAAGTTGTTTCCTAATAGTTGAGGCTTCAGTAAAACGTAACACTTTTCATGTCTTGGGAGATACTGACATTTCTAACTTGTCCCAGGTAAAGGCAGGAGTGGAGTTCAGTTGGCTGCTCCATTAGGAAGGAGGGGAAAGAGGAGCGTTTCCGTGCTCTTTGCTGGCCCTGGGAGTGAATCCTACTGTGCTCAGCGCGGTGTCACTTTAAGGGCTGCATTATAATATTCCATTAGTGGCAAGTGCAGCATCAGCACAGCAGCCGGCCGCGATCCCTGCTGGCAACCCCTGGAACACGGTGCGGGAGCCTCATGCCGGGATGCTCCATTCCCGTCCTGTGGGATGCTCCATTCCCATCCTGCAGCCCGGCCGTGCTGCTGGCAGGAGGTGAGTGAGAGCAGAGCAGGTTCCCAGCTGGCTGCTGTGCCCAGGGGAATGGGCAGCAAAGGGAGGGATTGTGGGGAGACGAGGGGTGGCTGCAAGGGTGTAGGGAAGGAGTTTCCGCAGAGAATTTCCAGATGGAATTGTTCAAAACCGGGTGGATGAGGCTTGGAGCAACCTGCTCTGGTGGAAGGTGTCCCTGCCCGTGGCAGGGGTTGGAGGGTTGGAACTTCAAGGTCCCTTCCAACCCAAACCGTTCCATGGTGAACCGACACCGTGGTCCTACTGGCCTTGGAAGCCCAGACCAGTAAGGGTTCAGGGAGTTACCAGACTGTTGCTTTTTGTTCTTGTGTTTGCTCTTGTACCCTTAACACACTGTCATCCCTGGAAGATTTCTAAAAACAGGAGTCAGTGTGGTATGTTGGGATATGGTTTAGTGGGCATAGTGGGATTTGGTCAAACATTGGACTTGATGATCTTGGAGTTCTTGCAGTGGGAACGGCGTGGAGGAGGCTGTCAGGACCTCTCTGTTGTGTGTGGTTTTCTCAATCTAGACTAGAGGAAGGGAAGGAGGAAAGGGAAAAGTTAGTGTTGCTTCCCTGAGCAAACTCCATTTCCCAAGTCGGGGCAGAGGTGGATCCATGGAGTGCCTGTGGGGCAGGCTGGGGAGTTTCTGAGACATGGAGATGCTCCAGGGAGAAGCCATGTGCTCTGTCAGGGTGTGGGCGAGCAAAAACAGCTCCTGACCTGGGTGTTATCACGGACACGAGGATGTGCAGCGCATCTCATACCCGGCTCTGGAGGGTGGTTTGCAGGGCGGCACGGGGAGAGAGGATGTAGCAAATACAATATTGGGAAAGATGAAAAAACGAGTGGGTGGCAATGAGAAGGAAGAGGAGGAGACAACCCAGACGATGAAGGAAAACAGGATCTTCTCTAAGAGATGGGAATACTGGAAGGAAGCCAGGAAGGAAGCCTGAGAAAATGGTGAGAGCACTAGGAAGGCTGGTGTTGCTCTGATAATTCTAGCAGGTATTCCTGGCATGCAGTTTCCAGAAACGAGAGAAGCCTTTGAAAGTCTGGTCAAAACCAGTGACATGCACAGAATAATTTAAATGTACCCAAGTTAAACTTTTATTGTCTTGCTGTTTTTTCCATATGGGATTTGGCATGTGCTGTTGACTTGTCCAGGAAGGAGGGAGCTGACCTTGGAAAGGGCTTGGGGTGCAGGTGGGTGTCACCATAGCGGGGAGGAATGCTCACTCAGATCGGAAGATTCAGGCCTTTCTGTGCTAAGTGATCGAATGGATTTTTCTGCGGATTCTGATGGGAGAATCACTCTTGGTGTGAGCAGAAAGCCTTGTGCTGTGTGGATGGTGCCTGAATTCCATGCTGGGCCCTGAGAGCCGGCCGGATCCCTCCAGCTCGGCAGAGCGCGGCGAGCTGGGAGAGGAGCGGCAGCTCCAGTTCCAGCTCCTGCTCCGGCGCCGCATCCATTGGTTGGTAAAAATAGCTCTGCTGCTGGCGTCAGTGCCAGGCCTCGCATCTGGCTTCCCCGAGCGGGGATCGAGCGGCTCCAGCCCTCTCCCTCCCTCCAGACAGGGTCTGCTGGAGGACACATGGCTGTGACGGCTGCGCCAGCCGCTCCCCCTGCCCTCGCCGGCCTTTGGGAAGGGCCTTTGTGCTGGAGGCTCCCTGCAAACCTGGCCCTGGGCCTGGAATCGAGGGTTACCCCACCTTAATCAATCCACGAGGGAAACCAAAATCATCTCCTGCAGCCCGAGGGGTTGTTGGGAGCCTTTTGGGTGTTCAGGGGAAAGGTGAACACCCAGCTGAGTGTGCAGATCGTGTTTTGCTCCCCTCTTGCGCAGGTTTGGCTGAGTAGGTGTTTAGAAACAGTTTTATGAAGTCGGCTGGTTCAGTGTCGTGATTTCTTTTTTTAGTCTTGCTTTTTTCAGCATTTAAGCTCTGGAAAACAGGGAGATACCAAGTGCAGGCAGGAATGCTCTCTTTGTAGACACGGAAAGAGACCAAGGCAGCCTTGCAGATCGCCTTGAAAATTTGGTGTGCGCTTGCAACTGCTTACCTGCATGACTGACAGCGAACAGTGAATGTTTTACATCATGGTTTAAAAAATTAAATTATTTGAGCTCCAAAGGGTGTTGCAAAACTGTTCCATACTCAGGCTCAGTGTGGCCACACAGGCTGAGCTCCATTCCCAGTCTGCCCTGAACCCTGACCGACCCCCTTGCCTGCTGATCAGGGTTTCAGCTGCCGTCACACACGTGCCAGGAAGAGTAATTTACCCAAAAAACCTGCTGTGGGTGTTTTCTGCTTTGCTGTCAGTCTCTGACCAGCAGTACTTCGTTAGTGGGGCTTGCTCTGCTCACCATGGACGGTCTGCAGAGGATTTCCCTTCCTGCGCCGCGGTGAGCCCGGATGGCTGCTGCTACCCAGCAGATGTTCCTTCTGTTTGCAGCCCATAATTCCTAATCTTTCTCATGAGAAACATCTCGAATGGAGCTTCAGGATCTGCTGAGCTCTTCCTTGTGCTGTCCCCAGACTTCCTGAGCACCAGGCCACCAGCAGACTTGAAATCCCGGCAGTCAACCTCACTGGGAGCTTCCCTCTCTGCTGCTTAAACCAGAAGTACTTTTGTTGTAGTAACTGGACAAATATTTTCAAGTTATCAACAGTTTTGTTTTCAGACAACTCATGAGAAGCTCCTAGTTTTCTCTTTGGGGAATTCAAAGCAATTGGTGACATACCTTGTGGAGTTACTGCTCTGCTGGCAGATGCCCTGTTTTTAACATACGTGCACAGTGTGTGTTTGTGTGCTTGAATTTGGGGACACTCGCCTGTTCTTTCTCCAATCTGCCTGCTTTAGGGCCATTATCATATTTTTATCATAGAAACCTGTTTAAAGCAGAGGAGAAATGAGAATGTCCAGGGAATGTGTAACTCAGGAGTAGTCAGAGAGGCACAGCCGGGCCGAAGGAGGAGTAGGGAGGAGTAAGGAATGTGCCCTGGACACCCACAGGTTCTGAATTTCATCTTTTTGTCCTTTTCAAGGCACAAACCTGAATGCACGGTGTCCTGTGTGGTGGAGCTGGCATTGCTGGGTGCTGGGGAGGCCAGGGGTCTGAGACCTGTTCGGTACAGGGGGTTCCACACCTCTCTGTCACCAGACCAGTGTGTGTTGGAGGATCCACAGGGCCACTTTCCACCTTTAAAAAAGAATTTAGGTCAAATACTGCAGTTGGCGTGAGCAAAAGTCCAAACAGGTCATTAGTCTGATGTTGGGTCATCGCGGGGCCTTCGGCCCTGAACTCCTGGGAGTGAGCTGGGGTGAGAATCACCCCTGCGTCGACAGGTTTTTCAGGTTTTTAGGACTGCTTTTTTGGGGAAAATTTGGCAAATATCTAATCTCCACAGTTAGTCATGGTAGGCTGTGATATATATATCTTTTTTTAAGCACTTGAATAGTGTGAATTTTGCTTGAATTTCTCACTGCCCCTTAACCAAACTAGGCCAAAGTAGCCAAGCCTGGGCTGGGCTGCCTGGGAACTTCTGGGCACCTCATTTCCCATGTTCTTTAGAGAAGGCTATGTCCAGCTGTAGAGTTTGCAGGTAGATTTTTTTTAAAAAATGACATTCCATAAAAATAAAAGCTCTTTGCATAAAACGATGCCCTCTTTAGTATTGCCTTAATTTTTTTAGAATGTCATGGATGGTAAGGAAATAAACCCGATCTGCAGAGAATTAATCTCTCTTCCCTGTGTGCATCATGGAAAGCATCATCTTTCATTTCATTCATTGATTAGCAGCTCGCAAACCTGTTCCATAGCCTGCAAATCCTGAATTCCCAACAACAGAGTTCAGAGCTTGTAGTCAGAGCAGCATAATTCAGCCCCAGCTGTTTCTTGCTTTCTTTGGTCACTCAGCTTGAAAATTTACCTGTCTGCGATGAAGAAACACAACCGTACCCTTTGCGTGAGGTTTTGCTGAGGTTTCATTTGTTGTAGCTTAGAGTTGGGCCTGTGGCAGGCTGTGCTGGGAGCGGGGGACAGCTCCTGCTGGCCTCTTTGTCCTCACTTGGGCTCCTGGGGTGCTTGTGGACCCTTCTCCCAGAAATATTCTATTTATTTCTGCTCAAGTCTGATGGCTGTGGCTGGTTTAAGGTGCAAACCTTCCAGGCTACCCCAACCTCTCCTCTTCCCCATGTGTTCCATGCCCAGGTAGGGTTGGCCATCCTGGGGATGGAGTTGGCTGCTAGTGACTAACTCAGCTTAGGAGTCCACGATGTTTTTGGGGTGTTTTGCTTCTTGTTGGCTCTTTACCCTGGGCAGTGCCAGACTCTGAGCCCTGCCCATGGCATTAGGCACCCCAGGGCCCCTCACTACGCTCATCCTGCCATGGCAGGGTGTGAGTCTGGGTGATAACGAACCAACGAACAAATCTTATCTCCATAGCTCATGGTATTTTGGTTTTTATCTCCCCTCCTGCCTCTTAATGTACAGACAGTGTTATCCAACCCCATGATTGGCTTTGGGAGCTGCTGCAGCTTGTGAGGGACTTCTGGGATGTGAGTGGTGCCTGTGGGGCTCTGGGTCCTCCCTGCTCTGCCCACACCAGGATGTGACAGGAGCTGCCTGGTGGGACTTTGGCCTTTGCTCCAAGTGGCCCAGCTTTAAAGGAGGTGGTGGAATCCCCATCCCTGGAGGTGTTCAAGGAATGACTGAATGTGGCACTCAGTGCTCTGGTGTGGGTGACAGGATGGGGATTGGTCACAGGTTGGACTCGATGACCCCGGAGGTTTTTTCCAACCTCAGTGATTCTGTGAAGAATTTGAGTATTTAAACTCAAAGGAACGTGTGTTATTTGAAGTGATGCTTTGGCGTTAGAGGAACTAGGATGGAGAAGCAGCTGGTTGGTGTTCCTGCTCAGTGCTGAAGGAAGGCACAGTTGTGTCAAGCCCAAACTGCTGTGCTGGCTCATAGGGGCTTTTAGGAGCTGGTTGAGGCTTCAACCTGCCCTTGCAACAGCAGAATCCTTACAACTGGACTCCAGAATAATTTCTCCTAGAAACTGTGGGCTTTGGGAGGTACAGTTGTCTGATTTTCATTTTTATTTATTTTTTAAGCGATCACACTCATGTGCTCCTGCACCACATTTACCACACCATCAGCTGCTTATAATTGCTTCCAACTGAAACCAAACAGCGAGCACTGTGGTGGAGGTAAAATACTATTTTATTTCAGGAGGAGATTGGGGAATCTCTGGGTAAACAACCCAATTCAGCTTCAAAGCCTTTTCAGCCCTGGCGCATTGTTCCTCCTCGGAGCTGCGCTGCCTCGCACCCTAATAAAAGTGGAAATCAGGCGTGGGGGGATGGGGACGCAGCAGAAAACACAAGCTGAGAACTGGAGATCAAAAGGACAAACAGAAGCAGAAGGCAGGGAAAGGGAGGCACAAAGAGTCACAGCTGAGCGTGCGGAGCCTGGGAGGGATGGAGGAGAGACAACAGCTATTAGAGGAGGCCGGGAACAATGGGCTGAGCGGAGCCCGGGTTTAGCTTTCATTTCAGTTTAACAAAGCTGCCTTCCACCAGCGGAACTCCGTGGATGCTGTGCCCTTAATTCATCTTGAAAGTTGTTGGCTTGCTGCTCGCCGGGGCGCGGGCTGGAGATGCGCTCCAGCGTGGTGGCTGTCCCTCGCCGGATACACGGATCTCTCAGTGGATGGGCCCTTTGGAGGAATGATGAATGATTTTTCCCAGTTCATACTGTGGCAAAACCTGTCTGAGTTCTTTTAGGCTATAGAATCGTTGAATCCCAGAATGATTTGGGTTGGGAGGGACCTGCCATTGGCACAGACTCCTTCCCCAATCCCAGGTTGCTCCAAGCCCTGTCCAACCTAGCCTTGGACACTTCCAGGGATTGGGAGTCCACAACCTCTCTGGGCACCCTGTGCCAGGGCCTCCTCACCCTTATTAGTAAAGAATTTTTGGTTGCTGAGAGTTGGAGTCGGGGGGACTGTGGGAACCAGCCGGCAGTGGCTCTTCACACTGGGAATGTCCTGCGCAGCCGGAGCGTGCTCCCTGAGCTTCCCCAGCTGATTAAACCAGTTCCCAAACCTGGCAGCCTGCGAGCAAACCCAGCTTTGTTAGTAAAGCCTCCGGCTTTCAGGGCAAGTATTTATTGTAACAAATAATTTCTACTGGCTGAAGAATGAGGAATATTATTTCTGTGGAGCCAGCAGTACGTGTTGCTGAGGCGAGAGGACTGGCCATTGGTGTGGTCCCGTTCCGGCTGCGCTCCGGCACCCTGTGTCCTGGGAATTCCGTGCCCCCGGCATGTGGGCACACAGGCTCAGTCCTGCCTTCCCCGGCTTAGTGCTGGAAGCTGCTTATTCCCTGTCCCCATCTGCTTCGCTCCACTCGGAGCTGTGAGGGCTGACCTACGGCAGCCCCTGGTCCTGGGGTGCCCCTGGAGCTGGGAAGTCCCTGGGGAAGGAGCAGGGTTTATCCAGCAGATGGGGAGAGGCCGTTCCTTAACCTTGGAGCTGGGCTTTGGGAGGTTTTCATTCCTGACCCGATCCTGGGATGAGGGCTGTGCCAGGGAGGTGGCTGTGGGTGTTTGGAGCCTTCTCCTTGGCCAGAGGAGTTTCTGGACCTCGGTTTGATTGTGAAAAGAATGGCTGGGCAGGTCAATGCTGCTGTATCCTGCTCCTCCCTTGCAGCCCGTGTTTGCTTTCCTTTGTTTGGGTCCCTTCTTGCTCTGACTTGCCTCCCTCAGCTGTGCTGGCTGCGGCTTCGTGGGGCGAACGCTCTACCTGGGCGCTTAATTAAAAGGAGGGAAGATGTATTCCAAAAATCCTTGGCTTTCTCGTCTGCGTGGAGCGTGTTGCTGAGCTGGTGGCGGGGAGAGGAAGGGAGCGCAGCATTCAGCTGACAGAGCATCTGAATCGCCGGTTGGGGCCCGGGAGTTCAGGAGGGGGAGGGAGAGTGAAATGGATGCTGAAATCCTGAATCTGCTTCTTAAATTTCCTCTCTCCCTGGAGAGGGAGGGAGCGAAGTTAAGCGGGGCGTGTTTGGCTTGGCTCCCTGTTACCTGCTGTCTCTTCCCAAGCAGAGCGCTTGTGGCAGGGATAAAGGATGGGGGTTTATGGTGGGAGAAAGGACTTTTTCCTTCAGCAGTATTTGCTTATTTGTGGTGGAAGCGCATTAAAAAAAATAATCCAGCATTATTGAGGAGTGAGTGGGCGAATCGCTGCATCAACTGCCATGGTAACTCCTAAAGGGCTTCACCCAGAGCTGTCAGAGCTGGATTTTTAGTGTTGGAGTGACTTTTAATGTACAATCCTTTCCAGGCCATTTAATTATTTGGTCTCCTCATTTAATAACGAAACAACACAAAACCCCTCTTCTCTGAACTACGTTCTCGTTGATGTTCTCCTCTTTGACCTGAGTTCATCTGACCCATGGGACCCTGAGTCAACCACTGCACTGGTGTTTGTGTGCAAGGACTGCGTGTGCTGCTGCTTGTGGAGTCATGGAATCAGGGAATCATGGCACGGTTTGGTTTGAAAGGGACAGTAAAGCCCATCCAGTCCCACTCCTGCCATGGGCAGGGACACCTTCCACTAGCCCAGGTTGCTTTAAGCTCCATCCAGCCTGGCCTTGGGCACTTCCAGGGATCCAGGGGCAGCCACAGCTGCTCTGTGCACCCTGTGCCAAGCAGGGCCTCCCCACCCTCACAGGGAACAATTTCTTCGCCATATCCCACCTAACCCTGCCCTCTGTCAATGGGAAGCCATTTCCCCTTACCCTGTCACTCCATGCTCTTATAAATAGTCTCTCCAACACTCTCTAGTCCTTGTAGAAACAATCTCATGGTGGTCTCAAGCCCAGCAGGTCGTTGGGGGACCTCCCTGGGGACCCATGCCATGGCAGGAGTGCAGTGGGATTTCTCCTGTCCTCCTGCCTGGTTCCTTTGGCAGGGTGGCCCAGTGCTCCTGGCAGTGTAGGGAGTGCTGGGGACACCTCCATGGCCTTAGCACAGTGTTCCAGTCATGGGAGCCATCTCCTCCCACCCAGCTGTGGCAGCGGCTTGGGGAGCCTGGATGTGCTGGGTCACCCAGCAGGGATGTGGCACCCAGGAGTGGGCCACCCCTGCTTTCATCTTCTATCCCTGGGTCTGCGTGAAGGACCTGTGGTGGTTGGGAGTGTCCATGAAGGACATGTGATGGCTGTGAGGCTGCTGTGTTGCTCACCAGGCTGCCCTGGCACATGAGGGTCACCATGCAAACCACACCCAGCCCAGTTGTCCTCATTCCTGCTACTTCATAGCCCGCCACAGGAGGAAAATCCAGCAAGGAGGGCATTTAGTGCTCAGACATGGCTGATGGGGTGGCTTTGGGGACCCTCCCATGGCTGGACTAGGTGTGGGAGGTCCCTGGGCCTCACACTCCTGCAGATGGAGTGTCTCTGGGTGTGATGGGGACACCGGGATCTTGATGCTCAGAGATTTCGGGGTGTTTCCTGGCGCAGGGTCCCAGGATGGGCTGTAGCTGCACTTGGAACCTCTGCGTGAGGAAGCCTGGGATTCTGGTCATGGCCCTGGCAGCTTCCTCTGCAGCACCACCCATCTTAGCTTTGCTCAGCATCCCAATGGAGTTTAAAATGGTTTCATTCTGAATAATTTATCTCCCAGAGAGAGAGAGAGACACAGTGGAGGGAAGCAGGGAGGGGAGGGCTGAGCATGGGCAGGGATGGGGGCTCACCCCGGAGCAGCTCCGTGCACTGCTGGGCTTTGTTGCTCCCGGCATTTTTCTGCTGAACAAAAGCTCTGGATCACGGCTAGAGGCTCCTGTGGGAGCCCTCCTGACCCCTGACCTGCCCTCCTGCCACCTCCAGCACCTCTTTGTCACCCCGGGTGAGCCCAGGCGTGACGGTCCGTGGTGTGGCCGGTTCGCTGGAGCAGGACATGGCTTTACTATGGGTTGTGAGCTTTCCTAAAGGGTTCCACACTGGAGGCAGGGCCGTCTCCCTCCCCACCGTCCCTACACGCTGCCCTACTTCTCGCCAGGCTCAGCCAGCTCTTGCTGCAGCCCTACGAAGAGGTTTGAATGCATTAGTTTACATAGAATTAATCTCCAGATTCCAAACATGCTTTCAAGCTGGTTTGGCCTTATTTTCCTGCAAAAGGAGGCCAACTCTGTGTTGTAGGCAGGGGCTGTTGTAAGCGAGGGTTGAGCTGGAGCAGGGAGAGACCAGCACAGGCACCATATTCAGGCCATTAAAAGGAATTTTTGGCTCATGGACAAAACAAATTGAAAAATCTCCTTCTTTGTCACCACATCAGCAGTGATGGAAAAACAGAGCAAGGTTGTGGGATGATCCTGCTGGTAGCCACTGCACCTTTCCAAAGGGATTTGAAGTTCAGGTCTTGATAGGAAAATAATGAAGTATTTTAAATGTGTCACAAATGGTTGTATAGAATATTGTGGGTGAGGGGAGTGATGGGAAAACGTTGTTATTGGGGATGAGGAGAAACTGGAACACTGAACTCTGAGGTGAGGTGGTTCCTGCAACAGGTTGGTCCGAAATTCCCAGTGCTCCTTTGTCTGCCGGCGGAGCGATGCCGGCCGGGGAGGGAACAAGGAGCTCAAATGCTCCTGGGATTTTTTTGGATAGCCTGTCATCCCTGAGAAAGGAACAGTTGTGTGGGGGTGGGGAGCGTCGTATTCAAAAGTGGGTGAAATGGAAACGAGCCAAAATTCTGCAAATTTATAAGGAGCAGCAAACAGAGATTTCTTTGAGGCAAGGTCGGAGCGTTTTCTGTGAGCACCGCCCTGGTAGGAGTGTGCGAGGAAATGGAAACTGTGCTCCACTCTGCAGGGCTTTTTTCATCCTTTAGCCAGGCAAAGATACACAAAGCTGCTTATTTTGGGAGGTAGTGGAATGTTTCTGTAATAATTTCAGCAAATTTTGGTTCACATAAAGCATCTGTAAGAGCAGCACACCCCCAGCTTCATGGAGTGTGTTCTTTGTGGGGAAAAAAAATTGCTTTCCCTTGAATTTAATGCCTTTAAGCTGCCAGAGGGCAGGGTTAGGTGGGATATGGTGAAGAAATTGTTCCCTGTGAGGGTGGGCAGGCCCTGGTACAGCTTGCCCAGAGCAGCTGTGGCTGCCCCTGGATCCCTAGAAGTGTCCAAGGCCAGGCTGGACGGGGCTTGGAGCAACCTGGGCTAGTGGAAGGTGTCCCTGCCCATGGCAGGGGGTGGAATGGGTACTTCCAACCTAAACCATTCCAGGATTCTATAAATTTGAAAGTGATTTCACCCAGAAGAATCTGTGCTGGGTTTGTTTTTCCTCCCTGTTTAGTATCCTGCATCTGCCAGGTCCTAATGCCTGGCTCATGGATGAACATCCCAAGGATACCTGTCCTGGCTGTGGATCCTATGCAAGCCACGCTGGGCAGAGCTGAGGAGCACACGGGGCTCAGCCAGGGGAAGATGATTAGAGAAGGAGCTGGGATGGTTCTCGGGAGGGAAGGGCTGAGCCGAATGCAGGAGTAATGCAGGAATATCCCCGCGGGGTCCTCACAGCACACCTGGGAGCTGCTGGATCGCTAACAGCTCCGATTAGGACTTCATTTTGGGCTGACAATCCTTTCCCCTTGTTGACACGGAGCATGTAGAAGCATGTAGTGTTTGAAACACAATATGCAAAGCACCGTGTTAGTAACCGACTCCAGAACATTCCTGCGCTGCAGCGAGGCTGCCCACAGCCTGCGGATTTCATCAGCTCCTCTGAGCTGGCACAGGGAGGACGTGGAAGCGGTGAGCTGGAGTCACAGGAGAGCACGAGCCATTCGCTTGAACCACGTCCACAGTTCTCAGGCTTCCAGTGCCCGCTGGAGCCTGTGGGCGTTTGCCCTTTCCAAAGGGAGGGAGATCCCAACCTTCTGCCTCTTCAACCGGCGTCGTGTGGCCGGAGCCAGGACGGAACATTCCCGTGCCGGTGGTGGCGGGGCTCGGCTGCGCTTCCCAGAGCAGGGCGAGGGTTTGGCCACGTGAAGTGGCCACGAGGCGCAGGGAGGTGTCGGTGGTGAGCGCTTGGCTGGTTGCCCGTGGGCAAGCAGAAACCCGAGTTATCTGCAGCAGATAAGCACCGGCAGGAAAACACGGCAGCCTGGTTTGTCTGTAAACAAGTTATTTCGCAAAAATGTCTGCCTGGGATGACTGGCAGGGAAAGTGAGGAGCCAGGAGCGTGCCAATGTCTGGCTGGGCAACAGGGAGCATCCGGCTGGGCATGGGAAGGAGATGCTGCAACAAATGGCTCTGCCACTTTAAGCCGAGTTAAAACCCACACTGAGATCCACAGTGCTGCTGGGCCCGAGCGCAGCCGCTCGCTACAAATATATGAAGAAAAAGCCACCAAAATAGAAAATGTCATCATCGCTCACGGGGCGGCGAGAGCCGAGCGCAGCGAGCGGTGGCAGAGTGGGACAGGAAGTCTCCTCCCCCTCCCCGGGTAGTGCTGATCAAAAGGATGTAAAGCTTGTTTACAACATGTATGCAAAATCTAGTTGGGAAGAAGTCTGAGAGCTTTGCAGACCCGGGTGCACTAGGAATGAGTGATGTTGTGTTTATGTAGGTCTGAGCCTGCAGAGCTCGTGACCCAAAGTCAGAGAACTGTGGAGCATCCTGAGCTGGAAGGATCATCGAGTCCAGCTCCTGGCCCTGCACAGACACCCCAACAATCCCACCCTGGGCATCCCTGGCAGTGCTGTCCAAACGCTCCTGGAGCTCTGGCAGCCTCGGGGCCGTGCCCATTCCCTGGGGAGCCTGGGCAGTGCCCAGCACCCTCTGGGGGAAGAGCCTTTCCCTGATCTCCAGCCTGAGCCTGCCCTGGCACAGCTTCATGCCATTCCCTTGGGTCTGTCACTGGTCAGCAGAGCAGAGATTGGTGCCTGTCAACTCATGGTCACTTTGTGCAAAGCAAGAAGAGGTGCCTGTCTCTGTGGGTTGCATCCACTGGGCTGCTTGGGATGCCCACTGGAAGCGTCTTGCACCTCTGCTAGCAAATGCTGGCTGTCAGGAAATCTTCATAGAGCTCCAAGTGAATGTCAGGACCCGGTGGGGCTGCCATCCATGGGGTCATTTTCCTTGGGATGAGTGTTTTGCGTAGCACCGATGCCCAAAGGTAGGAAAGAGCATTTGGCATTGGAAAGATGGAGGTTTTGGAGCTGTTGCAGAGTCCGGAGTGAAATGGCAAAGGTGCCTCTAGGCTGGTGATGGATCAGGGATAGACTCATGTTTGTTTGCATGGAAACAGGCGAGCTCTGCACTATGAAGTGCCTCTGTGCAGCCTTCAGCCTCACTCACGTCCCTCTGCCTCGGCCAGAGGCACTTCCTTACCTCACCGGGAGTCTTAAGGCTTAATCCATTGTTTGTAAAGCTCCTTAAGATCCTTGTTTGGGAGCGCTGGAATCTGGAGGATTAGAACCAATTTATTTTTGTGTGTCTTGTATCATGTGCATCTCAAAGACTTTCCAAAGAAGGAGGAGTTGTGAGCCGGATGGAGATGGCAGGTCCGGAAGGTAAACACGAGGGAGGAAGTGGCAGGGAAGAACAAAGAGGGAAAAAGCCAAAAGCTGGTTCTCTGTGGTGGAGACTTGGCTGTAAGGACGAGGAGTTTCTAGCCCTGGAGGAAAGGGCTGGATGTAGTAGAGCTGTCTCCCTCTTAATGCCACTTAAAGACCCATCTGGTCCATGCTGCTGCCTCAGGAAGGGCAGTGGCAGCTTTTCCCTTGCTGTGTCTGTGCCCTTTGATTGGGAAGCAGGAATCTCACCCGTCCTCACCCAGTCCCTTTTGTCAGCTCTAAACCACCAAATAAGCTCATAAGAATTAATGTCGGTGATCTGGACAAGGGAGATTTTTAAAGCCAGGTCTAGGATGGTCAGTGAACGGCCCTGCTTTCCCCAAGCCCTTGCCCTGGTGTCTGTTGGCACATCCATGCCCTTGCCCGTGGACCTGCTGGTGACATCAGTGAGGTGTTTTCTCCAGGGGACCCCCCTGGCCCTCGTGTGGGGTGACTTCACTGTGAGGCTCCTCACACCTGCCAGGAAATCCTTGCTGGCAGCATGTCCCCATCCTTCCTGGCTGCTATGGCCCTCCCTGATGCCACCCCCTCTCTTCTGAAGATGCTGTGTGTGTGCATTGGTGCGACTGCTTTGCCACCTTCCCCACCCTCACCCCCTTCTCCCCATGTCCCTGGCACAGCCCAGGGCAGCTGCCGCGGCCTCTCCAGAGGCTCACGTGCCGGGTGTGACAAGCCAGGGAAGAGGTGACCCGGTGCTTTGGGCACTGGTGGTGCCTTCACTCCCGTGGGGAAGCAGAAACTGGTGATTAAATTCTTTCCCCAGGTGCAGGCCGGAGTGTTCTGTGTAGGTGTGTGGCCATCATGTGACTCTTTGCATTTTACACAAGGTGTTTTCCCACGTGAGCTTGGTTGGGGTCACAGGACAGGACTTGTAGCTGAATGTAGGACGGGTCTCCATTGGGATTTCTGGTTTGGGAGCTCCCCAAGAGATGTCCCAGATCCTGGGGAGGTTACAGGCATCAAGGCAGTGGTTTCCAAAGGATGTCAGAGCACACTTGAGACCCTCAGGATTCTGTTATTCAAACCCTATAATCCTACAGGACCTACAGTATAGGAGCAGCCATCAGCTGGTACTGGTGGTACTGGTGTGCAGGGGAGGCTCGTGTGGGGCTGGAGGTGCCAGAGCTGGTGCCATGTGTTGGCAGGCAGGTGTAGGTGTGGTGCAGGAAAATTCCTGAGGTGTGGGTGTGCTGGAGCCAGGGAGGATGAGCTACCAGTGCCAAGGGCTGGGAATGGGCAGTGCCAAGCCCTGCTCACCGGGAACAGCACTTGGTGGCATTGGGACACGACAGAAGGGAAGCTCTGGGTTCTGGGACACTGCTGGTGTTATGTTTTGGCACTATCAGGGTGTGTTTATCCTAAACCCAGCAATATTTGTTGTTCACAGTCTCCTGGGATCAGAGCAGTCTGAGTTACAGATTCTGTGGGGAGCGGGTAGGACGGGCTCCCCGCGTGGCTTTGCGCTTGCAGAGCTAATGGGATTAAAGGAGTATTCACTGGGAGAAGAAAAGAAGAGGCTGGGGGCTTCAGTGGGGCTCAGAAGCCTCGTTTCATGTGCTGGGAGTGGGAAGCACACGCTATTTGGCTTAGCAAGGAGAAAGTTGGGAGCATCTGGCGGGTTGGAAGCCCAGCCGTGCTGATGGCCAGCGCTGGGGCAGGGTCTGGGGGGTGTTAGCATCCAAAACATCTGCTGCCCTCAGATTTGGGGTGACCTCACCTGACACCCACCCGGCTCTCCTTGTCCTGGGATGTGTCTGCCTGCTGGAAGTGGCAGCTAAATAAATAAAAATCAAAAATAAAGTACCAAATTCCTTAGGAGGGTTGGTAGTGGGAGAAGAGCTCATGTTGTGGCTGTAGCAGCCCTTGCATCTGTAAATATGGGTATTAGGCTCTCCTTTAGTTTGAAAATATCTGCTGTAGTTGGTCTGAATCTCTAGAAATGCAAGAATTTACCTGGGGAAGTTCTGTCACCTCTTTGCTGAGATCCTGCAGCAAGTCCTTCTGGCTTTGAAAAAGTTCATTAATTTGAACTCTTCTCCTGTTTTTGTTGTTTCTCTTCCTTATGTCTGTGACTCTCTTGCCTCCTCCATTACTTCCTCCTTCAAATCCACTTGCTTCACACTCCAGCTCAGCTGTTCCTGTGCAGCTGGGCTCGGTACCTGCAGCTCCAGGTGCCTTTGCTTTACACCCATGATCTGGCACTCCATGATCTTGCACTCCATGATCCAGCACTTGGTGCTGCCTTCCCTGCTTCCTGTCTCAGCTCAAAGTTACTTAATGGGAACTCAGAGTGCTGTTTGAGCTCTGGAACTAACGTTTCCCTCCAAATACATTTTTCCTTTTGTTCTGCTTGATCTCGTGACTATCCAGTAGTTTAAATAAAGCGCTTTTTTGTCTCCTGCACCCTCAGCAGCGAAACACGGGAGCTCTGAACAGGCACCAATGTTTTCTCTTGCACAGCAGAGAAATTATCCCAACCTTGACTTAATTTTCCCTCCCTGGTGACCTCATGCATCCCCCATCCCCAAGTCATTGCATCGTGATAAAGCAAATGGAATATTGTGCATTTTGGGAGAATTTATGAATTCCTCAGGGTTAATCCGTGGCACGTGAAGAGCCTCGGAGCAGAGTTTTATGAAGCTCCACTGCTGACACCGGAGCCAGTAGCGGATGTTTCAGATTTTGCTGCTGTCAGGTGTAAGCTCAGCCAGTGCGGAGCTCTGGGGCAGAGCTGCTCCAGCGGGAGATGGGCTGGGATTGCTGTAGCAAGGGGCTGGGGATGTATTTGGGAGGGAATTGAGGCCTGTGTGCTGGTTCACAAGGGCTCTGCCTGTTGTGGGGTTGGGGTGGGACATGGCTGCACTTGCTGGCTGAGCTGGGAGCGTCCAGACTTGCACCATCCTGCTGGGAAGGAGCAGGCAGGTGCTGTGTTTAGGAAGAGGAGCTGGAGGTTCAGGTTGCATCAGAAATCTGCTACTGATTTGTTGTGAGTGAGCAACAGCCAGTTACTCACAGTGTGTGATCCCCTTCCTCTGCTGGGATCCGTGGATTTGTGCCCCTCTGTTTCACTGCTCTTCTCTGTAAGTGTCCAAGGCCAGGTTGGACGGGGCTTGGAGCAATCTCATTTAGTGGAAGGTGGCCCTGCCCATGGGATGGAACTGGATGAGCTTTAAGGTTTCTTCCAACACAAATCTTTCTGGCATTCTGTGTTTCAGCCCCCCTGTGTTCCAAACCAACAGGCTGGAGATATCCCACCCTGCAATATCCCACCATGCTTTTATTGTCTTCTCCTTCTTGACTTCATTATGTCTTGATCTCTGTAACCTGTTTAACATGTGTAAATACTGAAATGAGATTATCTTTAAAGAGCCCTTTATTAAAAATGTACTGACCGTCCTAATCAGGAGAAATGTGCCTGTAGCTGCTTTTCTCTTTGCTGCATTTCCACAAGTAGCGAGGGCAGGATGGTGAATCATCTCACCAGGGCGACAGCTTGGGCTGCAAACCGGGCAGGTTTCTTCACACACCGAACAGACGTGATGCTCCCAGTGTGGCACGACCTGCACAGGAAGGTGGGCTTGCTCCACGGGAGGGTCCCAGGGACACGTGCTCTGGCTGTGTTTGCAGTTTGAGCAACTCCAGACCTCACTGGTCTGTGGTTGGTGGCCCTCGGTGTGCTGAGTCTGGTGCTGCTGCCTGCTTGGCTGACAGCACCAGACTCTTTGGGGAGCTGTATCCTGGAAATGCCAAGGGATCTGTGCCTGGTGGCTGGCTGGTCTCTGGTAGATCAGGAGGGCCCAGGGAATATCCTCATGCCTTCCCCTCCCACACCAGCCCCGGGGTGGAGCAGGTGGAGCTGACATGGGACCTGCACCCCAGTGTAGTGTCGCTGGGTGCAACCTCCCTGCTCAGGGCTTCACCTCACAGCCCCTCCCTGTGGAGGAGGTTTTAGAGCAGAGGAGGGTGGGGTACAGCCAGTGTGGGGGGCTGGCAGGGCACAGCCTTCCCTGGGCACAGGCGATGTACCCAGAAACGGCTTTGGGCCTTGCATGGGCACTTTGGGCCCTGCCATGAGAATGATGCGTGAGGGGCTCAGACGAAGCTGCCTCTCAGTGCGTGATTTAATGAGCTGCAGTCATGGGAATTTGGTGTTTGCTGTGTAGAGCAGGGCCAGGAGGGCAGGGGGGCCCCGGAGAGGTAGCTGAGGCCCCAGGGCCACCTGAAGAGCAGCCGGGGCTGCTGTGCCAGAGGTGCTGTGCCAGAGGTGCTGCCCGTCCTCGTCACTGAGCGCTGCCGTCAGTCCTGCCCTGGGCAGCAGAGCCCTTTCCTGAGGCCTTGCAGGCAGCTGTGCCCGCCTCTGCCCGGGATCCCGGCTTTCCCTGAGGGATTGCTGGAAAGTCCCCACATCCATGTGCTGTTTATCACAGGGTGTGAGCAGGGTGGTCTCACTGCTTTTCCATCGGTGTTTATTGCTGGAGATGAGGAGCCTTTTCCGTACGGTTCTGGTGGAGCCTTCAGCGCGTGAGGATGATCACAGAAGGGTTTTTTCCCCCCTTGTAAAATATATTCCAGCTCCAGTTCGTAATGTGGCGAGAGGGGGAGCGAGAGAAGGGAACAACAGCATTAGCGGATGTAGAAGTAGCTGGAATGAGAAGCTTTTGTGCCATTAATAACAGTCCTGGCAGGCAGCCAAGGCTGGGAGTGTGGGATTAGCCTGAACAATCAAGACTGCAGGATCAAAACAAGGAGGCAGGAACAGCGAGGTCACACTGCTGCCATCTGCGCTGCCGCAGTGGTGGGAGGGAGCGGAAGAGGGGGATGCGCTGGAGGAGCGGTGCCGATAGCGCAGGCAGTGGGGGGCCACCGCCCCCAAACCGGCCCCGCGCCCCTGCCGGGGGCTCCGGCCTGGGGGCTTCACCTCCCGGCTCTCCACAGGCACTTCCCGAGCCCCGGAGGGGAAGGCGGCTGCAGCGCGGCCGTGTTAGGAAATGGCTTCTGAAAAGCCAGCAGCGGCTCGTTGGGGGGTTTGGGGCGGGGGGCTCCGTGTGGCAGTGCCGCTGGCTCGCCCCAGCCTGTCTGGCGGTGGCTCCATCTGGTGACCCAGGGGTGGGGAGAGGTCAGCGGCCGGATTCGGCCGCAGCTTTGTGTGGGTGAAGCAGCCGTGTCCCTGCCCGGCGTGGGGGTGAGCCGGCCTTTCCGGGGGCTCCACGTGCGGCTTTACATCTCCTTTCCAAAGCAGCGACTGGAGATCGCAGCTGAAAGGCGATTTTTGAAGCAGATGGAGGCAAATCTTGTTCTGTTTCACTCTGGCCTCCATCAGCCTTCGCCGAAAAACCTTCCAAGAGTATCAGAGGCAAAAGGATTCGCATCAGTTGTGCCGCTTCTCCTCTCTTTCTCTCTGACCCAGTAAATCTCGCTGTCCTGTGAATGTAAATACAAAAGCTGAAGCGCGAGAGAAGCAAAGCAGTGTCCCACAAACAGCCTTCCAGCTCTTGCTAAAAATATCTCGGTGCGGTGCAGTAACTCCCAGGCATTCTTTTGTCTGACTGCTTTTGAATTCCCTAATTGAAGTTGGTTGGAGGGCAGTGCACCAGCTTCCTGAATAGCTCAGATGTTGATTGTGAGTTAAAAAACAAGAGCAAAATTGTTTTTCCTTTGTGCCGCCACGCTTTTATTTACCTTCCCCCTCCCCTCCCTCATTTTTAATCTCTGTATTTTTTTACTTGCAATTTTATTTTGCGAGACAACCGCATTAAATCGGGCTGCGGGGAAGGGGCCGGGAGGCAGCGAGCAGGAAGACACAGTTTTGGGTACGTGATGCCACGTGCGCCTCGGAGCTGGGGCTCTGTCAGAAGCGTCCGGGCTGGCGCAGAGATGCCCTGCAAATGGAGCTTAACGTAGTAGGAAGTGTTAATAATATTCCTAATTGCCTACTAATAACTAAATCTGTGGAATTTGGCAGCAATTGGGATATAGTTTTCTCCTGCAATCTGTCCATTCCCTCCAGAAAGAACAGAGTTGCTTCCCTCACACACAGCAGCAAATCTGGAATTCACTGGAGGTACTGGGGGGAGTTTTCCAGGTTCCACGTGGCCTCAAACCCGTCCATGGAGCTTTCAGGGGTGCTTCCCTGGATGAAAACTGCCATGTTTTGGTCCAGCACTCCAGATTTAACAGAGAAAGAACAAAACCAGGCTGTTTCCCTCCTTTCTGCTTTTTCTTAGTGTTATTTTTCATTTGGACCTGGAACCTGTAAAATCCAGGCGTTCCAACAAGGCTGCTGGAAGCATTCATGGTGTGTACAGTTGGCTCTCCTGGCTGTCCAGAGATAGTTCTTGGGCTTCCATGGGGACAGGGAGGAAAAGTTCATGAATATTGGTGTAAATGAAATAAATTGGAATATTCGGTATATATTGGGTAAAAGATATAAACCATGAATGCTCCGACCTCTGGCAATCAGACACAGACTTTGCTTTTACCCGAGTAAATTAAAGGTTTGAAATTGTGGTGGAGGTTGGAGAGAAGCTGAATCAGATGCTGCTTCAGGAGCCAGAATTTATTCAGGCTCTCCATGGTGGGAGACATTTCATAGCTGCTCAGCAGCAGCAGAAAAACAAGCACAAATTTTTCTGTCTTCAGGGATAACTGCAGTGAGGCCCATAGGGGACGGCTGTGCCGGGACCGGAAAACCTCCCTGGAAAACCTCCCCATCCCCTGCACAGCACCAGGCCCCAAAACTTCCCCAGCACGTGGGGACCGGGCTGGCCTGCAGGGCCCGTGGGGGGAGCCAGGCTCCTCTGGCGCTTTCCTTGGAAATGGAGCATCCTCCTGGTCTGCCACACACAAAGCCAAGATGCCACACGGGCTGAGCGGGCAGCCTACGAGCTGGGTGTGCTGCTCCTGCTCTGCTGTACTGGAGGCCAAGTCTGGGAAGAGCAGTCTCCTGCATGTGCTCACCCTGCTTTTGGCACGGTGATGGGAACCAGGTGCCAGATGTCACCCCCTTTCCGTGCTGCTCTGCCCACAGGCAAATGGACTCTGCAGTAGGGAAACGCACTTATGGATGCCCCGTCCCTGGAAGTGTCCCAGGCTGGGTTGGACGGGGCGTGGAGCAACCTGGGATAGTGGAAGGTGTCCCTGCCCATGGCGGGGGGTGGAACAAGATGAGCTTTGAGGTCCTTTCCAACCCCGACCATCCTGGGATTCTTTGATTGTCCAAAACCTCCCTTCCTTTCAGTGCCTGCAGCTTGTGGAAGTCTGGGCATGGCTGGTGGTGTGGGGCTGGATCCGAGCTGTGGAGCTGCAGCTGGACTGTGGGGCTGGAGCAGGATCGCAGCACCAGGGTTGTGTCCCCTCCACTCAGCTCCCAGGTTAATGTTTAACCTGTTTGGGTTTCAGTCCCTGGGGTTGTTTGGTGTTTCAGGGCACTTTTTCGGCTCTGAGCAGCTCCTTGGAGAGGCTGGGCTTATCGGCTGTGCAGGAATGCGAAGAATCCATGAGGAGGAAGATGAGTTTTCCCGTTCCCAGTGGAGGGGAACCAAGCCTGAGCAGGTGACACGGTGATGTTTTGTACACACAGCAGCTCCCGGCTGTGGGAGCCTCTGTGCACTTTCCACCTGGCCAAAATATTTTGCTCTGACTGTGAACCTTAGAGGGGAGAGAGCTCCAGTGGAAAAGTTGACGCAGCCTTATCTGCAGCACAGCCTCTGTGATAGAGGAATCCAAGCCCTGGCTTATATCAGGCTGGAAGCTCTCCCCTTCCCTTCCAGCAAACTGCATTCCGTTGCCTTGGAGCTGCTCCTTCACTGGGGGCACATCCTTCAAGGAGTGTGGTCAAGAATACCGGACTGGGTTCATTTTAAATACATATTGAATTCCCCCATGGCTGTCTTTGTTAGCCCAGTGTCTTGTGAATGGTCCTCCTTGGAGTGCCACAGCATTCCCAGCATCCCTCCTCCAGAAACTTCAGCCCTTGCCTTCAGCGTGCAATTATTCTTGCAGGAGTCATTCAGGTCATGCGTTCTCCTCGTGCAGTAAGTGACGCTTCTACCCATGACTGATGCTGAACATAGTCTGGGGTCACCTTACCCAGCACTCGGTGCCCAAGGCTGCTGTTGCAGTGCGCGTGAACAGGCTCCCAAACTTCCTGCCGGCGGTTTGTTAGCAGGGAAAAAGCCCTGGAACTCAGTTTGCCAGCAGTGCCCAGACCCCCTTGCTGGCACGGTGGGGCTGTCCTGGCTCAGCCTGGCGAGGGAGGCACCGCTGCTCCTCTCGCACCATAACCCCCATAACTGACCCGAAACCGCAGCTCTGGGGTCAGGCTGACATCTGGCACCACAGCCAGCAGGGGAGGGAGGGGGAATGCTGGCTGGAAGGGAAGGAGCTGGAGGAGGAGGGGAAGGGGGAAGGACAGAGCTGGGAGCTCCTGAAGCTCCAGGGTGAGACATTAAGCAGGAGAAGGGGCAGGATGTAATGCTCAGTGATTTTTGCGAGCGGCCAGGGGCTGGCTCGGGGCTAAGGGCAGCTTGTTTGCAGCGAGGCACTGCAGATAACAGCAACAACGGGGGCAGTTAATTGCCATCTCTCCATCGTGCCTTGGTCTGCATTTGTCTCGGGACAGGATGCGTTTGCAGATGGATTTTGGAAGTAGCCGGGGATCAGATGTGTTTTGTTCTTTGGTTTTGCTCGCTGTCGGTGCTCGGTGACGCGGAGCTGCCTCTGCCTTCAAAGGCCATGGTTAATGTTACAATTTCCTTCCTGCTATGAGCTGCTGTTTTCTCTGCTCACACCTTTCTGGAAGCCTTTCAGGCTACAATATTCCCTACTTGGTTTTGTATTACAGGAGTCTTTCTGTGGAAGAGTTGAGAAAAATCTTTTCCTTTTTGCTTTAGGTACATAAAAGAATAATATTATGTTCACCTGCTAAAACCAGCCCAAGGTTTCAAGGGGCCAAGCCTCTTGTTCTGGTGAGGGAAAACATTCCCTTAAGTGGAGAAGCTTTTGCTGCTGAAGCAGAGGTTTAGGGTTGATGGTTGATGGTGTGTTGTCCTGCTCAAAGTCCTCTCCCCTGGCTCTTGGGGGTGAAGATTCTCCTGCTTCCAGCTTCCATCCATTTCTTCATGGAAAGGGTTGTCAGGCATTGGAAGGGGCTGCCCAGGGAGGTGGTGCAGTCTTCATCCCTGGGGGTATTTTAAGGACTGACTTGAACGTGGCACTCAGGGCTCTGATCTGGGTGACAAGGTGGGGTTTGGTCACAGGTTGAACTCAATCTTGGAGGTCTTTCCTTTTCCAACCTAAATGATTCTGTGATTTTGGAGTTGCCTGAAAACCCCCATCCTGTCACACGCTCCCTGTAGAGGAACAGGGCTGTTGTACCTCTGATAGCTGCCAGTTTAGTGCTCTGGAGTTGCATTTCCTTTCAGGAGGCTCAACCTCACAAGGCAGATTAGGACAGAAAATCCAGGTTCCATTAAAAACCATTGGAAATGAGTTCCCAGGTTGTTCTAAGGTAAATCAATAATGCCTGTAATCTCCGTGGCTGGACTGAGTGACCGAGCCAACAGTTCATTTAACCACTTTTTTTTTTTTAAAGCACTTTCAAAATCATTCCTGTTGATTCTGACTTCTCGCTCTGAATTGCTGTTATGAAATTCTCCGGCAGTGTTTGGTTCTGAGTGCTGCCAAAACCTTGGTAATTCCCTCAGCCCCGTGCCTGGGAACTGTAGTCACTGCAGGGCTGACCCTGCACTGGCTCCAAGGGAGCCACAAAATTCCTGCCCGTTTGAGAGTGGCGCTGATCTGGAGAAAGACAGCTCCTTGTCAGTGTTGCTGGGTCTTGATGGGTCTTGCTGATTTTTAATTTATTTCTACTCAGCTTTAATAAGAGACTTGTCCTTTCTCAGAGCAAATACTCCAAACTTGTGAACCTTTCAAGCTAAATGTGAGAAAGAGGTATAAATGGTGCTTTTTAGGTACAGATTTGAGGCTATTCAATAAATATTTGTAGTACTTTGTGTCATGATAGCCATCTTTTTGATTCTTGTGTAGGTGCCTTGCAACCAGGTTTATCATCTCATGGAAACTCAGCCTTATTTAACAGCATTTGAACAGCTAGATACTGAAGTAATGTCTTGAATAGGGTGAGACTTGGCTTGATATAGGGCTGTGGTCTTGGAAAACCTATAATTCCTCCTTCTCCTCCTCCCCCTCCCCCCCCCCGTTGGTATTACTATCAGATTTTTCTCTTTAGCTGTGGCACAGAGAAGATTGAGTTGCTGGAACATGATCTATTTTGATTACTAAAAATCTTAGCAGTGCTAATTTAGTCAGTTGGTACGTTATGAACGTAGGGTCTGTGTGTTCAAACTGTTCTTGGGTTTTTTTTACTTAATAAGTTCTCCAGATAGTTGCCATGGAAATAATCCTGGATTCAGGGAGGATGTGAAGGCCCCGAAGACGCCGGCGCGGTGGCAGCCGCGTGTGGTCTGCACGTTCCGGGCTTGGCTCAATGACACAGCCTGGTGTTGTGACTGGCTCTGGGATGGGAACCAGCTTGTTCCTCCCATGGCTGTCCCAGTTCCCCCTTTTGGAGTTTTGGGCGGAATCTTCCTGATTTTCATAGCACAGAAAGGTTGAAGAGAAGGCTCACTGCTGGTTTTCAAGGCTGACTGTTTTTCTATCTTGTCTTTGCCTGAATCACACTGATATGAAAAGGTTTGGCTGTTGCCTTTGCCTCACCTGGGGTTCTGTGCCAAATCTGGGGAGATTCCCCTTGCTCCACTCCTGGAGCACTGGGAGCTGTGCTGGACGGGGCCTCAGCAGGAGCCTCCCCTGGGCCTCTGTTTGTGCTGCAGAAGAACAAACCTGCTTCCTCTGGGCCTGAGATTTCTTTTTCTGCAACTTCCTTGTTGTGCAGATGTTGTGTTTTTGGTGAAATCTGTGTGTGTGGTTTCCAGGCACCGTCATTAAAATGTGTTTTGTGTGGCTTAAACCAAACCTGGGCACTTGCGGCTTGCAATAAGGCAGCCAATCCTAAGTGCAGGAAGATTCAGGTTATGTTCCTGGCTTCACAAGACTTGAAAAAATACCTTATTATTTAAGCTGGAATTGACTTTAGTTTATGTTATGAGACGGATATTTGGGCTGTGTGGATCCTCTTTATCAGTGGTGCAGGACCAAGCACAGGAGCTGCCAAAGCAGCAGCTCATCTTTTACCTGATTTCTGCCAGAGTGATGTGCAGGGGAAGCATCTCTTGCACTGATGGAGACCCTGAGTCACAGAATCCCAGAATGGGTTGGGTCGGAAGGGACCTTAAAGCTCATCTGTTCCTCCCCCTGCCATGGGCAGTGACACCTTCCACTAGCCCAGGTTGCTCCAGGCCCTGTTCAACCTGGCTTAAGCAGCTACAGTCGAAATTTAATTGCTTTGCTGTAGTTATCAGGCCAAATGAGTGACGTATTTCCAGAGTCTGAAGAGTTGTTGCAGCAGGTTTCATTTTGGGCAAGCAGTGGAGGAGGTGTGTTGTTAAGTTGTAGGGACAAAGCCTTGGAGAGCTGTTTTCCTACATGGTGGCCCAGTACAATGGGACACTGCCCCTTCCTCGGTGGTGAAATACAGGTGGATCACAAAATGGCTTGGCTTTAAGGTCCCTTAAAGCCCATTTTGTTTGAGACCTTGTCTGTGCACTTTAAACTGTAGCTGAAACAACAACATATAAGAGATTTTCCTTTTTCAACATATAGGTATACATTAATTATTTTTTCTGGAGAGCTGAAGTGTCCTTTCTCCTCCCCCCCTCTTACTTGCATCCGTTACTGAGTAGCTCTTGCTGGGATATGTAGGAAGCCATGCAGTGCAGCCTGCCCTTCGTGTGGCACGGAAATGGAGATGGAGATCCCATGGCTCCACCACTGTCCCACCTCTCACCCTGTAGCACACCTGCCCTGGATCACGCCGTATCTCAGTCCAGTGACCAGGGGAATCTCAAAGGCAGGTTTAAAACAGCCAAGTCAGCACCTTAACAAAGATGACTGAGGCCTCACCAGCTCGCTGTAGACCCCACCTCCCCGTTCCTATTCCTATTCCAGGCAGCAGCTCTGCATCCTTTTACGCTGCGCTGGGTGTATTAAATTAGGGAGCAGAGTGACAGCTGGGCAGGAGCTGGGAACAATGCAGATAAAGTTGGCTTTCAGCGCTGTGACCCTCTCCAGGCTGCACGCCAGGAGACTATAAATAATTGATAGGAGCAGCCACCCTGGCCAGCACGCTAATGTACCGCGCGGCTCCGGCGGCGAGCGGAACTGTGCTCCCCATTACATCACCCGGGCTCTCCGACCGGCAATGTCATTTCTCTGCTTTTAAATAATAAATTGCACTGGGAGTTGAAACACTCCTTCGCCCCATTCAAGCCTACCAGGGTGTGCAACTACACAAATGAATTTTACAGATGGTAGAATAAATTTTGTATCAAGCTGAAGAGAACTCCTCGTGGGAGGAGTTCAGCCCCGAGGATTCGCCCCCGATCGATGATGGGTTATGGGGATCAAAGGCAGCTGTTGGTGGTGTTGGATCTGGCTCATTATCTGGAATGACTTTGAAGCTTGACTTGGGGTCACGGGCCTAAGTTCACGGGTAGTTTCGGGGGTAAAGTCCTCCGGTGTTGCAAGTCAGAAAATCCCCCTTGGCCAGGGCCGTGTCTGTGAGCGAAGGCATGCGAGTGGCGCACGCCGGCTCCGCTTCCGCTTCCAATGGCTGGAGCGTCCCAGCAGTGAAAACAGCCTGATGTAACCCAAACCCTGAGATCTTTCCCTTGAGTCTTTCTGTAACCTCCTGCTTACCCACAGATGTGTGGAGAAAAGCTAAAATGTGCTTTGTCTAATCATAGAATCAGGGAATGGTTTGGGTTGGAAGGGACCTTAAAGCTCATCCAGTCCCACCCCCTGCCATGGGCAGGGACACCTTCCACTATGCCAGGCTGCTCCAAGCATTGTCCAGCCTGGCCTTTCCAGCCTCTGGGAACACTGGTTCTGACCACAGGGGGACACCTTTTTGGTGGGCCTTAGCAGCTTTTTATGCTCATTTGTGTGGGGCTCCATGGATTTTGAAAATATAATTAAAAGAAATAAACCCTATGAGTACTAGACTAGAGTCCACAAGCATTAGGAATTAATTGGGCAGGTTGTGGTGCCCTGTTCCTGATAAATTAGTGGAGAATAAATAGCGAATCAAACCAGAGAGGAGTCAGCTGTTAGTATGGAAAAAACGAGTGAAATTCTGGGAAAACCGAGAGCAAGGACCTGCAGTGCATGACCAGAGCAGCAGGACACAAAGGTGAAAAATTCTTTGCTCAGCACTGAGTATGGAGTCACAGAATCCTTTAGGTTGGGAAAGACTTTTAGGTCATTGAGAACACCCATTCCCGCAGCACTGCCAAGGCCACCGCTAACCCATGTCCCCAAGTGCCACATCCACATGGCTCTTAAATCTCTCCAGGGATGGTGACTCCACCACTGCCCTGGGAAGATATTTGGGACTTCCAGGAATTATCCGTCCTGTGAGTGCACCTTGCAAGTCTCAGAATCTGTGCAGGGTGGCTGTAAAGGGTGGTTTCTCACCTTCCAGAGAAGGGGGCTTAGGGAATGATGATTTCCAAACCAGGAAGTGAGCCATGGCGCAGAGCTGCCTAAGGAAGCGTAAGCTGCTTACGGTGGATTAGATGAGTGCCTGCTTAGCTCTGCAATTAGAGAGGGAGATGGTGTGATAAATCATGAGTAACCAGCTTACCTGTCCCGTGATGTTGTTTATCTCCGGGCACATGTCCTCCAGTTTCCATAGGTGATGAAGCATCTGCTTTTGAAGGAGTAGATCTGGAAAAGAGGATGTGCTTTCCGTACAGTTTTCTGGAGTTTCTTTGCTACCCTTGAACATCAGGTTTGCCCTGGAGTGAAGCTCTTTCCAGAGGAGCCCGGATGTGTGTCACCAAATTGGGGTCACACTGCAGGGCTGGTTTGTGTTTTCCAAGGGGTCCTGGGCTCCTGGTCCAAGGCCATGGCCCATGAGGGTGGTGGCACCAGCCTCTGTGTGCTCTTCTTGAGCCCATCCCTTATCCTACTGCTGCCATCCATGAGCTGCCCTGTGATGGGACCTCACGGGAGGCAGGAAGGGAGGGGAAGGTGTTTTCCAGGGGTGCTGGGCTGCAGCAGCATCTCAGCCTCCCATGGTCTCCAGCTGCCATGGTGGTGCTTGTTCCCTCCAGCTGCACAGAGAACAGCCTGCACAGGTCTGGGGTGTTGCTGACGTCGATGTGTAAATACTCTGGACACAGGAAAGCTTTTATTGGGCATAATGTGTGAAATACTGAAGCTGTTCCTTGCTGGTGGTTGAGCTCTGGGTGATCCACCTGCCTGCGTCTCCAGCTGGTCCCTGCCAGCCTCTGGTGTCAGGAGGACACAAGTCCCAGCACCAGCAGTGCAGAGCTTGCTTTTTCCCATCCCAGGAACTCTGCCATATCCTCCCCAGATCAGCAGCGTCTCCTCCACCTCTCCCAGGTGTACAGCTTAGCAAACACATTCGAAGCACTGCAAGATTTTGGCCAGCCTTGGAGAGCTGGTTGATGGAAGAAGAGATTCTTTTCCAGGAAAGCAGCGCAGCCCATGCACAGTGCTGTTAACAGTGTGACTGTTGTAATCGGTCCTTTCCCGGGTGATGGTGACAGGTGACTTGTGCTGGCTGTCCCTGGGGAATGGTGTTCCTCAAACTGAAATACCCATCTGGAATTTTAGGGTGTCTCTGAAGATTTGACTATAAGGGCTGGGAGGTGCACAAACCGTGCTACGAGCTATGGAGAGGGGCTTCCAAATTAGGGAAATAGGTGATAAAGATGCCAAAGGTTGATCATGGAATCCCAGACTGGTTTGAGTAGGAAGGGACCTTAAATCTCATCCGGTGCCAGCCCCTGCCACGGGCAGCAACACCTTCCACTGTCCCAGGCTGCTCCAAGCCCCGTCCAGCCTGGCCTTGGACACTTCCAGGGATCCAGGGGCAGCCACAGCTTCTCTGGGCACCCTGTGCCAGGGCCTGCCCACCCTCACAGGGAGGAATTTCTTCCCAGTGTCCCATCTAACCCTGCCCTCTCATCCCAGCGGGACATGCTGGTAGCCTCAGCCCCTGCTCCTGCCAGGAGGACAGCAGAGAGCAGGAGAGGCTGCTGCACCTCCATGCGTGCGACATCCATCAGCTGCTTCCCACTCTGGCCAGTCCTGCTGGCCCCATCCCCTGCTTCCCCTGTGCCTCCCAGGAACTCCTGGGAATATCCTTCCCTGCAGCTCACCTTCCCGAGCTTGGGTAAGAGTCTGTGCTATTCTTAGCAGCTCGGCAGAAGACTCAGGCAGGAGCCTTTGATGGAGGGAGCAGGAGTAACCATGGCAGTCTCCCGGAATGGGGAACCGTGGATTACAGACATTAAAAGGCATAAAGCAAATAGCAGGATTATCCTTGGCGGTGGTTTTCTAGTGAGCAGAAGGCACTACCTGATTTCCATGTTTAGGTGAGACACTGTAAATTACCTGCAGTTAAAAAATAATGCTAATTAAATTCAGATGCAATAACGATTAACACTGTTGATCTCAATGCACTGGATTTCCTTGCAGCTCTAATTGACAGAGAAAAAGCCCCGACCCTACCTGGGAAAAGGAGGGGGGATTCTTGCTTCTGGCTCTGTGCAGGATCCTCCTCCTAGTGCAGTTGTCAAGTTTGCATTTCCCCTTTCCCTGCCTTATTACTTCTATTTTTAATGCAAGGCACTTCACAGAATCACAAAATCCATGAGGTTGCAAAAGACCCCCAAGGTCATCTAGTATGACCCATCCCCACCTTGTCACCAGCCCAGAGCACTGGCCAGTCATTCCTCCAGGGATGGGGACTCCACCACCTCCCTGGGCAGCCCCTTCCAATGCCTGATCACCCTTTCCATAACAAAATTCCTCCTGATGTCCAATCTGAACATTCCCTGGCCCAGCCTGAGGCCGTTCCCTCTCCTCCTGTCCCTGTTCCCTGGGAGCAGAGCCCGACCCCCCCGGCTGCCCCCTCCTGTCAGGGACTTGTGCAGAGCCACAAGGTCCCCCCTGAGCCTCCTTTGCTCCAGGCTGAGCCCCCCAGGTTCCCTCAGCCTCTCCTGCTGCTCCAGCCCTTTCGCCAGCTCCGTTCCCTTCTCTGGACACTCTCCAGCAAAATCAGAGGAGCTGGGTTTGCCAGAACCTTTGCCAGTGAGCAGGGCCGGGATCCGGGAGCCCTGCAGGTTCCTCGTGCCTGTGTGTGGTGGGTGCTCACACCGAGCCCCAGCACTTCCCTGCCCTGAGCAGAAGGCACCGTGTCCTCCTCCTTCCCTGGGTTTTCCAGAGGAGAGGGGAAGGAGCCGGGTGGTTTGGGCCTCTCCCGCAGCGTTCCCGGGGTTCACTTAGCATGCGAACGGTGTTCTCTGCACAGCAAATTCCGCTTTCAAGTTCAGCGAGTGCTGAGGCTCTGCCTAAATGGGCCTGCTAAAGATATTTTTTGACATTTGAAAATCCTATTAAGGCCGTTTCTCTGTCTCCCCTCGCTCCCTCCCCGCTGCCAGCTCACCATGGAGGCTCTGCAAAGGTTTCTTTAGGCGGCCGGGTCACGTCCAGCACAACAAGCCTCGGGAATATGGGTCACAACGAGACGAGGGGAACAAAAACTATATTGTCCTCATGTCTTACGCTGATGGCTGATTGAGGGACTCCCTGAACGGACAGTTTAGGGTCTTAATGAGGTACCAAACATGAGGTAATTCAGAATGTGCCCCTTTCAGGCCGCTTGCTCAACGCGCGGCCGGCCAGGAGCGGGTTCCTCGCGCCCGCTCCTGCTCCAGCTCCTCTTTTCCAAGGGCACAGGCCTGGCAGCACGTCCTTGGAGCAGAGTTTGCCATGGTTCCCGTTCCTGCGTGACTCACTGGTGAAGCCCATGAGCACATTGTTGATTTTCTTATTTACAAATAATTCCCTAAGTTGAAGCTGTTACTCATTGACTTCAAAACCCAGGGCTGGAGGCTGGAGCTGGTCCCTTCAGCCTCATATTGCAGCTTCTTCTCCAGGCTCTGTAAAATTAAATTTAAAGAAGGATTTCTGTCAAATCCTCGTTTTCTGGGAAATTCCTGAAACTGAGAGCAGCCTGCAGTGGGACAATCACCAGTTGTGCTGGTAGGTGTGTAATTACCCAGGTTTTGGGGAGCGGGGATGCAAACAAGTTTGCATACATTGAATTACAGGCGGTGTTTTAATAGTATGTTTTTTAGGTCTTGGCTTGGATCCAGAATTTTTTCGTGCTATTATCCTCTATTTACAGCTTTCAGAAATCAGCTGATGTCACTGCACATATGTTTAGAGCCGTTGCTAAGGTGATTAGCTCCAGAATTCAACGCCTACGCAGCGCTGATGAAAGGCTGAGAAACTGCTCGGCAGTGTCTGTTCAGAGCTTTGTCGGCTTCAACTATTAAGAACCATAAAACAATATTACCCAATTTTAGGGTAAATACGTTGGCCTTGACTGATAATCGTGCATCAGGTTTTACAGGAACAGAGGCTTTATCTGGCACGTTTAACTAAGCCTGGGAACATTTTTCACTGGGAAGGTGTTTTAAAATCACCTAGTTCCTCATTTCCATGAGCCTGTGCAGAGTTGTGAGTTCAGGATTTCCTCTGCCAAGAGGTGACAGTCCAGAGCCAGGCCAGATGTCTACTGTCTGTCCCATGGGCAGGGACACCCTCCACTGTCCCAGGTTGTTCCAAGCCCTATCCAACTATCACCACCCTCCCAGGGTAGAATTCCTTCCCAGTATCCCATCCATCCCTGCCCTCTGGCACTGGGAAGCCATTCCCTGTGTCCTGTCCCTCCAGGCCGTTTTCCAAAGTGCCTCTCCAGCTCTCCTGGAGCCCCTTTTAGGCACTGGAAGGGGCTCTAAGGTCTCCCCAGATCCTTCTTTTCTCCAGGCTGGACACCCCCAGCTCTGTCAGACCCAGCAAGACCCAATCTCTAGTAGGAGTCCGTCCTCTGGAACGGAAATTGAAGTCATTTACCTTCCTCTCCTCAACAATTAAGTTGCCTTCCTCACCAGGACTGGGATCCTCTTACCTGCCCAGCTCCTGCTCCCAGAGCAGCAGGAGAATGCCTTTATTCATGGTGGAGAAGCCATGGAATACAATCGAGTTGCCCACAGCCTACACCAAAGATGGGCCACCAGGTTACATTTCATAGGTGAAAACTCTATTTTGGTTTAAGTCAGAACATTAAATTCATGTGGAATATCTTTTTTTGCTGTTCATGGCACGTTAATGTCCTTAAAAAAATTACAAAAATTAAAAATCTACCATTTAAACTATGGAAATATGTAGATAAATGTGTGTGTGTGTATATATATACACACACACACATATATATATGTATTTTTGCCCCAGTCATCTAGTGCACAGTATGTATTGTAGATGTTCACAAGCATTTTTTCCCTGGGAGTTTGCTGCTCTCCCACTGATTATTTTTTCCTTTCCTTTTTTAAAGGAATCTGGTGAAGGCTTGACCTAGTTTGGCTGTCATCACACCGTGAACAGTGCAAGCCTTCACCTAACATAGCTCCCTGTATTTTTGTTCTGTAGGCTGTGCAAAAATAGCCACACACAGCCAACAGCAGGGGTTTGAGCAGCAGCACAGGGTTTGCAAGGAGCAGGGCTGGGAAGGTGCTTTGGCATCAGGGATCTCTCTGGGAGCGGGCAGACACTGAACCTGATCGGTGGGATTGGAGCCTTTCAGGGGATTGTAAAAGAGGAGGAGGGAGAGGGACTTTGGACCAGGGTCTGGAGAGACAGGACAAGGGCTTCCCACTGCCAGAGGGCAGGGCTGGATGGAATATTGGGAAGGAATTGTTCCCTCTGAGGGTGCTGAGGCCCTGGCACAGGTGCCCAGAGAAGCTGTGGCTGCCCCTGGATCCCTGGCAGTGTCCAAGGCCAGGTTGGACAGGGCTTGGAGCATCCTGAGCTATGGAAGGTGTCCCTGCCCGTGGCCAGGGGTGGAATAGAGTGTTGAAGGTCCCTTCTCACCCAAACCATTCCAGGATTCCATGAGGTGTTTGGCTGCACAAGTAAAACCTGGTCTACAGCTCCTGTTCCCTGTGAAAGGAGGAGTTTGGCTGAAGGGATGGGATGTGCCGTGGGAAGCACATCCTTGGTGGTGAAACCTCCCCAGCGGGGTCTGGAGCTCCTGTGGGTCCCTGACAGCCTGGGACCATCCCTGGAAGGATCCCCTTCAAGGGGTCCATGCACAGCCCAGTGTTGCTGAACATGCCCTTCCTGGGATTTCTGGCATGGGTTTTTTTTTCAAGAAGCAGTTTAGTTTGGGTGGATCAGCTGGGAACAGCTGTGGTCTCACTGAGTGGATTCCCAGGTGCATTTCAAGTGGAATTCTTTTGCCAGGCTCTCCTTTTGCAAGAATGGCATTAAAAAATGTGATGTTTGGGGGAGTTTGGTTCTGCTGTCCTGGCTCCAGGCTGCCAGGGAGCCCTGTCCTGTTCCTTTGGCTTGGTTCAGCTGCTGCAGGGCACGGGACACAGTGAGGGCATCCAGGATCGGCTCCTTGCTCCTCTGGCTGGGGGAGTTCACTCCCTGGACCCTCCTGGAGCCTGGGATCTGTGGTGGCTGTAGGAAAGCTAAAGAAGCAACGAATACCTGAGGTTTTATCATGGAATTATAGGATCGTTTGGGTTGGAAGGGACCTTAAAGATCATCTAGTTGCAAGCAGGAATTGTACATTAAATAAATAATGCAGCAAACCAACTCCAAACTGGCACTGGTGAGTGGCTTTGCATGTTCTGCTCTCATGGAGAAGTCTCTGGATTCTCTCCCAGTTTGGAGGACCCAGAACAGAGAGCTCTGCCTTTACCCACTGCCAGTCGTGTTCCCAACATCTGCACAAAGAGGGAAAAGCTGCAGTAGTTTCACTATTTCTAGAAAAGTCTTCTGTCCTGCTTTTGGCCCGGCTTCTGGGGAGAGTGCTGGGCCCTCTCCTGCCATCCCCTCGAGCCTGCTCCTGGGTTGTTGGGACATTGAACAGCTCCCACAGAGCCAGTCCCGGGGGTGGGTGATGTGGGGACCTGCATGTGGCAGGGGGATGCAGCCATGCACACCCTCCTGGAGATGGGAGCTTTCGTTCTGAGAATCCAAATATAGCTCTGTGTGATCAAGTGCTCACAAAGAAATGGAGTAATCCATACTTGGGATGAGTCCAGGGCTTAAAATTCCTAACAGCCTCTTTCCCAGGCTCGGCAGCATGTGCTGCACTGAAGGCTTCGGAGAGTCAAGGTCTTTGCTGCTGATGGTTTAATTTGGACAATGAGCATCACTTAAGAGTGGCGTTTTACCACATTCGTTTCACTCTTACTTTCCAAAGAATCCTTGTGACCCATTCAGGCTCCTCCCTTTGGATGCTAATGGACTTCTGCTGGGATTTTGTTGTTACTGCGAAGCACCAAGGTCCCGTGTGCAGGGGCTGGGGCTGGAGAACTGCTCTGCCCTGAGACAATGCCCCCATTCAGGGCCCGACACAAGGGGAGGGGAGAGGCAGTTCTGGTGGCAATTAGTGTGCAAAGCCGGTCCTAATCGATGCCTTTGCTGGGTGTCCAAAGTGCTGAGCTGGTCCTTCCGGGCTGCACGTTCCTGCACTAAACTAAATGTGTTCCTCAGGCACTTTTTAGAAAGCAAGGGAAAAAAATTCCCCAGTTCACATCTCAGCAAGAGCAGAGCATCTGCAGGAATGGTGGTGGGAGAGAGCAGCCACAGCTGGTTTGGACCAGCCTTTTTGGAAGTAAAACCTGCTACAAATAGTGCTTGGTCCTCGCCTCCTTCGTCTGTGGGGCAGAGGGACCGGCTGGAGGGGGACAGCAAAAGGTGCCCCCATGGGATGAGGGTGTTGTGAGGGTCTTGAGGGTCTGCCTCAAGTTGTCCAGAGAAGCTGTGGCTGCTCCATCCCTGGAATTGTCCAAGGCCAGGTTGGATGGGGCTTGGAGCAGCCTGGGACAGTGGGAGGTGCCCATGGCAGCGGTGGAATGAGATTAATGTCCCTTCAACCCAGAGCATTTCAGGATTCTGTGGTTTAATTTGCTGTTGTTCATCCTTAGCAGAGGACCAAACAAGCCATGTTTTGCTGTAACTCCAATGCCAAAATTTCCAGTATATCCCAGTACGGTAGGATGTGCTGTGCACAGGCTCAGTGTGGCAGGGAAGCGCTGCCTGTCCTGCTCAGCTCCGATGTGTCCTGGCACGGTGTGGCACCTGTGACATCCTGCATTTTACAGGAAACCCCCTGGATCGGGAGCCACATGGTTTGTCCGTATCCCAGTCTGTCCATACCCTGCTGGTCATTCCCAAAGGAAACAATGCCACTTTGTGTTTCACAAGCTGTTTTTAATCTCTTGGCTCAATCCCAGTCACGAGGCTCGGAGGTGGAAGGGCTTAGAGAGACCGACATGAATCGTGACCGTCCCCATCGGCACCGGGAGGCGGCCGCCAGGGATGCAGACCTGGAATAGCCAAACCGTGTAATCCGATGTGCCAGGAACTGCAGGAGGCTGCCCTGCTGCCCGGGTTGGCCTTGGGAATGGTCTGGAATGCAGCAGGTCCCGTGGGCAAGAACAGAAGGCTCCGGGGAACCATCTCTGATGGCTCCTGGTGGTGCAGTGTCACTGGATGGGTCTGTTGGCATTTGAGCCAGTCATGGCTGGTGCGTGGCCTTAAGGAGTTTGTCTCGTGCTGTGTTGTGGGAAAGGCTGTTTGACCTCTGACAAGTGACGGATTAGCCGGGAAGTGGGAGCTGGAGACCTGGCCCTCGAGTCTCACCACGCTGAGCTGCCACTCTTGGGAGCGTCAATATGGAATCAAATCACAGAATCATGGAATGGTTTGGGTTGCAAGGACCTTAAAGTCCATCCCATTCCACCCCCTGCCACAGGCAGCAACACCTTCCACTATCCCAGGTTGCTCCAAACCCCATCCAGCCTGGCCTTGGGCACTGCCAGGGATCCAGGAGCAGCCACAGCTTCTCTGGGCAGCCTGTGCCAGGGCCTCCCCACCCTCACAGGGAGGAATTTCTTCCTTATATCTGATTTGAATTTCTCCTGTTTTAGTTTAAAACCATCACCCTTTGTTTTGTTGCACCAGGCCCTCCTGGAAGGTTTGCCCCCATGTTTCTTATGGGCCCCTTTAAGTATTGAGAGGCCGTTTTAAGATTTGCTAAAGTGAGTAAATAATACAATTATTTCTAGAACATTTGCAGGTATAATTCCTACATGGGGGCTACGTTCAGGTGTCCTTTAAACCTGAGCCTGCCATGACTGCCTGGGGAGGAACTGCCTCAGAGCACATTGGGGATAATTATATCTGGAGTTTTCCTTGGACTTCACGCAGTTGTTCCCTTTTGCATAGAAGGTGGGATTGGGAACAGTGAAGCCCCCGTGTGCTGGGGCAGCTGCTGGAGATGTTTCCATCTCTGGCCTCGCTCTCCTGTGGCTCAGCACACCCACCCCAGGTGATGGGGCTGGTGCAGCACAGTGGGTGGGATGGGCTGGGGTGGGCTGGGTGCCACGGGGTGGGATAGACTTTCCCCGTACAGCACCGAGGCGTTAACATTTTCCCTGGAATTTTAAATAAATCTCTTCATGTGCAGGCTGGGTTGTGACTCACACCCTTGGGCTGATGGCAGCAGCAGCGTGGTGAGCTCGCACTAAAATGAGGACAGAACTCAACTTATTAAGGCTGGTCACGTGTTAAAGATGCAAAAGGATGTAAAGATGCAGAAAAACAAGGATGGCAGAGAAAACCAGCAGGTGGAAGTGTCCTGATCCAGCAATTTCCGTCCATCCAACGTAATGAGGGATCGGAGAGCTGCTTCCAGCTCTGGACCTGCAGTGTTCTCTGCTCACACACACACTTATGGACAGTGTGTTATGGCCCAGAACTAGAAACAGGTGCTTTTTAACATCAGAAAGGCAGAACATTTCCCCCCTTGTGGTGTGACGGTCTTGCCTCTGCTCTCTGAGAAATGTTGAGTGTAAGGAGAATGGAAATGGTGTTGTGGATGATCTTTGATTCCACTTAGACTATGGAGAAAACTGTACTGCTGATTATAAAAAAAAGAAAAAAAAAAAACCCAAAAAACAAAAAACCAAGAAGCAAGCTGGATTAAATGTGTTGGTTGGTACTGTTCCTGTAAAACCATGTGGCCAGGTCCAGCAGAACAGGGATGTACAGAGCAGTTTTGGGAAATCTACTTGAGGAGGTCTGAGAAGAGAGGGAAGGAGGAGAAAATACATGAATGGATGACTTGACTTCAAATCCCTGCACTTTGACTTAACTCAGGGAAAATAGGTTGTGACAGTGCATGAGTCATACAGAAACAGCTTGGAAATAGAGGGGAATGTGAAAATACCTTTGGATTTGGTCAGTGGGGACCTGTACCTTCACAGACAGGTGAAAATACCTTTGGATTTGGTCAGTGGGGACCTGTACCTTCACAGACAGGCAGTGAGGAAGGGGAGTGGGTGGGAATGGAGCACGGAGATCCCGTGGAGGTTCTTGTAAGGTGGGGTCTTGGAGGTCTTTTCCAAACTCAGTGACTCTGGGGTTCGATGTGCATGGAGCTCGTAGGTTCCACGAGGAGTCACTGCTTGGTTTGTGATCTGTTGGTGGAGCAGGAGGAAAGGAGGAGGAGGAAGGCTGGGGAAGCCCTTGAAGGTCACCATGCTCCTGAGCCTTGCAGAGCAGCACAAGGAGCCCTTGGCCGGTAGAAGAACATGAAAGAATCTCTGTGCAGATCTGTTTATATTGATATTCTCGAGGATATGGGGGATAAAACGCTCCAGGAACCGCTGGGGCGTTCATTTTAAGTGTTGGATAACCAGCTGGATAAACAGCTGGATCTTCCCTGCCGAAAACAAGGCATGGGGAGGGAGAAGGGTGCAGATGGATCCAGGAGCTCTGGTGCCCCTCTGGCGCTGGGACATGAGGTGGTGGAGCCCGTTTGGTGAATCAGCACCCCTGGGTCGGGATGCTCTGTCCCCAGGCTGTGCCTGCAGGGAGCTGAGTGCTCCTGTGGGAGCAGGTTTGTACAGGAATCTCATCCAAACCAGGCTCTGACTAAGTCCCATCGCCCCGGTGTGATGCCAGGCCGGGTTTAGGATGTGGCTGCACCTTGGAAAAATCTCGGGTTCTTGCTGTGAGGTCCCTTTTAAAACAGTGCTCACATGACAGGCTGCTTACAGGGAAAATTGAGCTGCTGCTGCAGCACCTGGTGCATCCTGAAATCCCTGACAACTGCCTTGGAAAGCAATCTCAAAACCTCTCTGTCTTGACAGTGTCTCTTAATGGCTTACTAATAATGCCTGAAGATTTGCTGGAGCTCTGCCACAGCCTGCTGTAGAATCACAGAATCATGGAATGGTTTGGGTGAGAAGGGATCTTGCAGCTTATCCTGTTGCACCCCCTGCCATGGACAGGGATACCCTGCTCCAAACCTTGTCCAACCTGGCTTTGGTGGGTTCAGAGTGCTCTGCTCTGCTCTCCTCCAAACTGAGAACCTCTCAGTTTTCCGTGATTAAAATAAATCACCCCAAACTGGGAGCCTCTGACGGTGTTTTCCAAGTGCCCTCCAGGAGGCAGCCAGAGCGGGCAGGGAGGGATCTCCTTGATTCCTGGCAGAGGTGCAGCGTTGAGGAGTGCTTTGTGGTGGGATCAGACCTGTGGCTTCATTGTCATCTACAGCCACTTCATCATGGGGGACACGGGAGCCCCTTGGATTTCTAAGAGTTAAGGTTGTTGAGTGAATCCATAAGCAAAAATTCCAGCTCCATAAACGTACTTTGCTGTGGCATGGGGTTTGTGCCTGTCAGGGTGGGGAAGGGGTCATGTAATCCAGGCATACAGCACTGGATTAAATTATCATGCACAGCGTTTGCTCCCATTTTTGGAGGAGAGGGGGATTTCTCCCACCAAACATCGCTGCTAAGCTGAATGAGGCTTTTACTGTAAAATAAAATAGGAATCAGAACACTCAGTGCACACCTGGGCTTCAGTCATCGCCACAGAAGGTTTGTGTACAGCCCTGACAGCTCCAGAGTGTTTGTGGGGGGAAGAGGGACATTGTGCGAGGGAGGCTCAGGTTGGACATTGGGAAGAATTTCTTCACGGAGAAGGTTGTCAGTCATTGGCAGGGGCTGCCCGGGAAGCTGGCGGAGTCCCCATCCCTGGAGGTGTTCAAGGGACACCTGGACGTGGCACTCAGTGCTCTGGTCTGGTGACAAGGTGGGGATTACTCACGGGTAGGTCTCATTGCTCTTGGAGGTCTTTTCTAATCTCAGTGATTCCGTGAAAGCAAAAGCAAATGGAAGCCAAGAGCTTTGCTGGTGAACTGTTGGGATGGTCAGTGTTACTGTTGGGAGAACGTGTAGGTGCAGCCAAGCGCGTGGAGAATCCTTGGGCTGAACAGGGAACAAAGGCAGCACGAGGCTGGATTTTATATTTACGAAGTCCCGACGTGCCGAGTGCTCCGGCGGCCAGGCAGTGCCAGGCTCTCCTCCCGGCCCCTCCTCCTCCTGCTCCCCCGGGCTCCGCTGACGCCGTGTTAATAATTACTAGAATGTACTTTTGGGCAGGTTATTTGTTTTCCCTCCTCATGATGTGCAAGAGCGGATAATGAAATTAATTTGCACACTTGGTGAGTTTGCAAAGCCGGCTTCAGCCACGTTGCCACGATACTGCGGCGGTGCCGGTGGCTCCCAGGGCCCGTGTTTGCACAGCCGGGGCAGCCGGCTGCTGGCGTGGGCAAACAGAGCTCGGAGGGAGCTGGGGCGTACCCAGCCAGGAGCAAAGCTCCCTGCAGAGCCAGCATGGAGTGTGCAGGCAGTAAAAGCCCTTCCAGGCTGTAAAACCCCTTTCCAGGCTGTAAAACCCCTTTCCGACATGAAGCGTTCGGCGCTGCTGATTCCAACCAGTTCAGTAGGTCAGCAGCCCAAGGAAGAAATTCCTGTGTTGCTCCTGCAGGTTGTAGAGCTCGTGGTGGGATCACCTGGAGCCTGTTGGTGAATTCCGATGTTGCATTGTCACTCGTCTTTAAGTCCTGAGTCCTGTATCCCTGAGCTCAGGGGTGTGGTACATGAACCTCAGTGTTTTCTGGGAGCACCAGGCACTGCTCCTTGGAGCTGGCCAGGCTCTGCTGGGCAGGTTGCAGTCAGGATGTGGCTGGTGAGGCTGCCCACTCTGTGGGATTCTCTGGAGAGGTGGCTGGGCTTCACCGTGCGGTGGTTGGGAACTGCAGCTCCGACATTCCCGTCTTCCTCACCACGTGCTCGGCCAGGGGGCAAAATCAGTTTGGGACAAGATGTGGTCGAGTCGTTTTCTGTGCCCTAATTCACCACACAAGTAAAGGACCGAGCCAGGAGCACAAAACTGCCAAAGGCTGACACTCCTGTCCTGCTCCTGAGGCCCCTGGGGCTGTGCCCTCCATGGGCACCCAGCAGCATCCGCCCTCTAGCACAGGAGGAGTTCAGGGTGGCTGTGTGTTCCCAAGCTGAGTTCTTTTGGGGTTTCACCCTCGTTTGTGAGAAGGTTCAGTCCTCAGATCACAGGGAGGAAGCTGGCTGTGCTCAGCTCTGGAGGCTGTGGTTCCCCTTGGCCTGCTGTGATCCTGCTGGGAGCACATGCGCCGTGTGCCAGGTGTGCCATGTCAGCCTGGCGCAGACCTGGGGGACCAGCAGCACACAGTACCACTCGGGTGGTTCCCTTCCTACCTGTATCCTCGTGATCCCGCTCCAAGGCTTGGCTCCATGTGTCCCTTGATGTGTTATTTTGCTGTGGCTGCAGCCTGGCTTTAGGTCGCTCTTGGGGTAGAGGTTGCCTCTCATTCCCAGCTTATTCCCCCCGCCCAGGGTCGCAGAGCCTGGCTTTGATCCCTCCGTTCTCCGAATTCTGCTACCGAATGCCACGTGTTCATACCGGGCTCCTCAGCCTGGGGGAGGCAGGCGGATCCAGCAGGCAGCTGGGAGACAGACCTTGCTTTTTAAGGAAGACAAGGAGGCGGCAGAGAATCTGTTGGGTTTTTTTCCCCCAATTTGCCACATGTACGTGTTGTCTGAGCTTTGCCTTTTGGAAGATGCTGGGGTTCCTGGGTGAGCTGTGGTGGGGCTGTGCTGGGGACATCTGCAGGGCCACACATGTCCCACCACGGCACTTGTCTGATCAGCTGCTCCAGGTATTGCTAGAATTACAGGGTCATGGAATAATTTGGTTTGGAAGGGATTTTAAAGCTCATCTCATCGCACCCCCTGCCATGGGCAGGGACACCTTCCACTATCCCACGTTGCTCCAAACCCTGTCCAGCCTGGCCTTGAACACTTCCAGGGATGGAGAAGCCACAACCTCTCTGGGTATTCTCAGTTTTTGGCCGGTGTTGAAGCAGCAGCTTTATAACAAATTGTTTTACCAGAGGTCTCATGTCACTTCATTGAGCTCAAAATCAGGAGGGGCTCTCAGGTTTGTGGTTTTGGGGACTCATGTCCTTAGAGAAAAACCTGTTAAGGCAGGTCTGTTCTTACAACTCCTCATCGCTCCTGCTCCAATGGCACCTTCAACAAGAGCTCTGTAGAGAAAATGGAGTTTCCCCATACTAGAACATACCCTTTTAGTAAACACATTCCTGTGTCTTTATATACAATAGAATTCCTTCAAAAGCTGTGTGATTTGGGAGATGGAAAGCTGCAGGTTTGTGGAGAATTCACCTTGCTTTGATTGTTTGCAAACCAGCAGCGGGGTTGTGCCGTGCCCAAACCTTCCCTGCCGGCCCCTGGCCCAGGATGGCCCCTTCCCCTCGGCCGTGACGTGCGGCCGGCCGGGGTCCTGGCACAGAGCTGAGCCAGGCCTGGGCCTCCTGGCACCGCCACAGCGGAGTCACCGCATGCTGGACCAGGAATGGGAAAACCGGACGGGGAGTTTGGCTTCTGGAACAAGATGAGCAGAAGTGATGAAGGTAACGAGCAAGGTGCTTCTCCCCATACACCTGGCAGCGCAGGGTGTGCGTTTGCTTGGAGCAGCTCAGGATTTGCATGTTTCCTGTGTTGGCTGTGGCACGCGGAGCCCCACGGAAGCACAGCAAGCGCTTTCCTGTCACGCAGCTTGCTCAGCAGTGATGGGCTGTCGTCAGCAGCACTGCTCCAGCCAGAGCTCAGCTTCCAGCTCAGGCTGAAACAATCAGGAAATCCACTGTTGGTGTCAGTGTGTCAGGGCTCGGGGAGCCACCGTGGCTTTTGGAGTGGTACAAAAAATGTGGTGACAGCTCAGCTGCTGGGAGGGAGCACCAGCAGCTGAGGACAAGAGGAGCCAGCTCCGAGCGAGCCCAGAAATGTGCATGGAAGCCCTTCCACGCACCCACTCCTTCCCTCCCTTTCCCTCGGCTTCCCTGCCCTTCCCTCCTGCCTGCACGGAGCTGTGACTCCGGCCGGAGCCCGGTGCTTGCCTGGCCTTGGCGCTGTGCCGAGCTGCTCCGTGGTGCGTGGTGTGCTTGGGAGAAAGGCTTCCCTGCCGAGTGCTGCCCTGGCACAGGGCTGGAACTTCACATGGCCTGGACTTCTCCTCATCTCCCCAAGCGCTGTCCATGCTTACAGAATTCCAATTTAATGTGAGCTGTGAATCAGTCTTTTCACAGAGTCATGGAATGGTTTGAGTGGGAAGGGACCTTAAAGCTCCTCTTGTCCCACCCCCTGCCATGGGCAGGGACACCTTCCAGTAGCCCAGGTTGCTCCAGGCTCATTTCAGCCTGGCCTTCTGTCCGTGTCTATTCAATTGTTGCCCTGTCCTTTAAAGGCTGACAGTAACATGGCAAACAAATCCCAGTGTTGCTGCAAAGTGTTTTGTATATGGATCAAATGTGAGTCTGGAATCTGGAAGCCACTGGCCTCAGTGAGAAAGAAAAGAGGAAAGCAAAACTCCTGGGTTTGCAGACCCCAAATAAGAGGAAATCAGTGAAGTTCTGTGCTGGATTTTCCCCAAAGCCTGATGCCTTCAGGGCCCCTGTGTGAAATATGTTCCGTCTGGTCTTTAGTCCTGAATCCACCAAAATATTTCTGAGGTTCCCACACTGTGAGGAAGCACGAAGATGCTGAGATGGAGAGAGGGATCCTGGGAAGAATTGTGCAAGAATGGGGGAATGTTTTGCTGCCATTACCGTGGATTTTCGTGCTCACAGCTGGGAGAAGATGTTACTCTGCTGTTGCGACATCATGGACTGTAACGAGATATAAACACAAACATCCCAAATCTTGTGTCCAAATCCGCCGAGGCTCAAGCAGGGATTTCACTGGGGGGGTAGCTGGTGTTGCAGAGCCCTCAGTCGAGGGTCTTCTCAACTTGAAGGTCCCTGTTGCAATGGTCATGGCACCTTTTGCAAAATATTTTTGGTTTCTTTGTCATGTAATGAATGTGCTTGGTTGTGGTCTCCTCTCAAGTTTAAGTGCTTAAGTCATGTGGTTTATCTGTAGTTAAGGCTGTTTCTTGTCCTAGACGTGGACACAGTGATACCAAAACTTGGGCAGAACTGCAGTGAGTCTCACTTGGGTGTTACATTAAATGTCTGTGTGTCTGTGCACGTGTGTCCATGTGGACATGTATGTACAGAGATGGACACTGTGAATGTGGAGTATTTATGGAATTAAAGCAGCCTGGACTCCCAGGGCCAGGTCTCTGTTCAGCTGTGTTATGTTAGAGCCAATTCTGAGTGCCCAGGGCTGAACAAGGCACAGAGTTGTCAGTGATGAGGCCACGGAACGGTGACGCCTGTGCTCCTTTAAGCAGCCAAAAATGAGCCCAAATGCATCCTTCATTCTGCTCCCTTCCCAAGCCTTCCTGTTGTGCAGCTGAGCAGCAGATGGGACTCGCCGGAGCCATCACGAGCTTTCCACGGGAACCGTGTTGGTCCCGCAGCCTCCCCTTGGGACAGGAGTGGGAAGATGGACCCTGTGCAGGTGGGAGCGCAGAGGAGCCTCGGCCTGGCCGAGGAGGGAGTGGAGTGAGCCAGCAGCCCCTGCCAGCCCCGTGTCCCTGGTGCCACCGCGGGGTGGGTGACGCAGGTCGCTGCCAGGGCACCGACAGCCGCTGCTGCTTCATCTGTCACCCTTTGGTCCGTGATGGTCAGGAATTGTCTGTGCTCACTTGTTTCTCTGAGTTGAAAATCGGGTCTGGCTCGTTCCTGGGGCTTGCCTGATGCTCCTGAACCCCTCGAGCTGCACTTGGAAGCCGCAGCCACGGCTCTGTGCTGGGCATGGCAGAGCTCCCCAAACTGTCCTGGGAATGGCGCTGGTTCTGCAGTTCTGTGGTGTTTAAATTTTGCCAGGATAAAGCAGCCCTGGGAGATCCCCGTCTTTCCCAGCTGGTGGCACCTTCAAGATCCCACTCTCATCCTGGTGAGCTGCGGGTGAAGGCTTCGTCCTCCTTGGACTTCGCAGCTCCCCAGCATCACATTTCTGCCTTGTTTTCTTTGTGCTGGGTAGTTCGGGCTGCATTTCTCCTCCCATGTGCAGCAGCACTGGGAAGATTCATGTGGAGTTGATCACTGTTCTAAGGAGGTTGATGTGCAGAAACTCTGGTAGTGACTGTGCTGGCAGACGTGGTTACAGCTCTTCCCTGGCTGAAGCCTGACGGGTGTCCAGGAGAAGCGGAGAGGAGATGAAAGAAGCGCAGAGTCCTCCCTCTCCGGCAGGTTTTGGTCTGAGCTGGTGATCCAGAGCCATCCCGGAGAGGACAACAGTGTCACAGTCACTGTCCTGCCCTGGCTAACAGCGGTGCAGCAGGGCCGTGCGCTGCTCCAGCCTTCCTCTAACACTCCGGCTGCTCCAGAGGTTTCCACATCGCAGCTAATCCCGCTCCCAGACCGCAGCCTCGAGCACTGACTCAAACTGCAGTTTTGTAACTTGGCCAGGAACCAGATCATCGGCAGCATCCCGAAATGGAGCAATACCAGAGGCAGCTGTGTACGGATAATTGAGGGAAGGGTTTGTGGGAAAAACTGCTCCCGGAGAAACCACACAGGCGGAGTGGCTGCTCGTGGGTGCAGGGCACTGTCCTGGCTCTTCTCATTTGGATTTTGTGTCTCCTGAGAATGGTCCCAGCTGGAAGACTCTGAATCACAGCGTGGTTGGGCAGAAATTTCCAAATATAATTCTGTTAAATAGCAACGCTTGGTGCAATAGAAATATGTCGAGTTGTCAGAATTTGAGACTGCTGACCTCTTGCTGGGGCAGGAGGAGACACTGGCAGGTCACAGGTGTGGGGTTGTGGTTTGAATTGAACCCCTTAGCAGGGATGGGTTCACGCAGTGGAGCCATGCTGGAGAACCGTGCAGGAGCTGGACGTTCATGGTGCCCAGTGAAGTCATGAGCATCATCTTCATGGTGATCCTTGGAGAGCTGGGTGCACATCCATGTGCAGCCTGAGCTGCTCCACTGTGTTGTTTTCTGCAGGTCCTGAGGAACTCTGGGAAGGAGCATCTGTCCCACAAAAGACTGAAGTACTAATAGCTGCTGTAATTCAGTAGTATTATTCAATTCAGTTTAATTGAAATAACTTAGGCTGCAGGATCGTTGTATTTTGTTACAGTAGGGTGGGAGGCCCTGGCACAGGCTGCTCAGAGCAGCTGTGGCTGCCCCATTCTTGGAAGTGTTCAAAGCCAGGTTGGGCAGGGCTTGGAGCAATCTGGGACAGTGGAAGGTGTCCCTGCCCATGGCAGGGGCAGAATGAGATGGGATTTTGTGATTACAACTTAGTAAGTTTACCTGGCTGGTGTGTGTTTGAGAGAGCAGCAAGCCTTGCCCAAGCCAGTTGTTGTGCAGGCTATCAGGAGGTCAGGATACGTGGGGTAAGGCAGAATAAATACTTCGGAAAGGTGGAAGAAAGGACAGTTATTTGGGACCAGGCAATGACTTTGAGAACAGGAGAGGAGAAGCTGAGCAAAGAGCTGAAGAAAGATGTGTCATCTCTAAGAACTCCTGATAAGGAGCGACATCCCCTTTCTAAAGCCAGGAGCAAACAGGTAACAGGTCCTCAGGGTAAGGAGGGATGTGGAGTTGAAGGTGAGGACATGACAGAGCTGTGAGACCGGGGTGAGCCCAGCTGTGACACCGGGCGGAGGCGCGTCCCCACCGGCTGTGCTCTGGGAAACGCAGGCTCTCCGTTCTCCTTGGTCTCAGTTCTGGCTGTAAGAATTAGCACCTTGCACAGCTCTAGCTCAGTAATAGCTAATCTTTGTGATTACCCATTGTCAGGTGCTGAGGAAACCACCTGCGTTTGCCATGCAGGTCTGCAGGGCTCCTGCTGCTCCTGGCCGTGTATACTCACTGTGGAAAGCCATGGACTTTGCTCTTCCAGAGCTGAGCTGCAGCACAAAGAGCAGTTGTTCCTTGTTCCCCAAACTGCACGTCCTGCTGGTGCTCACAGGCAGTTTCAGGGACTAATTGTGGGTCATGTTGGCTGCACAGGTGGAGGATAAACTGGTGCAGGGCAGGTGCTGGGAATGCAGTGGTGGAGCAGCCTGAACACACAGCAGGGCTGGGTTGAGGCTGGGGCAGTGAGAAGCTGTGAGAAGCTGTTGCTGCCTCATCCCTGGAAGTGTTGGTAGGGCTTGGAGCAACCTGGGATAGTGGAAGGTGTCCCTGCCCATGGCAGGGGGTGGAACGGGATGAGCTTTGAGGTCACTTCCAACCCAAACCATTCTGGGATTCTGTGGTTCTGTGTGTTGAAAGACATCAGCTCTTGGTTTTCTCCCTTTGCTTTCCAGAGCTGGGGGACAGGTGTCAAATTGTGGATGTGAGTTATTAATCTAAGACAAAGATTTAAGACAGGGTCCTTAAAAGGAGCCTGAAGTATTAAAATTTTCGTTTTTCACAGGCTTGTTCCTATTCCAACCTTTTCAGACCAAACAAACGTGTTGGATCTGTGCAAATAATGTCTGGGGCTCTAATTGCATCGGGGGGTTTGGACGGGCAGGAGCCTCCAGCCAACTCCCTCCTATTCTGGCATTTAAAGAAGGCTCCACAATCTTTTTAACTCCAAGCTGGCGGGGTACGAGCAGGCTCCAATGCACAGATCGTGGGCATGAGCTCATTTGTTGTGGCTTCAGATTGAATGGCAGGAGTTTGGCTGCTCTGCGGGAGGGCAGGGAAGGAGGGCTGGGACCAGGAAAAGCTGACATTCCCCTTGGAAATACATCTGGAAATGTTCTTTATTCTTCCCTGTGAGGGTGGGGAGGCCCTGGCACAGGGTGCCCAGGGAAGCTGTGGCTGCCCCTGGATCCCTGGAAGTGTCCAAGGCCAGGCTGGACAGGACTTGGAGCAACCTGGGATAGTGGAAGGTGTTGCTGCCCATGGCACAGATACAGATGTTGGGGTGTTGCTCACTGGTTCCATGAGGCAGGAGGGGTAGGGATGGGGAGTTTAAATGTACATGGGATCCGTAGGGTTGTTTAATGAGGAGTCTCCTCTCCTATCGGGCCCAGTGTTGGTTTTTGGCACAGGCTGGAGTCTGTCTGTGGGCTTTGTCCTTGTTCTCTGTGCCTGTCCCAGTTTGCCCATCCTGGAGCCTGTCCTGGCTAATGGGTGCCACTGCTCCCACGCTGCCTCCCGGCTGCCCAGATGTCCTGGGGTTGAAGCCAGCAGTGCTTTCCTCCTCCTTGTCCTCCTCCCTCCAAGGGCCAGATGACATCCCCTTCCCTTCCATCCCTCTCGGGGCCGTGGCCTTTTTAGGTCCTTCACAGAAGTGTTTGGTCTCAGTGTGTGGCTTTGACTTGGTATGCCCTGGGCAAAATAAAAACCATTTCCAACTGTTTCCTTGGCCCATCGAGGGGACAGGGGACGATCGTGGGTGGGTGTGCCTGGGGCTGGCTCTGCCATTCCCAGCCAGACTCATTCCTCGCTGCTCCAGCCCTGCTCCTGGTTGTGTTCCTGACAGTCCTGTTCCTCCGTCCTCTGGGAGGGTGCTCAGTGGTGCTGTGGGGGCTCTGACACCCATCCAGGGCAAGGTGGACCAGGAGGGCCCCCAGTCCAGAGCAGGGTGACGGGGCTGGGTGTCATCCCTGCTCTTCCAGCTTTCTCCCGGATGGCAATACTCCATGGGCTGGGGCCGCCATAGCCTTCATCCCTTCCATCCCTGCTGGATCCAGCCCAGGAGCTGCCATACCCAGGCTAGTCCATCCCAGGGCAGGCTCCCCCTCTCTATTCACCACTTTCCCAGGGGGTTGTGTGGGATCCAGCCTCTCCAGCTGCGGGGTCTGCTGTGGCCGGGCCGGGGGCTGGTGTGCACCGGGCCGGCCGCGCGCGCAGCCAGGGCTGGCCCCTGGCCAGGGGTAAACAGCTCCTTTGTTTTCCTGGAGAAGTACGAGGGATTATATTCTGTTGAGCTCACTCGGTCTCCCACTTGGTATTGTGCAGCCACATGTAATCAGCTCCTCGGAGGAGCTGAGTTAATTGTTTGTGAGATAGGAAGGGTGCTGGTTGTCTCCTGTAGGGAGGTGAGTTTGAGAGGGGCGTTGTGGAAAGGGAGTGGCTCGTCCATCTCCTAAATTAGGAGGAATTGAAGCCAAATTGTCATTCTGCAGCCCTAGATTTGCCACCCTGCAAATGCTCTGTCGCGAGCCGGGGAAGACTCTTCCAGCCGGGAATCTGTGCCTCCCCTCTGACTCTTATTAAACGTGCTTAAAAATGAAACGAACTTATTAAACGTGCTTAAAAATGAAAGGAAGGCTGCTGCGTTGTCGGTAATTGTTGTGCAAATGTGATACTCCCTGCAAGCTGTGGAACAGGCCAGGGCTGTGTTTACCCGGAGAGGCAGCCAGCTTTCCAAGTGTAATGAGTCAGCTCTGCGAACAGAAGGGGCGCAGAATTAATCTGGCATCCGTCTGGCCTTTTCTCAGTTAAACAGGTTTTGGAAGCTCCACGTGAATAGGTGCCTACCCTGGTACAAGCAGCCACAAAGACTTGGGAGTGGGCACGATTTTTTTGGGAATACATTGGCAGGGTGCAGGTCATGGGGTGCTTTGAGTGAGGTGCTGGCAGTGACGGGGTTGGGTTTTGGCTGCCGGTGGGAGCAGAGCGTGGCCCGGTCCCACTGTCAGCAGAGGTGAAGCTGCTTGGGTTTAATATGTACTGTAAGGTGTAAATAAATCTCCCCTGCCCAGCACTTCATCTGAATTTCCCCCTCTTGGATTTGCAGTGAATATTGAAGGGAATATTGTCCTCTGCTCCTGCCTCCTCCCAGGCACACGCTCCTTTCTCCTGTACCTGCACCTTAATGAGCCCGAATAAGAGGAACCGAGGGGAAATAATTCTTACATTTTCCCAGCTGGATAATGATGCCTGGCAGAGAGAGAGGTTCCTGAGGCTGGGAATGGCTGGAGCTGCTCCTGGAGGCACCCCATGGATGTGCAGCATGGAGGGGACACTCTGGGCTCTGGTGGGATGTCCCAAAGCTCAGCTGTCCCCATGTCAAGCAGAGGGGCACAAGGAGGTCTCAGTTCCCAAAGTTTTGTTCCTAAATATGGATAACGGCCTTCCCACAGCCCAGGCAGAGGAGCTGGGCTGCAGAATTAGCTGCCTTGGGAAGCACAGCCTCCTGCTGGAAACACCAGCATTGTCTGTGCCTGGTGCTTTGGTCTGGGAATTTGTGCTGCTGCAGGGCCAGGCTGGGCTGGGGCCTCTGAAACACCTTTTAAAAGAAAGGAAAACAACTCAAAGTGTCCCAAAGCCTCTGAGGCGTAAATGGAACAGAAATTTTGAAGGGATTTCCAGGGAACTTCTAAATACAAGACTTCTCTCTCTCCTCGCTGAGAATTCCCATCTCCCTGGACAATTTCCTGCAGTTGTAGCTCTGCAGAGCCACTGCTGTAAGATGGAAATGGGTGCAATTTAGGGCTGACAGGTGACAATTACTTGGGGAAAAGTTCCTGTTTGTGCCATTCCAGCCTCGCGCTGAGGAGCTCGTTGCTGTTGGGGTTGCTGGGGATCACTCCGCACAGATATCCCGTTGCACTGATGCTTTCCAGCCTCTGGTCTTGGGAGAGGAGATACTCCTGTTCACCTGAAAGGGCCTTGGCTCCAGCCAGTGTTCCTGAGCCCTGCTCCAGCTTGTGCCTCGCTGTATTTCACATGGCAGTTGTCTTTCCAGCCCTGTAACCAAGCAACACACGAGGAGCAGGGAGCGCTTTGTCCTCTCCAGGTTGGCTTTCCCCAGCCAAGGTGCGGAGCAGGGTGAGGAGCTGTGACAAGCTGCTCCAGGAACACCGAGCCCTCTGTGCTTCCTGCTCCTGTCTCATGATGGCAACATGTTCAAAGAGTGCCTTTTTAATGGAGCTTTTGTAATTTGTTTGGTCCTGCGAGTGTCTGGGAATTCAGTGTGGCAAACTGGGTCTGTCCCCCTGTCCCTGTGCTCCGGACAGAGCCACAGCTGCAGGAAGCTTTATGTGGGCTTGGGGTGATGCTGTGGACGAAGAGCAGGAGGGATATTGCTCTTTGATGGGACTTGATCCTTTCTAGGTTGTTCCTTGCATATGAGACAAGCCACGTCTGCAGCTGCAGGATCCAGTTTGGAGTTGGCCTCTTCTCCCAGGAAACAAGTGACAGAATGAGAGGAAACAGCCTCAGGCTGTGCCAGGGGAGGTTCAGGCTGGAAATCAGGAGGAATTTCTTCATGGAAAGGGTTGTCAGGTGATGGAAGGGTCTGCCCAGGGAGATGGCAGAGTCCTCATCCCTAGAGGTGTCCAAGGAAGGCCTGGAGGTGGCACTCAGTGCTCTGGGCTGGTGACAAGGTGGGGATCGGGCACAGGTTGGATTCGATGTTTTGGAAGGTCTTTTCCAAGCTCAGTGATTCTGTGTGATTCCATGTGTGATTCCTTGCAGCACCTCTGTTACTCACTGGGAAAGTGACAGGAGCCTGCTGCAGCTTTTCCCACATCTGAGGGTGCTCTGCCATCCCAGAGTTTCCATCCAGGGGTTGGGAGGGGGTTTATCCTCATGGGAAGTGCCTTGTCTTTCCCCCCCACAATGGAGAGATCCCTTGGAGATGTCTGACCTCCCTTTTCCTCTCTCCCAACAGACGGTTGATGATGAGGCGATGGCAGCATAAATGAAGATCAAGTAAGGAAGGCAGAACGATGCCCAAGGGTGGGTGTTCTAAAACACCACAGTCAGAAGATTTCTCTCTCAGCAACGACATGGTGGAGAAACAAACGGGGAAAAAGGTAACGTGTTTGGGCCACCTGCCTTCCTTCGGGGATGCTGCTCCTTGAGCCTGGAGTCCTCAAGCCATGGCAGCGTTTGACGTGGCAGGAGGTTGCCCTGGGCTCTTATCCCAGGATTTACATTGGTGTGTTGGTGCTCTGCCAGCTGATGGGGTTGGGTTTATTTTCCTGCAGTCCTTCCCAGGAAGTGCTGTTCCCACCTGGATCCGAGTCAGCCGAGTGACAGGGGATGCTTTGGAAGATTCTCTTTTGCAAGTTCTGTGTGTTTTAGGGGTTTCTGCACTAAGCTGTGGAAGACCTAAGTGATGTGGTGATGGTGCAAGTGTGTGCTGGGTGAGGGAGGAGCTTCTCCTCCTCTGGATGGAAATCCAGGTCCTTGTCAGCTCGGCTGGTCTGGCTTTTCCCAGCAGCACAGCTGGACCGGCTCAGCCTGGGAGTTGCTCTGCTGAAGTTGCTGCTTCTGAGGGTTGATTTGAGGTGTTGTCTGGTTTTTGGTGTGGCTTAGGTGAAACTACTGAGATGAAATCTGAGTTTACCTTCACACTTCTCCTCTTCATCCTGTTTTGCTCTAGGTGTGAGCTCAGCCTCCTCTCATTCAGCTTTTCCCCCCTTCTCAGTATCAGTCATTTCCAGTCAATAGCTGTGCAGAAAACTGTGTGCAAATGTTACTTTTAAATAAACATGAAAACCTACATCTACTGAGTTCTGCTAAGGAACAAATCTCATCCACTTCTCTTTCATCTCCCTGCTCAGTTTCTCAGCATTCCCCTGGGAGTTTTTGCCAGGCCCCGGGAGCTGAAGCTGAGCACGGTGAGCCCCAGCTCCGTCACTTCCCTGGCAATCCCACCCCACTGATGGCAGTAAGTCCTCATATGACTGAGCTCTTGTTATTGACAAAATGGGGAAAATGCAAAATAACCAACAGGAAAATCCCAGGCAGGATTTGGTTGTGGAGCACCTCGGTGGCGTCTGCCACGTTCTCCTTTCTGTGTCACTGCACGTGCAGGTCGGTGCAGGAGTGTTGTGGGCGCAGCGTGGGGCTTCTTAGGAGGGGGAAAATCTGGGATTAGGGGTGTTGGAGGGGGAACAGCTGCCTGGTAGCATGGGGAAGATGCCAGCATTTACCCTGGCAAAGGAGGCTGTGCCCAGCAGTGCAGGATATGTAAATACAGGCTGGGTCTGCGCTGGGTAAGAAGCTTAATGCTGGCGCAGGTGCTCGGGGAGGGAGAGGATCAGTTGGAATATGAATCAGCTCCCATTTTATTTCATCCACTCCCGGCAGCTTAAAGGCTGCGTGTTATTTACAGAGCAGGTTTGTCGAGCGGCGCGGGGCACGCCGGGAAGCGGAGTTATCTCCCGCTGGCTAAAGAACTAGGACACAATTCCTGCCTCCCATTCAGAGGCACAGGCCTGCCCGGAGTGGCACTGAGAGGGGACGGGGCAGAGTTCCTGCTCCTTTAATTCTGGCTTTTGCAACAGAGGAGACGCTTGCAGGCTCTTGTCTTCCAGGGGCTGAGCTGAGCTCCAGCCCGAGTGGCTTTTGCCCTGTTTCTGGTTAATTCTGAAGCTGAGCCGGAGCAGTGACTCAGGGGAAAAGCACTTCGACCTCCTCCCTGCAGACGCTGTTGTACCTGCCTGTCAGCAACCACTGCCTTGCATTTATCTTGCCTTTGTCAACACGTTCAAAGGCCCGAGCTGGGACTTGGCTCAGCTTCCCTTCTAGGCTGGAGAGGGAGGGCAGAGCCTGGGTCGTGCACAGGGACCCGCCATGGGCACAGGGAGAGCATGGCAAAGTGGTGCCAACCAAGTGTTTTCCTCTTACGGTGACCTTAATATTGATAGTTGATTTAGCATTAAACAGGCTTTGCATGCCTGGGCTCTGCAGCTCTGGCAGGTGGAGGGGGGTCCTGGTGCTGCAGCGGGCTGAGTACCACAGGGGACAAGGGGCTGGCCTTGAGCTGAAGGAGAAGAGGTTTAGATGGGATATTGGGAAGAAATTCTTCCCTGTGAGGGTGGGGAGGCCCTGGCACAGGGTGCCCAGAGAAGCTGTGGCTGCCCCTGGATCCTTGGGAGTGTCCAAGGCCAGGTTGGACAGGACTTGGAGCAACCTGGTGTGTGGAAGGTGTTCCTGCCCATGGCACGGGGTGGAACGAGATGAGTTTTGAGGTCCCTTCTCACCCAAACCATTGCAGGATTCTGGAATCACCAACTTTTGAACCTGAGTTCCATGCTTGATCATGTAGCAGGCTCTCAGGGGAGCTGCCCTGTTCCAGAGGGCTCCTGCTTTGAGGAAGTGGCTGTGAGCTGCTGCCTGGCAGTAGTAGAGCTCATTATAGGAGGGAACTCCTGGCTCTCTGCTCCCTGCCCCTCCACAGGAGGGACTTAGGAACTGGTGGGATGCAGCCCTGAGAGTGAAGTGGTTTAAAGAGCGTGTCTGAGGGCGCTGGATGCTCTGTGGTGTTGGATGAGGAGCCGTTTCTCCCGAGGTTAGTGGAGCCCTTATAAGGCTGCACAAGCCTGCCCGGGGCGGGCGCTGGCAGCCCCTGGGCTCCTCCTGCTCCCTTTAGCCTGAAGGCTTTTGTAGAAATCTGCATGCCATATATGAATAATTCTCCTTTCTGGTTTAGATCCACAGATCCCCATAGCAGGAGATTACTCATGACTTAGGCTGAACAGAGCACCACAGCAAGGGTTATGTCAGTTGTCAGAAGCATTTCCTGGTGGGCCTGGCCTGGCGTGGCTGCATGGTTACACCGTGTGCTCGGCACAGCCTTTGCCTCTTTATGGGGAAATGCTCCCTCTTGCATAGTCAAAAGTGCATTTTTGCTGCAGTGAACACCAAGCAGAACAGCACTTACCCTGGTTTTTGCTTGTAGGAGCTGGCAGAGGTTAAAAAAACTTGAGGTCTTTCTCCTTCCCCTTCTCCCCTTTTCAGAGAAGGGAAACGTGGTCCTTATTTTTCAGTTCTTCATGAAATCTGTTGTGCTGTCAGGACTTTCCAGACTGGATGAGTGAGTGCTGGGCTCTGTGTCCAGCACAGAGTCACTCACCGGAGTGTGAAACCTGCAGGAGTATCTGGGTGACTGAAGAGATGACATTTCAGTGAAGTTAATCAACCCGTGCTCATCACAGGGTCATATTTCTTACAAACTTCGGTGCCTGAGGCTCACAGGAACGGGACTTCAGCTCCAGTCACCTCCATGCTCCACATGTTTTATTGCAGCATTGATAACAACACAAATTCAGACTTTCTGGAACTTCGTGTGTGTGTGTTGTACTCTGGCTTTGGGAAGGCTATGGGGGGCCCAGATTTAGGGAATTGTTTGGTTTTCACCAAATCCAGTTGCTTTCTGGGTAAAACTGCGCCCATTCCTTTTTGTGATGCAGGGTGGGAATCTTCTGCCCCTTCTCCCTTCTTGCTGGCACAGCCAGGACAGACCCTCTGGTGCAGGGAAAGTCCCTCTGTGGCAGCATTTGCTTTTTGCAGCGTGGGTTGTTTGCCCACAGCAGGAATCTGATGTGGGGCATTGCCCAGGGCACCAGCCTTGGAGCCTTCCTGGGCTTCTCCTCCCAGGCTGCCCGTGCTGGTTTTGTTCATTGCTGTCTAATTTTTACTGACATCACAACCTGAAATGCTTAGAGCTCATTTTGGAGAACAAAGGGCTTTGGGGATTTCCATGGCTGGCAGTGCAAGTCTCTGCATAAGCACTGGGCTGCGAGTCAGGCTCTGTCGGAGCGAGGTGACGGGGCTGGAAATACGGATTTCTTTGCATGCCTTTGTAAATTGTAGAATCATGCACTGATTTGGGCTGGAAGGGACCTTAAAGCTTATCTCATCCCTTCCACTAGGTCAGGGTGCTCAGAGCCCCATCTAAATGTCTCTGTCTTGCAGAAATCTGCATCAAAAAATCCCACAGGATTGTTTCTGCTCTGAGAACTGGCCTTTGGCCCGCTCGTGTGTCACAAATGCCCTGAGCAGATTGATGTCAGGGTCTGTGGTGCTGATGGGAGAAGCCCTTCCATCCCCACCCTGCAGCAGCTCGCTCTGGGTGGCTGCTGGGGCCAGTTCCTGGTGGGTTTGTGCTCCAACCACGGCGGCTGAGAGCGACTCGTGATGCATCTTTTCACTTTTGCAGGAGTAGCTCAAGGTGGGCTCAGTTACTCATAGTGCAACTCTTACTGCAAGTGTGATGTGTCAGGAGGGGATTTTTTCTGCTCACGGCTGCTGACAGCCCTTTGCCAAAGCAGCTTTTATTAACACCTGCAAAGGGGAACTTGCTGCTGCTGCTGAGCTCTCGACTCTTCCCCATCCCCAGACTCCTGTCCCGGCCTTGGAGAGCCCCAGCTCTCGCACAGGGGTGTTCATACAAGTTGCTCTGCAACGTCAAGGCCAGCTTGGATGGGGCTCTGAGCAGCCTGATCTAGTGGAAGGTGTCCCTGCCCATGGCAAAAAGGGTTGGGATGAGATGAGCTTTGAGGTCTCTTCCAACCCAAACCATTCCAGGATTTTGTGATTCTAATTTGGATTTGTTCCATTTGTGAAACCTGATTCCGATGAGTCTGAGCTTACTTTAAACATGAGAAGACCTGAAAATGAAACAAGGTTTTACTCCAGTAAAGGACAACATTCTTCATTACAGAATTGGAAATAATTAGGGAAGTAAAGCTTAAAATAAGAAAATGAAAACTCTCAGGAGCTGGACTCTTCAACTGCCTTGACGTTCCACCCGCTGCTGCAGGCATCCCCAGCAGGTCGCTGCTTTCCAGGGGGAAGCAAAGTCTGGATCTTCCTTGCTCCAATTAGTAGAAAAGGTTATCATTGTGCTACTGTAGGAATTAATCTTCAAAGCTGCCGCCGCTTCCTTGGCTCCTGGTATTTAATTGTGCTGAACTGACGGGATCAGCAGCTCCGAGCGTTGGGGCGGAGGCAGAGGAGGTGCTGCCCGAGCGTGCCCGGCACTGGGATTCACACGGACACTGCCAGGGCCACGCTGGGCTCACCCTCTGCTCTGAGAAGGGTTTTGTCATCATTCCTCTACTCTGTCTCTCCTCCAACACGGAGATCTTAGCAACATGGCAATAACTATGGCTTTAAACTGACAGATGGGATATCAGGGAAAAATCCTTCCCGGTGAGGGTGGTGAGGCCCTGGCACAGGGTGCCCAGAGAAGCTGTGGCTGCCCCTGGATCCTTGGGAGTGTCCAAGGCCAGGCTGGATGGGGCTTGGAGCAGCCTGGGACAGTGGAAGGTGTCCCTGCCCATGGCAGGGGGTGGGACTGGATGGGCTTTAAGGTCCCTTCCTACCCAAACAATTCCATGATTCAAACTTCTAGAATGAGCTGCATTTTTACCTGTCCTGCCCTTTTTCTCACTCCTGAGTGCACAGAGATCCCAGGCAGCATTAATCCAGCAGAAAACCTACCTGTGTGTCTAAGAGCATCATCCAGATGCTTCTTGAACTCATACAGCCTTGGTGCCCTGACTGCTTCACCCGGCAGGAACCTCACAGACTCATGTCTTCAGTGTTCAGAGATGCCTTTCATTCAAGTAGATACAAGGAAAAGTTCAGGATGTGAATGGCCACTGTGGGACAAGGTGCATTATTTATTTGGTGGCTTTTATTCAGAAAACATACACATTTTATTTATCCTTTTGATAAAATATTTCATAGAATCATAGAACTAGGACAGACCAGGGTACCTGCTCACAACATGATATTCCTGGCAGGTGATGGGAGCTCCCTGGCCTCACCGCCACCTCAGAGCAGTAGAAGTGGCATCATTTGTTATTCCAAACTATTTTTGTTCACCTCAGAAAACATAAGTCAAAAGCTTTTCAATCTGGAGGGTTTAAAGGAAATGCTGGAGTGTTTATTTTGGCTGTGGGGGCTCTGTCCCGTCGCTCCGGGGCCGGTGCTCGCCGGCTGCTCTCGAGCAGGGCTGCCCTTCCTGGGGCTCCGAGCGTGCCTTGGCTGCCTCCCACCACAGAGCCCTGTCAGGCAGGTTTGTTTCTCTTGCTTTACCAAAAAAGGGATTCCCCAACCCATTTCCTTCATCCTCGCTGGAGGGCGGCCCCGGGGCTGTCACGCTGCCTGTGGCGCAGGGATGTGCAAACACATCCCCCTGGGGCGAGTCAGGGGCTTCTCTTTCTGCTGTGGGTGAAGTGTGGGCTCCAGGCAGACACGGAAAGAGGAAGGAGCGACGCACGCGGTGACGGTGACGCCGCAGTCCTGTGACTGCTGGCACCAGGGCCACCTGCCAGGGAGCTGCCAGGGCCAGACAGCAGGACTGTGCCTCTCTAAACAAGGGAATGCTCTTAGGCTGGCTCGTCTGAGCTTCCAGCCACGCTCTGGCATGATTTCCTGTACTGAGGTTCTTGTACTTAATCTCACTCTGCCTCTAAAGCGCAGAGTCTGGGTTTTGCTGGGTTGTTGAAGTCAGATCTGTGACAAAGCCGCTTGTGCTGCCCTTGTTGTTCGGGCAGGGGCACAGTGGTCAGTCCAGAACTGCTCACTTAAAACAATCCTGTTCCTCACACACAAAAAACACAGGGCATGACCTCAGGCTGTGCAGTCCCAGCACACTGGACTCCTGGAGTTTGAGCTGGGAACCAGCTCTCCCTGGTCACATGAAAAATCTCATCTGTCTCAGTATCTGTAACTTGCTCAGGACGTTCCTTCAAAATCTCTTCCTGCTTCCGAGCAGTTCACAGCATTTTTGCTTCACATTGAAATCCAAACCAGCCTGAACAAACAGGACTGACACAAAGCAGGAATGGGTCATTCTTGTCGTGTGGTTGCATTTGGAATTCCTCAGGTTCCCCTATCCCAGCCTGCCTTCTCTCTGTGCCCACAGCCAGGTGCATCCTCAGCCTCACGCAAACAATTCATTTGGCACCATGCAGCAGCCTTGATTGGCCTGGCTCTTCTCTGGTGGTGGTAGAGCTTTAGATCTTGGTAGAGGCTGCGTTGGCAAACCCTGATGCTGGAAATCAGCAGCAGAAAGGGAAGGGACGTTGCATGAGGCCAGTGCAGGATTTGGGGAATCAGGTGAGCACAGTCTGGGGAAGGCTCCTGTTGATCTGGTCTCTTCTCTTTCCAGGATAAAGATAAAGTTTCTCTAACCAAGACTCCAAAGTTGGACCGGAGCGATGGCGGCAAAGAGGTGAAAGAGCGAGCGACCAAACGCAAGTTGCCTTTCACTGTCGGAACAAATGGAGATCAAAAAGACTCGGATACAGGTACACAAATGCCACGTTCCACCCTCAGATCCTGGGTGATGGGGCTGGTGGGGAGCACACAGGATCCAGTGTGCAGCCAGTCCGTAGGGAAGTGTTGTATCAAATTCCCTGTATTTTTTAATTGAAGGAAGAGGCATGTGGACGAGGGGCTGGATGGGATGACTGCTCTGCTCCACACGTGCACATCTGTTCTTAGGGATGTTTTTTAGGTGGACCAAGCCATGGCTGTGTGAGGGGACCCCTTTCCTTCAGCTCTTGTCTGTTCTCCTTGTTTCTGACTATCCCGGTTCAGGAACTGTGGCTGGGACAAGCCATGGAGCAGGGCCTGCTTGTGAGAACTTAGAAAATAAGGGAATAAAGATGAATAGTCTTTAAAAGAAAACCAACAAGTAGAATCTGGTCAAGCAGGTCAGTCTTGTAGCAGAAGAGTGGCTGGTGCATGAGGCTCCTGGATGGGCTGTTGGATTTGTTAGCAGTTGGGAAGAGCTGTCACAAGGCTTTGGCATGGAGAAAATTGTGTTGTTTGGTTGTGAGGGGCTGAGCTGTGGATTTCTGGGCAGAGGTTTGTGTGGGTTCTTCCTGTACATTCCTGGGAAATCTGCATTTGGAAATAGTTCTGGTCAGGTAAAGCTCAGTGATTGTGTAAAGAGATAGAACAGGCTAAAAGTTGGGAATATCCTTGAAAATGGTACAAAGGCTGTATTTGGTGGTGCTCTGTGGTGAGCCTGGGAGATGGGATGACGTGGGTTGAGTCTCCTCTGGCTCAGGAGTTGGGAGGGCAGATTTGGAAGGGCCAGGAGTGCCACTGCAGCAGTGAGGGCTGTTCATGGGCAGGGACATGTGGTAGTGACGTGTCCTGAGGCTGGCCCAGTGTTTCCATGGGTTTGTGTTCCTGAACTCCCTGTCCAGAGAGAAAGTTTCCAAACATTTGTTAATTGTCTGAAGCGTGTTGGCTGTTTGCAGAGTTTTGGGTTGCTGTGGTGTCTCCCTTGGGGTGTCACCTTGGCGAGGGTGGCTGGGGCCAGGCAAAGCTGATTAACCAGAGCTGGAGCTGCTCTTTGTCAAGGGTGTTTGTGCTACGTTCAATACTGGGTTGAGAGTTGGAGCCCAAGCTGGCTGCAGGGCTGTCTGACCCTCGTGACAGCTGGAACGTCACGGCAGGGATCTGCTTTTCCCAGGGCTCCGCTGGCTCTCTGGCTGCAGAGATGTTGGAAATGTTTGCGCTGGCAGCAGCGAGAAGGAAACCAAATGCAGAGGAGAGCAGGGAGAGCTGCTGGGAGAGGCTGCGGCTGCTGGGTGGGAGCAGCAGCCCATGAGACCCCCCTGCCCAGGGGCTCCCCCGTTACCCCTCTGCTTTCTGCAGCTGCGTGACTTTTAGCTCCGGACACGTCTTCTCCTTCCTCTGCAGAGCTCTTCCCCTTCCTCTCCAGAGCTCGTCCTTCCTGGGGAAGTGGGTGAGCTGAGGGGCAGCGGCAGCCCAGCTCCCAGAGGAGACCTGGAGGGGGGTCATGGCACTCAGAGACCCATTTAAAGACAAACTGGGCTCTCACAAACTCTGGGAAGGTGTGTGGAAGGTGCAGGCGAGTCTCAACAACCTGTTTGGTGGGGACTGGGGAGGAAGTGACTCAGCCACTGGGTTGGAGATCCCGGCAGGGAGCTGCAGATCGATGTGCACAGTCAGACTGGTGCTTAGCAGGAGCCTGTTTCTGTTCCCTGACATCGTTTACTCCAGGAATCAGATGCTGGAGATGGGAAAAGACTTCCTGGCACCTTGCTCTGCTCTTGCATCATCCCATTGCAGGGTGTTTCAAGCCTGTCTGGTCCTTGGCCTGGCTCGAGGTAGAGGCAGGTACAGACGTGTTTGTGGTGCGCAGAAGCTGCACGTTCTGGGGGTGGAGGAGTCCCCCCAGTCTGAGCTGGTGCCATCAGTGGCACCTGGCTGAGGACACACATGTGACATGCAGGACAGGCTTTTGTTTGGAACAAAGGCTGCTGTGCACCCACCCCACGTTCCTGCAGGAGGGGGAGGCGGCTGCTGCTTGTTCTGCTCCTCAGCTTTGCTCCCAGCCCTTGGAGCAGCGGGATTGCACCATCGCTGCTGGCTGACCCCGGGTGGTTTATGTAATGTGGTCTTGCTTCCCAGGCTGTGTCCATGGGCTGCTGTGTGTGCATGAGGGCGTGTGCCAGGATATTCCACGGCCACGTGGAATTCAGCTGTAAGGACGTGGGAGCTGAGAGCTAGCAGAGCTCTCTCTTTGCTTCTAGTGGGGTATTTTTCTCCTGTTCAAATGTTTAAACAATAGCGTGGATCCTCATCCTGATGTGTTGCAGTGACTCATTTTCCTTAGCATGCTGTGTGTTGCTTTTTTCCCGGATGGCTCTGGCTCAGCCCTGACGTAGGTGCTCCATGTGTGGGGTGAGAAACATCAGAGGTGGGTTTGTCTCCCATGGAAAGGTAGCAAAACCCACCCTGGCCAGGGGTGAGTCAGCAGCTGGTGCTGTGGGACTGTTTGGGGGCAGATGGGATATTGGGAAAGAATTCCTTCCTGTGAGGGTGGGGAGGCCCTGGCACAGGGTGCCCAGAGCAGCTGGGGCTGCCCCTGGATCCCTGGCAGTGCCCAAGGCCAGGCTGGACACTGGGGCTCAGAGCAGCCTGGGCTAGTGGAAGGTGTGGGACAAGATGAGCTTTAAGGTCCCTTCCAACCTAAACCGTTCCAGGATTCTGTTGTGTGGGCTCCCAGAGGCGTTACTGGCCAGCACTGTGCTGAGCGCATGGTTTGGGTATGGTTAGTTCAGAGCTAAATCTTTTAAAATAATCTCTCTCAAAATGGTTTCTAGAGCAACAATTCTGGCTTTCGGGTTCTTCAGAGTTAACTAAATAAACTGTCTTTAGGAAAAAAAAAATGGCATCGAGCCATGAGCCTCCAGACTGTGCATGTTACAGCTCCAGCACTGTGGGAGCAGCATCTCTGTGCCTCTGACTTCTCCTCCTTCCTTCTCCTTCCCTCGTGTGGCATCTCCCCACATCCACAGGCGCTGCCCAGAGCCTACGTGCTGCCTGGCAGCCGCCAAACGAGCACAGCCAGCTTTCCTCCCAGCAGCTCCAGCAGCGTGCGCGGCTCCCCGGCCGTGCACCGTGCTGGGAGGGGGCTTCAAACCCAGGAATATTGGATAATTGTGGTATTAACAAACACGCGGAGAGGGAGATGGGAACAGTCCTGCTGGGAAGGCACCTGGCAGGAGAGGTGGGCACGGGCGGCTGGCGCAGCGGTGCCGTGGCTGCGGCGCTGAGCCACGGCTGAGTCACGGCTGACTCAACGGCACCAGACTGCCGTCCCGCGGGCTCTGACGGGATGGATCCGCAGCAACAGGTCCCTCGCTGCGGAGTGGGACAGGTAACGCTGGTGGAGAGCAGCTGTGAGATGCGCGGAGCGCAGAAGGCCGTGTGCCCGCTCCTCCTGCGGATGGTTTCCTCAGCTGGATGTCACGCTGTCACTTGAGTCCCTTGGCTCGAGGTACAGCTGTGGTTTCCAGGCCTTTTGTCATCAGCAGGGAGAGTTGGGGCTCAGTACAAATCTCGGAGCACGCTGGGATAATTTTGGCCTCTCACAGCGCCTGAGCGAGGCTGGGTCAAAGCTGGTGGTCCTCAGCAGTGCTGGGGGCCCTGCTCTCCTTGGTGTCCCACTCCCTCCCTGGGGGTCCCTCGCTGGGTGCCCAACTCCCTCCCACTGTGTGTTCCAGTCCTCCCTCTTTGTCCAGTTCTCTCCCTCTGTGTCCATCTCCTTCCCTGGGTGCTTCTGGAGGAATAAGGGAGAGGGAAACCCCCACCAGCTCTCCAAGCTGGTCTGTGCACATCAACCTCTCCGGGAGCCCAGGGCTGATTCCAGGGCTCGTGACCGGCCAGGGAGGTGCTGTGGTGGCCGAGGGCCAGTGTGAATATGGTTGGCAGGAGCCGGCCTTGGAGCTTCAAACTCCGTCTCTAATCCCCCGAGGTTGTTACATGACGCTAATTAGTAGGTTAGAAAATGCTCGATGAATCAGCTGACCCAAACCATCCTCTCCCGGAGCCGGCTGCTGCTTGCCTAATGCTGGAGCGTTTGGAGCGGCATGGCATGGGAACGGGCTCGGGAACGGGCTCGTTAGTCCCAAGTCGGCGAGGCTGGCGAGGGAATCCGTGAGAAGCAAATTGCTGGCTTATTAAAAAAGGCATCTGCATCCCACAGTGGTGTTTGTGCTGTTCCTGTGCCTGGCTGCGCTCCGGTGTGTGCAGCTGGGGCTCGCAGGGGCTGCGCTGCAGCAGGGCTTTCTTTGCTTGTGTCATTTCAATCCTTTTACTAAAATAGTAAGAAACTGTTCTCACCTAGCAACCAGGGAGAGAGTGAATGTCAGAGCTTCTCCCTTCCTAGCTGGGCTCTATAATGCCAGTACAGTGTGGAGAGCCTGGCACACACCAGCCTTCAGATCACCCTGAGAAACTCCCCGTGTGCAGCAGCCATCTGGGAAGGGCTGCGCAGAAAACCAGGTCGTTTTATGACGGGAGCTGCCATAAATCTCCCTCCTCCCCCCTCATCACCTCCTTAACATGCAGAGGGAGAGGTTGCAGTGTGCTGTGTCTCTGTGAACCAAAAATCTATCAATGATGGCTTTTTCCTTAATACAAGAGCTTTTATCAGCGCTGTCTGCAGAGTGTCCTGGCCCCAGCTCCGGGAGGGGAGGGCTTGGCCGGAGCCTTCCTCCCCCGTCCTCCCTCCTCCAGCTCTTTCTATTTCGTGGGAAATGAACGGTCTGACTTAAAAATTGGTCTTGCTCTGAATTGTTCACTTTTAACATGGATATTTTTGTTTCTGATGAAGCCTCTGGGCTCCTCTCGCAGCATTTTGGGTGCCAGTGGCCACTCTATGGAGGAGCTGCTTTTACACATCGGGGCACAGCTGTGGGGTCTGGCCTGCAAGTGTAGGGAGAACACCTGGATTTGGATCACAGGCTGTCACACAGCATTAAACCTCTCCAGTCAAATCATACTTCAAAATACTGCAGCCAGTGGGGTCGGGCCCTGCGGATCCTCATCCCCAGGGAGCCCAGCTGAGTAGTGGGGATGGTGGGCTCAGCTGCACACAATGACCTGGCATGGTTATAAAGGGGCTTGTTCCTTCTGGCACCTTTCCTCTGCTCCTGACTCACAGCCAAGGTCTCCACCATCCTTCCCAGCAGTCTGGGATGAGGTTCTGGTTCTCCATCCTTGAGGTTGGGAACAAGCTCCCTGCTGTATGGGAGCAGCTCAGGGTGCCTTCTGTCAAGGCAGACCTTGCTTTTCCTCTTGTTTTCCTCCAAATCACCTCCTGGCTGTGCCCCTGGTCTGTTGGCTCTGCAGCGTGCCCATGACCCCCTGGTGCCAGTGTGTCCCCCCAGCCCAAGCCATGTTCCTCTGCATTCCAGGGGTCTCCTGCTCACCCTCCTCACTGAGCTCTTCACCACCGAGTGTCCTGGCCTGTCCTGCTGCCCTCTGTTGTTTGTCCACCTGTGCCACGGTGCTGCTTCCCTTTCCACGCCGCTCCTGCCACCTCCAGCCTTCCCCTCAGCCTGTCCTTCAGTTCTGGAGTGCCCCAGAGCTCTGGCATGTGGTGGGACCGTGCTGCTGTCAGCCTTTCACCTTCTGAATCATCGGCCCACATTGCAGGTGCCCTGTGAGCCTGGGAGTGCATCCCCAGGCCACGGTGCTGGGCTGGACCTGCTCTTCCCTGCTTTGAGCCGACATGCTCCAAAACGTTTTATGCCCTCCAAGTTCTGCAGCAGGAATGAGTCACTCTTACGCAGGCTGGGCCGGGCTGGGGGGAGCAGAGCCCGCGTGCTCTCCCGGGGGTGCAGTGCAGTCTCTGTTGCTGTCTGTGCCGTTCTAATTTATTCCTATTGATCTCCTGGTCGTGCTCGCTCGGCACAGCAGCGGTTGCAAAGCCCCTCTCGCCGGTGAGCCGGCGCTCGGCGTGGCCGCGCGGCACCGAGACGTTCGGCGCGAGCCGCTCTTTGGAAGTGGTGTTTTTCCTCAGGGTTCCACCTTCCGAGCGTGTGTTGTCATGCCGAGCAGTGGGAGCAGATGCTCTCTGCGTTACGGGGTGTGCTGCGTGCGTGGGGAGCGAGGAGCCGCGTGGCTCCGGCCTCCCCACGACCTGCACGCGTCCCACCGTGCGCCAGAGAAACCTCCGAGAGGTTTTCCATCACCGCCCTGCTCTCCTGCCTTCCCTGCCCCTCTGCGTTTCACCTGAGGCTGGGTTCAGCCTGTGTCTGCACACAGAGCCAGCCCAGCAGCACTGAATCCCTCTCAATCTGCCCTGGGATTCTTGTGGAGTTGCCAGGGCGCTTCCAGCAGCCCTGGATTTGTGCTCCCCATTGCAGCACTGCCCAGAGTCTCATGTGGGCATGAGAACCACCCTCAAGCTAATGCTCAAACCCCTTTGTCCTGGGGATCTGCTCCTGCTCTGCCTTTGCAGCCTCTCGGGCTCTGTGTGGTGAAAGGCAGGAGCAGTTCCCGGCTCAGCTCCTGCTTTCCCCTTTAAGCCTGCGCACGCGGTTCCTGCTGGCGTCAGCGTGAGGGAAGAGCCGAGCAGGATCCCCGAATTAAACCAGAGCTGGTGCTCGGGAGGTTTGCAGAAGGGCTGAAGCAAGCAGCAAACGAGCTGCTTTAAAAATAGCTGCATGGAGGTGTGGCTCATCCCGGGCTCATGGAGCATCCGTGGGCTGCCGTGGTCCTCCTCCCGCTGGGATCTGTGTGCACGGTCCAGCCACCGCCGCTGCCGATCGGCACTGGGGGCTCCCTGCCTGCACCCCCCCCCCCCCCGTATCGCTGGGGTCTGTGCTTGCTAAAGGGATTTTAGTGTGAAATCAGCTTTTTTTCTGTCAGCCGAGGTGGATAACACTGGGAGAGTTTCTCTCCAGTCGCTCCATGTTGCTGCAAGGAGTTGCAGAGGCGCAGTTAATTGGAGGCACAGGAGCAGCCCGCAGGAGCCGGCGAGTGGAGATCTCTGGGCAGGGACACCTTTAAATCTGCTGAAAATCTGATTCTGAGTAAAATCCTCTGGGCTGAAATAACATGTGCAGCTCTGTGAGCCTGGGACCAGCCAGGGCCAGGAGAGCCAGCCCAGTGCCAGGCGGGATTCTCACCCAGCTGAGGCTCAGGATGGGAGGTGGGTGCTGGGAGCAGCTCCGTCTCCATCCTCCTGCTTGTGTTTCAGACCCACTGCAGGATCTTGCTGATGTGATCCCTCCACATTGCCTGAGGATTGTGCCACTCAGGGAGCCAGGGGCTGCCACACTGCCCACACTGGGATGCCAGCACTGGAGCCATAGAATCACAGAATCCTGGGATGCTTTGGGTTGGAAGGGAGCTTAAAGCTCATCTCCACCCCCTGCCACGGGCAGGGACACCTTCCGCTGGACCAGGTGTGACATCCCACCCTTAAGGGTAGGTCATCACACCAGGTTGCTCCAGGTCCCATCCATCTGGCCTTGAACCCTTCCCACTGGGAAGCACGAGCCCGAGTCCTCGGCTGCCTCCCCTCAGCGAGCGAGAAAGCAGCAGTCGCTTTCCAATTTATTTTTATCTTGTTGATCACATGCTTTGTAATGTTAAATGTTCTGTGGAGGAGGAAATTTCTGCAACTGCAGAATGAATAGGAGTTTAGGGGGTTTCGGTTGAACTTGATAATCAATTTTTGCAAATCCCAGGCTCGTGCTGACAACCTGCAGCAGCCAAGGGATATTAATGAAAATGTTCCCATTCTAATTGTGGCTCCGTACGTGCGGAGCAGCCCTGGGCACTGTGTACTTCAGGGACTCTGCCTGCTGGCACCGTGTACTTCAGGGACTCTGCCTGCTGGCACCAGCCAAGATGTGACCCCTCGAATGTCTTCATGCCTGGCCTTGGGGCACGGCTGGATGTGACCGAGGCTGGGGGAAGCCAGGCCTGTCTGAGCAGGGTTTAAGCAGCTTGGAGCAGCAGCTGAGAGTCTCAGGAGGAGCAGGGAGGTGCTGCACACATGGATCAGGTGTCCCTGTGTCCCCTGGCAGGACACACAGCACAGCAACGTGGCTCCTGGAGCCACCCCGTCAAAGTTGTCTTCCCGTAAGCATGCTGGGTTTAATTTTATTTTAAGCCATTAAAAAACTGTCCTATGATCTGATTTCATCTTCCAGCTCTGTTACAGCTGCCAGGATGACCAAAATGTGGTTTCAGAGTAGACTGGGATTCGCCTTCAATGCAGACATGTTTCCAGGGCTTGCATTTCATAGAATCATGGAATGGTTTGGGTTGGAAAGGACTGTAAGGCTCATCTCATCCCACCCCTGCCATGGGCAGGGACAATTTCACTATCCCAGGGTGCTCCAAGCCCTGTCCCACCTGGCCTTGGACGCTTCCAGGGATCCAGGAGCAGCCACAGCTTCTCTGGTCAATGAGCAGAGGGCTTTGAGGAGGGGTGGCCGTGCTCTCAGGTTGAGAGTCTCCCTGGAACAATCATTATTTCTTAAATGTATGGGATTCCAGGAGCAGGGGTCGATGGAAATCACCTGCTCCAGGTGGGACCTGAGCTACAGAGCTTGGCAGCTCTGTGCACTGTGCCCAGAAAAGGTTTCTGGAGCTGGCTGTGCCTCAGCCGTGGGAGCTGCGAGCGGCAGGGACGGAGCATCCCCACACGCTGCTGCCCTCGTCTGCCAGAGACCTTTCCTCGGCTGCAGCTGGGTGGGTGAAGGAGGAGACCTGTGCTGTGCTGCAGAGTGTGGTGGCCGGGTGTGACCTCATCTGTTGGTGGTTCCTCCTGACCCGCTGGACTTTGTGTGGAGGCACCACAGCTCCGTCCCACTGGCCATGTGCCCGTGACCCACATGGAGCGTGACAGGGCTGAGCAGGGCTGGGGGAGAGGCTGCAGGATTGTTATTTTTTTATTATGGTGAAGGCACTGAGGCACCTTCGGGTTGCCCAGCGAAACTGTGGCTGCCTTATCCCTGGAAGTGTCCCAGGCCAGGTTGGACGGGGCTTGGAACAACCTGGGCTAGTGGAAGGTGTCCCTGCCCGTGGGGATGGGACTGGATGGGCTTTCAGGTCCCTTCCCACCCAACCATTCCATGCTTCTGTGACTCTGGTGTGGCTGTGGTTCTCTGAGAGATGGTGCAGCAGGATTTGACAAATCCTAGCTTTGGGGGTGGTTGCTCTTGGTCCCTCAGCAAGAGCTGCCTTTGCAGCTGGATGATTTAGGAGACCCAGTGTCAGGCTGGGATTTGGGATGACAAGCCAGGAAACATCTGGGGTTTCTTCCTCCCCTCCTGTTTGTTCGGGATTTTTTTAGAGAGTTGCAGAAGACCTGAGGGCAGGTGGGTGCTCTGGGCCAGGTGGGAGCAACCACTTTGGAAGGAGAGGACCAGCCTGGTGCTCCCCACACCTGTTTGGCTGCAGCCTCCTTGCTTTGATGATGATGATGATGGTCATGGGTGTGATGGCCACATTTCCGAGCTGTCAGCCTGTATCTTTCAGCTCTCCTTGTTGAGGCTGTTCAGTGCCTCCATTGAGTCCATGCTGTGCTGGTGTCAGGCTGTGTAAGCTCCTCCGAGCACCCTGGCGTGGGATGGAGGCTCCTAAAGCAGGATGGGAGGTACAGCACTGGCAGTGGCCCCTCAAAGGATCCCTTCCCTCTTTTCCTGTGCTGCTCTTAGATGGTGAAGGAGAATGGGAGGCTGTTGGAGGAGCAGGAGTGGGGCATATCCTGGCTGCACCCTCAGCGGTGTGAGCCTGGCTGGCTGCTCCAGGTGCCACTGCAGGGATCCATCCGTCACCACAGGGATCCCTCACTCACCACAAGCTTTTTGGAACTGTCAGTCCCATGCTCAGAAAGGACCGTGGCTTTCAGCTCCAGTGACGTTCATGGCTTGTGTCTGTGTCCTTGTCCCACAGAGAAGCAGGGTCCCGAGCGGAAGAGGATTAAAAAGGAGCCCGCCACCAGGAAGCCTGGCCTGCTCTTCGGCATGGGCCTCTCGGGGATCCGGGCAGGGTACCCGCTCTCCGAGCGCCAGCAAGTCGCCCTCCTCATGCAGATGACAGCAGAAGAGTCTGCAAACAGCCCAGGTGAGACTGGGGAGGGGGTGAGCTCCGAGGGGTGGGTGGGCAGGGGGGAGGTGCCGCGAGAGGCCCCCAAACGCCGGGAATTCCCGGTTCCTGGGGTCACCAGAGGCTCAGCTGCAGCAGCAGGGCTGAGCTGCCACCCCTGGCACGGTGCAGGGGGGCTGGTTTGCTGCTCTGTGGGGTATCACCGCTCCCACAGGGCTCTGCAGGTGACTCCAGGTACGGTGTCACTGGGATCCACACGTGGCTCTGGCTGGCCTCCCTTTCTCCAGTGTCCCTCAGGCCCGATCCAGGCCACCACGGAGCCCACCCTGGCTGCTCAACTGGAGCTTGTCCTTCAAGGGATTGTCCTTCACCTCAGCTCTGTGTCTCTCTCAGGCTATCTCAGTAAAGGAGGATTGTAAATAAAGACAAAATATCATCCTCTGTAGGTTTTTAATGTTTCTTTTTGTGGAAGGGGATAAGATGTGTAGCCACCACAGCTGTAACTTGAGATGTGGAGCAGCTGGAATGTGTTTACCACGGATTTTGTGTTTTAGTAGTTTTTATCTGTTTCAAACCTGCCCCACCCCCCGGGTTTTTGGAGGGTCTGTGCTATCCGTGTGCTCACATCCACATCCTACACACAACACTGCAGCTTTTAGCAAAAAAACCACCAATCTCTCCACTTATGTTGCTGTTATTTGGGAAAACTAAAAGAGAAAAAGCTGCAGAGTGTCGAGAGCATTCCAGTGTTCTCCCAGGAAATGCACATTCTCCTCCCAAGGCCGTCAGACCTCACATGTGCTTGGTAAAAGGCCACGTCTCTCGAGAATTGAGGTTTGGGGGTAAGGAGCTGCATTGTCTGCTCCCAAATCACGGGATTGCCCACAGCATTTGCCAGGACTGCAGCTCTCCAGTGGGCTCTGGCAGCCCACAATTCCCACCTCTGTGGGACACACAGGCTGCTCTGTTCACATCCACTCTGGAGCTTGGGTTGCCTCTGGCTGCCTTGTGGTGAATATTTCGGGAAGAGCCGAGGCGAAACGCGATGCACGAGCTCCCTCTAAGGGCTTAGGAGTTGTTTGGAATGGCAGCTGCTGACGCTGTTTCTCTCCTCCCTGCAGTTGACACAACACCAAAGCATCCCTCTCAGTCTACAGTTTGTCAGAAGGGAACTCCCAACTCTGCCTCCAAAACCAAAGATAAAGTAAATAAGAGAAACGAGCGAGGAGAGACTCGGCTGCATCGCGCTGCCATCCGCGGGGACGCCCGGCGCATCAAGGAGCTCATCATCGAGGGTGCAGATGTCAATGTGAAGGACTTTGCAGGTAACAGCCCAGGAATCCCAACCTTTTACCACCTGGTTGTGTGTTCCACCTCCAAGAGTGACTCCCACCAGAAAAAGTAGTTTGTTCCTAACACAGGGTTGTGCCGTGGAAAGAGGGGATTTGCCAAAAATCGTGGTTTTGTTCTTTGAAGAGGAAAAAGTCTTTTTGCCCTTTAAAAAAAAAAACCAAAAAAACCAAACAGCAAAGAAAGGCCACATTAAAAAAACCTCCTGAAGCATCAGTTCTCTTGTTGGAGTTTGGGAGCAGAATTCCCAGGCTGTGCAGTCTGCTTGAGGTGGTGAAGCTGGGCTGGGCAGGATCAGAGAATCCCTGGAGCTGCTGTGGTTCCACGCACCAGAACTGACCAGGCCACTCGGGACCATTTCCTTCTGCCCTTCCACGGGGGTGCCGTGTTGGAAGTCTGGAGGGGGATTTGCAAAGGGAGGTGGGCTGGTTTAGCTCTATTTTTACTTAAAATAGAAGGAATTATGTGCACAGAAGTACAGCTGAGAGTGGGCTTGTGAAGTCATCGCTCTGGAGCTGGGGGGCCGATGCCTGTGAATTTTTGGGAGTTGTTTTTAAGGACTGAATGTGGGGGTGCAGCTGATGGGGAGGGAATGTGAAGGGCAAGGTCAGGCTCCCACCAGGCACCCAAATTGGAGGAGATGTTGACCATCCTGACCCTCAGCTCAGGAGTAGCACCACCTCCTCCTCGTCCTCCTACTCCTCCTCCTCAGCAGTGCTGCCAAGCTCCTGCTCAGGGTGGTGGGATGGGATGGGATGGGAACAACCCCGAGTCCTGCAGGGAGGAGGCAGCCATGGGATGATGGGGAAGGGGTGATGAAGGAGCCGTTCGGTGGGGCTGGATCAGCCTTTCTTCAGCGCGTCCGAGAGCTTGACTTTGCTGTTCTCTTTGCACGATTCTGGGGCTATAAATAAATAACGGCTGTTCCTCCGCCCGTATGATTAATCCCAGTGCCAGACTGAAGTATCAGTTGTGATTAATTCCGGGTACAGGTGCCCCCTCCAAAGGCTCCAAGTGAAGGTAATGGAACGTGCTCCCACGGCACTATCAGCAAAACACCGGAGCAGCTGCGCTGGGAAACTTCAAAACAGGCTCTGCTTAAAAATAGTCTGTTTGAACACGACAAAATATTTTGTTCTGTGCTCTTCAGAGATTTGTTTGAGAGCTGGAGCTGCCCTTACTGCTGAGACCCTGCTGTTTGGTTTCCCCGCGAGCCTGGGCCGGTGTTCCTGTGTTTGGAGAGCACACAGAAAATCTGTGTGGGGGCTGTCTCGGAGCTCAGGCCTGCTCTGGGCACCAGGGTTTCCCTTACAGAGGGATTGGAACCTAAAGCCAAACCTAAAGGCTAGAGAGGGATGTTTCACAGGACCATGGAGTGGCAGAACAAGAGGGAATGGCCTTAAACTGATGTAAGACAGGGTTAGATTGGATATTAGGAAGAAATTCTTCCCTGTGAGGGTGGGGAGCCCCTGGCACAGGGTGCCCAGAGAAGCTGTGGCTGCCCTGTCACTGGAAGCATTGAAGACCGGGTTGGACAGGGCTTGGAGCACCCTGGGATAGTGGAAGGTGTCCCTGCCCACGGCAGGAGGTGAAACAAGATGAGCTTTAAGATCCCTTCCAACCCAGTGGTATAAAGGGCAACAAATTTAAGACCTGCCTTTCACATGACATCAGCAATTCTCCTTATTTTCCAAATAAAACTTTCCCTTTCCATTTCCTGGGGCTGTATCCGGTCTGGCAGATGCTCTGACTGTAGCACATGGCGTGACCAGAGGGAAAAGTGGGATTGATTCTATCACTGCCTGGCAGGAGTAGCAGGGCAGAGCTGCAGGTTCCTTCCTGCTGTGCCATGGGGATCTGGGCAAACACAGCCACCTTGGCTATCAGAGCAACACAGCCCTGGCCACACTGACCCTGCAGCCTCTGGGCCTGGAGGAGACTTGCCCTGTGTCTGAGTGTCCTGTGAAGGTGGTGTCGTGTGCTGAGTGTCGCTGTCCTTGCAGGCTGGACGGCGCTGCACGAGGCCTGCAACCGGGGCTACTACGACGTGGCCAAGCAGCTGCTGGCGGCCGGCGCCGAGGTCAACACCAAGGGGCTGGACGATGACACCCCCCTGCACGACGCGGCCAACAACGGCCACTTCAAGGTTGGGGTGCTGGAGCTCACTGCTGTGCTCTAAATGACTCTTCTGGAAACTTGTGCTTCAAGCAGCCCGCTGAAAACACGGAGATTCTGAGTATTTTTGTTTCATTTCCTGTGTAATGGGCAGGAATTTGTGCTCAAGGCCAGGCTGGACAGGGCTTGGAGCAACCTGGGTTAGTGGAAGGTGTCCCTGCTCACGGCCAAGTGTGGAACAAGATGGGCTTTAATGTCCCTTCCAGCCCAAACTATTCCCTGATTCTGTGAATGTCCCTGTCTCAGAGCTGTTGAGTGTTTTACTTGGAGCTCCCCTGCACAGGGGATGGTTCATCCTTCTGGAATTGGGACAGGAGTATGATTTTGTACCTTGTTCTTCCCCCTTCTTTCCTGCCCAGGTTGGTTCTTAGAATCACAGTATAATTAAGGTTGGAAAAGACCTCCACAATCAGAGCCCAGCCCTTAACCTAATGCTGCCAATGCACCACTAAACCCTGTCCCTAAATGGTTTTTGGCCACTTCCAGGGATGGTGATTCCACCACTTCACTGGGAATGTTGCTGGGGTTTCTCTCTTATGTTAGTCCTGAAGACATCACTCTTTCAGTTATGTATTAAAATAATGCAAAAAAAAAACCCCTGGAATGAAAACATCATGAGCATCTTCAAGCCTCAATTTCTCTTTTCAGGTGGTGAAATTGTTGTTGCATTATGGAGGGAATCCTCATCAAAGCAACAGGAAGGGCGAGACACCTTTAAAAGTAGCGAATTCTCCCACCATGGTGAACCTGCTCCTGGGGAAGACCACGTACCCCTCCAGCGAAGAGAGCTCCACAGGTGAGACTGGCCTTTCTGTGGCCATGGCAGTGACACTCGTGGCCTGCAGCTGTCTGTTAACACAGAGACCTTAAGAGGACGGTGAAATTAGACTCCTGTCAGATGCTGCCGTGGTCAGGAGCCCACCCGTAGCTGTAACCCAAATTCAGACAACCTAACCACCAGCTTTAGCTCGGGGGGCTGCTTGCCCTGGAAGCCAACGTTGAGATCGCTTCCCTGGTGCAGTCGGGATGTGGGATTGGAAGCCAATTGCAGGTAAATGGATGTCTTACCTTTGGAAGGTGGGCTGTTCCAGTGGAGAGGAGGAGGTTTGTGTGCCCACCCTGTGTTCCTGTCCCTTGGCTGTCCCAGCACTGGTGTTTCAGGTTCTGCTTCTGGGCTGTGCCTGCTAGAGCTTCTTCCACCAGTGCCACCATTGTGGGACACTCTACAGGTTTTAATTAGTGCAAATTAGAGTTTCCAGTCTTTTGGGGAACCTTGACCCACACTGTGTGCAGTCACAACCCTGTTCCAAAGTTCTTGTGATACACCCAGGATGTTATTTTGAGGAGCATCCCTTGCAGGTTGGAGCTGGAGGAGCTTCCTTCCAAAAAGATCCCCCAGCCTGGCATTCCGAGCTGTTGGCTGCCAACTTGCAAAGGCTGGGTGAGGCCAAAGGGCATCAGGGCTGTTTGCAGGGGTTGGTGTGTGCAGGAGACCACCGATGTTCCCCCCCCAAAACCCTTGGCAGTCCCTAACACGCTTTTCTTCTCTCTCTGCAGAGACCTCAGAAGAGGAGGACGCCCCTTCCTTCGCTCCCTCCAGCTCCGTTGATGGCAATAACACAGACTCAGAGTTTGAGAAGGGTTTGAAGCACAAGCCCAAGGCCCAGGAGCCCCCCAAAACCATCACCCCGGTAAAGGATGAGTATGAATTTGATGAGGACGATGAGCAGGACCGGGTCCCGCCGGTCGATGACAAACATTTGCTGAAAAAGGATTACAGGAAAGAGACTAAAGCAAACAGTTTCATTTCCATACCCAAAATGGAAGTGAAAACTTATACTAAAAATAACACAATTACACCAAAGAAAGCTGCCCACCGCATCCTGTCGGACAGCTCGGATGAGGAGGAGACCAGCGTGGCCGTGGGCACGGGGGAGAAGCTGCGCCTCTCCACCCACTCCATATTGCCCAGCAGCAAAATTCGGGAGCCCACCAGCGCCAAGGCACCCAAGGAGAAAAGCAAAGTAAAAAAGAAGCGGAAGAAGGAGACAAAAAGCAAAGAGGTTCGGTTTGGCAAAAAAAATGACAAGTTTTGTTCCTCTGAATCAGAGAGTGAAAACGTGGAGAGTGAGGAGGATGATAGAGACTCTCTGCAGAGCTCTAGCTGTGTAAAGGACTCAAGGCTAGTGCTAAAGGAATCCTCCTTGTTTAACTCTCTGTCTGCCTCATCGACCTCTTCTCATGGGAGTTTAGCATCCCAGAAACACAATCCTAATCTTACAGAACAGCACTCCAAGCACTGGAGGACGGACAATTGGAAAACCATATCTTCTCCAGCTTGGTCAGACGTCAGTTCCCTATCGGACTCCACCAGGACGAGGCTGACGAGCGAGTCAGACTATTCGTCCGAGGACTCGAGCTTAGAGTCACTAAAGCCAGTCAGGAAGAAACCAGAGCACAAAAAGAAAAACACCCCCCACAACACTGTTTCTGAGAAAAAGAATTCATTCCATAGCAATGTGGATGGAGCAATTCCAAAGCTGGACAAGGAGGGGAAGGTTGTTAAAAAGCATAAAACAAAACACAAACATAAAAACAAGGAGAAGGGACAGTGTCCTGTCAGCCAAGACATTAAAATAATCAAAACATTTTCTTTTGAGTTTGAGGACTCTAAACAAAAGCCTGAGAAAGCCTTGATAGTAGAGACAGAAAATCCAGTCGAAAACAAGTTGAAAGTGTTAAAGCACGATCGGGAACATGGTAAGAAGGAGGAAAAGCTCCCCAAAGGTAAAGCAGAGGAGAAGGAGTGGTTGTTTAAAGATGAGACTGGAAAATCCTCAAAAGAGGAGAAATCGTTAAGAAAAATCAAAGATGGTAGTAAAGACCTGAGCAAATCCTTCAGAGAAGGATTGAGTAAATCAGAAAAAGAGAAACCTGTCAAGGAGAAATCTCCCAAGGAGGAGAAGCCGAGAATACACAAGGAGGAGAGAAAGAAGAAGTCAAAGGACAAGCAGTCCAAATCTGAGAAGAAGAATGAGCTGAAGGAGGAGAAGGTTTCTAAACTAGAGAAAGAAAAATCCTTCAAGGAAGAGAAGGAAAAATGCAAAAAAGAAAAACTTTACAGGGATGAGTCTGGGTTTGATGAGTTTAATAACAAAACTCAATTTGCTGAAAGCGAGGACACGAAGTTCAGCCTTTCGGATGATCAGCAGGAGAGGTGGTTTTCAGACTTGTCCTCTGATTCATCCTTCGATTTCAAGGGTGAGGACAGCTGGGATTCTCCAATAACGGATTTCAGGGAGATTAAAAATGACACCGTGGCAAAATTAATCATAGAACCCGTGAAAGAGGAAATTAAAGACAAGAAAAAGGAAAATAAAATGAAAGAGAAGAAGGAATACAACGAGAAGCGGAATGAAAAGGACACTTTCTTAAAGAAGAAGGAGAGGGATTATGTGGAGAAAAGCTCTGAGAAGAAAAAGGACCAAACAGACAGACACAAAGTTACTCCCAGTTATTTGCCTGAAAAGGATAAGAAAAGGAAGGATTCTGTGGAGACTGGCAAGGAGAGGAAAGAAAAAGACACAGGTGAAACCACCAAAGACAGAAAAGATTCCTCTGATGGCTCTAAAGAGCGAAAAGATCCCAAGACGAAGCAGGAGGAGCCCTATCGAGATGACTTCAAGGAGTACAGCTGTGAAACATTCTTCAAGGATAAGTCTGACCCTGAGTTCAGTGGGAAAACCCTGGAGAGTTGGGAGAGGCACCATTCTGGGAAGGAAAAGGAGAAGAAAGATGCTCCTGATAAAGAAAAAAAAGAAAAGGTGAAGCCAGAAAAATACAAGGAAAAATCCAAAGAAGGCGACAAGGAGAAAAATGAAAAAGCTGCTCCAGAGAAAATCCTGAAGGACAAAGAACTAGAGAAGAGTTTCAAAGAGAAGAAAGAAACCAAGGAGAAGTACAAAGATCTTCACAGCAAAGACAAAGAGAGGAAGAGTTCTTTCGACCAGGTGAAGGAGAAGAAAGAGAAAAACTTTTCCACAGACAGAGACGATTTCTCCGAGAAGAAGGATGAGAAGAAAGGCAAGGAGAAGAGCTGGTACAGCATCGCTGACATCTTCACGGATGAGAGCGAGGACGAGAGGGACGATTACAGCCTGAGTGGGTTCAAGGTGGGCGACTCGGCCGGGAGCGAGATGCATCGCCTGGACAGTCTGCAGGACAAGGACGACGGCGCGGCGGCCGAGAAGGAGCTGTACCCCGACAAGCACCGCAAGTACTCCTCCGACCGGCAGCACTCGGAGAAGCAGAAGGATAAGGAGTCCAAGGAGAAGAAAAAGGACAAAGGAACATCAGAAGGGGGAAAGGAGAAGAAGGAGAAGAGTTCCTTTGAGAAACACAAAGAGAAGAAGGATAAAGACTCCAGTGAGAAGTACAAGGACAGGAAGGAAAGAGTGTCCATAGATTCCACTCAGGAGAAGAAAAACAAGCAAAAGCTCCCAGAAAAGGTTGAGAAGAAACACACCAGTGATGACAAGGTGAAAAGCAAACATAAGGAGAAGCCGGACAAGGAGCATTCCAAAGAGAAGAAGTCTTCAAAAGGAGGGGAGTCGGAGAAGAGCCTGCTGGAGAAACTGGAGGAGGAGGCTCTGAATGACTACAGGGATGACTCCAATGACAAGATCAGCGAGATCTCCTCTGACAGCTTCACGGACAGAGGGCAAGAGCCAGGACTCACCAGCCTCTTTGAGTCTTCTAACCTCTCTCTGACCGACGCCGCTGAAGAAAAGTTTAAGGACTCTCTCCCTTTACCCTGCCTGCAGGACAAACTCAAGGAGAAGGAGAGGCACCGACATTCCTCATCTTCCTCAAAGAAAAGTCACGAGAAGGAAAAAGCAAAGAAGGAGAAGACAGAGAAAAAGGAAAAATCAGATGAATTCAAGGACTCCAGCAGCAGAAAGGATTCCACTCATTATGAAAAGGATTTCTCTGTGGATGGGGAGGCTTTTGGCTCTTCTTACAACATGAAGGGAGAGGCTGATGAGGAACCGGAGAAGAGCATTGATTACTTATTTTCTGAAAAGAAGGATAAAAATGATTCTGAAAGAGAGCTGTCAAAGAAGGCGGAGAAAGAAAAGACTTACGGTTCCAGCACCATCAGCACAGCTAAAGAGAAAAAGAAGCGGGATAAACACAAGGAAAAATGGAAGGAGGAAAAGGAAAAGCATAGGGACAAACACACAGATGGTTTCTTTAAACATCACAAAGATGAGCCAAAGTCAACACTCAAAGACAAGGATGGGCCTCAAGTTACCACCTTTAAAGATAAATCCAAGGAGGACAACCTCAAATTTGGTGAAACCAAGCTGAAGGAGAAGCTCAAGGAGAATCAAGACAAAGACAAATCAGAGTCCATAAAAATAAGCAACGGGAATGAAAAAATAACCCTTTCCAAAGACAGCAGCAAGAAGGATGCCAGGCCGAGGGAGAAACTTCTGGGAGATGGTGATTTGATGATGACCAGCTTTGAGAGGATGCTGAGCCAGAAAGACCTGGAGATCGAGGAACGCCACAAAAGGCACAAGGAGAGAATGAAGCAAATGGAGAAAATGCGGCACAGGTCTGGAGACCCCAAGTTAAAGGACAAACTTAAAAGCTCAGAGGATGTGCGCAAGAGGAGCCTGGATCTGCCGACAAAGAAGCCGCTAACGCTGGACACGCAGCTCAAGGACAAGAAACTCAAAGAGTTGGGTCCCCTGACTCCTATTCTGTCACCAGAAAACAAGGCACAGCCTGCTGTGGGGACAGACTCCAAGGACTGGATCACGGGTCCTCAGCTGAAGGAGATCCTCCCGGCATCTCCCAGGCCGGATCAGAACCGGCCCACGGGCGTCCCGACCCCGGCATCCGTTGTGTCGTGCCCGAGCTACGAGGAGGTGATGCAGACGCCCCGGACTCCGTCGTGCAGCAACGAGGACTACACGGACCTGATGTTCGAGTGCGCGGACTCGCAGCACTCGCTGCCCATCTCCACCATGTCCATGAACGCCTGCTCTCCCTCCTTCTTTGACAGATACACCAATGTTAACAGCGGGCTCCCTGAGAACCCCAGTCAGACCCCAACTCGCACCATACCCTCCTCGAATCTCTACCGTTCCATCTCGGTGGATATCAGGAGGGCACCCGAAGAGGAATTCAGCGTTGGAGATAAGTTTTTCAGGCAGCAAAGTGTCCCAGCAACATCAAATTATGACTCTCCAGTGCAGCATTTAATGGAGGAGAAAGTTCCCCTTCCCTCTGTTCCTGCTGAGAAGTTCCAGTGTTTGTCTCCTGGGTATTACTCCCCGGATTATGGAGTTTCCTCACCCAAAGTGGAAGCTTTGCACTGCGCGCCGGGAGCTGTCAGCGGGGTCGCCCAGTCGCCCGAAAGTGTCTTCTCTGGTTTACAAGCAAAATCCTCCCCTTCCCACAGGGATGAGTTGCTGGCTCCTTCAGTGGAAAGTGCTCTTCCCCCTGACCTCGGCATGCCCTTGGACACCACGGAGGAGCAGCAAGCCACTGCCTCCATCATGCCCCCAGAATCCACCTACCTACCACCCATCGAAGAAAACCATTTTAGTTCGGGAATGCCAGAACAAAACAACATAGACTGGGATAACCCTCCTTCCCGAAACCCAGACACCACCATTCCTCCCAACCTGGTGGGCAACCCCGCAGAGCACTCTGTCACCTGGTCCGTGGGCTCGGAGCTTCTGATGAAATCTCCCCAGAGGTTTTCCGAGTCCCCTAAACCCCCGCTCTGTTCCCTAGAGCCGATTCATCCTGCGCCAGTAGCTTTCATTCCCACAGAGACTTCCTACCCTGTTTCTCCCATCTCTTACCCTCTGTCAGTGTCTGAACCGAGGCTGGAGGAAGTCAAGGAGGATGCTGAGGAAGCAGTTCCAGGAGAAATTGCAAATGCCGAAGAGCAAGCTCCGTACATGTCCCCTACTAGGTTAGACACCTTCTTCAACAACTGCAAGCCTCTTCCAGAAGAAGCACCAGAGATCCCTCCAGAGCCCCCTTGCGTGCCACCAGAACCTCAGGCCGAGGTTGTCACCGCACCAGAAAACAACTACTTGGAGAACAACAACGCAGCACCTGCGAACGCGGAGGAGGCGGTGACGTGGCCCGACCCCTTCACCAACACCGAGGATGACTTGGACCTTGGCCCATTCTCGCTTCCAGAGCTGCCACTCCAGCCTAAGGATGTTGCAGAGACGGAGATGACCGAGGCAGAGGCGGTGGAGGAAAGCCCAGCAGCAGCTTCAGAACCGGGCGCTGGGATCATCAAAGCCGGCCCGTCTGTGATAGCGTCCGGTGAGCCGGAAGAGCCTCCGGCCAGCCAGGCAGCGGCCACCCTGCCCACGGACACGGAGCCACCAGCAGAGGAGCAGAAAGCAGAAGTGGCTGCACAAGAAGCCGCCTCGGAAGCGCTGAACGCAGCTGAGGAGAAGGCAGCGGAGAACTCGGAAGCGCAGGTTTTCCAGCAGACCCCATCTGAGTCCACGCAGGCAGAGAGCAAAGAGGTGGAGGCCGTGCAGGAGGAGCTGTCGTCGGCCGGTGGGGCGGCAGAGGGCAGCTCCCAGCCCTGTCCCGTGCCCGTGGCGGGCTCTGAGGGCAGCGTTCCGCAGGACGGTGCTGCGGCCCGTGGCGGGAGCCAGGCCCCACCATCCCAGACGGACGCACCTCCTGGCAATGCTCAAGCAGAAATTGTTGAACCAGTACAAAAACCAGTAGCAGAAGCTCCCAAACCACCCAAAATAGAAGAGATTCCTCAGCGGATTACCAGGAACCGGGCTCAGATGCTCGCCAACCAAAACAAGCAGAACGCCGCCGCATCCGAGAAGGAATTTCCTCCCGTCTCTGCGCCCGTCACGCGTGCCAAAGGCCGCATCACGGAGGAGGACGATTCCCAGGCTCAGCACCCGCGGAAGCGCCGCTTCCAGCGCTCCAACCAGCAGCTGCAGCAGCAGATCAACACGTCCACCCAGCAGACGAGGGAGATGATCCAGCAGACACTGGCAGCTATCGTCGATGCGATCAAACTGGACGACATCGAACCTTACCACAGCGACAGGTCCAACCCCTACTTCGAGTACCTCCAGATCAGGAAGAAGATTGAGGAGAAGCGGAAAATCCTGTGCTATATAACTCCCCAAGCTCCGCAGTGCTACGCTGAGTATGTCACCTACACAGGCTCCTACCTGTTGGATGGCAAACCCCTAAGCAAGCTCCATATTCCAGTGGTGAGTCACCTTCTCTCTTTAGCCTCAGGAACTGTCCCCCCCTCACTGTTAACAGACACATCCACGTTGTCCCCCATGCCCTGTGACCACGTTGCAATGCCAGCATGCCCTGACCTGCCTTTAGAATATGACACCAAACCTGAGCCTGGGTAAGAGCCTGGCTGTGTGGTAAATGCAGCCCCTGAGATGCTGCATTTTTGCAGGGAGGACCTTGGGCTCTGCTGAAGGACCTGAGGTTTGGTCAGGCTTTAGAGCGAAGTTTCTAAGAATCCAGTGGATTTGAGGCTGGAAGGTAAAGCTGCTCTTGAAGCAGTGTAGTAACAGGATAATAAACCTAGAACATGGGAAAAAGATGGCTCTTAACTCCTGCCATCATTTTCCCCAGCTCTGCTCTTTGACTTGGCACTGGGATCAGCATTTCACTGCTGTGCTGCAGGAGCAGCCTCGCTAATACAAGTGCAACAGTAAACGCAGTGCTGCAGGTGGCAAATCTGGGATCCAGCTTGGAGGAGAAGGGTCAGTGTGACCAGGCACCATTCCTTGCTGCACACCCTGCCCTGCAGCACGAAGGCAGGTCAGGCTCTGGTTGTGCAGGCTGAGCTCTGCTCCCAGCACTGGGCACCTCTTGCCAAGTTCTCACCCTCTCTGAGGTCTGGGCACTGGCAGGACCTTGTCCTTGGCAGAGCTGCTCCGCGGTCTCCATAGGCACCCCGTGGGATGTCCCTGCTCCCTCTGTGGCCTACACACATTTTGGGGGGCAGGCAGCCCCCAGGCCGTGCCCCACGGAGATCCTGCTCTCAGCCTGTGCCTGTGCCCGCAGATCGCGCCGCCGCCGTCGCTCGCGGAGCCGCTCAAGGAGCTCTTCAAGCAGCAGGAGGCCGTGCGGGGGAAGCTGCGGCTGCAGCACAGCATAGAGCGGGTAAGGGGACACTCCAGCTGGGCAGCAGGCCCCGAATTTCCTCTGCTGGCGAGGCTGAGGCTGCCACACTCACTGCTCTGCTCTTCCTCAGGAGAAGCTCATCGTCTCCTGCGAGCAGGAGATCCTGAGGGTGCACTGCCGGGCAGCGAGGACCATTGCCAACCAGGCCGTGCCCTTCAGTGCCTGCACCATGCTGCTGGACTCTGAGGTGTACAACATGCCTCTGGAAAATCAGGTCAGTGCCTGGCTCAGTGCTGAGGAAGTGTCTCAGGGTCTGTGCAGGACCCTGAGGGAGATGGGCTTTTCTGGAGGGAAGGAGGGAAGGATGGAGGCAGGAGTTACTAAGGCTCTCCTTGCTCAGGTCACCCACCACAGCCCGCATGGCAGGATGTCACCTTCCCCAGAGGGCAGGGTCAGATGGGATATTGGGAAGGAATTCTCCCCTGGGAGGGTGGGCAGGCCCTGGCACAGGGTGCCCAGAGAAGCTGTGGCTGCCCCATCCCAGGCAGTGTCCAAGGCCAGGTTTAAGGTCCCTTCCAGTCCAAACCATTCTGTGACTGGGAACATCATTTGCCTCATCTGCCTCAGTTTCCACATGTGTGCTGAGGAAGGAAATAGACTCAGGAATGTGGGATACAGGGAGTTCGTGTCTGTTAGCAGCAGAAATGGCTCAGCTTTTTCTGTGAGTCTTGGGACCCTCCGTCCTTCTTGGTCAGGATCATCTGCATGCTGGGAAGGGTTTCCTTTACTACACGCTGGGGTGTCTTTTCCTGTGAAAGGAAAGGAAGAGAATCATTACACTGCTGCATTGCAGGAGGGATCGTGGGCAGGACAGGATCCTGGGATTTATTAGTGAGCTGCATACTGATCCAGGAGCTCTGATTGATCCATTGGCATTTCCCAGCCAAGGGTCTGTGCTGCTGCAATCTTGGCGTGAGTTGAAGGAGTCAGAGAGGTGCAGGTGCTGTGATGGGCTGACATGGACAGATTCCCTGCAAAGCAAGGAGAAACAGGGACTGAGTGCACAGGGGTGCCATCCCCATGTGAGGCTGAATCCCTGGAAAGGGCTGCAGGAGCAGCTGGGCTGCATCTGCCCTTCCTGCAGGTTCTGAGGAGTGTGCGCCCCAGGAGGGGCTTGAATATGGCCTGTGAGACCTGTAACTGCTTGAAGTCCAAAACTAATCCCCTGTGTCCTGCCCTTTGCTGTCCCATCCTTAGGGAGACGAAAACAAATCGGTCAGAGACCGTTTCAACGCGCGACAGTTCATTTCCTGGCTGCAGGACGTGGATGACAAGTACGACCGGATGAAGGTGAGAGCTGTGGGAGCCCCGTGCTCCAGGCAGGGGCATTCCAGGAGAGTTCTGCCTGTGGCTGGAGCCTGGGAGCTGCCTTAGTGGTTTCCAGCGTGGAGTCGGTGTCCCGAGATTGTCAGGGCAGTGTTGCATGGGAGGGGATGCTCTGGAGTGCTGACAAGCCTTGCAAACACAAACTTTGGGGTTTGCCTTGGCTCCTGCTGGAGCTGGGCTCAGCAGAGATTCCAAATCCAGGTGTCCTGTGTGTGGCATCCCTTGCTGCATTTAATCCTGTGCCTACAGTGGCTGCATGTCCCTTCCCTTTGCCTGCCACTCAGCCCTCATGTCCCACTGTTGTTTCCCTATGCAGACATGCCTGCTCATGCGACAACAACACGAAGCAGCTGCCCTGAACGCGGTGCAGAGGATGGAGTGGCAGCTGAAGGTGCAGGAGCTGGACCCCGCGGGGCACAAATCCCTCTGCGTGAACGAGGTGCCCTCGTTCTATGTGCCAATGGTCGACGTGAACGATGACTTTGTGCTCTTGCCGGCATGACAGTTCCAGCCCAGGAGACATCACTGAACACTGGCAAGGACGGGAGCACTCCGAGGTCGGGCGGTCAAGCTCACATTCACCCTTAACCGCTTGCTGATGAATCCCTGGTCAGAGGAGGAGGAAGCAGCTATCGGCAGAAAACAAAACAATAAGAGAAATAATTGCACTTTCTTCACGACGTGTCCCTCGCTTCCGGACTGACGCGGCTCCGCGGGGCAGCGGGCCGGGCGCAGCTCCTTCCCACCGGCGCCCGCGGCGGGGAGGCTCCGGGCAGCGCGGGCAGCGGGCGCTCAGCGGCCCCGGGACTGGCCGAGGCGCGGAGGGAGGAGGCCAAGGACACCGTGTGTGTGTTGCAGAAGCTGCTGAGCAGGGCCAGCAACCACGTGAACCATGTACTTGTGAACACCGTGATTTCCAGCTCTCTGTTTTCCACCGGGCGCGGATCTCCTCTCGGAGAAGCTGCAGTAGGAAACCATGGGGGGAGGGGGGGGTGTTTGAGTTTCTTGTTCCATCATGGGTATGTCTAAAAAAAAAAAAAAAAAAAAAACTACTACAAAAAAAAAATCACAAAAAAACCCAATTAGAAACAAAAGGACAGTGTCCAAGCTGGGCAGCGGCGGCTCCGGAGCGGGGACAGCTCCGGGATGTGCCGGCGGCCCCGCAGCAGCCGCTGCCACCGCTGGGGATGGGCAGAGGAGCCGCCGGGGCGGCACGGCCGGGGAGACGGCGACGCAGAGAAAGGACTTTGCCAACTGTGTTTTTAATGGAGTAAAATCCACGTGGTTTATATATTTTTTCCTTTAATCTTGGGCATTTCGTTTCTCTTTCTGAGAACATAACTTGAAAACACTACAGAGCCAATACTCATATAAAGAAAAATTGTATCCCATAAATGCTGTACAGTTTTTATATACATTAACAATGTACTTTTGCTGCCTTCTAGATAATTTATTTTGCAACACATTACTGCACAGTTGTAAATAACTTATGTACTGTAACATCACTTTCAGTTATGTGTAAAGAAATAAATAAATTAATTAAAATTATCTTTGTATTTATAGTTCACCCTGGGCAGCAGTTTTCCTGTCAAGGAAAAAGTTGCCCAGAGCAGCTGCCCTTGGCAGGGGATGGAACAAGATGAGCTTTAAGGTCCCTTCAAGTGCAAACTATTCCATGATTTTAAACATTATTCTTCTTTTTCTGTGCCTCTTTGTGTGCAGTGGGGTTGGAACCCGCCAGGTGTGCCGGTGGTTGTGGTGGGGTGGGTCATGAGGAGAGGAGAACCCCCTGTGCTGGTGGATTCGCCACCCCTGGAGTGACTGAGCCAGCAATGCTCTTTTGGGGCTGCAGAGTCTGGACAAGGATGGGTGGATCCAGGCAAACTCAGTCCTCACTCACCAGTTCAGGGATGCAGCTGGAGGCAGATCCCAGTGCCTTTCCATGATCTCTGTGCCTTCCTTCCTCCTGCTGCCTGGCCTTTCCTGATGGCTGCAGCTGCCAACCCCAGGCAGGAGTGAGAGGTGGCCCCCACGGACCCCTCTGCCAGCTCGGTTCTCCACCTTCCTCTCTTGGGTTTTCCTGGTGCTGGCCGAGTGTCTCAGCTGCTGCTTTGGGAAGCAAAGATGTTCCAAATGCCATTTGTTCCTCTGCTGGCATGTCCTGGCTGGGGGGACCAGAGGAGATCCCTGGATTCAGCTCCCAGACCCAGCTCCCCCCTCGCTGCTGCCGGCTTTGCAGTCACTTGAGGAATTTTCCACAGTCGGGGCAGTGGGACCCTGGAGGCTTTCGCTGCAATGCATCACAGCAGCCTCGGAGCCAGGGGGGTCCCACCTTCCCCTGCCCAACCCTCAGCTCCTGCCTTGGCACCTCTGGCACCAGGACCAGGGTTCACACAGCCACAGCAGGCCTGGCAGGGCCATGTCCCAGCTACAGCCAGAGGGATTTTCCCCCCATCCTTGCCCAGGGTTGTGGGATGAGTGTGGTGGGGCACTGGAGCGAGTGCTGGGACCAGGGGCTGCTTCAGTGTCAGGGGCTTCAAGAAAGCAGCCACAGGTAACACTTCAATTAATGTCCATCCCTGCTCTTTAATTTGTTCAAGAGCCATAAATTCATCTCCGTAGTCACACACCAGCCTTCTGTGAGTGCCTAAAGCTGGAAAGTCCCACAGGCTCATCTGACCACGGTGCTGGTGACCTTGGGAGTCTCCAGGGTCAGTTTTCCTCCCGCTGCTGTAACTCCCAGACGTGTGCGTGGGTGTGGATCCCTTGGAGGGAGGCAAAAAAAATGTAGATGGGATTTTTTTTTAGTGTGATTTTTCAATGTTGAGTTTGCAGGTGTGATTTTTCAGTGTGATTTTCAATGTGAGTTTGCAGATGGAATTTTTCCACCATTGCAGGTCTGAAGCTGAGCACCCGAGCGATGCTGCTGCCCCCAGAAATGACGTTTGTGAGTAAACTTTAAAAGGAAGAGGGAAATAAATGCTATTTGCAGTTCGACTGCTCTGTTGGCTCTTCCCACGGGCTCACATGGTGCTGGGTGCCAACACGTTCCCTTCCTGCAAGGGGGGAGTCACAGATGCCACTGGCTCCCTTTGAGTTTTGGGGGGACCTGGGTGCATTTGTGGGTGTGCACAGATGGATCCTGGCACCCCCGGCTGCACCCCAGGATCCCCGACACCAGCTGGGGCAGGGGGTCCCCCAGCCCTGAGAGGGTGCCTTGGTCTGGAGCACCATGGAGAAGGAGGGCTGAGCTGGGCTGGGGGCGGTGAGCTGGGGCTGGGGGAGGGCAAACTGGGGCTGAGCTGGGGTGAATGGGGCTTGGAGAACCAAACTGGGGGCCTTGGGAGGGGGGAAACACCAGACTGGGAGTGCAGCGGGCTGGGCCCAGTGTTGCCAGGGAGCGAACCAGGGCTGAGGGGGGCGAACCGGGCCGGGGATCTGAGCCGGGGCTGGGGTTTGTGAGCCGGGCTGGGGAGACAAACCGGGCTTGGGGGGGCGATCAGACCGAGCCTGAGCCTCGTGTTGCGGGGAGCAAACCGGGACTTGGCGGGTCTGAACCGGGGCTGGGGGGTCCGAACCGGGGCTGGGGGGTTCTCAGCCGGGGCTGAGGGGTCCGAACCGGGGCTGGGGGGGTCAGATCCGGAGGGAGCCGTCGGGGCGGCGCCGCGGGGCGGGTCCGGCCGGTGCCGCCCCACCTGCCCGCGCCGAGCCCGAGCCCGAGCGCGGTGGCGGTGGCGGTGGCCGTGGCGGTGGCGGTGGCCGCGGCGATGGCGCTCGGGGGGTCACGGCCGCGGGGCCGGCGGGCGGCGGGGGGGTGGGCTCCGTGCGCGGCGCTGGCGCTGGGGTGGGCGCTGGGGTGGGCGCTGGGCGCGGAGCCCCCGCACCGCTGCCGCCCCGACACCGCGCTGCTGCCGCCGCCGCTCCGCCGCCTCGGGGGCCCCGCGCTGCTCCGCGCCGCCGTCCCGCGCCTCCGCGGCGGCTGGAGCCCCTGCCAGCTGTACCGCTACCCCCCCGGAGCCCCCCGCCCCAACGGCACCGGGCCCTGCACCCGCGGCTGGCACTACGCGCTGCCCGCCGCCGGCCTCCGCGCCAACCTCGTCACACAGGTGGGGCACGGGGCTGGGGAGAGCGGGGGACCCCCGGGCCTGGGGCAGTCTGCGGTGCTGGAGGGGGCTGAGGGGTCCCGTGGGTAAAGGAGGGGTTAAGGGAGGGGCCTGGGAAAGCCGTGGGGGGGGACAGCTGCGAACAAACTGGGGAGTCCCAGAGGGAGCTGGGGACTCCAGTAAGGATCCCACGGGAAAGCCCTGGGTGGGCAGGGGGGAGCAGGGTGGACGACCCCACGGAGGGGGTTTGGGGCTGGCTGGGGGAGCCCTGGGGAAGGGGGCTGGAGGGTGTCCAGGGCTCTTGGAATCACCAGTACTGTCCTCTCACATCTGTCCCCACATTTCTGTTTGTGGGGTGGGAGCTGTCCAGAAGCCCCCCAGCCCCATCCATCCCAGCCCTGTGGGCAGCGGCAGGGGGTCTCCCAAGGTCCCCAAGCTGACACCTCCCTGCTGTGTCCCCTGCAGTGGGACCTGGTGTGTGCCTCGCGCTGGAAGGTGCCACTGGAGCAGACCACGCACCTGCTGGGCTGGACACTGGGCAGTGTCACTGCCGGCCTGGCCTGTGACAGGTAAAGGGGGTTCCCGGGCAGCCCCCATGGGCAGGTGGCACCGTGCCCAGCCCCTCTCACAGCCCGTCCCTGGCAGGTTCGGCCGCCGTCCCACCTTCCTGCTGTCCCTGGCGCTGGCCGTGCCCGTGGGCCTCGGCGTGGCACTGGCTGTGGACTTCCTCATGGTCCTGGTGGCACGGCTGCTCTTCGGGGCCGCGCTGGCAGGAGCCTTCCTCGCCCTCTACGTGGCACGTGAGTGTGATGGGGGCGGCCATAGGGGTGCGAGGACTGGGGGTGCTCCAGGATGCACTGGGAGCAGGATGCTGCAGGCTATGGGATGTCCCAGGATATAGGATGCTCCAGGGTGTAGGATGGAAGCCCTGCGTGCTTGGCACCCATGGTGGCCCCTTCACTCGCTGCCAGGGCTGGAGCTGTGTGACCCCCCGCACCGGCTGGGGGTGACAATGGTGGCCGGATTCTTCTGGATCGCCGGGGAGCTGCTGCTGCCGGGACTGGCTCTGCTGTGCCGAGACTGGCGGGTGCTGCAGGGCGCTGTCACCATGATCCTGGCCCTGCTGGCTGCCTGCTGGTGGTAAGGACCCCCCGGGCAGGGGGCTGCGTGGGGCTGGGCTGTGCCACGGGGCTGGTGCCAAGCTGTTCCCAGCCCGGCAGACCCTGCCCAGGGCCGCGGCGGGGATCAAAGGCCACCCGGGGCTCTCCAGAGGAGTGGAACCCCCCCACCCTGGGCAAATGTTTGCTCAGGTTTGAAGCTGAGGGTTTCTGGGCAGCGTTGCTTTGAATCCGGGTGGGAAGGTCAGTGCTGGAGGGTGGCCAGGCCCATGGGGAGCCCCGTGACCTGACACTCATGCCCCAGGTGCCCGGCACTGTTGCTGGAGTCACCGCGCTGGCTGCTGGCCACACGGCAACTGGAGAGGGCCAGGAAGACCCTGCAGGCGCTGGCCGAGGACAATTGCCCCCAGGACAGCCTCCTCGCGGGTGCGTGGGGGACTCCGAGGGCGATCGGCCCCATCCCCGAAGCCGTGGTTGTTTGTGTGGGTGGGTGGGGGGTGTGACAGAGCCGGCTCTATCCCGGGTTCCCTTCTCCCGGCAGAGCTGGAGGCCGTGTCCGAGGGGCAGCCCCGGTACCACTCTGTCTGCGAGATCTGCGGCACCAGGGTCATCTGGAAGAACGGCGCCATCCTCGGCTTCGCGGCGTGAGCGGCGGGGGGGTCGGCGGGGTGGGCATGGGGGGGCCCCACTCGCGGCCCCCTGACCCCGCTGTCCCGTAGGTTCATCGGCTCCGGCATCCGCCACTGCTTCACCCGCAACCTGGTCCCGCACCTGCCCCACTTCTTCTCCTCCCACCTGGTGCTTGTGAGCACCGAGGCGGCCGCTTGCCTCTTCGTGTGTCTGACGGCCGAGCGCTTCGGGCGCCGCGCCATCCTCCTGCTCTGCACCGTCCTCACCGGCATCTCCTCCCTGCTGCTGCTGGCCCTCACCCAGTGTAAGACCCTCGCGGGACCCCCGAGGACGCAGCCCCAGCCAGGGGGAGAAGAGGTGGGTGCAGAATTTGCCCCCTGATGTGCTTCGCCCCCCCCCAGACCTGCTGGAGCTCATTGTCCTGACGCTGTCCGTGGTGGGCACGGCCGCCTCCCACGCTGTCACCATGCTCAGCATCTTCTTTGCCAGCGAGGTTCTGCCCACCGTGGTCAGGTAACGGGGAGCTGCCTCCCTCTTGCGCTACCCCGGAGCGGGAGGCACCGGGCAGGGCCCCCTCTGAGCGTGTTCCTTCCCCAGGGGCGCCGGGCTGGGCCTGGTCGTGGGGGCCAATTTCGTGGGCAAGGCCGCGGCGCCCATCACCGCCATCCCCAACAGCCGCGGCTTCTTCCTGCACCACGTCGTGTTCGCCTCCTTCGCCATCCTGGCCGTGCTCAGCATCATGTTACTGCCCGAGAGCCGGGGCCGCAGCCTGCCCCAGTCCCTGCAGGACGGCGAGAGCCAGCGCCGCCCGCCCCTGTTCCGCCGGCCCCCCCGCGAGGACCACCTGCCCCTGCTGGACCCCCGCGCCATCCCCCACGACTATTCCCGCCTGGCCGCCTCCACCAAGAGGATGCTGCGCTCCCCGGAGCCCCCCCGCGAGATGTAGCCGTGCCCCCCCCCCCCGCTCCCTGGGGTCTCCCTGCTGCTGGAGGGGCTGAGCACGGTGTGGGACCCCAGTGCAGGGATGTAATGGGAATAGCAGGACACGCGTGGTGGAGGGGCCGGGGGAGCAGCGCCTCCCCCGCGGTGGGGCCGGATCCTGCCCCAGGAGCAGCGGTGCTGGGAGCCCTGGGGCGGGGGTGACGCCCCCCGGGGGCGCTGCCGGCTCCCAATAAAAGTGCCTTGTTTCTACGGGTCGCTGGTGTGGGGAGGGTCACACGCCCCCGCCACCAACCCCCTGCTCTTTATTATGGGGGTCACCAGGGGTCTCCTCGCCCCCTTCTCAGCTCTGTGGGGCTCACCCGGGCGTCCCCCCCAGGTTTGCTGGGCTGGGCTCTGTGTGTGGCTGTGCACCCCCTGCACGGAGGCCTCTCGTTGCACACGCGTGTGCAAAGCCGCTCCAGCCGGGCGTCCTGTGCGTGTCCATCTGTGAAACCGCTGCAGCTGGACATCTCCTCTGTGTGTGTGTCTGTGTGTGTGTGTGTGAGCTCCCTCTGCCCCGTCCCTGCCCCAGCCCCTCCGTGGGCAGTGGGGTGTCCCCCCCTGCCCCCATCCCCGCTAGTGCCCGTAGAGGTCGGCCAGGCGGCGGAAGCGCGGCCCCCACTCGCTCAGGTAGTCGTAGTCCTGGTCCTCGTCCGTCAGGCTGGACACGATGGAGCTGAGCGGGCTGGCGACCGAGCCCGAGCCCTCGTAGTCGTAGATGAGGGCCGTGTCATAGGGGGGCACGCTGGGGTCACTGTCAGCCGCCTCCAGCCCCTGCGGGGACAGGGGGCCACCGTCAGTCCCGCCGGCCATGGGGGACTGCGGGCGAGAGTGCCGGGCTCTGACCCACCTCATTGATGAAGTCCTCGATGTCGGAGGGGCTGCTGGGCAGCTTGCGGGGGGCCAGGGGGGTCCCGGAGCGGAGCGGGGCGTCCCTGCGCAGGGGGGGCTTGGTCCGGGGGGAGAAGAGCTCGGGGTGCCGGAGCTGGTTGATGTCGTAGGCGTCCTGCGGGGCCGGGACGGGGTTTAGATGTGCAGGGCTGAGCTGCGGACCCTCGGGACACCCCTGCCAAGGGTCCTGCTCACCTGGTCCTCCTCGCCCCCGCCCTGCTCGTCGTAGTTGAGGATGTTGTCGCGCATGTCGTCCCGCGAGCGCTGCAGCAGCCCCTTGCGCAGGGCCCGGCGGCGGCTGCGCACCCGCGCAGCGCCCAGACCCGCCAGCACTGCGGGGACACGGGGACACGCGTGTGGGGAGGCACGGGGGGCACGGGGCGATGGCTGGGGTGGGATGAGTTGGGCTGGAAGGAGGGATAGGGATGGAGGTAGGGATTGGGGTGGGATGGGCAATGAGGGAAATGGTTAAGGGGGTCTTGAGAGCGGTCGGAAGGGGTTGCTGGGTGGGGGGGAGGTGTTGAGAGCCATGGGTAGGGGTCGGATGGGATGGCCAGGACCAGGATGGGGTGATGGATGGGGGACAAAGTGACAGAATGTGCTGGTGGCATTCGGGAGGGATCGCCAGGACCAGCACAGGGCTGGGGTGCCAGGGGGGAGATGGAGGTGTGGGGTGAGGCTTGTGGGGGTGTCACTCACCGAGGAGGAGGATGGTGCTGCCCAGGATGATCATGAGGGCCCCGAGGGTAATGCCGGCCCCGGCTGTGGCCGCGGCCAGGACCCCGTCCAGGCAGGTGCCGTCCCGGCCGCAGTGGCACACCGAGACGTTCAGCAGCTGCTGCTGCTCCCGCGGGGGGGTCCCCGAGTCCCGGAGCAGCAGCGGAAGCGAGTAGGACCCCTCGGGCAGCTCCGCAAGCACGGCCAGCACGGCGTGGGTCACTGCGGGGGGGCAGGGGGTGAGCGGGACCCTCTATGCAGCATCCCCCCACCCCGGCTGACCCTCACCATTAAAGCGGGCGATGCTCCAGTTGCGGGCGAGCTGGGGGTGCTGGGGGCTGAGCTGGAAGTGGAAGGGGGCTCCGTGGGGGGGCCGGTCATCGTCGGTGGCCCCCAGGAGCAGGGTCCCGCCCCGTCCCGGCCGCCCGCAGAGCACCCCGGCCGGCGGCTGCAGCTGCGGCGCGTGGTCGTTCACCTCCACGATCTCGATGGAGAGGGTGCCGGTGGCCGAGAGCGGGGGCTCGGCTGGGGACAGAGCACAGGGGTCAGTGGGGGCAGCGGGAGCGAGGGGACAGCGGGGGCGGCTGCTCACCGTCATCGCGGGCCAGCACCAGCGCGATGTACCAGCCGCCCTGCAGGAAGGCGGACGGGTGCAGCAGCTCCCGCTTGGTGCGGACGGTGCCGGCGTGAGGGTCCAGCTGCAGCCAGTCCGCGGGGTCGTAGAGCAGCGCGTAGCTGTGGGCGAGGGGGGTGCGTGAGACATCGCCCCAAATTCCTCCCCCAGCGGGTGCCGGGGGCGATGAGAGGGGAGCGGGACTCACGAGAGTGTCTGGATCCGGTGGGTGTCGGGGTCGCTGGCGGTGTAGGTGGTGATGGCGGTGCCCGGGGGGGTCCCCTCCAGGACGCTGATCCGCCGCGGGTTCTCGCGGAACACGGGCGCCTCGTTGACGTCCCGCACCCGCACCCGCACCGTGGCCAGCGCCCGGGGGCTGGCGGGGGCCGAGGGCTCCAGCGGCCGCTCGTTCTGCACCGACACCGTCAGCTCGAAGCGGTCCCGCACCTCGTGGTCCAGCGGCTGCGAGAGGGGCCACGGGTCAGCCGAGCCATGAGACCCCCGGTGTCCCCGGCTGCCCCGTGCCCACCTTGACCACGGAGAGCACGCCGTCGTTGGTGTGGGGGTCGGTGCGGATGGCGAAGACGCCCTCGGGGTCGCCCTCCAGGATGGTGAATTTGGCCAACCAGCTGGGGGAGCCCGCCAGGTCCTTGTCATGCACAAAAACCTTGCCCACGTCCACGCCGGCCGCCTGCTCCTCCACCTCCATGGAAAACTGGGGGAGAGCAGTGTGGGGCTGGACTCTGCCCCTTTGGGATGCTGCAGCTCCCCGGGGGGCCAGCTCCCACCCCGCTGACCCCATACCCCACCCGGCCACTACCTCCTCCTTGGTGAACTCGGGAGGGTTGTCGTTGATGTCCTCCAAGTAGATGACGGCCATGGCCGTGGTGGTGAGCCCGTCCCCAGACATGTCGGCCGCCTGCACCGTCAGGTTGTACACCCCCATGGTCTGTGGGGAATGAGGGGGCCAGAGCTGAGTCCCTCCAGCCCCCAGGGAGCACAGAGATCCCCCAGCTGCTGCCCACCCACCCTGTCCCCACACCTGAGTCTGCTCCTGGATGGAGATGTGGTTTCACCATGTGGGGTGTACGTGACTGCCCCGAGTCCCAGTGCCCCCCAGTCCCACCCAGGTGACCCCATCCCGCTACCTCCCGGTCGAGGCCAGGCCGTGCGGTGCAGATCTCCCCAGTGGTGGCATTGATGCTGAACATTGCGGCAGCGCCCTGCTCCAGGATGGAATAGCGCAGTGCCGCGTTATCCGTGTCGGGGTCATCGGCGTCGGTGGCATCCACGGTCATCACACAGGTCCCTGTGGCCGCAGGAGCGCCCAGTGGGTGCTGGCACAGGGGCTGGCTCAGCCCCCCAGCCCAGCCCCCCGGCTGGACCCACCTGGCTCAGCCCCCTCCACCACATGCCCGGTGAAGACGTCCTGCCGGAAGAGCGGCCGGTTGTCGTTCTGGTCCACCACGATGATCTCCAGGTCGGTGGGGTCCTCCAGGGTGACACCGCCCAGGTCCAGCGCGAAGGCTCTCAGCTGTGGGTGCAGAGCAGGGGGGTCGGGGTCTGGCTGGGGGCCCAGGGAGGGGCTGTGGGCACCCAGGAACATCCTTACCCGGTAGCGGTCGTTCTCCTCCCGGTCCAGCATGGCGTTGAGGAAAACCTTCCCGCTGAACTTGTCGATGGAGAAGATGCCCAGGGGCTCCTCATCCACCCCCGGCCCTTTGATGCTGTAGATCACCCCCCCGGGCTGCTGCTTGTCTGACTTGATCTGCCCCAGGAAAATCAGGGCTGGGGGTCCCAAGCTGGGGGTCTGTCCCCCTCTGGGAGTGCCCCTGTGTAATCCCCCTGCCCTGGATGTCCCCACTCTGCAAGCTGGTGAGAGGGTGGGGGGCTCTCTCCTACCTGCACCAGGAGGTGGGGGATGCGCTTGTGGTTCTCCGAGACACTGATGGGGGGGATCACCCAGGCCCTCTTCACCCGCCGAGGAGCCTCCTGCTGCCGCCAGGCCTGCGGGGTTGCAGCGCCTGGCTGGGCTGGGCTGGCACCCTGCGGGGGACATGGTGCTGCCCGTGACCCCAAAACTCCGGAGTGGGGTGGAATGCCAGGGCAGTGGGCAGGGAGTTGAACCTGAGCTGGGTATGCACAGTGCTGGGTGCCCCTGATGGGGTTGGGGTTGGGATTGGATCTGGGGGAATGCAGAGGCCACCCAGCTTCCCTGGGAGTTGCGTGTCAGCTGTCCCCTGCCATCCCGGTGTGATGGTGATGGGTGTCCTGCTGGGCTCACCAGGAAGGGGTGCCCCACAAATGACCCCAGTGGTGCCCTGGGCATGGATTGTGCCCCACGGGACCCCTGCAGGGGGGGTAGTTTGGGCAGGCAGCATCTACCATAGCCTGCGCCACACGTCATTGTCACCACACAGATGTGGCAGGGAGGGTGAGGTGTCAGGGATCAGTTCTGAGGTGCTGGGGGGAGGCAGAGGGAGTTGAGTGCCTGGGGTGGAGCTGGGGGCTGTGAGGGGGAGATCTGGGATGGAAACAAGGGGAACAGGAGTCCTGGCGGGCTGCAGGGGGATCAGGGAGCGGTGGGGGCAAGAATGAGTTTAGGGGCTGTGCGGGACCGAGGTCAGGGAATTGGGGCGATTGTGGGGGGGAGCCATGGGGAGCGTGGGAGCTGTGCATGCAGCCGCCGACCCCCCGGCTCCGTGCCACCCTCGTCCTGGGCTCCGGGGGCAGGCGCTGCTCCTCCCCGAGGAGGGAGCACATCTGGGCAGCACCAGCCTTGCACCCACATCTGTGCCCAGCTGTGCCTGCACCGCTGGCTGCCGGGGAGTCTCTGGAGCCCCGGGGGGCCGCTTGTGCGCCCTGATGGGGGACGGGGGAACGGGGCAGCGCGGCTGGCTGTGCCGGGGGTCCCTGGGAGGGAGGTGTGGGAAGGGGGGGGGGGAGCTGTGTACCAGCCCCATGGGATGGGCAGGACAGGGGGCTGGTTCAGGCTCGGGCGCCGCGCTGTGGCCTCCAGTTCTTTCTCTGCGCTCTCCTCCATCAGGAGGAACCCCCCGCCCGTCCCTGGGGGCCGCTGGAGCTGGGGGGATCCGGATGTGAGGGAGGGACGCTGGGGACCCTGTTCCTTTGGGGGCTGCCCTGCAGATCCCCTCTCCTTCCCCTGCCCTGAAGCAGCCGAGCGCAGGGGCCAGGCCAGAATCCCAACGGCCCCATGTGGCTCCGGCCCGAGACCAGGATGAGGGGCTCTGGGGGGGCGCGAGTGGGCAGGGGGGTGCAGGGAGGTCTGGGACCACACCTGGGGACTGGGAAAAAGGGGAGCAGGGTGTCTTTAAGTGCCTAACCCTCCCTCGAATTCCATCTCAGTCCATCCCAGTCACAGGCGCAGGCACTGTGCCGGAGCCGCAGGCCCCCCCCTGCCACCGCCATCTGTGGGGTGAGAAATGCCTCAAGGGGGGCTCCGAGCCCCCATCACCCCTAGCCCCATCCCCGCTGCCCGCAAGGACGAGCTTCCACGAGGTTTGGGGTCCGGCCGCCTCCTGGCTCAGCGTCCAGGCTCCCCGTCCCAGCCAGCCCTCCTGGGGCACAGAGCTGGGGGTCCCCATCCCACCCCGTCCCACCCCGTCCTCACCACCCCGGGGTCCCCGCACCCCTTACCCGAGCGCAGAGCGGGGCGAGCAGGCAGGCGAGGAGGAGCGGGGGGCCCATGGCGGAGCGGGGCACAGCCCGGCCGCCGGCCCCGAGCTGAAATAGCGGCGGGCCTGGCTGAGTGACAGCACAAGTGCTGCGGGCACCGGACCCCCCCGCGGGCAGCTGGCCCCGCCGCCCCCGGCCCTGAGCCCGCACCCCCTGCCCGGCCTGGCGCGGCGGGGGCCCGACGGGGGAGATGCGGGGGGCGTGGAGGGATGCAGGGGGGCGCGGGGGGGTCCCTGCTGCCCGGGCCGGGGGAGCGGGGCCGGGGCCGGGGGTGCGCAGCCCCGGGCAGGGCGGGCGGAACGCGGCAGCTGCCGCCGGGCGCGCTCCGAGGATGCCGCGACGGGGAGGGCGGGAGGGGGAGACCCGGGCCCGCTGCCCCCCCGGCTGCTCCGGCGCCGGGACAAGGACCGGCTTCGGCACCGGCACAGGGACAGGGACAGGGACCGAGACAAGGACAGGGACAGGGACCGGGATTGACACCGGCAGCGGAACAATCACTGGCATCGGCACCGGCACCGGGACAGGGAGAAAGGAACGGCATCTGGACAGGGACATGGAGAGGGGCAGGCACAGGGACAGGGACAGGCACCGGCGCCAGCACCGAGACAGGGACAGGCTCCAACACCGACAGCGGGACAGGGACCTGGACCGGGACTGGGATCAGGACAGGGAGAGGGGACCGGGAGCAGTTCTTCGCGCCCCGCTCGGCCGCGCCCCGCGTCGGGGTGAGCCCGCCCGTCTGTTCCCGGCCGTTCCCGGTGCTGCTGCCATCGGTGTTGGCGTCGGGGCCGGTCCCAGCGCGGAGTCGGGAGAGGGACGGCAGCGTCCCGCGGTCTCCTGGTCCCGGCGGGTTCCCCCGGGAGGCGAGGGTGGGGGCTGCTCCGGGAGTCCCGACAAGGCTGCCGGCCCCCGCTGTCTGTCCCGGCGCTGTCCCCCGACCCCCGGTCCCGGTGCAGCCTGCGATCCTCGGGTCCGGTCCCGGTGCTTCCTCCCACCCCCGCGGCCAGTCCCAGCGCTGTCCTCGACCCCAGCTGCCGGTCCCGGTGTTTCCCCCGACCCCGTAGCCGGTCCCGGTGTTTCCCCTGACCCTCGGTGCCGGTCCCGGCCGCCGCCGTGTCGTGGCACCAGGTGGCAGCATCGTCCCGGCCACCGGCCCCGGTGCTGCTCGCAGCCGGGGGTGCCGCACCGGGGAGCGTTCCCCGCCCGCCGGCGCGGGGCCCCGGTGCAGCAGGGATGGAGAGCCGCGAGCCTTCGGGCAGGGCGAAGGGGTCGAGGGATTCTTGCCCTGCCGGAAAACCGAGTCCTGGGCCTGGCAAGGAAGTGTACAATGGGTCGGTGTCACTGGTAGCATCAGCTCGTCCCTGCTCGGCAGCTGTGGGGACCCCCGCCCGGCATTGTCCCTTCCTTGGCAATAAATGCCCTCGGTGCCCTCCCGGTGCGGGTCATCAGCACGGGGATGGGGAACAAGGCGTGGGAAAAGGGATACAGGAGGAGGGGTGCAGGCTGTGTCCTCTCCATACCCAGGAGCTGAGCGGCGGTGGCAGGGCTGCCGGTGTCCCCAAGGACGTGTCATGAGCGGGTGAGCGGCGGGCACCGGTGACCCGCGGCGTGGCCGGGCCTTGGCGGGGGCAGCGGCGCTCACTTGCCCGTCTGTCTGTCCGATCCCATCCGTCCGCCCCGCTGCCCCGTCACCCCGCATCAGTGTCACGGCGAGGAGCCGCCCCGGCGGCGCTGGCCGGGGGTCCCGGCGGCTGCCCCTGACCCTGACGCGCCTTGGCAGCGGGGCGGCCGAGCAGATGTTCCCTGCCACCGGCACCGCGGCGCGGGGGTGGCAGACGTGACAGGCTCTGACAAGGCGCCAGCCCCGCTCGTGGGGACGGGGCTGCCCCTGGCACGGCCGCGGCTGCAGCACGACAGGGACCCCGGCCCCCCCCGCTGTCCCTGCACTGACACCCCCCGCCCCTCTGCCCCTGCAAACCGGGGCTCTCACTGGGGTGCAGGGATTTGAGGTCCCACAAATGCTGGGTCCAAGTAGGACCAGCCCAGGACTACAACTTCCCTTGCTGCTCTGGGCGCCGGGTCACCCTATTTTGGAGGGTTCCCCCCTCCCGGCTGACACCCTCTGAGCTGCCCAGCGGCGCAAGTGTCACGGGTGTTGGAGCTGTTGTACCCCACCGTCTGTGTTGGGACCAGCCACGTCTCTAATGTGGGGGGCAGCTGGGCCCGCCATGACCCCGGTGTGGCACCAGTCGTGTCCCTCACGTGTGGGGCAGTGGGACCAGCTGTGACCCCAGTGCGGGGACTGGAGGGGTCAGGGCAGCGCCCAGGAGGGCAGAGGGAGCAGCTGGGAGTGCAGAGGTGCCACACACTGGCGCAGCCCCATAAAGCCACCGGAGCTTGGATTTTATACGGCAATAAAAGATAATGTCAGCTATAAAATGCTGGAGCAGGTCCTGGCGTGCCGAGCCGGGGGGCACAGAGGGGTGGGCAGCCCCCAGCTCCCCGGGGACGCCCCAGCAGGGCAATACCCCCTCGGGGTGAGTGGGTCCCCGGCTGCCCCAGGGCTGGGGACACCCCCAGCACTGCCACGGGCTGAGGTTGGGGTCAGTGCATTAAAGCCGCTGCTTTGGGCTGTGGTTGTTGTTTTAACGGTTTTATTGGGTGCTGCTGGGCCGGGCCTGGCAGGCCCTAATGAAGGAGATTGATGGCTTAATCGCCTGCAGCCATTACGGGGTAATTGAATGGTTGTGTACACATGATCCGACCGTCAATGCCGACGTGGCTCGCAAGCGAAGCGCCCGGAGCTGGGGGGACACACACAGCCCCCCCTGCACCCCGAGGGATGCAGCGTGGGGGGCCAGAGCCCACGGCCTCGGGACCCCCATCCATCCCAGGGGGCCTGGCTGTGCTGGTGCTCCTGGAGGTCTCCACGTTCATCCAGTGGCACTGGGTCACCCCATCTCCATCCAGCTCAGCTCCCAACCAGGGCACTGTGCCCAGGTGCTTTAACGAGGCTTTTAATTAACGGGTCCCACCTATAGGGGTGAGGAGCGGTGTGGGAGTGGAGGTGGAAGCATGGGGTTCCAGCATGGATGGCAGCCCCAAACTGGGGGTCACCCTGACCACCCTCCCTGCGGGAATCCCCGAGGAGCAAACGTGGCAGAGCCCCAGGCAGGTCCCCGCGCGAGGTGTGAGTCAAACTGCTCATTTTGTGTGTGACAACCAGGTGTTTTACAGTATTTGCTACCTGTGATCATCCATCAAAGCAATCGATAGCGTTCCTGCAGAGTTTTATTAATGATCTTGTCACCGGGCTGGTGCGGGGTGCCCGGGGTTGTCGAGAATGATAGATCATTAAGAGCTTTCGCTGCTATTTATTCTCCAGTGACCTTGTCTCTCTCCATTGTTGCTTGCTTAAGAGTTATGAATGCGAGACATGATAATTTGATATTGATCTATTTGGTAAGTTAAAAAATTTACTGCATCGTTGATGTTTTAACAAAGGATCCGCTCGGGCCCTCCCGCTGGTGCTCGGCTCCACACGTGTGTCCCTGTGCCTGGGCTGTGGGACACTGAGAGGCGGCCGGCGAGCTCTGGGTGTCCCTCGTGTTCCCATCGCAATTCCTTTTGAGCCTGAAGTACGGAAATGCAGGAGGTGCTGTGGGCAGGGTGTTGGGATGGACAGAGCAGGCGTGTGACCAGACCCCTCTGCAGGTGAGGTGGGGTGGGGAAAGCCTGTCGCCATCCATAGCCCCTTCCCCTTTTTCCCAGCCCCACTCCCATCCCAGCCCGCTCGGCCCAGCACCATGTGCCTGCCACAGTCCCCTCCATGTTCTCTACATGTCCTCCCAGATTTCTGGGGCTCTAGTGACCCTGACCAAGGAATCCTTGTTCCTCCTGCTCCTTGCTCTTCCTGGTACTTCCAGAGCCCCATCAGCTGCTGGAGCGCCCTGTCACCCCCTCAGCAGCGGATCCACTGGTTGGGAACCCACAGGGCAGTTCTGCTGTCCCCCACTGGCTTTATCGACCCCCTGGGGATGGCAGCTCACGTGTGGAGTCAAACAGGGACAGAATTCCATGTATAAAGGCGGGATTTACCAATAGTGTGCTGGGATAACCTGTATGTGGAGGATGCACTGGATAACACAGTCAGTATTTATGTGTGATTTTGATTTATTCTTTATTTCTGCCGGGAAATCATTCCCTGGGAGGGTGGGCAGGCCCTGGCACAGGGTGCCCAGAGCAGCTGTGGCTGCCCCTGGATCCCTGGAAGTGCTCAAGGCCAGGTTGGACGGGACTTGGAGCAGCCTGGGACAGTGGAAGGTGTCCCTGCCCATGGCAGGGGGTGGCACTGGATGGGCTTTAAGGTCCCTTCCAACCCAAACCACTCTGGGATTCTGTGACTCCTACAAGTGGCTCCCAACACAAGGAAACCCTAACTCTGCAGCTCTGGCTCAGCCAGGCAGGAAAAATCCTACTTTTATCGGACAATAATCATGGACTAGGCTGCAGCGAACCCAGACCTGCCAGGGATGATCCCTGTGGCTCTTCCTCAGGGGCAGAACGGCCGTGGATCAGGGCCAAGCCCCCCCGGGTGGGCACTAGGCTGGGTAGAAGCGCTTCAGAAGCTCCTTCTTGTTGACTTTGCCCATCTGGTTGCGCGGGATCTCCTCCACCACGATCAGCTCCGTGGGGATGGTGTAGGGAGCCATGGTGTCCCTGCAACACCAAAGTGCAGCAGTTACAGCTGGGCAGAACGAGCTGAGCCTTCCCGGGAGCACCCACAGCCCCGACCAGCCCCACCTAGGAGCCCATTTAAGCTCAGCCCCGGGCTCCCAGCCCCTCTGGAGCTGTGCGGTGGGATGCCTGCTCCCAGCCTGTCCCTGCAGGGAGCAGCTCATCGCTGGGGGCTCCTCAGCGGGGTCAGTGACCCTCCCCGAGAGCACGCAGAGGTGTGAGGAATGCAGAACCCCGTGTTCCCGCTGCCAGTCCCTGAGCGGACCGCAGGTGAGCCACCTCCCCGGAGTGTGTCGGTGACCTGGCAGTGATCACAGCCCCGAGCATCATCCCGTGCCCTCTGTGGAGCGCGGAGGGGGGGCTCTCCTGCCTTCTGCTGCCCGTGTGTCAGCAAGCTGGGGCCGGGCCCGGCTCTGGCAGCGCCCTGGCACCGACTCTGATGCGAGATGCCAAGTCTGCCGAGCCCTCCAAGCCCCGGCCGGCCTCCTCCCCCCGCCGCCACCAGCACCCGGCCATATGGAGCCGCTAACTCGGGATGGCGCCTGTCGCCGGGAAGCACCATCGCAGGCGAAAGCCGCAAAATGAATCACTCTGAAGAGGGACATGTGTCTCCTGCCAGGGAGTGCGAGAACAGGGGCCAAGCGAACGTAAGTGACACAACAAATAAAGGGGAGCGACAGGGCGAGAGGGGGAGGCGGGCGGGGGCCGGAGCCAGCGCTGGGCTGGGAGCACAGCCGGACCCTCCGGGGCTTCGCTTTCAAGGGCACGAGAGCGACGTCCCTGTCACAGAGCTGGGGACAGCGATGGGAAGAGACGTGCGGGGAGCACTCTGGGAGGGGGCAGGTAGGGGGGTACAGGGGGCCTGAGCAAAGCCCCCTGCCTGGCACCAGGGTACCCCCAGAACAGCCCGGGGGATCCTCAAGGCCACAGGTGGGGGATGAAGGGATCTCCTGGCTGGGTCACCGGTGTCCCTGGCAGGAGATTTAGGGATGAGCAGCCACCTAAAGCATAGTGAGCATCTTTCCTGTGAGGAAAAGCTGAGAGAGTTGGGCTTGCTCAGACGGGAAAAGAGGAGACTTTTTATGAGAGACTTTTTTACAGGGCTTGGAGTGCTCGGACAAGGGGGAATGGCTTCAGACTGCCAGACTGGGATATTGGGAAGGAATTCCTCCCTGTGAGGGTGGTGAGATCCTGGCACAGGGTGCCCAGAGAAGCTGTGGCTGCCCCTGGATCCCTGGCAATGTCCAAGGCCAGGCTGGACATTGGGGCTTGGAGCAGCCTGGGACAGTGGAAGGTGTCCCTGCCCATGGCAGGGGTGGCACTGGATGAGCCTTAAGATCCCTTCCCACCTAAACAATTCCATGGCTCTGCGATCCTATGGCATGTCCCTGCTGAGGACACTGCTGGCTTTGAGCCTGCTCCCCCTGTGCCCCTCATTCACCTCCCGTGGGGTTTTACCTGGCCCAGTCCTTCAGGTCCCTCACGGAGAGCATCTCGCCCTTGCGCAGCTTCACCACGGCGCTGACGCGCTGCCCCCACACCACGTCCGGGGGCCCGATCACCGCCACGTCTGCAGGGGAAACAGGGACAGGACTCAGGAACCTGAGCAGCTTCTGGGGCCCAGGGGGGCAGAAGAGGGGTTCAGGTGTGGGGAGGAAAATGCCACGGGATGTCAGCACGGGAAAGCACCCTGGGCTTCTGGGCTGACATGAGAACAGAGCTTTTTACCATGGAAAAGGCAGGAAGCTCCATGGTTTGAGAATCTGGAGTCAGTGGGGAGGAAGATGGTGTAGAGGGGAGCTGGGGGCACCGCTCCTGACCCCTTGCACAGGGTCATGCACAAGGGCAGGGCAGATTTAATTACAGTCTCATTTCCAAAATCCGACAGGAGCTGCTGCTGACTCAGCTCCGGCCCTGGGAGAGCAGGAACTGCGGGACTTAAACATCTCCTTGTGGGAGGGAGCTCCAGGCACGAGCCCTTGGGGGCTTTGTGCACCTGCTGAGCCAGAGCTGTCCCCAGAGCCATGTCCCCACGCTCTGTCCCCTCTGGGCACGGTCAGGGAGCAGGAGAGCACAGACCTGTGATGTGGGGGTGTGCGAGGAGGTGCCGCTCCACCTCCAGCGCGCTGATTTTAAACCCTCCATTTTTGATGATGTCCACGGAGGTGCGGCCCTTGATCCAGTACACTCCATCCTTGTACACTGCTGTGTCTCCTGGAAAACAAACAGCTCCGTCAGAGGCTGTTGCCTTGATCCCCCCTGCCTTTCCTGGGATGTGGATGTGGCTCTCTGGTGATGCTGCAAGGGGGAATGGCTTCCCACTGCCAGAGGGCAGGGAGAGAGGGGATATCGGGAAGGAATTCTTCCCTGTGAGGGTGGGGAGGCCCTGGCACAGGGTGCTCAGAGAAACCATGGCTACCTCATTCCTGGAAGTGTCCAAGGCCAGGTGGGACATTGGGGCTTGAAGCAACCTGGGATAGGGGAAGGTGGAGCGAGATGAACTTTAAGGTCCTTCCAGGCGAAACCAGTCTGATTCCACAAAAAAATGGTGGGGAATGACACTGGGAAAATGAGCCTGTCCTGAGCAAGGTGCTTGGTCCAACAGGTGTGACCCTGCAATCAGCCCAGCCCAGGTACCCCAGGATGTGCCAGCAGTGATGCAGTTTTCCACATCCCGTTCCCAGCTCACCTCTGGCACTGGAGTTTGCACATGGTGCAGCAAGGGCCCAGAGATTCACAGTGTCAGAGCAAGGAAACATCAGAATCAGTCCTGAAATCCAGGCTGCTCCCCAGAAGAGCTGTGTCCCTGCTCAGCTGGCACCTGCCAAAATCCTGAGCAGCTCAGCTCAGCCAGGGAATGATTAATTGTTCCTGTATTTTCCTGCCCCTTGGCACTCCGTGGATGCTGAAGGCTGGCTGGAATATTCTGAACTTGGGGGAGAGTTTGAAACTGGGGCACTCTGAGTGTTTGGCTGCTTGGAGGGGGAAGGAAGTCGTGGCTGCTGTGATGAACTGCCTTCTGCACCTGGACACGATGGGTCAGGGGACATCAATTAAACGGTGGCACTGGGGGAGCAGGAGCTGCTTATTCACATTGAGAAGATGGGGAGAGGAGAGGGAATTCAGCCCTGGTTCAGTGGCACACAGTTCCCATGTCGCTCTTCGGGATGTAAGCACAGGAAAACAGCCACACTTGCTTTTCCTCTGCCCTGATGGGGTGAATGATCCCTGGACAGGTCTCCTCTCTGCTCCCCTTCCACCCCTGTGCTCCCCACAAACGCCATCGCTGCTTCCCACACGGATCCCTCATTCCATTGGCAGCGCAGCACAGTGAGGGGATGTGTCACATTATTACTGTGACTGTTGGGAGCTCCTGAGACCAGCTCTATAATTCCCCCCGTCTCTTCCTTTCTGTCTCCTCTCCAGCACCAGGCCCTGGCTGTCACTTCCCGTGCTGACAGCCCGGAGTGCTCTGGGGGATGCCATCCACAGAGGACAGCCCCGTTACCCTCTGCCCTGCACCATCTGCTTCCAGCCCAGCACACCAGGCAGCCTGTGCAGCGGCACATCCAGCATTCCCTGCTTCCTGAGCCACTGAGGAATTCCCAGACCGATTAAAAGGATGCTGAATTTGCTTAACGACTGTCCCCAGCAGTGCTGAGTGTCGCTTCTGAAGTGGTGCTGCCCCGAGAGCCCCAGCAAGGACTGTGCCTGTCCTCCCGGGTGTCACAGGTAGGTCCCTTGCCCCACCAGCCCCCATGAGCAGCCCTGCTGCTGGTGGTGTGTTCCATCCATCCATCCCAGCTGCTCCATCCAGCAGGATGCAGCTCGGAACCACAACCAGCATTCCCTGCCCTCGGCCAGCTGCACCAGAAAGGGGATTTTGGCTGATGAGGTGACGGTCTCTGACACCCCATCTCCTCCTCTGCCTGCCTGGGCCACTCCACCCGGCTCCTGTCACCACACAAAGCCGTGGCAGCAGAACCTCGTGGCACGTGGCTGACGCCGGCGCTGCGGCTGCCGAGGCCGTGGGATTATTGCTTCCCTGACAGCAGCCGTCACTGCTACCTTTGGATTTGTTTCAAGATGCTCAGTGGGCATCTGTTCTGCAAAATGTTAAAGGCTCTGCTGAGCTGCATATTGAGCAGGCTCTGCGCCGGCGGGGGCTGCCCTTTGCTGGAGTTACAGGCGGTTATAGATAGATTTATCCAGTTAAAAGCATAGAATTAGGGACAGGTTTGGGCTGGAAGGACCTTAAAACCCATCTTGTTTTACCCCCTGACATGGGCAGGGACACCTTCCACTAGCCCAGAGTGCTCCAAGCCTCATCCAGCCTGGCCTTGGACACTTCCAGGGATCCAGGGGCAGCCACAGCTTCTCTGGACAGCCTGTTCCCATTCCTCCCCACCCTTCCAGGGAGATGCAGAAGGAGACACGTGCAATGGAGAGCAACATTTCCCACCTCAAACTGCAGAGAGTTCTGCCACGAGGTTCTTCGAGTTGCAAAATCCTCATTGCAAACATAAAAGGGCCCTTGGGACTCTGCTGTAGTTTGAGCACCTCCTTCACCAAGTGCTGAGACCTCGTGGGGACTAACAGGCTGCTGCAGCTGCTTCCCAGGATGTGGAGAACAAGAGCCCCTTTGCTCCTTGAGCTGAGCTGCAGGATCAAACCCTCACCTGCGTCAACACCCTCGCCCATGGGGCAGCTTGTTCCTGGCAAACACGGCACAGTTCCCACATCAAAGGTACAACCAACTATTGACCTAGGAAACACTTTGGCTCGAGAAATGAAACACTTGAGTGGCTTCAGGGAGCTCCAAGATAGCTGAAGTATGCATAAAAAATGACTTTTTAGGTGAAACGGGTGACTTCAGCCTGCTCTAGATACAGAGTCAGGAATGTCCCAGGATCTGCTGGAAAAACAGGGATAGTGGTGGCCTCGCAATGGGGCTCTGTAAGTCCAAGATCTCAATCCTGCACACAGGTGATGAGGAGAGGTCAATACCCCCGGAGCTGCCTCCCAGCAGGAGCCCACCCCAGGCACAGCAGCCCTGCTCCTGGGGATGGATGTCCCTTGGAAGCCTGGGAGGCTGTTTGGTAACAGGTGTCACCAGCTTGGTGGCAGTGACAGTGTGGCTGCGACGTGCGAGCCGCGATCTGGCACGCGGAGCCGCGCCGGGAGCAACGCGGTGCTGCGCTGATCTGCAAACTGTCACACGGCATTGCTGGCTCCTGGCAGCTGCTGCCCCATCCCATGGTATTTGTACACCTATTCCTTTGTGTTCAGAGCTCCAGAGGGGACGTGGCAGGCGTTTCCCAAGCGGCTCTCAGTGCCAGCGCAGGGGATGGGAGGAAGGATAGCGCGGACACCTGAGGATGTGCACTCCGAGGTTTGAAATCAAAGCCCCACAGCCCAGTGCCACCAGCAGAGCGCTGCGTCCAGCAGCGTCATTCCCAGTGGATTTGGCTCTTCGTGGCTCTGATGTCCCCTCACCCCTGCCACAGCTCCAGCAGCCCACGTGCTGCACAGCAGAAAATACCAAGGAACAGCAAATCTCGCCTTTGAAAGGCAAATGATTTTGTTGATTATTTCAGCCTCCTGCTCTGGAGGCAGTTAATGCTCTCATCAGGAGCTCCAGGGGCCGGAGCGGCGCCGGGGATGCTGGGGGGCTCTTCCCTGCCAGCAGCAGGATGTGGTTGGAGCACTTTCAAATATTAATTAGACCTTCTTGCTGTTAATGAATCACTCCTGATTTTTGCAAACTCTTGGCTTTCAAATGCTCCATGCAGAGCTCAGCCCAGTGCTCCTCAGAGTGGGGATAGAGAGCAGGACTGTCTCACAGCTACTTTTCCAGGTGACACTGACCTGCAGAGCTCCTCTGGGGACAGTCACCACGTGCCACCCAAGGACAGCCAGCAGAGCTCCTTCAGACCACACAGTGCACCTTGCTCTTTTGGGAGCCTTTATGCTTTTTTTTCCCCAAGCTCCAGGAGGAATTCCCTGCTGTCAGCTGTTCTCCTGCCATGATGATCCCTCATTTCCAGAGGCAAGAGCCGGAGCAGTGCACTCACCCTCCTACATTCCTCTGGAATTGCTGGCGTGTGGGGGGACCAGCAAGCTACCGGCTGGAAAACCCCTGGGAAGCTTGCAGGGAGGCAGTTGGAACAATCAGTGTTTGCCCTTCTCTGGTGCCTTTCAGCAGAGGATCTCCAAGCACACCGATCCAGAGGCTAATCAGGCAGAAACGGGAACAGCTGGCAGGACAGCGGCGGGACGCGAGCGGCCGCGGTGGGATGTGGAGGAGCCGCCCCAGTGGGATGAGGAGTGGCCTTGCACACCACGGAGCAGTGGGCAGGAGGTTCTGGATCTCTGCTCTACCCTGGGATTAACTCCTACCTGCCTCCCACTTCCCTGAAATCATTGTTGATGCTGCTGGTCTGTCAGGCTGAGGCAGAGCTCACCCTCTGGCAGAGACACACCTCGGTGATCAGGATTATGATTTATTTTCCAGGCAGGATTGGTCCAACAGCCCGGGCAGGTGATGAAGAGCTTGAGTCCTGATCCTGATCCTCACCACTTTGGAGAGCAGAGTCAAAATCTGAGGGCTCAGTCCTCCTTTGCCAGGTGAGGATTTTGTGGGAGCGAGTCTCTGACCCCAGCACCCACAGATGCATGGGGACACGCAGGGGCCCAGCCAGGGCTTGTGATGGTCCCCCTGACCACTCAGAGGCAGCTGTAGGGCCGCAGCTGGCAGGAAGGTCCTCATCCATCCTCCTTTCAGCACAGTATTCCTGCCTGCAGATCAGCTCCAGCAGCAGACCATGGAAATGCTCCTTCCCAGGAATCCTCCTGCAGCCGCAAGCTCCAAGTGCCCGTCATGTTTCTCACGTGTGTCCAAGTTTCCCTGCTCTTTCCAGGGCAGTTCAATGTCTCACCACTCTCCTAAATCCACGGGAATGATTTTTTGCAGGTAGCACAGACAGTGGGGCTGGTTAGCTGCTGAGTGTGGCACAGCAGTGACAGTCCTGTGGTCACTCTGCCTCTCTTCCCATCCCTCTGGGCACAAGCTCTCTGTGCAGCTCCCAAGCCCAATGCTAAAAGAAACGGTTTGTTCCCATTCCCAGAGGCTGCAGAAAAGCCACGTGGGGTGGATAAATGATTACGAGGCAAGTGCTAAAGGCTTTTTATAGGAATTAGATAATCCATCCCCTCTGTGGCCAAGTGCTGACCACGCCGGGCTGTGGCACGGGTGGCCAAGCACTGCTTCTTCGTCATGGACATCCACCTTTCCCTCCCCCCACGCCACGAAAACTGCATCCACAGATCCCCCATCTGCTCACATACATCACACACTTCACTCCAGTTTATTAGCTGGAATAAATCATAAATATTTCATTATATATCAGCGGCGCTCGACTCTGGGAAGGCGCAATCCATCACCTCGACGTTCCCCGCGACCTGCGCCGTGCAATGAGCTTTCCAGTCTATTAAACAAGATTGATACAGTGTTCCAGGCTGGACTGGGGGATTTATTTATGGAGCACTGGGAGAGAGAGGGCACGCATTGCGTGGGGCCGCACGAGCAAGTGGGGCTGCTCCCGGGCAGCCCAACCACACACCCCAGAGCAGCAGGAGGCAGAGTCCTCCAAGTGTGTCATGGGAATGCTGCTGGCATTAGGAGAATCATGGAATTATTTAGCTTGGAAAAGACCCTCAAGACCCTCTATTCTACCTGTTCCCCAGCACTGCCAAACCCAGCACTAAGCCATGTCCCCAAGTGCCACATCCTCATGGTTTTTAAAGCCCTGCAGGGATGGGAACTCCACCACTGCCCTGGGCAGCTGTGCCAGGGCTGGACAGCCCTTTCCATGGGGAAAGCTTCCCTAGTATCTAAGGCTGTTAGGGAAGGCTGTTTACTCCTGTCCTGTTGCTTGTTTCCTAGGAGAAGAGATGGGAGAAGACACCGTGGCAAAGCAGGGCCCAGCTGAAGCAACATCCCGCCTCCAACAGGGACCTTCCTGACTGTCCCCACCTCAGGAATTCCACCTCATCCACCCAAGTGAGACCTCATCTCTCCAAGCCACATCTCCCTGCAGGACCAACAGCAGCCTCACTGTGAGCCACTCTTTGGTGGAATCCTGGCGTTGGGTGAGTGACCAGCACCCGAGGGATGCTTGGGAAGGCGCAGCTCCCAGCGATCCGGAGCCTCTCGGGCACTGCTGGGATTGATTGGAGGCATCCCTGCTCCTGAAGGGGAGTGACGCCGCCTCGGCAGCGGTGATGTATGTGCACAGATCCATTTAATGAAATGCTAAATGATAGGCTAAATAACTGAGCAACTTTAGCTTGATTTATTGTGTGGAAGTGAGGAATGTGTGTCCCTGCTGTCGGCCATCTTGGCTGCCAACAGAGGTCACGAGCACTAATTGTAGCTAATTAACAGTAATTAGACTTGGGAAAGACTGGGTCTCCTCTCCCCTGTCATCCCCATCCACCCCAGCCCTTCAGCACACACATTTCCTGGAAGCAGGCTGCATTCCCAGCAGCTCAGGGTTCAGCAGTTCCTGTTAATCCCAGTCCATCTGAAATCTTCAACTCCTGCATTTCCCCACCTTTTCCACCCTGCTCAGACCATGAGGGTGAGACTTGCCAGGCTCCCAGAGTCCAGCTTGCTGCTCCCTTTGGAGTGTGTTACAGCCTTGGAGTGACTCTTAGGGATACTCGAGTCCATCTGCCCTCACCAGGTCACCTGGACCAGCAAATGCCTTCCTTGGGCTCACAGGGGACACTGTCCAAAAATACCGGGGCTGCTCCGAGGCCCGGCTCCCTCTGTGGAGCACGGAGGGTTCGGAGAGCGCCGCGGTCATTAATAAAGCATCAAAGGCTCCTGAGGGGGAGAGTTTGAAACCTCCTCAAAACCTCACATGTATATTAATACCACAGCAATTATTCATGAGGAAACCCTCTCCCCAGCACTCCCAGGGCTCCCACTCGCTCCCCGGGTGCAGGACAAAGCCTTTCCTGGTGTCCCAGCCCTGCCCAGCAGAGCCACTGGCACCGGGAGAAGGTCTGGCACTGTACTCCTGGGTCCAGCTGCTATCCTGGCATGGGCAGCCCCGGCTGGCAGCAGCACTCCCATCTGCTGCCAAAATCCTGCGGCGGGGCCCGGCAGCAGCAGGAGGAGAGCGGCTCAGCAGCTGCAGCCCGAGACCCGTCCCTGTGGTGGGAACAGGCAGGTGAGCTCGGCACGGAGCTGCTGTTCTCCAGGCAGGTTCCAGCTGGAGTCCACAACATCGGGATGTGGAGCTGCTGCAGAGAGTCCACAGGAGGCCACGGAGCTGCTCTGAGAGCTGGAGCCCCTCTGCTCTGGAGCCAAGCTGGGAGAGCTGGGGGTGCTCAGCTGGAGAGGAGAAGGCTCCAGGGAGAGCTCAGAGCCCATTCCAGGGCCTAAAGTGGCTCCAGGAGAGCTGCAGAGGGACTGGGGACAAGGGATGGAGGGACAGGACACAGGGAACGGCTTTAAACTGAAATGGGGTAGGCTTAGATGGGATATTGGGAAGGAATCCTTCCCTGGGAGGGTGGGCAGGCCCTGGCACAGGGTGCCCAGAGCAGCTGTGGCTGCCCCTGGATCCCTGGAAGTGCCCAAGGCCCGGTTGGACATTGGGACTTGGAGCAGCCTGGGACAGTGGAAGGTGTCCCTGCCCATGGCAGGGAGTTGCACTGGATGAGTTTTAAGGTCCTCCCAACCAAACTCATTCTGTGATTCTGTGAAACTCCATCCCAGAGCCTCCTCCAGGCTCAGAGCAGGCTCTGCTTCACCCCCCTAGAAATGAAGACCCCTTCCCGCTGTGCCTGGAGGATCCTGCTGGCACAAGAGAGACCATCCGAGGACACTGGTATCTCAAGGAGAACACTGGCTGCTCCCACGCCTCTCCCACACCAACATCCAAGAGCAATCAATGGCTGTCATGCCTTGTGGGCCCCTGGCCACTGGGGCAGAGCAGGATTTAGCCACCCACGTGAAATCTGGAGGTAATTTAATGGCTCCTGAGAAAGGGAACCAACCCACTGGAAGGGAATCGCTGTTTGTTCCCGCACCTTGCCACGAACATCGCCGGGAGCGGCGGCAGCAGCAGGTGGGTGCGCAGCACCATTTATTTACACAGTAAAATTGTTAAGGAGATTTGTAGCTCAGGGCCATCCTCCCCTCTCCCTGTGCCTGCCTGGCTCCCAGCAGCTGAGAGGCAGTGAGGGGGGACAGACCCTCTGAGTGCCCTCGTGGCTGCTGCCAAGGGATGCAGGGATGCAGATGCCTCAGCGTGTTGGTTCCTCGCTCTGGATTTGGGCAGGGGGTGGGAATTGTATCACAGCTCAAAGCTGCTTTGCAGCTTTCTATCTATCCACGTGAAGCTGTGTCAGGGAGGGTTAGGCTGGGTATCAGGAAAAGGTTCTTCCCCCAGAGGGTGCTGGGTGCTGGGTGCTGGGCACTGCCCAGGCTCCCTGGGGAATGGGCACGGCCCCAAGACTCCAGGAGTGTTTGGACACTGCTCTCAGGCACAGGCTGGGATTGTTGGGATATCTGGGCAAGGCTAGGATTTGTACTTTGATGATCTTAATGCATCCCTTGCAGCTCAAGATATTCCATGATTGATCTGTGAGAGGCATTGGGTCATCTGCAAGCTGCCTGTTCCCAGGAGAAAGGGGTTAAACAATGGACTCCCCACTCTCAAAACTTCTCCAGAGGTTCCTGGAGCAGCCAGCATGAGGAAAAGAGAAAATCAGAAATGAAAAAAAAAGAAAGGCCCAGCCTGGAATGAATTCCTGTCATGCTCTCTAACAGGGAACTTTGTATTCCACAGGCAGCAGCGCTGAGCCTGCTGTCAGAGCCACGCTGGGAGAAAGGGCAAAACCCTGCCGAGATGAAAGAATGGGAAGCACTGGAACAGCCTCCCCTGGCATTTACACCTGGAAAAAAATAAATCACTCAAGGGCATCTCACAAAGAGCTGTGTTAATAAGGCTCTCCTCCCCACGCTGTGTGGCTGCGCCGGCGGAGCGGAACATGGAGCGGTGCCAGGAGTGCTGGCAGCAGCTCAGGCACCTGGGAGGTGAAGGGAGCAGGTAAGACAAACCTGACTGAACCCTGTAAGCCTGAGCTGAGCTCTGCCCACCCTGCTTCCAGCCAGGGGACAGAGGGACTTGGGGACCTGCCTCTGGGCAGCCCAGGAGTGCAGCTACCCCTTGTCTCAGCTGGTCCATCAGGGATTCCTTCCCCTCACGTGTATTTTCCAAAGGCTCCTCACATTTACTGCACCTCTCAGTCAGGGTGAGAAGTCAGGGTGATTCCCACTGACCCTCCTGCCTTGTCTGCACATCCTATTTCCTTCACCATCCAAATTCCCCCTCCACAACCCCGTCCTGGCCCCCGTGAGTGGGCTCATTCCACCACACAGACCTTTCCCTTCTCCCAAGAGGACTTTTCTCCTTCTCTGAGCACAGGGAAGAAGTCAGTACAGCATTTAGGCATTACCCTCTCGTGTCAGTGTCCCACCATGTCTGCACACAGGATCCCCCCTGGGGTGGGGAAAGCACCATCCACTGCATGCCTTCCCCATCCCATCCCCTCTCCCATCCCCTGCAAGCCAGACTTCCCAGCACACCCCAGTGTGCAGCAGGTTTGGCTACCAAGCACCATGTCTGTGCTATTGTTCTGGGCCTCAGGGGTTGCTGCAGATGGTCGCTGCTCCAGCCTCGGCCTGGCCTGGGTTGGACATCCTCGCACGGCCTCTGCCAGCCAAGCCCTGGGCGCCGGCACATGGCCAGGAGAACACAGCACCAAATGGAAACTCAGCCTTGGCAAAGCCTGGCAGCACCTCAGATCCTGCCTGCCCTTGGCAGAGGAGCTGCTCCTCATTTTTATCTCATTTCTTCAGCGCAGCATGACCAGGAGCCTCTCCAAGCCCTCACAGCCACAGGACAAGAGCAGATGAACGCTCCCCAGGCTGCACGTCCCGCTCCAAGGGGGCCACGCTGCTCCAGTGGAAAACAGTGGATAAACCAGGCAAACCTTGAAGGTTTCTGCAAACCAGGCAGCCAAGAGTTTGGAGGTTCAGTCCTCATTAGCAGGAACTCATGGGTGACTGATATGACACAAGCAGGCTGAGCAGGGACCCCCCCCTGCTCCTCCAGCCTGAATTACTGCACATGCGTTTGCCCAGAGGACCAGCCAGAAAAGAAAATGGGTAAGTAAAAATGGAAAACGCTTCTTTTTTTCACATTAGCATTTAAGTATTTATGGAAATCCCTGCAGACAACCAGATGAAAAAGAAAACTCAATGAGTAATAAATAAGTCAATGCTCCAAGGTGTGGCTGCACAGCTGAACGTGGCTGGTGGAGCTTTGAAGAGTGTGGTAACAAAAAAATAATGGCAATAATAAAAATATTAGAGCAGATCCCTCTGCTCCCTGCAGCCACTGAAGGATGATCAAACCTTAGCAAAAGGGAGAATCACCTCTTCTTTTCCATGCACTGACCTGGGGCCTGGCCTTGGACACTGCCAGGGATCCAGGGGCAGCCACAGCTGCTCTGGGCACCCTGTGCCAGGGCCTGCCCACCCTCCCAGGGAAGGATTTCTTCCTAAATCCCTGAAATGGGATGGAATTGAGTAAGACGGGATGGGGAAGAATGATTCCCAGCAGTCAGGGGTTCGTTCCAGGCTCTCCTTCCAGGCTGTGAGAGCAGCACTGCTGCAGCACAGCTCGAGGGGCAAAAGCAGACACAGAACAAGAGGGAAGAGCCTGGATTTTGGAGCTGCAGGTGCCTGCTGTTCCCACCATCTCTCAGCTGGGGAGCAATTGCTCCACGCCTTTGGAAACGAGCCTCAGTGCAGCAGAGGTTCTCAAAGAAGGAAAGGGTTGGCATCAAAGATGTTTGATACGACGAGAGCAGAGCTTTAGAGAGTAAACAAATTCTGTGCCAAAAGCTGCTCTCATTTACAGCTACAAAAATCCCAAGTCACTCTGAACTGCTGAAAACATCAGTTTCACCAGCAGGCAAGGAAACAGAATCATAGAATCAGGGAATCACAGAGTGTTTTGGGTTGGAAGGGACCTTAAAGCTCATCTCGTCCCATCCCTCCCATGTCCTGGTGACCCCAGGGCTTCCAGCTGTCAGGCAAACCTGGAAATACTGAATCCTCAAGGAGAAGGAATAAGGAGAAGGGAATTCTCTCTTCAAAGTGTTGGAAGGGTGTGTGTAAGGAACATTTGGGGGTGATAAAGGCTGATATACTGGAAAATATTTCATCTTTATGTTTTTAATTTTAGAAACACCTCTTAAATTGGGGCTGGGTGGAACGGGGAGCCCAGCACATGCCTGGTGTGGCTTCTGCTCCTGCCCCATGGATATCTGGTGGGATCTCCTTCCTACAGCAGCACACGGAGCTGTGTCTGGGTCCAGCTGGCATTTTTGGGGGTGTCCTTCCATGTCAGTCATGGGAAGGTGGCCCCCAGCTCTAAGCTGCTTCCAAAGGCAGCAGGTGAGCGCTGCCATCCTGCCCCACCGTGAGCTGATCCCTGCCAGGCTCCAAAAGAAGCTCCTGCAGGCAGGAGCCCACACTCCATCCGGTGGGATCACACCGGTAACTCGCTTAATTTCAACGCATTACAATTAAGGAATCATTTCTTTAAAAATAGAATTTGCATTAGCTGGATTTGTGAGTAGGAAAGCCACTGCAAACAAACAGAAAACCTGCAGATTAAGATGCTAATTAGATGCATTTCTATTTATAATCTGCCTTGATCAGCCTCAAGTATTTTCTCCTTCAGGTGTCTGTGCTCCACCCACGGATGTGAGCAATTCCCCTGGCAGGGAAACACCTGCTGCTCCCTGGGGACAGCCAAGCGCCGGGAAAAGCCTGTGCCAGAGGGATGGGGGTGCATCCTGCTCCTTCTCCTTAGGGAGCAGCCCCAGAGGAGGGATGGGCTGTGCCTGGCCAAGGATGACCTGCGCGGGGTCCTTCCTATAAACACCACATTCCTCTGTGCTGGAAAACTGCAGGAAGCTTTGCCTTTCCCATCAGAAGGGGTGAAAATCAGAGAATCATGGAATTAGCTGGAAATGATCTTTAAGATCAAGTCCAACCATCAGCCCAGCACCACCACCATGGTCACCACTGACCATGTCCCCAAGTGTCACATCCAGGTGTTCTGAACACTTCCAGGGATGGGGACTCCACCACTGCCCTTTCCATGAAGAAATTTCCCCCCATATCCAACCTAAACCTTCTCTAAGGCCATTTCCTCTCATCCTGTCTCTTGTTTCCCCCCCCCAGCTGTCCCCTCCTGTCAGGGAGTTGTGCAGAGCCAGAAGGTTCCCCCTGAGCCTCCTTTTCCAGCTCCCTCAGCCGCTCCTGGGGCTCCAGTCATGATGGAGGTCGGACTTGATTGCCTTGAAAGGTCCTTTCCCACCCAAACTATTCCGTGATTCTATGGAATCTCCGAGAGCCAGGGCTGGGAATGGCAAGGATCTGCAGCTGCTGTCAGCTGTGGACTGGAGAGCTCAGTCTGAAAATGATAGAGACAGCAGGAGGTCGCTGAAATCAGTCAAGAGTCACTGGGATCCTTCCCTTGACTGGGATTCATGGCTGCAGCAAAAGCATGTTCCATTTTTGGAGCAAGCTGGGAATCCAGTGCTGAGTGAGATGCTCCCAGCTAAGCCAGGGCTTGTCCTTGGTGCTTGGATTTGTAACCACAGTGGAAAAATAACTTCTTTTTGTTGTTGTTGGTTTGGTTTGTCTTGTTTTATTTTCCCTAGAGTCCCCTCTTTCACTGCAGAACATCCAGAAGGAACAAAGAGACACCAGCTCCACTCTGTTCTCCCTCTAAAGCCTTAACAACAGGATATGGGGAAGTGTTTTGGGCCATAGGATTTATTATTAATGGGGTTCAGGAGCGTTTGTGACCTGTGCAAAAGGGTCCAGCAAAAATTCACTGACAAACCAAGATTTAACAATGTGAAAAACAGCTCCAAGGTTGTGGGGGTTTCTTAACTGCAGCTCAAAGAAAGAAATTTAAAAGATGAGTCATCATTCCGAAATGTGCACCAAACAAGTTAAATAACTCTTACTTTCTTAACGACATATTAATCAAAGTGCATTGATTCTCGAATCAGATTCTACTCCCAACAAGCTCTCTATCTTCTCCATCCTGATGCATGCATTAAGAGAGTTTTATTCTGACAGATACAATATAGCAATCAATAAAATCTTATTATACGGAGCAGAGATACATGGATTTGTTGCAGGATTTATGCACTACTTTCAAACCCAGTGCTATTTCATGTCTCAGCCTTAACCTGTAATTGAAAATAAATCTCCCTGAATACACCAGATTCTAATTTTCTGGATGTATGGGCAAATGTGAATGGAAGCTGGCCTTCCCTGGGGAGCACGGCTGGATGGGCACATTCCTCTGGAGAAATCCCTGTGCAGGCAGGGAAACGTGGGGAGAAGGGCAGTGCCTGGGCACCACAGTGGGCACCCACCACGTTCCCAAAGCCTCCTCAGGCTGCCAAAGGCACTTGCTGCCTCCTGGGCAGGGATAACACAGGGACAGTGCCAGAGCCTGACCCACGTGGGCAGGGCAAGGCTGGGATGGATGGAGGGATGGAGGGATGGAGGAATGGATGGATGGATGGAGGGACGGATGGGTGGATGGACGGATGGACGGACGGATGGATGACCAGGGAAGCTGCTGTTTCTCTGCTGCTCTCCTCCAGTTCCCAAGGTTTGATTTTGCTCATAGGATCATAGAATGGTTTGGGTTCTGAGGGACCTTAAAGACCACCCAGTACCACCCCCCGCCATGGGCAGAGACACCTTCCACTGTCGCAGTGAAGGAGTTTTGGCTCCAAAACCCATCCAACCTGGCCTTGGACACTTCCAGGAATGGGGCAGCCACAGCTTCTCTGGGCACCCTGTGCCAGGGCCTCATCCTAAAAAACTTCTTCCTTCTTTATTTTCTCCTCTCCTCCCCTCTCAGCAGCACGTGAGTGAGTGTTTGGAGGCTGCCTCTCACCTGGCAGGGCCTGGCACAGCTGGGAAGGCTCAGCAGGGACAGGAGCCAGATGCCCACAGGCGTTTTTCCTCTGGGCTCGGCTTGGTCTCTGAGGGCTTGGTGCCACTTGGATGTATGACAGCAGGTGGAAACCCAGCAGTCTCCCTGGAAATGGCTGGAGGGGACTTTGATCTAAGCAGCTCTGTCAACAGCGTTAATACAATAAAAATAATCAAATTCACTGGGATGGAAATGAGAGATGGAGGGATCGGCAGACAGCAGCGCAAATCCCAGGGAATAAAGAGGATGGGAGCAACAGCACATCCCCTCTGCACCACCAGGAGCTCAGAGGCTTCTCAGAAAAGCCACAATCTTGAATTCATCAAAGTCACTGGTTTTTTTTTCTGAGTTTTTTGGACAGGGCTTTGAGCAACCTGCTCCTATGGAAGGTGTCCCTGCCCACGGCAGGGGTGGGGCAGGATGAGCTTTAAGGTCCCTTCCCACGCAAATCATTCCACAATTCTGTGAAACCCCAGCCCTGAGGGACTTGGCCACCACCTGTAGCCTGCAGGTCACTGGTGGGGACACCCACTGGGGTTGGCAGTGAGCGGAACGCTGGCACCGAGTCAGGAATACCATCGCCGGGGTTTTGGGAACACCATGTGCTGGCATTCAGCCTCACCTTTAAAACACTCACCTGGATGACCTGGAAGTGGCAGATACAGGGAATTACAGCCTGGCAGTGGCCAGGATTCACCTCTATTGGATCCTGCCAAGATGGTTTTGGCTCCAGAGTAACCAATTTGTGCTTAATGGAGATAATTCACCATCCAGATCCAATCCCTGTGACAGGACACAACCCCTTTCGTTCCCTCAAGGGTTTTTTACCACCACAGGACATTAGCCACCTCTGAGTGATCTCCAGAGGCTGCTGATGAGGCTGGGGCAGGCAAGGTGAGGATGGGGCCACGGGATCGCTCCCGGCACTGCCGGATAAATGAGGCTTGGGAAAAACCCAGCCCCATCGACCTGATACAAGAGAGGGAGCAGGAGGCAAGAGAGGAAAGGAAGGTAAGGAAGGCAGAGTGGGGGTAGGGATGGGGAAGGCAGCTCAAGCCTCCTGCCCGAGGGAAGGGGGACATCAGGGAGGTCACCTGGCTGCTGGGGGGGTTGTCCAAGCACCCCTTGACCCACCCTGAACACCCCACTCCTGTCTCTGCTCCCCTCCCTTGTTTCCAGCCCTGAGCTTTGCTCGGTTGGCGAAAGGGTTAAGTTTAATTTATACTGATTTCTATTTAATATCATTCTCTCCCCGTAGGAGCCGGCAGCTGTGAGCTGATTGTAGTCCCTCATTATGCAGTCTGTATCACTAATGGCCTGTGACAAAGGCATGCCATCTTCCCGGCCTTACCCCCGAGAGCCAATTAAACACACATACTCCCTTCCTGTTTGCGGCGCATTACAATGAAATTAAACTGAATTTCAAAATCATTTTCTCCTAAAGACATCTCTTTGCAATAATTAATGCACGCTATTCCTTTGCAGCTGAAATATTCATCAGGAGTGTTGACTAAAAAAATTTTTAAAGCTGATTGCCCTGCACCCCACGTGAGGGCTGGTGATGCTCCGGTCCCAGCCCGTGGTACCCGCCTGGCTTGGGGACTCGCGGTGACACCGCTGGCAGAGTGAGCTCTGCTCCGGGAGAACAACCAGAATAAATCACAGCTTCTTCAGGAACCATCAATAAATCAGGTTACACAGAAGGCATCAGAAATCCAGCCTGACTCCTGCCACCACAGCACTGCTAGCACACAGTAAAGAGGGGAATGGGGAAATCAAGAGCTGTGGATATCATGGAATCAGAGAATCCCAGGATCACTGAGGTTGGAAAAGACCTCCAAGGTCATGAAGTCCAACCTGAGACTGATTCCCACCTTATCAATCCAGCCCAGAGCACTGAGCACCACATCCAGGCATTCCTTGGACACCTCCAGGGATGAGGACTCCAAACCTCCCCAGGCAGCCCCTGCCCATGAACAACCCTTTCCATGAAGAAATTCCTCCTGATGTCCAACCTGAGCCCCTCCAGGCACAGCTTGAGGCCATTTCCTCAAATCACTGGAAGTAGATCCCAACCCCCACCTGGCTGCACCCTCCTGTCAGGGAGCTGTAGTTGGCAGTTAATGATTCCGTGCAAATTGAGACAAATCCCACCTGTCTGCCAAGCCAAATTCCCTGGAGAACATTCCACAGTGCTATTCTATGCTTAGGAGCAAAGGACCCCAAACACCCCCCGCCACTCGGTGACTCCCTACGGCCAACGCAGGCAAAGCCCCTTCCCGAGCCAGCGTTTGGAAGCACTCCCAGCTGCCACCCCCAATTCCAACCCCCCTCCAACCCTGGGCACCAACCCGGAGCTGCTGTTCCCTGTGCCAGGTGCTGGGGGGCCGTTCCCGTACCTGTTCTGAACCAGCCGTCGGGCGTGAAGGCGTCCGCGGTGTCCTTGGGTCTGTTCCAGTACTCGCGGAACACGGAGGGGCCCTTCACCAGCAGCTCCCCCTCCTGTCCCTCCAGGCCCGGTGTCACCTAGGACAGGCACACAGTGAGTGCACGTCCCCATCACCTGTCCCCCAGTGCCAGGGAGGCAGCGTGCAGGGTGGCACGCAGGACCCACACCGCAGGACCCACACCACGGGCCCTTCCAGCCTTTGCCAAGCTCACCACGCCCTGCCCACCTGCAGGACCTCTTTCCTCAGGTGGAAAGGCTCGTCCAGGTGCTTTTGATATTCCAAAGCACTGGAAATGAGCACCTGTGTTATACAAAAACAAGGATTGCCATCCTGGAACCACAGTCCAGGTGATGCCTTCCAGCTGCTGGGAGAGAGGTCACACATGCAAACGTGCAGGAAATACCCTTGGGAAAGGGATGGTCCTTTCTGACCCCTTCCAGGGATCCAGGAGCAGCCACAGCTTCTGTGGACAACCTGTGCCAGGGCCTCCCCACCCTCACAGCCAGGAATTCATTCCCAATATTCCATCTCACCCCATTCTCTGTCAGTTTAAATCCACAACCAAGGTGTGCAAAGCCACTGCTGGGATGAGATGTGCTTGAACACACGGCTCCATCCCTCCATGGAGAACAGCTCAGTAACGGGAATTCCAAGCCACTTTCCCAGGCACTTTGTACTTGAGCTGCTGCAATGGCCAGGATCCATCTGGGACCCCGAAAACCAGCAGTGCCAGAAACAGGGCCACGAGGGAAAGCTGTAATAGCAGCGCTGGAGCACCAGGCAGTCCCAGGGCAGGGCAGGCTCTCTGCAGCCTCTGATGGAAACAAAGCTTCCCTAATGGAAAACACTTAGAAAACATTTTTAAGTAATTTCTTCCTGATGTCCTGTCCTGGAGGATGAGGTGACGAGGGGATCTCTGCACACACAGCCCAGGCTGCCAGAGCCCTGGCTGGGGATTAATTCCCTGCCTGGAAGATGCTGCAGGAAAGAAAGATTGTTAACGGCAAAGAGGAATTTTGCTGAGTGATGGCAAGGTGAGGATGGTGCTGGGTGAGTTCTCCCCAGGGATCTGAAAGAGGGAGCCTGAAGTCCAGACTATCCATGAGCAGGACAGCATGGAGAAACCTGAGGTCCGGGAGAGGATGGAGCAAAACTCCACACCTGCAGCAGCAAGGGCACAAAGGATCCAAAAAAAGGGCACAAAGAGGCACAAAAAAGGGCACAAAGGGCACAAGATGCACAAAGCCTCCATGGACAAGCAGGGACATGGTGGGTGACACAGAGGGACCAGCAAGGCTGGTTCAGGGCTCTTAGGGGCTCTGTGGAGTTTTATGATGTAGCTCTTTCTTCTCACTCCTTTTCCTGCTGGTCCAGCTGTGGCATCACAAAACAAGCAGCTTCCCTGAGCAGTGTCCTGGTGTTCAGGCTCCTTCCCACTCCCCAGAAGGGCTGGGGAGGGGATGGCAGAGATAAGAACCTGCAAACAGTTCCCTGAGCTTCACCAACACATCCTGCCAGGCTCTGGCTGCTTCTTGTCAGCGCTGAACACAAGAAGAGGTGTAAATCTGGCTGCTACAAACCCCTCCAGCCCCATCCTGCCCAGGAGTCCCTGGTGCCAGATACCTGCACAGCCCCAGGGATCAATCCTGCCCAGTGTTTACCTGCCCACTGCCACGTCTGGTGTGAATCAAGCCTTGAACCCACTCCAAATTTCTTGTCATATCAACTCAAATTTTGGCAGCGGCTCAACCCACATCTTATCTCGAGCAGAGCCCCTTGGCAGCAGGCACCTCCCTGTTGTGTAATTTAATGATGTTATGGCTGGCTTGCAAACAGTAAAACAGAGAGGCCGTGACGTTATCTTAATAGGATTGTGCTTGCTGCACTCGGAATGTCACCGGCACTGCTCCCCAGCGTGGCACAGGGGCACAAACCGCCCCGGCGCCAGCTCCCCAACAGCAGCAATTAAAATTCAAGGTTCATGGCACTTATCTCCTCCAACCCCTCGTGTCTGATCCCTCTACAATCCCAGGTACACCAGGCTGCCTGGCTCTGGGAGCGGGGATGGCAGCACACGGCTGGGGTGGTTGTTTCCTTCCTCCCTCCCTCCAATCCCGGCGGCTCCCGTCGTTCTCGCACGGCTCACAGCACAAGCAGCTGCTGGAAGCATCACATTGCTGAGTGCACGGATCTCCCCCTCTCCCAGAGCCATATTTTAATGCATTCCAGCAAGTTTAACACCCAAGCACAGCGTGGCCCTGAAGGTTGTCTGAGAGCTCACTGCTCTAAACCCAGTCGAGCTGGACCAGCCGGCTCACGAGATAAGATCCCATTTTCCACGCACGGAAATAAAAGGTTGTAATAAATCCTTTGAAGGCCTAAAGCTGGGTGATTAGAAAATGCATATTTCCCCCCGTTCCCATTTTACCTCTTTATTGGGAGGGTGGTTTGTAAAGAGCTGGGAATCCCCGCCTGGCACTGGGCCTTGGGATTTGTTCAAAGGGGCCGTTTGTTTTCCTGCGGTCTCTGCCCCGCGCTCCGCCGGGAGCTGCGGCACAGGAGCTCCTAATGCACTCTAATGGAATCAGGGAAGGCTCAGAGCGGCGTGTCCTTCTCTGGGAAGCAGGGAGGGCACGGAGGACTCTTAAGCAGAAACATGTGGCAGACACAGAGGGGAGGCTGGAAGGTGAGGGTTGAGGAGGTGGGAGCGTGTTCTTGGGCTGGGGACTGGGAGGAAGGCAGACTTTTAGGAGAAAACCCAAATACCTTCAGGCTGCAAACAGCAGATTTTAGAGGGACCCATTTAACTTCTACCAGATGCCTCCTTCCCCCTTCACCCCCCAAAATACTCAGAGTCATGGAAGCGTTTGGCTTGGAAGGACTTCAAAATTTATCCAGTCCCACCCCCTGCCATGGGCAGGGACACCTTCCACTGTCCCAGGCTGCTCCAAGTCCCAATGTCCAACCGGGCCTTGGGCACTTCCAGGGATCCAGGGGCAGCCACAGCTTCTCTGGGCACCCTGTGCCAGGGCCTCCCCACCCTCCCAGCCAAGAATTCCTTCCCAATATCCCATCTAAGCCTACCCCATTTCAGTTTAAAGCCATTCCCTGTGTCCTGTCCCTCCATCCCTTGTCCCCAGTCCCTCTCCAGCTCTTTTGGAGCCCCCCATGGCCCTGAAAGGGGCTCTGAGGTCTCCCTGGAGCCTTCTCCTGCACAGGGACCTGCACTTGGCTTTGCTGAACTTCTTTCCTGGGTGAGCACCAAAGGCTGTGGGTCAGAGCATCACCTCTCAGCAGGGACCTTAAAAAGGGACCTTACAACTCCATGAAGCAAAAGCACTTCGACTTGTGGGAAGGAAAGAAATGCTTCTGCAGCCCTGCCTCCTCCTGCTGTGCTGCTCAGCTTGGAAGTGCTTGGCATTTTTCCCCACCTTGTAAATAAATGATTACTGTGATCAAAATAATTAAGCAACTGAGCCCTTAAGTGACTAATAGAAGACAATAATTTATATATGTGAGGTTTATGGAAGTGACAGAGCCCTTTTAGCTCTTCTGCCAGAGAAGGAACTTTTTCCTGGTGTTTGTTGGGCTTTTTTAACATCCCAGAGCACAGAAATGATACAAAGCCTGAAGGACTGATCCAGCTTGGGCTGATCCAAGGTCAGGCTGTGGAGCACAGATGCCCTGCCAGGCTCCTCACTCCTCTGCTGGAGCTTAACTGCCACCAGCACCTCCAGACACCTCCCTGTCCCCTCAATCACCCCTTCAAGGCTTCGGTGCCCCAGAGCCTTGTCCCAGAATCCCAGGACCACTGAGGTTGGAAAAGACCTCCAGGATCATTGAGTCCAACCTGTGTCCCATCCCCACCTTGTCCCCAGCCCAGAGCACTCAGTGCCACCTCCAGCCCTTCCTGGGACACCTCCAGGGATGGGCACTCCAAACCTCCCTGGGCACTTCCAAGGCCTGAGCTCCCTTTCCATGGGGAAATTCCTGCTGCTGTCCACCCTGAGCCTCCCCTGGCCCAGCCTGAGGCCGTTCCCTCTCCTCCTGTCCCTGTTCCCTGGGAGCAGAGCCCGACCCCCCCCGGCTGCCCCCTCCTGTCAGGGACTTGTGCAGAGCCACAAGGTCCCCCCTGAGCCTCCTTTGCTCCAGGCTGAACACAGCATCCAACAGCTCAGCCCCTGCTGACCTGGAGAGAGCAGGGCAGCTCCAGGCTTGGCCCAGACTCTGCTTTTCCAGCTCACACCACATCCAGATCTGGTGTGGGAGGTGAGGACATGCTCACCTGCCTCCTAAAGGAAGCTGGAGACAATAATCTGCTTGCCAGTGCCTTCAATCACCGTCTCCCAGGGCCATACTGGAATGGATGTCCTAGGACTGTGAGGTTTGTTAGAGCATTACCAAATTCCCAGGCAGTCTGAACTTCCCTGCACATTCCTAATTAAAAATTCCCTGCTAAGTTGCCTGTTTTTGTAAAGGCATTATCGTTCCTCGGAGCTCTGTGTCCTGCAGCATCCACACAAGCCTGGCAGGAGGCAATTTAGACACAGAACAATTTTCCTCCTGCTGGAAAAAGGCAGATTTCTGCTCCTCGGGGACACAGCACAGAGAGAGTAAGGAAAAAATAAAACCCAAACCTAAAAACCCCAAGCTCAGGCTGTAATCTGCAAGGCCACATTTCACATCTGTTTTTGCAATGTTAACTTTTATAAAAGGGCTGGGAATAACACAATCCATTTACTTTTCATTTTGGAGAGTTATAAATTTAAAAGCAAGGCTGGTGCACAGTGGAGCTGGAACACTGAAACTTATTTTCAAGCAACCCAACCCTCTACTTACAGCAAACGTTGCTCCACAGAAAACAAAAGTGATTGTCTATATTTTTAGGCAATACTGATTTTTTTAAGTTACCAGCCTGATTAGCTCCAGATGATCCCAAAAGCACAACAGAAAACAAGCCAAGTTTGGGAAAGGTCAGTCCTCCCCACAATTGCTCCGTGGACACAAAACTTCTTGATCTATATTAACACCATAAATTAAATGTGTAACACTATTGCAGAGATGCCAACAGCTCTCCACGCTGCTGCTCTCATCCCTGTCGTTCACAGGCTTCTCGGGATAATAAATGAGGTGAGATGTCAGCACATCTTCCCACTCCCCCGGCCCTCCTTGTTAGGGGAAGGCTCCTGATGTGCCCTCGCGCCGATTCCGGGCCCGGGGCAGGCAGAGGACCAGGCAAGGACTCAATTAGTGGCCCACCTTTGGTTTGGTTTCCATCAGCCTCCCCTAAAAGTGGCGGTGGGGAGGCTCTGATGAGCTGTGGCTGCACACACGCTGCCCCACAACCTCTAATTGCTTCCCATGCTGAGCCAGCCCCTGCTCCCCTTGGCTGCAAGAGCTCTGGGACAGAGACTGCTCCTCTTCCTTCAGCACCTCCCCACCATGTCCAGGGTTCTTCCACAAACATCCCAAATCTTCCCTCAGCTACAAAGGGCAATATTCTAGTGGAAGGTGTCTCTGCCCATGGAACGAGGTAAGCTCCATCCTTCCAACCCAAACCAGTCTGGGATTCTATGGAAGAATAAAACAACAATAGAGAGATTAACAGAGACCCTGAGGGGTGCTGTGACAAAGGTGAGCTCAAAGGAAACACTTGTGGAAAGAGGCTTCTTCTTGACAGATGGACTCAACTTCCATGTGCAAGGAAATGCTCTCCTGGGATCGAGGCTGTCCCTGTGATGGAAGAGTTTCCAGCTGAGAAACAAGGGGATGTGATGCTACTGCAACCTCTGCCTCCACTTCTACTACCAGGAAGAAATAAATAGAGCGATGGCCACAAATAAAAAAAAATAATCAGAGGGCAGGCAGAAAGAAGGAAGGAGATATAAATACATATGAGAATGGAATCAATGCCCAGGTTGAGTAAGGAACTGGATGTGATCAATGAGAAGCAGTTAAAATGTTTATACAGGAACAAAAGCAGCCTGGGCAACAAAGTGGAGACTCTTGAATTACTTGGGCAGGACACAAAACAGGATCCTGAGGAGATGAGAGAAATATGGGGAAACAAAAATGGTAATTGGAACAGACACAAGTGCAGTGTCCAGCACTGCGAGGGCTTTGGAAGGAGGTTTTGGAAGAAGCCGAGGCAAATGGAAAATGGGAATAAATGCAGAGTGTTTTCACCAAAGGTGGATCGTGCCAGAAATCCCAAGGGTTGGGGTTGAAGATAGAAGAAAAGCTGCAGATCTAATCCAGACTGCCTTCAACAACACACTGCCCACACTCCCTGATGGAAGAGATCAGGGAGCTGAGGAAAAGCTGCTCGTGAGAGGTGGAATGGGGATGCTGGAGGTAAAGTCCACCATTGAGGTACCAATACATGAGGATGGGGTGGAGCAGGGACAAGAAAACCTGCAGAGAACTGAAGGAGAGCTGTTCTGGAAGTGCAGGAGCACTGAGGACAAAGAATGAACAGGCCTAGGCTGAGGTCTGGTTGGGATAGGAAAGGAACAACACAAGTGTTCCGTTGGTTGTTCCTCTGGGACAGCCAGAGACAGGACTCCCCGGGCCAGGCAATCACATCTTGGCTGTACCTGGCCATTCTCAGGAACGCCAGGCACGGCTGGCACGTGCCCATCTCTGGCCTCCAGAGAAGAGCCAGGTACAGTCACACCACATGTCATGGAATAACTGGCTGGATGAGGAGAATCCCACAGGGAAACACGTGCCAAGTACCCAGACCCACACCTCCCACGGGCAGCAGCCACGGGGGTGCCCACTCCTCCAAGACGACCCTGGCAGCTCCCTGGGCACCTCCCCACGGGTTCTCCAGAGATCTGGGACAAACACAAGCAAGGTGGAGCCGCTCCTGGTCTCCTCCACAGGGACATCAACGGCCAAGAGCTGCAGTCACAACCACGGGTGACAGTGCCAGCTGCCCCCAGCCCCGCCGAGGTGCTGGCAACCAGCAGCAAGCTGTGAGCAGATGGCACAGACACGGGGGGCACGGGGAGGAGGGGACAGAGATGCTGGTGGCTTTGGGGAGGGACGGCCACAGCCGAGCCGGTTCCCATCCAGGACGACAGCTTGCATATGGATAAACAACGAGATAATTACAACCTTTGGAAGGGGGGGAAGCCCACGGCACAGCGTCCTCCTGCTGCCAGCTCCTGCAAGCCATCCGTCCCCACGCTCCCTCTGCAGCCTCTGCACGAGGCAATTGCTCGCCATAAAAGCCCTGGCTACAGCCCTGCCTTGGCTACAGCTGTGAAGCCATTTAGCTATTGATAGCCCCCCATTGTCAGCACCAGGGTTGGGCTTTCGTGAGAGAGAGCAATTTGGGAAAGATGAAAAAAAAAAAAAAAGAGAAATCCAACAAAAATGACAACCCAAAAAACCCAACAAACAAACAAGCAAAGACTGAGAGAGACAATACCCGACAGCTTGCAGGGTTTCCAGGCCTCTGCCAGCTGGGAAGCTGAGCGTATGAAATATGCATTGCACTGAACAAAGCAAACTGAAACGTTCAGAGCTGGAGAGCTGTAACCCTTTCCTGGGCGCCACAGCCACGGGGAGAGCTGCCAAAAATTCAGGGGAAAAAACCCCAGGGGAGGAAGCACTCGGGGCTGTGGGTAAGGATTACTGAGGCTGAACGGTCAGACGGGCTCCGCAGGCAGCTGCCTGAGGAAGGGGGAAAGCTGAGGAACTGCTTCGGATGCCAGTGGCTCCTGGAGCAAGATGTGGGATGACTCCAAGCAGGCAAAGCTGCGCTGTCCCTGACACCCACTTCCACACCTCTGCTCCCCAGGGAGGTGTGGGAGGAGAAGCATTCTCGCCAGCACTCCCAGGACAGCATCCCTGCGGGGGCCCAGCTCTGTGTCCCCGCAGTGCTGCACCGGCAGGGCAGGCAGGCACTGGGACTGCCATGGGACTGCCACCTCCTGCCCACGCCGGCCTGCCACAGGCATCCCCAGGCTGCTGCGCATCCTCGGCTGAACAGACGGAGCAGTGAGTGGATCTGCCAGGCTGGAGCACCTTGTCTGGGTGCTGGCAGTCCCGGTGCAGCCTCAGGCAGCCTGAGCCTCGTGGCTCTGTGTCAGCTCCGCAAGCCAGCGCAAGGTGCAAAACACCCGGAGGAAGCAGCACAAGAGTGGCTGGAAACCTGAGCAAATGGGATGGACGGAGCACAGGGCTCCTGAGATGTGAGGAGACGGAAGGGCTGGAGCACGTGCGGGAAAGGAATCCAGCACTCCAATCAAGGGACACGGGAGAAAATGCAGGAAAGAACAGAGATCCAGCGAACTTTCAGCTAAGTGGATTATTGATCTTCAGGGTGTGCCAGGAACCAGCTTTGCAAATTACAGCAGTCCCCTGCTGCAAGCTCAGGCAGTTACCGGATGGCAGAGCAGGAACGCTCCCCAGCTCCCTGCTCCTGCCACCCACACGCTTCCTCCTCCTCCTCCTCCGCCGCAGCTCCTGTTTGGATCTCACGTGTCCAAAGGGCGCCGGCACGAAAGGAAAGGGAGCGATGCCCCAGCCTAACGGGAGAGACGGGGTTAGTGGGGAAGGAACAGCTCGGAGAACGCCTGCTGTGCCGGGAGCAGGAGGCAGAACTCAGCCCAACGCGAGTGGGGAAGGCGCTGACCTTGCGAGGCTACGCAGACAATTCCCTTGGCAAAGGCAGCGCTCTCTGCTCGATGTCAGGAGGGCTCGGCAGGCACAGCCGAGGTGTGAACACCTCGCAGATTGCCCTGACAGTGCCTCAGCCCCGGCACAGAGATCACCTGCTCACAGGAGCCCGGGCAGGAGAGATGGCTCAGAGCCCAGCTCCTGCCGGGGTGCTCAGCATCCCCCTGGATCAGCCCCATGGTGCCTGAATCATGGAATCACAGAATATCCTGGGCTGGAAGAGACTCACAGGATCATCGAGTCCAGCTCCTGGCCCTGCACAGACACCCCAACAACCCCACCCTGGGCATCCCTGGCAGCGCTGTCCAAACGCTCCTGGAGCTCTGGCAGCCTCGGGGCCGTGCCCATTCCCTGGGGAGCCTGGGCAGTGCCCAGCACCCTCTGGGGGAAGAACCTTTTCCCGATCTCCAACCTAAACCTCCCCTTGTCCAACTCTGGCCGTTCCCTGGGTCCTGTCACAGGTCACCAGAGGGAAGAGATCGATACCGGCCCTTCTGCTGCCCCTCACGAGGACGTTGAAGACCCCTGAGGTCGCCCCTCAGTCTCCTCCAGCCCTCAGCCACTGTAAGGTTCAGAGCCCTCCTGCAAGAGAGACAAGGAAGGAGGAGGCAAGGAAAAGGCCATGTGGCACAGGCAGGTGACACCAAGCAGCTCTTCCCATCCCTGGGACAGCCCCTCTGCCGTGGAAGAGCTGATTTAAACAAAGCCGGGCCTTTCTCGGACCGCTGGAGCGTGATGAGCGCTCGGACTGTCAGATCCGCCTTGTTTTAAATAAATTCCACTGACGCTGTCTCTCCTGACATGAATTATTAACCAAGCATGATGCACACAGCGCCAGCAGCAGCGTCTGGGGCAGGCACTGAGCAGGTGAGGCTCTGCCTGGGACCGCAGGTGTGAGGCACTGGAATTCCAGCATCCCTGGGAGCAGAGGTGTTGTCGCCACGGCTGCCACCTGCCTGCCCGCGTGGTCACACCAGGGAAAGTCACACTCCATGCCCAGGGCATATAAAACCCAAACTCCTGGCACCTCCTGGCATCCATCTGTGCCAACACACGCTGGGAGCAGGGACTGTTTTTCCCACCTTGTGACAGTCCCAGGGACAGAGGCAGCTGGCTCTGCTCTGCTCCTGGAAACGCTGTGGATGTCCTGGAGGTACCCAGCCAGCCACTCTCTCCTAGAGGGGCCCAAACAGATGGGACCATTGCTCTCCCTCCAGCCTGAAGGAACTGCCAGTTAGGCTGGGCAGAGAGGAATGGTGGGTGAGATGGGGACAGCTTTTCAGAGAGGGACCAACCCATGAGCCAATGCCCAGAGGCAAATTACCACCTCCCCACACCCTCCCCGGCTGATGACTTGAGAATTCACCAGAACATCCAAAAGGTCCCCGAGGGAGAGCCTGACGGAAAGCAACCATCAGCAAGGGGCAGGGAGCCAACGGCAGCACTGGTGGGAGCTCCTGGAAGATTTGTGAGCCATGGGTATGGACCTCAGCCACCCACACTGGGGGCTGCAGGGTGCCTGTGAGAAATCACCAGGATAAAGGGCAATTCCTCTCCCCCAAAATAAACCCAAGCAGCCTGAAGCCAGAGGAAAGAGAAGAGTTATGTGAACTCCAGCTCTGTGAAGCCCTGAGGAGGTGCTGGGCTCCCAGCACCAGACACAGATCATCTGGGCTCCCCTTCTCTGGTCACTCAGTGCAATGAGAAGGAAGGCGAAGGAGTACTGAGCAGAAAAAATAACATTCCATATTTTTTCCTCTCATAATTCAGTAGAACAACATCCACATTTCATCCTGGAAGGAGCTGCACTTTGGGGATTCTCGTGTCTGAGACCTAATTTGTAAAGTGCCCAGGGATCCCTGAGGGGAAAAAAGCATTATAGGATCATTATTAAAAGGGACATGTTATATTTCATGTCTCGGTTCCACACAAGTGGGAAAAAAAGGCCAAGAACAAACTCTGGGATCAGAGGACAAACCTGTGAAACATAACACTCATCCAGGAAGTGACAAGAACAGGACACGGGGAGTCTCCTGCTTTGCCCACTGCTCGGCCATACCACAGCAGTGACACAGAGTAAGGAGCAGCAAAGAGGGTTTTCTTAATAAAAGCCACAATCGTGGTCCCTCTCAGCTGTCCCCTGGGCTGTTTTAAAGGTCTGGGGTGGATCCAGCTCTTACAGCTTCAGAACATAGAACACATCCCGAGCACAACCCACCCATGGGGCTGCCCATGGTCCCACTGGCTCCTCCACCTGCCACCAGATAATTTAGACAAAAAAAAAGGGGTTTTTGAGCCTCTCAGCAGTGCTCACACCAGCAATGTCTCCGGCACAGCCCAGGAAGCTCCTTCCAAGCCCTCAGTAGTAGGTGGCTGGATGAGAAGCCATTTCCCAGGGCAGTGAGTGAAGGAACCTATTTCAGGTTGAATCTCACAGCTGCCCATGTCCCACCCATGCGCTGTCACTGCCGGGGTCACTTCTCTCACACACAGCATTTATCTGCTCAGCCAAGCCCTGACATCACCGGGCATGCATCTGCCAGAGCAGCACAACACCCACAGTGAGGGTGTGGAGGGGAGGTGGCAGGAAGGCAGACCCTGCTCAGCCACTTCTGTGGGAAGAGACAGCCTGGACCTTGGGCTGGGGCTGCTGCTGCATCAGGGAACACTCAGCACCCCAGTACAGGGGGAGGTTATGCTTCCCCATCCCACATACCTGCGACCTCTGGCACACCAGAACTGCAGGTGCAGGCATCATGTGGAGCTTAGAATGGAGCTGGACTTCCATGGAAACCTGATGGGTTCCCCCCAGTGCTGTTTTCAAAATGAGTGCAACCCTCAAGGCCAGGCCTGCTCTTTCAATCACAGAATCATGGAAAGGTTGGGTTGGGAGGGACCTTAAAGCTCACCTTGTTCCATGGGCAGGGATCTTCCACTAGACCTGGTCTTCAGAATGAAATAGAGTAGGTTTAGATTGGATATTGGGAAGGAATTCTTCCCTGTGAAGGTGGAGAGGCCCTGGCACAGGGTGCCCAGAGAAGCTGTGGCTGCCCCTGGATCCCTGGAAGTGTCCAAGGCAAGGTTGGATGGGGCTTGGAGCAACCTGGGACAGTGGAAGGTGTCCCTGCCCACGGCAGGAGGTGGCACTGGATGAGCCTTAAGGTCCCTTCCAGCACAAACCATTCCATGATTGTATGGACAGCACTTGTACAGTCCTTGAAGTACCACGGCTATAGGAACCCACAAAAACAGTACAAGAGACTCAGTGATACAGAGCTCCTGGGAATTAGAGCAGCACAAGCCTCAGTCCTCAGGGTTTCAGAGGGCTGGGAAGGAGAGAACTTTCCCTGAACGAAGACCTTTCCAAAGGGAAGCAGCAGAGAAGACAGCTGAGCAGTACCTGTGTGCTGTTTTCATCCCCCTGAGCGTGGATGGTGTAGGACCAAGCGCCGTCCCTCAGGGTCTCGCCGGCAATGCGCACCTCCACGCCGGGGAGCGGGGTGCCCACAGAACCTGCGGAGGAGAACAGCATGGAAACGGTGCCCAGACTCTGGGAAACCACAAAATCAAGGATGCAAAGGAGCAGCTGCTTGTCTGTCAGTGGCATCTGTGGGCTGTGCTGGCACTGAAGAACCTCCTAGCGGGGGGTGTCCTTCAGGAAGGCATCGATCCCACCGTGTGTCTGCATGGAAGTGTCAGGGAGGTGCTGCCGTTGGCTGAGCAGGCAGTGCTGGGAATGCCTCTGAACACAAACGTGTCTCAGCCCCGAACAGTCTCTCTTGGCCACTCTTTGAAGACATCTGTACAGCTTCAGAGCTCAGGAATGAAGCTGTTTCTTTTTTTTTTTTAAAAAAAAAAAGAAAGGCACCACAAAACCTACACAAAGCTGTGAAAAGCAAGAGCACAGCGATTGCTCGTCTGCAGCCTGCACCTGACAGGGGAGGCAAAGGCTTAGCAGCTGAGAATTGCCAGGGATTATCTCAGTTTTAGGAAACATCAATACACTGGAGACAAAACATCACAGGAGAAAAGCAGGGATCAAAACCACCCTGTTCTTCCACAGGTTTCAATTTCAAAGCCAAGGAGCTGACACTGTCACAACTACCACAACTGAGCTGCAAGCTGGGTCTGTGACCCAGAGCTCCCCGACCTGCAGCGTTCCCACCCCCTGGTTTAGTGCCTGTTCTTCCTGGGGAGCACCTGAAAACTCAGCAGAGAGGGCAGCTGTGGTCCTGTGACCTGTGGGATGGGCAGCTGCTGCCTCAGCAGGCCTCGCTCGGCATCTTGATGGCACAAGATGGCTCCTGTGGCAGAATGGGGCCTGTGACCTTCATCCCCTGGGAGCAGGGAGAGGGACAGCAGCTCACAGCAACCTGTGGCTCAGCAGGTCTGGACAGGACTGAGTTTCAATTGCAGAAGGACTTTTCACAAGGGCCTGGAGTGACAGGACAAGGGGAATGGCTTCCCACTGCCAGAGGGCAGGGAGAGATGGGATATCAGGGAGAAATCCTTCCCTGGGAGGGTGGGGAGGCCCTGGCACAGGGTGCCCAGAGCAGCTGTGGCTGCCCCTGGATCCCTGGCAGTGCCCAAGGCCGGACTGGATGGGGCTTGGAGCACCCTGGGATAGTAGAAGCTGTCCCTGCCCAGGGCAGGGGGGATGGAACAAGATGAGCTTTAAGATCCCTTCCAAACCAAACCATTCTGTGATTCTCTAAGTCGGTAACTGTGCTCTTTATCTTAAAGGATGATCAATTCTTTTCCCCTGGAGTGCCTCCAGTTGATGCTTTCCAGGTCTGCCAGGATCACCTTGACACTGGGAATTCTCTAGAGCAGGGAGTGCAGGACCTGGAGCTCAGCCCTGTCTTCCTCTTGTCACTTGTATTTCAGGCATTTGGGTTCAAGGGGCATTTTCCCTGTCCTGCTCTCATCCTCCCGTTGAAGCCCTGGAGATCTGCTATCCGTGACATCATGATTTTGTCTGCTACATTGGTCAGTTGCCATGGAAATGGATATGTCGTCGTAGCCCAGATTTATGGCATCCCTGCAGGATCAGCCAAGAGCAGATGGGCTATGAGGGAGTGAGATTTTATTGCAGCGAAACTACCCGAACAATTAGCGAATCTGGCTGGAAATAAACACAAAGCGACGTGGCAGCTCCGTGATCCGTGCCTGCTCCGCTCCAAACTGCCTCTGGCATTCCGGTCAGCCAGCACAGCCAGGTCCTCCCCTCACCACCAGCACCCCTGGGCTGCTCCCACCTCCAGGCCACACACTGCCAGGACTCAGAGACAGAGGGTTGCAGCAGGGGAAGGAAGGAGCCACAAGCCAGAAGTGCCCTGAGCTACCGTGTCGAGGTATTTATGGAACCAGAGAATCACAGAAGTTGGATCCCACAAGGATCATCAAGTCCAGCTCCTGGCTCTGCACAGGCCAACCCTAAAAATCACACCATATGTGTTACAAACAATCTTGCACCTGCCATGGGAGGCTCCAAGAGGCCTCAAAGCAAATAACAAGTCATGGAAAACACCCTCAGTGTCGCACGGAAGGTTGCTGGAGCCACCTTCTAAACCTCTGTGGGAACGGTTTCTCCAGGGTGAGAAACACCGTGTGTGAACAGACTCCAATCTGCCCACAAGACGTGGCACGTTTGTGGGCAGGCACCACAAAGTCAGTCCTGGAAAGCTCAGGGAGGGAGCAGAAACCAATGCAAGGAACTGCCAAGGGCTCTCACAGACTTGGAATTTTTCAAATCAAGATCAGCCTGATGCCTTCCCAGAAGATGCTTCTTCCCTGGATGCAAGCTGCAGACCTCAACATGGAAATGGGCAGTGACTCATGGGCAGCAGGACTCCAGGATTAGTGCCCACTGCTGCTCCCAGCCCTTGGGAATGAGACACCAAAGATCAGCACAGTGCTGGCACATCTGAAGGCACAGAGGAGGTGACGTGTTCCCCACAGTGTTTCAGATCACAGCTACTAACACAGCCCCACCAATGCCTCTCCTACTGGGCTAAAATAAAACCAGCATGTAAAACAAGTCCCTGGTGGAGAGCTGCTTCCTTACGTTTCTGTCTGGAGAAGCTTTTCTGGTATTTAGGGAAAACGGCAAACTTTGAAATCAACATCTGTAAAGGCTGAAAAAGCTCCTACCATTGATTAGAGCTCCACAAACCTGACAGGATTCATAGAATTTGTGCAAAAACAATGACTAGAGCTTCCCAGGCCCACCCACCGTGTCAAAATACACCCTGTGCCAACTCCAACAGGTCAGCAGAAATCTGGGCCCATCCCCAAAGGAACGGCCCCAGAGGTCCTGCCATAGCTGGGGTGATCAGAAGGGGGTCAGCACTCTGCACTGGCTTCCTTTTGTCCCCAGACATAATCCTGAGGGGAAACTGGGGAGAAATCCCTGCTCCTTCCCCTCTCCATCCCTCCAATTTGCAGGCTCCTGGATGTTAAGCGACGCTGGCGCCTCGCCCGCGGTGTCGCAGGGCTGCAGGCAGGAGGGGGTGGCACTGTTCTTCTTTCACCCGTTCTCCTCTGTTTAAAAAAGTTGTCAGCTCTTCCCAGATCAATTTAATTGGCCCCGTGCTCTGTGTCCTTCGGTATGTGGGTAGCTCGGTGCTGTTCTGTGCTGTGGTGTCCCGGGAGGATCGGAACAGGGCAACGATAAGGCACTCAAGGATCTCACTGTCAACAATACACGGAGTCCCCGCTGTAGCAGCTATTAGCTGCCTCTGATCTAAACCTCCAATTAAAGTGGTGATTAGGCCCAGTGAGGCATTCTCCGGCCATGAATTATTCATCTCCCTTCACAGTAACAGCACCAGGGGGGATTAGAATGAGAGCTGGTGAAAACAGAGGCATTTTAAGCAGGGTTTTAACCATATACAAGCAAACATTTATCTTTCAAATCTTTCATCTTTGCTGCTTCTGGAAATTAAAGCTCCCACACCCCCATCCCCGTCCCTTCAGACCTGTGCTGTGGGTGGAGAGTGGGGACACATTGCTGGTGACACTGGTGGGGACACAGGCAGGGTGGGCAGGGTCCAAGGACTCAACCCTTCCCCTGCCACACCAAGTGTCTGAAGAGGGCAAGGGAAGCCCCAGGATCTCTCCTCAGAGGCTCATGAATCATAGAATGGTTTGGAAAGGACTTTAAAGCTCATCCCATTCCACCCCTCTGCCCTGGGCAGGGACAGCTTCCACCAGCCCAGGTTGCTCCAAGCCCCATCCAACCTGGCCTTGGGCACTGCCAGGGATCCAGGGGCAGCCACAGCTTCTCTGGGCACCCTGTGCCAGGGCCTCACCATCCTCACAAACAATAATTTCTTACTAATATCTAATCTAAACCTAAATTTAAGTGGGAAGCCATTCCCCCTTGTCCTGCCACTCCAGACCCTTGTCCAAAGTCCCTCCTCATCTTCCTTGTAGGCTCTTTCACGAACTGGAAGGCCACCATTAGGTCACCCCAAAGCTTCTCTTCTCCAGGCTGAACAATCCCAATTCTGCCAGCAGAGCTGCTCCATCCCTCTGATCACCCTGGTGCCTCCTCTGGGCTCACTCCAACAGGTCAAAGCACTAGAGAAGGACGTGTGCTGCTCCCACTCCAGGAGGAATCCTCTGGCAGATGTCCTCTGGTCCCAGCCCACCATCAGCTGACTCTGGGATGCTCTGTGGTACCTGGTGACCTCCTACCCAGCCTCTAAGAGGGCACTAGATCAAAAGCTTTTTCACAGCTCCAGTAAATTATGCCTCAGCTTCACCCATCTGCTTCCCAGCTGACGCTTCCTGAAATAAATTAATCAAGCCTATTCAATTATAGCCTCCTTTCTGTACGGTCTCTTGCTGATCCCCACCTTTGTGAGACACTTCTCTCCCCTCTTGGGGCTGCAGGAGCTCCTGGATGGGGCTGGAGTGACAGTCCCCAGCCCCTCTGCTTTGGCTGCACAAGAGGATTTGTCCCCAGGTCCCCTGCAGACCCCGGGATCCACAGGGATGCTGCCTCAGGAGCACGGCCACCAGCTCTGGGGCAGGAGCTGCCCTTCTGGGTGCCAACTTCTGCATTGCCATGTTGCCTTCAGTCTTATTTCTTTTCTCTTTTAGTCCTCTGAGATATGTCTGGAGTCTCCACTCATTTTCCCTCATGAAAATCAATAAAAAGCAAATATAAGCAGGCCACAGGGGCAGTGAAATGCTCCCTGCCCTGTCAGCCTGGGGTGTGGGGCTCACACACAGCTCGAGCTCCTGCAGATGGGAGTCTTGTCTTTCCTGCCTGCTTCCCTCTCCTGCCTGCAGGGATGGGGCTGCTGGAGGAAGATAAAACTGGCTGAGGTGGGGTGAGGGAATGACAGTTACCCTGCAAAAGTAAAACAGAGTTTGGATTTCAAGCTGTTCTCAGGCTGAGGAGTCAACGAGGGGGAGTTTTGGCTTCTCCTCTCCCTGCGGGACCCCTGCGGGACCCAGCTTCTGCACCCCATGGGATTGGGGTGCTGTGGGAAGCTGTGACACCCAGGACACCCCCTGGGGTAACACCAGTTCCCCAGGAGGCTGCATATGGTGCCACGCCTGCACAGACAGCCTGTGGGGAGGCAGGTGGCACAGGGTGGGCACACAGATGGTCACGCTCCAACCACAGGGAGAGTGGGGGCATTTTATATTTGCAATGTCTCAGATCAATTTATTTCTAGGTTCCAGAAAGTACAGCCATGGAGAGGAATCACAAAGTGTAGCTCAGAGAAGGGGGGGAAGACAAGGAGAGAACAGGCCCAGAGTGTACAGAGAGGTGTGACAATTTTGAATTCCTGAAGAGGCAAGAAACAGGCACTAAAATAAGAGTGAGCAGACGTCCTATTTTAAGTGTTCAGCACTGATGGGTTGGGCAACCATTGCTGTGGGGAGAATCCTGTGTGACACCACCCAGAAACACAACTCCAGGCAGCAGGAGCTGAAGAAACACTCCTTCAGTTCACCGAGATTTTGGAAGTAATGAAGCATCAGTCTGGAGTGTGCCAGCCTGGTCAGGCCAGTGGGCACCACTGCCAGCTCTGCCCACACAACTTTGATCCCTAGGAAACCCAGCAGCCACTTCCCACACACCCATGTCCTGGCTTCCCAGTGCCAATTCCCAGCATCCTTGTTCCTACTGTGGCCTCTCCTCACTCATGTGCAGAGCAAACCCCAGACCACTTCCCAGCAAACGCCTCCAAACAGGGGGCACCCTCTGGAGACTCCTACCTGGGACACGGATTCCATGCAAAGGGTTAGAAAGCGCCATGCCAATCTCAGTCATCCCATACCTCTCCAGCAAGGTGTGCCCCGTGATGCTCTTCCACTTCTCCAGGACAGGCACAGGCAGGGCTGCTGAGCCTGACACCATTAACCTGCACAGGGAAAGCCCAGGCAATAAGGGAGTATCCAAGATCACCATTGCTGCAGGGAACCTGCAGCCTGACACGGGGGCACAAAAAGCTCTACGTAAAACCTGAAGCCCCAGGAGGTTTTTAACCAGTACCAAAGATGTCCCTCACACTCTCTGCTTGACATGGGGTTTAAGTTAAGCAGGACAGCCTCTTAGAAGAGATGCTGGAGTACAAGGCTGGGCTGCAGGACAGAGTCCTCAGCCGTGTGTTACACAGGGTGACACACATAACGAGCCCCTGCTGGCTTTCCCATGCAAGAGTGGCTCATAATTAAATAATGTCACCCTTGTTCCTGTCAAAGAGACACCAAAGCACAACAACCAGCACTGAAAGAGGTGATGCTGAGAGGAAAACCTGGAGCATCCAGTGAGCCACACAGCTCACCCACCTGATGTTCTCCTGGCAAAAGGCACGCACAAAATCCTGCACTTGGGGCTGGGTGAAATGCTTGTCGTAATATTCCATCAGCTTGGCATAGATGGTGGGCACTGCCATGAACACACTGACACGGGGAGCTTCGGAACTCAGGAGCTTCTCCCACACCTAGGAAGGAAGGGAACACACATGGATGAAAACACTCCTTTGCTATCTAAGATTTCATGGCAGTACAGCTGGAAGCTCTTGTGTGCCCCTCATCCCTGTCCAGAACAAGTTCCCAACTTTCAACACGCCCCTATTTCCCAAAGCACAGTGTTCAGATCTCATCCCACCAGTGGATCCCCCACCTACCAGCACACTCATGAGATGATGGAAATGGCATTTTTTAGTCCTGTCATGTGGGAATAATGTTCTTCAGCTAACCTGTGGGAACTATGAATGGGGACAAATTCCAGCAGCCAGCTCTGCTGGGACGCGGACAAAGACACCTCTGGGATGAGCAGCCAACCACGGGTCAGAGCCACAGATGTCACAACTGAGCCCATTCCTCCCACACCTCACCACCCTCCCCCCCAGGTAAGCTCTTCCCAAGACAGGAGCGATCCAAAGCCATCAATAAATCAGAGGCCCCGCTGACGGCGCCTCTGTCCCCGCGCTCCGGTCCCTGCCCCGCCGGTGACAAATGTATTCCCTAACAGCTCCTGACACCGAGCGCTGCCTCGGCGCTCCCCGCGCACGCTCAGCCGCACACGAGCGAGGCAAGGCAGGGATTGATTGAAGGTGAGCCAGGGATTCTCCTTCATGCTGTCACTCTGCCCCTTCCCTCCGTTCTGCTCGCTCGGGCTCCGTTTCATCCCTTTCTCCTTGGCTGCGCCGGCGCCGCCTCCCCCCGCATCTCGCACTCCACTGCTCCAGAACAATCGGCTCCTAAAAACCCCTCCCAGCACCGGGTGGTTGATGTTAAAGAGCAGGACACGTCCACAAAGGCACCGTCCCACCCAACAGGAGGGAGCTGATGCTGTCCCCAGCCCAGGGATGGCCCTCGGTGAGGAGAGGTGAATGCACAAGGTAGAAACCCACCGGACACCTTGGGAGGTGGGACATGAGCGTTGCAAGATCCCCTGGGAAAGGGAAAGTAGAACTGGAATGTGACTTCCTGCACTGATGGGTGTTTTGCCCAGAGAAGGAACATTTCACTCCCTGCAGAAACTCACCTACCAGCAAGATCCCTACCAGCCAGATTAGGTAAAATTGCACTTAGAGGGGTCTAACCTCCCCCATGCTCCTCCCAGCCCCTTTTTTCCCCAATATCTTTCCCACTCTAGGCAGCAGGGTGGAGAAGGATCTCCCCAAAGCCAGGGCTGAATGGATCTGCTCTCCTCAGCCTGGTGCTCCCGAGAGCCACGGCTGTGGGCAGGGAAGGACGCGTGATGGCAAGCAGGGATCAGGACAGTGCCGAGGGGATTGAAGGGAAACAGCCGCTCAGGGGTTGTTCAGTCCTTGCTGTGGGAGTTTGTTTTGCCTTCCCAAGCCCCGAGCAGCTGTGGGAGCATAGGCAGACTTCCAGTCTGGCCATGCAGCAGAGTTTTTGTCACATGATTTTGGATTTGAAAAAACCCCAAAACCCATCTACACAGAGCAAGTCTCTCTTGCACCCCAGAGTCCCCTGTCCTCACATGCCAGCTCAACTCCTGCCAGAGATAAAATCCTCCCTCCTGCACTCCAGCCACGGGAGCAGCTTTTTCCACGTCAGTCCGGCTCGCCCAGCAACAGCCCCGTCCTGAGGATAAGCAGCTGCCTTTGGAGTTGTGCCACCAGCTGCCGGGGCGAGCTGCTGACAGCCAAACCTCTCCACCTGCTCTGCTCCTGCTCAGTCAAATCTGGATCCTTCCCATGTGTTTTAGCAGGGCTAAGCCGTGGTACAAAGCTGGCAGCTCCGAACGCTCCGCAGAGCCCGAGCTGGCCAGAGGACTTGGCATTGCCCAGCCTGCTGAAACAGCTATTGCTGGCTTCTAACTATAACTCCATGCTCAGAGAGAAGGATTTGTGGGAAATCCTCGTTACCTGGGACTAATCAATCAACCCAGTGTAAGGGGCCAGCTTTGTCCTTCCAGCAGCTGGCGTGTTCCGAGAGCACTGGGCTTGGAGCAGCACAATCCATCTCCCCCTGTGCTATCCCGTGTCCCCATCACCACGTTAACTCCCAGTGCACAGGGTACTGGCAGCCCAAAACTCCCTTTTGGTTTGCTCACCTGATACCTCAGGCCTCCAAGCACTTTTAAAAAGCCCTGGATTCGGGAAGCAAACGTGGCACTGCGTGCCAGGGCAGCAGGGCTCTGCAAAGAAGGGAAGCAGCAGCCTTCCGATGCAATGTGCTCAGGAGATGCATCAAGATTCCTTTCAAGATAACCAAGGGCTAGAAACAAAAAGTTTCTCACTGCAAGAAAGCAAGAGTGGGAACAGCTTCCCACCAGCAATAACGGCAGTGAATGCTTCAGGTCAGGGCTGCCTGTGCCAGCAGAGAAGTGGGAGACCTAATGTTCCCAAGAGCCTTCCCGTCAGCATGACATTCCTGATTTTCCTCCCCTCCCACTGCTCAGAAGCATATAATGAGCTGGCCAGTGGGATTTTGCCATCATTAAAGGAAAAAAAAAGGAGAAAATGACACCAGTGGGTACAAAACAAGCGCAACAAGGCACAGCTGGGAGATTTTTCCCACGTATTTTTGCCAGCTCGCAGATGGTGAATGAGGATGGAGGAACATCCAAGCTGCTCCAAAGGGCGGTCAGTCCATACAGCAACCTTCCCAACCAGCCTCCAGACCTGCTAAGATCACCTGGAGGAAGAGATGTGAGCACAGAGGAGGAAAGGGAATGACTTTTCCCTTTACAGAGGGAGATGTGCAATGCCATGAACCAGCCAGAACCACCAAATTCAATACCTGGGCATCTTCTCATGCAGAAGGAGAAGAGAAGGTGGCAAACCCCATGTAAGATTCTGGCTGATACAAGATTCCCAAAACCAGTCAGAAGAACTGCAAGCTGTAAAGGAAGCAAATATCAGCATGGATTTTTCCATCAGCCCACAAACAGATCACAGGCAGCCCGTGGTGCTGCCTCTATTGACAGACACAACAGCTCCTCTCTTCTGTAAAATTATTGTGCCATTTTCAGTTGTAATTGAATCTTTTTAAACCTTTTCAAAAATAACAATCCCTCTAATGCAAGGGTAACTCAGCCCTTTACTTCCCTTTCACTCGGGGAGATGGGTCTGTGTTTAGCATCGACCGCTGCCACGTGGGAAGCACCGTCGAGGAAAAGGGATGCCGGTGATTTTCGGAATGTCTGTGGCAGCAACAGGGCTGTGGCCAAACCAGCTGCTTGTTTGGTGAGACCCTGTGCCAAACAAGGGTGGGAAGCTCCTGTAACTCAACAGCAGCAGTGAAGGGACTGCAGGACCATGCACACACATCCAACACCAAATTATCCCAGAAAAGCAGATGGGCACGTAAGATGGGAGAGCACCAAGGGGAGCTCTGCTCTCTCCCAAGGACTGAGCCTCCAACACTTCAGGAGCAATATCCAGAGAGAGAGAAACATTCTTCTCTTCAAAGAGAAATCAGGCCCTCGGTGGCTTCGTCTCATGTTTGTTATAACCCCGAACTGTTTGTGCTCTGTGTGACTCTGGTTTTAATCATTTATTCATCAGCACAGTTTGATGGCCCCTCTGCATTCCAGGCTGAAGCTTTTAAACCCTTCCTACGCTGGAGGCATACTGAAAGGAGCAAGTGCTTTCCCTGGGACCTGGAAATATAAGTAAATATGACAGGCTCTGGTTCCATTTTTTGTATTTCCCCACACACATCAAAAGCCATTACTTGGGAACAGATGCTGAGGACAGACGGCAGATCTGGGGAGATGGGAAAGAAAACCTCTAACTTTTTAAAGCCAGGTCTGTGAGAAGTGATCAAACATAATCCATTCACCAGTGACCTGCTCCTCCCTCCACCGACTCCTCTTTGAGTCTGAAATAAAATTACTCCTCTGAAGCCTCCCATTAACAGATGAAAAGACTTTCAGCCTCTCTCCAGCTGAAACTGGATGGGGGCCACGATCCCCAGCGTGCCTGGATGTTGGAGCTCAGGCTCCTCTGCTTGGATTTCTTTTCTTTTAAAAATAAACCAAAAGAGCTGCCCAGAGTGATGTGTGCAGAAGTGACAGATCCAGGGGAGAGCTCGGTGCAGTGCACGCTTTTCCTTCCTGGAGGCAACAGCGACTGCCGAGCCCTGCATCTCCCTGTGCAGCCCAGCCAAGGTAGAAAGCCCCAGCACCCAGCCCAGCCTGGCTCACACAGAGAACACCAGTGACAAGGACAAAGTTTGCTCCCAGATACAGCACAGGCTTTCCTGGCCTCCAGGAATTCAGGGCTGTGAGCACATGACGCAGCAGCGACCCTGGAGCAACACCTCCCACTCATCCTGTGCCAGGTCTGCAGCTCCCTCCCACCACGGGGAAAAGGTGCCACAGGGGACAGAACGTCAGGGGAAGCTTGTCCCAAATCACACACCATCTTTGGGCATGCAGCATTCCTACTTCCCTAGAAAGAAGGGTCCAAACAAGACGATTTTGATGGCTCTGAGTGCGACATTGTAAAACAGGGCATGGTTTTTAGAGGGCTTCATCCTCGGAGCACCTTAAGTCAGACAAGCAGCAAGGCTGGCACTGAAACAGCAGCTCTTGGAACTGCAGGGCAGGAAATCTGCATCTTGGCATATTTATCGTGGAAGGGGTTGCAGGGCACAGCCAGGGCTGTCAGTGCACAGGCAGCACATCACAGCTCAAACCTGCCCAGCAGAGCCGAGCGGGCAGCACGCGCCACAACTGGGTCACCCGGAGTGGAGATTGCCACAAGAGGAATCTCTCCCATCACTCATCAGAGCAAGTTTCTTCCTTCAGGTTTCTGAATACTCTTATTTCCAACTCTGCACAAAAGCCTGGGAGACCTCCCAGGATCTGATCTCGTGTTTATCAACACAGAGAGCTGACAGGGAACCTTTTGCCATTAGAGCATCTTCCCCTCAAGGCAAAATCAGGGGTGTCCAAGGCAAAGACAAGCTCTTCCTGTTGTTCAAGCTCAAAATGAGTCCTCTTTGGCCAAAAACCACAGCAGAAGATCCTGCAAAGCAGACACTGACCTCACAGCTTGCACCAAAACGCTCCTGTCCAAAGGGTGCCTGGTCAGGAACAGGGACATCAGTGTGTGACTGTCACAGCAAGCACAGGGGACACTCAGCTTCCCCAGGTTTGTCTCTCCAGACTCACTGACATTCCCACAGAGCAATGGTCACACCACAGGCTGTGCCTGAACTGATGCAGGGAGGGACATGGAGGGAGGGACCCACTGGGAATGGATGCTCCAGAGGGTGCTCGGTGCAAGCCCCGATGCTCAGAGCCTTGGCCAGGAGGAAAAGGCTCACCCTGCACTCCGTCCTTAACAGAGACATTCATCTCTTCTCCTCTGGCCACCAAAGTGCACAAAACCAGCACAAACACAGCACCTTTAAAATTCCTACTCCTGGACAAGAAATTCCTACTCCAGCATCTGGGACAGGTCAGCAGCAGGTGAGAAATGCAATCAGGAACAGAGCAGCTGAAGAGTAAACTCAGCTTGGGAGCAGGTTATGGAGGGAGGATCGTGCAGGGGTGCTGAGGCTGCAGCTTGCTCTGGCTCCAGAGGAGGCTTCTGCCCTCCCAGTTCTCACTCCTGAAAACCAATAAAGCAATAAAACAGTAACACCACAGCCAGCCGTGCCCCACACAGCTGCTGGCAGAACACTCCTCAGGCTCACTGCTGTTCTCCTGCCTGCTCTGCACCCACCCCTGCTGAAAAGTCTCCCTCCACAGGCACCCCTGCCATTCCCAGTCCCAGAAGCACGGACAGGAGCACTGGATGCTGCTCCCACGGGCTCCAGGCAGCAGGAGGGCTCCCTGTGAAGACACTGCACCCCAAGGAGCACAAGCACCAGAGGACTCAGTACATCATGTACGAGTCGGCTAATTCTGGAAACTAAGGGTCCATTTATAAACCCTTTATTAATAAATGATTAATAGATGCAGCCATATTTTTTAATAACTTGCAATAAAAAAATGCTACGAAAAGCTTAAGCAAGACAGTCTTAACAGATGGTGCTATAAAGTGAATTATAACATGTACAGTAGCTAGTGCAGAGTAATGGATGTCCTCATTTAATAAAAAGAATCTGATTTTATGCAGCAACTTTCACGCTTGAGGCACCTCAGCACACTTTAATGAGTCCTCGTGGCCCCAGCAGTAGCCACAGACATCACATGCTGTTTTAGTGAGGGGAAGGATGTTGGTCAGGACACCAGGGCTACTCCACAGCCCTGATTTTTAACCTTTCCTTGGACAGCTCCCAAAAACAGACGTAAAGGTCTGAAAGCTGCCACCTTCTAGCCCTGCACCACAGGGAACGACAAGCGAGCCGTGGTCTGGGGCTGGGAATGTCTTCTCAGGGAAAAAAAAGAGCATTATTCCCACCACCAAAACCAGACTGCCATCTGTATCCACGACTATAAGGCACGCCGCAAATTATGTAATTTAATAAACACTGTAATAATAAAGTATTTATTTTGTATAATGAAGTGTTAGTGATTAGAAACCAAACACACATCGGGCGTGCTGCTGCGGTTTCTCTTGAACCTTTGCCAGTATCACTCAAGGCTAAATATGTCTGCAGCAGGTTGAGAGTAAGTTCCTCGCCTTGTTTTGATCAGCCTGTCAAGTGTTTTAGCTGCCAGTCGAGTTTCTTTATATCACACTATAATTGGCTGCTTTCTCAAGGTGCAGCCAAGGAAAAAAGCACACGGCAAAACTCGGCCTCCTTTGGCAAAATCCTCCACTGCTGCTTTGCTGAAAGCTGATTTCAGTAGCAAAGGGCACTTTGTAAACAGCTGGTGAAAATAGAGTGGAACTGAAAGCCAGCTTGCAATAAACTCCAGGAGAAAGCCTTATTTACCCTCCCGTGCTCGCCTTGCAATGTCCATCAAACCACTTGCAGCTCCCAGGGGAGATCCTCGGAAAAATAAAGGGAATAAAAGAAACCCGAGAAGCAAATGCCGTCCTTCCTTCGGAGCCCCCTGCACCTGAGAGCCCCGCCCAAGGCGTGGTGCCCTCACCAGCCGCCCTCCCTGCCCAGGTTCAGCTCCAGGGCCAAGCGGCCACCCCGGCGCTGTCCCTTCGTGTCCCATCTGGGGAAAGCTTTGATCAGAGCAGGCAGGACGGGGGTCCCGCTCCCCCGATCCCGACCCCATCCCTCAACGTCAGCTCATTGATTTGCAGATGTCGAGAGAGAGCAGAGGAAAACAGGAGGGTACGAGGGAGCATCAATCACCGGTGGCACAGGATGTGGAGCACCGCGCCCTCCAGAGGCTTTGCTCCAGCCTCTCAGCGCCGGCCCCGCCTCTCACCGGCACCTCCGGCGCTGCTCCGGCACAGCCCTGCTGCACCCCAAGCCTTTGGGGTCACCCGAAAGTCGGGGAAGATAATTTGGCAGCGACCATTGAGGTGAAAGAGCAGCCGGGGACCTTCCTGCCTTCTACCACAGCATCCACTCACTCTCGTGAAGTGCAGAGCTGCCCCTCTGGGGTTCTGGGGCTGTCCCCCCAAAAAGGATCAGTGCTCAGGTGTCAGAGGCATCCTGAGAGAAAAAAGGAAGTGTGCATTTTCTGTGGCTGCTGCTCTGAGAAGCAGAAACGAGCCAGGAAGAATCACCCGGCCCTGCAGTCGCTCCAGTCGGAGCTGGGCCCGCTCTCACCTGGCAGCAGCACTGCCAGAAGCTTCCAGGTGTATCCCACACCTGTGCACTTTGTCCTTTCTATGGGACAAGCCTTCCCAGCATGAGGATAAACACAGACAGGGAGAGCAGCCTGGGGAGTTACCCAGCACAGGCTTTCCTGCAGTGACAACACACTTCTGTTTCCTCTCTGCTCAGAGTGGCAGCAGCACCTGAAAACCCAGCTGTCCCTTAACAGTGACCCTGCAGACACCACCCAGGACACTGGGAGACGTGGATGGATGGTGCTGCATCCCAGGGGCTGGGAAATGCAGAACCTCTTCCACCTTTACTGCTGCTTGTCCCTTTCCTTCCCCTCTTTCCATCGTGTGCCACTGCTGCAGGGAACAAAGGAGACGCAGAACACTGGCACTGGGGCTTCCTGGCTCAGACAGAAAAGGCCACTGTAAATGCATCATTCCAGTAAGGATCCCCTCCTGCCACCTTTCCTAAAAGCTGCAAGGAGGTCTGGATCTGCAAACTCTCTCTCACATCACAGAGCCCAACCCGACAGCTCTCTTAACTCTTGTTTTTCCACAGAGGAAGAGCCATCTTTCCATGCAAGTGAGGAAAACCAGGATTTCCCTTACCTGGGCAGCAAAAACCTCAGAAGGCTGCGTTCTGTTGTGTAATGCAATACAGAACACTACGGATGTAGGACTGGAAGGGGAAAATTTGGAAGGGGCTGCCCAGGGAGGTGGTGGAGGCCCTGTCCCTGGAGATGTCCAAGGAATGACGGGACATGGCACTCAGTGCTCTGGGCTGGGTGACAACGTGGGGATTGGTCACAGGGTGGGTTGGTGAGCTTGGAGGTCTTTTCCAACCTCAGAAATTCTGGGATTCTGGGAAATGCAAGCCACTAAAAAAAAAATCAACCAGCAGCACACCACTAACACACAAGAGAGAATCCAGTACTTCCACCTTTCCTGGCACTAAAAAAAAAAATCACAACCCTAATTCTTGATGGAAATGCTCTCAGTGGGTACAAAGAGAGGTCCACCCACCCCCAGCCAGACCCCTCAGCCCAGGGCTGGGAGGGGCAGCGCAGCATTCCCATTCCAACATCACACTTCCACAAGCTGCACCCTCTGGAACAGCACATTTACCCTGGGCCGAGCATCCAACCAACGCCACCCTTTGCTGTGAACCACGCACGGGCAGCGGCTGAGGGGGCTGGAATTCTTTAGGAACGTATTCCCAGAGGTGCTCTAACTGCAGTGCCCGGGTCCTGCCGCTGGATTCCAGCATCCCCCCGGGCTCACCGTCTGCGCGCTGAATTCCGGGAACATGACGCACGTGGCTCCCACCCAGAGCGGGCACAGCAGCTTATTGATCACCCCGTGGACGTGGTGCAGAGGCAGCACGTGCAGGATCACATCCTCCTTCTTCCACTCCCATTTTTCAACCAGCCCCGTGGTCTGCAGAAGAAAACAAACAGCGTGGCCTTAGGGCAGGAGGAAAGATTCTCCCGAGGTATTCCCAAAGTGTTCAGGCCCCAAATTCCCCGGCAGGAATCCCCGGCCTGCCTGGGCACAATATCTTTCCTTCAGGATCAGCATGAGAAAAATTCCCACCACAACAGCAGGACACAAGAGGAACCCCTTCAGCATCCTGTCAGGATGTGTCTTTAAACCAGCAAAGCCCTTCTTGTTACTGAGAAATATCAACAATGATTTTAAGTAGGACATACACGAATATTAATCTGCTGCTGCACGTACAGATTTGGCAGAAATAGTAATCAAAAAGCTGATTTTCCCAGAATTCTGTTGCCATGGTTTGGACACTGATGACATCAGGCTTTTAGCACCTGTAAGGGATAATCAGCAGGAGCAGGAAATTGCTGATAAACAGAAAGTAGGTTTCATGTTAGTAAAAAATATGCGAGTAGCAAGCTTCCAAAACACTCTGCTCTGAAGGGATAATTATCTGAAGGGATAATTATCAGGTTTCTGGGTCAACAATGCCCTTCAGAGCCCAGCACTGGCAATTGCAAAGCTTATTTCCAGCCACCTAAAAATAAGAAAAGCATCTGAACAGTGGAATTTGGTCGTGTCTCTCACAGCCCTCCTCCACAGGGCAGGGAGCAGCTTTTAGACTTCCTGCTGGACAGCACAAAGGATGGGGACTGCTCAGGCCACCCCCCAAATAATCAGCATATTTGTAAGGGAACAGATTCTTTGCCCAATATAGCCAAGGCATGGCTCTATCCATCAAGGCCTTCATTCCTCTCGGGACACTGCGGTATCCGAGCACCCTGAGCACCGTCAGCTCTCGGAGGCATCCCTGCCTTCCCTGCCCTCTCTCCCTAATGGCAGGAGTCTGGCAGTTGCAGGCACTGATAACCAAGTGGTGAGCTAGTCAGCAGGCTTATTCAAACTTTTAATTCCTTTTGGCTCTGAGAGCTAATGGATTTTTTGCCTTGGGGATACAGAGCTGAATAATGCACAGGCTTCACACAGCACTGGGCAGGGCTAAGATATTTTCCAATTAGGAGCAAAGATTCTCCCCTAGTCACAGGGTAGAAAAGCAACCTGCAAAGAAATCAGGTTTTTTACTGCAGGTTTCATCCCTTCTGCTTTCCAGGAAAGCAGGGAGGAGAATCCACCTGCCTTGGGATGCAGCTGCAGCATGAACAGGCCACGGTTTAGAGCCTCACGTGCTGCTGTGCGTTCACCTTCCCAGTGTGGAGGATTCCAGAGCTGCAGCCCCGCAGCTCTCTGCAGGAATTTGGGAATGTGAAGGTGTGTTTGTAACCCCAAATCCCCCCCAGATTCCAAGGCTTTGTACCTTGGCACGAGCTCGGCAGAGGGGCAGCAGCACTCACCACAGCCTGCACGTTCTCATGGGTGCTGAGGACACCCTTGGGCCTCCCCGTTGTCCCGCTGGTGTAGATGATCATGGCTCCTCTGTCCTTCCAGGAGGAACAGCTCGACAAGGGCTCCTCCTCCATGGCTGCAGGGCTCGTGGATCCATCACCACCAGACCTGGGAAGTGGCAGCACTGGGACTCCCAGTTTCTTGGCACTGGGGGTTATTTTCCCCACAAACTCTTCGGCAGCGATGAGCAGAGCGCTCTGGGAATCCTGGATCACGTATTCCAGCTCCGGCACAGGGTGTTTCCTGTACAGGGGCACCGCTATGCCCCCGCTCATCCACGAAGCCCACTGGGCCACCACGTATGAGGCATCATTGGGGCACAGAAACGAGATCCTCTCTTCCCTCAGGTCCCTGCTGGGGCACTTCAGGACCCTGCAGATCTCCTGGGATAAGCGGAGGCTCCGGCTGAGCAGGTCCCTGTACGTGTGCTCCCCGTTCTGGTCAACGATGGCCACTTTGTCACCAAAAGCCAGAGCCCTGGTGAACACAGGGGTGATGCCACTGCTGTAGGTGGCCCAGGCTGTGTGCAGAGCCCTGTGGGGACAGCCAGCCCTCTTCCCATCCCATCTGCAGCGGGACAGGTCCCGGAGGAGGCAGCAGAGGGGCCGGCACACCTGGGGGAAGAGCAGGGGGAGCAGCATCCTGCCAGCACGGCTGGGCTGAAGTGATTCTGCAGAAAGCAATTATGGGAGCTGATAAGTACGGGCAGGGATTACCCAGGGGGTTATTCCCACCCAGGGAGAGTGGCAGCCTTCATTTGAATAATATCTGCTGTATAATTTATGTCCCTGCCTCAGAGTGCCACATCCTGGGCAGTCTGAGCATCCCTGGGTCCTGCCACGATGGAACAGGAGGAAGAGACCCTTCCCTGCACAGCCTCCAATCCCTACAGTCCAGCTAATTTAAATGATGAGCCAGTTTTCATAGAATCCCAGAATGGTTTAGATTGGAAGGGACCTCAAAGCCCAGTTCCATTCCCTGCCATGGGCAGGGACACCTTCCACTATCCCAGGCTGCTGGCAGGCAGGGGGTGGAACGAGATGAGCTTTAAGGTCCTTTCCAACCCAAACCATTCCATGATTCTGTGAAGAATCCTAAATCCCTCTGCACAGCCTGGAGCATCCTCTCCAGACAGCACCGGGGAGCAGAGAGGAGAGAACAGGGCGGTGGCAGGAGAGAGAGGGATCTGCTGCCCAGAATCCAATCAGCACTCAAACATCCCCAGAGGGGTTCCATGACAAGAGGAAACAGCCAAAGGATGACAAGTTCTCACTCTCCAACAGCGCCCGTGACACCTCCTTGACGAAGGCAATAGCAACCTGATTTTTACCCTTTTCTTGCTAAATGCCTATTAGAGGAGCAGCTCAGCTCAAAGAGCCTCCCAGCCCAGCTTCCCACTGCAGGGAAGAGCTGGAACCAAGGGGATCCAGCCCAGCAGCTCCCCAGGGAAGAGCTGACCAGGGCTGCCCCCAGCTCAGGCTGCACAAGTGTTTATTTTCGTGAGCCCTGCGGTCTCTCCCCTCCACCTTCGGAGCATTTCCCCACCCAGACACTGGCCCTGCTCAGATTTTCTTTTGCAAATCAACCTCAATTTCTGCTTCTGCAAAACAAGCTTGTGATTTAGGGTGGAAACATCTGGGGGAGCACAGTGGCTTCAAGCCCAGAGCGGGGTGACCGTGGGAACTACTGACATTTGCCACCAGCATGGAAAAAAACAAAGCAGGTCACAGCAGAGCTCGTGCGACGCCTTTGCATTGCTCTGGAGAGACTAAAGTGTAAAAACCCGACCTAATTCACAGCCTAAACTGAACCCGTGGCCATGGCAAGGTGTGAATGCCCTGAGCAGTAGGAGGGACATGAACTGGAAGCTGTGTTTTCCCAGGATGAGCGTGGCTGACGCTCTCAGTGCTCCCACTGTTCCTCCAGCTCCTTCCAAAAACCCCATTCCCACCAGCCTGTATTTAATTAACGAATTAACGAACAGCAGCCCCTTCAGCCAGGCCTGGGAATGATGGATTTCAGAGAGCTGGGGTGATGGTGCGTGCACACACTTGGGACAGGGGGAAGCAAATCCAGCAGGGGCTGTTTCCCATCCCCTCCCAGTGCTCAGGGATAACTGCTGCCACCAGCTCTGGCACAGCACACCCGGAAACAAAGTTTGTCCCTAGAGCTCATGGGAAGATGGTGGCAGTGCAGAGTTGTGGCTCTGCTGCCTCGGAAGGGAAGGTTCAAACCCCCCTGGGAAGGGAAAATCCAAGCCCTCATCCTCCTGCGACTGAGGAATTCAAAGCAGCTGGAGGGCTCTCCCCAGCTCCCAGCACAACAAAACCAGTGCGAACTGGGAGCTGACCCACTGCACACCCCTGTCCCCTTTGTGCCATCGCCCTCTGCACTTTCTGAGGACAAAGGCCACAAAATGCATCTCCTGGAGTAAAATGATCCTTGGAGTTACTCTGAGCTATTCCAAACTGGGTTATGGGAATAATCATCGCTCCAGCTGTGAGCAGTGCACGGCTGACCTGCAGGATCCCACCCCTTCCTCATCCACAGGCATGTGAATACAGAGGGATTCCCGGCTGTTCCTACAACAGAGATGTAAAAATTACTTTGTTTTTAGAAAATAATTTTAAAATACTGTATTCTTAGAAAATCATAAAGTAACTAAGAGAAAGAGACTTGGAAAAGGTTTCAAATAATGGCCGAGATGCTGACTGTCCTTCCCTTCTCACAAAACAAAAACTGGGGAAAGGTTTGGATTGGAAAGGACCTTAAGGCCCATCCAGTCCCACCTTCCACTATCCCAGGCTGCTCCAAGCCCCAGTGTCCAGCCTGGCCTTGGACACTTCCAGGGATCCGGGGGCAGCCACAGCTTCTCTGGGCACCCTGTGCCAGGGCCTGCCCACCCTCACAGGGCTTTATTCTATTCTCATTCCAGAGCTGATTCCCACCCTCCAGCTCTCTGCCCGCAGCCTACTCACGGCACATCCCAGAGCAGGAATAGGAAAAAACCTCGCCCCGCCATTCCCGAGGTACCGCGGGCACGGACGCGGCCCCGCCGCCAGCGGGTCCCGCAGGGAAGGAGAGCCGGGTCCGAGTGCACCGGGCCGAGGGCAGCAGGTCCCGGCTCGCCCTGGCTTTGGGGCCATCCCGGGGCCATCCCGGCACCGCCGCGTCCCGCAGCCCCGCGGGGCCTCACCTGCCGCCGGGGGACCGGTCCGGTCGCGAACAGCTCCGGCGGGAACGTGGCGCCGCGACCCGAACGTTCCGCACACGAATGTTCTGCCGCCGCCACCCCGCACCTGGTTTGTGGGGATTTGGCCCCAAACCGCCCACGGGGGCGGGGCCGGGACGCCGCGGGGCCTACTGTCCCTGCAGCCCCCTGGAGTGTCACCTCGGATGTCACGGCGGGCACGGGTGTCGCCGTGGAGCTGCACATCTACCCCGCGGGCCCTGGGGCCATGAGCCCCGCGTGCAGGATTTTGGGACCTGGGCAGGGTTCAGGGGTGGCCAGGACTCGTGGAACCTTCACGGTGTGGACAGCACACAGACACCTTGGGGACACACAGACACCTTGGGGACACACAGACACCATGGGGACACACAAAGTCCATGGGGACACACAGACATCCCGGGGATGCCCAGAGGTGCCCGTGGTGGCACATGGCACGTCCCTCCCAGGCCTGGCTCCCGCGCTGGAGCCGTGTTTTTCCGGCCGTGCGCGGCGGGCCGTGAAGCGGCACGGCCGGGGTGACCCCCACCCACTCCCCAGGTGTGTTTCCACCGGGGCCGCGGCCCACGGGGTGCAGCGGGGTGGGAGCGGAAACGGGGCTGGGATCCCAGCGCCGGTGGGGAGAGCACCCAACGCTCTGCACAGCCCCGCTCCCGGAGCACCATGGCACAGCTCCCTCCTCATGGCACAGCTCCCTCCTCATGGCACAGCTCTGTCCTCATGGCACAGCTCCGTCCTCATGGCACAGCTCCGTCCTCATGGCACAGCTCCTTCCTCATGGCACGGCTCCCCATGGCACAGCTCCCCATGGCACAACTCTTGCACAGTCACACAGCTCGCCAGCGGATGCATTGCACGGCTCCCTCCCCATTTCACCGTGGTTCCCTCTCCGTCACATGCCTCCCTCCTCGTTTCATGGTTCCCCATCACAACCTCTGTCGCCATTTCATGCCTGCCCATTTCCCTCCTCCCCGCTGCATGACTGCCATCCCACGTCTCTCTCCCCATGGCACAGCTCCCTTCCCACTCCATCCCCATTTCTCATGTCACCTCAGCATTCCTCAGCTGTGGCAAAGCTCCCTCCCTGTAGCACGGCCCTGTCCCCATTTCCTCCCCCCTGCACGCTTCCCCATCACACCCCTCCTTCCCCAGTCCCTCCCCATCGCATGGCTGCGTCCCCACGGCACAGCTCTCACCCCCCTCCCCATTTTACCCCCCAATCTCTCCCCCCACCACCCACCTGCCCCGTGCAGAGCTGCTGCAGGAGGCTCCCAGCAGCGCCGGGTCGGCCCCGGTGCCAGCGGCGTTGCTGCAGAGGGCTCAGGGCAGCCCTGCAGGTGTGCCCAGCACCCACCCCGGCCCTGCCACCACCACTGGCATGCTCCACATGTCTGTCACCAGCCTCCCCCGGGCCCCTGCAGGGATTAACCCCCTCCCCAGGGTGCCAGCAGGGTGCCAACACCTCCGTGGCGGTCCAGGAACTTCCGGGCACAGGGTGCACGTGGTGGGGACAGAGCTGGGACATCCAAGGATGTGCCAGGAGTGGCTCCATGGGGGTGACAGGGCCGTGCTCCCCCCGTGGTGGCAGGCGGCGGGGCCAGCTGGCCACGTGCTCAGCAGATGTCACCCCGAGCCACCCTCTGCCGCTCTGGCCCCCAGCACCTGGTGCCCACCGGCCATCTGGAGCCAGCCACATCCCCGGAGATGATGCTCAGCCCTGGCCACTGCCGCCTATCCGGGGGTTCCAGAGCTGGGAGGGAGGGAGGGAGGGAGCTGCTCCCCGACTGCATCGAGGAGGGGTCAGTCCAGATGTGCCAGCACAGCTGGGAGCGAAGCTGAGACCCGGGTGTAACACAGCCCTGGCCGCCTAAGGACCCCTGGCCTAAGGCCTCAGCTGCTGCCATGGTCCCCAGGGCACTGGACTGTCCCCAAGCTGCCACCACGCATTCTCACGTCCCTCCCAGCCGGGTGTGAGCCCCACAGCCCGCGCTGGCGGGAGGGTTTTCCGCCTGCTCTGCCCGCCTTGCTCAGCTCGGTGATTAATTGTGGATCCAGCAGAAAGCTTTTATTGCGCTGGAGTTTACTTGTGGCACATCCGTATTTATTAAAGGAAAAAAGGAGAGTAATTGCTGGGGTGGTGTAAACACCACAAACACCGCCGGGCTGTGGGAAAGCTCAGGCTGACGGCGAGTTCATCCCAGCGCTCTGTGGTGGGATGGGATGGGATGGGATGGGATGGGATGGGAGCACTGGCAGCTTCCACTGTGGTGCTGCTTGGAGTGAAGATGCAGCACAGCAAGGTGGGAGCCTGTCCATCCCCGCTGGGACACCCCAAAACCATGGGAAGTGTGTCCCTGTCCCCATCCTGCCCCAGCCCACGGAGGGACAGAGCCGGAGCAGAGTCGGGGTCCCCGCTGGCTGCCCAGGAGGGTGCTGTAAACAAGGGGCAGTGAAATGTTTGATCTCCATCCATCTGCTGGCCCCTAATCCCCCACTCAAGGCCCTCATGCCTCACCACTTCCCAGCCTCCCTAAGCTGCTCCCTGCCAGGCAGCGGAAGGTCAGTGCCAGGGCTTCTGGCCCTGTCCCCCGGCACACCCACGGGGCATCGGCACCACCGCCAGGCTGCCAGGGCTGCCAGGGCCCTGTGGTGGCAGAAACCAGATGGAGTGTCCCCATTTCAGGCTTTAACCCTGTGCTGCTGCTCCCGTGGCGGGATGGCACGAGGCAGGGGCAAGGTCTCCCTCCTTGCCTCGTTTTCCTCCGTGTTTCAGAGGTCCCCCCCTTGCCTGCATCCCTCCCACGATGAGCATCCGCTGCTGCAGCCGCTGCCCGCACCCGGCGGGGCCGGTCCGTCCCCAGGGGCCTGCAGGGGACACGATTGCCATGGGGACTCCCCGGGGACCGGAGCAGCTCGGAGCTGCTCGGCGTGAAGTGGAGCCGTAAGCGGCTCCTGCGTCACGTGGCGAGGATAAGTGCAAAATGGCCCTATTATGATAATTGCCCGGAATTATGATTGATGGAGATTAGCTGCTTATTTGAGGAAATGGCAGGCGCACGTGTGACACGGGCAGGCCGGGGACAGCCACCGGCGCGTGGGGACGCGGGCACAGGGCACGCCGGGATGGCTCCGGGAATATTCCTGTGGCACAAACAGTCACCGCCATCCCGGGAGCTGCTGCGTCCCCGGGCTGGGAAGTGCCACCACCCAAGGATAGCAGGTGAAGCGTGGCAGGAGGATGGGATGGGCCAGTGTGACCCACTCACACCCCGTCCTGCCCCATGGAGGGCTCCTGGTGTCTCCTGCCAACTCCATTAAAGACATCCCTGATTAGGGGGTAAACCTGTTAGCCAGGGATGGCCGCTGCTCTCCGTGTGCTCCTGCTGCCTGCCCTGCCTGGGCCATGGGGCTGGGGAGGGCAGTGGGGCAGCCCCAGTGCCCCTGTGCCTCCCAAAGAGTGAGGCTCCCAGTAAATGACTTATTTTGGGAGAAACTGGGCAGGAACTGGGCTGGTCCCTGTCTCCTGCTCGGCCATTCCCATCGGTGCTCCCTGGCCTTAGGGGCCCTCCAAAGGCATCGGCACCAGGAGCATCCACACTACAGTGGAGGCACAAGCCGCATACCCACTTCTGCCTTCAAAAAGACACCCAATCCAGGAATTTTGGGAAGAAAAGCCGGAAAAGCAGGGTTGGCCGCTGTGTCATGGATGGAGTCATGGCACGACTGAACTGCTGGGGCCAGGATTTTGGCACGAGGTGGGGATGCTGTGTTGCACAAGGCTGAGATGGCCATGCCAGGCAACACACGGCCAGAGGGCACCCCAAAACCCCCCACCCATCACCACAAGTCCCTCCTCCGCTCTCCCCTTCCCAATTTCCCGGGCCCCCCTGTGCAGCAGACGGATGCTGGGTAAGAGGTGTGTCTGTGGGAGCCGTCCTCGCCACGCAGCATCGCCGGGCTGCGGTGGTGCTTGCCATGCCTGGGATGGGCTTTCCTGGCTGGGCTGGGGGCACGAGTTGGGGCAGACGGGGCTGAGCCTCTCCATGCGACACCGGCACCGTGGACAGGCTCTGGAGCCTCCGCCGAGGGACGAGGACATCGCCCAGCTGGCCCTGGCAGAGGGAAGGGGTCTCTGGTGGGTCCCCGCCACAGGGCACTGCGAAGCCAACTCCTTTCTCTGCGTTCTCCCCTTTTCCTCCCCCCATTTGGCATTTGGCAGCGGAGCCGTGGCGGCGGCTGGGGCGCGCCGTGCCGGGGAAGGGCTGCCAAGCCTCGGCAGCCCCCCACGGCCCCCCGTGCCAAGGCTGGTGGCTGGCAGAAGGTCTGCCTGCGCCTGGCAGGGCTCCGTCAGCTGCTGGAGGATCCCTGTGCCGCGCTCGCTGCCAATTTCCCTGCGAGCTGGCACCGCAGGCGGCTCCGGAGGCACCGGCAGAGAAGGCTGGGGAGGACGGATTGTGAAAGGGAGAGAGGGAAAAAAAAAATAATGGACACATGCCATCGCTGGAGCGGCGAGGCTGCCAAAACGCCAGCAGGCAGCGGGGGCCAAAACCCACCGGCGGCGGAGAGGAGGGTCTGGCAGCGCGTGCCGGCATGGGCACATGGAGGACGGGCAGCGTGGCGGAGGCACGGCGTGGCCGAGGCAGGACGAGCGGCAGCCGGAGGAGCCGGAGAGGACAGAGGTACTTGCCTTCGTTTTCCAGGGTGTGCGTGTGCGTGCATGTGTCTGTGCCGGGCTCTGCATCCCGGCCGGCTCCGCTCCGCGCGGGCTGCCCGCGGCCTCCCCGGCCGTCCCTCCATTTCCCCCTGGCCATCCCTCCATCTCCTCCCCAGCCATCCCTCCATCTCCTGCCTGGCCTGTCCCGCCATGTCCTGCCTGGCCTGTCCCACAGCCCTGCCCTGCCCGCACCGCCGCCTGGCACGGGCAGTCACAGGCTCCGGGTGCCGGCCGGGGCTGCACAGAGGCTTTGCCGCACGCGGGGCCGGCGAGGGAGGTTGTGGCTTTGTCTGGTTGGGCTTTGTCTGCCGGCGGCGGAGGGGCCGGGGCCGGTGGGGCTGCAGGAAGGGAGGTGTGAGCCGAAGTCCTGCCGCCAGCAGCGCTGGCACGTGGGAGATGTGTCCTGCTCCCAGCCCGGGGCTGCCCCGGAGCAGAGCCTGGTGCTGGGTGAGGAGGAGAACGGGAGGGTGGGAAGAGAGCCCCTGCATCCATCACCGTGCTGGGGAGGAGGAGGAGGAAAGGGCAGGATTGCAGGAAGCTCGTGGTCCCGTGGCCATGACTCGCACGATGCCGGGGTCGTGGCCACGGGGCTCTGGGTGAAGGAGACGGGGTGTGAGTGGGTGTTCGTGTGGGGTTGGAGTGTGGGGGGAGTGGGGAGCCTTGGGAAGGGGCTTGAGGGTGCAGGACAGACCTGGTGCTGCTGTGTGCCTGTCTGGGTGGCAGAGCCTCCTGCCTGCCTGGGGTGCAGGAGCAATGCTGGAGCCATTCCCAAGCCAGGAGCAGCGTGGCATCACTGCTCCACTGGCACCATGTGAAGGGGATGGCAAAAGGGCCCCCAGGCACCAAACGTGGCCCGTGCTGGGGGAAGGGGCTGGCACTGAAGGGGTACAGGGATGCTGGCCATCCCAAATCTCACAGCGCCCTGATTCCTGCTGCTCTGCACCCCTGAAGGACCCTGGCTGTGCCCACCAGCACCCCTGTGCCCGGGGATGTCCACTCTGCACCAACCCCAGCAGGACAAACCTCCCTCAGCACCCATCACCTACAGGAGCCAGGGCAGAGACCCCAGCATCAGCTTCGAGGGCATCAGCATCTCCCTGAGAGCGATGTGGACTGGGGCAAGAGGAGATATCCCATCCCATCCCATCCCATCCCATCCCAGTGCTCCAGCATCACTGGCTGATCACCTGGCCACCCAGCTCTGAGCTGGAGGAGCAGCTCTGCCCATTCCTGCACTGGATGTCGGGATTAAACACAGTGGCCGCTGCAGCCTGGTCCCCAAAATGTCCGGAGAAGGATCCTCCACATGGATGGCACCACCACAGCCTTTCCAGCTCCCGTCATTCCCCAGAGGACGAAGCCCCGCGCCTGCCCCGCGCTGCTCGGGGAGGGCCAGGAGGGCAGGAACGCTCCCCGTGTCACGGGATGATCCCCCCAGCTCCCCCTCTCCCTCGTTTTCCTCCGTATTTCACAGTTCCTGCTTCCTGCACAAGGCAGGGGTCTCCAGGGACTCCAGCCAGATGTTCTCTGCAGCACACCACATTGCTTTCCTAATGAAATATTCATGGAGCCTCTCCGCCTCTTGCCATGAAAGCCTTCTGCAGCTCCCAGCCATGGAAACGCTGCGCAGGCAGCATTCCTGCAAAGCTCCCGGCCCCCTGCTTCCCGCTCGGCACCTCCACCTTCCTCTTCCTCCTCCCACCAGCGGTGCCGGAGCAGGGGCTTTGTCCCCTCTCGCCTTGCAGGTGAGGCAACACCAAGGGCACAGCCAGAGCCGCGTGTGGGGACACCGGTGGTCGCCCACCCCGAGGAGGGTCCCTCCGTGGCTGTGAGAAGGGGGCAGCTGGGTGCAGACCCCGGCGTGGAGCACGGAGGGGTCTCACCAGTCCCCTGTCCATGCCGGTTCCCGGCGCTCCCGGTGCTCCCGGGGCTCCCGGTGCTCCCCGCTCCCGCCGGCTCCCAGCCAGCCCGCGGCATTAGCGATGCTGTGCACTATAATCCAATTAGGTTGTTTATGCAAACAATCAGGTTTTATGTTTTGGTAAAAAGCTTAAATAACCTTAATCAAAGCGAAAGACCTGAAACTATCGCCGGCGGGGGCTGTGGGGTGGTGGCTGGTGGCAGGACCCCCTGCCCGGCTGGTGACGCCCTGCCCGGCTGGGACACCCTGCCCAGCTCACTCCCCCCGCCGGCAGCCCGGGGGCTCAGCACCAAGGGCCACGTGGGAGATGCTCTGCTCCATCCCAGAGCTGCTGCCGGCGGGTCTGAGCTGCTCCGCTGCTCCTGGGGGCTCCTGGCTCCTTTCAGTGTCACACCCAGCAACCCCCAGCCTGGCTCAGAGATCCCGGGACCTCTTGTCACCTCTGTCCCCAAATGTAGGAGCACTGAGAGGTGGCATCACGCCGGGGGTTGCAGGAGATGCCAGCCAGTGACCGATCCAGCACAACGCCACCATTCCCCCCTCACATCACCAGCTCTGGGTGTTTCAACAGCACCACAGCCTCCCGGTACTGGGAGAAAATCCCTGCAGCTCCAGCTCGGGTCAGTGTGAGGTGGCACGAGGGACAGTGCTGTGTCCCTGTGCCTGCCCAGGGGTGGGCACGGCGAGCTGGGGAGCAGGGCCGGCTCTGGAGGGCCATGCCCATGGCGCTGCCTCCTGCACACCCCGAGTTTCTGGAGGAGTAATAAGCTATGCATGTAGTGTAGAAATAAAACATGTTCTGCAGAACAAATGATGTTAATTTGCTGAGAGGCTCTGAAGCCGAGTATTAGCGAAATGCCTTGAGGGAGAGAGCGGCAGCTGTGCTGGAATTAATGGCAACGTGCCGAATTAGCACCGCTATGCATCATAGTCAGAGGGAAAAATTACCGGAGAGATGAGGAAAACAACCCCCTCCGTGTGCCAGCCCCGACCCCGGGGCACGCTGCCGAGCGCGGCCGGTGCGGCCGGTCCTGGTGCCCGTGGGATGCCCAAGGGATGCCTATGGGATGCCCTGGCCCCGGCCCTGCCCACACACACCACAGCTCACTCCAAGCCCAACAGCCTCCCCTGACAAGGTGTGTGTCCTCAGGACTGCTCAGCATCCCTCTGGGATGCTCGACATTGCTCCTGGGAGTGCCGCACCCCCCTGGACCAAACCGTGCCATTCCAACCCGCCCTGCTCCCAGGGATCATCTCCTTCAGGATCTGCATCCCCCTGGACCAAACTGTGCCATTCCAACCCACCCCAGTTCCAGGGATTGTCTCCTCCCGGATCTGTATCCCTGCTGCTCCCCCGTTCCTTCCCCTGCTTTCCGGGGTGTTATTCATCTCCTTGTCTGTTTATTCCTTCTCTTCATTCCCAGTGGTTGAGCGCCTAAAGTCTGTAGCTCCTCATTGATTCCTAGCAGTGCATCTGGTTTGTGGCTCTGCAGCCTCCTCCGGAGCATCCGTCTTCCTCCCCCGCCGCCTTCCACCCACCTCGGCATGGCCCGGCTGCGGGAGCGCGCTGCGGATTGGGCATTACCTCCTAATGGATGCTTCCAGTAAATTCCACACCTCTGATGAATATTTAACACCTGCATCCGTCTCTGCTGGTCCCACGGTGCTGCTGGGTCTCACGGGAAGTTGGGTTTAGCCCTTGGGTGGCTGCATCCAAGGCTGTGCAGATGACAGGGAGCAGTTATCCCAGTGGAGAACTGGGACTGGTGACATCCTGAGCCAGTGTTCCCATGAATCCCTCATCAGCCCGTGTGCCCGTCGCAGCCTGTGGCTGCTCATCCCCAGCCTAACACATCCCCAAAAATAAAACATCTCTGTCTCGTCACCCTCAACCTTCTCTCCCACTTTTCCTCTGCAGGTCTCAGTCCCATGGAAGCAGCCCCAGTCTGGCCCCGGATGCCACCGTGCCACCCCTCCCCACTGTGGGAAAATCCTGGGGCTGTGGCTCACATGATGTGATGGATGTGGATGTACCACCAGCCTGGTCCTTGCTGGGATGTGCCAACAACTGCTGAGCACCAAATCTGCTGGGATGTGGCAGTGGGAATGGGATTTCCCCAGTGACCCTCCTGCAGCCACCAGGATTCAGCGTCCCCAGCAGTGAAGAAGGTTTATCCATCCAGAGGTTTATCCATGCAAGCACAAGTGGAGCTTTACCAAACACACCCAGGCCCTGCTGGCTGCCCTGGGGCCAAGATTCTGCTTGGGAAGGAGGAACCATGCTCCCAGCCCTGCTCCAGACCATGGGAGAACAGGGGCTGATGTCAGCATCACCCAGGAGACCTGCATGGACACTCCGAGGGCTGTGCCAGAAGCTGCTTTGCTCACCTGGAGCACCATCACTTCTCATCCCAACCCTTCTCCGTGTCCCGGGGATGCTCCGCGTTGTCTGCCCCATCCCTACCCCACACCAGGAGCTCGGGGTGCACGGGGCCATCCCACCCTTCTATCCCCAAGGAATATGGGCTGGGAAATCTTGTAACGGGGTAGGTTTTGGGGTGGGATGGGGGAGCTGGAGGCGGTGCTGGGGGTGCTGGGGTGCTGCGGGTGCCCGGGCACAGGCGGGAGCTGCCGGTCACTGCCAGGTTACATCTGCCGGGGCATGCAAGAGTGACTCCAGATGCATTAGAAGTGCCGTGCTCCAATTTCAATTTCATCGTCTCACAATCATTTTCAGGCTCCTCTTAGTGCCACATTAACGAAGCCTGCTCGTTTGAATGCATAATTAGCCCAAGCATTCTACCTCGCTAATTTCGAAGCAAGGGGGGGGAGAGAAGGGGGGGAATTTGCATATTAATTTAGCAGAGGGAGAGAAAAACTGTTTACCACTTGCTTCTTGCTGTTGATCACAGCGGACTTAACTCTTTCCCGGGTGCCATCTGGAGCCGCGGAGCCGGCGCCCAGCCGGCACGTGGGACGGGCTGCAAAGGTTACACACAGCAATTAAATCCTCCCGACCACCCGGGCTGCCCTCGGGAGCTCACTGGGAGCACTGGGGTTGCAGCTCCTGGGAGCACAGGGCAGATGAAGGGCAGATGAGGTGGAGGTGGCAGCTCCAAGGTGCCCCCCAGACCTCCTCCCCGTCGTGGCTCCGGGCTGAAAAGTTCCATTCTCACCCCCTCAGGGTGGCGGGGTCCCATCCCAGATCTGTCCCTGCCATCCTTGGCAAAGCCAGGAGAAGGGATCATCCCTCCTGCAAAGGGTGGCTGGGTCCACTCTGTCATCCTCGGTGTGTTCCCTTCGAAGGGACGCATTTGCCCTCACATCTCCCTGATTTTTAACATCATGATATGATGTTGGATGAGCACGTGCCTTCCCCAAAATCCCTTTGCAGCGGGAGTGTCCCATGGAATCAGCGCATATGGGATCCCCACGGATGCTGCACACAAAGAGCACCCAAGGACCAGGGTGGGCAGCCTGGCTGAGCATCCACAACTCATTGCAGCCCCCCCAAACACCATCTCCCTTTGTTTGGGAGTCTGTGGGCGTCTTGAGCCGAGGTTAGAGGTAATTTGTCTGTCTCCTGCAGCGGGCTGTCATCTCGCATCTGTGAGCCAGTTCCATTTGCTCTGCCATTAAAAAAATCTCAGGTCTGACAGGTAGTAAAAAAAACATTAAAAAAAATAGCAACAGGATGTTGGGAATCTCATGGGCTTGTCACAGCTGGACCACCCTCAAACCCAGCTATCACTGTCCAGGTACCGCCGGATTTGAGGGTGGTCTCAGCTGCAAGGAGCCATAGTTTGGCCTTTGGACATGTATCCCCTGCGATATCCCCTTTGCACCTCCATCCCAGCCCCCCAAAATGTTTTCCTCACCCCTGGAGACCCCCTGCCCCATCATCCACCCTGTCTCTCTGGCTCGGAGCCATCCCAGCGCGTCACAGCGATTTGGGGACACCTCCATCCTCGGCACCCCTGTCTGAGTCCCGCATCCCAGCCGGCACCGAGCGATGCCCAGGGGGTTTATCCTGCCCCTTGCTCCAGGAGCGCGGAGCTGCGGGCAAGGGGCACATCCCAAATGGGGGTGTGGGGTCTCCGGAGTGGCCGGAGCGGTTGCGGCGTTGCGGAGGAGCGCGGGGCTGGCTCGGAAAGGGTTAACAGTTGATTACAGCCTTTGTCTCCGCATCAGTGTACATAATGCGCCCGCATTTGCATACTGCAGTGTGCGCTCAATTAAAATGAACTTTTAATTTCTTCTAAGTAAATTACTTCTTCCCGCTACGTGACGCGCACAAAATGTCAGAATAATGGGAGAGCCTTAATGAGCTGGGAATGAGGGGCAGGGAGGGGAATGCTGGGGGCTCCGGCTCCCCTCTGGGCCACTCCTGCCGCGGGAAAGGATGGATCCTGCTCTCTTCTGCCTTTCCTGCTGGGCCACGGGACATCCCTGCTGCCAGGATGTCCCCTGGGCAGGGCAGGGGTCGTCCCCTCCTCCCCATCGCCTCCTGCCCGTGTTCCTGCAAGGAGCTGAGCTCTGCGGGAGCATCCAGGGATGTGCGGGGACACAGGAATATCCCTGCACGGGTTTGAGCTCTCCGGGTCCTGCCCACATCGTGGCATCCAGGGATGTGTGGGGCACAGGGACACAGGGACATCCCTGCAAGGGGCTGAGTTCTCCGCGTCCTGCCCGCATCCTGGCACTCCGCACCCGCCCGGAAATGCTTCCTGGGGCACGTCCATCTCCGGCTGCCTCCTGCCACCCCAGGGACCCACAGCCCGCTCTGTCCTTCCCACGGAGGAGGCTCGGGAGGGACACGGAGCCCCCCGCCCTGACCCTGCCGCTGCCCCCCGCCCGCCGGGGCGGCCGCGTGTCGGCGGGGGCCAGATGGCAGGCGAGATTACTGGAATTTGATTTTCAGATAAATCACAAACCTGGATGAGCGAGTGCTGCTCCAGATGCATTATCCGTAATCCCCTGGAAGGGAACCTTTCGGAGGAGACGGTCCCCGTGCCAGCTCGGCAGCAGCTGGGTAATCCCGGCCGGCGGCACAGCCCGCACAGCCCGGGGGGATCAGCTGCTGCCCGGCCGCTCCGCGGTGTGTCACCCGCGCTCGCCACGACCCACATTCGGTCCCGCCGAGCCCGGGCGGGAGCAGATGGAGCCAGATGGAGCCACACCAGGAGCGCACGGGCACCAGGACGAGCCCGTGCCCGCGGTGCCCGTGCCTGGCTGTGGCACCCGCTCTGCTCAGCGCTGCGGGAGGAGGGTGAGGGGTGCCGGGGGTCTCTGCTGGGCTCTCCCCATCTCACTTCTCCCAGTAAGTGATGCCCAGAGCATCCCAATGCTGCCCAGCGCTGCCGGTGTGGGGAACAGGGAGACCCCCTCTCCTCTCACCCCACCACGCCTGTCTGCACCAACAGCATCGCTAAATCCTAGGGATGCACCTCCACTTACCCCACAGATTAACTGGGATGTGGGAATGACTCCTAGGCTGCAGGGCCAGCCCTGGTGAAGCTGCTGTGGAGGACAAGGAAAGGGACAGGGTGGCCACAGCCAGGGCTGGGAACCCACGGGGGCTGCTCGTGTCCCTCCCTGCGGTCCTGGTGCTTTGGGCTGCCCAGGGGAACTGGCACCACGGAGCTGGGAAGAGCAGAGGGTTGCAAGCCCCACAATTTCTAGGGTTGCTCAGGGCCATGCTGGTGGCTCTCCCATGGTTTGGGGGCATGTTTTGGGGGCACATCGAGTTTTGGTGGTTCCGAGTTGGGCACATCTTCCTTGACCTCAGGTCTGACCCATCCCCACTGCCTCCTGCAGCTCCTCCTCTCCTTCAGCAGCACAAATTCAGGGTCCCCCCAAATAAACGTAACCTGCAAGAGGTGGGGGTGCAAGGTCCAGCACAAAGCCCCCTCTCCCCACTCTGCCCGGCCAAGCATAGTCATGGACCCTGGGGCTGACCCCGATTTCCCAGGTGGTGGGGTCAGGTTGTGCCCACCTGGCACGAGACATCCGTCGCCCCCCAGGGGTGGCAAAGTCAGCCCTGGCCCAGCACGGTGCAGAGCCCTGGCTGGAGGAGGTGCCGATCAATGGGAGCTTTAACCTGAGCCTGCACCTCCTCCCCGGGGCCGGGGGGGGGGTTGGGGGGGCCGGGGGGAGGTGAAAGATATTAATTCCTCTTCATCTCCCGAGGGAAAAGGGGATGGGAAAAGCCGAGCGGGGAAAGCAAAGCTTTGTCTGGCTCCAGCGTGGTGTGGGAATGTCACCAGTGTGTATGAGGATGGTCCTCACACACCTCAGCTGTGTCCCCCCTAAAGGACAATCCCAACCGTGTCCCCCTAAAGGGAAGGGCCCCCAGGCTGTTTGTGACACTGAGCGTATCAACAAACGTGTATTTGTGGGGATCAACAGAAACTCCAAACCATGGCCATTGCTGGACCCTGCTTTTTATTTTTCCTCCCTAACCCTCCTCTGTTTGCATCCTCATTTGGAGGGAAGGGCACTTCATGTCCCCAGGCTGGTGGCCCAGCTTCCTGGGCTGGTGGTCCCTCTCCCTGGGCTGGTGATCCTTCTCCTTGGGCTGGTCACCCCCTTGCCAGGCTGTTCCCAACCTCTCCATGGTGACAGAGCTGGGATGCAGCACTGCCAAACCCCATCCTCGCTGAGGGCAGGCATTTCCCATCCCTTGCCCCCTTGCTGGGCTCGGTGCTCCCCCAGACCCCTGGCAGGTCCCTGTGGCAGGCAGGGAGCACGCGCCAGCTTTCCCCCCAACGCCAAAATTTACATTGAACCACAAATTAATTTCATAATTTTTTCCTCTCTAATTATGCCAACATCTGCTGCGAGGCCCAAGCTGTGCGCATGCATTTTAATACATCCCTCCCCCCGCCTCTCTCAGCACTGAACTTTTCCGTAATTATCACCAGGAGAAGGGCTCCTTTCCACGGGAGGGAGAGGCGAAGGCTGGCAGCGGGCAGAACACATGGAGTGAGGTGCAGGCAGGGGCTGTGCCTGGCTTGTGGGCTGGCATCAGCCTCTGCTGAGCTGTGGGGCCTTATTTCCAGGAGAAAAGGGAAAGAGAAGGGATGAGGCTGCTCTAGAGGCAGCTTGGGAGAGCAAAGGGGCAGCAGGGACCCTCCATGTCCAGAGAGCTGCACCCTGTGCGAGGATGGGGACCCCAGGACTGGCTCTGCCCCAGGGATGCTCCCTCCCAGGCCAAGGCCAGCCCATGGATAGCAGTTCCCAGCTCTCCGCAAGGACATTGCAGGGTCCTGTCCCTGGACACCTTGGTCCTGTTTTCACCCTGCCTTGTCCCTGTCACCCCGTCGGGGTGAAGCCGGTGGCGTGTCAGCCCTGTCACATTCCCACTGCATGGCTGCTCCCACTCAGGGAGGCGTTTCACGGCCTTGCTGGAAGATGCAAAAGGTCATTTGGCTGCCAAGTAATTAAACCCGGCAATTATCAATGTAGAGCAGTGAGCTCCTGGCCTGGTGGGTGCTCCGGGGATCCCACGTGAGCCGCAGGATGCAGTGGAGGGGCAGAAATGGGACAGTGGGACAGTGGGACAATGCACACCCCCATGCTGGGACCTCACCTCCTGCACAGGCAGCGCCTCTGGAGAGCCCACGGGGCTGCCACGCTCTCACTGTGAAGTTCATCAAGTGTTTTAATTAAAAGGTGAGGGGATGAAGGTGTTGCTTGGATACAGGATGAGCTTGGCTGCTGTGCTCCGAGAAGCATGCCCTGCTCCGGGCGCTGACGCACGGCCCAGCCCCAGATTTGGGCAGAACCTCGGAACAGCCTCAAAACTGGGAAGGGCCCGATCCTGCCCGGGGCTGAGCGCCGGGTGTGCCACAAGCCCGGGCACCCATGGCATGACCCAGTGCGTGCAATCTCTCTTCCCTTTCCCTGCCTCGAGGCACCCACCCCGTGGAGCATCACCCCGGGGGACAGCGGGGACAGCCCGCACCGCACCCGGCTGCCCGGGGTGCCACCCCCGCGCGGGGCCGGCTCCCGTGGCGGCCCAGGTGTGACAGCAGGAGCGGGGCCGCGCAGCCCCGTTAGGCTGCTGCCGCCCGCCCGCCGCGCAGCCGGAGCAGATGGCAGGCGACAGAAGCTGCCGATGAATAATACACGGCTAATGAGCGCCGCTCCCGCCGCCGCCGCTGCCCCGCGCGCCCCATCTGCGCCCGCCACCTCCGCGGGTGGTGGCCCTGCCGTGTGCCCGGCACCCGTGGATCCCATCCCACACCCTGCCGTGTGCCTGGCACCCATGGGTACCACCCCACACCCTGCCGTGTGCCCGGCACCCGTGGGTCCTGCCCCACACCCTGCCGTGTGCCCAGCACCCGTGGGTCCTGCCCCACACCCTGCCGTGTGCCTGGCACCCATGGATCCCATCCCACACCCTGCCGTGTGCCCGGCACCCATGGGTACCACCCCACACCCTGCCGTGTGCCCGGCACCCGTGGGTCCTGCCCCACACCCTGCCGTGTGCCCGGCACCCATGGATCCCATCCCACACCCTGCCGTGTGCCCGGCACCCGGGGGTCCTGCCCCACACCAGGGTCCCTCCTGCCATGCACCCTGGCACTCATGAATCCAGAACTGCTCCTACCACCCTGTGGATGCCGAGGCAACAGGATGGCCCGGGGAAGGGTGCCGGGCACCAGGCAGTGTGTCTGGCACAGGGCTGGCAGGGAAGGAGCATGTGGGTGCCACAACATATGGCAGTTCAGCATCCATGCTGCCAGGAGCAGAGGAAACAGGATGGGGATCAGCTTCCCAAGCAGCTGCTGGATTCCTGTCCATCCCACAGGCAAACTGGGGCTCCAGGGGGGGCTGCTTCCCTGGCTGGGGGCTCTGGCTGCTGCACCTGGGAGCCCCGGGGTCCTCCTGGTGCCCGGGAGGTGCATTTTCCATCACCTGAGCACGAGGGTCTTGGACCTCCAGTCCTGGGATGCTCTGCTCTCCGTCTCCAAGGGGTTTGTGCCCCCATGCCCTGGGCTGAGCTCCCACCCATCCTCATCATCCTTCAGACAAGCTCCCACCTCAGCTCCCCCCTCGGCTCCTCTCTCCCAGCCCGGAGCAGCACAGGTCAGTGGGCACCCGGAGCCAACACCTCGGGAAGGGGAGGAGGAGGGTGGAAAACAAAACGCTGATGGATTGTAAAGCTATTGAAGTGCCAGCGAGTAAACTCCATATTTTTAACGGCATTTAAATGCCTCCAAGCAGATTAATAAGGTCTAGGTAATAGCAGCACCAGTCTATATTTATTCTATCTTAAACGCCAGTTTGTCAGGCTGTATTAATATTGATGGTAAGGCTTGGATTGAGGACAGGAAACGCTGGGACTTCACTTTATCTCTCCCAAACAGGCTGCTCAGCCCCTTTATCAGGGCTGCGGCTGCGGCAGCAGCTGCCTCTTCAAGGGCTCAGCGCATCCCCTCTCCCCCCCCCCACTCCCTCTTTTTAATCAGAGGAGGAGAAGTTGCTGGCTTGATCGTTCCATTTTTATCTCTTTTATTTACTCCATTTTCATGTCTTTCAGCGCATATTTCATTCCCATCAAGGCAGGACCATTGATAGCTTAAGCTGTGTCCCCCCCGGCTCCCTCCATGAGCCTGGCTGGGAAGGACGAGGGGTAATTACCAGGAAAGAGCCCCCCCTGCCCTCCCCTCCTGCCCCACGGCAGCCACACACAGAGTGGCCCCCAGGAGGGGCTGAGCTGCCATTTGGGGGGGCTTGGGAGAAGCATCCACTCCTGACCCAGCCTTGGGGGACCCCACTGCCCCCCAGCCCCTCGAATGTCTCTTACTGCTGTCACAGTGCTGCTGCAGAGGGTCCCGTGCCCACTGCCGCCAACCCCTCATCCCACCCCATCCTGCCCCACTGGGCACTCCAAAAACTCCTTAAATGCTGCTGGGTTGCCTTGGGCCATGCCATGTGGGGAGAACCCACTGGGGTGCCACGAGTTCCCACCCTGGAACCTCCCGTGGGCCGAGGCGAGGCTGAGGACAAACCCGTTTTCTTCCTGAATATTCCCCAAAGCCCAGATTCCTGCCTGGCTCTTCCCTGCCAGCATTTGAAATGCAAAGTACTCTGGGCCTTGATTAATGCTACAAATCATCCAGCTGGGGAGCAGCCGTGGCCACGTGGCTGGGGCAAGGGACCGGCACCGACGGCGGCGCTCCCCGAGCCCGGAGTGTTCACGGCAAACTGTGCAGCCCTTCCCCTGCAAGGCTGGGAAAAGGGATGCAAAGGGAATTTGCACACGATTTCAGATGGGGTAGAGCTCTGGCTCCGTGGGTAATGAATGCAAAATAATCATAATAAATGCTAATTGCGGGAGGAGGGAGGCAGCCTGGCATGGCGTTTGGAGATAGTCTGGAAAAATCCATGTGGAGAGCACGACACTGGATAGCCTGGGGTGCTGGGTGCCTCAGGGATGCTGCGTGTCCCAGGAATGCAGGGATGCTGCGTGCCCCAGGGATGTCCAAGGATGCTGAGTGTCCCAGGGATGCAGGGATGCAGAGTTCCTTGGGGATTCAGGGGATGCCTGAACACCCCAGGGACACACAGGAATGCTGGGTGCTGTGCTCATGGGCAGGAGAGCCCATCTCTCACCCCGGATGGCCACAAATCCTTGTTCCCACATGACCCTGGTGGGGGTGTAGTGGGAGAATCCCTGTCCTCTCTCCACAGTGGCTGGTGGCTCCCAGGGCTTTGGGCACCGTGTCTGGAGCAGCCCATGCTCCCCATCACCCTCCAGCACTGGCAAAGCGAGTAAGTTGAATTTAACAGCCATTAGTCCTGGAAACATCAAAGGGCTCCTCCATCGGAAAATGAAAATCCTCATTAACTAATAAAAAGCCCATCGCTCACTCTGCCTTTAATATAATTAACACCAGCCAAGACTTCAATTAAGGTTTTATCCAAACTTCAAAATGCCACTCTCTCTCTCTCTCTCTCCATAATCACGGCAGGCACAGCAGCTCCAGCCTTCCCTGGGATCCTCCGGCCACGCACACGGCTGAGGCCACGGCGTGAACATCCCAAATAGGAAATGTTTGTGCTTGGCAGGAGCCGGGGTTCTGCCGGGTGCCTCTGACTTCAGCAGGGAAAAATGCTGCCGGGAGGGAGCGGGATGGGGGCGATGGGAACGGGCCAGTTCTCACCACTCTCCTCCCTGCGGAGCCCGGGCCGGCAGCGCTCGTCTTGCTCCAGGGATGGGAAAGTCAAGGGATGGCAGAGGCTCAAGCTGTGCTCACAGGGATGTGTCACCCTGTTCCCTCGGCAGCATACCGGGTGTGTGGAGGTGGCCCCAAGCCAGGACACATCGGGGGGATGCTTGAATTCCCCAGGGATGAGGGATGCTGGGTACCCCAGGGAGGCAGGGATGCTGGGTGCCTTGAGAATTCAGGGATGCCTGAGCACCCCAGGGATGCACAGCAATGCTGGATAGCCCAGGGGTGCTGGGTACCTTGGGATGAGGGGTGCTGGGTGCCCCAGGGAGGAGGGATGCTGGGTGCCCCAGGGAGGAGGGATGCTGGGTGCTGTGCTCATTGCAGGACTGCACTTCTGCCACCCCAGATGGCCATAGGCCCTTGTTCCCATGTGACCCTGGTGGGGACAGAGCGGGAGGCCCAGCCCCGATGGGTGCAGCGGGTCAGTGCTGCCATCCCGGGAGCCAGCACGGACAAGGGAGAGCTCGGCTGGACGCGCTGGGGCAGCAGAGCCGCCGGGAGATGGACACGCAGATGGCCGCTCTCTTGGAGAGACGGGGCCGTAATCCTCCCCACGGGTCCCATTATCATCCCTATCTGGTGAAAAAACTCTCATCCTGGATGTGTCTAATCCTAATCACTCCCTATCGCCCAGGACCACTTCAGACGGGCCAGACGGACAGACGAGGCCTCTCCTGCCCGGAATATCTGCACAGGCAGCCCCCGGGGGGGGCCGGGGAGGACAGGCCACCCCTTCGCTCCTAATCCCTCGGCGAGCCCTTCATTTAAAAGGGGATTTGCTGTTTATTCCCTCCGCAGGCTCCACGATCATCACAGGGGTCAACATCGGAGCTGGGAGAGCCTTGTTAAAACATAAGAGTGGTGTGTTAATTTGGGGGGAATGGTGGGGGGCTGGGAATGCACTGGATGGTTTCCAAACCCCAGAGCAGCGCTCGGGCTCGGTGCCTGCAATGAAAGGCTCAGGTCTCTGTGGCTGGGGATGCTCCCAGAAATCCCCTTTGACCTTCCCAAAACACCCAGAGGTGCTGAAATCCATCCTGGGGGAGGGTGGCTGTGACACCAACCCCTCCCCCGGGCATTTCCTCTGTGGGGGGCTGGGATTTGGGCACCACACGACCCTTCTTGGGCATTTAATTCCCCCCTCTCCTGCTTCCACATCCATATTTATGGCAGGGATGGGCACGGGTCAGGAAGGTCATCACCTGGGGGGGGTCTCCTTCTGCCCACCCAGCCCTGGAGGATGCCTGGGGCTGCTGGGGGAATGGGGATTAAATCCAGAAGGGAAAATATCCTGCAGCAGGTGCAGCTTGCGACAGGTCTGAACGGCTGCCAGCCGGCTCGGAAATCCCAAACACATCTGTGCTCATCAGTTGGACACCAGATGGGCCCCGGGTTAGTATTTTGGGCTGGGGTTATCTGGGGGGGTTGGGCAGGGCTGGAGGGGGGCTGGCTGTTCCAGCCCGGGATGCTCACACCCCGCCTGCATTCCCTCATATTTATCCCAGTATTTTTAGCGTGTTTTATCAGCTGGAGGTCAGGCCCCTCGTGGGATGTGGAGCAGCTTGGGGCCACACCACAGCTCACAGCCAGGCACCACAGCTTTCTGAGTGCTGGCTCTGTCCCCAGCTTCTCCCCACAAATCCCTGGGGACACCCATTTCCTGGCCCCTCCGGAGCCCTGGAGCACCCCCAGATGGGAGCTGCAGAGCCCTGCCTGCACTAAAGGTGCTAAATACCTTCAGCCCTCGGTGTCCTCATCCACAGCTGCACATCTCATTCCCCAGTGGATTAGGACCATCTCAGCACCAAGAGCATCTCATCTCCATGCCGGTGTCCTCCGGTCCCTGGCATCAGGCTGGCACAGGGATGGCTGCATCCAAACTCTCCTTGAGCCGAATTGTGCTGGGGCCAGTCCTGTGCACCCCAGCTCTGTCCACCACGGCTCCATCCATCCCAGCCCCATCCATCCCAGCCCCACAGGATGAGGGCTGGAGCTCCAAGTCTGCTCCCTGTGGCAGCAGATGCAGCTCTGCAGCCTCTCAGCTCCCAGCTATTTTTAGGAGCATGTCTGTGGCTAAATCTGGTGCCGTGTGGGCTCGAGGCTTCCCAGCGGCGTGGCTGCTGCCCTGGGAGGCTCTTTTGGGTTCTGTGTCTCCTCGTGGGAGCCGGGAGCATCCTGAGCACACTCGGGGCAGTGCTCCCTGGCCAGGGTGTGCTGAGAGTGGGACATGCAGGATGGGAAAACCATCCTGGAGCAGGGATGGCTGCGGCAGGAGAGAAGTTTTGCAGCCCCGAGTGAACGCGGGGGACAGGGTGGGTGACACCAGGGAAACACCAGCACCCCTGGCCGCATTTAACAACTCCGATTGTCAGGAGAGAGGGACAAGCCCTGACCCCATGCACAGTGATTAACAGCCCGTGAGGATCCCTGATGGCTTCACGTGGTCTCAGCTACAAGCAGGGTGATGCCACCACCCAGCCCTTCCTTCCCTGGGCCCCGTGGCCCAGCCGAGCTGGGAGCTCATGGTCGCTTTGATAAGAGGAGAAAGCTGTTGAATACAGAAATGTGGCTGCGGGAAGTGGAGCCAGCAGGGCCTCGCATGCCCGGGAGGAGGAGGAGGAGGAGGAGGATGTGCCTTCCTCCAGTCCTGCCTCTGCCCAGCCAGGGCTGAAACAGGGTATTGGGAGGGGTTCTTTTTCTTTCCCCTGTGTCCCCCCCAGGTCCCACTGCTCCTGTGCTTGTACAGAACCATCCCTGTCCCCTTCCCCACCTCTGTCCTCATCTCCATATCTGTCCCCATCCCCATCCCTGTCCTCATCTCCATCTCTATCCCTGTCACTGCCCCCATCCCGATATCTGTCCTCATTCTCATCCCTGCCCCATCCCCATTTCCATCCCTGTCTCCATCCCTGTCCCCATCCCCGCCCCCGCCCCTCCCCACAGCCCGGCCGGTGCCGGCAGAGCCCCGGGGATGCTCAGGGACACTGTGCCCGGGGCGCCGAGCCCAGCACCCCGTCAGGGCCCGGCTGCGCGTCCCCGCGGCCGCCGACGGCCGCCGCTCTCCCCTCTCCCCCTCCCCTCTCTCCCTTTCTGAAAATTGATAATTAACCTTTTGTCCGTGGGGCTGTTGTGTTTATTTGGCGCAGGCGGCTGCAGGGCGCTGATATGGAAATCGCAGCCGGCAGCCAGCTCCCGTCCCCCCGCAATCTGCAGCCGCGCACAGCCGCTGGGCAGAGATAAGCAGGTGCTTATTCACAGCCCCGCAGCTGCCGCCGAGGGCAGCCCTACCTGATCACTCCAATCTCAGTGAAAAACTACTTGAGGTTGGGCTCCCGCGATGGAGAGAGGCGATAGGGACGCGCCAGACAGCTCCCCCGGCTCCCGCTTCGCCTCCCCGCGCCGCCTGCCTCCCTCTGCCCGCGTCCTCTCCGCTCTCTCCGTCTCCCTGCTCTGTCTTCCCTCTTATCTCCCTCTCCACATCCCTTTGATTTCTTTTTTTTTTCTTAAAGAATTTGTCTTTGTGTTCCCTGTGAACTCTCGGCAGCTCCCACGTCCCTGGCTCGGCCATCGCTCTCCTTTCCATTCCCAGCGCCTGCCTTTGCTCCTGCATCCCCATTTCCCTAGGCTGGAAGAGGCAGATTTAAGCATCGATAGATAAAGCCCCGTGCCAGCCCCAGGCTGGGGCCGTGCCCCCATCCCAGCCCCTTTTGGGAGGTGATGGTCTCGGTTCGGTTCCGACAGCTGCCGGGGATGTTTTGCTCACCGGTTGTTGCTGCCGCTTCCTTTTCCTCCTTGTTCCCCCCCCATTTGCTCTCAAATGGAAAGGGGAAGGCAGTGGGGCTCTGCAGGCAGTGGGGCACATGGGCAGGGGGCATTTCCCAGCACTGGGGAAGCGTGCCATGCCGTGCCGTGCCATGCCATGCCGTGCCACGCCGTGCCATGCCGTGCCGTGCTGTGCCATGCCATGCCGTGCCGTGCCGTGCTGTGCCATGCCATGGCATGTTCCCCCGAGCACGGGGCTGGCACAGCCCCGGTACCTGCGGAGGTAGCGAGACCCCCAGGGCTTTCTGCCCTCCTTCCCCCACCTCGCCGTGAGTGTGGGTGCGGTGGGGGCCCGTCCTGCTTCTCCTTTAGCAGGGGGAAATTTCTGCTCGGCAGCAAGAGCGGCTCTGACTCAGAGAGAAACCGGCCGGGAGCGCCGGCGGCTCCCGGAGCGTGGGCGGGAGGGGTCACCTGTGACGGGGCAGACCCCGCGGCCCAGGGGTTCCCCCATGCCACGGTGGGTCCTACACCCCCAGGGGTTCCTCTCCGTGTTTGGAGAGCTCAGGTGTTTCCCCTCACCGCGCCAAACCCCGGGATCCCAGGGGTTCCCCTCCCTCCGTGAGTCAGAGCTCTGGATCCCAGAGGTTCCCCCTGCGCCAAGCCAGCCCCCGGGACCCCGGGGGTTCCCTGCACTCTGGGGCAGAGCTCAGGGCTCTCCCCCGTGCTGGGGCATTCCCCGGCAGCCCGGCGCCTGCAGCTGCCCGGACAGGTGCTCTCCGTTTCCTGGCGGAGAAAACGCGCCCGCGCGGGTGACACGGGGACACGGGGCCGCCGCTGGGTGGGATTTTCCTGGCCGGCCCTGAAACCCTCTTGTTTTGACTCGCTGCCCTGGGACACTCCCCAGAAGTGGCCACTCTCCGTGTCCCATGCTGAGCCAAGGGGCAAGGGGCAGCTTGGCAAAACCCCGAGCGATGACACCGTGCCCAGCTGGGTCAACCAGAAAGAAAAGGGGAAGAAGCCAGAGCCTGAAACACAGCTGGAAATCCTGCCAAAACCTCTGCCAGCCTTCAGTCTGTACTCAGGCTGCTGTGCCTGTGCTGGTGGGGCACGGGCATCTCCAGGGTGGGTAGAACAGATCTGGGGTGTCCCAGCATTGCTGGGACGCAGGATGTGGGTCTGGGGCAGAACTGTGCAGGGGACAGCTGTGGCATCTCCCCCCAAACACACAGTCCTGGAAGGGTCAGGCTGTGGTTTGCAGCTTGTGGCCCTTTCCCCAGCACGTCAGCCCCGTGCTGGGGCTTCCCCTCCTCTCCCTGCAGCACCCAGACCGTGCTCGACGTCCCCTGGGGCTCAGGGCTGCACCCAGAGGGCAGAGACCCTGCTGGTGACACCCCGCTCTGCCCTCTGCCCCCGCAGCACAGCACCCCCACACCCCGGTACCCTCCTCCCCACTTCTACCCAGCCCTCCCCGGCCCCCCCCGAGCCCTGGGCGGGGGGCACAAAGCGGGGAGCCCCGGGTACCATCTGCGGGAGCCCAGGTGGCCGCCGAGACACGCCATCTGCTCAGCCACCTTCGGGGACCGTGCAGGCGCTGCTGTATTTTTAGGACACGTTTCCTCCCTCCCACCTGCAGCCCAGAGCCGCCTTTCGGGTTTCTAACAAGTTGTTTCTCTCTCGCTGACAGCTCTTGGGGAGCCCAAACTCCGGCGCTGAGGGGCCTGGCCTGGGGGTGCAGGGATGGGCTGCACAGGGGGGTCACCCCGAGTGCTGAGAAGGTCGGGGTGATGCTGCAGCTGCAGATCAGCAGCAGCAGCAGTGGGAAAACCTCATCCCATGGGTGACCCCAGGCAAAGGGGCTGTAGCAAGGGGGGGGCGAGGCTTGTGCCAGGCTGCAAATGGACAACCGTGCCATGCCGTGCTGCGCTGGTTGTGCCATGCCACCGTGCACGGTGACAGCCGTGCCGTGCCGGTCCTGCCGTGCCGCCCTGGTTGTGCCATGCCACAGTGCACGGTGACAGCCGTGCCGTGACGGTCCTGCCGTGCCACGCTGCCCTGCGCTGCCCGTGCCGAGCTGCACCGCGCCGGCCCCTCGCAGTGAGGAAGTGAAGCCGGCGCGAAGGGGAAGTTGTTGGAAAGTCAGACCGGAATGGCTGATAGGGAAGGCAGAGCTGGGCTTGGTCACAGATGGTTCCTGTTGGGGAAGGACACGGGCGCAGCTGCCCGGCCACCCCCACCCGCCGCATTATCACTGCCCGGCAGCTGTTCACCTTCCCCTCGCCATGGGACACGGCTCCGCTGCCACCGCGGCCCCGGCCGTCACATGAGCGGCCCTGGCGGCCGGGCAGGCGCCGAGTGGGCAGGACACCCCGCGCCCCTCCGGAGCTCGGCATCCCCAGCCCCAGCACAGCTCCTGCCCACACGTGGGACTAGGCTGGCGGCACCAGCCCCGGCGGGGCTCACAGCACTGCGGTGCTGCCACCATCCCCTCGGGACCCCCCAGAGAGGACAGGGACCCCTCTTGGGCCAGGGCACCACGCAGGACCAGCCAAGGTGAGAGGCAGCGGTGGGAGGAAGGTGGCGGTGGCCGTGGCGTTGCCGTGTGCCGTGGCACGGGTCACTCAGCCGGGCGTCCAATGCAGTCTTGGGCAGGCAGGTGCTCCCCAGGGTGGCAAGCGGCTGGCACCAGTCAGTGCATCCCCTTGGGGACCAGCCAGTGGGAATGGAGGCTGGGACATGGTCAAGCCAGTGGCAAAGGCACCATGGGGCACCATGGGCTTGCTGTCACGGCGACCCATTCAGAGCCTGCTCTGCAATTAAACCTTTCCATAACGAGTAATCAGCCCCGAGGATGTTTTATTTGCAGCATTTCAGTCCTCTGTTTGCTGGGTGGTTTTGCTCATTCCGGGATCAGCAGCTCACATCCAACCCCACGGGCTCTCCAGGTGCTGCTGATCGTTTGCAGCACGGAGCATCCCCCATCCCTGCGCTGGAGCATCCCCAGGCACTGAGGCCGAGGGGCCGTGGCAGCTCTGGGGGGCTCAGGGGCTCTGCTGGGCCTTGCCTGGCGCAGGCAGGAAAGCGGAGCCGGCTGAGTCACCGGTGTGAACAATGCTGGCCCCGTGCCCCGCTTCCCCTCACACCCCCACCCCGCTCCTCTGGCACGGGGCTCCGGCCACAGCCCCCTGCCCACCCTTGGCACCTGCCCGTGGGTCAGGGACACGGCTGGGACAGAACAAGGGCAGGGTTTGGGTGCACCGTGGGTGCTGCACCCGTTGTGCCGGCTCACCGTGGGTGGGAACTACACTGGGGTCCCTGTCCCCAAACTGGGCACATGCCAGGCACGGGCACGCAGCGATAAGGCGCCGGGATAAGGCGGCACGGCCGCGGGGCTCGGCGGGCACCACGCTCCGGAAGGCTGCAGCCAGCGAGCCGTGCAGATTGCTGCGGGCTGGCCGGGCAGCCCGTTAGGCTTTTGGCAGGAGAAATGTTTATTTTGTTGGCCAAATATCTCTGCAAACTTCCTGATTTCCTTGCGGCCAGCGAGGCAGCGATAGGGCTGGCGAGGCCGTTGCCGGCCGCGCTCTCTGGCCTCGGCACCGAGAGCTGTTATCTCCGAGGCACAGCGGGCAGGGAAGAGGTGGAGAAAGGGAAATGAAATACAACAGAGGTGGCACATTTTTTGCTCTTGATAACAAGCCCTGCTTTTAGCCTGGGAACTTGGAAACGATGCAGGTGGCCAGAGACAGCCACAGCGTCCTCCGCTGCCGTGGCGCATCTGGACCTCGTAACGAATCCCAGACCTCACCCAGCACAGGGCCGTGGCTCCCCATGGCATGGCCTGGCACAGCACAGACTGGCACCGGCCTCCACACGGCCAGAGCCCCAGGCTGGGGGACTTTGGTGCTGGGAAGGTTCTGAAAGCAGCCCCAGGACTTGGGTGTCCATCCAAGCCGCTGCCGGAGTGAAGGCAGGCTCACACTGCCTCCCGCTAGCTCCCATTGATTTTTGTAGGGATGTGAGGTGTTGGAAGCACAGTGCCTGCTAATTAAATTCCCATCGTTACTAAAGAGCCCTGTGCAGCCTGTGGGGTGGGGAGGGCCAGGAAAGAGCTGCTCCCCGAGGTTAGGGTGGGAGAAGGGGAATGTGAAACTGTTGTGAACCCAAGGGCAGCTCAGAGGATTCTGTTCAGCATCTCCCGGTGAATTCCTGCTCGCCAAGGATGAGGCTGGCAGGACTTGCCACTGGCTGCTGCTCCCGTGGAGGTGCCAGCAGCATCTCCATGCACAACAAAACACCAGCTCCTGGAGTCAGGGCAGCACGTGGTCATCTCTGCTTTGTAATTAAAACACTTCCTAGGCTCTCCATGGCAAAGAAAAGCTGGAAGCTTGGCCCTCAGCAGCCCCCAAACCTTGAAGCACCCAGAGGAACGGTGCTGTATCCAAAAGTCTCCCATTTTTTAAGGCAAGCCGGTGATTTTCCGGAGCCGGCGGTGCAGGGTGAGCTGGATGATAAGCAGTAGGGGGTGGTTTCCCTTTGAATGCCACGAAGCAGGAACGAATCTGTCAGCAAGGAAAACAGGATTTTAATTTTTTTTTTTCTTTTAATGGAAGATGCACTTTTTTATTTTCAATGTGGCAGTGGTGGGAAAGCCGCAAAGCCACTGGATCTGCTTCAACAGCCAGCAGGGCTGCTCCTTCCAGCCCAGTGGCTACAGCGTGGGTGAGCCCCAGTCTGGGGACCCCCAGGAGTGGTCACGGAGGGAAGCCAGGCACAAACGAACCCCCTTCCTTGGGAAAGGCTGGCGCACGGCGCTTCCTGCCCAGCAGATGTCCCCGGGCGGATGCAGCTGCGGCGGGCGATAGCCGGCGGGCAGGCGAGCGTCTTCCCCGGCCGCTGGCTCCCCACCAGCCCCTTATCTCCCTACTGCATTCCCCGATGGATTAACGTGCAGGAAAATCCAGCGCCAGGGCTCCTGCTGCAAGCAAAGTGCCAAGGGAAGAGCGCCGGGGGCTGCAGCCTGGCTCCCGGTGCTCGCTCCGGGATGGATTTAGGGACTGAGATTTGGGCCACCACATCCGTGCTGGCAGCCGGGGCAGGGCGATGGGACCATCCGTGGCCACAGCGACCCCTCCCAGCCCTGCAGGCATGCTCCAAGCAAAGGGGGACTGGGGACCCCACAGCCGTGTGGGGCTTTGCATCCCTGCAGCTCGTGAGCAGCCGCCACACGTTGTCCCCAGGCTCTGCTTGTAGGGCACTGCCGGCACTGCCGCAGCTGGTGAGGACTCAGAGACGTACCCAGGGACGCTCTGCTCCCCGAGAGGGAACGGATAGAGACCGAGAGACCCAGACGGACAGACAGAGTGGCTGGGGATGCCACAGGAAACCTGTGGCACGCCAGGGCTGAGCGCCGGCACGGCTCGGTGCCTTCGCCTGCAGACATCGTCCTGTGAGAGCTGGCGGGGGCAGGGGAGGCACGGCCCAGGGTGCCCGCGGAGGGACAGGGGCTGAGTCACCGGCCTGGCGGGGGCCAAGGTGTGATAAACCAGCACCGTGGGCTTCTTAAAAATGCCTGAGGCTTGCGAAGAGGGAATGCAGCCGGAATAGCAATCAGCTCGTCCCGGCACCCTGGGAAGCACCAGGGCTGAGCCGGGAGAAGGGGACAGTGCATTGCCGTGGGGGGCACGGGGAGGGCAGTGGGTCACCACTGCTGGCTGGGCACTCCCAAGGTGTCAAAAGGGTCCCCAACACCGCGGTGGCTGCAAAGGCAAGAGGGGGCATCCAAGGGTGCCTTGGTGGCACTGTGAGCCCAGCACCCACCGCGTTGCCCCTGCCCACCTGCCCGGCCCCGATAGCAGGCAGGGGTCATGTGCAGGTGCAGATATGGGGCCTGCATGGCACATGGTGGTGACCATTTCCTGTGAGGTTCTGGCGCCAGTTGCCTTCATCTGCCCTCAGCGAGCACTTTATCTCCTGGCACGCACCAAGCCGAGGCCTCAGTGCTCCCCTTCTCCCCCAGGCTGTGCCTTGGGGTGTCCCTTCCCCTGGGGCAGGTCCTTGGCACTCTCCAAACCACTTCATGCAGCCTCTTGATGTGCACACCCAGCAGGGATGGAGGACATCACCCAGCACCGAGAGCACAACTGATGGCTGACGGTGACACCCTCCCGTGGGGTGGGCAGGCAGGGATGGGCACCGGGCAGGATGCACGGCGCTGGGAGGTGCCACCTCCCCAAAACAAAGGGATCACGGATCACCACAACGTGTGTGGCTCATCCCCGCACCGGGCTCACCACGCCATCAATCACTCGGCGTGACCGACACTGAGCCACGACAGGAGTTTCCACCCTCTCCCACGGGTGGGAACGCACTGGGGCCCCATCCTGCCCCGGCTCCAGATTTGCCGGGGGAAGGATTGCCAGGCCCGGGTTGGGATGGATCCAGCCGGCTATCGGGCTCTGGCAGGAGCTTATCTCCGGGCCAGCCGTTAATTTCCCACCGCAGCGCAGCGGGGCCACCACCGGCTCTGCCGGAGCGGGGCTGGTCCCACGGCCTGCGCCCAGGCACCCAGGGAGCTGAGGGGTGGGGGGATGTTTCCCCGTAGGGAAGCCAGACCCCCCCTTTATCCCATCCATGGGACCCAGGCCTGTGGTGGATGGGTGGCCACGGAGCACACGGCAGTCCCAGGCTGGGCAGGGAGAGGGTTTGGGGCAGGAAAGGGTTAAGGCGGGGAAGTTTGCTCACTCTCAGCAATGATTTAAACCAGACAGAAAGGTTCTGTCATCCATCACGCTAACAGCCAGATCATTGTGTTTTAAAGTGTCTGTAATTGCAGCAATACAGAGACCGGGAGAAAGATAAAGGCTGGGAAGATGCAAATGCCGAGGGGAAGCACCAGCCCCTTGCACCCGGCGGGGAGAGACCCAGGGACAGCCCTGGGGACAGCCGGGGGCGGCCCAGGCGTCCTCCTGCCTAGTGATGGCACGGGGTGGGTGATGGGGCGTCGTTGGTGTGGTAGGAGCACCCACAAAACAGCACAGGAGTACAAAGCCAGTGACAGGGAGGGGCAGAGAAGGGTCTGAGTGGGTGCTGGACTCCAAATATTGTCTAAAAATTACATTTATCTTCCTCATTATCCCTGGATTAGCACAAAGTGGCTCTTCTTTCCCCATCTCCTTCGGGATCCAGGGGATCCCAGGGACACGGTACAAAGGAGGGTGAGAAGTCGCCCGAAGCCTGCGAGGAGGTGGCCACGGCCACGACCACGGCCACGGGTGGCCGGGCTTTGTCCCAGCATCCCAGGCCACGTGCAAAGCCACCAGCAGGGAATTATTAACATTCAGCCGAACCCCGCCGAATAAAGCGAGCTAACACAAATGTTTATTTTCACAGTAGTGAATTATGACTTCAATAGACCAAAATTACAGGCTGCGTGCGTGGAATGGGAACGCAGCAGCCCCTGCCACCCAAACGCCGCCGGGGGGACGCGGTGGCTCTGCCCCCCCTGCTGTCCCGTGGGGTGACAGTGCCGCCTGCCCATCCTGACGGTGCGTGAGCAGCTCCTGGGGCAAGAGGTGCCAGGGCAGGGGGTGTTTGATGGTGTCCTTCACCTGCACCCCAAATTAACCAGGAGCCGAAGAGGTGGCGACTCTTCCCGGCAGGTCCCTGTGATGTGTTTGTGGCAGGGGGCTGGCAGGTCAGTGGGGATGGCTTTGGTCACTGCTGGGCTCATGGCACGGCACCAGCTGGGCACTCACGGGAGGGTTTTGTGAGGTATTCGAGGTTTGCACTTGGGTGTGTGACATAGGTAGCTTGGCTGAGAGCACGGTCAGCCCTGTGGGCAGGTCCCTGCTCTCCCAGTGAGTGGCCAGATCCTGAAGGAGCCCTGTCCTGGCAGCCCAGAACTTTGGGAACAGTTTTGGGCTGCCTCGCTGATGCTAAGGGTCTGCGGCACCTCGACCTGCGGGGTCTGTGCTGGGAACCACGTGTCCAAATGCACGTCCAAGTGCACGTGTCCCGAAGCACACGTGGCGCTGGCATCTGCATGTGCCAGCCGGTGCCACCCCTACGGAGCTGGGGTGTGGTGAGGTGGCCGTGCAGCTGTGCAGGGGTGGATTTCCCTCCCATGCTCCTGTGCCAGTGGGGCCGTGGCACCTGCACGAGGCTCCTGGGGAAAGGACCCTGTGGGAATGAGGGCAGCAGGACCTTGGAGAACCACAGGCCCTCTGGGAGCCCTCTGGGAGCCCTCTGGGAGCCCTCTGGGAGCCCTCCGGGAGCAAGGGATGGAAAACTGGAGCTGCAGGCCAGGATGGCTCTGAGAGGCTGGAGGGGCTGGGTCGGGATTCTGCAGCACCTCCTGCTGTGACCCCATCAGTGGGGGGAGCTTGGCTGTGCAGTGACCACCGTGTGGTGGCCCCATAGTGGCCATGTGATGGCCATTTACTGGCCATAGAATGGTCAGTTAGTGGCCTTGTGATGATCATTTACTACCTATAGAAAGGTCATTCTGTGGCCATGTGATTGGCATTTACTGGCCATGCAGTGGTCATGCAGAGGCCATACGATGGTCATTTACTGGCCACACAATAGTCATACAGTGGCCATCCAATGGTCACACCGAAGCCACGTCATGTTCATTTACTGAGTGCCATGCAACTGGCACTCAGTAGCCATGCAAAAGTCATGTACTGGCCACAGAATGGCCATTTACTGGCCATGCAATGGTCACACAGAGGCCATGCAGCAGCTGTGCAGTGGCCATGCCAGGGCCGTGCAGTGCCCTCACAGTGCCCACACAGCGTCCATGCCTCAGCCATGCCAGGGCCACGCTCTGGCTGTCCAGTGGCCACGCAGCTGTTCCATGCCCCCCAACCCTCATTGTGCAACAGCCGAGCCGGGTGACCCCGCCTGGCAGAGCTGCCGCGCTCCCAATCCCTGGGAAGCGGGCAAGGATGAGTAATACAGCCGGCACAGGGCAGTGGCAGAGGGAAGCAGCTGCCAGGCACAGTAATTACACACAGAGGCAGGGCCGGGCTTGCAGGGAAATTCACAGGGAAATTGGCGGGGATTGTGTTCCCGCTGCACGGGCAAGCAGCAGCGCTGTAGCAGGGCTTGGGGAGGGAAAATTTGAATGCTGTCCCCCAGCTGGCACGGGGCACACGGGAAGGGTGTGCCAGGCAGCCGGGTGTGCCAGGCAGCCAGCTGTGCACCGCTGCCCGGCACCACTGTCGGGGAGGGTCCCACCGGCATTCCCAGCACGCAGCTGCCCTTGGAGTCCCACCGAGGCCCAGCAGGGTGGGGGGCACTCCAAGGCCAGGCTGGGATGGGCATGTGGGACATTGAGGGCTGTGCCTGTGGTCTTGTGGCTGCTCCAGTGCAACCCCAGCCCTTGGGCCCCTGGAGAGGGAAGCTGAGCACAGCTCCATCCCCCTGCAGACCCCTAGCCCCCTGCAGACACCCCCACCCTGCTCCAACCCCTCAACTCTTCCCATGGCCCCAGACAAGTCCTGGCCCATTCCCTTGCAGTCCCCCTACCTCCCCCAAAAAAACTCCCAGCTCCTTGCAGCTCCCCAAAACACGTTACCACCCCCCCCATGCAGCCCCCCACTCTCAGCTTTGCAACCCTCAATCTTTCACACCCCCAACTCTGAAGGTTTTGCAAACCCCAGTCCCTGCAGCCCCCAAGCCCCGCACACTGCCCTGCATGGCCTTCCAGTCCCCATAGCGTCAGCAGGTCCCATGCACCCCCTAAAGCCCTGGGGAGCCCCATGTCCCCGTGCAGACCGCCGGTGTCACGCAGCCCCGTGTCCCACTCAGTCCCCCTGTGCCGTGCAGCCCCTCGGTGCCGTGCAGACTCCCTTGTGCCGCACAGCCCCGTATCCCCGTCCATGCCACCCCGTTCCCCTCGCGACGCCGCCCATTCCCATTCCCATTCCCATTCCCATTCCCATTCCCATTCCCATTCCCATTCCCATTCCCATTCCCACTCGCCGTCCCCGTCCATCCCATCCCGGGGGTCCCGCTCCGGTGGCGGCGGCGGCGGGGCGCCCCCTGGCGGGCGCGGCTCGGCCCGGTCTAAGGCAGCGGCGCGGGCGGGCCCCGCTCACTCCGGGCCGGGCGGGCGGCGCGGCGGCAGCGGCGGCGCGGCGGGGGCCCGGCCGGGCACGGAGCGCGGCCGCGGGCGCCCCACGGCCGCGGCGCGGCGCCGGGAGGATGCGCCGCCGGGCAGCGCGCAGGGGGTGAAGCGGCCCCGCGGATTTACCGCGGCTTCTCCGCCTTCCCCCGCTTCTCCGGTGCCCCCCCTGCGGGGGGAGGGGAAGCGCCCCGACCCCCGGAGCTGGCGGCGAGCGGCGGCCCCGGGCGCGGCGAGCGGCGGCGGGCAGGTGCCGGGGGCAGCCGCCGCCGCGGGGCCGCGCTCCGCCAGAGCCGGCCTTAAGCGGGCCGGGGCCGCCGCCACCGGGGGCCGCTGCCGGCTCTGCCCCCTCCTGCCGGCCCCGCTGGCCCCTGCCTTGGGACTTACCTCACGTCTCCGCCACACCTCAGGACGGTAAGTGCCGTCCGCCAGCGGGGACGGGGACGGGGAGGCTGCCGGTGCTCGCGGAGGCTCCCGTGAAAGCGGAGCTTGGAATGCTCCCCGTGTTCGGGGGATGCTCCCGGTGCATAGGGGAATCGGAGGCTCCCGGTGCCCAGGGAGGCTCGCAGGGAAGAGGGGCTGTGGGGTACTGCTGGTGTTCGGAGGATGCTCCCCGTGCGTCGGGGAATCGGAGGCTCCCGGTGCCCGGGAAGGCTCCTGTGGAAAAGGGGCCGGGAACGCTCGGGGGATGCTCCCGGCGCGAAGGAGTCGGGGAGGCTCCCGGTGCCCGGGGGACGCTCCTGTTGTGCAGGAGTCCGAGATGCTCTCGGTACCCGGGGGAAGCTCCCGGTGTCGGAGAAGCTGCCGGTGCGCAGGGCAGTGAGAGCCTCCCGGTGCCCGGGGGACGCTCCCGGTGCCCGGAGGATGCTCCCGCTGTCGGGGCGGCTGCCGGTGCGCAGGGGACGGGGATGCTCCGAGTGCCCGAGCCAGTGCGGTGCCTGCAGCAGCGGAGCGGAGCGGGGCGAGCGGGGGCACAGCCGGGGCGAGCGGGCGCAGGGCTCGGAGCGGCTCCGCGGCGGAGGCAGCGCGGAGCGGGATCGCCGCGCCCGTGGGCCCCGCTCCCACGCACCGCGCTGCCGCGGCGGCGGCGGAGGGGTGCAGACCCCTCTTCCCTGCATTCCCGGGGCACTTCCTGCTCTCCGTCCTCGTCCCCGGTCGCCGCTTCCCCAGCGCCAGGGCGGCGTGGGGCGGCACAGCGTCCCCGGGAACACACGCGAGTTTGTGCCCACCCCCCAGCAGACCCCCCCCGGTTGCGGCTCCCGATTCCTGCCCAGCCGCCCGACTCTTTGTCATCCCTGCATCCCTCCTGTCTGCCCGCCAAGCAGCCAGCTCCGCATCCCGCTCCGGCTGCCGTGGAATGGAGCTGGAGCCGCGTTTGGTGGCGAGGAGGAGCTGACCCACTTGGGAGAGTTTGCGGGAGGAATCCCAGGGCTGCCGTGGGAAGTTCCAGCCACCTTCGTTCTATGTTTATGTGCGAGGACACGGGTCCGTGGCGGGGACACGGGGCTGTGGTGGGAACACTCGCAGAGTCCTCGCGTGTGCCAGGGGATGTTTGTTTGGACGTGGATTTGGGAAGGAAGGCTGGCTCGGGAGCTTCCAGCGCTGCCGTTCATCACCGCCTGCTCTTGCTTTCCCTTTGGATTACGTTAAGCTGGGCAGCCCGGCTTTGCCAAGGGAATGCTGCCGGCGCAGCGATGGAGCGAGGCTGGCCCCACGCTCCTCCGTGGCTCCTCCGCGACACTGAGCCGGAGCAAATCAGCTCTTCCCGTCATTCCCTCGCCGCTGGATGGTGCCTTCGGATACCGCAGAGCGTTTCTCTAGTTAAACACACCTTTTCTTGGAATTCTTTTTTTTCCCTCTATTAGCCAAGAAAAACTTTGCAACTTTTCTTCGCTGTCGGAGAGGAGCCACTGCCGCTGCTGGGTTTCATTTTGTTTTTTTAATTCGAGGTCACGTGTGCGTTGACAGTGTCTTTGATTCCAAGCGATGGTCTCGTCTCCAGCTTAGGAAGAGCTTTTGAGCTCTTCCCTCTGTTGTTTTCTCTCTGTTCAGGAACAAAGAGATTTTTTCTGCCTTTAATTAAAAGGAATATTAATTCCCTGCTCCTTTGTCGAGCGACTTGAAGACACTCTGCGAACATCCGCCTGCTCGGCGCCACGGTGGGGTGAGCTCTGCTGTGGTACAGGGCATGGAGAAATGGGGGAACCATCCCGAAATCCCACAGCAAACACGGAGCAGCAGCCGGGGAGGATGCTGACAGCCACGGTCCTCGGGTGAGGAGCCCCATGGAGCTGAGCTGCCGCCTGGGGTGGGCTCTTGGATCCCCGGAGGTTTGTGAGGCAGGTCCCTGTGCTGAGTTTCCACACAGGGAGAAATTCCGTGGCTGGGGAGGCGAGTGGAGGTGAACTTGGCTGTGCCAAGGGGGTTTTCCCTGCCGGCTGCCTCCCACGCTGGCAGGTAAGGTTTTACCCAGGAACAGATAGGTGTTGGATGTGTTTTGTTTGGAAAACCTGAGTGCAGGTCTTGGTTTGTAGGGGGAAAAGCCAGGACACGGCGGGGGAGAGGCTGTTCCCCCGTGGCTCTGGGTGCTGGCGTGGGGTGGGTGCCAGGTTTGGGCAGTGGGGAGGCCTCGTGTGGGTGCAGGATTTGCCTCTTACATCGGGAACTTCCAGGCTGCAGGATGGAAAAATATTCTGGTGCTCAGCCCCACTTCAGGGGTGGGCTGCTGCGGGCAGGAGTGGGCTCTGGCAGGTCCCACAGGGAACCTGGGGCTGGCACGTCTCTGCCAAAGTCCCTTCCTGGAATTCTGCTTCTGAGCCATGGATATTTGCATGCAGGATCCCCAGGCAGGATCCAGGCGTTGTGGCTGGGCCATGGAAATGGGGTCTCGTGGACAGGGGGTCTCTGCTCCGCTCGCTGCCAGCAGTTGCCGTAAATCCCTGGTGAGGTCTGGGGGCACTTTGGCTCTGCCCGTGGTTGTGCACGGTCCCCTGTCCCGCAGCCACCTCGGGAAGCTGTCTGGGTGCTGTGGGACCCCCGGGGAGGAGAGGCACCCCATAAATATCTGTTATTATATCTCTTAGTGGGAATCAGTGGACTGGCAGTGAGTCAACCAGGAAGTGCAGGGCTGCCTGGGAGTGCTGGCAGTGGGGCAGGGGCTGGCTCCCTGCTAGGGGGACACACAAATCCCCCCCACCAGCACTGATCCTCTCCAGCCCCCGGCCAGACCAGCACGGGCACAGTGAGCACAAGGTTTGGGGCAGATCAGGGCCGGGTGCCACGAACGGGGCTGGGAGGGACCAGGGACAGCCCCTGGGTTAAATTGGGCTTAATCGCTGCTGCTGGGGCCGGGGGGATGTGGTCGGTGCTGCAGCCTGACCTGTGCTTTCCAAGCTGGATCTCACGTGGGAGATGGATTTAGCTGCCCATCAGGATGGGGACGATGGGAGTCCCCAAGCTGGGATCAATCCTCACCAGCCAGAGGCAAGAATGGGCTGGTGGCACAGAGGACACCCCCCTGCCCGGCTGGCCCGGCCTTAGTGCTGTTGCCCTCTTTGGGGCTGTTTTTAGATTTCCTGAAGCTGTTTTCTGCCGTCCCTCCCGCTGTGCTCAGGCTCCCCAGGGGGAACCCCACCTTGACAAACCCACAGCTTTCCTTCGGAAGATGCTGACCAATGGTTCCAGAAAACATCCAAGGGATTTCCTGTTTATTTTGCAAAATTCTCATTAATATTTTTTCCTGTGTTCTTTGATTCAATTTCACATGGGCAAAATCGCCTTGAAATGGAGCCCGTGGTTCAAAAATAGACAAAGAGTCGGTGAGGCGGCAGCCTGGAGGCTGTGGGAGAGCGCGGCCGGATCCGGCACCCCCTCGGAGCCGGTACCAGGCTGGCGCCTGCGGGGCAGGATCTGGCACGGGGTCCCTGGGGAGCCGGCGGCGCCTCGGCGTTCCCACGCTGCAGGGAGCTCTCCGGGAGCTCCCCGCCGGAGCTGGGGTTTGCAGGGGGAGGTTTCCCTTCTCCAGCCCCTCTCTGCCTCCAGGATGCCGCGAATCCCCCGCGTGTGCCGCTTGTCCCTGCTCCAGCCGCCAAGGCCACCTTTGGGCAAGAGCATCCCCGTGCACATGGCTGCGGACATCCCCGACCGGGGCGCTGGGCTGGTTTTGGGGTGCCCCTTTGGCACCCTTTGCTTTGGGGGATGGTGCAGAGAGTGGTGCAGCCCAGGCGCGGGTGTTTCCTGGGTGGGGGCAGCTCCGGCAGGGTCAGCCGCAGCCCTGCTCCTCTCCAGGTGTTCCGGGCTGCCCGCGGCACTGTTTACTCCTGGTGTTTAGCCAGGATATTTAATTTCCAGGAGTGTAAGGCAGCTGGGGAGCAGCAGGGTGTGCGCGCCCACCTCCCCGTGCCACCCCGGTGGGACGAACCCGACGGTGGCAGCGGGCACGACCCTGCGGCGGCGTTTGCAGCAGGTACTGTGCCCTGGCTGGGTGCTGCTGGCCCATAGGTCGGGGGGCCCCCCCAAAGTGACCCTGTGCATGGGGGACCCCTCCTCCCAGCCCGTCCCCCCGCCAGCAGCCACGTCGCCGCCAGCCGCTGTTGACTCACAGGCTCCGCCGCCGAGTCCCGGGGCTGAGCCCGAGATGCTTTTACAGGCAGGGCTGAAATGCACAAAATGTTCGACTTGTAAAATATGTAGCGTGAGAAAATAGCCTTTTCTGCTCTCCTCCTCCTCCTGCCGCCGCTCCCCTGCCCCATCTGCTGGCTTGGAAAGCTTCCCGCAGCCGGGGGGGCCGGCGGCGCCCGGGGTCCCTCGCCAGGGATGTCACCCACCCCGCGCAGCCGTGCCCGTGCCGAGGGGCCACCCCTCCGTGCCAGGAGGGCAGCGCGGGCACCTCGAGGATGCGCTCGGTCCATGCGGATGTTGCCTCCTCGCTCCCCTCGCCATCCCAAAGTTTCTCTCCCGTGGACGCGTTTAGAGAGCGAGCGCGGGGCTGGCACCGGGAATGCCAGCGGGGCTGTGCCGCCCGGCGCGGGGGATGACGCAGGCGGAGCTGGGGCATCCCATGGCGCTTGGGGTTTCCAAAACCTCTCCAGAGGGTCCCGGGAAATCCCCCTGCGAGGCGCCCCGGCAGCCCCGGGAGGGAACCGCCACGCCGGAGCTGGCCACGAGCCACGGTTTTCACCTTAATCCATCATTATCTGGGCACATTTCGGATCCTTGCCAAGAGCAAGGTGGGAAGGGGGGGTGTAAGCATGCTTTCCCTATTCCCCTGCCATCCTTTTTGCTGCCTGTGTGTAATTAACAGAGTAATTAAAAACAGGATGAGTTAATTGGTATTCATTTATGTGGCAGATGTTTTTAATTGAGATACGAAACAATTTACCTGTTTACATAAACAATAGCAAATGAAGGCTTGTAAAACAGAGAGGGCGCCTTTTTTTTTTTGGCTTTTTTGTTGTTGTTTCGAGGAAAAATCAAACCCATCCCCCACCCCCGGCCACGCCAGCTCGGGGCGAGCGGGAGCTGCTGGCACTGCCTTGGTGGCACCGAGCCAGCTGGTTTGGGTCCCTGGGTGGATGGTTTTGGCTTGAAAAGTGGGATTCTGGGGGCTTGGGTGCATGGAGAGCCTGGCTGTGGGTGCAGATGTCTCGTGTGGAGCTGTGCTGTCACTGCCACGCTGCGGGAGGTGGGAGGGGACTGGGGGGGCTTGGGGCCTGCTGGGAGTTGGTGCCCGTGGAGCATCTGCCCAGCAGCGCTGGCACTCCAGGGATGTGGGTGCAGGCAGTGTGCTCAGAAAGCAAAGCACATCGGGATGTACCTGAGCATGGTGCCATCTGCTTTACTGGAACTGTGCTGGTGGGAGGTGTCCCAGCTGGGCCAGGGGCACGGGACCTGTCTCAGGATGCCCTTGGGGAAGGTGGGGATGACCTGCAGGGGCTCCCCAGGACTGGAGCCGGCTGAACCTGGGTTCCTTTACAAATTGTGCAGAGAGTTTAATTAATTGGATTCACTTTTAAAGAGCTTTGTTAGTGCAGATGAGTGCCGGGTGTGGATTGCTCCCTGCTAGGCTGGCTCCCCAAAATGAGCATCCAGGACACCCTGGTGGTGGGTGGGCAGCATCCCTCCAGCATCATCATGGAATCATGGAATGGTTTGGGTTGAGAGGGACCTTAAAACTCATCCAGTTCCACTGCTATGGGCAGGGACACCTTCCACTGTCCCAGGCTGCTCCAAGCCCCAATGTCCAGCCTGGCCTTGGGCACTGCCAGGGATCCAGGGGCAGCCACAGCTTCTCTGGGCACCCTGTGCCAGGGCCTCGCCACACTCCCAGGGAAGAAATCCTTCCCAATATCCCACCTAAACCCACCTTCAGCATCCCACAGCTGCTCTCCTTACTCCTGCTCCAAGTGCAACTGGGAATGAGCCACCTCCAAGCTGCCCGCTGTCAGCTTTTCCCGATGTCACCACGGCCCCAGGGAGGAGATGAGGATGGGTGCGGGGGAGGAGGGAGCTGATCTCTGGGAAGGGATGAGGATGGGTGCGGGGGAGGAGGGAGCTGCCGGTGCCGTGAGGTCCCACCAGCTCTGCCGGGCTGCTGCACTGTCTGGCGCTGCTGCCCGGCCTCAGGCACTGCACGCTTCCAAACCTGCTCCAGCTGGGACAGCTCCGGCCCTGCCATCTTATCGGGGAGTTGTTGTTGGCCCCGCTGGCTGTGGCAGCTGAGGAGCAGGAATGCTTCCCTGCCTTTGTTTCGGAGGCAGCCTGGCTCGGGGAGACGTCGCCTCCAGCATCTGGATTTCATTTGTGGCCCTTTGGAGAGCATGAAGGATGCTGGGCGCTGAATTCCCCTTAACCCCTTCCTCGCCCGGGGAGCTCTGCCTGCAGGGAGCCGCAGCTTTCCAGTGGCCACATCCAGGGGCAGCTCCCTGCCTGCTCCATCCCCATCCCTGGGGAACGCAGAGCGGAGCAGCCAGCCCGTGTGCTCCGCACTCATCGGGCTCGTCCCGGAGCTGGCACATCCCACTTGCTGCCCGGGGAGGAGGCACAACCCCGGGCTTGTGGTGGCTGGATGGGCTCCCTGGGGCTGTGGGAAACGGCAAATGCCAGGCTGGGATGGCTGCCAGCCCCATCCCTCCGGCACTGGTCCTGTCCCTCCAGCTCCAGGCTGCAGGATGCCGTGTGCCCACTAGAATGCGTGGCTGTGTGACGGTGTCACCCCAGCAGGGACCCTGCCCGGGGGTTAAACCCTGCGGTGTGACAAATGGGGGGCTCGGGGTCACACAGGGGTGTGCGGGGGTCCGGCATCCGCCGGCCCCGGGAGGCAGGGTGGGGAACAGCCGCTCCCGCCAGCCCAGGAGAAAATACTAATCCTTTTATTTTTATATTATTACTTATTCATCTGGGCTGCACAGACCTAATGGAAACCAGATGGAGGAAAACAGACACAGCCCCGAGCGGCTGGGACAAATTACCCCAAAGAGAGAAAAAAATGGAGGGAAAAATAATTCCAGCGGAGTTGGAGTTGTGCTGGGGAATCGCTGTTTGGAGGTGCTGAGAGGAGGCTGCACTTTGCCCCCCCAAAACCCCTCATGGAGTTCATCCCATCCTGCAAAGGACCTGGGTTGGTGGCACAGCCGTGGTTGGGTCCTCTGGGCCTTCCAAGCTCTTTATCCCATTGGGTTTGGGATCATTCCTCTGCCTGCCCAGCTATGTTTGGGTTGCAAACACCTTGGGGAAAATTTAAAACTTGGAGGAAAAAAAGGAAAACTCAAGAAAAACCAGAACCAGGCCCCATTTCCCCGAGTGCTTGCTCAGCTTCATGGAAACTTTCCTGCTGATGGGAAGCTGTGGAAAAGCCATGTCAGTGCCAGGATGAACGTACCCATGTTTTCCCCCTGGTGTGGGCATGGGTAGGGAGTCAGGGCAGTGAGGGGGACCAGAGCTGGGATGGGGATGCAGGCAGAGACCATTCCAGGGATGCAGGCAAGGATGGTGCCAGGGATGAAGGCAAGGATCGTGTGGGATCAAGGTGCTGCAGCTGTGACCCCTCACAGGGGCACACTCTGTGCACACTCACGGCTCAGCCTCTGCCCTTGGAGGTGGATCCTGCTCCGCTGAGTGACGGGGGAAGCCTGGAAGGCTGGACAAGCTTTGCCCAGAGATGGACATTTCCACGGAAAGGAAAATAAAAGGTGTTTTTCAAAACAAACCATTTATTCTGGCAGGCCCTGTAAGGAAACTGAGGTTTTGGGGGGAGAGAAGCTGCGTACTCTTGGAATTTCTCCTACAAGGAATGGGAAACTGGAGCAAGCACATCCAGGCATCTGCAGGATCCCAGTGTGTCACGGATAGGGGTGGATATCCATGGTGCTGGAGCCACCCAGAAGGATGCTGTGGGTGACCAGCCGAGATTTTGGCTCTTACACCATCTCCTGGTGCTCTGCATGCCACTGGCTGCAGCATCTCTGTGGGGATGAGGCCCTGGTCTTATTTAGCCCGGCCAATGTGCTCCGGCCGGGTTCAATTAATCTCCCCACAGTTGCCCTGGATTAAGGGTGAATATTGGATTAGTGTTTATCAGCTGGGCTGGGGGGGACCGTGCTGGGGCGCAGGGGGGACCCCACGGCCGGAGGTGGCCGTGGCGGCCGCTTCCATCTTTGGCCGGAGCCGGCGGCAGCGCGGGCACAGTGACAGATCCCCGCAGCTGCCAGCACTTGTGGCCACCCGTCACCACCGGCATGGCAGCCGCGGGGCCCAGAGCCTGCACCGGGGCCGTGCTCCGGCCGGAGGGGATGGTGCTGGCACGCTCCCCCCGGGAATGCACTGCCGGGCGTTATTTGGGGTTGGGAGCGCAGGGAGGTGGGAGGGAGGCGGCGATGCCCAGTGGGGTGATGGCGATGGCCGGGAGCTCCGCGCTCCTTGGGTTGTAGGATCTGGCCTTGCAGGGCCTCTCAGGGCTGGGGGGGACAGTCACTGGTGGACACGTGGGTCCTGCCATTGCCACCAAACACTGGCTGCAGTGATCCCACGATCCCTGCCTGGGGCTGTGCCAGCCCTGGGTGATGCTGCTGGGGATGGTGAGGGCAGCGGGAATTCCCAGGATGCGTCAGGGGTGATGTGACACAGCAGGGGTGGCACTGCAGGGGCAGAGCGGTGCCCACACCCGGTCCCTGCACTCTGTGTCCCTGCACAGGGCACTGTCCCCACTGCTGTGCAGGTGAACAGCAGGTCCATCACCCTCCCCACCACCCTGTGGCACACAGGACACCAGGCACCGTCCCCGTTGCCTGAGCTCTGCCATCCTACAGTGGCAGCGGAGATGCCCAGGCCAGCCTGAAGTCCCCAAGTGTCCCCTCTGTTTGCCAGGGAATCACGGCCCTGCCTGGCACACCCTGGTCACCACCCCGTGCCCTCTTCCCGCAGATAACGCGGAGACTCCGGCTGCCACCATGCCTGATTCTCCGGCCGACGTGAAGACGCAGGCCCGGTCCACGCCGCCCAGCATGCCCCCGCCGCCGCCGGCCGTCACGCAGGGAGCCACGCGCCACCCCTCCTTCACGCCAAGCACCAGTGAGTACCGCGCTGCCAGCCTGGGGCTGCCAGCCTGGGGCTGCCCAGCTCCCCTCGCCTCCACCTCACACGCGGCACCCGGGGCCAGCAGCGTCCGCAGAGCCCAGCGCGGTGCTGGCTGGGACGTGGGGTGACGTTGCCTGTCCTCGGGCTGGATGAGCTCCCTGAGTGCACATTCCCAAGGCATGGCTCGTGCATGTTCCCGCGGGGAGCGCCGTGGCACTGGCCATGGCCAGCAGTGCCCTGCGAGGTCCCTGGGGACAGGGACACCCTGCTCTCCTGCCACCCGGTCACCAGTGCTGGCACAGAGGAGTGGCTGACTGGAGGATGGTGAGGGTTGGGGGAGTTCCTGTGGATCGGAGATGGCCCCGTGGTGGGTCCCAGGCGTGTGGGGACACATCTGTCCCTCTGCCTGTGGCACCCAGTGGTGGCAGGGTGCTGTCATGGCCAGCCACAGTGGCTGGGACCTCCTTGCCCTGCCCAGGCTGTGGCGTGGTGGCATCAGGGGACTCCAGGTGGGAGTCTCGGTCTCTGTAGTTGAACTGGGGACAGCCCAAGGTGGTGGCTGTACTGGAGGCATGTGGGCTCACTGCACACCCGCAGGGTTTGCGCCAGGGGTTGGTCACTGTGCCGCTGTCACCGTCCTGGCACATGGATGGACAGGGCACATGCAGGGTGGGATCCAGAAGAGCAGGGGACAAGGCTGGCCCCCTGACAGGAGTGGCAGTGGCCATTGTCAGTGGCTGTTCCAGCTCCACCGGGACGTGTCCCGGGCTCACGTGTGTGCAAGGGTTTTGCTTGTGGCTGTTTCCTGCTTGGAAAAACCCCAGTGAGGAAGAAGAAACCCTAAACCAACCCCTGAGATGCAGCCCCTGACACCTGCAGCCCCCCAGCAGCGCTCCTGGACAGGCTCTCTAGAAATCAGTTCGTGCTTGGCTGTGCTTGGAGGGGGTTTGGGTTTCAATCCCAGCGCTGTGGCTGACGTGGCAGCCCAGGTTTGGCTGGGTCTGGGATGCAGGACCAGGGGTGCAGGCAGCCTCTGCACCACGGCTCAGCACAGAGAGGGATTCAGGACACAGGGCCAGGGGTGCAGGCGGCCTCTGTGCCATGGCTTGGCACAGAGCAGGATGCAGGACACAGGGCTGGGGGTGCAGGCAGCCTTTTTGCCACAGCTCAGCATGGAGCAGGGTTTGAGACACAAGGCTGGCGCCTTGGAGCAGCTTGGCATGGAACACCACAGCGTTTTGGTTGTTCCTGGCCTCGGGGGACCTTGTTCAGTCCCTAAAATGTGGGGACTTTATCAGACAGCCGAGCATCCACGCCCTGAACCCTCCCTGTGGCTGCGGTGGGACACAGGGGCCCGGGTCCCCGGTGTGTCCGGCGGCTTTGCCCGTGGCACGCGTGCCCACGGTGAGGAGCGCCCCGTGCAGGGCCCCCCGGGCCGAGAGCTGCCCCCTCTGCTCTCTCATCATAGCGTGTTTTATTTTGCTTGCAGATCGAGACGCTGGCCCTCCGACGTTTCTGCCTCGCGGCCGTTTTCATGGTTGCTTGAAATGGTCGATGGTCTGTCTTTGTAAGTAAAATGAAACACCCGCTCTCATGAGAGACCCGAGTGCAGCCGCAGCCCCCCGGGGGTGCTCCCCGTCGCCAGCCCCTCGCCCTGCCCCGGCGGGTCACAGGGATGCGACCCCCAACCCCATCCCGGCGCAGGGACATGTGTGGTGTCCAACTTAGGAACGCACCTGTCGCGGGAATAAAAGCAGTTGTGGCCGCCGGGTTATTTTCGGCACCTCTTCAGCGGGTGGCGGGCGCTGCCCGGCCGGAGAGCGAGCGGGAGCCCCCCAGAGCAGGCAGGGCTGGCAGGGCAGCACAGCACCCCCAGGTCAGTGTGATGCCAGCGGGGACAGGCGCGTGCGTGCCGGGGGCCGCAGGGCGACGCGCGGTCAGGACGTGGGTGACGCGTGTTGTCACCCGCGCCGGCGGGACGTGGGTGACGCGTGTTGTCACCCGCGCTGGCCGGGGAAAGGTCTCTGTGCTCACAGGGAGCTGGTGCAGGAGAGAGGGGTCTGCCACGCTGATGGTTGGCACCCCAAAATATCCCTCCTGGGTTTGCCGGTGTGGGGTGTTCAGGCAGCTCCTGTCCTTCCTGACTGGGCACTGGGGACAGAGGTGGCAATGTGCCGCAAGCCAGGCTGGGCTCCGTGGGAAATGGCTCCTGGATTCTCTCTGGGAGTGCTGAGCAGCTCCCAGAGGGCCAGGATGGAGCCCTTGGCTTGGCTGCCTTGGCTGTTGAGGAGCTGGATCAAGCCCTTGCTGTGCTGGGAGATGCTCTGCATCCCCTCCTTCCCCACAGCACCGGGAGCAGTCCAGGATGCGGCCCCAGGGACGCAGCAGCATCGTGAAGCCTTCCAGGGGGTGCCAGCCCCGCATTACCCAGCAGAACACTCTGCCATCCCAGCCTTGTCCCCACCGTGCCAGGGCACAGCCACCCGCTCTGACCCCCCCTTCCCTGTCTCCCCAGTGATGAACGGGAGCAGCCACTCACCGACCGCCATCAATGGGGCTCCGTCCACCCCCAACGGGTTCAGCAATGGGCCGGCCACCTCCTCCAGCGCCTCCCTGTCCACCCACCAGCTCCCTCCGGCCTGCGGCGCCCGCCAGCTGTCCAAGCTCAAGCGCTTCCTCACCACCCTGCAGCAGTTCGGGAACGACATCTCCCCCGAGATCGGGGAGCGGGTGCGCACCCTCGTCCTGGGGCTCGTGGTACGTCCGCCGGCCGCGGGGTCAGCCACGGGATCGCCCACATCTGAGGATCCTGGGTTTTCTGTTGGGGACGGAGATGCTGCTAAAAGGGAAAGAGGGGCCTAGATTGACCTAAATCCTGGAGAAAAGGGGGTTGTTTTCCCAGCATCTCCTGGGATCTGCACAGCCGCTGCAGGGTTGGGTCCTGGCTGCTGGCATTGCCAGTGAAGCTTTGAGCATGGTTTTCCCTTGAGTGTGGTTTTCCTGTGAGCGCGGCAGAGCTGGCAGAGGAGCAGGAATGGGAGAGGACCAGCCAAGTGTCCCCCAGGGGTGCGGGGGTTGTGCCAGGGGTGCTGAGCCCAGGCTGTCCCCACAGAACTCCACCCTCACCATCGAGGAGTTTCACGCCAAGCTCCAAGAGGCCACCAACTTCCCGCTGCGACCTTTCGTCATCCCCTTCCTCAAGGTGGGTGCCCCAGCCTGGGCATGGCGGGATTCGTGGCAGCATTTCAGCACAGGGGATTTGGGGGTGGCTTTGGGGCTGGCAGCCGCCTGTGGGTCTGCCCGTGTCCCCCCAGGCACACGTGTGCCCCCACACGTGTGGAGCCGCACAGGGCCGGGCTGGTTGCAATACAGCAAGGGGTCGGCCCAGCTGGTTGCCATTTGCAATTCATTAAAAATTCCCTCTTTTTTTTTTTATTTGCCTTTTAATTTCGTGCTGACTCTGCAGTGTCACCCCGCTCTGGAGAGATTCGCCCGGCGCTGGCACGCCTGGCAGCACCGGCACTGCCGGCAGATGTTCGAGCCCAGTGTCCCCTGTCCCTCATTAGCAAAGAAATAATTTAAAAGTGCAAAAATAGCCCCTTTTCCACCTCTGCATCCCAGGCCTCCCAGTGCAGGCGTCCATGAGTGGAGGTCTGTGCTCACCTCAGGAATCTGCTGGAGTGGTTTGCTCCAGGCTGAGCTGGAGGGGGATGGCAGAGCCCCCTCCCCTCCTGCCCAGTTTGCAGGGTTTTTGGGATCCATGGGAGCAGGGAAAGGTGAAGCCCCAGGCCCTGGCAGGCACTGGTGGCCCTGTGGCTCCAGGCAGGCTGGGATCCATCCCCGCTGTCCCAGTGCCAAGAGCGCGGCGGCCGCCCTGGCACCGCGCTCCCAGCTGTTCCCACCACCCGTTCCAGATGTTTCTCATTATCCTAACTGCAACCAGCCGGGCTCGGCGTGCTTCCCAGACTGGGGACTTGCTGTTTTTGTGGGATTGCTCTCCCCCGGCCGGGGAAGGGAAGGGGAGGGAGGGTCCGGCCTTGCTCACCGCAACTGCAGCTCCAGCTCGGGCGCTAACGTGTCCCACAGATGGGATTTGGCTGCGGCTCAGCTGCCTCAGGCGAAATCCAGGGCTGGCAGCCAGAGCGCTGGGCAAAAGGGGGTTCTGCTGCTTAATTCCTGCTGCTCCTGGGGCTGCAGCGCCGTGGGGGGGGACACGGTGGGTGGGTGGGAGGGGAGTTCCCAGCTGATCCTCACAGTCGTGGGTGCCACACAGGCTGGGGGTCCCAGAAGTGCAGTCCCCAGGGAGCAGTCGTGGGGACAAGGGTGACCGAGATGGCCAACCTGGCTCAGGGGACGGTGCTCTGCAGCCCCTGCCAGGATGCAGGAGAGCTCTGTTGAAGCTGTGTCTGAACCCTGTGGGGTGCCACATGTGTGGCCCCCAAAAGCCCAGCTGCCCCTGGGTATGCTACTGGCATCCCAAGGCTGTCCCCTGGGGAAGGGGAGCGGGACCCCAAAGGGAAGGCAGCTGCCTGCCTCGCACCCCCTGCCTGTGGCGAGAGGGGGGCACAGCCGGGCTGCTCCGGGGGGGCTGCGGGGCCGCGGACTGGACTGTGACCCCCCACAGGCCAACCTGCCGCTGCTGCAGCGGGAGCTGCTGCACTGCGCCCGCATGGCCAAGCAGACCCCGGCCCAGTACCTGGCCCAGCACGAGCAGCTGCTGCTGGACGCCAACGCCTCCTCTCCCATCGACTCCTCCGAGCTGCTCCTGGAGGTGGGCGAGAGCGGCAAGAGGAGGACGCCAGACAGGTGCCAGCCGGGAAGGGGCGTGTGGGCTTTTTCAGGGACACATCCCTGAAAAGGGGAGGTTGTTCCCAGGGGCCCAGTGGGGACCATCTCCTCTCCTCCGGCCAGGACCAAAGAGAACGGTTTGGACCGAGACCCCCTGCATCCCGAGCACCTCAGCAAGCGGCCGTGCACCATGAGCCCGGCGCAGCGCTACAGCCCCAGCAACGGGCTGAGCCACCCCCCGAACGGGCTGGCGCACCCCCCCGCCGGCCCGCCCCTGCCCCAGCACTACCGCCTGGAGGACATGGCCATGGCACACCACTACCGGGACACCTACCGGCACCCCGACCCCCGGGAGCTCCGCGAGCGCCAGCGGCCCGCCGGTGAGCCCTGCTGTCCCCACGCACGGGGGGGAACGGGGCTGGGGCCCCCCTGAAGGGAGAGGGGTCCTGCAGGGGGGCTGACCCCGCTCCGCTCTTGCCTTGCAGCCGTGCACGGGACGCGGCAGGAAGAGGTGATCGACCACCGGCTCACGGACCGGGAGTGGGCGGAGGAGTGGAAACACCTCAACAACGTACGTGTAGCGTCCCTGCCCCGTCCCGTGTGCATCCCGCCCTCCATCTGCCCCGTGTCCCTCACGGGGCTTTTCTCCCGAGCATCCTCTGCTCCGCAGCCAGCACAGCACCCTGGAGCTGGCACAGCCTGGCACAACCTGAATCCCCCTGCCCAGCGCTGGGCACCGCAGCCCCCCGGCTGCTTGCAGCAGAGCCCCCTCCCCATCCCTGCTGTTGCCCCGCAGCTGCTGAACTGCATCATGGACATGGTGGAGAAGACGCGGCGGTCGCTGACGGTACTGCGGCGGTGCCAGGAGGCCGATCGCGAGGAGCTCAACCACTGGATCCGGCGCTACAGCGACGCCGAGGACATGAAGAAAGGCAGCCCCCCCTCCGCGCGCCCCCACAACTCCTCCTCCGCCGCCGCCGAGGCTCCCCAGTTAGGTACTGAGCCCCGGGGCGGGGGCTGCGCCCCTCTCCGGGGTGCCCGCGCCGTTCTCCCGGGGGTCCGGCGCTGCCGGTGGGTGCGTTCCAAGGGGACGGCGTCTCCTAAGGGCGTCCCCTCTCTCCTTCGCAGATGCTCACCGGGATTTTGTGCCGCGGCCGCTCTCTGGGTACATGCCCGAGGAGATCTGGAGGAAGGCTGGTGAGTGTGGGGTGGGCAGCCCCCGCAGAGCGCTGAGCCGGCAGGGGCTCTGCCCCAGCTGCCCTCATTGGGATGTCTGTGGTGCTGGAGGAATTTGGGGTGGTTTTGAGGGAAGGGGGGATGCTGGGGCGCTGGCACACCCTGGCCATGCTCGGCTGCTGCCTTCCAGAAGAAGCCGTGAACGAGGTGAAGCGCCAGGCCATGTCCGAGCTGCAGAAGGCTGTGTCGGATGCCGAGCGGAAAGCCCACGAGCTGATCACGACGGAGCGCGCCAAGATGGAGCGGGCCCTGGCCGAGGCCAAGCGCCAGGCGTCCGAGGATGCTCTCACTGTCATCAACCAGCAGGAGGACTCGAGCGAGGTGGGGACCCTGGGGGGACGGGCTGGTGGCAGTGCTGATGTGTGGGACCTGCTCCTCTCGCAATCGAGGTTGCAGCATCTGCGTGTGAGGGTGGGAACGGGAGCCTGTGGCAGCGCCATGGGATGGGAGGAGAGGGGAATACTTGCACTGAGGTGGAGATGTGGGGTGTGGCCAATGATGGGGTGCATGGTCCTGGATGGGGTGCATGGATAGGGATGCACGGTCCTTCATGGAGGTGCATGAAGGGGGATGCATGGTCCTGGATGTGGGAGGATATCCAAGATGGGGGAGCACAGTCTGGGATGGAGTGAAGGATCCAGGATGAAGTGTGTGGTCCACGATGAGGTGGATAGTCCTGGATGTGGACGCAGTCTAGGATATCTGCATGGTCTGGGATGTTGTGCGTGGTCCAGGGTAGGGTTATATGGTCCAGGATTAGAGGGACCCAGTTCAGGATAGGGGAGCACAGTCCAGAATGGATGTGCCTGGTCCGGTATGGGGATACAGAGGATGGGATGGATGTGCACGCTCTGGGATGAGGTACGTGATCCAGGACAGGGGTGCATGGTCTGGGATGATGCAGTGCCCGGTCCTGGGTGAGGGTGCCCAGCCCGGCCTGGGGGTGCACGCTCCGGAGCTGAGGCTGTGCTCCCGTTCCCGCAGAGCTGCTGGAACTGCGGGCGGAAGGCGAGCGAGACGTGCAGCGGCTGCAACACCGCGCGCTACTGCGGCTCCTTCTGCCAGCACAAGGATTGGGAGAAGCACCACCACGTCTGCGGGCAGACTCTGCAGGGGCTGCCGGGCCCCGCCGCCCCCGGGCCGGGCCAGCCCGACGGCGTGCCCGCCATGGCCAGCAGCCCCAGCGAGGCGGGCTCGGTGGCCGCGTCCCGCGCCGGCACCCCGGCCACGCCAGCGCCGCTGGACAGCGCGTCCCGCTGAGCTGCCCTCGGACTGCGAGAGCCACGGACTGCACCCGGTGCAATTTCCTCAGCTACCTGACTCGTGTGACCTCCGAAACGACCTCTCTAGCTCTCACAACTAATCCTCACAGATCCTCAAACTGGGCTTTAAGTGGAGTTAAGGCAAATACCGGTCTCTGTTCTCTCTTCAGTCTTTGTTTTGGCTTTTTTCGGTTGGTTTTCTATCGGTTGGGGGATTGTGGTTTGGGATTTTTTGGGTTTTTTTGGTTGGTTTTTTTTCCTTTTTTGCTCTCTGGATGAGGGATTTGGCTCCAGCCTCACCACGTAGTGCTGTGGGGAGAGACCAGCCTGATCCCATCCCACATCAGCGCTGCCAAGAGGCTCACCTGGAGGAGGAAAGAACCTTCTTTTCTTCGTCTCTCTCTTCCTGTTTTTTTTTTTTTCTTCTTTTTACCTTTTTTTTTTTTTTGTAAAAAAAATAAAGAAAATAAAAAAGAAAACGTCGGACTCTTTGGCTTTAAGTAAGAAATTGTAAAAAAGGAAAAAAAAAAGAAAAAAAAAAAAAAGAAAATCCAAAAACCAGACGACGCGTGACGGATGCTCACCTGTAACTACCTTGCTAGCTAGCCAAGAACAGACCAGACTCACCTCTGCTCCAAAGGAAATCCAAAACCAAGGAAGATCCAAACGTCTCTCCACTGCCAAAGTTCGTTTCGTTCTGTTGTCGCTTCCTTCCCCTCCCCACAAGGATGGATGGACGTGCCCCTGGGGCTTTAAAGAGTTTCTATTAAAATAAAGCAAAAAAAAAAAAAAAAAAAAAAAAAAAAGGTGTTTTTTTACTAAAACCCCAACCCCCAAGGTGTGGGAGGGGGAGATGGGGCTGAGAACCGCAGCCGGAGCCAGCACGTCTCTACCTCTGCCCACCACTGCCCTGGAAAAGGAGAACAAAAAGGAGAATTAAAAAAAAAAAGAGAATAATAAAAAAAGAGAATTAAAAAAAAAAAAAAAGAAAATTAAAAGACAGATTTTGGGTTTCTCCCTCCCCGAAGCCGTCGGGGGACCCCCCATCCCTTCACTGCCAGGCTGCTCCCACACCCCATGCTGGATTTGTTTCACAAGGATTTTTAAGAGGAAAAGGAGAAGGAAAGGAAAAGGAATGCTGCCTCCTTCCTGGCCGAGGCGGCGGCCAAGGACGATGTGGATTATTTGGGATTCTTGCCTCGCCGGAGCGGCGCAGAGGACGGAAGTGCAATACGGAAAGTCCGGCGGCTCCGAGCGGAGGCAGCAGTGCTGTGCGCTAATGTGAATGTAAATAGTGTCTGCAGAGGTCCAAAAATGAATAATAATAATGATAGTGATGATGATGATAATAATAAGAGACTTTTGCCAAATAAAGGATGAGGAGGAAGCGTGGAGCTGTGGTGCTGGCCCGAGCGAGGCCTGGCATCGAGAGGAGCTGTAGTTTTTCCGCATTTGCAAAACCCATCCTGTGTGTTTTCCGTAGGGGAGGAAGAGGAGGGAAGGGCTCGGGGCCGGGGGGGTTGTGCTGCACCCAGGGCTGGGCTGGGCCACAGCAGAGCTTGGGACACCCCAAGGGTGATGTCACCGGCCCTGTGCCACCAGCACCCAGCCCTGCTGGGGGTTCTGTGCACCCCAAGGCCTTGGTGCATCCCCTGGGAGGGTTCCGTGCACCCCAAGATCTTGGTGCGTCACCTTGGACGAGTTCTGTGCACCCCAAGACCTTGATGAATCCCCCTGGGGGGTTTCTGTGCACCCCAAGGTCTCTGTGAATCCCCTCAGGGCTCTTCTTGTGCACCCTGAGGTCTCGGGGCATCCCCCAGGAGGTTTCTCTGCACCCCAAGACTTTGGTGCATCCCCCCAGGGAGTTCCTGTGCACCTCAAGGTCTTGGTACCACCCCGGGGACGTTTCTGTGCCCCCCCCAAGACCTCGTTGCACCCCCTGGGTGGTTTCTGTGCCCCTCCAGCCCTGGGAGCTTTGCCGGGTGCCCCTCCCTCGACTGTTCACTTTATTTATGGTGTGACATATGTAATATTGTCTATTTTTCTTACGTTTCCTGAGAAGAGGTAATATATAAGAGTATTGCAGACGCCCCTGCTCGCCCGACTGTCCGGCCCGTCCCCTCCCTCCCGCTGTGTCCCCGCCTGCCCCCGGCCCCGCTCCTGCCGGGGCTCTGCCTCTCTACCTCCACCTCGCCGGGAAATCGCGGGCGAGAGCACTTCCACAGGGGCTGCTCTCCTTTCCACTCCCTGCTGGTTTGCTTTTTTTGGAATTATTATGATTTGTTTTTTCTTTTTTCTTTTCCTCCTTTTTTTTTTTTTTTTTTTTTTTTTTTCTTTTAATAAGAATAAAACTGCCCTACAGAACCTTGCATCGAAACCAAAAGCCGACGGAGGGAGGGACGGAGGGAGGGGACGGCGGTGACGGGCGGCACAGTCTCAGCGGGCGGCCAAACCAGAACGACAGCTTTAAATGTGAGATTTCCCAAAAAAAAATTTGTGCTGCGGGGAGGACGGAGCGGCCGCGGGGCCGGAGTGATGCCGTGCTGGTGCTGTGGGTGCTTCCCTGGGGGTTTGCTCCAAAATGGTGTTGTTGGGGGGTGTGGGGGGCCAGGGGGCGTGTGCCACGTGCTGCGCCCCCTCGGTGGCTCTGTGGCACCTGGGAGGTGGCAGTGGGTGAGCAGCGTGCTCCTGGCACAGCCTGGCCGGGGCAGGGGCCGTGGGGCAGCGTGGTGCCACATCAGGTCCCCGTGGCTGCCCACAGCTGCTGGGTTTCCTGCTCCCATCGCGGCTGGGGCAGGGGGACGGCGTTGGGGACATGGGGACAGCGTGTCCCAGGTCCCCGTGCCCGTGGGGAGGCAGAGCCCCGGGCGCCGGGTGCTGGCTGTGGCACCAAGCTGGGGAGGTGGCAGGAGAGACGCGGCTCTCTGGTGCCAGCCACGGCGCCGGGGTCCCCTCTGCAGCCCCTTCCTCGCGTTCCCAACCCAAAATCCCAGCTGAAACCAAAGTACCACATCCCGGCGAGGCTGGAGCGGGGCCCCACACCTGCCTGGCTGTTGCTCCATCACTGCCAGAGCCCCCCGAACTCCCCCTGCAGCATCTCCTCCTCCTCCTCCTCCTCCTCCTCCAGGGGCTGCTGGGGTCCCCCCCTTTGTCCTCGGGGTGCCTCTCTGGATCCCAGTGGCTCTGAGGCTGGGGACAAGATGCCGCTGTGTTCCCAGCTCCCAGGCACTGTGATGGGATGTCCCCCCTGCCGTGGCAGCCCTGGGGGCTCCTCCGATGCCACGGCCCCGGGAGGGAGCTCGTGCCAGTGTCCCCCCTCCCTCCCGGCTGCGGCAGCACTCGCTTCCCGGAGCCCTGCCAGCCCTGGCACGGGCACACCGGGCACCGGGGGCCCTGAGGGGCTGGAAACCAGAGCCCCCCGCCAGGGCCAGGCGTGGGGTGTGGGGCCAGCCCAGAGAGATGACGTGGTAGGACTTTCCTTCGGCATGCTGTCCCCCCCTTGCTGTTCCCCGCTTTCTCTAAGTGTACTGTATGTTTGACCTGTGAAAGATGTAAACTTTATGATTCAGGTTATGTCTGTTCTTAACTCTGTATCTGTGTAATAAAGACAATTTAATATCAACCAGAGGCTCCGTAGCCTGGGCTTGTGCTGGGTGCCCTCGTCGCCCACTCCTGGCAGTGCTTTGCACTCCGTGCCCCCGGCCCTGGCTCGGCGGGTTCATTACAGCCCTGGGGGCGGTCAGTGCAAAGGAGGGGTGTCCGTGGCAGGGGAATCTCAGGTGTGTCGCCAGGGCACTCAAAGGGATGTGTCCCACCTGCCGCTGCTGCACCCTCGGGGTGCCCCCCTGCTCCCCCTACGCAGCCAGCTGCCTGCAGCCCCCGGCATCACCAACGGGGTCCGTGCACCGTGAGGAGCGGAGGGGGCCCTGCCCACGCGTGTCAGCCCCAGCTGAACGTCACCGCCTGGTCTCGAACTCCCAACCCCGGGATCCCGCCGGGGCGGGGCCGCCTCCGCCGCTCCCCCGCCCGTCGCTGGGGGGCGGGGCCTGGCGCGCGCCCCGCCCTGATTGGCCGCTGATGTGTGAAAGCGGCGCGCGGGCGCAAGGGCCGCTCGTGGTGGCGGGAGAGCTGCACGTGGTCGTCGCTTCCGCCGGCCGCGCGCAGCATGTTCGGGACCCGGGGCAGGTGCGGGCGGGCTCCGGGGCTGCGGGGCTGCGGGGCGGGCACGGCGGGGCGGGCACGGCCCCCCGGACACGGCCCCCCGGACATGGCCCCCTGGACACGGCCGCCGCGGCTCCCCGGGCTGCAGCGGGATGGGCTTCCCGCTCACGGGTGGGCGAGCTCGTTCTCCTGGGGTAGGGCGTGTCCCTCTGTGAGCCCTTCGGCGGCTGGGAGGGTGCGGCTCTGCCCTCGCTGCGGGAGGCAGAGCTCCCAAGTTGCTCTCTCTCTTTACAGCCGTGTCCTGCGGCCTCTCTCCCTTCCCTTCCGTACCAGCCGGCCGCGTGGCCCTGGGGGTTTTTTTCCACTTTGGGGCAGCTGCTTCCAGGTCCCTTGTGCAGCCCCGGTGAGCTCGGAAGTGACTCAGTATGAACTGGGCACCTTTTGGTTGTACTTTGCAGGTCTGGGGTTTTGCAGCACAGAGAACAAGCTGCATTAATGTCACCTGTTCATCCTTGTGGTGGAAACACCCTGAAAACCTTCGCCTGGCTGAGGCTGTGCTTTAGCTTCCATGTTAGATGGGTGTTTGTTAAATGCCTTTTTACCCCTTGTCCTACCCAGTCCTTTCTTCCTGGACACTTCAGAGATCTGGTGGCAAGACCCACCGTCCCTGGAAGCGGAGCTGGCATCCTGGGACATGGCAGAGGTGGCATCTGTGTGTAAGGCAGCAGATGAGAGCTCAAATGCGAGCCCCCAAGAGGGGAACAGCACAAAGGAGCTGGGTGTTCTGGACCCGGTGAGTGCCTGCCTGGATGGGGAACCAGTTTTCCCTGGTGCCCAAATGAAATGGGGAACTTTTTACACCTGGGGTGTCCCTGCTCTGTGTGCTGCTCGTGCTATTCTTGTTTTGGGATTCAGGAGCTGGAGGCCATCAAAGCCAAACTGCGGGAGATAGAGAAAGAGGATGAGAGGTTGAAGGAGCTGCAGCTGGAAGCTGAGAACCACCTGTTCATGAGCTCAGAAGCAGGTATGGGTTGTTGCTGGGTGCTGTTCTCCCTCCCCAGGGACACCTCTGGGGCACAGGGTGACAATTGGAGCCCAGAGTATTTGGCTCTGCCTCTCTGGGCACCTGGGACTGGACACATAAGGTGGGTGAGGGGGGTCCCAGGCTTGGTGTGGTGCTAATGCACCTTCTGTCAGCTCTTACCTTCTACCTGTGTGGGCCCAGATGCAGTAAATTAACTTAATTGCATTTAATTCAATTGAATAATTGAGTTTAGCACCAACAGCCCCAGTAGAGGAGTCACTGTGAAGAGAAGAGGGGCAAGGGCATGGAGGAGGAGGCAGCAGTGTGAGGACTGGGATACACCTGGATGTGACCAGGGACCTGAGGAGCTTTGCAGTGTATCAGCTCAGTGGTGGCTGTGCTGGGAACAGACAGATGTCCCTCTGTCCGTGACCAATCCCTTCTCTCCACAGCTCTCTTCCCACTGATGACCAAGGAGAAGGTGGAGGCTGACCAGCGTTCCATCTACGTGGGCAACGTAAGTGGGAGCCCTGGAGCAGAGCCCTTCCTGCTGCTCAGTGCCCAGCTGAGCGTGTGTCCCAAATCCCTGGCATGGGGCCCATCTGCCCCCCACCACAGCCTGCCTGTTCCCATCCCAAGTGTGTTTCTCCTCTGCCCAGCCCAGCCTGGGAATGTGGCTCAGCATCTGCCACTTGCAGCTCATCTCTTGCAAGTGTCAGCTCCCCAGAAGCCCCTGGAAGCCGTGGGTTGTGTGGTGTGGCCTGTTCTCTCAAAGCAGGGCAGGCTGTCTCTTGGATTTGTATGTCCAGGTGGCAGCACTCATCTGGGAGGGTCCCCTGGCCCTCAGGAGAGGCTGAAGCTGTGGTGAGGAGGTGTGAGCGGGGCCAGCTGGGCCCTTTGCCTCCCGTGGTGGGGTGTGGATCCCTCACCCACGAGCTGGGGATGGGGACTGTCGTTGCAGGTGGATTACGGGGGCACAGCTGAAGAGCTGGAGTCTCACTTCAACAGCTGTGGGCACATCAACCGGGTCACCATCCTCTGTGACAAGTTCTCAGGCCACCCTAAAGGGTCAGTGCTGTGGGCAGGGCGGGGATGGGGTCTCCAGGGTGTCCCTGGGCTGTGCTCACACCGTTCCCTCACAGCTACGCCTACATCGAGTTCGAGGAGCAGAGCTCCGTGAAGGCTGCAGTGGAGCTGGACGAGAGCGTGTTCAGGGGCCGTGTCATCAAGGTGAGAGCTGGGGGAGGCCCCGGGGGGCTGCCCCCACCCCATTCCCAGCCCTGGATGCCTGTGGTTGTGCCGAATCCCAGCTCCAGCAGCCCCTCCCCACCTTCCAGGTGCTGCCCAAGAGGACCAACATGCCCGGCATCAGCAGCACCGACCGCGGGGGCTACCGGGGCTACTTCCCCACGCGGGCAGGGCTGGGCCGCTGGGGAGGCTACTACGGGGGGCAGCAGCCCAGGGTGCGAGGGAGGACCTACAGGTGAGTCCCTGGGCGTGGGGGTTCCTCAGGTGTGGAGCAGGATGTTCCTGGGATGGGGTTCCCTGCTCTGTGTCTCGGCTTTGCCCCTCCCACCCTGGCATGGCTGGGAGGATGGAGAAGGGCTCTGGCAGGAAGGAACAGCTGGAAACGTGGAGTTGTTACCCTGTCCCTGCAGGAATTCAGGGAGTGGTGGGTGGGCATCACGCTGCCAGCCTGAGCAGTCCCAGAGCTGTGCCTGGCTTTGGGGGCTCCCCTGGTTTTGGGGGTGCAGCCCGGGGTAGCTGTGCAGGAGGGGGGGAGCCCTTGGAAGGGTGAAGGAGCAGGGAGCAAATGCCCCTGTGCTTCAGGATGTTGGTTTTGTTCTGTTTAGGGGTCGGGCAAGGCTGGTGCCTTGGTATTTTCCATACTAGAAAAGGCTGGACTGCCTGGTGATGCCGATGGGACTGAAACAAGGAGATGGGATTGGAGAGATTTAAAAATATGCCTATGGAAGCCAAAAAACAGATTAATTTTAAAAATGCCATCTGCCTGGCTGTGAGGATTACTGATGAGCCCTGTGCTGGGCTGCAGGAGGGAAGATGGGATCTGCTCCAGCCTGCGAGCATCCCAGGAGAGCTCATCCCACCTCAGCTCTGCCCCGGGGGGTTGCGTTTGTGTGGAGAGCAGGCTCATTCCAGAGAACACAGTCCTGGGAAGGGATGAGCCCTCCCAGACCATCAAGTCTCCTTCTTTATCCTGTGGAAAAGGGCTGTCCTGGATCCTGGAGGGTTTGGTTTGGCTCCTGGCTCGCTGGATGCCCTCCATGCCACTGCTTGGCCGTGAACTTCCCTCAGCTCTTCCTACAGCAGCTGGATGCTGCCTTCTCCTAAGGTTCTAAAATCTCCTTTCTTTCCCAAATGAGTGGAGAAAGTTTTGGGTTGCAGCTCCAGATCCGATTGCTGGGGAGCTTTTCCTTCACCAGCCCTGTGGATGTGACCTTTCCCTTGGGAAGAAGGTGGAGCTTGATGTGGTTTGGGTCTGGTTTTTAGCTCGCTGTGTTTGTACATCCAGGATAGGGAAAAAGTATCCCTGGTTCCTCTGGAAGCCTCTATCTCTGGTAGTTGAACAAGACCTGGGTCTCACAAAACCCTGCCCTTTTTTAATTTGCGTGTTAGCAACCCCCTCTTCCCTCCCTCCTGCTTTTATTCCAGAGCTCCAAGAATCAAAGGGTGCTGCCAACTCCTCATTTGACTTTTTCTCGCAGTAGCAGCATTGCAAAATCACCTTCACTGGTGCAAATTTAGTCTGGTCTTTCTTTCTATTCCCACCACCATTCCTGCCCTGGAGTCACTTTGGGGATGGTGTGAGCCCAGCTGGATGCTCAGGACCAAAGAGCACCACCAGAGCTGGCTGCCAGGCAGGAAGGTTCCTGGCTCTTCCCTTTCTGCTGATTTTATGCTCATGAGCTCTGAAGCCACGTGTTTTTAAAGGAGGAACTTTGTGTTAGAAGAGGCAGGCTGGGAACCCCAGCAGACAGCATTCCAGGGGGAAGTTCTGCATGGAAATGGGTTTTATTATGTAATTCTCCCACTAATCTTTCAGGATCCTTGGTTAGGATTCTTCTAACCCAGATGCAACAGATGCAACTGACTCCTAAAGCAGCTTTTCACAGCTCAGGGGCATTGCCAGGCTAAAAATCCCACTGATTTTTTTTTTTTTTTTATTTCCTTTTAAGATCTCTGGAATTTTTTTTTTTTTAAGCTTGAGGCCTTAACTCTTCATGTTGTGTTGATGTTGTGCTCAGTGCTGCTGAGGCTGACCTTGTTTTGAGCTACCCTTAGGCTTAGACTATAAACCAGCTTTTTCTAGGGCTTCTGTTTGATAGGATTATGATTTTTTTGAAACTTTTTAATAAAAATCTACTTTGGGGTGTTTGGACTCTCTTGTGGAACAGGCAACACGGAGCTCCTGTTTCTGTGTGTGAAAACAGCCAAGATTTTTAGATGAAAATGTTTGAGGATAGCAGTGCACAGCTGTGCCTTGTGGAGATGCGGTGGGAGAGGCTTGAACCTCCCAAGATTTTCCAGGTGGTTGTTGATGAAATGTACTTAAGTTCTTGTTGAGAAAGTATTTGTAATTGTTACTTTTATTAACTGTTTTTTATTTTTAAAATAAATGATCCTGCTGTGTGAACTTCCTGTGTGCTTGTGGCTTTCTCCAGGCTCCTGGGATCCCCTGGAGCTGGGCAGCTTTGTTATTTTTAGCTGGTTTGTGTGGTTTTTAACTGATGAGGTGCTTGGAGTAGAGGTGTGTGAGAAGCACTGAGCAGTTGCTCAGTGCCTGCTCCTGCTTGCATCTCCTCTGCTGAACCTGGAGTGATGGAGCTGGGATGCTTTTCCAGTGCAATTTATGCTTTATTCCATTTAAATACCTGCTGCTGATTTGGGAGTCTTTAATTAGAACAGCAGGGAGCTGCAGGGGAGGAGATGCTAATAGAGATTAATTTGGGATGAGCCAGGCAGCTGTGCAATCCTGATGGCTTAATCCGTGGCTGGATTGGGTGGTTTTATTCCAGCTGCTCTACCGGTGCTGGGGGTCACTGTGGAGTGTGTCTGGATGAGGTGCAAAGTGATAACAGCAAACTCAGTCACCCAGGAAGGGAAGCTCCTGGAAAGGTTTGGGTGGGAAGGGACCTTGGAGCTCCTCTTGTTCCAGTGGGACTTGGAGCAGCCTGGAACAGTGGAAGGTGTCCCTGCCCATGGCAGGGGGTGGGATGAGATGGCTTTAATGTCCCTTCCCACCCAAACCATTCCATGATTCTGTGATTTCTCTGCTATGCTCAGGTTTGCTCGAGTACAAATCCAGGCAAACCCTGCAGGTGTCACGTTTATTTTACACAGAATAGATTTAAGTTATGAGACAGAATGGAATATTTACAGCACTGCAGGCACGCTCCTGCACACAGGGAATGTTTCCCAGGGGCATGGGAAGGGGTTCAGCACACCTGCATCATCATGGAGTTCACCATGGTATCAAAAGCCCTGGAGAGGGAAATAAACACAGATTATTAAAGGAAGCAGCTCAGTGTGCACAGCAGAGCTTTTGTAACAAAACCACTTTCTCACCCTGCCTCTGCCTGGCTTTCCCTAAGCTGGACACAGGGTTTTACTCTTTACAGCACAGGCTGTTGAGGGATTAATGATTTTAATTAAGCTGAGGTAAGGACAGGTCTCACCCTGGCTGCAGCCCTGTCTCTGTGAAGTATGGAAGTTGTTCTTGCCAAGGCCATAGAAACTCCCAATTCCCTGTGAGATTACAATGGGAATGGGGGACACTGGCCCTCCCTCACACACAGGGAATTCCATGTGCTGAATGTTTGTCCCCACCCAAGGATAAACCCTGGACAAGGGCTGTTCACTCTTTACCCTGTTCAACTTAACTGGATTTTAATACAATTATTAAGTTTGCAAAAGACCTCTAAAATCATCAAGTCTATTTTCAGGTAGTTTTTTCTCCCAAAAAAATACATTTTCTTGCCTTAATGTTTGTAACACCAGTTCTGGGGTGGGAGTGAGAGTTCAGTAGAATTTTTTATGACACCCTCAGTTTTTTGTGAGGCAGCAATGACCCAAACCCAGCATCACTGTTCTCATTAAGGCACTTGGAGCATGCACACCTGAGCTGGCCAGCCACAGGGTTGGTCCTGTTGCATCAGAGGTACCCTGAAAGTTCCAGAAAGGTGGCAAAGAGATGGGAGATCCATGTGGACAACCCACTCACCTGGAATGGATCCTGTCCCCAGGGTTATAGAAAGGGTTACACATGATGTCAGTGTAGGAACTGTGCAGCTTTCGGAACATCTGAAAAGGGAATGGAGGTGAGTTCATTAATTTTTTGTTTCTCAGCACTTCTTGAGTAGCTGGAAGGAGCAAACCCACCGAGGTGGCTCTGCTTTGGTGCACTCACACTGCGGATCTCGTTGTCCCTCAGGGCCGTGTTGGAGGAATCCACCACCATGACAAACTTCACCTTGGAGTTGGTCACGTAGCCGTACCTGGGCAGGGGTTAAGGATGTACTTCTCACACAGCAGGGCCTGGCAAAGCCACTAAACCACGCTGGAATGTGCCCAAAGAGACAAGCTTTGGAAACATGAGGGAACTTCCTCATGAGGGGCAGACACAGAGCTGTTCTCTGTGTGAGCAGGGACAGCACCCAGGGAGCGGCTGGAGCTGGGCCAGGGCAGGATCAGGTTGGAGATCAGGGAAAGGTTCTTCCCCCAGTGGGTGCTGGGCACTGCCCAGGCTCCCCAGGGAATGGGCACGGCCCCGAGGCTGCCAGAGCTCCAGGAGCGCTTGGACAGCGCTGCCAGGGATGCCCAAGGTGGGATTTGGGGTGCCTGTGCAGGGCCTGGGGTTGGATTGATGGTCCTGTGGGTCCCTTCCAGCCCAGGATATTCTGTGATTAAACTAAACCCACAATGGCCTGGCCAAAGGCGTGACAAAGATACACCTTGTAGTCTTCAGTGGGGTAGAGGAGCCCCAGGTACAGCTCCCTCTGGTCCACCAGGGCTTTGCCCATGGCTGAGATCTTCTCATCCACCACGTCCAGGGAGGTGTGCACGGTGTAGTGGAACTTCAGCTCGTTCTCCGTGGGGACGCTCCGGATGTACAGCGGGTAATTCTGGGGGCAGAACGAATCACACGCACTGGGATCTGCTGCTGGCAGAGCGATTTAACCATTGGTGTTCACAGCACGGCCCCCTTCCCACGCTGCAGCACCTCCGGAGCACAGCTGTCCCCACGGCAGGAGAATCATGTGCACAGGCACTGCACAAGGCTCAGGTCTCCCTGCTCCCCTGTCCCCTTGTCCCAGCAGGGCCTGGACCCAGCTCTTCTCAAGGGAAACTCCTCTCCTCTCCCTCACACTGTGCCTGTGCCGGCTGCCCCAGCCCTTCTGCTCCTGCCCAGCCCATTTCACCGCAGTGTCCGCCCCACTCCCGCTGTATCTGCTCTCTTCTGCTCCCCTCACCCCTCTCCAGACCCCACAACCTGACAGCCCGCCCATTCCCCTCTCCCCTCACAACCCCACCCGGCCCCACATCCCAGGTCCCGCTCAGACCCTAAAAACAGAGCCCCAGCCCCTCTCCCCTCACCCTTCCCCAGACCCCACTGCCCCGCCGGGCCCGCCGTTCCCCTCAGCCGGCCCCGGCCGCGCCGCCCGCACCTCCTTGGCGATCACGGCGATGCACACCGCCATCTTGGCCCGCCCCTCCCGCCGGTCACGTGCGGCGCGCGCGCCGGTCACGTGCGGCGGTCACGCGGCGCGCGGGCCCGGTTGCCATGGCGAGCGCGGCGCTGGGGCCGCTGTGCCTCTGCTGGGTGCTGGGCCCCGCCGCCGCCGCCGCCCCCAACATCCTCCTCCTCCTCATGGACGACGTGAGTGGGGGACCCGCGGGGGCTCCCCGGGGAGTCCCGGTGGGTGGCGGGGGGGTGGGAGGTGGTGTCGGCCCGGGGGAGTCACCCCGAGGGGGGTGTGAGGGATCTGGGCATCGCCCTGGTGAGGAGGCACTGCGGGAGCTGGGCATGGGCGGGCTGGAGAAGGGAAGGCTGGGAGGGGATCCCGTCAAGGGGTGTCAGAGGACAGTGCCAGGCTCTGTTCAGTGGTGCCCGGCGACAGCAAGAGGAGCCACGGCCACCAACTAAAACACGAGAAGTTCCACTTCAACACGAGGAAGAACCTCTGTCCATGGAGGGCGGCAGAGGCCTGGAGCAGCTGCCCAGGGAGGGCGTGGGGTCTCCCTGTCTGGAGACATTCCAGTCCCACCTGGACGTGTTCCTGTGCCATCTGCTCCAGGTGCCCCTGCCTTGGCCTGGATGATCTCCAGAGCTCCCTTCCAACACTAATGGTTGCTGATCACAAGGAGGGGGTTGGTGGCCTCCTGAAAAACTAAGCAAGAGGAAAAGTAATTCTACTCATTTGGGCTCTCTGAACTGGGAAAAAAAAAAGGCAATAAATTGTTAAGGAGCAGAAATAATCACAGATTTATTTCTAACTCAAAGTCTTTTCAATTTTGCACCCTTGGACACACGGATAAGGAAATATATTCCTTTCCAATGCGTTCAGGTCGCTGCCATCTTCCTGGTTTGCTTCTCTCCTAACAGTTTCTGTCACCTTCCAGCTGTGTTTGTGGTGGAAATGTGTTTGTTGCTCTTGGAAGCTCCCCAAGGAGCTCACAAGGGTGGGCAAACCCTTCCCACCTGTTTGCCAGTTTATCCTGCTTGTTGTTTCCGTGGTGTTCCTATACTCCTGAGCAGGATAATCACCTGCTTTTCCAGCCACTTGAGCCTCTGGAAGGGTCTGCCCAGGGAGGTTTGGAGGTGTCCAAGGAAGGCCTGGACATGGCACTCAGTGCTCTGGGCTGGGGACAAGGTGGGGGTTGGGCACAGCTTGGACTTGGAGTGTTTTTTTCCAACCTCGGTGATCCTGTGATCTCAGTTTTCCATTCAGGAATATTTCCCCCTCCCAAGCTGGCATTTGTAATTTTCCAGAGGAAGGCTCTTTGGGACAGTGATTCTCCCGCTCTGGAAGCGTTGGTACAGCACGAGGCACAGCTCCTGTCTGGAGCTTCTGTGAGCTATTGATTTGTGTAATATGTTCATTAGAAATACATCTCCCTGCTTTTTTTTCCCCTTGATCCTCTGGGACTCCGTGGAATTAGAGCAACGTGAGATTCTTTTTGTCTTTCTTCCTTGATGATAAAGCAGCAGAAGAAAGAAACTGGGGCTAAATCCATTGTATCCGTTTTAATTCCACATCCCAGTGTCAGGCATTTAATTGTTCCTTAACTCAGAATGTAGCTCTGTGACAATTTTCTTTCCCAAACTAATGGCACCAGATGGTTTCCTAGGGATCTGGGTACATCCCACCCTGTGCGTGCATGGCTCACGGGACACACACCTGGATCAAAGGAATCGCTTGCCTTTGTTAAAGCACAATAGAACCCCCAGCACCTGGGGTGCCTAATGGCTCATTAAGCTGCTCCCTTCTAGAACCTTCTGCCTGAAGCTGTGCTTTTCCCAGTAATGAAATTTTCAGCAGTGAGCACAGACACCGTGGTGGGAATTTTATGGTTCTCCTGGCGTGTGACCCCTCGGAATTAGGAGGAAGAACAGGGTGAAACCACAGTCCTGCAGATAAGCACAGTGACATGTGATGCCTCTGGCAGATTCCTCTGGCTTTTAAAACACTTCCTTGCTTTTCCTGCAGTGCTGCTTTTGAGTTCAGACCTTTTCTTTGTGTTTCTAGTTCTGCAGAGGGATAGATCCAGAGGCTGAGGTGGAATCCTGGGGTCCAGCACAGACACGTGGGCAGGGACTGAAGGCTCAGACGTGGCAGCTGCACAGCCACGAGTAAATCATGTGTAACTTCCTCTTCCCCCTTGCTCTGGGCGTGCCTCAGGCCTCTGAGTAAGAGTAAAGGCACTGGGCTTCTTGCAAGTGCTTTTGGTACCTGTTAACAAGTCATTTAATGCCGTGTGTGCCTCAATTTCCCACCTGCCAGGGAAAAGTACAAGAGTTCCCTGCTCCACAGGGTTGGCAGAGATCATTTTTGTCCCATTTGTGAAGTCTTCAGTAGGGAGATGAGTGCTGTAAAATTTTATAAGTTAAGGGATACAATAAAAGTGTTATGTGGGCCCAGAAATGTGGCTGTGGAGAAGGACTTTGACATCTTCTGGTGTGTTCCTTTTACAGATGGGCTGGGGGGATTTGGGAGCTTTCGGAGAGCCTTCTAAGGAAACTCCTAACCTAGACCAGATGGCTGCAGAAGGGATGCTTTTCCTGGATTTTTATACTGCCAACCCCCTCTGCTCTCCCTGTAAGTAAACTGGAGTTTGAACCGTGTAAGCATGAGAAACATCTTCCTCTGAGAAGTTTGGGGTGTTTGCCAGCCTCTGACATGAATCAACAACCCAACCAGTGATTGCCTTCAAGCCAGAGATTGGATTTGCTGCTTTGATCTTGCCTTTTGCTCCCCTTTTATTTATGTTTGGATTGGAAAACCGACAGTTTTCAGTTCATACAAAGCACTGGTTCAGTGATCAGTCCAGCTAAAGGATTTTTATCCCATTTCAGTTCAGTATTCCAGCCCTAGTCATTGCATTTTTTTCATCTTTCTCATTGTGGGTTAAACAAAGCAGGATCTGAACTGTTGCTGAGCATATTTGGTGTGAGTCTGTTGGCTCTGGTGAGACTTTCATGCAAGGAAAGGCAGCAGTTTGTGTCCTGCTTTTGACCCTGGTGTCTTGCAAGACTCTTGGGACAGGGACAAGAGATAAAAGGAACGTTTGGGTCTGGCAGAGGCAGATATTCTTCTCCTTATTGTTTTTTCTGTGAGGTGGTTTCTTTTTTTCCTTTCTTTTTTCCCCCTCAAACCTGGTTAGCTGCCAAGAACTGAAACAAAAATGAAGAACAGGGGCTTTTTATTTGGGCTCTCATTTAGGATAGCACTTGCCAGTGTGTTGATGATGTCCTTGCTCAGAAAAGGCATTTAAAATATGCTGAGATCCTGCTAATCCAGTGGTGGGACTGCATATACTTGAAGTTAAGCATCTGTTTAAATATTCCCTGCAGTCAGGACTTGACTTTTATTGTGAAAGCTGGACAGCTCTTTCTTTATGTTTCATGATTTTTGTTCAGTCAAGCTCGAAAGCTTAGCCTTGAGCATCTGATGAGTGTGTGCTAGGATTTCCTCTTAAATACATAATAAATATATCTCTAACTGAGATAGAAGGGTTGCTCCATTGGCTATTCAAAGTAATGACTCTTCAGTGTGGCTGATTTAATGAAGGGGCCAAATTTCACCTGCAATAACTCAAATGATGCATCAGAACCTGGCTCTCTCTGTGGCTTGTGAGAGAGGGGAGTTCTGCCAGTTTTAATGTGGGTGATTTTGTGGCTGTGACAGGAGGACACTGACACACTTCAGTCAGTGTGCTGGCCTCATCTTCCTACAATAATATTAATATTAAGCAGGGAATAGATAGAAATAAATGTTTGTGTTGTTTGCAGCAAGAGCAGCACTGCTGACAGGTCGGCTCCCAGTCAGGAATGGCTTTTACACAACGAATGGACATGCCAGGAACGGTAGGAGCCTCATTCCTGATCCCCCTTCCTCTCCTGATTTCCCTCTGTGCCTTGTAGGAGGTTTCTCTTTGGACAGAGGGGATCTTCCCCCGTGGATCTTGCACCAAAAGATGACCCTGTTAAGTGCTGGTAATAAGTGTGAATTGTATTGCTTCCTCCTCTTCAAGCAGAAAACCTCCTCAAATTAAGAGGATGAACCAGGCTGGTTGATCCATTTGTTTGTGCTGGCTGAGAACTGTTTCCTCTGGGCAGGGGAATTGGGGTCTGGTGAAGGAAAATCAGGTGGGGGGTGTTAATACCCAGAGGAAGAACTGGCTGCTCACAGGTTTATTCAGCAGGCAGATTTCTATCCAGTTTTAGAGCAGCTTTCCGTCCCTCGTGCCTGTGGTGCTTCCAGGGGAGATCCCTGGGTTGATTTGGGTCCCAGAGTCACAAATGCCACATGCTGGGACATGGTTGGGCAAGAATCAGGAGCCAGGGGTTGATTCCCAGAGCAAAGTTACAGCTGAGATGTCAGGGGCTGAGAGAGACTCTTCATTTCTTTCAGCTCTTGCAGGCTGAGTACCTTTATTGGTTATTTGATTTAGGAAAAAGCTGCCTTCATTTTAGAAAACAGAAGGCAGATTTACAACATGAAAACCACACCTAAAGCACCTGATTTTCTGTGACATCCCCCTTTCAAGGGTCTCACCTCCACTCCGGGGTGGCAGCCCCCTTTATTATTTGCCCTCATGCACAAGTGGGTGGAAACCTCCCTTTGGTCTCTCTGATTCAATTTATCCTCTCCATCCCATGGGAGGACTTCCAAGGAATGACATTGCTGGGACTCCAAACTAATTGCTTTTTCTGACCCAGTAACACTGCTTCTAATGTTAAGTAGCCATGAGCTGTTTGCTGTAATACTTTTAAGAGTCAGAAAGATATTTTTGATTTGTTTTCCACAGCCTACACACCACAGGATATAGTAGGAGGAATCCCAGATTCTGAGTTACTGCTTCCAGAGCTCCTGAAGAAAGCTGGTTACATCAATAAGATCATTGGCAAATGGTAAATTTATTTGGAGATCGCTTGCTTTGAGATTTCATGCTGTATGTGTTGGGAAGGAGCAGCAGAAAAAAACAGAATTACAGAAAAAAAAACCCCTGTTTTGAAGCTCAAATGTCCAACTTTGGAACGTGTGATGGATCTTCCCCCTGCTGGGATCAATTCCTGAGTGTTCCCATTACAAGTACTTCCATGTATCTTCATACAAAGAGTTGATGGGGTTTTATGTGTGTATTTATATTTATAAACTCCCCAACTCTGTGCTTTCATGCACACCTCACACCACTTATTTAATCAGAAAACACCAGGATATTCTGTTGGAATTTGCCTTGGGCACCTACATGATTTTTATCTTCGTCTCTTGCTATATGTTGGGTTTTTACTAATAAATGAATTCCTGTGGAAAGTAACAGGAATTTCTTTATCAGTTTCATTAACAGGTTAGAGAAGGGTGGGTTTGAATTGTGGTTGGATTCACCTGCTGGAATTGGGAGGAAAGCAAAGCACCCTAAGACAGTGAATTATTTATCAGCAGGAGAGTGGCCCTGAAGGATCAGCTCAGTGGGCTGGGTGCAATCAGCTGCAGTTCAGTGCTAATAAATGTAAATTCATACACCCAGGGAAAAGGAATAAACATGGCAAATGCAGATTGGTTCCAGTTCTTTGGAAAAAGACAGGTCTGGAAGGACCTGCAGCTGTTAGCAGGAACAGGACTAAATAGGAATGTGCAGGGCATTACTGTGCATCCAAAAACTTCTCCTGGACAGGGCTGGGAGTGATGCTGAAAAACTGGCAGTGCTACCTGCTCCCTAGAAAGGTGTAAAGAAATGCAAGGTACAGCAGTTAAAGTGGAGTCTCATCCTGGCTGCGCAGAGAATTTCAAGGTTTTCCAGCAGAAAATTTTCTTATTGTTTCATCATCCCCTCTAAAAACTTTTCAGGGTATCCAGTGACAGTAAATTCCATGGTTTAATTATAAGTTTGCAATCTTCCGTGACCAGTGTGGAATTTGTTGTGTTTCATTAAATCTCAGATTTTTGTGCTGTGAGAGGCAGAGACTGACCTGCATCTCAGTCATTGTTTAATGTCTCTGAAAGTGCTCTTAGGGCTTTCTTAGAATAAGATGCTTTTCCATCTCCCCTGTTACAGAAACAGCCAGGAATAACTTTGTATTCCCACAAATGGGGAAAGGGTGGAATCCTGCAGGTCAGGCTGGCAGTGGCAGTTACATCACAAGCTGTAATCATAGCTGGAATGATGATTATTCCTGTAATAACCCAGTTTAGAATAGCTCAGAGTAACTCCAAGGATCATTTTACTCCAGGGAATGCATTTTATGCCCTTTATGTTCAGAAAGTGCAGAGGGGGATGGAACAAAGTGGACAGGGGGCAGATGCAGGCTTGTGAGGGGAAGATGGAATGATTAAATAAACATTAAGCTACCAAGATGCTCTTTAGAGACACAGAGGATGGGTGTTCTCTGTCTTAAATGCAGGAAATGTAGATTTTGCAGTACAAAAACTGGAGATTAGAGAGGAGCTTCATCTGGAAGTTAAGGATGGAGGATTTTCAAGCTGCACAGTAGAGAGGAGCTGTCATCAGGAGTAGCTGAACGTGTTTTATGTCCACATGTGCACATAAAAACCTCATTTTGTTTCCATTCAGGTCTCTTTGTACCGTTTTGGCAGCGTGAGTACTCCATAAAGGGGATGAGGATGGAATGGTGCATTTCATGAGCTCTGCCTTGTGTTTTTACAGCTCAGTGGGATAAAAGGGACTTGTCGTAGATCAGAATCCTTAAGTAAAACATTATGTGCATCTCTGCAGTGGTTTGGGGCAGTGTAGTCCATGAGTGCTGATCATCAGACAGCATGGAAGAAGACACCAGTGGAAGGAAAAAATGGAAAACAGTGATTGGAGAGTAAATAAAATGGAATATAAGTGAGCACTGGGGTGAGTCTGCATGGCTGTGCTTGCAACAAGTGTGAGAGAGCTCAAGACACTGCTCTGGAGTCGTTTATGTGATTGAAGTACTTTGAGTTTTCATTTCTTAGGCAAAGACTGTGTTCTTGCATGCTGTTCTGGTGAGCTGAGTTTTTGCTTCTTTGCAGTAGAATTTTAACTGCAATCTGTTGCTTTTGTTCCCAGGCACTTGGGGCACCGGCCCCAGTTCCACCCCCTGAAACATGGCTTTGATGAGTGGTTTGGATCCCCAAACTGCCATTTTGGGCCCTACGACAGCAGAGAGCGCCCCAACATCCCCGTGTACAGGGACTGGGAGATGGTTGGCAGGTAACCCAGCTCCTTGCCTGGGAGTGGGATTTTCTGGGCTCTCCCTGCTGGCATTACAGAACTGGGTGGGCTTTAAGGTTCCCTCCATCCCAAACCGTTCTGGGATTCCATGATTCTGTGGTTAATAAAGGTCCAAGCACCAAGACTAACCTGGAAGTTGCATGTGGACAGTGTAGGGATGTGGAGCTGCCCTCCCAGAGCTGTTTGCTCATCCCTGGCACCCTGAAGGCTTCCTGTGAGGATTTCACTGCACTCTTGGAAGCTGTTCCCATTCTGTACTGAAAGACCTCTTTGTTCCTTCTCTTCCTGTTTGGAATAACATTTTGTGTGTTTGCATAACTCCGTTCCGTGTTCCCAGTCTGTGCCCTTCTTGTCCATTCATTTTTCACTCTGGTATCATCTCATTTCACTGCTGTTACTCCCCTGAGCACTTCCCCAGGTCCTTCTCTGCTTTACTGGTGGCTAAAGGTCCCTCTAAAATAATGTTTCCAAAGCATTCCCAGGTTCTGCTTCCAGGATTTCTCTGTTTCACTGAAAGTTGTTCTGTACTTCTGAATTTTTATTCACATTCTGCCCAGCTCTCTATGAAGCACCATGAGATTTTTAAGCATTTTGCCCCTTTTCTAACAGCTTAACAGCAAAAGGCCAGTCCCTCAGGTTTGTCCAAAACTTGAAGTCATTAATTTGGATCAAGCTGTGTCACCACTTTCTCCCGTAAGAACAATTATGGTGACATATTTTTCACATCTGGAGAGAGTTTGCTGAGTGTTGACTGTGACTTGTTTGTCACCTCCTTACACAGGGAAGAAATTCCTTAAAAGGGGAAAAAATCCATTTTGTGATGTTTATTCCTTAGGATTGATTTTTTTCCCTCTCTGATTCCTTTTATCTTAAGATACTATGAGGATTTCAAAATTGATCTGAAGACAGGTGAAGCCAACTTGACTCAGCTCTACCTGCAGGTACTATTTTAGTGCTGGCTTCTCAGCCAAGGTGACTTTATGCTTTTGTTTTTTTGGAGAGGTTTCGACAGCAGAGGATAAATTCATTTTTATTGTTGTTTACAGGAAGCTCTGGATTTTATTAGCAAGCAGCAGGCCAGCCAGCAGCCATTCTTTTTATACTGGGCAATTGATGCTACCCACGCTCCTGTTTATGCCTCCAAACAGTTCCTGGGCACGAGTCAGAGAGGGCTGTAAGTCCTGCTTTTGGGGACATTGGTTTGTTGGGGTTGTTGTAATTAATTCCTCGTGCTGCTGGAACAGGCAGCCTAAGCAGAGTTCTAGATCCAAGGGGATGGATCACTCCTCAAGTGTGTGTGTGTGTGCTGAAATGCATTATTTGCTTGGATTGTTCTTCCATAATTTGGCTTTAATCTGAACTGCAGATCATGTGACCCCAGGGGGAGGAGGGGGGCTCTAAGCTCCTTTGCCAGTTGTGTGAGGAGTGAAATGCTGTCTGTGGCACAGATGATTTTTTAGAAGGCTTTTGTATGATTAGTGCCTGTTTTAAAAGCCTATAAATCAGACCAGCAAACAGGAAAGCACTCCTAAAAGTGCAGTTTGGAGGAGGCAAAGAGCTCTGTAGACACTGGGAGTGTTGCTTCAAAGAGTTTCTAACCATAAGGAAAACGATGTTGTTACCTCCCAGTCTGTGGCAAGATGGTTTGCCTCTGTTTGTGAATTTTATGCCTGAATTTCTCTGTCCAAGAGGGGCTCACACCTGAGCAAACTCTGACCCTCAATACCCCAGAGGGGCTGCTCTCTGCAGGTCAGAGACACAAGTTTGCAGTGGCAGCAGAAAACCTGATGCATGAGAAGGATTTCTGCAGCACAGGTACAAATTAAGTCCACTGAACACATTGTGCTGACCCTTTTTTTTTTGCTGCTTTGAGTGTTTTGCATCTCCTTTTGCCCCAGGTATGGGGATGCTGTGAGAGAAATTGATGACAGCGTTGGGAAAATCCTGAACCACCTCCAGCAGCTGGGGATCAGTGAGAACACCTTCGTGTTTTTCACCTCTGATAACGGGGCTGCTCTCATTTCAGCTCCCAAACAAGGTGAGGCTCAGCTGAACAAACCTGGGCTTGGCAAATCAAGGCTTAACTCTCTCTCTATGAGAAGAAAAAAAAAACCTGTGTGGAGGGTCTGTGTTATGAGTTAGGAGAAGCCTCAAAAGACAGAGTGTTTATGTTTAGAGTAATTTATGTTCAGTGCTTCTGGTCACTGCTGGAGGAGGTGTCCTTGGCCAAATGGAATTTTTCCTGCCCCAGTGTTGCTGTTACCTGTGTGTATTTGCACTGTCAGGGAGGGAATATTCTGTAATTTATTTGGAACCAGGCTCAGTAACTTAGCAGGGTGTTTACTCTGCATCTGCCAAATGCATATTTCAGCCTTCTGAGCAATTACAGAACGTTCAAGAGTCTCTCATTCTTTAGCTCTCATGAAAAATATCAAGAAGAGAAATGATTTTTTGTTACCTCACGAGTTTTCTTTTGTTCAAGTGAGGGTTTTTCTGGAAAAAATCACTGCAAATTGACTTTAGAACCTGCTCTCTCCTCTTTGGAGGCAGACTTGTCTTGTGGTTATTGAACCACAGAGCAGGGAGTAACCTGAGTTCTGATTTCAGCTGGCTTTGACTTTGTGTGACCTGGAGTCAGTCATGAGACTTCCCTGGTTGTTCCTGAGCTCCAAGGTTGGGTTAAAACTCCAGATATTCCTGCAGAGCTCTGGCCATCTCTGAGAATGATTCAGGAAATGCAGGATTATTTTTCTCACTCTTATACCTTCCTCTAATATTGTTCCGGTACTTTAAAATTGAAAATCATTATGAAAAAAAAGCTGTTTCTGCCTGAAAATGTCAGGTTTGGTTACAGACAGCAGTTAACACCCCTAGAGGGAAGAACACCAGTGAGGTATTTCCTGTTTGTTGGGGGTTTGTTTTTCATTTGGTTGTTGATAGCAAGGTGTGTCTAACTGTCCCTTTCTCCCTGTGCTGAAAAGACACTCCTAAAATTTCATCACAAATGGATATTGAAAAAAAACCCCCAAAAACACAACACAACAAACAAGGAAATAATGACAAAAAACCCAACTCTGGTCATGTTGTTTGAAGAAGCAGCCATGCAGAAATGAGAATTCATTTAAAACCAACCTGGGTGACAGTGTCCTTTTGAAATGCTGGTATTTTGTGGGCTTTAAGGCTGCTTTTCTGTCCCTAGGAGGAAGCAATGGGCCTTTCCTGTGTGGCAAACAAACCACCTTCGAGGGTGGCATGAGGGAGCCGGCGATTGCCTGGTGGCCCGGCCACATCCCTGCAGGAGGGGTGAGTCTCTGCTTTGGGCCCTTCTCAGCAGCCTCGGGTGGACTGCAGGGAGAGGAGAGGTCCTTGCCGGGCTTGGTGGGCTTTGCTTCACGCTTTTACCGTGCCCCAAGTCCAGGGGTTTGTGTAAATAAGGAGCTGCTGCTGCTGCTGCCCCAGAAATCGGTGCCATTTTAATGCAGATTTGCATTTAGAGGGTCTGTGCTCAACTTTGCTGGGAGCACCCTGGCTCTGGTCTTGTCTTCCTGCTCTTTTTAACAAACCCTTTACTCTTCTGGACCTCAACATTTCTCATGTGTTTGAACAAATCAGAGTGTAAAGAGCAGGAATTTGTTACCTACACTCTCCATGCCCTGAGGTACCAAGTGGTTTGACTCTCACATCTCTCACGTTGTGCCTGATGAAAGTTCCACTCAGGGAGGCTCAGACACCACATTATTGCTGTGTGCTGCCTGCACACAAATGCAGATATGATCACTTCAAAATAACCCCCCAGTGGCACTGCCAGCCCCCCTTGTCCCAGCTCTCATTACAGAGGGATGCAATCAATCCTGCTGCGGGCCAGGATCACAGGGATAGCACAGCCCCCTCCCCTTGCTGAGCATCTCTGAGCCCTGAAGAAAGTGATCCTTCATTAACTGGGCACCGTGCTTGAGCCTGCAGACTGTTCATAAATAAAACATTTGTCGAAGTTGCATTCCATTGGGGTGGTTTAATTGAGGCAGGCTAATGATAATTTATCATTTACATTTAGAGGGACCATGAGGCAGCTCAGATCTGCAGCTGAGGGCAGGAGGGTGGTTTGGTTTCATTATTTTTCGAGAGTTCACCAAACCTACCAAGGATGGTTTATTATTTTTCTAATTTGAAATGAAAACAGTCTTTTTGTTTAAATTTAAACATTTCCATAAAGCCTTTGCAAGCCAAGTACAACAACCCTGGGCTAGCAAAGGAGAACATGAAACTGCAGCTGAGTGTTTTGTTTGCTGGGTCCAAACTAAATAATGTGCTAAAAGTAAACATGCATTATAAATGGGGACGAGAAAATGCCCAAATTTAAAAATTCTTTCCATTGTAGTAACTCTGAGGATAATTAAGAACAGGAGGAGAGAGAAATCCTTGTGCCTGCTTCTTTCCTGCCTGGCTGGGACTCCTCTCCCAGGTAGTTTTTGGGAGCTGCTGCTTGAGCTCCTGGGACCAGGCATTGCTCTGCAGAGCTGTGTGTGCAGGGTGGGCTGGGCAGCTGAGCTGCAGAGCGTGCCTGGAGCTCCCACATTTTGGGAGGCACCCAAAATCCCTCCTCCACCATGCCAGTATCACCCTGAAGCACGTGCTGAGCTTTAAATCCTCGTTATCCCGGGCTCCAGCTCGGGGTGCTCCCGGTGCCAGGTGTGTGCCAGGTGTGTGCCAGGGCTCCCAGGGCTCCGTGGGGGCCTTGGGGAGCCAGTGCTGCTCTCCATGCTCAGGATGTGCTGCTTTGCTCCCAGTGTGATGCTGCTGCTCAGTAACTGTGTAATAGAAACTCACCTGTGTTTTCTGCTTGTGTTCTTGCCTTCGAGGCTCCAGCACTGCTCCCTCAGCAGCCCTGACCACAGGTGAGAGACTTGTGTCCACCACGACATTTTTGGCTTTTTTTTCTGTACCTTGCTGTAGCTTCCCCATCCTCTGGAGGAGTTTTAACTGCCCAGCCCCAGTCCTGTGCGCTCCAAGGAGCTGTAAAATGTGGGAAAGCCCCTTCAAAGTCTCTCGTTGCTCCTTCTTTTCAGGAGTTGAAGGAAACAGAGGCTTGGGAGATCTGAACTTCAGCACAGAGCTGAAGGGTCAACTCCTTCCTGCGCTGGATTTGCTCCCAGTGCAGTGGTTGTTCCTTTTGAGGAGCAAGGGAAGGGCCAGGAGCTGTTTCAGGTGCAACAACTGGAGCCAGGAAAGGAGAGCTCGTGTCTCTGGTCAGTGAAATGCAGTTATTGGGTGGAAAACTCCTTCTGCTGATGGGAATGCTCCAGGGAGACCTCATTGCAGCCTTCCAGTGCCGTGGGACAAGGAGGGAAAGGGACTTTTTATATGGGCAGATAGTGCCAGGACAGGACAGAGGGAATGGCTTCCCACTGCCAGAGGGCAGGGATAGATGGGATATTGGGAAGGAATTGTGCCCTGGGAGGGTGGGCAGGCCCTGGCACAGGAGGCCCAGAGCAGCTGTGGCTGCCCCTGGATCCCTGGCAGTGCCCAAGGCCAGGCTGGACATGGCTTGGAGCAGCCTGGGACAGTGGGAGGTGTCCCTGCCATGGCAGGGGTGGGACAGGATGGGCCTTAAGGTCCCCTCCAACCCAAACCATTCCATGATTCTACCTGGCAGTTGGTTAATAATTTTATTGATATATAAGGTTGGGGTTTTTGTTTTTATTAGAGAGCACAGTGATGTGCTGAAATAAAGGAGCACCCCGGCCTAAACAGAAGAAGTGAGGGGACAGGGTGGGAGCACCTGCCAGGCTCCCTGTGGAGCTTGGGATAATTGGTGCATTTGGCTGGTTTGCAGGTTTTTGGAGGAGGAATATGCCTCAGGAGTCTGTGTTGCTCTTGGCATCAACACTCAGTGAGTTCTGGTCCCCCATCAGGAATATTTATTCACACACAAACAGCCTTGCTGCACTTCCCTCCTCGGCTCCGTTTTCCAGGTGAATTCACAACAAATCAGTGTTTCAACATTCCCCACATCACATCTGCCTTCTGGAAGGATCCAGCTGGAAAAAAAACCCCCACATATTCTGTTGGTATTTGAATCCTCCTCCTCTCTCCCCTCGCCCTCCTCCCCTTCCTCTCTCGTGCCTGCTTCCTGAAGGAGAAAAGAACATATCAACCCAAAGACAGCATTGCAACCTTTTCTTCCCTATCTCCCATGGGGCACAAATTGAAATTGAATTAGACAGGGATATCAGGTCTGCTCGCTGTGATAACTGTAAAAGGATTTTATTTAAAAACACCCTGACATTTGTTCACCCAGTTTCAAATATTTAGCTTTCCTCCTTTCCATTCCTGGCGGGGGCGACTTTATTAATTGTCGCCTTTGATTCAGAGTTAAAGCTTGAAAGCACTGATAACAGCACTGGGGACTATTTCTTCCAGCGCCGTGGCCCACAGCAAAAGGATTTCATTTTCTTAAAGACGTTGTGTGGATACTGAGAGTTTATTAAAAAGAAGGGGGGGAAGGAGGGGGGAAAAAATCCGTCCTTACGTGCGTAATACCGGCTGTTCCTCACTGATACAGCAATATCTGATCTCCCTCCGTTTATATATTATTTATTTTCTCTGGGCTGTTGCCCTCTCTGGATTTTTCTTTTTCTTTTCTTTAAAAAAAAAATGAAATAAATAAAAGGGAAAGGCAGCTAGAATGAAAGAGCCCTGTTGACAGGAGAAAAATGGTAATTTTTTTATTTTTCCTCTGAAAATACTTCAAAGTTTTATATAAATATTAACCTTTTTTTTTTTTTTTCCCCTTTTTCCTTTTTCAATGTGGTGCTGCAGAGCACAGATAAATCCAAGTGGCTGTGGCATGGGCATTTAATTTCCTTAAGAAGTTTTCTCTGCTTCACGGCAAAAATGTTGTCTGAGACCAGAAACGTAATTGGATGATTAAAGAGAGTCATCTACATCTGGTGCTGGTTAATAAGGGCCAGGACAAGGGGAGCGTGGTGGCCCCCCAGGATTGTCCCCACGCTCTGGATAAATGAGGTGACATTAAAGGCACGAGCCCGGGGTCAGCGATTGCCTCTTATCAAAAGATTGAGGTGCTGGGACGGAGCCACAACAGGAAAAGTGACTTTTGGATTAGATGTAGAAATTGTGAGAGCTCTGATTACAAAAGGGCTCAGCCAGGGGCTGGCTCTGGGTGTGGGGTGGGGGCAGCAGGAGGGGTCCGAGCTGCTCTTCCCTGGAGTTCTGCAGCTGGGAATGAGCCTGGCCTGAGGTGCTGGGAGCTGCTCATGCCCTGCACTCCAGCCCTGGGGAGCTGGGGCTGCCCAGCCTGGGGGACCAGAGCTCAGAGGGGCCCTCAGCCATGTCCATGTGCAGGGAGGGGACAGAGGGGCCCTCAGCCATGTCCATGTGCAGGGAGGGGACAGAGCAGGGTTCAGAGGGGCCCTCAGCCATGTCCATGTGCAGGGAGGGGACAGAGCAGGGCTCAGAGGGGCCCTCAGCCATGTCCGTGTGCAGGGAGGGGACAGAGGGGACCTCAGCCATGTCCATGTGCAGGGACCAGAGGGGCCCTCAGCCATGTCCATGTGCAGGGAGGGGACAGAGCAGGGCCCAGGCTCTGCTCCCAGGGCCCAGCCATGGCACAGGAAGGAACTGATCCCAGGAAGTTCTACCTGGGTATGAGGCAGAGCTTCTTTCCCCTGTGCCCAGCGGGCGTGTGGAGTCTCCCTCAGGAGATACCCCAGAGCTGCCAGGATACCAACCTGTGCCCTGTGCTCTGGGATAGCCCTGCTGGAGCAGGGAGGTGGGATGGGATGATTAAAATCATTTAAAGGAGAGGGAAAGGCTGCACTAAAATAAGGAATAAATGTTCTCCAAATCCTATCCAAGCTGGCCTTGAGCACTTCCAGGGCTGGGGCAGCCACAGCTTCTCTGGGAAGCATCTCCCTTTGTCACTGCCCCCAAGGCCAGGCTGAGCAGGACCTTTCCCAGGCAGTGCCCACGGATAAATCCTGAACTCGAGTGCCCAGGACCTGTTGGTGTTGGTCAGCTGATCCAGCTGCTTTCCCAGGGATTTCCACGGCCAGGCTTCCTCTTGTGCTTAAAGCTTTGCACTTTGTTTCCTCCCAAGGAATTGTGGCAGGATTCCTGCATGCAGCTTTAATAAGATGTGTTCCTGCCAACACCTCCTGATGAATGAAAGCCATTAAAAATTGAAATGACTGTAATCAAGTAATGTGATATTGTAATGTTAAACTTGTAATTAGGCCCCTGCATGTTGCTTTCTCCAGTTGTTTCTTGTTTTTTTTAATTTCTTAATTCTTCCTTTGTGCTCAGTTTGTTCAGCTCAGTCTCTTAATACAAGGCTTAGTGTCCCAGGAAAAACAGCAGTTTTCCTTTATTTTTGAGCTAGTACCTCACAAAAATTTATTTATCATGCCATCATTTGTTGCATTTAAATAATTAGTGTCAGCTTAGAGGCCGAGGGTCTGTTTGCGAGTAGAAAGAATCAGAGGTAAAAAGTCTTTGATAGTCCCAACATTGTTCTGTTGGGATTAGACTTGGATTTTAGTCAGAAAGTGCTGTGGTACTCACAGATGTGGGGTTGTATCCAATGGTTTCTTGTTTCCCAACAAGTGCTATGGCTGAAGATGCCCTTTCCCTGTCACGTCTCGTGCTGGTGCCTCCTGGTGCTCCTGATCTGGCAGTATCTGCTTTAATTTAGTGTGTCACTGACTAATTAAACACTCTACAACAGCTCCCACGGTCAGGGAGGGAGAAAAGATTCAGAAAGAATCAGGCAGAGCAGACTTTGTAGGGTTTTAAAATATAAATAATTGAGAGCAGAGAGATGAGTATGGCTTCTAAGTAAGAAAGAAGGGGGAAAAAACCCCCTTGCACATCTCCATTGAAGCCAAACCCAGATGTTTTCCTCCCTTATTAAAATATGGACTAAAAATACCACAACTTTACAGTTCTTGAATTGTTGGAAATGGTTTGCAGATGAAGTCATCAGGCTCTTTTTGTTATTATCCATCTATCCCTGTGCTTTCTGGGAACTCTCTCAGGGTATTCTGGACTCCAGAGATGACCTGGAGAAGGGCACAAACAGAGGACTTTTTTTTCCCTTGGTGTAAGTGCTGATTTTTCAATCCACGGATGAGTTGGAATTTGCTAAATTAGGCTGAGCCCTGCGACAACACGCTCCTGGAAAAGGGATACACAGGAGCGAGGAGAGGGAGAGGAAAATGGAGAAAAAAAGAATCAAAATGCAAATTCTCCCTGGAAGGGGAGAAATAGGGGTTGTTTCCTTGGCTTTATTATTTTCAGAGGAGTTTGCTGGTGACTGCAGCAGTGTAAAGGGAGAGCTTTTCAGGAAGCTTTGGAGGGAACCTGTTTCCTTATGGATTTTCCTGAAAGGCTCTTTGCAAATGTGTTTCTGTTGATTTTTTTGTTCCAGGTCAGCCATCAGCTGGGCAGTGTGATGGATCTGTTCAGCACCAGCCTCTCCCTGGCGGGTCTGCAGCCTCCCAGTGACAGACAGATTGATGGCATCGACCTTTTACCTGTCATCCTGCAGGGCAAGCTAATTGACAGGTCAGTTATTATCCCCGAGCTGCCAGCCCTGCTCCTGGCTGAGGGGATGCCAAATTCAGGGCTGGTTTTTTTAACACCAGCTCACAGATACTGAATAGAAACTGAATGGGTGCAGCTTTGCTCCCACTCTGTGAGGTGGGGCAGCAGCAGAGCTTCCCACTGTGCTCCCGCTCCGCTGGAACAAGCTGGGGTGGGAATTCCTGACATGTGGCATGTTGCCATACAGTGGAGTCTGGGGACAGATGAAAATGTCACAGGGTTAGCAGGGATCCCTGGAACAACATATGGCAGTAGGGGAGATAAAAGCCTGAGAACTGGAGCCTGGCTGGGGGAGAATCCATTATTTATCACTGGAAAAGCAGCCTGGAGTGTGCTGGGTGCTTGTCCTGCTGCAGAGGTGGGAGGTAAAGGCTGTGCTGCTGCAGAGGACCTGGAAACACACCTCTTCCCAAGGTCCTGGATCTGGGAGTGCTTCTGCAGGGATAGATTTGGGTGGAAGACCTGGAATCTTTGTGTACTTTCAGCTCTTGGGCACAGGCACCGAGATCTGACAGCAAATCCTGCCGAGAGGTATTTTATTGGAACTGTCAGAGGTCAAGAGAGGTCTTGGAGCTGGGATTTTGGTGAGGAATTTGGCAGCCTGGGAAATCTGGCTACAAGCGTATTCTTTGGGAGATAGCAAGGAAACTTATGCATGGAAAACATTTCTGGAGCTCTTTTCTTCGTTGGATAAGAGCCTTTGTGCTGTGAAATTCCTCCTGTGCCTGTTAAGCAAGGAGCACACCTGAGTGTTACCTGACAGGAGCCTTGCAGGTTCCTCAAACGCAGCCTGGCCCATTTTCTGGAAGTTTGGAAAGTTTCTTTGTTGTTTTAAAAGGGAATTTCAGTGCAGGCACCAACCCCTTGTTTGTGTTACAATAAGAGTCACTTAAAGCACATTGTGGCTTTTTCCTTCTTTTTTTTTCCTTCTTTTTTTCCTTCTTTTTTTTTTCCCCTAGACCTGACCAAGATGAAGTTTTCACAGCTCCCCAAAAACTTTCCAGAAGATGCAGTTGTTGTGTTCTTTTAAGCTTAAAAAGGAAAAAGTGAATGGGGGGGGAAAAAAGAAATCATGTGTATCAGAATATTGAGTACAAGCTGGAATCCTCCTTCAAAATAAAAAATGTATTTTTTCAAAAAGGAAAAACCTAAAACCTTCAGTCAAAGGGGGACATAATTGGTCAAAGATTGAGTGTTCATGGGAAGGAAAAGGAGGCTGGAGCACTTGGTGGAATATTTTTGGGAGATTTTGTTGATGGGACTGGTTCAGATCAGGTGCTGCAGTTTGGCAGGTCTCTGGCTGCCTTTATTTCACTTCCAGGTGTGTTAAGGATGCAGGAATGGGCCCTTCTGGGAGCAGCTTCCCCTTCTTCCTGGGGACCAAGATGTTTCCCCCTTGTTCCTGGTGGCAGCTCGTGGTTACAAAGGAGGGAGGCTCGTTGTTTGTGTGAGGCTGTAAGAGCTCTAAGGCCACTGCTGTCATTCAGACAGGGATATTTAAATTTCACCTTGCATTTAGGGACAGGTTTTTCAAGGTGGCATCACCAGAGTGAGTCGTTTTTGGGTGGCATCTGAGAAGGAAAGACAAAGGCTCCCCCTGACAGTGACAAACAGCTCTGCCCTCGTGTCCTGTCAGCAGCCCAAAACAGCTGGAGAGAAGAGCTGACCTCGTGTGAGGAGCTGCACCAACAAATCAACCCCCTCTCCTGCAGACAGTCCCTTCCAGTAAAATTTTGTGCTGTTCCCTCAAACAAACCAGGAGTGTTTTGTTGGGAAAACTGACAGGAACATTGCTGGGATGCCCAGGGAAGTGCACAGATGCAGCAAGTGAGATGCATTTCCCAGATGAATTATTAATTAGGGAAACCTCTGGGAACAAATGCAGCTTTAACAGTGTGTTTACATGCTGCAAAGTGAGGTTTGGGGGGAAAAAATTGATAGGAGTTAAAAGCACAGCAGGTCTGGCTGCCAGGTTTTTCCATATGGAGTTTCTCGGAGATGTCATCCAGAACACGCCAGCAGCTGGTGTCCTCCCGGCCACCCTGTCCGTGTGACACTGACAGCTCGATGGCAGAGCTGTGGAGCTGCTGGGAAGAGGAGGCTGAGCATCCCAGAGCCCGTGAATCCCACTTTTCCCCTCCCACCCAGGCACTTGAGAGCTGTTTGACGTTGAAACCGCCACGCTCCAGAGGAAATCCCAGGGGCTGAGAGTTCAAGGATTAACAATCACTGGCAGCCAAGCTGGATAATGTTTCATTCTTGCACCGTGTGAGCTCTCAACTTGATGAGCACTTTAAGAAATGTTAATTGAAAACCTTGCAGAGGAGACTATTAGGAGGCAGCCTGTTCCTGCCTGATATCCACATGGGAAGTCAGATGCCATTAAGGGGTTTGTGGCCCTTATCAGGAGGCTGGGCCCGGGCTGTTGGTGTTTCTCATGCAGCTCTGCTCTCCTTGCAGGCCCATTTTCTATTATCGTGGCAACGAGCTGATGGCAGTGAGAGCTGGGCTTTACAAAGCTCACTACTGGACCTGGAGCAACTCCTGGGAGGAGCACAGCAAGGTAATGGCACAGGGACCTGTCCCTGGAGTCACCGGATCCTGGGGACAGGCACCCTTTCCGTTGGGGGATGTCACCATGCTTCAGGCTCCTCAGAGCTACCAGGGCTGCTGTGCAGGTTTATGTTGGATATCAGGAATATTTCTGCCCCTAAAGGGCTGTCCAGCCCTGGCACAGCTGCCCAGGGAGGTGGTGGAGTCCCAGTCCCCCTATTTATCAGCCATATGGATGTGGCACTTGGGGACATGGGTCGGTGGTGGCCTTGGCAGTGCTGGGGGAACAATGGGACTCGATGGTCTCTGAGGCTTTTCCAACCTAAATAATTGTATGTTCCTAAAAAAACAAAGGAGACTGGTCTCACACACCCCCTCTCCTGAAATCAGGGACAAAGAGAGGAAAATGAGCAAATTCCAAGTTGTTCTGAAGGAGGCTCCCTTTAATCAGCACTTAATCCCCCTTAGTATTGAATTTTCCCTGCTGAATTCTGAGCTTTTAGGTGTCCCCTTATGGTTGGGCTCCCTGATCCTTGTGGGTCCCTTCCAACTCGGGATATTCTGTGATTCTGGGAAGGTCTGGAGCCTGATGCCACACTGACCACTTACCTCCAAATTCCTGGCACAAAACACCTGGTGCCCTGAACTGTTGAAATGGAACTGGGATGAGTTTGTTGGGTTTGTGATGGTTTGAAAGGAAAGCTGTAGGAAAGGCCCAGTGGAGAGAACAGCAGTGCTTGAAAACAGTGAAATAAATGTGTTTAACCTGTTATCAGTACTTTTGTGAGCTCACATCACTGTGTGAAACATTTTATTTCTCTAATTTATTCACTTCCTGGCTGATCTCCTCACAGTTAGATGTTAAGCACTATTATTTCCTTTTGGGTTTGTGTCTTTCTTGGGCTCTAAACTCTGGGGCATTTGCTGAGTGGCAGCTTCACTCGTGTGCCTTGCTGGAGGTACCCTCAGACAGGAACCCAGTGCATTAAGGCCCAGCTCTCAGCAATCCTGGCAGCAGCCTGGGCTTGGGGAGGGATTGTTTGCATGATTTTTTTTTTAATGCCTTTTTTTTTTTTCTTTTTTTGAACTTATGGAAGGTCCTCAAGGCATCACAGGTGCAGAACTAAGTGCTGGTGACATTTGTGGATATAAAAGTGCAGGGATTCTTTCATTGGGATGTCCTGGGGGGTAGAAGGAAGTGTCAGCTCCAAGGGAGTCGTTTACATTCAGGGCTGTAAATGTGTGTGTTTGTCTTTTTTCAGACTGCAGTGCTCCAGGAGTCAGAGCTTGTTTTACAGGGAGCGAGGAGGAAAGGAAAGTTGGCTCTAGAAATGTATTTTATGTTCTGTCTCAGTGCTAATTCCACACAGATAAAATGAGATCATTTGTTTGTCTTGTGTGTGAGTAAAACCTGTTTATCACCCGTGGAGGGTTTTCCCTGGGTGGGAGGAACTGGGAGCTCCTCTGTCCTTGTGTTTGGTGTAGGGTGGCCTCCTGCTCTTGCCATGAGCGTGGCAAATTCCCACAGGAATTCTTGCTCTCCGTGGTGATAAAAGCACATAGCCACACTTCCAGCCCCAGTTGGGAAATAAATAAACCCCTCCATGGAACTAAACTTATCCCTACGTGTCTGAGTGTGTAACAGTGATAATGGGGACCAGCTACTCCTTCCAGAGGCTCTCCCACTGTGAGCAGTGGCAGTGCTGCAATTAAGGAATATTTATTTCTTTCCGAGTCTTTGTTTAACTGCTGTCTGATAAAAGTCAGCAATTATCCTGTACATCAGAGAGACGATTACAAATCCACTCTCTTTCCTGCAGCTTGGATCACATGAGCTTGATGTGGGGAAAATTGGAGCACATTAGTGGCCAGAGCAGCCATTAACAACACGCAGAGGAAGCTGAGGCTGAGATTTGTTCCAATTCTCCTCATGTCCTCGAGCCATTAATTACAAACCTCACAAGTTTAAAAATAGAAATAAATCAGAATGCAGAGCAGTTCCACAGTTCCCAGCCCTGTTGGAGGAGTTTCTAAGCTCACCTTGCAACACACTTCCCTCTTTCAGTGACTGGGCTTCCCAGCTGTGTTGATGTTGGACTCTGGAATCAAAAAGGCCACTTTGTTTGCTAATTCCATTTGAAAAACAAATATAAATCCATGCACATCTGTGGCATTTGGAATTCTGACTGTTGGCCTGTTTGTTCAATAAGTTTGATTTGCTATCCCAGTAGAACTCGAGCTAATGAGGATTTGTTAATTGTATGATCGTCAGAGGTCTTTCCAAATAGTGAAGACTTCCAGATATGAAACTCTGTGTCTGAAGGTCCCCACTCAGACCTGGAATATGTGGTTTTGTTGTCATCCATTGGAAAGAGAGCTGAAGTTGGCCAGATGTGGCAAAACAGCTACCTGCACATTTTGAAGAGGTTTGTTTTATGGGTAGGTGAATATTTCATGATTTTGACAGACAGGGTTTAGCCAGACCTCCTTTCACTTCTAGCATTCCCTTGGTAATTGGCTGTGTGGGAAATCACTGGTACAGAAAACTTGCCCTGGGTTTAATGCACGTTTTTGTTTGACTTTTAGGTGAGATTATCCCATTAACGCAGCCAGAACCCTATTTTCATGTTGATGCTGGAAAATGGGGAGCTGGTGCCTGTCCTGGGTCTGTTTAGGATGACCAGGATGGGCGAGGGAGGATGTGGCCCCTCACCTGGAAAGCTGTGTTTGACTGGGGTGTGAGTTGGTTCAGTAATAAAGAATGTACACACAAATAAAAACGTACCAGAGAGACACAGCCTGCAGAAAGCAAAGCCTAGGAAAGCAGAGCAGGGATCTGAAGGCTCCTCTCCATATGGCACTCGGAATATTTACTCTGGAAACATCCCATGCAGGCAGCACACAGGTTTACAGTCATCCTCAAGTCCCACGACAGAAACATGCCCTTACTGGTCTGCATCCTCTGCCTTATGGCCTGGGATTAGGACTTGTCATCTGACACACAGATGAATTGTGCTCTTCTGTTCTTCCCAGGTTTTGTTTATTTTTTAACCCCCAAGCCATTTTTTTTCTCTAGTCTGACTCCTGTCAGGAAGTCTTGTAGTCTCTCTCAGTGCTGGAGGATACCTTGATGCTGCCTTTTCTGCTGGATTAACTGGATTTCTTGGTTCTTGAGGGGGTGGTCTCTTGAAAGCATAAAGGGAAGGCTCACTCTACAGAATCAAGTGGGAGTAAGCATTTTGTGGGACATTTTCCCTGTGGATTGCACAGGATGCTTATTAGGAGCTGTTTACCTGGCTTCCATCTATATAGGTGGCTCATGTTTACATAATTTGACATCTCTGACATTCAAGAGGTGATAAATGGGACAGAGAGAGATGAAAGGAAGCCTGACTTGAAAAATGTGTTTGTATTTTTAAACAGTTCGACAGAGGCAGAGAAATCTCCCTCCTGCATGTGGGCTGAGTCCCTGGTGCTCTAGCACTGGTGGGTGGAAAGCTTTTCCATTGTTGTTCACCTTTTTTTTTCTTGTAGGAAAAATCAGCAGTGATAAAAATAGCCACGTGTGCAGGAGCGAAGGGAGAACTGAGGATAAACCTGGGGAGATCCCTCTTGGACAGTGTAACACACAGGACTTTTACTGGAAGTAACCTGTAAAATCCTGGGGGTTTTTGAAAGTAGGAGTCTGAAAGGGGGAAAAACGGGTGTTTTCTATAAATTTACCTGAGTAGGCAGCAAATCCTCAGGAATTTCCTAATTTAATGCTGCGTAGAGGAGGCAGGAATAGGAGGTAGCAGGAGAAAGGAAATTTCCTTTTCTCTGCCTGCCACCAAGAGTATCCAGCACAGAACAGCCCTTGTACCTTCCAAGAGCACTGATGCAAGAAGGGAAAAAAATAATTAAGGGGAAAACGTGGAAAACGCCCTTGGGTTGTCGGAGAGGGGCTGATAACATCAACCTTTGTGCTGTCAGCTTGTTCGGAGCCTTCAGTGGGGTTCCTTGAGCGCTCCTGTGACTTTAAAGGCTGGGTGGAGGCGCCTGCCAGCAGCCGCTATTGTTTTAATGCGAAATGCCAAAGGGGTTATTCCAGTCAGGCTCTGTGATTGCCCTTCTCCTCCACGTGAAGGGATCGATAAAGCCTTTTCTGCGCAGGGGATGTGAAGTCAAGTAGAACCTCACAAATAATGACATTTGATTGTGGTCCTCTGAGCGTATGAACCAGCCATCGATCGGAGCTCGCTGAGCTGCCCGTCTCCGGGGGCTGCCCATCTCCGGGGGGCTCTTCCAGCCTGTTAACACATTAGAAGCAATTTTGGGTGCACGGGGGTTGAAGCTTGGCACCCACACTTGGAGCTGACTGCTCATCCCAAGGAGGATCTCACCGGGAATGACCGGCAGAGCAAGGACACCTGTGCTGTGGCAAACAGCAAGAAGCGACATTCCCGGCTTCCATTGACAGCTGCGCTCTTCTCCTTGCGGTGTTACCCTGGCTTTGGTGCCCTGGGTGGCGTTGGTGGAGCGAGGAGAGCGGAGCAGGAGGCAGAGCCCGGCTGGTGTGGCTCCAGCCCGAGGTGCCGCCTGCCAGGCGGAGCGGCTGGGCTGGAGCCAGGCTGAGCGATTGCCAGAGGGCTCCCGTTAACACGAGTGGTGATTCAATCTCTTGGCCGCGAGCCCAAACTGGCAACCGGCTGTGTTTGTCTCATGTCTATATTGACACAGCATCTGTGGGCCATTTGCTCTGGAAATTAAAGCTGTGCAACCAAAGGCTGCTGCAGCCCAGGGATGCAAAAACAAGCCGGGCTGTGTGATTGCTGAGAAGGACAGGGAGGGTGATCGCTGAAAGGCTCACCTGGTGGGCAGGGAATGTTATGTTTTAATCAGAATAAATGAAGGAAAGGATTGTTGGAATCTCTCCTGCAGCAAACGGGTTTATGTGGTGGTGCAAAACACTGAGCTGGGCAGGAGCTGAGCTGTTCTTGGTGCCACTTGATGCTCTCTGTGGGCTCCCTTAGAAGGCAGGAGATGCTCCAGGCAGGAGCTTCTGGTTTGGCTTTCAGGCTTTTGTGACGGAGAAAAGCTCCAAGAGTTTGCCGAAACACAGGGAGTGACCTTTGTGCTGTGTTTGATCAGTGATCCCTGCAAATCGCACAATCCTGGAGGTTGGAAAAGCCCTCCAGGTCATGGAGTCCAACCTGTGACCGATCCCCAGGTGTGAGCACTGAGTGCCACCTCCAGTCCTTCCCTGAGCACCTCCAGGGGTGGGGACTCCATCCATTTCCTTGGACAGGGAGCAGGGACAAATATTAGGAATGTGCTTAAACTATTGATCCCTGCGTGTTGTTATCAGCAATAACAATTAATGCCATTAGTCTGACAATAAACAGCTTCCAGGGAGCAACAGGACAGTTTGGTTTTGGGTGGTGGTGTCCTGGTGGGTAGGACAGGCTTAGGCAGCCCTTGGCTCTTCTCCAGCTCCAGACATCACCATATCTGTACAAAAGAAATAATATTGAATTTTATATATTTATATCTTTTTTTTTTACTCGTTTGTTGATGAATAGAAAATCCTTGAAGCTCTCTCTGCAGGCTGAATATTGACTCTCACGCAGGACATAAAAATAGCAATATTCCATTTCATTTGCAGGGATAAAGTTGGAATGCCTTAGAAATGTCCTAAAATGGTATTCTTGGGTTTTTATTTATTTACCTATTTGATTTTTCTCCACTAGACTGCTTTTCAAGAGGGCACTGAGTGCTTAAATTAGAATGACAGGTAGCTTTGGGCTGGTGGCATCAGGCAAATTGTCCCAGCACTTTCTTTCCTGGGAAGCTTTGGGATTGAGTTTTGGAGTCTGGGCTACAAGGATTTCCTAGGAAACACGAGATAAAATAGAAACAGAGCAATGTCTAAACAAACACCCGAGAGACGAAAATCTTTCACACTGAAGCATTCGCAGCCGAGGAGCATTGTACCAATTAGCAGGCTCTTAATTAAATTGCTTGTTTGATTTGCATCCAAATTATAATTTGGATGTTATGGAGGCTTTGATACCTTTTCATTAGCTGGTCCTTTTGTGGGGGAGAAAAAAACCCACAAAAATCTCTTTTCCCTGTGTGTTTCAGAGGCCTGTGGCGTCACAGGGTGGAAAGGTCAATCAGTTTTGTATCCATTTAAAGTCCATTATTGGTAGGGCCACTCCAACCTATCAAGCAACTCCCTTATTTTTCCAGTCAGTGATTCAGGAATCTATAGCTCTGTGCAGATAAATGGGATTTCATGGGCTTCTAAACTTCTTGCTTTATTGAAAAGCAGAATATTAACTGCTCCACTGACCAGCTGTCCATTAAAAACATGGGATATTTTTAGAAAATTGTTTGCCAATCAAATCCTACCAACATCTGTAGAGAGCCTTTTCAGTTTGTTTTATAAGCAAATGCTACAGCTGCTTTCCCACTTCCATTGAAACATTCCCATTTACCTGCTCTCCATGTCTCTGTCCGTGTCTCGGGGCACTTTGGGGATTGTAAGGAACAGCGTGGGAGCTGGAATTGTAAAACCCAGCTTTAACAAGTCCATTTGGGGCCGGGCCTCGCTAGGCTGGGGGGGCCCTGCTTTATTGGCTTCTCAGGGAAATGAGTGCTTTTGCATTTTTGGCTCTTCCCGGGGTTTAAATGGGCTCTGTTGGCCCTGGAGGCTGCAGGCCAGGGATTAGGGAGCTCCCAACTGGCTAATCAGGGCTGGGAGGGGAGCAGGAGCTGGCAGGGCTTCGGGGCAGATGGAAATGGCAACTCTGGTGCCCAGCGAGCACTTAACCCCTTGCTGCTCCCAGTTGCTCTCCCCGGGAGATTCCCAGTACCTGTGCCCTTCATATCCACTGCTGCTGCAGGGAAAACCCCACCTTGTGCCCCCCCAGATTGTCAGAGACGGGAATGTGGGAATGTCTCCACTCCCTTCATCCCCACTGGCATGGCCAGGGCCAGCTGAGTCCCTCAATACCAGTTTGCCATGAATCAAATCAAAACCACACCAGTTTTTTTAAAAATTAACCAGATTTGCTTCATTCTTCAGAGAAACTGATCCTTGAGGTGCTGGCAGGGGGGTTTTCAGGGAGGCTGGCAGGTGCCTGCTGCCTCTCAGGGTGTCTGGATGTTTCTCCTGGGGTTTTGGTTTTGATCAGAAGTGCCAAGCGATCCCATCTTCCTGGGGCGTTCCAAAGCCTTAAAAACCAGAGAGAAAACACTTCCCACATGCAGAATTTTAATGATTAAATGCTTCCACCTCTTTGTCTTTTGTTCTGCCATTTCATTTTAATGAATATTTCATTGGGATTATATTTTTATAAGACAAGAATTCACGGCCTTGCTTCAGCTCTTATGTCAGTGCCACACCACTTGGTCACCTTATTTTACCCCTCCAGCTCAGAATGTGTTTTGCAGACTGAACTCTTGGTTTAAAATAATTCTGAGGTTCGTTGGTGTTTTGGAGCAAAGTGCTGGAGAAAGTGGCATCAACTCAGATTTTGCTGCCTGCCCTGCATCACCTTTGATGACCTCTCTCCTTTTTCCTGCAGGGCATTGATTTCTGTCCTGGCCAGAGTGTGTCTGGAGTGACAACGCACACCCAGGAGGAGCACACCTACCTGCCACTGCTCTTCCACCTGGGCAGGGACCCTGGTGAGAAGTTCCCATTGAGGTGAGCCACTTCATGAGGTTTCATGAAAACTCAGCAGTGTCAGCATTCAAAATTCATTTGCTTTGGTAGCTGGTTCTTGAAATCTGCTTAAAAACTGTCCCAGAAAGCCACTCTGGGAAATAATGGCTTTCCTGCTGAGGCTTTTCCTCAGGAAAGAGAAAGGACCGAACCTTGTTTCCAGGTGGGCAGGTGAGGTGGGTGTGCACACGGACTTGTCAGTCTGGTTGTTCCTGTTCTGTGTCCTGCAGCCCCTCAGGGAGGAGGGAAACCCCCATTTTTGGGCAGGACAGGGCTGAGTGCAGCACAGCTGTGCAGTCAAACAGAGCTGCTGGGGAGTTGTGCCCTGGAACTGGGAGTTCTGGGGCCAGGGAAGAAACAAGCAGTGGTGTGTGGTGCTGGAATCTCTGGAGGGCAGACTGGTAACCTTCCAGTCTCCTACCCTGGCCAAGAGAGCTTCTCCAGAGGGTCTTTAGCAAGAGGACTTTGTGCCCAACCCTGCTCTCTGGCCTCGGGCTCTCCTGGCTGTCTGAATCCATTTTCCTCTCTCTAAGCCTGCTATTGTAATGTTTATCTCTGGCACACACCATGCCCTGAGAGATTCCCGCATGGATTTATGCAGGCAGCAGCCAGGAGAGCCCACAAAGAGCCCTGCCACCTCCAAAAACGCTCCCAAGGTGTCCCCACCTCCTTCCCTCCCTCCCTGCAGCAAATCCACGGACAAGCAGCCTCATCCCTCACCAGTGGCTCCGACTGGGAGAGTGTGGAAATAAATCAAGAGGGAACAAGTGCTGCTGGGACTGCCTGCCCAGAACTGGGTTTGTGCAGCAGCCTGGAGAGGCAGAGATGTTTTCTGAGCTGACAGGGCTGCAATTACTCAACTGTTTTGAATAATTGAGTGGACACACTCAGCCTATTCCTTCCAGAGGAACTGAGCCTGTGCTATCCACTGAATATTTTCACTGGAGAGAGGAGGGGAGGGAAAATGTTTCCATTCTCTCTCTAGCTTAACAGAGCACTTTGGAGGTGCATCAGGCAGTGGGTAAAGCTCTCTGGGAGCTCTGCTTCCACGGCATTCCAGCACTAATGAGTGAAGCACAGCTGCAGCTCCAGGGCTGTAAATACAGCTCAGTGGAACTAAACTGGGCTGGGGTTCCAGGCGAGAGCTGGGCAGTTTAACAACTGTTTTATTTCCCAAGGGCTTGGAGTGCCAGGACACAGGGAATGGCTTCCCACTGCCAGAGGGCAGGGATAGATGGGATACTGGGGAGAAATTCCTCCCTGTGTGAGGGTGGGCAGGCCCTGGCACAGGGTGCCCAGAGAAGCTGTGGCTGCCCCTGGATCCCTGGCAGTGCCCAAGGCCAGGCTGGATAGGGTTTGGAGCAGCCTGGGATAGTGGAAGGTGTCCCTGCCCATGGCAGGGGTGGCACTGGATGGGCTTTAAGGCCCCTCCAACCCAAATCAGGCTGGGATTCTGTGATTCTGTTTTAGGAAATGAGTGTACAGAAATAACCACTTTTTCCAAAAATCAAACAAAGGGGTAGCAGTGACTGAACTGTAGCTCGCCTGCTGTGTTTGTCACCTGTGTCACCTGCTCCAGGCAACCCTGCCTTGCCAGGGGATTGCACTGGATGATCTCTAGAACTGCCTCCCAACCCTAAATACTCACATTGTGTTTGGGATTCTGTGACAGTGTTTGTGTTCCTCTGGATTCAAGGCAGAGGAGCTCTTCCCTCAGAGGTGTTTGCAGCACCTGCTTCCCTGTGATTTCTCTGTTCCTTCCCACCACCATGGAGTGAGCATTGAAACAAATTCCAGGGTTCCATCTGCAATCATTTCTCATATGGCTGCATTGATTTTTTGGATATTCACAAGCTGTTGCTTTGATTGAATTTTATGGCAAGATTATGCCCCGATTATGGAGAGCTGTGCTGGTGTTTATTATGCAGCCCCTAATAGAAACCCTCTTTTTAGCAAGCCACTCTTCCTTTCTCCAGCACATTCTGCTGCTATTGTCTCCTCTCTGGTCACAATGGAAAACTCATGGGAAGTGGGTCTCCTCTATCGAATGTGGTAATTAAATTATCCTCATTTGTGGAGCTGTTCCTGGTGTGTATTTTTATTTAGCTTAATTATCCCCCTTGGCAGGGAGCCTGCTGGGAGTCCCGACACTAATGTTTCTCCAAAGGGAATCCAGCATCCTCCTCCCAGCCTGCATCTGTCTGTCCTTACATGCTGGCTCTGTTCTCCCTGCCTGCTTTTGCTCACTTTCTATTACATTTATTCCTTATTTAGTGCAGCCTTTTCTTCTCCCTTGAAATAATTTTAACAATCTCTCATCTCTCTTGATTTACGTGAATTTGGAGCGGGGTCACATGCAAAGGCACCAGCAGTGGGTGTCAGTGCTGCTCAGGGAGGCCTGGCATCACAGGCACCTCCAGAGGGATTTGCTGCTTCTAGATTTGGGATCTCAGAGCCAGGGAATCCCAGGAATCAGCAGCTCAGTCGCCTGCAGCAACACCCTGTCCTGCAGGACACGCAGAGACAATTCTTCAAGGCTGCAATTTCACAGATTCAGGGAATGTTTAAGACTGGAAAAAACCTTTAGGACCATCAAGTGCCGTTAACCTGGCCCTGCCAAGCCCACCACTGCTTGGGTTGGAACAAGATGAGCTTTAAGGTCTCTTCCCACTCAAACCATTCCATGCTTCTGTTACTCTGCATTAGGAAGATGAATGGATAGAAATAACTTCTTTTTCCAAAAATCCAACAAAGCTTTTCAGTCTTTGTTGAAGTGGCTGCTAAAGAGATGCCTGAGGATGCAAGTCCTGCCAGATCCAGAGGCAGCAGGTGACATGTTCAGCTCCCTGCCTTCCTTGGTGAGGCAGGACAAGTCCTTCCTCTTCCTCCCACGGTTCGCTGCATTTCCTGGAGCCTGCCTGCAAACAATCCCAGCCAAAGGAGCTCCCACAGGAGCACTTTCCATGCAGTGCAGAAACTGCTCAGGCAATTCCAGGCAGGTCCTGTCAGCGTGCTGGGGACGCGTCTGGCAGGGCTGAGCCATCTGGCACCCTGCACTTGTGTTCCCTCCTTGTGCTGCATCCCTGCCCTCAGCTGCTCTGGGAACAGCAGGGCTGGGACTTCTCTTGCTGCTGCTGCCCCTCTGGGTTTGGCTGGATCCCCCCTGCACCTCAGTTTCTGCCAAGGGACACAGTTGTGTTTGCTCCTTTGCCTTGACATATCATGGAATCCTGGAATGGTTTGGGTTGGAGGGACCTTAAAGCTCATCCAGTCCCACCCCTGCCACGGGCAGGGACACCTTCCACTGTCCCAGGCTGCTCCAAGCATTGTCCAGCCTGGCCTTGGGCACTGCCAGGGATCCAGGGGCAGCCACAGCTTCTCTGGGCACCCTGTGCCAGGGCCTGCCCACCCTCACAGGGAGGAATTCCTTCCCAATATCCCATCTAATCTGGCAGTGGGAAGCCCTTCACCTGTCCTGTCTCTCCATCCCATGTCCAAAGTCCCTCTCCAGCTCTCCTGGGGCCCCTTTAGGCCCGTCTGTAGGAATTACTTCATCCCTGGTGGTGAGAAATGAACCCTTTGTGCCTTTGTCACCTGAGAGATTGCCTGGATCAGTGCAGGCTGGGGGACAGAAAATCTCTCTTTTTTTATAGCTCTCAACTTTAAACCATAACTAAGAATGTGTGTTAGGCAGCACAGAAAGCAGAAGTATTTCCCTGAGTCTGAGCAGGGCTTTGTTTCCTCCGTGGATGCAATAACTGCCCTTGTTACCAAATTTATCCAAATGCAGAACTAAAAGATCTGATAGGTTTTTTTCCTTGGCCAGTATTCTGTTATCTTTGGGCTATGGTGTGTGTGCTAAGTACCACCAAGGGAACTTGTTTCTCCAGTGTGACAAATTCAGTAAAATTATCTGTTGGTACCATCTTCACGAGCAGTTGTCAGATTTATTATCTGAGTCAGGTTATTGTTTATACAGACATTTACTAAAATACTGCTTTACCAGTCAAGAAGAACAAAAATAATGATTTTTTATTTATATATATATATATATATATATATATACACTCCCCCCACATATATATATATTAAAAAAAGCAAAGCTGGCACAGGTAAAAATACAGTTACTAAAATACCTAATGCAGCCTGAAGTAGGAAAAGTGTTTTTAAAGCCAAAGAATTTATAACAGAAATCTCTGAAATTCTGCCAGTTTGAGCCAGAGGTGCAAAGCTGAATAACAAGTAAGGACAGGGTAAGCAGAGCCTGCTCACACCTTGCTCTTACTCCAGGTTTGTAGCAGCTTCTGCTCTGAGCAATGAGTTTATTGAATTATGAACATCAAAATTCCTGTGTTTTACTTAGGGCAATGGATTTTACTATTATGGAAGAAAATGGAAGTGATAAGGCTTGGTTGATGAACATAATGATTTTAGAACACATTAATTAAGAAGAGAGCTCACAAGTGCCTATTTCGAGCAGATGGAAAATTCAGGAAATCATCAGAGAGGTAATTGCAGTGGTTATGGAGCCAGAAAAAAAGGGAAGGAGCTCCTGAAGGGAAGCTAAAGGGGAAAGGATCTGATAGAAAAGTTGCCAGTCTCACCTTAGTGCTCAGGGCACAAACCTGGCTGTGGGGAAGAGAGAGAAGGTGCAAAACAGGGGAGAAAATGTGAATAACAACAAAGAGCCCAGGGGAGACGCTGACTCCTCATCTTGGAAAGAGGGAAATGGTGCCAGCTGCACTGCAGGGGAGAATTAGCAGCTGCCACAGGAGAGGTGACACTAAAAGGGTGGAAACTGTGGATAAGGAGCCTCAGAGGTGGCTCCATGGAGCACCAACCACGCCAGGGCTGCATGCAGGAAGGTGGGAAGAAGCAGGTGAGCCAGGTGTGGCTGGTACAGAGCCAGCTCGGAGGGAAGAGGGGGAAATAAAATCCACCTGTGGAGGTGAATCATCAGCCTGGAGACTGGCAATGGACACAAACACGTCTGGGGCCATGGCTGCCCTTTCCCAGTCTCTGTGACTCGGGGTTCACCAGCCCACAACCGTGCAGCTGTTCTGGGTGGAGTGATGCTGCATGGAAAGGAATATTGGGAGAAAAAAGCTGCACGAACCAGCTGCAGGAAATGCAAAATGCAGTTTGGAATGGACGTCATCATCATCTCCACAGACAGGCCCGGGCAGTGCTGCAGCCACAAGAAAGTGGCCTGAAGAACACAGTGCTTAAGTTCTGATTCAGAAATACCACTGCAAATTAAACTTCAGGAATAGCACTGAGAAGTGAACTTCAGGAATAGCACAGAAGCAGCCAGCAGGAGGATCAGTGGATAGCTGTTGTTTCCTGTCACCTGCTCACACACAGATGAAGCCTTTACTACTCTGCCTTTATCCCCTTTGCCGTTTCAATGCTGTGGTTCCCCGCAGTGAAGTCCAGCAGAAAGGCAGGATTCTGGGCGCTGGGGAGGGAAATTTCCATGAAAATAGGTGAGCAGGTAGAGGATCAGCACCATCGCATCTCCTTGCTGCAGGGAGGGTGCTGATCATCACGGCTTGGACTCCACGGTCCTGGAGGCCTTTTCCAATTTGGGGATTCCAAGGTTTCCTGTGGCTCAGTGGCCACATGCCCCTCATGTCTCCAGGGGTGCATCTGGGCCCCAAAATGCTGACTTGGGGTCAGGGCCACGTTCACTCCTTGATTCCTCATTTGTTTTCCTTTGGCTCCTCTGAGTCTCTGCAGTAATTCCAGCAGCAGAGCCCCAAACCTGTCTCTGCCTCCTGCATTGTGCAGACCTGAAATTGTGAATAAACTTGATAATAGAAGAGAGGAACAGAGGAAGACTGAATAATAAGACAAGATCAAGACTTGGATACCGCAGTGCTGCGAAGCCTCAAAGCACTGATAACAGATAAAATCAAATTATCAGAATCTGGGTGTATTTCACAATTAAAAATAATGGTTTTAATTAAAATAATTCCAGGGGAGAAGGAAGTAAAGTATCATTAGCCACGTTTCATGCTCTTCCCATAACTTCATATCAAGCAGAGAGCTGCTATTCCTAGAACCATGGAATCCTGGAATGGTTTAGGTTGGAAGGGACCTTTAAAGCTCATCCTGTTCCACCCCCTGCCATGGGCAGGGACACCTTCCACTAAACCAGGCTGCTCCAAGCCCTGTCCAGCCTGGTGTAGAGCCATTTGTCAGGTTTCTGTGAATCCCATTCTAGGATTTTTTATAATACATCATTCCCATTTTCTCCAGGCCTCTCAGTAACGCCGCGGTCCCATCACTCCCAGGCCAGACACTGCGCTGTGCATCAGCAGGATGAGGTGTAAAACATCTTGAAATCCTGCTGGAAACGCTCTTGGATTTGTTTGGGTGCTGGTCTGTTTGAGGGTGCATTTAACGATGGCAGAGAATTGGCCCCGAAGGTGAAAGCCCAAGGACCACAGGATTAAAGCAGAGTTTTAACCCTGTGTGAGCCAAACCCTTCTCCCTGCAGGGCTGGGTTTGCTGGGAGGGCACGCTGGGGTTAACCAGCAGAGCAGGTTCCAGCGGAGCTGTGGGGGGAGGATGGGAGCAGATTGCCAAGGCACAATTACCGTAAATGAAGGAAGCACAGCCCACACCTGTGCCTGGGACCCCGCGCTCCAATCCAGCCCTGATTGCATCTCCAGGGACTTCCCGGAGGTAAAGTGTCAATTAGTGTAATGACCCTGGACTTTGTCCACTCTGTTCCCTCGTTCTGAGCGTGGAATAATTTCATGGACGCTGGGGGATCTCTTTTAGCAAACTCCTCACAACGCCACCTGCTCACCCTCTCATTCTTGCAGTGCTATTCCCAGCTCTCCTTCCCGGGATTGCTGAACTGGAATACGAAATGCAGCACGCCCAGGGCTGCATCCTCGCAGACAATGGTGCCCAGACACCTGTACAGATAATTCCACCTCTTTTTGGAACAGGGAATGTAGCAAACCTTGCCTTGCAGCCCAGGCCGGCATATGCATTCCAGGAAAGGATGGGACTCCAGGTAGGAGAGGTTCCCAGCTCCCTTAACAACTCAGACTGATTACCATGAGGTAATTATCCCCATTTTACATGCAAATTCGAGGCACTCGTGCAGATTTTGTCTCAAAATGCACTTGCTTAGGGCTGGAGGCAGTTTTAACTCCTGTGCAGTCAGTAAATACTTCACAAATCCATGGGTGAGGAATTTTGGGATGTTGTAGAGCTGAACAGGAATATCTGAGGAAAAACTGAGCTTAGCTGAGCCAGGAATCTCCATAGAGCCAAGGCAGGAAAAGCAGCCCCTATGGAATGGGGTCATGAAAAGAAAACCAGCCTCCATGGAGCAGAGTCAGATGGGACATTGGGAAGGAATTGTTCCCTGGGAGGGTGGGCAGGCCCTGGCACAGGGTGCCCAGAGCAGCTGTGGCTGCCCCTGGATCCCTGGCAGTGTCCAAGGCCAGGCTGGACATTGGGGCTTGGAGCAGCCTGGGACAGTGGAAGGTGTCCCTGCCCATGGCAGGGGTGGGATGGGATGGACTTTACATCCCTTCTGCCCCAAAGCATTCCAGAGTTGTCGGATTCTATGAAATTGGGGAGCTTCTCAGGATACTCTGGATTTCAGGGTGGTCCATCAGCTCTCTCCACCAGGCTGCAGCCGGCTGGGTGTGAGAGCAGCAGCTCCGTTTGCTCCAGCTCCTCATCCCACATTCCCTTCCGGCTCTCTATCAGCACAGCTCAGGCCCAGCCCCACAATCAGCCTCTCCCTGGCTGCCTGCCGAGGTGGGATATTTATAGGGTTTACTGGAAACTCTTGGCACATTGCTGGCCTTCGAAATGTGATTGTTTTGCAGAGAAGGAAATTAACTGGAGTGTGGGGCTGGTGGCCAGCTCGGCCTGGGAGCAGAGGGAGCTCAGGACCCAGCTGCATTGTTTCTTTTATCTTCAGAAGGAATTTGCCGCTCTCTGTGGGGTTGTTGGTGTTTTTTTAAGTGGCTCTTAACATGATGGACAAAGTGAGATCATTGTTAGGAATCCTGCATTTCAGAAATACTTGAGGTGTGAGTGAAGTGCACCCTGAGTCACTCCAACAAGTACCTACTGGAGGAATCGGGTGGATCAGGATCTGGTAGTTTATAACCATGTTTGAGGCATGGCAGATGGGTCCCAGCTTGGAATAATCAAGCTGTAATGGAAGAATGTGGATGGGGCAGAACCTCGGGATGTTGTGGAATGGGGGAGGTATTCTTGTCTTGGACAAGGCCCTTCTATTCTTCTCCTCTCTGTTTGCATAATTTTAGTTCATTTCCTTGGTGATTGTGGAGTTTAACCGGCCCAGGGCTGTGTTTGAAACCCTTCCTGAGAACACTCTTGTAAAACAAAATATTGACATTCCCTTCGCTTCCCTACAACAAACGCCTCCGCCTGGGGCAGGTGTTCCAGGAGAGCTCTTGGAAGATTGGGGGGTGAGTGTGGAGAGCTGGTGACCTCAGGTGGGACACGCTGGAAGGGTTGCCTTGGGAAATTTCTGTCCTAAGCTGTCTGGGAAAGTGTTTGTCCTGTGTCTGGGAAGTCTCCCTTGATCATCATTTAAAGGACAGCTCGAGGACGGCCCAGAAATGCCCTTTTATTTGCTAACACCGTTCCCTTGGGAACCCACATGAGCTCGCAGCAGATCTGCACGAGGAGGAAACCTTTGGGGCCCCTGGAGCAGCAGTTTGGAAAGCTGATCTGCTGGCAGCCAGGTGATTTCTGGGGAGGACAAGCCACTGCCATCCTCGTTGCCCTAAGCAGAGCACCTGTACCCTGTCAGCCTGGATTTCCTTCCCTACAGACCTGTGGGCAGCTGGCAGGATGTGTGCACATCTCCTCCCTCCTTGTGGCCCAGGGAAAGTCTTGTGGCCCAGCCTGGTGATGTGGACACCACAGTGAAGCCCCAGCAGTAACCCCTGTGTCTCTCCCGTTCCAGTTTTGCCAGTGAGGAATACCAGCAGGCCGTGGAGCGCATCTCGGGGCTGGTGCAGCAGCACAGGGCCACCCTGGTGCCAGGCCAGCCCCAGCTGAACGTGTGTGACCAGGCTGTCATGGTGAGTGCCTAAAGCACAAATGCACTGGGGAATCCTTGGATTAAAATACGTTTTGTAAAGGTTTCATGAAATGTCAGCACTGGGAAGGGATGGAGGAGAGATGCACGGTCACCTGTTGGTGGCATCCTTCCTTAGAGGCAGGGCAGATCCTTCTCCTTTCTAACCCCCTTCTGCAAATCTCAAAAGTCACAGAATCCTGGAATCCTGCAATGGTTTGGGTGGGAAGGGACCTTAAAGCCCATCCAGTCCCACCCCTGCCATGGGCAAGGACACCTTCCACTGTCCCAGGCTGCTCCAAGCCCCAATGTCCAACCTGGCCTTGGGCACTGTCAGGGATCCAGGGGCAGCCACAGCTGCTCTGGGCACCCTGTGCCAGGGCCTGCCCACCCTCACAGGGAGGAATTCCTTCCCAATATCCCATCCAACCCTGCCCTCTTTGTTCTGAGTCCTCCATGGGACAGTGCCTCTTTTTCAGTGGTGTATCTTTGGTCTTGCTCTGTCTCCTCCAATTCCCCCCCATGCCTGAAGTTTCCAAAGTCTTTATTGAATTGAACATTTTCAGTCCTGTTTTCTCCTTCATGTTTCCATTGGAAAGTTACAGTTTGGCTCCCCTGTCAAACACTGCTTGGTTTGTTGAGAACCTGGGAAAGAAACAGGATAATCTGGGGGAGGTTGTCAGTTGACAGGAGGTTGTGGAGTCTGAGGGAATGTGTCTGTGGGCTGACACGAAATAGTAACAGGCAAAATCGTCCTGCTGCAGAAATAATCTCCTGAATCAGTCAGAACCTGCTGCCTCTGGTCTGTCACCAGCAAGGAACAAAATGTGGAGCTGTGTCCCCTCAGTAACAAGGCAAAGATCTTCCTTAGCTTTGTCCCATCTCTTTATTTTTGGATGTTAAATAGGAAAAAGATTTGAGGGCCCATTGTTTCTTTGTTGTTCTCTTTCCTTATTCAACTTTTCCCTTAATAAACTCTGTTCTCTGCTCCTCTGGGACCTTTGGGATTCAGGCACTGTCCCCAGGGCCTGGCTGCTGCCAGAGCCCTGCACTGCAAAGGCATTTCTTCCCGAACTGCTTCACAAACTGAAGGCCATCAGAGGCAGAAAGGGGGCTGGGGGGATCCTAATCCCAGGGGGAATGTTTCAATCCCAGCAGGAAACACTGGGAGTTTTCCAATCTGTGTACACTCCTCACAGGATAACCCCATGGTCACTACACTAAAATGTCAGGCACCAGATTGCTGCCTTTGAGACCAGAAATGAAGATAAGCAAATCTTTTTAGGGTGATTGTATTGCTGGGGTAGACTGGGGCCTAAATCTGGTTTTGGGCGATGCTGGGAGATAAAGATCATTTACTGACAATATCTCCTGTCACCTGTTTATTTGATAAGGATGTTTGATGTATTTGGGAGACAGAAGAATTGTCTTTACTTTTACATAATCAAAGTGTGTGGAAGTGTTCAAGGAAGTGTCCAAAGCCATGGAGGGACAGGACACAGGGAATGGCTTCCCACTGCCTGAGGGCAGGGATGGATGGGATACTGGGGAGAAATTCCTCCCTGTGTGAGGGTGGGCAGGCCCTGGCACAGGGTGCCCAGAGCAGCTGTGGCTGCCCCTGGATCCCTGGCAGTGCCCAAGGCCAGGCTGGACATTGGGGCTTGGAGCAGCCTGGGACAGTGGAAGGGGTGGCACTGGAGGGGCTTTAAAGTCCCTTCCCACCCAGAGCATTGCAGGATTCCAGGACACAGAGGGATCATCCTGGGGCTCCTGCAGCCGTGGGTTGATGGAGGCACAGGAGCAGGGGAGGTTCTGCAGCCCATCTGTGCTGGGTCCCTCCAGCAGTGTCCAGGGAGCTCCCCCAGCTCCGGCTCTGCTGGGGAGGTGTGGGAGAAGCTGTTCCCTGCAGCTCGGGGCTGGCCTGGCTCGCAGCACACGTGGTGGTGTCCCCAGGGCTCCCAGCACAGACCAGCAACGGGACTGGGACTGCGAGACTGCAGCACAGACCAGTTATTGTTCTGCTTTTTCAAAAGAACAAGCATTTCATGTGTTCCTTTGGCTCTCGATTCCTTCTGCAGAGTGGTCTGAATTTTCCAGCCGCGGCCGCACATTTTAAACCAGAGAATTTAGAAAAGAGCATTAATTGTTCTGCAGGCCTGCGGAGCCCTCGGTGCAGAGGTGCCTCCAGCGCAGCTCCCTCTGTGGCTGCTCCTCTGCAGGAATAGCTGGTGTCTCACTGCCATCTGTTGTCAGCTCCGTGGAACACAAACCTCCTCCAGCGGTTTTTTTCCTGGGGTTGAGCTTTCCTTTTCCATAGGAATTTAATTCCAAGAAGACATAAATACTTGCAGGGTGAAAATCAGCAAAGTGAAAGGCAAGGGGTCAGAGTTGAACAGGCCTTTAGTAAGGGACAGCAGGAATGTCCCGTGGATGGACAGCCCTGAGAGAGGGAGGGACAGACAATGAACACAAAAGATTCCTGAAGGCAGAATGGCAATTGTTACCTGCGCTTCCCAGGACCGCAATCCCAAATGTTAAATGGCAAAACCTCAATGAAATTAAAATGTTCACTTATCTGAATTCCTTCCTCCATGAATCCCTCTGGAAGCTGAGGCTGGCTGTGGCTCTCCTTGCTGGTGTCCTTTCCCTGTTGCACACATTCAGGTAGCTCAAGAAACATGGAAACAAGGAAAACAAATAGTTTTGGTGTGCAGGCACTGGAAGAGGTGTCTCAGGAATGCTTCCTGCTCCATCTGCTCATGGATTCATCCCTCACAATGCTCATTAAAATACCAGCATTCTTATCTCTCTCACACCCTTGGCCTTCTGCTGCCTTTGGCTACCTCGAGAAAGTGCCTGGATATTGCAGTGCTGAGAATGGGAACTCTCCTGGAATCCCAGGAAAAACCTTCTGGTCTGGTTGCTCTGTGCTCCTGCAGGAGAGAAAGGAGGGACACCAGCATCCCAGCAAACCGGGAGAGGCCAGGAAGGACTGGTGTATCTCAGAAGAGGGAATCATCTGCTGCACAGGATTTGTAGCCTTCCCTCCAGCTTTTATTTGAGCAGTGTTTGGAGTGGGGAATTTTATGAGCCCAGAGGCTTCGGCTGCAAGAGGAGTTTCATTTTTCAAGCAGGACATAAAAGTGTCTTTGTGAGGATCATAAGGAGCTGGTCGGGGTGAGAGCTTAGCAGATACTTGGTGTGAATCATCTTTCTGTCTATTTTTGTTTGTTTTTACCAGAATTGGTCCCCTCCAGGCTGTGAGAAGCTTGGGAAGTGCCTGAAAGCGCCAGAGTCTGATCCTAAGAAATGCTCTTGGCCTCACTGATGGCTGCAGCCCTCCAGGACTACCCAGAGAGCCCGAGGCAGCTGGACATCCAGTTTCCAAAGCACTTCTGCTCCTGTTGGCACTCCTGTTTACACAGGAAGGGTGTGATGTGTGCATGATATCATCACTTGCCCTTCCAAAGGGCCAGTGTTTATATTCCTCATGCTCAGGGTTTCGCCTCCACTCCTCTCTTCTCCCAGTTGCTTCCCTAAATGGTAACTCCAGTGAGGATTGTTTCAGCTGGAAAAGCTCTCTGCACAGCCACGACTCTGCCATCAGCTCCGAAATGCCATGGATCACTCCTGCTCCTTCCACCCAACCTTGCTCACTCGGGTGCCCCAACAGGAGCCATGGGACGGGTCAGGAAGCTCGGAGCTGCCAGAGAGCCCTGCCCAAAGTGCCCGTGTTTTGTTTGCCTGTAACTTGTTGTTTTAACATTTGATTTCCATTGTGAACTCTGGACATCAACTTGTTTTTCCTTTCTCCCTAAATTTGTGAGTTCTGGGTGCAAACAAAGGATCCCATCCCTCCTGTTCACAGCTGAGGGGTTGGACACAGGGGGAATGCCCTGAGTGCCTTCCATGTGTAGCTGCAAACATTCCCTGGGTTATGGTTTAAGGAGAGGTGAGGATTTTGTTCAGGTAAGTGTTGGACTGGGGTTACAGCCCCTGCCAGTGCCTGAAAGGGCTCCAAGAGAGCTGGAGAGGAAAAGGGCTGGAGGGACAGGACACAGGGAATGGCTTCCTGCTGCCAGAGGGCAGGGCTGGATGGGATATTGGGAAGGAATCCTCCCCTGTGAGGGTGGGGAGGCCCTGGCACAGGGTGCCCACAGCAGCTGGGGCTGCCCCTGGATCCCTGGAACTGTCCAAGGCCAGGCTGGACACTGGGGCTTGGAGCAGCCTGGGATGGTGGAAGTGGGGTTACACCGGATGAGCTTTGAGGTCTTTTCCAACCCAAACCATTCCAGGATTCTGTTGCCTAATTGTCAGTGCAGGACGTTTGTGGGGAGCTGGGGGTCAGGTGTTCATTTCGGAGCTTTCCTTAATTTCCAGGATTCTGGGTCTGAAGCTGTTCCAAGTCACAGTTCCCATCTCGTGCTCTGGGCCCAGCCAAGGGCAGGCTCAGAAATGCCCCTTTGCATCAGCCCTTAACTCCTGACCCCGTTTCCAGCACACGCTCTCCGAGGAATTCTCCTTGTGCAAACTTTCCCCAGCCTGGGTGTAGCTCTCCTTTAGCCAGAGTTCCTGGGGAGCACAGAGCCTTTGCTCAATTCCACAGGGCACATTCCTGCTCTGCCTCGGAGCCTGTTTCACACCCTTCCCTGTCTCCAATAAACCTGTCTGGAGCAAAAGCAGGCTCCTCTGGGCTCTCAGGGCAGCAGCTGGAGGGAACCCTGAGCATGTTTGGGTTCAAACTGAAAGAGGGGAAATTTAGGATGGGATATTGAGAAGGAATTGTTCCCTGTGAGGGAAGTGAGGCCCTGGCACAGGGTGCCCAGAGCAGCTGTGGCTGCCCCTGGATCCCTGGCAGTGTCTAAGGCCAGGTTGGACAGGGCTTGGAGCAGCCTGGGACAGTGGAAGGTGTCCCTGCCCATGGCAGGGGTGGAATGAGATGAGCTTTAAGGTCCCTTCCCACCCAAACCATTGCAGGATTCCATGATTCTCCATTTGCCCCACCAACAGCTCCGCTTCCACCCCTCCAGTGTTTCCCACAGTACACGTGCCCTTTCTGATGTTGTGCTGCCTTAGGAAAATCTGTTTTTCCTAAAATCCAGGAGCTCTGTACCTGGAAACAGCTCAACTTCCTTCCCAAGCAAAGCTTGGAGCTGCTTGAGGGCTCTGCTTCTGTGCCAGCTGCTGTGCTCCCGCCTGCTCCGGGCTCTCAGCTGCTTGTTCCTACCCTCCTGTAATCCCAAACACTCCCATTCTCCCCATTCCCCTGGTTTATGTACCTGTAATCCCCTCCACGGTAATTCCTGGTGTGTGTCTCATGAAGCTGGATAACCCCCTAAGGTTGGGATAAGAACAGCGCTGGAGTCAGCTCTCGCTGTTCCCACCCCTCAGAAATCCCAGCCAGCACTTCATGGATCCCTGCACATCTGCAAGTGGCATTTGTTTACAGCCCACATTTCTTAGGATGTTCCTAATTGTCCTTCAAGTATATCATGGCATTTCCAGCTCATCCATAACATTCCTCCTTGTTTAGACACAGCTCCAGGCTTGGGAGGTCCGGCCAGCCGCTCCCTCGGAGGTGAGGTGAGGAGAGGACTGGGAGGACTGGGAGGAGCTGTGGGTCTGTCAGCATAGGAGACCAGATAAAACCAGTAACTCCCCGTTTGCTGGGGCTGCTCCACCTCTGCTTTAGTGCTTCTCCATATCCAGAGAAGGGAATGGAGCTGGGAAGGCTCTGGAGCCCCAGGAGTGGCTGAGGGAGCTGGGAAAGGGGCTCAGCCTGGAGCAAAGGAGGCTCAGGGGGGACCTTGTGGCTCTGCACAAGTCCCTGACAGGAGGGGGCAGCCAGGGGGGTCGGGCTCTGCTCCCAGGGACAGGAGGAGAGTTGTGCCACAGGAGGGTTAGGTTGAATATTAGGGGATTTTTTTTCATGGAGAGGGTGAAAAGCATTGGCACAGGGCACTGGTGGAATGCCCATCCCTGAAAGCATTGAAAAAATGTGGATGTAGCACTTGAGGTGAGCATGGTGGTGGTGCTGGGCTGAGGGTTGGACTCCATGATCTCAAAGGTCTTTTCCAACCTTAACGACTTTGATTCCCCGATTCTGTGACCCAGAACTGCCCGAGCCCTGCATTCACTATAAAACTCCCACCAGAGGAGGGAGTCCATGGCTGCAGCTCCCTGGAAATCCTGTCGGCCCTCAAATCGGTGTGAGCTAACACCACTTCGTGGGGTTTTGTGCTGCTTAGGAAGAGTTCCCCCAGGATCAGAGCTGGGCCCTGGCCTGGCCACGCTCCTCAGTCCCCAGCCCTTGTGAACACCCACTGGGAGTGCTCTGGACACCTCCTCCCTGTCCCCTGTCTGCTGCTTCCTCCTTTTCTTGTTCACAGCTGCACTTTGGAGGATCCTGCTTTGCCCCTGGAGCGTGCTGGGACAAGTCACCCTGCTCTGGGCAGCCACGGGGTTTGTCTGTCCTACCAGCACAGCAAACCCTTGTTCCTCCCTGGAATGATCTCAGGACACAGATCCTGGAGGGAAACTTTGCACTAGAGAGCAAGTAAGTGAAGCCATGGAGTGTCTGTTTGGAATAAAAGGACACGAAGCAGATAATAAATAATCAGGGTTTACATGTGACAAAGCTTCTGCTTTAAATTTAAATAGGGATAGTTGTTTTACAGCTGGGTAATAGGAGGAATTTTAAATTGATGCCTTTCCTAAAAATGTACAGATTTAAGAGTTGTGAGATAAAGAATTAATGAGGAAAAATAAAGTAATTTATCAGAAATGCAGCCTGTGATTTCACCTGTAAGCCGAGGGAGTAACACCTTGCTTTGGGGCACTCTCCCAGGTTCGCCTCTGGGCTCATGGGACTGACTTGGGTTAAAAATAACTTGGTTTGTTTTCCCGGAATTATTTTTACCATGGATCGATCTCGCAGCCCACATGGTGCAGGGCCAGCACAGTGGTGGGGATGGTGCCTGCAGCCCCCCCGTACCCCCTCAGGGCACAGAGTGGCCACATCTGCTGTTAAAAACCATCCAGGGCTGCTGGCCTGAAGCTTCCCAGTTTGGGAGCTGGGGCAGGAGTGGGGCTGGAGGGATTTCCTGCCCACTCAGGGATCTGCAGCAGCCAAACTGGTCTGGTGGTGGCTTCTCTTCTCAAGCTACGAGAGAAATGCCAAAGGAATGCTGGAGTTTAGGGCTGTGATGTTCCTTTCTTTATATTTATTATACTGAACACTAAAAGCTTAATATCTTCCTGGGCTAAGAGTCCAAGGAATTTCTTTCTTGCCTTTAATTTCCAATTAGCTGAGCCTCTCAAGCCTCCCAGCTCTGCCCCTGAGGCTCTGTTATCATCCCAGCCTCTGTGCAGAGAAGCTTCTGAAATGGATGGAACTAATAATCGTGGAAAAACTCCGGCTGCATTTGCAGGCTCTGGCTGCAAAAGTGGAGCCTTGATTTCAAATCCTGCAGCAACAAATGGATTATTTCGGTGGCAAATTGGTCCCTGGGGACCAACAATTTGGGGAGCTGAAGGCTGGAACTGGGAAGCAGCAGATCCATTCCGAACACTTAGAGCCAAGGTTAATGCCCTGCGCACTGCCTGAGGGATAACACGGCTCTGCCTGTCCGAGGGGAGGCTCAGGAATGTGGTGTTGAAGGGAAAATGGGGAAGTTTGGAACAAGGGGAGTGAGCAATCCCATGGATTTGCTGGTGAAACCTGGGGGCTGAGGTTTTGGGCAGTGACAGTGGGATTTGACTAAAAGAAGTGGAACTAATATCTCCAAGGAGGAGGCTGTGGGACTTGGGACAGTAGTGGAAGCTGGCAGTTCCCATTACCTGCCACCTTGAGCCCTTCCCAAACACCATGGACAGTGTCCCAAAATTCCTGGTTTCCCATGAAGGATCTCCTGAAGGTTGGACACTCTTGTTTTCCCCAGCGACGACAGCTTCGAAATAACCACATGAAAGAATTCCAGCAGCTGAAGAAGAACCTGTGGAAGGTGAGAACAGAAGGGTCTGTGGGGGAGGAAGGTTTGGAGGAGCTGGGAGGTGGATTTTTGGCTGCAGAGTCCCCAGCAGCCTCTGGAGCACAGCCAGCACAGAAATCCCTCCCCAGGGATCCTGCCCTTGTCCTCAGCACTGGGAAACTTTACAAACCAAACACACTTTTAAGAGTTCCTTTGCTTGTTCAGCTTCCAAATAACTGTTCTGCAGTTAGAATGGCCTGTTTTCCTTCTCTCCTAGCAGTTAGAATACTTGGAAATCGACTTTTCCTTTTGTTTTCTGGTAGCATTGGATGTTTTTCTGTGTTATCAGGAGGCGACACTGTGGTGCCCCTTGAATTAAACTGTCAGGTTTTAAGAACAGCTGTAAGGGAAGAACTGAAATCCCATTTTTACGTTCTTTATTCCTTTGGAAAATGGCTATTTTAAACACCAAGGCTCCATTTGCCTGTTTTCTTTATATCCCCTTCCACCATTTAAAGTTTTGTTGTTGCTTGAAGTCTAGTTCGGATTATATAAATCCTTTAGGTGGATCCGTAGCCAGCAGCTCTCGTGGTCTTTTAGGAGGGAGAAAAAACCTCTGCCTTCCAGCTTCTGGAGGGAGGCAATCTGGCAGCTCTCCGGGCCTTTGTCCCTCTTGGAGTCACTTAACACCCTCTGGGTGACAGGAGGTTGGTAGCACAATTCCCAGCTGAAAGGGAGAGCAGATAAAAGCCAGCAGCGAGGAATGCGAGCCAAATCCATTAGTTCTGGATCAGACACAAAATCCAGGCTGGCCAGAGGAGAGAGAGGAGTTTTGTGTCTTCTCCAAGGGCCTGATCCAACCTGCTGCAGCGGGCAGGAGGTGCTGGCTCGGGCTCTGAGGGAGGCAGAGCCAGATCATGACACTTTCCCTCTTTAGGGGGGCAAAACCAGCTCGGATGCTTCTATCCCGAGCCCAGGGCTCTGGCTGGGGAGCTGCATTCTTCTGGTGTTGAAATAAGATATTTCAAATTTGGTTTGGTTTTTTTTTTTTAAGGGTTTAAAGTGCATGTGTTTCCTCAGCTGAGATTGAAATGAAATGTTCCAGTGGATTTGCAGGGAAATTTTTGTGCTCATTTTCCCTTGTTGAAATTTGGGGCATTTTGTTCCACTTCACACTGAAGTGTTAAAAATCCTGAACGGAACAGAAACTTCCAGACTCAGCACAGCTCTTTAATTGCCTGGTTAAGCTGATTAAAGTTCATTCCCAAGCTTTCATATTCCCAGTTTCTGTGCTCCCTGGCTAATAACACCTCTCCTATCAGGACCTCAAAGCACTTTTAAATCACTGATGGCTTCTGTGCCCAGAAAAGAGGCAAACCCAGAGTTTCCCGAGGGAATCCAGATTCCAGGTGGTGATTCCTTTGCCAGGCACAGATCAGCCCTGAACCTCTCCGAGCCACAAGCGGATGTGGAGTCACCTCCCGGGTGATATTCCAGAGCCCTTTGACATCACATTTGGAAAGGGGTCCTAGGAAAGTTCTTTGCAGATGGAAATTGCAGTAGGAGTCAGCAGTGTTGTTTGAAAGGTTGAACAATCCCAGGGAAAACTGATTTCCTTGGGATGTGACAGTCCGGTCTGTGCCGGTGGGTGCAGTTGGAATCCTTTGAGATGAGGGATAAATCAGGAGTTCAGACAGGAATCTCGGGAATGTTGTCTTTTAACCAGGATTTCTGGCAGCTGGATCACTGCAAGTCCGATTTGGTGCAACCTTTGTGCCCTTCCTGGCAGAACTGATGGAGACAGACTGACCCCACATCCGAGGAGGAGGGATCCCTGGCTGTGGGCTGGAGCAGTGGGAGCACTCAGCAGCTCATCCTGGTGAAAGCTGCTGGTTTGCCAGGGCTTGGTTGGGATGAGGGGCCTGGGAACCCCACTCAGCCTCTGGGAAAATGTGGTGGAGTCTCCTGCAGTAAGGGTGGGATCAGGAGGGGGGTCACAAACAGGACAGGGGTGACACAGACCCCCCGTTCCGGCCCCTCTGTTAGTGAGAGGCAGAAGCAGAGCTGCCTGGCAGGCTGAAATGATCCTTTTTCCCAGGAAATAAGCTCCTGCTTATTTATTTCCACGAGTAGGCAGATAAATTCCATCAGCAATTCCATCTGCCAGGAAGAAGAGGAGTTGCTGGAACAGCTCATTGTCCAGTGCTGTGGTTGTAAGGCCACAAGAGAAACCCGTCCAACTCATCCCAGGGAGTGAGAGTGCTGCGGAGCCCCGGTTCCACTGGAAGGCTGTGTCCTTCCTCCGTGTTTGCTTCCCTGGAACAGCTGCCCGAGAGGATTTTTCTGGTGCCAAAGAGATAATCTGAGTTCAGGGAAAATCTTAGTTTGTGAGGGAATGGTTGTGAAGGGAACAGGGGCTGTCTCTGGCAGCAGAGAGTTTAACAGGGGTTGGGATTGTTTAGCCTGGGGAAGAGGAGGCTCCAGGGGGATCTTAGAGCTCTTCCCAGTGCCTGAAGGGGCTCCAGGAGAGCTGGAGAGGGACTTGGGACAAGAGCCAGGATAAGGGGGAATGGCTTCCCCAGAGGGCAGGGTTAGATGGGATATTAGGGAGAAATTCCTCCCTGTGAGGGTGGGCAGGCCCTGGCACAGGGTGCCCAGAGAAGCTGTGGCTGCCCCTGGATCCCTGGCAGTGTCCAGGTTGGACACTGGGGCTTGGAGCAGCCTGGGACAGTGGAAGGTGTCCCTGCCCATGGCAGGGGCTCTCCAGAGGGTGTGGGGTGAAGTTTTCCCAGTCACAGCTCTCAGCAGCGAACACTGAGCTCAGCCAGGGGTGTCACAGGCTCAAACTGCTTCTGCTTCTGCTTCTGCAGTGGGCTGTGCCTAGATGGGTTTGGAGCAGATCCAAGGTGGGCTTGCTAATGGAAGAGGAGATCTGAACTCACTGAGTGGATTTTGCGTGGCCAAACAACATTCACCTCCGGCAGATGGGAGACAGGAGCTGTGGGAGCTCCCTGACCTGCCCAGGCCTCGGTGACACCAGGAGCTGTTGGTCCAGGAGCCGGGGCTGTGTTATCGTCCCTCGTGGGGGATGGTTGTAACAAACACAGAACGACTCCAGGAGTTCACACGAGGTGACGAGGGATGGAAAAGCAGGAAATAGTGAAGTCCTGAGGAGCTTGTGGAAGGCTGGGCAGGGTGAGGGGCTGGAAGTGGATCCCCTAGGCAGGGGGCTCCTTTCTGAGGCAGGGAAATCCAGCTCCACACGGAGCAGGTACCTGAGCCTGGGGCTCCATCCATTGCAGTGCCAGGGCTCCACGCACGGGGGAATTTGGGCTCCGTGCTTGAGGTGTCAGAGCTCCAAGCACCAGGGAGCCAGGGGTGCTCATACCGGGGGTATCGATGTGTGCGGGGCTACCACCCCTCCGTGCCCCGCGGGGCTCGGAGCCCTGGGATCCCTCCGTGCCTGGAGCACCAGAGCTCCACGCCCTGGGAAGTCGGGGCTGTGTGCACGGGGATACCAGAGCTCCGTGTGCCCGCGGGGCTGATACTCCATGCCCCCAAACACCGGGGGGACTGGGGCTCCAAGGCCCCGGGATACCGGAGGGACTCCTGCTCCATGCCCTGGGGTACCAGCCGTGGGGACAGCAGCTCCACGCTCCCGGTACCGCCCGCACACTGCGGTGCCCGCCGCTCTGTGGGGCCGCCCCGGGGCGGGCGGAGCCGCCCCTCCCGCCGGGCCGGGCCGGAGCTGAGGCGGCTGCGCACGGCGGGGCCGCCATGAGCGACGAGAGGCTGCGGGCGGTGCGCGACCGCGTCCGGCCCTTCCCGGACTTCCCGGAGCCCGGCGTGCTGTTCCGGTGCGGCCGGGGATGGGCACCGGGATGGGCACCGGGATGGGGATGGGGCCGGACCGGCGGTAGGACGGGGACGGGAACAGGATGAAGATGGGGGCGGGGATGAGGACGGAACCGGGACAGGGATAAGGATGGACCGGGAATAGGAGCAGGACCAGGTCCAGGGGTGGATCGGGAAGGGAAGCAGGACCGAGACTGGAGCCAGAACTGGGGATGGAGCCAGGATAGGGCCGGGGATGGCGCCAGGACCAGGGCTGGCGATGGGGATGGGAGCAGGGCTGGAGCCAGGCCGGGCAGCTCCTGTTCCCACTGCCCGTCCCTGCCCTGGCAGCACCAGGAGCCTTCCCCGGGCTCAGCAGCTCAGCGTGTCCAGAGCAGCCCCCGCAGGTCCCTCACTCCCCGCCCTCTCTCACTGCAGCGATATCAGCCCCTTGCTGAAGGATCCTGTGGCGTTCAGGACTTTGATTGATCTTCTGGAGGATCATTTGAGGGCGTCTTTCCCCAAAATCGACTTCATTGCAGGTGAGTGTTGGTTGAACATCCCTGGGGCCGGGGCAGAGCGGTGTGTTCCGGGTGGGAAGTGTGGGGTGGCCCTTCTGGAATGTTGTAGCCCTTGGACGCGAAAATCACCTGAACATTGGCCTGTGTCGTGTGGTAACACGGGGGCAGTTTACACCCTTAACCTCCTGCTGTAAGTTCCTGAAGCACTGCTTTGGGTTGTGTGCCCTCTGATACTTCAGTGCCAGTTGCACAATTCATTGTTAAAAAAGAGGGAGCACGCAGAGCCTGCTTGTTTTCCTCAGGGAGCCTCTCCAGGCCAGCACAGGCAACCTCTGAGGTGTTCACCTGGCCCAGGGCTGAGGAAGGCCGTGCTGGGGCCGGGCCACAGCCCAGGGTTCGGGGAGCACGGACCAAACCTGGGCCAGGTGTCTTGTGATAAGTGAAGTCTGCCCAGAGGGACAAACTCCCTGCTTGTGTGGCCGAGCTGATACCGGGGCTCTGCTGGGTTTATCTCTAAGGAAAAGGGCCAGAGGGGAGGGAAATGGGCTTTTGGGGCCTGTCAGCAGCACATCTGGGTGACACCAGGAGTGTGGGCTGTGTTGTCAACCCTCAGAAGTGACTTCAAGAGCAAACTGCTGTTAGAGCCCCCCTGAATGGGAGGATAAAATGGAGGGGTCGTGCCACGACCCTCCCCCAGTGAAATGGCTCCAATCTGAGCGATGGGACAAGAGGAGAAGGCTTCAAGTTGCACCAGGGAGGATTTATGTTTGATATGAGGGAAAGTTAAATCACTGAGAGGGTGATCAGGTATTGTAACAGGCTGCCCAGGGCAGTAGTGGAGTCACCATTCCAAAATTGTGTGGATGTGGCACTTGGGGACATGGCTCAGTGGTGGCCTTGGCTGTGCTGGGGAATGGTGGGACTCGATGGTCCTGGAGGCCTTTTCCAGTGTGAATGATTCCCTGATTCCTGTGCTACCCAGGCCTGGACTCCCGTGGGTTCCTCATTGGGCCCCCTCTGGCACAGAGGTTGGGGATCGGCTTCGTGCCCATACGGAAAAAGGGGAAACTCCCTGGTCCCACCGAGTCCGTCTCCTACAGCCTGGAATATGGCAAGGTAACGCCTGGGAGGAGCAGGGGCTCGGGCTGGGGGGCCAAGGAGGGCTAAAACCAGTGGGGAGGGAGGTCCCAGACTGGGTTTCTGTTGCCGTGGATAATCCAGCAATGCACAACCCTTGGGAATGGCTGAGCTGGCCCCGAGCCACTGTCGCTCCCTTTGTGCCCGGGGGTGATGTTTGGTGCTGTGCCGTGATTCTTGTGAGGGGCTTGGTGCTCAGACTTGGTGCTAAATGGCTTTCTTTGGCTTGAATTCAGGGGCATGACCACGGAGAGTGTTTCCCACTCTGGCAGTAAGTGCTGTAAGTCAGAGCCGTCCCGCATGGCTTCCCACCCTCCTGCCCCGTAACCCCGCGGCTGCTCGAGGACTGAGCCTAAAGCTGTGCTACTCCCACTAATCACTAATGGCAGCAGAACCCCCAAAGCCAGGCCTAAGCCGTGAGGATTGCTTGGGCCCACCCCAGCACATCCAGACAGGTGCCAGCTTGGATCTGGCTCCAGGCAGAGCTCCCCAGTGCATGACAGGGGGTTTTCCTCGCCGGAGAACTGCTCTGGGATAAGATTCCACCGTAACTCATGTGAAGGAAGTTCAGGATCTTGGCGTGCCAGAGGGTTGGCCCAGCAATCCCCTCCCTGCTCTCTATTTCCGTGGCGCTCCGCTGTAGCTGGAATTTTGGGATTTTAGGTGCTGAGTGTTCAGGCTGATGTCGCTGAGGACTTGTCTGTGTTCCAGCATGAACCAGCGGCTCGTGAGGGGTTTCTCTCCGAGGCCAGGCTGAAACAAAGCTGCTCCTTGCTCCCTGCAGGCTGAACTGGAAATCCAGAGCGACGCAGTGGAACCAGGACAGAAGGTGGTCATTGTGGATGACCTGCTGGCAACGGGAGGTGAGGGAAGCACGTGTCACCCACGTACACCTGTGTTCATGGAATCATGGAGTGGCTGGGTTGGATAAATCCCATCCAGTCCCACCCCCTGCCATGGGCAGGGACACCTCCCACTAGCCCAGGTTGCTCCAAGGCCAGTCTAACCTGGCCTGAGACACTTCCAGGGGTATCCACACCTCTCTGGTACCCACAGGCTGTTGGCAGCAGCAGGGCTGGCTGTGGGGCTGGAAGCTGCCCCTGGAGTGAGGATGTTTCTGCTCCCCTCCACAGGTACCATGTGTGCTGCCTGTGAGCTGCTGAAGAGGCTGAAGGCCAAAATCCTGGAGTGCCTGGTGATCATAGAGTTAAAAGCCCTGAAAGGGTCAGAAAAGCTCAATTCCATCCCTTTCTACTCCCTGCTGCAGTATGACTGAGGAGGAGCGAGAACAGGGGAGCGCTGGGAACAAATCTGGGGCTTCATTCAGTGACTCTGGGTGTCACGAGGGGGTGGGCAAGGGGGTTAAACACATAGTTTTGAGCATGGCCAGATGCTCCTCAATCCTAAATTTCCCAAACACTGAGTTGAGTGTAAGGATCCCTTCTGGAGTTCATCCTTTTGCAAAGAAGGAGCAGGCTGACTGGGGGGATGGAGACCAAGGTGCAGCTTCACTGAATCTGTGGTTTCTAGGAGACCAAAGTGACAACGTTGCTGCTGAGGCAGGAGAGCTCTGACAGGGCACCAGCATTCCCTGAGCTGGGCCTGTCAGCCTCCAAGGAACCTGCTGAAAAATTCCCAAAGAAACACAGGAGATGGGCAAAGAGCAGTTATTTCTTTAAGGGACAAATCCTGCTGTATTTGACCTCAGGGGATGGTCCGGGTGCTCTGTGCTGTCACTCACACCAGAGGAAGCTGCTCCTACATCAGGGCTGTGCTTGTCCAGGAGAACAAAGTGCCTGCTGTGTCCCTAAAGCAGGATGGTGCTGGTGGGGATGAGCTCAGTCGCTGTTTTCCTTCCCTGGACCCCCCAGGCACCTTTTGTTCCACACCAATTCCCCATCTCCTGCACCACATCCCCCTCCCTGTGCTGCTGCTTTTCCTCTGCTCTGCTGTTTCAGGCCATCAGGCTGCTGCCAGCTCAGAGCCTGCTCTTGGGGGGAGTTTGGGGTCGGGAGAGGCCACAGGAAAGGTGTTCAGTGGTCTCAGGTGTGTGATGGATGATGGGGGCTTTGGAGATGCTTCCTCCAGCATGGTTCAGTGTGGTCACAGCCAAATCCCTGTGTGCCGAAACTTCCACAAGCCTGAAAACATCAGGGACTGTGTCCCTGGCCCAGCAGGGACTGGACTCACGGGTAAAATAAATATTGACTGATTTTTATGTTTTCTAAACTGTCTCAGAGCTGTTCTTGCAGTGGCTGAAGCCGTGAATGACCCTTGGGAGTGTCTCCCTCCAGCCCCAGGTGGTCAGTGGAGCAAGGTTGTGGTGTGAGCTCTCACTAACCCCCCAAATGCTTGGAATTGTTTTCCAGGGAGCATTCAGGTACCTTTTCTTTATACCTTGCACCCACCTCTGGCTGGAGGGGCTTGGCCAGCTCAGCTGGTGCCACTTCCCACCCTGCCCTTCCACTTGTAAGGACTATTCCAGCTGGTTTTGTCCCCATTTCCTGAAAAGCCACCTCGATGCCTCTCAGTTTACGCTGAGGAGCAGCATTCCCTGGGGACCCAACCTGTCCCAGGGCACTTGTCCCACAGCCAGCCCCGTGGGGAGCCAGGGCAGGCAGCACCTCACAGGCCTGGCACCAGGAGAGGGTCCCTGCTGCGGGGGAGAAGGGAAAATCAATTCCAACCCAAAGAGCCTTGGAAAGCAGCTGCGTGCCAGGGAAGCAGCGTCAGCCCCGCCAGTGCCAGCAGGTGACATCAGGGAACGTGGGGACGGTGCCCTGGCCCTGGCTGGGCTGCCAGCAGCCCCTGATGTCATTTGCTTGGAGAGATGAGGCCAGGCAGGGGCGGCTTCCAGGTGGGAGAAGGGTTTTATCCCGAGGAGCAGAACAGGAGCTCACTGGGAGCTCTCCTGGGATGTGAGTGTGGCTGCCAGGCTGCTGATTCCAGCTGCTTTCCAATCCTGCTCCTCGGCTCCAGCTGCTGAAATCCAGCTCCTTTCCACCACGGGGAGGGCCCTGAGCATGGCTGAGCCCCCAGCCTCACAGCCAGCCCTGCACATCCCTCCAGACCCCGGGCCAGGTTTAATCCCTTCTCCTCCTCCCTGGAAACTGGGCACGCTCCTGGCCAGCAGTGGCGAGCAAGGGCCTGGAGGAGGAGGAGGAAGAGGAAGGCCTCCTGCTCCTTCGGGAAGTGCTGTGGGATCTCAGATGCTGCCAGACTTCAGGTGGAGAATCTGCCCAGGACCAGCATGGGATGGAAGGATGAGGGAGTCACCTTTCCCTGCGAGTCCCTGGTGTCCCCAGCTCCAGCCAGCCTGGCGTGAGGTGTGTGTGACGTGGCCCTGGGCAGCTCCCACCCCTCCCCTGCGCCCACACTGCCCCGACCCGGGCGCGGTGCCAGCCCAGCACCTCTGCAGCCATCCTCACCCTCTCTGTCCCTCTTCCCAAGCCACTTCAGCCAAGTGGCCTGGGATTTCCCCTGGGAAAAAGCCCCCCCCGGAGCCCTGTCAGCCCTGCCTGCCCCTGTCCCTGCAGGGGCTGCTCCCCCCTCCCCATTTACAAAAGCTGCATTCAGCTCCCTGCAAGCCCACGCTCACTTTTTCCAGTGAGTCTTTCTCCAGGAGCTGGATGAGGACCCAGCCCTTCCCGGCGCCAATTGCCATGGAGAGCCACGAGACAAGGCAGCGAGGAAGAGCACTGGGTTAACACAAGTCAACTATATTTAAAACATTTAATACAAATATGTTTTGACAAGTCCTGTAGTTGTTTCCAGCCAGGACTGGAGGATGCGTTTTCCCTCCCTTAAAAACAGAACGAGGCCCGAAGCTCCAAAAACATCAATTTGTGACTTTTTCTCTCACTCCTTCCCACCTGTCACCCTCTCAGCCTGCCCCGTTCTGCCTTCGCCCCACCAGGACCCAGTTAATGGAAGAAACCTCCAAAATTGAACCTTCAGGAGACCCCTCATGCATTGAAACTTCAGGAGAAACGGGAAAGGAGAGGAAGAGGTTCCTCAGGGTAGGGTCGCTTTCATCATCACCCCAGGACTGCTCAAGGATTAGGGGACCTACAATCCTCACGGATCCCACCACAGGGATTAGTTAAATTAAATTAAGGCATTTTGCCCTTGCTCAGGCACCCCTGAGGATGAGCCTCCTGCCAGCCCACCCCAGGACCCGGAATGCTGTCGGGATTTGCTACATTTCGAGGAGATTGCACAGAGAAAAACTCAACCCCTGAGGGGCTCAGAGGGCTCCGGCCTCCTTGGCCGCCTTGTTGAGCCTCTCGGTGACGAGGCCCAGGTCCTTCTCTTTGTCCAGCTTGACGTAGGTATCCGTCCTGAGGGCGTGCACACCCACCCAGTCGGGCAGCAGCTCGGCGAAGAGCCGCACGTGTTTCTCCATCTCACCTGCGGCGAGGAGCACCAGGGTCAGAGCTCGCCTCCCCACAGCCCCTTCCTCCCGCAGCAGAGATTCCCCCCGGGAATTCCTACCAGGCGCCACGAGCTCGGGGCAGCTGTCGGCCAGGCGGGCACAGAGCAGCTCCATGCTGAGCGCCGGCTTCTTCTCGGCCACGAAGACGCTGCGCAGGACGCGCGCCATGGCCGGCAGCCGCGCCAGCAGCGCCGCCCGCTCCTCCTGCCGCGCGTCCCGCGTCAGCAGCACCTGCAGCCGCTGCGCCTCCTTCGCACGGATCTGCGGGACGGCAGGGATGGGTGAGCACAGGCAGCACCCCCGGGCCCTGAGGGGACGGGGTGGGCACAGGCAGCACCCCCAGCCCCGTGGCTCGGCCAGGACAGGGTGACTCACCCGGTCGAGCAGCCCTTGGGACACCCCTCGGAGCGCGCTGGAGGTGCTGGCAGGGGCTGGGGCTTTGGAAAGCGCCGGTTCCCCCGCACCGGCTCCGGCCGTTCTTAGGGCCAGGTTGGCAAGAGCTTTTTCCATCTGCTCATGTGGAAGAGGGAGGAGGAGCTGGGTTACAGTTCAGGCTGGAGGAAGGAGAAGTTTCCCCTCTGCCGCCCCCGCCATCACCCGGCAGCCCAGTGATCCCAGCCCAGTTCTCCTGATCCGTCCTGCCTGCACCAAGGAGTTCGGGGTGCTTCATGGAATCCTGCAGTGCTCTGGGTGGGAAGGGACCTTAAAGCTCTTCTCATTTGCAGCCCCTTGCCATGGGCAGGGACACCTCCCACTGTCCCAGGCTGCTCCAAGCCCCAATGTCCAGCCTGGCCTTGGGCACTGCCAGGGATCCAGGGGCAGCCCCAGCTGCTCTGGGCACCCTGTGCCAGGGCCTGCCCACCCTCCCAGGAAACAATTCCTTCCCAGTATCCCATCCATCCCTGCCCTCTGGCACTGGGAAGCCATTCCCTCTGTCCTGTCCTTCCATCCCTTGTCCCCAGTCCCTCTGCAGCTCTCCTGGAGCCCCTTTAGGCCCTGGAAGGGGCTCTGAGGTCTCCCTGGAGCCTTCTCTTCTGCAGGTGAGCACCCCCAGCGCTCCCAGCCAGGTTTGTGTCCCGCCCACCTCCCTCTCACTGTGCTCCCAGCCCTGTGGCTCTGAACGACCCTTCCCACCCCTCCGGTCACACCTTCCCAGAGGTGGCACAGACAGAGCCAGCGCCCAGCCCTGCCTCACCTTGGGGCTCAGCATCCCCCGGGCCGTGCTCAGCACCTCCTGGGCCGTGCTCAGCCTGTCCTCCTGCGGTGCCCGCGGCAGCTCCGCGGGGCTGATGTCCGGCACCTCGTCCACGTTGAAGCGGGGATGCCACCGGGTCAGCTTCTCCTCTGGCACCACCATGGGAGGGCTGAGGGCAGCCAGGAATGCCTGGAGAGGGGTGAGAGCTGTGTCAAGGCACCAGGAATGGGGAGGCAGCCACTGCTGCCCTGTGCTCCCTGCATGGCTCGGTGACACAGGGATCAAATTCAGAGCCCATCTCCAAGAGGAACCGCCGTGTCCTTGAGCCTGGATGCCACCCCACTCCCAGAAAGTGACAAGCCCAGAGCCAGGGGTGCCAGGTGCCCTCACCCTGTGGTGCTCCCTGACGATGTTCACCAGGCTGCGGTGGAATTCCCTCCGGCGCTCCAGCAGCCGCGACGCCGACAGGTGCGGGCGCCCGTCCACCTTCTCCTCTGCAAGGAGGGACATGAGCGTCACCCACAGCACCCTGGAGGGGCCCAAACCACGGGAGCCTCAGGAAGGATGGGATCAGAGCCCTGCCATGAGCTGAGTCGCTGCCACAGTTACTGCCCCACCATCCTCCTCCCTCTTGTCCCAAACCTGTTCCCCACTCCCAACACGCACAGGGGCTCCATTTAATGGACCAAGCGGAGAGCATCCCTATGGATCCAGGGATCAGCCAGGACTGAGCGTACCCCAGCTCTCAGGCACCCCAAAACTGTCCATACCTTCCCCCAGCACCGGCTCCAGCGTGAGCTGATAGTCAGACTTCTTCCCGCCGCTGCCGAAGGTGGGGATGTTCTTCTCCTGGCGCAGCCGGTACGAGCCGGGATATACGGCCTTGATCTGCCCCAGGTGCCGCTCCTCGAACTGCCTGTTGCAGCATCAGAGAGGTTGGGGACCCCCAGAGTCACCAGCCCCAAGAGCTTCAGCTGGGACCCCAAAACGGGCTGCTGGGACCCCAAAACGCAGTGCCCACCACTGCCAGCTCACCTGCGCATCATGTCCTGCACGCCCTGCTTGACCTTGGCAAAGGTGACGGTCTCGGCGCGGTTGAAGAGCATCCCGGTGATGGTGTCCACGCTGCGGAACATCTCTGCCAGCACCCTGAACTTGTAGGGCAGCGTGAGCCCCGGGGGCAGGTCCTGGGCCAGGGTGTGGAACCGCTGGTACGCTGGGGGCTTCTTGCTGCAGGGAAGGACAGGACAGGGGTCAGGGTCCCGCCAGGATGGGTCCTGCTGCTGACTCAGTGCCACCTCCCAGCCCAAACCCCTTCTCTGAGTAGGTATCGGGGTCACATCACCTGGGGACATCGGTGTCCCAATGCTCAGAGCCCCCACCCCCCTCAGACCCCCCTCAAATCCCTCCTGCAGCTGCTCCTCACCCGGCCTCTCCCGCAGGAACCGCTGCCCCGGTGTCCCCGGCCGGCCCTGCTCCCGCTGGGGCTCCGCTGCCCGCTCTCCTCTGCCGGACGCGCAGCTCCAGCTGCCGCACCCGCTCCAGGCGGCTCCGCAGGTCACTGCTGGTCCCGCTGGGGACAGAGGGAACCTGGCTCAGCACCTTCATCCTCTGCAGGCGGTCCTGCAGCTCGGCCACGTCCTCCTGGGCAGGGAGGGAGGGAGGGGACACAGGGTCAGAGCGGGACACGCAGCACCAAACGCACCCAGAGCGGGAGCAGAGCCGGGAGCAGCCCGTACCCGCTGCAGGCGCCTGGCTGTGCCCGGGTCCTGCCCACGGCTGGGGGAACCGGTGGTGGTGGCCAGTGAGGACACGGCAAGGTCCCGTGAGAGGGGTGTCAGGGGTCGAGGAGTGGCCGGAGGCGAGGAGCTGGTGGCCTGCAAGAGAGAGGAGAGTTAGGGAACGTCCAGGGAATCCACCCGCACGGATCCCTTCCCCTGTGCCCCCCAAAGTCTTGCAGTGGGAAGGGGAGCCATAGGGGGGCCTGCAGTAGGGGCAGGGGGCAAGCTCGGGGGGCAGAGAGGCTGAAGGGGGCAAATTTTGGGGGTCCTGCACTTGGGGCAGGGGTAAGTCCGGGTGAGGGGGGGACTGTGGATCAGGAGAAGGGGGGGCAAGTTCTGGGGGTCCTGCACTTGGAAAAGGGGTCGAACACTCGCGGGGGCTGTTGTTTTAGGGTTCCACACCCACCCACTCACCCCCCCACTCACCCCCCCACGCCCTTATCCTCCCCCATCCCTTTCAGGGCCTCATCCCAGAGGAAGCGGCACATCCCCGACCCCACCATCTCCCTACCGCTGCCGGAGACCCCGGCTCCGCATCCCGGGGCAGCTCCAGCCTCTTCCGCGCCGACTTCCCGCTCGGTTCCCCGAGCCGGGCCCCGACCGGCGACTCCGCTTCCATCTCCCGGCGGCTCCGCTTCCTGCCCGCCAGGCCCCGCACGGCCGGGGAGCCCCCGCGGGCCGGGGTACGCGGCGAACCGGGCAGCGGCAGCGAGCGGGTGCTGAGCCCCGCCGGGGAACCATCCTCCTCCTCCCGGAGCACCGAGGGACCGGCGAGGGCGGCCTTGAGCTGGCGGCCGCCGCTGCGCTTGGCCGGGGCTCCGGTGGTCGCTTTCGTCTGGCCGAAGAAGTCGGTGAGGCGGAGCTGGGCCATGGCCACGGTCCCGGTCCCGGTCCTGGTTCCGATCCCGATCCCGATCCCGGGGACACGTGGGGCCGGACCCGCGCGCTTCTCGCTTGGCGGGAGCCCGCGCGCCGAGGCTCCGCCCACCGGGGGGCGGGGAGAGGTCACGTGAGACGAAATTGGCGCCACTCGGCTCTTAAAGGCGCCGCGTCCTCGGGAGCGGTGCCGCACATGGGGGCCCGGGGGGTCCGGGACATCTCCAGGGTAGGGGGGCTCCAGCATTCCTGGGTCAGGGACTGGCTGATGCGCCATGGGCAGGGATGGAGGTTGCCCACTCCAGCAAGTAGGGCAAAAGCAGGGAGTTTACATCTGGAATGGTGCTGGTGGTCACCCCCTCCTGTGTGCTCCCCAGTGCACGTGCGGCCAAACCCTGACTGGGTTCCATCGAGAGCTCCATGGTGGCATGGAGACCCTCCAGGGTCCAGCGATGGGAACGAGGGGCTGTGGAGGCACCTGCAGCATCCCCCTGCTGCAGCATTCCCTGCCCCACACTGTGGCTCTGTGCTGTTGGCAGTGCCCGGCACTGGGAGAGGCCTCCTGCCCATCCGTGCCAGCGCAGGCACTCAGGCCGTGCCCGCAGCACTTTACGGAGCCTCACGGATGTCTCGCATCTCTCATAAAACCTGAGCGAGGCCGGCAAAGTGCAGTGGGGCCGGATTCAGCTGCGCAGGGCAGGGCTCTGGGGTGCCATTCCCGGTGCCCATTTGCTTCAGCAGCCTCCATTCCTGGCCTGGCTGCGGGTGCTCGGGGCTGGGTTGGGAGCGAGAGGGTGGTGCAGGTGCCTGCATCACCCTTTCCTGGATCCCTGCTGGCTGGGGGGTGCAGCGGGGGAGTGGCAGAGGTAATTCCCACATCCAGCAGGTCTCATGGACACGGTGTTAATGCTGAACTTCGCATCTTTGTGACGACAAGGGTTTAATTGACACGAGCAGATCCCTCTGGATGCCAGTGATGAGGGTGGATGCAGCCGCGTCCCTGTGATAAGGATGCTCTCGCGGGGGGCTGTGCCTGCCAAATCCATGGATGCACACACTCGGGAGCCATCAGGCCCCCCGTGGTTTGGGGGTTATGGTGTGGGCAGGGGTGCCTGGATGGCTGGGGCTTGGGCACATTTGGGGTGGGGAGAAGAGGCCCTGGAATTCTGGAGGGAGCCCAGAAGAGAGTGGGGGGCAGTCCAGCCGTGTGCCAGCTGGATGCCAGTTTATTAACCGTGTTGGGAAAACAAGCGCAGGGAAGCCAAGGAATGTGGAGAATTTCATGGGCTGATGGCTCCTGTTGGAGGCTGGTGGTTACCAGCACTGCCAGGTGTCACGGACCACACTGCCCGTGCCACCAGCTGTGTGTGGCACCTTCCCACTGGGATTCGAGTCGGGATGAGGTGGTGAGCGCAGCTCCCAGCTCCAGACGTGACCCCCACACCCCTCACCTGGGCTCCCAGTTCCATGGGGGTGTGGGTCTGCCTCTGGCTCTGCAGTGGGCACCGAGCTCTGGGAACACGGGACTGTGTGTCCGGCTCAGGGATGTAGGATCATGGACCCAGCTCCAGGAACACGGGATCATTCCCCAGTGCCAGGGACACACCACCCAGCTCCAGGGCTGCACGTCAGTGCTCCCCATTCCGTGCAGCAGCTTTCAGCTCTGGTATCAAGACCAAAAATTCGGCAAAAATTAGCTCCGGCTTCTTTATTTCACTTTTGAACGGAATAAACAGGAAACACTGTCTGGGCCTGCTTATGTTTATTTATTTATTTATTTTTTTTTTTTTAAAGTGGGTTTTTTTCCCCGACCGCAGAAAGCGGAACCCGGGGAGCTGCGGGGCCCGTGCTGAGCCCGCACAACTCGTGTCAGCAGTGGCGGGCGCGGTGCCGGCGGGCGGTGCTGAGGCCGCGCCGGCCCCGCGGGGGGGGCGGGCGGTGCCGTTTATAAAGCGGCGGGCGCGGGGCGGGGGCAGCGCCTCGGAGCGCCGCGGGACCGGCCAGCGGCACCGGCACCGGCCAGCGGGGCCTGCCCAGCCCCGGCGGGGCGGAACGGCTCGGAGCGGCTCGGGCCGGGCCCCCCCCCCGTTCCCCGCCGCGATGAACCGGCGGGGGCTCTGCGCGGGGCTCTACTGGCTACTGCTGCCGCTCGCCCTGCTCGCCGGTGAGTGCGGGGCGCGGGGTCCCCACGCGGGGGCGGCCGGCGCGGAGATCCCCCAAAGGTGACCCGGGTGGGTCCCCCGCCTGTGGAGAGGGTGGCTCGGGGACCCTGCCCCCCCGGGGTTGCCCCGGTGGCTGCTGCCGCTCGCCGGTGGCTGCGGGGCTCCCCCCAGCACGTGGAGCGAGGGGCGCGGGAAGTGCCGTGAAGCCCGGGGCGAGCGGAGCCCTGCAGCCGGGAAGCGGGGCTGGGATCCCCGCGCCGGGAGGAGCCGCCGGTGGCTCCGGGGAAGGTCGGTGCCGGGACGGTCCCCCCGCGGGGATCACGCTGAGTTCTCCCCTCTCCACCCGTGACCGAACCCACTCGCGGGTAGCGCTGCGACTTTCTCCGGGGCGGGAGGGTGTGCGCGTGTTCCCCCCTGTCCCCCGACACCCGGAGGCTGTTTGGGGTGCAGGTGACCCAGTTTGGTCACAGCCGTGTCACCACGCTCGCTCCGCTGTGGTTGCAAGGTGGGGGGTGAGGAGGGGGCCGGGGTGGGCGATGCCCGGGGGCGGCTGGCACCTCCTTCTGTCCCCATGCCCGGGTGGATCCCGGCAAGCAGAGTGCCCACCCCAGCTCCTGTGGCTCTGCGGTCCCCATGCTGCCACCAGCCCCTTCCCAGCACTGTCGGCCTTTGATGGCAGATGTGCCACCCACCAAGGCAACCGGCTGGCCACCAGCCTGGAAAATCCCCGTGTCCCGGGACGCGCAGGACAAGAATCGGTTCTTTGAAGCCCGGTTGCTCCGCAGCCTCTTCGGGGACGCTGCGTTTGCGTAGACGCAAAGGAAAAACCTCTCTATAAACAGGATTGTTCAAGGGGCTCCTTGTGCCGGGCACGGGCTGGGGCTGTTCGCCACCAACACCGGGCTCGCACCACCCATGCTGGGAGCCCTGGCATGGCTTTCGGAGTAACCCTAGAGTGACTTTCGGGATAGTGTCACCTGGAGAGAGAGGGACATGCGCCCGGCCGAGGGAGGCGCGTCCGGCCGAGCAGCCCCGTTCCCGGCTGTGTTTTGGGGAGCGGGATTGGGTTTCGGGGTGCTGGCTGTGCCGCTGGCGCACCGGGCAAAGCCTCGCTGGCAGAGGAAGTCGGTGACTCTTGAAAAAGCTGCTTTTCCTTTGGTTTGCTGGGGCAGTGACTCAGAGCATCGCGCAGGATGTGAGGAGGTTAATTATAACCCAGCCCACGAGCGGGGCTGGGAGCCGGGGCTGCGCTCTCCGGACAGGGGCGCAGCGGCCGGGCCGGGCCGCGGGAGCTGCCGGGTGCATCCCATGGGTGCCCGGGGCGACACGTGGCCTCCGGGCGCAGCGTCCCGTGGGGCCCTCGTGCTCCAAATAACGCTGATTTGGCCCCAAATCGCCCCAGGCTCGCTTGGCTCTTCACCCTGTTCCGGCACGGGCTATGCTGGGGACCCCCGGTCCCCCCCCCCCAGCTGGGGACACTGGTGGCCTTGCTGTCCCCTCCCCTGTGAGCTAGTAGGTGGCTTGTTGAAATTTGGGGCCCCACTTGGGCGGGGACTCCGTCCTTCTCCAGCTGATTGGCCACGGGGGTGACTCAGCAGTGCCCAGGGGTCTCGCAGGAGCACCCGGGGGAAACTGAGGCACGGGGGGCTGTGGCTCGTCCCACTGCACCTGGGTGGGAGGAATTGCCCCGGAGCACGACCCGCCTGCGGCCCTTCCTTCCCTGGCAATTTGGCTCTTCCCAAACGTCCGGAGGATGTTTGCTCGCGGCTCCCGGCCAGCTCGGGGCGAGTGGAGCTGCAGGCCCTGGGCCCCACGGCGTGGCTCGGGGCGGGCCCCGCTTCCCACGGCTGGCACAGCACAGACCCCACGGGTGGGTTCCAGCCGTGCCATGGGGCTGTATCCCCACCGCGGCTCCGTCCTTCCTGCTGGGGTTCTGGGGTGCTGGAGCCGCTGTGGGGGGGCACAGCACATCCCACGCAAGGGGGGACCGACCGGGCACCCCCAGTGCCAGTCGTGGCCACGCTGATCCGTGGTGCTCGGGCAGGAGCGATGGGTGAAGGTGGCACCCCCTCCGTGCGGCTGCGGTGCCCCCCAAACCCCCTGATGTGGGGACACAGCCCCTCCTGCCCGGCCAGGGTGCTGGGGGGTCCCTGCGGGGCCCGGGTGCTGCAGGGCTGGAGCTCAGCCGGGTGTCAGTGTGGGCTGCAGCAGCTGCCTCCTGTGGTCAGGTGCTTTTTATAAAACCAAGGGAAATAAAATAGAGGAGGAAAAAAAAACTGTATTAAAAAAAAAAAAAAAAAAAAAGCAAAGCCACTGCTGTCTCCAAGAGCAATAACTGCTGCTTCCTCCCAGGAGCAGGGGGAGGGGACGGGATGGGATGAGAGGATGGGATGGCATGGAGAAGCAGGGCCTGGGTGCCCGTGTCCCCAGGACTGAGCCCCCACAGTGCCACCGAGGTGGGGGACACCGTGGGGGCTCCGCAGGGGTGCAGGGGGTCCCCTTTGGGTGAGGACAGCAGGGTTTGGGCATTGCTTGGTGCTGCCATATGGCAGCCACACTGGGAATATTGGTGGATCTGGGAATGTGCGTCCTCATGTGTCCCAGTGCTGAGCCTGCAGCTCTGGGAGCCCTGTGGCACGGGCTGTGCCATCCTGGTGTGTGCCAGGGAAAGGGCTGTCCCCTGACACTTGTCCCCCAGGCTGCTGCGTTCCCTGCCCCATGGCACGAGCTCCTGCTTGATGCTGGGATTTCCCAGGCTGGCAGCCGTGGCACCCGCTGGCACCCAGCCCAGTGCCCTCCTGGGGCATCTCCTGCGGCATTCCCAGGAGCAGGGAACTGGTGGGATCGGGATTAACTTTCCACAAAAACAGGATATGGTGGGTGAACCGGTGGGGCTGTTCTTTCCTGGAAAGAGGAGCTGGGGCTGGGAATGTGCCGGTGGCCAGCTCTGCTTGCCCAAGGACTTTTTGCTTTGGGACTGATGGGATTTTGGGATAGGGAGCCACACTGATGGGATTTTGGAATGGGGCCTCTGTGTTTATCACCCTGCCTCTGGTTTGCAGCCAGTGGGTGCAGAGTCCTGGGAGCAAAGTGACACCTTGGGGACCCCATCAGGGTCCTGGGGGTTGGCAGCTGGGGCTGGTGAAGTGGGAGGCAGCTTGGCAGAGCTGCCTGGCTCTGGCAGCAGGTAACGGCCCTGTGAGTGAGCAGGGCAGGGAATTAAAGAGCTCTGCTAATTAATCCTGAGCGGCCGCAGTCCCTGCAGAGCAGCGGCTGCACCAGCGCCAGGAACGGTGTGGATGCGCTGATGGTGCAGGGCTGGTGTGTGGGACTCCTCCAGCTCCGGGGGGTCTGGGGAGCCCCCTTTCCCCACGCAGCTGGGAATGGATCCATCCTGGCAGCTGGCTGGGTGTGGAATGGTGCCTGGTTTGTGGGAGGGGGCTGTGCCAGACCCCAACCCTGTCCTGCAGCTGCTCTTCCCGGCCCAGTGCACCGGGACAGATCCTGATGCCGACTCCTCCTGGCTGCCTCCACTTCACCAGTGGTGCCCAGTGACCCCAATCCCCTCCCATGGCGAAATTCAATTAAGGCTGGCATGGAGGAACCCCACACATCCCGCCCAGCTCCCCAGAGCTGCAATTTTCCTCCTCCCAGCTCGTTAACGTCGTTAATATTTCCCGTGCCGCCGGTGCCGGCTGCGGTGGCGGTGACCTCCCGGCAGCGTGGGAGCTGCTCTGGCTGCTCCCGGGGTCACAGGGCTGGGCAAGCAGGAATTTGGGGTGCCAATCCAGGATACCTGACTTAGGGGACGAGGTGAGTGCTCCGAGAGAGAGACCCCGGGATGTCGTGGGTAAGGGTACTGCTTGCGTGGGGAGGGGGCCGTGGGTGCCACGGCGCTGCACCCACCCACCTGCACACCCAGCCGGCCGCTCGGAGGGCGGGTTTGCTCTCCCCACATGCCAAACTGGTTTTTCTCCCTGTGCCTGCACTTTCCCGCTGTCAGCACTGCAGGGAACCGGTTCCCTCCGTCTGCAGGACGGAGCACCCACACACCTTGGCACGGCACGCCCCGCTGCAGCCGGGTGGGTTCCCAGCCGGGCTCCGAGGGTGCTCCCGAACCAGGCTGTCACCACCTTCTTTCCCTCTTTTTCTGTCCTGGCTGAAGCCATCGAGCACCTCTGGGAGCTTTCTTGGTGATGCCTGAGGGGTGCAGGGTGAGCCGCCAACCAGAGGGTCCCGGGGGTGCTGGTGGCACCAAGCAATGGGGTCAGCATGTGGGTGCCCCCCCAGTGCCAGCCATGCCTGTGGGTCTCCCCACAATCCCCGTTCTCATCGGAACTCCAGCCGTGCCACCACGTGCCCTCGGTGCCACCGGCACCCAGGCCGTGGCCGTGGCTGGGCTGAGGGCTCGCGGTGGGGCTGCTTCACCCCAGGGTGGGTGGGTGGGTGCCAAGGGGGGCCTGCCTGGCTCCCACGGAAGCTGGAGCAGCGTCTCGCCCCCATGCCGGGAAGGCTCCTCTCGGCGCTGGCGGGGACGGACGGGGAATATTTGCTCCATGAGATCATGGTTTGCCCAAACAGCCAGGAACCCTCGGCAGCAGCGGCGTGCGGGAGGTGACGCGGCCTGGGGTCACCGCGGGGAGGTGGCCGCTGGTGACGGTCCTGCTGCCCCCACCGCGGGCTCCCTGTGCCCCCCGCCCCTGCTCGGGGCCGGGCTGTGCTTCGCAGGCTTGGCGACACGTGGGGACCCCGCTGTGGGGCTGGAGCTGGGTTTAGCCCCCGTGTGGGGCTGTGGGACGTGTCCCGGGGCGTTCCTGGGCGCTCCCTCCACTGCCCCCGTGCCCTGCGAGGGTGCCCCGCTGTCCCCGGGGGTTGTGCCGTGTCCTCCCGGCCGCGCTGTCCCTCTCTCCAGGATGTGTTGTCCCACTGAAACCTCGTAAACACAGGAAGGGCCGTGCCGGGCTGCGGTGCTGAGCACGTCCCTGGCGCCCGGCTGGGCCCCCCTCGCCCCCCCAGCCCCACGGGGTCAGGGCTGCCCTCTGACCCCCCTGTCCCACCCCCTTCCAGAGTGGGGTGCCGAGGGGAGCAGCTCCCTGCCCCGGCCGTGCAGAGCCGGGGTCCCCAGCACCGGTTCCCTGTGGCTGCCCCCTTCCTGGGCTGTTCCAGAGGGATCCCCCGATGCTGGTGGGATGTGTCAGCAGAGGGGATGGGGGGATGTCCTGGCACTGCCTGGGGCAGGGCACAGTGACAAAGCTCAGCTCCCCATGTCCAGCCAGGCACTGCTCCGGGGGTGTCTCGGTGCTGCTGCCCATCCCCGTGGCCTTGGGGCTGCCCTGTGGGTGCTCCCAGCTCCTCCTGCCGTGCATGTGCCGGTGTCTGTCACTGTGAACGCGGTGACAGGAACGCGGCGTCCCCAGCTGGGGCGGCAGCTGCCCTGCCACATCCCCGCCGTGCTGTCCTTGTCCCCATCCCTGTCCCCGGTGGTGGCAGCTCTGCAGGCTGCTGCCTCGGCCCCGCTCCTCCGACGGTTTCGTGCCTCCAAACAAGCTGTAATTTAGGTCTAAAAATAAGCGAGGGGGAAGGTGCTGAGCTGGTGGCACGCCCAGAGCATGGCTGGGGACAGGTGCTGTGCCACCCCCGGGGAGGTCACGGGTGGGGGTCCCAGCCTGGCTGTGGGGGTCCCTGCAATCCTCAGTGTGGTTTTGCGGGAATGATGTGGAAACGCGGCAGATTTTTCTCGTGGCTCTTCTTCCCCTGTCACCCCACGTGTCTGGGACCTTGGGTGTGTCCCCTCTTCTCCGTGTCACCCATGTGGGTCACCAGGAGTGGCACAGCGTGAGGTGCTCCTGCCTGTGTCCCTCTTTCCGATGGCATTTCTGGGGCGCTTGACCCCCTCGTCCTACCTGGCATCACCCCAGGACCCCAGTCCCACCTGGCATTTCGAGCTGCCTCTCTTTTGGGGATGCCCATGGTGGGGGAGTGCAGCTGTGAGCCCTCCCCGTGCCACATCCCTGTCACTAACCCCGTCCCTCTGTCCCCAGCCTGCCTTTTCCGCTACAACGTGCTCTCCCTGGTGTACCTGCTCTTCCTGCTGCTCCTGCCCTGCTTCCCGGGGCCCTGCCCACACTTCACTGCAGGTAAGGGGCTCACCTGGGGCTGCAGGGCTGGGACAGGTGGGGTGGGCAGCAAGGGGGCTGCCACCCCCCTCCCACGGGCACCTTGGCTGCGGTTTCACCCCGGCTGGGCAGCGTGGCTCCGTGTGGAGCCTCTCTCTGTTAATTATAGCCCAGCGGGGCTATTAATAGCCCTCCTGCTCCAGGATGGCCACTTCGGAGCCTTATTAACCATCAGCCTCAGGGCTCAGGGCTGGGCTGTGCGGGCACACCACGAGCAGCCCCTCCGCCCTGCCCGGGGCGTCGCGGTGACCACAGGGGGTCACCCACACCGGGGCAGGTGGGCACGGGGTGCCCGTAGCCCCCCCTGTGTCCGGCTCTGACCCTGCCCCCAGCTCCTGGCACGGCCACAGCTGAAAGCTTTACCCTCTGAATATTTCATGGGCTCGCACGGCCCCGGATCCCCGCGCTGCCGAGAGCTTTTGTGTGGATTTACAGGAAAAAACAAGTGGAGGGAAAGCTGTTGGCCCGGGGCCGCCCCCAGGCCGGCTCGCAGCTGTGGTGGGCTCGCTGCCCACCCCACCCCCTGGCCAGGAAAACGGGCACAGGGCCCGGAGAGCCGGGTGGGATGGGGGCACGGCTGCAGCTGGTGGAAGGGCTGATGGGGTTTGGGGTGGGGAGGACCCCTGGATTGTCCCCTCCCATGGGACAATCCAGCAGGGATGGGGATGCCGACTGCATCCCGGTGTGCTCCCTGACCTGCAGGGCCAGGGAAGTGCCAGCTGGGTGCTGCAGGGACACAGGGAGGGAGGGTGCCCATGGGCCGTGCTGGGCGCACAGTGAGGTGGGCAAAGCCCTGGTGGGATCCTGTCCCTGGGGCAGAGCCTTGGAATCTCTGGGCACAGTGCACCCTTCCCAGCTCTTCCCGAGGGTGCAGGGTCCCTGCTGGGGTTGTGGTGTCCTTGGGTGGTGGGTGACAGGTTGCCCGTGTCTCGCAGGTCCCACCAGCCGCATCCTCAAAGCCCTGCTGGGGACCAGCATCCTCTTCCTCCTCGCGCACTTGGTTTTCCAGATATGCCTGCACACGCTGCCCGTGCTGGACCAGCTGCTGGGGCCCAGCTGTGAGTAGGGGGTGCCCATGCCCACCCTCACCCACCCACAACTCTGCTCCCTGTGCTGCCCTGGGGCTGCACCCTCAAGCTGGGGACGTGTGGGACCCATCCTGCTGGCACTGGGATGGTGCTGAGGCTCTGCAGGGTCCCACCACATGCCATGCCAGGGTGTCTGCTGGGTGCCCACTGCACTGGGCACAGAGCCCATCCTGCAATCCCATGGGTGGGAATGTTCTCCCTGTGGTGGGGGGGTGCTCAGAGCCTGCCCACGCAGGGTCTGCCCCGCTCAGTGCCCCCCTTCTCTCCACAGGCAGCTCCTGGGAGGTCCTTGCTCGGCACATTGGGGTCACCAGGTAAGGGCACCCCGGTGTGTGGGGCTGGGGGCTGGCAGTGGCTGGGAGGTCACCCCTGAGCCCTCCCCTGCCCCGCTCTCCCCCCAGGCTGGACTTGAGTGACATTCCCAACTCGGTGCGGCTCGTGGCGCCCGACGTTGGCATCCTGCTGGTCTCGTCCGTGTCCTTGTGCCTGTGCCGCCGCCTCGGCCCTGCCACCTACAGACGGAACCCAGAGAGCCTGGAGTCCTCTGAGCAGGTGAGAGCCACCCCCGGTGCCGTGGGGACATCCCACCATCCCCATCCCACTGCGTCCGCGCCAGCCTGTCCGTGGCTGGTCCCTGTCTCTTCCCTGGGCACAGCCTGGGACGTGGGGGGCTTGGCATGGGGTCATCCCCAGTAGTTGGGGACCCAGTTTGGGGCAGTTTTGGCTAGGATGGAGGGCTCGGTCATTGTCCCATGGCCTGGGGTGACACAGCCATGGAGGAGTGCCTGTGTTTGCTCCAGCATTGCCGCAGGGACCCTGGCAAACAGCCGGGACAGTGGAGTGGGCAGTTATGGGGTGCCGGCCCCCAGCTCGAGCTCGCTGCTGCAGGGCTGGGTGCTGTGCTGTGCCATGCCAGCCCCGCCTGGCAGTGCCAGCAGGTCACGAGGACGCCGTGCTCGTGGCAGGGGGGTCACCAGGCAGACACAGCCCCAGTGGCACCCCCAGCCCCGCTTCGGGGCTCCCCACTGCCCAGGCTGCCGCGCCTGGCTGCGGCCGTGCCGGGCTGTAACCGGAGCAGCGGCTGGCGTGGATGCCTTTGCCGTGAGCCCGGGGAGGCAGCCTGGAAAAAAGCTCGGTGCTGGGAACCCGCATCCCGGTGCCAAGAAAAACAGCCGCCCTTTGGAGGCGCTTTCCAGGCAGCTGATGAGATAAACACGGCCAGGTGCCGGGCACTGTGCCCACCTGGCCGGCCACCCCTGCCCTCCCCAGAGTGGGGAAACTGAGGCACGGCCAGGAGCTGTCCGGGATCGGGTCATGGAGCTCACACCAGCCTGGTTTTCCCTGACAGAGGGAAGAGAAGGATGTGGGGCGGCACCGGCGCGCGGCCAGCAGGGACACACCGCTGAGCAGCCGGCTCTGGAACAAGGCTCACTGGCTGCTCTGGGAGGCTGGGAAGGGCCTGGCCATCCTGCTGCTGGCCTTGGCAGGTGGGCACGGGGTGTGGGGGGCACGGGGTGAGCTGGGGGGGGCTTGGAGGGCATGCTGCTGGGGGGATGCTTGGTCCGGGGGGAGAGCTTGGTCCGAAGTGGGGACTCTCAATCCATGGGAGTTGTGGTGCTCAGTCTGAGGAGAGGGATGCTTGGTCCACGGGGGGAGGATGGAACATCCAAGGGGAAAAGCTCGGTGTATGGAGGGAGGGATGCTTGGTCTAGAGGGGAAAACAGTCTAGGGAGAGGGGATGCTTAGTGTTGGGGGGGAGAATGCAATCCAAGGGAGAAATCTCAATCCAGGGGGAGAGCTGCTCGCTCCGAGGGACAGATGCTTGATCCATGGAGGAAGAGATGCTTGCTCTGGGGAGGGAGGGGATGCTCAGTCCAAGGAGGGAGGATGCTCATTCCAAGCGGGAGCGATGCTTGGTCTGAGGAGGACGGATTTAGAGTCCAAGAGGCAGGAGATGCTTGGTCCAAGGTGGAAAACGTGGTCCAAGGGGAAGGGACGCTTGCTCTGAGGAGGGATGCTGGGTCCAGCGGGGTGCTCTCAGTCCAGTGGGATGCTGCTCAGTCCAGGGGCTGCCGGGCCGTGCACTGACCGCCTGCGGGGCGCTGCTCCCCAGGGATCACCCTGCCCTCCGCCTCCTCCAGCGTCTACTTCCTGCTCTTCGTGGGGCTGTGCACGTGGTGGGCCTGTCACCTCCCCGCCAGCTGCCAGGCCTTCAACGTCCTCTGCATCCTCGTCAGCATCTACTGCGCCGCCCACCTCCTGTGCCTCTATGCCTACCAGACCCCCTTCGTCCAGGGGGTCTTCCCACCCCCCACCATCTGGGCACGGTGGGTCTGTGGGGAGGGAGCTGTGCCCAGGGTCCCCGTGATGTTGAGCTGCCCCATCCCACCCCAGGGAGGGCGGCCAGAGCATCCCTCCAGTGTCGGCTCATGGTCCTGGCTGGGGGGTTAATGTCACCTCCTCTGTCCCCACAGCGTGTTCGGCTTCAAGGACATCATCCTGTACCGCAACTGCTCCCAGCCCAACACCCTGGAACTCAACACCAGCTACCCCTGGCCTGTCTACGCCAACCCCGGCATCCTGCTCCTGCTCTACTACACCGTGGCCACCCTGGTGAAGCTGCACTGGCTGGGTGCCAAGGTGAGGGGCTGCAGGGCTGAGCTGGACACTGATGGTGACAACGGTGACCATGGTGCCTGGCGCGCGTGGCCGTGACTGCCCCGGCCCTGGCACAGGGGGACGTGGGGGGCAGCGGGGTGCCCGCAGTGTGGGGTGCCTTGGCAGGGGCCTGGGGCACGATCCTGCTCCCTGATGGTGGCAGTGGGTGCCCTGAGCTGGCTCCTGCCCCTCGCAGAGAGCCGTGGCACCGGCACAGCCATGCTCAAGGGTCCTGGTGGAGCTGGAGAGTTGGCCCAAGGACACTGACCGCGTGGTTGAGGACACCAAGGTACGTCTGGGGGGGGCTGTGCAGGGAGTGGGATGGGGTTGCCAGGGTGGGCTCTGAGCCCTCTCTGCCCCCAGCCCATGCTGTCCCCCAACACTGAGAAGCCGAGCGGCAGCACTGAGAACTGCACCGTGCACGTCCTGAGCGCACGTAAGCCTGACCCCAGCCCCTCCCCAAACGCTGCCCGCAGCCCGGGGTGCCTCACACGCCCCCTCCCCATGCCAGGCAGGAGCCGTCGGGTGGAGTGGCTGCCCCTGCGCACGCTGGGCCACGTCCTCATGAAGCAGAGCTACGTGTCCGCCCTCATCGCCATGATGGTAAAGAGCTGGGAGGGGACACGGACACGGGGAGGGGGCTCCTCCTGGGCCGAGCCCTCATCCTCGCTGCCCACAGGTGTGGAGCATCACCTACCACAGCTGGCTGACCTTCGTGCTGCTGCTGTGGTCGTGCCTGATCTGGATGGTGCGGAGCCGCCGGCACTTTGCCATGCTCTGCTCGCCCTTCCTGGTGCTCTACGCCATCACCCTGTGCAGCCTGCAGTACGTCTGGGCCATGGACCTGTCCCCCGAGCTGCCCACCCGCATCAGCTTCATGAGGCTGCGGCCGCTGGGGCTGGTGCATCCCAGGTACCCCTGCCTGGCCCTGGGGGCGAAGGTGAGTGTGGTGCTGTCCCAGCCCTGTGTCCCAGCCCTGGCTGGCCCCGCTCACCGCCTGTCCCCACAGCTCCTGCTCACCCTCACCTTCTGGATGCTGCTGCGGCAGTTCGTTAAGGAGAAGGTGCTAACGAGGAGGGCCCCGGCCACGCCGCTCCTGGAGGTGTCTGTCACGGATACAGGTGAGGGCTCCTGGTGTCACCCACGCTGCGCCAGGCTGAGCACCCCACAGCTGGGGGGGGGGATCCTGGTGCCCCCTGCCCGGCTCCTGCAGCCCCTCTGTGCCCCACAGACACCAGCCAGATGCGGGATGTGCTGAAGAACCTGGGGCAGGTGGTGAGGAATTTCTTTGCCAAGTTCTGGATCTGCGTCTGCGCCGGGATGTTCATCGTGGTGACCTTCACCGGCCGCCTCGTTGTCTACAAGATCGTCTACATGCTCCTCTTCCTCCTCTGCCTCATCCTGTTCCAGGTAGGGGGGCTGGGGACCCCTGGGAACCTGTGCCATCCCCAGGGTGGCCCTGCTGATGTCCCTGTCCCTGCAGGTGTACTACAGCCTGTGGCGCAAGGTGCTCAAGGGCTTCTGGTGGCTGGTGGTGGCCTACACCATGCTGGTGCTCATCGCCAACTACACCTACCAGTTCGAGGACTTCCCCATGTACTGGAGGAACCTGACGGGCCTCACTGATAATCAGTGAGTGTCCCCGACCCACCGTGGGGTGGCATGAGCCCTGTGGTGGCACCAGGGCACGGCCAAGGGATGGGTTGCACATGGGGAAACTGAGGCACGGAGCAGGTTGGGGTTGAGCCCCGGCATGGGGGCTCGGTGCCCGTTTGGGGTGGGATGGATGAGGCCCCGTGCTGACCCTCGTGTCCCCATCCAGGCTGAGCGACCTGGGCCTGGAGCAGTTCAGCGTCTCCAAGCTCTTCTCCAGCATCCTCATCCCGGGTTTCTTCCTCCTGGCCTGCATCCTCCAGCTCCACTACTTCCACCAGCCCTTCATGCTCATCACCGACCTGGAGCACGTCCGTGCCCCCTCTGGGGCCCCCTGCCGCATCCCCAGGTAGCACCCAGTGCTGGGTGAGCCCCCCTGCACCCCGAGCCCCCCATCCCCGCTCTGAGCCCTCCTTCCCACAGGTCCGAGGAGCTGCACGGGAGCCGCCTGCTGCGGGATGCGGCCGCTGCCGAGAGTGCCCAGGCTGGAGACTCCGACACTGAGTCCCTGGGTACAGGGCTGGGATGGGGGTCGGGCTGGGATGGGGTGTCCTCCAAGCCAGGAGGGACCTAGCAGGGGTAGGGGGATGGATTTGGGTTGATATCCAAGTGTGGGAGGGCATGGAGATGGATTGGGGCACCCTCCAAGCCTGGAAGAGACTTGCAGGGTATGAATTGGGATGTCCTTCAAGTCTGGGAGGGTATGAGGATGGATTGGGATGTCCTCTGAGCCAGGAAGGGGCTGGGAGGGCATGGGGGTGGATTGGGGTGTCCTGTTAGCCAGGGTGGTGCAAGGATTTATTGGGGTCTCCTTGAAGTCTGGAAGAATACAGGGATGGACCGCGATGCCCTCTGAGCCAGGAAGAGGCTGGAGGTTACAGGGATGGATTGGGTTGTTCTCCAGGTGCGGGAGGTTGTGGGAATGGGTTGGGGTGTCCTCAGAGCCAGGGAGGCTGCGGGGGTGTCCATGAGGGTCCGTGTCCCACAGACTCTAACAAATGGGGGCTGGTGCTGGAGCGCCTGATCGTGCTGGGCCGGACCTTCTCGGACACGGTGACACGCGGGGAGGTCTTCATGAGGCGCCTGCTGGAGCTGCACGTCCTCAAGATGGTGGCTGTCTACACCGTCTGGGTGGCCCTGGAGGAGGTACCCTGGGGAGCTGCGGGGTTGGGGGGCTCAGCCGGGCCCCCCCGAGGTGCTGACAGGGCCTGTGTCCAGGTGTCGCTGATGAACTTCTTGCTGGTGCTGCTGTGGGCCTTGGCCATGCCCTACTGCCGCTTCCGCCGCATGGCCTCGTGCCTCTCCACTGTCTGGACCTGCATCATCATCGTCTGCAAGATGCTCTACCAGCTCGAGATCGTGGACCCCCGCCAGTACTCCAGCAACTGCACTCAGGTGTGCCCGGCAGGGCCGGTTCTGGGGGGGCTCCCTGGCTGGAGAGGGGCTCTGGGGGGCCAAGGGGCACTGACCCATGCGCTGGTGCTCCCCTCTGCAGCCCCTACCCAACGACACCAACCTGACCCCAGAGGAGCTGGGCAACTCCACGCTGTACCGCGGCCCCGTGGACCCTGCCAACTGGTTTGGCATCCGGAAGGGCTTCCCCAACCTGGGGTACATCCAGGTGGGGCATGGGGACATTGTGAGGACCACCTGGGGGGATTCTTGGCTTGGCTTGGTCCTGAGCACCCCCTGTTCCCCCAGAACCACCTGCAGGTGCTGCTGCTGCTGGTGTTCGAGGCCGTGGTGTACCGGCGCCAGCAGTACCACCGCAAGCAGCACCAGCTGGTGGCCCCTGTCACCGAGACCATCTTCGAGGACATCTCCCGCGAGCACCTCGACCTCGGCCTCGTCAGCTGCGCCAAATACTTCATCAACTACTTCTACTACAAGTTTGGCTTGGAGGTGGGAGCACGGACGCTGCAGGGGGGTCCCAGCGCTCGCAGCACCCCGGTGCTGAGCCCTGCACCCCCCTGCACCCCCAGATCTGCTTCCTGATGATGGTGAACGTGATCGGGCAGCGCATGAACTTCGTGGTGATCCTGCACGGCTGCTGGCTCGTGGTGATGCTGACGCGGCGGCGGCGCGCGGCCATTGCCCGCCTCTGGCCCAAATTCTGCCTCTTCCTCGTCATCATCCTCCTCTACCAGTACCTGCTGTGCGTGGGGATGCCGCCCGCCCTCTGCCTGGGTAAGGGGCACGGGGGCCTTCCTGGGGGGCACCATTGGCCTGCCCTGGGAAGGGGCTGGAGCAGGGGGGTGGCACTGATTGTGCCCCCCTGCCCTCCAGACTATCCGTGGCGCTGGAGCCACACCATTCCCCTCAACTCGGCGCTCGTCAAGTGGCTCTACCTGCCCGACTTCTTTGAGGCTCCCAAATCCACCAACCTCATCAGTGAGTAGCCCCCTGCCCACGTGGTGCCCTGTGCCCCTACTCCAGCCCCACTCCAGTTCCCCCCTACTTCAGTTCCTGGGATCCCCCTGCTCCAAGAGTGCCCCAGCCCCCAGTTGCCCCCTGTCCGAGGGGTGCCCTGTCACCCTACTCCAGCCCCTGTCCCCATCAGTGGGGTCCCATCCTGCCTCCAGCAGGGGGAAGAACAGGCAGGAGGGGTGGAGGAGCTTTAGGAGCCCCACCCCATTGGAGGTGGAGCCTAAATCACACACACCCAGTTGGAGGAGGAGTCATGGCAAACCCCACCTCTTTTTGGGGGAGCTTGATTGTTTCCCACCTTCTTTTGGAAAAAGAAGGGGCCTGGAGACATCTGCATCCAAGGAGGGGCTTGGTTAAAGAGGAGGAGGTGGGGCTGAAAACGCCACACCTGCCTGGAGGGAATGAATGAGCTCCCCATCCTGGCATCCTTGGGGAAGGGTTTGGGGCGTACCGGCATCGAGGGGAGCCCCGTGGCCGGGGCTGAGCCGTGTTCCCACAGACGACTTCGTGCTGCTGCTCTGCGCCGCCCAGCAGTGGCGCGTGTTCGAGGCCGAGCGCTCCGAGCCGTGGCTGCAGGAGGCCGGGGACAACTCCGACCGGCTCGACCGGGAGCGGGACCACCACAACCCCACCCCCAACTTCATCTACTGCAAGTGGGTGCCCCCGGCACAGCACCCTGACCTGTGGGCTGGGGCCACGGGAATGGCATCCCCTGTGGGCAGTGAATGGGGCGGTCACCTGGGATGGGATCCCTGGGGGTATGGACAGGATGGGACCCAGCTGGGATGAGATTCCTTGGGCTATGGATGAGATTGAATCCCGCCCTTGGAATTCCAACCTCAGGATCCCAAACTTTGGGGTATGGATAAGATGGTTCCCCCCCAGGGATGGGACCCTGTGGGGTGGGGACAAGATGAGATCCCATCCTTAGATGGCAAATCCTGGGATGGGACCCCTTGGGGTATGGATAAGATGGGACCTTCAGGCAGTGGGACTTGCTGGGCTGGGATCCTCTACGATGGGATTGGGACTCCTTTGGGCCAGGGGTCCCATTGGACAGGACCCCCCGATGGCTGGAGCAGGAACACTCCCAGGCTCTTCTGGAAGGAGATGAGGTGGTCCAGGACACCCCTGGTGATGGTGCTGGACCCTCAGAGGCGTTGGGACCCCACAGACCGGACGCAGCCCTTTGTCCCCCACAATAGGGCTGGTGGGGGGACTGGGACTGTGCTGGGAGGGCACCAGGCCCCTGCTCTGAGCAGCCCATCCGCAGGTCCTACCTGGACATGGCGAAAGTGGTGGTGTTCCGCCACCTCTTCTGGTTCGTCCTCGTGGTGGTTTTCATCACCGGCGCCAACCGCATCAGCCTCTTTGGCCTGGGCTACCTGCTGGCCTGCTTCTACCTGCTGCTCTCGGGCACCGCCACGCTGCGCAAGCCGGCCCGCGCCCGCCTCGTGCTCTGGGACTGCCTCATCCTTTACAACATCACCGTCATCATCTCCAAAAACATGCTGTCGGTGCGTTGTGATCCACGTGCTTCTGCTCAGGTCGCCCTGGGCATCCCCTGGGCTGGTGACAGAGCCGTGTGTGCCCTCTCTGCCCGCAGCTCCTGTCCTGCGTCTTCGTGCAGCAGATGCAGAACAACTTCTGCTGGGTGATCCAGCTCTTCAGCCTCGTCTGCACCGTCAAGGGCTACTACAACTGTGAGTTGCTGGTCTGGGGGTGATCTGGGGGGCTTGGGGGGTGCAGGTTTGGGCTGCTGCCTGACCCACCTGCACCTCTGCCTGCCAGCCAAGGCGATGGCCAAGGACCACGACTGCACGCTACCCGTGGAGGAGGCCGGCATCATCTGGGACAGCATCTGCTTCTTCTTCCTCCTGCTCCAGCGCCGCATCTTCCTCAGCTCCTACTACTTGCACGTCATGTGGGACCTCCAAGCCTCTGCCCTGCAGCCTTCCAGGTGCGATTGGGGTCCTGGAGGGGTCCCCATGGGTGCCGGGAGGCCCCCCTGACCCTCCACTGTCCCTGTCCCCCAGGGGTGTGGCTCTGTTCAAGGCCAGCATCATGAAGAGCCTGCGCTCGCACCGGCGAGCCGAGAGGAAGTCGCTGGACCAGCTGAAGCGGCAGTGAGTGGGTTTTGGGGGGGCACTGGGACCCTTCTCCGTGCACCTTGGGGCACTCCCATGTATGGGGTGCCCCTGGGGCTCTGGGGGAGCGGGCTCCGCAGCATCCTCTGCCCGCAGGATGGAGCGGATCCGCACCAAGCAGCAGAAGTACCACCAGGAGCGGCTGCCCCGCAGCGCCGGCCCGGGGCAGGACGGGGCCAGAGCAGGTGAGAGCCGGGGGGGTCCCTCCCGTGTCCCCACCCCCTCTCCGGCACACGGGTGTGCCTGTGGCCCATCGCCGACGCCCATCCTGGTGGAGCCCCGTGGAGCAGTGAGGTGACCCCTCCCCGCCCCGAGTCCCCCCCAGCCGGGCTGGGTGCCCCGGGTGTGGCCGTCCTCAGCCCTGTCTGCTGTCCCACAGCTCCCGGCGGCCCTGCGGACCCGTCCCGGCTGAGGGAGCGGTGGTGGCGGCCATGGTTAGACCACGCCGCAGGTACAGCCCTGGCACGGGGCCGTAACGGGGCACAGCCCCTCGGAGAGGTCCCCCCGCCGGGACCACTAACACCCATGGGAGCCGTAGGTGACACCCTGCATGTCCCCTGTCCCCAGGCTCGGCCGCAGGGCACTAACCACGGCTCCTCTGCTCCCTAGCACTAACGGGGTGTTGGACTGGGGGTGCCAGGCTGGGGTTGGGGTCACCGACGTCGGTTGCCTCCGAACGCTGGCGCCGGAGGGACCCCGCTTTGGGGACGTGGCAGTTGAGTCGTTGGCTTTGATGTCCCCGTGGGTGTCCTCGGTGCCAGGCAGAGCCCTGGGAGATGGCAGCGGGGCCAGCCTGGGGTGTGACACCCCTGCCATGGCCCTGGCTGTGCCATGACGCCCTGTGCCCCCACCCCGGCAGTGCTGCATTCCGGGGAATACTTCCTCTTCGAGTCGGACAGCGAGGAGGAGGAGGAGGTGCAGGAGGAGCCACGGCCGGAGAGGCTGAGCGCCTTCCAGGTGAGCAGGGCTGGGGGACTGCAGAGCAGCTGTGGGGGCTGGCAGTGTCCCCAGGGTGCTGATGGCCGCTGTCCCCCTCCAGCTCGCCTACCAGGCCTGGGTGACCAACGCCAGGACAGTGCTGCGGCAGCAGGAGCAGCCCGAGCAGCCAGAGCCACCCAGCCCTGAGAGTGCTGCAGGTGGGTGTGACACAGGGCTGGGGGGGGGGTCAGGAGGGGACACAGCCCTGCCTGGTGCCCACTGTGTGCCCTGGCAGGGCGCTCCCAGTGTGTGTGGGGGCTCTCTGGTGGCTACAATGGGGTTGGGCATGAGCTGTGCAGCTTCTTTGGTGCCCGCGCTGGTTTTTAAGGTGGATGTGGGGGGACAGGAGATGGGGTGGTGCATGGGAGAGCCCCAGAAATGATGTTCGCCCTTCCCTGTGGTCTGACCCTTGCAGGGGATGGTGCAGGGAGAGAGGTGGAGGCTCCTGAGGGGGCTGAAGGCCAGGAGGAAGAGAACACAGAAAGTTCTGGTAGGTGGGCAGCAGGACTGCAGCTCGGGGAGATACTGGGGGGGTCTGAGTGGGCACCGAGTGACCCCCCACCCCTCTTTTTGCCCTGGCAGAGCGGAGCAACGTCTTGCAGCGGGCGCTGAACACGCTGAGGTTCCTGTGGCTGCTGTGCCAGGCCCTGGTGGACGGGCTGACCCAGTGGCTGGACGCCTGCACCCGGGAGCACACGGACATGTCCCGCATCCTGCTCCTCGAGAGATGCGTCCTGGCGCAGCGGCTGGCCAGGGTGAGCCCGGGGGGGCACTGGGGCACGGGGGGTGGCACCCCACAGAGGCACTGACACCCTGCCTGCTGCAGGGAGAGGAGATAAACCACGAGTTCCCAGATGAGCTCTACGTGCTGCCACCAGAGGAGTTCCCGCAGGAGCCGAGCCTGCCCGGCGCCTTGGCTGCAGATTCCCGAAGCGGCGCTTCCAGGCAGGTGCATAGATACCCCGTTGGCAGTGCCACAGGCGGGGCGGGCGGGCACGGGGCTCACCCCTGTCCCTGTGTCATCCCCAGCGGGAGCCCAAGAGCCGCCCCTGCCGACAGCCAGGAGCTGGTGACAAACCTGGGCTCCCAGGAGGACGTGGCTGATGCCCAGGGGTTCCTGGCCGTGCCCCAGCAGCGCAGGCGGACTGCCAGTGAGCTCCTCATGAGCAGGTGGGGACAGCGGGGCGTGGGGACAGCGGGACGGGGATGGGGAGTGGCGGGGGGCTCACCCCAGCCCTGCATCCCGCAGGAGGATGTACGTCTCCGAGCTGGAGGAGTCGGAGCGGTTCTACCAATCCCACAACCGGTTCCTGAAGCTGCTGCTGGCCGGGTACCGCTGTGTGACCGCCCACTCCGAGCTGCTCTGCTACTTCATCATCATCCTCAACCACATGGTCACTGCCTCCATCCTCTCCCTCTTCCTGCCCATCCTCGTCTTCCTCTGGGCCATGCTTTCCATCCCCCGGCCCACCAAGCGCTTCTGGATGACCGCCATCGTCTTCACCGAGGTGGGCAGGGGGTGGCCGGTGAAGGGACGATGCCACCCAGCCCCCACTGCCACCCGCTGACCCAGCGTCCCCACAGGTGATGGTGGTGGTGAAGTACCTCTTCCAGTTTGGGTTCTTCCCCTGGAATGGCTACATCACCCTGCTGCGCAACGAGGGCAAGCCCTTCTTCCCACCACGCATCCTGGGCTTGGAGAAGACTGGCCGCTACAACAAGTACGACCTCCTGCAGCTCCTGGCCCTCTTCTTCCATCGCTCCCTGCTGCTGGTGAGCCTTGGGCTGTGGGTGGGTGTTTGGGGGGAGCTGCAGCTGCTCCGGGGGGGCTCTAGGGAGAGCCCAGTGAGCGCTGGGTGGCTCTGCTGTGGTTTCCCACCAGTGCTGGTTGGGAGGGAGTTGATGCTGCGGGATGGGGAGTGGAGGTGTGTGGGGCTGGGGGGCAGCAGGACCCGTGACCGTGTCCCTCTGCAGTCCTATGGGCTGTGGGACCATGAGAAGACGACGGAGGAGAAGCGGGCGGACAGCAGTGAAGGGGAGGAGAAGGAGGAGGCAGCCGTGTCCCCGCCGTTGGTGCTGGTTGAGGAATGGCCAGAGGCTCCAGCCGAGCGGGAAGCACTGGGAGCAGCCACGGAGCCGGAGCTGGAGCCAGAGCCGGAGGGCAAGTCCATGGAGCAGAGAGAGGGGACCGAGACCACACGGCTCCGCTTCAGGAGAAGTCGGGGAAGAAAAACACCAGAGGTGGTTCCAGGGGAAGGTGAGCACCACTTCCCAGCCCTCACACCCTGGTGAGGAGCAAGGCTGGCACCCCCAGCGTGCTGGGGTCAGGCAGGGTGTGGCCCTGCAGGGCCCGGGCTGTCACCCACGCTGTGCCTCACTTCAAGGGGTTGAGAAGAAGAAAGAAGAGGTGGAGGAAGCAGCAGAAGAGAGCCACGCTCAGAGGAAGCTGAAGGCGTTTGGCTTGCGGGTCAAGGGCTTCTTCCTCACCATGTGAGTCGTGGCGGTGCTGGTTGGGGTGGGGGCTGTGGGGTGCAGTCCCAGTCACCTGTCCCTGTGTCCCCTGTCCCCGCAGGGCACAGAACATGTACCGGCCAGTGCGCAAGTTCTTCCAGGACATCCTGAACACGCAGAACCACGCGGCCACCGACGTCTACGCCTACATGTTCATGGCCGACGTGGTCGACTTCATCATCATCATCTTCGGCTTCTGGGCCTTTGGGGTGAGCAGGGAGTCCCACAGGGCCCTGGCTGTCCTGCCCCCGCCACAGGGGTGAGGCTAGGCCACGTGCTGACCTCTGCTGCACCCCAGAGATACACGGCGGCCGCTGACATCACCTCCTCGCTGTCGGAAAACCAAGTGCCGCAGGCTTTCCTGCTCATGGTGCTCTTCCAGTTCACCACCATGATCATCGACCGCGCGCTCTACCTCCGCAAGACCGTGCTGGGCAAGCTCATCTTCCAGGTCATCCTGGTCTTCGGCATCCATATCTGGATGTTCTTCATCCTGCCGGCCGTCACCCAAAGGTACATCCCAAAGAATTCCCCGCCGTGGCACTGCGTGGTCCTTGCGTGGCACCTTGGTGTCCTCAAGCCCACGTGGTGGCCCAGGCTGGTGGCTGAGGGGGTGACACGTCCTTCCCTCAGGTTGTTCAGCCTCAACTCGGTGGCCCAGCTGTGGTACTTCGTGAAGTGCATCTACTTTGGACTGTCGGCCTACCAGATCCGCTGTGGCTACCCCACCCGCATCCTGGGCAACTTCCTCACCAAGAAATACAACCACCTCAACCTCTTCCTCTTCCAGGGGTACGGCACAGGGTCACAGGGACCCCTGGGCACCCCGAGAGTGCCGTACCAGTGCCCTGTCCCCGTGTCCCCCCAGGTTCCGCCTCGTGCCCTTCCTGGTGGAGCTGCGGGCCGTCATGGACTGGGTGTGGACGGACACCACACTGTCCCTCTCCAACTGGATGTGTGTGGAGGACATCTACGCCAACATCTTCATCATCAAGTGCAGCCGGGAGACGGAGAAGGTACAGCCCCTGTGCCAGGAAGGGTCCCCCACTAAGCCCCTTGTTTCTTGGGGTCCCCCTGAGCCCACCCTACACCGTGTGCTGTCTCCCCCCACCCCAGAAATACCCCCAGCCCAAGGGGCAGAAGAAGAAGAAAGTGGTGAAGTATGGCATGGGCGGCCTCATCATCCTCTTCCTCGTGGGCATCATCTGGTTCCCGCTGCTCTTCATGTCCCTGGTGCGCTCCGTGGTGGGCATTGTCAACCACCCCATCGATGTCACTGTCACCCTCAAGCTGGGGGGGTACGAGGTGAGGATGTGGGGTGGGTGTTGGGGTGCCCAGCTGGGGCACCAGCGTGGCCTGCCCAGCTGATGTCCCCCTGTCCCTGTCCCCCAGCCCCTGTTCACTACGAGCTCCCAGCAACAATCCATCCAGCCCTTCACCTCCCAGGACTACGAAGACCTCACCAAAGAGTTTGAGAGGGAGCCGGTAAATCCCCCCCCCCCCACCCCAAAAAATCCCTGCTGGCTGTCCTGGGCGGGGGCTGGCAGAGCCCCCAGGGTGGGGGCTGAGCCCTGTCCCCCCTGGTGGCAGCTGGCCATGCAGTTCATCACCCTCTACGGCGAGGAGGACATCGTGACCGCCCGCGTCGAGGGCAGCTCGGGCTCTCTGTGGAGCATCAGCCCCCCCAGCCGCGAGCAGATGCAGCAGGAGCTGCAGAACAGCTCCTCTGACATCACCCTGCACTTCACCTGGACCTTCCAGAGGTACCTCTGGCACGGCCAGGGAGGGGCCAGCCCTGCCTGCGCCCCCCCTGCCCACACTGAGCCTCTCCTGCCCGCAGGGACCTGAGCAAGGGGGGCACGGTGGAGAATGCCTACGGCAAACTCACCAGAGACCTGGAGCCCGGCGCGCCCCAGCGCCTGGAGCTGGCCCAGCTGCTGGGTGGCACCAGGGACGACCCCGTGTGAGTGTCCCCTTGGGGGGGGGGACTGGACCCCTGTGCTCAGTGGGATGGTGTAACCCCCCCCTCACCCCCCTTTCTTGCAGGGAATTGCCCAAACTCTTCCCCAAATACATCCGGGCGCCCAGCGGCCTCGAAGCCGAACCTGTCAAGCAGCTGCTGCCAAGTAGGTCCCAACGTGTGCCCCCACCCCAGAAAATCAGCACTGGGTGCCACTTCTCTGAAGACAGGGATGACATGAGTCCCTGTGTGCTTCTCCCTAAAAAATCAGTGCTGGGAGCACACCAGTAGCCTGATGGTGCCACCCCCCTGCAGACAGTGAGGACGTGAGTCCCGCTGTGTCACTCCCCCCACAAAAAATCATCCTTGAGAGCACAGCAGCCACTGTGCTGTGCCCTGATGCTGTCACCCTCTCCAGATGACAAGGACAGCTACCTGGACGTGGAGGTGCAGCTGAAACGGGAGCGCAGGGGCTCTGGCCAGGATGACAACTTCGTAGAGTGGTGGGTGCTGAGGCTGAAGGACGCCCCACCCCGCGATGGCAACATCCTCCCCCTGATCATCTTCAACGACAAAGTCAGCCCCCCCAGCCTGGGCTTCCTGGCTGGCTACGGGTGCGTGGAGGGTGCCAGGGTGGGGGCGGAGCCGGAGGGAATTGAGAGTGGGATCCAGGAATGCAGGATGTGCCCCTCCCTTGCAGGATCATGGGGCTCTACGTGTCCATCGTGCTGGTGATTGGCAAGTTCGTGCGGGGCTTCTTCAGCGAGATCTCGCACTCCATCATGTTCGAGGAGCTGCCCTGCGTGGATCGCATCCTGAAGCTGTGCCACGACATCTTCCTGGTGCGGGAGACGGGCGAGCTGGAGCTGGAGGAGGAGCTCTACGCCAAGCTCATCTTCCTCTACCGCTCGCCCGAGACCATGATCAAGTGGACACGGGAGAAGGAATAAGGGGAAGGGGTTCCAGCCCCCCCCGACAGGGACATCACCGCCAATGCCTTAAGCAGCCCCCGCCTGGCTGGGGCCGCATCCCGGCCCGGGAGGCAGTGGGGTGTGGGGTTCTGGGCGCTCCCTTGGAGGGAGGATGTTTTTCTGGATGTTTCTCTTCTGTTGCTTTGAAGCCGTCCGACCTGCACAGACCACGTTGTGCCTTCCCGGGGAGGGGGACAGGAGGTGGCCCCCCCCACCCACTGGGCACCTCTGGCTGCCAGGTGGGGATGGGGGGGTCAGGAGCCAGCCCGTGCCCCCTCCCTGCTGGCCCCAGCCCTGCTCCAGAACCAGGTTGAACTCAAAAGCAATAGCTCCCACCCCCAGCTCCAGGATGGGGGTCCTGGGTTGTGGCCCCCCACGTTTGGGGGGGCCTGGCAGCCCCAGTTGGACTTTAGACACTTGTGACTTTGGGTTTGGTTTTTTTTTTTTATTAATTCAAATGGTTTATTTATACAGATATCGAATAAAACAAACTTGAGCCCTCCTGGGCTGGCAGGCAGCTGAGGCAGGGAGCGGGGGGGACCAGGGACCTGCACCCCAGCCCCCAATAAAGGGGGGATGGGGGCTGTCCCCGCCCTTGCCTGTGACAGAAATGGGGTATAAAAGCAGCTGCCTGGGTGTCCCGAGTCCTCACCAACCTCTGGGGTACCCCTGAGGGGTGGCACCTGCCCCAGCAGTGCCACAGCAGGATGGGGGTGTGTCCCCCGCTGTCCCCAACCCCTTCAGCTTTTGCTCGACTCTTGGTTCTCCTGGTTCTGCTCCATCTCAGCTCTGCAAGGGATGGACACTATGGATGGACACGGCCTGGGAGGCTGAGCAGGTGGGGAGGGGACCCCCACCCCCGGTACCTGCGGATCCTGCGCTGGCCCTCGGCGCGCACATAGGGTGGCAGTGTGGCAAGGGGACCCTGCAAGAGCAGGGCCGTGAGCCTGGGGACCCCCAATCCCCCCCGGAACCGCCCCCCTGTACCCCAAAACCTCACCAGCTCCTTGAAGGTGAGGCGGCAGCTGTAGCACAGCAGGGGGATGTAGGCAGCTTTGCTCTCAGCCCTGGGGACAGGGACAGGGACAAGGACAGGGACACTCAGTGGTGCCGCTGTGGTGGCCTGGGAGTGGGTGTGGAATTCTGGAGTCCCCCCTGCCCACATGCTCACCCTTCTCCTGGTTTCTCCAAGATCAGCGTGGGCTCCAGAGCCAACTCCTCCTCTGCGAGAGCCAGGGGGTCACTGAGGGGTGCACGGCTGCTCCCCAAATCCCCCGAGCCCCTCACTGTCCCCCCCACTCACCCCCATCAGTGTCCAGGCCGCAGAGGCAGAGGAGGCATCGCTGGGACTCACTGCTGGCCTTGGCCGGCTCTGGGCTCAGCTTCTCCCCCGTCCTGCAGCCACAACAGGGAGTGTGGGTGCACCCCCATCCCCCCCCAGCCCCAGTACCCCCACAGGGACCCCCCGTACCGGTACACGGTGCTGATGGTGGAGGGGAACTCCTCCTGCAGCCCCAGCAGGAAGCGCTCGACCAGCTGATGGATGCTGGGCTTCTCCCGGCGCTGTGGGAACCAACAGGGAGGGCAGAGCTGGGCTGGGCAGTCCTGTCCCCACCATGGGGACGCAGAGCTTGGGCTCCCCACCACGGGACCCCCCTACCTTGGTGAAGAGGGGTGGCACGCTGACGGTGGGGACGCTGAAGAAGCGGTTGTAGAAGGCGATCTCCTTGGCTGTGTAGTCCCGCATGGGTCTCACCACCATCACGTCGCCGTGGCGCTGGTCCGTGAAGCCCTGTGGGTGCAGGGCTGCCAGGGGACTGTGCCACCACCAAGCCACACCCCCACGGCATCGTGTCACCCCTAAGCTCACCGTGTCGACGGCGAGGAAGGCGCCGCGCCCCAGGGACAGGTTGGTGAGGAGCTTGATGGCCACGCGCGTGAGGCTCTCGCCCATCATCACCTTGGTGTAGCCCCTGTCCCGGGCCGTCTGCACGATCAGGTGGGTCCTGGGGACGAGGTGACAGCAGATCAGAGCCACCACACCCAGCTGGCGCTGGCCCCAGGCAGGGTCAGTCCCTCACCGCAGCATCTGCAGCAGCTCCTCCCGCGCCGTCGCCGTCCCCGCGGCCTCGAAGCCGCGGAGCAGCTCCTGGGTCTGGGCAGCGTCCGGCAGGCGGGGGGTGGCCGGGGATCCTGCTGGCGTGTCCTGGGTGCTGTGGCCAGGCAAAGAAGTGCCACTGTCGCCGTCCTGCCGCTGCTGCTGGATGAAGCTGTCCACAGCCTCCTTGTAGGAAGGGCCGGACGGGCCGGAGCGCTCCAGCCCCGGCTGTAAGATGGACGGGGGCAGCTGCAGTGCCTGCAGGGCAGAGATGAATACAAGGGGAAGTTGGGGTGTCCAGGTGAGTCCCCCTGCCTCAGCACCTGTCCTCATGTCACCCCAATACCTCCTCCAGGTGGATCACGTGGTAGGGGAAGCCGGTGGCCTGCAGCAGGGTCTCCATCTGGGCCAGGGTCTGCTCCCGCTGCTCCGGGCTCTGCCTGCGCACGGCTCCCTCTGGAAGGCAGGGAGGCAGTGCCAGGGCTACTGTCACATTCCCAGCCCCATTCCTGGGGCCAGGGGGACAGCACGGGGTGCCATGGCCTTGCTGGACTGGGTGGCAGCACCCTGGCCCTGGCACAGTGCAGGGGACACTGTGCTGGGAGCGGGTAATGGGGCAGGGAATGGGGCAGGGAACAGGCAATGCAGCTGGGAACTGGCAGCAGGACAGGGAACAGGCAGTGGGGCAGGGAATGGACTGGGAATGGGCAGTTGGACACGGAGCAGGGAATGGACTGGGAATGGGCAGTTGGACATGGAGCAGGGAATGGACTGGGAATGGGCAGCTGGACACGGAGCAGCAGCGGGGTTCCCTCACCCTCAACAAAGACGAGGCCGGGGACGAAGCGGAGCCTCTTGGCCGCCTCCCGGCTGAGCCCCTGGCAGAGGAGTGGGGTAAGGTGTGGGGTGAGAGGGGTGGCTGAGCCATGCACCCCCCGAATCCCCCCAAGCCCCGAATCTCACCTCCTGCACCTGCCGGACCATGGCACTGGAGGCAGGGCCCCCTGACACTGCCAGCAGCACCTGTGGGGAGAGCGAGGACGGTCACCCGCCCTGGTGCCACGCCCGGGTCCCCTGTCCGGGTGCCCCCTCCTGGTACCTTCTCTCCCGGGAAGATGACGCGGTTCTTGCCCAGCATGGCTCGGAACTTGTGCACGAAGTACTCACGGAAGCAGCCGCTGGGGGACACGGGGACATGTGGACCCCTGAGCTGCGGTCTGTTCCAGCACCCCCAGACCCCACATCCCCCGGCCCCAAAGTCCTCTTGATGTCCCCGAGACCACTGTCCCAGAGCTCCAATGATCCCCAGACATTACTGTCCCCCCTCCCCTGTCCTCGACACCCAGCGTCCCCAAGCTTTGACGTTCCTCGGCCCTGCTGCCCCAGACACCCAACGTCCCCAAACCTTGAAGTCCCACAGATCCAATGTCCCCAGCCTCAACATCCCCATGTCCCAATCAACGACCCCCAGACCAAACGTCCCCGATCCCTGATGTCCCCAAGACCCAAAGTTCCCAAGCCCCCATGTTCTGGAGCCTCAAAGACCCCAATTTCTGATGTCCCCAAGCCCCAATGTCCCCATCCCATCGTCCCTGCCCGGTCCCTCACCGGCAGAAGGGGTCCCCGACGCGGATGACGACGGCGGCCGTGCCCTGCCCGCACTTCATGCACGTTCGGGGGTGGCTGCGGGGACACGGCCGGTCACCGGCAACACCGGGACGGTCCCTGTCCCCGGGCAGCACCAGGAATACCCGCGATGTTACCGGGGGAAGCAGCGAGAGATATCGGGGGATATCGGGATCGGAGGTGACACGGGGAATACTGGAGGGACACCGGGAACAGCACCGGGGGGAGACCGGGGCGGTACCGGGGGGTGCTGGCGGGCGCATTGGGGATGTACCGGAGGCAGCACGGGGGGGGATGCCCGGGGGAATACCGGGGGGTACCGGGAGCGGCCCCGGGTGTCCATTCTGAGGTCGATCGGACTCCCACCTGTTTCCCGGTGCGCGGCGGCGCCGCGGCGGTTCCGTGTCCGCCCCGCACCCGCCACCGTCCCCCGCCGCATCGCACATGGCGGCCCCGCTGCGTCCCGCTCGGCTCGGGCCCCGCTCGGCCTCGTTCGGCTCCCCTCGGCTCCGCTCGGCCCTGTTCGGCTCCGCTCGGCCTGAACTCGGCTCCTCTCGAGTGTCCCGGCGGGTCCCGCTGTGTCCCAGTGCGCTCCCCTCGGCTCCGCTCGGCCCTGTTCGGCTCCGCTCGGCTCGAATTCGGCTCCTCTCGGCTGCCCCGGCGGGTCCCGCTGTGTCCCGGTGCGCTCCCCTCGGCTCCGCTCGGCCCTGTTCGGCTCCGCTCGGCTCGAATTCGGCTCCTCTCGGGTGTCCCGGCGGGTCCCGCTGTGTCCCGGTGCGCTCCCCTCGGCTCCGCTCGGCCCTGTTCGGCTCCGCTCGGCCTGAACTCGGCTCCTCTCGAGTGTCCCGGCGGGTCCCGCTGTGTCCCGGTGCGCTCCCGTCGCGCAATGATGACGCGACGGCGCCGCTCGATGACGTCGCGCCCGCCCCGCCGGCCGCCGCCGCCGCCATGTTCCGGAGCCTGCTGGTGGCGGCGGCGCAGCGGCCGCAGGGCTCGGCCGGGCCCCCCCGCACCGCCCCCGGGCCCGGGGCCGCGGCCGAGGCGCTGGAGGCGCAGTTCAGCTGTCCCATCTGCCTCGAGGTTTTCCACCGCGCCGTCGGCATCGCGGGCTGCGGGCACACGTGAGACGGGGCTCGGGAGGGGGCGGCGGGGACCCCCGGGCTGGGTCGGCCCCGGGGATGGGCGCGATGCGAGCGCTGGGCGCTGTCCTGGCCGTGGGATCCTTGCGGGCTCTCTGCCCGGTGACCCCAGCCGGCACCGGCACCGGCATCCCCAGCCCGCCCCCAGTCAAGTACCGGGACCCCCAGCCCACCCCGGGGATGGTCCGGTACCGAGACCCCCCCCTTCCGCCCCCAGCCAAATACCGGGGCCCTCATCCCATCCCACACTGGGATCCTCATCCCACCTCTCCATCCCACAGTTGGAGGGGACAGGAATGCCAGGATAATTGGATTTTGGGGACCGGGCTCCTTTGGCGCCTCTGGGCTGCTAGGATTCCTTAGCCCTTGGATTCCTTTGCTCCTGGGGATATAAGGACCTTGGAAGGAGGTGATCCAGGCTCCTGCCTGGCCTGGATCCTCAGCACTGACTTCGTTTGGCTCCTTTCAAATCCCACCTCGGAGCAGTGGAATCTTCTGTGCGTGCAGGGAGCTCCTTGGGGACCCAGCCCCTCCCAACCTCCCCCTTCCCGCAGTAGGGACGCTGATCCCTGGGTTTTGGGGTGTTCCGAGGAGCCCGAGGGGTGCCCCGCTGGGATCCCGCCGTTCCCGGGGTGCTCAGGGCCGCTCTGTGCTCCCAGGTTTTGTGGGGAATGCCTGCAGCCCTGCCTGCAGGTGCCCTCCCCGCTGTGCCCGCTCTGCCGCGTGCCCTTCGACCCCAAAAAGGTGGAGAAGGCTTCCAGCGTGGAGAAACAGCTCTCGTCCTACAAGGCTCCCTGCAGGGGCTGCAGCAAGAAGGTAAAGCTGCCTGTCCTCTCTGTCCCCATCCTCCCCTGGAATGTGTCCGGAGAGGGAGGGGTCTGGGGGGGCTCAGCCTGGAGCAAAGGAGGCTCAGGGGGGACCTTGTGGCTCTGCACAACTCCCTGACAGGAGGGGGCAGCCGGGGGGGTCGGGGCTCTGCTCCCAGGGAACAGGGACAGAACCCCTGAGGATCCCTGCAGCCCCAAATCTCCGTCCTGCAAGGAAGGACAGGCGGGTGCAGCGTTCCCACTGCTCTGCGTCATCCCACGTGGACCAGGGGTCACTCCCACCTCAGCTGAGCAAAGCCAGGGCAGGAGCTTTGTCCTGGCTCCTGACAGGTGTTCCTGCACCTCCAGGAATGTTCCTTGTCCTCCTTCTCCAGGTGACCCTGGCCAAAATGCGCTCTCACGTCTCGTCCTGCGCCAAGGTGCAGGAGCAGATGGCCAACTGCCCCAAGTTTGTTCCAGTTGTCCCCACATCCCAGCCTATTCCCAGGTATTCCTGTGCCTCGGGTGGGGAAACGTGTCCCTCCTTGCATGCCCTAAAATCCAGGCCTGTGTTGTGCCTTTCCCTGGGAGGAAGATCAGCACCTTTTCCCTCGTGGCACGGCTGCTCTGGGTTTCGGAGCGTGGGGTTGGGATGAAGGATCCACCAAAGCAGGGAATTGGGGTGGGAAGGGGCTGGGCTGGCTTCTGCTGGCACAGAACTGCTGGGTTCGTGTGGAAGGAGTCAATCCAGCCCCTTCCCTGGGGGTCTGAGCTCATCCTTGCTCTCTGCAGCAACATTCCCAACCGCTCCACGTTCGTGTGTCCGTACTGCGGGGCCCGGAACCTGGACCAGCAGGAGCTGGTGAAGCACTGCATGGAAAACCACCGGAATGACCCCAACAAAGTGGTGAGTGAGCCATGCTGGGATGGCTGGGACAGCTCTGGCAAGCCAAACACAGCCCAGCTGCTGCAGCATCCCAGGCCACAGCACGGATGTGTGTGGGAGCACAGCTGCATTCCAGCTGGTTTAAATCCCTCTGGGAGCTGGGATCTGTCTCTGCTTTGGTAGAGGCTCCCTGGAATGAGCTGCCTCCATCCCCCTGTTCCTTCAAACTGGGTGGTGCTGGATTTCCTCTCCCTGTTCGCTCTGGGTTGACCAAGGTGGGGAATTTGGGATCTTCAGCACAGGAAGGACATGGAGCTGTTGGAGCGACTCCAGAGGAGATCACCAAGTTGATCAGAGGGATGGAGCAGCTCTGCCATGAGGAAAGGCTGAGAGAATTGGGATTGTTCAGCCTGGAAAAGAGAAGCTTCAGGGACACCTAATTGTGGCCTTCCAGGACCTTCAGGAAAGGTGGAGAGAGGCTATTGACAAGGGCCTGGAGTGATGGGACAAGGGGAATGGATTCAAACTGCCAGAGAGTTGGTTTGGGTTGGATATTGAGGAGGAATCCTTCCCTGTGAGGGTGGGCAGGCCCTGGCACAGGGTGCCCAGAGCAGCTGTGGCTGCCCCTGGATCCCTGGCAGTGTCCAAGGCCAGGCTGGACATTGGGGCTTGGAGCCTGTCAGGGGGGACACCACTCACCTGTCTGGGAGGTCCCTGTGCAGGTGCCACCATTCCGTGTCCCTGTCCCCGCAGGTGTGCCCGGTGTGCTCGGCCATGCCCTGGGGCGATCCCAGCTACAAGAGTGCCAACTTCCTGCAGCACCTGCTCCACAGGCACAAGTTCTCCTACGACACCTTCGTGGTGAGTGTGACCCTCAGCCAAAAAAGGGGAACCCCTCTCCGTGTGTCCTTTGCCAGGAGGTGAAACCAGCCCTTCCCTTCCCGTGCTGGGGTCAGCCTATCCCGCTGGGATAGGGACACGGGAATCAGGTGGCACACGTGTCCCACCCCACGTGTCCTCACGCACCAGGAGGAGAGGGAATTGTTCCTGCACTCCACAAAATGGGTTGTTCCACTAAACTCTTCCCCTGAGAAATTCTAACACAAAACCCCTTTTCTTGGAGGTTTTGGGAGTAGGGGAGTGACCAGCCCAGCCCCAGTGTTGGGGGGGGGGGGGGTCTGGTTTGCTGCACGTGGGGGGTCCCTGACCCCTCCTGTGTGGGGAGCAGCTGTGATGGCTCAGCCTTGGCCTCAGGGAATGCTTTCATTGGATAGATGTCAGGGAAAAGAACCTGCAGCCATTAACAGAGGAACATCCCAACTTCAGGACTTGTGGTGTTGGATAAACCTGACCTGGAGCTCTGGAAAAACCCCTGGCCTTGCTAGAAAGCTTCACCCTTTGGCCTCAGCTTGTGTGGGCCTGTTCCATCCCTCCTGCCAGGTGTGAGATTCCAGACAGGAGAGGGATGTGGGCACAAAGGACACCCCAAAGAGCACGGGTGGCATTCCTGGGATGTGAGTGCCAGAGGAATGGAGGCTCCGTGGCACAACCGGGAGTGGGCAGGGCTCCATGGGGACAGCATGCCCTGGCTGTGCCAGCTCTCCTGAGCTCTCCTGCTTGATTTTCAGGATTACAACATCGATGAGGAGGCAGCGTTGCAGGCGGCCCTGGCTCTGTCCCTCTCTGAGAACTGAGGCTGATCCCTGTCCCTGCCCCGGCTCCTTTTGCACACTCCGGGACCCACGGAGCCCTCCGGAGCCCTGCTGCTGCCTCTGTTCCTGCTGCTCTCCGGGCAAATCCCACCTTGTTTAAGAAGGTGGAGCCTCTTCAATGTCACAGTGAGTGAGCAGAGACCTCTGGAGAGAGGAGCTGGCACCGCAGGGCTGGGATCAGTCCTTGGATGGGCATTTCATATCCGTGTTGGGAGCACATCCCTGTGTCCAGATCTATTTATGATTAGATGCTTCTTGGCACACTCGTCCCTGCTCTCTGTTGCAACAGAATAGGTACCTGAAACTGATAGAGTGGATGCAAAACACCCTAATTTGGGATTGGAATCAGCCATATCCTTTTAAAAAGGAGGAAGGCAGCACGGAGCATCTTTTTTTAAGCTCTCCAAGGATTTTTCTAGAGATGTCAGGCTGTCCTGACCGCCGTGCCGGAGGCTGGAGCTGCCTCCTTCACCTGAATCCCAGGATGAGACTGAACAGTGGTTCAGAGGAGCCCTCGAGGATGGCATCCAGCATCCAGGGAAGCCTTCCCCTTCCTCGTTTTGTACCGGCTCTTGGGATACCAAATGCTCGCGTTTTTCTACACGAAGCGGCGCGAAGCCTTTTCCACGTTTTCTAGAGCGGGATCGGAAGCCGTTCCTCTTCACACTGCAATATCCGGCACCCGGGACAAGAGTATTTTTATGGAACATTACTAAGAACGTTTATTTTTTACACAGATAACCCAAGCAAATGAACACGTGGATTGGGAATGGGGTGGGAAGCAGGAGGTGGATCCCGAAGCGGCGGGTTGGACTCTGAGGTGGGGGGAAGTGCAGGGATCATTCTGGGCCATTCCTGGGTATTTCTGGGCCACTCCCGGATGTTTCTGGGCCACTCCCGGATGTTTCTGGGCCTTTCCCTTTCCTCACCAGAATTCCTCTGCCTGTGAGGGAGCAGGCAGGGTCCTTGTGCCACGCTGGCACTCGGCACAGAGCAGCTGGATTGGATCCAGGTGCTGGTTGCCCATGGAATGTCTGTCCATGCAGGATCCCAGCCCCAACGCCGAGCTGCTTATCCCCCCAGAAATAAGGGATTGCATCCCCCTTTTCTAATCTCTCTCTGGGAGTAGGGCACTGTTGATCCAAGGTGCTCCACAGCATCTTGGTGACCTGTCTTGCCCCCCTGTCCCCTTCCTCTCAGCCTTGCCTGCTGCTGCTGGTGGAGTTGGCTCTGGAGGGCTGGGAGAGGGTGGCAGGGAGATGGCACCGGCTGTGGGATGAGCCCAGGGCTCCCAGTGGTGGAGCTGAGGGAGGGGGTGATTCCTGAGACCCACCGTGCTGCAGGGAAAAGGGGCGGGAGAGGCCCCCCTGTGCATCTCCCTGCTCGGGGAATTCCTGAGGTTTATCCAAAATCTGGCTCCAGCTCTGCTCTAGCAATACTGGCTTGGTTTTTATTTTCATTTTCATGACGATTTTGGGATCTGCAGCCCCATGAGGAGCGTGCAGGGAACCCTCTGCTCTCCCCTGGCAGGGCAGGGAAAGGGCTGGAGCTGTCCTGCTCCCCTTTCTGGAGCCAGGCTAGCGAGGAGGGATGGGAACTTCTCTTACCTGCCCGGCATTGCTGGCACCTGGAGGATGTTCCTGGTGGGATGGAGAACACTGGCATCTTCCAGGAGGGACCCGGGGGCTATCCCTGTCCTGTGCTCAGCAGGGACCCTCAGCTCCTGGAGCAACCTCCCTGCTTTTGGGCCAGCACTGTTAACCTCGGCCTCCCTTCCTTCTTTCCTCCTTTTCCTTATCCTTTCTGCCCCACAGAACCAGAGCAGGGGCAGCAAGAGCTGCTTTTGTAAAGCACTTTAAGGCCCCGGGTGTGAGGGGCCACGCCAGGCCGTGCCAGGGATCCCTGTGTGCCATGGATCCACGGATCCTGCTGTGCCCGGGATCCCGCCGGCCGTGCCCGCCAGTGTGTCACCCACCACTTTTTTTGCATAGTTAGAACTTTTAACGAGCCGTCCTGTTTTTTGAAGAATTAACTCGATGACGTATTTGTAGCAAACCATTTTTCTCAATAAAGGCAGTTTCATCCACGCCTGGCCTCCCCAGGGGGAAGCGCTGAAGGGATGCACTCTGAAGGCTTCGGGAGCACTCCGGGAGTACTGGGGATGTTTGGAGCGCTGGACTGTGAAGGTTTTGGGGAGTTCGGGAGCACTGGAGCTACTGGGAGCACTGGAGGTGTGCTGGGGACACTGGGGCGGTACTGGGATAACTGGGAAAGGTGATGCACTGGGGGGACTGGGGACACCGAGGGCACTGGGTAGCACCGGGGCAGTGGGGTGCTGGAGGCAGAGCGGTGTGGAGAGCACCGGGAGCGGTACCGGGACGGTACCGGGGGCAGAACCGGGAGCGGTAGCGGGACAGTACCGGCAGCACCGGCAGCGTCTGCGCATGCGCACTTCCTGCCCCATTCAAAAATGGCGCCCCGCAGGCCCAGCCCAGCGCTCTCAGGGGGCGGGGCCGCCCGTGGTCCGACCGCTGCCATTGGCTGTTGGGAACCGGGCGTTGCTCCCTCCACCAATAGCGAGGCGGGACCCGCCGCAGGCCACGGTCACGTGCGTGGCGCGGGGGCGGGGCCTGAGGCCGGCGGGCTGAGGCGGCGGCGATGGCGGCGGAGCTCGCGCTGGCCATGGCCACTTGCACGGCCCCCGTGAACATCGCCGTCATCAAGTACTGTGAGTGCCCCGGGACACCGGCCGCGGGACCGGCACGGGGCGGGGGCGGGCTTGGCACCTGTACGCGGGGTACGCGGGGCACAGGTTCCGGACGGTGCCGGGTGTGCCGTGTCCGGCTGTGCCGTGACAGGTGACACCGTGCCGGGCCAGGCCGTGCTGCGCCGTGTCCTTGCTTGCCGTGCCATTCCTAGCCGTGCCCTGCCATTCCAAGCTGTTCCATGCCTTGCCAAGCGCTGTTATGCCACGCTTCGCTGTGTCCGACAGTGCCGTTCCAAGCTGTTCCGTGCCATTCCTAGCCGTGCCCTGCCATTTCAAGCTGCGCTATGCCACTCCAGGCCATTCCGAGCCGTGCCATGCCGTGCTCTCTTGCAGGGGGCAAGCGTGACACCGACCTCATCCTGCCCATCAACTCCTCCCTGAGCGTGACGCTGCACCAGGACCAGGTGGGTCAGGGACAGGATCAGGGTCAGGGTCAGGGTCAGGTTTAGGGTCAGCCCCCCAGCCGTGTCCGGGGGTGCTGAGCCCCTTCCCTCTCTCCCCACAGCTCAAGACCACCACGACGGCGGCTGCCAGCCGGGATTTCACGGAGGACCGGCTGTGGCTCAACGGGAAGGAGGTGGACGTGGGGCACCCGCGGGTCCAGGCCTGTCTGCGCGAGGGTGAGCGTCCCCTGCCCGGGGGTGTCCCCGCTGTCCCCGCTGTCCCCTGACCCTGCTGTCCCCCCAGTGCGGCGCCTGGCCCGGAAGCGCCGCGGGGGCAGTGAGGACACGGCCGCGCTCAGCCTTTCCTACAAAATCCACATCGCCTCCGAGAACAACTTCCCCACCGCCGCCGGGCTCGCCTCGTCCGCCGCCGGCTACGCCTGCCTGGGTGCGTGTGGGACGGGGCACTGGCCTGGGGGGGTGTCCCAGCTCTGATTTGTCCCCTCCTTGGTGCTGCGAGGGGTGATAGGGGTGTCCCCTTGCTGTGACCTGTGTCCTGCCTGTGGCTGTGTGATGGGCACTGGAAGGGGGGTGACAGGAGTGTCCCGCTCCTCTGATGTGCGACCTGCATGTGGCAGTGTGGCGTGGAGGGTGCTGGGAGAGGGTGACGGGGGTGGCTGGGGCGTCCCCTCTGTTTGTGCTCCGGCTGGCCGGGCTCTGTGGTAGCACCGGGAGGGGTGACAGGGGTGTCCCCTCTGCCTGTCCCCGCAGTGTCGGCGCTGGCCCGGCTCTATGGCGTGGAGGAGGAGCTGTCGGAGGTGGCCCGGCAGGGCTCGGGCAGCGCCTGCCGCAGCATGTTCGGGGGCTTCGTGCAGTGGCAGTGCGGGGAGCGCCCCGATGGCACAGACAGCCTGGCCCTCCAAGTAGCCCCCGAGACACACTGGCCGGAGCTCCGCGTCCTCGTCCTGGTGGTGAGGGGCTGGGAGGGCATTTGGGTGGGATTTGGGACTCAGGGGGCTCAGGAGGGGCCGTGTCCCACTGTCTGTGTCTCACCAGGTCAGTGGGGAGAAGAAGCCGATGGGCAGTACGGTGGGGATGCAGACCAGTGTGGAGACCAGTCCCCTGCTGAAGGTATGGGGACACGGGACTTGTCCTGCCTGGGCAGGGACAGGGTCCCCGTTCCCTTGGAATGGGGCTGGAGGGTGTGGAGTGACACCCAAAGGGTCACCAAATTGGAGTAACTGTGACCCATCTGCCATGGATGTCACCAAACTGGGGTGGCCACAACCTGTGTGCTGTGATTGTCACGGATTTGGGGTGACTGACCACAACCCACCTGCCGTGGGTGTCACCGAACTGGACTGATGGTGACCCCCATGCCGTGGCAGCACCGGGCAGAGGTGGTGGTCCCGGAGCGCCTGGCCCAGATGATGCGGCACATCCGGGAGCGGGACTTCGAGGGCTTCGGCCAGCTGGCCATGAGGGACAGCAACCAGTTCCACGCCACCTGCCTCGACACCTTCCCGCCCATCTTCTACCTCACCGACCTGTCGCGCCACATCATCGCGCTGGCACACCGCTACAACACCCACCACGGCCACACCAAGGTACCAGCGGTGCCCCGGGGGTGGCACGGCACCGTGCCCTTCCCCAGGTCCCCATGTCCCCCCCAATGCTGCCACAGGTCGCCTACACCTTCGACGCTGGCCCCAACGCCGTCATCTTCGCGCTGGCCGACACCGTGGCCGAGTTCGTGGAGGTGGTGAGGCGCAGCTTCCCCCCCGCCACCAACGGGGACCAGTAAGGGAATCTCACTTCTTACTGGGGGAGGCCTGGGGGGTTGTGGGGATGCGGGGACTGAGCACTCGCCGTGCCACAGGTTCGTCCGGGGGCTGCCCATGGGCTCGGCCGTGCTGTCGCAGGAGCTGGTGGCCGCCGTGGTCACCGAGCCGGTGCCGGGGGCTGTCCAGTACATCCTGCACACCAAGGTGAGGGGCAGTGGGGGCTGGGGGAGTGTGATGGGGGGCACACGGCCTCTGTGGGGAGGCTCTGACCCTGGCCCTGGCCCCGAGGGGGTGGTGGGACCCCATTCCTGTCCCCAGGGGTGTCCAGGGCCCCATCCCTGTCCGCATTCCTAGGGGAGTCTGTAGCAACCTGTCTACATCCCCAAGGGTGTGTGTGGGACCCCATCCCTGTCCCCATCCCCAGGTGGGTGTGCAGGACATTCCTGGACATGCTCCCTCTGGCACAACCCATGGGGTGACCTTTTGGGGTCCGTGGGGCCCAGAGCTGCCCCCCACCTGCACCAGGGGGGACCCTGGAGGCAGTGGGGCTCCCTGGTGTCCCTGACTTGTGTCCTGCCCCACAGCTCGGCCCTGGTCCCCAGCTTGTGGATGATCCCAGCCAGCACCTCCTGGGAGCGGATGGGCTGCCCCGGAGCCACGCCTGACCCCGGTGACACCCTGGGACAGCCGAGACACGCCAGGGGGGCTCTGCCGGTGCCACCAGCGGGCCTCAGGACCCTGAGCCAGGCCTGCTGCAAAGCTGTCCCCAGCCCTGGGGCAGAATGTGACCCCGGGGCTGGTTTTTACTCTTCTGTAAGGAAATAGAGGGTTCCTGGCTCCAGTGCTGTTTTGGTGTGTTGGGTTCTGCGTGTGGTGCTGGGGGGGAACAGCGGCAGCCGAAGTGGGGGGCAGGAGCTGGGGACAGTCCCTGGTGCTGATCTGTCCCTCTGCACAGCTCTGTCACCCCACATGATCCCTGTCCCCTTGTGTCCCTTGTGGGGCATCTCCTGTCCCATATGTCCCCAAGTTGTCACTGCTGGGGCTGATCCTGTCCTTCCACACGGCCCCTGTCCCTTGCACATCCCACATCCCCTGTCCCCTCCCTGTCCCTGGCAGCACAGATCCTGTCCCGTGTCCCTCAGATGTCCCCTCTGGGGCTGGTCCTGTCCCCCTGGATGGGGCTGATGCTGTCCCTCCGCGCCATCCTTGTCCCCCACCGTGTCCCCGCGGGGGCGTGGCCTGTGGGAAGGGGCGTGGTCAGTGTGAAGAGGGCGTGGCCGGCGGGTGGTAACGCCGCGCCCGCCTTCCGGGTCGGGACCGGCCGAGCGGAGCCGAACCCGGACGGGCCGGGCCCAGCCGAACTCCATCGGGCACAGCGGGCCGAACCCGCTCGGCTGAGCCAAACCCGACCGGGCCGGGAGCAGCCGAACCCGCTCGGACCGAGCCGAGCGGAGCCGGGAGCAGCCGAAGGCGCTCGGGCCGGCTCCGGTGCGGGCCATGGGGCAGATCGAGTGGGCCATGTGGGCGAACGAGCAAGCGCTCGCCGCCGGGCTCAGTGAGTGCGGGGGGCACGGGGGGCTGGGGGGCTTGGGGGGGCCGGGCACTTCAGAGGGTCCCGGGGCGCTGGAGGGAGTGAGCGGCCGGCGGGCTGCAAATGCTGAGCCCAGGGAGGGGATGCTGAGCGCCGGGGGTGCCCCCAGACACAGCCCCGGGGCATGGGGCGGGTCCCGGTCCCACCGACCGGGGGGTGCGGGCGGGAGGTGCCGGGGACGGCCGGGAAGTCCTGTCCTCCCTTCGCTTCCTCCTTTTCTCTTCCTCCTCTGCCCTCTCTTCCTCGGTTCATTCAGCTCCTCCTCCGCTCTCCTCTTCCTCCGACCACGGGGCCAAAAACCTCCCCCCAAGGCCTTGGAGTTCCCTGAATCCAGGGGGTCCCTCACGCAGCATCTCCCCGGCATCCCACATGTTGGAGTCCTTGTGGCCATGGAACCCCCCAGTTCCCTTCCCTGAATCCAGGGGGTCCCGCCTGTCAGAGTCCCCAGGGCCGTAGTCCCGGGTTTGGGGTTTGCGGGAGGCTGTATCCCATGTTGGGGGGTGGTATCCCGAGGTTGGGGTGCCATATCCTGAGTTACGGGTTGTATCCCTGGTTTTGGAAGCTGTATCCCAGGTTGAGGGTTTGTACGTTGGTTTGGGGGGTTGTATCGTGGTTTGGGGGTCGGTATCCCGGGTCGGGGCCGTGTCCCGGCCGGATTCCCCCATCCCGGCTGTTCCCGCAGTCCTGCTGACGGGCGGGATCGTGGCCGTGGCGGGGCAGTTCAAGGGCTGGTACTTCGCGGCGTATTCCATGTATCCTTCCCGACAGCATTCCCGGGGCTGGGCTGCGGGAAAACCCCGTCCTCATCGGGGTGGGAGGCGTGGACGGGGGGGGGGGAGGGGGTCGGTCACATCCTCATCTCCCCACCCTGGTCCCAGCTGTGCTTTCCCTGCCCCACACAGCCCCTTTTTGGGATGCGGGTTGTTCCTTGGGGCTATTCCCGGTCCGATCCCGCCTTTCCTTGACCCCCCCCCCGGCAGCGCGGCAGGCGTCCTGGTCTGCCTGCTCGAGTATCCCAGGAGCAGGCGGAAAAAGGGCTCCACCATGGAGAGGTGGTGAGTGGTGTGTCCCCCCTGCAGCCCTGGAGCTCCTGGTACCCCCCAAACGCAGGGATGTGGGAGCAGTGGGCTGGGAGCAGAGCTGGATCCCACGGGTGGGTTCCTTGGGGTGATCCTTGCGGAGATTGGGGTCCTGGGTGGGGACACCTCGTGTGACCCCCCCGATGTCACCCTGCAGTGGCCAGAAGTACCTGACAGCCGTGGTGAAGCTGCTCGGGCCCCTCACCAGGAATTATTACATCCGAGCCATCCTCCACGCTGCGTGAGTGGGGTGCGGGGTCGGGACTGGGGGCTGGGCTCCCAAACCCCCTCTGAACCCCAAATCTCTGTCACAGCCTGGCTGTCCCCGCCGGTTTCCTCCTCTCCACCATCCTGGGCACCGTCTGCCTGGGCATCGCCAGCGGCATCTACCTGCTGGTGAGTGCTGAGGGGCTTTGGGGGGCTTTGGGGGGCTGAGAGGAGGAGGGTACCCCTAAACCCATGGACTAGTACTCCCATGTGAATTCCAAGAGCTTTCCCAGACTGAGCTGCAGGAAAACCCCATCCCAATCGGGGTGGGAGGCGTGGACAGGTGCTCACATCCTCCTCCCCCGATTCTGGTCCCAGCTGTGCTTTCCCTGCCCCAAACAGCCCCTTTTTGGGGGTGAGGGTTGTTCCTTGGCACTATTCCCAATCCCACAGGCCGCAGTTCGAGGGGAGGAGTGGAGACCCATCGAGCAGAAGCCCCGGGAGCGGCCGCAGGTGGGGGGCACCATCAAGCAGCCCCCCAGCAACCCGCCGCCCCGGCCCCCCACCGACGCCCGCAAGAAGCAGCCAGAGGTGGGGGGGCAGGAGAACCCCATCCCTGTGGAGGTGGAATAACAGGGGATCCTCCTGCCCTGCTGCCCTGCTCCCGCTCCTGCTTCCCAGCTGCTCCCAGATCCACCCCAGGCTCCTGGGGATCCCCCAAACCCTGGGGGTGCTCAGTTCCTTGGTGGGGCCCCAGCTCCTGGTGATGCTCAAACCCCTGGGATCATCAGTTCCCCCGGGCTTCCCAGCCCCTCAAGGGATTCCCAAATCCCCAGTGATGCTCAGCTCTTTGTAGGATCTCTGTCTTCCTGTAGGGTCTCCAGCTCCAGGGGTCCCCAAATCCCCAGTGATGCGCAGCTCCCAAATTCCCAGCAATGTGGTGCTCCCTGTGGGGTTTCCAGCCCTTGGGGCTTCCCAGCTTCTGGAGATTCCCAAATCCGTGGGGATGCTCAAGTCCCTATGGGGTCTTCAGCTCCTAGGAACTCCCCTGCTCGTGGACCTCCCCAAATCCCCAGGGACGTTCAGCTTCCTGTGAGGTCTGCAGCCCCCAATGGCTTCCCATCTCCTGAAGATCCCCAAATCCTTGGGGATGCTCAGCTCCTTGTGAGTCTCCTGTTTCCAGGGGCTCCTCAGCTCCTGGGAAACTCCAAATCCCTGGGCATGCTCTGCTCCCTGAGAGTCCCAACTCTCCAAGCAGCCCCCAGTTCCCCAGGGATCCCCAAATCCCTGTGGAGCACAGCCCTCAGGGGATCCCCAGTGCCCCGGGGGGATCAGGCAGCTCTGCTCCAGCTCTCCCTGGTTTTTGTCACTTCCGCAGCTGCAATAAAAAGTAGGAAAGGCACCGGCTGCCCCTGCCTCCTGCTCCAGGGGGGAGCCTCCTGGGGCAGCTGGGACAGCACTGGGGGCGTGTTTTGAGGACAAACAGTGCGATTATGGGCAAACCCGGGATGGAGATGTGCAGAGTGCAGCCATTGCAGGGTCCCCTCCCAAAATCCTCACGGACCCAGCAGTGGGGTGGAACGTGGAGGGCCCTGCACTGGAGCTGCGCAGCGAGTCCCAAAGGAGCCCCCAAAACCTGGGATAACCCCCAGCAGGGAATGTGGGGAGCATTTCCCTCCCCAGTGCCATCCTGGTGTGCTGCAGGTGCCAGATTCTTGATCCCACTGGGATCAGCAGCTGTTCCAGGTCCCCCTCTGCCCCCTCCCCACACATTCCTTGGGGGGTGCAGGTGTCCCAGGGCACCCCCAGGTGCTGCCAGCACAGGCAGGGTGGCCCTGGCGGGTGGCACCAGGTCTGTGGGATGTGGTGCCTGGGGGCAGAGCCATGGGAAAGGTGCGGGTGTTGGGATGCCAGGGCTGGGTCCCCCCTGGGGCTGGGGGTGTGGGGCACCCCTGTGCCCTGCCGCCCTCCCCATCACCTCCCAGTTCACCCTGCCCTGCTGCACTGGGTTCACTGGTGCTCTGCCCACCGTGCAGGGGCTGAGGGGTGTCCCACAGCTGGGCATTGCCCATGCGTGTGCCTCTATCCCTGCACCCCAATTCCCAACATCCCAGTGCCCTGGCTGGGAACAGAGCAAGGACTGTGCCAGGGGTTGTTGGCTTTTATTTGCAGCATTAAATAGCACTAGAGAGGAGACAATAAATAGCTTTTTTTGGGGGAATAAATAACCAGCAAGCACCAGGGCAGCACTCACAGGGTCTGGCCAGGGGGACCTCGAGCACCGTGGGGCGATGCTGGCCCCAGAGTCGCAGCCGTGGCCGGGGGTCAGCAATAAATAGGGGGTACAAAAAGCCCCCCGGCAGCAAGGCTTATAAATAACTCATAAATAACGAGGGGAGGGGACACCCTGGCGGGGTCGGGTGCTCTAAAACAAGCACGGGCGGGGGCCGGGCGGTGACACGGTCACGCTTCGGGGCGGCGCGGGCTCAGCGCGCCGTGCGGGGCAGGACGCAGGTGCAGCCCACGGGCACTCGGATGTAATCCACCTCCAGCGCGACCAGCCCCAGCCCCGCGGGCCGCGGGCAGGGCTTGCGCCGCAGCACCAGCATGGTCTGGTGGATGGTCACCGAGTTGAGCGACGTCGTCTCCCGGCCGGTCTTCACGTCCACGCAGCCGCTGCACAGGCACTCGGCGAAGGCCAGCTTGCGCGGGTAGCGGTTCTCGTCCTCGTCGATGCTGCGGGGACACGGCGACACCTTCCCTTGTGCCACCGGCTCTTCCCGACTGGGATCAGCCGGTGGAAAGGGCGGGGGAAGGGACAACCGAGGTGTTGTCGGGGCGCGGCGGGCACTCACCGGTAGCGCCACGGGGAGATGGAGCGCTCGTGGGGCTCGCTGCGGAGCCCGGCGCGCAGGGACAGCGCGGGGCAGGCGTGCGGGCGGTGCCGCCGCAGCCGCCGGGCCTCCAGCCGCTCCAGCGCCGGTACCAGCTGCACCGGGACGTGGCGGTCCCAGCGCAGGCTGCGGCCCAGCAGCTGCGCCGGGGGCTCGTCCTCCAGCTCGGCCCCGCTGTAGCAGCGCACGGGCGAGTGGGCAGAGGCACCCGCGGGCCGCCGCAGCGCCCGGCACTGCCCCAGCACCGCCAGCACGGCCAGGGCACCCAGCCAGCCCTGTGGGGACAGCAGAGAGCGTCAGCGAGAGCCGCGGGGACAGGCACACAGCCCCAGGGACACCCACGGGGACAGTCGCACCCGGCCAGGGGGGTTTGACGGGAAGGGACCCAGCACAGCCCTCCCCAAAATGTCAGTGTGCACCCCCACGGCACCTGGGGCGTGGGCATGTGTGTGTCTATAGATCTATATATCACCCATCTATATATCACCCATCTATATATCATCTATCTATCTATCATCCATCTATCTATCTATCATCTATCTATCTATCATCCATCTATCTATCTATCATCTATCTATCTATCTATCTATCTATCTCTATCATCTATCATCTATCTATCTATCTATCTATCTATCTATCATCTATCACCTATATATCTCTATATATCTATTTCTAGATGTCTCTGTATGTACAATCTATATCTGTATGTCTATATATAGTATCTATCTTCTTATCTGTAAGTAGATATCTATATATCATCTCTGAATCTCTATGTATCTCTATATCTAGATAGTTATATATCTGTATTTACCTTTATCTCTCTCTCTATGTATATCTATATCTACATCTAGCAAAATATATTACCTCTATCTTTCTGTCATCACTATCTATATCTTTATATATATATATCTGTAAGTCTATACCAATATATCTCTATATCTCTCTCTCTCTCTCTCTCTCCCTATATATCTATATCTATATATTTCTAGGGGTGTATGCCACCCCTAGAAAAATAGCACACTCATGTACAGACATGCACGGACGCACACAATGTCCTCCACACTCACACATGCATATATATATACGTATAAACACACACACACACATATATATATTTATATATATATGTATACATATATACAGAGAGAATACACACACACACACATATATATATTTATATATATACAGAGAGAATATATATATGTATACATATATACAGAGAGAATATATTATATATATAATATATATAATATATATGTATTATATATATTTTATATATCTGTATGTGTATATATATATTATATATTTTATATATATGTATGTATATATATGTATGCATATATACAGAGAGAATATATATATAATATATATAATCTATTATATATATATGTATTATATATTTTTATATATATGCGTGTATATATATTTTATATATTTTATATATATGTATATATATTTGTACATATATAGAGAGAATATATATTATATATATTATATATTATATGTGTATTATATATATTTTATATATATATGTATGTATATATACGTATACATATATACAGAGAATACACATATTTTTACATATATATTTTCATATATATATATTCACAGAGAGAATATTTATATATGTATACAAATATACAGACAGAATATATGTATAATATATATTATATATATATTATATATTTTATATATATGTATACATATATGCAGAGAGAATATATATATATATAATATAATATATATTATATATATGCATGTGTATATATATATGTAAACATATATACAGAGAGAATACACGCACACACATATATATATGTACAGAGAGTATATATATATATATATATATATATATATATATATATGTGCCCACACACAGTACATGCACAGAGGTATCACACCCTCCACCCCAAAAGCCCAAAAGGTGGCACAGGTGTGCAGGACGTGCACACACACACACACACACACGGGGCTGTACACACACACACACACACACGGAGCTGTACACACACACACACACACACACACACACACACGGGGCTGTACACACACACACACACAGACACACACACGGAGCTGCACACACACACACACACACACACAGACAGACACACAGAGCTGCACACACACACACACACACACACACACACACACACACAGAGCTGCACACACACACACACACACACACACACACACACACGGGGCTGTACACACACACACACACACACGGAGCTGCACACACACACACACACACACACAGACAGACACACAGAGCTGCACACACACACACACACACACACACACACACACACACAGAGCTGCACACACACACACACACACACACACACACACACGGGGCTGTACACACACACACACACACACGGAGCTGCACACACACACACACACACACACACACACACACACACGGAGCTGCACACACACACACACACACACACACACACACACGGGGCTGTACACACACACACACACACACGGAGCTGCACACACACACACACACACACACACAGACACACAGACACACACACGGAGCTGTACACACACACACACACACACACACACACACACAGACACACACACGGAGCTGTACACACACACACACACACACACACACACACACACACACACGGGGCTGTACACACACACACACACACACACACACACACACACACACGGGGCTGTACACACACACACACACACACACACACACACACGGAGCTGCACACACACACACACACACACACACACACACACACGGGGCTGTACACACACACACACACACGGGGCTGTACACACACACACACACACACACGGAGCTGCACACACACACACACAGACACACACACACGGGGCTGTACACACACACACACACACACACACACACACACACGGAGCTGCACATACACACACACACACGGAGCTGCACACACACACACACGCTAGAGAAGATGCATTTCTCTACAGACAGAGGGCCAGCACACACCTATAGACCCCCACCCCTACAGCCGGAGCACACCCCCCCACAGAGGCTCGCGGTGCCCGCAGCGCTCTGGGCATCTCTGCACACCCACGGAGAGCATCACACCCCCCCAGAGCTGTGCACACGCACAGACACGTGCACAGAGCACGGAGAGCTGTGTAAAACACAAAAATAGGTGTTCTAGATAATGATATCTACTATATAATATACACGATAGTATGTATCTCATACCACATACAAACACAATATAGAATGTAGGTAATTTAATATACATAATGTGATATGTAGTACATAGTATATAGTATATAGTATATAGTATATAGTATATAGTATATAGTATATGGTATATATTATATATATCCAGCAGCACACGTATATGTCCTTATATATATGTTATATATTATATATTGTATATTATGGATAATATATAATATACATGATAGTATGTATCTCATACAATATATAAACACAATATAGAATATATATAATTAATATACATAGTGTGATATGTATTATATATAATATATAATATATAATATATAATATATAATATATAATATATAATATATAATATATAATATATAATATATTATATATATACAGCAGCACACGTATATGCCCTTATATACTATATATAATGATATATATTATATAGTATATATTATATTGTATAGTATATATTGTGTATATATATATACACAATAGTATGTATCTCATGCAATATATAAACACAATATATTATATAATTAATATACATAATGTTATAGCTATAATCTATAATCTATTATATAATCTAGGATCGATTTATTATCATATATTATGTATTATATATTATATATTATATATTATATATTGTATATTGTATATTGTATATTATATATAAAATATTCTATATTCTATATTCTATATTCTATATGTGTATATATCTCCATGCATATATAGCACAGTACACATACACACATAAATATATATTTTATATATATATGTGTCTGTATGCATAGACGTGTATATAGTTTTATATTTATTCATCTATTTATATATTTATATGTTTGATACCACCCCACAGGAGTAGCAAATGTCTGTGCACACACACACATCTGCAGGTAATCCTGTGCAGACACTGCCTGTGCATGCACACCCACACTGGCACAGAAAACACCTGTGAAATATAAGGTAAAGGATAAACGACCCCCGGAAATAGAAACAAATAATAGAAAGAAATAACAGAAAGAAAGAACCTGAATAAAGAAAATATAAATAACAAATAAATAAATATAGAACTAAAATAGAAATAAAGGTAAATACAATGAGTAAATGGAGTGGAAATAAGGATAAATAAATAAAATAAAATAAATTAGAAATAAATATAAATAGATATATAAAATATAAAAATATAAGCATATTTTTAATATTTAAGGATGTAAAATTAACATAACTATAAATAAGTAAATAAATATAAAAGAAGAGATAATATAAAGAAAAGGATAATGTAAAGAAATAGAGACTATAAATATCAATATAAAATGAACTAGAAAATGAACATAACAAATAAAAATAACATCGAATTGAATATGAATATTAAATCATGTCCCTGCAGTAATAAATAAAATCTGTGTGTGTTGATAGTGCACACACAGGTGGGGACAGGGACAGCACCCAACAACTCCTGTGCCCACGGCTGCCAAACACACACCGGGACCCCTCTGTGTGTGCACAGGGCTGCTCATGGAATGCGGGCTGTGATCCCACCCATCACAGACATACAAACACATACAAACACATATAAACACGTATAAACACGTATAAATACATAGAAATACATACACACACACAGAGCACTGGCACAGGTGTGCCCACCCTGAGCTGGGAAGGCTTTGCACACCCCCACGCCTGGGCACAGGTGTGCACACACCGACACACATAAATACACACACACACACACACTCATTAACATCCCCCCAGATATAAATACAGATAAAACCACAGAGACATAAAAACACACCCACAGAGACACAGAACCCTGCACACGGCGTGCAACACACACACACACACACGTAATAAACACTCACACAGAGCACCCTGCACATGACAGGGAGCACAGATAATGAACACACAGACACACACACAGATGTGATAAACACACAGAGAGCCCTGCACATGACAGAAAACACACACAGAGCCCTGCACAGGACAGAAAACACACACAGAGCCCTGCATATGACGTGTAACACACACACATCATAAAAACTCTCTCACACACACACAGAGCCCTGCACATGACAGAGAACACACACAGAGCCGTGCACAGGACATAAAACACATATAATGAACACTCTCACACATAAAACACACGCAGAGCCCCGCACATGGCGTGTAACACACACACAAAACTCACGCACACAGAGAACCCCGCAGACGGTGTGTGACACGCACAGAGATAAAACCACACACGCACCTGATGAACACACACAGAGCCCTGCACATGGTGTGCGACCCTCACATAAAGCCCTGCACATGGTGTGCGACCCTCACATAAAGCCCTGCACAGGACACGGCACACGCGAACACACACACGCCCCCTCCCAGCACCTCTCCCAGCCCCACATTTTCCCCTCTCACCCCCCAACATCCCCCAGGCCCCCCCAGACCCCACGTTACCATCAGCCAGATGTCGAGGGACCACGCCAAAATTTGGGGAGGGGGGGGGCGGGGGAACACGCCCAAATTTGGGGAGGGAGCGCGCCAAAATTTGGGGGGGACCCCTTGGGAAGTGCAGCCCCAGGGATGAGGCGGCCGAGTGGCAGCGCCGCAGCCGCCGCCTCCGTTTTATAGGGCCGGGCAGGTGATGTGCACACACCTGGAAACTCCAGCTCCAGGTTCCTTCCTCCTCCCCGCGGGCCGGCACTTCCTTCTCCGCTCCACGTGTGCCAGCCGGGAATACGGGCGCCTCACACCTCCAGAATTTTAGCAGGGAGGTGGGAAGGGGCGTCCAGGGCTGCCCTGGTGACACGGGACGGGCATCCCCCAGGCCGTGCCCTGTTGCGTCACCCGCACCGTGAGATCACCACAACATTCCCGGGCAGAAATCCCAAATTGGGCAACCTGGGAAGAGCTGAGGGACTGTCATCACCCCCTGCTGGGACTCCGCGCTCCAGAATGGCCCCGCGGCCTCCAACAGCACCAGGGGGATGCTGGGCTCATACTGGGAACAAGGAGCAGGGCTGGAGGATGGGAAATCCCAGGGACCCCAAAAATTATTCCTGAAACGAGAGGGGTTTGTCAGGGGCAGCCCCAGATACCCCCCACTAACACTTCACAGCAGTAGGACACTGGGAACAAGGAGCCTGGGAGATCCATTGGGACATTCAGGGCCCCCAAACGTCGTTCCCTAAATTAGGGGGATTTATCAGAGGGACCCCTCGATGACACCAGGCAGGGCAGAGGCTGCAGAGCCCCCCCAGTCACATTCCAGTGGGATACTGGTTTCACACACTGGGTGCTCCCCCAGGAAACAGAGCAGCTTTTCCATATCCACAGAGCTGCTCACGTCCCAAAAACCCCCAAAGGGAGGGGAGTACAGACCCCTCCCTGCCCCCAAGGCAAGGGAGATGCAGAGAAGAGCAGGAAAAGGAAAAACTGGTTATCAAAATATTTTATTTCAGGGAGATCCCTCCAAAAAAAAAAAAAAAAAAAAAAAAAAAAAGAAAAAAAAAGAAAAAAAAAGGAAAAAAAGAAAAAAAAAAGAAAAAACCCAACAAAAAAATAAAAGGAAAAATCAAAGGAAGAAGGACCCTCCTGGCAGACGGACATGCCCACAACACCTGCAGGGCTCCTGGGAACTCAACTGAACCGATCCCCTGCTCCAAAGAAACGACAGGTCATTCCCGAGGGGACTGAGGCAGGAATATATATATTTTTTTCCTGGGGGAGGAGGGGCGTTGCCAGCAGTTCACAGCAGTTTTCGGCTCTCTCGGCACACGGGACTAGAACTGCATTGCTGAAGACACTCAACACACAGCAGGGCTAACTAGGAGAATACAACTCGAGGCTAGCAAAGAGGAGAGGGGACACAGGAGAAGTGGGAGCACCCCACAGGGCTGGAGTCCTCTGTGCAGAATTTACACGGCTCCGGAGCCCTCCCGGAGCCATTCGTCGCGGGCCTTCCCGGCTGGACAAAACTTCCTTAATTTTTTTGTTTTGTGTGGGTTTTTTAAAAAGAACCGCGGCCAAAATGAAGACAGGAACTGCAAAATCCCAAAGCAGCCGCTTTTTCCACTATTTATAAAAACATCAACAGTCACTACGGGGCACGGCCCACTATACTTTTCCCGGGATTTTGGCCCGTTTGCGGGCGATGGCGTCTTCCACCGCCTTGAGCTGCTTCAGGAGCTCCTCCCGCCGGGACAGGGTGCTGGATTTGCTGCCCTTGGCGGCCGCAGGGCCCGGCTCCGAGCCCTTGCCCGGGACACTTGTGACTTTGCTGGAGCTCTTGGACTGAGGGGACAGCTGGCGTTTCCTGCAGGGAGAGAGGGAGATGGGAGTGAGAGGAGCTGGGAACAGCCCAAAGGCATCGGCTGCACGGGAATCCAAGGTACAACTGAGCCCCACTGTCCACACTAAACCATACTGGAATCATGGAATTTGTGTTGGAAAGGACTTTAAAAATCATCTCTTTCCATGGGCAGGGACACCTTCCACTGTCCCAGGCTGCTCCCAGCCCCAGTGTCCACCCTGGCCTTGGACACTGCCAGGGATCCAGGGGCAGCCCCAGCTGCTCTGGGCACCCTGTGCCAGGGCCTCACCACCCTCACAGGGAGGAATTTCTCCCGAATTCCTGAGTTAAGCAGAGTATCAGGAAGTGCCAGCACAGGAAGTGCCACATGTAGCACATCGTTCCAGGAGCAGGTGGGAGAAAGAGGTTGGAGACAGGAAGCCTTGGGTTGAAAACTGGCTGAAAGAGTAAAAAAAACAGCTATTCCACAGGGATTCCCAGGATTAAACTCGGCGCCAGCTCGTGGCTGCAGGGAGCAGCTCCCTGTGAGACACAGAGGGGAGAGGAGCCCTGGAGCGTTCCCCCAGTCCCAAATCCTTCAGCCCCTTCCCTGTGATGTTTGCCCCCAGAGATCGTCGGAGAGGTGGAAAAAGGCAAAGCAGCAGCATCTGCTGAGGGCAGGGAGGACTGAGGGAGCTCCAGGTGTGTCCCACATGTTCCACAACCCTCCAGCCCCCGGAGCCACACAGCCAGCCCTGCACTGGGACATTCCCAGTGCTGCAGCGGGCACAGCTGGGCTGAGCTGGTCACTGGTCAGCTGCACGGGAAGGTGCAAAGGCAGGGCTGTCCCTGCCCTGCCCCGTGCAGGGGACACCCTGAACACAGCACAGCAGCAAGGGGAGCAGCTGGGGGTGTGCCAGGCTGGGAAAAGGGGAATCGGGCACTCCTGTCCAGGAGGAGCTGGGCAGGGGAAAGGGGTTGTACTCTGTTGCTCGTTAACAGCACGCTAATGAGCTGCAGGGGCACGGGCTGAGCTCACTCCTGACCCACTTGGCTGCTGGTGCTCCTGCTCTTCTCCCAGCAGCAATGGCCCAGCTGGAGGCTCTGCACGAAGCCCTGGCACCGCTGGCACCCGCCCAGGCAGCTCCGTGTCCTTCATGTGTGCTCCATGGCAACTGGAACTGCCGGCCTGGGAGAGCCTGGGAGGCGCTGGGAGCGGGGCTGGAGCCCCTGGAGGAGCAGGGCTGGAGCCCCTGGAGAGCTGTGTGGCCCGGGAGAAGCAGCAGCACTCACCTGTCTGCCTGTGCGGGGGAAGGTTTCGGGTTCTGACCCCGCTGCCGCTCCTGTTTGGGGGACGAGAGTCTCCCGGTCGCCTTCCTATCGCGAGAGCCTGGCGGGAGAGGAAAAGGACATTCCTTCATTTTCCTGCTTGCCACCAAGGCACAGGTCACCCCCTGCCTGCAGTGATTGACCAGATGATGCCCCAAAAAAAGCCAAGCTCAGCAGCAGCTGGAAGAACCTCACTGTTGTGCCCCCCACACCTCAGGGGGAGCAGAGAAGCCAGTCAGGGCTGTGCCCCACGGTCACCTGGACACACCACCTTCCACTGCCCCTCCTCACCTTCCAGCTGCTGGAATAAGGCTCTTCCATGGCATTTGGTGCCTGCAGAGCTGCTGGCTCTGGTGGCTCACAGGGTGTATTGGCTCCAGGAGGGACAGGCGAGGGCAGCTCTGCTGCTTTCAGAGCCAGCGGCACCCCCGTGTTTGTTCAGCACAGCTCAACTGCCAGGCCCTGCCCCAGCAGAGCTGCCCTGGGCACTCAGGGATGCTGGGGAGCAGCTGGGTTATCCCAGGAACAGACAGGGAATTCTACCTGGAGGGCAGCCTGTGGACCTGCTGCCCTGCACTGACCTCAGCTGGAGCAGCACTGCGGGAAGCAAAGGTGCCCAGCCCCTGGTGGCAGCAGCCCCTGTGTGTGCCAGGGCAGCCCTCTGCTCCTCAGGATGCACACTGGGACAGCCCCAGCCCACAGGCCCAGGTTACAGAACAGCTGACACACTCAGGCCACCACCACTGACCAGTTTGGTGCTGGGATGCCGAGGGGCTCGGTCCCAACTCAGCCAAGGGCATGTTTGCCACTGGATTTGGAGTTCCATGGCTTCGACTCCCCATCCCTGGAGTGTTCAAAGCCAGGCTGGATGGGCCTTGGAAGGTGTCCCTGGTCTTTGCTCCCTTCCAGCCCAAACCAATCTGAGCTTCCATGATTTGCTACAGCTTAAAAAGTGGTAACACAGAGACAACGAAAAGCAGAGGATGACATCGATGCCTCCCTAGAAGCTGTGCTGGCCTGGCCCCGTTGCTCGTGTGTGAACCAGACCCCAGTGAACTTCAACCTCAGGCAGTCCCTCGCAGGCTGCCCTTGCAGGAGGTGAACGTTGCAGGCTATTAGCACGGTTAATAATAGCGTTGCAGGTTATTAGCACAGAGCTGCTGCTGGCTGGCACCCAGAGTCAACAGGATCCACCTACAGCTGAGCCACCAGGGAAAACAACATCACGTGGCAGCTCCGACGTCACCAGCCGCCACCTCTGGCTGCCAACTGTCCCCCACCCCCTCTGCCCCTTGGCAGCCACAGCAAAGGCTGGAGGGTGGCACTGAGGTCCCTCTCTGTGGCTGCCAGCTTGGTTTTCCCAGCTGTTCCTGCTGCTGGGGAGGATTGAGGCCCAGGAGAGCACTTGGAAAGCCCAGGTCTTTCTAAACATCCAGGGCAGAGCGGGTTGCCCGAGGTGGGGCAATCAGCTCATTTCCCGGGATGGTGATGCAGGCAGGGATTGCATCCCTCCATCCCTGCTTGGCAGCCCGCGCTCCCTTTCGAAGCACCGTCACCAGCGCCGGGGTTCGGGGCTGGCGGCTGGCAAAACTCCGGGATGCACCAAAGGGAACTCCTGTGACTTGGAATCACGGAATGGGTGAGGTCTGGAAGAGAACTTCACATCATCCAATCCAAGCCTTAGCCCAGCACCACCATGGGCACCCCTAACCCTGTCCCCAAGTGCCACATCCCCACCTTTTTGAACACTGCCAGGGATGGGGACTCCCCCACTGCCCTGACAGTCTGTTCTAATCCTTTCTGGGAAAAAAATCTTTCCTAATATCCAACCTAAACCTGATTTCTACAGCCACATCCCAGGCCAGCAGCAGCGAGCAGGAGGCCATGGGGTGGATGAGTCAAAGCCAAGGGGTTATTTTTTTTGGAGAGGACTTCCAGGGACACAGGGGAGCCACACTAGGCACAATGTGGGCACACCTCTGCTTGTGTTTTCGCAGCAGGATGGTCAATATAGCCCCTTTATCTGGTGGCAATCCCACTGTGAGGTTTTGGAAGGACTGCAATGGATCTTTCCAGCTGCTGGAAAGCAGGAGCCCGGGCTGGCTGATGCCTCACCTCTGTCAGGTGACAGGTTGGCCCGTTTGGCTGGAGGAGAGGTCGGCCTCTCTTTGTCTGCTGGCTCGTATCTCTTCCTGCTTCCTTTGTCAGCTGCCTGCAATGGAATTAAAACAACAGAGCTGAGCAGCCACTTCCCTCTGGAGAGGGAAACAGGCACAGCCATCCCCTGGGATGTGCTGCCTGGCTCCTGCTAACCCCTTTCCCAATGAACTCTGCACACACCAGTCCCAGCCATTCCCGAATCCACGTAGCTCCCAACCACCAGAAGCCAACAGCAACACTCCCCTGCACTGGGGCTAACGCTGCACTAATTTCAGCACAGGAACGGGACAACAGCAGCTTTTTGGGATGTTTTTTTGTCCAGCAGCACCAAGGATAGCAGATGCGAAGCAGGCATGTGGAGCCGTGCCTTTTTGCAGGCTGTCATGTATCACTGCACACTCCTCCCTCCGGAGCAGCTTCCTGCCTCTGATAAAGCCTCCTCACGTCAGAGCACAGGGAAGTAGAAAAATCTGCAGCCTCAGACTGCGCCGGGGAATTTGGGCTGGCAGAGCAAAATATCAAAAACAGGAACCTGCCCACGTGATGGGGCCAACACCCTGCCCCGGCACCAAACCCCACGAGGCCCAACTCCCCCACATGCTGCGGATTGGGATCTGCGCCGAGGGCTCCAAACCGGGGCAGCAGGATCAGTGGCAAGGGGAAGAGCCAGGTGGGCACCCTGGCAAACTGAGGCTCTCGCCACTTGCCCCTCTGGGCTCGGTGCTTGGCTGTTCCCAGCCCGCTCTGGCGTGGCACAGGAAGCGTGCCCGGAGCATCTCCCAGTGGGAAAGGCCCCGGCACACGCGGGACCTTCGAGCAAGCGGGGAAGAGCCTGGAAGCTGCAGCAGGAATGTGCCCCAGGGAAGCCGTCAACACAGTCCCAAAGTGAAGCCACCACAGGGTGTGTGCTGCCAGACTGGTTCTCTGTGCCGCCCTCCAAGCCAGCCCCAGACCTTCCCGGCTGAGCTCATCCCAACAGCACCGAGCCCGGAGTTCCCCTCCCACTGGGATGCATCCCCTGCTGCTCAGGCCCCTGGGAGCAGGGAATGCCAGCCACCAGGGAATGCCAGCCACCAGGGAACCTCACCTTGTTCAGGAGCGTCAGTTTGATCTCCTTGTGCCCGCTGAAGCCGCCCTGCTGCGCCTGGGGGGCCGAGGGCTGCTGGCCCTGGGGCACCTGCTGGGATTTGCTTCCTGGGGTGGGCTTGGCTGATTTCAGGAGCTGAGCGGGCACATCCCGTTTCCTCTTCTCCTCTTTAGCACTGTCTTCTTTTTTTGACTTTCCTGTAGGGAGCACAGAGCACAAGTGGTGACTTGGGAACGATTCCTGTTGCCTGCTTGCCCTTTGGGCAAGAGGACGCTGCTCCAGGGATGGGAAAAGCCCACAGCAGTAACTCAGCACGTGGCTCCGAGGTTAAGGGACTCAGGAAACCAGAATTTCCACAGAGAGGAACACAAAAGACAAGGAACAAAAGGCTTTTGCCACCGACTCTGCTACGGTCTGGAACGAGCAGAGGAAGAGCAACGTGATACTGGAGTTGTCCAGATTTACGTCACCTTCCAAGGGTGAAGGAGAATGGGATGAGGGAGAGGCAGAACTGCCAGGCAGGAAAAGGGATGAGACAACCAGAGGCACAGGGATGGAAGGATGTGGACGTAAATTTGCTCCACAGCCTCACCGCACCTCTGGGCTCCTGTGTCGCCTCTGCTCAGTGATTTTCCCGGAGCCCGCAGTATTCCCAGGGAAGGATCTCTGCTCTTCCCTTCTTTTCCAAAGACTCCCTAGAGGAATAAAACCCCACCAAAGCAGGCAGCTGTACCTTTCTTCTGCTGGGCCGGGGTGGGGGAGCGGGAGCTGGCCGAGGACACGGGGCTGGCCAGGTCCGCGTACATGTCCTCGGAGTCGGCGCTGCGCACGGAGCTGCTGCTGGACGAGGCACTGGACACGGAGGAGACGCTGCTCACGCTCAGGGACCTGCGACCAACCAACAGGCAGGAAGGCAATGAGGCCTTTTTTCATTGCCAGGCATGGCTGGGTGTTGGGAAGATCAACAGGCAATGATCAGGAAGACACACAAAGGCTGTGCGTCCTGGGGTGCTGCTGGTAGGAAAAATCCCAAAGCTGTGGGATGCAGGCCTAGAAAGTAATGTTTATTTATAGCCAGGATTAGGGCAATGTGTAAACAGGTCACTGTTTGCCCAGGAAAACAAGGAGTGAAAGCAGGGAGTGCACTGGCACATCCAGGTCAGTGTTACAGCTCAGGGCAAAGGTTCCCTGGCAAGGTTTCTGCTGTTGGCACACATCGACTGTCACGACTGGCAACGACAGGGAGATGCCTTCAAGATGGGTATTTCCTACCAATGCCTATCCTGGGAAGTGTTCAAGCCAGGCTGGACAGGGTTGGAGCAACCTGGTCTAGTGGAAGGTGGCAGAGAGTTGGACTGGATGAGCTTTAAGCTCCCTTCCAAGCCAAACCATCCCACTCCATGAATATTCAGGAGCCTCTCCAGCCTGTTCCACACCCCGACCTGCTCTGCCAGCCAGGCCCAGGCTCCCTGGCTGGAAGCTGGATTGGGATGACTGAAGGAGCTGTGGCAGCTTCAGCACAGACCAACCCTCTGCAGCCTCTACCCCCTGGCACCACGATGGAGCTGAGTTCTGAGAGCTCTCATGGATTGCTCCAGTGGGGCCAGGATGAGCCAGAAACTCCTTCTCCAGGCTACCAGGATGGCCCAGCACACCTGGTGTGGGCACCCGGTGCATTTCCCACATTTCCCCCTTCCCACAGGAGCAGCACAGCAGCCCCAGGCTGCTCACACTTCCCATCCATGGCCTGGTGCTCTCTGAAGCTCTTGCATCACCCCTGGCTGAGCTGATGAATGTGACAAGCACGGAGTAAACAAGCCGGGATTTCCATAAAGTAACACGGACGCTGAACCTCGGAGCTCCACAGAGTTCACCGATGGGAATTTGCAGCTGCTCTGAGCCAAATCCTGCTCCATCCCCTGCTTTTACACCACAGGACTACTGTGACATCCGTGTGCCAGGGAAGTGCTGTGTTTCAAGGCTCTGCCTGTGAGGATTTGGGGAATCCTCTGGGTGAAGAGACGAAAGAAACCTGAAGGAATGACTTGAGAGTGGTTTGTTTCTCTTTGCTGGAAGGAGTTTGCTCTTTACACATCCCACAGACCAACAGGCTGGGAACTATTCACTTGGGGCTAAACACAAAGGAACTGGCCCTGCAACTCTGGCAGCAAAGGAAAAATATCATTAGCTGAGCCTTTTAGGGATTTTCTGACCTACCTCTCCTGACAGGCCAAGCATGTCCCCTAAGGACACACAGTAACCAGAGGTAGGAGAGGCTCAGGAGAGCCAAGCTCCATAGCCTGAAACTGTTCATTTGTAAATTAATTAGGATGTGGGATCACCCTGGCCAGAAGGAGCTGTTCTGGTCACCACTTGGGTTAAATGGGTGCTTGGACACACATGACAGGATTATTTCCTTGAATAAACCACAAGGGAAATATATCAGAGAATCATGGAATGGTTTAGGTTGGAGGAGACCTTAAAGGTCACCCAGTTCCAACCCTGACACCTTCCACTGCCCCAGGCTGCTCCAAGCCCCAGTGTCCAGCCTGGCCTTGGACTGGGATCCAGGGGCAGCCCCAGCTGCTCTGGGCACCCTCACAGGGCAGCATTTTTCCCAAACATCCCATCTAAATATCCCCTCCTTCAGTTTAAGGCCATTATATCTTGCTCTATCTCTCCATGCCCTCTTCAACACTGCATTCCCACCACAATTCAGGAGTTGGGATCCAGTCTTGTCCCACCTCCCAGGCACCCGCAGCTTCTGCTGCTGCAGCTACAGAGAGTTTTCCGTGCAAGAAACCAAACCAGTGAGCAACAGCCACAGTCTCTGCTGTCAAACAAAGGTCACGAAGGGTCAGGGCTGTACCTGGATTTCCTGGACCCAGAGGGAGAGTGGGAGACTGAGGCAGAGGATGATCTGGAATGAGATCTGGAGAGAGACCGGGACAAGGACCTGGATCGGGAGCTGGACCCGCTGTAGCTGCTGGCACTGCCACTGATGCTGCCACTGATGGTCCTCCTGCAGGACAGCAAACACCCCTCACAGAAAGGGAATTGGAATGGGAAAGAGAGAGAGGGAGGGGGGAAAAGCCCACGAGAAAGCAGAGATTTGCTCAGCACCCCCTGACTGATGCCCGGCCCTCCCTGAAGGGTGATCGGCCCCTTCCACCACTTCTCCCAGTTTATGTCCTGGGAATGATGTTCTGTGGTGGGCAGTATCGCTGTGGCCAGTGTGGGTCAGCTGCTGACCCTCCACCACATCAGATCTGTGTGGGACCAAACAGATCTCACACATTCCTTTTTCCTCACTGTGCCACCTCCACAACCAGCAGCTCTCAAAAATGTCTTTTTTTTTCCCCACTCCCACTCTGATTTTAACACATTTCCCATATTCCACCTATTCCATCCTCCCCCCAGCCTCCAGAGGCACGAGCCACTCATGGCAAGCCAGGAACATTTCCCCCAGCTCTCTTCCCCTTTTCTCCCTGCCCCAGGAGATGGATTTCTCCTTTAACGCGGGCACTCGGGACTCTGGGATTTGCTGGATCTTCCAGGAGAAAGAAACGCAGGATTTGCTGGATCTTGCAGGAGATCAAGCCTCACTCCACCCCCCAGCTCTCTCACCTCCTGGGTGGAGTCCTTGTCTGACGTTCCTTCCTCCTGGCTTCCCGATTATCCCCTGGCTTGGCTGGCTCCGGGGCTGCTGCCGTGACTTTCGTGAGCGGCTGAGGGACTGGGAGGGCAGTGAGTTTCTTCACAGATTTCTCCCTGGAAAAAGGACAATTTTCAGGGGTGTGATCCCAGGGGGTGGGCACAGACCACGGACATCCTCAGAAATGATGTGCCCAGGTTCGCTGTTGTTTAATATTCTAGAGATTATGGGATCCTGGAATGGTTTGAGCTGGAAGGGACCTTAAAGCTCATCCCACTCCACTCCATACCATGGGTAGGGACACTTGCCACTATCCCAGGTTGCTCCAAGCCTCGTCCAGCCTGGCCCTGATGTGATTCCTGTAGCTACAAACACTTGGCCGTTCCCCCAAAACACAAACACCATGGATTTCCCTACAGGGATTTGTTCCCCATATTCTCAATCAATTCATCTTTTCAGAGACAAATTACTACACAACAGCCAATTGTGGAGATATTTGACTTGTAAATTAACTCCTGAAGCAGACTGGGTGGAAATGTTGTTTCTTATCCATTTAATTCCATCATTTTTTATCCCAAACACTTACAGCTGCTTAAAATCTGCCAGTCAGGCCTCAGAATGAAATGCACACAGTTAATGCAAAAATTCTCTTTTTAACTCCAGAACCCAGATCAGGAGGGTGCAAAACGACCTGTGGGTGCAAGTATCCCTTGGATCTGTCCCTTGGCTTGTGTTCCCTGTGGAAAACTCTGTGGGAATCCCACTGTGTGATCCAACACTCACTGCATGAGATGGGAATGGCTCTGGCTCCTCAGTGCTGCCCAGTTCAGGGCTCAGAGCACTCCAGCCCTGCTCTGACAGCTGGACATTGCTCAACTCATGATCCTGGAATGGTTTGGGTTGGAAACACCTTGAAGAGCATATTCCACCCCCTGCCATGGGCAGGGACACCTTCCACTGTCCCAGGCTGCTCCCAGCCCCAGTGTCCAGCCTGGCCTTGGACACTGCCAGGGATCCAGGGGCAGCCCCAGCTGCTCTGGGCACCCTGTGCCAGGGCCTCACCACCCTCACAGGGAAGGATTTCTCCCCAATATCCCATCCATCCCTGCCCTCGGGCAGTGGGAAGCCATTCCCTGTGTCCTGTCCCCTCCAGGCCCTTGTCCACAGCCCCTCTCCAGCTCCCTTCAGGCCCTGGAACATCCCAGCACTGATTTCGCACCTATTAACTGGGGAGGAGGTGCTGTCTGCACACACACACTGTTAATTCCTCCTCCTTCTGTGCTCAGTATCTGCAGTTATCCCCTGCAGAACACAGGATTAAGCCCATGGCATGTCATCCAGTGCCAATAATCCCTGTGCTGGGGCAGGCTGCTGTGGCATCACCAGACCAGCACCGGGAGGGAGCACAGACATCGCTGCAGGGGCCTCAGAGGGCCGAGCCCCGAGTGGAGGGGAAAAAACCCCAAAAGGCAGCATAACAAGGGACAAGAAGTGTGGCAAAGGGGACTGTCCTAAATTCTGGAGAATTCAGGGGGATTCCCATGGTGTCATTTATTTGCAGGTCAGCTTAAAAGAGGTGACATCACTACGGTGTTGTGTCACCCTCCAACGTCCCCATAATTTGCCACCGTGGGGTTTGTGAAATAGCAATTTCAGGAATTCAGAAGAGCAGCAGGGCTGTCAGAATGAGCCAAACCCAGCTGCAGAGAGCTCCAGTCCTGTTTTCATCCGTCTCCAGTGTGAAAAGTTGATGAGGCTGAACCATTTCTTTATTCTAAGGCTGTGGATGAACCAAAGCCACAGCAGAGGAAGGAACTGGAACTTTCTTATAGCTCCTATTACGTATATTCAGATTATACAAATATATCTGCACACACTGAATGTTTCAGCAGTAAATCAGATGTGTTTAGACACTTGGATACAGTAATATTTAAGGATATTTGCAGAGCTTAACTTGGATTTAGTAAGTAAAAGTGTCATTATTTAATGAAATTTGCCAAGCTAAAAACTCTTCAATAATGGATGTATTCTGCATCTTTCATTTCTTTCTTAAATTCTCAACCAGGATTAGAATCCATGAATGGTTTGGATGGGAAGGGACCATAAAGATCCTGTTCCACTCCCTGCCATGGGACACCTTCCATAGCCCAGGCTGCTCCAAGCCCCATCCAACCAGGGATCCAGGGGCAGCCCCAGCTGCTCTGGGCACCCTGTGCCAGGGCCTCTCCCTGCTCACAGCCAAGAATTCCTTCCCAATATCCCATCTAACCCTGCATTCCTTCAGCTTAAGGCCCCTGAAGGTCAGAAGGGCTCGTCTGGACTCTGTTCAGAGGTATCCAGAGGAAGATGGATCCTTACCCTTTCCCAGGAGGTGGCAACAATTCCCCTTTAGCCTTCGCCAGTGGCTTGTGAGGAGATGGTGTTGGAGAAGGAGAGGGAGAAGATGAGAAGGACCTTGACCTGGAAAGGAAGGAGACATCACTGAGCTCAGGCTCTGGGATTGCAGGAGCTTTTCCTGGCTCTCAGGGAGTTCAGCCACCATTCCCTCCTCCCCAGGAACCTGTCCCGAGCTTATCCTGCTGTTATGTTTGGACTCTGTGCAACAAGACTTAACTTCTGCCATCAGACCAGCAGGAAGAGTAGAAAACAAAAGGAAAAAATAGGATCAGCTGGAAAAGAGGCACTCCAGTTATCCCACAGCAACACCTGAGGCTGTCTCCATCCTCTCTGAATTCAGTCCTTAGGGAGCATACACAGGAAAACAAGTAGGATTTTGACTTGCACGTTCATCACTTTATGTCCCGTTAACTCCCAGAGCAGCTCATCCTTTCACCAGCAGCAAAACCCCAAAAAACTTGGGGGAAGGACACAAAAAATACACCTAAACCTAATACTGATCTGTAATTCCTGGAACACGAGGAGAAGCACTAATGGTGCATGTCAAAGGCAACCATCAAGGGCAGGAGCTGTTTCCTGAGCCCCTGGCAGGCACAACACGTGCTGGGGTTGGGGTGATTCACCCCAGTGCCAAGACTGGAAGTGCCTCTGTTGCAGCCCAGTGCCTCAGCAGCCTGACTCCTGCATGACAGCTCTTCTGGGGAACAGCTGGGCAGAGGGCATTGCTCACCCCAGCGAGAGGCAGCCAAGGGTGTCACCCACGCTGGCACTGCCCTCACGGAGCAGAGCCTGGCATGGGCTGCATGGGGGAAGCTCATTCTGCTTCCCAGATGGAATCAGCTCCCAGCTGAGCTTTTCCCAGGAGAAAGCAGTCTCCCAAAGTGACAGCGTGTGTTTTTCCATCACCTGTGGGATCTGCTCTGGGTACCTGCATGGCTTCAGCTCTGAAGAGGTGCCTATCTAAGGAGCTAGTTCTCCCACTGTCTCCCAACTTTCCAGACTCGGGAAACTGTCTGCAGGGGCAAGGAAGCTGCAGAGGAATAAATAATAATCAGCATGGGACATTGGAGTGCTACTTTGAAGTGTCAGGACTATCACAAGACACAACTGCTTTAATAAAGAAATGGGATTTGCCTCCTGAAATCGAAAATTCCAGCGCCATGGAAAGGAGATGCTGCTGAACTCCTTCCAGCCAGAAAATGCAAATGATGGGAATGTTCATCTACCACAGGCACAGCAAAGAGCCCAGCCACAACAGCCCTGCACTCGTGGGTGGGAGCACCGGGGAGAGGAGGGGGTGGCTGACGGATCTCCTTCATCCAACAACCACAGCCTCCCTCACTCAGGGAAGTGCTTGGAGTGCTTTATTTCAATGGAGCAAAAAGGAGCTGTCAGGAAGCATTTGGAAACCATTCCACCATTGGTTCCCAGTCCCAGGAGCCACTACCTGGACCTGCTGCCTGAGAAAGAGCTGTGCCTGGAGGAGCGACTGGAGTAGGAGCTGTAGGAGGAGGATCTGGAGCGCGAGCGGGAGGAGCCGGACCCAGAGTAGGTGGATGAACGAGAAGAGGACCTGGAAGAGAAATATTAAAATTCAGAGCTTCTTGAAAAGCTCCCAAGGTCTTGTTTCCAAAGATGTTCTTCCCAAGTTCTGCTCCAAACCCCACGTGCCTTCTCCTCAGGGAGCTGTCAGGATTTGCAGCCTCTCCTCAGATCCCCTTTTTCTTCTAGGGAGGATCCTGTTGTTGCTACTCTCTTTGCACCCTTCAATAAGCCTCTCTCTCTTTAATTACTGATTTTCCATCCATTTTGGCAACTGCTTCCACATATTCCATGCCTTTTCACTGGACAAAACCCTGACAGATCACCTGACTGGGTGCAGTGATCCCAGCAGGAAAATCTGCTTCAGGAGGGCTCTGGCTTTTAGATGCCTATCTCCAGTTGAACATGTTCCTCATTCCTCCTGGATACTTCCCCCCCTCCTTCAGGAGCTTCAAGTTCAAGCATTTAGAGGAAATTGATCCAGTCTGTGCCTCGAGGCTCCCAGATTCAGGGAGTTTCTTTCTGAAAGGTGCTTTTTATCTTATTTTCCACCGTTGGTTTCCAAGCCCCATTCCAGCCCTCCAAGGCTCTGTCGAACCTCCACAATCCCAGTTCTCCCAGTAGCATCAACCTGCTCTTACTGGACTGAGCTCAACTCCTCCCTCCATCCATCCCAGGGTGACCAGGATCCAATTCTTACAGCTCCCAGTTCTTTCTGCTCCCATTAAGGTCAGTTTTCATCTAGGTGAGTTGCTATCACCCAGCCTGCATCCAGCTCTAATTCACTGGAAAAGTGGCTTTTCCAAGGATTTCCTTTTCCTAATCTCCAACAGGTCACAGCACAGCTCCCACAGCTCCCTGCCCCCTTTGGCTTCCATCTCACTGCGTGTCCATAGGTGTTCCTGAGCAGCAAAGTCTTTGCTTCCCCAAAAATAAAACCATGGAATGGTTTGGGTTTGAAGGGACCTCAAGGATCATCCAGTCCCACAGAGCAGGGACACCCTTCCAGTGTCCCAGCTTGCTCCAGCCTGGGATGGAGAATCCACAACCTCTCTGCACAACCTGTCCCAACACCTCAACACCATCCCTGGCCACGAAGGAGCCCCATCCCATTCCAGGACACGCTTCCAGGATGTGCCAGGCTCTCCCCTTCCCCTCACCTCGAGGAGCCAGAAGCGGACGCCGACGAGGCCGAGGTTTTCCGGCGCCTCCGTGCCCGGCTGGGGGACACGGACACGCCCAGTTTCTTTTTGGGAGACTTGGATCGGCGCCAGGGGTCCTTCCACTCGTCTGCCCGCTTGGATGGGGCACTGCCCAGCGCCGTGGCATCCTTGTCCTTCTTTGGTGGCTCGGGCTGGCGGCTGGAAAGCAAGGAAGAGGTCAGCAGCTGGGATTTTGGGGGGGTTATAAAGGATGATACACAAGGGACAAGGAAAAAATACTGGAAACGATAAATATATTGTAGTAAAATGTATGAATAGATCCACAGGGCCATGCAAAAATCCCAGAATTCATCCCTTAGATTAATACCTCTTAACCTCCCACGTGGGATTCCAGCACCACTTTGGGGGGAGGAAGTGTTAGAAGAACTCTCAGTTTGTGAAGCAGTGCTGAACCAGTGCTGCTCTGTAAACCAACAAAGCCACAATTCTGTGAGCTCCTGGCTGATTCCAGGCCCAGCTCCTGGCCTCCAAGGACTGCACACAAGCAAGAGGGAAGGGAATGGGAAACCTGGTGCTCCCTACACCTGTGCCCAGCTCAGAGCTGGAGCAAGCCCAGCCTGGTGCAGTGGAGAGGGGTCCCCACTGAGCCTGGATTCCACTCCCAGGACATCCTGTGGGGCTGTCACAGGCCAAGACACAGTGCCTTCCTTTCACCCTCCCAAAGGGGACAGCTCCCTCCTCACCTGGGCACAAAGCAGGCTGGTTCATCGCTGGGTCACCCTCTGGGTGTTTATAAACACCCCCAAACGTGCTGCTGTTGCTGGTATCCACGCAGAGGTGCCCAGCCAGGCCCCACTCTCCATCTCCTCCCTTCTCTGGTAACGGTCCTACTTTCATTTCCCCTTTTTTCGTTCCCCACCTTTCCCTTCTCCTCTCCAACCCTCTGAAAATAATTCAGGGCCAACTTTTCAGCAGCTGCACCACACACCTCCTTAACTAGTCCAGGATGAGTTTCTTGAGGCCGAGACTTTATTACCTCTCTTATCTCCGGGTGATTTAACTTGGAATTCTTCCTTGCCCTCACTCCAACCTGCACTCAACTCCTCGATTACCTGCTTCTGACCTTCTCCCTGGGGTTTCAGGCAGAGTTTGGGAGGGATTAAAGCTTTCTGAAGTCTCTTGCACTCACCAAATTAGCAGGACAATGATGCAGTTATTCCTTTCCTCAAACTAATGAGTTTCCTGGGAACCTGGGGAAGGAAAGGCCCCTTCCCCGCTGCGTTCAGCCAGTACCACCCCATTACTCACACCACTGAAGCAACCACTCCCCACACAACTTCCTCTGCCTTTTTGAGATAAAAAAGCCACCTCCAAGTTTTCTAATAATTCCAGGGACACTTCAACAAACCCCAGGATAATGAAAGCTCTTGGTTAGGAGCCTGTCCTGCCCTTTGAAGGCTTCACACCTCACTGAGAAGCCTCATCCCCTCCTTGTTGGCAGAGTTTCCTCTTCCTGAATCCAGGACTGGGATGTGCTGACCTAAAAATCCAGCATCTGACTCTTTCCTTATCTCTACTGATGTGAAAGCAATTTTACTCTTTGTCCCACAACTCCCTTGGAATATTCAGAGGAAAACCCCTCCTTTCACGTTCACCCCTCCGACAAATCTCACCCCAGCTCCAGGAGAGGAGAATTGGGTGCTTCCATCCAACACAGAAGCTCTGAGTGCCCGGGAAGGGGTCCCGGGCAGGGTTATGGCTCAGCTTTATCCCCCAGCAGCTCCATTCCATCCTGCCCCTTTCCCAGCACTGCTCCAACACACACTGTTTAACTCAGCACAGGCTACCTGCAGTGGATTGGTCAAGTTTTCCAAGTTACAGCCACAATTCCAGGAGTATTTCATCATGGAGGAACACCACGACTCGGAACAGGGGGCTGAGACACACTGGACCTATTCTTTATACCCTGACAACATTCAATAGTCCAAGCTGGGCTCAAGGGCTCCTACCAGCTGATGTTTACAAATCCATTTGGAATTGCCAATTTAACCTCTGGAATATCCTCAAATCAACCAAGTGCAGAGAAGGAAGAAAGGGAAGACTGGGAAAAGCCTCCACACCTTGCATGAAGCAGCAGGATAAAGAGCAAGGAAAGGAGGAGAGAAAACCATGTCAGGATGCTCATGGATAATGCCCAAATATCCTGCTCCAACATCCCTTCCCATGGGATCACAGTCTGCATGCTCTGGGAGAGGCAGGGGGAATATTCTGCTGGCACAGGTGGGCTGAGAGGCAGCTTTATCCAGGATAAAACCTCTGGAGAAGCTTCTCCTGCAGTGTCTGAGACGACAAATGTGGAAGCCAACAACTGTGGCTCAGGTGGGACAGCAGGGAAAGGTCCTTCCCCCAGAGGGTGCTGGCACTGCCCAGGCTCCCCAGGGAATGGGCACGGCCCCGAGGCCGCCAGAGCTCCAGAACAATGCTCAGGGTGGGATTTTGGGGTGTCCTGGGCAGGGCCAAGTATTGGGCTGATGATCCCTCTGTGTCCCTTCCAGCTCAGGATATTCCATGAATACATGAACTAACGAATGCCCTCGCGCCTCTCCAGGCTCAGCTCCCTCCTGAACCAGTTTTCAGAAAGAAAAGTCTCCTACAGGATTTATTCTCCCTTAAAACCAACTCAAGATTCACGTCCAGCAGCACATCCTGGGAGCTGGAACAACTCCAGCTGGACTGCAGAGCTTGGGCGCCAGCTGGGAGCAGGGATGACTCTGAAAGCAAATCTCATTTACTTGCACCTATTACCTGGTTTGATGCAATTCCCTCTGGATGAAGTCACTTTCTGGAGGAAAGGTTTTTCCCCAGGAAAACCACAACAGAAAGCCTCATTCTGGGGTGTGCTTGGCTTTTTGACTCAGCAGTAAATGCTGCAGATGAGGAAGATGCTGCTCCTGTCAGGACATTTTCAAAGCCTTTCCTCAGAGCTTCCAATGCGTGGCATCACCAAACAAACTCGTTCAACCTAAACCTGGGATCTGATGCTGCTGGACTCGTCTTCTCCAGTGGAATTCAGGAGGCAGAATGGAAAGTGAGCTGGAGGAGCTGCCAAGATCCTCAGCAGCTCCCTAGAGGAACATCCCAATCCCAGCCTGGACAAATCCCACAGCTGGGAGATGAGGAGGGGAGGACTTCTGGCTTTCACTCTTCCAGCCAGGTCATTTAGTGCTGGATCTGGTGCTTGGTGGAGCTCCCAGCTCCTTACTTCCATAAATTAAAAAATAAGAACTGTTTGCTGCTGGCTCAGTGAGTGCAACCTGCCCTCGGGAGGGGCTGAGCCACGGTGAAAAGGAGGGAAGGAAGGAAGAATTCCAGGGCTGGTGAGCCATGGGATCAGCTCAGGAGCTCATCCTCAGCTGCCCAGGCTGCTGGCAAACCTTGCACACTTCAGCACAGAGACTGCCAGAGAACTCTCGTGTTCATCCCAATCTTTTTCACCACATTCCTGTTTTTAGGAAACATTTGAAGTATTTCAGAATTAACTCCTAAGTCTATTCCACAAGGTTTAAAAAAAAAATAAATTAGAGGGAAGAAGAGACAAGACAAGAGTGACCAGAAGCACCTGAATTTCCAGCCTGATCCTCAAGGATCACTCGGGCAGCAGCTTCCAAAGGCAATTTTACCCTTAAAACAACTAAAAGCTGTCTCCCTCCAGAAGGAACGTGCTGATGCCCATTTGGCTGGAATCTAATGACAGCAATCAAGAGAAAAGTGAGGCTTTGGCAGGGAGAGGAGAAGCAGAGGCAGCTCCAGCTGGCAGCACCCCGGCGTGGGTCCACGCACGCGCCCAGCTCCCAAATAAACCCGGCTCCCAAAAAAACCCCGGCTGAAGCACGTCACCGAGTCCAACAAAACTTTGGAGAGAGGGGGAAAAAAAGGAGCTGCCCAACTCCAGTTCTCCTCATGTATTATGCAAATGCTGCCAAAGCATTTCTAATCTTGGAGGGCAAAATGAGCTTCCCGGGGAAAGCGCTTCCCGTGTCCTTCCCCCTCCCGTGGGACATGGCTCCCACAGGGAACCAAACCTTATCACCCCCGGGCAGCAGTGACGCCAGCCTGGCTCCGGGGCTGCTCTTCCAGCTCCGTTTTCTCCAGGAGGAAAGCCCAGGGATGACTGAACAGCCTTTGCGTTTCTCGCAGGAAAGCTGCGATTGCGTCAGCAGCGCCGGCGCCGCTTTTCCTGCAGCGGCAGTGGAATTTTCCAGAGGAAGTGGACTCGAGGAATGACTGGAGCCATGTGCCAAGGCAGTTGTGAAGGGACCTGGAATTGCTGCAAAATAAATTCCAGCAGAGTGCGAGCATGCAGGGATTTTTCCTGTCTTGGAGTAATGGAGAGGGACAACAGCTCTGGAAAGGCATCTGTGTGCGTCCAGGACAGGGAATGCTGGCCCTTGGAGCTGCTGCCCACTGATCTTGGTGAAACATCAGCAGGGAAAATGCTTTTCTCAAGCTGTTTCCATCTGAAGCTGAGTTATCAGTCAGCTTGGAAAAAAAAAAAAGGGAAAAAAAAAAAAGGAAGGATTTCTTCAAAGCCTGATGGGGAGAGGCTTGGAAATGAAAGAGTGGAGATACAATCTGAACCTCCAGGATGAAATCATCCCAGCAGGGAGATAAAGCTATCTGAGACAGCATCTCCCCTAAGGGCTGAGCATTTGAGGCCTGGAGAGCCTCCTCTCCATGAGCAGGAGGCAGCGATCCTGCCTGGAATGTGCCAGTGATCCTGCCCTGGAATTGCCTTGTTTCCCTAAAATCCAGGCTGGGGGATCTCCCAGTAATTCCATCTCTGAAATGCCAAAGAAAATCACATTCCTTGAGATCCACACCTGAGTCACTCAGTGCCCTTCATCTCGATCTGGGGTTACGAAACTCGTAAGGACCAGCAGAAACTGCACTCAGCAGGAATGTTTTGTGGAGAACTTGGGAAGTTTGGTTTGATTCACAGATTTCATTATCATGGAATCACAGAATGGTCTGGAGGAAGGGACATTAAAGCTCATCCAGTCCCTGCCATGGGACACCTTCCACTGTCCCAGGCTGCTCCAAGCCCCATCCAACCCAACCTTGGACACTTCCAGGGGCAGCCACAGCTGCTCTGGGCAACCTCCATCCTCAAAGGGAAGCATTCTTTCCCAATATCCCATCTAATCTGGCAGTGGGAAGCCATTCCCTGTGTCCTGTCCCTCCATCCCTTGTCCCCAGTCCCTTTCCAGCCCTCCTGGAGCTCCTTTAGGCACTTGAAGGGGCTCCAAGGTCTCCCTGGAGCCCTCCCTTCCCCAAGCTAAACACTCCCAGCTCTCCCAGTCTGGCTCCAGAGCAGAGCTGTTCTTATCACCAACTTCCCAAAAGAGCTGGGAGCAGAAATGAAAGCAAAGCTGTCTAAGCAGGTTCCATCGCTCTGGCTGGCAGCTGCACCACGAAAAACGGGGATGTAAACAAGTTGTTATCGTGTTTATCGCAGCAGAGCTTCCACGCAGGGCACTGGATTGGGATTCCAAAGAACCTTGGAGCAGCACGGGGTAAGCTCTGTATGTGAAAGGAAGGGAATTGCTCCTCTGAGCAGTCCTGGGACACCTGGAGTGTGCAGGAGCAGAGGTACAGCTCCAGCTGGAGCAGATAAAACCCATCTCAGCCTGGGAAACCCAACACTGGCTTCCCTTAATTCCCTGCACTCCGAGAAGCCTCCCAGGGAGGTGCAGACAGCTGGAGAGCAAACCCATGCTCCTGGATGGAGGCTCCTTTTCCCACTTTCACTAAATTTTCATGGATACAGGACTAAATCAGGGCATTCTACCAATGCCCAACTCCAAAACCAGGAAGAGCACATGGTTGTCTGCCCTGCCTGCTCTTCCTCCTGTGGCAGGACAAACGGGAACAAACGAAGGATTTCTTCTAGGAAATGACTGAGATTTCCACAGGGAAAACCAAGAGGAACCCAAACCCACCATCCTCCCACCCCATCTTTGTGCAGCAGGGTGAGATGCCATCACTAAGCCCCCCAAAAAGTGACTGACAGCTGCTTTCATTCAGAGCCTCTACACCCAAAAAATAGGGAACAAATCCAGCTGGCAGCACTGGGAGACCACCAGAAGCTCTCAGGAGAGAAACAACGACCCAGGAACACCTAAAATTAGAGATTCTTCCAAAAAAACCCAATTCAGTTGCTTTGTGGCACACACACCACCGTGAATCACTCCATTTGCATTCCCTATTTTTGCCACTCCTTTATCAAATCGAGCTCATTCCAACGCTTTCTGACTCGCAGGCCCTGGATAACCTGCACCCGCTGATTCCAGACCTGGGTTTTCCTGCTCATTAACGTGCTCAGAGATTAACAAAGTCAACTTGAACCGGCCTGAGAAAACAACCCAAGGGTGAGCACGGCCATGGGATCACGTAACCTTTTGTCCTGGGATCTGCAGCACCTCACACTCCAGGTGAGGCCTCGGGAGCAGCTGGGAAGAAGCTCAACGCTCCCTGTTGGAAAGGTTTTACGAGGATTTGTGATTTGCCCTTTCTGACTTTGCTGTCAGCTGTCTGAGTGCCCACTCACGGGGTTATTTTGGTTTTTAATGGCTGCCTAAGTGCTCTCCATTTATAGGTTTTAGTCCTGATGGAGGGAACTTCCTTCCAAAGAAAGTGTGGTGTGTGCGATAATGACAGCATGGTCCTCAGGACGCTGCTCCTTCCTGGCACCTTCAGAGCTGCTGTCACCTCCTGGGAACACCTCTGAGGACAACAGCCCCCTCCTTCTCCTCATCCTACCTGCCACTGCTGTTCCATGGAACTTGGGGTCTGTATCATGAGAATCCCAGAATCACTGAGGTCGGAAAAGAGCTCCAAGATCATCGAGTCCAACCTGGGACTGATCCCCACCTTGTGCCATGTCCAGTCCTTCCTTGGGACACCTCCAGGGATGGGGACTCCACCACCTCCCCGAGCACCCCATGCCAATGCCTAATCACTTTTTCCATGAAAAAATTCCTCCTGATGTCCAACCTGAGCCTCCCCCGGCACAGCTTGAAGCTCGTCTGGTCTGTGTGGGAAGAGGTTTAGCTCAGACATCAGGACAAATTCCAAGAACTGGAGATGACAACATCTCACTCCAAGGTTCATTTTGCCATGCTGCTCCTCACCAGAAACCTCCAGCATTCCCTGGAGATGAAATCCAGGTGGGAAAGAAACCAATGCCCATCTCATGGACCTTCTTCCTCCTTGCTTGGTCAACAATACCCAGCGCCACCCCAGCTGAGGGGGCAGCAAAATTGAGGTTCCTTCTCTCTCTGGTGGGTCCAACTCAGAATCATGGAATATCCTGAGTTGGAAGGGACCCACAGGGATCATCCAGTCCTTGTGTGGCCCTGCACAGACACCCCAACAACCCCACCCTGGGCATCCCTGGCAGCGCTGTCCAAATGCTCCTGGAGCTCTGGCAGCCTCGGGGCCGTGCCCATTCCCTGGGGAGCCTGGGCAGTGCCCAGCAGCCTCTGGGGGAACAACTTTTCCCTGATCTCCAACCTAACCCTGCCCTGGCCCAGCTCCAGCTGCTCCCTGGGTGCTGTCCCTGGTCACAGGGACATCAGGACCAGCGCTGCCCCTCAGGAATGAACTCCTGAATTTCCCTCAGTGCTTTGGGAATACAGCCACCAACAGGCCCCACGACGCTGGGTTGCTTCATGAGCTCCTGGAACAACCAGATTCCCTCAGCTGCCAGTGGGATCAAGGCCTGTGGCAACAGCAGAAAGGATTAAAGCAAATTATTCCAGCGTGCAGAGCCCTTGCTCCCAGCTAAGGGTCAGAACATCTTGCACTGCTCAAAGTTTCTTCAGAGACATATTTCATGTCACACTTCTTTATCCCTCAAAGGCTTTGCACAACAGGGAGCTCCAGCAGCAAGACAGAGAGAAAAAGAAGGAATTTTGCACTCAGCAAAAATCAGGCCCAGCCTGGGGCATCAGAACTCGTTCTGGAGATGGGAGCAGGAGGACAGACAGCCAAGTTATCCCTCTAATTGATCATAAAGTGTCCTGGCTTGTTTGAGTGTTTGACGCCTGAGGAGGGAGGAGGAGGAGGAGGAGGAGGAGGAGGGGGAGGGGGAGGAACACTTTTACCAGCAGTGCAATCTCAGATTTTAAACTTCTTGGAGTGCTCATCTTAAGCTTGGGAAAAAAACCCAACCCAAAGCATAAAGCAGCATTTCCATGTTCACAGAACCATGGAATGGTTTGGGTTGGAATGGATCTTAAAGCTCATCTCATTCCACCCCCTGCCATGGGCAGGGACACCTTCCACTAGCCCAGGTTGCTCCAACCTGGCCTTGAACAGTTCCAGGGATCCAGGGGCAGCCACAGCTTCTCTGGGCACCCTGTGCCAGGGCCTCACCATCCTCTTGGGGAGGAATTTCTTCTCACAATCCAATCTAAACCTCCTCCCTGTCAGTTTGAACCCATCTCCCCTTGTCCTGTTAGAAGTCCCTCTCTCTCTCTTTCTTGTCAGCTCCCTTCAAGTACTGGAAGGGAATTTTTTGAATTCCTGAAAAATAGGCCAAATCCACATGTGACAATCCCACTGGAGCCCAAACGCTGCAGCCTCTTCTCTCCAAAGGCTCACAGAGAAACCCTTGTCCCTGAGAGCATCAGGGTTTAAATCCTTGTTAAATTCTCATCCTCCTCATCTGCATCCCCCAGTAATGCTGGGAACTCCTCTGCGTTTTCAGCCTTGAACTCCTCTGCTGTTTAGAGACCAGGTGAAACCTTCCTGCTTTCAGCAGAATAGAAAGGGATTTGTTCCCTATTCCTGGCTATTTGCTGTTTGGGTTCTCTCATCCCTTGATGCTGCAGCTCCTGGTTTGTTTCTTCCTCCAGCTCCTGCGGGAGCCCCTACGCCGACGGAGCGACCGGCATCGACCTGGGATCGCCGTCCTCAGCTGTGCCTTTGGCAAAGCTCGGTGCTGCTTGCACAACCTCTGTGGAGGAGTTTTGCAGGCTCTGTGGAGCAGTTTTCCAAGCTCATTAGTGAGCAGGGCCGCGTGGGCCCTGGAGGCGGCAGGAATGTTAACGGGCAGCTGTGGCGTGAGCCGGCCCCCAGCGCCGCCCGGAGAGGCCGGACCTGCCAAAAGCTGGGATCCAGCAATTAGGGAAAGCCCGGAGTCTATAAATAGACCCACAGGTGAGTGCTGTGGCCCTGCTGTGCATCCTGCTTTCCCAGGAAGCGCGGAGCAATCCCCGCTGTGTGACACGTTAAACCAACTCGGGAGCCGCTCAGTGCCAGGATGCCAAACCTGCTCCTCTGGAGCCTGGCACGGAGCCAGGCGGAGAAAAGGTGACACGGCTCGAGCCACTGCACTGCCATGAGGAAGGTGGGAGCTGGTCACCAAGTGACGTGGGACACAGCCCAGAGCCAGGCCACAGCACGAGCGTGACGGGGACTCCTGGGGAAACGCCAGGTGACGGATGAGGGACGTGCTCTCCGAGGGAGAAGCTGGAATTACGCCTTCACGTGTTAAAAAGCTTTTTCAAAACCTGCTCCTGCAGGCTTGTTTTCCCCACAGACACCCAGACACCCACAGTGCTGTGGGAAAGGGTCATGTTGACAGGGATGTCAACCATGGGAAGTCCTATGGCAGGGGGTGGAATGGGATGGGATGGGCTTTAGGGTCCCTTCCAACGTGGGCAACCTGTGCCAGGGCCTCCCCACCCTCACAGGGAGGAATTCCTTCCCAATATCCCATCTAACCCTGCATTCCCTTGAGCTTAAGGCCATTCCCTCTTGTCCTGTCACTCCATTCCCTTTGAAAACTCCCCTCCACAGCACACTTAAAACAAAAACAGCAAAGAGGTGCATCAGAAAGTATTTTTGAATGACCAAGACTCGTCTCAAGGAGTTTTGGAGACACAAGAGGCATCCCCAGCTGCCTTGTGCCAGAGGGAAGCAGGGAATGTGCATCCCCTGAATGCTGTCAAATCCCATCTCCGGGCTCTCACATGGTTTCATGGAATGAGATGGATCCAAGACTGGTGAGCACGGCCACCGCTCCTACCCAGCACCCTTTGGGCAGCACTGGCAGCCCAAACTCTCCCTACAGAGCCCTGCCCCAGGACTCCAGAAGTGCCAAGGGAAGGAGCAGGCAGCAGGCTCAGCCTTGGGTCACGGTGACCATCAGTGACTCATGACCTCGAGCTGCCAAGCAGGTGACATCACTTTCATTGACATCATCTCCATCACACGGGTCTGGACAAGATCTGTCCCATCACCAAGCCAAGGAGAGCACAAACCACCAGGCAATGTGGTAATTAAAGTGCACAAATCGTGGCTATTAAGTGAAGATTGTAATTAAACGGAACAGGTAATTATGGTATTCCTATAACTGCTCTGGAGCTGCTGCTGCTCCTCCAGACCGTTCTGAAACTGTCACTTCCTCTTGGGAAAGAGGATCAAAAATCAGCTTTCCTTTCGGTAATGCAGATCAAACTAAGCCCTGCTGCCACCTGAAGCTACCTGATTCCACGTGGAGCCTCATTCCTGGCATTCTGAGCCCTGCTCTTCATTAATCCCACTCTTCCTCATGCCTATCGTGTCTCACACCTTCCTCCAGTGCAGAGGAACAAAGACACCAGGAAAAGCTCCAATAAATCTTGGGAAATAGCTTCCCTGCACCTCTCCTTGCCCCACACGTGCCTGTGTGTCCCCATGGTCCTCCACACGCTGTGGGAGTCTCCATCTGCCACTCTTCCCAAGCAACAGTTCAGCAGTTTTCCTGGAGATCACAGAATCATGGAATGGGTTGGGTTGGGTAGGACATTAAAGTTCATCTCATTCCACCCCCCTGCCATGGGCAAGGACCTTCCACTAGACCAGCTTGCTCCAAGATGTCCCTCAACAAAAAACGTGACACTTTTCCATGATTCTGAACCAAACGAGGCCGGGACATTACAACTTCCATTCCACTGGGATATTTATCCAGAGCTTCACAAAGACAGAGGAGGCTAGGAGGGCAGGGTACGTAAATCATTGACAGAGGAACAAAACAGGGATCACGTCCCTGGACTTTCAGTCTGGTCTGGGTTCCATTTTCTCTTTCACACAGGTCACGACCGGGATTTTCACAAACAACAGGCGGTCAGAGGCAACAGACCTGACCCCACGCTGCACTTCCACTGAGCAGAGACTCATTCCCAGGACAATTCCTTTGCCTTTTCCTTTTGGAGTATCTTCAGATACTTTTGCTAGCCACAAACTCCCCAAGCAGCCCTGGCTCTTGTGACAGAGATTTGTCAAGGCCTCAAAGGGAGTCACCAGAGCGCTCCCAGGAACCAACCTGCAGGAGCCCCTCATCCTCCCAAAACCTCTCCAGCCTGAAGGGAAGAGGGCTGAGCCGAACACCCCCACGCCAAAACACACTCCTGCTTTGAGGGTCGCGTTACGCACACTCATTGTCACCGATGTTTTAGCTCCACTTAGCGGCCACAAGGCTCATCAACTACTACTTTACTCAGCAGTTACACACACCAGCATCTTCACTCCCGCCAGCTGCAACAACGCCGAATCCGAATCCCAGCAAACACTTACCTCGGGAGCAGCGGGGACCGGGGCTTTGGCTTGTCCTTGTCCTTGTCGCGCTCCCTGTCCCTGTCCCGGTCCCGCTCCCTGTCCCGGTCCCTGTGCTGCCTGTCCTTCTCATCCCTCTTCACTCGTTCCCGCTCCCGTTCCCACTCTTCTTTCCGCCGCTGCCGCTCCTTGTCGCGCTCCCGTTCCCGCTCCCGTTCGCGCTCCCGCTGGCGCCGCTCCCGTTCCCGCTCTCGTTCCCGCTCCCGTTCCCGCTCCCGTTGTCTGTTCTCTCTTTCCCTTTCCCGTTCTCGCTCTCTTTCCTTGAAAAAAGAACAGAGAAACCATCGTGATGCTGTGGGAACGGCTCCCAGCGAAGCGGGTGGCAAGCGTGGGACTGCCAGGAATTACATCTGCCCTCCCTCATCAAAGGATTGAGATCAATAACCTGCAAATCAATAACCTGCAAATAAATCTAGAGATCAATAATCTAGAGATCAATAATCTAGAGATCAATAACCTAGAGATCAATACTCTGCATCCTGCTGAGCAGAACCTGGATGCAAACACAGCATCGTAGCCCACACAACTGTTGTTTTCAAAGGCAATGCTCAGATTAATTTGGTTTATTAAGCTTATTAAAGAAATGTATTGATGTTTACAAGTCGCTCCTCTCATTGCTAATCGTTTCTATAACCAGCTAATTAACTTTGCAAACGAGCACCAGGAAAATCATTGGTCATGTGGGGCTCAGGCTCCTGTCTGGGCACTGCTTCTGCAGAAAACAAGGATTTGGAGCAAAGGAAAAGCGATTTTTGAAAGGATTTGATGGAAAGCACTGAAAAGCTCCCTGCTGAGCAGGGCTGGTTGGTTTGGTCACTGCTCCCGAGGCACAAAGTTTGCATGAGGGGAAAAGGAAGAGCAGAGAAAAGGTTCAGAGCCTTGTTTTCATCCAGATCCATCTCACCACCCAGCTCCTGGGATTTTAGCAGCCGGCTGCTGCTTCGCTGTGCCTCAATCCCAACGTGCAGCTCCACCAGCACTGGACAGTCAGGGTGGAGCCTCTGCTGGTACACAGAGCACACCTGCCCAAATCTACTCCTCTCCTTCCCAAGAATTAACAAGGAAACCTTTCCAGGTTGTTCTCTGGAAACTCCCTCCCTCTCCAAGATGTCCAAGAATGGCAGCAGATGTGGCTGCAAGCGCTGCTCAACTGCTACACTGAGGAGCAGCCAAGGGGCATGAGGAGGAACCACCTTCCCATCTCAGACATGGAATTGCTGAGGTTGGAAAAGGCCTTTAGATCATCAACTGCAACCCCTCAGCTCAGCAGCACCACCGTGGTCACCACTGACCACGTCACCAAGTGCCACACCTGCAGGTTTTTTGAGCACTTCCAGGGATGGGGACTCCACCACTGCCCTGCGGTTAGGCAGTTCCAATGCTTTACAGCCTTTCCATGAAATAATTTCCCTAATATCCAATCTAAACCTCCCCTGGCCCAGCCTGAGGCCGTTCCCTCTCCTCCTGTCCCTGTTCCCTGCGAGCAGAGCCCGACCCCCCCCCGGCTGCCCCCTCCTGTCAGGGACTTGTGCAGAGCCACAAGGTCCCCCCTGAGCCTCCTTTGCTCCAGCCTGAGCCCCTTTCCAGCTCCCTCAGCCGCTCCTCATGCTCCAGACCCTTCCCCAGCTCCCTTCCCTGGACACGCTCCAGCCCCTCAGTGTCTGTCTTGGAGGGGCCCAAATCTGACCAGAACTCCAGGTGTGGCCTCAGCAGTGCCCAGCACAGGGCACAATCCCTGTCCTGGGGCTGTGGCCACACCAGGGCTGGTACCAGCCAGGTGCCAGTGGCCTTCTCAGCCACTGTCAAGCAGCCCTCCAGGTCCTTTTCCATCAGGCAGCTTCCCAACCTCATTCCCAAGCCTGGAGCGCTGCTTTTGCCCTCACGATGCTGGAACAGATCCTCCTCCCATCCCTTCACCTCTGGTGTGCTCTGTGCTGTCATTAAGCCAAGATTAACTATTTGAAAAGTCCTGTTTCAAGCACTGCACTGGAACTGTGCCAAGGCCCAGAAGAACCTGGAAGAAAGTTGGGAAGGAAAAGCGGGGAAGGGGGAATTTCCTTACTTACTCTGTAGTTACGGTAGGGATCGGGGTCTGTGTACTGAACCCTGAAATTCTCATACTGCCCACCACGCCAGAACCGCTCTATTTCATAGTCATAATAGGGATCTGCATAGGGATCAAGCCTACAACGAAAAACAGGGAATGTTAGAGAGGGAAATGGCACCTGGGCACCACAAAATCTACGTGTTCTAGGTCAGCTCAGTCACCGTGATACAAAAACCACGGGCAATGCAGCAGGGCTGTACAGAGAGGTTGCTCTTCTACACAGCCCAGCCAAAGAGTCTTTTTTAAGGCTTATCTCTTAGTCTCTCTTATATCTCTTATTCTCTTTTGAGGCTTATCAGAGAAAAGCACAGACCTTTCTTGATAAACACCAGAAAGAGAGGCACCAAAAACTCACCCTGGTGCAAAGCCAGGAACTGCTCCTGAGAGCCCCTTCCAAGGCCTGCAAAGGCAGCAGGATGTGTTTCACCTCATGGGTTGAGAGCTGGGATTTCTGTCCACGCACCCACAGCTCATCCCAAGCACCTTCAGGAGAGGAAGGGATGGAGATCTCCCAATTCCCAGCCCCTGGAGTGCTGATGGGTGCATCCCAGTGCCACCAGGACAGGACAGGAGCTGGTGCTGAGCTTTCCACTGGGAGAAGTGGAGCTTCAGGGGCAGGTCAGCAACACCCTGCCTCTTCACCTGGAGTGTCCATGGAATGGAGGCACCACTTCTCCAGCTGGTATCCTGCAGTGGGAAGCAGGTGCTGGCCCACCCACGGACTGGTGAGCACGTGGCACACACACAGCTGCAAAACTAAGGATTTTTGGGGAGGAAAAGGACTGAAACCCCACCCTCCTTAAATCGGTTTTCCTCCATTTCCTGATTTCTATTTACATTGTTTGATGATTTTAATTCCCCAACTCAACAACATCCAACCAGCTGGAGGGCAAATATCAGATCCACTGTGAAGATGGGGAGGTGGGTACAGGGAATAAGAAACTTCCAGGGCCACAGAGGAGTTGGTGGCAGAGCTAAGACTATAAAGCAAGTGCTCCCAAATTCCAGATTATCCATAGTGAGACTCTGATTAAAAAAAAAAAAAAAAAAAAGAAATAAAGAGCCATTTTTTGCATTTTAAAAGTGCCAAATAACCTAAACCAGGCTAAGGTATAGGTGCTGCCCCATGAGTCAAGTGGTACCTGTACTTCTTTCTGTGCTTTTAAAGAATTTAAGGTTTTTATTTTGGACTGAAGCAATAAGCCAAGGGGAAGAGAACCAGGGACCTTGATTAGGGATGCTTCAAACAGCACCAAAGTCCTGATGCCAACCCAAACCCAGCCTGGATTCAGTGACATCAGGTGTTCAAAGAGACAGAAAAAACCATCTCAAGCCACACCAGAAAGGAAATTCTGCTTTTCCATACAGCCTCAAGCCCAAATTTCCCCTTCCTGTAATATTGGCAGGGGTTTTTTATTTCAAAAAGGAGCACTGCTGTGTGTTTAGATAATTCAGTGCTTAAATCATTAGGAAATCATTGGTATCACCCCAAAAGTAATCCAATATATCCACTGAGCCAACTGCTGGGGGGACACTGGTCGGTCTGTGGCCTCGGAAGTTTGAGGAAGTGCAATGGAAAAAAAAGGAAAAGGAATATTTTTATACAGTTGCAACAGTACTGGAATCAAAGACCTGCTTACCCATAGTTAATGTTTTCTTTGATGTCCACCTCCCTATAGTTATTCAAAAAAAGAAAAAGGGATTCATGAACTACTGAGACAACTCCATAGGTCACAAGACAGTGCTGAAAGCATTTTCCACATCCCAGCTGCACTTCCAGGGCTCACTTGGCTGCAAGGTGTCCAACTGGGCAATAAATTGTGTGTGGGGCAGGAAAATCAGCATTTTCTAGAGTTTACAGCAGCAGATTCATAACTTTTCCCTTCACACACAATGAAGATATTTTAATGGCACAGTCTGCTCACACATCCGTGAATTTTCAGGAATTTCACTTGTTGGATGACTTCTGTTTAACATGGGCAATGTGCAACACATTTTTTTCTGGACTGTATGAAAACCAGGCCTGTTCTTAACAATTCTTACATCAGACAGGCCCAAAACGCTGCTGGTGGATTTTATAGACAGTCATAAAATAAAGGTAATGTATGAACAGTCCCCAGAACATTGGGGATAAACCCCAGGTGCCTCTCAGAGGAACACAAGGCCAAGATCCAGAGCTAATTAAACTCTGGAAAACATTAATATTGTAGAAAATGCTTTTCTTTCAGGCTGCAGAACCGAGGACAGGGGTTTTTTAAATTAGGGAAAGGAATTGCACTCCAGAGCAATCAAAGGATATTGAACAAAAGCTTCATCTGCTCCTTTCCAGAGGTTTTTTGTAATTCATCCACTCTAAACAGAACTAAGCCTTGCAAACCCTCTGGGAGTGGAAACAGTTCCATAATCTGTCCATGTAGGAAGAACAGAGGATGCACAAGCACGGAGACACAAATCCACCTGCATCCCTGCAGAACACAAGCCTCTTCCCCAAAAATTCTCTTCCCATTCCTTCTCTTGCCTTGAGAACTACCAAACAATTCCCCAGAGCTGGGTTTGAGGTCTCCAACGCTTCAAATTTTACCTTAAAACCCCAATCACCCGAACACTTAAATTCAGGGTGCTTGTTGTGGCCAGGTACCAGCTTTGCTTCTGCCCACTGCCCAGTTTATAACTGGGACCAGTTAAGGTGTTTGCTGAAACCAGTTGCTGCAGCAGCGCAAAGGAACCCCCGGCGGGGGCTGAGCACGCTCCAACTTTGCAGCCTCAGCTTGAATGGCTTTAAATTCCCACGGTTGGGGTAGGGAAAAAAAGAGGGAAAAAAAGCTGGAAGAATGCACTGGTGTGAGGGAGGCAATGCACAGCTGGAGAGGGCCCGTGAGGGGAGCAGAATTCCAAGGTTTGCTGGAGGCAGGAAGGGTTAAAGGAGGTGGGGTTGAACTGGAGCGAGCGGAGGCGGCTCAAGTTTTTAACTTCCCGCTTAATGGAAGCTGTTGCCATGTTTGGAGGTGATGTTCTCTCAGTCTGGAGGGGCAGGTGAACCCCAGCCAGCCTCACTGCACTGCATTCCCACCCAGGAATCCCTGGAGCAAACCCAAGAGTGCCTCTTACGCTGGGTCCCGGACGTCTCTGGTGATGCGGTAATTCCAGTCGCGGAAAAACTCGTTCTCCTTGTCGAACTCCCGCTCGTCCTCGCCAATGGTCACAGTGAATCTTTTCTCCTCAAAGTCAGGCTCCTGCTCTTTCCTCATAGTTGCCTTTTTCAATACCTGTCAGAACACAAAAACAGCGTGAGGAGAGAACGTTCCCGGCGTGGGGAGAAATTGCAATGTTAAAAATCCTGCTCTCGGGAGAATGCCAGCAGCTCAAGCACCTCAGAAGGAGCAGGATGCTGGACTTTCCCTGATTAATTCCCTATTCTAGCAGCTCAGAACAGCAGGGAACAGAAGCTTCCCCCCTGAAGTGATTGCATGAACTGGAGAAACTGGTTCTGAAGTGAGGGAAATTGGATCAGCTTAAAGCTTTGCTTTGTGGAGGGCTGGACTTGAGGGCCACAAATTCCCACTATTTCTAAAATATAAAACCCCCCAGAGCTGGATTTGAGCTCCTCTTGGCTGTCTAACAACTGTGATGTACAACAAAACATAATTAATAGGTTAAAAGGCAAAAGGGGAAGGGAGAGAGCAAGGCCCACATGCTCCAAAAGGAGCTTTTCCAGTGGATTTTGGAGCCAGCCTGCAGCTCCCTGAGGAAGGAATTTACCTCCTTAGCGTGCCGGAGTCCCCTCTCCCAGGCACTTTCTGTTGGAGGGTCTGGAGGAGGTGGAGGTAAGATTTCATCAACCACTGGCCCTCCCTGTTGGAAAGGTGAGAAGGAGAAGACACTTGAGTTAGTTTTAAACAGCAAAGCCATGCTTTGTAAAGCTACCTCAGAGAATCTCCAGAGATGCCTCAGCACGATGGAAGCCGGGAAACCATGGAAAATTACCCCCCTCTGCTGGCAACTCCAAGAGCACCATCTAAAAATCACACAGCCAGTTGTGGATTGAATTTTGCTGAGGCATTAGCTCGAAACAAAAAAAAAAGGAGAAAGATCACAGAATGGTGGAACGGTTTGGGTTGGAAGGAACGTTGAAGCTCATCTTGTTCCACTGGAAGGGACACTTTCCACTAGACCAGGTTCTTCAAGTCCTGTCCAACCCCACTTGGAACACTTCCAGGGATGGGGAGGGTGCTGCAGAAGCCAGAAATGCACAGAAGAGATTCCATACCCAGGGGTTGGCTGGCATCAGCGGGTGAGGGCCGATGGGAGGGGCACCGTTGGGGGAGAAGGGCTCGGGTTTGGAGATCAAGGAGTAATTTCCTTTGTCGTTCACTCCAGGGTGGATAAAGCGACAGTTCATGCCCCAGGTGCAGTGTCCTGTGGGAACACACAGCTGTTAGATCCCTGTTTCCCACCAGCAAGCAGCACTTCAGCCCCACAGCCACGAGAAACCCCATCAAGCATTGAAAATCCATCAAGGATTTTGTTGTTTGAGGTGTTTGACTTTTCTCCTCTCCAGCCTGGCTGGGATTTAGCTGTTTCACACACATGGAGAGACACTCGTCACCCTCCACCTGCCAGAGGGGACAAACACATCCAGGCACAGATGGATCAATGGACCAGAACCTTATTCCAGTGGGGAGAAGGGAGGGATGGACACACAGTGTTAATTAAAGGCAGAATAAGCCTGTGAGCTCCTCATTAGTTAATGACAAACATTTCCAATTAGGAGCTTTGCCTTTCACAGGAAACCTGAGAGCATAGCAAGCACCATGGTGCATCCCAAATAACCAGTGGTGAGGCGGGGAGCACGATCATGGAATGGTTTGGGCTAGAAGGGCCTTAAAGCTCATCCAGTTCCAACCCTGACACCTTCCACCATCCCAGGGTGCTCCAAACCCCATCCAACCCGGCCTTGGGCACTTCCAGGGATCCAGGAGCAGCCACAGTTGCTCTGTTTCATTCCAAAAACCCCTGCAAGTTTCCCTCTATCTGCCTCCTCCAGGCTCACCACGCTGAGGGCAAAGCCCTTTTTGTGTAGTGGCTCCATGAAAATTCAGCTTTGGCCACCAAGAAACAGGAAGGTGACGCTGAGGACGCCTGGGGCAGAGTTTATCATGTAACAGCAGCTTAATGGGGAAAAAAAAAATCCCCAAGCAAGGCCAATTGCAGCACCTTTGGCTCCTCCCACGCCCCAGAGTGTGGTTACCTTTCATGAAGAAGCGGCAGGTGGGCCGTGGCCTCACTTTCCTGTCGTTGGGGTCTTTAACTTCCCCTTCCTCCAAGTCATCATCCTGGAACAGACAGACAGAGCTGACATTTCACATGGGGCATTCCCTGCAGGACCTGACACTTCCCAATCTGCTCCAAGTCAGTCACTGAGAACCACGCTGGGGCAAAACCATGGGAGACCAACAAGGGCAGGTCACAAGGAACACCCCAGGGCACCTCCACAAGGTGCTGCTACCAACAGGGAGATGGGAGACTCCAGGTGGCTGTGAAAGCACCTTCCACTGTCCCAGGCTGCTCCAAGCCCCGTCCAGCCTGGCCTTGGACACTTTCAGGGATCCAGGGGCCTCCCCATCCTCACAGGGAGGAATTTCTTCCCAATATCCCACATAATCCTGCCAGTTCCACCTCGTTCTATCACTCCATACCCTCGTCCAAAGTTCCTCTCCAGGGACAATCTCACAAATGAACTTTTCAGGGTAAGTCCAGCATATCTTCTCCAGCAACTCCTTCCCTTCTACTCCTCAGCTCCACACAGGAGCTGGGAACCAGCTCCAACAAAACTCTGCATCCTCCCCAGGGACTGCAGCCCCAGGAATAAATTCTGGGAGCTGGAGGCTGCTCCAAGATTAAGAAAGAACAGCCAGGAAACACCTCCAGAAGAAAAGTTATTGGAACTTTCAAGCACCAGCGTTTGCTTTTGTTTTCCAGGAAAAAAAACCCCAACCTTCCCTGGCTTGGTTAGGCTGCACCTGGAAAGCCAAAAGGACCTGAAAGGAGCTGGGGATGCAGAAGGCAAAGGTACAAACGACCAGGGAGTTGTCACAGGAATGTGGCCAGGAAACCAGGATTGTATCCTAAAAACCATCCTGGTTTTCCCTCTCTCTGCCTCCATTTCCCTATTTCCAGCACATGAAACACGTGAAGAGGGAGCATCTGGATGGGCCTCCCCTCTGCCTGGCAGCAGTGGTTTTCTGGGTGGAAAAGATGAGGAAAATTCTCTCCTTTGATCCATTTAGCAGCTGGAAAGAAGGAAAAAGCCATCACTGGGCTGTAGACAAACAAAGGAGCAACAGAGAGGAGGGTTAAGAGCCTCTCCTGCTGCATTCCTGAGCCAGACAGGGAGAGCTCCCCTCAACAGCAAGGGATTTAAAAGCCTACACTTACATTCCAATTAAAATTTGCATTAATATTCCCCTCCTGAAAGCAGAAGAAAATGCAGAGATTGAAGTTTTCCCCAAAGCTGGGGCTGGCTTTCAGTGCTGCCTGAATGGAAGAACCAGCTCCACTCTGCTGCTTTCAAAAGAACTGTGTGAAGTCTGGAACAAAGGGGGAAGTATTTATTTCTGTGAGGTCTCCTTGGAATCAGGCAGCTGGGAATGCTGTTATGAGTTAATGTATGAAAACCAGAGTACAGATTCATCTCCTGCTTTGTAAGGAGAGCTCCCAAGAATGCCTCAGGCTCCAAAGGAGAGCATTCATATTTTAATCAAGGAGCAGGCACGGAGTCGGGGCTCCAGGAATTTTTTTGCGCCCCATAACGTGCTGGAATTCCTTCTCACTGATTCAGGAATACACAAAACCTTTGGAAAACACGTGTTGAACACAATCACCTGCCAGGATGGGCACGAGGAAGAAAAACGGCGTCATTTTTTAAAGCAATTAAACTTGTCAATGAACTATGAAGAGTAAAAACCACACAAAATACGATTCTTTAATAAAAAGCGAGGAGGGTCTGTCCAGGGAGGCTCCAGCAGCTTCCCAGGGTCCTGTGGCCAGGTCAGATCCACAGAAACGGGGCCTGGAAGGACACAGCACCTCCCCTCCTCAGCTGAGGAGCCCCACCAGTGACCCCACCTACACTCCAGTGCTTCCCTGCACATTCCCAGGATATTCCCAGGATATTCCCAGCACGCAGCCCAGCTGGGCAGGTGGGACTGTGGAACGGGGAGCCAGCCCAGGTGCTCTGCACCAGCAATTTCTCTTGGCAGTGCTTTACACTCCCACTGCTGAGATGCAATTCCAGACCAGGAGCCCACGGGAGGGCTTTTCCTGGAATTACTTTGCCCTGTTTTCTCCATGAAAAAGGAGGGAAATTGCCATCAAGCTGCACGAAACAGCTGCTGCTCTGCAGAGCTCCCTGCTGCACACAAACAGTGACAAAGATGATATTTTCCCTAATCCCCACTGCAACTAAAGCCCACTTTTGATTTTTCTGAGTATCTTGGCTGTGAAACTCTGCACATCCCTGACCCCACCTTCAAACCATGCCTTGGGCATTTTCCAGAAATCCCAGCGCCTTCTGTTCCCCTTCCACGCATCCAGATGCTGCTGGAGCCCCACAAACAGCTGAGGATCAGGGTTCCCCACCTGCTGAGCACCACAACCACCCTCCAGCACCAGCCCCTCAATCTGAGCAGCTCCTGGACACCCAATCCATGGGATTTGCTGTCAGCATCACTCCCAAGTCCTCCGGGAGCAGTGGAGCACTGGAGCCTTCCCATATTGAGAGGGAACAAAGCTCATTTGGGATGGCTCTGGGACAAAGCTTTGGTTCAGCGTGTGGCACCAGGGGCCCCAAGCCCTGAGATCAGGGCCTGCCCCATGCTGCGGCCTTACCTCCAGGGAAAAGGGTGTTCCTTGCACACTGGGGACACGGATATTCCCATCAGGAGGAGGAGGAGGAGGAGGAAGGAACTGCAATGGGAGAGGCAAGCAGCTCTGAACCCCCACAGGGCTCTGCCCACCTCCTACTTACATCGATTTCTCCATCGTCGATTTCTCCATCATCCTCTTCTTTCTTCTTCTCCTTGAGGGGATCCTGCCCGTCCTTCTCATCATCACTTTTGCTGCTGGATTTCTTCTCATCTTCAGGGGCATCATCTCCTTTCTCCTCTTCCTCGTCATCCTCCCCAGCAGCTTTCTCCCCATCCTCCTCTGCAGCAGCAGCACTGGGTTCCTCGGGAACCTCCTCATCATAGTCCAGCTCGTGCTCATCCAGCTCCCTGGTGACAGAGGACACTTCCAGGTCATTTGTCCTGTCTTCCTCCTCTCCCTTGCGGGGCTGGGGGCTCTTCAGCTCCACGCTCTGCTCGTTGGTGTCGGATTCCTGGGACTTGGCCTCGCTCAGCCGATCCTCCTCATCCGAGTGGTTCTCCTCTTCCCCCCGGCTCAGGGCCCTGACTGCATCCTCCTCCTCGCCCAGGAGGCTCCCCTGGCCACCCTCTCCATCGAGTTCCCGGTCTGAGCCGCTCTCCTTCAGGACCTCCTCATCGGAAAGCTGCTGGTCCTCTTCCTCAGGAGAGCAGGGGTTTCGCTCCGGGCTGTCGGAAACGTCCATCAGTACCAGAGAGTCTGCAGGGAGAGAAGAGCTCTGGTTATGGCAGCAAACTGGGAAATCAGGGAATGCTCACCCTGAAGGACTTGTTCTCCTGTGCAAAGGCCTCCTAAAGAAAGGCTGTTTGAATTCCTGGGAAGCCAAGGCTGGATGGGGCCCTGAGGAACCCAATCCAATGCGTGGCATCGGTGCCCATGGCAGAGGTTCGGAATGAGAGGAGCTTTAAGGTCCCCTCCAACCCAATCCATCTGGGATTCCACGAGCTCAGGAATATGGCTCCTCAGAGATCCTTCAAGAGGGAAACACAGAGTCTGAACTGCACAAAGAACAGGTTTCAGTATTGTCCCAGACTGGCGTGTGCCACCCTTCACAGGCAATGGCAGAGCTTGAGGTGGAATTTCACAGAATCCCAGAATGGTTGGGGTTAAAAATCATCCCCTGCCATGGCAGGGACACCTTCCACTGTCCCAGGCTGCTCCAAGCCCTGCCCAACCTGGCCTGGGACACTGCTAGGGATCCAGGGGCAGTCACAGCTGCTCTGGGCACCCTGTGCCAGGGCCTGCCCACCCTCCCAGCCAGGAATTCCTTCCCAACATCCCATCTAACCCTGCATTCCTTCAGCCTAAGGCCATTCCCCCTTGTCCTGTCACTCCAGGCCCTTGTCCAATCCCTTCTCCATCTTTCCTGTAGCTCCTTCAGGCCCTGCAAGGCCACACCGAGGTCACCCCAAAGCTTCTCCTCTCCAGGCTGAACAATCCCAGCTCTCCCAGCCTGTCCTGCCAGCAGAGCTGCTCCATCCCTCTGCTCATCCTGGTGCCTCCTCTGGACTCTCCACAGCTCCAGGTCCTTCTGGGGCTGGGGCAGCTCTGCAGGTGGGGTCTCACCCGAGAGGGGCAGAACCCTCAGTAAAGACCCCAAATTCCTTCAAAGCAGCAGATCCAGCTGCCTGCACTGAGACTTTTCTAGAAGATGTCTAAATATGTGCTTGGGAGATGTTAAAAATCCCAAGTCTGCCGAGAATAAATCCAATAAATACAACAGAAAAGGGCAGGGTGCAAAGCAGGGAAAGAAACCTAAGCCATACATTTATTTATTTTACTCCAGAAACAAAAACCCCATAAATTACAGACCTGCCTGACTGGAACTGGCTGAGCTGGCCCTTCCTAGGCAGGTGGCTGCTTCACATCCACGCAAAAGCTCTAAAAACCCTAAAGAAGAGCTGTGGAATTACAACTCATCTTCATTTTAATGGGTCCCATGTTTTATTCCAGCTGCTCCCTGCAGGTTCATTTAGTGCTGCCACAAAAACATAAACAGTCAGAGTTTCACCTGTTATTTTTAAAATCCTTGGAGCAGAAATGCTACAAATGTCAGACTCTGGTTGCTGCTTTAACCACACCCAGTGATCCATCAGGAAATCAGAGTTTATTAAACTTTTATGAAGCTGCTCCTTCACCTTTTCCTGACACTTTTCCCTGTTTCTCCCACTGGTTTTGCACAGGGAAGGTGATTTCCCATCAAAGAGCCACCACAGACACACCAAAGCCTCCCCCAACCAAAGCAAACTGAGCCTCCCCAGCACCTGAACCCCCAAAATCTTTTGGTAACGAACAAGATTTGCTGCAAACTCTGAAGATCAAAGTCCCCCTTCAGAAAATGCTGCTGCTTATACTGTGGGAGGTCTGCAGAGGAGTTAAAACCAGAAAATAAATTCAAACCACTCCCAGAAGCACCTTAAGCTGTGTTTGAGGACTGACTGTGCTCTCCCCAAGGCCTCAGAGCCCTGCTGATATCAGCTAATTGATAAACATGAGATGATCTCAACATCAGCAGGGTCCAGAGCAGCAGAAAATCCACATTTCGAGCTCCCTCCCAGCTCCTCCTGCTCCTCTGCACGTCTGAAGTTGGTTCCTGCTCACCAGCAAAGTTCTGATTCCCCTGACAAAGTCAAACCCAAAATGAAAAGGCAGAAGTTGCCTCCTGGTGACAACGGCTGCGATCCCAGGATGGATCTGAAGCAAATTATCTCCTTATTGAGCACATCAAGCCTGGTGCTGAGCTCATAAATTCCTGCACCAATTGTTATTGGCTTTGAGAGCCAGCTCAGAGCGGGGATTTTAATTGCCCAAGTGCCTGAGAAGTGACTTTGTGTGAACACAGAGGTCAGCCCAGAGAGGCCATCACAAATAGAAAAGCTGCCAGGGGCACGTGGACTCAGGAAATTTGTTTCTTGATTCCTTGCAAATAAGCAGCACCAAAAAAAAGAAAAAAAGGTATTTAAGTGAAGCAAATGGCTTTTTGTGTTTGACACAGAGACCTTTAGAGGGATGGGAGGAAACAAATATGTTCTGATGGGGAAGAATATAAAACACTGACCTCCACAGCAGCTATTAAAGCTCTTATAAAAATCCAGAGCATCCAGCAGTTGTAATAATTTCCTATTAATTTCCATCAGCAGAAATGATAAGAAATGCAATAAATGATGCCCCAAGTGAGAAGAGCTCACAGAATCCAGGCAGAGAGGGGTTTTTGGGGTGTATTTGCTTGGATTCAGGGATTGGGCTGTTGCTCCGAGATTCCCCAAAACCAACAAAGGCAGATTTTGGCAGCAATCTTACCGTGTGTGGAAATGCCCCAAAACAAAGCCCAGATGGCCAAAGGTAAAATCAGCAGCAGGAAAAGAAACCTGGGAGGTGGAAATTAAAAGGAAAACTGCCTAATGATAAAACAGGACAGCAAGTTTAATTCCAGTTGTAAGTGTTGTCTTAAACAAATCTGAAAATCAATTTATTCCAAATCTGTCGAATTCTGCAAGGGTTTGGTTTTTTTTTTTTTTTTTTAGATGGTTTTTAATCTGCAAATCACAATTTATCCCAAACCTCTGGAATTGTGAGAGGTTTTTCTGAGGAGGCTTTTTAAATCTGCAAATCACAATTTATCCCAAATCCTGAAAGGTTTTGGATCTTTTTGAGGTGTTTTTTTAGGGGTTGTTTTGGGGTTTTATACATTTGGGGCTTTTAAAAATTGCCTTCTGCTGCCCTTTAGTGAAACATAAAGGCAAATATCACAAAAACCTGAGAAAAGTGACTACATGGAAGTATTTAAAATCAAGCAACAGCGACCTAAGTGGCAGAGCAGAAACCCCCAGGTTTCATCCCTCCCTCACCTTAAACTTGGCCTTTTTTTGTGCCTTAAAACTAAGCCAGTTTCTTCCTGATTCACAACCAGTTATAAAAGCAAAAAATTAACTCCTAAGCCCCAGATAAGCTTGTTTGACTTGCAGCTCAGGCAAGAAGCAGGGATGTATTAATGCTTCTCACTGAGCAGCCTTTTATCTTTGAAAAAAATCTTGAAAATTCAGGCAAAGCTGCCTTTGGTCCCAGCTGCACAACTATTTCTGTTCCAAAACTGCCTCTGTTTGCTCAAAGTGTGTCAAATGTTCCTTTCCTGCATGGCGGAGGCAGCCTGGAGCAGCACAGGGCACTGGGAATTCCATGCAGGCTCACAAACCTCTGCTGGTTCCAGGCTAAACGAGCTGGGACAGCCCTTCCACGGGGAGGTTTAGGAGTAAATGCACTAAATAAGGGGCATTTTCAGGCAAAAAACGAAGTGTCTTTTCCCCTGGTTTTGGAATGACTTGGGCACGCCTCAGTGAGCTGAAAGCCTCTTCAAAGCAGGTCACACGCTGTTGGGGAAGGAGCTGAGGATGTGGCAGCAGAATTGCTCCCTGGGGGGAGCAGATGGCACTGCTGGCCCCACAGGTGGAGCCAGCCTTTCCCTCCAGTTGTTCCCTCTGGATTCTGTCCCTGCCAGGGCTGCATCCAGCAGGATCAGGCATCCCACGAACACAGAAAGTGGGGAAAACTCCTCAGCAACCCAGCTGGGGTTTAATCGTGTTTTTGAGTTAGGAAAGAAGAGCTTTCAGTTCACATCAGTGACTCGGAAGTTTCCCAGCTCTGGAATATTTCAAATTAGGGAATGAAGCATGAACTGCTCCTTAATTTATCAGTGTTCCATGGCAGAGATGCTCCTCCTACCCGGACATCCCTACCTGCACCAGATGCACCAGGAAGGAGCCAATTTATTCCCAGTGAAGCCTCCGAGCCTTGCTGGAAACACTTAAAATTACACATTTCCCCCCCTAAAAAGAGGGGGAGAAAATTGTGGAGATGCTACAGAAATTTAAATTCAGCTGCTTCACTTCCTTTATAACACATTCTTATCAAAGCTTAACAACATCCAAGATTTTTTTAACTTAAAGCACCGAGATCAAGCAGCCTTGGCACAGCCTGAAGGCAGGGAGAGAAAAGCCCTTTGCTACTTAAGCTGTTTTTAAAACTCCACTTCCACCTCGCCAGGGAATCCCAGGACACATTTTAAATAATATCCTGAACCGCACACTTTTGTCAGTTGATTTGTCCAAGGCCAGAGGAGTCAGAGCAGGAATTCTTCTTACCCAGCAGCTCCTTTTGCAAAATCAGACCCAACTTCCCCTCTTTTGTTAATTAAACAGCACCAAAAGGTGCAAAATGAAGAAGGAAGGAATTCCAGCCAGGAACTGAGTACCTATAAAAACCTGGAGCTTGGCAGAGCCTTAAAATCCTACAAATTTTCATGGATATCAAGAACCAAGCACATTCCCAACTTTTGTCCCACTCACAGCCCTGGGGGAGGTCACAGGACAGGTGGGAAGGAAAGAAGAGAGAGGAAGTTCCTTCCTTCAGGCTGAAATCTTTGGGATAAAAGGAAAAAATCCACTTCCTAAAGGGCAAACAGCTCCATGCAACGTGAAAATGTCCCTGTGAATCAGCTCCATGCAATCCAGGGGTTAAAGCAGAGCAGAAAAGTTCTGGAGCAGGGTCTAAGTGCAGCCAGGAACAATGAGGGAGCTGAGGAGAGAGAATGGGAATAGTGCTGACAGGACAGGTGAGGAGAGAAAGGCAGCACAGAAAGATTTAGGGAACAAAGAACTGCAAAAACAGAGGCCAAGCAGAAACAAAGGGCAGGAACCAACACGCGGAAAAACAGGGAAGAGCAGAGACAGCAGGAGAAGGAAATAAAATACCTCAGGATCCAGGAAAGGGGGAACAAGGAACACTGAAAGGATGAACTTGTGTGCAGCCCTGCCCTGATTGGAATTCCAGTGGTTAACAGGGTTAATTAACCAAAATCCTCATTTCTCTGCCATCCAGAGGGAGCTCCGAGGTGGAGGATGCCCTGGAAATTCAGCAGCTCTCAGGGAACCCTTTAATGCCCCAAACTCAGCTGCCTTGTGGGATCAGTTTGTTGGTGAGAGGCATTTCCAGGAGCTTGGGATGGAGAGCTCCCGTGGAGAATGTTCCCCATGGCTTTGTACTGGAAACCTGAAGGGAAAAGCAGCTGGAGTTTGTTTTCCCAGCACAGCTGATTCTCCTACTGCTCCTCCTGCAGCTGTCCCCCAGCAAATGCTGAGTGTGAGCTCTCAGGGCCTCAGGAAGAGACAACCAGCAGGGTTATACCTGAACCTGCAGGATTTGGGGATAATCCCACCCAAAAGAATGATTTTGGATCAGCAGTTTGGCAAAGAGCTGTCCTGATAAACTGGGATGCTTTTCCTGAATCCAGGTAAACCTCAGAAAGAAAGAATTCACACCCTGGAGGTGCTGTTCTTGCTACAGCTCTGAGGAGACTCACCTGAGAACTGACCCTGCAGGTGATGGACCAAAAAGCCAACTCAGAACTGACCCTGCAGGTGGTGGATCAAAAACCCAACTCAGAACTGACCCTGCAGGTGGTGGATCAAAAACCCACCTCAGAACTGACCCCGCACGTGATGGACCCCAAATCTACCTCAGAACTGACCCCACAGGTGATGGACCCCAAATCTACCTCAGAACTGACCCCGCAGGTGGTGGACCCCAAATCTACCTCAGAACTGACCCTGCAGGTGACAAACCCCAAACCCACGTCAGGACCCCCCCGCACGTGCAGCTCGTGCTGCTCTGGGGTCCCCAGCTCGTGTCCCCCTCACCTCAGAGGGTCTCCTGCCAGGCTGGGCTCCTCCTGCTGTGCCCCCCGGGCCGCGGCTGCTGTTGCTGTCCCTGTTCCCACTGCCTGGGGAGAGGGCACAGTCAGAGCCACCTGCACCCCTGCGCTCTGTCCCACCCTCCCAACGCCCCCCGATGAGACCCGGCTGTCCCCAACACCCACCCACAACTACGGCACCCGCCAAAGCCGCGGCCGCCCCTTCCCATTCATTACCCCACAGAAACGGGGGGAATTCATTGATTTCCCCACTCTCCCATCCCCAAACGCCCTCCAGGCTCCCCGCGCCCCGCCCCCCTTTTAAAGGAGCGCTGTGCCCTCCCCTCCCCTCCCCGTCCCCCATCCCGGGCCACTCCCGGGGGGTTCCCCCTCTCCCCCCCTCCCCGGGGCCGCCCCCGCCCCGCGCTTCCCCCTCCCCCTCCTCCCGCCGGGCCCGGGTCCGCCCCCCCCCCCCTCCGGCGCTAGGCCGCGGCAGCGCGGGCGGCGGCTCACCGGTGTCGGGGGGCGGCGGGGGCCCGGCGCGGTGCGGGGCGCGGCGGGGGCGGGCCGGGGGCGGCGGGGGCCGGCGGGGCGGCGGCGGCAGCGCGGGACGGGGCGGCGGAGCGGCCTCTACTCGCGGCGGCGCAGGGCGGCCATGGCGTGACGTCATCCGCTCGCGACGGGCCCCGGCTCGAGGCGAGAGGAGGGGAGGGGGGAGCGCGCGCGCTCCGCAACCCCCTCGTAACCCCCCCCCACCCCGCGCGCGCGCGCGCGCCTTAAAGGGGCCGCGTCTTAAAGGGGCCGCGTCTTAAAGGGGCCGCGCACGGCAAGGACGGGGCACGCGTGTGCGCGCACAGGTGCGCGCACAGGTGAACAACACGTGAACACGTGAACGGCGTGTGTGTGCAGGCGTGCGTGGGCGCACACGCGAGCACGTGGAGGGGCAGGGAGGTGCAAGGGTCCGTGCACGCGCGCGGCTGGACAGATGTTCGTGGGGGCACACGCGTGGCTCCAGATGTGCACAGGCCGCGCACACACACACACACACACAGAGGGACGGGGCGTGCCACAGAGTCAGGGAATAGTTAGGGTGGAAGGGAGCTCTGGAGATCATCCAGCCCAAGGCAGGGGCACCTGGAGCAGGTGGCACAGGAACACGTCCAGGTGGGACTGGAATGTCTCCAGACAGGGAGACCCCACGCCCTCCCTGGGCAGCTGCTCCAGGCCTCTGCCGCCCTCCATGGACAGAGGTTCTTCCTCGTGTTGAAGTGGAACTTCTCGTGTTTTAGTTGGTGGCCGTGGCTCCTCTTGCTGTCGCCGGGCACCACTGAACAGAGCCTGGCACTGTCCTCTGACACCCCTTGACGGGATCCCCTCCCAGCCTTCCCTTCTCCAGCCCGCCCATGCCCAGCTCCCGCAGTGTCTCCTCACCAGGGTGATGCCCAGATCCCCCAGCTGGGACTGGTTGGGGCAGGAGAGGGTGTGGCCGGGGGGGAGGAGTGTCTGCGACAGGTATAAAAGGTGAGGTGAGGCTGACGGGGGTGATCCAGAGGAGAAGAGCTGGGATCTGCTAAAGGTGGGGATGGGGATGGGGATGGGGATGGGGATGGGGATGGGGATGGGGATGGGGATGGGGATGGGGATGGGGATGGGGATGGGGATGGGGATGGGGATGGGGATGGGGATGGGGATGGGGATGGGGATGGGGATGGGGATGGGGATGGGGATGGTCCACTGGATCCCCCACCATGAGACTCCTGGCTGGAGATACCCCTGGAGCCCCTCAGCTAGTGCCTGGCTGGAGATATCCCTGGATCAGCAGGGTTGGGGGTGCTCCCATGGGTGTCTCTGACTCCCAAAGCCCTGGCTGCCCTCTCTGAGGGCCCAGAGCACAGGCACAGCCCCGGGGATGGTGTCTCACCTTTGCTCCAGCGCTGACTCAGGCTCCCACGTGTCCCTTTACGAAAGAGCCCTGCTGGCAGGGGACTCTGCCCGGGCGGCCACCGCTGGCCTGGCCCCTGCCAAAGGGCAGGACCAGCCCCTGTAAAGGCAGCGGTGACAGAGCTCAGGCTCAGTTCTGTCACTGGAATTGCCAGTGGAGAGATCTCAGAGCTCAGGCTCAATTCTGTCACTGGAATTGCCAGTGGAGAGATCTCCTGGAGCAGACAGGAGCTGAAAGGAGTGGAAGATCCCCTGGAGCGGAGTGCAAGGTACTGGTGGGAACAGGTCTTGAGTGGACAGGAGCTGACGGGACCACTGTCCTTCCTCCCCACAGGGTGCTCCGTGCTCCTTGGAAGATGGATTATGCCAAATCCCTGAGCCAGCGCCTGGCTGTCCCCGTCTCCAAGTAAGTGCCGTGGAGCCCCTGTCCCCAGGATGGGGACATCGCATCAGAGCCCTCCCTGCTCCCCGGGGTGCTGGCACTGCCGAGGGGTGGTGCTGGCTCTCAGGACACCCCGATCCCTGTATCCCTTCCCAGATGTGTCTCAGCCAGTGCCTCCATGACCCAGCAGCTGCTGGCGGGCCCGGCCCCACCGCCCCGGCCCTACCGCGTGTGCAACTGGGACCGCAGCCTGCGCAAGGGCGTCATGGCCCCGAGCCTCGCCGAGCTGCTGCGCCAGGTCGGTCTGTCTGTCTGTCTGTCTGTCCGGGCTCTGGCTGTCCGTCCAGGGACCGTCCCCAGCCCTGCTCACCCCCAGCCCCGTTGCAGGCTCAGAGCGCCCTGGCCCTGCCGGCGCCCATCGTGCTGGTGCTGGACGAGGACGGCACCGCGGTGGAGACGGAGTCGTTCTTCCGGACGCTGGAGGAGGGCACGGCACTGATGGCCCTGAGCAAGGAGCAGACCTGGACTGCCCCCAAGGTGAGGGGATCCCTGAGAGGGGCAGGAGGCTGGTTTTGTCCTGTCTGGCCCACACTGGAGGTGGGACTGGGAGGGTGGGGTGCACCGGGTGACCGTGGTCCCGCTCTTTCTTAGACACGTGGCTACCAGGTGAGCCTGTCCCGCAAGCCCCCGCGCAGGATCGACGTCGCCTGCGTCACCTTCGACCTGTACAAGACCAACCCGAAGGACCTGGGCTGCCTCAACGTCAAAGCCACCCTGTATGGCACCTACAGCATGTCCTATGACCTGCGCTGCTACGGGGCCCGGCGCCTGGTGAAGTGAGCACGGGGGGCTGGGGACACTCCGGGAGCAGGGACACTGCCCAGCCCCTCCGTGGCATGCTGACCCCTTTCTCCCTGCCCAGGGAAGCCCTGCGCTGGACGCTGTTCACCATGCAGGCCACGGGCCACGTCCTGCTGGGCACCTCGTGCTACATGCAGCAGCTGCTGGACGCCACCGAGGAGGAGCAGAAGGAAGAGGAGAAGAGCCCTGTCCCCCTTCAGAACCTCCTGCCCCGCAGCCTCCCTGCCCTACCCTACAAGAAGATGCTGCAGTGAGGGCTGGCTGGCCTGGCCTGTCCCCTCCTCTGTCCCCCCAGCCCTCGGGGGTCCCAGCACCCCACTAGGTCAATGCCTGGGCAGAGGCTGCCGTGGTGGCACAACCTCTCCTTGCACTCCGCTGGCTGAGTGTGGCCAGATCTGCTCTGGAATAGCTGCTGCTCTGTAAATATATTTATTTAAGTCAAGTTCTCCTGCATTCAGCTGCGTCTTGTGTCATCTTTGTGGGGGGGGACACCCAGGACACGCAGCCCTTGCACTGCTTGGCAGGCTGAGGTGGTGGTGTAAGAGGTGAGAGGAGGGGACCTGTCGCAAGTGCTTCCCCAGGGGAACTGCTGCCTTCATCACCCTCCTCCTCCCTGGCACCAGAGCCTGTCTCCCACCCCCTGGCACTGCAGCCACCCACAACATGGTGATGGGGCAAATCCCAAAGCCCCTGGCCTGTGGCAGCTGGCGCCACGCCTGTCCTTGCTCCTTTTAACAGGATGAAAGATTTCCCTGCTCCTTGTGTCCCTGACTGTGCAGGGCTGGCACAGAAGGACAGCCCTCATGCCCTGGAGGAGGTGTTCTGGTCCCTGGGGTCCCCAGCCCCCGTGGCAGCCCTGGGCAGGGGCTCACTGTGCCCACTCCAGCCTTGCACATCCCCCAGTGCTGGTGCTGGCCTGGCTCTATCCACGGGGATCCCAAGGGCCCACCAGCTCCAGGGATATCAGCTGGGAAACAAACCGAGCTGGGGACACTGGGCTCCAGCCACCTGGCCCTTGGGGGGCTGTCCCCGAGTGTGCAGGGGGAGCCCAGAAAGATCCTGAAGCATAACCCCTGCCCGAGAGGGTGGGAGGGAGGGCAACAACCCACTACCCACCTGTGCTGGACTGGGACTACTGGGCTGAGCTGTGGGGAGGTGAGAGGCCACGCTCTGGCAATCCTTAGAGCCATTCCCCCCACCCCGTGTCACACTGTGGGGGACACCTGAGCTGAGCCACACTCACCTGGGCACCTACTGCAGGGCCTGGAGCTGCAGCACAGGAACTGATCATGTGGCAGAGACCTGAGCCCCAGCTGGGGCTGTAGGGACTTAATTAGCCTGATAACTAATGAGGATCAGCACCAGCTGAGCCCCATCTGGGAGCAGCGCCTTTGCTCCATGGCACAGATGTGTGACCTCCCCGTGCTGACGCAGTGCCACCCAGGGGCACCAGGGACAGCGTGGGCACTGCCCTGCCCCGCCCGTGCCGCTGTCACCCCATGGCTGTACACACCCGGTGGCCACCTCCCCCGGCCCCTCGGGCTGCCGGTGGCCGTGCCAGCCCCGCAGTGTCCCCGCCCCCACGCAGGTGTTTAGCAGACATATTTATTTCTGTACACACTTATACACACAGCTCCCAGGGCAGCTCCATCCTCGCTCCCAGCGCCGGCTCTGCTCTGCGGCAGGGCCACCCCCGTATTTCCTGGGGTGCTGGGGCCAAGCCTGTACCCCTCACACCCCCTCCCCAGCCCCGTAGTGTCTACCTGGGGGAAAAGCCCCCTGCAGCCCCCAGGGCAGCGCCGTGCACCATCCCCCTGCCTCAGTTTCTCCCCGGGAAGAGGTGGGGGCTGACTCCCACCAGCACCACGCTCCCACCGCAGGGTCCTCACCCCCCAACCCGGGTGAATTTGGGGTTCCAGATGCTGCAGCTGCCCCGGTGGAGCCTCCTGGGGGTAGTCCTCCATCACCCTGACCCCTGCACGGGGGGTGTCAGGCACCGGTTCCATCCCCTAGCCCCTGCAGCCCCCCGAGCGGTGGCGGAGGGCTCTGGGGGGGCTACTTGACGTGCTCGGCAGCGTGGGAGGAGCAGTAATACTTCTTGTGGGCGATGAAGGTGGACAGGCTGCTGAACTTGATGTTGCAGAGGCGACAGTACCTGTGGTTGCCGTTGGGCACCGGGCCGGGCACCGCCTTGGCCGGAGGGGTCTGCACCCCCCTGTCCGTGTAGGCCGGGGGCGTGGGGGGCTTGCGGGCAGCTTCCCGCAGTCCCTCGGGGGCTCCGGGCGAGGCGGGGGCCCGGGGGGAGCCGGGGGGCCGGGGGCTGTCCCGGCCCTCCTTGGCGGTGACGCTGTCCCGGCGGAGGCGGGGGCCGGGCGGGCGAGGGGGGGACGCCGCGGGCAGCGGGGGCTCGGGCGTCCTGCCGGCACCGGGGGCCAGCGCGTCCGGGAGCCCCTGCCCGGCCCCCGCCGGCGGCTTGGCCACGAAGAGCCCGTGGGCGTTTCGGAAGTGCTCGAGGAGGTCGCCCTTGATGGCCCCGTTGAGGGGACAGTAGGGACAGGCGGCGAGGGGACCCTTGGCCCCCGGCGGTGCCAGGGGACCCTTGGGGTGACGCTGCAGCGAGTCCGCGCCGGGGTAGGGGATGCCGGGGCTCCCCGCCGGGGCCGCCCGCACCCGCACCGATCCTTCGGGGTCCCCCTCGCCGGGGCTGCCGGGGCTGCGCCGGCCCTTGAGGGGGGCGGCCATGGCCCCCTTCATCTTCTGCAGGTGCTCGAGGGTGCGGGGCTGCAGCGGCGTGGCCGGGCACTGGTACTTCTTGTGCGCCAGGTACGCGTCCAGGCTGTTGAAGCTGATGCGGCACGCGGTGCACTCGTGGTAGTCGGCCAGGGGCAGCAGCGGGGCCGGTGTCGGTGTCGGTACCGGTGCCGGCTCGCTCTGCCACCGCGGCTTCTTGCTCAGGTCGATGGGACCCTCGGCGTCGGGGCTGGCGCGGGGCTCGGGGGCGGCCGAGGGCGGCTCTGCGGGCGGGGGCTCCGGTGCCGGCGGGGGCTCGGCGGGGCGGCGAGCGGCGCCGTGGATCTCGTAGAGCTTGCGGCGCTTGCGGGTGCGCAGCGGCTGCGGCACGAAGGGCACTTTGGGGGCGGCGGGGCGGCGCAGGGGAGGGTCGTGCCGGGAGGCGCAGTAGAAGCGCTTGTGCACCACGTAGGTCTCGTGGCGGCTGAAGCGGATGTTGCACGCCTCGCACAGCGTCTTGCTGGGGTCCTCATCCCCCTCGTCCCCTGCCGAGCTGCTGGGGCTCTGGCTGTCCTCGCTGCACCGCCCCGACCCCCCCTCCGCCTCGGGGGACCCCGCTTTGGTGCCCCCCTCTTCAGCCTTGCCCTCTGGCGCGGTGGCCGGCGGTGTGGCATCGCGGCCGGCGTCCCCGTCCCCCGCCGCAGGGCCCTGCCCGTTGCCCGCCGGAGGGGACAGCAGCGTCCCCGGGGCGGGGGGACCCTTGGGCACCCCGGGGGGAGCTTTGAGCTTGCGTGCCCCGGGTGGGCTGTCCTCGGCCAGGTGCCGGCTGGAGCAGTACAGGCGCTTGTGCACGTAGTAGTTGTTGATGTTGTTGAAGGTGATCTCGCACTCGAAGCAGGTGGCCCCCTTGGGCACCGGCGTGCCCGGGTAGATGGCGGGCGGCACCGCGCCCCCGTGGCCCTGCTTCAGCCGGCTGTGCACCAGCTCCGACATCTTGGCCAGGATCTCCGACGCCTGCGGCACCACCGCGGCCTCGTGGCTGAACACGTACTGCGGGAGGAAGACGGTGCCGCCGGCCGTGCCCGTCCCCGGCTCGCTGGGCACGGGGCTGGAGCCCGGCGTGGGGCTGGCGAGCTCCGACTTGACCTTGGCCGAGGGCAGGCTGCGGGGGGACGAAGTCCGGGAGCCGGCGTCGGGGCTGCCGGCCCCCTCCCCGCTCTTCGGGGCCTCCGCCTCGCTGGCCGGGCTGCCGGCCGGCTCCTCCTTGATGCGCACGGGCTCGCCGGACGTGGAGGAGGAGGAAGAGGAGGAGGAGGATGCCGATGAAGGCCCTTCCCCGTTCTGTGGCTGGGCTGGGGGCGAGAGTTTGCCGGCCCTGGGGTCGGGGGGCGAGGCGGGCGGTGCCGGTGCTGGTGCCGGTACCGGGGCGGTGTCGGGGCCGGGCGGGGGGCCGGGCAGCACCACGTGCTGCGGCAGGGCCGGCAGCGCCTCGGGCAGGAACGCGCTCAGGCTGCACTTCCGCAGGGACGCGTTGTTCGGCTGGCTCAGCCCTGCAGGGGGACAGAGGCGACAGTGTCACCGACAGCCCCGGCACAGGGATGCTCGCCCCGTTCCTTGTTCCACACATCCTGGCAGAGGGATGCTTGCCGTGCCCCCTGTTCCCAACGCCTCTGGCACAGGGATCCTGCTCTGTTCCCCATTCTCAATGTCCTGGCACGGGGACACTGTCCTGTCCCCACCTCCCTTCCCACCACCAGGCCCAGCTGGGGACAAGCCCTCGGTGACAATGCCATCCCGTGTCCCCCATGGCCACAGCCCCAGGACTCACCAGGAGCGAGGGGTTTGGCAGCAGGAAGGGCTGATCCTGGTGAGAACACCTCGCCCTTGGAGCCCGGCTGGCAGATCATGTGGTTGGTGACCAGGTGGCTGTACAGGATGTCCCTCGTGGTGGAGATGAAGCCACAGCTGTGGCAGACACCTGAGGGGACAGGGCACGGGGCTGAGCGGGCAGGACAGTGGGAAGGACAGTGCCCATCCCTGGGCTGTGCCGGAGGGGACGGGGCTGTCCCCATGGGACACTCACCGTTCAGGGTGTCTGTGTGCACCTTCAGGTGCCGCTCGCAGTTGGCTTTGGTGGTGAAGGCGGACAGGCAGATCAGGCAGACGAACGGCCGCTCTCCTGCCGGACAGATGGACACTCAGTGCTGAGGGAAGGGGGACAGGGACTGTGGGGACACCCACAGGGCCACCCCACAGGGCCAGATCCCTCTGTCTCTGCGGGTCTGAGATGAAGACCTACCAGTGAGCTGTGCCAAACCAGTGGCCCAACTGGGGAGAACTTCATCCCACTGGTCATTGTGCTCCAGCCCCACATCCTCCCTACCCCTCCAGTAGCTCAGCTGGGGTGAACCTCCTCTAAATGGTCACCATGCTGCCACCCCCCAGCCTCCCTGTCCCTCCAGAGGAGGGGTGCTGTGCTGTGCTGTGCCATACCGCTGTGGCTCCGCATGTGGATCTCCAGGGAGCTGGCACTGGGACAGCTCTTCTTGCACTGTGGGAAGGGGCAGACCCTCTCGTTGGGATATGTCTCCTTGGGCTTCTCATCCAGGGCGGGGGAGCTGGCGCCGGCGCTCTGCCGGCTGGCACAGTAGTACATCAGGTGGGCCTGGAGGTTGCGCTCGCTCCGGTACCAGATCCCGCAGTCCTTGCACGGGAACACGTCCTCTGTGGAGAGCAAGGGACAGGGACATCAGGACAGGGACATCGCTTGTGTGACAGGCTGGGGAGCCCTGGCAGGGTTGTGGTGCCGCGTGTCCCTCCCCGTGTGTCCCTCCCCGCGTGTCCCTCCCTGCGTGTCCCCAGCACTCACTGTTGACCACGGCGGTGGCCAGGATGGCGGCCATGCCGGCCTGCTGTGGCAGCAGCTGGATGTCCGAGTGCAGCGCCGCCGGGTACGGGGACTCGCCGGGCTCCGCTTTCACCCCGTGGTTGGGGACAGCTGGTGGCTCTGCCATCACGAAGGCGCTCAGGGGCTCGTCCTCCCGCAGCGCTCGCGTTGTCCGGCACCACAGGGCTTCGTCTGGGATGGGGGGACAGCGGTGAGCGGGGATCGCTGCATCCCGTCCTGCCGCCTGCCTGGCCCGTCCCCTCTGTCCCGCCTTGTCCCCGCTGCTTCCTCCCGGCCGTGGCCTGGAGATGGCGGTGTCTGCCCGTGCTGAGCCCCGTGGAGCCTGCCCGGACCCGCCGCTCCGGCTCGTGCCTGTCTCTGCACGTATCCCTGTGTCCATCCCTGCATCAATCCCTACATCCATCCCTGTATCCACCGCTACGCTCATCTCTGCATCATCCCTGCACCCATCCCTGTGCCCGTTTCCACGTCCATCCTTACACCCATTCCTGTGCCCATCCCTGCATCCATCCATCCATCTTTACACTCATCTCTGCGCTCATCCCTGTGCCAATCCTTGTGCCCATCTTTACAACCATCCCTGTGCCCATCCCTGCGTCCATCCCTGCGCCCATCCCTATGCCCTTCCCTGTGCCCATCCCTGTGCCCATCCTTGCTCCCATCCCTGCTGGGACCCTCCCCTCCCCAGGGACGCTGGGACAGGGACGTGCCCAGGGACAGCCAGCGGTGGGACAGGGGGAGCAGACACTGGGACAGGGGGACACAGAGGGGGCCCCCTCCCCTCCCACCCTCACTGCCCCCAGTACCAACCCTTCCTGTAGATGACGGCGTTGGCATCGGGCTCTCCGGGCACGAGGGGCAGGTGGGACAGCCAGCAGCTCTCGTCCCCCAGCACCAGCGTCACAGGGGGGCTCTGCGGGGCAGGGACAGGGGGTCAGCACCGGGGTCACACCGAGGGGCTGCCAGGGGGGTCACAGCGCTCCCCAAAACCTGCTGGGGTCACACTGAGGGGCTGCCAGGGGGGTCACAGCGCTCCCCAAAACCTGCTGGGGTCACACTGAGGGGCTGCCAGGGGGGTCACGATGCTCCCCAAAACCTGCTGGGGTCACACTGAGGGGCTGCTGGAGGGGTCACAGCCCTCCCTGCTCAGCCCATGCCCAGCTCCCCGCATTCTAATGAATATTAATGAGCACAAGGGGGGGGAAATTAATCTCCCTGATCCTCCGATGGCTGCTGCAGTAACGATATGAAATCTAATTATCCATCCCAATATTTCCAACCCCTCCAACTCAGCCTGACAGTCGCAGCCGGTTGGGGCCTTATCACTGCCAGGAGCCGAGTGCTGGCAGCGTGATAAAGCCCCCAACACACGTGTGAGGCACTGGCACAGGGGTGTGACACTGGCACAGGGCTGTGACACACTGGCACAGGGCTGTGACACACTAGCACAGGGCTGTGACACACTGGCATGGGGTGTGACACACTGGCACATGTGTGACACACTGGCACATGTGTGACACTGGCACAGGGCTGTGACACTGGCACAGGGCTGTGACACACTGGCATGGGGTGTGACACACTAGCACAGGGCTGTGACACACTGGCACAGGGCTGTGACACTGGCACAGGGGTGTGACACAGTGGCACAGGGGTGTGACAGTGGCACAGGGCTGTGACACACTGGCACAGGGGTGTGACACACTGGCACAGGGGTGTGCACCTCTCACAGTGTGGGGGAACCCACCCGCCCCTGCAGACACCCGAAATGGGGCTGGGGGCTTTGGGACCCCCAGCATGGGGCACAGGGATGGGCACCGCTGGTGCCACGTGGGTGAGGCACCCTCGAGGAGAGGAGGGTCCCTTTGGAATTTCGCTCCAGGCATGGGGACACTGGTGGGTACCCCCGATGGAGGGAGGTCCCTGCGCTGCCCAGGACCCCGCGGCACCCCAAGGTGCTGCCAGCACCCCAGGGTGCCCACGCTGGCTCCCTGTGACGGCCCCAGCCCCGGCGTGAAGCCCTTCCTTGTTCTCCCTGGAACAAAGAGGTCGCTGTCTCCGCTCCGCACCGGCTGATAACCATCGGAAACCCTATCTGCTCCGCATCCGCCGGGATGGCGCATCGGCACGGCCCCTGCCCTCGCCGCAGCCCGGCCTGGGGGGGACACGGGGCACCGGGGGACCTGGGGGTCAGTCCCAGAGGGGCTTCACGTTCCCTTGGCACCCCGAGCTGTCTGCCTGAGGGTTTCCACACCTTCCTGAGCAAGGATCTTTTGGGGATCAGCTGGGGGCGGGCAGACATCCTCCTCCTCCTCATCTTTTCCCTCCTCCTCTTCTTTCTCCTTCTCCACCAGCAGGCGATGGGCACACACGGTGCTCCAGCCACAGAATATCAAAGCCACCCAGTGCTCCCAGCTCCCACTAAAACCCCAGGCTGGGATCATCTCCCACATGGAGATGAAGAGCAGAGCCGGGCAGGATTTGGGGGAGACCCCCTGCACACCCCCCCACCGCCGCCAGCAACAAAGACGGAGGGACCTGAGGGCGACAGCCCCTATCAGGGATGGGGCTGCGATTCCTTCCTCCCTTCCCTGAGCAGAGATAGGGAAGGAGGAGAGTGGCAGAGGAGAGCAGGGCTGGGAATCATCAGCCGGGCTCGATAAGGGAGCTGCTGAAATGGGAGCAAAAATATTTAGACAATAAATGAAGTATCAGAAAAAAGCCGCGCATATCTTCGGGAAATCAATCATCCTGTACCGGGTGTCTGGACACACGGCGCCAACCGGGAGATAGGGAGCCAAACTGGGCAGATAAGGGTTAATCAAGGATTTAATTCAGCAAAGATAAACGGGCCTGAGCTTAAAAAAAAGAAAAAAAAGAAAAGGAAGAAAAAAAAAAAAGAGCAAAGGAGAGAGGAGGAGGAGGAGGAGGAGGAGGAAGAGGTGGGGATGGAGCCAGGCCTTGAGGATCCTGGGCTGGAGGTGCCTGTGTGCGGCTCGGGGGGGATGTGGAGGGAAGGATGTGGCTGGGATGGAGGATCCAGAGCCCAAAAACGCCCACAGTCACACTCATGGGCACCAACGGCCACCAACAGCCACCAGCCCCTGGTGTCCCCTCAGTGCTCCTCTCCTGCCCCTTCCCCACGGCTGCTGGTCCTCCCCAGGCACGACCAGAGTCCCCAGGGAGCAACTCTGAGGCAGGAAAGCCAGATCCCATCTCCCGTGTGAGGCGACAGGTGCCACCAAGCCGCCTGTGCAGAGGGGACAGACGGGGTGGCAACATCCTGTCCCCTGCCTGTGGGAATGCTTTCGAGTGGCAGGGAAACCTCCTGGGCACCCAAACCAGGAGATTCCCAGGGGGTGAGGAGCTCAAGCAGGGAAAATCCTGCCCAAAGAGGATTTGTTTCCCCCTCCACCGTGCCCTCGGGGTGCCCCTTACCGTGTCGCTGTGCCCCGGCGATGCCGGCTCGCTGTGGATGCTGCCCTGGAAGGGGCCCCAGGAGAAGCCCTCAGGGAGGCTCCTGCAGGTCCGCACCCGTCTCTGCCCCTCCTGCACCTCCAGATCCAGCTCATCTGCGGGGAGACAGGCACAGCATCAGCGGGATGCACCCCAAACCCCAGGGGATGTGGGCACCCAGCTGGAGCCGGGAGCTGCTGGTGGGTGTCCTGTGGGGGGATCCATCCCCTTCCCGGGGGGTCCCGGCACGGCCCGGGGGGTCCGGGCCCGGCACGGCGGAGCGGAAGGAGCGTTTCCCATCCCCGCACCCAAAGTCGAAGCAGCTTCAGGGCTTAATGGCTTTGATTATCTGATAAGGCTCTGGTTTAATGGGTTAGATAACATGTTAATACGCTATGAAGGCTGCTCGAAAATGTTTTAACTGTGCCTTTGTCTTTGGGAGCGCAGATAAGATGGCAGGTAACCAATACCCAGATGGATGCGCTGCCTGCCCCTCGCCGGCTGCCGCCCCCCAAAAACGAGCTGCTCCCCAGAGACAGCGAGCCAAAGGCAGCCCTTCTGCGGCCGGGAATGCTCCGAGCCCCGCGGGATCACCCTCCGCCCTGCTCCAGGACAAGGAGTCCCCTGAAGCGCCGAGGGGATGCAGCCGGTCCGGGGGCCGTGGGCAGGGAGGAGGCTGCGCTGGCTGAAGGCAAAATTGCCTTTGGAGCCGGGAGCGTGGGGAGGATAAAGCGATCCCATGGCTGCAGAGATTGAAATCTGATGTGTTTATTAGTAGGGCTGACATCTGGATCCTCCCGGTGCTGGGGTGAGCTGAGGTGAGCGACTGGGAGCGCTGGGTGGTGTCACCTGCGATCGCCCAGGTGCCACTGCCACCCACGGGTCCCCTCCGGCCACCCCGGGCCACTGGGGACTGCCCGGAGCACATCCCAGGGCAGCAGCCCGTGCCACCTCGGCAAAACCTGCTGCCCACTGGGAGGTCCGGGAAGGTGTCCAGGGTCCCCGAGGTGTTTGGGGTCACCAGGCCGGTCCCTGTGCTAGGGCACGTGCCACCCTCCATCCCTGTGCCACAGCCCCTTGCACTGCTGGTGACGGGCTCTGCCACAGCTCCCCTGCCCTGCCTTCCCATTCCCACAGCCTGGGAATGCTCCCAAAGCCACCTGGCCATGGAGATCCTGGCTCTGTTTCTAGCTGGGATTTCATCCCTGCAAAGGGGTTTTGGGAGGGAGCGTGGCACGGGCCGTGCCTGCCCTGCATCCTTGGCATCCTCCCACCCTACATCCCCCACATTCCTGGCATCCTCCTGCCCTGCATCCCCCTGCCCATTTCCTCATCAGCTCCACCTCAGCCCAGGGAAGAGGAGGAGGAGGGATGAGGCCTTGGAGGAGCTGCTGGGATTTATTCCCTGGCACACACTGACCCTGAAGAAGAGCAGCAGCAGCTCCTTGTCCAGCTGGGCCTTCCTGTGAAGGACCTGGGGGCAGGCGGGGAGCAGAGTGACCACCAGAGCGGCCTCGGGGCTGAGCGGGGCAGTCGGACCCTCCCATTCTCCCACATTTCCAGTGCCCTCCCATCAGATTCCCAAAGTGGTGCCGGGGTGCTGGACCCCCTCCAGCCTCAGCATCCCTGAGCTGCCCACCCTCCCCTCCACCCCTAAACCCCCAGGAGAGCCCCAGCAGCGCTGGCTCCACTCTGGCTTTGCCACCCCGAATATCCCGGCTGCTTTTGGGGACCGGAGCCCAACGGCCTCGTCCCCCTCTCCGGGTGCCCCCCCTCGGTGCCCCCCCTTGCCCGTCTCACTGGTAATCAGCGGCGTTTGGGTCAGGAGACCATGTCTCCGAGATAAGAGCGTTCGCCTGACACTTCCCATGTCAGAGCACTTCATCTTGTGTGTATCAATCCCCAGCAGAGAAAACACGCAGGCGCTGATAAAGAGAAAACCGTTCCAGACAGGGGGACAAAAATAGTGCTGCCGGAGCCGGGACCGTTCCCGCCAGCGCCCCGCGGCCGTGGCCTCCACCCACCCAAAAACGGGGCGCTGGAACCCCACCAAGGAGGCTGAGCCCCGACTCAGCGGTGCTGAGAGCTCCTCCAGCGGGATGGGGGTCCCTGTGCCAGCCAGGGATGCTGCCGCAGCCCCGGCGCTGCACCCACGTTAACACAGCGAGGGAAAAACGGAGGGAAAAGATGATTTTTCCAGCTAAACACGTGGCACAGCTGAGTGGGAACAGGGAAAATGATGGGGAGGGCTGGGAGATGCTGTGTGTTCCACGCTGGGGACAAAGCCCAAGGCCGGCAAGCTGTGTCCCCACGCGGGGACCGCCAGGCAGCAGGGAGTGATCCCACTGTGAGATCCAGGCACATCCCACTGCCTGCAGGCTTGGGAAGAGCTGCTGCCAGCCCCTGGGGTGTCCTGGAGCAAAGTCCATGGGCTGCAGCTCCCTGTGGGATGCCCTGGCAGGTGAACACCCCCCAGGTATCTCACCTGGCCATCGGTCCCTCGTTATCACGGGAGCAGGGCTTATCTCCCAGCTCATTAACCAAGCTGGGCAGGGACTGGCCTGTTCTCTTTGGGGCGCAGAGAAAAGCAGCAGGAAGGAAGGAAGGGAGGAAGGGAGGAAGGAAGGGAGGGAGGGGGAAAAGCCCCTGGAGCGCCCAGGTGCACCTGCCTGGTGTGACACAGACTCTGGGACCACGGGGCTGCTCCTGGTTTATCTCCTCATCGAGAGATTCCAAAGGAACCAGCTGAGCTGTGCCGGGAACAAAGATTAATCCTGTCACCACCCCATGGCCACCGGGCGATCGATGGCCGGCACCTGCATTCCCACCCATCCCGAGGGTCCAGGGTGGGCACAGCGGAGGGAGGAAGCCTGTGGGGATGCCATGGGGCTGCGTCTTCCTGCGGCACGGGGCGTGACGGAGATGAACGGCCCGAGCCCACGGACACGGTGACCACAGCATTCCCACAGCCAGGGAAATGAACGGCCCTGCCGCATCCAGGCACCTCCATTGGCTTTCCTTGTGGGAGGCGAGCAGGAGGGAAGGGCAGGGGGCCACCAGACCGTGCCAGCCCATCCCATTCCAAGCTGTTCCCGCATCCCTTTGCCTCAGCTGCATCCAGAGGATTTGAACCACATCCAAACCAACGGCTCTGCCCCTCAGTGGGCATCCGGGCACAGAGGTCCCTGCAGTGTTTGCAGCTGCCTGGATACTATCAGGATAAATACTGCAATCGGCGTGTCACGGGATCACATCCCGGGATCAGCCGCCTTGTTCCGATTAAATTCAGTGCCCTGTGCCAGCCTGGGGGGCCATGCGCCAGATCCGGCCCCGGCCCTGGTGATGGAGAGACTGGGAGATGGGGAGGGACAGATGGATGGATGGAGGGATGGATGGATGGATGGATGGATGGATGGATGGATGGATGGATGGATGGATGGATGGACAGATGGACCTCTGAGCCCAGATCCCTGCCAAGGGACCGAACAGTTCATTTGGATGCAGTTGAGGCAAAGAGATGTGGGAGCAGCTTGGAATGGGATGGGCTGGGATGGGTGGGTTTGTCTGGGGCCCCTCTGCCCTTCCCTCCTGCAGGGAAAGCAAATGTGGGTGCCTGGATGTGGCTGCACCTCCGGAACATCCAGGAGCAAACGTGGGCGGCTGCAGGAGCTGGCCTGGCAGTGGGATGGATGGATCCGTCAGTGGGTACCCAACCTCCCATGGCTCTGCCACTCCTGCCTGGGGAAATCCGAGCTGGAGAAGCCCCGGTTCCCCCTGGTTCCCCCCAGTTCCCCCTGGCGGCCCCGTCCCGGCCTCAGCTGCTGTTTTTAGACGCGGCGAGAGCGCAGCGGAAGGAATAAATCCTGACAACTCAACTACTGCAATGATGTGATGGCACCGCTCCGATAAGATGGAGGGAGCCGATTGGGAAGAGTCTTAAGCTGTGAACACGCAGCATCTCCACTCTTCACCTCGCTCACAAAGGGAAATCTCTCCAAAGGGGCTAAGGAGATTATCCCGGCTTTGCCGTCCCGGGTGCTCGAGTAATCAGGGCAGCCTTGGGGACGACAAAGGAGTGAAGAGGGTTTAAATCGAGCCTTGCTGGGCTGCGCCTGCTTGGGCTCAGCCTGGGCTTGCTCTGTGGATGGAGAGGGGATGGCTGTGGCAGAGCCAGGCTCTGCCCCCGGTTTGGGGTGCTGGGGACGCCCTGGCGGGGCGGGACCCGAGGGGGGATTTCCGCCTTTATCTCTCCTGCCCATCGCTTGCCACTTATTGATTGTTTGCTGCCCGAGTCCAAAAGCGACTCCTTATCAGGCTGAACCCTGCCCCCGGATAATGGAGCAGCCGGGCCCTGCCCCACGCCCGGAGCGGGCACCACCCGGCCCCGGGGGGGCTGGACAGGGGGGCTGGACACACAGCGGGGGGGGCTGCACCCCAAAAGGGCGCGCTCCCCGCTCGCCAGCTGTGGGGCACAGCTGGCAGGTGCTGGCGGCACCGGCTGTGCCACGTGTCGCCCGGGATCGCCCCACGGAAGCTGGGGTGCCCTGCCCCAGCAGGATGGGCTGATAAGCATTCCCGGGACATTTGTGTTTGAGGTGTTGCTGTGCCTCGCTGGGATGGTGCTGGGAGGGGGTCCCAGTCTCCAGAGGGTCCCTATCCCAAGGGGCCCCCATCCCCAGGGGTGTCATCCCTCATGACAAGGGGTTCCCCACCCCAGGAAATAACTGGCACCTGTGCCTGCAGGGATGTGGATTTAACACTGGGAATAAGATCAGAAAAGGTTCAGGGAGGATGGGAAGGAGGAAAACTTCCAGGCTTCCCTGGGGCTGCCAGGGCCTCTCTGCCAGGGATGCCCTGTCCCTGCTCTGTCCCTGCTCTGTCCCCACTTGTGGAGCCCATCCCAAGGGGTTCCCATGCCGAATCCCAAGGCAGCCCCTGTTCCCAAGGGTCCTCCTCACAAGGGAGAACCAGGAAACACACGGGACCTGTGACCACAGGGCTGGGGACAGGAATAAACGCTGGGAAAAACACCAGAAAGCACTCAGGAAGGATGGGAAGGAGGAAAACTTCCTGGCTTCCCCAGGCCTGCCAGGGTGGCGGGACCCCTGTGCCAGGGACACCCTGTCCCTGCTCTGTCCCCTCTCTCAGGGCTGCTGGGACCCCCCAGCTCTGCCCAGGCAGCGGGAAGAGGGCACTGGCGGGGGCAGGAAGCCGGAGAGGGGGAGGAAGGGGAACGCAGGGGCCCCGGAGCCGATGCAGAGGGAAGATATCCCGTCCGGAAAAGGGGAGGGGACCACAGGGGGGTCCGTGCCACAGCCCCAAGTGCCTGCAGGGGGATGGGAGAGCCCCCAGGAAGGGGGTACCCAGGTGGAGAAGGAGGGTCCAAGCCCCAAATCCCCATTGGTCCTCAGATCCAGCCAGGGCAGAGCAGCAAGAGGAGTGATTGACAGCTGTCAATCATCACCAGGCTGGCAGCATCACCCTCAGGGCTCTCACCACAAGAGTGTGAGACATCGCTCTGCTTCCCAAGGGAAAATGGAAGGGAGATGGGAACAGAGATGCCTGAGCAGCCCTCCACCCTGTTAGTGTCCCCAAAAGGATCCTGAGCATCCCTCCACACTGCCAGTGTCCCCAAAAGGATCCTGAGCATCCCTCCACACTGCCAGTGTTCCCAAAAGGATCCTGAGCATCCCTCCACACTGCCAGTGTTCCCAAACATCCCCAGCATCCCTCCACACTGCCAGTGTTCCCAAAAGGATCCTGAGCATCCCTCCACCCCAGCCATGTCCCCAAACTGCTCTGATCACCCTTCCACTCAGCAACGTCCCCAAACCAGTCGGAGCACCCCTTCTCTGTATCAGTGTCCCCAAACTGTCCCCTCCACCCTGCAGTGACCCCAGCAGAGACAGGTGCTCTTCCATGTCCCAAATCCAGGACAGGTGCCTCCAGCACTGCTGGGATCGTCCCCATCCCGCTGCCTTTGGCAGGAGGATTTGCTGGACACAAGCTGGGCAGGGGGAGGATGTCAGGGTGCTGAGCACCCCCTGATTTGGGACGGTGGGGGTGCCAATTCCCTGAATCCCCACTGCGCCCATCCCCCAGCATTCTCCCACGAGCACCGCTCTCTGCTGCTCCACTCCCAGCGATAAAACGGAATAGCTGGAATAATTTTTCCCACCCACACATACCAGGGTGGAGGGGGAGGGATGGGGCAGACGTGGCGGGGGCCATGTCCCCCACCCCCCCCGGACGAGCCGTCCCCCCCATTGTGCCCTGCTCGCCCCGATAATAAACCTTGAGGTTTCCAGACAAACTCCGGGCAGCCGGAGATTATTGAAGCTGGAGATAAACACAACCGAAGGGGAGCGGGAGCACAGGGGAAGGGGGAGCTGGGGGGAAAAAAAAAGGAGTTGGGAGTTTTAATTAGATGCACCAAAAAAATGAGTTGCACTGTGCCATCCCGATATGGAGGGTAGGGGGTGAGGATGGGGGGGATCGGGAGAGGAGCCGGAGCTCTGTAATCAACCCAGAGCCATCGTTACCTCCCAGAGGAAGTAGTAATATTAAATTAATATTTCATAATGAGGAATTAATTACTAAATAAAGCCCAGGCAGGCAAGACAGCAGCAGGGCTTGGGGTTCAGCAAGGTGGAGCTGAAAATTGTGATGCCGATGTGGGGAAGGGGGTGAAGAATTCCCTGGGAAGTTGGTGGGACACGGCTGGCTGGGACAACGCAGAAGCCACCCAGGGTTTGGTCACAGCTCCTCCATCCCGGCCCTGCCCGTGGTGTTCCCACAGGGACAAAAGCGAAAAAGCTTCGTCCCACCTGGTGGAAAGGGAAGAACCCGGGATTCCCAGGGGCTGCAGCCTCCGGCAGCTCCCGCTGGGAATTCTCTGGTGGCTCATCGTGTGGTTGAGCAGCCTGTCCCCCAGCAGGGCTCTGCTCTGCTTTCATTCCTGCCCCAGCTCCACGTGAAATTTGCCAGAGCTTTTCGTCTCATCCTTCTGGGAAAACTGGCTGGAATTGCTGAGGCTGCCTGGGCAGGGATGGGACAGCCCTGGGATGGGAGTTGGAGGCTGTGGGTGCTCCCAAAATTCTCTGCTACTGGCCCTTCTCCAGAGCAAACCAAAATGAGTGGGAAAGATGGAAACCTGAGGCTGTGGGGGAATTTGGGATGGTTTGGGGGAATCTGGGAAGGATGGACATCCTGTCTCCAGCCCCGCCAGAGGATGGAGTGAGCGCAAAGCATGGCCATGCTCCATTGGGAAGCAGAACCGAGCCAGGATATCCCAGCACCCTGGATGAAGGGGTGGCACATCCGTAGAGGCTCCCAGGTTGAGCATTTCAGCCTCCAGCTCCCGGGAATTTGCCTTTCAGCCGGACGAGCTGCGGCCCCCTCCAGGGAGCAAGGTCATTTCAAAGATAAACCAAAACCCCCTTCTCGCTCCTGCCATGTGGGGCTGGGGAGCCCCAGGGCGAGGTCCTGGCAGGCCACATCCCCTCTGGAACAGCAGGAACACCTCTGGGAGCACCAACCCACAGCGGGGGTGACCCAGTGATCCCCCAAAACCGCCCAGGGGATGGGGAGGCCCCGCGGGGCGCGAACAAAGGCCCCCCCGGCGCGGCGCATCCTCGCGGCCGCCATGGCTGACACCCGGCGGATCCTGCCAGATAAAGCAGAAAATTCAGGCTGCTCCGAGCTTCCCTTTTCGCCAACTCCATCCCTGATAAGTGCCGAGCCTGCAGAGCTCCTGATAGCCGGGGCTATCGCGGCGGTTGGTGCGAGAGGAACACCCTATCGGCACGGCATCGCCGGCCCGCCAGCGACTCCCAGCCACACCGAAATTAACACCACTCCAATTACCAGAATAGAGATGGGCTGCGAGAGGCCGATAATAAAATCTCTTTTACGTAAAGAATGCAAATAACCCGCTCCGAGAGGCGAGGGGGAAGGGGAGGCACGGCCTCAGCCAGGCTGCCTGGCTCCTTTCGGGAGCTGGGGATGAGGGGCTGATGGTGACCCCACAGGGAACGGGGGGATCCGTGGGGTTGGAGCGGCAGCCCCCTCCTGCCCTGCACTGGGATCCCGGGAGCGCCGGGGGCAAAGGGCTGGGGAGCAGATAAGGAGGAGCCGGGGGTGGCCTCGCAGCTCCTTCCTGCCCCGCACGCAGGAAGGGCCGGGATATCAGCGGGGCCGGCAGGAGCTTCCCCTCGGCCGGGCGGGAAGGGGGAGCAGGGTTCCCGCTGGGCTGTGGGGATTTGGGCAGCTGCAGGAGCATGTGCGCTGGCAGCCGCCGCTTCCCAGGCACCTCCAGCACCTGCAGCCTGGTGGCCTTGGGGACACAGCGGGACCCGCCCGGGGCATCCATCCCCAAAGGCCGATCGCTGCCCTGGATCGGGGTCACCACTTCCCTACCCCAAAGCTGGGAGGTCCCCTGGGAGGAGCAGGGTGTGGGCAGCACCATCAGGGCCCGAAATGCGGCACATCCACCCCTGGAGGTCTCAGGTTCCCCTGGTCCCATCCCCATCCACCTGCCAGGAGCCGTTCCCAGTGGAACAACCCACGACTCCAACCAAGCAGCGATGGCCATGAACTAAACCACAAGAAGTTCCACCTCAAGATCAGGAAGAGCTTCTTCCCATGGAGGGCGGCAGAGGCCTGGAGCAGCTGCCCAGGGAGGGCGTGGGGTCTCCCTGTCTGGAGACATTCCAGTCCCACCTGGACGTGTTCCTGTGCCACCTGCTCCAGGTGCCCCTGCCTTGGCCTGGATGATCTCCAGAGCTCCCTTCCAACCCCAGACATTCCGTGACTCTGTGAATCCATGTGGCACAGCCCCGTAACCTCGTGGCTTTGGAGATAATGGGTGATAGGGCTGGGGGTGCCCACAGGGCCAGCCCGGCCTCGCCGGTGCCCCGGTGCCCACGGAGATACCAGGGGGAGATAGAGGCTGAATTCGCTCCTTGGGGTTTTGATAACCATCACCAAACCACCCCAGCGTCACTCTTGTGGTTGCCAGGATGTTGGTGAAGTGCCCTGGTGCGACGCAGGGTGGGTCCAAACCCTGCCAGTGCCAGCAAGAGCGATGCCAGCTGTGGGGATGGCATCCCTGCTGCTCCAGAATCCGCTTTTACCATCCCAACAGCATCCCGGGGACGCGGCAAGTGACAGCCATCGCCTCACACCTCCCCTCCAGCAGGAGTTCTGGGCTGTGCAGCCTGCCCGGCTCCCAGCGCTCCCAGTCCTCCTCATACTTGCAAGAGGAGGGGAATGCTTGAGGAGCGCTCCAGCAGATCCAGTGAGGACGCTGGGATGGAGCGGGACGACCGGCCACACACCAGGGACTCACCTGGCCCGTTCCATGTGTCCGGCTCCTGGGGGTTTTCTCCAGGATCCGCCTTGTCCGGCTCCTTCGGACTCTCCAGAGCATCTCTGGACTCTGCAGCAGGAGGGGGAAGGCAGCAGGTCACGAGCAGAGAATTACAGGGGCAGCATTCCATGTGGGCTGGGACCACGGGGGCCGGTGACACCCGTGGGATGGCCACAGGGAGGGGATTCACATCCCCCTGCGAATGCACCATCAGGCCAGCCAAGCCCCTCCACCCCAAAGACTCCCCAGCCCAGCCGAAGCCCGCGGCACATCCGTGCCATCCCACGCCAGCGGGCTGCGCCCCGCTCCCCTCACGGCTCTATTTGTGGCGTATTCATAGCAACTTGATAACAATTATTTTCTCCATTAACTGCTGCTGGAGATGGGCTGATAAGGCCAATCTGCATATGACAGTGTGGCAGATTAGTGCCCAAAGTACATGTTTGCCTTGGCGTCCCGGGCGGATCAGGCAGCGCGGAGCCCAATCGATCGGCGCCACCGCGGCCGCCCAGCGGTGACGTCACCGCCATCGGAGATTATTAATACAGGTGATAAGCGCAATGATTAACATCAAATAAATCAATCACCGGGTATAAAAGTCCTATTATTTTTGGCTATAAATCAAAGTGCCTGGCATATCGATTTTTATCCATCGCGCTGAAAGCTTTAGTGGCCGTTATTGCTGCTTGGCCTTATCTCTGCTATCACCTCTTTATCGAGGCAGGCCAGTGCCAGGTGCAGCTCCGCGCCCCGGCTCCGGCTCCTCGCCCCCAGCTCTGCTCCCCCATCAGATAAGAGACCTCGCTTCCCTCCACCGCTGAGCAAAGTTTGCCTGGGAGACCGCCCTGACTCAGCTACTGGGGTCCCTTCCCTGCTCCAGTTATCAGGTCCCCTCCCTGTTCCAATTATCGGGCTCCCTCCCTGCTGTGCTGTAGGATCCCTTCCCTGCCCTGGCTGTCGGGGTCCTTTCCCCGAAATCGGGGTCTCTCCTTGCTCCAACTATCAGGGTCCACTCCCTGCCTTGGCCGTTGGGATCCCCTGGCCTGCCTCAAATATGGGGGTCCCCTCCCTGCCCTGGCTATTGGGATCTCTCCCTACCTCATCTGTTGGGGATATCAGGGTCCCTTCCCTGCCCCAAATTTTGGGGTCCCTGACTGTCTCAGCTATTTGGGTCCCTTCCTATCTTGACTATTGGGGTCTGTCCCTGTCCCAACTCTCAGGGTCCCCTCCCTATCCCGGTTATCGGGGTCCTCCCCTGCCCCAGCTGGTGCAGATCTCTGGTGCATCGTGGCCTGGCTGCCCTGGTTTTGGGGGACACTTCTCCCCCAGAGCCAGCAGTAGGAGGCAGCGGGGTTTGCCGGGAGCCGCGGCTGGGCTCGGTGAGGCAGCGCAGCCTTGCCCCGGCGCGGTTATCTCAAAGGGCACTGCAAACATTAACTGATTGGGATTTGCCCCCACCTCCACAGGAAGGAACTTAAAGGATATCTGGGACTGTTTCAGCCCGGCCCTGAGTCGCAGCCACCTTTGGGGCGCGGCACAGCGCGGTGCAGCTCGGCACGGCGGCAGCCTGGCGGCTGCGTGGGCAGCACGGTGGCACCAACAGCCCTGTGCCCCCAACCCACCCAGGGCCAGCACCTGTGGCCTGTGGGGCTGCTGGGCACCCTGGGGGAGGCACTTGGTACCCCAAGGGATGGGACTTTGTGCCCTGGGAGCAGGAACTTTGCACCCGGAGGGACGTGACCAAGATCTTGAATGGGGAAAGGAACTTTGTATTCCAAAGGATGTGACTTTGTACCCCAAGAGGTCACTCTGCATCCCTGGGATGGGACACTTTGCACCCCAAGGAAGGGGGAAGGGTCATTTTGCACCTAAGGGGTCACTTTGCACCCAAAGGGGTCACTTTTTATCCCAAAGGGTCCCTTTACATCCCTGTGAAGGGTCACTTTGTACCCCAAACTCTGTGACTCTACACCCCAGTGGGGTCACTTTATCCCCCAAGGGACACGACTTTGCAGCCTGGGCTGTCCCCAGGGTGTCCTGCCACCGGCCAGACGCTGCCCAGAGGGATGGAACCCCCCAAGGACACGGGGGTATCACTGACCCACCAGTCCCAAGGGGTGGCCACGCTGCTTCGTTAGCTAATTAACACCCTGCCCCACCAGCAGAGACTGTCCCCGTGGGGAGGGGACAGCAGGGACAGTCCCAGGGCTCACCGTCACTGCCGGGGGGGCTGCAGGTGTCGCGCTCGGCGGAGCCCTCGCGGTCCGAGGTGGCCCCGTCCCTCTCCGAGGGGCTCTTGTCCCCCACCGGGGCATCCTCACCTTCCTCCATCGCTGCCAGGGAACCTGCAGGAACACGGACAGGCTGGTTAGAAGGGGACAACCCGAGGGAAAAGACCCCAGGAGGTTTTCCCAGCCGGGAAATCAGGATGCTGGGAGGAAACACCCCACAGGAAGGGAAGGGAAAGCCCCTGCCCAGCCGTCCCATGGCCCAGCACCTCCCTGGGGTCCCCTGTCCCCTTGCAGAGGTGGCCGTGTCTTGCTCCAGGTGTTCCTGAGGTGTCCCCTCCCTGAGGCACTGCGGGGAACAAGCCTGGCAGCAAGGGGGGCACACGGCTGTGGCGTCACCCGTCCCCAAAAGGGACCCCAGAAATAGCCACCCCTTATCTGACGGGGGACGCAGACAGAGGGGGATGACGCTGCAGGGGGGACACAGAGGGGACAACGGGGGTGCACAGGGGGACATCCCTCAGCCCCGCCACCCCTCTCGGCCATTTCCATGGCAATGCAGCATCCCTGTCCCCCCCAAAGCACGACAGCAAGGCCCAGCACCGGCGGCACACGAGGCTGGCACCGCACGACGCCGCGGTGCCGGGGGCTGCCGGGGCCCCACCCGGGCCCGGGATCGGGGGATCACGGGGGGATCGGAGTGGGGCCAGCCCGTCTGCAGACCTCAGCTGCTCGCCGTGACTCCAGGCATGTATATTTACAGCAGCAGAACAAAGAGCCCATAATCTATACAAAGCACACAACAATGAGCGTGAATAAAGAGGCTGCCGGAGAAGGGAAGGCAATTTATTCTAATTCTGCTAATTTCAGTTCCAGCACAATTAAAAAGGCTCTGATAATATTCAGAAACAATCGCCAGCTAACAAATCGTTTCTCCCGCTGTAAATGAAACATTGTTAGGCTAATTTCTTCCTTCACGCCTTCACGGCTCTTGGGCTTCTGATAAAGTTAACCCAATGCTCGCCTGCGCCGGGGTTTGGCACCTCCAGCCTGCCCAGGGAGGGGTGGACGGGGCTGGGAAGGGAGGGGTGGGACCAGGAGGGCCCCTGGCACCCACCCAAGGGTGCCGAGACCACCCACATCCTGCCCGGGAACAGCAGGAAGCAGGATGGGCATGGCTTTGGTACCACAGCATCGTGGCCTACAGGGGTGATGGGCAGTCAACAGCATCCCATCCATGGTCTCTGGATGCATCCCATATCCCACCCTGAAATGTCCATCCCCAGCCAGGAGGGAGATGGGGATGCCCCATATAAATCCAGCTGGGGTTTGAGTCCTGGGGTGTCACCGAGTTCCTACAGGGGTGACGGGCGTCAAACAGCATCCCAATACCACGTTACTGGGGGTCCCTGGATGCATCCTGAGATGACCCACATCCCACCCTGAAATGTCTGTCCCTGACCAGGAAGGAGATGGGGCTGCTCCACGTAAATCCAGCTGGGGTTTGGGTACTGCGGTGTCCCCCAGTGCCTACAGGGATGAGGGGGAATCAGCAATCCCGGAATCTCGTCACTGCGATCCCTGGATGCATCCTGGGACCACCCACATCCCACCCCAAAACACCGAGGGGCCCAGCCATGAGGAAGATGAGGATGCTCCACACAAACCCAACTGTGTCAAACCTGCTACGGGGATGACTGGCGGCCAACAGCACCCTGGAATCATCTCACACCGTCCCTGGATGCATCCCACATCCCACCCCAAAACACTCCCAAGCGCGAGGGAGATGGGGATGCTCCACATAAACCCAACCATGGCGTTTGGGGACCATGGCGTCACCCAGTGCCCGTGGGGAGGAGGGGTGGCCAACAGCATCCCGGAATCACGGCCTGGGATGCATCCCGACCCCGCTGCAGCATCCCACTCCCCACGGATGGGTGCCCATGGAGGCACCGCCAATGCTCCCAGCTGCGCGGGTTAAACGAACCACTGGGAAAACAACTCTAAAAAACGGGGAAAAAAGGGGGAAAAAAAAGAAAAACGAGTGAGGGAGAGGGAGCACGGAGCAGGAGCGGAGCGTCACTTGCTGGGATTGCTGGGAGCCCTGCACAGTTATCACCGCACACAGCCTCCCTCGGCTGGCCTGATCTGTCTATTCTTCATTAAGCAAATACGCTGAAATGGAAATGAAAACATAATAGCTATTTGATTCTCGGCGAGATATTTTGCATATTGGTTCAGTGCTGATAGTGGAATTTCATCAACTCCCTTTTTTCATGCTTTAAAACTGAATTACTGAGGCTGGTTTTACAGAGAGGGGAAGAGCCAAAAAACGCTCCCTTCCAAGATACTCCGCTTCGACGATTAACTCTTCTCCCTCCCTCCTTCTCTCTCTTTTTTTTTTTTTTATTGATAACGAGCAAGGATTTCTTTTTTTTTTCCCCTTCTTCTTTTTCTTCTTTTTTCCTCAAAAAAAAAAGAAAAAATAAAAACTGACGGTGACTCTAAAAACTTGCAGGAAGCCGAGGCCGTGAGCCCGTGCCACCAGGGCTGGGGCCGAGGGTCGGCATTCCCAGGGAAACCCGGAGTTATCCAGGTAATGATTTGATCGCTGCACTCCAATTAAGGCTCTCCCAGCGCAGGAACAATAAAGCTTTTCTTGATTCTTTGTGCTTAGCTGGTAAATTAAATGAAAGGCAAAAGAATATAGGGAATATCAAGGAGGGGGGGGGGGGGGGGGGCCTTTTCCAGGCTGCCAAGAGCGAGACCCTGGGCACTCGGAGAGCCGGCACGGAGACAAGAGCAAAGTGATAAGAGGCCTTGATAACAGATAGAAAATAGCAACAGCCACAGACTTTCCCACCGGCTCTGGAGCAGGGAGGAGGAGGAGGAGGAGGAGGAGGAGGAGGAGGAGGAGGAGGAAGAGGAGGAGGAGTTCCCGTGGTGGAAAGCAGGTCCTGGATCGGGAACACGTGTGGGCTGGTGGCAACCTGCCTTTGCTGGCTGGCGCTCGGCGCTGCCGTCAGGTCCAAGTGTTTATTTTTAAATACGAATTTAAATAAAAATTCCCATCCAACTCCTTCCAATTCCCGTCTCTGGAAGCGTTCAAGGCCAGGTTGGACTGGGCTCGGAGCAACCTGGGCTAATGGAATGTGTCCCCGCCTGTGGAGGGGGAGGAAGGAGATGAGCTTTAAGGTCCTTCCAACCCAAACCGTTCTGGGAATCCATGACTCTTATTTCTAAAATAAAAATTCCTCCAAGTCCCATTGGGCAGGGGATGAGTCCAAGAAAGGCTCCAGGAGGCAGGGAACGAGGGACAGAGCCCAGAGCCGGATGGCCTCACATCCCAAACCTTCTCTCCAGGCACCTCAAAGCTCAGCCTTGGCTCTGGGTGTCACTGGGTGGGGGACAGAGGGGACACCCCAGCTGTGCCAGGGCATCCTGGGGGATGGGATATTCCAGCTGACCAGGCGGGCAGTGTAATGAAGGATCCCTTCTGCATCCTTCCAGCTCCTCCTCATCCCTGTGCTGGCACCATCCTCTTCCAATTAAAACCCCACGGTAATAATAACAACAACAATAATAATGATGATGATGGAAACCAACTCAAAAGCAGGTTGGCGAGGCTCCAAACCAGATTTTGGGATGCATGAAGCATCACCAGGATGCTCACCCATCACCTCATGCTGGAAATGTGGGAATTCCACTCAGGCATAGCTTCCTCGCTGCCCCTAAATCACCTCCTTTCCCCCCAAATTATGGAGCCCAGAGCAAAGGGCTGGTACTCCTCAGGGAGAGATGCTGCTGGAGACAGTCCCAGCTGCTCCTTTAGGAAGGGCATCACTAGTTGTTTGGTGGGATCCGGGACATGCCGGGATTCCCCAGGGTCTGGCGGCAAGACTGTGCCGTGCCCGCCCCGCAGCCAGAAACACCCGGAGAACAACCCGGGCTGCAAATCCCGGCTGCTGCCGGTATCTGATGGGACAGCCGCCCGCTCTTCTCACCCAATTCCTCCCTGGGCCCTACCAATGTTTGTTTTACCAACGACCTCGGCTGCTCCCGAGCCCGTTCCCTGCGGATCGGGAACGCCAAGCCGGGACAAACGAGGTTTCGGTGGACGCCGGCCCTCAAAGGTCCCGTCAGTGATCCAACAGGACACCTTCCCTTCCCTCAGGTGATGCTGCACTCAATTCCAATAGTCTGGAGTCTGTCTGGGAGAAAAAGGGGCTTTCTGGGGCACAACTCAGCCCTGTTCCCTATCAGCCCGGCTGCAGCATCCCGGGCCGGGCTCTTCCCATGGGTATCTCCCCGCGAAAGATCAGCCCCGTGCACGAAGCCGATAGCGGCTGGGGCCGGCCCCCAGGGGCTTTATCTCCAATTTGAGGCCCTTCTCCATCACCCCCTGATAAAACTCACCCTGACCCTTCCCGGGGTGCCCTGGGGGAAAAGGGCAAAGAAAGAACAATACATGGTTGGAGAGTTGGAAGGTGAAGGGGGGGATTTATGAATTTGTTGTTAAATTATTACTGGTTTATCCAGGAGGTGGTGGGGATGCTGTGATTGCTGACAGGGGATATCTATAATCATTTATAAATGACATTTATAAACTTATTACATTTTTGTATTTAGGCCTAATTTATCCAGCAGAGGAATAGGGGATAGAGGTGCTGGGTGATGCTGTAACCCCTGGTGGGGAAGATGCTCCAACTGCTCATGAGGGGTTTTATAACAATTAATATTATTACATTTATAATCTACTAGGCCTAATTTATTCCAGGAGGGGAGTAAACGGTGGTGAGGGCATGGAGGTGGTGAGTGATGCTGCCATTGCTCATGGGGTGGTATTAACAATAATCATGAGATTTCTAATAACGGCTGAACTTGTAATATACTTAGGCCTAACTTTTCCAGGAGGGGAATGAAGGACAGAGCGGGAATGGAGGTGCTGGGAAGGCTGGGATGGGATGGGATGCTCCAGTTGCTGCTGGGGAGCTGCTCTGTCCCAACCACCACAGCCCAGTCTGGTGGAAGATCCCGGCCCTGGAGCCGGATGAGCTTTAAGTTCCTTTCCAACCCAAACCACTCCAGGGTGAAATCCAGACACCATCCCTGGGATGAAGCCCCCCGGAGCATCCCTCAGTGCTGGGCTGCCCCAGGGGAGCCCCCTGGGGAAGAGCAGAACTGGGGAGAGGCCGAGCCTGAGAAAAAGCAGCGCTGCTGATAGGGGAGGGATTGGTTTCAGCCGGAGCTGCTCGCGCTGCCAAGCCCAGGCGGGATCGCGGCGGGTGCAGTTACTGAACATTCATCACTGCCTGAACTCTGTAACTTTATCAGCGGCGAGCGGCGCCAGCGCCGGCCCCGCCAGCCCCGGCTCCGATGGGCCGATAAACCACCGAGAGATCCCGGGAGATTGGGGCGCTCCGGGGGCCGCCATTCCCAATAGGAACGGCCGGCGGATCAGCCGCGCACGAGGGAGGGGACGCGGGGAAACAGCGAGGGAAGAGATCCGGGGACAATGACAATGGAGTGACTTTAGGTTTCAGATGGGGTCGATAAGGCCCTGATAGATTTGGAGAGAGGAGAGAGCGGAATGGAGCCGTCCCCGGCCTCGGCGCAGCAGATGGATGGGGTTGCTCCGGGAGAAGGGATGTGAACGTGGGCCTGCCTTCCCGGCTGGAGAGCACACGGAGCCACGAGAGGCTGCTCAGAGCGCAGCAGGGAAACTGAGGCAGCTGGTGAGACTGGAAGACAAGGACTGGTCCTTACTGGGGGGACTGGAGGCGTCTCCACCCAATCCCCACCCAAGAGCAGTTTGAGGCGTTTATCCCCATGGTGATCCAGGATTCAGGCACTTCGGGAGCAGCTGGATACCCAACAACAAGGGAAGAGACTCCAGCCATGAGGATCAGGCTCCAAGTGTGCCACCATTGCTCCCTGCCAGAAGGCGGAACTGGGGAAAACCCCTCGATTCGGATACTTCTTCTCCCACCTGGAATAAAGGCATTCCAGCCAGGAATGGCTGGGGGTGGGGATGCTCAGAGCACATCAATACCAGGTGACAGCGAGGACAGAGGTCAAGCTCTGGGCTAATCCAGCGACAAATTACCCCGGAGATGCCGAGCTGGAGCCATGCCCCTTCCCGTGGGAAGCAGCTCCAGGCCCATCCCGCTCCCAAAAGCGATGGAAAGGGAACAGGGATGGTCTCCAGTGTCCACCCCAAGCCTTTCAGTCTGTGACAGCCCTGGGTGATGACAAGGCCGGAGGGATGGGGACAAGGACAGGGATAAGGGGACATCAGCAAACACGCTCTGCCCAGGATGTCCCTACTGCTCCCAGTCCCACAGGGTGCCTGATCCCAGCTCCCGGTGCCATCCTGGAGCACTCCAGGGAGCACTGTGGCCACGAGCAGGAGCTGTGGGAGCTCCAGGAGCAGGGAAGGACCCTCAGAGGGTACAGCCAGGCTGGGTGGCCCATCTGAGAGCAGCTGGCACACAGAGATCCCTGTGACAGCGCTGCTCCCAAAAAACCTTCCCTGCCTTCCCAGCACCCCAACCCTCCTCTTCCTCCAACTCCAAGCCCTTCTCCTGCCCAGCCCCGTGGACGCCGAGTTCTCTCTGTGTAAACGTGCCTGTGCTGCCTCTTTCTTTTTTCTAATTTTTTTTTTTTTTTTCCTGTTCTTGGCATTTTGGTGGAGCGAGATAAGAGTAAAAAACAACAGAGCTGCTCGGAGAGTGAAAAAGGGAGATAGATAACGCAGATACCGACTCCTACACAAAACAGTCCTGGCTTTATCTCTGCTTTTTATCACAGTTCCCCTAAAAAAAATAAAGAGAGCAGCCCGACTGGAATGGGGCAGCACATTAAAAAATGAACTTTATACTGTTTGCTCTTTAGTTTTATATTTAGATGAAACAAACCCAGATTCTCGTGGTCGATACCTTTTCCAAACCAAAAAGCCTGGAAGCTCTGTTTGCTCCAGTGGGGATGAGCAAGGGAAGTCAGGGAGTTACGTGTGGACGGGGCAGAGGGATGAGGCTGCTCCAAAGCATCCAGGGCAGGGAGAACCAGGGAGCAGCAGAACCAGCGAGATGGATACCGACATGGAGATGCTTCCCGAGCATCCCTAGGTCCTGCCCCAGCAACTGCCAGGATCAGCTGGCAAAGCCCAAGCTCCCTGTGATCCAGGTCCCTGGATGCAGGAACAGCATCTCCATCCCAGCACAGGGACACGACTGGACGTGCCCTACACCCCATCCGCGTGGCTCCCAAAAATCCTTTCTCCCCACCCCGTTCCTGAGGGCGCCTCACAGGGCTCTGCCTTCCTGCTGGGAAGTGCATTTTGGAGCAGCAAAAACCCCAACTCCCAGGGCATGGCCAGAAAGAGGGAAGGAAGAAGAAGAAGAAAAAAAAATAATAAAAATGGACTGGAGGTTTTTCCCTCCCCTCGCACTCCCTTCCCTACCTTCTTTTTGAAAAACATAATTTATCTGTGTATTATCAAGAAATCCAGACACTTTAATCAGTGAGCTATGAAGTCAGTATTTCCATTCTTATCTAGCGGAGGAGTGGAAATGGAGAGCAGATAGGCAGCTCCGAGCCCGGCCGTGGTGGGGAATGTTAATGGGAGGAGCGGCGGAGCCATTGGCTACCGAGCTGCCACTATCGCTGCCATTATCGGGCCCTTATCGCGGCAACCATCGCAGCGCAGTAATGGGGCCAGTTCAACTTTCCGCATTATCATAGGAGCTGCGAGTAGCATGAGAGGCCTCGGCTGGGAGACGGAGAAGAGAGCGAGCGGCCAAACTTCCCGGCGGAGCAGGGAGGGGAGGGAAAAGCGGCTTTTCCTCCCCGCCGTGCCCTCCTGGGCTGGGGATGCTCTCCCTGCTGCTCGCGGCCCCACATTCCCAAAGCTCTGTGCACCCCGGGTGCTGTCCTGGAGGAGCATCTCCAAAGCTCTGGGGACTGACTCCAAGGTGCATTCCCAAAGCCCCAGGCACAGAGCCAGAGAAGTATCCCCAAAACCCCAGGCACCGATCTCATCGAGCATCCCAAAGCCCTGGGTACCATCCCAAGGCACATTCCCAAAGCTACAGGGACTGACCTCGATGAGCATCCCCAAACCCCTTCAAGCATCCCTAAATTCCTGGGCACTGACCCCAAGGTGCATCCTTAAAGCCCCAAGCACTGAATCTGTTGGGCATCCCCAAAGTCCAGGGTGCCAAACATTCCCAAAATCCTGGGCACTGACCAAAGCCCATCCCTAAAGCAAGGGGCACTGACCCCATCAAACATTCCCAAACCCTGGGCACCGATCCCCTCAAGCATCCCCAGAAATGCAGGTGCCAACCCTAAATACTCCCAAAGCTCCAAGCACTGACCCCATGGAACACCCCTAAAACCCCACACGCTGACCCCCAAAATCTCTGGGCCGTAACTCCACTGAGCCTTCCCAAAGTTCCGGGCCACCGGCCCCACTGACCATCCCCAAGCCCTGGGCACCGACTCGGAGGCGCATCCCCAGATCCCGGGGTCACGCTCCGGGCCGGCCAAGGCCGAGGGAAAACAATGGATCCACATTTCATCAGATGAACAAATTAGAGGAGCGCATTTCCTCCACGCGCTATCGACTGGGAGATGTCAAGAAAATATGTTGATGTGAGAAAGAGGAGATAAAGAATTATTTTGGAGGAAAAAAGCCGTGGAAGGCTCTTATCTGCAGTGACTCATAGGCACACACTCCTTAACCCCACTGCAGCCCAAGGTCAGCAGTTGCATTCCTTTCGGCATTTCAGCCCTTCCAAAAAAACATGTTGCTGCAGGAACAATGTGGAGCCTTTGCCGGGCAGCCATCGGAAGAGGGAACTGTATTAGCCCCGAAACACTTGAACTTTCCTGATAAAAGGAGCAGCAGGACACAGCCCGGCCAAGCTGGAGCGGCCAAAAGCCCTGAGTCAGGCAGCAAAGGCAGTCATGGGATGTGGCGCAGAACAAAAAGGAGATACTGGCCTCCTGCTCCCATTCCTGCTCTTCTCCAAAGTGGGGGAGCTGCTTTCTTGGCCCCACAGGAAGAGAAATCCATGCCCTCGGCATGGAGCAGAGGTGGAGTGCGGTGCAGGGCTGGCACAGAGGCCTTTTCCAATGTATCTTCTCAAACGCTGAATTCCCAAAAGCTCCAGGTTCCTCGCTCCTCGGTTCCTCTGCTCACATCCTCTCTCCGGGCAGCATCGGATCTCAGCCCCGGCTGTGCCTCTGGGCTGGTTTTCCCTCCACAGCAAAGCCCCATCCAGTGTTTTCCAAGGCACATCACGGTTATTTTGCAGTAGGACGGACGGCACGCATGGAAAACATCCTCAAAACATCCTCTTCCTTTGGCCAGCTCGGCTGTGTTTGACCCCAAATCCACCAACACCACACAGGGCCCAGCAGCTCCATCCCTGGCCCCGCTGTGCCCAGTTTGGGCAGCGTTGTCCCTTCCTTTCCCAGGGCCGTGGGTGTCCCCTCAGGGCTGGGAATGCTGCACTGTGCGGGGATTCCCAGGGATGCTGCCCCGGTGGATGTGGACACAGTGGTGCCTTTGGGATGCTGCCCTGGCCGGGTGGCCCCGCTGGCTTCGCAGGGAGGGGACCCAGGGCTGCCCCTCTCCAGGAACCTGGGATCACCTGTGCCGTGGCACTGCCTCCTTGCACAATTCCTGCAGCACCCGTGGGGAAAGGATTGCTTTCTTCCCAAGCCCTGATTGCCGAGCTGGCCGCATCACAACTTGGCCAAAGGGGAAGCTGCAGCTTGCTAGGTGGCCTCGTGATTCACCATGGAAAATAAGACCTTGCCCAACCTCGCCACTTCGGATCCCGAGGTGCAAATCCCAGCTGGAGGTGGCTTCCCCGGGATGCCAGGGACAGTCCATCGCCGTGGCTCCGTGCCCGCCCGGTGTGCCCGGGCTGGGGACAGCGTGGGGGCATCCCCCAGGGGCTCAGGAGGCGGAAGAGCGGCAGCAGACACAGAACCACCCCAACCCCGGCGCCCACGGGCCCTGGAAGCAGCCGCCTGGCAAAGCCTCCGGAGCCTCCCTCGCCGGCGCGGCTCCAGCGCCGCCTTCTCGCCCCGCGGCCGCGGCACTGGCAGGGACGTGCGCCGGGCTCTCGGCAGAACTGGTTTGGCCATGCTCCTGGCTGCCGTGGCCAGCGCGGCTCCAGCCCTCACTCCCCGAGCATCCCCCTCATCCTCCCTGCCCGCTGCGGAGATGGGATGGCCAGGAAGAGCCATCCTGGGATATAGCCCCAGCACGGTCCCAAAAGGGCTTGCGGGGTTCCCTGGCGTCGAGGGATGAAGTGTACCATGGCTGGCAGGGCACAGGGCTGGTGGCGCTGGCCACCAGGGCTAGTTATTCATTATCCACGGGGAATGGATTTCCTGCTCCGAGCTGTCATCTCGGCCACCAGCTGCCAAGCACGGTGCCAACCCTTCTCCCAGACCTGGGGCCTGCAGGGATGCTCACACCTGGAGCACTGGCTGTGGGAGAGGAGGGAAACTTCCTCCAGCATCACCTGAGGCTGGTCCAGACCCTCCACTGAGCAGGAATGTGGCTTGTCCATGGTGGGAAACAGCTGCAGACGGCTGGGAGAACTCCCACGGTGGGCTCTGCCAGGTGCATCCCACCAGTATCCCACTGGCACCACAGCCCATGGGTCACTCCCCAACCCCGTCCCACCTGTGGGGACCACGACGGGTGCCTGGCCCTGGGAGCCCCCGATGTCACCCACGGCGCATCCCAAGAGGCCGGTGACAGCCAAGCTGGGCAGAGCCGCTGCGGGGGCAGCTGTGCCACGGGGCTTTGCCACCCGCACCCCTGCCAGCTCCGAGGAGCCGCCGCTCGGATGCCACCGCGCCAGGGCTGGCAAATGCCTTGGGGCTTTTGCACAAGAGGGGAGGGGCTGGCAGGCAGGCAGCGCCCGTGGGTGTAGCAGACATGTGGGACACGGGGATGCCACCCTCGGGATGCCAGGAGTGGGATACAGGGGGATGCGAGGCTGAGGGAGCCCCGGGATGTGCAGAAAATTCCGGTTTTGGGAGCAAAGCTGGGAGGCCGTGCCGGCACCCGGCTCATCCCGGGAGCAAACCCTCCCCACCGCACGGAGCACCCCGGGGTAACACCGCCCCAAACAGCCCCCGCCCACCCCGCCCCGGCGGCGGGGAAGGGGAAACTGAGGCACGGAGGTGGCGGGGATGGAAAAGTGCAGCAGCATCAGAGCGCTGGGGGAAAAACAGGCAAGAAAAAAAAGAAAAGCAGCAAGCAGAGGAGGTTGAAACAGAGTCACCTGAAAGGGAAGGAGCGACTCAGGGAGGGAAGGCAGCGGGAAGGAGCGGGCAGGAGGCGTGCCGGGAGCATCCCACGCCACCGGCTCACCACGCCGCCGCTAAAAATAGACGCTGGGTTGGCCACTGTCATCTTCACGAGAAACGCAATTTTCCAAGCTCCCGGGAAGGACGGCTCCCACGGCCCGGCCGGCACCGCCACCCTCTGCCCGGCTCCAGGACCCCCTTCCCGGCACCGCCGCCGAGCCCACGCGGCACCGGGGAGCAGCCGAGCGTGCAGGAGGAAAAGGAAAAAAAATAAAACCCGCCCAGCCCAGCACAACCCGTCAAGAGACGGCGGCTTTAACAGCGCAGATCACACTCGTTATCTGACACCATCTAATAGCAATTAAAGAAAATCCACACGCAAAAATACGACGGTGTTTTCACCTCCCCCCGCCCCCCCTCCCCACCCCCCCCCCAGCCCATGCGTTCGCTCGGCGGAGCAGAATGGGAGATAATCATCAAAAAAAGTCAAAGCTCTCATCAAACTAATGCAACATCTGCAGCCGATAACAGGCGCTGGGGAGAGCTCGGCTTCTCAACCCAGCTCGTTCCACAGAGCCCGTGGAGGGGGGGGCAAAACCACCCCACCACCTTGAGAAATAAAAACACACATGCAGCTGCCCCCCATCAGATAATTAAAGTGCCTGCGTTAATCATATTTGCAATGGAACAAATTGTTGGAGCCCTTTTGCCCCTCTTTGCTGTGTTTGTTGTTGTAGCGAATCCTGCTCCGGTCTGGTGGGGAGAGATAAGTGATCCTTATCAGCCCTGGCAATCTCTATCAGGATGGAGATCGGGGCTCGGCGCTTATCAGGAGCTCAGATCTACTGTAGCTGAGCACAGAATAAAAAGGGAAAAGGAAAAAAAAACACCGTAAAAAAAAAAAACAAACCACAAACAGGCCCCTGCAACTATGACAAAACATTGGCTTCCAGCTCACTTAGGAACAAAAAAAAAAAAAAAAAAAAAAAAAAAAAAAAAAAAAAATCTGTATTAAAAGAACAAGGGAGGGGGAGGCACATCAGCGCGATGAGATCAATCTCCCGCTTATCAGGCTCCCCCATCGCAGGACCCGGCGCTGCAAAAGCACCGGCAGCTGCCAGAGCCTCGCTCATCAGCTGGGCGCCCGCGCTCCCATGTTTGAAGTTAATAAATATAACAGGCTATCTGGGTTGGAGATCAGCTCCTGCTCGCTATCAGCCCCTCACATCTATCTACCAGCAGAACAAAAGACAGACACACACACACACACAAAAAAAAAAAAAAAAAAAACAGAGAAAAAAAATAAACCACCCCATAAAGCAGCAGCAGCTGCAGGGAGGTTGGTGGTACAGGCAGGGATGGAAAGATACTGTCCTCTGCGGGCGGGAACCCCCAAAAATGAAAGGAAGAGATGCTCGGGGTGTTTTCTCTGCTATCAAAAGCCACCATCGCGATGCAATCGGCTTTCAAAGCCTCCCCACCGCGTGCCACCGCTGCTGCCGGGGGGGCCCGGAGGGAGCGGCACCCCCGGCCCCTCCATCCCCGCACGGCTCCAGCCCGGAAAGGCACGAAGAAGAGGAAGGTTAAAGCAGCTGGTTAAATATAGTCCGGTGTCTGATCTTTGTCTTATCTCTGCTGGCGATCGCCCGCTCTCCCGGCGATCTCCCCGCGAGCCTTAATCTGCGCCTCGCATCGGGCTTCAAAAAAAAACAACAAAACCCCAACCCCACGAGAGAAGGCGAAGCCAGAGCGAGAGCATCGCGTCACCCAGGAAAATAAAATCAGCAGATACCAATCTGGAGGAGGTTTTTAATGCTCCAGCCGAGATGATAAGGAGGATAGACTTTGTGGAAACAGGTCCGGTCTGTACATGAGAGGAGTCTGGTTACCGGAGCCCTGATTCATGCATACCTTCCCTGATGGAGCAGCGGCAGGGCGCTCTCGCCGCGCTCGCCGCCTCTAATGACTGTTTTCATGTTGACACATACAGGAAGGCTTCCAAGCTCTCAGCTTTTAATCAGTTTTGGCCATCGCCAGCGGCCTGAGATCAGCCTCCCACTTTATCATTTCTTCACATCTCTGCAGAAAAGCAGCAGAGGAAGGAGATACGAGGAGCCGCCGCCGCCCGGCCGAGTTGCCACGGCCTCGTCCTGCCCCAGTTTGCCCCATAAAGTCCACGCTGGTGGGTGCTGGGAGCAGGCATCCCACCAGCGGCAAGGCTCCCACAGAGAGCAGCGTCTTTCCAGCGCTACCGCTCGCTCCGGTCTGAACGCTCCCGGTTTAACGAGCTGGAGTTACCCAGGCAGGGCTCGCAGGGCTTTTTGCCGAAATAAAGCCGCGGAAGTTGGATAAAGCCAAAGGAGAAAACTATCCCAAAAAAAAAAAAAAAAAAAAAAAAAAAAAAAAAAAAAAAAAGGAGGCAGCTGGGACTATTTTTAACTCTCCCCGGGTAAAAGTCTAGCTGAGCGTTATCACCAGAGCAATCACCCCAGGCAGGGAAACAGGTAGGTGCAACTCAGCCTTGCAATTATTTCAGGAGAAAGATAAAGGTAGATTATCACATGGTGGCCAGCCTTCCCTATCCTCCCATCTCCCTTTTATCACCAGCTTCCATCGACTCGAGGGGGAAAGAAAAAAACACACACACACACACACACACCGGAGAGGAAGGAGAAAAGCCAAGCTGAGCCCGGCACCGGAAAACTTCCAGCACTTTGCAGGATTTCTCTGCCTTGCTGGTACATCCTCGCAGGAGCAAAACAAGAGCCCGGCTGATGGGCTGGATCGTGGGCAGCGCGACCCTCTGGAATCACCATTCCACAGGGAGAGGCAGGGATGTGGCCAAAGTCCCGCGGGACCCCGAGGTGGTTCCTCGTGGCCATGTCCCACCTGGGCTGGGATGCAAAGCGGGACTTGGGGGGGCACTGGGCAGGGTGGAGGGTCGGGGACAGCGTGGCCGATGGGGAGGATGGCACATGGGGACGATGGCACCATGGGGACGATGGCACGGCGGGTCCAGCAGCAGGCAGGATGGGGGTCCCCATGTGGGGAGGGGACCCCTGGCAGCGTCAGGGGGCTGTCCCCGCGGTGAGGAGCCCCTGGCAGGGGTCGGGTACCCCAGGGTGGATGGGGAGCCCCAGAGTAGGTCGGAGAGCCCCTCGCAGGGTGAGGGGCCCGTAGCTGGGGTGAGGAGCCCTTGGCAGGGCTGGGGTGGCCCGGCGGCGATGGGGAGCCCCGGGGGGGTTTGGGGAGCCCCTGGCCCCGGCTGCCGGCGCTAGATGGGAGGCAGGCGGGGGAGATAAGATCACAATTTCAGGCCGTCCCGACAGAGCGATGTTATCAGGACAGGACTTGCAGAACGGAATATTTTAAAGCCTTATCGGGGCCCCCATCGGGAGCCGGTACCGGAGCCACCGCGCTGGCGGGGGGAAGGCGGCGCGGGAGGGGGAAGCGGCGGCGGGGACCGAGAGCAAGGCGGGCGAGCGGCCGGTAGCGGGAACGGGCACCCACGGCGGCCGTCACGGGTGGGTCCCGGGTGTGTCCCGGGAGTACCCGGGGGAGGCGGTGCGGGAGCGCTGCAGCCGAAGGGGTGGTGCAAAAACAACCCGGGGGGGGGGCGGGGAGGGGGGGGGGGTGATGTGGACAGCACAGAACGCGGGAGGGGGTGCCGGTAGCGGCGACTCACGTTTGATCTGCCGGGGGTTGCTCTGTTTCCTCCTGGACATCGCTCGGCGAGGGGCGAGCCCGGCGCCCCGGCTGGCGGCTGGGCGGGCGGCAGGTGGGTGGCGGCGGGCGGGCCCCCGGCTGCTCGCATGCCCGCCCGCCCGCCCGCGGGGCCGGGCCGGGGCCGGGGCCGGGGCCGGGCCGGGGCCGGGCCGTGCTCGGCGGAGCGAAGCCGCCGCCGCCGCCGCCGCCGCCGCGGGATTTTCTCAATGGGCGCCGCGCCGGATCAAACCCGCGGAGCGCTCCGGGGGGCGGGGCCGGGGCCGCCGCCGCGGCCGCCCATAGGCCCCCGCCCCCCGCGGGCCACGCCCACCGGATGGCGCGCGCGGCGGGGCGGGGCCTGGCGGGGCGGGGCGGGGGGCGGGGCCAACGGCGCGGGGGGCGGGGCCTCGGCGGGCCCGATCCCTGCGGGGGCTCCGTGCCCCGCTCGCCCCGGGGACCCCAAAGCCTCCCGCGTGTCCCCAGCCCCGCTCTGGGGCACCCCCCCTCCCCCCCGTGAGGCCTCGCCCTCTGTTTTGGGTCTCTGAGCCCACCCCGTTAGGCCGGACCCCTCCTTTTAGGGTTCCACCACCCATCCTGAGCATCCCAATCGCTCCCTTTGGGGTCCTCAATCCTTCTTTGGGTTCCCCAAATTCCCCTTTGGGATCCCTTGTGCCCTCTCTGGAAGCTCCTACAGTCGCACCAATCCCCCCTCTGGGACCTCAGTGACCTCGCTGGGTCCAAATTCACCTTCTGCAGATCCTCAAAGCCTCTTTGGCATCCCCCCAAACCTTTCTGTGGGGTCCTCAGGGTCTCTCTTTGGGATCCCCACCCCTTAAAACCCTTCTCATTTGCAGCTGAATGGCCCAAAACCTCCCGCTTGTGACTTCTATGGTCACCGTGACCCTGGCTTGGGGTGGGGGACACCCCAGGACACCCCGGGGATGGTGTAGGGGGCCTGGGGTCGCCCCTTGGCATCATCCCAGCCAAGTCACCTGTGAGCATGGAGAAATGTTGGGGCTAAATGTAGGATAAACAGGAGCCACTTATATTTTGGATCCACCATGGGAATATTTTCCTGTGGAAAAATAACAATTTCTCCCAAACTGGACCTTGCCCATGGCTGCTCTTGGATCGGGGGGATTTGCCAGTAGCGACGGCTGGTGGTCCCCAAAGAATTATGGAGTTTTTGGATCAATGGAGGGGGCTGGTGGGCTGTGGGGACATGGCACAGCTTGGCCGTATCCCTTCTCCATCTATCCCCGGACATGGACCGTGCTTTTTCCCCCCCTTTTCTTTTTCTCTTTTTAAAGGGTTTTTAATTAACTTCCTGTTTCAATGGTGGGATAATGAGTTTTAAGCAGCACATGATTCCAGTAAAGAGGTCAAACCGGCAATGAGGATGTCAAAAGAAATTAAGTTAGGAATTAAGAAGAGATCCAGGGGAGAAAAAAAAAAACCCTACGGAAGGAGGGAGATGCTGCTGAGGACAAGGCTCTGCTGGGCCCCCCCCCCCCCGGCTGACCACCCCCCAAAACGATCCTGGCGGCGCCTTTCACCTCGTATGGCCTCGAATCGCCGCCTTCCTGGAGACCATCCCCCCCGGGGGAGCAGCTCTGCTTCCAGAGCCTTTCCCTCCCTTCCCAGCCCGGCTTTGCCGGGTCCGGCCCAAGGAGCCTGGAGTGGCCTCTGCTCTGCGGGCTCTGACTCCATCAGGGGCTGCTGATGGGCAGCCAAAATCCACCCCGATGCTTTCGGGGGTCTGCAGCCTCCCCTCGGCACGGCTCCAGGGATTTTGGGGCTGGGGGCACTGCGGATCCAGCCGGTTCCTCTGGCACATCCATGGCATCTCCACCGGCACCGCAGCCCCCGTGGTGTTTGCCTGGCGTGTTTGCTTACGCCGAGATAATTAGACAACCATTTAATTAAACACAGCCTCATTAATTGCATGAATTTGAGGGGCTGGGGGTGAGCGAACACCGATGAGGCGCCCAAATTTCCTCTCCCCGGGAGGCGGCAGGGGGATGAGGGCTGTCGCCGGCTCTTTGTGCTGGAAGAAGCAGTGGCAGCATCTCGAGGGGGCGAGGGGACATTGTCACACCCACGGGGGGCCGCATCCCGCCCCAAAAAATGCCCCAAAAGCCTCGCTGGAGCCGGTGCGTGCTGGACGGACACGGCGGTGCCACCCTGCCCTGGGGAGAGAAGGAAAGAGGTTGCAGTCCTTCCGCTGGCACATTCCTTGCCAATGACCCTTTAATTCCCTTTTTGGCACCATCCCAGAGCCACTGAGACCCCCCCTAGGCCTGACAATTCGCAGTCTCACCCACCGCCCGAGGGCTGGATCTCGGCGCGGGGACGTCCCCAAACCCTGCATCCTGCTTCCCCATCCCCCGGGGGGACCCATGGGTGCCCCTGCACGGGGACAAGCGTCACGGTGGCAGTGACAGCGGCAGGGCTGGGTGTCTCGCTGCTCCCTTCCCGCTCCCGTGGTGTTTGCAGAGAGATTGTTATAGGGGAGCCGAATAAATAGCGTGTTTTCCCGAGGAGTGAATTACACGCCTGCAGAGCAGAGATAATGCGGGAGCAGCCGTTCCCCCCATTGTGAGCGAGGTGACATCTTTTTATGGAGCTGTGTACATTTGTATTAGTGCCAATTAATCTGGCCTGATATTATTAGAGACGCGGCGAGAGGAGGTGCCGGCGCAGGAATGTCAATGGGAAGAGCCAAGGCGCTGCCTCAGCCGGATTTCAGGGCTCAGGGATGGCTGGGGGGGATCTTGGGGGGCTGTGCTGAGCCCCTCGAGGGGGCTGAGTGCCCTCGGTGCCAGCACTTTGGTCTGCCAAGGCTCCAAAACCAGCTTTTTCCCAGCTCAAAATACCTAATTTTAGGGGTTTTTTATGTCCCAAGACGGACGACTGGCATCCCGGTGCCCCACCTGCAGAAGGGCCCTGCCACCTGCTGGCAGGACAACCTGGCCCGGGGTGCCACTCGTCACCTGCCCGTGGCTCAGCCTCGGGTGGCTGCCAACAGCCTGGGGGTCCTCCGTGGCTTGGGCATGGCTTGGGCACGGATATGACACGGAAAGGACATGGATATGGTATGGATATGGCATGGATATGGCATGGCTTGGACGTGGCAGGAGCAAAGCCTGGGCATGGCTTGGGCACGGTTTGGGCACGTCTTGGGCATGGCTTGGGCATGTCCCTCCACGACTTGGGCACGGCTCGGGCATGTCCCGTGCCGAGACGCTGCTGTGGAATTCCGGGCTCCCGGGAGCTGCGGCGGCAGCACGGAAGGTTTTGGGATTAGAACAAGTCACAGCCACGGAGCTATTCAGGTTTGAAAAGCCTCCAAGATCATCGAGCCCAGCTGTTCCCCCAGCACTGCCAAGGCCACACTGAACCATGTCCCCAAGTGCCACATCCACGTGGCTTTTAAATCCCTCCAGAGATGGGCACTCCACCACTGCCCTGGGCAGCTGTGCCGGCGCTGGACAAACCTTTCCATGAAGAAATTTTCCCAATATCCAACCTAAACCTCCCCTGGCACAAATGATGCTGGATGCTCCTGAACCAGGTGGGAATGTGCGGCTGAGCAGCCCCCACATCCCAAATCCAAGGCTGGGATGTCTCAGTGCTTATTTCCCCCTCCCTCTTACTGATCTCCTGCTGTAGGGACGATGCTCTAACTCCCAAAAGGAGCAATCCAACCAATTCCTGGGAACTGGGCAGCGAAACTGCGCTTCAGGAGCATCACTGCTGCAGGATGGCATCCCTGGGGGGTGCACGGCTCCTGTGCTCCTGTTCTACCCCTTCAGAGCCCCCAGGGCTCCAGGTTTTCCTGCATGAATTCAGCATCGGGGATGCAGGATCCTGCTGGTGCGTGTGGTCCCTGTCACGCACCCCGGGGGGGAAGGTGGGAGCTGGGCTTTAAATTCCTGCTGTGCAAGGAACAGCCAGATTTGACTCAAAAGCAAGAAAAAAAAATTTCTAAATCTGCAGCCCCTGCTTGCAGTGTGACAACCATGGTGGATCCCGTTATCCTCCAGGCTTTATGGAGAGGCTTAGAGCACCTCGGGCTCAGAAACTTGGATGTGGGGCTGAGAAAAGAAAGGCCGGCTGGATTTCGGGGTGGGGGGGGTGGGTTTGAAGAGCAAACAGCTTGAGGAAAATTTAGGGTGGTGGCAGGAAGGAAAGAAATCCCCTGAGGGGCTCTGTCAACGCCATCTCTTCCATCAGAGCCACCCTGCAGCCCCTGGGGCCAGCTGTGGCCCATCCCTGAGGACGTGGATTTGTGGATTCGGGCTGAGGACGGTGCAGACTAGCCCCACATCCCGGGGGGGTGCAGGGCTGGGACCCCCGGATGTGCTGGGTGCCACGGGAGCCCCCCCCGGGATGCTGCTGGCCCCCACTGAGCAGGGAGTTAATCCACAGCCGGGAGAAGCTGCCCGGCTTTGCATCCTCACTGGAATTACAGTGACAGGGGCCCGCAATCTTCCAAGTGACAAACGCTGCCGAATAATGCAGGACTCAGCAACCCCGGGGGCTTTAGGGAGCTCAGAGGAGCCGGCAGACGGGGGTGGGGACTGAGGCGGTGGGATGTGGGTGAGAGCAGGGGGAAGAATGGGGGGGGGAAAAGCACTCACATTTAGAGAGGAAAGGATTAATTAAATAATTCAGCCCCCAGAGATGTGGGGATGATGCCAACATCTCCCTGGGGAGTGGCATTCCGGAGGGAGCGGAGCCCAAGGTGAGCATCACTCGTGTCCTGGGCTTCCATAAAATGGGTGCTGCTTCGGGGTGGTGCCCCTGCACCCATCCCAGGGCCCCGGGGACAGGTCCCATCCCCGCAGCATTCCCTTGGCTCCCAGGAGACTCATTTCCAGGTGCCCAGGTGATGAATCTGGAGGTGTGGGAGAGCTCTGGTAACAACCAGGCATGAAATCCTCCTCCTCCGCCCCGCAGGTTTGCTGCCCTGGTGAAATATAGTACAGGGAAAACATAAAAGTCCCATTTCCAGCTCCATAATATTTCCTGCCAAAACAAAGTAAAATGTGCCGCCTTAAATTTTCTGCAAAATTCTTTTGAGGTTATTTTTTTCCCTAAATTAAGCCATACTAATTATTTTCAGCCACTTTATCTCCACTCTGCAACACACCAGGAGGGTGCAGGCGGCAAGCATTTTAAGCCTCCATAAACAAAAGAGTAGTTTGGAAAATAATTCTATCAATTAATCAAATTAATCCTGCAGTTTTAGTTACAAGCCCCGAGTGGCGAGGATCCCAGCCGGCGGTGCCGAGCTATCTCTCACTGACAGCGTCTCCGTGTTGTGATTGCGGCAGTAATTAAAGGATAGAATACACCGCCTTTGTGGCGGCTCCTACCCCACCTCAGCAGGGCCTTCAGAGGTCAGCTCGAGGACAAAGCGGGGACGAGAGAACTGGGCCCTCACTAGCACCATCATCATCAACATCGCCATCATAAATCTAGGATGAGCAAACTGGGCTGTCACCATCATCATCATCATCATCATCACCAGCACCATCAGCAGCAGCAGCAGCAGCAGAAGCAGCATCATCATCATCACCGACACCATAATCATCACCATCATCATAAAATGGGGATGAACAAACTAGGCCATCATCATCATCATCATCATCATCATCGCCAAAACGGTCATCATCATCACCATCACCATCACAACTGGGGATGAGCAAAGTGGGACGTCACCAGCACCATCATCATCATCATCATCACCATCACCATCATAAATTTGGGATGAGCAAACTGGGCATTCACCAGCACCAGCGCCATCATCGTCATTGCCATCATCATCATTGCCAACACCACCATCATAAATTGGGGATGAGTAAATTGGGCAGTCAACATCATCATCGTCATCATCATCATCACCATCACCATCATAAATTTGGGATGAGCAAACTGGGCTGTCACCATCACCATCACCATCACCATCATCATCATCATCATTGCTATCCCCAACACTCTTATCACCATCACAAACTGAGGATGAGCAAACTGGGCTGTCACCATCATCATCATCACCAACACCATCATTACCACCATCACCATCATCACCAACACTATTATCACCACCATCACCATCACAAATGGGTGATGACCAAACTGGGCTGCTACCATCACCACCATCACCGCCATTATCATTATCACCATCACCATCAAAAATGGGACTGGTCAAACTGGGCCATCATCACCACCGACACCATCATCATCACCATCACCATCACTGTCACCAACTGGTGATGACCACACTGGGCTGTTTCCATCACATCACCTTCACCAACACCATCACCATCACTGTTACCACCTTCACCACAAACTGATGACCAAGCTGGGCCATCAACACTTGGTCATGACCAAACTAGGTATCCCCATCGCCATCACCAACTGATGACCACCAAACCAGGCTGTTGCCATTGCCAGTTGGTAATGACCAGACTGGGCTATGACAGTCACCAATTCATGACGACCAAACTGTGCCATTACCATCACCAACTGATGACCACCAAACCAGGCCACCACCATCACCATTGGCTTTTCTCCTCGAGGACAAGACTCTCCTGCCATGAGCAGGACTCGGACAAGATCAGCGGTGAAGAGGAGCTGCAGGAGCATCCTCGCTGTTGAGAAGCTCCAACACTTTGCAAACCACTGAGGTGCCAGCAGTGGCACCAACGTCCTCCTCAGCCCCTTTACAGAGGACACCTCAAACATCCCACAAACATCACGCAGACAGGGAATTTCTGTGAAAATATTGGAATATATTTGAAAAGATTAATCATGGATGACTTTACAGTACCACCCCATATTTTCATCTCATACTTTATTTAACAATATTAAAGAGGCACTTTAAAAGCACACGGACAACATCATAAAACGGCGTTTCCTGCTCTCTCTCTGCTTCTCTGGACAAAATATCAAAATAAAAACTTTTGACAGAACACATTGCACCCAAGGTAAATTACCTACAATAGTTTTTTTTATACAATACAAAGAATTGTAAAGATACATATTAACAGAATAAAGCCTCTCTTTTTTTTTTTTTTTTTTTTTCCTTTTAACTCTAAAACAAAACAAAAAATCATTGCAGGACAGACGCAAAGTACTCTGGCTGTTCATATCACATCAGTGCATTACTTCACCTCCTTGACTTGGGAGTATTTCAATAAAATCTTTCCATGTCCTCGTTTGCACCTGAGATTTCTTTCTGGATCCAAAAGTTTGGTTGTAGAACGTGCTCGTTTAATGTGACGTAACATTTTCGACACTATGGAGTACCAGCATAAAGGATTTTTTTCCCTAAAGTTGTATTTTTTTTTCCCCTAATGGATTTTTTTTCCCTAAAGTTGTATTTTTTCCCCAAGTTGGACATTTTTCCCTAAAGCTGATTTTTTTCCCTCTAAGTTGTACTTTTTCCCTAAAGCTAATTTTTCTCCCTAAATCTGAACATTTTTCCTCTCGACTTGGCTTTTTTTTTTTTAAATTCTCTTCTCCTGCTTAGGTTTTTTTTTTTCTGACAGGTAACGGCTTCTTCCTACCAATTCCCCTTTTTTTTTTTCTTTTTTCAATCAAGGAAGTCTGTATTCACATTACAAATGAAGAATAGCACCAGTAACTGCATAGTACAAGCGGATACCTATAGAGCCACTACGTCAGTACAGTAAGAGAGTTTAGAAGTGATACCGTTGAGGGCACTCGGACAGTACCGGTTTTCGCTGCGGTAAATTGGCACAGTTTTCTCGTTGCACAAAACAACTCCTCCCCACACACAAAAAGAAAACACACACACACCCACACACACAAAGAAAAAAAAAACAAACCCCAAACCCCCTAAAAAATCAGAGTTTGTCACAAGTGTCAAGGTGCAGTTTGCTCGCGGGGACGCTTCTCCTCCAGTCCCATCGTCTACAGTGGTCAAAGAGTGGCAGCATCCTCTGGAGGGCTCCGACAGCCCCGGAGCCCCAGAGCTGGGTCGTTCTTCTCTTGACGATGTAGAAACAAAATTCTTAGGGATGGCTGTCAAAATATAGGACACTCGGGTCTTAATTTAATTTTTTAATTGTATCATCTCTTAGGCCAGCTCCCAATTAAATGAATTGTACGGGATTATTTGTGCAAAATCTTCAAAAAAAAAAAAAAAAATTTGCTTTCTACAGTGTACTGCACCTTATGAATAAGACGTCTACGGAATGAAGTTCATCTCTTCAAGTACTTTGTACAAAGATAACACAGACACAGACTCAAAAGGGTCTGAGATTTGCAAGTATCCTTATAACCTCAGCACTTCTGCAATAAAGCAATTGCTCTCGACGATTCAGTCTGCCCAAAGCGATTACAATTTCAGTTCATGAAAATCATCAGCAACATCAAAGTTCTAGCATTTGCATGATAAATCAGGTGAATTAAAGTAGATTAGTAGACACAAAGCAAACTATTTCACAGAGGCTGCAGTGCAAGTTCATTTAAGCTAGACAGAGAAATCATGCTACACAAACGAATTTAATGCTTTGATAATTTTTCCCTTGCAAACCCCATGAAAGCAGCTGAGGATCACCATAAGTTACTTCCATAAATTATTCTGAAGTATCTCTTCTTAAAGGAATTTTAAAGCTGGTTAATTTTTGCCCAAAGAGTTGGCTGAGCAGGTTGTTCTGGGACTCGGCGCTGTGGTAGCTGGCCGGGCCGGCCGCCTTGGCCCCGCGGGCCGCGCGGGGGCCGTGCCAGGAGCCGCGCGGGGACGGTGCCGGCCCCTTGGCCAACACTTGGTGGAGGCTCTTGCCCAGAATGGCCTTCCTGCGCTTGACGTCCCCGTTGGCGTGGCGGAGCTCCCCCTTCTTCTGGTTGTAAGGGTCCAGGACCATCTTCTTCAGCTGGGGGCCTGTTCTGGCCTTGGGTCCCAGCTTGCTGCAGTGCACGTCCCTCCTGCCGGGGGACAGGGCGGGAGCCTCGGCGTTGCTCCAGCTGCCACGTTTGAGCTCAGCCGTGCTCTCGCTCCTCGCCGGGCATGGTGGCCGTGTTTTCTTCTTCTTCCCATCTCCTTCCATGTTCTCCCGGGAGCCGGAGCTGCTCCGGTGGCTCAAGGGCTTGTGCTCTTTTCTCCTCTTTGGGTGAAACTTGCCGGTGGCTCTGCCTGGTTCTGTGTGGCCGTGCCTCGTGGTGTTGCTGGCAACCTCACCTCTGGGCTGGTGGCCACTGGATTTGCCTGGGTTGCTGCCTTGTTCCTTGGCATTAGTGCTACTGTCCTTAGCCTCAGGCACGGATTTCTCCTTCCCTGAGATGGGCTGCTGACCCTCCTCGGCGCTGCTGCTGGGGCTGCCCACACCGGGAGCAGCCTCACTACCCACGGACTTCTTTGGTGGCACCGAATCTTTGGCAGCTCTGTTGAGCGTGGGTGACGCCGTCTTGTCCTTTGGGGGCAGGGGCTGGTGGACATCTTCTGGAGACGTGGCCTTAGCTGCACCTTCCCAGGCAGAGGCATCACCAGCACTGGGGTTGCCCCATTTGTGGCTCTCCTTGGCTGGTGGAGACTCCGCCTGAGGGGAAGGAAGCTCTGAGACCTTCCTGGCAAGCTGGAGAAAGGGGATCGCATCCACAGCGTTGGTGTCTGCACTGGGATTTTCCAGGATACGTGCCCTGTATTCATCTTTGTTGCCTGTGCTTGTTTTTTTGTGGGCATTGGCATAGCCGTGTTTCTGGGTCAGGAGGGGAGGGGACAGTTTTTGGTTGGTGGCCTGGTGACAAGCCAAGCCAGCAAGGTCCATGGGAAACTCAGGCGAGTCCAAGAAAGGAAGTGGTTTCCCATCAAAGGCTCCTTTCTCCAGTTCCTCGATGGCCAGGCCAGCGATGTGGCCGAGCTCGGGGCTGCCCGCAGCAGCCGGTGGCAGAGATGGGGACAGGCAGGGAGGTGGTGGCAGGGGGTCAAACGGGGACTTCTCCATCTCTGCCAGGAGCTCTGAGAAGTCACCCACCAGGACTTCTGGTTTTACGGGGGACTGGGGTGCTCCCCGGTCATCAGGAGCTGCAGGGAAGGAGTCAGTGGGAACCTGCAGGCTGGGGCTTCCAGCTTCTACCAGCTGAAGGTCACTCGTGGGGTCCAGGCGGATGGGTGACCTGTGCGGGACTGAGCTGCCATGGTGAGCCACCTTCCGCTTCTTGCTCGGCGGCATTCCCTCCCGGAGAGATCCATCCTCCTTCACCTTCTCCCTGCCCTCCCTGGAGGCAGTACCAGGCCTCATGACCCCTCGGAATTTGAAGGTCTTGCTGCTGCCCGCCAGGTGCTTCTCCATGTGCCTGTCGTACTGCTCCTTCTTGGAGAAGGTGTAGTTGCACATGCTGCAGATGAAGGACTTCTTGATGACGTGCATGACGTCAGCGCAGAGCTCACAGGCGTACAGGGTGGTGTGCTTGATCTCCTGCTCCTCCACCACGCCGTGCTCCTGGCTCAGGTGGCTCCGCAGCTCTTTGGTCTCCTGGTAGAACATGGGGCACTTGTGGCACAAGTAAATCTTCTGGAAGCTGTGCACGACCAAGTGCCGCTGGAGCTTGAAGGGTTTGGGGAACTGTTTGCCACAGTGATGGCAGTCCCGGGAAGGATCCTTGCAGTCTGGGTGCATGGGGACAGATTTTGGGGTGCTTTCACTTTTTGCCGTGTGCTCTGGAGATGGGCTGGAGGATGTTTTGGAGGAGCTGGGTGCAGGTGGCTTCACCTTGATGTTGCTTTCCAAGGCCTCTTTCATTGCCTTCTCCTGCTCGAGGGGCAACTCCTTGGGGCTCTTGCTCTCTCTGCTGACCCCGTGCCGGCCGCCGGGGTCGCCGTGCTGGGAGGACCTGCTGGGCTTGCGATACATGATGGTGTTGAGGAAGTGGGTGACAGCGGCATTGTCCTCACCGAAGCAGCCAGGCAGGCCCATCACTGACTTCTGCGCCTGCCCCTTGCGCGCGAACTGGGTGGCGTGTTCCCGGAGGTGCTCATTGTACATCCAGACGTCGGAGATCTCCTTCAGGCACATCCCGCACGCCCACAGCCCGGCTTTGTTCCTGGCATGCTTCTCCTTCAGGTGGTCCCGGAGCTGCTCCCGGGAGCTGAATTTGCGCTGGACACACATGTAGCAGGTAGGAGGAGGGGAAGGGTTGTGGGAGAGCTTGTGGAAATCCAGCTCCCCCAACGTCAGGAACCACTGGAAGCAGACTTTGCACTTGTACTGCTTGTCTTTGGTTTTGATGGTTATCTCCCCGTGGTTTTTCCCCAATTTCCCATCTTCCAGCTTGCTCCTGTGCTTGCCTGACTTTGGCTTCAAACTCACAGCGTTGTCCTCGCCATGGCCAGGAAGATCCTCGCAAGGGCTGAAGAAGCACACGTCTCTCATTTTCAGCTTTGCGTTCAGCATCTCGATGTCGATGGTGTGAAATTCAGGGGAGTCCGAATCCTCGTTATCCTTGGCATCGTAGGACTGCTCCGCCAGGTCGGGGGGCTCGGAGTTCACTTCCTGCAGTGAGTGCTCATCCTCAAGGTCCATCAGAGGCTCAAACATGTCCTCAGCAGAGAGGCTTTCCCCCTCCTTCTCCAGACTGCCCCAGATGTTCAAGCTGGGGATGTTGTCCACATGGCTGTTTTGGCACAAGAAGGTCAGCATGTTGTCCTCCAGGTCAATGTCCTCCTTCCCTTGGTCAGTCACCTCCTGGTCTGGCCTCAGCTCGATGCTTTTAGACCCACTTGGAGCATCATCTCTGCTCTTGGCCTTGCTGCCATGACACATGTTCAGCATCAGGGCATCGTCAACGGAGATGGTCTCGTACTCACAAGGGTCCTCCCTGGTGACACAGAAGGAGTTGGTGTCGCTGAGGTCAGAAGCCAGGCGGATGGTGAAGAGGTCAATGGCCCCCACTGGCTGCAGGTTGACATCGGGGACAGGTTTGGGTTTCTTGCTGCGCTTCCCATACACCCGCGTGCACTTCCTCCGCACAAACTGGTCATCCCTGGGGAACAGCTGGGAGAATGTTGAATCATCATCAAAAAAGCTCTGGAGGTCCGAGGTGGCTGTGCTGTCCCCGCAGTGCTCCCTGCCTGGTGGCACATCTGCCTTCGCCCACCGCTCTGGCTCTGCGGGAGGAGGGCTGGTCCCCGGCGTGGTGGGCAGAGCACCATGCCCAGAAACATTTTGGCTGGTTCCCAAATCATGATTCTCCAGCAGCAAAACGCCTTCAGCAGGAGCTGTGGGAGCCTGCAGGGCACCACTCCAGTTCCTGGTGTCACTGCCTGCCGCAGGACTGTCCCCTGTCCCAGCATCTGTGTCCTCTGTGCCCACCTTGCCCCATCCCTTCGCTACTTGCTTCACAAACCCACTAATCCATTTTTTGCGAGCCTGTGTGTCTTCCACTCCATCTGGATCTTCCACTTCCCCAGGGTAGGTGACCATGCCCGTGGCTGTCTCCTTGCTGACCATCTCCTTTAGAGACACCATCCTGCTGCCCAGGTCTTCCGCAAGCTTGGCCGCACAAGGGGACCCTTCGGCTTTTTGGGAGTGCTGGGCTGTGCTGGTCCTGTTTTGCTCCTCTGTGGAGATGCAACCCCCTGGCTCATGCAAGCCCTCCACGATCCCGGGCAGGCTGGAGCTGAGGACAGCAGGACTTGTGTTCTTCTCCAGCCCACAGGGACCATCGGGCTCATTCCTGCTGGGAAACACCTTTGCTTTCCTTCGCCTCACTTTCCTGTTGAGCTGCTTCTCAGAATTGCCATTCTCTTCTCCAAGATCTTTGCTTTGGCTCCTCCTGCCCTTGTCTCCCTTCCTGACCTGCCATCCTGAATCCAGCTTCCCAGACGCTGCCTCTCCCGATCCCCTCATCTCTGGGCGCAGTCCCTTTGCCTTCCCCTCCCTCTGCAGGACCCGTGTGCGGTGCAGCTCCTGGGACATCTCCAAGGAGATCACGCTGAGGTCGCTGAGCACTCTGCTGACCACCTCCTGCATCTGCGTGCTGGGCTCCTTCTCCAGGTCTGGGAGTATTTTCTTGGGAATGTGTTCGATGGTGGAGGTCGGCTCCTGTGAGCTGCAGGTTTTGTCTTTGACTGATGCCTTCAGGCTCCTCCTGGGCACCTTTTGGGCTGCTTTTGATGTCTTGTGTGCAGGAATCAGAGGGGACCTGGGAGTCTTGCTGGGCTGTGGCAAACCACCGTTCTTCACCTGGTGCTTGACAGCTTTGTGCCTGGTCAGACCGGGCTTGGACCGGAAAGTGGCTGAACAAATGTCACAGGTCACTGGGAGTCCATTGGGCTTTTTCCCCTTGTGGAGTTCATTTTGGGAAGGGTCTGGAGTACTGTTGGGTGCGTGGTCCGCTCCTTGGCCCACGCTGTTTAACACACAACCCCCAGCTTCTGCAGCCCCATGGCTTTTGGATTTCTCCCCTTTTAAACTCTTTCCTTCCCTCTCTGTGGTTTTGGAAAGACCAAGTCTCGCCTCTGCTGCCCCTGAAAACTCATGGCCATTTAATTCAGCAGCACCAAGGTCTCCAACCCTTGTAAGACCTCTGCTGATGGCAGCTGATGTGTCCTGGACAGCAAAACCATTGGACAAAGCCTCTGGTTCACTTTGATGCTTATTCCCAACATGGGAGCAGCTTTCAGGCTTGTTCTCCTGGTTCAGGTCCACCTTCCTTTCTCCCATGGGCCGAAGATCTGCTGTGGGCTGGGTTGGGTAATCCCGGGTTTCTGGAGGACTGGAGTTAACGACTGTGTCTGCAATGGCGCATCCTTGGTTTTCTTTAAAATTTGGCAGCACAGCACCGGCGTTTTCGGGGACCTCTTTCCCAACACCCTTTTGGTGGAAAGGCGGCGAGCAGGGAAGAGAACAGTCCTTCCCAGGAGGTTCCTGAGGAGCACCCATCTCCAAGGCAGAGCCCACCAGACCATCACCATAGAGCACAGTGCAGGGTGTCACTGTCCCCTCTCTTCCAGGTGATTCGTAGTCACCCAAAACACCATCAGGGAGGCGATGAGGATGTTCCTCAGCTGCTTCCATCGGCACAGCCCCGCAGTGATGCAGCGAGGGAGAGAAGGTGGGTGCCCTTTCCCACGTCCCTTGCTCTGCTGGGCTCACGGTGTGATGGATGTGACAGCTGTTGGCCTCGGGAGGACAACTCTTTGTGAGGAATGAACTTGGTGTTGTAGGCAGGGACAAGCAGTATTTTTTCTCGTCCAAGAGTTGAGTGCCAAAGCTGGGGACCTCCCCCCCCTTGGCCCCACTGCTTTGCAAGCATTTGAGGTCAGAGTATTTGGCCGGCAAGAGCAGGCTGGCTGGAGATTCGCCCGTGTAATGACAGCCATTGAGGGACAACTTGTCATTCCCTTCTCTGGGAACCTTTGCATTGACTGTGCCAGCTTTTATCTCTGTCCCCAAGCCATGATCCTGGTGGGCATCCTCCTCAGAGGAACCCGGGGGGCTGACAGGACTCGTAGAAGCACTGCCCGGGTGCTGTGCCCCTTTTCCAACCCGACTCCTTTCCAGCCTCTCTCCCTCTTCTCTGCCCAGCGTTTCTTCCTCGAGCAAACCACGGCTGAAGTGGGATTGCTCATGTTTCCTAAATGCCAAGGTCATTGTGTTGTTATCTCCCTCCTGCTCTTCCCTGAGCCTATCAGCTTTCCTCCCCTGCCCTGGCAGCGGGGTCACTGCGGTGCTGCTGGGTGGTGAGAGGTCATTACGCTCCTGGGAAACACCATCTGCAGGGATATTAATGTCCCTCAGCTCCGGGGGCTCATTTGCTAAGTGCTGCGGCTCTGTTACATTATTTTGCAGCTCCGGCTTTGCCGACGTGGATTGTTTTGCATGGTAAGAGCCCTCTGCATCCAATGACTCCAGCTGCTCGTGTCCACTGGGAGAAGAAAGCACCTCTTTCCCTGGAGCAGCAATATTTCCCATGCTGCTTTCGATGGGGATATTCCCTTCCCCTGGGGTCTGATCTTCTCCTTCCAAGGCACCACCGCTCTGCTCCTTGTGCTCCGTCTGCACGTGGGTGGTGGCAGAGGGGTGGCTGGGAGCCAGCAGCCCGGGGAAGCACGGCATCAACAGCTCCTCCTCGTTGTTCTTCACTGTCCGGGCAACGAAGAGCTGGAGCTGCTGCAGAGGGTTGGCTGAGGTCTCCTGGGATGCCACCATCATCTCCTGGGAAGGGCGGTCGCTCTCCTTGGGGACACTCAGCATCTCAAAGAGAAGCACTTTGGGCTTGCTGGCTTTGTCACTGGGTCCAGGGCTTGCATAGGTGGTGGGACTCTTCCCCTCCTCCGTTTCCTCCCCACCACCATCCCCTTTGAGATCCACAGCATTTTTCACTGTTTTGGGGGGCTCAGTCCTGCTTAAGGGTTTTTCTTCTGTATCTGGGACCTCTTTGACATGAGGTGAAAAGGTGAGATCCAAGGCTGGGGTGGGACCCTGCTGAAAGCCAAATTCAGTCTTAGGGTTTGGGAGATGGGCATCAAACTTCTCCAGCTCTGCAGGATCAGGGTCTGCTTTCCCCGGCACAGGGAAGCCCTTGGCACCACGCTGGCATGGCAGGGATGGCAGGGGGTCTTTGGTTACTTCTGCTGCATCCACGGTCTCGGGGAACACGGAGCCGGTGACAGCAGGAGGGCTTTTTGTCACAGGGTCGGTGTAGACGGGAGCCTCTGTTTGGTCAGTTGTGCTTGAGCCAGGTAGACTTTTGGAAGAAGACCCATCTTCCATCTTCCTGAGGTCTCTTTCCTCAGCGGCTGCAGCTCCCTGGAGCTGCTCACTGTTGTCTTTGGAGCAGAAATGGTTTGTGGTGAGTGGGGCTGGGACACACACCCCGGTTTCCAGCGAGCCCAGCTCCAGCGGGCATGGCCAAGGCTCCCTGGGTCTCTCGTAGTCCTCACGCGTGGTCACCACGCCCGACTTCTCCCCTGCCAGCCTCTCCCCAATGCAGAGGCTCGATCTGCCCAGCTCACCTGCCAAAAACAGCCCTTTCTCCTGGGCTGCCTCTGGCTCTGGCAGTGCCGGGAACCGCTTGGCCCCCTGCGCTCGCAGGTGCACAGCCACGTTCTGCTCAGATTTCGGGAGGCTGATGGACACCTCGGAGTCCAACTTGCTGGTTTGCAGTTGGCTTTCCAGCTCCGTGACCAAGCGCTTGATCTCCAGCTCATCATCTGAAATGTTGCTCATGAAAGTCACGTTGTAATCCGCGATCCTGTCCGGCAGCGGCAGGGAGAGCTGGCTGCTGGGGACAGCTCCTTCCTCGGGGAATTTCTTGGCCGGTGGCTTCTCCACGGAGAGGCTGTGGAACTGAGTCATGTCTTCTGGCAGCATGGGAGCCACCTCCTCCATGAGGGACCAGTCTTTCTCCGGTAGGAAGGCTGGGTAGGATTGCTCGAAGGGCAGCGGCTTGCGGGGGGCATTCCCAGGACAGGGGAACGTTGTCACATATCCATCCTTGCTCTCATACGGATCGAACTCGGAGACGGGGAGCTCTCCGAATATCGATGAGGAGTCGAAGCTGAGCGGGGAGGGCACTTTGCCCTGCGGCATTTCTGTGGCAAAAGGGGAGATGCTGGAGTGCTTCTGCTCGAAGGAGCTGGCGCCGATGTCATCCCGGCACAGGTACACGTCATCCATGTGAGAAGAGCCCAGGGCTGGGGGCTTTGGGAAGAGGTTATCGTCATAGTGACCGGGAAGGCCTTTGGGATCAAAAAACGCGTTGTCACTGCCGACATATGGATCGGGTGCCTTGGCAGTGAGCATCATTCCCACTGCATCCTCCCCGTAGGGGGGAGCCGGTGCGGGATAACCCTTCTGACCGTCACAGAGCCCCTGTCCCTTCGCAAATTTGATTCCTGCTTCTGAGCAGGTGGTGCTCCCACGGCCAGGACTCACTTTGTTACCGCTGTGGGGTGGAGCAATCACCTCCTCTGTGTGGTACTTCAGCCCTTCGCTTGGGAAAGGGGCAAACTGGTGCCTCTGGTGCTCCATGGTGAGCTCGGGAGAGTCCTGAGCCTCCAGGGTGGGTTCTCCTGCCTCACCCGGGAGCTTTGCTGCTCCTCTGGGCTCTTCCACCCCCTCCTTAGAGGAGAACCTGGCAGGGCTCCTGCCTGGGGTGGCTGTGCCAGGCACTTGCCTTTCCTGGGGCTGCGGTGACGGCTCCTCCTTTGCACAGTCCACGGCAGCAACGTCTGGGTCGGTACTCGGCCGTGTCCTGGAGCCTGCCAGCAAAGGTTTGGCTGAGCCAAGCCTCCTGCTCCCCCTGGCAATGTCCTCTTTGCTCTCCTGGCTTGTTTTTGGGCTGCTGTACTCGGGAGGGCTGAGAGGAGTCCTTGGGACGTGGGCTGGGCTGCCTGAGCGCCTCCTCCTCTGGGTGCCACCCTTGTCACCAGCCCCACCAGCACGGGGTGGGCTCGTACCCATCTCTCCAGGCACGCTGTGGTTGCTGCCAGCAGATGAGTGGCTGCTCTGCCTTCGGGCTTGGACAGCACAATCTTCTTTCTCAGCATCCTCCTGACTTGGGACATCCCTGTCCTCCTGTGCCTCCCTTTTCTGACCGTCCCTTTTCCGGCTGTAGCTCCAGGCTGGGTCTTTCTCCCTGGCTCTCTCACTTCTGCCCTGTCGTTTCTTGCTGAAGCTGTACTTGCTCCTCCCAACAAATCCCGTGCCACGCTTCTTCCTGCCCCGGGGCTTGCTGCACTCTGCCCCCTCCTCATCCGAGTCGGACACGTAGTCGTATTCCCGCAGCCTTCCCTCCCTGGTGGCTGCCAGCGGCCTCTCGGTGGCCTGGGAGAACTGGGCCTGCTTGCTGCTCTTCACCTGCAGTTTGTGGAGCTTGTTCTTCTGCTGCACGATCTTGTGGATGAGCTCCTTGCTCCACGTCCCGCTTCGGGGCTTCCGCTTCTTCATGTCCTTCATGGAGAACCGCGGTGGCTTGGAGCTCCTGGTGGCGATGCCTGGCCCCACCTCGCTCTTTGTCGGAGGCTCCTGGCTGAGTTTCCTGGGATGCTTTTGGCTGGAGCTGGTGGCTGGTGGGACGCTGTTCTTCCTGCCTGCCCTCAGCCTGGCTGTCCTCTCCGCTCCCTCTGCCGCGAGATCCGGCTCCTGCAGTGCCACCCTGCGTGCCACTCTCCCATTGTGAAGGTGCTGCTTCCCTGCCCCTCTCTTCATCTGCTCCCCACCTGGGTGGCCATCTTCATAAAAACAGCCAGCCTTGGCCTCTCCCGCTGCCTTCTCCTCCACTGTCTGCTTGGATTTGCTCTCCGAGGCCAGCCCTTCCTTGGCCTTGTGGGCCATCGCCCCGCCGGCCGCCTTCACGCCCGGCAGCTCCTCGTCAGCGAACACGTCGATGAAGCTGCTGTCGATCTCTGGGTTATCCGACTGGTATCCCAGGCCGTTGAGGGCCTCGGTGATCAGGCTGTCCAGCTTGGCATCGTCGATGTCCAGGTCAGAGGCGCTGAGCGGGAGGGAGCTGGCGGCCAGGCCGTGGAAGAGGCCGCCCTTCAGGGCATCCTCCTTGCCCTCACTTTTGCCTTCCCCATCCAGCAAGAAGTCATCACTCTTGTTTAATGCCAACAGCTGTCCCTGGGGATCTGGAGAGAGCGCCAGGCTGGGGGGTTTGGGAGGCTCCAGCGGGAGCGCTTTCCGCCCCTCGGCTGCCCGGGGAGCATCCCTGGGCTCTCCCTGGGCAGCGGGGTGGGAGGCGCAGAACTGGCGGTGCTGCAGGAAGGAGGACAGGTTGCTGTAGTTCTGGTCGCACTGTCTGCAGGTCAGGAGCACGTCCAGCTGGTCCAGGCTGGCGCTGCTCAGGGAAGTGGCCAGCAGGTGATGGGAGGAGTATGGCGGCGGAGGCTGCTCCCCATCCAGCCCGTCTGAGCATCCTTTGGCCACCTCCCCGCCGGGTTTGTGGAACGGGCTGGCCGGGGCACATTTCAGGAGGCTGTCATCTTTCAGAGCATCCGGAGGGAAGTGGAAGGACTTGACAGAGTCTGGGGTGTGGTAATGAAGTGAGCTGGGACTCAGAACCTCCGAAGGGTGGAAGGCTTTGTTGGCATCCTTGGCATGGCAGGGGTGCTGGAAGAAGGGCGAGGGGGTCAGCGCTCCGGACATCTGGCTGTCCTCGAAGCCAGGGTTGAGTGGGCTGCTGGACATGGGGGACAGTGATGAGCAGGTGCTGCCACACGTGGGGTTGGGGACAGGGGACGGCAGTGGGGACTCACACGGGGAGGCAGCCACCAAGGCTGATGGTGGCAGGACCAGCCCTGAGCCCGAGGAGCTCCTTGAGGGAGGAGGAGGTGCTGTTTGAGCCATGCTGTAGAACAGGGCTTTGCTTCTCGAGTCACAGGCAGGAGACCCCGGCTCCTTCCCACTCTCAAAGGAGAAAGCTCCTGTCACGCTGGGATCTCCCCTCTGGAGGCTCTCTCCTGGTAAGAGCTTTTTGCCATGATACCCCGGAGAGTTGCTTATGGGGGGCCCTTTCTGGACTTTCCTGCTGCCCTGCCAGTCCGACGTGCCCAGGGGAAAGGGGAGCTTCTGGCTGCTGATGTGTCTCGACAGCTCCAGCCTGTTTGCACCGGGCATTGCAGAAGGGAGGTGCATCTGCTGCCAAGGCAGCCTGGCATTCTTCTGCCTGTGCTGCCTCTGCTCGGGGCCAGACTGGCACTCGAATGAGAACTGGTTTCCAACAGGGTTTGAATAAGGTGCTGAATTCTGGTCCATGGGAGAAAACGCCTTCGTGGCAGCTTCCCAAGCTTGCACAAGCCTGGGGTGGGTGGGTGCCGTAGTGGGAACGCTCGTCTCGAAAGGCACGGCTCCCGCGCCGCTGCTGCCCGTGGGGGAGCTGCAATAGGCCTTGCTCTGAAAGTGCACTTGGGACAGGGAGTTTGGTGGCACCGTCCTTCTCAGGGGGCTGCTCTGCACCAGCAGCCGCGGGCTGGGGACACCGTCCTTGGCTGAGGCTTGCCTCTTCCCCACCGGCTTTGGCATGGTAGGCGAGTGTAAACTAGACGGAAAAACAGCTTGGTTTTCTTGGAAAGTGCTTGGGTTTTGGTCGATAGCACCAGACGACGGGAGAGCACCAGTGGGGTCGGCGGGATGCTCGGCCCTGCCCTTGCAGCAGGGCACGGGGCCGTGGTGCGGGGCCGGCGGCGGCGGCGGGTGCAGGAAGGGCGGCGGTGGCGGGGCCACGGGCAGCCCGTACAGCCTCCCCTCGGGGGACACGTCCTCGTAGGAGCCCCCGCTCAGCGGCTCCTCTGGCCACTCTCTGGAGGACGAGTGGAAGGCGAAGGCGCCGGGAGCCAGCTGGGCGCTGGTGGCCATTCCCACGTCCAGGTACTCCTGGCTGCCGGCGTCGCTGCGGAACGGCTCCTTCCCCGCGTCGTGCAGCAGCTGGAAGGGGAACTGGCACGGCAGAGCCCCCAGGCCGTGCACGGCGGCTTTGCCGCCCTCGGAGAAAGAGCTGGGCTTCTGCACCGAGATCCCGTAGGTAGCACCGGCAAAGCTCTTCTCCGGGGAAGGCCAGGACTCGGCCCGGTTCGCCTGAAACTCTAAATAATGTAGCTGCCCATGGGTGCCGGGGCTCTTGAGGGGGATGCCGGCGGCGGGGGGCTGCCCCTTGGGGCCGAGGGAGGGGCCGGCCTGTGAGGTATAGTTGCTGGAGGTCCGGCCGCCGGCGGCATCGGGGAAGCAGCGGCCGAAGCCGAGTTCTTCTGGCCGGAGCTCGGCGTCGCGCTGGGGGATGCTGGGCACGTGGAAGCGGTAGCTGCCGGCCGCGGGGGTCACCTCCGGCTTCTTCGGGGGCGTCACCTTCTGCTGGGGGTAGGCGATGCCGATGGTGGGGCTGGGCCGGGTGCCGGCGATGCTGAGCCGGTAGAGCTGCTGGTGGCCCCGCTCGCCCTTCCCCGAGCGCCGGCTGCGCTCCCGGGCCCGCCCCTTGCCCGGCGGCGACGGGGGGCTGCCCTTGACCTCTCCCCAGGTGCTGTCATTGCCGAACTTGGGCTTGCAGTGGAGGGATTTGAAGTCGATCTTGCCCGCTTGCTGCGGCCGGATCACGGCTTCCCGCTGGCTGTGGGGCTCCTTGTCCTTGGGGCCGGGGAAGGGGGACGCGCCCTCCCCGCCCAGCGCCCTCCCATCCTTGTCCCCGCAGCCTTCGCAGCCGAAGTCCTTGTCGGGCTCTTTGGGGCCGGCCTCAGTATCGCCGATGGTGTAAACATGCTGGGTCTCTCCAGTCATGATACCGAGGAGGGGACAAGGCTACAAAGCCCCGCTGTCCCGTCCCGCTGCGAGCTGCCGTGCCCCCGTCACGGGCATGGTCCTCCGCCGATGGGCACCGGCGCGGGCAGAGGGGCAGCAGCTCCCCAGGGCCGGGGTGGGGGCGGGTCCCGAGGGCCGGCGGGGCTCTGCCGCATCCTTTCAGACCTGCAGGGAACAGGAGAGAAGAGAGGAAGGGTGGATGTCAGTCAGGGAAGGGGCCGGGGAGGCACGGCAGAGATTTTGGCCCCTTTACTTGGACTGCGGCTGGAGGAAGGGGCATCGCAGCCCCCCCGCGCAGCCCCGGGCTGAAGCCCTGCAGCTTCGGGCTCTTCAAAGGATGCTCAGAGCAGTTCACCTCTGGCAAAAGCTGCTGAGGAAGCACTTTTCTTTTCTCCCGGGAAAGCTATTTCTGGGTTACTTCTTAGCAACATAAGCAGAAAAAGATGACAGAAGAGCTCCACCTACGGATTAGTGGGAAGGGCTGTCGGGATGGGCTGGGGGAGGCATCCTGGGAAGGGCTCTCAGTCCCCATGTCCCCGCGTGCCCGTGTCCCCGTGGCCTCTTGTTCCCGTGTCCCCACGGCCCCGCTGCCAGAGGGAAAATGAAGGGAAAGTATTTTGCTCCACCACCTTCCCCCTGGAGCTGCCCCTCATCGCTCTGAAACCCTTGGAGAAAGGACCTGAGCTTCTGCTGCCTCTGCCTTAACTTTGCCACCCTCCCTGGGAAAGCGCCCTGGAAATTTTAGATGTTATTAAGGAGGCAAAAGCAGAAAAGCCGAGTCCCAAATTTCCCAGCTGATTTTACAACCCAGACCTCGGGGCGTTGGACACGGAGCGCAAGTCAAGCGCAGCCTTTTAAAAGGCGCCACCAGGATTTTATATGAAAAAAGGTTTTAATAAAAAGAAGGGTAAAGTTCTGCTTTAAACAGTCTTTTTTGTTTGTTTGTTTTTTTGGGTTTTTTTTTTTTTTGGTTTTTTAGAAAAGTCTGCTGGAAACAGGGAGGGTTTATTTCTCCTCCCTCACTGGAAATGTTTCTTTACCGTCTGCTGCAGTGGGCATGACACTGCTGGGAAGGGGTGAGGAGCAGGAAATTCAGCTTATTCCTCTCCTCCGGGGGGTAATTCCCACAGATCCCAACCTCACTCGGTTCACCCATCCTGCCCAGCAGTGACCTGAGCAGAGGAGATTTTCCAAGGAAAACAAGAGCACCCTGCATCTATCCAGGGTCTCATCTCTCTGTTCCCACCTGGAATCTGTCGGGATGAGCACCCAGCACCCCCAAAGCTGCATTAACAACAGTATTCGGGATAGAGAGAGGCGGCTGCATCCCCCCTGCTCCTGCAGGGATGCAGCAGCGCTCCCGGGGGTCCCCTCTCTGCTTCGAGCTCCCGGACCTGAATTCCTCCCCAATTTCACACCCTGCCGAGTGAAACGGATCCGGGGCCGATAGGGTCGGAGCCGAGCGTGCCGGCTCCGCGGCCAAAGCTCACACGCGGCCCTTTGGCACAAAGGGCTCTGCTGGGAAAACAATGCCCCACTTATGCCTCAGCCAGCCACAAGTCCAGAGCCCGTTCGCTGCTGTTTAAATTTGCAAAGGCTCCTTGCCAAGATAAAATACCCAAGGCCAGCGCTCGCTACATTATCACAGTCGGGCTTTTCAGCCACATAAAGGAGCCTTTTTTTGTTTTTGCGAGGGAAAGGCTCGTCGGTGTGGCTGGAAAGCTGCGGGATTTGCATGGCAAGGGCTGGGGGGGCCGGTGCTGAGCGCCAGGAGACACAAACATCCTGCTCCCCGTGCTGGCAGAGGGACGGGGATGGGGACAGCAGGGCTGGTGGCACGAAGGACTGCCCCACTGATGATGGGACCCACGGCCTGCTGGTGGTGGCAGAGCCTGGGCAGGAAATGGGTGTGAATTTACTCCATGCAAATCACAGATGGTGTACAGATAGAAGGGCAAGGTGTAAAATCGGGATTTGTTCGCCAACCCCTCCCTGCCGGGGCTTGGGGACCCCCTGTCCCTGCATGGGGGTTCCTCCCACTGGCTGTGGCCACGGGGATCACTCTGAGGTGGCCCAGCAGCCCTGGGAGCAGGGAAATCCGGGGCCTCATGGGGCTCCGATGGGGCGATCGATAAGGAGGGCTGGGCGTGCCCGTTTAAAGTGATATTCCCCAGGCAGCTCCTGCATCCATCCCCCGAGGGGTTATGGATCCGGCACAAGCACAGTTCACCCGCTGCGGGATGGGAAACCCAGGGAAAAATGCAAATAGGAACAATTCTATCTGGCTTTTACAACCCCAGCCCTGCCCTCAGGAGCTGGCTCCTCCATGGGTTACCACTGGCATCACCTCTTGGATTTGGACATTTCAGCTCCTGGAAGAGGAACTGGAAAGGGACGGAACGAAGGCAGAGGGAGTTGGGGTTTAGAAAACCCCCATGTGACGTTCATTGCCAGGCTGCCCGGGCGCAGGGAGAGCGATCCCACCTGCGCTCGTGTGCCCTGCCGGGGCTCGGAGCATCCTCCCGCTCCGGGGCCGACCTGGGGCCACCCACAGCCCCCTGCAGCCCCTGTGCGGCTCGGGGACAGGGGACACGGCGGGCAGCGATGGCACAGCCTGGCTGGCGAGGCAGAGCCGTGCCTGGCGCTCCGCGGGGCAGGTCCCGTCCTGCCGGGAGCCCAACGTGCCGGGCGGGTTGTGATTCACCGCCCCGGCCCCGGCACCGCAGCCAAGCGGCTCCCGGTGCCTTCGGAGCTGGCTGTGCCCACGGGGCAGAGCTGAGATGAGGGTCCCTGAGCACCTCAGAGTTTCCCAATCCCTGCAGGGTGCAAATCCCAGGGGACCACAGCACCCCCAGCACGGATAAAGACTCCTTCCCATGAGAGAAAAGCTGGAATCCCACCAGCAGCTCATGCGGGACACCCTGTAGGGGCCACACCGTGGTGAGGGGACCACCGGATGCCCACCACAAGCAGGGCAGCGACAGGGGCAGCGTCTCCCCGGGGCAAACTCCCCACTCTGGTGGAAACACAGCCAGGAGGGAACAGAACGGAAAAAGCCAAACATCCCACAAGGAAACCCCACAGCTGCCGGGGGAAAGGAGAGGCTCCGGCACAGGGAATTACTCCTTCCCATGGCCGGCAGAGGGGGGATGGCCTCGGCGGGGCCTGGCAGAGCCGGGTTCAGCGCTGGGCTCGCCCTCTCCCCGGCCTGACCTTGGCGGGTCGGTTACTCGCGGTGACTCAGCTCCATCTGGAAATCAGCCCGATAACGCTGCCCCCGCCTATCGCTCCTGTATCGCCTGAGCTGATTAGCCGGGCAGGGACTGTTCCTGCTCTGCCTCTGGACAGTGCCCAGGGCAGCCCTCCTGGGGCCGGGACACGTTCAGGGGTCGGGGTGAGGGGCTCTGCTCGGGGTGGGGTCCCGAGGCTGCGGCTCCGGTCGGGGTTTGGCCCAGGTGAGCTCAGAGGCTGCTCCTGCAAGGGGAATAAACCAGCCCAGGATGGGGCTCTGTGACAGGGACAGGACCCAGGGAGCGGCTGGAGCTGGGCCAGGGCAGGATCGGGTTGGAGATCAGGGAAAGGCTCTTCCCCCAGTGGGTGCTGGGCACTGCCCAGGCTCCCCAGGGAATGGGCACGGCCCCGAGGCTGCCAGAGCTCCAGGAGCATTTGGACAGCGCTGCCAGGGATGCCCAGGGCGGGGTTGTTGGGGTGTCTGTGCAGGGCCAGGGCTTGGATTGATGGTCCTGTGGGTCCCTTCCTGCTCAGGATATTCCAGGATTCCATGGGGCTGCTGCTATCGCTGTGGGGAGCGCGGCAGCCCGGCCCAGGGATCAGGGACAGGTGTGAGAGTGGGTGCTGGAAAAAACTCAGGATGCCAACTGGGTGGCATCAGCCAGGGAAATGCCCTTCGCTGTGCTGGTGGGAGGGAGATGGGTGGGGGCAGAATTCCAGTGCTAAAGGGGCTCCAGGAGAGCTGGAGAGGGACGTGGGACAAGGGATGGAAGGACAGGACACAGGGAATGGCTTCCCATGACTGAAGGCAGGGTTAGATGGGATATTGGGAAGGAATTCTGGGAAGGCTCTGGGTGACAAAGGGCAGCCAGGAGGGGACCCTGGGGTCCCTGAGATGGCAGGAGCTGCCTGGAACAGGTGGAAGCTGGGCAAAAATATCCAAAAAACCCAAATGAACTCCTCAGACGCAGGTTGGGTGATAAAAGAGTTTCACAGGGCGTGGAGAGGCAGGAGGGGGAATGGCTTTAAAGTGAAAGAGAGGAGGTTTAGATGGGACATTGGGAAGGAATTTCTGGCTGGGAGGGTGGGCAGGCCCTGGCACAGGGTGCCCAGAGCAGCTGTGGCTGCCCCTGGATCCCTGGCAGTGTCCAAGGCCAGGTTGGACAGGGCTTGGAGCAGCCTGGGACAGTGGGAGGTGTCCCTGCCCATGGCAGGGGTGGATGAGCTTTAAGGTCTCTTCCAACCCAAATAATTCTGGGATTCCATGAGGGTGTCCCATGGAGAACCCCCTGGCTCTGTGGGCTTTCAGTGGCTCCACATGACACGAGGGTGACTCTGGACACACTTTGTCCCCAAAAAAAGGCTTTTAACTCCTGCCTAAAGGACTGAAACCCCTCCCAGACGGATCAATCCGACCCAGCATGGTTTTGTCTGGAGCAGGGGAAAATCCCTTCCCTTGTGAGCTGGCCCCTTCTGCAGGCCCTTCAAACTCCCTCCCTCTTGCCACTGAGCAGCTGCAGGGCCAGAAAAGGTCCCTGAGTATCCCTGCAGCCAGAGGCATTCCCAGAGCCCATCTGGGATGGGGAGGAAAGAGTCTGGCTCCCAAAAATAGCATCTGAGCCCGTGCTGTCAGCTGGCCCCTACCTTGGCACCCTCCGTGCTCAGCTACTGCCGGGACTCACTTTCACCTCCCATGAAAAATGAATTTCTTGGCTGCAATGAAAGAGAAAAATATGTCAGGAATCTGTCTCTGGGTTGGCCGTGGTGCCGCGGCGTGCGGGGAGCGCTCAGCGCCAAAAGGGGGAATTCCACCCCAAAAGTCCCATCCTGGCCAGCCCCAGCCGGGTCCCCCGGGTGGGTGGCTTTCACTGGGTGTGATGGGAGCGAGGAAATGGAGGAGATGGGATCCCATCCCCCCGTCTGCTGCATCCCAGCTCCATCCCTGCATCCCGCTGGGGTCCTGCGGAGCCGATGCCATTGGGGGCTCATCCCACCCATGGTCAGGATACGGCTCCAAGAGGCAGGAAATGATGGAGGAGGAGGAAAGGGGAACTGAGGACGGCCAAAGCCCAAACCCCAGCCCTGGGCATGCTCCAGGCACAGGGAGCTGCCAACCTCTCCCAGCCGGGCCTGATCCCACGTTCCTGTCCCTGCCATTCCCAACCCTCCCTGCCCCCCACAGGGAGCTTTTCCCCAAGTTTGGGTAAAGATGGGGATTTTAAGGGCTCGTTGTTACCTCCTCCCCTGCCAGCCCCAGCTCCAGCCTGGAGTTCACCCCCGTTTGAAGAAGAAAACATGGATCACATCCCGACAAATCAAACCCTCCTCTGTGAACCCATTTCCCGGGCAGACAGAGAAATGCAGGATCAGGGCTCTGTGGGAGCATCACATCCAGAGGGATGGGACACCTTCCTTGCCAGCCCAGGTCCCTGCTTGTCCCCAGGGAGGGAGGCTGGGAGTGGGGACTGCGGCTGCTCCAAAGGGGCAGAAAAACTGGGAGATGGCTGGGCTGGAGCATCCCTTGGGAAGAAACCACAGTGGGAAAGGAGCCAAGACTCGGTGCTGAGAGCATGAAAAGAACCTTGGAAGAGGCTGGGAAAGATTCTGGGGATGCAGACACACTCAGGGATGGACAAAGGGACACACGGACGCAGGGAGACACAGACAGGGATACACACAGGGACACACGGACACGGTCCTGGATGTTCTGGTCTGGCTGTGATTTCCAGTGGATTTTTCTGGCCCAGGAAAGCTGGAAGGTTGTACAGAAAGTTTCTTTCCTGCTCACAATGATCCAAAATCGGTTTGCTGGATCTGAGCAGCTCTGAATCCCCAACCTGGTGAGGATCCAGCTTTTGCTGGGGATGCAGATTTTGCAAAGAGTCCTAATCCTTCCTCGGCTTGGCATGCAAAGTCACGGAGGGGGAGGAAAAGGAGGAGAAGGAGGACAGACTGAGCCTGGCAGCTCCCGGGGCACCCCACGGGATGTGGGGGTGTCACCAGCCGCTGTCACAAGCCAGTGTCTCGGCTCCGTGCCCAGGTTCCCTTCCCAAGCCCCAGGCGCTTCCAGAGGAGGCTGCACGTCTGGGATACAGCATGGGCGGAGGTGGCTGGGATGGGGGGAGGGGAGGAGACCCCGGGTACGGCCCGGCCCCAGCCGGAGGCCATCCCAATCCCAAGGGATGGATGGATGGATGGATGGATGGATGGATGGATGGATGGATGGATGGATGGATGCCTCAGGGGGAGCTGGCAATTCCCTACTCTGGGAGCTGGGTGCCAGCTACGAACGCTCGCTCCGGTCCCATCCCATCCCCGCCAACAGCACCGGCGCGTTTTCCGAAGGAAATAGGATGGCTGGAGATAGGGAGGGGCGAGGCGCTGCCAGGGGTCAGCTCCGCTTCTCCTCGCCCATCACGGAGCGGGAAAAGCAGCTGGGATGTGCCAGGCGGGGCCGGGAGCTGCCGGGTTGGAGCCACCGCAGGGAAATCCGGGTTGGATCCACGCATCCTCCACGGGGGAGCCGGGGCAGAGCCAGGAGCTGCATCCTCCTGCGCTGCTTCCGAGTGAGAGGCAGCTCCCAAATCCCCACCAAATCAGGGCTGCTGTGTTTTGATGCCCTTCAGAGCGTCTGCATCCCTAAAAATCCAGAGGCATCGGACATTTGAGAGCTCCCGGGCCCGGGGCTGCGCTGGGTTTAATCTCCCTGGGGATCAGCAGCGGGGCTGGGGCTGACAGCAGCATCTTTGTGGGGCTGGAATAAAGCCTGACTTCTTGTGCCATTTATTTAAGGAATATTAATCTTTCATTTTCCTTCTAAATGCCCCTGTTTGCTGAGGACCTATCTGTTACCTAAGTGCTCCGATAAATCTTCGAAGGTAAAATTACATGTTGGATGCTGCCAGAAGGGTACATTTAAGAATACTTCCTAAATTATCAACTGCATTAATCTTAATTACTTGGGTAAAAGTAGAGTCTGGCATTAGGGTGGACTAAATTGAGCGGGTGTTTGTTTGTCTTTATCATATCGCATATTTGAGATCATTTCACAGAGCCCAGATAAAAGAGGCAGCGAGGGGCACAGCGGCTGCCTCACGGCAACGACGGCTCTGGGTGACAAAGGGCAGCCAGGAGGGGACCCTGGGGTCCCTGAGATGGCAGGAGCTGCCTGGAGCAGGTGGAAGCTGGGCAAAAATATCCAAAAACCCCAAATGAACTCCTCAGACGCAGGTTGGGTGATAAAAGAGTTTCACAGGGCGTGGAGAGGCAGGAGGGGGAATGGCTTTAAAGTGAAAGAGAGGAGGTTTAGATGGGACATTGGGAAGGAATTTCTGGCTGGGAGGGTGGGCAGGCCCTGGCACAGGGTGCCCAGAGCAGCTGTGGCTGCCCCTGGATCCCTGGCAGTGTCCAAGGCTGGGTTGGAATAACCTGGGATAGTGGGAGGTGTCCCTGCCCATGGCACGGGTGGAAATGGATGAGCTTTAAGATCCATTCCAACCCAAACCATTCCACGATTCCCTGATAAAATTGGAGGGCTTGGTGTCCCTCAGGGTGCTCCCTCAGTGTCTGAGGGTCCACAACTGAAATTAAGCGGGGGTTGAAGCGCTCCCTTTCCTTGGACAGGTTAAACATTCCTGATGGGAAATGTCCCCATCCCCAGGGCTGCCTCACCTGGGCACATTCCTTATCCAAGAAGGAATTTCCAGAAGCCGAAAGGGAGGGTTTCCCTCTCTCTGGCTCCCTTTTGTTCTAAACATAAGGAAAATTTGTGCCTGGGAACTCTTGTGCACAGGATGCTGAGGGGAGCTGCTGGCAGGAGGGGAGAAATGATTCCGTGCTGCTGGAGATGGGGATAAAGGATGGATTTGGGAGAAGGGGAACTCAGAGGCCACACCAGGACCATCCACATCCTTGTCTGACCCCTGGGCATCACCAGGGCATGACCTGTGATCCCCTGTGATCCCACATTCCCTCACCTCACTCTCCCGGGATCAGGCCCCTCTCCGCATTTCCCTCCCAGCCTCCCGTGACCCCCCCAAAAAAGGGAGAAAAAGGCCAGAAATCCCGGGCAATGACAGCATTCCCAGGCCAATCTCACATTTCCTTCCTCCCGGCAGAGCCTGGGTCTGCTCCAAGCTCCCGCTCCCAGCCCTGGTCAAACGGGGACAGGAAACCTGAGAGCAATGAGCACATCCCGGGATTTTCACCCAAGCCTCATTTAGCTCCTTGTCCTTTTGGCATCCTGCTCCTCTCCTTGGGAGCGGCTGCTCAGGGCTGGGGGTGGTTCTGCCTTTGGGCTCACACCCACGGATCACTGACAGGAATTAACTGGCTCCCTGCAGTTAAACATCCCTGGCTTCAGCTGGGGTCAGGGGATGAACAGGACCACGAATCCAGAAATTCCTCGGGGTGCTGTGAGCCCCTGGAGTGGGACAGGGACAGAGGGAGCCACTTCCCTGCAGGTCTCATCCTGCTGTTGGCTGTTCCCAGGGACGCAGGTCCTGCTGCGTCCTGACACAGAGGGAGCAGCAGCTCCCGGCGGATCCAGGGCAGGGCAATCCCAGAGTTCTTCCCCAAACTGCTCGGGCTGCAGGGATGCAGAGGCCCAGAGACCCAGACACAGCTGGGATTCGGCTCATGGAGAGGGCAGGATCTCCCCTGGGGCTTGGATGGACTGTGGGAAGCACAAGGAGCACGGGAAGCACACGGATCATCACGGCCCAGAGCAGCAGCCCCAGCTGGGATGCTCTGAGCCCACCCACCAAAGTGGCTTGGATGATCCTGTCATCCCAGAATCCCGGGATGAGCCAGAGCCCATCCCTGCAGACTCTGTCCCCATCCCAGGGGATCCCCCCTATCCCAACGCTGTCCCAGAAAGCCGGGATGCTCCCGTCCAGCCTGAACCAGTTCCCACAGGATCTGATAGGAGGAGGCTGCTGCCAGATTTGGGGGCTTTTAAGCTGTCAACTTTCCTATAGTTATTAGCAATGTTTTCAATCAGTTCTCCTCTGAAATTTGCTTCGGAGAGACAAGATTAATGAGCATTTCCTTTGGGGATTTATTGCACTGTTAATTATTCTCTGCCAGAAATTTGGTGCAGAATATTATCAGCTTTTTTTTTTTTTTCTTTTCAATTAAAAGTGATTATAATTTGCTCTCCATAAAAGCAAAGTGGATTTCAAATAAAAATATAATAGCCCCCCTTTCCTGATTAAGTATAATAGTCAAGTGATGGAGATAAGAGTAGCCGGTGGCTCCGGCAGGCCACGTTGTGCAGACACGAACTTGGGCCCCCCCCGGCAGCGCTTCCATCCCTGCTGGGGTCCAGTTTTTTTGGGATAACGGGATTCAGAGAGGCCAACTTGTAATTTATGGAGTTTTCCTGCAGAGGGAAGCAAAGGTGTCTGAAAGGAGCCGCCCGCGCCGCGCCAGCTTTGGGCAGGGGGTTCAGGGAGGAGGAGGAGGAGGAGGATGGGGATGGGGAGAGCCGGGGGTGCCGCTCCTTCTCCCAAATAACGCTTGGCTGCAGTTTCAGAGGTCGGGAGATGCTCTGGGGGATATCAATCCCGCCGGGAAGGTGTTGGAAGGAGCCACAGTTTCTCCTTTCACGGAACAAACGCGCTTTGCAGCAGGATCCGAGCAGGGCCAGCCCTGGAGAGGGGGCTCCGTCCCCTCGCTGCCCCCCGGGCTGTTTGCTCTGCCCAGCAGACATTCCTCGGGTGGCTCCCGAATGCGAAACATCCCGAAAATGCTGCGAGGACAAACCCGGGCTCGGTGGGGGCCGGATCCGATTTCACCGGAGCGCGGGGTGGGGGAGGCTGGGGTGGGAGCAGCCCCACGCGGGGCTTTGCTGGAGAACACTCCCGGCCCAGTCCCCTGCCGGGCTGGCTTTAACCCCAGGCTGCCTTTAACCCCAGGCTTTAACCCGGGCTTTAACCCCAGCTTGGCCCTGCAAAGCCCCGCTTCTCCCCTTGGCTCCGGGAAGCGAAGGAGAAGTTGAGCTAAGCCCAGATTTGGGCTGGGAGATGCCCCGTGCTGAACGGGGAAGGGGCAGATTTGGGGAATCCCTGGTGGGACGTGCGTGGCGTGGCCCTTGGGTGCTGCCTGTGTCCCTCTGGGGGTGACAGGGTGCTGGTGCTCCAGCTGCCACCTCTGCCGAGCACATTCCCAGTGCTGGCCGCACGCCAAAGGGGATGCAGAGGCTTCTCAGGGAAGGGAACCGCCCCCCACAGAGCAGGGAATTTGGGGGTTTCCCCTCCTCTAGGCTCCCCCTCCCAGCCGTGGGGCTGGGATGCTCCATGGGTACCACATCCCGTGGGAGCTGCACCGATGGGAGACGGGAGCGGAGCTGTCGGGATTTTGATGGAGAATGACTTGGTTTGGCTTCCTCCAGCTGGAGCTGCTGCCTGAAGCCAAAGTTGCCCTCACCTCGCACGGTGTTTCCCTGGAATTCACGGCTCTTGGAGGGCAGGATGGATGTGCCACGCAGGGAGAAGTTTAGGAAAGGGATGGATTCTCAGACTCAGCATCACCAGGGCACCCTCTGTGCTCTGCCACATCTGAGCTACAAACCAAACCGGGGGCAGGGCAGAGCCAGGGCGGGGAAAACTAAATTTTGGGAAGCAGAATTCCCAAAACCTGTCCTGCTGCAGCCCCCGCGGCCCCGCTGGCTGCGGCCGCCGGCGCTGAGCGATGCTCTCTGTTCTCCACGGGAGCAGCAGCGCCCGGGGCCAAGAAAAACGCCCGGAGCTATAAAAAGTCTGGGGAACAGAGACACATTCATGGACAACTTCAAGGATGCCGCTGCAGCCGGGCGGGATCCAGGGAGCAGCCCCGGCCGGGAGCAGCGGGACGGCTCCAGCCCCGGGCAGTGCCAGCCTGGCCCCGGTGCCCGCCAGCCTCACCCAGCCGTGCCAAAGCCCTGGAAAAGCGGGATGGGATTGCACAGCCCGCTGGTGCATCCCGGGTTTGGGGGTGGGGAGGAGCTGCGCTCAGACCCTGGCGCGTTTTCCATCGGTTTTCCCGGCTCCCTCCAGCCCCTCTCCGGCACCGAAGCCGGGTCAGGTTTGTTCGCAGGTGCTGAACACGAGCCCGGCACATGCCTGGAACTTCAAAGGGCCAGGAATGAAAACCATCCCGCCGAGGGATTTCCAGCCCTTCCTGCTGCTCCAGCTGCTGGGTGGCAGATGTGGGACACGGACACATCCCTGCGCTCCAGCCACGAGCCATCCTGAGCTGGAGAAACCCCTCAGTGCCGCTTCTCCTGCTTCTTTTCCTGCTTTTCTGCTTCCCCAGGCCCCATCCGTGCACGAGCGAGGCCGGATAATGCCAATATTCATGGCGCAGACAAATCCAGGCTCTGTTTGCTCCCAGGAATGTTTTCTCCAGGGACGCTCCAAGTGACAAAATCCCCTTCCTCATGCTGCTGGGTTTTTCTTTCATCAGGCAAAAAACAAAATGAGCCAAGGGTTGAAGAATGGCATCCTGTCAATATTTTCCTTCTGCTGGTGCTGAATGAGCTGGAAAAGCTCTTGGAGTCCAAGCCCATTCCTGCTGTGTTGGTCCAGGTACCGCTCCAGGACAACATCCCTCTTGTTAGGGATGCAAAGCAAGGATTGGGAATTTCCCTTCTGCTTCGGGATATGGTTTTCAGGCAGAACAGGGGGATTTTAAAATGCTGTTTCAGAGTGAGGAAAGGACGCTGCTGCTCTTCCTGCAGCTCCCAGTGCTGCCTCCCAGCACTGAGGGATGCTGCTGGAAGCACAGAAATGAGGGAATCTGGGAATTTCCCCCAGCCTGGGGTGGGCAGCACCACCAGGGAGTGGGATCCATGTGACTCATCCCTTTCCTCATCTTCAGCCGCTGAAGGAGGAATGAAAGAACCCAGCCCTCTGGGAGTCTGGAGAAGAAGGGATATTTTTATATCCTGGCTGGAAAACAGAATTCTTCCCAACAGTGACAATTAAAAAAAATAAACATTAAAAAAAGGAAAAGGGTGAAAGTCACTCATTGGAGGTTTCTCTCCAGCCCCTGGATGCAGGGAGGAGAGGGATGGGGGTCGGGACATCACTCCCTGTCTGACAGGCCACACTCATCCCAGGAATATTTGTCCTGTCCGCAGAAAGAATCCCAGACAATACCTAATCCCGTGGACACCGGAAAGGATTCCTTTCCCTCAGCCCTTCAGCAATGCCCAGTGCTAATGCAACACCACCAAACCCCACATATTTTCCCAGTGAATTCACAGACCAAGAGCATTTTTTCCTTCACCTGGAGATTTAAAGCTCTGGGAGGAGATTTTTGCAGGGAAAACTCGTGTGGGATCCTCATCCCGGCAAGGGGATAAGGAATAACTTCGTGCATCTCTCATCTGTGCTGCTCCTTTCCCTCCCTTTTCCAGCCAAAGGCTGCAAGTAATAATTTTCCCACATGGAGCAGGAGCTGCTGTAAAGTGGCTGCTTCTCCCATTAAAACCCCGGCTGCTGCTGGATTTTGGGAAAGGGGGTGTTGGGGAAGGGCCTCCCTGTGAGGTATCACTTTCCCCCGCTGCTTCCTGCCCAGCTGATCCCACACAAACCTGCCTGTGTGATGGAAAACATTCGGGATCTGGGACACGTCTCCAGCCGAAAACACAGCCTGGGTTCAGCTTCCCTCCCCTGCTTCCGACACATCCTCCTTTTGCCACAGAAAGTGGCGTTTATCCCGGGATTCCTCCAAGCCACGGGGTGAGAAAACAGGGAAAACACTAAACCTGGGTCTGGGTGTCTGCCTGCCGGGGCTGTGCCCACACTCCCCATCGCCTGCGGGCACAAAAGTGCCCCCAGAGCCATCGGAGCCGCTTGGGGATGCTGCGGGATGATCCCAAAGAAACCAACCCCACGAGCCAGAGGGAAATGGATTCACCCGCGTGGGTTATCCCAAAAACCAGCTGAGCTGGGGACACTGACAGACAGCAGGAGGACAACTCCCTCCTGGCCATGTCCGCTCCCAGCGCATCCCAGCATCCTGACCCCCAGCCCGGCTTTCCAGGCACCCTTTAATCTTCCCGGCCGCTGTTTCCAAACTGAGACTTGCAGGGATTGACCAGGGCAGGACCTCCCCGGGTTGTTTTGTTGTTGTTTTTTTTTTTTTTTTAAAGCTGCTTTGCAAAAAAACCCATTAAAAAGAGGAAAAAAGAGGGAAAAGAGGAACAAACGCTGCCCCGGGAGCACGGCGGGGGCTGCGAGGGCTCTGCCCGGGCAGGGCTTGGGGGTTGCTTTTCCCTTTCATCCCATGCCAGGCTTCAGCCCAGGGTTTAGACGGTCAAATCCAAGAATCCCTGGAAGGCAGGGCTTGGCGCGGCGGGGCCGCAGCTGCTGCCTTTCCCCGCTGCTGTAATTACGGCCCCAAACTTAGAAAGCAGCGGAAGAGCCGCGTGTAGCGCTGCAATTAAGAGGCTCTTTAATTGCGGGGCTTTGTTTTCCTCTGCCCGGCTCCAGCTGCCAACGAGCGGCTGAGCACCGGGAGCGCAATCCCGGGAATTGCAGCTCCGCGGCATCCTCGGAGCTCGGGGGACAACAGCTTTGTCCCCAAAGGTGACCCTCGGGTCAAGGGCAGAGCATCCAGAGCATCCAGCTGGGAATGAGCAGCCAAAATCCAGCTCTGCTCCATGCAAGGAGGTTTTTTTTGAGGAACAAACGTTCCCCTCTCCCTGGGACTCCCCTTCTCCCGCTGGAGAGGCCTCTGGAGCAGCCAGGAATGATTTCAATGGATCTGTGTGTGGGAATCAGCAGCAGCCGTGGAGAGGACATGGAAGAGCTGTTGATTGATATCCCAGTGCCCCATGGATGCTCCCATAAATCTGCTGCTTCCTAAGGCCGGGCGGGAATGGGAACAGCTCCGCTCGGCTCCGCTTTATCCCCTCACTGCCTGACTCATCCTCGGAGCTTTTCCTGTGGAAAAGGAATGGATGTCACAGCCAGCAGACTGGTGTCGCATCAGGGATGTCACGGCACCCAGCAGGAATGGTGCCACCACCAAATTCAGCATTGGCTATGGAAAAAATGGGGATCCAAGGGGAAAAATCCCAGTTGTTCCCAGCCTGACACAGGCAGCTGCACATTGGCCTGGGCAGAGCCTCCTCTTGCCCACAGATGTTGCCACATCCTTGGGTTCAAGCTGGAGCAAAGCTTCCCGAGATTCCCAGCAGCTCTGTGAGAAGCTTCCATGGATTTATCCACCGGGAGAAGGGATGAGCAGACCTGGAGCACATTCCCCGTGTTGGGAGCCTGGCTGGTGCAAAACAGACAGAATCTGGGATCTCCAGCAGGACGGCTCCAGGGTGAAGCAGTGCCCCGAGCAGGGATGAGATGCTGAAATTTGAGGTTTAAAATGCGGGAGCAGATTTGGGGAGCAAAATGGGAAGAGCTTCGTGTTCCCACCAGGACTGGGGTGTCCTCCAAGCCTCTCCCTTCGAAATGCATGGACATGGTGACTCAACTCTCCCATTCCATCACTGCAATCCCAGAATCCAGTATTGGGAGCTGGCAATGGGGCTGGGCATCCTCCAGTGGCCAAAGCTGAGCTTCCCAGTGCTCCCAGTGCTCCCAGTGCTCTCAGTGCTCCCAGTGCCGGGACCCCTCAGCTCCCCCGTTCAGAGCCAGAGCTGTGCCGGAGGGGCCGGACACCTCCCTGCCCCGGCAGGAAGGGACTCCTCGTGTTTTCACAGCTGACACCGGGGCTGGGGAGGATTCCCAGAGCTCCAAGGAGGAGGAAGCGCGGCACAGGAACCCCAAGGTTGCTGCACCTGGGCTGGGGGCGGCCCCGCTCCCGGGGGGCACACGGAGGGCACAGGAGCTTCCAGGGATCAGCTGCTGCTCCAAAGCCCTGCGGAGCTCTGACGGGAACGGCAGCATCCCTGGGAGATGCTCTGGCGAGGTGTCCACAGGGAGAGCTGCTCGAGGCCTGCAAAGCTCTCCAGAAGCTCCTGCGGGATCACTTGGAAGAGGAGCAGCCAGAGCCTGGCACTGTCCCCGTGGTGTCCCTCAGTGCTTTGTCCCGGGATGTGTCACAAGCTCCTGTCAGGGAGGCTCCCTGGAGGTGGGGATGGAGGGGATGTGGGAGCTGGGATGGCACCGGGGACAGGCACGGAGGGAGGGACGTCCCAGCAGAGCCAGGGCTGTGCAGCAAGGACGACATTTGGGAAAACTCCTGGCCCTGCAGACAGCTCCTCCCTTCCTGCAACGACCTCTCCATAAAGCCCCCCAAAAGGAAATCCGTATTTATATACATGAATAAATATCATGGAATCACAGGAGGGAAGGGACCTTAAAGCTCATCTCATTCCATGGGCAGGGACACCTTCCACTATCCCAGGCTGCTCCAAGCCCTGTCCAACCTGGCCTGAGACATTTCCAGGGATCCAGGGGTGACTTAACTCCCATATATATATATATATATATATATATATATATATATATATATATATATAAACCTCCCATAATATGTAACAATTGGATATAAATAATAATAATATAAAAGGTAAAAAGACATAAACAGACCCTGGATCCCCTCCTTCCATCCCGCTGCCGGCTCCTTCCCACAAAGCTGCGGCTGAGCCCCGCGCACGCCCGTCCCCAGCAGCCACTGTCCCAGTGCCACTGCCACCGGCCTGTCCCCCCCTGCACTAACAGAGGCGAAGAAAGAGCCCCTTTGTTCCTGGCTCCTCTATTGACACAGCTGGGAGCGCTGGACCCGGCGGAGCTTCCTGCTCCGGAGCCTCCGCGCGCTCCCTTCGGAGCTCGGGAAGAGGCAAAGCCCCTCAGCCACCTCAGCCGGGCACAGCCACAGCATCCCCCGCCCCATCGCGGGGCCCCGAGCGAGGGCACAGCGGGCAAGCGTCACCCGGCTGCTCCTGCTGGCTCCCCTCGGAGCGGGCGCTCCCCGTCTGGGAATGAGGGGGATGCGCAGCCCCGAAGCTGCGGCTGCTGGTGGGAAACGAGCCCAGCTGAGCCTTCGGCTCCTCCTGCATCCAGCCACATCCAGGGATCCCAAAGCAGGGTGCTGCTGTAATCCTGAGGGATTTGCACGGGGGCCAGGCCGTGCTGAGGCCCCTGGACGCACGAGCCATTGGCTGTCACCTTCCCCTGTGCCCCGGGATCTTCCCGGCTCCTCTGGACACGGCGCAGACGGATCCAGATGTATCCCATGGGCTTCTCCTTGCCTGGAACGTGAAGGTGCCAACCCCTCCTCCCCCTGCCATTCCTGCTGGATTCCATGGATATCCAGTGCCACCATTTTACTCCAAGATCTCCACTCAATGCCATGGGAAGAGATTAATCAATAAATCCCAGGGATTTGCTATTTTTCCCCATAAATAAACCCTGAGGTGTTGCTGTGTCTCTGTCCCCAGCCAACATTTAAGAGCGTGAAGCATTCTCAGCATCACTTCCAAGCATCCAGGATTTTCCAGGGCCCAAATCCATCTGCCCAGTGATCCATGGGTTTGCTCCTCTTCGCCTCCAGCCGCTGAGCATTCCTTTATCTCCTGCCTCTCCGGAGCAACAGGCAAAGCAAAGCAATAAAATGCCTTTTTTTTTTATAGAGCTGTAAATTTAATTTCCTTTTAAACCATTTGCTTCCACTTAGAACTCCATGGAAATCCTGCCCTCCTGGCAAAGCTGCAGCATCCCAGCCCTGCCATCAGTGTATGGAGTGTTCTGGATGAGCTTAAAAATTCATGGAAGGGAAGATGGGGGAAGAGAGGCGAATTCTTAGGGCATTAAGGGCCTATTTTCCACCTTCCTGGTGAACCTTCCTGGAGGGAAGAGCCGGAGCACAATTAAATCCAGCTCTGTCTGCAGGGCAGAAGTTCAGCCCCAGATGGAGCTGAGGGTGCTGGGAGTGAGGGAAAAACCAGGATTTTCTGGGCTGAAAAACCCACCTGGAGCTTTAAATCTGGAATCCAGAAAAGTGGTGTGGGCTCATGGATATGTCCAGCATCCTTCCACCACCAGCGGGAATTTTCCCAGGGAGCAAGGCAGTCGTGTTGGGATCACCAACCTCTGGCACGGGAATCAACCTTGGCAGGTGTTGGGGTGATCCTCTGGAGCAGATCCTTCCTTCCCCGGGACATCAATCCCACTGCTGGGCCAACATTCCCGGGAGCTCCTCCTGGTGTGTCCCTCGATGGAGCCCACGGGAAGCACAGGGAAAGGTTTGTGGAGTGACAGCTCCGGTGAGGGAGGCACGGACACCCTGGAATTCTGGGCACCCATCACTCCCTCAGCTGTGGCTCCAGCATTCCAGGGAGTGGATCTGGATCAATCCTCTCCTCCAGACTCCGGCAGCCTTTGCAGTCTCCATCCCCATGGAGCAGGACCGACGGATGGTGCTTGGTGCCGGACGAGGATTCCCAAGGCACAGAGCTCATCTCGAGGCTGGAAGCATCCTGCACCATATCCGGAGCCAGCCCTGAGCTGTGGGCACGCTCTGGGCACCTCTTCTGTGCCCCCTGCCTGTCCCTGAGCCCTCCTCGGGTCCTTCTGGGCTCCTTGGGAGCTCTGCATGTGCAGAATTCCCTGGCACAGCAAATCCCCAAGGCTGGAGAGGCCATTCCTGATTGTCCTGAGCTCCTGCTTGCTCCGGGCCACTCCCAGGGGGCTTCCAGAGAGCTGGATCCGTGGGAGGAGGGAGCACCTGGCTCAGATGGGAATGGCATCACGGGGATGCTGGAGATGCCCCTGCTGGGGATCTCATCCTGGGGGGATCCAGGCCAGAGTGCGGAGCTCTCTGGGAGTGGCTCCGATGGGAAGCTGTTCCAGGAGTCAGGGATATTGGAGAAGCTCCAAGGCCTGGCAGGGAGGGGGATGCTGTGGGGCTGCTACAGCAGCACCCAGCGTTTTTATTGGGATCGTGAACAGCAGGGACAAAAAGGCTCCAAACACCCCCACGGGGGCTCTCGTGTCCCTGCCACTGCCTGTCCCACATTCCATGGTGTGGGGCTCGTTTGGGAAGTGACCCAAACCCATCCAGATTCCCGTAATTCCAATCCAGGATCCCAGTGATGATTACTCGGGGCTGGTCCCATCACAGAGCCATTTCTGCTGCTTCCAGCGGGATCCACGCAGCTCCAGAAGAAGAAGGTGCCTTTTTGGGGTGAATTTTAGGGCAGGCAGTCCCAGCCCCAAAGCACAGAGGAGCTTTACAATGACCCAGACAGGCCCAGCCCTGCAAACCTCATCCCAAAGCCGCAGCTCCTCTGGAATCAGGACCTGACCCATTTCCAGCGCCCCGGGACACAGCGGCAAGGCCAGATGTTCCCAACAGCAGCAGGACATCCGAATCCCACCCAGCCACATCTGGGCTCCTCCAGGCATTAAATCCTGTCTTTTCGGCTCCCAAAATGGGTGTGAGCAGTGCCCTGGACACCCCTGGGTGGCCACAATCCCTGGATCCGGAGTCAGGATGATCCATCCCTGATGCCAAAGGGTGAAACCCACCCCTGAGGTTCCAGCCCGATGAGGAGCCCACTTCAAAGAGCTGCAGCTTCCTCCTCGATAACATCGGGAGTCGGGATCAAAGACGGCGTCCTCGGAAATCCAGCAAGGGAAGGGAAAATAAAATCGCTTCCTCCGGAGCATTCCTGGCTGCTGGAAATCAGCTGCTGCTCCAGGAAAATTCAGCCGTTGTGTTAAAATCAGAGGGGACGCTCAGCTGTGCTGCTCCGATGGATTTTGTTGGATTGGGAAGAGTTTCCCAGCAAGGGAAGGGATCCAGGCTGGCAGGAGCAGCAGGAAGAGGATCCACAGCCATTGGGGAAACATTGGGATGTGCATCCCCAACATCCAGTTCCTACTGGGATGTGCATCCCCACATCCAGCTCCTATTGGGATTTCATCCCTCACATCCAGCTCCCATTGGGATTTCATTCCGCACATCCAGCACTCATTGGGATCTCCATCCCCCTCGTCCAGCTCCCATTGGGATGTGCATCCCCACATCCAGCTCCCATCAGGATGTACATCCCCACATCCAGCTCCCATTGGGATGTGCATCCCCACATCCAGCTCCCATCAGGACGCACATCCCCACATCCAGCACTCACTGGGATGTGCATCCAGCCATTCCTGCCTCCAGGGTTTATGCAGCCCCACCTGGAAGCCATCCCACCGGGATGCAGGACTCCGTGCAGATATTCCCCCCAGGCCAAGCCCTCTCATGGCTGTTGCCACTGGCTGTGGCTCAGGGAAGCTCCTGCTGCCTTTGGATGCTGCCAAATTCCCTGGATCGCTCCAGTGCTGCCGGCAGTGACATCCTGACAGCCGGGGGAGGGATATTCCATTGAGAAATCCCTCAGGATGCAGCCTGGATCGGCACCCTGCGAGCCCTGCGCCCATCCCAAGGACCTCGGCATGAACTCCGAGTCGGGAAACTTTCCCGACATTCCCAACCCATTCCCGGGGAGCCCTGGCCGCAGACCCCAGCAAGGATTCCTCCCTGCTGGACTAGGAGATTTTCCAGAGGAACCTGCCCCTGCCTCCCACTGCCGTCAGAGCCGGGAATCATCCCGGGAAGGGAAGGGCTTGCAGCGAGCAGCTGGCAGCAGGGATCGCTCGGAGAGGGGAAGTGCTTTGGGATGGACAGGATGGGATAAATTAGGATTCCTGCTCTTCCCTGCCAGCAGCAGGCACAGCGCTGGCCAGGCAGAGGGATCCTGGCTGAGGGATCCCGGCCTCATCCTGGGAGCAGGGATTTGATGCCAGCATCCAGAGGCTGCTCCGGACTCTCCACAGGACAGGGATTTCACCACAGATTTCGTAACGTCTTCCCAAATTCCTCATCCCTGCTCCCCAAGCCCTCCCCGCGTGCTCCGCTTGGAGCCGAAGCGATGGGAGTGACGCTGCCTCTGGGAATCTTCCCTCCAGTGGGGATACTGAGCTGGACACTCCCAGTTTTAGCACTAAAACCGGATTTAAGCTCCCGGCAGGATCTCTCCCAGCTCCCCTGGGAATGACAAGCCCCGGGCTCACTGCTCTGGCTCAGGTGCCACCTGGAAACCTTTTCCTTGGATATTTTCCATGGATAGTCCTGGGATGCCGAGCACCTGCAGGCAACCCCAGCACTGCTGGAGCTGCTTCCAAAAATACTGCTGGAGCGGGAAAAGCAGCGAGCAGGAGGAAGGGATCCCTCCAGGAGTCTCCAGGGAACACCCACCTTGCTCTCTGCTCCTTACTCACAATTCCTTGCTTGCAATTCCATGCTTCTAGCTGGAACATTCGCAATTCCTTACTTGTAACTCCCTACTCACAGTTCCTTGCTCAGAACCCCTTGCTGACAATTCACTACTCACAATTCCTCACTGGAAATTCCTTGCTCACAATTCCTTGCCTGCAATTCTTTGCTCAGAATTCCTCACTCAGAATTCCTTGCTGGCAGCTCCTTGCTCCCAATTCCTGGCTGGTCCCTCCGCTGCAGCACAATAAATATCCAGGAAACACTTCCCCATCCCACAGGGAGAAGAAGCCACTGACACCAGCTCAGAAGGACTTTATCCATGGAATAAACCCCTGGCGTTCCTGGGAATGCAATTGGGAAGCACCACTTGCTGCTCTGCTACTGCTGAGGGGAGAATATTACGGAAAAAGGGTTTATTCCTCCCAAATGCTGGAGGAATTCATGGATTAATGCCAGTGGAGGTGGACAAAAATCCCCAAATTTTCCATTTCAATGCTCCGTGGTGGAGTTTTTTTAAATCCAGGTGGTTTTTTTTTTGCAATTCCCAAGAGGATGGCAACAGGATGGATGAGGCCTGGCACACACAGACTCCACTTCCCATAACTCCCATATCCCAACCCCTTCCCAGGAGTTCCAACACCCAGGATGAGCTCGGCAGCAACGTCACTGAGTTGGGCACTTTCTCTGGGACAATGTGGGAATCCTCCCTGTCACCATCTCCCTCTGGACTCCGGCCAAGGAAAGCCCCGTTGTGTCGGGAGCAGCCGGAGCCGCCGAGGCCGGAACAGCGGCTCTTTGTGTCCCTCGGAGCACTGGGGCAGCCCAGGAGCAGCTCCGAGCCTTCCTCGGGATGCAGAGGAAACGGGAAATGCAGCAGGGATGGTCGGCATGGAAGGGAAACGTGGAGAGGGAAAATCCTCGTCCTTCCCAAGGAGGATCGGTGGGATGGGAGCGACACCACGGATGCAGCCCCTGCAGCCCCTCCATCCAGCATCCATCCCCCGGTCTCAGGGAGGCACAGGGACATTCCAGCTCCTTCTTGCCCTTCCCTCCAAGCTCCAGGGATGCATCCCCTGCCTAAATCCCTGGCTCTGAGGGAGGTCAGGAAGTGCTGAGGACACTCCAAGCCAGGGCATGGCAGGGATTTGTGCTTATCCCAAATAATCGCCACGGGAATTGGGATCTCAGTGCAAATCCTGCTCTGGGAATTAGCATTTGGTCCATCCCTGATGGGTGAGGGAGGAATAAACTCCAGCAAAGCTCAGGAAAACATTCAGGGAAGCGAAATTCCCTGGTTTAGAGGAAAAAATACCCGAAAGAGCAGCTGGCCCAGCCACCAGCCTGAGGACACTTGGCCAAGGTTGGGCCGAAGGGCCAGGAAGCCAAAAGGATCCCAGAAAAGATGGAAAAGGGATGGGAGAACGCCTGGATCTGAACCAGTGCTGCCTCAGTTTCCCCTCCAGCCTCTTCCCTGCCGTGGATACTCCAGCTAGAACTTCCCAGCTGATCCATCCCTGCCTCCCAAATGGCACTTGAGGCTCAGGTGGGAACTTCCACACATTCCCAAACACTCTCCAGTGCTGCTTCCAGCCCTGCCAGCCCCCAGTCTGCCACAGGCCTGAGGAAAAGGCCAAGAGGGGGAAAACAGCACTGGGCTCCACCCGGCTCCTCTCCGGAGGGTCTGGGCCAGGCAGGGAGAGGCTCTGGGAGCCCACGTGGGGGCCGTGCCCTCTGCAATCCATTTTCCCTCCTGGCATGGCTCCGAGGGCTATTTTGGGAAGGAATTCCAGTGTCCCAAAGCCAGCTCTGGAGTGTGGCTCTGGGCATTGTTGTTGTGCATGGAAAGGGCCTTTCTGGAAACGGAATCCTTTGGGAATGGAATCCAAACATGAGTGGGCGCTTGGCCCCAGACCAGGCCGGCCCCCTCCTTCCCTCAATCCATCGGTGCTGGATCCTGTCCCATTCCATGCCTGAGCCACTGGTGGCCTTCTCCAGCTCTCCAGAATGCTGGAAGTTGGGAAAATTTGGGTTCTGGCCATTTACAAGTGCTGGGAGAGCAGAGGGATCCTGTCTGTCCCAGTGCTGGCACATGGAATTGTGCTCCTGGGTGGGCAGGAAGAGGACTTGGGAGTGGCAGTGCCAGGGACCATCCACAGGTGGGAAATACCTGAACCCCTCCTGCAGCCTCTCCATGTCCATCCCTGCTCCTCCTCTTCCTCAGAAAATCCCAGGCTTCCCTGAGGTTTCCAGCCAAATTTCTGCACCCACCCAATCCAGGTGATGCCCAATCCAGGCTGATCCTGGAACTGCCAGGAGGTGCCAAATGAATCCATCAGCATTCCCCACACACCTCTAGGCTGGCAGGAGACATTCCCAGGAGCAGTTTGACCTTCCTGGATGTGCAGATCCAGGTGTGGAAGGGAGAGCCAGGAAGCTGCTTCAGCTCTTCATCCATGTCCATCCCTGTCCATCCATGTCCATCCGTGTCCATCCATGTCCATCCCTGTCCATCCCTGTCCATCCCTGTCCATCCATGTCCATCCCTGTCCATCCGTGTCTATCCATGTCCATCCATGTCCATCCATGTCCATCCCTGTCCATCCATGTCCATCCATGTCCATCCCTGCCCATCCATGTCTATCCATGTCCATCCCTGTCCATCCGTGTCCATCCATGTCCATCCATGTCCATCCCTGTCCATCCCTGTCCATCCATGTCTGTCCCCCATCCCTTCCAGGGCTCCCAAGTGTCTCCAGCTCCAAGCCTCTTCCCTTCATCCAGGGAATCCTGACAGCAATGATCCAGCTGAAAACAAACCCTATCCCAGCTGGACGGGGCTTGGAGCAGCCTGGTCTGACGGAAGGTGTCCCTTCCCATGGCAGCAGTGGAATGAGATGGCCTTTGATGTCTCTTCCCACCCAAACCATTCTGTGATTCCATGATTCCCTGAAATTCCAGGAGGAACGTCCCTCCCAGGGAGGTGTTTTGGAGCAGGAAGCCCCAGGCCAGCCCTGGGTGCTGTTCCAGCCTGGTTGGATCCCAGGGATGGGACGATGCTCATTAAACATCCCAGCTGGACTGGAAGGGGATTGAAATAATTAATTCCTTCAATAATTCCTTCAATAATTCCTTCAATAATTCCTGCCATCCTCTTTGTTCTGGCAGCTCCGCACATCTGTGGGAGGTGGGGCACAAGCTCTCCCCCTTAATTAAAAAGCAGCAGATTCAACCCAAAACTAGGCTGGGTTTTGAAGGCAGCCGCCGGAGGCTGCATTTTCCAGGAGCCTCTGGAGAAGATCTCCATGGAGGAGTTGCTTTGTGCCTGGGGACACATCCATGCCCAGCTCCTTCCTGTCCACACACGGGACACTGGGCTGGAAAAGACCAGGAGAAGGGAAGGAACCGGTGCCAGGCCGATCCCAGCCTGGAATGCAGTGGGAATGCAGGAAGGGTTGGCACGGGGGCAGCTGCAGGAGGCCGGGACGCAGAGCCAGCACCCGCCCGCGGCCCTGCCAGCTCCGGGCGCTCCCGTGCCGCATTCCCGATCCCGCTTCCCGCCGGCGCAGCGACAGCTGACCAGGAACCAGCGTCCAAACCCAAAGAAAACAGATTCCAACCCAAAAGAAAACACAGGCGACAGGGCCAGGCCCTGCTGGATTTCATCCCTGCGGAGCAGGATCCTGGAGAAAGGGGGATGAGCGTCCTCGCAAAGTCCATCCCACATCCCGCGGTGTGGCGGGGAGGGATGATTCCAGTGACCCCGTGACACGGGAAGGTGAGGAAGGCTCACACCTCAGGCTGCTTTGTCTGTCCTGCTGTGTCCGAGAGCATCCCACAGGGAATGGTGTGGGAACAGCCCCAGGCAGGAGCTCATCACTGACTGCATCCTAAACTCTGGGCTGGATATTCCCTTTGCAGCTGGAGTTGGGATGAATCTGGATGGCTTTCTCTGGGTTCTGGGTATGAATGACCTCTCCTCTTCTGAGATACTTCAAGTTCTGGGTTCCAGCCTTTTCCGCAGGGGTTTCATCCATGGATTCTTTGTTCCCAAGTCTGAGGCACCGATCCCGGTACCCTCAGGAGATGCTCCAAAGGGAGATCCATCGCTGGTGGGTGCTATCCCGGGAAACCCATGCCAGGCAATCCTCACATGATCCAAACCCTCTCTCCCAGCCATCCTGCTGTCCATGAGGGCCAAGCTTCCCAGAATCCTGGCTCTGGATCACCACACCTGGGCTTGGACGTCGCTTTTCCAGCTCCTCTGGAATGTGGAGGGGGGGGGACACGGATTCCTGGGATGTCACAGGGAATTCTGCTCAAGGACTTGTGGACCATCACCCTTGGCTGGGCTGTGAGCGTTGACCTGACCCACGCAGCCCTCAGCAGGGATTGCTGTAGGAATTCCAGCATTCCAGCAGCTGGGATTTGGAGGGAAACCCCAAACAACCCCGTGGGGTCTCCCAGGATGCACGGCCAGGCCGTTCCCTCTCCGCAGGCACCAATCCCTGCTGTGTTTGGGACAACAGGCTCAGAATTCCCAGGAAGCCACATCCACACGAGTGGGTGTTGAGTGACAAGGAACATCCTCGGCCACTCCCTCCGGGACTCATCCAGCTCCCCTTTCCATCTGCTCCTCCTCAGGAGAGACAGGAAAGTCCCTTCCCATGCCCGAGCGGGAATTCAAACTGGGAAATGCTTTCACTGGATCCCAAGTGGAGGATGCAGAGACCGAGCCTGACTCAAATGCAAGGTATTCACACCCAGAATCCCACATCCAAACCCTCCTTGCCGAGAACGGGACTGGGTTGGGAATTTGAAATTCCCAGGAGATTTTCCAGGTACCTGTGTGTGTCTCCCTCTCCCAAGCTGTGGTGCACAGCCAGTTTTGCATTTATCCCCAAATCTGACGGCATTCATGGCACCCAAAGCAATCCCTGCCATGATTATTCCACATTTCCTAATGCTGGGGTTGGGATGGCACCACACAGGTGTGACAGCACAATCCCCAGCTTCTCCTCCAGGCACGAGGATCATGGACACCCCTGACCCTCTGCACATTCCCAAATCCCAGAACTTCACCTCCCAGGCACAAGGATCATGGACACCCCTGACCCTCTGCACATTCCCAAATCCCTGAACTTCACCTCCCATGCACAAGGATCATGGATATCCCCTGACCCTCTGCACATTCCCAAATCCCAGAACTTCACCTCCCAGGCACGAGGATCATGGACACCCCTGACCCTCTGCACATTCCCAAATCCCTGAACTTCACCTCCCATGCACAAGGATCATGGACACCCCTGACCCTCTGCACATTCCCAAATCCCTGAACTCCTCCTTCCAGGCATGAGGATCATGGACAACCCTGACCCTCTGCACATTCCCAAATCCCTCTGTGCCCAATTAACGACTGTGACAAATGAGCCCAGCTCATCCCAAGGTCGGTTATCCCGCCCGGCATTCCTCCATCAGCGCAGGTGAATTCCCAGCCCGTCACATCCCAGCTGCAGGAATCGCCTCTCCCGAGCTCTCCGGTGCCCAAACCCCCCCCTCCCCACGGAGCCACCGCTCGGTTCGGCGCTGCCAGAGCCGCATTCCCAAATCTCCTCGGCTCCGAAGGAGTTAAGGGAGCCGAGCCGCTCGGATTCCTCCACCTACCCCTCCAAAGTCCCGCACAACCAGACTTGGCACTTGGAGAAAGCTCCACAAATCCAGAGGCTCAAACACGCTGCTGCCTTCCGTTGGTAGGGAGAAGGCAATTCCCAGCTAATTGAGGAACCAGAGCCTTCCCAGCCCGTTCCAGGAGGATTATTTATTTAGGGGCTTTTTTTATTTCCTTCCTCTATCTTTTTCCTCTTCTTTCTTTTTTTATTTTTAATTTTTAAAATTTTTTTCCCCACTCTTCCCAGGGCAAACATCAGGAAAAGAAAGTGCGAATGAATTTGGTGGGGAACGGCTGCAATTTATGATGCTCCCCAGCTGGTGAGGGCTGTTAACCCCTTGCTGCATCCTCCCAGCTCCCTGTATTCCCCATGATCCCATTTCTCTGCTCCCCAGGCAGGGATTTGGGAACAATATCAGGACGCCAAAGGGAAACAGCAGCAGATGGCTTTTTTCTTCCCTAAATCTCCTTTTTCTTTTTCCTTCCCTAAATCTTCCCCCCCTGCCAAATCTCAGTTTGTGCCCTACACATCATTCCCCCCTAAGTCTCATTTTCCCCCCTTTTTCCCCCCCCTCCCTGCCTTGCAGTTGCCGAAGCTTTCCCGAGTAATTTTTAACTCCCTCTGCCTCCTGCACACAATTCAGAGGAAATCTGGGAAACCGAATTCTCGGCTCTCCAAAGCAGCAAATGGAAAGTCACTTAAAGGGACACTTCTGCCTTAAAGCGGCAGCGGCGCTTTTCTCTAGCGGCAGAAGAATGGGGTAAAACCCCCTTAAATCGCCCGCCCAAGGAAAAATCCCACCCCAACAACACCCAACACGTCCACGCTCAGCCCTCTGTGGCCACTCCAGGCGACAAGGCGCTCGCCACCCCCCTCCCCTGCCCCCGGTGTCCCCCCCAGCCCCGCAGCGCTCCCGGGGGGATGCGCATCCCGGGAATGGGGGTGGCGGTGGGGCGCAAATAAAGGGGAAATTCCAGCCCCCCGCGCGTCCCTCCGCGCCCCCTGCCACGCACACGGAATTCCCGGGGCGGGGGGGCCGCAATTCCAGGCAGGCACCGGCAGAAGGGTTAAGGGGGGGAAGGAGGGGAAGGAGGAAAGGAAGGACCGACAGCAGGACCGACATCAAAGCAACTCCTCTGCTCAGCAGATGAGCGGATCCATCCTCACTTCATATTTTCTGCAGCTGAAGTCGAGGGAGGGGGGAAAGGGGGGGCTGGATTAACTCCTTCTCTGCCAGGGCTGGCTCCGCCGGGGCACAGGCGACACTTTCCGGCAGAGGTGGCACCGTCGCAGGCGGTGACAGCGGCAAAGCGCAGCCGGGGGGGAACCCGGGAGCAGCGGGGGCCCGGGGGAAGCTTCAGCCTCGGGAGGGAGGAATGGGAATGGCAACGATTTTCCTCTGAAAGTTCTGGGATGACGCAAATATCCCGAATAGTTTGAGCAAAGAGCATCATTTTTTAACTCTGACAAACCTCGTTGAGTCATTGAATGAGCCAGAGCGGGGGGGAAAGAGGGGGGGGGGGGGAAGTTGTGTCTGCAGAGGGAAAGGCAGGAGCCTCCAGCCGGGAATGCCGAGGGGAACAAACGCTGGGAAAGCGCTGGAGTGAACCCCCAGCAGCGACGTGTGGCAAACAGCTCATTCTCCTTCCCCCCCAGCCTTCCCCCGAGGAAAAATCCCGGTTTTATGACAGCAGGCAGCAAAGCGGCGCTGGAAAAGGGAATTTACTCACCTCGTCATAAGCCGGCCGGAGGGGAAGGCTGCATTCTCCTGGAAAGGGGCTGGAAAAGGCGGAAAGTCGGGAATTAGGAGCTGCCGGCTGGCCCTGAGCGGTGGCTCCGTGCTGTGGGGATGAAAAGAGCAGAAAGTCTTCATCACTGACCACAGGCACGGCGCTGCTCACGCCCCTCGCGCGGCACCAGCCAGTAGCGCACAGAAGTTGGGATACGGGAGAAGGAGAGGAGAGCGGGATACCGGGATTGCTCCGCTCCGCCGGCACCGGAGGGGGGGGGGGGGGGGGGGGGGGAAGGGGGAAAAGGGGGCGAAAAGGGAAAGGGAAAGAAAAAACGGGTGGAAAAGGGAAAAAGGGAAAGGGTAGGGCTGGGGGAGAGGGAAGGGAGGGAGGGAAAAGGGAAAGAGGGAAAAGGAGAGAGGGGGAAAAAGGGATGAGGAGGAAAAAGGGAAAGGAAAAAGGATAGAGAGGGGAGAAAAGGGAAAGGGGAAAAGGATAGAGAGGGGTGAAGAAAGGGGTAGGGAGGTAGGAAAAAGGGAAAGGAGAAAAAGGATAGAAAGGGAAAGGGGAAAAAAGGGTGGGAAGGGGTGAAAAAAGGGATAGGGAGGGAGGGAGGAAAAGAAGGAAAAAAGGGCTATAAGGGGAAAGATAGAAAGGGGGAAGGAAAGGACAGGGAGGGAAGAAAGAGGGGGGAGAAGGGGGTATAGAGGAGAAAACAGAAAAAGAAGCATAGAAAGGGGGAAAATGGGATAGAAAGGGAAATAAGGATAGAAAGGGGGAAAAAGACAGAAAGGGGGAAGAAAAAAGGATATAAAGGGGGAGGGAAATGGGACTGAAAGCAGAAAAAAGGGATAGAAAGGGGAAAAGAAAGTGATGGAAGTGGAGTAAAAAGGATAGAGAGAGGGAAAGGGAAAGAGAGGAAAGGAAAAGGATAGAAAGAGGAAAAAGAGGATAGAAAGAGGAAAAAGAGGATAGAAAGGGGAAACGGGGATAGAAAGGGGAGAGAATGGAAAGGGAAATAAAGGGGATAGAAAGGGGTGAAGTGCGATGCAAAGGGGGAGAGAGAAATGGAAGAAAGGGGAGAGAAAGGGGGGGAGAAATGGGGTAGAAAGGGGGAAAAATGGTACAGAAAGGGCGTGGGATAAAAAGGGGGTAGAAAGGAGGGGAAAATGATAGAAGGGGTGTGTGGGGGGGGAAGTGGATAGAAGTGGGGAAAAAGGCTTCATGCCGAATGTGGCACCGGAGGAAAAGTGAGCCCTGCAGCTGCCCAGGGTGCCAGGGGCCGGGATGTGCCAAATCCCTCGGGACACACACCACCCCCCCCCCCCCCCCCCCCCACCCCACCACCTCTTCAATCAGCCCCGGGCCAGAGCCTTAATTAAAAAAGCTGCTCCAAACTATCAGATAATGGATTGCATTTCCAGGCCCCTCTGGAAAAGCGGCTCCGCTGGCAACGCTTCCAAAGGGCTGCCAGAGAGGGGAGCGCTGCCAGGTTCGGGTTCCGATATCAAAGGAGCTCATCCCGCGCTCCAGCAGCTCCCACTTGCTCCGGAGTCAATCCAGAGCCACCTCTGGAAGCAGCTGTGCTTGATCTGGGGAGCAGATCCCGCCTTGGGAAAAGCCTGGGAAACGCTCCCTCTCCGGGCAGGAGGATTTGGGAGGTTTCCTCCCCCCATTTCTGCTGGGGGGGTCAGGGTAAAACAGGGAAATCTTTCTAAAGTAATGGAATCTTTCACTCCGGGGTCAGCACATCTCCCACAGCACCCAGTGCCACCTTCCCGGAGCTCCCTGGAGTATTCCCGGAGCTCCCCTGAGCATTCCCGGCTCTCGCTGAGCGTGGAGAGCCCTCCTTTAATCCCGGCAATGGAGTGGAATTGCAATCAAACCCCTGGCCTGGAGTCCATCCAAGACCCTGGAAGAGCAGATCCCTATTCACAGCAGCGGCTGCAGAAATCCTTGGAAATCCTTGGAAAAGGCAATTTTTGACGGCGATAACCGGGATGCACCAACTCCTGCCTGGGTTTGAATTGCTCACATTGAATTATTGGGAGTTTAGCAACATTTTTCCCCCCTATTTTTTGGTGTTTTTCCAGCTCCACAAGGGAGCAAACATTTCCTGGCATCCCTGGGATATGGCTGGGACATGGAAAAGCTCCCATCTCTGGGTTTACTCTCCAATCCCCTATGGAAATATGGGGTGTGAGTAAATAAATATATTAAAAACATGAGAGCTAGATAATGGATGATGTGTGGATACAGAGAAAAATAGGGTGAATACATGAAAATACGGTGAATACATAAAAATACGGTGACTATACCAAAAAATGGCGAATTTAATACATGGTGCGCATGGAAATATATTAAAATTTACTCTAATATGGGGATTATATATATAATATATGGGGTTTATATATATGGTGTATATAATACATGGAACATACCTAGAAAATATAGATATTAAAAATAAATATGTAAAATAAGAGCCACTCTTTCGGATCCAAAGCCCTCCCAAGGCCTCCGCAATTCCAGCCAAGGACGATTTTGGATGAAAGCCAGAATTAAACTGTTGGGGTTTTTGCCCACTTTGCCTCCAGCCCATCCCAACAACCCCGAGCTCTCCATGGGGGAACACTCCAGGATGCTGCTGGTGGCATCCCAGTTCTCCCAGTAGCCTCCCAGTGCTGCACTGGTTTAGCTGCTTCTTTTCTGAGTTCAACACATGTGGATCCCCCTGAGCAGCAAATCCATACATCCATCACAGATATTCCAGGGAAAAGGGTACCCTGTGCTGGATTTTAGCCTCTGTGTGGCAAACATCCCTGGGAATGGAGCACTCCCACCCAGGAGCAGGGATGGAGGAGGGAAGAAGGCTCCCGAGGGAAATCCAGAGGAACTTTGGAGCTGCCCCAGGTCTTGGCTCCAGCTTCCCGATATTTTTGGAAGCCTCATTCCGAGGGCAAAGCGATGCAATTTAAAATTCACGCTGGATCCATGGATTTGTGTTGATCCCTCATGGAACTGTCCCAGAGAAACTTCTCCTTGTGCAAAACAAAACCCCTGGGCTGGGTCCCCCCTTCCCGGCCCTGCCTTGGCCAGGACGTTCCTCATGGATCAGAAATCCAACCCAGGCGCATTTTCCTGCAGGAATCGCCTCACCAGTAAATATTCCTTAAAAACTGCATTTAAGGAACCCCCATGCCATCCTCTGGAGGCCTCAGAATTCCCTGTTTGCCCAGGAACTGTGTCCTGGCTCTTCGGCACCTGGAATCTCTCCCATGCTAATCTAACTCACATGAGAATTTTCTAGGAATCAGGTGGGCTCCAAAGAATTTTTATCTTACCCTTAAAAATGTTTTCTGAGTACTGCTGGGTGTGTTATTTTTAATTAATTATAATAAGATATTAATTGTCCCCCATTAATGCACTGAGGTGCTGGTTCATATGGAACATTCCCACCTGATTTGATCCCCTTTATCCAGAGGCTCCCAGCATCCTGCTGCTGCTGGACAGGGAATTTGCAGGATCACTGCCATGACCCGGATCAGGATTTGGCTTCCTGGTTTCTCAGCTCCACCAGGAGGTTCCCACCGCTGGAGCGAGATGGTTCCAAGGAAGGGGCTGAGGATCCAATCCCAGAGACCAGCCAGGAGTTGATTTGTGGATTTCCAGGATGGTTTGGGCTGGAAGGGACCTTAAAGCTCATCCCATTCCACAGGCAGGGACACCTTCCACTATCCTGGGCTGCTCCAAGCCCATCCACTCACGGATGGGAATTTTGCAGGCAGCACCACTCATCTTCCCCATTTTCTTGCTCTTTCAGGCTCCTCAAACCCCCAATCCAAGCGGCTCCAGGTGGGAAATCAGAGACCAAGGCAGGGCAGATTATCCCTGTGCCAAGAGATTTGGAGCATCCCTTCCCAGCCCTTCCATCTGGGAACGCTGCTAAGGAAAGGAGAGCAGTGGAGCCGCGGAGCAGAGCTCCAGGGTGTGGCAACTCCAGAGGGAAGCAGGGCAGGGATGAATGGAACCTTTCACGCTGCTCCAGGGGAGCCGGTAGCACCGGAGCCTGAGGAATTCCCGAGCTCCGCAGCGGGCGGGGAACATTCCGTGGGACACAGGGACACAACTCCCTTTAAGTGGGGACAGGGAGAACCACGGAGGAGCTGCAGGAAGGGGGGGAATAATGCCTGGATCAGCAGTGGGAGGGCTGCAGGATCCCGTTTTCCCAGCGCTGAAAGCTGTCCTTATTTTTGCCTGAAATTCTGTCTCCGAGGGCTCCCGAACATTTACATTTTCCTCGGAGCTGTGGAGTTTTATTCACGGGGAAAAAGCTCTGCTCATAAAGGGCTGCATTGAGGCTCACACTTCCATACCTTGAGCTCCATCCACCTCAGACAACCGGCCTATTTTTCCCTGCTCCACATTGTGAAGGAATTATTCCCGTCTCCACGCGCCCCACACACCCCCAGCCGAGCCATGAATGGCCGCAGTGTCCGCAGGCTGCTCCCGAAACCCTCGGAAAAGGGGGGAAAAAAAGCGCCAGAAAAGCCGAAGGACGGGGTATAATGATCCCTTCACGCTCTCCAGCCGGGATTATTTCACCTCCACGCCCTCCTCCAGCTCCTTTTCCCGCTTGAAAAATAAATATAGAAGGGAAAAAAGCCGAGGAAACGATTCCTTAGTGCTGCCGCACAAAAATCCCATGGCCTCACTCCCTGTTGTCTTCCTCCCGTGGCCAGGACAAACTCCAAACTCCAAACTCCTTGTGGGGAGATTACTACGGGGAAATGTTTTCCCTCCCACACTCTCGGCTCCCTTGGAATTCCTCCTATGAAACTCCGCTGGAAGCTTCTCCCCATTCCCAGAAGTTCTGGGTACCTCCAGGCCACAGGCAAAGCCTGGGATGAGGCTGGGAAGAGGTGGAACGAGCTGGGGAGGTCTCAGCCCTCCCCTCCATGGCCTGCATCCATGGATTTGGGCAGCAGGGCCATTCCCTGCTCATCCCAGTTCCACCAGCTGGGAATACAGCACTTATCCCAGTTTTTCTAACTTTTTCCCAGAGCAAACACCTTTGTTTGACCCTTCATCCCTCCTGCCCCACGCAGGGAATCCCATCTCGCTGCCCCACATCCCGACAAAGCTTCCCTCGCCCCAAACCCCTCTCCTGGGGGGAGAACAGCATTCCCGACAGGCAGCAGCACCGGGATCGCTCCCAGCATCCCTGCTCAGCCCAGGATGGCTCCGGAGGCAAAGAGGAGCCCTGTGTGCCTCGGGAACGCCGCCCCACGGACACATAGGTGCCATTATGCTCCGCTGGCCCCAAAGCTCGGGGATAATATTTTTTTTAGCACCGGACTAAATATTTTTAACATATGCAAACATCCATGACTGAGGCAGCCACAGAGCCCGGGAGCCGGGATGCTGCTGCTTCCAGGACGGAACAATGTCACCTTTCTCCTGCCTGTCCCCGGCACGACCAGAGGGATGGGGGAAAAGGGGGAAAGCCAAACGTGGCAGCTTTCCAGGGTGGATTTTGCAGCGGGGAAAAGGGGGTCTGGGTTCCTCCAGGGATGCACAGAGCAGCGGTTTGTGTCTCCAGCAAACATTCCCTGCGTGTGCCCGGCTTGGCAGAGGGGAAGCATTCCCGGCTTTAGGCAAACAAAAAGGTGCTGGGTCAAATAAGTGGAGCAGAAAGTTCTGCTGGAGGGAAGTAGGTCAGTCCTGGATGGAGCAGCACGGCCGGGAATGTGCCAGCCTGGCTGGGAATGAGCCCAGCATTCCCGCTTTGTGGAAGGGGAAACTGAGGCACGAGGCCAGGGATGTGCCAGACCCAGCATTCCTGCTCTGTGGAAGGGGAAACTGAGGCATGAGGCTCCCGGGAGGGATGCTGTGCCAGGGATGCCCTGGGATTGGGGGCCAGCTCCGGATAAATGGATTTGGGTAGATGGCCCTGTGTTCGTGCTGCTGTTTGCGGTATCCGTGGTTATCCAGGAAAGTCTCCTTGTGGATTTGTACTTCAGGAATCTTTGTGGGAGCCCATCCTGGGGTTTCAGCGGCTGTTGAATGGCAAAGGAGGCTCACACAGGGGTTATTCCGGGGAGGAGAGGGGCTGTGGGATGGGATTTTGCTCCATGGAAGCTCCCTGGCCCCGGTGGGCACTGTCTCCCATTCCATGAATTTCTGGCTCCCTCTCTCCAAGCAGCCCAGATGTTTCTCCCTGCTCAACATCTGCAGCTCCTGTGTGCAAGATGTTTCCAGGGGCCAGATGTGGACCCTGGACCTCCCATCCTCCCATTCTCCTGGAAACGGGCACATCTGCATGGGAAAAAGGGCTGGATTGGTGAAAGGATCCACATCACCTCCATTAACCGAGGGCCACCAAATCCCTCCCGGAGCTGGCTGGGATCACCCTGCCTGGGCTGGGATATGGGATTGAACAGGGGCACATTCCTGCTGCTCCTTCCAGACATCGGGAGCAGCTCTCGGTGACCCAAGGCACCGATCCAGGACAATCCCAGGAACAGTTTCCCATCCCAGGGGGTGACATCCCCCTGGAGTCAGTGAAGGCAAAAGGGGAACCCCAGGGTCAGATCTGCCCTGCACTGGGGCTGCTCCCAAATCCCCCCTGGCCTTGGCACGGGACTGGGATCTGCTGTTGGATACCCCGGGATCGGAATCTGGATGCTGGATGCCCCAGGACTGGGATCTGGCTGCTGGATAACATGGGATTGGGATCTGCTCCTGGGTTTCACAGGACTGGGATCTGCCTGCTGGATAACACGGGACTGGGGTCTGCTCCTGGATCTCAGAGGATTGGGATCTGGCCGCGGGATGTCCCGGGACTGGGATCTGGCCGCTGGATGCCCCGGGCTCTCCCAGCTGGAGCCGCTCCGCCGACGTGCGGATTTTGCTGCTGGCTGTGCCGGCCCGGCTGGGACGTGCGGATTTGGGATCGGGACACGGAGCCCCGGCTGCTTTCAGGCTTCTTTTAGAACTGGAATCAAAACAACCAAAGCTCCCCGGCCTCTGCTCCTGCCGAGCCAAAGAAACTCCGACGCTGCGCGGGAGCGGGAAACGGAGCGAGAGCTGGGAATGGGCAGGAGGGAAACGTGGCTCCAGGGAATTGGTGGCACTGGAGGGGTCACTGGGGGGTGGCACCGGGCTGGTCCCAGCGCTCTGCCCCATTGCCGAGGCTCCTGTTCGGTTTGGAGGGATGCGGGATCCTGCTGGTGCCCCGATGCCGCCCGGCTGTGTCCCCGTTCCCGGCTCCCAGGCTGCCGTCCCCTTCCCTCCGGGAATCCGCCACGAATCCGGGGCTCCGGCAGCGGTTTCACCTGTTCAGGTGCAGGAAGATTGGGATTGTGCCAAAATAGGCACCGTGGGGGCGGCCGCGCGGTGCTAAACCCTTCCCTGTGCCCGCGGGGTTGGAGGGATGCTCTGGAGCATCCAGCGGGATGGGGCGCAGCCAGGCCCGGCTCCCGGCTCCCTTCCCGTGTCTCCAGCGGCTGTTGGGGTGCAGGATCCTGTGCCAGAGGTGACTCCAGGGTGACTGCTGGCATGGGCACGAGCAGGAGCCACCTTTCCCAAGGGTTTGGCATCGATTCCATGGCAGAGCTGTCCCCGCTCCGGGATTTCCATCTGTACACTGGGATTCCTGAGGGAGATCGCTGTTTCAGGGTGTCCTCAGAAAAGCTGGGAATCTTCCAGGAGTGAGGCAGCTCCTTCCCCAGGGCAGGGTGTCCTGGAGCCTGGCACCCTCTGGCAGCCACGGGGGTCACCTGCCCAGAGTTCTTGATTCCATGGATTGTGCTTGGCACTGCAACAGGACTGATTTTCCTTTTCCATTTCCAATCAACCATGGATTTTCCAGCTCCACCATTTCCAAACAAACCTCCTCGGTGTCATCTGCAGAGGCCAGAGCAGCCTCGAGCCCATTCCTGCCTCAAGCCCTGCCGAACCCGGCCGGAATTCAATCCTTTTCCTTTCTTTTTTTTGGCATTTGGAGTTGAACAAGAGCAATGAGGAGGGAACAGCACCTTCCTCTTCCTCCTGTCCCAGACCTGGCCATGCTCCAGTCCTGCAGGGATCATCCCAGAGCTACTCTGGATGGATCATGGCTGATCCATGGTGCTCTGGAGACTTGGGACACTGCATCCAGTCCTTCTGCATCCCCCAAAGTCACCACAGCCAGGAGCTTTCCCAAATTTCTCCTAACACCAAGCAGGCTTTCCTTCACTCCCATTTCCATCCCAGCTCCTTCCCACCACCAAGTCCAGACCCTCTTTAAAGTTTTATTGGAGCTGCAGTGGCTCAGCCGGAATTCTTCTGGAGCATGCGAATAAAAAGCAGCTTTTCAGAGGGTTTGGAGCTGCTGGAGGGTTAAAAAATCATAAAAAGAGGAGGACGAAGAGGAGGTTTCTGCCCTGGTCTGGGTCTTTGTTCTACACAGACTTCATTCCCAGCCTGAAGTGCTCGGGATGGAAGGACACTCCTCAAGCACTGCAGAATTCCAGGGAAGTGCCTTTCCTCCAAATTATGGCAGAGGAAATTCAGTATTATTTTAGGACTTAGATTCGCATGACAACGACCGGCGTGGGGAGAACAATTCCATCGCCACACTCCACACAAACTGCTCCCAACAACCTCCCACCAGCTCCAGCTCCAGCTCCAGCCCCACCACGGCCCCGGCACCGCCTGTCCCCAGCTGCCACCTGCAGTGCCAGCACACGGTCCCAGGGCCACCCCTCTCCTGTGGGAGGCAGAAGGTGACAAAGCTCTGACAGGACAAAGGGATGCGGCCTCAGGCTGGGCCAGGGGAGGCTCAGGGTGGACAGCAGCAGGAATTTCCCCATGGAAAGGGAGCTCAGGCCTTGGAACTGCCCAGGGAGGTTTGGGGTCCCCATCCCTGGAGGTGCCCGAGGCCAGGTTGGAGCAGCCTGGGATAGTGGAAGGTGCCAGGTTTGGAACTGGATGAGGTTTAAGGTCCCTTCCCACGCAAAGCATTCCATGATTCCATGATTTTAATACAGGATGGGGGCTGGGGAAAGAATGGAGTCACCATCAGGGGTGAGAGGAAAGGTCTCTCAGCTCGGTGGTGGGAAGAGGAAGGGATTTGGTGCTGCTTTGCCCAGAAATGCCCCGTTTCTGCTGGCACACAGACCCAATGCCAGCAGAAATGTAGGGAAAACCATTTGGAACATGGCTTTGGCCAACATTCCCGGAGTTCCAAATCAAAAGAGAACAAATCTGCAGATCCATCGAAATGGATGAAGATGAGGTTGTTTCAGCCACCCAAAAACCACTTGGGAATCTGGAGCTGGAGACGGAGCCACTTTTGGGCTCCACTCCCCCAAAAAGTCTCTCCATGGCCATGGCCTTGCACAACCCCACAGTGCCACCAGCCTGGGCTAGCCAGCCCAAAGCCCAGCCCCAAATCCCAGACCCTTCCGAGGTGTTCCTGAGGAGCACCAGGAGAATCCAGCACATCCCCAGTTCCCGGAGGAGCAGGACCTCCATCCCCGAGCCGCTGGATCCAGGAGCAGCTGAGTTATTTGTGTTTGGATAAACACCGACACACCTGGGGAGCAAAAACAGCAAAGGGAAAACCAGGAGCGAGTTCCCCACCCAAAACTTCCCGGGCGGAAATGCAGCACAGGTGAAGGAGCCCAGTCCATGGCCCTGACCTGGTGGTTCTTGGCTCCAGTTATTCCATGCAGAGGGAATTCAGCCCTCTGTGAGCAGCTGGGAAGCAGCCCCAGCCTCAGGGCCACTTTTCCAGCACTAAAATCCCACTTAGGGCTGTTGGTCCCAACCAAACAGTAGTGGATTTGTGCCATAAATCCCCGTTAATGGAATGATCTCCACTGGCTCATTCCCGTTTTCCAGAGGGGGGGAGGTCTGTGGGAGTGGGCACACACCTCCCCTCCTGCAGGAGCAGCCAGCGCTTTCTGTTCGAGGGCTGCCCATTAAACATCCGGATTCATCTGCGGAATCCAAATACTTCAAATCCCGACGCACTTAAACACACAGAGGTCTCGTGGAGTCATGACAAAAGCCCCCCACTTCATCCATGAGCACGTTATCCATGGGAACGGGGGGGGAGCATGGCGTGTTTATCCCAAGGGTGGGAATATCCCGCACGTGCCACATGGGCACGGAACAGCTTTGAGCTCTGAGGGGAAGGAGGATAAACCCAGCATGGGAGGAATCCTTGATTTATTGCCACGTATCCAAAATATCCCAACTTTTTAGCGGGGCCTGTTGCAATAGGACACAGGGAATGGCTTCCCAGTGCCAGATGGGATTTTGGAAAGGAATCCCTTCCTTGGGAAGGTGGGCAGGCCCTGGCACAGGGTGCCCAGAGAAGCTGTGGCTGCCCCTGGATCCCTGGAAGTGTCCAAAGGCAGGTTGGAGCAGCCTGGGATAGTGGAAGGTGTCCCCATAGCAGGGGTGGGATGGGCTGGGCTTTGAGGTTCCTTCCAACTCAAATAATTCTGGGATTTTATCTGGGGGCTCTGTGGGCTTTCAGTGACTCCACGTGACACCAGGAGGACCCTGAACTTTGGGTTTTCATCCTGATGCCCTCCTGATGGAGAGCTGTCCCATGGGATGCATCCTGGTGGATATACCCCCATGGGGTAGCATCCTGGTGGGATTCATCCTGATTTGGGACTTCCCAATGGGCTGCATCCCAATGGGGCTGCATCCTCCTGGGATACATCCTGATGGGATACATCCCAATGGGGCTGCATCCTGGTGGGATAAATCCTGATGGGATACATCCCAATGGGGCTGCATCCTCCTGGGATACATCCTGCTGGGATACATCCTGGTGGGATATATCCCAATGGGGCTGCATCCTGCTGGGATACATCCTGCTGGGATACATCCTGCTGGGATGTAGCCTGGTGGAGGGTTGTTCATAGGGTGCATCCAGACCGGGCTGCATCCCAGTGGAATGTACCCCGATGGTTGCATCCTGGTTAAGACTCATCCCGATTTGGGACTATCCAAAGGGATGCATCCCAGTGGGCTGTATCCTGATGGGATCTTCCCGATGGGGGCTGCCCGGTGGAGTTCACCCCCGGTGGGATCCATCCCGAACGCTGTGCATCCCGGTGGGATCCATCCAGCCGGGATTTTTCCCCCTGTATGTTCGCGCGTGGCAAACAGGTGGCGATGTTGTACTCCAGGATTTCAGCTTCCCGCCCCAAAACGCCGGCTGCTGGCCGAAACCCGCTCGGGAGCCTCCCGGGAGCCTCCCTGGCCCACGTTCCCCCCAGGAATCCTTTGGGAGCCAAGAAGAGCGGTGCCGCGGTGATCCCAAGCTTTATCCTGCACTTCAATTAGGACAAACTCGAGCCAAAGCCTCTCCTTCCATTCCCTTTGGATCAAGGCATGGGACAGAACCCCATTCCTTGGAAGTGCATTTTCCCCTTGAGCCTGGGAGCGAGGAGGAGGGTCAGGGTGCTCTGGGAAAGGTGCATCATCCCATGGATGCAGACACGGGATTTGTGTTCAGGATGCAAGGACGGGACACACGAGGGTGTCAAGCAGAGGGAAAAATGCCCGCAGGGAAGCAGAGATCCATCCTGGAAGATGATCCCACCCACGGCATGGACTTGCACTTCCCAGGCTGGAATTCTGCGGGATCTGTGTGCACAGAGCCTCTGGAGCAGCGGGAATGGGGGAATCTCCCGCGTGCCTGGGGCGTCGGAGCAATTCCTCATCTCGGAGGGAAGGAAGAACCTGGGATATGCTGGATGCTCCCAGGGATTGCTTCACGCGTGATCCCAAGGGATGCAGCACAGAGGGGACAGCGCCCCCGCATTCCCCGCGGAGCACCCGGAGCGATGCCGCCCCAAATTCCCACAAATCCAGAAGCTTCTGAGGGCTTCGCATCCCCACACCCTGACTTCCCAGAGGAGCAAATCTGAAGGCGCTGGGGTCGTTCTCTGAACCAAGTCCCTGTTGGAATCTGCCTCCTGCTCCCCATCCTCCCGAGGGAGAGCTGGAAGCTCCGGGAGAGGCTCCTCCAAGCCTTGGCCACGCCCCAGGACATCGGGCAGTGCCACGTCCCGCAGTGGTGCCACCTCTCCGCCAAGTCCTCGTCACTGCCACCGCAGCCAGCCGGGCTCCTGGGCGATGCCAGAGGGTGCCAGGCAAAGGGACAACAGCTCCAGAGGCACCCGGATAAAGGTCTCCATCCTTTTCACAAGCGCCGCCTGCCCAGGAAAAGCTGGATGCGCTGTGGAGGTGGCAGCCACAAATCCCAGGGGATCCTCAGCAGCTCCTGGGGTGCCAGAGGCTGGGAAGGTGAGGGAGCATCCACAGGAACGGGGAAGAGTGGCGGGATGAGAAATGATGGGAATGAAGGCGGCGAAAGCTATTCCCAGGGCGAGGTGGAATGGGCTCTGTGGCGGGATGTGTTTAAAGGGGTGTTGGGAAAAGCAGCCGCACTTCCCTGCTCCCAGCGATTCCCTGACTTTCCGCAGCTTTTCCGTGCCCCTCCTGCAGGAGCTGGGTTCTCCTGGCTCACCCACGCTGCGCCCAGCCTGAATTATCCATCTTGGAGAGGGCACGGGAGTCATGGAAGGTCACAACCACACCACTGCGGGAGCCAGATCCCCTCCACCAACCCGAATCCCACCCTTTTCCCACAGCCGGCATCACTGGGAAGCCAGACCCTGCAGCACAGCCCATGGGATGGTGAAGCAGCCCTGGCATGGACACTTTTCCTTGCAGCAAGGCTGGCTGTCCCCAAATCCTGAGAGATTCTGGGAGCAGAACATTCCAGGAGATCCAGGGAATGCCTCTGCTGACGGGCTCGGACAGACGGACATCTGTCCATGGACAGTTATTTAGGCAGAGCTAGGGAATGGCAGCTCAAGGCTGGAATAAATCCCCCTGCACATGGAAAATGCCTTTCCAGTGCTTCCAGCCCTTCTAGCGGCAGCATCCTGGGAAAGCTGCCTTGGGAACAGCACACTGGATAAAATCACTGATTTTCCCAAGGTTTTGAGTAAATGTCAGTTTTGTGTTCACTTGGTATTCCCTGGAATGGGAATCAGCAGCAGGATGGGCACCTCCAAGAGTGATTCCTGGTTTGCCAGCTTTGGATGGAGCCCAGGCATTTCCCTGGGAATACTCAGCCCTGTGGGGGGGAATTCTGTGGAATAGAATCCTGCAATGGTTTGGGTGGGAAGGGACCTTAAAGCTCATCCCATCCCAGCCCTGCCATGGGCAGGGACACCTTCCACTATCCCAGGCTGCTCCAATCTGGCCTGGGACACTTCCAGGGATGGGGCAGCCACAGCTCTCCTGTAAAACCTGTGCCAGGGCCTCCCCAAAATTATCCCAGAGCGATCCATTCCTTGAGGATCTGCATCAACCACCACTGGGATAACGCCCTTCCTTCCACACTCGGATTTCTCTCTCAGCTGGTGCCGAGTCAAGGCTCAGTGACCTTCAAGACACCCAAAATTCCCAGGAAAAGAGCGCAGGGCACCGGGAACATCCCGCAACAGCCCTAAAAACCCAGCCCCGAAGGACGGGAACGTGCAAATGCCGGCTCCTCGCTCCTGCTCTCCCGGCAGCCAGAGAAACGCTCGTTGTGTGGAAGCATCGTAAATATCCCAGGATCGGCCGTCTCCAAGGGCTGGATGTGTGGATGCTGTCATCGAGGAAGGAGCAGGGAGCAGCAGCCCCACGCTCCTGACTCACCCAGTGGAGACGCTGGGAAGCGGCCGCTGTTCCCTGTTTCCATAATCTCCTACATTTTATTTGCCTGAGGTTGTTGGTAACTGTTGCTTAGTAGTGGCCACGGGCTCTTTTAACACCTTTCTGCTCCAAGCTCCGCCAGCCAAAAGGGATGGGGCACATTCCAAGAGGGTTTGGAGCCCATGGGATCCATGGGAAGCTTCCCCTGGATGATTTTTGGGTCTCGGAGTGCTGCAAAGCCCCTGAAATCTGCAGGAAAAATCCCAACAGCACAAGGAGTGACCGGGAGGTTTGCATGGGATGCACATATCCAGAAGGTTATGGAGCAGTTCCAGCTGAAACAGGGCTTGGAGATGGACAAAATCCATGTGCTGCTTGGGAAGAGGGGCATTCCAGCATTCTGGGTTCTGAAACGTGCTTCCATCTCCCTCTGAAGGCAGCCAGAGCCAACCCCAAGGTCAGGCTTTGCCACCCACAGCAGGACACATCTGGACCCGCTGATGAGTGCGATCAAATCCTCTCCACATCACAAAAGGAGGAATTGGGAATTTGAGCTCATTCCTTGGGCAGCTCGGTAGAGACGCAGGCCTGGATCAGGCAGGACACACCAGGGGAATCTCAGATTTGGGGAATCACCCTGAGAGCTGGGAGAGGGAAGCACGGCTGGGAAAGCAGCACAGAGATGGGACACATCACCAAGGGTCAGGGAATTCCAGGATCGCAGCGTGGGATTGGAAGGGACGCTGGAGATTATCCAGTCCCACCTTGGACACCTTCCGCTATCCCAGGTTGCTCCAAGCCCCATCCAGCCTGGCCTGGGACACTTCCAGGGATCCAGGGGCAGCCACAGCTGCTCTGGAAAATCTCTGCCAGGGCCTCCCCACCCTTCCAGGGAGGAATCTCTTCCCAAAACCCGGTCACCTGGCCTTGCCACCAGTGGGTTGCTGAGATGTCCCCCTGGTGTGCAATGCACGTGGACAAGGTGCCTTTCCTGGGAGCACAGGGATCCTGAAAAGGGACAAACTTCCCAGGAAGGTGATTCCATGGGCATGGCAGGAGGGCACTGAGCTGTTTTCCAGGGATGGGGTTTGCAGGGCTCTGCCTTTAGGGTAACTCTCACTTTTTGGGATATGAGGAAAGGATGCTTCCACACAGGATTAAAAATGTCATCGTGCCACCAGCCCTGCTGTGAGTCCCTAGGCCCACGAATCCAGTAAATGCTGATATCCCGTTAACCCCATATGGATAAAATCAGGAGATTTCAGTTTTTACGGATGCATTTTTGCAGCGAGGAGCGGGGTATTCCAGGAGATCCCCCGAACTCGGGAGCTGAGTTTCTGCCTGCCTCAAAATCCTCACAGTGCCACAAGCTTGGACACTTCTCCGAAAGGAAAACTAAAATTCCATGAGGCAGAAAACACAAAATTTGGGAACAGCCAGACCGAGGATCTGCACAGCGCTAACCCCGAGGCAGCCGCTGAGTCACCAGCTCGTTTCTAACCGCTGGAGAGTGATCTGTGCTCGGCTTATCCCAGGAATAACCCTGGAATCATCATCCTGAACGGGTTAACCTCGGCTGTTTAGGAGCGAAACCTCGCCTGCATATTTTTCTTGCATTTTCCATAAACAAAAATGCAATGTTTTCGTGGGGGAACTTCTTATAAATTAAACAGCCCTGACGACTCATCAGCTCCAGCGTAGATTTGGCCACGCTGGAGTTGCCGGGTTTAGCCCTCAGGCTTAACTAAAACTTTGTCCTAAGTTTCTCAGTTATCCCAAAAACCCGGTTTTTTTACAGCAAAGGTAGGACCCGTGAGGCGCCGATCCCCAGAGAAAGGCTCCAACCTTTGCACAGTTTCTTTGCAAAGTCCCACAAGAGGAGAAGGATGTTTTTTAATGCTCTAAAAACCACCCACGGGTTTTTGCAAGCGGGACTAAGGCAGCTGCTCCTGCTCCGAGCAGCTCCGTACCTGGACACCGCCGGACTCTCTGGGACATCTCCATCCCCCAGACCCCGCTTCCCAAACTTTCCAGCTGCAGAGCCAGCAGCGTTTGCTTGCAGAAGCAGCCCCCTTTCCCCACCCCCAGCAGTGCCACAGCCCGAGCGCTGGCGACAGAGAGAGACCCAAGGGATTTTCCAAGAGGAGAAGGGATTTTCCAAGAGGATGCCCTCACCTTTCCCGCAGAGCCGGGAGCTGCCCTTTGCTGCCTTTCCAAGCGTCTCTCTGCGCTATCTCCAGTCTTCCCGCAGCTCCCGCCGAGCTGGAAATATCATTAAGCTCCAGTGAGGCGAAGAAAAAAATCCCAGGGAAAGCGTGGCAATATCCAAAGGGAGGGGAGCGAAGGCGTCGGGACGGGCGAGCCGCGGGTCCCCGCCAGCCCCGCTCCACCTGCGCCGGGCTCCGGGAATCCTCCGGCGTGGAGCAGGCATGGATACTCCTCTGGTGCGCGCGGATGACTTCACTTCATTAGCATGCTCCTGAGAGTTCTCCCCGACTGTCTTTTTCACTGACTTTAAGGCTCTGCTAATCAAAATCCTGGAGTGGTTTAACTATTTCCTGGCGCCGGGGCTTCGGGAAGATGGGAATCCGCGGGACAGCGGCGGCAGGAGCGCGAGGCACCGGCTCAGCCGCCGTCCCACGGCAATTCCTGATCCCAGGATTTGCAGGTCATGGCTCCGAGCACGTCCCAGTTTTATCTCCTTGACCAGGGCGAAACCTCCGAGCTCTGCCGGGATCTTCCAGCGGCGGTGGAGGGAAAGGGAAAGCAGGGATGGGATTCCCACCCCGGAATTGTTGTGTTTGGGGGGAGGGTGAAGCGGTTCGGGCACCGATTAACCTGTGGCACGGCACCAAATGTCCCTTCCAGGTGGGAGGATGTGATTCCAGGCGGGATGGCGCTTGCAGCAACCTGAGATGGTGGGACATGTCCCTGCCCGTGGCTCAGGGAATGGGATGAGCTTGAAGTCCCTTCCAACCCAACCCATTCCATGGTTCTGTGACCCAGCCGGCTCCCAGGTGATGCCACCGCTGCCTTCCTCCTCTCTCTCAGGTATTTCGGGAGCGGAGCTGCCTTTAAGAGGGAAACCCACTTCTGGGATAGAGAAGGGGAAAGCGAAGCATGGAAAAATAAAACAACTCCTCTGCGAGCACACCTGGAGCGTGGGACAGGGACAGGGACAGGGACAGGGACAGGGACACTTCCCAGAGCTCCCAGCTCCAGCCCCCTGCCTGTCCTTCGGGATCCTGCCTGGTTCCGAGTCCAGGTCAGGTTTTTCTCTGACAAGGAAAAGCGGGAGGGCATTTTGCAACAGTGGGATAGGAAAAAAAAAGAATTAAAAGAGGAACTTGCTCACAATGACCACAGGGACACACAGACGTGTGTGTCCATCAGGGAGTCCAGGGACATGAGTGACCATCAGTGTGTCCATCAGTGTGTCCATGGACACATGTGTCCATCAGTGTCCATCAGTGTGTGCAGGACACGTGTGTCCATCAGTGTGTCCATCCATGTGTCCACGTACACAAGTGACCATCAGTGTCCCTCAGTGTCCACCAGTGTCCATCCATGTGTCCGTAGACACGAGTGACCCTCAGTTTGTCCACGGCCACGTGCCTGTGGTCACCCCTGTCCCAGCACACGCCGATGTCACACCAAGCACACGCATGTGCACATCCACAGATTGGGAATTCTGGGTTTAGCCACTGGGATCCCTGCTCCCAGCACCAGCTCCATCCCCTGGCAACAGCCCCCAGCACTCTGCCCCAGTTAACCCTGCTGAGACCCCGGCCCCACAATCCATCAGTCCTGGGGGGCTTGGGAGCCTTTCCCGAAGCCTCCGGAGCGGGATCGGGAGCAGCTCCGGGGTCTCCCGGGCTGGAGCCCCGATTCCTCCCCGGCACAGAGGGTTCGGGAGCAGCTGAGTCTCGGAGCGCTCCCTGCTCCATTCAGGAGCTGCCCCACATTTTTTCCTCCTGATTCACGGCTCAGCTGCACTCAGGGCTATCTTTAGAGAGACGCGAGGAGAGGGCCCCTCTGCAACTCCAGCCTCCAAGGGCTGGGATTTTTTTGGGATATAAATATGTGTACACACCTTGCCTGCTTCCTACGGCGTCTCCCGGAGCAGAGTGGCACAAACTCCCGGCGCAGGTTTGATGGACTAACCCCAACAATCCCAGCATCATTCCAGCTGGGAAAGACCTCCAAGATCATCCAGCCCAACCATTAACCAGCACAAAATCCCACAAGGAGTCCAGGGCCTCCTCAGGATTGGCTCCCACCCAGCCAGAGCTGATTGCAATCCATTTTGGGACCCCCTGGAATTGGCGCCGGCTGCAGAGGATCAGGGAATCGGGAGAGGGAGATTTCCAAACCCATCTTGCTGATGGGTTGGTGGGACCAAGGAGCCACCAGCGCCCACCCTGCAGTCACCGCTGAGATGGGGCCCCCCAGAAGATGGGGGGCTGTTCATAAGGGCAGAAGATGCCCAACAAATCCGTTCTCTGCTCCAGGTGCTCCTGGCCAAACTCCCAGGCCCTTTCCTGGGCTGGGGAGGAACCTCTGGTGCTCGTGGCCACGTCCAGCACCCCCTGCACAAACGGTAACATTTGAGCACTGTTGATCCCTGTCCTCCAGGGCGAGTTTTTTGGGATTTAAGCTGTTTCAGAGCCCTAAAGCCCATGTTTACTTTCCTGATGAGCAAAGCCCTGGTGCGGGGGAGCCTCCGGAGCTGGTGTGAGGTTAAGGATGTGCTTAAAGGGCTAAAAATGGATTTTCTTCCTTCCTCTTTTCTCTTTTTTTTTTTGTAAAAAGCAAAGCCACGAAGCAGCAAAAACCCCATCCCTGGGACTGGTACATGAGGACAACCCTGCAACCACCACCACCCCCTCCTTGCGCAGAGCCCTGGAGACAAAAATGGACTTTGGACCTCAATTTTGGACTTCTTTGGCCCTAAACAGCCCCAATCCAGACCTGAAACCTGTCACCTGAAGATGTTTCTTCATTTCAAGAGCCAGCATCCAAGTTTGTGCCTTTTAGGCCGCACACTGGCACAGATCTGTCACCGACCTCCTCAGAGACCATGGGGTCTCCAGGAGAACCAAGTCAGGAACCTGGACGGGGTTTGCTGGACCCTCAAAATCAGGTCAGGTCATGCTTAGAGGAGATTAGGAACAGACCCGCTTCTCCCACTCCACCAAATCCATTGGGGCTTTCCCAGGAAAGTGGGTGAGGTGGGATTTTTAACTGGGAACGCCTCCTCTGACCAAAGTTTATGTTTTCGTTCCTTTTGTAAAATTGGAAAGGAGCTAGGACAGATCTCCCGGCATCCTGAGATCCACCTCCACTGCCAAGCCAGTGCTGACACCCCCGTTCATCCTGCTGGGATGGATGGATGGAGGGGGTTTGTCCCCTGGATTTGCTGCAGGTGGGGACATCCCATCAGGAACCAGGCTGGCACTGTCCCTTACAGCCCCAAATCCCTTAAACATCCCCCTTTCCCAGATCAGGACATCAGATCCTCACCATGACCCTGATTCCTCTCCTGGGTTTGGGTGATCTCCCTATGGAAGTGCGTATCCCAACAGTTCCTCCTCCTCAAGTGAAGAATCGGTGATTTTAAAGCCATAAATCCCAAGAAATGCTGCTTAAACCAGCGGTGTCGGATCAGAAAGGTCTCTTCCTGTCCAGACTATTCTCAGATTCCATGAGAACCATGGGAAGAAGTTCTATGCATGGATCCCCCTCACACCTGTAGTGTAGCCACCAAAAAAATGCCAGTCTGGGAATTTAAAGGCCATCTGAAGCTATTCCTGACTTACTCCATGCGTGGACACCACCCACACCAAGCTGACACCCCATGAATTCCCGAGTGGGGCAGGTTGGGATGGGTGGGTGTTCTCCATCCATCCATCCATCCATCCATCCATCCATCCATCCATCCATCCATCCATCCATCCCTCCATCCATCCCTCCCTCCATCCATCCATCCATCCCTCCATCCATCCATCCCTCCATCCATCCCTCCATCCATCCCTCCCTCCATCCATCCATCCATCCATCCATCCCTCCATCCATCCATCCCTCCCTCCATCCATCCATCCATCCATCCATCCATCCATCCATCCATCCATCCCTCCCTCCATCCATCCATCCATCCCTCCATCCCTCCATCCATCCATCCCTCCATCCATCCATCCATCCATCCATCCATCCATCCATCCATCCATCCCTCCCTCCATCCATCCATCCATCCATCCCTCCCTCCATCCATCCATCCATCCATCCATCCATCCATCCATCTGTCCCTCCCTGTCCCAGCTATCCCACGGAATGTGACTCAACTCTTTCATAACAAACACAAGTTGGGGAAAACCGAGGGAAAAGAAAAAAACCCCGACCCAGGCGGCGGCAGCAGCACAGGCTTTCTTCAATAATAAACATCTAAAAATGTTAATTAAATCATGCTTTTCATGGAAAACGATGGGAAAATACTTTCACACAATGCTCAAATCAACACAGCTTTTTTTTCCCCTCCGTCTCCTCGCAGCCAGAGGGATGCAAAGACCGAGTGGGATGAGGGGCGGGAGCACTGCGGATCCGAGGGAGCCGCTTTGGGCTGCAGGGAAGCATCTCCAGAGGATGCCAGATGACTTCACGTGCCACGAATGTGGCTCCCAACGAGCCTGTGGTAAACAGAGATATCAGACCCAGATGTTTGATACTGGCCGCTCCTCTTGGGCGGCCACAGCCTCCCGGCAGCGCTGGAAAACCACAGGAAAGATCGGAGGCTTCTCATCTGGGAGCTTCATCCCTCCAAAGAGGGCATGGGAGAACCCTCAGCCTTGGAATTTGGGGTGGATAAGCCCAAAAAAGGACAAGGTCACACCTGGGAGGGTGAAGGGCTTCTGCAGTGTGGGGTTGTTCCCTCCAGCTGTGTGAGCTTTGGGCAGCGGGGGCTGAAATCCAGCAACAGCAAGGTCTTGGAGCACATCCACCCCCTTCCCTAAAACCCATCCTCAGGGAGGCTTTAGGGACAACTTCCAGGGCGTCCCAATGAGGTGAGCACACCTTGCAGAGGGGTCTTGGTCTTGTTGCTGCCTCTGCATTCCTTCATTTTCCCCAGAGCTCTGCAGTGGTGCCAGCACTTAAAGGGCTCATTCCACGTGGAAACTGATGGAATAAATCCTGCCTGCCTGCAGGAGACATCACACACCTTGTTTTCCTCACGTGTCCTTTCAATCCTGGCTTCCAAAGGGTTGGCTGCAGAGGAGCTACGAGCCCTCTGCTCATTCCCAAAGCTGGGAAATGGTGGATCCTGGGTCCCTCCTGGACACAACCTCTGTCCCAGCAGTGTCCCATCTCCAAAGGGAGCGGCTGGAGAGGGGCAGGCGTGGGAGGCCAGAAGGAAATTCCTCTGTTGCCACTTGTAAGGACTTCATGGTCCAGTCATTCCCGCAGGAATTCCTTTTGTGGCATCTCCTGTGACAAGGTTGGGGGGATTGGTCTCAGGTTGGATCCAATGACCTTGGATCGCTTTTCCAGCCTTGTGATCCTATGGATCTGCAGCCTCTGCAAAGGTCACATGGGGATGTTTGGGATTATCGACCCTCCCATCCCAAGCCCATTCCCAGTTTTCAAGCTGGGAAACACTGGGGTGAGTGGGGAAGGCTGGGGTGGCTTTGGGTGGCTCCTTGGTGGCTCTCCAGAAGCTCTGCCCTTCCCGAAGTGCCTCTGGTGGCCAAGTTCCAGGGATTCCCATGGAGTGTGGCTGGGCTGGGCGACGAGGGTGGGCTCAGCTCCTCACCAGCTGCTGCCATTCTGGAATTGCTATTTAAAGCCTTGAGAATTCCTGGAAAAACCAACCCACAGCGAGCGGAATGGCGAAGGAGACGGAGCAGAAAGGGCATGTCTGGCACCGTTAATGGGCTCTGACACTTCCAGCAGCCACATTTTCCCGATTTTCTGGGATTCTCCAAGTGTCTCCTTGAGAACAGCTCCTACTGAGCCCCCCCCAAAAAGCACCCAGACGAAAGCTGGTTAGGAAGCAGTCAAACAATAGAGCAGCAGATCCCATGGATGGGCTCCAAGATCCCATGGATGGGCTCCAGCCTGCCCCAAAAGCAGGAGGGTGAGGAAAAGCTGACGGAGAAGGGACAGGGAAGCAGGAGGCTTCCTCGAAACCCAGCAGCCACTGTGCTCCTGTCTGGGAGGAGGCTGGGAGACACATGGGGTGGGATTGGAATGGCCTGAGCCAGACAAAAGCATCCTGACAATAACGCTCCGGGGCCAGGAATTCAATGGGAACCGAGCGCTGGATGTCGCCCAGCAGGATAATTCGGAGTGTGTGGAGCTGGCTGCTCCCAGCTGTCTGCAGAAAGCCAAATCCGTGCCACCATCCCCTGGGCGTTGCCTCCACCCTCTTGGAGAGAGTTCATCCCAGTTCTCGTCCTCCCAATCCCACAACCGATGCCATCATTCCAGAGCAGAGAGAGCCTGGATCTGCTGCCTCCGCCCTTCGTCCGTTCTCCTTACGCTGGGATGGATGGCAGGATCCTCCTGGGAATGCCGTGGTGGAGCTGCCTTCCAGAGCAGCCACAAGGATCTGATGGAACCTTGGACATGGACAAGGAGCCCATCACTGAGAGGCTGAGCTTTGCTTCTCCCAGGAAATCCCTGCGGGGACACTCCAATATCACACGAGCACATGGAGAAGAGCAGGTTGGAGCATCACACGGAGCGTTCCCACATAATCCAGGAGCCCCATCCCCAAAGGGATCTGACCTCAAAGCACAGTCCTCCCATCCAGCCTCGTTCTCTCTGTCTCAGAGAGAATTCCTCGAGGAATTTGGGGGCAGCAGCTCCCTTCTCCCCACACGTGCCCTGCTAAGCAGGAGCAGCCTCAGTTGCTGACCCCAACTTCCCACCAGTGGGATCCACCAAGCTCCCAGGAAACCCCACTGTGCTCCCAGAACGAGCCAGGAAAACTCAACATCGAAGCCAAGATCCATCCATCCATCCATCCATCCATCCATCCATCTGGAGACTCAGGATGGGGTGGGGGGGGGAAAAAAGCCCCCAAAATTGGGCAGAAAAAGGCCAGGCTGCATTTTTGGGAGCAGAGTTTTGTTGACACCGTTGCTGCCGAGGGGAGAGGGACGAGGGAACGAGGAGAGGCCACGGGCAGTACAGAGGGTCGCCAGGAAAAATGCAGATTCCGTGGGGAGAAGCCGACGGACACGCTGGGAAATGCTTCCAAAGCGCTCCAGAAGCTTCGGCCCCGACTAAAGCAAACAAACCCCACGGGGGGACAGATCCAGCCCCTTCCCAGGACGGTGTCCAAGCGTCTCCAGTTCCTTCACTGGGGGCTGAGAAAGGACAGGATTCAACCACGACCCAGCCAGGTCACGTCAACTTTCCCAGCACGATTCCAGCAGCCGCAGCCCAATTTTCTTTGGATGTCCATGACCCTTTGGAAGCTGGAAATGCCTTTTCCCCCCCTCCTTTTTCCATGCCAGGATTTGCTTTCTCCCATCACCTCAGATGTAGGGATGCTGCTGAAGGTTGGCTGGAATTTCACCAGTCTGGAATGGGGGAATGCTTGGAAAAGTTGTAGGTTTTGTTTTGCACAATATAGTTCTAGATTTGCTTGGGCTATTTTATTTTATTTTATTTTATTTTATTTTATTTTACTTTATTTTATTATTTTATTTTTGGTTTTATTTTATTTTATATTATTTTATTTTATTCTGTTTTATTTTACTTTATTTTACTTTATTATTTTATTTTATTCTGTTTTATTCTATTCTATTTTGTTTTATTTTGTTTTACTTTATTTTATTTTATTATTTTATTTTATTCTGTTTTGTTTTATTTTGTTTTACTTTATTTTATTTTATTTTATTTTATTATTTTAATTGTTTTATTTTATATTATTTTATTTTATTCTGTTTTGTTTTATTCTGTTTTATTTTGTTTTATTTTATTTTATTTTTTATTCTGTTTTGTTTTATGTTATTTATTTTATTTTATTTTATTTTATTCTGTTTTATTTTACCTTATTTTATTTTATTATTTTGTTTTATTTTATTTTATTTTATTTTATTTTATTTTATTTTATTTTATCTTAGTTTTGCCTCCATCAAGAAAATACCATCTCCAAGCTCTGGGACCCAGCACAGCCCCCAGGAGCAGCCATGGAGATGCCAATCCCTGGCCACATCCAGCACAGACCAATAAACCAGGGAAGATTTGCTGTTCCCGACAATTCCGGCTCAAAAGCCCAATTCCCATGGAAAAAGGGGACTTTTCCAGCACAAAAATCACCACTCGGCACTTTGCCAATCCCGATTCCCAGTAAATCCTCCCAGTCTCAGGTGAGGGGCTGGAAAAACAACGGATTTTTTTGGATCACTGCAAATTCCAGCGAACCTGGAGGAGGGAACACTCCAAGGGCAGCTCCAAGAAAAAACCGGAGTCTGGATGAGCTGAAAAGCCGTGGGAAAAACCTGTTTTGAGGGAGGACGGAGCCTCACCCAGACCGAATCCATCTCAATTATTGCGGCACTTTGACCTTTTCAAAGGAAACCGAGGGTGCTCCCATTCCCCAGCGGGAACTTGGAAGGCTTTGCGATGTTCCAGGTATTTTAGGATGTTTTTCCCTTCGCTGCCCGAGGGCAGCGGCGCAGGATCTGTGTCCTTCTTTTTCCCTTCAACAAAACTGTTCCGACCAGAATTTCCCTTCCATCCACGCTGCCTCGCTCAGGGACAGCCTGGATTTCTCAGGACTCTCATCTTTCCCTTTGTTTTGTTTCCCAGGGATTTCTCCTTCCCCTGTCTTAGCTCCTGGCGTTGGGGCACAATAATTTCCTGCAGGCGGCCAGAGCGACGTGACCTTTGAAAAACAACCCAGGGAGCACCTCCATTCCCAACTCTGCACTCCAAACCCCATTTCCTTGGAAGCAGAAGGGATCCTGGTGCCACCAGCCACGGCACTGAACGGCTGCGCAATTCCCGCTGGAGTCACCGGAGCCAGCGATGGGATCGGAGCGCAGCAGCAACACTGGGAAAACCCAATTTTTGTGCTTCCTCCATCCCTGCACTGCTTTAACAACTCTTCCTAACCACGATATCCTGGGAAAATCTGGCCTCCCCAGGTGGGAAATGCCCCTGTGCCGGGAAGTGCTGTGGGGCGGCTCCATCCAAGGCATCATTCCCGCATCCCAGTGCTGCCTGAGAGACCCTGCACGGCAAAAAGCGACCTCGGCGCATTTTCCACCCCCGAGAGCCGCGCTCTCCCACCCATTCCTCTTTTCCCGGCAGCTTTCCCAACGATTCCCGTGAAAAACCAAGGGAATTACATTACAAAGGAGCGCCTCAAAGGAGCTGTGAGGGCCGAGCGGAGCTGACGCCGCGATTTGCCAGAGCGTGAATCACGCTCACGTTATCGGCCAGCGGGAGAGAATTCCAGGATCCAGCCGGGAGCAGCTCAAGGCTGCGGGGTTGTTTGGACAGGGCTTGGCACGATCCACTTGGCTCCTCTCCCGCTGCTGGTATCATTTCGTTTAAAAGCGTTGTGGAAGAACAGAAATCAAGGAAAAGGGGAAAAGAAGGGGGGAAAAGGGTTTTTTTGGGGGTCAGCCCGAGCTGGAGAATTGAAATCTTTCAGCTCAAAGCGTGTTTTTTCAAGGTGTTTGCTTTGCTTCCCATAGAGGGAAAGGGGTTTATTTGTGGGATTATTATCCCCTACAGCAGGAGGAATTGGAGAATTCCTTAAGTGGCATCTTGGCCCGTTGGCTTCAGGAGCCTTCAGGCTCAGCCAGATCCATGGAAAAGTCGCTTCTCCCTCCACACACACCACCCCAAAAAGCCGCTCTCCTCCAAATCCACCCAAACTTTCCAGGGTTTCTCTGTGCTCCAGCGCTCGCCCACATCCACCCTGCTCCAGCAGATCTTCCCCACTTCCCTGCCAGCTTGGAGCGAGCTCGTGGGAGCAATCCAGCCAAAATAAGCCATTTCTGGGATATTTTTGAAAGGTTTGGGTTGGAATTTTTGCTCCCTTTGGACAGATGGAGCAGCAGCTCTGCCCAGGGAGGACTCGCTGCTCCGAGCTGGGGCAGAGCAGTTGATTCCCAATAAAAACGTGGTGATTTCCCAGTTTTACAGAGGAAATGAAAATGTAAAGTTTGGTCAGAGGAGGTTTTCGCTTACAAATCCCACCGAACCTGGTTTCATGGGAAAGCCACGGGGGGTTTTGTGGAGTGGGAGAAGAAGGTCCATTCCCTCACACGAGAAGAGGACATTTCCCACCACACAGAGTCTAAAAAATGCCAGGTTTAGATGGATTCCAGGAATCTGGGCCAATTTTGCATCCTCTGCTGCCTGGTTACTTTATTCCTGAGAAATATTCCCTTCTCCCAAGCCCTCTTCCCTTACGAGAAGCCACCTGCCGTGAGGATGGGGCGGACACAGTGGCCGAAAACGACTCCTTGGTTTTACAGCCAAATCCCAGGGCATTGTCCCAGCTTCCCTGGCTTTTTCCAGATCTAAAGAATATTTGAGCTGTACAGAGCCGAGATGTTCACCCCACCCAAGCCTTTGGATGCCATCCCATCGGGATTGACACAGAATCCCACCCAAGCCTCCGGGTGTCATCCCATCGGGACTGACATGGACATTGACCGCAGGCAACTGGAAAATTCCATTTTCCACTTCCCCACATAGGCAAACCAGTCCCAGCCACCATCGGAAATACCACCAGGGGAATATTTGGGATGAAGATTTGTCTCCCAGGACATGTGGATACTTCCTTCCCTGTGAGGGTGGCGAGGCCCTGGCACAGGGTGGCCAGAGAAGCTGTGGCTGCCCCTGGATCCCTGGCAGTGCTTTTGGAGCAGCTTGGGATAGCGGAAGGTGTCCCTGCCATGGCAGGGGGTGGGATGGGATGAGCTTTAAGATCTCTCCCAGTCCAAACCATTCCATGATTCCACGGCTGCCCCACCTATGGGCATCTCCGGGCTCCCTCGGGAGAAGCGGTGAAGAAGAGCCAGCTCTTCCTCCACCCACGGATGAAGAATTCCAAAGGCTGAGCCAAAGGGACAGGTACCTCCCGGGAGTGTCTGTGGGGATGGCCGCCTGCCAACCCCTCCTCCTGCGGCTGCTCCCGCTGGATTTTCCAGCAGCCCGCGGGGCTCTGCGTTTCCACGGGAGCATCTCCCGCCTCCACCATTGTTCCCGGTCCCACCTGCTCCCGATCCCCCTGTGCCCCCGGGCTTCGGGAACGAGCCCCGGCACGCGGGATGTTGTTTCGAGCAGCCTGACAGATGCCAAACCCGAGGTCAGGGAGGAATTTTAACTCCGCTTAATTGCTGGGAGGCACCTGGGATCCGTAACACACCCAGGCCAGGGAAAGGCAGCTCGGGAGGGAAAAGCTGCAGAGAAAATGAAGGGATTAACTCTATTTCTTGTTTGGGTTGGGTTTGTTTTTTTTTTTGGGAAATCCTGCTTTCTGCCAAGTTTTCTTGGAGCAAACGTTTCTGTCCCGCTGCCAGCCCTGCCAGCCTCAAGGAGGCAAAATTCCTGAGTCAGACTTTGCCAGGCAAAGCCACGCTGCCTTCAAAAGAATTCCACTGGGGGAAAAAAGGATGGATTTTCTATTCTCTCCTCACTCTGACAACGTTTCCTTGGGCTTCCAGTTCCATCATTTTTAGTCCAAATGAACCTGGGAATCTCCGGGAATCTCCAGCAGCTGGGGATTTGAGGGAATCAGTGAGCACCTAAGGATTTGGGGTGCCACTGTCCCAGGATTTGGGGAGCCAAATTCCTCCTGGGGGGCTGCTTCCTGTGCTCATCCCACTGCTCCATCCCTCTGCCCATCTCGGTACGGATCCAGCCGCTGGCACCGCTGCTCCTGCTGCTGGAGGGGAATCCTCCCTGGAGTTTTCCAGCCAGCACCCATCACAGCTGTGGCCTCCAAGCCAAAGCTCCAACCAGGGATAAATCCCTTTCCCTGCCTTCGGCTGCCGGTCGCAGGGATCTGGCCGGCGGATCCGAGCCCGCTGCTCCTCAGCCGCCGCCTCTCGCGCTGCCCTCCCTTCCAAGAAAAATGGAAACAGGAGACAAAGGAACTTTCCTACGCTGCATCCAGCCCTGCCCGCTGCCAGAGGAGCATCAGGAGGTTGTCTGAACGTGCAAATCCCCGTTGCTCCCAAGGAAAACCAGCAAAAGCCAGAGCTGGAGCACAGAGCAGGAGCTCAGCCTTTGGCAGGAGCCGCCTCCACGGCAAAGTGCGGAGTTGGGATCGTGTCACCGAAAGGGGCTGAGGAGGGATTTTCCCCCCAGGAATATTTTTAGCAGCCAAGAATTCCCTCTTCTGCCTCTCCTTGTGCCGAGGTTTGCAGGAGGGGCTCCTGGAGCTGCTGGGATGAGTTGGGCTGGGTGTTTGAGCTCATCGGGGCTTTGTCAGAAAGGAGAGGATTCCTAGGCTGGAAGAGGCTTCCCAGAGCAGCTGTGGCTGCCCCTGGATCCCTGGAAGTGTCCAAGGCCAGGTTGGACGGGGCTTGGAGCAGCCTGGGATGGTGGGAGGTGTCCCTGCCCGTGGCAGGGGTGGCACTGGATGAGCTTTGGGGTCCCTTCCAACCCAAACCATTCCATGATTCCGTGTGAGATGGGGATTTTTGGATTTGATTTGGAGGGATCAAGAAGAAGCTGGATCAGACCAAAATTGTTTTTCTGTTGAAGGCACGACAATCTCCAAACGGAGAATCCAGATGGAAATGGATGCAGGAACAATCCCCCTCAGGAGTGTTTGGGATGAGGAAGTGCCGCACATCCTGTCCCCAAACTGGTGTTTCCATTTTCCACCACATCCCCCTTGAACCCAAGGAGCCGGTGTTGGGAAACTGATTCCTAATTCCAATTATTTATGGGGGTCTTGAGACGGCCCCAAGAGCTGGAGCCCCATCCCAACATCCCCACCGTGGGTCTGAGCACGGCTTTATCTCCAGCCAATGAAAGAGAAATTAATGAACAGCAGGAAATTAAAAATTCCTGGGATTTGTCACCGCTTCTACCCCACAGCTTCCACTTTTTGCTCAGCAGGACCAGGCAGGGACCATTTCTTGATCAACCCTTCGGAATTCCGACCTTCCTGGGAGGAGATCCAGTAAAATCTGACCTTTCCTCAAACCCCCATAAACCTTTTCCATTTTTTCCTTTTGCTTTAAGATTCCCTGTTTTTATTGGGCCCCAAATGCCGAGTTATTCCTCATTTTTATTTTCCTGCCCTTTTTTATTTCCCTCCCCTTTTCCTGCCACTGAATCCGGCAGGGAACATCCCGGAGGAGGGGGAATTTTCCACCCTTTCTGGTAGCAAATTCCTTAGGTTGCATTTGAGCCTTTTGTGGCTTCAAAGGAACAGCTTGAGCTCCATGAGGCTCCGGATTGGCCAAGGAAACCTGAAACATCCCAAGATTCCGAAGGGGAGAAGAATTTTTAAAAGGTTACATCGTGGAAAAAGAAAATCTGGAAACCTTGCAGAAGCCAGGAGGTTCCTTGGATGCTCTGGCAAAAAAAGGGCAAAAGAGGGGGAGGGAACGTCAAAATTCCCCCCTGGAAGCAAATTCCACCCAGCAGAAGGAAAAGCATTTGATGTCCTGCAAAGCCAAAGTGGTAAAGAGCTTTCCTGAGCCTTTTTCCCAGATCCCTGTGGATAATTTTCCCTCTGCTTCCCAGCACAGCATTCCAAAGCCGCCCTGTGCTGTCCCTAAAGCTGCCCAGGGACTTCCAAACCCCGTTTCCACGGGGATATTTCCATTTCCCGTTCACTTTCTCAAAGCCCTTTTAGCACAAATCCCTAAACTTTGGGACTAAGCCTGCAGAGGGAACATCCCAAATTCCGTCTGCTTTGAGGCAAATCCTGAGCGTGAGGTTTTGGGTCGGGAGGAAAATCCAGCGATCCATCCCCTCAGGCAGGGATTCACTTTGGGAACGGACATTCCAGGGAGTATTTTTTGGATGCAGGATAAAATAATGCCACAGGAAGGTGGGGGATCCACCCTGTCCGTCACGAGGCGCTGGAATCCACAACCTGCGCTGTAATTTTTGGGTAAGGAAGGAAGCAAAGGAAGGCAGACGGGATATTCGGGAAAGGTTCTTCCCTGTGAGGGAGAGGAGAGGAGAGGAGAGGAGAGGAGAGGAGAGGAGAGGAGAGGAGAGGAGAGGAGAGGAGAGGAGAGGAGAGGAGAGGAGAGGAGAGGAGAGGAGAGGAGAGGAGAGGAGAGGAGAGGAGAGGAGAGGAGAGGAGAGGAGAGGAGAGGAGAGGAGAGGAGAGGAGAGGAGAGGAGAGGAGAGGAGAGGAGAGGAGAGGAGAGGAGAGGAGAGGAGAGGAGAGGAGAGGAGAGGAGAGGAGAGGAGAGGAGAGGAGAGGAGAGGAGAGGAGAGGAGAGGAGAGGAAAGGAAAGGAAAGGAAAGGAAAGGAAAGGAAAGGAAAGGAAAGGAAAGGAAAGGAAAGGAAAGGAAAGGAAAGGAAAGGAAAGGAAAGGAAAGGAAAGGAAAGGAAATGCCTTTTCCAATGCTTCCCAGTGATGTCACCAAGGGCCAGCACGAGGTTCTGGAGAGGGCACAATTCCAGGATCCAGCACCAGGGTGAGGGACTGAGCCCAGGGTTTCCAGGGAAATCCAGTCCCTGGATCTTTGCTCAGCAGAATGAGGAACAGCTCCTCGGGCCTGGCTTTTCTGCCCCAAAACAAAGGGGATTTGGGAAAAATTGGATCTTTGATGGAAAATGTGGGGTTAGAAGTGGAACTTGCCCGCAGAGGGCTCAACCTTTTTGCCTGTGTAAGGAATCAGGGAATTAAGGTTGGAAAAGTCCTCCAGGATCGAGTCCAACATTGCCCAGCACTGCCCATGTCCCCACGTGCCACAAATCCCTCAGGAATGGGGACTCCACCACTGGACAGCCCTCCCCAGGACGGAATTTTCCCTAATAGTCATTCCTAAAGGTATTTTTGCCACTTGGTTGGGGGAATAAAATGAAATAAAATTTAAAAATGAAAATAAATAAATAAATAAATTTAAAATAAAATAAAATAAAAAAGGAGAGCAAATAAAAATAAATAAGGATAAATAAAATACATTAAAAAGAGAAATTACATAATGAGAATGATAGAAAGTAAAATTTTAAAAGTAAAATAAAATTAAATAAAAATAAAATAAAAATAAATTTTAAAATTAAAATAAATAAATAAATGAATACAATAAAAACAAATAAAATAAAAAGAAATAAAAAATTAAAATAAATAAATAAATAAAATTCAATAAAAATAAAATAAGGAATGACTAAAAATGAAAGAGAAAAAGAAAGTAAAAAGACAAGAGTAAAAATAAAATGAAGAATAAGATGAAAAAGAATAAAAAAGAAAGAAAAATCAAAAGTAAGAGAGAAATAAAATCAAAAGTAAGATTAAAAAAATCAAAATGAAAAAGAATTAAAAAAGAAATAAAATAAAAACTAAAATATAAACCAAAGGCAAATAAGGAAAATAAAAAGACAAAAATACGAGTGAAATGAAAAATAATAAAAAGAAAATGAAAAATAAAATCAAATTTAGAAAAACCTGAAAAAATTATATAAGAATGGAATGGAATGGAACGGAACGGAATGGAATGGAACGGAATAAAATAAAATAAAATAAAATAAAATAAAATAAAATAAAATAAAATAAAATAAAATAAGATTCCCCCTTTCCAAACCCGCTGGAGCAGCCCCTGGATTGCGCAATCCCATAAAACCCGCAGAGAACGCTGGGCTCTGGAGCGCAGTTTCCTATGGAAAACCGTGGAGTGCGAGGGGCTGGAAGGGAGCTCGGGAATGGCTTTAGCAGGGCCGTCCCCGGGCCAGGCGGTGCCTCCGTTTCCATGGAAAAGCGGGAATCCGCAGGGAACACTCGGCGGAGCCGTCTCGGCTCGAGCTCAGCCCCGCATCCCCGGATTTGCGTGGAATTCCTATTTTCCTTCCCTCCCGCCGCTCCCAGGAGGGACGAGCGCAGGAATTCTCCCGGCCAGCAGCCTCGCTGCTCCAGCGGCAATTCCAGTTTGATTTTCCAACAAAATCTCGCCAGGAATGGGAAGGGCAGCCGGCAGCAGAGGTCGGGAAATCGGCTTGGAGCTCCGGCAGCCTCGGGATTCCCAACCTCAGGAATCCTGGAGTTTAAGCTGAGCTCGGCTGGAGTTAAGTGGATCCTTAAGCTCCCTCCTATCCTTAAAATCCATCCCGGGAATCGCGGCGCTGCCTCCATGGATGTGAGGAGCTGGGAAGCTCGAGGCTGAGGCAGGGGCAGGGTGGGCTCGAAGTGCGACAGGAGCAGGTTTAGGGAATGAATCCTTGAATCCCCATCCTATCCCTCAAAACCAACCAAACCCCCCCAAACAGATGGAAAAGCCGTTCCCACCCCTGTAAACAAAACGCTCCAAGCTGGCAAAAAGCTTTCCTCCCTCTTTCCCCAGCGCTGATGGATTCTAATCCGAATTTTCCCTCTATTTCCTGCCGCAGCAGCCCAAAGCCACGGTGTGCTGTCCCCAAAGCTGCCTGGGGATGTTCAAATCCCATTTTAAGGCTTCAAAACTGGGAAAAAGTCCTGGAATCCATATTTTACCCTTCGGCAGCAGCCAGAAATGAATCAGAAATGAGACTTAAACCAACTCTGTCCCCAGATCAATGAATTAACAGGTCTGAACTCTCTTATCAATTAAAACATCCACAGGTGGATGTTGCCCTGCTTCCCTTCTTTTTCCCGGAGCTGGGGATGAACAGTGGCACAGGAATTGCTCCTGGAGCACAAGGAGGATGCAGAGGCTTGGAGCCACCCCCGTGTCCCTGCCAGAGGTGACAGCGCGGGAGGAGAGGCAGGAAACTTCCCTCAGAAGATGTGGAGAGGCAGGAAAACGGCAGGGAAGCTCCAGAGGGAACTCTCCGGTTGCCAGGAATGCCGAGGTGTGGAAAAGCTCCGTGACTGAGACAAGTGGGAAGTGTGGAACAAGAGCTCTCCGGCTGTTGCTTCCCGCAAATAAACGATCCCTGATGGCAAAGGCAGATATTCCCGGGAGCTTTTCCACAGCCAGGGATGCTCCACGAGCTCCCAGCGCTCTGCCCAGGATGCGGCACCTCGTTCCTTAATTAAAGATCGTCACGGGGATGAACGGCAAATTAAGGAAAACACAGCGGTGCTGGAAGCAGGAATGGCATGGGGGGAAGGAGAGGGAGAGCCGGGATGTGGGGCTTGGGAAAAGCTCGTTAGTGCAGCTGCAATTAGAGCTGCTCGGGGGTCATTGTCCAACAGCCGGGATCCCAGGACAGCCGGGAATCCCCGGCACTTCCCTCCGGCACCCACACAGTTCCTTAAATCGGCTGTGTGGGAACAGCCAGAACTCATTCGGGGCTGCCCTTTTTCCTCACTTTGGGCATCTCCAAGCCTGAGCTCCGGCTCTCCCGGGATCTGGGACGTCGGGAAGATGGGATGCCAGAATCTTAAGGGACTGAAGATGGTTTTTTTGGCTTTGTTTTCTCCATCTTATCCCAATAATCCATGAAAACGTGATTATCCTCCAAAACCCAGGAAAACCCGGATGGCTTGTCCTGCCTGTGAACTCTGGTCACCGAGGGCATTTTATGGCTGTGTTTTATGACTGAAAACCTCCTGGATCTGTTTTTCCCATTGCTGTTTTCCATGGATGAGCCTCTGGAAGCTGCGCAGCCAGGAACACCCGGATCACTCAGACAAAGCTTTTGAAGCTGAATTCCAGCGCTGAAAGAACGAAGGAGCAGAGCTGGGGGGGATGCCTGGATCTCAGCTGGGCCCCGAGCAAGGATCCTCTGGAAAAGGATGGGAAGGTTATGGAAGGGAAGATTTCCCAGTTGTTTTTTTGGGAACAAAGCCAGGGTGGCTCTTGGAGGGGAGCTCAGGTGCATCGGAGCGGGAGGAGGGGGGATATGGGATTGTTTAGAGGGCTTGGAACTGTGTTCAAAGACCTTTCACGATGCGTTAAAGGAAAGAAGCAGGAAAATGGACTTGGACATTTATTATTTTGTCTAAATCTGTGTCTTGGCTTAGCTGGAATAGAGAGCCGAGGTTTCTTTGGGATTGCTGGTGTCCTCCCAAGGCGGGGCTGGCACTGGGACAATCCACGCTCGGATCATCCTGTCCGGATTCTCTGCTCACTGCAGAGCACCTGAGTGAATCCCTGAATCCATCCCCATGCTCAAAGCCAGGTTTTCCATGGACCAGCCGCTCCTGACAAAGCTGGGGCAGCTCTTGGTCCTACAACGAGCAGAGCTCAGGGGATGTGGGGATAAGGGCAAGGGACGTGAGGATTTAGGAAAAAGGGCATCACACAGAATTTGGGATCCTCATCAATCACACCTGGCACAACACGAGCGCTCAAACTCTGATTTCAATCTGATTAAAGTCCCATTAAACTCTGATTAATTTTAACTCCGCTTTTTCTGGCAGCCGAGCCACAACCACGAGGTTTCAACGCCACGTGGAGCACCGAACTGGGGATTGCTGGAATGCTGGCCCTGGGAATGACTGGGAGACAGGATGCACTGGGAGACAGAGCGGGAGATAAGAGATAAGGACCAGGATCCCGCCCAGCACTCGGCATCCTCACACAATGAAGAGCTTTATTCCAGCACTCCCGGGACTGGCGTGCACTAATTTAACCCAATTAAAGTGGGATTGCAGCAGATGGAATTAATGACTCCACGGAGGGCAGGGAAGATCTTACCCAGGGATTAGGAAACCTCTTTTGCTTTAAGAAATGCACCGGATTGGGAATAACCTCCAGAGGGAGCGGCGGAGTCAAGGAGAAACCCTCGTTTTGCCCAGGTTTGTAGATTCCAGCAGGATTGAGGCACAGCAGGACCAGCAGGAGCCTCACGCCGTGATATCCACGGCTATCGCTCTCCTTGGGGGAAATCTTTCTTTATTCCAGCTTCAGGAAAAGACTTCCAGCTGGAAAAAAAGGCTGTGGGGTATTTTCCCAATCCCCCTTTTCCCGAGGGAGCTGCCGTGGTGTCTCCTGGCCCCACGGGAAACATCACCCACAGCTCCTGGCTCTGCTGGGGGGCTCTGCCTCGGGATCTTCTCCATCCACTGCAGTTCCCAGTCTGGAATGCTTCACATTTCCCTGGAAATGTTCACCCTCAGCAACTTGGTGAAGGTGTCCCTGCTCCTTGCAGGACCGGATGAGCTTTAAGGGTCCCTCCCATTCCAAACTCTCCACGATTCCATGACCTGATAATGCTGGGAACTCTGCCAGGTAATTCTCTGGAATTATTGGACACAGCCAGTGCCCAGCCCGGCCCCAGAGAGTTCTGTCTCCAGGAGAAGGACACGTTTGTGCCATGCCAAAGTGGGGATTGATGTGTCTGAAGAAGAAAAAGAGGAATAAAACGTGGATTCTTTCCAGGCTCCCAGCAGATCCTGGTGGGTGCTTCACCTCCTCTGTGCTCCTCACCCAGCCCAGCCCCTGCAGAGTCCGAGGTGCCTCTCCTCAGCCACATCCCTGCCCCATCCCAGCCACGGAGCCTTTCCCATGGTCCTGGAGTCAAGTCCCAGAGTGGGAAAATCACTGCAAAACCAACAGAGCCTTGGAGAGCATGGAAGGATGCCAAAGAGAGGGATGGGAACAACTCGCAATTCCAAGTGCCAGAGGAGACAACGAGACATAACAGAGCTTTGTTTGGGAGGGGGATTTCTTTAGGGAAGAGGGGAGAAGGCTGGACAGGGAGCTGGGGGAATCTGAGTCCATCCCACATCCAATCCAGCACTCCAATAATTTCAGTGGAAGCCAAAAATCTTTTCATATCCAACCACCACATTTTGGGGCAGAAAGCTGCCTGTCCATACAAAGTCCTGGAGCAGCTCATTCCAAGTGCTGGGAGCTTAACTGGGATGGTGCTGCAGCAGCAAAATGTTCTGAGACTGGGAAACCTTCCTGCCTCATACAGAGGGATCGCCCTTGGGAATTTCAAGGAGGTTCCAGAGAAATCCCAAATCCCTGCAGGGACTCCTGCACTGAGTCCCTCCCCTGGAGACCCACAGGCTGCTCAGACACCTCCAGGAGAGCCTGGAATTTGCATCCTCTCATGCCCCGTGTCCTGGGAACTCCTGATGCTCACACAGATCCCACACCACCTGCTTTAGGACATTCCAGGTGCCTTTCCATGGCTATTCTGGGATGATCAGCTCAGGTTTGGTGTCTGCCTCAGCTGCCTGAGGTGAGGCAGGTGAATCCGCGCTTCACCTGCCAAGGAGCTTCCACTGGGAGCAAAGAGAGGCTGAGCCAGAGAATTCCCCACTGTGACAGCAAGGCAAAAACCCCTCTGGAGTGCAGTGACCTCGGAGTGAACTTCACTGGGACAAAAACCAGGGATGGAGCTGCCAGGGAGAGGAGGGCACAGGCAGAAAGGAGCAGGAATTCTGCAAGGAACGTCCACAAAAGGGGTTTGGGGGTGACCAAACCAGCAGGGCACGGGTGCCCTTTATCCCAGCAGGATGCGCCAGCAGCAAAGTATCCAACGGATTGTGCTGGCTCACAGAATTCATGGAAAGGCCACGGGCAGGCAGGGAAACCTTCCACTATCCCAGACTGCTCCAAGCCCCATCCAGCCTTGGACACTGCCAGGGATCCAGGGGCAGCCCCAGCTGCTCTGGGCACCCTGTGCCAGGGCCTGCCCACCCTCAGAGGGAACAATTCCCTCCCAATATCCCATCACCAGTGGGAAGCCATTCCCTTTTATCCTGTCACTCCAGATCTCTCCCTGAAAAGTTTCCCTGCACTGGAGAGCAGGATCCAAGCAGCTGGAACAGCTGAACCCCATGGAAAGAGCAGCTCCAACCCCCCCCATCACCACAGCCACCCTCCCTCCCTGCATTTCCCCTGCTGCCATTCCAGGGCTGCCATTCCAGGGCTGCCATTCCAGGGTTGCCATTCCAGCATTGCCATTCCAGGGCTGCCATTCCAGGGCTGCCATTCCAGGGTTGTCATTCCAGCACTGCCATTCCAGGGTTGTCATTCCAGCATTGCCATTCCAGCACTGCCATTCCAGGGTTGCCATTCCAGCACTGCCATTCCAGCACTGCCATTCCAGCACTGCCATTCCAGCACTGCCATTCCAGCACTGCCATTCCAGGGTTGTCATTCCAGGGTTGTCATTCCAGCACTGCCATTCCAGGGTTGCCATTCCAGCGTTGCCATTCCAGCGTTGCCATTCCAGCGTTGCCATTCCAGGGTTGCCATTCCAGCATTGCCATTCCAGCATTGCCATTCCAGCATTGCCATTCCAGCATTGCCATTCCAGAATTGCCATTCCAGCATTGCCATTCCAGCATTGCCATTCCAGGGTTGCCATTCCAGGGTTGCCATTCCAGGATTGCCATTCCAGGGTTGCCATTCCAGAATTGCCATTCCAGCACTGCCATTCCAGGGCTGCCATTCCAGGGTTGCCATTCCAGCACTGCCATTCCAGGGCTGCCATTCCAGGATTGCCATTCCAGCATTGCCATTCCAGGGCTGCCATTCCAGCACTGCCATTCCAGGGCTGCCATTCCAGGATTGCCATTCCAGCATTGCCATTCCAGGGCTGCCATTCCAGCATTGCCATTCCAGAATTGCCATTCCAGAATTGCCATTCCAGAATTGCCATTCCAGCATTGCCGTTCCAGGACTGCCGTTCCAGGGCTGTGCCGTGGCTGCCATGAGAACAGGGATCTGTTTTCCATGCACCTGATGCCGGAGATGTTGAACTTTTCCTTCCCTCCCCTCCAATGGCTCCTCACAGCCAGCAGGACACAGCAGGGACAACACGGCTGCACAGGCACATTCCAGCAATTCCAGAAGGAACTGGAGCCCAGCTGGAAAACACAGCTCAGAAACTCCAAAGGCTGAGCCTATCCGGAGGCAGCGCCGCGATTTTTACGACAATCCAAAGCTTTGCTTGGGAAAAGCTCTGGGCTGGGGTTTGGAGCTGCCTGGAGCTGCCACTGGCACCTCCAACCCCACCAGCTGGACCAGTTTTCCCTGAGCCATCGGATATCCCTGCTCCAAACCCGTGCCCGTGGGATGATCAGTCACCATCCAGAGGCTGCTCCACCCCATCAGGATTGAGCGCGCTTTCCAAACCTCTTTCATCCTCCCCGTTTGTCCCAGTGAACTCCGTGCTTCCCCCCTAGCAGCAGGAATTTCCTGCTTCCTGAGGCAGCAGTAAATGCTTAAATATCCCAAATGAGGTGCTGGGCTTCTCCTCAGATTTTGGGGAATGTGTGCCTGGATTCTGGAAGAGCTGCCCCCACCACCACCACATCCCTCCTGGTTTTCCCTCCATCCTCACCCTGGTGCATTTTTAATTCATTTTTGGCAACAAAATCCCAGCATTTTTCTTGGTACCAGCAAATATTGCTATGTTGGAGAGAATTCCCAGTTCAGCAGGAGACAATTCCCAGTTCAGCAGGAGAGAATTCCCAGTTCAGCACAAGATAATTCCCAGTTCAGCAGGATTTCATGGAGCTTGAGAACAAATTCACTTTCCTTTCTTTCCTTCCATTTTTTTCCAGAGAAATAGAAATCTTTCTCCCTGTTGCTGCTCTCCTTCTAATTCCTAATTGGACAAGGCAGGTTCTTTCCTATTTCCAACAGGGCTCTGCGAAATGATGAGATCCATTAAATTTCCAAGGGGAAAAAAAAAGCCTCTGAGCCTTCTCCGCCAACTTCCAAACCCTCCCAGGGAACGCACGGGCTCCGGGCGGGGTAATTTCGTTTGGGGTAATTCACTTGTGCTAATTTCCTGGAAGTCTTGCAGGATAGATGATTCCATTTTTGGGTGGTTTTCCACATAAATTCGGGATTCGTTTCCCTCAGAGCAATATTTAAGTGTAAAATATCTCCAGAGGGAGCAGAGGGGTTTTTTTTCGGTTTTGGATTGCGGGAACAATGTGGCCTAGTGGAAGGTGGAGTTGGAACAGATCAATTTTAACCAAATTCCAACCCAAACCATTCCATGATTCTGGGGATCCAATCCCTGGCTCGATCATTGCTGTGTTTTGGAGCTAACAGGGGGCTGTTATCCCAAAAAACCTCTCAAACCACTGCCCCAACTTCCCCCAAAATCTAGAGTGCTTGGAATTGGAATTCCGATCAATCTGGGCGACTCCGTTCCCGTAAACTGCTCCGAACTGGAAAACGAGGGTTCTGTAAATCACCCATGAGTGGTGAGAAGGCTGAATATCGGAAGGGAGAACATCAGGAACTGGGGATGGGTTCATTAGGGATATTTGGGATATACGCTCCAAATAGGGAGCAAGAGCGCGAAAACTTCAGCCCTCAAAGCCAAATGAAACCCGTGCCTGGGGAAAGGAGATCCCATAATTCCAATCAGGGGAGATCCCATAATTCCAACTGGGGAGATCCCTAATTCCAGTCAGGGAGATCCCATAATTCCAACCGGGGACATCCCGTAATGCCAGTTGGGGAGATCCCATAATTCCAATTGGGGAGATCCCATAATTCCAATTGGAGAGATCCCTAATTCCAATCAGGGGAGATCCCATAATTCCAATTGGAGAGATCCCATAATTCCAGTCCTCACAGCTGGACCCAAAGAGCTCACCAGTCTCCCAGCAGAAGGAGCAGGGATTGGGATGGATCCTGGAGCCTCCTCTCCCAGCAGAACAGCTCCTCACACTTCCACAGCCCTCTGCTTTTCCACCCTGGATTCTCTTCCTCGCCATAACCCCGCTTCCAGGCCGGCACCAGGGAAATCTCTCCCCTTTGTTTTTTTCGGGATGAGCCACTGCCCTACGAATCCCAGCCGGCCCCAAGCTCCGTTGGAATTTGGTTTCACCTCCAGGTGGAGCAGGGCTGCTGTGGAGGCCTCGGTCCTGCTGTCCCTTCCCGGATTCAGCCTCCACCGAATCCCACATCGGGAAAATCCCAACCCAACCCTGAATCCCAACCCAACCCTGAATCCCAAATGTCACCACTGGAGCCATCGTTTGTTGGGACACATGGACAGAGACCAAGAAGTCCTCGAGCCTTGGTGCCCACCACCATCCTGGGATGTTCTGCAAGGGACTGGATTTTGGGATATCCGAGGGATGCAGGTCTGGAGCATCTTTCCCACAGCAGCAGGAAGGTTTTGGGCTTTCCTGGAGAAAGCCTCTCACTCCAGGGGGGATTTTCGCGCTCCAAGAGGCAGAATTTGGAAGCTGCTCGCAAGCCAGGAAGGGAAAATTACAATGCAGGAGCAGAGAGGAGGGGAGGAAAACCTTGATCCAAAGCCACCCTCCTCACTTCCAGGAAGGCAACTGGGAGGACGCAGTGTGGAAAGGAACCTCCCAAAATAACGGGAATTTAATGCTAAGCAGAACAGCCGCCCGCAGACAGACTTAATCACCGCGAAGGGAGGGAAGGTCATTAAACAAACAGCACAATCCAAAGTGTTGATTTTGGGGCTAGATCCAGCTATCAGCTCCTCAGGAGAGCAAATAAACCTCGGGAATTACACGGCCAAAAGATCCGTGGAGCGCTGAGACAAAGGGAAAACCCCAAAGCCGAGCCTTGGCTGACACACGAGGTCCGTAAGGGCTCTTGCATGGGGATGGGGGCAGGGCTGGGAAGGGAGTGGGGATTTCCACGGCACTTGATGGGCATTTTTCTTCCCTGATTCCGTATTTTTCTGCACCATAGTCCCAATTCCACCATGAAAAATGTTCATGTGGATTGTGGTTGGTGGAACAATCCTTGGCCAAGAGCTGCTCCTGGGCTGCTGCTTCCCTAAAATTGTGATTCCCGGTGGTTCGGCTGCTCCGGTGTTCCCATCAACCTTTCCCAACCCTGCAGTATAAACTGGGATATAACTTTTTATCTCCCTCCTCCTGTTTTCCTTCCATCCAGCTTTGTTTTCGGAACAGATGATCCAGTGATCAGGGCTCACTAAGGAGTTTCCCGTTCCTCTTGCCAGCACAAGGAAATCAGGGCAGAAAGAGCACAAAATGTTCAGCTTTTCCATAAATCCAATATCCTGGGAGGCTCTAATTGGCGTGGTGGGATCCTCCCACTGAGCTTGATGGGAATTCTCTGCATGGAAGTTGTCCCTGAAACTTGTGGGACCATAAAATGGGAATTCACCTCGTGCTTTTGACCTTGAATCCCTCTCCAGCCTCCTGGATGAGGAGTTTCCCTGGTTTTACAGGAATAAAGCTGGATAAAACCTCTGGAATGACCTTTTCTGTCACATCTACGTTTTGCAAAGCAGGGGGGGGGATTTTCCTGAACAAGCAAAGATCCCTTACAGGGATTTAGGAGCGGAAACGATACAGAATTGCTGTGGAGCCTCTGGAGGGAGGATTTTCATGGAGCAATCACTTGGAATAAATCATCCTCTTGGAATCACACCTCTGGACCACAGAGATGCCCAGATGCCAACTCACACACTCAGCAGAAGTAAAGAAATCAAAATCAGAGCTACAAACCCCGGGAAAAATCCCCCAAGAATCAACGGGGATGTGAATCCGCCTCTGGAGCCGCTTTTGGAAGGATTCCCTGGAGCTCCCCATGCCAGCAAAAGCTCTGCTGGGCTCTCCTGATTTCCCTGAGTCATCAGACGGTCAAGCAAACATCAGGAATTCCTGTCCAACTCCGGAGCAGATCCTGATAAAGCCATTTGCTCCACACAGGAATCAACCCCGGCCCAGACGAATTCCCGCTCCCCAAACAATCCCGACGATTAGCGCTGATTAATGGGGCCGCCAGAGGCTCATTCATCACCAGTAACTCACAACATCTTTTTCCACACCAGTTCCAACTCCCGGGGAGCTGGAAAGGGAAATGGTTCATTTCCATGGCTTTTTGTGCCTGTTCCCAAACACATCCAGGTTTGGGGTTTTTTTAGGGTTGCCCACAAGACCTGCCCAGGTCCAAAACCTCTGCACAGCACAGGATCCTCCATAAACCTCCATCTCTCTCCTGTATTTTTTTAAATCATGGAATCGCTTAGATTGGAATAGCCCTTGAGACTGAGTCCAAGCCATCATTCCCTGAGCACTGCCAAGGCCGCCGCTGACCACGTCCCCAAGTGCCACATCCACACGGCCTTGAAATCCCTGCAGGGATGGCGATTCCACCACTGCCAGGGTTGGACAATCTTTTCCATGCAGAGGTTTTCCCTAAAATCCAACCCAAACCTCCCCTGGCACACCTTGAGGCCGTTGCAGGAGCACCCTTTACTTGGAGGCTGCTCAGTGATACTCAACTTTTAGAGTTATTTGGTTTCCCCTTCCCCCCATTCTCTTTTTCCTGCAGGAAAGAAGTGCCATAAAATCCTGGATTTGCAAACCAGGCAGCCTGGGATGCTGGATTGGGAATGATACAGCACAAGGAAAAATGAGGTCGGATTTTGGGCTGCAAACACATTCTTCCACCCTGAAAACACAGAGAGTGTTCCCCACACGGGACCCTGAGCTCTCTCCTGGAGTGTCCAGGAAAACCTGGAAACAACGTCACACATCCAACCTCAATGGCCAAGATTCCACCTGAGATATTCCCTGCTTCCCAAATGCAGGATTTGAGCGCTGACTTTCACAGGTTCCTACAGAGGAATTCTTTGGGAAGTTGTGGGATAATTCGGGCTCACCCTATAAAAGGCATCATATCCCAAGAACACGCAATCAACAGATCCAGAAACTGGGGAAGGACGGCTCATTCCTTATGGATGCAGGAATCAGGGAGCAGCCAGGGGGGCTGACAGCAACCAAGACCTCACAAGCAAAGTCCACAACATGGAAAATGTTCTCCACTGGGTCACTCGATTCACCAATCCAGGAAAAATTAAGGAGCTGTTTCCTTACCGTCCTCAGCGGGATCCACGCTCCGGTGGGAAGCGGCACTGCCTAGGATGGCCTCGGTGTTAATCCAGGCTCCTGCTCCAGTCCCAGCCCCTTGTCTGCCCCTGGACACCTTTGGGATGAATAAAAAACACTCATTAAGCAAATTTCTTCAGCAAACAGAAAGATCTGTGTTGCTGCTCCTCTGCTTTCCCACTTTTCTCTTTATCCAGGGATTTCAGCAATGGAACAGCAACAAGGCAAAGCACCTGAGGAATGTGAGGAGAAAGAGCTGCAAGGCAGAGCAAAATTCCCTTGTGACAGTGGAACTGATCCCTGTCCTCCAGGAACGGGGCTGGGAAGGGTTTCCCAGCAAGTTGCACATCTGGGATGATGCTGTGGATGGAATTAGGGCTCCTCAGAGCTCCCAAAATTCCAGTTCTTGCCCCAAACACTCCCCATCATTCCAGTTCCTAGCCAGGCCCATGGGAGAAGTGGTTCCTCCAGACCCACGGAGATGACCTAAGTGATGGAGACCCAAATTGTCCCACTCCAACACCATCTTCCCTGTGCTAAATGGGGGCGTTTCCCGGAGATCCGGCAACACCGAACCTCAGGAAAGGCAGGAATTTCCACCAAGTCCTCCTCATCCTCCCTTCCTCTCTGAACCCAAGTGGTGGAGCAGCCAGAGCCCAGGTTGAGGCACAGGCTGGGTGTCCCCTGTCCCCAGGCTCCCCATGGAAGGTCTGTCCATGGCCAGGGGCAGAACCTTTCCCAGCTCCCAGTGCAGCCAGCCATGGATCAGCTTTCCATGGAGCCACGGGGAGCGGCCATCATTCCTCTGACAGCTCCGGGGCCGTTTGCAGCCTGCTGGACTCGCCTCCTGTCACTGCAGATAGGAAAAAATCTCCAGTCATCCAAAAGTGGATTCCAGCAGCCCCTACAGGTAATTCCTCAACCTCGAGACAGGCCTGGAGAGCGATCATTCCCTCTTTAATCCCCTAAAAACATCCATGGGAATGGCATGCAGGCTTCCCCCACACGTCTGCCCCTTGCCCTGGAGCCTCATCGCTCCCTGCTCACAGTTGGACAGGCTGGAATCCCGGCTTTTCCAAGAGCTTAGTTCCAGGTCAACGAGCCCATGAAGAATAACTGGATGGAAGGAATGGCACATGCCATTCCCATGATGGGATGTGGCCAGAAGGGCTTCTCCCGGCTGATGCTGTCCTTGGGCCACGTTGTTCCTGCACCACCTGGATGCTGCCGCATCCCGGGAATGCAGCAGCTCATCCCAGCACTGGGAGCCCCTGGAAAGGAGCCCAACTGGTGGCTCTTCCCTCCTTTTCCCACCTATCCACATTTAGGTGCCAACAACAACAATTGTGCAACCTGGGATAGTGGGAATTGTCCCTTCCCACGGCAGGGGGTGGGATGGGATGAGATTTAAGGTCCCTTCCAGCCCAAACCATTCCAGGATTCTCCAATAATTTCTTTATAATATTTACAAATGCTCTAGGGGGTTATGTTTATAATTCCCATTAATTTGGTGTTAAGGTCAATTATGCAGCAGGTAGAGACTGCCATGGTAGGAAAATTAAAGCTAATTAATTACTCATTAATTAATCCCTGCTCCAGACAAGCTCATGGGCGGGAGATTTTTCAGGAGAAAGTTTTGGCAAACAAAATTTTGAAAGTGTTTTATTCTTCTCCCTTTCAAACGATCAATTCACATAAATAACGGGAAGGAAGCACCTCCTAAAAAATTGGATACAGCCGTGGGTTTAGGGATTACAGTGTTGAAAACAAGGATCACAGGATACAAGGAAAGGGAAACCGGGCACCATTCCCCTCAGGAATCTCCTTAACTCTGCAGATGAGTTGCTGGAACAAGTCCAAGTGCCCCTAGAAATGTCCCTTTTCCCATCAATATTCACACAGGAGGATCAAGGGTTAATGGATTAAGGTTTCTCCTCCCAAAGCCTTTTTGGTGCCCACCACCCACTGGGTCCCCAACTTTAATTGTGCAGGATATTTCTCCCGCTTTTCCTCCATCCCTTAAGGATTTTCCTTGTCGTTCTCATCAATATCATGCATGTTCCTCCCAGGACTGGATCCATCCTCTGGTAGGACTAAACCAACACAAAGAGCCCTGCCCAGTTTGTTTGCACCCAATCCCAAGGGAAAAAAAGTAGGTCCTACAAAAGTGAGGGAGGAGAGAAAGCATGACTCCAGCAGCTTTCATGGCATTCAGCCTGGCTGGAAACACTGAAGTTGCCTGGAGCCTCCCAAAAAGCGCTGGTCACGGATTTCCCAGATGTTGAAAGACCTGTATTTGTGAGTAACCACCAGACTCCACCAGCTCCTCCTGACCAAATTCTCCACACTGACATCATTCCACGCTGGCATCATCCTGAGAGAAAAACCACAGCATTCCTGGAGCCCCAACAGAAACTCGACACATGGAATGCCTAATCCTAGAGTGGACTTCATCCCTGTTTCCCTATGAGTCATTTTCCATCCCACTGCCTGTCCAAAAATGGTTTTGTGTTGTTTCTTTATTAAAGGTTCTCTCAATGGCTTCATTGATGGCTGAAGAAAGGAGGGAATGAGGCAGGGATTGAGCATCCCAGGGATCTGCCACTGAGTCTGGCCTAATTAAACCCATCTGCTTAAACCCATCTGCTTGGGACCATCTGCCACCAGATCTGCTGCCGAAATCTGGGACAGTGTTGGAGTGGCAGGATGCAGAGCAGGCTTTGTGTTCTAAACCAAAGTTGTGTCACAAATAATAACAAAAAAAGAAGAGACATTCCTTAATTTTCCAGGAGTGACATGGGATGAAGGGATGGAGTTGTTTTGGTTGGCTGTCAAATCTCCAGTTTTTGGCACAAAAGGAAAGGCCCCGGGGCCTGTCTGGAAGAACCAACGGGAACTGGAAGAGAACCATGGACCAGCCCAAAAAAATGAAACTGGCTGGTTGAAATCCATAATCCAAAGGAAAAGCTGGATCCAGGCCTTGCCTGTGCAAGAGTCTGTGCAGAGCTTGGCACCAGCCCTGTGGGTGCAAAGCGGAAGGAGGAGAAAGCACCCAATTATTTAATAAATGTAATTAATTGCACTCTTGGATCAATGTTCATCATCTCAGCAACTCAAGCCATGAACCCAAGGACCTGGGGCAGATCCCGATGGCGGCCGTGCCATGGAAGATCCCATTGGCCTGGCACGCGGTGGGACTCGCTGCTCCCATGAACACCGATAATCAGGGATCTAAAATGACAACATCCTCAATTCCCCTGCTTCAGAGAGCGGCTCTGTCTTCTCCAGCCTCAGCCAAACACAAGGAATGGACTCCAGGCCGTGCATCTCCAGCCACGTCTCCATAAATCCGTGACAGGAGCAGGACAGCCAAGCCAGTTCCCGACCTCTCCGTGGCGCTGACAGGAGATTCCCAGAGCAAATGTTCCACGTTTGTCTTCGATTTGTTCTTCCACAAAAGGAGCAGAGGTCGAACCTGAGTTTCCCCAGGAGGGCGCATTTGTTGTCCAGATGTACCAAACGGGAAGGACTTTTCTGGGAGCAGAACGGACAAACAGATGCTCTGCAGGCCATTCCGACCTTCCCGCTGTCGGGAATGTGCCTTTTCCCTTGGGCTCGTGCATCAGGGATGGGGTTTGGGACCAGCAGAGCAGAGGTGTCTCATTCATACAGCACTTGGTTTGTATTGATGGAATCATGGAGTGGTTTGGGTTGGAAAAGATCTAAAAGATCCTCTTGTTCCAACTCCCATCCATGGGCAGGGACACCTTCCACTGTCCCAGGGTGATCCAAGCCCTGTCCAGCCTGGCCTTGGACACTGCCAGGGATCCAGGGGCAGCCACAGCTTCTCTGGGCACCCTGTGCCAGGCTTCCCCCAGCTCACAGCCAGGAATTCCTTCCCAATATCCCATCTAAAACCTCCTCTCTTTCAGTTTACAAGCCCAAGGAATCTCATCCCAGAGCTTGAGCACCTTCACAAAGCCCTGTTCCCTGGGAGAAGGGTCCAAATCCCCCCACCTGTGAAGACAAGGAGAGGCAGAACCCTCTGAGCCTCCACCTTGCCCTCAGCCAGTGCTTTGGGGATGCTCCAGGTCCCACAGCAGGGAAGACACCCGTGGCAGCTCCATCCAGACCACACAACTCCCCCTGCGGCAAGCACTGGGCAAAATCTCAAACTGGGGGGGAAAAAACCCAACAGGGCCACGGCCTGGAGTCAAGGAGAGCCTGATCCAATGGCTCTGGAAGCTGCAACGAGTCCCAGTTGGTTCTGCCTTGTTTTCTTGGGCTAATTGCTTTCAGGCAGCCAAGAGCTGCACGTCCTGCACAGAGCCAAGCCTAAATCTGCTCCAATCCTGACTTATTCCAGAGCAAAAACCGTTCTTATCGTCACTCCAGCTGGGAATGTACAAGGTTCCACTGGGCTGAGGAGTGCAATCATCCTCAGAGCAAAGGCACTGCCCACCTGCCACCTCCTCTTGGTCCCACTAAGGGATCCAGCTTCTTAAACCTGGGGTTTTTTGGGGTTGAGCACCAGGTAAGAACAAAGATCTCCCTCCCAACGCTGAAATTATTGTGATGTGAAATTTATTACCCCAACGCAGGGCAAGTTAATTCCCCAGGACAGTCTGAGACACGCAAATATATCCATGATCTTTGCCATTTGCAGCACAGTGGAAAATTGCTAAGAAAAGTTCCCATTGTGTCGGGGATGCCACTCCAACCTCCTGGAATTTCTCTCTCCCTCCCTCCCCCTCAGCAGCTAAAAATGGCTCCAATCTCCCCAGAATGCTCGAGGTCAAACAGCGACGCTGGAGCTCAGCGAGGAAAGGGCTGAAGATGTTCAAGTGCACAGCTCATTGCTCCCTCCCGGGCTTGGGGAATGCAGTGCTCCTGATCCCTGCTCCAAGAGAGATGGATGCTCCAAGGGTGGAGATCCCTGAAGTACAGAAGGCTGTAGGAATCCCCTCCAGACCCCAGATAACTCAGCATCAAGCTATGGGATAGGGGACATCCCTCATCCTTGACATCTCCAATCCTTCCCACCACCATGGAAGGTGGAAGAAGACCTTTCCCAATCCTCACGACTTTGAAGGCGCCTCCTTTGGACACTGTTCTCCCTCCTCCTCCCTCTGAGGGGAAAACACACACACACACGTCCAGATCCATGTGTTGATCCCAACCCCAGGAACGGAAGCCCTGACACAAGAATGAAAAACTGGGACAGTATTTCCATGGCTGGATGCCCAGAGTGGGACTCCTGGATCCATCTTTTGGCACGACAACAAGTGACCTGATTTCCTTACAAGCCACGAGAGCTCCCAGCAGTCTCTTCCTTAAACGGGTTCATGATTATCAGGATACCAAAGGAGAGATGGAAAACCCAACTCCAGGCTCCCTGCTTTGAGGGCTGTGAGTTTTCCCGAGATTTTCCTGCCTCAATTCCTCCTTCCCTCAGCTTTTAGGCTCCAGGAACGAAGTGGCAGCAGCAGGACGGGAGTCAGGCAAGACAAGAGAGAAGTGCAGCTCTCCTTGGATGGGCACTCGTCTCTCCCACTTTTCCCAACCACATCCCTCCTCCCGCCAATTCCTTGTGCCTTGGAGCAGCCGCATCCCTGTTTTGCCTCCGCCTCTCATCCAGCTTTTCCTCAGGAGGAAAGTGCAGGATTCGAGTGTGACGCACACGAGATGCAAAATCCAACCTCAGATCCTGAGAGGCTGCTGGAAAAACGCCCATTCCAGGGCAAACGGGGGCAACGAGGAGATTTCAGCTGGAACCATTGGATTCAGGGTTTCCCAGAGACAGCCAAAGGGTTTAATTTCTGTGTATTCATTAATTATCTCATTATTTCCAGGACCATGTGCTCCCTATTCCGATAGCAAAGGGACATCTGAGGTTGGTTAAACTGTTTGTAATGGGGCCATCTCCAGCTTTTTGGAATTTCCTGGTTGGCACCTGTCCAAATCAACACATTTTCCACGTAAAACACGAGTCCGAGGAGCTGCACTAAACAATTCCCTCGCTCAGCAATTCCTGTGGCACTGGCTTTGGGGACTTGACAGATTTTAGGGAAAAAAGTCCCAAGACTGAAAAACAAGCCCAAACTGTGAAATCTCTTTGATCCCTGCAGATGTCTGATGAGTGCAGGCAGAAAAATAGTTTGGAGATTGGGGACATTTCCAACGAAGAAGAATTGTTGGGTTTTCCCTTCAACTTGTGGCTGACAGAAGCCATGGAAGAAGCCCCAGGGAGCAGCAGCGTCCCTTCCTGGATGCTGATTTAGGAAGCAACAGTCTGAAACCTCTTATCACATCTGGAGTAGAGGGGATTGTTGGGATAATTCCCAGGAATCTGCTGAGATGTCAGCGTGGATCACACCCTCCTTCCAGCCCTGAGAGCAGCTAAAAGGCATGGAAAAACGATCCTGGATCAGCCTGCCTCCATCCTTCCCAGCAAACACCTTCACCATCATTATCTACGTCACAGAATCCTGGGATAGGTCTGTTTGGACAGGACCACAATGGCTCATCTGGTCCAACCTCCCTGCCCGAGCCAGGTCATCCCGGAGCACTGGGTTGTGTCCAGATGGTTCTAGAATATCTCCAGAGATGGAGGCTCCACCACAAACCCAACAGCTGGGAGTGGTGGCACCATCACAAGCTGCAGCTTGTGACCACCTCTGTTGCTTCCTGATCCCTCTGGAAGAGTTGGACAGGGAGGTTTCCTGGCATTTCGGACTTCTCCGAGGTTCACGGGTGGCCCGGAATATGACACAACATTGAGTTGTTAGCAAAGGCCAGGGATTTGGGCTGGAGTTCCTGGCTGGAAGTGCTGGATGTGTCACTTCTCCTCGGAGCAGAGCTGGCAGATCGGCACCGCTGGGGAAAAGCTGGGGGGGAAGGGAAGGAAATCCAACCCTTCCCCAAGTCACCTGTTTTCCTCATGCCAGCGCTGCCAGTCTCCCACGGAAAACCCAGCCTGCAGATTGAGCTGGTGCTAAATGGATTCCTCCCCACTCCTCCCTTCATTCCCACACTCCTCGGCAACCCTGGAGCTGCCATTCCTGAAAATTTCACACCTAATTATTCATCATCCCTAACGAGCCCTCACCAGGCATCCACTGCTGGTCTGGAGCTGGTTTGAATCGGGCAGAGTTGTGCAATCTCTGGCACCAGCCCTGCTCAACCTCTCTTTGAATCCCAAAAAATGAGCCTGGAGGACCTTCTCTGGTCTGTCCACTCAGTCAGGGCAGAGGGAGAGAGGGATTTGTCTGGGATAATGTTCCAGGCTGAGGTTTGATCAACACGGTGGCCTCATTAACAGCACTGCCCACACAACTCCATCCTCCAGTGCTGGAATTCCTCGGGGCTGAGCAGGCACAGCACAAATCACGGACAGATTTGGTGGGAAGGAAAAGCTCAGCTCTGCTCCCACGTGCTCTGTTGGTGCAGTTTTCCACCCCAAAGGGCCAAAAAATTCTGCTGGGATGGAGCAACCAGAGATAATCAACACCTCCCTCATTCCCAGGGCGCTGGGCCCCCTTGGGATCCATCCAGTCTGCGGCAGCCACCTGGCAATCCATTCATCCCAAGTAAAATCAGCACCTGATGGAGGTATTGGAAATCTGTCCCAGATTCCCATTCAGGGCTTGGACACATCTTCCAGTTCATTTTCCAGCTCCTCTTTTACTGAGGAGCAGTTGTCTCCTTCCCAAATTTGGTGTACTTGTTTTTCCACTTTTCCCAGAATCCCAGAATTCCTTCTCAAAGTGTTTGCCCTGCAGGGTCCCTTGCAGAAAATATCTGGAAATGAAAATTCCCGTTCCAAATGCTGATTGTGGTTTGCAGCTCTGCCTGAAACAGGCAGGCAGCGACTTGGATCTTCTGGAAAGCCAGGTCCTGACTTCCAGTGAGCTTCACCTCCGTCTCCTCCGGGACCTCTGTCATTCCAAAGCCTTTTTAAAATGTCATCATTCCAGGAGAAGCCAGTCGGGGCTTGAGCCAGGAGCAGTGACGGAGACTGAGATCAAAGCTGTGCACTCCGGGCAGCCTGGAAAGCTGAGGGAAGCCAGAGCAGGAGGTGACATCAGCCCGGCTCCGAGGCGAGCACACGGATTCTCCCCGAGCCTCGGAGCCGCTGAAAAACTGGAGGGATCCGGGAAGCTGGGATGCTGAAGGGCTGAGTCACTGCTGGAGGCTCTCCTGGGAGGAAAGAGCAAGATTCCCTCCCAAGAAGGAGCTTTTTCCACTGCAAACCCTCGGAGCACAGCGAGGCGGCTGAAAGGTCACTGGGGCTTGGCACTGCTTTGGCAACTGGGAGCCAAACGGCTTTGGTGGGAACGGGGAAGAAGCTGCCTCCTCCCGAGGGGCTCTCTCCCAACAGGCTTCACCCACAGCCTGTCTGGGTCACTCTGGAGCAACTTCCCTCGTCCCCTGGCTGCTCCAAGGCAGGAGGAGGTCAAACAGGCTTTGGCAAGGCTGGGAATCCTGGTGCCACCCAAGGAAAGGGGAGTTTTGTCTTTGGCTTCCACGAGGGAAGGATTTTCAACTCAGACCCCAATTTGTATTTTGAGAGGGATCACTGGTGAGGAGCGAAGTAAATCCGCAGGTATTCTAAGGGTTTAAGTGGATCCAGAGCTTTTAAATTTGCAGGGAACCCAAATCCCATCAGTGCTTTGCCCCCACTCAGATCTGTGGGATCCCTGATATGAGTCCATTCCTTCCACACAAAGTTATTCCCTGAATTCCCTTCCCTTGGATTTGGGAGAGGATCAGCAACATTAAAGGGCACACAGATAGGAAACCCTTCCTCTGGAAATGTGGCATTTGCTCCACGATGGGGCTGACCCTGCTCTGGTATCTGAGGGGAAATAAATCCCACCCGGGAGGCTGGAGCACCTCAGGAGTGCAAGGTGGGAGAGCAAACCCACAAAAGCCAGCCAAGACTGACCTCTTGAGAAAGGCTGGTGGAACCACAGCCAGAGGAAAAGCCAGGGAGCAGCCGAGGAAAGGTGGGAAGAAAAGCAGGATGAGGACGATGCCAACAAAACCCCCTCTGTGCAGCCATCCCTCACCACCTCCCCAACACTAATTACAGACAACAGCACCCTGACAACACCAAGGGTGATAATCACTTCCCCAGGTCCATCCAGCTCGGTTTTTCGTCTCTGGAAGTGGCCACAGGCTGATTTGAAAGAAGGGTTTAAGAATACAATAAACACACTGTGATTTTTTTTTTCCCCTCCCCCAGCCCAAAAAAAAAATCATCAGCTGAGGGATTTCCTGAGCTGAAGGAGGAGTTGTCTTTGCATTAAACAGAGCTCGGGGGATTTTCCTCCTACAAACCTCTCCATTGTCCCTCAGTTCATAAGGAAAGAAGAGAAAGAAACATTACAACTTTTACTGATGATGAGGTGTCAGCTGAAAACGCGGGGCAAGAAATTAAATTTCTTCACCTGCACCTCAAGTCAGGCTGGAGAAAGCCCCAATTCTTCCTCTGACAACAAAGTCCAGGTTCATTAACAAAAATCAGGCTGTAAAATCTTTCCCCTGACTTAATGGGACGGCTCCAAGGTCCTTGGAAGGATTATTTCAACCCCACAGGCTCAATCAGTTGGTTCATTAAGCAGCAAAGCTTGGGGAAATCCACCAGGGATTCCTTCCTTCAGCGTTATTATTCCTGCTACAAAATGTCCCTCTTGATTTTTTCAAGCAGCTGTGAGCGAGTTTTGGCTTTTAAAGCAAATGAGAGGGGACCCATCAGCACCCAAACATCTGGGTGGAAGTGTTAAAGGGTCTTTTGGGGTGAACCCCAGCAGTGGGGAATAAATGGAATTTAAGTGGAATTTCATGGTGTTTAAATGCTCTTTAAATGGTATTCTAAAGGTATTTTAATGGTATTTTGAGGCATTTGCATGCCCCTCCTCCTCACACATCTGGAAGGGGCTCCAGCTGCACATTGCACCCCTCCACGATCCCACATTTTTAAGGAATTGGTTGTGTTTTTCCCATTGACACAACCTGGGCGAGCGCAGAGGCTCTGCCCTTCCGCACATCCCTCCCTGGATGGCATCCCAGGAATGCTGCTGGAGCTTTCTGCTCCGCTGGAGAAATCCCCAGCGTACTCAGCAGGGCAAGCCTGGGCAGAAGGCTGGGCCTAGAGGACCTGCCTAAGCCTAATTCCTGAATCAGGAATTTCTGCCTGGCACCTCCAGATCCCACAATGACATCACTGGGCACGAACCCCATTTTTTGCTGAAAAACGTGACCTGACTCTGGTTTCCACCCAAATCCTTTAAAACTCAGGGTGGCAGCCCTTGAGGACAACACGGCGTCCGTGGAAGAGAATGTATCCAAAAGGAGAGGTGGGAAGGGGATTTTGGAAAAACGGGGGAGAGCAGCACTAAATCAACACTGCAGCAGGGCAGGTGAAGAGGAGGAGAAGAGGCTCCTCATCACACAAACCTTCCAAATTCCTCATTTCCATGGCAAACACAAGCTCATCTCCACGCCTTGGCCACGCGATCCACGAGCCCAGGGCATGGACGCAGCACTGGTCCGCCTAATTGCCATTTACCTCGTTAGCAGGGCGCAAAGGAGTGGCAGGAATTCCTGCCCCCTCAGGCTGCCACAATCCCGAGGCCCTGCTCCTTGTTAATGAGGCACCTCCTCGGGATCCTGAGGGGTCCCCAATGAGGGGGAGGGTGTTTGTGGGATTTGAGCCCTTCCCTGATGAGTTTATGGCACAAGTGCTCCCTGCTGAGCTCGAGGTTTATGAGCTGGAGTTGATCCTGGAGAGCGGGGCTGGGGAGGGACTTGGGGCTGCAAACCTGGGCTGTTCCCACACAGCTCATCCCACTGGGGAGGCACCAAAACCCTACGGAGGGAGATTGGAGACAACACCCCCAGGGCTTTATTCTCTCCCCAAATCCCCAAATCTGGGTGACCTACAAACCGGTTTTGCTCCAGTTCTGCCCCATGACTCTGCCCGATGTCCCTCGGTGTCTCTTGAGGCGGCACCAAGCTCAATCCCACCTGCACTCGCCACCAACAACCAGCACCATACCCATTCCCAATTCCACACCCATTCCCGATCCCACACCCGTTCCCAATCCCACACCCATTCCCGATCCCACACCTGTTCCCAATCCCACATCCCCACGTCTGGCTGTTTCAGAGCAGGAGTTGGGTTTCAGTGCTAATGGGAGAACAATTGCGGTGGGACTCCAGAAACGCCTCGCATTAAACGCAAAAAGCACCAGAAAATTAAAGCTTGGACTGAATCACATCTCAAACTTTTGGGACTGGAAATTCCCACTGGGAATGCAGGACCAAGACAAGAGCTACTATTTGTTGACAACCTCTTGAAATCATCCTCTCTGAAATGTTGAGTGACTGGAAATCATTGCCCTCCAAATTTTCAGCTCGTTAAAAACACTTTATAAATTCATCTCAGATTGCTACAAATGGTTTGCTTTGCTTTCATCCGCTGGGTTCTTCCATATCCACTTCTGAGTGGGATTTAGGAGAATTTCCAAGGAAGAAGCAGTTCTAACCATTGTAAGAATTCCTCCCTTCAAACCCCCAAAACTTTAACCTCTAAAAAATGTGATCTGAATAAAAAGAAAAGACAAGGAACAAACGCAGCGTGTGCAATGAGCTCCCTGCGCATCCATGGCTTCTGCAAGGGAGGAAAAGAACATTTAACGCAAACCATGTTGGAGCAGCTCGGCTTTGCCATGGATTGTGATCCCTGAAAACCCTGGCTCCGAGACACAGCCCCCTTCCAACGCCCTCCCCTCTGCTCCCCTCAGCAGGGAGAGTTGTTTGTTTGGTTTTGTGAGTCCCAGCTTAATGCAAAGCAGGAGGCAGCAAGGAGTGGGGCTTGCCAGGGGCAGAGCATCCCTTTCCTGTCTTTCCCGTGCTTCCTGTGGCAGTTTTGGATGCTGCCAGTGTTTGGGTTGGGTTTGTAAATCATTCCTGACAGGCCCAGTTGGTGACTGTGACGCCAGCCCACGGAGGGAATTGTGGAAAACGGTCTCAGGCTCAGGCTTAGCTTGGCTGGGATGGCATTCCCCCCACAAGTGGTGCCTCATTCCCTATGGGTTTTCCCTCCTCTGTCCCCAAAGGACACATTTTACAGGGGGACATGGTGTCAGCAAGCCCCAAAATCCTCACGGTACAGAAATAACCAACCCTAACCCAGCCTCCTTTCCCCCTCTCTTGCCACAATACCCATTCTGGTCCTCTGGAGGCTCCAGAGGCTGCTCCCGGCAGGAATTCCCAGCACATCCCTCATCCCTGCCCAGCGCCGTGGCTTTGCCAGAGGGGTTGTGCAACAGCTCAAGGACAACAAGTGGAAAAATCACTTCCAAGTGGGAGGTAAGGAGATGCAATCCTGTCTGTACAGGACAATAAATCACCTCTTTGAGCTTTTCCAGCTTTAAAACATGAGGAGCAGAGGGCGGGGATGCGGCTGGCGAGGGAAGGACTGAGGGAAAGACCAGAAGGAAAAGATCCCAGCTGAGGAAAGAGGAGAGCAAACTCCGGAGGAGAGGAATAAAATCTGTTCCACATCCCTGTGCATCAGCACCACGGTCTAAGCAAGGAATCAGCTCCACAGGCAGTGTCACATTCCTGAAAAGTCTCAGTGAATGCACGTTTGGGACAACATCACAGGAAATCCAAGGAAAATGAGTTCGTTTTCCCATTTCCCAGGGCCAGCACAGCTCCCAAAGCTCCTCAGGGGCTTTTTAGCTATGTTTGGTTTTATGGAATTCCAGACTGGTTTAGGTTGAAAAGGCCTTAAAGATCATCCACTTCCAACCCTGACACCTTCCACTATCCCAGGTTGCTCCAAGCCCCCTCCAGCCTGGCCTTGGACATTCCAGGGATGGGGCAGCCACAGCTGCTCTGGGCACTCCCCACCCTCCCAGGGAAGAATTCCTTCCATTTTATTCCTTAGCTGGAGATAATTTGGAGTTTTCACAGCCCAAACGAGACAATCCAACAGCGCAGGAGAGCAGAAAAACCCAACCACATTTGGATGGAAATTCAGAGGGGTTTCAAGGAGGGAGAACTGAGGGAGTCCGGGCGGGTCTGTGCTGGTGCCAGGGAGCATCCATGGGATGGGGACATTGGGAATCACCTCTGCTGGTCAGTGCTGGGGGCTGTGGATCAAAGGACAGCTCCTGGTCCATCCCTAGGAAGGATCCCACCTTCCTGGAACAAGGGAATCTCAAGCTCAATGAACCCCACACCAAAACCTTCAGGTAGGAGAGAGGCACAAGCCACATTTTGGATATCTCATAACCAGGGGAACGCCAGGAGGAGTTCCCAGGAGCTGAATTGGTCCAGAGGGATTAGAAGTTGACCTAGGATTTGGGATCCCACCTCCCTTAACTTGCTAAGCGAGAGATGATTTTTTTTCTTTCTCTGGGACATCTCTGTCCTTAAAGTGGCAGCCTGAGAAAAGCAGCGGGAAGGCAATAAATAAATAAATGAATATGTTAGTTAATTAATTAATAAGAGACTGAAGTGCCTGGATAAAGTATCCAGGGCCTGGATACTCGAGGAGTGAAGGATTTAGAACAAGTAGCACTCGACACACTTGATCTTTTTATCCCCCCTCATTTCCACTCCCTTCTAAAGGCTCCAAAGCAGCTGGCCCGGGATGTTTCCCATCCTTCATCTAAACTCAGAAGAGCAAAAGCATAAACATTCCAGAAACATCCATGGAGACCTTTTACTGACTGGCAAATGAGGCAAATCCCCCTCCATCCCCTTTCCCCGTGTGTTCCTGAGTACATCCAGTGTTTACGGACCACAGCTCCACTAACCGTGCTCCTCCCGGGATCACTGGGAATCACAATCCTGCCCTCAGACAAAACAACAACAATCTAAACTTCAGAGAATTAATAACAATGTCTAGCACTGATAAGCCCTTCCAGAACATCTCCCGAGCCTTATGCAAATTAATGATTCCCACAAGCAACGCGGATTTTGGATGATCCAAAAGGATCCAGGGCAATCCTGGAGCAGAAGGAATCCGTTTGCAAAGCAGTTGCCACCCTGCACTCCCAGCAGGGAGGAGATTCCGAGCTCTCCGTCTTCGTGGACACGAAAAGGGAATTATCCAAAGTGCCAACCCTTCATGCCAGGAGGGAATTCTAGTCACTCCCAAAAGATGGGTTTAACAGCTAAAGCTGGATCCATAAATGATCCAAGATTATGGTGACTGTCCCCAGCCCAGCACGGATACAGGCAGTGCCTACAGACAGCCAGAGTGGAAGCACGGAATGGGAAAAGCACCTTGAACCACCTTTATGTGACCCCAGAGGTTGGGAAACCAGGATTGGGAAAGGTTTCCAAGTGGGAACACACCCCAGTGTTTACAGGGAGATGGGAATGCTGCCGGATCCTCGGGAAGGTGTCCCTGCTCATCAAAGGGGGTTGGATGAGGTGACCTTTGAAGGTCCCTTCCCACCCAAACCATTCCAGGATTCCTGCCTGCTCAGAGGGATTCTGAGAAGGGCTCCCACAGTGGAAGGATCAATGTTATCCCATCCAGGATAATTTCCACAAGGAGGTAAATCCACCTGCATCTCCTCACTCATCTCCACGCACTCCAAAAGCCCAAATTTTGGGTAAAGTCATTGTGGGTATTCACCACCTCCAAATCCTGCTTTCCCCCCCAAAATCCCAATTCAGCAAAGCCACGATGAGCATTAAAGCCCTGGAGGAGATCCCTGAGGGGGTTCAGACTCCACACCTTCCCAGAGAAGACTCTGCTCTTCCCAGATTCCCTCCACCATCCCAGGGAGTCCCAACCCCACCGGGAGCTGCTCTTTGCTACACTGGAACCTCCTCCGCCAGGTTTGCGTCGATCCTGCCGCTGTCCTGGCTCCAAGCCAAGGATCACAAGGGCGATTATTTCATCTTCAGAGCCTGGTGGTATCCAGAAGCTCCAGAGTGGCGATTCCACTTGGAAAGCAGTGACTGCCCTGCTCTGGAATGCTGCAGGAGCCTCAGCAGAGCCTTCCCAGAGCTCTGCAATCCCAGCCTCCAGCTATAAAATCCCTGCTGTAGGCAAAAACCAGGACATGGAGAAGGAGATCCAAGGAATTTCTCCATCTATGACCATCACAGCTCCATAAAGCTGTTTAAAAGAGGGAACTGAGCTTGTTTTCCTTGTGGAAATCCTATGTTTATTTTTAGTTCTGCCTCGGAGTATAAATAACTCCGGAATGAAGTGCACGGTGCTTAATTCCCTTCATTGTGCCCTTAATTGCTTCCTTGTTTGCTTTCCACTTTCCACTCTGCTCCAGCCTCATATTCCAGCGCCAGCTCCTCCCTTCCACGTTTGTTTATTGTGTCTGCATTTCCAGAAACTGAAAGGTCAGGAGAAAATATGAATTTTTTATGGAATTTCCTAATGCCACCAAGGCTTCACCCTCCCCGCCTGCCCTTGGCATGGATTCCCTCCCATCCAGATGCCACCAGCCTCAATCCCAGAGCCATTCCAGCTTTCCTCAAACACCCTCCCTGTTTTCTTTCCTGTTGGTGTTGGAGCCCTGAGCTTGCATCCTTCAGGAGAACATTCCCCATTCCTTCGGATGCTGCCAAAGGAACTGGTGCTGTGCTCATCCCACTTTTGTGAGGCCACCCTTGGATAAGGAAGGAGCTGTCAGCTCTTCCAGCACCATCTTGCGATGCTTCCCAGCAGGAACGGTGGGATTTGCTCCATGGATGTCCCCATGGAGCACAGCAACACCTTTGGGAGACTTCCAGGGCAGGAGTGCTCGGCCAGGGTGATGTTGGACTGGGAGCAGGGATGTGCTCCATGAGGTTTGGAATTCTGGAGCTGTCACACTAAAGCTGCTTCCCAACCCCCAGCAGGGCACAATCCACATCCTGGAATGATCCACATCTTCATTCCAGCTCTTCCCAGCATCCTCCCTTGAACACGTGGAGAACTTTGCTTCCAAAAGAAGCAGGAGGAAGGTCCAGTCCAACGCACCCCTGAACCCTGAGCCTCCACAGGCAGCTCCAGCCCTGTGGGAAGGGTTTTTCCATGTGTTCCATGGGCCAAGCACTGTGCTTGCTCCACAGCAGGGACATGGGTGGGAAGCTGGAGGCGGGAGCATTTCTCCAAGGCGAATCTGTGGGGGAAAGAGCTTGGAGTTCCTCACTGGGAGTGCAGGGAAACACCCACTCTTCCCAAAAGAACATTAGAGCAGGATGAGGCTTGTGCACGGAGCAGGGATGAACCAATTGTCCAGCCTGGAGATTCCAGGGAGACCTCGGAGCCTCTTCCAGTGCCCCTCTCCAAGGGAGCTGGAGAGGGTGACAAGAACATGGAGTGTCTGGACAAGGGGGAGTGGCTCCCCACTGCCAGAGGGCAGGGGGAGATGGGATACTGGGAGGGAATTCTTCCCTGGGAGGGAAGAGAAGAAGAAGCTGTGGCTGCCCCATCCCTGGAAGTGTCCAAGGCCAGGTTGGAGCAACCTGGGATAGTGGAAAGTGTCCCTGCCCACGGATAGAACGGGATGGGCTTTAAGGTCCCTTCCAATCCAAACCATTCCATGATTACTGCCCTCAGTCCTGTTGCAGGGGTGGATCAAGCCGTGTCTTCCAGGTGGATCATGTCCAAGGTTTTCCTGCCCTGCCAGCCCCCAACCAGCACTGGGGTTTATTTATTTTAATTTTGAAACCTCTCCTCAGCCTTTAAAGCTGCTCAGAGTTTCCAATAAACCTCTGCCCGTTGGGATTCCCACCCTCAGTCTGGTTCTTCCTTGTGCTCCTCAAAAAAAATAGGGCTTGAGTTTTTGGGAGGCTTAAAATTCCTCCCTCAACCTCAGAAGGGGTAAGGAGAAAAATATGCAGGGATGTGAAGCAAATTCCTGCCTAATTCCTCGGGAGACCCAATCAATGGGAGACTTCTCCTCCGTGTTTATTTTTTTCCCAGCAGAAGTCCCAGTCTGTCCTCTCCCTCCTCCAGACATCCACACCCAGGAGCGGTGACATCAGAGGATATTTTAGGAAGGCAGCTTTGTCCCCAGCCCAGGGCTGCTGTGGTTCCCTTTCCCTCACACAACCCCGCAGTTCTGCTGCCCAGCAGAGACACCGCCGGCTCCTGGATGCCAACCCTGGAGGTGAAATGGGAATTTGAAAAAGCAGGAATTGTCTTTCCCAGCCGTTTCCCTCCGAAGGAATAACGTGCCTGGCTTGTGCTGCTGCTGACACAAGGGTGACTCACGGGCCCAACAATGTGGGGCTGTTTGGAGGGTCAGGGCAGGAATCTGGAACTGGCCCCGTGTCCCTTGGCAGGGGCTGAGCTCAGCTCAAAAACGCACTTTTATCCCTGTAACGCATCCGGAATGCAGCCCTACCTACGGCTCCCATTCCCAGACTCCTTTCCAAGGCTATTCCCTGCGTCCATGGGCCCCTCGCTCCAGGCTTTGCTGGAAAATGCCCTTTGCAAACCCCACCTGTGCCCACCTTTCGTGTCTTGGAGGTGGATTCCACCCTAAGTCTGTCCCTGCCTATTCTCATTTCACCCAGGTTTGCTCCAGCCCCAAAATCTGTGGATGGTCACGGATTCACTGCAAAGCCTGGAGCAGGCAGGAGTTTCCAACTCCCTCAACCCCCATCTGACACCATCCCTTAGAACAGCTCTGGGAGCACATTCCAAGATATCTTCCCACCTCCACCTGGAGCTGAACGGAGCTGCTCTCCCGAAAGATTTTCAAGGAGACCTCCCACAAAACCAACCAACAGCGAGTGGTGTTCCTGCCATGAGTGATCCCAAAGGGTTGATCCTGTGGGGAGAGGGATCCCAAAGGGCTGATCCCAAAGGGCTGATCCCAAAGGGCTGATCCTGCAGGGAGAGGGAGGATGAGGAGGAGCAGCTGCCCTGCCGGGTGTCCCACACCACTCTGCCAGAGCAATGTGCTCCAGATCCCTCATCCTCCTGCTCCTCCAGCCTGGATTCCATCCACGCTGCCCACTCCTCGGCACAGACCTCCCACATTCACACATGGCTTTCCCAGCCCTCCAGCTCCTCTTCCTGCCCCAAATCCCACATCCCAGCTGTCCTGGAGCCCCGGGCGTGCTCCCTGCATGTCACCCTGACATTGGAAGTCTCAGCTCCTCCTCAGAAACCTCAGCCTTGGCTTGTGGCACCCCCCAGACAGGGAACAGCTGGGAAACGCTTCAGCCCAGACAACGAGCCTTTTCCTGGGATTTTAAAAGGTCAGGAACAAAATCCATCTTATTGCACAGCGCACGGATTTTCACCATGCTGCAAGGCCAGCCCTTCCCACCGCTGGCATTTCCACGGCTCCGGAGTGGGATGCTGCTCCTGGGGGATGCTCCAGACCTCCTGGAGGATGTTCACCTGAGGATCACAGCCCCGACATTCCCCAAGTTCATCTCCGAGTGTGGAAGCTTTTCCCTTTCCCAGTTTGGCTCCATTCCCTGCTGGCTGCGTGCTAGTAGCTGGCAGCTCCTGCATCCCAGCAGATCCATAAATAATTCAACAGCTTACTAAAAACAGGGATCCATCATCTTTATGGTTCTGAAACATGCACAGAACCGGGGCAGAGACCTGGAGCACCAGGAATGAGGCAGGAGAAGTCAGGGAATATCACCAGGGAAAGCATTGGAGACTCCAGCTACACCAGGGCTGAGGGAAAGGGAAAAACCCTCAGACTCTGAGTTAATTCTTCAACAAAAGAAAAAACCCACAACTTCCCTAATTCCAGACAGGGCCCTGAGCAGCTCTGTGAGGAATTCCAGCTCCAGTCAAAGCTGTTTTCCACACTTCCAGTAGCATATCCTCCAAAATTCACAGGGAGAGGAGCACGCTCGTCCTTGGCTGTCTGGGCCTCTCCATCCCCAGCTCTGGGAGCAGACAACGCCACAGAGACAAATTCCATCCTCCCTGCAGCTACTGCTGCTCTGCTGATGTGCGAGCCCAGCCCTCACCGAGGCTCCGTGGGAAGTTTGGGAGCCCTCTTCCCACATTTCTGTTATTTCAGTAACTCCATCCGCACCCGGCACTGGAATTCCACCTCCTGCGCTCTGCAGATATCGATGGCAAATTAAAAGATCATTTTCTTCTGCAGAGATCTCCAAATCCTTCTGGCAGGGAGGAGGGCTGACAACGGCCTGGGCTCCGGCCCACGCTGCCGAGTGCTCCTTTCCTTGAACTTTTCCTTTCCTTGGCTCTTGTGCTCAATGGAGTGAAAAAGCACTTTTTTTTTTTTTTTTCAAATGCCTGTGCACAAAAATTTATCAAAAATCAGGGTCCTGCACTTGCAGGAGGAGCACACTGGTATTCCAGACCCACCTCTGGGGATCTGGGGCATTCCAGACCCTGCTCCAGGGGTCTGGAGCATTCCAGGGAAGAGGAAAAGGAGGAAAATCACTGGGGATCATTGGCTCTCACCCCTGGCAAGCCCCATCTCATCCCTGCCTGCTCCCAAGGGATTGGATTCCTTCTCCACAACAATTTTCCACAACCATTCCAACACAAATTATGGCATCACTGCTGCTTTGCAGAGCACCCAACAGGGGGGATTTGCATCCATCAAGACATGCAGGGATACCCAGGGATACCCAGGGACATCCAGGAATACTCAGGAATACCCAGGGATATCCAGGGATACTCAGGGATACCCAGGGATACTCAGGGACATCCAGGGATACTCAGGAATACCCAGGGATATCCAGGGATACTCAGGGATATCCAGGAATACTCAGGGATACTCAGGGATACCCAGGGATACTCAGGGATATCCAGGGACATCCAGGGATACTCAGGGATACTCAGGGATACCCAGGGATACTCAGGGACATCCAGGGATACTCAGGGATACTCAGGGATATCCAGGAATACTCAGGGATACTCAGGGATATCCAGGGATACTCAGGGATATCCAGGGACATCCAGGGATACTCAGGGATACCCAGGGATACTCAGGGACATCCAGGGATACTCAGAGATACCCCGGGATATCCAGGGATACTCAGGGATATCCAGGGACATCCAGGGATACTCAGGGATATCCAGGGATGACAGCAACAGAGAAAAGGGAAAAATACCGTTCATGGGTGCTTTACTCCTAGAGACGGTCACTTCCCAAAATATCCCTGAAGGAATGAACTTCCAATAGTTCTCCTTGGCAGCAGCAGATGTGGAGAGCCAGTGCCAGGCTCATCCCAAGGGAATGGGGACCACAAGGTAAAGCAGGGAGAATCCCGGCCTGGGTGAGTGATTTGAGGACGGGGATGGAGAAGCCATCTCCTCACCGCTCCACACTGCCCGCACCAAGCACAGCCCGCCAGGGCTTCCCTGAAAACCACGAGGAAGTGACACTGAAAGGTGACACTCCAATCAAAACCTCAAGAGCACTTCCAAGGACCTGCCATGCTTCCAGGGAGATGGGAAGGGAGGAATTCCAGGCTGGGAGGGCGGGGGAGACGAAGGAACAGGAATTAAGTGTCACCACACACGGGAGAGCAGCAATTTCCTCCTTCCCACCTCGCCTCAGCTCCAGCTGCAGCTCCCACGCTGGGATATGGACACAATTCCCACTCACCTGCTCAAGGAAAACACGGAGCCGAGGCTGCTCCGCTAAAATCCAGGGAACTAAAACCAAATAAACTAAAATGGGAGGCGCTGCCTGATCCTGCCTGGAATACAAATGACTTGCCAGAGACCAGCAAGAGATCTGGATTTCCTAAAAACACTCCCAGCCATCCCAGGAAGGGTAATTCCCATTTGTCAACTTGAGTTTTTCCTGGCAGCACCTTCCAATCTCTTGGCACCGCTTCCCAGCTCCAGCAGACAGCTGTGGATGTTTGGGAATGGAGCTGCTGCACGCGAGTCAGGTGCGGGAGCTGATCAAAGCCCCGACAAACGTCACAGCCGTGCTTGGATGACAAATCAGGATTTAATGAATTCTTTTCAATGATCCCTTTGCCCAGAAGATATCAGCGATTTGGGAACAGATTTCTCTGTTGCATTTTGGGAGAAAATCCATGTTTTCCCTCAGGCTAATCCCACTTTTTTTCAGTTCCAGTCCCCTACTTGTGCCATCACCACCATGCTGCTCTGGGAATTAAAGGGATCCTGACAAACCTGACGGAAGCGGCAGCAGCAACCTGGAATTTCGTTAAAAACACCTCTTTTCCCTGAGCATTCCCACAAATGTTTCCCATTAACCTCAGGACAAGGTGTTACCTCCAGAGCAAAGCTGGCCTTGTCTCAGCTCCCTGGGAGAACTTCCCACTCCTCTGGCTGCTCCACCGACCCCGCCCACGGCCGGATGCTGGGATGAGGAGGAAAAGCCTGGATCAGGTGTCCAGATGTGAGTCCAGCCCTGGCAGAGCCCAGCAGCAGCTGGTTCAGAGGATCAGCGGCCTGGAGCTCTGCAAGCATGGCTCAGCCCAGCTGTGCTCCCAAATCCATGAGGATATGGGGCTCCGAGCTTCCCTCCCAGCAGCGCTTTGGGTACAAACTTTGGGATCCACATCAGGTGCGGATCATGGAATAATCTGGGTTGGAAAGGAAACTTCCAGGCCCTGAAATAAGCAGGGACGTCTTCACTCAGAGCCTCGTCCAACTGTTTCCAGGGATGAGCATTCCAGGGATGTCTGGAGGTACTACGTGGACTGGCTGGGACGCAGCACTCCGGCACATCCTGCCCCCAACACCACCCAGGATTAGGGACACGGGGTGGGACAACCCTTGCTCCTCACGGATTTCTCTTCCCTCCTCCTCTTCCCAAGCCAGCCGTGGCGGGGGGGAGGGAGCTGTGCAAATCCCACGGCCCCAGGGAAGCCTCTGGATTCCCTGGCAGCAGCCAAGGCCTCTGGACAAGCTGCTCCGCACGCAAAGCTGCCGGGACAGCCCCGGCCGACCGTCAGCAGGATTCCCCGCCTCGTAACTTAAGGCAAAAATCCCGGGAGAACTCAGAACAAGCGGCCAGTTGGTAACACCCAGGAACTCGGGGGCTCCAAGAGCTCTCAGATATTCCAGGAGTACAAAAGAGTTCCTGAACTATGGATAAAAACCCAGAAGGGACAACCAGGGGGTTTGGGAGAGCAGTGGTGGGGAGCTGCTGGTTTCCCATCTCCCCGTTTTTCCTCCAGGAATGGAAGGAGGATCCTCTCCACTGGATCTGGAAGGAGGATCCGCTCATCCTCCTGCTCCAAGGATGCTTTGGAATGAGTGCTCTGAGGCAGAGCTGTCACTACCAGCTGTGGTGCCACACCGGTGACACGGTCCCAGTTTGTGGCACAGACTCATCGGCTCAGGGGCTATTCCAACAGGAGGTGCCTTAAATTTTCCAGGGTTTTTTTTCCAGTCAGGACCACGTTTGGATCTGTGCCATGGAAATGTCGTCTCGTTGGAAAAACGAGCTCAAAAATTAATCCTGAGTCCAGGTCTGGGGTCCTGAGCACAAGAAGGACAAGGAGCTGTTGGAGCAGGTCCAGGGGAGAGCAGAGAGATGCTCAGCCTGGAGAAGGGAAAGCTCCAGGGAGACCTTGGAGCCCCTTCCAGTGCTTAAAGAGGAATTGGAAAATAGAGGGAAAGTGACTTTTTGCACAGGCAGGTACTGACAGATGAGGGAGAACGGCTTCCAACTGACATAAAGCAGGATTATTTGGGATTCTGGGATGAGACTCGGAACATGTCATCACACAGCCCTTCGGAGAGGGCAGGGGGCCACAGGGCATTTTTCCAAGTGGTTCTGCTGCTGGGATGGGAAGCAATCAGGAATCCCCTCAGATTTGCAGGAATGCTCGGACTGCTCCTAAGATTTCTCTCACACACGCAACAGAGATGCTTCAAACCAAACATTTGCCTCCAAAGAAGGTAGAAAGGAGAATATTAATTATTAATTAAAGGAGAGTATTAATTATTAATTAACAGGACAATGCCACGTTCTGCTTTTATCCCAGCAGAACTGAAATCCAGGCACTTGATTTACTTCTCTTTCCTTTATTCTTTGGAAGCACAAATAACACACCTTGCAAAGGGCAAGTCCTGGTGTTCCCACTTTCTTTCTCCTCCAGGGCCAGGAGCAGCTGAATTTTGGGATGTGCACCTGGATGTGTTCCTGGCACGTTCCCTGTGTCCTCCAGCACATCCTCAGTGCTTCTGGCTGGGGCTCTCCAGCAGCACCTCCCTCTCCCTGCCCTCATTGCCTCATCCCACATATTCCAAATTCCTTTAAAGGTCTGCACTACGGAGCCAGTTTTCCGAGGCGCTGGGAATCTGCATCAGCACCAAGGCAGGAAGAACCACAAGTGCATCATACCCCAAAAGCCCACAGCAGACCTGCTCCAGGGAGCATTCCTCCAGCGTGAGCATGGATTTTCCTCAGAATTAACAGGACAGAGGGTGGTGAGAAACAGCGAAAGGATAAAACCCGACCAGGGTCACCCCACAGAGCCACAGGAATTACATCCCACGTCCCTTTGCTGAGTGAGTCCTTGTTCTCCTCACCAAGGTGAGGAAAAGGAAGGAGATCTGAGCAAAGGAAGGAGATGCAGAGCTGCAGCACCGCCCTGTTCTGTTCCCGCTCAGCTGCAGCTGGGCCTTGCTCTGAGGCAGAGCTGGTGGGATTTGATTGATTTACAGGATGATGGACACGGCTCAAAAATACGGCACCTCCGAGAGCTCTGAGGAGTTTGATTAAAGGTGAACATAAATCAACCCCCCAGCATCCTCCCTCTGCTCCTGCACGCCACCTCCAGCTGTCCTTTGTCCCAAATGCTTCCAGAGCTGGGGTTGTCCCTGAAAACTCCTCCCCACATCCATTCCCACATGGACAACCCTGTGTTTGTAGGAAATTCAGTCTGGCTCATCCCCCAAAGCAACCGAAATGCTGAGGAAAAGACCCACTGATACATCCAGTCCTTATGTCTTTTCCCTAAGGATAAAGGTGGGCAGGCCCTGGCACAGGGTGCCCAGAGCAGCTGGGGCTGCCCCTGGATCCTTGGAAGTGTCCAAGGCCAGGCTGGACAGGGTTTGGAGCAACCTGGGCTAGTGGAACTGGATATCTTGAAGGTCCCTTCCCAGCCAAACCATTCCAGGATTCTGGGATCCCAGCTTTTGGCTCCAGGGGTGGAGGGTTCTGCTGAGGGGAAGGAAAAGCCCGTTCAGAGGCTTCACTGCTGATGTCTGTTCGTGCTTTACATCAACAACGGCTTCATTTTTAATAACCTTGTCATCTCACCTATGTAAAATATGCATCCAAATGAAACCCCACAGATTTGGGGTCTCTTGCTGTAGGTTAAACAAACATCCCTGCAATTCAGCCCTATAGAAAATGCTCAAATTGTTCACATTATTCAGCCGACCCATTTTTTATTAAAAAAGAGAGAACCTCCAGAATAACACAATTCATGCTCAGCAGCCGTGATTATGCCGCGAGTTTTCCTCACTCACAAGCGATGACACAAAAAATTCCATGCCTCTCCCAACAAATCCATGCTGCAGCAGTGGAAATCACTTGGACACAAGATCTAAGCTCTGCTGCAGGTATTTCACCTGCAGAGGGTGTCTGGACATCTGCCAGGTTGTTCCCAAGAATTATAAGCAACCCCAAGCCCCAAAATAAGTTTGTCTTAGCTGGGAGAAAGTTCAATCCTACAAAAATAATCCCACAACAGGCTTGGGATCTGAAGCAGGTGGAGATTTGTTAGGAAGGTGGTAAAACACTGGCACAGGCTGTCCAGAGAAGCCGTGGCTGCCCCATCCCTGGAAGTGTCCAAAGCCAGGAGCGACCTGGGATAGTGGAAGGTGTCCCCGTGGCAGGGCAGGAACGAGATGAGCTTTAAGGTCCCTTCCAAGCCAAACCATTCCATGACCCTACAGTTCTAAGGATGTGCTGGAAGACACAGCTCCTTCTCCCCCTGCAATCCCATCCTCCCTGATGCTTTCCTTGGCTGCACAAGAAGCACCTGAGTCCATCGTGTCCCACCCCCACAGGCGCTCACCTGTCCAGCCTGGGCTCAGCTGCATCCCCATCCCAAACCAGCACATCAGGGATGGTGATCCAGGGATTTCAATGATCCAGGGACTGGATTATGGCAGCATTATAAGTGGGAAGTTTATAGGATTAATGCAACACACAGACAGGAGCCTTTCCAAGGGAAAACATCCTCCAACTCCTTCCCTACAACAGAGGGGAGAGCCCCTCTGCTCCTGCCAGGCCTGGCACGGATTAAGCTGCAGAAGGGAATTCTTTGTCTGTGTGATGATTAAATCTGGGTGAACCCACAGCACAAAAACAATCCCCATCTGTCACCTCCTTCCCAGAGCAGCAAGTCAAGTCTTGCTCCCATGAACGCGCTGGGAGCACCAGAAACGTTACTGAATTCCATGGAACTCCAGACCTGCAGGCCTGGGCTGGGAGAGCGGGGAGGTTCTGACAGAGGGATGATTGATTTCCAGAGGAGCCAGGAATGTGATGCTTGAGAGAAGTCAAATGCATTTATTGAAGTCCTTCTGTTCTCCAGGAAACCGCAGCACATGGGGCTCTGTCCCGGTGGGGACAACGAGTCACTCAAGGGCTCCTCAGGGGCAAGGCGACAGGAAATTGTGACCTGCGCTGCTCCCCTCACAACGTGGCAGAGGAACTGCGGCAATTGCATCCCCAAGAAGTGGAGAGAGGAGAAAAAACTCCCACAGAAATACCTCACTAAGGATGGGAACCTACCCCAGGCGCCAGCTCTGTGCTTGTGCTGGAAAACATCTGTGAGCACACGGAGCCAGGCTTTAACACCTGCCTGCATATCCGCAGTGCTGCCACACGATTCCCTGGATCCTCAGGCTGGAAAAGCTCCCTGGGCAGCACAGATAACATCAAGAGGGCAGTGCCAAGCCATGCCCAAGCTGTGGATGTCCAGGGATCACCGTGGATGTCCAGGGATCGCCGTTCCCGCTATTCCCAGTGCCACAGCCTGCTCCGCATTCCTGGCTTTGTGCTGCTCTCATCTCACTGCTCCTTGGCCAGTGCTCCAGGACAGCACAGATCCCTCCCCGAGGATGGAGCTGGGGAGGTTCCATGGCTGAACACGACACCAGGACTCCCACACATTCCCAAGGGCCGCTCCAGCCCTGCCCTTCCAGCCCCAGCACTTCCATGTGCTGCTTCCACGGCTCTAAGGTTTCTAGGAACTGGGCCCAGGTGCTCGGGAGCTCAGGATGCAGCTAAAGCAGCTCGTGTGGCCTTTGGCCTGCCAGGGCTGAGCAGGACAGGACAAACCGAGCTGGGGTCATTTCACACAAGCCCACGAGTTTCCCACCCCGGCCAAGCTTTGGGAACGCAGCTGTGGGGAAGGAACACCGGGATGAACGCCCGTTCCCTGCTCTGCAGGGAGGCAGGGAGGTGGCACAGCTCTGCAGGGAATCTGCCAGGTTGTCACCAGAAAATGTAACCAAGTCAGAGTCCAAAACCAAGCTTGGTTTAGCTGGTGGGAAATCCAATCCCACCAAAAAAGAAACCCGTGACTGGATTAGGATCCGAAGCAGGTTTGGTACAAGGAGGGTGGTGAGGCCCTGGCACAGAGCAGCTGTGGCTGCCCCTGGATCCCTGGAACTGTTCTAGGCTGGACGGGGCTTGGAGCACCCTGGGGTGGTGGAAGGTGTCCCTGCCCATGGCAGGGGGTGGAGTGAGAGGAGCTTTGAGTTTCCTTCCAACCAAAACCATTCCGTGATCCTACGATTCTTCCGGACCAAGACTTGGGACACACATCCACACTTTTTCCCCCAAATTATAATATATCTAAACTTCACTGAAACTAATCCCAGGAATCACAGCACTCCAGGAACCATCCCTCTCCGAAAGGAAGCCATTATTCCTCATTTCCCCCCCGGCTGCAGCAGCAGGTTGCTGTTAACTTGTCCTGAGCCTAAAAATAGCTCTCCTCAAAGGAAATCCAAACCCTGCGCTCTCCTCTTTCCCTCACTCCCTAATTGATGGTTTCCAGGTCAGCCCGGCTCTCCGGGAACATCTGGTGGTTTTCACTCCATCCAAGGGAAGGCGAAGCTGACCTGAAAGGGGAACATGGAAAAGGGTTGGATGTCTGCAGAGCCTCCCTGCCACAGACGTCCGCATAGTGGGGCCTCGGAGTGAAAAGGAGCATCCACAAAGGCACATTCCTGAGTGCAGGGCTGCAGCGTGCGTGTCCCGGATTCCCAGAGGGATGTGGAGATCCATGGGAACAGGAGGATCACCCACAGGTGCTTTTAGGAGCATTTTTGCTCCTAAATACAGAAATCAACGCAGTTCAGTGAGTTGGATTCACAGGGGTCATCCAAATCCAGCACGTGGCCCTGCACAGACACCCAACAGTCCCACCCCGTGCATCCCAAACGCTGCTGGAGCCGTGACCATTCCCTGGGGAGCCTGTTCCACCCTCTGGGGAAGAACCTTTTCCTAAAATCCAACCCAACCCTCCCCTGATGCAGCTTCCTGCCGTTGAAGCCACCTAAAACTCTTTGGTGGCTTCGTCACGTGAGGGAGTTGCCCTCGGGAATGAGTTGAACATTTATTTCCTGCACGTGGGGGAGACTTGAGCAAACCCAGAACGGTTTTGTCTTTCCGTTTAAGTGAGGTTTGCCTGTTTCCAATCCACCTCATGGCAGGACAGGGAATATTTATCTTGCTCTGCATGGATTTGAGAAGAGGCAGGAGGCTGGGAAGGTCCAAGTGTGTCACACAGAAACCTCCCTGTGCCACACTCCCCAGCTTCCCTCGGCTCCCAAGCTCCACCAAACAAGAGAAAAAGCTGGGAGATGTCACTGCAGCAGGAATTTGGGAGATGCAGAGAAAAATCAGTCCCGAGGATAATGGATATGTCATATTAAACACGGAAAATCACGGACAAGCTGCTTCCGACAGCAAAGGCTGGAGAAGCAAGGAGGAGACAACATGAGGGATGAGCAGGAGGAAGATGGAAGAAAGACATCTCCCAAAAGGGAGTCTCTAAATGAGGAGAGATGGCAATAAAATGAAAAGCAGCAGGGAAAGAGGAGGAGATGGGAGTGTCCTGGTTTTCCATACATCCAGGAACGGAACCTGGCCCCAGGAGCTCCCCCGGAATCCGTCAGCGCCTCCAACAGAGCCATCACTTGTCAGCACAGCCCTGCTGGAACTCCCAGGCTGTGACACCCCGAGCTCCACGCTCCGCTCCAGCTCCCGCCCAGGCAGGGACGAGCGTTCCCTCCCGCGTTCCAAGAGGCAGCGCTGCCTGGATGCGGAGGTGCTGACAGCAGAGCAGCAATCCCTCATTCCTCTTCCTCGTCAGAGCGCTGATCCCCCCAGGAACGCCGAGTGCGTGGGTGACAGCAGTCGGAGGGACCCTCGGTGGATTCTCCAGTGCCATCAGCTGGGATTGCTCCCAGCCAGGCGGGAACGGCGGGGCCGAGTGTCCCCGTGTCCCACTGCATCCTGCAGTGCACGTTCCAGGCTTTGGGATAAAGCCAGCACTGGATTCCAGCCTGCTACAGACCGAATCACTCCATGGAATGTTCTTGTGGAGCAGCCTGCTCCATGGAAGGTGTCCCTGCCCATGGAACAAGATGAGGTTTGGGATCCCTCCCAGTCCAACCCATCCGTGATTCTATCCCATAACTCTTCCAGTTCCAGACCAGCACAGTCAGGATCAATATCGTGGAGCAGGAACCTCCAATCCCTGTGCCCAAACCCCCGCAAGGATCCTCTTCAACCCTTAGGAACACCTTTGTTGGAAAAGAGGTGAATTTTATGGCCACGTTCCAAGAGCTCAAAGTGCTGCCCTGAAATGCAACGAGTTCCTAAAAGCACATCCTGACCTTTATCTCAGTGTGCTAATTGAGTTAATTACCCCATTAATTGAGGTCTGAATCTGCCCTTCTGGCATTCACAAGAATTCAGCCTGGTTGCACTCAAGGACAAAGTGAGCATGGACAAGGACAGGGGCTGGTCTGGGAGCAGGCACCGGGAACGAGGATCCAGGAAGCGCCGCTTCCCCAGATCAAAGCATTAATTAAGTCCTAATTCATCCTCCTGATGAGAAAGCTGAGAAAGAACCTGGGATGTGGAGATTGGCTCTGCACTCCCAATCAGGCCGATCCCACCATGAGATTCCCTGGCTCCTTCCAGGACTGAGGGAAGGTTATGTTTTCACTGGGAGTGAAAAGCTCCGGATTTAGTTTTCCGCTCAGCAAAAGAAAACCCCAAATAATCCTTCAAGTCCAAGTCAACCCCAAAGCATGACCAATCTCTTCGTTTTGGTTTGGTGCTCCTGATCATTTTCCCCTTTTGCAGAGAGGTTTGGAGGCTCTAAAATATTGCTGGGAAATGGAAGAAGGGGAATATTGAGCTCTGCAAATGTAGGAACAAAACAAAAAATGTCCTTTAGAGGAAGATGAGCTCCCAGTGCCAACCCAGTAAAGAGCTGCAGTCAACCCCAAAATTGCATTTCTCGGCAAATCAACTCCTCATCCTGTAAGAAGTTGCCCAAATCTCCACAGATTCCAAAAACAAAGCTCTGGGATTTGAGCTCAGTTTAAATCTCCATCACCACATCCAGGTTTGGATCCTCTCCGAATGTTCCCAAGCCACAGCGTGGAAACATTTTAAGAAGGACTTTGATAAAAGTGATTTAATGGTGTTTAGCTTTGTTCTCAAGAGGAAAATAAGAGAAATAATGGGATCTTTTCCCTTTATTCAGGAAAAAAAAAGGTGTAGGAGATGGGAATTTTGCCCTACCAGGTGCTTAAACTGGTTAAATGATCCATGAGAGCATCCCTAAAAAGGCCTGGCCCCACCACCTGGCTGTTAATCTGCCTGTATTGTCCTCCCTTTGCCAGCCCATTTTGTGGGTTTTCCCGATGGAAAGAATTGGGGGATTTTTCCAGTGGTGGCTTGACCCAAAAAACCCCAGGAGATGCCAAAGGCAGACCCAGAGTCCCACTTGGGTTTGGTTTGTTCTGGGTGTTTTTCAAAGTGCTGACAGCAAAACCCTTTCATCTGCTGGGAAAACAGCACATGGTCTCCCATAAAACAGCAAACCCGTGACCCTGGGAATTGAAGTGCTCCAAACTCTGCTCCCTGCAAGCCAAGGCTTTTCCTCTGTTCCCAGAATTGCTGCAGCTCCAGGAGAGTCGGAGAAGAGGTGAGGCAGCACCCAAAATTCCCTTATTAAACAGCAAAATAAACACAGGCATCACACCTGGCAAAGATCTGCTTCTACGGGAAGGGAGATCTCAAGAGGTGACACATTCCATGAGGAATAATATCCAGAAATTAAATCCAGCACAACTCCTGCCACCCAAAGATGGGCTTGACCTGCAGACATCAAGTTTTTATCATGAAAATATTGCCCAGAAGAAACACAACAAATAAAATACGTGCCCCAAACCCCTAAAGTTTGAGAAACTAATGATTAAACAGGAACAGAAAAAGGTTATAGCCGAGGATTAGATCTTCTGAATGTTAAGGAAATGAAATATTCCCGTTCCAGGTGGGAAAACCTGCCCAGGGAAACTTAAATCACACCCAGCCAGCTCAGGGCTGAGGCAGCAAGAACCACTCTCAGCTGGAGCCACCACAGAAATGTTCCACTGCACCTGGGTCAGTCTGAGCATTTTGCACATCGCTGTAAAGAGAGGGCTGAGAGATGGCAGAAAACAAAATTCCCACTTCAGCAGGAGCTGAGGGGAAAAGTTTTCTCAGGAGTTTTATGCTGCAGTTTCCTCTATAAAACCCCCCCAGACTGCTCTGCTCTGTCCTTCCTTCTCCCTCTTTCCTCTCCCTTAGGACTACCTTCCTCTTCATCAGCTCTCCCAACGAACTGAGAGGGCTGAGGCTGGAACAGAAATAGCCCTGACTTGACATCCCCAAAAATGTGCCTGGATAAGCAGGGCTGGTCCAGCCTCAGCTGCTGGCCGGGCTCCTCCTGGCAGCGGTGACCTCCCAAACCCGGCCAGCACGAGATGGGAGTTCACTCCCTCCTCAAAACAAACCAAACCCCAAACTCTGGAAGGTCTGATTCTGTTCCCACTTCCAGCTGAGCCCACGCTGGGGAAATCCAGCAGATTTCCATGAACTGCTCAGTTCTCACCACGGAGAGCAGGGAAGAGGGGCCGGGGGTGCGCCGAGCGCTGGCTCCAGGCCCCACTGAGCTGAGCTCAATCCCCATTTTCCTGCAGCCTGTGGGTGGTTCAGAGACAGGGTTTGGTTGGGCTCAGGGACAAGAGGGTGCAGCTGGGAAGTTTGCATCCAGATCTCGACTTGCAAAGAGCTCAGATCCAGGGGGTTGGGTCAGATCCATGTCGAGGATTCGTTTTCTGGATATCAAAAACCACCCGTGGGACTTGGAAAAGCCAGGCCAGGCCTGGCATAGATGGAGCAACAGCAGCACCCTCCCTGGAGCCTGAGTTACTCCAGAGAGATCCCAATCCACGCCAGGGCAGCAGGGAAGTTGTGCTCTGTGTTCACTGCCACGATTCCAGTGGACACAATAACAGCTGCTTGCTCCAGCCCAGGCACAATTCCTAATGCGCTTCCCATCCACGGGTGAGCGGTGCCAGAACTCCTCTAAATGCACTTGGAGCTGCTATTTTTGTTTTGGGGGAAGATCTGCACAACTCCTCTGCTTTCACATCCAAATGGGCTTTTCATCCTCCTCCTCCTCCTCCTCCTCCTCTCGTCCTCCCTGGCAGCTGCTCCTGGTCCATCTGTGCCGGGAGTGGGAGCTGTGGGAGCCGGGAATGGCAGGTGGGGGCCTGGTACCTGCTGTGCTCTGGCTGCTGCTCCAGCCAGGTTCATCCAGAGCTCCTCAGGATTCCCATCATTTCACACTCCACACAAAGGATTCTCCTTCCCAGGAGGGAGTTCCAAAAGCTTCAGGGTCAGGGATGGAGAGTGAGGAAGGAAATGCAAGCTCAGCATGAACAGAACGGAGCACGTCTTGCCCACACCAAAGGGTAGAAGAGCTGGGGGCAGCTTTCCAGCAAGGCCACAGGGGTATCCAAAGGCCAGGAAAGCTGGGAAGGACCACGGGAGTTCTCACCCATCTCCCAGAGTGATCAAGAGCCACGGTGCTGTGAACCTTTGGATTCAAAGGAGAGGGAGTTACTGCAGGAAAAAGCCCAAGGCAGTGGGATTCTAAAGGATTGTATATGAATATATAAAAGTAGGAATATTGGGAGTTCTTAAGTGAAATATTGAGGGAAAACCCTGGAGTTTGGAAGAGCTGTGCAGCCCCTCTTGCTCCAGAGATTTTTGTAAAGTTAAACTACCCAGAGCCAAGGCCAAATCCAAGCAGGGATCCCCAGGACACACCGTGGGCAGGACTGGGGATCTGCAAGCACCTGGTCCTGGAGGAGAAATGAATGACAGGAATAGAAGGAGAAGCCTCACCCAAGGGAAAAGAGCAGGACCAAATTCCATCCTCTCATCCCTCTCTAAGGAACAGCAGCCAGCGAGCCAGCACTGCCCGCTCCGATCCTGATCTCCCTGGAAATCTCCCCCTCCTGGCCACCCTCCTCAGATATCATCACCCTTCCAGCTGCACCCCAGCACAGCCCCAGGTAGGCAGAGTTCAGAGCGCACATCTGGAGCGGGGCCAGCCCAGCCCACATCTGGCTTTGCTCTGGGCTTTGTTCATGCCCGAGGCCACGGCGCATCCACCTCTCCCCGTGCCTTTATCTCCTCCCAGGATCCCCTGGCTTTGAGCTGCTGTGTTTTATTGGAGCTGCACTGAGGAGCTCTTTCATTACTCGGCCTTTTTCTGGGGCTGTTTCTGATTGTATCAGGTTTGAAGCAGACCCCCAGGCCCAGCTCTGCATTTCTGACACAAACCAGAGAGATCTCCCCAGAACAGCTCCCCAGCCCTTCATTACTTTTGTGTTATTGCTTTTCTGCTTTAGAGGCCAAAACAGGGGCTCGGGGCAGAGGGATTGAACTCTTGGAATTGTTCGTGGAGCAGAGACAGAGGCAATCCCAGATTCCTGCCCTTGGGAAGGTTTGGGAAAACCACGGGTATCTCATCTCGAGCTCATCCCTGGTTTTTGGGTGAGGTCAATGATGGGGCTGCTCAAATTCCCTCACAGCATGGAGAAACCCTCATATCCCAGGAAAAACCGCACAGAACCATCTGCTCTTTGTCCCATTCCTTGTTTTTACCGTTCGGTTACCACATCCCCGTGAATATTCCAGCCCCTAGAGCCCTTTTCCAGGCTGGACAGCAGGTGCAGAGTTATGGGATTTCAGAGTCTGGATTTCTTTGGAAATCCTCGCTGCAAAACGCATCAGGCTGGAGCGTGGTGCTCCGCCTGCCTCAAGGTGTTCCCAGCAGGAAGAGCCAAGGAAAACATCAGGAGCAGCAGCTGAGCGGCGGAAGCCGATCCCACAAAACAATTAAAGGGATGAGCTTCCAAAGGCTCGTTAATTGGCTGCAGGCTCGGGGAAGCTGGAAGGGTTGGGAAAGGCTCAGGGAGTTCAGGAGGCTGCTGAGGAGGGGATTTTGTTCCTGGGAGTTCTCAGCCTTCCTTCCTTCCCCAGGGATTGGGGCTGCATGGAGCAGCCACGCGCTCCTCGGCCCGGCCAGCACCGAAACCACGCATCCAAACCTTGGGATAACGCAGGCAAAGGCGGATGCAGAGCCCCATTCAGCAGCACAGAACAATAAATCCTCCTCAGCGTTTCCAGGAACCTGGAGATTGCGGCCTGGAGCGTTTCTTTCCAACACACATTGTCAGCACAATGACATCAGCTCATCCCGATACGTGCGGGTCCCATCCAGCTTGGAGCTCCACTCCCCATAAACATCCCACTCCTCTGGACTTCCAGGGTCATCCATCTCCCTCCTTGGGGCACTTTCAGCCTGAACCTCCAGCGATGAAATCATGGATCTGGGATGTGACTCAGAGGGGCCGTGACTCACCCGCCTGAGTGCTGGAGCAGCTCCATCCCCTCATCCCTGGGAGCAGCAGCTCCATCCCCTCATCCCCGGGAGCAGCAGCTCCATCCCCTCATCCCCGGGAGCAGCAGCTCCATCCCCTCATCCCTGGGAGCAGCTCCATCCCCTCATCCCTGGGAGCAGCAGCTCCATCCCCTCATCCCTGGGAGCAGCAGCTCCATCCTCTCATCCCTGGGAGCAGCAGCTCCATCCCCTCATCCCCGGGAGCAGCAGCTCCATCCCCTCATCCCTGCATCCACACAGGGTTGGTTTGAGACGCTGGCCACTGAAATGTCCCGAAGTTTAGCACGGATGCATCAGGAATGCTCAGCTTTGGATGTCCCCAAGCAGTGTTGGCAGGACATCATCATGAACACCAAGCCCACACTCCCACTTCTCCCTGCCCCAGGATGAGAGGGGAAGGTACTGCTTCAGCAATCTGGGAACACCTGGATTTTGCTCCCATTCCCTCGCTTTTGTCACAGATGGAGGCTAAATTAGGAGGAAAATCCAACTGGAAAGGAGCTTCCAGAGCTGCTCCTTGGCAGAGCTGCCCGGGAGCAGACACACAGTGAGGACAGTTTGCTTTGGCAACTTCCTCTAGGAATATAGAAATATATAGAAATATATACATTCGAATACCTCTGGCAAATGAAGGATCATAAAAAGAAAAGTTGGTTGGCCTTCCTGGCCAAGCCAAGAACGTAGTTTAGGTTAAAAAATAGACACTGGAAAGGACGGAGCCAGAAAAGAAAAAAAATCCAAACCACACCTTTTCCCTGCTTTAGGAATTGCTGACGCCACAAATCCGTGTCAGGGATGGAGCACGTTGCTCCCGGAAAGTGCCTGATCCACAAAACACTGGCCACACCTTTAGGGAGCCATCCTAGAGACAAATATCTGTCCAAAATCCCGTTTTTATTAATCTGCTCTCATGCTCTGGAATGGATTTCAGCCGGTGTAAATCACTGCGCTGACAATGCACAACGAGGCAAAAGAGCAACCACATGTTCCCGGGTGGAATTGTTCTCCTTTCCCCCTTTCCTCTTTCCCTTTCCACTGCCTGATCTTAATCTCAACACTTGCAGGCTCTCTCTTGCCCCCAGCTTCTCACTGACCTTAGATCCCATCAGCTCCTTGGCAATCAATGGCGATTTTTCATACAGAAAAGGAAATTCTTCCCTTCGAGACGGCTCCAGGAGACCAAAGCTTGGCCAACACAAAGCAGTCCAAGAAGGAGGGCAGGGATGGATGGGATATTGGGAAGGAATTCCTGGCTGGGAGGCTGGGGAGGCCCTGGCACAGGGTGCTCAGAGCAGCTGTGGCTGCCCCTGGATCCCTGGGTGCCCAAGGCCAGGTTGGACAGGGCTTGGAGCAGCCTGGGACAGTGAAAGCTGTCCCTGCCATGGCAGAGGGTGGAATGGGATGAGCTTTAAGATCCCTCCCAACCCAAATAATTCTGGGATTCCATGACCCAGGAAGTTTGATAATTAAATAAGGAGACAATAGAGGACTTTAAGGGTTAAAGGAAGCTACGGGAAAGTTCTGGGAAGTTTGCTTGGCACTGCCCTAATCCTGGCTACAGCCATCAGAGCAAGGAAGATGAAATGACTTCAAAGCTATTTGCAGAAATTTTGTCCTGAGCTGGAAAAGCAGCAACAGTAAAAGCCAAAAAAACCCCCAAAAAGGTGAAAATGGAATAAAGAAAATCTCCAAACAGGGAAGGAAGGCTGAGAAAGAAGAGGATGGTGACAGAGATAATGATGGAGGAGGAGGCTGAGAGAGGAAAAGCAAAGAGGGTTCTGGAGATCAGGGCTAAGAGGAGCTGGACAAGGGAAGAGTCCAGAAAAAGAACCCAAGGAGAGGAAGTCCAGGCAGCATCAGGGAGCTGAGAGGGTGAGAGATCCCTTGGAAACTCCGGGGGGCTCCCGGAGCATTTCCACTGAAATCCAATTACGTGTTCTGGGGAGACAGCCAGGGGCAGCCATGGGATGAGGGGAGCAGGGAAGAAAAGAGTTTGTGTTTTATGAGTTTTCCCTTGGAAAAAGCTCATGGAGAAAGGGCAGAGGGGGCCAGAGCAGCTCCTCTGGGCAGGAGTCGGACCCTGCCAGCAGCAGGGGAGGAGCCACGCTCAAAGACACCCCAAAAACCGCATGAGAAACGCTCCAAGTTCACCTGTCCTGGGAGGGAAACCAGGAATATTTCATATTCCAGCCCCAAAACATCAAGGGGGATGGGAAACAATGGATTTTCCTCCCTTCCATGTGCAGCCAAGATGGAAAGGCAGGTGGAAAGTGGTTTAGGGTTGCAAGTCAGGAGACTTCTCCTCGTGCCAGCTCTACAAATGACATCATTCCAGCAAACTGGCTGGAATTCAAGCCCAGGAATGCCCGGATCAGCCATTAGAATATTTGGGAGTGTGTTCTCCTCTGGATGGATGGGATGATTCCAGCAGCAGACCCCACCCCACCCTCCACAAGGCACAGCAGGATCCCCCCTCAAATCAATTCCAACGATTTGCAACGAATCCATGGCTTGGGAGGGGACTTCCTGAGGTTCCAAAGTCCAGGTTTCAGCAGGAACTGGCACCAGCCCCTCTCCAATGTGAAGTTTTCCTTACAAATCTGCAGGAATCACACTCACAAACTCCCAGGATTTCTGCTCTCCCTCCCTGGCAGGGTGGGAGATTCCCCACTAAGGGATGAACATCCTGAACCGGACAAGAACTTCCTGGATGTCCCCAAATCTGAGTCACAGCTCCCTTTAATCTAAATAAACACTTCCAGGACTGCTGACTCCATCTCCTTATAATTCCCCAAACCCCACAGATTTCTCACTCCTGTCCAGTGGTTTTCTCTTTTCCCTCCCTGGGGAAGGCCACCAAGAAGAGCTGGATCATTCCAGGCCTCCTGCGGCAGATCCAGCCCTATCTGTCACCCACACAAAATCCCCCGCATTCCCACATTTCTTGCTCTTCTCCTCGTTTCCTGGACAACAAATCCAAATGCCACCAAAAAAAGCTGGGAGCAGCCCCGCCCGGGGTTGTGCTGGCACATAATAAACACCCCCTGCTCCAGGGCATTTATAATGAAAATAAAATTAAATAAAAACTAAAAAAAAAAAAAACAACTAAAAAAAAAAAAAAAAAAAAAACAAAAAAAAAAAAAACAAACCCAAACCCTGCAAGTCCCAGCAACTCAAATCAATAATTCTGCTGGTTTTATTACAAAGAAAAACATTTTTAAACTGAGAGAGCCCTTTCCTTTCTGTAGGTCCAGAGATTAAATTTATGTCCCTCCTGCAACTCTTAATCCGAAGCATTAAAGCAGCAGAGGCATCCAGGATCCTCTGGAAAGCCGGGAATATTTATGAGCAGGCATTGGGCCTCTTTATATCAGCGAGGAGTGGTGGAGGGAACGACTGGAGAATGCACTTGAGGAGATTTACTTCCCTCCCGCCGGGAATTCAGTGTCTGGAGCAGCCACAAATCCTGCCATGACATAATATTCCATAAAAGAAAAATATGGCACCAATGTTTTATTTGTACATAAAAAGCCTCGTTTTAATTAAAAGGAAAAACACAGAGGGGTCTTATCAGGGGGATTTGGCAAGAAATAAGTGATGCCTTCAGTGTTATACAACCAAAAACTACTGGAAGAAGTTTTTTTTAAGCTTCATTTTTATCTACCCCGAGACACATTTCCCGAGCAGAGTTATTGGGAGGATTTTATTCCAGTTTTGCGTAAAGAATAGGAGGATGATCGTGTTCCCTGAGGACATTTCAGTTGTGTCACCCCAGAGCAGCCCCTCAAGGTCACTGTCCCCCATCCCTCATGGAGGGGAGCTCCATCCCAGCAGGAATTCAGCCCGACCCCTTCAAATCTTGGCACCTTTTCCAACTTTTGGCATCTGCCCTGTGCCTCCATCCAGTTTGGTTTGCACCGACTGCAATTCCAGCTAATTTCTCCTGGAGCCGGACTCAATGACTCAATCCCAGTGCAGTCCAAGATATCAACTCCTGCCTGCTTTTGGGTGGAAATCTGGGATAATTTCCCTTCTTTGGCCCAGTTCTCACCCCCAAGTGTGAAATGACCTGAGCGCCTTCAAAGGCCCGGCTCGGGATGGCTCCTGCTCCGCTCGGAGCCAGATTGGGTCTATTTTGCGTGAGATCCTTCCTGGAGCAAAACCAGGACACCTCTGGAGAATGAGCCAAGGTCTTGGAGGTGCCTCTGTGTCTCCATGGGCCGTGGCTGTCCGCAGAGAGCAGGAAAAGTGCTTCCCGGCCCTTCCCATTCCCAGTTCAAGGCCCACTGGCCAATTCCCCAATTCCCTGCAAAGCCATCACACTTTGGTCACCCCAGTTCCCTTTGGCCATTCCAGCAGCCACCATGGAATGGTTTGGGTTGGAAAAGACCTCAAAGCTTATCCTGTTCCATGGGGGTGGAAGGCAGGGACACCTTCCCTATCCCAGCTTGCTCCAAGCCCCAGCACCTCCTGGAAAGGTGGGAATGCCACGCGTTGCCTGCGGCCGTGCAAGGAGCAACCCCAGCTGGAAAACCCCAGGCTGGGATCACAAAGAGGCCGAGCAGCCCTCTGTACTCCGTGCCAAAATCTGGACAACACACCCCAATATTCCAACCGTGGAGTCAGAGCAGATCCAAGCACAGCTGAGTCACCTCCCAGTTATTTTTCCAGGACTTTCTGTGCCCTTCCTGCCCCCGGCATGGAGCTCAGCAGGGATCTGCTGTCTGATCCCACGGAGCAGGGACAGAGCTGCAGAAGCCTGGGGATGACTCACGTCACACACATCAGCCTGGGCTTCTGGATTTTATTTTTACTCCAGTGAAACATCCAGCTTGCCCCGGAGCAATCCCATTAGTCACGCTGGCTCCTGGGAGCGGGCAGAGTCCGATCAGGATCAGGAGTTAGATGTGGTTTCCTCCTGTTTGATTTGATTGTTATTCATCACGAGTGAAATTCCTGCCTCGGGACGAGCCCTGTCCTGCAGCCCTTCCATGGAATATAGGTCACCTAATTCCAGCCCCGAAGACACAAACAGCTGCTGAGAAAAATCCCTTTCAGATTTCCCGAGAAATTTTTCGGGACAGGAGGAGCACTTGGCTCTGCGGCCTTGCAGCCTGACTCTGTCTCGGTTTAAAGCTGGAATTCTTGAGTTAAAGCACCCTTGCAGAGGAGATACATCCATGGAAAACAGAAAGGCTCCTTGGCATGGAGGGAGAAAAGCCCCAGGCAGTGACAAAGGGCTTTAGGAGGACCCTGGGGACTCGGTGCATCCGTGAATTATTTGTTGTGTTTATTGCTCTGGGATCCATCGGGATGAACCATCTGCTCAAACCTAAAGCTGTAACTCCAATCCATAACTCAGAGCTAGGGTGGAGCTCCAGGCGAGCACATGGAGTCCTCGGGATGCTCCGGATGACTCAGGATTCCAGCATCTCCTCAGGAAAAGGGTCTCCAAATTTCCTCCCAAACCCCGACAAAATCCTGCTCTCCACACACAGAAAAAGGGATTTAAACACTGCACGGAGCAAAAAGGAGCTGCTTTTCCAGCTTTTCAGGGAACAACGTGTCCTGGAGGTCAGGGCTGGGGGGTTCTGATTAAAAAGCAAAGTTAAAAGATGATAAATCCAACCCTGAGAGACTTCCAGCCATGAGTGCTTGGAAGGATCCTCCCTCAAAAGGGCTCACTCCACACTCTGGGATCATCCCTAAAGCTCCTTCCCATTCCCTCCCATCCAGCTCAATCACTGGGCATCAGGAGGTCACCAGCTCTACCTCCCCCTTTCCCAGCAGAGTTTGGAGCTGCGAGGCCAGGACATTTCATCCCAACCCCGGGTGCTTTTTGTGGAATTTTCTGGTGGAAGATTTGCCCTTGAAGGAAAACCCCACAAGAGCAGAGGTTCGTCCCAACGCCTTTCCCTGAGGAGCTGTCACAGTTTGACTTGGACCACGAGCACCTTTGCATTAGGGCTAAAAACAGCAACTGAATCCAAGCCAGGCCTTTTCCCAAGGAGAGAGAATCCCTCAGACTTCCTCCAGCCCATCCAGATTTTATTGGACGCGCTGCTAATCCAGCAAACAACTTGGGAGCTACCAGGAACAGGGAGAGCAAAACGAACCTCACTGTGGGAAAACAACGGCTCCTTGGGAAAGCTCTGCACTCCGAGTTCACTGTCTGCAGACACAACATCCCTCAGGAAGATCCCTGGCATATCTCACTTCCAATGAATGGCCCTTCTTGCCAGAGGGGGAGGGAGATGGGACTGGGAGAGCGTGGCTGTGTCTGAGGGACTGAGCAGAGCAGCCTCTGCTCCTCAGCGTCCCACTGCTCCCAACAGGAGCTTTCCGTGGCTCCCACCGCAGGGATCCATCCCCTACCAGTTTGCTTTGGGTTTTAAGCCTGGAATTCCCAATTTCCCAGTTCCAGCCCGCAGCTCTGAGTCCAGACCAGCTGTCTCCAGTTCAGAGGCCTCACATGGAGGGATGATGGAATGGTTTGGGTGGGAAGAGACATTGAAGATCTTGTTCCACCCCTGCCACGGGCAGGGACACCTTCCACTGTCCCAGGCTGCTCCAAGCTCCGTCCAACCCGGCCTTGGACACTTCCAGAGATCCAGGGGCAGCCACAGCTTCTCTGGGAAAATCATTCCAGGGCCTCCCCACCCTCACAGGGAAAGATTTCGCCAACTCATCCCTGGAATTGCAGCTGCCTCACAGGCAGCCTGGGCTGCACAACAGCCCAGACAGAAATAGTGCCCCAGATCTCCAGGTTTTTATGAAATTTTCCCCATTAATTTGTTTTAAAGCCAAGACAGGTGCAATAATAAACCAGAGGACCAAACCCAGCTCGTTTTCCCCAAGCCATAATGAACCTTCAGGCTCATTCCAGCAATAATGACACTGCACAGGACTTTACCTCTGGAAAGGTAAAACAAGGAAAACCAGGCAGGATAAAGGATGTGAAAAATGTACAATGAGTAAAAACAACAACAACAAAATCCCCAACCAACCAAGGGCTTGAGTAGATTCATTTAGTGCAGAAATCCTTATCGATAAAGCAAGAATTCCTGTGGTAAAACCCATGCAGAATTCCAGGAATTTCACCTCTGAGATGCATCCCAGGGCAGGATACTTGGGTTACAGTGTGGGACAGGAAGAAATGAAGGAGGAAAATGCTGTAATGAGTTCTGAGAGGAAAAGCCCCCCGGAATTGACGGGATTTAAAGCACTTCCAGAAGTCGGCCTTGTTTGCAGGTTGGATAAAAACCACAAATTTCATCAGAGCTCACTTTGTTAGAGCAGCACGGCCACAGGATTCCAAGGAAATAAAAGGGCCTTTATAAATATAAATATATAAAAGTACAAAGCCCTCAGCCTGCCTTGCACAGCACCCTCACATTTGCATTTCACAGCGGAAAGGTTCTTTGATTCCCCAAAAACACCCCCTGGAGCTCGGGGCAAAGCTCCAGCTGGAGCCAGAGGAAAACCACTCGGAGCAAACAAACCAACAAACCCCAACCCAACGCAACCAACCGAGCCAGCAAAGCACCAAACCCATCCCCAAACCCATCCTGACTCCCCTTGGCTGCCTGCTCCCTGCAGGAACGGGCTTGGAGATGCCTGGATGGGAGGAAGGAGGATGAGCCCTCCTTCCAGGAGGAATGGGTGGGATGGGGAGAGCGCTGGACAGGGGAATCTCCACAGTGAACCACCCCAAGAGCCCGGGCCTCACTCCAAGGTTCCTCCTGAGGAATTCCAGCTCCACATGGGTGCCAGGGCTTGGAAGCAAGCAGCAAACTGGGAAGACCCTCACCTGGAAGGTCAGTGCCTCCACATTCCCTCACGGCGATGGGATCCCATGGGATTCTCGTGGAGATCTCTCCCAGATCCCTCTGCTGGCACAGGGCAGTGGCACCGCTGCTCTCAGCCGCGGCTCCCACAGCAGTGTCCGGCCTCCATCCCTCTTTATCCCGGCATCCCTGCTCCTGCTTCCCGCCGGCTCCCACCCAGCATCCCGCTGACGCGAGCAGGGCCGATCCGGAAGCTCCGGCCCCTGGGATTGCTCCATCCTGCCCACTCATCCTCGCACAGAGCCGCTGCCAGGAGCGGGAATCTCCAGCCACATCTGCCGGAAGATGGAGCGTTCCTGGGTGGTCCTGGAGGGAGCCCCACGCTCCTGACAGCATCTCCACTCGCCCACTTCCCACCCCGGCTCCCATGGACGCCCTGAACTTTAGCACATCCATAAAATTCGTGGGGCAGTCATTAACTGTGTCATCCTACAAACATTCCCTGGCTACTCCAAGCTCTCCCGTTCGTCCCGTTCCCAAAGGCTGCAAAGGAGCGCTTGCAGTGCGGAGAGATGGGATCCATGCCCCCTTCCACTGCTGGGAGGCTGTGCCAGGAGGGATGAGGAGAAGGAAGGACAAGGCTGGCACAGTTGGCTGCTCCTTCCCAGCTTTCCCAAGCCTCTGGATGCTCAGGGCTGTGCGGGCAGCAGCTCCAGGTGCTGCAATCCCTGAATGCCAAATGCAAACATGGATCCCAAGGGAAGCTGGGATACCACTCATTTGTTGGGAAATGGATACTCTGAGTGTAGTTTGGACACCTCCACGCCTCGATCCTGCTTATCCTGCTCTTTCCCATCCTAAAAATCCTCATCAAGTGCATTATCCTTGGAGGCCCTGGGAGCTGCACGGGGAAGGTCATGGAGAGCAATTCCTCCCTTAGAATTATCATCCAATTCCTCTCTGCCTGCTCACATTCCTTCCCCACCCCTGGATGCTCACAGGTGGGAATTCCCCATCCCTGGAAGTGCTCAAGGGATAGGCCTTGGAGCAACCTGGAGCAACCCTCAGCAGGGGGCTGGAACTGGAGGAGCTTTAAGGCCCCTTCCCACCCAATCCAGGCCGGGATTCCACGCTGGGAGCTCACCTCCCATCCCAGCCCCGGAGCTGGGTGAACACCCAAGATGAACAGACCGAGAGACTCCACCCCCTAAACCTAAAAAAAGGAAAAGTTGGGGATTTTTTTTCCCTCCCTTTTTAATTTCTCTGTGGATCCGTAACCACAAAGCAAACAGCTGCCATCTGCAGAGCCACGTTCTCCGGGCAGGAAGGAGAGGGGGTGTGGGACGGCTCTGGGGAGAGGGCTCAGCTGCCGAGCAGGATGTGCTGAGGAGAGACAATGGAATCAGGGCTGCTGCAAACGAGGCAGGTGGGCTTCTCCTTCCTTTTTTCCTCTTTTTTCCCCCCCTTTTATTTTTGCACACACCAGTATTTGTTACAGGGCCCTGCACACCCCACGGCCCATCCTGCCAGCAGAATTCCCACCTTGGATTCTCCCTGCTGAGGGGGGAGTTGTGGGGATGTTCCCAAGAGTTGGCACCTGCATTTTAGGGAAAGCATTTTGGGAATGGTGAACGACATGGCCAGGGTTGGAAAGAGAGTTCGGAATCCAGGGCAGGATTTTTCCTCCTGGTGCAATTCCCCTTCCACTCCTCCCTGCAGGAAGGTGAGGAAAGCCCAGCCAGCAAGAGGAGGGATCCCAAGGTTTATCCCAACTCATTCCAGCCCTTAGAGCCTGCTGGCAGCCCAGGAGACACTAGGAAATGCCTCATCTTCACACATGTGAGGGAAACTCCCAGAAAAGCTGCAATCCCAGCTCCATCATCATCATCATCATCCTCCTAACTCTGCCTTTTCCCTACCGACTCCCATTGGGCCGAATGCTCTCTGAGCAATAAAGAGCAGGAAATTGGAATTTTGGGAGGATGTTCAGACACTCGGAATGCCCAGGTCACAAACTGACTCGTCCCTGGTGGGAGCTGAACTTTGAGAGCTCCACTAAAGGGATTTTTCCCGTTCCCCTTGAACTCCAAGCGCTGGAATCCTGCGCGGCACGAACTCCGTTTCATTTCACTTCACACAAAGGCATTAACGACATTCCCATCCCAAGGAACCCCATCCAAACCCATATTCCAACAGGGCCAGCTGTTTGCCTCGACAGTGAGCTCAGAGGAGCTTCAACATTCATCTGCAGCAGCTGGAAATTTGGCAGGACGGGAGGGGAACATCTGAGTGGTGCGGACACCGTATGGATGCGCCGGAGGAGAGCGGGATGAGGGCAGGGCTCTGCTCCAAATGTCACCTCCAACCCCCCCTGGGGCAGCAATTTGGTGTCACGCAGGCCTGGTGATCCTAAAATCCTCCGCCACAATATTTAAGGAAGGAGTGACAGCCCAGTCCTGCCAGGTCCAGCTCTGTTCCCTCCCAGCGGCACCACCAGCCGTCGCTCCAACGCTCTGGAAAAGTTTAACCTCCACACGATTTCCAGATTCCAGCCAAAAGTGAAGAGATCAAAGTCCAGGATCTTTCTATGACCTCACCTCCACAGGGCCGTGGAATGGTTTGGGTTGGAAGGGAACAAAGCTCGGCTCATTCCAACCCCCTGCCAGGAGCAGGGACACCTTCCACCATTCGATTCTTCACTTAAATCACCACAGCTTATTAAAAAAAAATTGAATTATCATTTTAAAAAAGCTCCTCGTGCACAAAGATGTCTGGCACCTGGGAAAATGTGTTTGCCAAGTGAATCCAGTGGAAAAACCCCTCACTCAAAGCCAATCTGAGAGGATCTGGTTTGTTTTTCTTGTCAAAATTTAATTAAAGGCTCACGGGAGGAATTTCCCTGCTCCTTTTCTTCACAGAATTACACAGTTAAAATTTAATAATCTCCATTTCTGGCATGAAAATGAAAAATTACCCCTTTCCCAATCATATTTGGGATAGACACCACTCCACATCCGTTTCCTCAAGTGCACTGCTATTCCCTCCAGAGAGAATTATGGAATGCTTTGGGTGGGAAGGGACCTTAAGGATCACCCCATCCCATCCCACCCCAGGGACACCTTCCACCGTCCCAGGTTGCTCCAAGCCCCATCCAACCTGCCCTTGGACACTTCCAGGGATGGAGCAGCCACAGTTTCTCTGTCACTGTGCAGCCAATTCCACCTTTTTTTTTCCCTAAAATATAGGAAGTTTCCAAGGAAAAGAATTGAATTTTCCATCTCTTTGCACCCCTCATCCCACGGCCAGCCAGCAGCACAGAATATCTGGCTCCTGAGAACCCAGGATTCACCTGGGATCTTCCCACAGGGATGGTTTTTATGCTCAGAGGATGCATTCGGGGTCATTAAAACCCTAAATATGATTTGGCAAAGGTCCTGTTTCTAATCAACAATAGGGAGTAGAGAAGATGCGACTGGAAAAGGCTGGAGCTGAAGCCAGAGGGAAATAAAAGCTGGAGAAGGGACAGGGAGGCTCTTTTAGGGCTTTCCAAGCTGGTTTCATCCTTTGCCCGTTCTGAAAAAGGACTGGGATTCTGTGCACAGAGAAAAAGAAGGAGAAACAAAAGGAAAGGGAAAGGTTTGCCCCTGTTGAGTGGGATTCAATGCCTGCAGGGTGGGATGATGTCATCCCAGCTCCTGCTTTCCATCAGCTGGACACATGGAGTGTGGATCAGCAAGTCCAGGGGGAAACCCAGAGCAGCCCCAGATCCCAGATGGGTTAAAGAATGGAAAAAAGCCGATTTCCAATTCCAAAGTATCCCTTCGATCTTCCCTGGGAGGGTGGGCAGGCCCTGGCACAGGGTGCCCAGAGCAGCTGTGGCTGCCCCTGGATCCCTGGCAGTGTCCAAGGCCAGGCTGGACAGGGCTTGGAGCACCCTGGGATGGTGGAAGGTGTCAGGGTTGGAACTGGATGAGCTTTAAGGTCCCTTCCCAGCCAAACCATTCCAGGATTCCATGATCTTCGTGCTTCCAGGTACGCAGCCCTCGTGGGGATCAATCATCAGATCCATCTTCTCCAGGGAAGGAACTGAGCCAAACAAGAGCTCAGATCCAAAGTCAAAATCTAAACTAATGCTCCGGGCTTCCCGATGGCTCATCCCACAGAAGGAATTCCTCTGGAGCTGGATCCGTGCTCTGGATCCGACACTTCCTTAAGGAAATGTTTCTTCTTCCTCTCCTGTTTTCCCTGACTGCAGCTGCTCTGGATGGTTTGGAGGCTGGAATGAGGTGCTGAAATCCCTGTGGGAATCCACCATGTGGAATCTGTTGGTTGTTAAATTCCCTGGAGCCTGGGTCAGGAATATCCATCTTCCCATTAATCTAAGGAGACAGAAGCATTCAAATGCCCTGTCCTGAGGCAGGAATCAGCTCAGGGCAGGACCCCTGTGGAAGGTGACTCAGCATAGCAGGAATTTGGGGTTTTTCCAGGGAGCTGGGAATGGCATTTGGAGCTAATGGTCCAACCCCAACCCACATCAGCACATCCATGGTTGTTTGCCAGGTGCCCATCCCAGGAAAGGGCCACCAACGCTGGGATCCCTCCGCAGCCGTTCCTGAGGCATCCCAGGAGCTGCAAGAGCACCCGAGGGAACAGGAATTTCCCCAGGAATGCAGCTTGGAGGGGACACCTCCAGAAGGCCCCTCAGGCATCCGCCACCTCCTCTCCCTGCCGCGCTCCCAGCGAGCTCCACGGAAGCACAGGCGGGGCTGGACGCAGCTGCCCAGCACATCTGGGAGCCCAAGCAGCAGGAAAACAGCTGCAAACAGCTGGATCGGGATAAAAATGCCACCCTGGAGCTCTCCAGGGGCTGGATGTGCAGAATGCAAATAAAAGCCCAAACCATTCTATCTGCTCCAATTCCCAGACAAAACACGGCTGCTCCTTCCCGAGCAAACACAGCCTGGGACAGTCCAGCTCCACGTGGGCTTTCTCCAGTTCAATCCGGGTGGTTCTGCCCAGAGGAGCTCAGGGAAATGCGAGCAAACGGCAGCAAACCTCAAAGAACGGGAGAGATCTCCTGCATCCCCAAACACTCAGCAGACGAGGGGCTGCAGAGATGCCAACTGGCAGGGAACAAGGAGGGAACAAGGAGGGAACAAGGAGGGAACGGGGTATTCCTAAGAAACCTCCTCATCTTCCCCATCTGAAGGAGCTGGGAGGAGGGGGGGGAGCTCAAATCTTAAATTGGGGGGAGAGGGAAAGAAAACGCTGCGATTCCAGAATGAGGATTTCTTCTCCTGTGACCACCCAGCAAAAGGAAAATGAAAATAGTAACAGGGAAAGCGAACTTCTGTTCCCTCAGCCTTCTCTTCTTTCAACCATTTACCCAGGAATGGCTGTACAAAATGCAGCAAATTTGAAGCTTATGCCAATCATATGGATCCCTAAGGAATGTGGTCCTCAGGGAATGCTCCCAGCTGAAGCTTTCGCAAGGATTTTGGGGATCTCACAGCTGCTGAGGCCAAAAACAAAGAAGAAAAAGAGAGGATGAGATGGCAAGGACAGCGAAAGTGCCACAAAACCTCGAAATTCCAGCAAATCCTTGTGGAGGAAAGGAAAATGCAATGGAGTGCTCTGCTGGTATCACAGGAAGGAGAGGACAGGCACTAAGATACACCAGAAATCCATAAAACTTCAGGAAAACCAGTTATTTTTATCCTTCTTGGAAAGAAAAAGCCACTCTGAGCCTCGGGATGCTTTAGGGTAACGCCATGGCCCTTCCAGGATTGATGGAAATCCCATTTATTAATTATTGTTTGCATGGCTGAGGAGGAATCAGCTGGAGCTGCAGCACCAGAGAGGGAAACTGAACTCCCAGAGGCTCCCAGGAGATCCTGGAGAAGGGAATGAGGGAAGAAGTGCCACATCTCCAGCTGAAATCTTTGGGAGGACTCACCTGGAGGACACCAGGGAGAAGGGACAGGCAGATTTGTCCAAACCCACCAGGAATCCAAACCTGCAGCTTTCTGGGACAGATTCCCTGGGCACAAGGGCTGGCCCTCAGGTCTGGATCCCAAACAGCCTCAAGGTCTGCGGTTTGTCAGCATTCCCCATCCCCACTCCTGCACTGGGATTCAGCGCTGGGAAGAGGTCCCAGACCTATGGAAAGCTCCAGTTTTCCCCTCAGGAGAAGGGGAGCTGAATCCAGGGAATGCCTTCTGCAAAGCCCCATCTCCCCCAGGGACGCTGCTCCGACCCCACAGCACGGCCGAGCAGCTCCAGACAGCTCCCAGTGGGGCAGCAGCTGCTCTGGGAATGAGCTGGAAAACAGCCTCAGGCCCAGGGAAAACAGCTCCACTGAAGCAAGAGAGCTCCAGAGCTTTCCCAGAGCACCACGGACCTCACCCCGAGCTCAGCCTGGGGTTTGCTGAGGAAGCTGCTCTGGAAGAGGCGGGTTTCACCCCAAAGCTCCAGGAACCCTTTCTGCAGGAACACAGGCCCTTGCAGACAGATTTCCATGGATAAATCCCCCTCGGCCTCCCAGCCACACTCAGGACTTCCCTCCATCTGCAATTCCCCCAATCCATTCATTTCCAGTGGCAAACCTCTGCTTCCCACACCGCTCCAACCATCCCAGCACGGCCACAAGGTTCTGATATTCCCTAAGAACCGAACGTTTGCTGGGTGTTGGGAACACTGAGACGGGACTTCACAGACACCAGACAGGAGCCTCGCCTCGCCACAAGGATGGGTCCCTCCTGCAGCTGCAGGGATACCAGAACTGGAAGAAAAATCCTGGGAAATCGTGGTGTTGGATACCCTGAGCCAGCATCTGGGATTCTGCCTCCTCTCCTTCACCTCATTTGCTCTTCCCTCTGGTTCTTGTTCTGCCTGGGCACCACAGTGGGAATGACAGATCCCAGCCCCGGCCTCCAGGCGCTTCCTTGATAGCACTAAATGACTTTTAATAACACAGAGCTCATCCAAGAGCCTCCAGAGGAAGCTTTCCCCCTCCATCTCATCTCCCGAGCCCTTTTCCCTCCAGTATCCAACTGGTGCAGCCCTGGAGTTCCCTGGAAGCCTCACACCAAGATGCACAGTTCGAGATGAAGGAGTTCCTTCCTAAGCTTCCAAAGTTCACATGAAAATCCCTTTTTGGCTAAAACCCCTTCAGGCTTGTTCTTAGCTCCTGAGGGACTCCGAGAAGTGGAAAACCTGGAGGAAGTTGGACAAGGCTGCACCAGGAGCAGATGAAAACCAGAACCAGCTCCCAGACCCCCTGCTCCCAAAAACCAGGGAATTAAATGGACTTTCCAATCCCCCCTGCACTCCACACATTTGCATCTTGTTTTGCTCCTCTCCGTAATTCCATGGGCTTCCCTTTGGCTGGAGTTTAACTCCACTCTGACAAAATCAGGTACAACATCAGTCCTGTTCCCACTTTTTTAAAGCTCTTCCTGCCAGATTCCAGCAGTTGCTGGGGTAGTTCTGACCAGGGCCCTGGTGCTACTGAGCAATCCCATGGATTTCACAGAATCAGCCCTTGGGAATTCCTGGCTGTAGGGAATTCAGCTGGACACAGGGATCTTGCTCTGACACGAGATCCTCTGCAAGCTCAGTGCTCCTGAGCAAGTCCATCTTCCCTCTCTCCTGTTCCTTGGAATATTGGGCTGCTTGTCCTGGCTCTCCCTGCAGCACCTTTCCTGCTCCCAGCGCCGTCCCAGCCAGCAGCGTTCCCTCACTCCATGGATCCCAGCACCAGGAACAGCCTGCAAAGGTCAGCGCAGTCATTTGATGTTCTCAAAACGCCTGGATTCCTTCAGGATTTCCCTTGTTCCAACAAAAGAAGAACGGATGGAATGAAGGAAGGGGGGCAGCCGGCCCCAACTCCAGGTGCAGCCCACCCCAAACCCTTCCCAGCCAGCTGAGCTCCCCTTTGGGCATCTGCTAAAATCCCAGAAAAGCTCAGGAGCTATCAGGTGGTCACGAGACGTGGAGCTGCTGTCAGGAAATTTCTCCACCGTGGTTTGAGGTTCTGCCTTCCAGCCTGATTTTCCTCAAGCTCCCTTTTCTTTCCTTGAAAATAATCCCTTCGCTCGGATTCTTGTGGTGCAAAGCTTCCAGTAAGTTCCAGCCTGGAATCCAGGCAGGGGGACGGATTATCCGCCTGCAGTAGGACACCTCACTCCGAGCAGCCTAATAACATAAACATGATATATTTGAAGTGCTGCTCCCTCAATAATACCTTTAAATGGACTCCATTTATTTCAGCATTATAAATAAAAGTGCTGGCACACATGGAAGTTTCTCTTGGAAAAGGGGAACAATGAGCTCTCCAGCTCCTTCAGCCTCTCCGAGCTCTGGTTGCCAACCTCGGAGCTGCGACTCCAAATGACTTTAATAAGCAAAATATTCCATTTTCCATGTATTGCTGCTCTTCAGAATGGATCCAGGTCTGCGGAGTGACGAGGAAAAGCTGCGGATTTCTGCCGAGAAAAACCAAAACTCATCCAAAGCTCAGCAGAGCCCATTCCAGGGGCTGTGGCTGTCACCTGGACACCGGCTTCATCCTTCTCCAGGAAAAGGGGACCAGCTCCATGCTCATCTCCAGCAGCTTCCTGGTGCCTCCTGCTGCTGGAGCTTTGGTCCCTCTCACACTGTGCAAGAAGCCAAAAGATTATTCCAAGCTCCAAAGCCCTCAAAGTCTGGAAAACTGCAAATCCACACCCAAGCCTTGGTACTGTGAGCTCACCTTTTCACGGGAGAAAGGTGGAATAGCCCCAAAAAGATCCTTATCTGTGGCATTCTCCAGAGTTCCATGAACGCTTTCTCCGCTTTTTGTTGTTAATAATTCCAGCGTCAATTGGAAGCTCCGGGGGATTTTTCCACATGTTCTGACACATTGCCTCCATCCCCTTGGATGCGGGGCTGTTCCTGGAGGGATGATCGTGTGGTGCTGACAGTTCTGAGCACCCCATTCTGTGCAGGGAAGAAGAGCTAAAAGCCTTTTCCTGGATAAAAAGAAGACAGGGAACTTGAGTCGGAGCTGCTCCGAGGGGGAATGAGGCAGCGCCAGCAGCACCTGTGGGCACGGAGGGCTGGGAACACAAAAACCTGTTTAAACCATGATCCCAAAACTCCTGGAAGCAGATTGGCCCTGTGGATAAGTGGTTGTGCTGCTTCCAATGACTTCATCCCGAAGAAGGGTGGCCATTGGGCTTGGACGGTTGGATCCTCTCCAGTATTCCCTGGCTCAATCCCCTCCCCAAGCCCCATTATCTCCAGTCATGCTCGGAGCTCATCCCGCCACTCCGGAGATTCCCCAGGCACCGCCTTCCATCCGATAGGTTTTTCCTTTGCCAGAAAAACACTGCACAGCCCTGACCTCCCCGTTCTGGCATCGCCGCTTCCCATGGAACGCGCGGCTGCTTTCGCATCCAACTGGGATAACTGAGGGTGTTTGTGTTGTAACTGCGATACAGCTGCAGGGCCGGGGAGGCCGGCATGGAGCAGCCCGGGATTGATTGGCCCGGTCCGGTGCTCCCCAGGACGGCGATGGCCAGTGGAGCAGCTGAAGGGTGGGTGTGGAGCTCCACCAAGGGCTCCCCACCCCATCCCCTTCTCCTTTCCCCAAGGATCCCGCGTTATTCCAAAAGGGTGTGGCGGCATTACGCCACGGAAGCGGGACTCGGTAGAACGCGGGAGAGCCGCGCTCAGCCTCGCAGAGCTCGGGGGCTGATCCCAGTGAGGGCCAGGGAAAGATGCCCTGGGATGGAGCTCTTCCAATGTGCGTCCTCCAACGTCACCCCAACACCCCCGTCCAGGCGGGTCTGCCCACACCACACCTTCCAGTGCTTTCTCCAGCCGGGATGGGCTCCCAAAGGGTCCTACAGCAGCTGGATCCCAAGGTCCTGGATGCTTGGATATAGAGCACACCCAGCACTGAAGGAATCATGGAATGGTTTGGGAAGGGACCTTAAAGATCGTCCCATTCCACCCCTGCCATGGGCAGGGACACCTTCCACTGTCCCAGGCTGCTCCAAGCCCCAGTGTCCAGCCTGGCCTTGGGCACTGCCAGGGATCCAGGGGCAGCCACAGCTGCTCTGGGCACCCTGTGCCAGGGCCTGCCCACCCTCAGAGGGAAGGATTTCTCCCCAAAATCCCAAATGTTCCATTTCACTCCATACCCCAAGTATGTGCTTGCCCTCATTAAGAGTTGTGTACATCCTTCTAATTAAGACTGGAATTAATTTAGCATAACCTTGGAACATCCCAAATCCCTCCTATAACACTTCATTCTGAACATACATCTCAACTCAAAGGGTTTCTCCTCATTTTTAGGCCCTTTTTCCCTCACAGCCACACAGGGAGAGCAGCAGATTCCACTTCCCGCTGAGGGCGAGTTACAGCTGCTCCATCTGAGCCAGCCCTCCCTGCAAATACATCCTGATCCTATCAATCCTTGCTAAACTTCTGGATTGGCTCTTGTTTATAAAGGCAAGACCTACAGCAGGACACTCAAAATATTTCATATCAGGCTACGCTACAGTGCCTTCCTGACTGGCACGTCCAGAAACCCCTGGAATTGATCCGGCCTGCGATCAGAGCTTCCAAGCCCTCGCCTGTTGATGGAAATTCACGTGTAAAGCCAGTAGTGATAAGAAAAGGAAGTCAGGATGGTGAGAAGATGAGATCCTCATGAAAGCCACTGGTGTTGTCCAGACACAAAAAAACCTCCCAGTGGGAGCCGTGTCCTGTTCCAGACCCAGCTGGATTTAACATTTCCCTGGAGTCTCCTTTGCACAAGCCCTGAGGTTTCCAGCAGAACAACCATTAACATCAAAACTTAACCCCAAGTGGCCTGAAAAAACCCCAAACATCACCAAAGTCTGCTCTTTGTCCTTCCCCATGGGCAGAAATGGATATGCTTGGATCGAGCAAGCACCTTCCAGACAAAAATGCAAGGAAATGGATTCATCCTCATCTTTACAGGGATGCTGAGGAATTTTAAGAGTCAAACTTGTGCCAACCCCGTTAAACAGAAAGTGCCAAAGCGACAGAGCAAACCTCAGATTATCCACTTCTGAGTTTTCCAGAGGATTTTCCCGCTGTTCTCATTTCCTGTGTGCCAAGAAGAAAGGAAGAACAGCTCCCACCCTGAGTATGGGGAACGCCCCAAACAGAGCCCTCACCTCAGCCCGCTGCTGCTCCAAACAGCTCTTCCCTCCAACTCCCCCAGGAATTGCAACTCCAGGTCAGGCTCAGAGTGCAAAACATTGCTCAACTTCATGAAGCACAACGTTAATCCTCGAGGCAAAACCCAGCCTTAGTCTAACTCAGCTTTGCATAAACCAAAACTTTAGCGGAAAAATCCTCAAGTATTGAATCAACAGAGATATGGGACAAACTCCCACGTATTCCAAGTTTTTCTCACCGGGAATCTTGGGTGCTGTGAGAGGCTCAAAGTTGAGTGTGAGGCAACTGGAGGGAGCTCACTCAGCACATCTCCTTTGGAATGGGACCAGTGGGCGCCAGGAGCTGGCCAGAGTGGGGAGCAAAAAGGTTTGCAGGAGATTCCTCCCTCTTTAGAGCAGAAATGTGCCCGAGGTCAGGGCTGGAGGATTCCTGGTGGGGGCCCTGGCTCCTGATGGAATCAAGGAAGGCAGAAACAAACTGGGCTAAACCTGGTGACAAAAGTGAGGGAAAAGAGCACAAACTGGGCTAAATCTGATTACAAAAATGAGGCAAATCTAAAACAACTGAGGCACCATAATTCGACAGTGATGTTACAGGAAAACATAAAAAATTATCCCAGCAGTAATGTCTGAGAGCCAAATCTGATGAATTTATGAACGATGCAACAGGTTGGAAGCTCTGCCTTCACCAGGGACCAGCCCCAGACTTTGAGGGGAGGTGAAACCCCCCCAGAATTTGCCCCAGCTTGAGGAGTAACACCCCAGGGACGCGTCCTTGGCTCAGTAAAGCAGCACGATAAGGGAAGATCTGCTCACGTGCAGAGCTCTGAGCGACCTCAGACTTGGCTAAACCTCATCCCCTAAACACACTCCAGACCTGGATGGCTCAAAGGGACACAGCCTTGCCTGAAAGCTCCAGACCTCCAAGAAATCGATGGAAAATTTTATAGCTCACATGCAAGCAGGGTCAAGGGCAGAGCGTGCATGGAGCGTGTCGAGATGTACGTTCAGGAAAACAAATGTGTGCATTCAGCTTGGAAGGGGCTGGTTCATCCCTGAGGGAATCATCTCCTCCACCCCATCCCACGGCAGGGAGGGAATTGGGGGGATTGTTATCATCCACGTGTGGGCCAGGAAAACCCAAGTCATGCGTTTGCCTTTTCCAACACCTTTCCATCCATGCTGGAGGCGAAGCCATGCGTGAATCCAGCCCGGGATCCATCCCTCCTTGCAGGGAAGGGGAGAGGGAGAAGCTGAGTGCCTCAGGAATGTGCAGCCTGCTCTGCCATCTGCTCCTGGCATGGGCCCCGCTGCGTCCCGGCCATCACACGGGGCTTGTGGAAAAGGCAAGGTGCGGTGCCAATCCTCCCCGGCTGGAGGTTCTCAGGGCTATATTTAGGATTTTGGGGAAGGAGCGGGGTGCTATTGGTTGTTACCAGGACAAAAACATGTGATTCAATCGGCAACAGCTCGGTTCCACCGGGCCACAGCATCATGTGAGTCCTGGTAACAGCCACGTCTGCCAACTTCCCAAGACTTTTGGATTTTTTTTCCTATTTATTGCTCACTCCTCAACATGTTGGACAAAGACAGGGACTTGCTGCACGCTGCAATCTGGACCCACCGTGTCCCATCCAGATCAGAGCAAAACAGCTCGGGATTGGGAAATACACAGCGTGATTTAACCCATAAATCCAGGATTTCACTGGCACAGCTGCTCTTCTGGAACATCACGCCAGACATCAATGAGGAAAGGCTTTGCTGGCACTGTGAGAGCCCATCATGTGGCTCAGCTAATTAAAAACTGACCTCGGCCATCATCATTAAATGTTGTAATCACAAGCCTGCAAGTGATTAGATGGAGAAACAACACCCCCCTTCCTCGTTCCCAGGGATCAGCAGCTGACTAAGCCCAACTCAAGGCCCTCAATCCTTTTTATAAACAGCAGATCTCAGCTTTTGTCAGGGATGAGGACACTCAGGAATTTTGACCAGCCAGCGTTTCCCTCTTGCTCCACAACCAGATTTTTGCCAGACGTGGAGGAGTCGGCGTCGACTCCAAGCCCGCTGCTTCCCGATCCCACCAAGAACTGGATGGCAGCCAGGGAGCTCAGCCGAACACAGCTCCAGCCCTGCTAGGAAGGGGATTTAGGTGGACACGATACCATCAGCTACCAGAGGATGAATTCCAGCCCTGGCACTCAATCCTTGACAGGTACACCAAGACAGAGAAATTGATTTTCAATTCTCCAGGAACCTTGCACTCCCTCTTAAGTTAATCTTGGGATGTTGTACTCTCAGCAGAATGGGAAAAGTTAATTAAGGGCAGATGAAAGATGATGGAGGCAGAGAATGGATACAAGGGGATGGATAAGAGGCAGGATGTTCCTTGGAGGATGGAAAGGGGAGGTTGCAGTGAGAGCCCACAGGGTCCTTCATTCCCTAAAGCCCCAAAACCCTGGATCACAGAAGACATTCCAAAGGTAATTTTCCTGAAATTACCGGGCTATACCAGAGGTACCACCCCAGATGTCTTGGAAAGGATCTTTACCTGTGCACCACCAGCATCTCTGCCTCTGGCACCACAGAGAGAGGAAGAAACTGCCCCAAATTATGACAGCAAACAAAAAACCCAAACCCTTCCTGCTCGATTAGGAATCCCTGTGTCCATCCTGAGTGACGGGAATTGCTCATGGTGGAAAAGAGCTCTCAGAACATCAAATCCAACCATTAACACAGCACCAGCCCGTTCACCACTAAAACATATTCCAATTACCTCGGGATTTCTACTCCTGGGTATCATCCAGTTCGGGTCTTCATTATGGTGTTTTTGCTGTTGTTCAGGGGTTGTTTGGAGTTTTATTTTTGGAGTTTGTTGGGGTTTTGAAGGGTTTTTAAATCTCATTTAACTCTTATCTCAGTGGCAACCTGTGGAGCTCATAGTCCCAGCCTGATTCTGCAATCTGAGAACCCAGTCTGGTGATTTTCCTGCTCAAGCACCTCTTTTATTCTGTATTCCCTGAAGGGACATTGGAACATCTCCTTCCTTTACACTCCTTGCAGCCACTTTAAAACCCACTATGGGCAGAACACCTCCAAAACACTCACTTGCTCTCCCTTTTCACTGCTTCTGCCTCTGAATTCCTGATTCTTCTGCCTCCTTGGTAGGAGGAATTTACTCAAATGAGAGGCAGCACTTGAGGCACAGGCATTGAGCCCGTTTATATAATACAAGATATTTTCCATGTGTTTTGTCGGGCTCTTCACACTTCTGTTTGCTTTCTTTCCACCACTGCTGCGTGTGGTGCCAAAGGCTACACTGAGCAACCACCGAGGGCTTTAAGCACTTCTTCTCCATCACTATAATAAACTTAGAACAGGAAAAAAATCGGAGAAGCAGCTCCTTGGCATTTGGCAGGGAAGAATTCAGCTCCCAGCACCACATCCCAGGTGACAAGGAGCCAACACCAAAAACCAGGTGGCCAAAGGGCTCCTGGATCTTCCAGTCTGCTGGTCCATGGATGAAGCAGGACCAAGGAGGAAGCAACTGTAGTGCACTTATCCAGGATTTTCTGGGGGTAGGAAAGGTTTGAACACCATGGAAAGGGGAGTCTGAGTGCACTGGGCTGGGCCCCAAAAGGTGACACTTTCCCAGCCCTTCCAGCACCCAGAGCCCAAACGGATGCACAGGATAAAAGCAGCTCCAAAGGCAAGGGTTCCTGGAGAATATTTGCCCTGAGGTATCGAGGCTGCAGTCCAGGAGCCTCATTCCACAGGGTTTGTCCCATGCCTTAGCTCAGGAATGAGCCGAGCTCTGCCGCTGAGCCCAGTCCTGTCGGATCCACCCTGGGTCACAAGCAGGAAATCAGGGATAGGGGATGAACCAGGATCCAGCCTCCAGCTGTGCCAGGCTGTTGTCATCATTTCCCACTCTGGAACCTCCTCACGTGTGGGGTCCCACAGGAACCCCACGGACACATCCAGCAGGATCCCCAATGTGCAGAACGGGTTTTCTTAAACACTTCTGGGAGTGTGATTCATTCCCACTTTATTTCCAGGCCACTGGATATTCTGAGTGGGAAGGGATCCATAGGATCATCAAGTCCAACTCTTACGTGAGTGGCCCATGCAGGGATTGAACCACGACCTTGGTGTCATCAGCACCAGGCTCTGACCAATGGAGCTGAACTCATTAAAGAATTCCAAGGTTATCCCTTGATTATTCCAAGATTCCCTGGTGCTCAGTGCTCCACAGGCTGAGCACCACTTAAAGACCCAAAGAGCATCACAGGCAACCCTGAACTTGGCATGAGGTGAGACTCAGCTCATCAAAAGAGACACAAAGATCAAGATTTATCCGTCCTTTTCACACTCCCTCAGCCTCTGACACCACCAAATATCCTCGTTCAACAACATTCCATAAAGCTTTTCCCTCCAAAGCACAGAGCAACAACCCAGTCCATGCTCTCAGAGCAACTTCCAGAAGCTCCTGGAGTGGTTTAGGTTAGAAAGGACCTTAAACCTCCCCTCATTCCAACCCCCTGCTGAGGCTGAGCTTCCATAGACCAGGCTGGTCAAAACCATGGAAATAAACGTCATTGGGAGCTGCTGATGCACACAGGAACCATTTATTTTGGGAAAAACCAACCAACAACCGTGCACCCCTCCAACAACCAGGTTGTGAATGAGAATTTCTAAATTTAACACAAATGTAGGCCCTGGAGGCTCTTTATTAATCAGCACTAAACCCTCCTCCTGTTAAAGGGGAAAATCCTCCATTCCAGGCTGTTTCCAGTTGTTCCTGGCACAAGGCAACATTTCTTATTCTCTATAAATCAATTATGGACCTACACAAGTTTAAAGGGAACACCCCCAGAATCCATAGGGACTAAAAACGCAGGGAAGAGGTCTCCAGAGGGGCATTTGCCCTGGATAAGTTGTTCTCATGTTCTTCCAGCTCTGATAGACAAAACAAGTGTGCAGAGAGACTTTTATCTCTGGAGAAAAAAAAAAAGAAATAACTGCTTTGCTTTGTGATAACACCAAAAAACCCCCCAGAATGGGGAAAAACTCTAGGAAAAAACGAAATACTATAAAATCCTGGAAAATAATTACGGATTTTTCTGTGCTTTCATAAGAACATTCACTTGGGCAACCATAAAAAGCGATTATTATGGTAATAAAAGGATGAATAATTTATTATGAATCCCAGACAAACAGTTCCCTTCCAGAATTCTAAGATGACTCCATGTGTATGAAAATCATCCCTTAAATGTCTGTGCTCGCTGTAGCCATGGGGCCAGAAAGGTCTTTCATGGGCTTATGGGATTGATTTTCACCCCCAAAAGTTTTCCTAGGAGCTAAAAGGGGAGGATAAACCTGATGATGTTGGAACCTCTCTGTGCAAGTTGTAACTCGTGTTTCCTCTTATTCAGCACAGGGAGCAGCTTTGGCTGTCGCTTTTCCAAAGACAAATTTGGGAAGGGGATCCATGTGCAATTCCCTCAAACTGGCATGTCCTCAACACACAGAACTTGATATCCAAACTATTGCTCCCAGCTTTTATTTGCATCCAGAACTGAAAAGGGTTTTTGTAGGGACTGACCCTCCCAGAGACTGTAAACTGTCAGAAACAGGGACTACAACCAAATAAATCCAAATAATAAACCCGAAATCCAAGAGAGGAACTTTTCATCACCGAGAGCTGAATGCGCTGTGAACAAACCTCAGTGTCAGTGAAAAAATTCCCAACAAAGCACAAAACCACAGAATCCTGGGGCTGCTTCACTAGAGTAGGGTTAGATGGAAGATTGGGAAGGAAAATTCCCCTGAGAGGGTGGGGAAGAGGCTGGGATGGAATTCCCAGAGAGGCTGTGGCTGCCTCTGGATCCCTGGAAGTGTCCCAGGCCAGGTTGGATGGGGCTTGGAGCAACTTGGGATAGCGGAAGGTGGAACTGGATGAGCTTCGAGATCCCTTCCAACCCAAACCATTCCATGGATAATCCAGCAGTTCCCAGCTTAGAGAACCAAACCCATCCCCTCTCCACACCTGCCCAGGGCAGGAGGCCCCACAGAAGCCCCGAGTTCCAACACCAAGGAGCAGACAGAACAACTGGAGCTCCTTCCAAAGCCAGAGCCATAATTCAGAATTTGAGACTTCCCACAGCACCCATTGAAAAGAGCAGGAGCTCGTTCCTAATAAAGCCCAACTGCCTGGGTTGGGTTTCCCAGCTGCTCCAAGTGCTCACAGTCTGGAATTAAGCTGAGCTAATCTAAACCATGAACATGAACCATCTCTTGAATCACATCTGCAACCCTCTGCTTCCATTCCCAGCTCGTTTTCCCAGAGTTCAATGAGCGACAAATAAACCTCCGGCAAAGAAAAAGGAATTGTGTCAGCGTCTCGTGTAATCTGCTATTAAATAAGTCCTCACACAAACCATAATAAAAGTCAATTTATTGGACTTTGTAAAACGTGATTCCCCACCTTGATAATTAAAAAGATATTGTAATAAAAGTCTTCAGTCCTCATGTGCTGCGCATTTGCTCCCATCTGATTTTTATCCGAGCGGGGGGATTATAGGAACATGGAATTACTGGTGCAGCCTTTGCGTGCAGGCACAATGGCAGCGACATAATTCTGCTGTGGCAAGAAATTCAGAGCTCTGAGGCCTCAGCAGCCCACCATGGGTCAGTCCTGCACCCAGCAGCACCAGCTGGGCTTCCCAGCAGGGAATATCCCAAGATCCTGGCACCTGCCTTGGTCAGAACAGCGGGATCAGCGCTGCCTTCCCGCTTTGGGGTCAACAGCAGGCTCAGAGCAAAGACCTTTGGAATCAATCATCAGGAGAAGCAGAGGTGCAGCACCAGCCCTTCCCACCCTGCTTTGCCAATGCCCAGGATCTTCCTGCCCGGCTTCCCAGAGAAAAATGGGAAGCGACTCGACTCGGACTGAAGAGTGTGCACACCAAGTCACTTTCCCTGGCTCAAGGGGGAACAGAAGGAAAACTCCCTCCCAGACATTTCCAGGCTAAATCCGACACTCTGCCTGAGCAGCCTCTTGTTCTCTTGGCATCATCTTGGGGCACAGCACCGGCATTCCCAGGGGTTTTTCCTTCTGACAGAGATTCCACCAGCCCCACTCGCAGCCACTCTCTGGGAAAACCCTGCAGATTCCCCAGAGCTGGTTCAGGTTCAGCTCCTCTGCAAGGCCGGAGCTTCCACAGGATGATTTGGGTTGGAAGGACCCAGCCCTCGGAATGGGAATTTCCATGATTCCACTTCTCAAAAGAAAGGTTTGATTGTTTCCCCCACCAAGGTGGGGCTGTGAGCAGAGGAGCATCCACAAGGTTCAGTCTGGAATCTCCATCCTCAGAGCCAGGAACTGATGCTGGAATTGTGCTGGAAGCAAAACAGGACCAACCACGGGGAAACGGCACCGATTACAACCCAGATCCCACAGAATTTTGGGATAATTTGGGTTGGAAGGGACATTAAAGGTCATCCAGGCCCACCCTCAACAGCAAGATCCTAAAGCCGTTGGACAGGACCCGGCTCTCCAGGCTCATCCACATGGACATCATCTCTGGTTTATGCAATTCCAGTCCCCTCCTGATTGCCCTTGGCTGGATCCAAGCACGGGATCTCAGCCCCTGGAATGAGTGCAAAGGGAGCCCGAGCACAAAATAGAAATCCTTCATCCAAACACACCCCCCTTCCTAAACAGCAGGCAAACACACCCAGGGCGAGCAGGGCCCACGCTGGCTGTTTATTTAACACACATTCCTCCACCTCGGGACAGGCTCCATCCATCCCAATGGAAAACACTCCCAAATCCCAGGGAAAAATCAGGCAGGCTCTGCTCTCCTGCAGCAGGGAGGAGGCACCAGCAAAGCAGGGTTAAAAACCTCATAAAAAGATTTAAGTCTTCCCAGATTAATTATTTTTAAGCATGTTTGGAAAACAAGCACTGCCCCAAATCAAGTGAATTCCCAGCACGGGTTCTCCTACAATTCCAAAGGATATTAATTTGCAGGTGCATTTATTCTAGACCAGCCTAAAAGCACCACAACCTTTCCAACCCACCTACGGGCCCAGAATGAAGTTGATTTCTCCACATCTCCCCATCCCTAGAACACCCTGGAGCAGATAAGAGCTCCAGGCTGGATAACTTCATCCGGATAAATCCCTGGAGAAAGAACCAAACTCAGACCATGCAAAGAGTAGCCAAGGGTAAAAGGTGATAACAGATGGAGAGAGAACAGCACGAGGACCATCACTGCCACAGGCTGCAGGGTTGGAATGGATGACCTTGGAGGTCTTTCCCAACCTTGAGGATTCCATGGATGAGGAATGGGATTTATTATCCCCAGCCAGTGAAATGATGGAGGCAACTGGGCTGTGCTGGGAGGCTGTGAGCAGAGAGAAGACACAGGTTTGGAATCTGCAAAGTCTCTGGCAAGAAGAGGATTTGAACCTCACAGAGCAGCTCCCACAGTCCCACTGCAGTGACAAACAATGATGGGGAAAACCCAAACCAACACCACCCAGAAATGCAAATATTAATGGTGAATTTTCTCTTTTGGGGCCATTCTGAAATAGGGATCTACACCTCAAACCTCCAGTTCCTGGCACGTGAGCTCAGTGCATACAGAGCACTGCAATCTGTGCCAGCTGGAGCATGAAAGTAAAAAAGAAAATTGAATTATTAGGCTTTTCTCCTTATTAGAATTAAAAAAAAAAAAAATTATCCCATACCAAAAAAAAAAAAAAAAAAAAAAAAAAAAAAAAAAAAAATCTCATTTACATAATTTAAAGTTACATAATTGTAAGGCCACAAAAACCTTTAGAGCCGTTGTGCCCCAGAGAGGAAAACAACCACAAACAACAACCCGTGCACACGGGTCAGGCTGAATTCCTGATCCACACTCCCAAACCCGTGAGGAGTTTGGGCCGGGACCGCAGCTCCCAGCCCTGTCAGCACACGAGAGGGCACTGTTCTGTAGTGCTGTGCTCCTGCCAGCAAATCCCTGCGCTCAGCCTAAGCAGCCCGAGCCGCTCTGGAGAATCCCAGGTGGAGCCAGAGACAGATGGAATCGGCATCCTCAACACCTTCCAGGAGATCCTTCCCTTCTTCCCTGCAGGGAATGCAGCTCATCAAGGCGCTTATCTTGCCCCACTTACCAAAGGTCTCCTTTTTCAGAGCAAGGGGTTTATTTTTTTGCTGAGGGTATAAATCAGGTGTGCTGGAGACTCCACGGGGAATAAAAACCTTCAGGAGACTCCCAGGTCCAACCCAGAGGGAGGATTCATTCCAATTCAGCCCCGTATTTAAGGTTTAAACAAATGGATCCAAAAACGCAGCGTTGCAAGAGAGGAGCTGACTCACGACAAGGTTTTTTGCTGGGGGCACCTGCACTGCATAAATCAGGTGTGAGGGAGACTTCACAGAGAACAAAAACCTCCAAAAGATGCCCAGGTCCAACCCAGGAGGGAGAATTCATTCCAATTCAGCCCAGTATTTAAGGTTTAAATAAACTGATGCCAAAATTCAGCACTACAAGAGAGGAGCTGACTTAGGACAAGTTTTTCTTGCTGAGCTGCACTGCATAAATCAGGCGTGCTGGAGACTCCACAGGGAATAAAAACCTTCAGGAGACTCCCAGGTCCAGCCCAGGAGGGAGGATTCATTCCAATTCAGCCCCGTATTTAAGTTTTAATAAACTGATCCAAAAACTCAGATTGAATCCACCGGGCAAGTAACCGGTTGGAAATTCAAGTGACACTCCAGGGCCTCCAATTTGTGATTCCAAGAGGTGCCAACGCCTCAGGATGCAGGAGGGGCAGATGGGACAGCAGAAGGGTTCTGGCCACAAATTAACCAGCAGGCATAAGAGAGCTCCCAAGTCCCACAGAGCTGAAGCCACCCCGGACTAAACCCCGCTGAAATCTGCTCCTTTCAGCAACTCCAGATCCACCTCGTGCCACCACAGGCTGGGCATTGCTCTTGTGCCCAGCCTGCCACACTTGTCAGCCGCATTTCTGCCACCTCCTCTGCCCTCTGAGCCCAAAATCCTGGTGTTCCCCACATCCTCCCTGCTCCTGCAGCTCCCCCAGGCTCGGGGAGCAGCGCAGGGGGTTTTTTATTTCAAGCACACTCAGCCCCTCCTGCCCAGCCCCACTCTCAGCTCCTGTGCTGTCCCTGCTGCACGCGCTGACAGATGCCACATTCCTGCTGCTGTGGATTCCTGGGGAAGCACAGGCACACTGCAACAGTTGGAAGGCAGGAAATTGCTCTATTTGGGATAAAAAGAAACGTCTGCACAGCTCCTCCGAGGACAGCAATGCTCCCACTGAGGCACTGGGCCTCCAGATCCCATTTCCTGCCCCCCAGAGCAGATTTCGCTCCCATTAAAGCTTTTCAAATCTTGAAGCTAAGTGGCCAAAACATTTTCCAGTCCGGTCATCCTGGCTGCTCTTTGGAGGCTTTTCCCTCTTCCGGGGCTGGATGTGATTTGGAATTGGGCACCCTGAGCCCACTGTGGCAGCCTGTCACTGCCATCCTGGGGGGGGACCACTGCTCTGCCATCCCTGTGGCCACAGGCAGCTCAGGACATCCCCAGGAACTCCTCAGCCACTTTTTGCTTTTCCAGGACATCCCCAGGAACTGCTTTGCCCCAAAAGGAGCTTCACAGCAGAATAAACCTTGGGATTAAATCCCTCCTGCAAGTTCCAAGCTGATGGTCCTGGGGAGGCTTCTCCCAACTTCCAGAACCTGGAGATGCTGCCAGGCCAGCAGAGCTGTGTCCCCAAGGCCTGGAACACCAATCCTTTGTCCTCAGGCAGCCTGAGAACGTCCTGAGCTCCTCCCAGGATTCAGGAGCTCATCCCACGTGCTGCACCGAGGGATATCCATGGCTCCCCTGCCAGAGGGTGGCTCTGGAGTCGTTCCATGCTCAGCTGTGTCTCACAGGGATCTCAGAACACCAGCTCAGCTCTCCGTGCCCTGAGCCTCACGCACACAGCGCTGACTTTTCACAGCGCTCTGCTCCTCCCGTGGCCAAGAAAGGCCAGAGCAGATGAATCCCAACAATCCTGATCCATGATGGACATTGTTCACATTCCAGGGGACACCCAGAGGTGTTTCCTTTCCAGCTCAATCAACAACAACAACAAAAGGGAGAACATGATTTACCTGCTCTCAGAGGCACTTCACCTCTGCTCTGGAAGCAACTCAACAACTCAGCTCATTAATATGATAATATTTATGGTTTAGGATATTTATTTAAGGTTTATGATACTAGAAGCAAAATGGGATTGGACTGAAAGGCAGCACAGACACGGCACAGCCCGGGGGAAAATGGGATTCCAGGGAGCACGGAATCACCGGGATCAATCTGCCAGCACTGGATTAGAACAAGAACTCATCACCAGTCACCCAGCTGACATGGAAATATTTTTTTCCCTGGTTTTGCTACACAAAATCTGAACTGTTTTCTCTCCCAAAATGATTTATTTTGGGAAGTGAATAAGTGGGGTTTAACAAGGGGGATTTATCACGACCCTCAGCCTCTGTCCCATCAGAGCTGTCTGTTCTGACAGAACTCTGCACATGCCAAATGGAGCAGTACCTATGGAGATGTCTGGAGAGAAATCAGGGAGGAAAGGAAGGGAAAGTTTCCTTCTCCTTAAAATCCATTGCCCATTTCAGAGCTCCCAGAGCAAGGCACCAACCTGCCCTCAGCTTCAAACAGTCATAATACAAAGACACCTAAAAACATCCAACAACCAACTACTGTCCTTGACTAGTCTTTCCTCTAAATATCATTTTGGGATGTTTAATGAGAGAAAACTCGTTAGAGTAACGAGCATCATCAGCTCCAAGAGCTTCACTCCCTTGAAGGACACACCAGGGACAGGGGAGGCAGCACCTCCTGGTGGGACACTCCAGCCAGCAAGGACCTTCCTGTGGCTCCAGGTGTCAATCTCCTGTAAATCCCCAGGAACAACGGTCCTTTCCTCTGAAATACAGGAGGATTTCCAAGTGTATTTCTTCACAAAGCTGCGAGTCCTGCAGGGACAGTGAACTCATCAGTGCTGATCTCCTGCACCCCCCCCAACAATCCCATTTCCCCCACTCACCTGGCTCCATAAAACCCCAAAACCACATCAAGTCCTAAAATTAAAGCTTCTTGAGGTCCTGCCTGAGCACCCCTCCCATGCAGGCCTGGTTTGAGGAGCACCAGGGGACAGCAAATCCTCTGTGGCACCTCCATCACAAGCCCTGGGCTGTGGCCAAGGCACGGCGTGCTGGGGTTTCGCTTCCAGCTCGGATTCTCACTCTATCTTATCCTTTTGTTTCCAAAGTTTTCTCTCTCAAAACGATCCCAGTGCATAAATACCAAGGCACTCCATTAATTTCAGGCTTTTTCAGAAATGCACTACATTAAGAGCTTTCCAATCTCTTGCTCTCTTTTTTTTTTTTTTCCCCCTTTTTTAATATTAACTTCCACTTTTTGACAGCCTTCGGAAAAGGCATTTAGGACCAATCCCCCACGGTTTGGTGAGGGACACGAGGCTTCCCTTCACACCCATCCCAGCACCCCACTGACCTTTCCCTGCCCTGCTGGGAGCTCATCCTGCCCTTCCCAAAGGCTTTATCCCCGTGGCAGTGCCATTGGGAGCGCCCTCCTGCCTCAATGCCAGCTCCAGCTGCATCCAAGCCCATCTGATGTCCATGGGCTGAGCTTGCCAAGGCTCCCAGAGCACACGGCACAGCTCCCTGAGCCACCACCCTGCGCTTCCGAGCCAAGGTGGAGCTGTGCAGAGCTCCAGCAGCAGGGATTTTATCAGGACCTGGGCTTGCTGATGAGGGGACGGAACAAGAGCAGGCCAAGCTCATGGAGCCCAAGCACCAACCTCCGAATTCCTGAGAGCTCCCTGATGAGGAATATTTTTATTTCAGATGTCTCGGCCAGTTTTGAATCCCTTTGGCGTGGCTTCAGCCCGTAAAACGCTGATTGTTCTCCTCAGATACACGGCCAGCCCTCCAGAAAAACATCCGGCTTTATTCCAGCTACCTTTGTCAAGCAAATCCTTCAAGGATGAGGCAACTTTTGCTTGACCTCCATTTCAAAAGCATCCACCAGAGCCCACATTTATCTCCAGAACCACAACTGGAACCGTTTATTAGGGCTTTCTGCTCCCCTGCAGGAAAACGGAGCCATCAAGGGATGCTTTACTCAGCTGTGAAGTCCAATCTGAGCATTAAAGCCACAGCTGCTTTTCCAAGGAGAGAAGCAGGAAAACACAGAATTATCCATCAGTGCAGGGCACTGGGAGCAGAGAATTTAGGACCAACCATCACTCAGGAGCAGCTCTCCAGGAGCACAGGCATTAAGTGGGAATTGCTAAATAAAGTCCTCACATTTCCCTAACAAAGAAGCCTTGGCTCCTTTAGGCAAATCCAGCTCTTAGGCCGAGTCATAACAATCCATGAGCTGACTCAGAGCCTTCCAGCAATTCCTGCAGCTCCGAGGAACGGGCTGAGCAGGCAAATCCCCATCACCACAGAGAGAAACGAGTCACTCCAGCGAGTCAGGGCTACCAGTGCCACCCCAGTACTCAACCCAGCCCAGCTGCTTTCATTCCCACCCAGCCTCAACCATCAAAGGCTCTGACAAAACCCGACTCTTCCCCACTTTCTTGCCCACCCAACAGCTATAAACAGCCAGCGAGCCTCTCCGCTGAGTAATGGGAACAGAATCTGCTCCGTGGCCACGCGAGCGCTCGCCGGCGGCTCTCTGGTGGATTTGGCCTCGCGCGAACGTGCAACGTGATGTGATTTCCCACAAATGTTCCTGCCAGCGGGATTCTGCGCTCATCCCGAGCGGCTGGGGAATAAACAAAGGAGCGAAAAACACCAGTGAAGCAGAGCAGCGGGTTCAGGATGGAAAAATATCCGCGGAAGATGAGCCCGAGCACGTGATGGGAGCGGGGCCGACACATGGGATCGGTTTTCCCATGTTGGGAAAGAGGGAGAATTGGCCTTGATTCCCTCTCCACTTTTGCAACTTGGTTTAGAAGAGGAAACAGAGGTAACAACTCATAAACCAATAAAATCCCATCTGAAAGCCATCCCAGAAATGGGTCAAGCACTTCCCAGTTTGCCTCGGGCCCTGCAGTGCCGGCGCATGCCAGAACTCCAACGTGATGGAACGGGCGGGGGGCTCAGGCTGACAGGAGCACAAAAGGATTTCAGCCACAGTGATGGCTCGGGTCACACACGGGGCTGCTCCTCCTGACAGGCTCCATCTGGGATCAGGAACAGCTGGGAAGAGGATTGAGTTACACAGGCACGGGCAGAGCGCAACCGGAGCGGCGGAGACAGCCAGGTGCTCATCCGGCCCTCCCCACGTGCTCCAGGATAAAGATCCCAGCTTTTCCAAGGCCTCCACGAACCTCGAGTCACTCTGCACAGCAATATCCCTGTTTCTATGGGCCCTCACCACAGAATCCAGGAGCAACTGGGAATAAAGATCCTGGATTTTCCAAGGCCTCCACGAACCACTCAATTCTCTCTGCACAACAATATCCCCGTTTCTAAGGGCCCTCCCCACGTGCTCCAGAATAAAGATCCCGGATTTTCCAAGGCCTGCATGAACCTCGAGTCACTCTGCACAACATCATCCCTGTTTCCAAGGGTCTTCACCACATGCCCTGGAAACAACTGGAATAAAAATCCCAGGTTTTCCGAGGCCTCCGTGAACCACTCGATTCACCCTGCACAACAACATCCTCATTCCCAAAGGCCCTCACCACGTGCTCTGGGAACAACCAGGAATAAAAATCCGAGGTTTTCCAAGGCCTCCATGAACCTCGATCCACTCTGCACAACACTCTCCCCATTTCCAAAGGCCACATCACCTCTTCCTGCAATTAAAATCTGGGATGCCAGTGGGAGGTGAGCAAAATACGGAGCCCAGACCTCCAAAAGTAAAATTAAAACTCAAGCACAGCGCAACCATTCCAGCATGAAAACCTTGGGAAGTGGCATTCCATGGGAAAACAGCCCAGAAATGCAACGAAAGAAACGCAGTACCTGGTGCAGGTGCTCAGGAGGTGAATTCCCACAGCGTGGAGTCAATAATCCTGCCTGGAAAAAGAGAGAAGGAAAATGAATATTCTGTTAAAATTCAAAATAAAGATCTTCTCTAATTGAGTAAAAGAATGAACTCGTTAAAGCTGTCAACGCTTCAGCAGATTTATTTATTGAGTAAAATTATTTATTAAGTAAAATATTCACTATTTATTAAGTAGTAGAGACTTTGGGTTTGTATTTTTCTTCACAGCAGGAACTTCTTTCTGATATTAATAACAATAATTTAACATAATATTGTAATTAATAATTGTTAATAATTATTAATGATCATGCTTCCTTTTATTCTCCAAAAATAGCTCATTCTAACAAATAAAACACTTGGAAGAAAAATCTGGAAGAGTCTTGAAGGAATTCTATTATGTGGAAGTTACTTGAACAAGGTTCTTGATCAGCTGATTCCTTCAGGCACCACATCAGGGAATTTTTTGGGAATACAAATATTAGGAATGGCCACACATCCCATTTACTCCACAGAACTCTGGAAAAACCTTCAGGAAAGACCCTTTTGTTTTAATTTTCTCAGTTTAAAAAAGTAAAATAAAGAGTTAAACACCTAAAATTTCAGGATGCAGTTGGCCTCAATGATCTTAAAGGGTTTTTTCTGATCTAAATGATTCCATAATTCCATGATTGTCGTTCCCAGTGTTCTCCATAGGCACTGATGGCTTAGCAGCCAACCAGCTTCATCAGAGCAGCAAGAAAAAGACACAAAATCCAAATAAATCCTTATCCATGAGAGCCACCTTTGTCTTTGCCTGCCTCTGAAGTGAGGGGACACATCCCTGGAAGTGTTCCAGGCCAGGCTGGAGCACCCTGGGATGGTGGAAGGTGTCCCAGGGCAGGGCTGGCACTGGAGGACGTTTAAGGTCCCTTCCCACCCAGCGCCACAGCTATTGGGAAACGAGCCAGAACCCCCCTCCATTCCTTCATTTATTACAAACCCCTGATTTTTTGGGAGCAACTCCTGATTTCTGAGTGCTCAGGGCTGGCAGAGCTGCAAATCCTTTGGACTCCCAGCATCCATGGGGGAATCCCCAACCGGCCTTTGCTCCACGCCCACTCAGGGAACACCGAGGGAAGGGCAGCTCCCACCGGGATCACGAACACATCCAGAGGGGAAAGGGCCTCCCTGGCCCCGATGGCCACCAGGGAATTCCCTGTCCGAGCACCCATGGCAAAGCTGTTGCACAATAAACAGCACAAAGCATCCCATGAAATCCCGGGCAGGGCTTGGAATTCTACAAGGAATGCTCGGGATATAAATATTTATGAGGGTTGATGAACTGCAGCCCTGCACTAATGAGAGCAAGGCTGGAGAAATGGGCCCGGACTGTCCTTTGCCCAAAAGGAGGAAGATTGGAACGTAAATATTCCGGCTCTGTGAGACAATTCCTGCTCCGTGGCAGGGCCAGCACACGTGGCACATCAAAAGCAGGGAATCTTTTCCAGGAGCTGCAGAGGGAACTCAGGCAACCCTTGGCCAGCAGTGCCCAGGTGTGCAGATGTCACCAGAACACCTGAACTGGGCCAATCCTGAGCACAGCTGGGATTTCAACCCCATTTCCCTTGGTTTGGATGTTGTCCAAGATACAAACAGGGAGGAAAAGCCTTTTGGGAAGGGGAGATGGCAACCAGGGACTGCAGGAGGGGAGCAAAGGGAATCCTCCTGCCCTGGGGTCAGCAGGGGAAGGAGGGCATTCTTCGCTTTGTTCTGCTCAGGTGAGACCCCAAAGGAGCTCCAGCTCTGGGAATTCCAGCATCGGGATGTGGAGCTGCTGGAGTGAGTCCAGAGGAGGCCACGGAGCTGCTCGGAGGGCTGGAGCCCCTCTGGAGCCAGGCTGGGAGAGCTGGGGGTGCTCACTTGGAGAAGAGAAGGATCCAAGGAGAGCTCAGAGCCCCTTCCAGGGCCTAAAGGGCTCCAGGAGAGCTGCAGAGGGACTGGGGACAAGGCATGGAGGGACAGGACACAGGGAATGGCTTCCCAGTGCCAGAGGGCAGGGATGGATGGGATATTGGGAAGGAATTGTTCCCTGGGAGGGTGGGCAGGCCCTGGCACAGGGTGCCCAGAGCAGCTGTGGCTGCCCCTGGATCCCTGGCAGTGCCCAAGGCCAGGCTGGACAGGGCTTGGAGCAGCCTGGGATGGTGGAAAGCTGGGAATCCTCATGGCAGGGGTTGGACTTGAGGACCTTCAGAGATCCCTTCCCACCCACCCCATTCCATGATTCAGCCATTGGGGATCCCCTGATCAAGCCCACAACGAGTCCCATGCCTGATTTTTCATCCCAGTTCAGGATGAGGAGGTGGCACCTTCAGGAATGCAAACCCCCAAGGCTCTGGAAGTGCTGGGAGACTCCCGAGTGCAGGAATTCCACCTGTGGAGCAGCACCGACCCTCAGCTCCTTCCCAGAGAGCCCCTCCTGCAAACTCACAGTGGGGGACTCTTGCAGACATCCTGCTCTTCCCAGCCTGTCAAATGTTATTCCAGGAATTCCATCAATTCCATAATTTCCCATGGCATTACCTCCCCCCTGCAAAAACAATCCAGATAAGAAATGTCTGCCTTGAACACGTGGGGACTTCAAAGAGGAAAAGCTGCTTCTCCCAGCAAATATCTGCTCCAGCTCCTGCCTCCAGAGCCTTCCAGGTGCCTGATAAATCCATGGATTCTCCCAGCCATTCCTAGCTGGATGATAAGCTCCTCCTGAACTCCTCCAAAAGGATCAAGGAGGGAGATTAGGAAAAAACAACCCAACCATGTGGCAGCAGGTCTGGCCACGACAGCTTTCCAAGGAAATCAAAGCTCCGCGCACATTCCACACCCTCTGGATCCACTCTGGGAACAGATAAAAGCCACATTGTAGCCGAGGCTCCACCTCAAGCGCTCCAGCGGAATCTAGGTCAGCGTGATCCCCTGGGAATGCTGGGATGAGCCCGGGGCGCTCCCGGAGGCATTTTGGACCAAGGCAGTGGTTTTATGCAGCAGCTGGCAGCCACCACCTCCTGCAGCTCCGTCCTCTCCCGAAGCCTCCACGAGCCAAGAGTTACACTTGGAAAGGCTTGGAAAAACAAGGCAGTGCCCTTATCCAAAGGGAAAGCAGAGCAACGGGATTATCCTTGGTACCAGCGCTTCCCAGCCGGCATTCCCAACACCCCAGGGCTCCTCTCCTCGCAGGTGGGGACATTCCAGCCCCTCCAGGTCCCACAGGCGGCCGCAGATCCAGGAGCCACCAGCTGTGCTCGCACCATCCCTATTTAAAACAGGGAAGCAGGCACGGGAAGTTTTCCATGGCGCTCAATTTAAGCAGGGCCATATTTGCTGGCTGGAAGTGAAGCTTTTCATCCCACGTTTTTTTGGGATTAGGGCTCAGGACATGGTTCCTCTTGGCTGCATGGAAGGAACTTGATGTTTTCTGCCCAAACAGTCCACGGGGACTGGGATTAATTCCAACAATATTTGGTGGAACAGAATCCCAGGTCCAGCGTGATCCCTCGGCTGCCTCCAGAGGGATGAAGGGAGGCAGAGTGGTGGGAGGGGGAGCCTTTCCTATCCAAAACCCTCATGTTTTGACTCCATTCCATTCAAAAAAGGGAAGAATCCCAACGCCAAAGGAACAAGCCCTCAGCCTCCGAGGTCTTGTTTTCATTCCTGTGTGGAACTCAACCATTCCGGGTTTGGACAAAGCACAGATTCTGTTTTCTGGGCACTTCTAACTTTCCCTCCACCACCATTCCCATTCCAAGGCACAGGTGGAGCTCCCAGCAGGAGGGATTGCAGAGCCAGGAAGGCTTTTACTCCCTCCCTGGCCCTGCCCAAGGGATGCATTACCTGTTTTCCATAGGGATATAAACCCCTCTGATTCTAAATTCCCGAATTTCAACCTCTCTAAAGACAAAATAATCCCAGGATAACCTGCCCTCTCTCCCTGCAGCTTCACCTTAAAAACCGGGATCCAGCTCCATCCCACTGAGTTTCCCAGCCCTCCTCCCTCTCCCAGGGCCAGAGTTTTTTTGGGGTGGATTTGGGAAGCTGCAGGTTTGGACCCTGGGGAGGTCCTGCTTGTGCCACAGCACCTGCGAGACCTGGGGCAGACAGAGGCAGGAAGATGGGGATGGGGAGGGAAGAGAAGGACATTATTCCCTGATTTTACCAGTTCTGTGGCAGCCAGGAGTGTAAATTTGTAAATTCTGCTATTTCAGCGTGGCTTTTAAATCCCTCCAGGAATGGGAGCTTCACCGCTGCCCTGGACAGCTGTGCCAGCCTGGCCAACCCTTCTGGGCAAGGATTTATCCCAAAATCCAACCTAAACCTCTCCCCTGGCACAACTTGGAGCAGGTTCCTCTTGTCCTGTCCTTTGTTCCCTGAGAGAAGAGCCCAACTTGGGAAGTTTTACCTCATGTGAGCAAGAAAAATCCTGAAGGACAAACCCAGCCCCAGAACGTGGCTGCATCCACATTCCCATCCTGTACTTAGCAAACTTCTCCCCATTTGCATCATTCCATGCCCATTTTCCTGGATTTATTACACGTATCTCGGATCCAGGATCTTCTCCAGAGCTTCAGTCTCCCTGGATGAGCCGTTTATCTCCAAACCCAAATAAAGCACATTTTTAGGCATGGGAAAGATGCACTTTGAGTGAACAGCTGGAATTCACGAGCCAGTAAAACTTCCAATGACCTTTTCTGTAGTTCTGGGCATTAAAGGGAGCATCAAACTCCCCTTTTTTTGTTGGAATGGCAGAACGGGGTGAATGGAGCACAGTTATGGTATCAAGTGATGCATTTCAGGTTCGCTGTCAAACAACCAGAAATAAAAACCCCCTTTTCTCTTGGAGAGCCTTTTACAGACTGATAACCAGCATAATTAAGATTTTAACTGGGCTGCCCACAAAGGAACAGCATTCCAACCGTCCCCTGCCTCCTTCCCAGCTCAAAAGGCTTTGCAGGGAGCAGCAGGGGAGAAGGAGGAACCATTAAAATCCCATTTCAACAGAATCCTTGTGTTTCTCAGAGCAAGGCCATTAAAAGATGCACTGATACCTCCAGGACTGGGTTCCCCCATTTGGGGGAAGCGGGATGGTCGTTTATCAGGGCTGTGCTGCAACCTGATCCCAAATAAAACCCATTTATTTCCACATTTCCTCTCCCTGAGCCCAGGATGCCGAGCCAGCTGTGCTGCAGATGTGCTGCTCCTGCCCCCCTGGCAGTGCCCATCGTGCCCTGAGCACCATCCCGGGCTTTTGGGGAGTCTTCCTGCACATCCCACGGGAAATTTAGTCTCAGCAGAGACAAATGGAGCTCAGCAGCCGTTTGGAAAAGCTGCCAGGACTTGGATCCACAAGGGATCCGCCAGGTCCTGCTCCAGCCCATCCTTCCAGCTCTTAATTCTCCACTTCCATTCCTCTCCTTGAGATCCCCAAGCACTCCAGGTGTGAACAAATTCACTTTTCAGCTGCCAGTGAAGGCACTGCACCCTCCCAGACAAGGATGCAGTAAAATCCTGGACTCCATTTCACTCCAGAACACCCAGCCCAGGGATGCCACCGTGAGCAGGGACATCGCCCTTCCCTCAGGGACAGGATTCCCAAATCTCTGCCCCCAGCCAGGCCCGGCCCCTCTCCAGCAGCAAAATCCTTCACCAAACATAGGATTTTTACTTTTTCCCCCCCTCAAAAGATTGTTCTATTTTCAGTGGAGAAGGAAATGGGAGCCCCGGGATAAAGGAGCAGAATTTTCCAGTAAGGAAAACAAACCAACGCAGCCATTCCCACTTCCCGAAGCAGGTTCCAACCATGGACAACCATCGCGGCACCAGCTCCTGCCTCCCCCCTTCCTCCCACGGCTCCCACGAAAACCAGCAGCTCCCCATCCCAGTGTCCTGCAGCGCTAATTCCCAAACCAGCGCCCTCTTCCCAGCTCCTCCTCCAGCAGCAGCAGCCCCTGGAGGACCAGGAAAGCAATTCCTGAGAACACAGATTTTTGGGGGTTTTTACCCCCCTAGGAAACCCCTCCCTTCCCCCCCAGGAAAAGGACAGCTACAAGCACTTGCTGCAGAGGTTCAAGAGTGCAGCCAGAAGTTCCAGGAACCCTAAAGCAGGTTTTTAAAGCTCTTCAAACGCTCAACAGGTGAAGGCAAGCCCACAACCGAGTCAGAGGTTCTCAAAGAAAGAAAAGAAATTAAAAAGAAATTTAGGAAGCCCAAGCTCAGCTACTCCCTCATCCTAGAACTATCCAGACCCTGTGGACACTTAAAAGGAACTTTAAGGCTCTCCAGGTATCCAGTTGGGCAGGACGGATTTATCTGGGAGAAGTCTGCAGCTCAGCCCCTATTTCCAGATTCCACCCGATCCAGGAGACACCCAGGGAAGCGGGATCGGGGCTTCCCTGCGCCCCCTGCCAAGGAGGAAACGCAGACAGAGAAACTCCAAGCACGGATTCGGTGTTCCACACCCCCTCTCCTCCTCCCCGTCCCTTTGGGACAATTCCCTTTGGAACAGAAAGCCCAGGTCCAGGACAGCCTGGAAAGGATCCCTGGGAAGGCACGCGGCCGTCTTTCCCTAATTAGCCCCAAAGTGGCGGCACCTGTGCAGCCCGGGGTTAATTACTTAATTGGCTGGGCGGGGCCGGGCGCTGATGATCCCGAGTGATTCCAGCTGGGAGCAGAGGACGCTCAGCTGGGGAAGGAGAGCAAAGAGCGACTTGCAAACAAAAGGGAGGAAAATCGTTCCGGCATCGCCTCCAAAGCCCGTTAAATCTACGGAAATCTCGCAGGCAGCTTCCCAAGATTTTGGCTCAGCCCCAGCCGCTGCTTTTCCTCCACAATTCACAAGGACTTCGCTCCGGGGGGAACACAAAACCCTTTTGTTCCCCTTTTCCAGATGCGAGGAGCAGGGAAAGCTGGAGTAGGTCACGGTGGCAGAGCCTGGGATGGGGCCGCTCCTGCTCCCCCCAAAAATTCCAGCGTGGATGGGAGGCATCCAACCAAACCCAACCAACCAAACCCATCCGTGTCCGGAGAGCAAGAAGGGTCTGAACTCGTTTTTTTTAATTGCAAAAACAATAAAAAAGAGGCTTTTTAGTGGCAGAAAACAGAGTCTTTCCAAAGCAGAGACACCCCAAAATTCAGATTTCGGGGACGCTGCTCAGGCTGAGCTCACGGGGCACAAGGAGAGGAATAAAAGAGGAAAACAGCAAAATCCAGCCCAATAAAAGCCAAATGTCCATCACAGCCACCTGCCAACACCCAAAATTGATAAAAAAGGGGATTAGGAGAAATAACAGCCGTACCTTGGGGTGCCAGCGGAGCGCAGGGATGAGGTTTGGGGAGAAATGGAGGGGAAAACAGACCCAAGCAGGGAACAGCCCGTGAAGCAGGAATGGTTTCCATATCCTGAGCATTCCCAGCCCCAGGGCTGAGGGGCTGGCTCCAAACGCTGCTCCGAGGAGAAGAAGCAGGACGAGCTTTGCATCCCAGACAGCTCCAATCCCTCCTAACTCCGAGCAGGAGCACAACCGAGCCCAAGGCACAGCTCAACCTCCCTCCCGCACATCCCGGGAAATCCCAACCCATTCCATTCCACCAACCCCAACTTTGGGGACAGAGAGACCTCACTGACCTGCCGAGCTCCGGGGCCGCTGCTCACGAAGGGAAGGACAGCGCTGGGAAATGCCCAGGGTTCCAAAAGAGGTGACAAAATTTCCATGGCACCTCATCCCCAAAATCCAGGGGGTCACCAAGACCTCTGCAGCCCCCCAGGAGGAGGGAGCTCATCCTCCCGTTCCCTAACTGTCCCTACAAGCTCCAAAGTGAGGAATAAAGGGCAGCGCCTACACCCCACGCTGCCCCCGGCACTTCTGGGTGGGTTCAGTCCCACTGCCAGGTGGGGAAAATGGGATGGGCGGGGCATTCCCATCCCACTGATCCCCTCCAGCTGCTCCTGGGCACTGATGGCCCCACCTGGGCAGCGCTGAGGGCCTGGAGGGCGCCTGGCAGCTCCCATCCCTGTGGATCCCTCTCCTCAGAGTCCTTCCAGGACCTGTTCTCCCTGGCTGTTCTCTCCATGGATGAATTCCTCCCTCGTCCTTCCTCAGGGAGCCGCAGCAGCTCCAGGGACGCTCAGGTCCCGCCTCGTGCTGAGCCCAGCCTGGGCAGGGATCAGCCTTGCACAGAGAATCCCCTGGAGCCTGGTGCTCATTGGAATTATCCCGTTTTCCAGGGGCTTCTGTGGGTTTTCTCCAAAATAAGGGGGAAAGGATCATCCCATCCCACGCCCTGCCAGGTCAGGGACACCTTCCACTATCCCAGGTGGCTCCAGCCTGGCCTTGGACACCTCCAGGGATGGGGAAGCCACAGCTTCTCCAGGAAATCCATTCCAGGACCTCACCACTTTCACAGGGAACAATTCCTTCCCAATATCCCATCCATCCCTGCCCTCTGGCAGTGGGAAGCCATTCCAGCTGTCAAATCCCCGTTTTTCTCCCCACAGCCCCCCTATCCCTGCACCTCACTCCCCTTTGCCGACCACGCCTTTGTCTCTGGATTTGTTGTGTCCTTCCCAACTCTCCAAAAAGAGTCTGATTTTTTTCCACTTGGAATTTATTTCCAGCCCTGCCATTCCTTTCATCCAAGCAGGCAGCAAACATTTAAGGATATTTTTATTCCCCGAGCAGCCAGGCTGTGGAATTGTAGAATTCCAGACTGGTTTGGGTTGGAAAGGACCTTAAAACTCATCCCATTGCACGGGCAGGGACACCTTCCACTAGATCAGGCTGCTCCAAGCCCTGTCCTTGAAATAAATCGGGAGTAAAGTCGCTGAAATCCAGGAATTTAATGGGGATAAAAGTAGCACCACTCATTCCAGCAGGGAATGTTCCTGTGGATTGTCCCAGCTGAAGTCTTCACCTTACAGGGAACTTGAGCTCATCATTTTTGTGCTGGAGGCTGACTGGACTCTGCAAAACCTGCCAAAACTGAGGGAAATGGCATTTCCAGTATCCACAGGTTTGTCTGGAATATTGCTGGATAAAGTTCCAAAACACAACCTGCTCTGCAACAGAAACTGTGGAGAAAACATTCCAAAGACAGGAAATACAATTTTTGTTTATGGGTGAACAGCTCCACCTCCCAGGGACAGTGCCACGGGTTGTGCTGATCGAGTGACAAGAATTCCAAGGGAATTCCATGGTAAAAGGCAAGAATCAGGCAGGTTTTCTGCAGCCAAACCATCCCGCTCCCAACTTTTCAGCAGTGTCCTCAACCTGCCAGCCCGGCTGCCTCCTTGGAGAATTCCCAGAGGGAACGATGCCAGCCTGGTGTTCCTGTCACGAGGGTTTCCCTTGGATCAGCTGTGGCAAAATTGAAAGGAAGAGAGGAGAAAGTTGAGCTGGAAGAGCAGGAGGAAGAGGAGGAGAAAAGGTTTTTTCAGGCACCAGGGATTTTCCAAGCTCCAAAAGAGCTCTGCCCATCCAAATCCCGGTGTCTTCTCCCACTCCATCCCAGTTTAAACTCCTGGGAAGTGCCCTGGGTGCTCTGCCTCGTTCCCCCTCTCTTTTCCAGGTGCAAATCACTCCGTGGAATGACAAAGCTCTGGCACGGATCCACCTCTCCCTCCACACTTGGGAACAGCCAGGGAATCCATCAGCAGTGGCAGCCTGGAGAGAAAACACCCTGCTGGAAATTTGGGAAGGAGGAGAAGTGGGATATCAGTAATTGGTGTGGATTTCTCGGGCTCTGGGGCCTGCAGAGGTGTGAAAACAACGAACAGAAAGGGAGGAGCTCTGTGATGTGAGAGCGGAATGGGGCTGGGGGACATTTCCAATTCCATCTGCCCTTGGATAAAGACAGATAATGAAATACCTCTGGAATGGGGAAGAATATTTCCAATGTGATGGAAAAGCTGTTAGCAGGGGGCAGCAGCTCCAGGGGTTTTATCTCCCTCGCCAGGACAAAGGTTCATTAATCATCTGGCACTGTTTGATGCACCCAATCTTATCTTCCCAAAGCTCCCTGAGCTCCCCTTCCAGGACATCCTGGAGCAGCACTGGAATATTGATTCCTATTGTTGCATCCATGTTCTTCTCTGGAATTCTTATTTAGGGGAATGGGAACACGGGTGTGGCTTTGCCCCAAAATGCAGCCACCGGCAGAGCATTTGGGATAAGGGCTGGAAAATCCTTTTAATGATGAGGAAAAAATCATTGAATCATGGAATGGGGGGGAAGGGACCTTAAAGCTCACCCCATCCCACCCCTGCCACAGGCAGGGACACCTTCCACTATCCCAGGTGCTCCCAGCCCATCCAGCCTGGCCTTGGGCACTGCCAGGGATGAGGAATCCACAGATTTCTGGGCACCCAGTTAAAATCCAGGAGCTGCAGGAAGGTGGGATGCAAGGCCACGAGTGGGAGCGAAGCCAGAACTGCCCCAAATCCCTTCTCTCTTGGGAAGGTGCTGCCAGACCTTTGGAGAACACAGCTGGTGGAGACCCTGATTGTTCCTTAGCTCTGGAAAAATGGGAATATTCATCTGCCTCTCCTGGCTCAGCCGATGAGATTCCCCAGCCATCAGCTGTTGGTTTTTATAATTTTTTCTGAATCTCTTGGCAAGAGTTTTCCTTCCCTGACATCTTAAACAGGGGCTGTGCTCGTGCCTGGGTTGGGAACAAGCAGAGGAAACTGATTTTGAGGAATCTCAGCCGGGGAAAGCCCAAATCCCGATTTCCCATCAACCAAGCAAGCACTGGCTGACACCACAGAGGAGCTGCTGAGCTCTGGGCTCAGCTTAACCTCTGTAAAACCACCCTGACAGCACTCCCAGCAGCTTCCCACTGGGAATCGTTGCTTTCCAAGGGGATCAGCTCCAACTGGGAGCAGCTCCACCCGTGGCCATCCCTGGGGAAGGGCTCCGGGCTGGGGGGTCACAGCCATGAGCAGCCAATGGGATCCAGGGATGGAATCCCACCAGGAGCAGGCACAGGGGATGGGATCAGGGGCTGGGATGGGGAAAGGCTGTGGGAAAAGGCTGGGAAAGAGCCAGAGTGTTAAAAATAAACCCCCTTTCCCTGATAAATTACTCCTGTGGAAATGGCACAAAGGGGTGTTGGGAAGGAGCGGAACGTGGAATGGGTGGCAGGGCTGGGAGGTGACCACCAGAGCGACGACCACCACACTGATGACCACCAGACCTTCGGAGTGATCCCAGGAGGAGTCTGAGGCTGTTTTTGGAGCACTGGGGATCACTGGGTGGGACTGGGAGGGATGGACCGGCGCTGCTCCCATGGGACACCACATCCTCACTGGAATCACCGCTCCGCTGGGAACACCCAGAGCTGTCCATGGGTGACAGGAACCGTTGGAATAAAGCAAAGTAGAGCCTTGGTGGGAAGAGAAACGCCGTGTTCCTGAAGGAGTGACCTTCCAGGAGGTGGAGCCTGAGCAGTTGTGGAGCCATGGCCGCACCCCTCCCTCGGCTTCCTCGCTCGGGCCCGAACTTATGCAATGATTTATTTGCATCCTGCCCGAAAACAAATGGATGTTTTACATACTTATATCATAAGATAAAGTGATCCTGCAGCTGATCAAAGCCAGGGCAGATCTGGAGGCGATTACAGCAAGTGTTTGCTTAACTGAGGTCATGATGCACTCGGAGCGGGCGAGGCTCCGGCTCTGCTCCGCACATGTGAGCGCTCCAGGAAAGTCGGGAGAGGCCCAAGCTCCAAGTGCTGCCTTTCCAAGAGTTCAAGCAAAGCTGAACCTGGCTCCTCAGTCCAGCCTTGGGACAAAGGATTGGTCAAGGGCAGCAGTGTTGGGCTGTTTGTGAAATAAAATTGAATTTGTGGAGTCTCAAGAGTTTTGTGTCCGATGGAAGCTCAGTTTGGCTTCATTTGGAATTCTGGAGAGGCTGAGGGAGCTGGAAAGGGGCTCAGGCTGGAGCAAAGGAGGCTCAGGGGGGACCTTGTGGCTCTGCACAAGTCCCTGACAGGAGGGGGCAGCCGGGGGGGTCGGGCTCTGCTCCCAGGGAACAGGGACAGGAGGAGAGGGAACGGCCTCAGGCTGGGCCAGGGCAGGCTCAGGGTGGACAGCAGCAGGAATTTCCCCATGGAAAGGGAGCTCAGGCCTTGGAAGTACTCAGGGAGGTTTGGAGTGCCCATCCCTGGAGGTGTGCCAGGAAGGGCTGGAGGTGGCACTGAGTGCTCTGGGCTGGGGACAAGGTGGGGATTGAGTTCAGGTTGGACTCTGATCCTGGAGCTCTTTTCCACCCCCTGTGATCCTGATTCCATGATTCTGTGAAATGGGGATGAGTCTGTCCAGCACTTTCTGTGTCCTGGCAGCCAGGGCTCTGGAAAAGCTGGGAGGACAGGGATGCTCCACTCTGCAGACCTGACACACCCCGGGCTGGCCTCAGAGGGATTTTTCCAGAATCCGAGGTTGGTACTGAACCACACAGTTGGGAATGGGCAAAGGATCACGTGGATGCAGAGTTTCCTCCTGGAAAGCCTTGCAGTGGCTGGGCAGAGGCTACGAGATCCAGGGATGACCAGTCCAGCCTGGCACTATACTGGGACATACTGGGAATACTGATCCCATTCCACCAAGCTGGGTGTCCAGGAGACTTTCCCACCCTCCAGCCCCACAGGAAATCCAGGCTGATGCCGAGGGGTGTCCCTGGTGCCTTCCCTGCCCCTTCACTAAATGTCATCACCGAGAGTTTGATTTCTGCCTGCTCCCACTGAAACAGCAAATTCCTGGTGTTACACCAGAGCCCGGATTCCGGCGCTAGAAGAGCCAAATTCTCCCTGAAAAACACAGTCAGGGATTTGCCTTCTCCTGATTTTCCAGCCCTGCAAAGCCACGTTGGGTCCTTCCCCGCTTTCCACGCAGCACAAACGCCTGTGCAAGGCTCAGGAGACAAATCCAGCCGGGATTTGCAATCCCTGGGATCTCATTCCCGGCCACATCTGGGGCCCTGCCGGCTCCATCCCGACGCAGAACCGCGAACGAGCTGCGGGATGGGAACGTTCTCCTCCCGTTTAATGGGATGCTGAAATGAAAACCACATCCTTATCTGCCAGCCGCTGTCATCCCATCTCCCGCAGCTCATTCCCGTTTCCCTGGCTCCTGCCGGGAGGGCAGCGCCCGCCGCTCCGTGTCCGTCACATTCCCGCTGCATCCCGGCAGCCGGCACATCCCTAATCAATCCCGCGTGTCCCGGGAGGAGACAGGAGGCTCCTGGGGCCTCCAGCGCCCGAGCCTTCATCGCCGTGGCGGGGATGTCAGCGGGATGCTGATAAGAGCCTCGCCCAGCTCGTTATCAGCGTGTGCGGGGCGGGATGGAGCAGCCGCAGCTGCCGGCTCCAGAGGGGAATTCCTGAAGGCACGGCTGCCTTTGGGAATGGTGCGAACCGCCGGCAGCCCAGGAGTTGGGAAACCACAAGAATTTTTGGCGAGGCTTTCCCTTCAGTGCCAGCGGAGGTGACTCCAGGTCAGCGGCTCCGTGCTCCGAGCGCTCCACACTCAGGGATGCTCCAGCTCTGCTGAGCTGTCTCCTCTCCTCTTTCCCCTCTCCTGTTCCCTGATCCCACAGGATTTTTTTCCCCCGTGTCTGGTCCCTTACACACCACTGGAAGAGAAGCCAAAGCTCCAGCAGCACCGAGCAGCTCAGCTCACTGGTGTTCAGTGCATTCCCAGCTTCTCATGAACCCCCGCTTCCCCAGCCCTCGAAGTCCCACCCCACGAAAATGTCCCTGGAAAACAGCAAAAGGCTGGAAATTTAACAAAAAAAGCTACAAATTTGTCTTTTAGGCAGAAATCATCTCAGCAGCAGGAGCGGCTTGGAGCAATCTGGGCACGGGGCAGAGGCTCTGCAGTGGAAAAGGAATTATTTGGTCTATAAAGGGATTTTGATACAAAATACGTGAAAGAACTGAGACTTCCCGCAGCCAAATTCCTGCATAAAACATAAAACCGGCCCAGACTTCAAACAGAACATCTCAAAAACTTTCCAGCAGATCCATTAAGAGCTGGGTTTTTAAGGAAAGCCAAGGGAACCAGGGCTGCCACCCAGCATTCTGCTGATTTTATTTGGGAAGCTTTGTGTTTCTCACCACCCACACTCACTAAAAAGGGCTCACCACGAGCTTGCAGCAAATTTCTTTGCTTGAATGGCAGAGGGGTTGAATCCAGGCTGGATTCTGCCAGGACTGGGGAGCAGAAGTGCCACAGCCTCCACCCCACAGATCTTAATGGGGTTTCCTCAGGTGGACACCGGCTGTGGGAATGGGATGGAGGCCAGCACGCTCAGCTTCCCCATATCCAGGGAAAACTAGACCCTTCGGGATGTGCCCCTGTGCTTCCAAGAGTTTCCTCACCCAAATGTCCCTGAGTTTAATTGATCCCACACGAATGCTGCTCCACCAGGATGGAAACAGGATGAAAATGGGCAAATGACCTCCAAATCAAGGGTTCACATCCACTTCCACCCCAAAAATCCAACCCCCTGGATCAGCCTCCATGCTCTTGGAAAGCCTAATCCCGATTTTCCAACTGCATCCCCCCAAACCTCTGCAGAGCCCTCAGCGAAGGACAGATTTCATCCTTCTTATCGGAGCTTCGGAGACACCATTTGTCTTCCTGACAGGAATCAGCTGGATTCCCCAACAAGGAGACAAAGGAAAAGGCCACGAGCCCCAGGAGGGCATGGATGGTCTGAGCTGGTGCAGCTGGGGGTGAAATCCTGGAGAGGAGCATTTGTTTCCAGCTTGTCCCTCTGCACGTGGAGCTCCAGCATCGTTCCAGCACGGCGGGGCTGGTGGGAGCCGGAGCAGATTCCGGCCATGCACACAAAGCACAGAGCTTGGGGGGTTTTTGGGATGTTTGGGATCCTGGGGGCCCTCCCCAGCTCCTGAAGCCACGTTCCTGTTGGCTCCAGGGCTGGCTGGGCCGCAGGACAGGGATGAAATAATCTTTGGATTCACTCAGTGGGAGCACTGGGGGGGTCAGTGGGGAGGGTCTCCCAAGGCTTGGGAAGGAGGTGAAAGAGCCTTTGCCCCATTCCAGGCTGGAGAAATGGTTCCCAGCCCATTTCCACCTGGTAAACCTGGACAGAACCCTCTGCCCAAAGGTTTGGGATGGAAGGGATCTCAAAGCTCATCTCGTTCCAACCCTGACACCTTCCACTATCCCAGGCTGCTCCAAGCCCTGTCCAGCCTGGCCTTGGACACTGCCAGGGATGGGGTTTGTGCCCTGGTCAAGATGGGGAAATGCCACAGGAATGATGGAGCAGCTCCCTAAAGTCTCAGGCCGCTGTGCCCTGCGAGGGGGGATTTTGGGAATTGTTCCCACCAGGTTTGTGGCAGCTCCTCGGCTGCCAGCACCAGTCCCAAACTGGTTTGCAGGAAGGAAACCAATCCCACAGGCTCCAGACACATCCAGCAGCTGGGACAATACACCACAAATGAGGATTCGGGAAGAGCTGGGATCTCCTCATTTGTGGGATAAGTGTGGCGGCTGCTCCAGGGACAGAAGGGAATCAAAGCAAATTCCCTGCCTGGGATGGAGATCTTGGGTTTTCAGCCTGGATCCATTTTCCTAAGGAACTCTCCATCCTGCTGGAGATGGATTCTGGACAGGGAGGGAGGAATCACCTGAAACATACCCTGAGCCTTGATTAACACCTGGTTTTGCTTCAAAAACATCTTCCCGCTTTATCCCGAGTCTGAGCTGCTTCCTGCAGCTCCACAGAATCCATCTGGGATGTGCCAGAGATCTGCAGCCAGGCAGAGCAGCCCAGCCCCAAAAAACACAGTGTCCTGCCATGGAGGGGGTGTCTCCATGACCTTCCCCTCTCCAGGCTTCCAGGTTTTGTTTGCTTGAACTCTCGGTTCCTTTTTTATGGTTCCCCCGAGCTGACAGGCTCAGCACAGGCTCTGCTCCCATCATTCCAAGATCAAATGGCCAGGCAGAGCTTGCCAGCCCCGTGGAAAACAGGTCCTGGGAGCTGGTGGAACCAATCTCAAGGAAACAACGGCCAAGGCTGCCCTGGTTTTAGAGGAGAAGTTTCCAAGCCCGTTATTTCACCTTGAGCGGAGCCAGTGGGGCTGCCCAAGGCTGGGCTTATCCCAAGGGCAGGTGCACACACGGATCACCCTCCCCACCAGCCAGACCCGAGCCTGGAGAGGCACCTGGAGATCTGGCACATGGAATTCAGCAGAGCTGAAGCGTTTCTGCCTTTGGCTGAGCTCAGCCTCCCTCCCAGTCCAGTCATCCAGGGGCCTTCCAGCCGGGAGCTGCTCCCTGCCCAGCAAGAGGAGAGACTTTTATTGGGATTAAATGAACGTGTGCACAGCTGATCCAAGAGCTCTGGGATCATTCACTCCATGGGGATTTTCCTCAGCTGCTCTTCACCCCGGCTGGATTTCGGGTGGCACCAGCTCCCAGAACATTTGGCTGGTGGGTTTTGGCAGCAGTTTTCCCAGGATCTGCAAAGGAGCAGGCACCAAGGGCTCATAAACTCTGGTGGGAATTATGTGCAAGAACAGCTCAAACTCCATGGAAAATCCCAGCTGTCCCAGTAAGGGATGTTCTCCTCCCTGCTGTGAGCACCAGCACCTCTCACTGAGGTCGAGGCAAGTAACGATCCCAGGAGTCCAACTTCCGAAATTCCAGCAATCAGGACAGGGGTTCCTCCTCCCCCATCCTTCCAAGTCAGCCATCACCGACCCCTGGAAGCTGAGATACTGGAATTGTCCATGGATATCTTCCAGTGCAGGGGCAGCTGAAGTCCCAGCCTGAGGAATTGCCCTTTGGAACCTTTCCAAAGGGGACAGCTCCAGGCCCTGGGAGTTCCCCACACTCCTAAAGCCTGACTTAACTCCCCAGCTTAGGAGCTGATTTGTTTCGAGGTGACCTTAAGTGACACTGTCAGTGCAATGCAGAGTCCACGACAGAGCCAAGGTTTGGTTTCAGCTCTCCTGGTTCCTGTTCCCTGATCCCACAGACTTTTCCCTGTGTTTGGTCCCTTCCACAGAAGCAGCCAAAGCTCCAGCAGCACTTTCCAGCTCAGCTCACTTGGTTCGGCACATTCCCACCTTTTCATGAATCCCAACTTTCCCAGCAAAGGGTCACATCCCGATCCTTCAATCCCACTCCGTGAAAATTCCCTCAAAGCAGCCAGGGGTTGGACTTTGGGAGGGATTTCCATGGGGGAAGAAAGGAGCTGCTGCCCTGGAATAAAAGCTGGACAAGACAAGACAATTCCATACCAAAGGCAGCAGTTGCCGTCCACGGCTCCAGAAGCCAAAGTGGCTCCCAGAGGGATCCTGCTCTCCCCAAAAGTGCAGCACCCATCCCTCCCACACTGCTCAGCTCTCCTCAGGACCACCTGCATGGGCTTCCCTTCCCACCCCACATTCCCAGCCCCCAAAAGGCCTCCCAAAACCCCCAACAGGAGCCCGGTGCTACTGGGAAAGTGCAGAATTCCTTCAGTTTATTGCCATATAAAAACTCTTGCTGGGATGGAAGATGAGGAATGGAAACACATCCTCAGCATCCCACGCACAGTCTGGCTCCCACCGGCTGCTCCATCTGGATCCCACCCAGCTGCAAAACTGTCTGGGAGCTCCCAGAGCTCTCCAGGGAGGCCTGACCCCAGCCAGGTCCTTTTGCTGGGTGTTGGATCAGCACAGCCTGTCCTTTCCTAACCATTTGCTCCCTGTGGAGCAACTCTTGATTCCAATCTCCCTGCCTGTGGTTTCCTCTGCTTCCTAACCAAGCTCTCTCCTTGGATTTGTCGAGGGGTGAATTGCAGTCCCTGCCTGGCTGCAGGGAGGCTCGTGCCCCTCGCTCATGGCTCCTCTGAGTCACTTTTTGGCCAGACACAAAGCAAAAAACTCTGCTGAATGGACCAGCAAAGCCAAAGGCCCAGCTTGGGCCTTAATTTGATGACAAACAAATCATTCATCTGCTGTGACTGAAGTGGGAGGGGAGAGAAAAGGTCCAGGCTCCAGGCACGGCCTTTTCCCATTGGAAATGTCCTTCCCACCATGGCAAACACTCCTGGCTGTCACCTCTGGGCCTTGCCCAGCTGGGGAAGGCAGCAGCGACCTTGAAATGCTCAAAGTGGCACCGACGTGGCAACTTTAGGCTGAATAACCTCAGATTTGGGGGCTCCGAGATGGAGCAGCCCTGGGGTGTTTTATTGTTTTTAAAATCAGACAAATGCTGCAATAGGCTCCACTGGGAACAAATCCATGGGAAGTATTCCCTGGTGGAAGGGGCTGGGACGAGGCTGGTGGGTCTGAAGCTCTCCTTTATCATCTCCAGTGCCATGAGGGCAGAGGGAAGGGGATGGAGGAGGTCCCTCAGCTCTGGGCCTCAGTGCACAACCAGGCAACCATTTCCACCCTCGCTTCACCCCATTTCTGGGTTCTGGGTGACACAGCTGAAAGCAGCTCAAAAAACATCATCCTACAAATGCTGAAAGCTCAGAAATGCCATCACGGAGTGGGAGGGATTCTCCATGCACATTCCAGTGAGGGAATGTTAACCTGGCTTCATTTTAACAACATTTCTGTGGGAATGGGGCCTGTGGGGCCTGCAGGGACTGGGGTGAGGCAGAAACAGGAGCAGAGCAGAAGGAAATGAAGTGTGAGGGAGGAAGAACAGGAACTGAACAGGCTGAGACCTGGAAGGAGAGATAAAGGGGAGGAAAAGGGGAGATAAAGGGGAAGTAAGGGGGAGATAAAGGGGAGGTGCTGCTCCAGATGGCAGCAGCAGGAACAACCTCTGGCACCCGCTGTCATCCAGCCCTATTTAGAGTTGGTTGGGCTTTATTTTGCCAGGAATTAATAGGGCAAAAGTAGAACTCAGAGCAGTGCAGCAAAGCAAAGCTTTGCCCCCAAAGTGGGGCACAGACAAAACCCTGGAGCCCATGAGAAATTCCCAGGGAGTCTCTGCTTGGAGAGCAGGGCTTGGTGGGACTGGCAGCTGCCACTCCTCCAGCCCCCAAAGCATCCAAGGGGATCAAGGATCCATCCATCCCAAACTCCTGCAAAGCCTGCTCAGCAGCCCTGGGGTTCTTCTCTTCCAGGAGGTTCCTGGCAAACACTCCGAGGCAGGAACGGAGGGTGAAAGCCAAGGTGGGCCCTGGATGAGTTGGAGATTGTTTTTCATGGTTTTCCTGGAGTGTTGAAAGAAATCCTTCGTTCTCCATGACCTGGGAGCTCTGGGAGTAGAGTGGGGTCGTGCTGGAGCTCTGGAGCTCATTTAAGCCCAGCACTGAGGCTCAGGAGTTGGAGGGAGCTCCCTGAGCTTTACTGGTGATGTCAGCACCACCTCGGGGCCTGCTCACAGCCCTTCCCTGCCTGCAGCATTCCCAGAGGCTCCCTGAGAAGCCCAGGCTGGAAATGGGATGGATTTCCACACCAGCAATCCCTCAGGGTTGTGCCTGTGCTGGCACTGAGAGGGCAGAGCTGGCACATCCCGGGCATGATCCCAAAGGGAAGGGAATGGCTGCTGGGAGAGGTCAGAGGGGGGCACTTGGAAGGAATTGGCCCCACTGACTCACCAAAAATGAGGTTTTACATTAAAGCCTGGATCCATTTCCTTGTGTCCAAGGCTCCTTTCCCAGGAGCCACAACAGGAGTGTGTGGCACACACGAGCCTGTTCCACAGGATCCATTTCCCTGGATCCATCTGCCGGCGCTGTCCCAGTGCTCCCTGTTTTATCCCATAAATCCTTCCCTGCATTTCCACTCACTCTGAGCAAATCATTTTCCAGATGGCCCCAAAAAGAGAAACACAAATCCAACACATTACTTGGATGCAGTGATGGAGCTGCCCCTTCCCTCATCTTCCCTGTGCTACCTCCTGCTCTGGAATGGGCCAGGCCTTTCCTACATGAATGGGGCAACTACAGAGTGACTCGAACCAACTGGAACAGGGAAAAGCCAAATTAATCCCCCCTGTTTTGTCCTGCTTGGGCCCAGCTGGGGGAGGGCGATGTAAAAAGAGCACTCAGAGGGAGCAGCTCATCTCCTGAGGGTTGTGATGTCCAAATCCAGCTCGCTCTCCACAGGAAAACAACATCCAAAGCCAAGGCCATCCCTGTGCGGAGCTCTGAGCTTACACCCTCCCTGTTATTCCAAAAGATCCCACAGTGTGCCCACACTGGAGTCATTCCCAGTGTCCTGGCCATCAGGAAGAGCTTGTGCCCATCCCAATCCAGCTCCACAAGGCAGGACAGAGGCCCCTGGAGCCTCCCACTGATTGTAAGTAATGATTTCTAATCCGCTGCTGCCGAGGGGAGGCCGACAGTGCTCCCATTAACTCTGTCCCTTTCCTTTGGAAACCCACAGCTATCAGCTCCCTCTGGAAGGCCCTGGTGCCATAGTGTGAAAGGGAAAAAGGAAAAAAAAACAGAATATGAAGCTGAGAATCTCAGGAGGTGATGGATTTATCATCTGCTCTTGCTCACAGGATGAACCTGTCACGAGACAGGGGACGGACAGGCCGTGGAGAAGCCAAGCTGGAGATTTCCCCAATCCCTGAGGAAAACAACTCTCTGCTAATCCCAGAGGCTCCAGGCCAGCACTGAATATCCATTAGGCTGGGGCAAAGCCAGGACTCCAGCTCCAGGCCTCTGCTTTCACTCTGTGTGTTGGTCCTGTGCTCGTTTTCAGGGCCAAGACACATCCAAAGGCCGCGGGGCCACCAGAACCTCGAAGGCACCAAATTTCAAGGTCTCCAGAAGAAAGAAGCTGATGAACCCCTCCAACACATCTCCCTCAGCCCTCTGGGAGCCATGGAGATCTCCCAAAGCAGGAATTCCCCAGCGGAGCAGACCACACAGATGGAACCAGCTGGATTTTTTATATCTTTCTCTTTTTTTTTTAAATCTCTCCATTTTTTCTGGTGTTGCTTTAACCTGCAGACAGTAACTCGAGGAGGTGCTGCTCATCTCCTAAAGTTCCCTCTTGCCCAACCTTAAATGACATCCAGGGAGACACAAGAAACCCTCTGAGCTCCCTCTTGGCACCACCACAAAGCACAGAAGCCAAGGTGTGAAACCCCCAAAGGTGCCAGCACATCTCCAGAGCAGCCTGACACCCTCAGTGTCCCAAAACTCTCCTTTTTCGCCTGAAATCTGAGTTCAGTTTGGAGGCAGCAGTTGCACAAGCACTTCTGCATGTGGTTCAGCTGTAAAACTTGGCCCAGGGTTTCCCTCACCATGGCTCAAGTGTTATTTTAGGGGGGAGGAAGGTTGGAGACACTGAAAAACCAGACCTTCCCAAGCTTCAAATAAGTCTCTTTTTTTTTTTTTTTTTTTGTCCTGCAGACTGAAATTCCTGGAGTTTAAATCCCTGCTCTTTTTTGGAATGGCACCTGGGAGAAGGTTGAACCCCCTGAACAAGCACTACCTTGGAACAAAGGGAGTTTATTAGTTCTGTTCTTTGGAGGAATAGAAATGCATTATTAACGGCATCGGGGATTACTAAAAACTGAGGAAAGCAAATTAAAAACTAATTCTGTCCTCACTATTTCCTGACTTTCTGTGCTTTTCCTAGCCTGGAGTGGGAGGTGCTGCACAGGAGGGGAGGGATGGATGGGAAAGGCCTTCAAGTGCCTTCCCTGCCACTGACAACTGCCTTGCACTTTCCTTTCCTGCTTCTTTTCACTTCCCTGTCTCCACAGGCTGGAGAGGGAAACCCTGGGAGTTCCCGGAGCCAAAGCAGTTTGGATTTTCTCCTCTTCACCTCCTAATTTGCATGAAATCCTCCTTTTTCTGCACTGCATCTTCTAAAACAGTGTGGATAAAATAGGAAATAAGAGAAAATCCAAACTCTGGTGAGTGCAGCCCTTGAGGAAGGAAAACCCAGCACTGGGAAGAGACTCAGGGAATTCCCTCGTTCCTGGTAGAGCTGAAACCTGTCCTTAAACCTGTGATTAAACACAATTAACATGAGCTCAACAGCAAACTTTAACAGGAGAATAATTAACACCCAGCCCTGTTTCTCACCCTGTCCTTTGTGATATTGTCAATTTATACAAATTCCAATCATTAGGAAAAAAAAATTAATTCTTTCTCATGCAAAGTGCAAACAAACCCAGGCTCCTCTTCCATCCAGGATGGTGGAGAGAGAATAAATGAGGGAAAATAGATTCCTCTGCTTACCTTGCCTTTGGAAACACTTTTCCATATCCCTGCGAGCTTCCTTGCAGCAGGTATTTATCCTCCCAAAAAATTTCCCATCCTGTTGCAGTTCCAATGGTTTTTGAAAGGATGCAACATAAAATCCACTAACCTTGAGGCCCTGGGGGCTGGGAGCTCAGGTCCCTCTGCAGATCTCTCACTCCTGAAAGAGTTTCCTGAAGGGAATCCCTTTTTTCCAAGTGGGACAGCACGACTGCCTGGTGAGAAGGATCAGAACTGGGTTAACGTGGTTTGTCTGGGACAAAGCTGCACCTCAAACATTAAATCAATGAAGGGGGGATTTGAAAAAAGTGGGAACAGTTGGCTTCTGTTAAATTCTCCAGGATTTTCCCTGGGATGCTGTTTACAAGACATGGATTTCACGAGACCAGACGGGAGCACAAAACCTCCTTGGACCAACCACAGGTGCCACCTACTCGTGCCTGTCCTTCATCTCCACCCTTGGAAAAACAAGGTTTTCCAGGGAAGATGCCATTCTTTCGGGAATGTCCCATCTGGGGGGTGCTGTGGAGCACGAGATGTTGCTGTTCTCAGGGACAGTCACCCACAAGGACACCCCAGAGTGCCCCTGCAGCTCCCTCCGGAAACCTGGGAGATCCACAGGACATGGAGCTCTCCTGGAGGTGTCTGAGCAGCCTCTGGGTCACCCAGGGGAGGGACAGGACTCAGTGCAAGTGTCCCTGCAGGGATTCAGTTCAAATTCTCAAGGAAAACCCCTCTGTTTGAGGCAGGAAGTTCAGCCCTCGCTGCCCCTGAGTTTCCCTGTTTCTCCTGGAATATTTTGCAGATTTAAGACGCCGTAGGTGGTGATTTGGAGTCCCTTTTCCAATCTGATGTCCCTGAGGAAAGAGCCATCCTAAATTCCTGTAAATTCCTCCCCATGAGGGTGGATTTCCCAGAGAAGCTGTGGTTGTCCCTGGATCCCTGGAAGTGTCCCAGGCCTGGTGAAGGCCCTCACCATGACCTCAGGGGTGGATGAGCAGTGGTGTCACCACGTCCCATCTGGAAGGGACAGCAAGGACAGGAACTGCCACTCCCAGAGTCCCTTTAGTTCTGAAAGTCAGGATTTCCTAGGTCAGTCTGAAGGTAAAATCGAGCTGGTTTCCATCATTCCAAGGGTCCCAAAAAGCAGAGAACTGGATGAAAGTCACACGTGACTCCCCCATCCTGGCAACTGCAAGGTCCTCATTAAGACCTTTGCTGAAATAAATGTAATTCAGCCACTGATGGGGCTCTGCCTAGGGACAAAACCCAGCAAAAGCAGCAGGGAGCCTTTATCTCCCCACTCTCCCCCATCCATTTTCCTGCTCTTTCAGCACCCACATCCCAGGGTGGGATCTGCTTTGATCGTTTGTTGGTTCAGGGTGTAATCAGCACTAATAATTTCTCCACCCTAGTGCTATTAGGCACATTTGGGAAGTGATTTCCCACCCCCCAGAGACCCTGCAACTGGATACCTCGTGTGCTAACCCGTGGATTTCCTCCACTTCAGCATATCCCGAGGCCTCGAGGAAATTAGCAATCCAAACAAATTCTGCTGGGGTTTCAAAGATGAATTCCTGTAATAACACTGCACTGGGATTGGACTGGGGGCTGGAGCTCTCCACAAACCAGGCAAAACCTCCCAGACAACGAGGGATTTGCCCAAACTTCAGCTCGGTGGTCACGTAGTCCTGTGTCCCCCTTCCCTGCACTGCTGATTACCCAGATTATTTCTGTCTCAGCACAAGTTCAGTCACTTCTCCTTATCCAGAAGCTCGTCCTTTCCACAAGTTCCAGAGAAAAATGAAAGTGAGCGGATTAAAAATAGAAGAGGGGAAAAAAAATAAACTCCAACAACTTGCTATCTCAACTGCCTTTTGCTTCTGGCACTTGCAGCGCTGTTCCTTGTTTTGTTTGCTTTATTTCTTGCCTTTTTGTCTCCCCTTTCCCAAGAGAGAACTGCAAAGGTCAGACGCTGCCACGCTCCCGTGTCCTGCGGCAGGAGCTGCCTCAGCTCTTGGCAGGCTCAGGAACCAGACAATTCCTCAGGAGAGGTCCCAATCCAGGCTCGGGAAGAGCAGCAGGAGCAGGACATGGGAATGCTGAGCCATGGGCTGAGAGCAGCACAGCAGCCAAAACCCCAACACCCCGGGGCTGAGCACTGAGGGAAGGGGAACATCCATGGAGAATGAAAAAGGGGTGGCTGAGGGAAAAGAGAGGATTTTATGTCTGGGTTAAAAGAGGTGGATGAGGAAGAAGAGAGGATTTTATGTCTGGGTTAAAAGAGGTGGATGAGGAAGAAGAGAGGATTTTATGTCTGGGTTAAAAGAGGTGGATGAGGAAGAAGAGAGGATTTTATGTCTGGCTTCTGTGTGGAAGCAAATCATCCAAGTGGGGGTGAAAAGGAGCTCAGTTCTTCCACAGAGAGGAGACCAAATGAAAGAGTTCATGGGCAAGAAGGAGGTTTAAAACTGAGCATAACCTGCCCCAGGTGTGTCTGGGGAAAGGGGAGTGCAGAGTTCAGCCACCATTGCTGGAGCCCTTTAGAGCTCCCAGAGTGTTTTATCCCCACATGGATCACAGCCATGGAACCATGGAATGGTCTGGATTGGAAGGGACTTTAAAGTTCATCTTATTCCAGGATCTGCCATGAGTAAGGAACTTTCTGCTACAGAACCATGGAATATCCTGGGGTGGAAGGGATCCATCAGGATCATCCAGCCCAACCCCTGGCTCTGCTCAGGACACGCCAATAATTCCACCCTGTGCCTGAAGGTGTCCAAACATTCCTTGAGCTCCATTACCACAGTTACAAACCTGTGTCCACAGTGCCACATGCCCCTTTCCCAGCTGTCCTGGTGAAAAACACTGAAAGAATGTGGTGTCCATGTTTTTGGTGGGGCAGAGAGGGGGAAATTCCATGTTTTGGGAGGTGATGGGCACGGATATCTGTGTTGGGAGCCCTGGGAATGACACATCCCCACAGGACAAGCTGGATCTGTGTGTCTGATCTCCCGCCAAGGGCCCTCACGATGGCAAAGGATCTCCAGCAAGAGCTGGAATCCCAAAATGCAGCGTCCATGAATTCTGAGATAGAGCTGAAACACTTTTAGTTTATAAATGAGTGAAACAGGAGCAGGGAATGCAGATAAAAAGGGAATTCAGTGAATTGAGGGGAAGCTTTCACAGCTTGAAGGGAAACATTCAGTTCGGGGAACGCAGGAAATGAAATCAAACCAAATTGAAAGTGGATTTTTTAATAAGAGAATGGACTAGGCCAGACCTAGAAGGGCTTAGGGAACTGATAATGATGAGAAGAAACACAAAAATCATAAAACCAGGGAATTTGGAGGCCTGCACTTCATCCCTTGCCCTGCGAAGAGTGAACGAGGTGAGAGTTTGGTTCAAGGAGCTGAAACCTCAGCCCCAAGTTCTGGGAGGAGTTCAGGGAGGGGAGCTGCTCTTGGCTTCACCTCCCTGCCATAAACCAAGGGAATTTCAAACCCAGGAGGAAAAGAGGGAGCAACAAGTGCAAAAGAAACCCCAATTTCTGTGCATCAGCTGCTTGTAGCAGGAGGGTGGCCCAGTCCAGAGCAGCCTCCAGCAAATCCCCACCTGGAAACTGGGAAAAGCCTCTGCACACTGGATATAAATAGACATTTTCCAGCCACATGAGGACAAGAGCTCAGACTTGCTGGACAAACATTGCCCCACAATGTAGAACTACCATTTTTTAATTTTTAAATTTTTTTAAAATTTTTCTCATTTTTACTGTTATTTTTATTATTGTTATTGATGTTATAATTATTGTTATTATCATTCTTATCGTTATTACTACTATTATTATTACTTAGAAATGGAATTTATTTATGGCAAATATTAAGAACTATAATAATGGACAAGCTAGGAACGTTTATGTGCTACAGAATTCTTTGTCCTGATCCATTGGGGTGTTGGTTACTGAAGGTTTCCCCGTGTGATGAGGACTCAGCAGGTTGAAGGTGGAAAAAAGGGTTTATTTCAACAGATCAGTTGGTTTGAGCTGCTCTTCAGGGCAGAGTGAAGTTTTGAAAGCAAAGCAAAAACCAGAACAAGGTTTCTCATTTGTAACTTGAGCCTGGGGTTTATTCAGTGTCATAACTCTGAGGTAATTATGTTTAATCTTAGCATAATTATAATAAAAAGAGGAATATCACTGATCCAGAGCTCTGAGCTGGTGACAGCTGGAACTCATGGATGAGTTACCCTTAATATCCTACAAAAAGGTCGTAGGTGCTGCACAAGGAGGGACCATCCAAGCTCAGAGGGACAGAAGGTCCATGAAAACCGGGAATGCAGAGCAGGGAGGGACTAAAGGGTGAGACGTGAAGCATTGAAATTGCATTGAAATTTTGCATTTTCATTGTTTGTGTTGACATTTTGGTCCTGCCACGGGCAAGGGGCAGCAGGGGGAAGAAGCAGATTTAAATGAGAACAGGAACGGGCTGAGGTCAGGGAGGAGAGCAAAAGCCTGGATGAGTATTTGATGTGACAGGGAAGAAAAAGCCAAGGAGAGGAAGTTTGTGAATGGATTTGATCTGGGCAAAAGGCAGCATCCAGCAAGGCCAAGAGCAAAGGATGTTGCGTTCATGGAGATGTGATGAGACAACAACTTGGACATGAGTCTGAGCTCAAAAGGTTGAGTTCTTAGGGCTGAAAACACTTAGGGCAGGAGTAGGAAAACAGGAAGATGTTGGCTGGCCAGAAAAGGAAGGAAAATCTCTCCCCACCACCTGAACTGTATCAGCTGAGACAAGGCCCCTCAGGAGATTTTCCTTCCCCTCCCACATTGTCCAGCTTCCTCCTTTCACTCTGCTTCCCATCCCAGCTTTCTGTTATCGTTTGGATGATTTGGATCATCTGTGTCTCTCCTGCACAGGACCTGACCCAGGCGAGCAGGGCTTGTAAACCCAGCGGCCTCCACGGGGCCTTTTGATGTCTGGAGCAGGCAGCCAGGCTGCTGGAATTTATGGTTTCCAAGGAGGACTGGGAAAGGGAGAAATTTATGTTAGGAAAATGTGACTGTCATCTTCGTTTATCTCCCGGTTTTGTAATGGAAAACAGGCATTTCACAAACACATCCCCACAAAACCCAGCGTGAAACAGTTCAGGAAGTCGAGCACGTTAACCATGAGCTGCTCCAGAGAGCCTGGGAATGTTATTATTGTTGTTATAATAATAATAATAATAATAATTATTATTATTATATAACCATAAACCCAACAACAACAACAATAATAACAATGCAATAAATCACACCCCAGCTGCAACATCCCATCCCCATGCACCTGGCAGGGTTGGAAACCCCCATGGAGAAGCAAGGCAGCAGCATCTCTTCCCTCTTCCATCCTTCATCGTGTCTGGATCAGGAAATCCTCGGATCCCTCGAAGCACAAACCCCCCACACTCAGTGCAGAAGCCGTGGAGCATCACACAGGCAGCAAATAAAGTGTGGAGCTACACCAGGATGCTCCAAGGTTCAGGAAAGCCCATCCTGAACACGTGGATTACCTAGAAGGCTGCAGCTGGAGCAGGCAGATAAGGAGAGCAGCTCAAGCTGGAAGGAGTTAAGCCATGCAAATCAAAATGCTCCCAAAAATCAAAATGCTCCCATTTTGACATGAAATCCACACAAATTTGCATTCCCGCTCCATGAGTTTGTTTGCAGTCCTTGGCAGCTCATGAGGACTTTTGGATTTAGAGCAGGAAAGAGCAGAGATTCTGTTCCAGACCCCCCCCCAGCTCATTCCTGGAGCCTGTTCTGCAGGAAAACCTGAATTAAGAGAGCACCTTTTGCATCTGGTACCAAACAATCCCAATTCACCTCCACTCCTGACCTTCCCACCGAGGCATTTCCAACATTTCAACCATTTTCTGAGCGTTCAGACAGGAAGTTTTTCCATACTCACCCTGGAGGAGGTGGTGGCACTGCTGCTCCGTGTCCTGCCCTACACCCAGCGTGCCCGGGCACTCACTTCTGTGCTTTTCCCGACCTCCTTTGACAGGGAGCTGATTGCAGAGCTCCGTGATTACGTCTGCATCTCCAAATCTTTCTTTCTCAGCTGGAAAGTCTCAAGTTCCAAGCTGGGATTCCCTCTCCACCCCCTTTCTCCAGGAGTTAACTCTCCTTTTGCTGGAAGGGTCTGTCTGGTCAGCACCCACCAAAATCTCAGGTGCAAAAGGAAGAGGGAAGGTGGCATTTTAAGAGAAAAATCAGGGTTTTCTTGGATGTTCTGTGCTGTAAGAAAGGTCTTTTTAATTATAAAATGTTTAATTTTGGACCTTCAGAAACCAGCCCTGAAGGATTAAGGGTTTCAAGGTGTTTTAAAATTGCTTTTATCTCGAATTCTTTCTCTTATGATGTTGATCAGTCCCTGGGTTCTCAGCCAGAAATTTGCTGTCCCCCACAAACAAGGGGGACAAGAACCCATCGTTTCTCTGGTCAGAACCCAGTAAAAAGCACTTTTAGCCCAACTCAACCCTCCTACTTTGAGAATTTCATGTGAGCAAGACAATTCCTCAGTATTAGGGAAGATTTCTTCCCCAGAAGGATTGTCCAGCCCAGGCACAGGGACACGGGTCAGTGGTGGCCTTGGCAGTGCTGGGGGATGGTTGGACTTGATGCTCCTAAAGGTCTTTCCAACCTGAATGAATCCTGATTCTCTAAATTTAGGGTATTTCCCCCATTTTTGGGTGGTGTTTTCTGGCACAGGGAGGGAACAGGGGGAACGTTCTGTGATCGAGCCTGGGAATGGATCCAGTGACTGTGGACTGTGCGGATCCATCGCTGGCAGCCAGGGGCATTCCTTGGGATCAGCCTTGCACACCCACTCCAGGCTGCCACACACCACTCCCATTCCCATTCCCATTCCCATTCCCATTCCCATTCCTGTCCCAAGGCACCTCATGGCCCTGTGGGGCTGCATTTGGTGACATTTGGCAGTGCCAGAAGGGATCTAAAGATGAGGAATCCAGCACTCCAGAGCTGCTTGGGCATTACTCCTCCTCCTTCTCCACACACACTCCCAATCCCTCTGCCTCAATTCCCACCTGGATTTCCTGGCTGGAAGTTCCTGCAATTCCCTCCCTGCCCAAACTAAAGAGCTTTTCCCCAGTTTTTCTTCCCAACAGCAAACTCCAATCATGAGCTTTTCAATTTACCCTCGACTCGACAGATCTGCACATGGATTAAAGCTGCGAAGATCTGGACTTGGAGCCAAGAGCCTGAGGGACTTCAAATCCGAGGACACTTGTGCAGCACAGAGCTGGGATTCCAGCGGGATTGGAGCAGGGAATGACACAGGTAACTCCCAAAATAAAACCAAGACCACACACAAAAACCCCACCTCGAAACGTTCAACCACTTCTTATCAATGAATTTTTATCAATGCCAAGAGTGCTGCATTTGCTCAAAGACAGGGATCAGCATGGAAAACTGTCAATCCATGCAAAGACATTCCAAGTTTTTTAAGGGAATATTCCGACCAAGTCGATTTTCTGGCAGAAAAATGAAGACTTTCCCCCTTTTACAATAAAAAAACCAAAAGGGAATCGTTCCCGTCCCTGAACCCCAAGGTTCACTGAGCCCTTTGCCACACCAGAAAACTTCCATGAAAACCCAGGGAAGTGTCAGAGGGGGAAGTGTGGGGATGCACGGTTTATTTTTGGAAAATCCTCAGGCAGAACCTGCCAGAGGAGCTGCTGGTTTTGTTCTAATGCTCAACGGAACGAAACTCCCAGGAATTCCAGGCAGAACCCAAACCAGATGTAATCCCCCCAGATGTTTACAGACTCCTTCAAAACCCAGCAAGGGATAAACAAAATGGGGAAAGAAAAAAAGATGGAAAATCCCCCCCAAGCCTCTCCCCTCCGCCTCGCCCCTGCCTACCTCCAGCGCTGCTGCTGCTCCTCGGATAAATGAGGAGATTTGGGCACTAATTGATGACAGAAAATGAGGAACTTCCCAGGAACCCCCTCCCTGGGCTGCAGAGAGGAGGGAAAGGCAACCTGAGCTTGGAAAAGGAGGGAGGGGTCCAACCAAACCAACAAACTGCTCCTGGCTTTTTTGCCTCGGTTTTCCCTGGATTCCTCCCGCCTCCTCTTTTCCGAACGTTCGGATTTTTATTTTTTTTTTTTTGATTTCTCCGCTGGTTTTGCTGAGGAGAGCAGGGAGCCCATTAGAGCAGGGCGATGGAGAGAGTTGAGGGAGGATTGAGTAACGAAATGGCTGTAAAATCGCAGGAATTGTGCAAGGCAGATGGCCCCAAGGAGAGCGCGGCGCTCGCGGGCTGGGACACGGAGCGGAGCCGGACAAAGCCCGTGGGCTGGGGCTGATGAAAGGGAGCCCGGCTGGGATCGGCACGGAAGGGATTGCGAGCAGCAATTCTGCCGAGAAAAGGCACCGAAGCTGGGGTTTGCTGCTCAGCCTAAACTGGGAACGGACAGAATTCCCAGTGCCATCACCTGGCTGCTTCCAGAGGGAGGTTTCAGTTCAGCGCCACGTGGGAACAGCAGGGGAAAATCTGGTGATTGATTGAAAATGTTCCTAATTAACATCAAACGCTGGAATTTCCAACTGTGGGGTTTGGGAACTGTTAAATCAGCCCAGCAAAAAGCATCTTCTCTGTGCATGACACTTCGGGCTAAAATTGCTTTAGTTTTTCCTGATTAATGGAGTTCAGAATGCAGCAGAGCAAGGGGTTTGTAAATATATAAATATATATGAAAACATACATATAAAGAAATATAAATATGTATTAAAGCATACATGTCAATATAAATATAAATATAAATATAAATATAAATATAAACATAAATAATATAAATATAAATAAATAAAAATATAAATATAAATAATAAAAATTTAAATATAAATATAAATAATAAAAATTTAAATATAAGTATAAATATAAATAAAAATATAATAAAAATTAAAATAAATATAAAATATAAACATAAATATAAATAATAAAAATAAAATTCAAATTCAAATAAAAATAAATATAAAATAGAAACATAAATATAAATATAAATAAAATAAAAAAATATATTAAAATAAAAATATATTTAAATATGAATATAAATGTATAAAATAAAAATTATAACTATTAACATAAATACAAATAAATATAGATGGAAATATAAATAATATAAACATAAACATAAATATATAAATATATTTATATATAAATATAAACACATACGGTGTGCAGATATATAAATAGAAATATATGTTGTATATATGGTGTATAAATATAAAAATAAATATACATATTGTATCCATGGTGCATATATCGAAATAAATACAGATATTGTAGATACGGTGTGTATTTATAAATTATCCATGATCTATTATAGATTGTACATATTGTAAATATATCAATAAATTGATATTTTATATATGGTGCACATATCAATAAATATACATATATTGTATATGTGGTGTGTATATATATAAATGAATATATATACATATATTAATATATTAATATATCAATATATAAATATATCAATATATTAATATTTTCTATTATATTTTTAACATAAATAAATATATAAAGAAATAAGTGTATAGTTATACAAGTAAATAAAAATAAAGAAATAAGTGTATATGTATATAAAATATATCTCTATTATATACATATATACATATATATATACACACACATATATACACATATATATATTAAAATATATATTAATTATATTATATTAATTAATTATATATTAATTTTTATATATATATATATATATATATATATATATATATATATATAAAAATATATACCTTTCAGCTCCTCAAACAGTGCTGGGCAGCTCCCAGGTTTTTTCCTGCTTTTCCCAGCAAGCCAATGGTAAATGGAATATAGAGTCCACCATTCCCAGCTGGAATCATTCCCACCTCCAGACAGCAGAGCTCTGCTCCCTGGGGCAACAAGAAACCAGCAAAGTCCCGTGGATTGCACTGCCCAGTGCTCACATCCTGCTCAGCAAAGCAAGCCCAGTGCATCTGGAAAACAGAAATCCCAAAGGTTCCCTAAGGAAAGCAGGGAATCAGTGGGGGACACCGGGATTCTTCTCATTTTCACGGTTCTGTTCTGAAATCCCATCAAAGTCCAGTGCCACGTTCCAGCATGGAACACTGAGGACAACGAGCGCAAGCTCAGCCTAAACTCAGTTTTCCATCCAGGTTTTTGTTGTGTTTCTCCACCACTTTAATTCAAAGGGAAGACCTGGAATAATGCATTTACTGGGAAATTATATGAATTATAATAATTATATAAAAGATAATCTCATAACACAGAGATGGAGAGATGGAACTGGGCAGTTTAATTAAACATCCAAAACACAGATTAACCTGAGGGACCAGATCTACAGAACTTTCTCAACCTCTTGGTTAATTAAAAAATCTATATGATGAATAAAAAAAAGTAAAATATAGAAAAGAGAGAAGATATAGTTTCTGCCCAAAATATGAAATTTTATTAAATATCACTAGAAGATATTTTTTCCTTTGCAAAAAAGGAAAAATCAAATAGAAAAGGAAGAGGAGGAAACTTTGAAAAGTGGAATTCTGTTTAAAAAAAGGCCAAAAAAATTTAAACAAAGGAAACATTTACTGTTGAAGCAAACTTTGTATGAGACACAAATGGGGAAAAATAGGTTTTTCTCCATTTCCATCCAATTTACCATGATAAAAACAAGATTTGATTAAAAATCACCTGGAGGAAGAAGAGAGCTGAGCCCTGCCTTGGCATGTGGGCTCTGCAGGGCTCCTCGTGCCTCCCCTCGCTGCCGAAATCCCCATTTTTTGGGATCCAAACCCACCTTCAGGAGTGTCAGGCAGCAGCCCCGGGGCTGTGTGTCTGCAGCAGCACACGGAAGAGGGATCTCAGTTTCCCCAGCTCAGTGATTCCCTTCTTCCCAGCTCCATCCCAGGAAATGAGCTCTGACTGCCGAGGGCTCATCTGAAGCAGCGGAGCTCCCACCAGAGCTTTGGGATCACCAGGAATGAAAGGAACATTCTTATCCCTGATAATGGGAAACAGTTTGTGCTGAATTACAGTTACAGCTCGAGATTTGCACTGCTGGGATAATTGGGAATTCAGCAGGAAAACTGATTGCTAACAGGAGTTTGAGATCCTGCAGCGATTCGGGCTTGGGGTTTTTTTGTAGGGATTGGTTTTCTCCCAGTGTTTTTCTAACATGAAACTCCATAGCCATAGAATTGGATAATAAAATCCAGGGCCACCAGAGGATCTCCACACAGCAGGAGCTCCACGATGGAGACAAGCACCAAAGCAGCTTTTTGGATGGAATTCTTTGCTTTACAGGCAAAGTGTCGATGCTGAAATGGCTGAAAATGCAGCTAACGAGGACATTCCAGTTAGCTGGGTCACAGAAGGGTGATAGTTTTATAGATTTGTTTTGCAAATAAATCAAACATAAATACATAAAACTACCAAGGAAAGACAGAAAGAAAAAGAAAACCAGGAAAGGAATTCCCAACACCCTGCACTTTTCTCAGGCCAGTTTCTTGCTGTACAATCCACCAAACCAGAATATTTTAATCAGGAGCATGGAAACCCTAAAGGATTCTTCTTTTCAGGTGGGATTCAAGATTCAGTGATCTGAAGGGTCTTAATAATGGTCCACTAAGAGAATTTGAATCCAAAATCAGGATAAATGGTCCAGGTTCTAGTGAACTGAATATTAAAAATAACCAACAGGGCCAAGCAGGGTAACCAGAGGCTCTCTCCCCCCCAAAATCTGCACATCAAAATATTGCCCTCACCAAAATCATCCCAGGAAAACTGGAATCTGCAGGGCATGAGATGAATTCCAATAAAATAAGCAGCTGATCCAAGTTTAACCGTGCAAGAAATGTCCTCTGAACACGCCTGGTCTCAATCTCTCTTGAACAGAAGCAGCGTGAGGAGGAAAAGAACAGTGAAAAATGAGGATGTTGGAAGGTTTGCTGAGGGAAAAAGAACATTATTAGTAAAAAAGGCAGAGGCTGGGAGCTACAGGAGATGTAATTTGAGTGCTCCTAGTTGATTTACTGAAAATCATCTTCAAGGATGGAACCACATCTGTGGGGAACCAACACCAACCTTCTCAACCCTCAGGGCCCCCAGGAGCTCCTGCTTCCTTATCTTGTAATACTTGCAGGATTTCTTCCTGTTTTGTGGATTTCTTCCTGTTTTGTAGATGTGGTTTTGGCACAACCTCGAGGTGAAGGTGCCTTCCCACTGCACAGAACCTCACAGACCTTCCCAGGAGGGAATTCATCCCTGAATTATTCATTTTTGGGAATGATTTCTTTGTTGGTGGCACAGCCTGTGATGCCTGGAAAACACATCCAACATTCCTGGAGACATTTCCTGCCTGGACAAGGAGATTGAACCCAGAGAGAGGGAGCAGGGACAGGGAATACTCACCAGAATCCCTGGCTCAGTGCTGGAGTCTCCTGAGCTCAACCTCCTCCTGAACCTCGGCTGGAAAATGCAAAGAGAACAAAATCCTGAGCTCACCACAAACCAGAGGAATGGAGGGGAATTCCCAACTCAGCCTGACAGGACCCAGGGAATGGATTCCCACTGAGGGCAGGGAGAGATGGGATATTGGGAAGGAATTGTTCCCTGGGAGGGTGGGGAGGCCCTGGGATGGATTTCCCAGAGCAGCTGGGGCTGCCCCTGGATCCCTGGCAGTGCCCAAGGCCAGGCTGGAATAACCTGGGATAATGGAAGGTGTCCTTGCCCATGGCAGGGGTGGATCTGGATGATCCTTAAGGTCCCTCCCAACCCAAATCATTCCATAATTCCATGATTATTAAAATGTCCAGGCCTTGCTTTATTTTTAGGCCTCTCTTTGGGTGCCAAGCTCTTCAAAGATCCCTCAGTTTGAGAAAAACCACTCCAAAAGGAGCTGAAAACAGCCAAATTCTTGGCCTGCTGCAAACCCTGAGCTCCATAAGCTGTGGTTGTTTGCATTGTGCTTCTGTGTCAAGAAATATCCCAAAGAGAAGGAGGAATTTATGGAAAGTGTAACACTTACCAGGGACAACATTCCCAGAAGCTGGGGGTGCTTAACCCTTCCTTTGGTAATAAAAAAAATAAAAATTCAAGTTCTCCTGGATTCAGCCATGTGGGATTTGTGGCTATATCTCATTTATCAATTCCTTAAATGCATTCTGAGCCATATCTTGGGAATGATCAGATGGGAAATCAGCTGAAAATCAAATACAAAGCAGCACCTCCCTCTCTTATTTTCCAAACTCTGTTTCTCAAACCCTATTTTCCAAGCTCTCGTTTCCAAACCCTATTTTCCCAAACATGCAAAATTAAAATAACCAGGTTACAGCAGCAAACAGGTTTCCTTTCCACTCATGATTAGCAAATCAGACAATGGTGCTTTGTCAAAATCCCGATTAAATTTCCCAGAACTTCCAGAGGAGAGGGGACTTCACCTGGCTCTTGGATGTTGGGTTCAGATGGATGAATGCCACTCTGAGGAACTGCTGGACAAAGGAGGCAGGAGGAACTGAAAGGGAGAGAGCTCAGAACTGTTCACATTAAACAAAATTATTTCATAAATTCATCGAATTTGGCAGACTCAAAAACTCAACTATCCCATTTTTCTTGCACTGGGAATGCAGATAACAAAATGGTCTGGGATTGGGAATTTAAGTAACAAAATGGTCTGGGATTGGGAATTTAAATAATAAAATGGTCTGAGACAGGCTCTTCCTTAGAGGCTTCATGTGGATCCATTCCCAGCTCCTCCAGGACAACATTCCTGCCCAGCCAACCTGGACTCATTCCCCAGGCAGAGCAATTTAGAGCTGCACTATTCATAAATACACATTTATTTTTCATTAGAAATGCATAATTACAGCATTTTTAAAGCATTTTTCCCCTAGAAAAGTAGTTAAGCAACAGTACAAACAGAATTGTTAGTCTTCTGCAAATACAGTTTTCATGACACTGAACAGAAAACACCAGCAAAAGGCCAAGACTTGCTTGTCAAGGAATTTTTCCTTTTTTTGAAATATTTTCCTTTTTTTTTTTTTTTGTTATAAACACCATAGCAAATAAAAAAAAAGGTTGTTCCAACAGTGAAAAATATCTGAGCTCTGGAGCTTTCTCTCTGTGGTAAAGCAGGTGCTGCAGGGCAGCAACACCTGCACCACCTGCGGACATTCCAACGGCGCTTTCACAGGAGGAACCAACGGGATGGGCAGGGACTGAGTCTCACAGTTTGGATGCAGGAGAGTTCTTCCTCTCCCTCTGAAAGGTTTGGTTTGTCCTCTCTGAGGGGCTCGAAGTGCAGCCCATGGGGTTTTTCTGAAGGCCAGGACTTCGATTGGTGTCGTGATGCAGCTCCGGATGAAGCTGGAATTATTCCAGGAGGCCAAGCAGGGCATGGCTGGAGGTTCCGAGGTGTGGCCACGAGCCTGGGAGGAATTTCCAGTCCCTGGCACTCCATTTCTGGCTGGAGTTCACGGCCAGCTCCCCAACATTCCTCAGTCCTCTTACTGGATTTGGATTGCTCCGTGTTCTATCTGCATTTCTGGCTGGATTGCTGATTGAAGGGAATCAGTGCCCTGCAAAGGGGAACAGGACAGCAGGAAATCAATCCAACAGTGCTTTCTATTGGTGTTACCAAGCGAATGTGAACTTATTATACAAATATAAAGTGTTTGTGTATACCAGAGGAAAAAATTCCAGAGCAAAATCCACATGGATGTGGGCTCTGTGACAGAGGCACCAAAAATAACATCAAGAGTCCCCATGAAGCCTAACGAGGAGGCTGAAAGAATGCAATTATGATAAAGATCTACAAAATCATGAGTGGCACCAAGGCAATTATTCCCTCTCTCTCCTCAAGAAAAGAACCAGCTCCAAATAAAGGAAATAAACCCAGGGTCTGGCACCAAACGTGCTAAAGCTGTGGAAGGCTCATCCCAACAGAGTGACTTTGGGAATAGGGAGCTGGGCAGGGATCTGCAAGGAAAGGCCACCAAGGATGATCCTGGAAAAGACAAGAGGGAGTTCTGGAGTGCCAGAGCTGTTGGGGGTAAGGGGAGTGCAATCACCTGCTGGCCTTGTCCTTGGAATTTCCCAGTTGGAGCAGGATAGTGCCTAAAAATGCTGATTTTCCCCACTGCAGCCTTTCCCTATTCTGGGTGAAGTGAGAACAGCACAACTACAGTCAGCTTTTCCTCAGGGAAAATTCCTCCTGCCTCTCCTCACTTTCCAAGGAAAACCAGGAAGAATTAAAAGTGAGCACGACTGATTGAAACCTTCAAAGGAAATCTCTTCACAAACCAACTCGCTGCCTACCAGGAACGATGCTGGGGAGGGATAATCCCACGGCAAACTCCCAAATCCCTGAGAGGCAGGAAAAACACCCCGAGAGCTGTGAGAGGAGCAGCATCCAGAACAGCTGCACTGGCTTGGAGAGAGCCCCTCACACCCAGGAAAGCGTCCCCTGCCAGCAGCCGGGATCACAGCACGGGGAAAACTCCCAGCAAAGGGCAAGGAATTCAGGACTTTTCCCCTCTAAACTCCCCCTGATTCCAGAGATCTGCCCTTGCTGCATTTTCCCTCATAAACCCCTGGAATGGATGCTCTATGCAACACCCTGGACACAGAATTCTCTCTCTGACAGGATTTCTGTGATAAAAAAAGCCTCATTTGAGGCCCTGCTTTGTGCTCCCAGCCTTGAACCTGCCAGAAGATCCACGAGGGTGGAAAATCCACCAGATTTCCCAGCTTTTAGGTTTTACTACACAGTGTCAACTTACTCATTATTCAAATTAAAATCCCAGGGGTTCAAAACCATCAAGTGTTGCTCCTAAACTCATTTATTTCCCTCTGCCTTGTTGCCAGTAATTGCATTCGGCCACAGGAAATTTTTTTTGCTTGTTTAATTTGAAGGGTATTTTGTGTTTGCTTAGAAGTTCAATGAATTCATGCCAAGGTGCTGAAAAAAATCTATGAGATTGCTAAATTTGATAGCACAAAAGTTTTTAAATAATCCTCCAAGTTTTCTTTCCCATTTAGAGGAGAAGTGTATTGAGTAAACAGAATTTTGATATTATCAAATATCAGCACAAGAGCAACACCAAATATTGACCCAACACTCAGACCTGAAAGGATTACAAGAATTTGTATTTGGAATGATGGCGGGGTTTTTTCCAAATCTAACAAAATTTACCACCAGCATTGCATTGGAGCACAGAATTTTAATCCAAATATTCTGTATTTCTAGACTTTGCAAACTGCTGTCAAAACATGAAAAGAAGCCAAGCAAAAATCATTCACGAATGCACTGAAAATACAGAATTGAAGTGGATTTTGCTCTGCTCCAGTGGAACTCAGAGAAGGGATTCATTTCAGGAAAAAAAGGGCAGAAAACTGGTACGTTGTTGTGAGACATGAAATAAATCCACATTTGTGCTGTTTCAAACAGGGAATTGCCACAGAATCCAAGCCAGGTGGAAAACAAATTCCACTTGAATGAGCTTTGATTGACAAAGAGCTACAAAATCCTCAGGAACATCTCAGCACCTCGACAAAGAACCAGGTGGAAGTATCAGGGCAGCCTCACTCGGAGGGTTTTCCCTTCCCTCAGATAAGACTTTTCCCTTCAGATAAGAGATCCTTCTCCACAGGACAACTGCATAGTTTTATCCACAAAAAAAGCTCCTGAGCTATGGATAAACTCAGAGCAATGCAAACACCAAGTTGGTTTCTCCAACTCCTTTCCAGATCCTCGGCTTTCACTCGGTGCAAAGTGAGGCCATATTTATGGCCAACTTGTTTTGGGGCTTGTCTGTTTTTCCTTTCATCCCCTTTTGCTGTCACATTCCTTCCCTGCTTTCCCTGGGCTCCCTGTAAACCTCTGTGATTAACCACAGCATTAAAATCTAACACGGTGCAAAGTGTCCCTGAAGAGGGAGGAACTCCTGGGGTGGCTGCTGCTCTTGGGAATTTTGCTCCATAACTCCTTCCTGAGGAGGAGCTGGATGAGGAGGGAGCACAGGCACGAGGAGAAACCCCATGGGAGGGAAAAGTGGGAATTCCACAGGCCTGGAGTGGGGACAGCAGCATGAGGAACACCTCTCAGCACCTGCTTCGCTTATTTGGGGTCATGATCTTTGTGGGTGCTTCCCAACTCTGGGTATCCCGTTATTCTTGGATTTATTAAATCCACAGGAGCAGCAGTGATGGAGAATCCATAAAAAGCAAGGCACAATCCCTGCAGAACACCCTCAGTGTCCAGAGCACTCTTACAAGCAATTAAAAACAAAATATTGACAGGGGCGGTGCTGAGGCAAAAAAAATTCCACAAGCACTTGGCTTCCCCAGGGAGTGGGATTTTCAAAACCACGTGGGACCAAATTCAGAAAAACTTGTTCCAACTGTTTTAAATCAATTTTGTGGTGCTGTCACCGAAGCTTCAAGCTGATGACGGACTTTTCCTGTCTCCGATTCGCAACTGTTCGAAGTGATTAAAAAAGACCAAAAATTCCCCAATAATTCCTCCTCCATAACGGAGAGGATCAAGTGTTCACTTCCAAGTGCTGCAGGAATTTCTGTTCATCAAAACAACTGGAAAGCTGCTGTCAGAACAGGAATAACTCTTCTGAGGGAAACCTCAGTATGAAAATGCTTTTTGGCTGATTGCAGACACGTTTTTGGTGCTGTCCTTCGCGATGGCTCTCAGCCTTCAAGGACACACTGGTGACCAAAATAACTTCTCCAGAGGCACTGGGCAAGGACAGAAGAGCAGGAACAGTCAAGGACCATTTCTACCTTAAAAAAAAAATTTGATGTTTCTTATTATAAATGATGGTTTTTATGGTTTGGAAAGAGGATCACGAGCTCCCTGTATTTGTGGGTAGATACAAAACACATCTGACAGATGTTTCAAGCAAGTTAAGCACTTTCAGTGGGGGAAATGGAGACAGCTAGAGAAGGAAGGGCTCACTCCGTACTTGGTTGGTGGCAGAGTGGTCTGTCACGGGCGTCAGCTGCACGTACTGCACCTGGATGTCGCTGCCCTGGAGCGGGGAGCCGTCCACGCCGCCGGACGCGGGCTCGGCCGAGGCCACGGCGATGAGCTGAGCCCCCTGCAGCACCTGTGGAGAGGGCAGGAGAGAGAGGCTGAGAACCAGGGAGTGCCAGCAAGGGGCAGCTGCAAGGAGCACAGAGGGGCAGCTGGTCCCAGCTCCCTGCCCAGCAGGGCCAGCCCAGAGCATGGGATTGTGTCCAGGTCTGGGATGTCTCCTGAGGGAGACTCCACACCCTCTCTGGACAAGCTGTTCCCACACAGGAAGAGTGCTTCCTCATGTCCAGGTGGAACTTGCCATGCTCAGGTCCTGACCATTCCCTCTTCTCCCATCGCTGGGCCCTCGGAGCAGTGCCTGGTCCATGCTCTGCCCCTCCCTGCAGATGGACACGGATGAGATCTCCTCTCATCTGTCTCTTCCTGAGGCTTCCCAGCTCCCTCATCCCACCCTCTAAAGAGAGATGCACTCCCAGATCAGAAACACCCCATGAACCACCCAAGCTAGAACCAGGAATACCCCCTGAACCATGCAACCAAACAGAACCAGGAATACCCCCTGAACCATGCAACCAAACAGAACCAGGAATACCCCCTGAACCATGCAACCAAACAGAACCAGGAATACCCCCTGAACCATCCAACCAAACAGAACCAGGAATACCCCCTGAACCATCCAAACAAGTCCAGCTCCAACACCAAAACCCACTAAAGGAACCATGAGAGAAGCTGTCCTTCAGTCCCAGCTGCTCCCAGCCACAAGGGTTTCCCCCAGGACATGGAGCACATATGGATTCCCATACTGGGTTTGTGGGATTGATAATTATGTTAATTATGATAAATTAATTGGGACAGAGTGACAGATCCTACTGTGAGTGTGATAACATCAGCAGCCCAGCAGAAATCACTGAGCAAGGTTTTCCTGCGTGAACACCCAAATCCAAGACATTCCTTCCCACAGCCAAGGCATTCATTGCAGCAACATTTGTATTCCTATCAACAGGAAGGTGTGGATTTAGGAATTCCTAATTAATGCTTATGTTTATCCCATCTGCATTTGGCTGGAGAAGACACCAAGTCCCTCAGAGGCTTCAAACCCCACAACAGTTGATCCATCTCAAAGCACTTAAAAATGGCTTTGGGATAAACTCATTTTAATTCCCTTCTTGAAACAAAAATCAGAATAAAATCAATGTATGTAATTAATAACAAGTCCCCCTTGCATTTCTCAAACCCAGCCCCACACTCAGGTTCAGTTTTTATGAGCCACAAATGAGGGATTTTTAAACATCGAACATAATGAACAAAAGGAATCTTTCAAACCAAGGGAAGAGAACAAAGAGCAAAAATAACATTGTTAACAAAGGTTCTGCTGAACAAAGAATGATTTCTCAGCTGATCTGCGGGTGGGTGGCCATGGATGAGGGGGTGGACCCAAATTTCCCCAGAGAGTGTGGGAGGAAGAGGAGGTGACCTCCAGAAATGACCTCCAGGGTGTTGTCGGGATTTTATCGGGATCTTGGGTGTTCTGAGACAGCATCAGCACCAAGCTGCTCAAGGATGTCCCAGTCTGGTTTTACAGGAATAAGCAGAATTCTCTCATCCCACGGTATTAGTTTTGGAAGCACCCGATACTGTCAGGAGCACAGCCTGTCCCACTGATCACCTGCAGGTTGGAAAGGACTTTTTTCTCATTTATTTCTCAACTGTCAAATTCAGCAGGGCTGGGAGTGACTGAACAACCCCACGGGCACAGAATCCTGGAATGCTTTGGGCTGGAGCACCTGGGAGAGTGAAGGTGTCCTTGTCCATGACATGGGGTGGGATGGGATGACCCTAAAATCCCTTCCAACCCAACCATTCCGGGATTCTGAGATTCTCCCCCTGTGTCATCCCACTGACCTGAATCTCTGCCTTTCTCCTGGGGGTTTTCTCTCTCCTCTCCCCCTTTTCCCCCCCCTCTATCATTCTCTCTTCAAATCTTGATGATTTGGGACATGAAAACAATTGATCTCCCAAATGTCTAGATTTTGACCCTTCTTCAGTGAGCTATTTCCCACACCAAACATAATAAAATTATTATTTATGATGAAAAGCAGCTACTCTCTCTGCTCCCTTTCCTTCCATGTCCATTTTATCCCATAACAAATAATTCCCACTTAACATTCAACTGCCTGGGCATGAAAGGGAATTTTTTTTAAAAAAGAATAAAATATAGGAAGTTTTCTTTTCATTTCTTTCAAAATTATTCAACCATGGTTTGATTCCCATCACATCCTCTGCTGATTTACTTACCCCTGAGATTTATTCTTTGGGAATCACTTAAGACTTTAAACTCCAAAAACAGGTAAAGGTTTGGGGATAGTGAAGTTTGTTTAAAACACCCATTCCTCAGGCTGGGCCTTGGCAGCTTGAACCTTCTAAACCCCATCTTTGAGCCTTCTAAAACACATTTTGAACCTTTAAAACACATTTTGAACATTCTATACTCCATTTTCAAACCTTCTAAAACATTTTGAACCTTCTAAAACACATCTTTGAACCTTCTAAAACATTTTGAACCTTCTAAACCCCGTTTTTGAACCTTCTAAACACATTTTGAAGCTACTAAACCCCATTTTTGAACCTTCTAAAACACATTTTGAACCTTTTAAACACATTTTGAACCTTCTATACTCCATTTTTGAACCTTCTAAAACACCATTTTTGAACCTTCTAAAACATTTTGAACCTTCTAAACCCCATCTTTGAACCTTCTAAACCCCATCTTTGAACCTTCTAAACACATTTTGAACCTTCTAAACCCCATCTTTGAACCTTCTAAAACACATTTTTGAACCTTCTAAAACATTTTGAACCTTCTAAACCCCATCTTTGAACCTTCTAAACCCCATCTTTGAACCTTCTAAACCCCATTCTTGCTACTGTTTTGAGCTCTTTTATTAATCTGGGCAAGCACATGTGTTTGCCTACCTATAAAAAGCCCAAAACCAAGAACATTGGGATCTTGGTGCCTTTTTTCCATGGTTTTTTTTTCCCATTTCTACAGCAGGAATGCAGGAATGTTTCTTTAAACCAAAGTGAGGTTTGGAATCACAGAACGAGTGGATGTTTCTGGAAGCTGAAAATCCTGGGACACTGATGGCCAAACACATTCCAATGACAAACACAGCTCCTTCAAATGATAAGAAGCTCTGCTGATAAGAGTCCTCTTCGAAAAGATAACTCCCTGTCCCTGATTCTTTTCAGTCTGAAACTTTTGGAGCCTTAAACTAAAACCATCTCCTGCCTTTCGTGCCAACAAAACATTCACTTAGTGGCTCACATCCTGAAAGATTCCAGTATAAAGGAAATGCAGTGTTGTGGGATAAGGGCTTTGCAGAAAATCCCACTGCAAGAGCTTGCAGGTGCTTTATTCCCATTAATGTCCCAATTAATTGCTCTGCAAATAAAAGTGTGTTGGGTTAAGGTAGCTGAAAACAAAATAAAAATCATCCACTGCTCTTAAAGTGAGGGTTTCACCAGGAATTTAATGAGCTGCTTCCTAAAGCTTCACTTGGAGACCTTCCCTTCCCCAACGACAACTTGTACCTAAACTTGTTATTTCTTTCTGACGTGAAATGTGAAAAGAAATTCAGCATAAATCAAAGGCTCCTAAAAGCAGCTCAGAGCAGGGGAACTGTCCCTGCTGTGCATTTCTGGGAGTGCTGAGTGGAACCGTGCAAAAAGTGACCTTAAATCTGTCAAAGCTTCATTAGGGAACCCCCTGCAGGGCCATAGAACAGGGAGCACCTCCTGGAAATTCCCCAAAATCACAGGCAGGGCAAGGGAAACTGATTTCAGCTCCACGGAGTGGGGAGAAACCAAAAAGGAGAATTCCAGAGTGTGTTTTTAGCAGGGGCATTATTTAATTGGATAAGAAGAATAAACCATCCCAGATGCTTTCTCGGTGATCCAAGATTCCCTTCCCGTCCTGGAGAAACGCAGGAACACAACCTGCAGCCACTGAGTCACCTAAACGTCCCCAAATGTCCCTTTTCCTTCTGCCCTGGTCGGGTGGAGTGAGAGGAGTGATGGCAAAGTGTGGCTTTGCTTTGATTTCCAGCAGGGATGGGTTCAGGCCCTGAACAATGATGTCAAATGCATCAAATCCAAACATTTCCATTGAAAATCCACTTGAAACCAGCACACGTGCAAAGGTTAATTACAGTTAATTGGCAGTTGGAGTGCAGATGGAATTTCAGGAGAAATGACTGGTTATGGAAACAGGAGTTACCTCATCTCAGCTCCCTGTATCACATTCAAGGGGATATCGGGAAGAAAGGAAATGGGGATGGTTCCTCTGACTCATCTCCTGCTCCAAGATCCTCCCAGGGAATTGTCCTCCGAGGGAAACTTCTCAGGACAGCTCTGGAGTTACCTGATGGCACTTCCCAAAACCAACCTGCGCTTCAGAGGGATGGAGCACCCTTCCTGCAGGGAAAGGCTGGGACAATTGGGATTGTTCAACTTGGAGAAGCTTCAGGGTGACCAAACCGTGGCCTTGCAGTGCCTGAAGGAGCTCCAAGAAAGATGGGGAGAGACTTTGGACAAGGGATGGAGTGACAGGACAAAGGGAATGGCTTCCCACTGCCAGGGGGCAGGAGGAGATGGGATATTGGGAAGAAATTCCTCCCTGTGAGGGTGGTGAGGTGCTGGAATGGAATTCCCAGAGAATTTCTGGCTGCCCCATCCCTGGAATTGTCCCCTGCTCCTGCTTGGAACAACCTGGGATAGTGGAAGATGTCCCATGGCAGGGGTGGCACTGGATGAACTTTAAGGTCCCTTAGGAGTCCCCAGATCTACACAATTGCAAAAGTTTGTGAAAAATGGTTCAGTGCCAGCAGCAAGCACGGCAAAAGCCATGAAACTGCTTCCCAAAGGAAGAGTTTTCAGGAGTGGGCAATTCCAGATCTCTACAGTAATTCACTATTTTGAGCAATACCAAAAAAGCCTTTGGCTGAAATGGTTGGGGTTGGATTTTTTTTCCAGCAGAATGTTATTGCTGGGTTTTAGTCAATGTACAGCTAAGTAAGGAATGGCTGGATAATCCAGAGAAAAACACTCCAGTGTCAGGGAAATCTTCCTAAACTGGAGCTGCTGGCTGCAAGAGCTCAAGGAACGAGTCACAGACGGGCGACCCAGGCTCCTGCAAGTGACCAGCACTGGGAGAGGTCACTCCAGGGAATACTGAGGGTGACCCACACAGCACCTGCCTGGGTGGGAAAGTTGCTGGAGTGCCATAACTCAGCCAAGAGGGAGAGGATCCCTCATTCCTGAAGGAATGGCTCCCTCTCCATCTCCATCCGAATGTGGCAAATCCCTGCTCGTCTGAAAACTACAAACATGGTTTGAAGTGGCACCCTGGCCTCGAATTCCTGGTGGGATTAGTTCTCTCAGGAGAAATGCTGGAGTATTTTCAGCACTTCCTATGAAATTCTGCTGAAGACTTCAGGCAATTGCAGCTGGAAGAGCATCCAATCTTTTCCTAAAGAAATCCAAAGGAGGATTTGGCCTCTCAGTGCTGCTGAGAAGCTCCATCCCCTCCAATGAGGCTGGCAGTAAATATGCCACTTCAAAAGAGTCCGAGCTGATCACCGAGGATCTCCCCAAATCCCACCCAGCTGGAAATGTCTGCTCCAATCCCTCGCTTTGCCCTCGGAAGGGCCATTTCGCTTCAACTCCTGAAAGAAAAGAGATTTAGGGGGAGCTGCAAATGTTTACATCATAACTGGCAGTGGTTTTTTTTTTTTTTTTAGTAGAAGCAAAATAACATCTGAAAGTTTGGCTCTTGTTGCCAGAGTAACAAAACACTGCTCCTACTGTCCCCGGCAGGATCCCATTAACCGGGAGAAATATGGATGGGGAAAACAAGCACGGAGCGACAGAGAAGTTCTAGGATTGCACAGCTCAGGAAAAGGCCTAAGCAAATGAATCTTCTCCCTCCTCCACTTTAATTGTGGGATGATGTCACTGGCTCGAGTTCCATCTATCAGGATCAGAAGTTTGTGGTGGTTTCAAAGGAAAAGCAGGAGGAGGATGGCAGGAAAAAGCAGAGTGAGGAGCCTGAGCTATAAATCAGCAGCTGGAGAAAGTTCTAAGCCAGTCCTTGTCAATTAAAGAGCACTTAAAGAGCAAACAGCGCTCTGGAGAATTACCTGAATTACATTAACGGGTTTCTAACAGAAACATGCACCAAAAAAACCTGCTCTGGACATAATTCATGGAAAAAAGTTCCCAAGGACAAGGCAAAGTGGTAACTTGACCCATGTTAAAGAGCAGACTCGGTCCCCTCAGGGTCTGTTCTCTTTAACAGCCCCACTCCTTTGGGAAGATGCTCCCTGATTTCCAGGACAGGGAAGGAATCCAGAACCTGGAGCTGTCTGTTGTCTTTAGTTTTCCTTTTCCACCCAAATCTCCTGACAGGAATGGCAGAGCTCTACTGAACACGAGGAGTTCTCCACATTACAGGGGGCATTTCCACGTGGAAGGGGAATATGAATCCCAGGATTTAGGCTAAAAATAAACATATGGAAAGGCTGGGGTTTAGAATGAAAACCATATGAGAGAACACCTGCACTTCTCCAAATACTCCTACAAAAGGCTACAGGATACTGGTAGGAAAAGAATTAAAACACCCAACTCCAGCTCTAATCCTGGCTTTTATCTCCTAGGAAAGTTCATGTCCAAGGAATCCAAAGGAACAGAAGTTTTATCTATTTTATTTCAATTACTGGCACTGGGCAAGGTGAGTGTGGCTCTGGTGGTGACCAGAATCAGGAGCAGATGGGCTGGATATTAAAAGTGATCCATCATCTCCCACCCAGAAAATCATCTCTGATGTCCAAACCCTGTCCTGAAGAAAAGCAATTAGGAAAGCTGATGGATTTCCTCCATGGAGGTGGATGTTCTTCCCCACAGCCACTGTGATTTTTAAAATATTGCTTTTTGATAGATTTAATAACCTCAGAGCTGCACAAATCAGCACCCTCTGATTCCCAGCAGGGCTCCCAGATAAGACATGAATGATCTCAGTTTTCTCCACCTGAGGCTACATCATTTCTGCTGGAATTCCACATGTGCTTCCCTTTAGCCAAGGCACTAAGTGGACAAATGTTTCCCATCCCCTCCCTGGAGAACAGCTTGGGAATTGGTGCTTCTTTCACACCAAGCCTTTGCAATGATGCAAATGTTCTTTTTCTAATTTCCAGCCATAAGATGGAAATGAATCCTAAGAGAGTGTCAGTTTGTTTGACTAAGTCATGTACTACAAGCTCATGATGCTTTCCCAATTTTGCAAATGAATTCCTGATTCCTTGAATTGATTTCCCCCTTTATGGACTTGTCTCAAGTTGAAGCCAGTAGCCCGACATGTAAGAATTGTACGAATCCTTAAAAAATGGGATTTGCCAATTACATTCCACGTTGAGGCCGCAAATAAAATCCTTTTTCTGGGAGAGATTTTTAAAATTTCATTTTTTTTCAGCTTGCATGGGAAAGCATCCCCAGAGGAATTAACATTTTAGCAGAGAACCAAAGCTCCATTTCAAACGGGAACAAAGAGGAATAAGAAGGGATTTGTTTATCCACTCCACTTCCTGCATCGCTTCGAAAACTGCATCGAGTCATTCTAAAGCCATTAGGTAACACATCCACCCTGTTCTGCTACAAATCATTAAAATCTCTTTGCTTTGGGGGTGGAAAACAATTGGCACAGGCGTGGAGTGCCTGTTCTCCCCTGTGGATTAAACTCCAACCGTATGTGAGTTGTCAGGGCAGTTTTACCCTTCCTGGGGCTCTCCGAGGTTCTGTGCTCTCCTCACCCCTTTGTTTACCCTTTGTGTTCCCTTTCCACTCCAGCCAGATCCAGGGGATGGAATTACAGGAACCAGCCCATCTCTGAATCCCTGGCTTTGCTGTAGAGCTCCAAGTTTCACCTTTGTGGAGCTCCCAGCCATCCCTGGCCTGTGCTTGAACCTCACTCTCCCATCCAGCAATAAAGTTCTATTTTGCTACCAGCTGAGCCTCCAGGCCAGCCAAAGGTCTTTAATTCCCCCTCCAGATTACATTTGCATACATGTTAAACTTTCCCAGTATCATTTGCATGTTTGAAAAGGCATTTTTGAACCCCTCTCAATGTGATTTTATTTTTTTTTCCTGCAGTGTGAGTTTGAAGCAGACATCAAGGAGAGCTCTGGACCCAAAGCTGTTGTTTGCTCCGAGTCCACATCTGCTTTTCCCCAAGCCATTGCCAGTTCTGGAGCTCACTTTAACACCCAGCTGGGAAAATGTAAAACGAGGATAGAACCTAAAATAAAGGCTGGGAACGCATATTTGTTTTCAGGAATAGTTGTGTGCAGCAAGTTCAGCTTCACCCATCTCCTACCCACCAAAATGTTGTCTCAATGAAAGGAAAAGGGGGGAAAATCCCACTCCAAACCGGGCCCTGTGCGTGTGTGCGGCCACACGAGTGGGAAGTGGAACTAAAGCTCACCAGAGCTGTAGAAAATCCACTTTGAGAAGGTAAAAGTGCCCTATTTGTACAATCAACCCCTCAGCTTTGAAAGCAAAAATGCGGTTTTCTCCCAGCGTCAGAACGGAATGACCCTAGCAGCGAACACGGAATGTTCCCTGGGCTGCTGGGAATCTTCTCCCTCCACAACTCCAAACTTTCTCCTGTCTAATCTGTGGGAAGTCTGGTAAGAAAATCCGTCATTCTTAGGACACTCCAGCTGTCAGAGTACAGAGGGAAGTGCTGGACAAAGGGAGCTGAATCTATGGAATAATTCTATATAAACCATCATTTTTTTTGGCAGCTTTGGTGGCCCAAACATCCATCGGGAGCTGGGCAGCAATAAAAATGATAACCTGATAAGGTTATCCCAAAAGCTGTGCAGAGGCAAGGAGCACAGCAAGCTGTCTGACAGGGATTTGTGGGATGGGGAAGGAGTTTCAAGAGTGTCAGGGAAAGTTTTCCTCCTCCCAGCCCATTAAGGGATGAATTATTTTGACTTAGATGAGCAGATTTTTCTTCACACATCGTCCAGTCTGAGCCTGACTCTGTCTGGCTGTTTATGGAGATGAAGAAAGGCTGCAAATGGGTTCAGCATTTAAGGAAAAATCAAAACCCACCCACACTTGGCCTTGCTCAAGTCTAGTGCTGATACAAATGAGAGCATTTCCAGCCCTCGCATGGATCCAGACGCTGCCTGGGGAGTGCAAAATGCCAAGATCCCGTTAATATAAAGATTCCATAGAGCCTGTGCTCATAAAAAGCAGTTTTTCATAGCTAACACAGAATATGCTGGAGTTTTTTTCCTTAAAAATCCTTTAAAAAGTATAAAAGTTCAGCAAAAGCAGCTTGTGGAGAGACACCCGGAATGACCCTGGTGCCACCGAGCCCCTTCATGCCGAATTCCCCCCTGAATTCCCAGTTCATAAGGAAACTCTGGGAATATTTCCCCTTCGTTTGCAATTTCTCGCTGAGCATGAGGTGTTCTTTGCAGCCTGTTCTCCTCCTGGTACCAGCATTTTCCTCTGGAGCAATCTGGGGTTGGATCCTGCTGGGATGGAACAGTCCAAGTGCAACGATTCCGAATTTTATCCCTCAAAAATCATTTCCCAACCCCCGCTAAATCCAAGTTTCACACTTTTTGAGGAGAAAGGAGAAATGGGATTTAAGGAGAAGGAGGCAGTAAGTGCTATTTAAGCTTTTGTCATAACAAGGAGATAAAAGCACAGGAAAGAAAGGGATAAAAGACTCTCCAAGGAGATTTTCAGCTGACCAAGAATTCCCTCTGATCCTTTTATTTACCTACTTAGAGCTTTTTCCTGAATATACCACTTAGGAATTGGATCACACAAAGCACAAAGAAAGCCACTGTACAGTAAATAAGCCACAGAGGAGATAAGTCATGAAACAGCACTGAAAAAGATCAATTTCGATTTTTTTTCCTCCTTTTTATGCGCAGTCAGATTAAAAGATCTTTAGGAATTATCCATCCTAAAATTGGAGATAAATAATAAAGCACTGGACATCCCAGAGTATGGTTGAGCAGTGCTACAAGAAGAGCAAGAAAAGTTAATAATTAGATTTTAAATGAGATTTTTAAAGTTTAAATGGTGGCACCCAGGACGGAGCAGGCAAAGAACGAACAGGGGAACTTTTAAAAGGCTTGGGAGTCTCCAATTGGGAGAAATTTCATGTTCCAAATCCACGGAAATGAAAATTTCTGCCCATGTTCACCCTGAACGTGACTGCTCAGGGGTTAATTCCAGTGCTGGAGCGTCCAGAGAGATGGAGCAGGAGCTGGAGCCGACTCTGGAATCCTGTCCCACCCTCCTGGAGCTCGTGCAGATCCCCCAAATCCACATTCCCACTGCTTGGAGAGGAGCAAAGCCCAGCACTGCCCAGGGCTGCTCCTCCTGCACCTGCAATCCCCACACGTGCGGTGTCAGGGCTCACTGAGCCAACACTTCCCTTCCCTGCCCTGCTGGGCACTGACCCGAGCCCAGGGAACGGAGCTGTGCGTTTGCCCCTCCGGAACAATCCCATTCCCAGTTTCCCGGGAATTCCTGCTCAGCAGCAGCAAACCCCAGCCTTGTTCCAGCCCGTGACCTCCTGGGGGCCACCCCTGACACTTTGCTGAATGTTGCATTAACACATCCAAAATGTCAGGGGGGAATTCCAGGGGAAAAGCAGCTTTTTTGGGGGGAGCCCAGTGCCACTTACAATGGGAATGCTTTCTGGCAACGTCTGACATTTCCTCACCCCGTGCAGCATTTTCCACTTCTGCCACTGGAAAAACAGGCTGCCATTCCCCAGATTGGGGGGGACATTCCCAGAGTCCCCCCGGCCATTCCCAGCTTTATTTACAAAGAGCCCCTTTGAGAGCTCGAGGCTCTGTCGGGATGAACGCATGGCATAAACCATTCCAGAGCCCATTCCATAAAAAAGCTGCTGCTGCTGACATTCCCGAAGGGATATCTCCAGTGTTGGGGCACAGGGAAATGGTTATTGTGTAATACATAGAATATATTATTATATCATACAAGGATAGTATTATTCTATTGGTTTATATTAGATATAATTTCATGTTATGATTTATTTTATATGTTAGATATATGTAATAACATCATATACAGCACATTAATATTTATTATAATCTATAAAATCGTACTAGAATTTATTGTATCGTATACCTGACAGTATAATATTTATTTTCTATAGAAATAATAGCTAACAGTATTAGATATAGTAGGATATGAATTATTTCCTATTATATAAGAAATTATAATATATAATTTAATATACCACATATATTATACAATGAAATGTTATTTTATGAATTTTAAGGGAATTACTAAATGAGCAAAAGACCAGGAGAGAGACACAGATGGGTCCCTTTTCTCCTTCTGTACCCGACCCTGTATTGGGAAGGACTAAATTAGGACTAAATGCCACCAGAGGTTTGCACCCTGTTATATTCCTCAATAATTAGCAAAACTATAAATTAACGAGCTTATTAACATTAATACTGATAAAAATTCCTTCTTCAGACCAAGAAGTGCAAGGATTAAATGATAAAAATCCAGTCTGATGTCAGAAAAACGCAGCAGGAGTTTCTGGATGTTCTTTACCAAGGGAAGTTTGGAATTATTTGGATGCTGCAAAAAAAAAAAAAAAAAAAAAAAGAAGAAGCCCGAAGGTCTCAGCACTGAAGAGGAGAAAGGTGCATGTGGAAATACTTAACATGGATAAATCCCTAATAATTCTAATAATGGCACAGGGATAAATCTGGAAATGTTTACACACAACATGTGGGAAGAGCGGATCCCGGTGCTCACACGCGTTTGAATATCCGTAAGGAATCCAAGGGGGAGGATGAGAGCAGGGACAGAAACGCCACAAAAGGGATTAAGGGAGAAAATGAAGAGTTTGAAGTCCCCCTGGATATATCCAAGGCAACCTTCAGGATAAAAATTCCAGCGGAATATGGAGTACTCAGGGAAAATGAAACATTGGAGACTGCACTGCCAAGCGCTGCCATTCCTGCAGTTACACAAAGCCCGGGATAAAAACGTCTCGTTCCATGTGGAGATAAATCCAGGGCACGGGGGGCTGGATTTATATCCAGGGGATGGGATCTCTATCCTGATAAACAGCTGAGAAAACCCACAGACACGATGTGCAGGAAATATTAGTGGGAGATAATTCTGCAGCAGGGAGAATTCCAATTTATTTTTGGTGTGCCGGAGTCATGAAGGCTTAAAACAGAGGGGGGAACGTTCTGGAGTGAGAAACAATTACAGTAATTAAAATAATTAAAAATGTGAGGAATTACACTCTCTTCAAAATGGAAATTACAAAGATGAATACTTCATTTAAAAATTAAAATCTTTATTCCTGCACAAACTTAAACCACTTGAGCAGCAGCCAATTGTGCAGGGAAAGCAACGTTCTCCTTCCAAAGCTTCCACTGGAATATCTGAGATAGCCCAAGAAAATTTGAAATACATAATATTTATCACCAGAGGGGCAAAAAAAGAAAGCAAACATCAATTTCATTGTTTTTCCTGCGGCTGGAAATGAGATTTGAGCCTGAAAAGAACAAACAATTGCGGGGTTTCTGTCTAAATCTGTTTGTTCACTGGTTGGGAACTGGGGAAGGATTTTATCCAAGGAAAACAAAATCCTACCAAGCCAAAGGGTGAGGGAGCCTCGAGCCTGGGTGATGCTGAGGGTACAAATCATGTGAAATTCCCTGGAAATAAAGAGGCAGCTCGGCTTTACAGCCCAACATTTCTCACGCTTATCCCACATTTTAAACATTTCTGGCCCCGATCCCGCTCCAAGCCGGAGCACGGGTGGATTTTGGCCACCAAGGAGTCAAAGGGAGCAGTGCCAGGCACCCTGGAGAGCCAAGGCAGGGTTAAAAACCTGATTTGGGATATTTAGGAAGGGTGGGTGATTTTGTTTTCAAATTTAATTCGATAAAATCCCTCATACACATCAAAAGCAAGAACAAAAGCGAGCAATAAGCTGCTAATTCCCTCCATTTTTCCAAGTTTTTACTCTCTCAGTGGTAACAAAAGGAAATGGTTCCCGCATTTCTTTATGAAGTTATTGTGTCTGTTGGTCACTTATGACTTTAAGTGCTAAAAACATCAGATGAACAATTTTAGGGGATTTTTTCCGACTGTGAAAGTCCTGTTTTCAAATCCCTGCCCAGCGTTATTGGCTGTTTTTAAAAAGAACCTGGAATTTCCAGCAAGGAATATTTCAGGGAGTTTATCCCACACCGATGCCGTTATTTCTTTATTTATGGGGTGGCAAAATCACCCCAAATGGTGCTGAAAACCATCAGGATTCTGAAATATCTGCCTAATGAGTGACTTAATTGTTGAGTAATTCCATGGCTCCCATCCCTGCAATCCCAGGTAAATAATAGGAACTGCCCAGTTACGGAATGTTCCCAGTAAATGTCCAAGATTTGGGAAGCTGGCTCCAGATGAGCCGCGTGTTTGCAGAGACGTGAGGCCGAGGAAGGACTTGGGGAAGGATTCCTCTGGGAGAGGCTGAGCTCAAGGAATGTTCAAAGGTTATGAAAGATCCGTTATGTAACGAATCCACCTGAATTTTTTATGGAAAACACGGAATTTTACATTTACCTAAATGAGGGTGGTGGGGTTTTTGTTCCATGGAAATAAAGAATTTTGTGGAAAGCTGGGGAAGCAGCACAGGACCATGACAAAGGCAAAGCAAATAAAATAGGAGAAGAATATAAAAGCCTTGAGCAGATATTCCAAAGGAAAGACACTGAATCCCATTCCCAGAATTCCTTCAAGGCAAAAATGAAGAGAAAACTTTGAGAGGGAAGATCTTCAAAATTAAAATTCAGTGTTAAACACTTGTTTTGCACCACCCCAGCAGTGACAAGAGCAGGTTTTGCCAATATTTATCTTTCCAATGAAGTCAGATCATTCCGATTCCGTGCATTCCTTGCACTTCCCCGTTAGGAAGGATGCGGCTCCGTTTAACCCAGACCCAACAAAGCTGAGCTTGCTTAACCCCGAGAGACTTTAACCCTGACCTTTGGCCACCTGAGCCTTAAACTCCAAGGGGTTCCCTGTCCCTATTTGCTGTTTTTTTTAACCTCACCTCACACCTCACTAAACACTGCCAAGGTTTTACGGGCTCCGTAATTCTCTGTTCCGCGTCGCTTTATTGGGACTGTAACCTTTTAATGAGCTTGTAAATCCCGGCTGGGACAGAGCGAATAAAACCCCAGGATGAAGATATTCCAAAGCTGTTGTGGAGTTGTTTTTTTTTTAATAAAAACATTTTGAAGCATTTCTTTTTTAGCTGGAAACAAATTCCGTTGTTTTTTTGGTTTTTTTTTCCTTTACATGCAGCTGTCAGCAACTGCTCAGCAAATTAAATATTCTGCTTTCAAGAAGCAAATGTTTCGAGTTGAGATATTGAGATTAAACCCAAAACTCATTAAGAGACACCCAGAGCTGACCTAGGGCTATCCCTGCTCGCATTTGGTTCCCACTTCAGAAGGGCTGCCAAGAATCCATGAAATATTTTTCAAAATCTTTGGACTTGGGTTGATCACGAATGAGTTTTTTTCGAGGAGGTTCGAGCTCGCTGCAGAGACTTTAAGGAATTTGCACATCAAAAATCAATAGTGAAAACCTCATCTATTAAAAGGGTACAAAGAGCACAAAACTCAGATTGTTCCGCTTGGAAATTAAACACAGAAGTCGTAAAATGCCAAATTTTCCACCACAAAAAACAAGGCACTTTGTTGTGTCAATTAAATTAAAAGTTAAAATGAAATTAAAACTTTCCTGTTAATTTTCACCAGCACAAAGGAGAATTTGTTCATCTGAAATGGAACAGCGAAATCAAATCCATCCCAAAGATTTTGCGGGAAAAACTGTCACAAATATGTCAAGATCCTTTTGAATCCCAAGTATTTGAACAGAGCTGGGAGCAGAGAACTCCAGACCCAAGGAAACGTGAAAATCCACGGTTTTCCTGTAACAGACAGCTCGGGGAACTGTGGATTTTGGAAGGTTTTTTCCTGGTCATTCCCTGCAAAGCAAAGCACGTTCTGCTAATTGACAGAGAGGGAAAACGGGAGGAGGGTTCTGTGCTCGTTCCCGTTCCTCAGCAGGGAATGCGGGGTCACATCGGATCTCAACACAGCCAGAAGGGATCAGGGCTTTCCTCCAAAAGCAGAAACCTCCTTTGGCTCCTTCCTTGGTAAAGGCAGGAGAAAATCTATTAAAAATCAGAGTAAACACCCAAAAATGTGGACGAGAAACCCGGAATTCCCAAATTCTTCTCTTAGTTCCCCTCTGTCGGGAATTTTATCCAGGATGGGGTTTTATGTCCCAGAACATTCCCTGCCTCCTCAGTTTTTGCAGGATCCTGTGAACCCAAGTGCACCCAAATTTGCCCAATTTTTGGGACAATAATTATTATTCCCATTAAAATCCATATTTACAAAGAACTGCATTGGGAAGGAACTTTAATTAAATAATTGTTTCACCCCTGGAATTATAATATAAGGATCTCACAATAATGAGGAGTATCTGTGATAACTCCTCAAGGTTCTTCCTTGAGATTTGTTAAAATGCAAGAGGTGGAGTTAAAATCATTAATGGAGTAAAAATAATTTATGGAGTAAAAGTCATTCATGGAGTAAAAATCATTAATGGAATAAAAAAATCTAATTAATGGGATACACTTTAATTACTGTCTAATTGCAAATTTATGGAGTTTAAATCCTGCAGCATTGAGCAAAAATAGTTCTGCTTTAAAACTGGCAATTTTATATTCCTTACTCTGCACCTCAAATGTTCTTTGCTCTTATTAAAAAGTTCCATTAAATGTAAATTCACCATTCAGCTGAAAGCAAATCAATTTTAATCTGCTCATTATGATTATTTGGGCACTATTTAATTTGCACCGGCAATGAATAAAAAATAAATCAACCCAAAATCTGGGTTTGACACCAAAAATGTGACACCCAGGGAAATAACCACAAACCCCAAGTTTTTCTCCTCTTTCAGATGCTCTTAAATTCAGTATATTTGGGAATATTATGGGACAAATCAGCACATGCACACAGCAAGAGTTTTAAAATCACTTCTAAAATCTTCCTTTAAAAGCACAAAACTTTTACCTTCATGGAATTAATTCCACAAGAAAAAAAAAATAATCCATGTTTTTAAAGCCTAAAGATCAACTTTGCCTATGGAATCCTTGCTTAATTTAAATTACTGTTGTTTAAACTTAATTTTTTAATCCTCCTCGCTCTGCTCACACCACCTGGTCTGTAAGAATTGCTATTATCTGTATTTTTTTAACTTTTTGTATCATTTTTCCACCATTTTCCCTACTTTCTTCCCCTCAAAATCTCTCTGGGAACCACCACAGGAAAGTTTATCCAGCATTTTTCCATGTATTCCACGGCATTATACCTAAAAACCCTTGTAAGAATAAAAGGGCTTTATCTCTTGCTTGATTTATCTCGGGGATTTTCTCCCCTTTTTTCGAGGTGATTTGCAGGAACAGCAAAGAAAGGGGGAAAAATTCCAGGCAGAGCCGATCTTTCCGTGACAATAAATCCCCTCCTCTCCCTCCCCGGGGCTCTCCCAGCCTCGGGAGCACTGTTTAGATAGGGAAAAATGAGGAACAAATGGTTCCATTTGCCAGAAAGGGGAAATATTTCCAATCCTCCACTTTTTCTATGGATAATGTGCATCCATACATATTTCACTGGCTCGGCCAATTAGGACAAGTGGTTCAAGATGCTCCTTAATTTCTCTTTTGAAGGAAAACAATAATAAATTTGGGAGCCCTGATGTTGTCAGACGAGCGCATTTTGCCAATTTGAAGTGTTTTCTCCCTCCTCCCAAAGCCCACGGGGAATTTCACAGGGATTTCATTCCTCTGGCTCCTGAGAGGACGGACAAAAGGGTTTTCAGGGAATATTTGGGAATGCTTAAGGGTTGAACCAATAAGGCAGCGTGAGGTCGGCCAGGAGCGGGACTGCGGGATCCTGGCAGCTCCAGAGGGAAGCACAGGAAGGCGATCCCATCAAAATCCCATTGAAATCCCATGGAAATAAGGGTTGTGTCGCTCCAAATGCAGGACAAAAATTCCAGTGAAACAGGAACAGCCCAGGGATTTGGACCTTGGAAAATGCATCCCTGATCGGACATGGAAACACAGAGGTTGGAGAAGCCCTCCAAGATCATCAATCCAAGCATTCCTAGCACTGCCAAGCGAATGGATCCATGACCCCAAATGCCACATCCACATGGCTTTAAATCCCTGCAGGGATGGGCACTCCACCACTGTCCTGGGCAGCTGTGCCAGGGCTGGGCAGCCCTTTCCAGGAAGGAATTTTCCCCAATATCCAACCTCAACATCTCCTACAAGTTCAAGCCGTTTCCTCTCATCCCGTCCCTGTTCCCTGGGAGCAGAACCTGATTCCCACCTGGCTCCACCCTCCTGCCAGGGAATTGTTCAGGTCCCCTGAGCCTCCTTTTCTCCAGGCTGAGCCTCCCCAGCTGCTCCTGGTGCTCCAAACCCTTCCCAGCCCCGTTCTCTCCACATCACACAACAAACGCTGGATTCAACTATTGACGACCCCTGAGCCCCTGAAGTAGAAAATACCAAGGAACTCAAATAATCCCTGAATCCTAAATTGGTTTAGGTTGGAAAAGCCCCTCCAAGGCCATGGAGTCCAACATTCCCAGCGCTGCCAAGTCCCCAAGCTCCGCATCCGCGTGGCTTTCAAATCCCTGCAGTGACGAGTTTTGGAGCTGGAGCTGAAAACTTCAAGGTCTGATCCAGGTCCTGTCAAACCCAATGGCAAAATTCCCAATAGTTTGAAAGGCAACAACACGGAACAAAAGCGTGGAGAGTGTGAGGAACTGATGTTCACCCCCAAAAACGAATTCAGCTGAGAAAATGAGTAACAGGCACATGAGATAAGGCAGGGAAACACAAGGTGCCCTTCCCAAAAGTTTGGTGGAACCTCTGGAATGAAGGCAAACACAAAGTTGGATCCTGTCCAAGCCCTGAGTAGCTTTTCCTGCAAGTGTGTAACTCCATATTCCTTAATTCCTCAGCTCTGCCTCCCGAATCCCTGACTCCATATAACATTACCGGGAAAGCTGCAGCCACAGATGAGTTAAGATAAAATACAGATACAAAATACCCCCACAAAATCCTGGATATTTCCTTTTCCAGCTGCACTCCTGCAAAGAGTGAGTATATATGGAATGTTTTGTTGGTTTTACATGGTGCTGAGCAAACTAAAGAATCGTGAGGTGCTTCTGATCTGTTGGAATTATAGCCAGGGCTCCAAAAAAATCCTGTTCTTGCCATACAGATTGTCCTGTTCCATGGAAAAGTGAAAATTTCAGGGTGGCTATCCATAGCAGGACAATGGGAAAAATAGAGGGATAAATATATATATATAGGGATAAAATATAGAGATACATATATATTTTTCCCTATAAAATATAGGGAAATATAGGGATAAAATACAGGAATACATATAGGGATATATATTTTTTGTCCCTATAAAATATAGGGATATAGATATATATATAAATATAGGGATAAAATATAGGGGTAAACTTCATTAAATCCCTCAGCACTCTCACTCATAATTCAAATGACTTTCATTAAATTCAATCTAATTAGACTCAAAAGTGAATTAAGATCTATGAATTAAACCCTCTGGAATTCTGTCAAATAGTGCCCACACAGGGGTTTGTTGTGTGGTTTAAAATAATCCACAGGATGTAGATCTTTGTTAATTTAGAGGAGCTTTTGGGAATATTCTTGCAGAGAGCAGCCCAAAAGAATCTGGGTTCTGTCCGAGGGATGAGTTTAGGACAATCATCGAAGGTATTCTTCTTATTGTTTACAATTTTTGGATGATGCTTTTAAAACATAACATAAAAATTAACATATTCACATTTTTTATGCATTTTTAACCTGCTCCAGTTTGTGCTGAGTGTTGGCAATGATAATTAAGTTTTTTGGGTGTAACATCCACCCAAACGCTCTTCACACAATTCCCCTTTTCCCGTTATTCTTCACTCTTCCACGTCATCAAAGGAGTCCCAACATCCATAAAATGATACAAAAACCCCCTTTTTTTGTGATAAATCTGCCCTTCTAGAACATAACCCTAAAGATTATTATAATCAATATCCTCTACAGATATTTTCCTCTCTTATTCAATGATATTCCCCTTTTAATTAGGAGCTTTATTTACTGGGTACAGCAATGCCCTGTCCATTGGCTCTAATCCTCACTTTGGCTCTGGATTTGCCATGGAAATTGCCGTGGAAAAGGACTCCCATGCCATCCCCAGCTTTGGGAGCACACAAATATCAGGCTCTGATATTTCGGGGGCTGGCTGGTCCCAGCTCCCACTCCATTAACACTGCACATTCCCAACATCCAAGCAAAACTCCTTGGATATTCCCCTCGCTCCAGGAGAATGTTCCTGGAATGTGAGCACTGATGCCAAAAGCAAGTTCAGGTCTGGACCCTCTGCTTTGGGAGGAATAATGGAAAATGTTCCTGAGATCCCGCGGCTGGAGCACGATCCCAGATCCTGCTGGGACATCCTGATTCCCTCCCTCATCCCTCACACCTCCAATGTGACAGGTTTAATAAAGGAGAAGGGAAAGTCAGGAGGTATTTTGGAAAGATTATATTCAAATGATAACTTAAAATCCTGATGTTCCCCTTCAATAACCACAGAATTTGGCCACGTCCATTGTTACAAACCACAAATATCATGCCTCTGCTCCATAAATCATCAGTAACAGAAAAGCACAACATACAGCAATAAATTAGCCCCTGGATCCCAAATCCACTCTTTATTTACCACCAGCTAAAGCACAAAACAGCTTTTCAGGTGTTAAAAGCAAACCCCTGCAGCTCCTGTACGAGCACAGCTTCTACGTGGATTTTGTGTTGTATTTTCCATTTATCTCCTTGAAACCCCTTTTGAAAGACAGCCAAAGCCAAATGGGAGCCACCTCTCCCCTCACCTGGAAGCCTCCTGTAGTGAGTATCCCAAAACATCCATCATGTGCATCTCCACACTTTCAATAGCCTGAGAAATCTCTAAAAATTTAATTAATAGAGGCATTAAGTGTTTCAGGTTTCCTTTTCTCTCTGGAAGCTGCTGCCTGTCCCCAGTGAAGAATTGTTTTCAAGGAGATTCCTGAGCTCTGTTTCTCGTTTAAAATGCTTGTAACTAAAGGCAGCAAGAAATAACTCACGGAAAAATATTTACAGGAAAAACTGCACTGAAATATTGGTTTTATGGTTTTCATAAAGAAACATTTGGGTTTCGTTTCAATAGAAATTGGAATAAAACCTGCTGAAGCTTTTAATGCCTTAATCTACAAAAATAAACACCAGTCAAAGTCACATGGCTAAAAAACCAGGAGCAAGTTATATATTTCACGGGGGCTTTAATTTAATGTTTTTATCTAAATTCAAAAATCCATTGTTTATTTCAAAATAAAAAGTTGAACATTTCTATTTCTCCCCCTCCTCGTTATCCGAGTTTTCCAAAGAATTACTCCATGGAAAAGATGAAAGTTCTTCCAATTTCTTTTTTTTTTTGGTTAAACAAATTTAAAGAACACAAGGTTAAAGTTGAGAGATGCCCCTGCTATTGTTGGCTGGGTGTTTGTGAGTTGTCTGAAAATACAGATCTGAAGTCTCTCTGTAAAAATGACCTTTCCTTTGGATAACTGCAAGAAAGATTTCCTTGGCAAGTGTTTTCACAGGGAAAAAAGCTTCACATATATGATTTTTTTTTCCATAAAAAGACCCGAATGAAATCAGAGATAACAGTATAGAAGTCCGTGCGTAGAAAAAATACAACAATTTTGAAAATTAGAGATTTAAGGAAGAAAAATCACCACAGATAAATTCAAGTCCCCTAAGGTCCCACGTAAGCCCTTTTAGCAAGGCCTTTGTTCAAATGCTGAACCCAAGGCCTTAAAAAAAAAAGGAAAAACACTATTTTGAAAAAAAAAAAAATCTACATAGAAAAAAAAACCAACTCAACACCAAGATATAAGGGGGAGAAAAAATCACCGCAGATAAATTGAAGTTCCTTTGGGTCCCACGTATGCCCTTTCAGCAAGGCCGTGTTCAAAGGCTGAACCCAAGGCCTTGAAAAAAGAAGGAAAAAAAACTACAAAGAAAAAACCTACTTGAACAATTTTGAAAACAAAAGATTTAAGGGGAAAAAAAAAAATCACCACGAATAAATTGAAGTTCCTTTAGGTCCCACGTAGGCCCTTTTAGCAAGGCCTAGTTCAAAGGCTGAAGCCAAGGCCTTGGTGACTCTGGATAAACTCCAAAGTTCATCTTTTCATTTGATGCCAAGTTTGGAACTGTCAGTTCAGCAGAGCAGCCACACAAAGCCACAAAAATAAATCTTTAGCAGTTCTTTAGCACCCTGCTACTGTTATTCTGCCCTTCGAAATCCAGCTGCAAGCAAAGGATCTGAAACCCCCTGCAGCCATTACTTAATTAGGCCTTGAAATCTGGACATGAAACCAGGGCAGTTTTGGAGCACTTTGGATTTTGTCCCTGCACTGATGGTTCAGGCAAACAGGGATTTCATTGGGAACTTCCTTGGGGTTGGAAATGCAAGATTTTGAAAGAGAAAACTCACCAGCAAAACTTTTAACTCCCCAAATCTTTCCGTCTCACCAGAGCTCAAGCACAGGTTGAAAATCAACCTGAAGGTGCTGGAGCAAAGCTAGAGTTTTATATATATATACAATATACACAACTTTTTTTAGCAGGTTCCTTATTTTTAATCATCAATGTAAGACATTTTGAAGGGATTCAGTCCTAATTCTGTCTCGACAAACCCCCTGGTTTCAGCTGTGGCCCACAAATCAGATTTTAGTTCAGCTCTGTGTTTATATGAACTGGATTAGGCAAAGAGTATCCGTATCTTTTTTAATTCATGTTTTAGTAAGTGCGCAGGAATAATTACAGACATGAGCAGAACTTAGGTCTCTTTCCTTGGAATTCTGTGTCTCCTCGCTTGGAATTCTGTCTCCAGCTCTGAGCTTGCACATCATCTGTCCATAACTGCACTAATTACTTTACACACGTAATAAAAAATGTGTTGATTACCTATTTTTATCGGCAGGGAAATAAAAGACACTTCCACAAACAATCCTCTTCCTCCGAAAGCTCACAGCCAGTGCTACAAAAACACACCCCAGCTCACAGCACGAGCATCTCTCGAGTCAAACAATGACTCCTTTTTCTTTCTTGTGTAAGTGAATTTAGAAAGGCTGAACTCTCTGAGCAGACGGACCTAATTCCCCTCAAGTCAGTCAACAAAATTAATTTCTATGGGGTGCTTTGAGTGATTTCCCTCCCCAAAAAAAGAGAAATGCCAGAAATCCAGAATTTACACACAATTCAGCAGGCACGGAGTGTATCTGTTTAACAACTTAAAGGGGGGGGGGAACAGTCATTGTTTCAGCTGTATCATATTTACCGGTGAAAAAGAGAATATGGTGAAGTAATTCACAGTATTTTGACTTAAAATATACTGCTTGCATATTTATCTTCTTAAATATAACTTAATAGTAGTAGAATTACAAGGTCTGCTGAGAATGGGAGTTAGCTTATCTGTGAGAGGGCAAATCTATAGTCAAAAACTCTGTATCAAAAACATGAGGAGAAACACGTCAAGATTTTTAAATTGTCAGGAATTTTTTTAACCTTAACCCTCAGAAAAGTGGATCCCGGTGCACGGAGCACACCCTGGGAGATACTGAACCCAAACCAATGCAGGAACACTTAAAAGCATCACAAAGGCAGGTGAAATTCATCCCCAACGAGCACAAGTTAATGCCACAACGATTTCCCAACGAATCATGTAAATTCATGCAAAAGAAACCAAGAATAGGTTTGTAATGTCAGCCTAAACCGATGTGAAAGGCTTGGGAAACAAGGAAATGCCATTTTGGAAAACAGAATTTAGTGTTATGCATATAAATAAATATCTGTCCAATTTTAGCTTCTCAACCTTAGAAACAAACCAAAGAAAATAGAGAAATTGGCCCAGAGGAAAGCAGTAAAATATGTTAGAGACCTGAAAGTTCTTTTCTGTGGAAGAGAGGTTAGGAATTTTAAGGATTCCCGGGACAAACAGGCACAGCAGGGCTGCATTTGCTGCACGGCGGTGCCGAAAAAACCCACCTCCTCACACTTGCCGGATTTAATTAAGATATTTTTCAGCTTTGCTGCTTTTATGTGCAGCATTTTAAGTCTTTCTCCAATGCGAGGGGACATTTCTGAGCTCTTGCAGCACAGCTGGTTCGTGTATCCCCCACCACCACTCCAGCTCTCACATCCGAGTTTCCACTGCGTCTCTCTTGTTCTTCGGCTCATCCCGAGCTACAAAACTCCCCTGGCTACAAAATCCACATCAGGAATCACCTGAGCAAGGTGGGGCTGCTGAAGGTACAGAGGATGAGAGAGCCAAGGGGGAAAATCATGGATAAAGAGTGGAATATTCTTTAAATGAAGCCATTGAAACAACTGGAAAGGGCTCCCGGAACACTCAACTGCTCTGCTTTGCTGCTGCAAATTAAGGAGAATTCCAAGAGGAATTCGAGCAGCAGAAGATGAGTTTTGAAGTGAAAGGTTTCGTTGTAGCATTGAAACCCACATCTAAGCACTGACACTTAGTTTTATTTAGAAGTGACAAAACTCCTGATGCTGATGCCACAGAGATCTTCAGCACACGATGACTGGTGACAGCTGAAGAGACTGACAGGAATATTAATGACTAGTCCATTAAAACCCAAATCAACCAACAAAAAGAACCCCCAAATTATCAATTTTGGTTAATGCTGAGGCTATTAAAAACTGCTGATTTGGATTTCACAGCCTGCCAGATGAATTTATTGCCCCCGCAGCAAAAAACAACTGGGAGAACTGAGACTAAACCACAGTTATTAAATACTAGAAAATAAATTCTTACCCCTCTCATGCTCTCCACTATCTCGGGGAGTGATGCAGAAGCTAAACTAAGTGTAAGGAGGATTCCTCACTCTAAAATGGCTCATCCTGAACATTCCCCCTGAAATGTGAGCACCCTCTTCACGGCAATTCTCTATCTGCTGCTCAAATTTTCAGGCTGCTCTTTCCAAATCCATATTTCTCCCTGCATTGCTGAGCAGAGCTAAACATTGTCACTGAAATAAAGCAGACCCAGCTGGAAATGCAGCTCCCACACAACTGAGACTTTAAAGACTTAAACTTTCAAAGTTGTTACCCCAAGAGGACTCCCCTTGCAAAGTGGTTACAGGGGAAAGCATTAATTTCTAATCGCTCTCTAAAGTACAAAAAGTTTAGAAAAATTACATCAAGTTGAATAAACAGATCTCATTCCTCCTTTATATTATGAATTTTTGCACAAATAACACTTTTTCAAAGCCCATAGCACCCGTGTTTGACAAGTATCAATATCAGATAAAATCACAAAGTTTAATCCAGGAAAAAAAAATTCCCCGTATCAGTAAAATCCACATGAAAAATTTAAAAAAAACTATTTATTTTTAACACATCTGTTTGACATCAAGAAAAGAAAATTTCTCTTTTAAAATCCTTCAGCTTAGACACAGCAGTAAAGCCCTGGTAGTAAATTAGGGAGTATTTTTATGTAAGTCTGTGGATTTTACCAACACACTGAAATCCTATTTCCACCCACATGGGTTTAGAAATTTTTATGCAGGATATTAATAAATAGGCAAATCCTAACAGAGAGCATGTATTCAATAGGGTTTTTCTGCAAAGTCTCCCTTCATCTATTAACTTCTGGCTTGGTTTGGGATCATTCTTCACAATAAAAAATGGAGTTATCAATGAAGAATGTTACCCAGAGAATGAATTACTTCAGGGATCAGAGAAACATTCATTATTTTCCCATTTCTTAACAACAAAAAACATCCAACCTGCTCTGCTCTTTGGCAGCAATTCGTTAAAGCTTTGCAAAAATCAGCTTTAATAAGGGTATTGCCAAGGGCTCCTTTTTTTCCACGTAGGCTGTGGGATTTTATTTTCCCCAAATAAAGGCTGACATGAAAAATCAGCTGTTTGTTAGATTTGGTGTTTAATGATGTACTAAACTCCAGTGATCTCTTTTTCCAGGATAATTCTGGAAGAACACGAGGCTTCTCCCTTTTTTCTGTTGATGGGAAAGGATTTTCTTTGCCCAACGTGAGGGAGAGGTGGAGGGCTCTGCTGGGCGATCCATCATCCCCCAAATCTCATGGAACCATGGAATGGTTCGGCTTGGAAGGGACCTTAAAGCTCATCTCGTTCCAACCAGGACCTGCCTCGTGTCTCACCAAGGGCTTGGCCACTCCTGACCTTAAACCACTGGCCCCAAACCATCTGCTTATTATTAATTCATAGTGAATGTAATCAACTTCTTCAAGAGAAGGGCTGCAAGGACTGGGCCCTTCAATTAAAGCCGAAATGAAGATTGTTTATTGCTTTTTTTAGCACCAACCCTCGCATTCTTTTCCATCCAAAGTTCAAATTTAAAAGGAAAACACCGAAAAAATATTGGTGAAAGCAAATTGTGTGGAATTATTCCTGATCAAAATGTAAGCATGGAAAGTCATTTCTAAAAAAACAACTTTTCTAAAAACCTTACCATTATTTTTGCCTCTTTTTTCCCTTTTTCTCCCCAATATTTTTCAGAAAACCGCATCTGACACACCTGGTGTGCAACCAAGTCCGTGGGAGTGACAGATGGAGAGCCGAGGGCACGAGGATGGGAGCTGGAATGTGCTGGGGGATGTGAACTCCGTGCCCAGCTGAGGATGGCAGGTTTGCTGCCTGTGTTTGGTCTGTCCCACCGGATGCTTTCCTTGGCATCCCCACAGGTGAAGCTTTGGCAGCCAACTCCATCCGGTTCCGGCTGCAAAACCCTGAGCAGGCGTTTGGATGTGAAAGAGAAGAGCTCTGAGTGGAGCTTTGGCTGGGATATTAAATTCAAAATCCTAAGAACCTCATAAAAGCCTAAAATAGTCTTATAAATATTTATAATTTATTCTTATTACATTTTATTTATTACTTCAGCAAGTCTGAACCATGGAAAATTACACCGAAGCCATCGAGCTTAGCATTGACTGAAAAGCCATTTTTAACAGATAAACAAAAAGGCTCCTAAATAAATCCTGTAAAGCTCCCAGTCTAAGACAAACGGGATCATTATGATTTTAGGATGCTCCTGCAGAGCATTGTTGGGTGCTTTAATTGTTTTACGGGGTAGAAATTAATCTCTGCTGATGGGTCGTGGTTAAAAGCTGGGGCACTTCTGGGGAATCCCCACATCCTAAAAACATCCTTGTCCAGACATGTAAAAAACCTGTGCAACCAACTGATTTTCCTGCTAAAATCTTTTGCTATTCCTGCTGCAACTCCTGGGCTGTGCCATTGGTTTTTCCAGTGGCAGCAATGGCTTTTCTTGGGCCAGGCTGTGGCCACACCCCGGAGGAGGCCGGGATTTGCTGGGTCTCCTTCTCTGCCGGCAGCTCCAGGAGAACCTGAATTTGCCCACAGAATCATAGAATACCCTGAGCTGGAAGGGAATCACAGGGATCACTGATCCAACCTCTGGCCCTGCACAGGACAATCCCAAAATCCCACCCTGCACCTGGGAGCGTTGTCCAAACACTCCTTGAGCTCTGGTACCGTGACCATTCCCTGTTCCAGTCTCCCTGAGGGAAGAACATTTCCCTAAAATCCAACCAATCCCTCCCCTGGCACAGGTTAACACTGACAACTGAGAGGCCAGAACTGGAATACCAGGAGGTTCTTTCCAGTACTATTATTTGTAATGTAGAACCTAAATGTAAATCTGTGGAAGAAAGTTCTCTGCCACTTGGTCTTAAGTCTCATTATCACAGAAATTTCCCCTAAATTTACACTGGAATTGGAATTGTGGCCAAATTTTGCCCTCTGACACCCTCTTGCAGCAGTAACTGTTTCAGGATCCTCCTTTTGAACAAGTGGGAGGAATTTGGATGGTGATGCTGTGCAGTGAAATTCCCTTTGGACGTACTGGGAGCACGGAGAGGCCCTGGCACACAGAGAAGCTGCGCCTGCCCTGGATCCCTGGAAGTGTTCAAAACCCTCACTCCCTGCCACGGACTGCACATTCTATGGGCTCATGTTTTATATGTAAGTTTCTAGACTGAATCAGCTTGTAAATTGATAAAATAGTACATATTAAGAAGCTCCATGATGCAGTAAAAGCCTCAAATTTTTTTGGATGGGGCTTGGAGCAATCTGGGATAGTGGAAAGTGTCCCTGCCCATGGCAGGGGATGGAATAGGATGAGCTTTAATATCCCTCCCAACCCAAACCATTCTGTGTGATTCCACGATTTGAGTTCAAATGAGACTTCTGTTTATTGTCCTACCTGGAATTCTTCGCCTACAGGCAGCATTATTATCCATTAAAAATGAAGCTGCCTTTGAAGCTGCTGCAAGGAAACAAGAACTGGCCAACAAATGAAAAAACGGGACTGGAGAAAACAGCAAGATCAGACTCATCCTCCCAGTTCCATGTATTTAACCTACATACCTCAGGAAGAAAGAGGCTGGATAACAAACTGATTGTCTTTCTCTGTGGATCACCTCCACTCTGAACTTTTTTTCCTCTTAGCCTCCTCATAACCTCACAATCCAATAATGATAAAATTCCAGAGATATTCTGCAGATGACAAGGGCATTTTGTTGAAGTGTAGTGCTACAGATATGACATTTAAAATTGGGCCTGGAGTTGGCTGGCCAGTCTCTAATATAATAAAAATAGCCTTTTCTTTCCCACATTTTACTATCTGCCTTTGTTTATGCAACCATTCAGCAAACCCAGCTGGATCACAGGCATTGTCATCAAAGAAGCATTCTAGGTCAGCCAGAAGTGGATGCCAATTGTCTAAAAATAAATAGAGGCTTTGTCACTGGAGTATAATTTTAAGGCCCCTGTAATGAATAATGGAAGAGAAAATCTTTCCAAACAAGTGGGACACACTGATTTCCAGCAGAAAGATTTCACAGTTATTGTAAGCTCCAGATAACCTAATTTTCCATTTATTTCAATAAAAGAGATACACAGCAGCTCATTAAAAGGTTTGGGATTGGTTTGAAATACTCGAGGAGCTGCAGAACTCCCTGGGAAACGAGCCCAGCAGCACCTATCACACAGGCAGGACTGAAATGCTGTGGGGAACCAATTTCCTCCGGGTCACCAAGTGGCAGGAGTGGGATCAGATTTCACACTTCCCACCTCTTATCCCTGATATAATGCACAAATTATTTCCTCTGAGCTAAAAGAAGAGACAAGATAAGCCCCCCTGGCTTTATCAGTGCAGCCTAATTGCTGAAGATCTTAAAGGAGCTGGAACAAGCAGCTGAGCACCTCCAGAAGCCCGAGATGTTGTAACAACGTGGCTCTGGAAATATATTCATTTAAAGAAAATACTTAGCTGAATTCCTTCAGGGAAGTTTGTAAAAGCTGCTTCCTCAATGGATAAATAGCAGAGTTTTCCAGCTGACTTTTGGCCAAGTCTCATCAGCAAAGACAGGATTTTGTCTCGAGTGCCTGACACGGAGGAGTAAAAGATCATGTGGAAAATCATTGTAAACCTGTAAATCAAAGGGAATTTTTGCTCCATTTTCTTTGGTCTTTATGAATTCCTACATAGGATATTTCCCAATTTTTTCTACGCAGCTCGAGGTGCCCTAAAAATGGGATGGTGCAGAGAAGCCACTTCCAAGGTTTGTCTGCAGTGGGGTTTGCACTGGGCAACCTGAGAGGCCCAAAAACCTGGGCGTAAATGGGGGAGCCATTCCCACAAAAAAAATGCCTGAGGGGCCAAAATCGCAGCTGGAAGTCAGCTGGCACAGGACAACCTCCAGCTCTCTTTTCACTGCTGCATAAAATCCATGGATAATCCTATGGAGTTAAAAAGTGCTGCTGGACACTCAAGAGATAAAAAAACCCCACTCAAAAGTGGAATTCAGATGAACAATCTCCTGATTATCAACAGGGTCACACCAGCAAGGCTGGAAGCACCAGGGAAGCCCAGAAATCTGGGATAGAGCAGCATCAGGGTCCTTTCCAGAGTTGGAAATGTTGTAATTTCAATTTTTCTATAAAATATCAGTTTTGCCCCCAAATTCCTTCAATTTGCCAGAAAGAATTCGAGAACACAGTGATCAGAGAATCATGGAATTGTTCACACTGGGAAAGACCAACCATCACCCAGCAGCACTAACCGTGTCCCAAGTGCCACATCCATGTTTTTTCCACACTTCCAGGGATGGGATTGGAATCCACCACTGCCCTGGGTTGCCCAGGGAAGCTGTTTTACAACCCTTTCCACATGGAAATATTTCCCAATATCCAAACTAAACCCTTGCTCCCTGCCACGGGCTGCACATCGTGTGGGTCCATGTTTTATAAGTAAATTTTTGGACAGAATCAGCTTTTAAATTGATAAAATGTTACATATTAAGAAGCTCCACCAGGCAGTAACAGCCTCAATATTATTTTTGTGAACACCTTTAGTGGCTGTTCTCCCTCAGAGCATCAGTGAAGAGACTTTTTCTCAGGTTACACTTTGCAGTGGCAACAGAGGAGTGCAGAAGCAGCAATTTTTGGCTTCCTGACCAACACTCCATGGATTATATGGCATTAAGGAATGGACTCCATCCCCCAGAACCATAAATCCAAGTCCTAAAACAACAAAGTGTGTCAATATTTCTCTTACAAATGGGAGTCACTAAATTGCTCTTCACTGAACTGGTGAAAAACCTATGTTTTTCACTTGTTCAGGGTTTTGAAATCATCAAGAGAAAATGGCCAAAGAATGGCAGAGTAACTGAGGAAGATTTGAGGGAATATAATCCAGTGCTTCATGCAAAACCAGGGAATTACTGAGTCCATTGCTGAGATAGAAACCCTCTTATGCCTTTACCATCTGATGTTGCTGTGAAATATATTAAAAAGGATGTTCTATCTCTTCAGAAGGAAATCCAACCACTTCCTAACCCTCCATAAACTGCAGAAGTTGTTTAAAATCTCAAGCAAACTATCCCAGACATAAATAATTTTCTTTCCTAATTGGCTGGAACTTAACTGCTCCTTAAAAAAACCTCCTCCAAGTGCTCTAATTCCACAAGTGTTACAACTCCGAAGTATCAAAGCTTTCTCAAAGTGCTCATGCATAAAAATAGTCTGGGAAAAAAACCCCACTATTTCAACGAGGCAAAAAAAAAAAAAAAGAAGAAAAGTTTTTTTGCAAGTTTTTCTCACCAGGTTGGATCCTGGTTTTCTATTAAAACTATTCCAAGAAAGGAACGATTCACACTCGCCGGGCTGCAATGCTGAGAAATTTGTGGCATCTTCCATCCTCACCCTGCCCGCTCCAACGAGGCTGCGAGCAGCGGGAATGAGAAGCCACAGGATTGACAGGAACGTGGAGCCAATGCTTCCCAGCTCTCCAGCGGATCCTCTCCACCACAAACCCGCCTTTGTTTACTCTGTTGTGAAATCCTTCATCTTCCAGCACTTCTGGGGCTGCAAGGGCCTAATGAAAAAAATCTGCTCCAGAGATAATCCCGGCGCTGTCGGGAAGACGATTCCCTGCAAACACTGATGTACAAACAGGGCCTGGAGATCCAGGAGATAAAGGCTGTCCCAGGCTCCTCGGAGGGCAACCTCCCAGTGTTAATTGACACAAAACAAGGGAAAACATTTATCAGCAGCCTGATCTCGTTAGCAGGGAGAAATGAAAGCTGCGGGGCCTCCAGAAGTGTCATTTTGTGCTCCTGGGCAGAGGCAGGCAGGCAGCCCTCAGAGCTGACAAGGTAACACAGGTGCCTGTGCACAGCCGGCACAGCCGACTCCTCCTGAACGAAAAGATCGGCTCAAGAGGAAAATTCAAGGAGTTGGGCCCCGTGTGGTGGGTTTGTGTTCCCCACTGCTGGAGCAAGGCTGGGCTGGGCTGCGCCTTCCTTTCCAGCTGGCTCTGTGGTGCAGGGAGCCTTTCCCAGCACCTTGCCCAGGCTCCAGCCCAGCTGTTCCAAGGCCTGAACATCGTGTCCCCCTTCCAAGGCACAGCGTAGCAACGCTTCCAGCAGATTTCAGCCCCAACATTAACATAACGCAGAATATTCACAGCGGCCCTCGCGGTTACTACGTTATTTCTGTCTGAGAAGGAAAATATTCTGTGCCAGTGCTGGAGCCAGAGGCGGAAAAGTGGGCTCTGGGGGGGCCTTTCTGCTCCCTAAAAATCCCTGAGAGGAGGGGGCAGCTGGAGGGGTCGGGCTCTGCTCCCAGGGAACAGGGACAGGAGGAGAGGGAACAGCCTCAGGCTGGCCAGGGGAAGCTCAGGGTGGACAGCAGCAGGAATTTCCTCATGGAAAGGGTGGCTTTAAACTGCCAGAGGGCAGGGATGGATGGGATATTGGGAAGGAATTCCTCCCTGTGAGGGTGGGGAGGCCCTGGAACAGGGTGCCCAGAGCAGCTGAGGCTGCCCCTGGATCCCTGGCAGTGCCCAAGGCCAGGTTGGACAGGGCTTGGAGCAGCCTGGGCTGGTGGAAGGTGTCCCTGCCCGTGGCAGGGGTGGAATGGGATGAATTTTAAGGTCCCTTTACAACCCAAACCATCCCACAACCCCCCTGGTTTTCTACCTTAAATAAAACCTTTAGGCATTCCCAGGCCTGCTGAGCTCACACTGGCACTGGAGAGCAGCTGCCTCGAGCCTCCTGCTGCAAGAGGTGGAAGTATTTTCCACAAGATCCCAACTCTGTGGTAGCTCTGGCAGCTCCAGAGGCCACGCTTGGTCTGGAGCTGGACAGGCTTTGCCTGTGGGGAGTTGGTTTTGATCAGGTTGTCATGGACTAAATTTAACTCTGCTCTTTGTTCCACTGAGCTCTTGGCAAAAGCTCCAGGAACAAGGTCTGCAAACATCCAGCGTGTCCCAGTTCTGTGTTTCATTGGGACTCCTGTATCAGCAGTCAAAACAGCAATCTCCATATTCCACTGGGATATCACCCATTTGCTCTCCTTGGCAATACCAGTTCATGGCCAGTGCTCCGCTGGACTCTCCCAGTGGAGCACAGAAACTTTTCCCAGAGCTTCAGCAGAGCCAACCCCTCCTCCTCCCTTTCACTGCACTGGTGCATAATTATTTTATACCAACTCCACATCCCAGTTCCTGATTTTATACTAACTGCACGTCCCAATTCCTGAGCTCTGGCTCCTGATTACACCAAGGTAGAACACAAAAAGGCAGAATTTTGAAACCATTCTGGTCCTGTCACAGTCCTGAGGCTTCCTGTTTCATTGCTTTGAGGGGAGCAGGGTGAAGAATTTGTGGATTTGTAATTATCCCACAAGTTATCTTTATCCCTCACATTCCTTGGCTGCTGACTCAGACACAGGAATCTCTTCTGCATCTCTCCCCTGTCTAGGGCAGCTCAGGAGTGGCAGCTACACCTCCAGGGTGACCCTTCTGCACCCTCTGTTGAGCTTCTCCAAAGGGGTTACAGATCCAACTCATGGATTTGCTGCCTTCCATGGAGATTTCTTCCTTGTCCCTTCTTTAAACTTTAAACTTAGCTTCTTTCAAAAGATTTAACACCTCTTTTGAACACATGGAAAATCAGTGCTCCTTCCTTCCTCCTCTCTGCTTTCACTCTTTCCTCTGCCCCAGGCTCACCCTACTCCAGAATCCCCTTCTCCTTCTGCTTCCAGACCTCTTCCAGTGCACAAACTGCCCCCAACGTGGACATCTTGGCTTGAATCCCCACAGCACCTCCTGCCTCGTCCGTGGGGCCCTTCCCAGAGCACAAGCTCCACTGACCATCATTCCAGAGGATTATTTATCACTCCTCCCATCTGAGTGCACTTCCAAAACAGTGACACTGCTGCTCAGGCTCAACAGAGATTTTTCTAACCCAACATTACAGATCCCAACAAACATGAATCCAGTCCAGAAATCCTTCTGGCAGCCCAAACTGTCCCCCTGGGCTGTCCCTTGGCCATCGCTGCTCTGTGTGAGCAAAACCAGGCTGCACAACTCAACAGGGCTTGAGCTGAGCTCCAGTGAGAATCTGAGAAAACTGTCTGGTTTAAAGAGATTAAAACACAACTGAAAATATAATTGTGCTTCTCAGGGGCTGTTGTTGTGACCCTTCCTGTCCCTGTGAGGAGGAAGAGCTGCTGGATTAAACAAAATGAAATATTTCACAAATCTACTTCTGCTCAGCTCTAGCTCTCTGATCCACGTGCTTTGTGGCTCCAAGTCTCTCCTCTTGGAGTATTTGGAATTCCTCCTCGAGCCCAGCAGCACTCCAGCACCTAAAGGGCTCCGAGAGAGCTGGAGAGGGACTTGGACAAGGGCATGGAATGACAGGATGAGGGGTTTAAACTGAAGGAATGCAGGGTTAGATGGGATATTGGAAAGAAATCCTTCCCTGTGAGGGTGGGCAGGCCCTGGAATGGATTTCCCAGAGCAGCTGTGGCTGCCCCTGGATCCCTGGCAGTGCCCAAGGCCAGGCTGGAGCTTGGAGCAACCTGGGATAGTGGGAGGTGTCCCTGCCCATGGCAGGGGTGGCACTGGATGAGCTTTGAAGTCCTTTCCAGCCCAAACCATTCCATGATTCCGGAGCTGCAGCCACAGTTTTACCCCTAACCCAGTGTCTTGCTTTGATGGGAAAATGCTTTAAAGAGCTTTTTGCTCCTGAGGCTCTTCCATGAACTCGTTATCACAACCTCATCTCCTACCACACAAACGGTAAAAAAAATCCTTCACAAATGAAAAAACGGTTCTGGAATTTTGCTCAGTCCCAGGGTTTTCTGTGATTCCAACAACTTTTAGCACCTCCTGCCTTCGAGGGTAAAAATGCATCTCCTGGTATTTCAGATGCTCCTGGAATGCAGCACTGCTCCATTTCTTTGACTCCATTCCCCAGTTACCTTTTTCTTTCAGACTTAAAAGAATTAAGTGGCTCAAGTGTGTCCAAAGCAGCAATTCCTGCCCAACTCTATTCCCTGGAGCTGGGCTCAGTCCCTTTTTGTTCCAACTTCCTCATGTACCAAGATTCCACTCCAATGCATGTTTTACATCCTCTGCTCTCCCACTGAGGATATCCCTCTATTTTCCTTGTATGCCTTGGACCTCATGGAATTCAGCCATCCATGAGATCCTTGAAAAATCACATGTGCACATTTGGGCTGGGCTTTTTTAAAACTGTATTTCCTGTTCCAAGTTGGCTTCACAAAAAAACCCCCAAAAACCAAAATAACCTTCACTCTGTGTATTTTGTCCCAAAAATTCAGCTTTTAAAGGTGCTGTCTCCAAAATATTGCACCTTTCTGGGGGAGAGGGATGACCTGACACAATGCAGATTTTTCCTGAAATAAAGATTTTGGAGCTCTCATGTTGCTCCCAAGTGAAGCCGTGGGGGAAGGATTGATTACAGAACATGACAGGGCTGACTTATAATGAAAAATCTGATATTGATGAGGAAAATGGCCTCAAATAATTCAGTGGAAACGCCACCAACGTGGGAATATCAAACCATGGCGTGGAAAATGGGAAAGAAAAATCCCAGTGGCATCCTGGTGTTTCCTGATCTCATTCCAGAGCTGTGATTTTTACATGAGGTCATCACTTGAGATCACATTTGTGATCTGTGCCAGAACCTGCCTGGGATAAAAGGTTTTCCCTGGAATCGCCACAGAGCAGAGTTGCCCAAATCCCTGTGAAGTTAAGAAAAGCTCTGAGGTCTTTGGGAGTTGTTCCCTAAAAGTGGCACGAGCAGATTCCAAAGGCACTAACCCAGCATGGTCAGGAATTTCCAGCTAAAAGCAGGAGGAATTCCAGGAGGAATGGCAGGGAAGCCATTTAGCCTTTGATGGGCTAAAGAACACAGAGCAGGGGAACCAAAGCACGGCCAACACACAAAGATCCATGAGGAGCCAAATTTTTCCTGGAGCAACTCAAGAAAAAAGATGCCAAAGACCCTCCTGAGGGAGAAACCAGGCCCTGATTAAACATATGGATGAATACTGTACATTAAATGTAGGAGTAGGGAAAGTCTGGGGTTTGACCTAAAAAAGAGCAGCTCAGAAAGGTCAAAGAACAGGACACAAATGAAGGGTTTATTTAAGCTGAGTCTCAAGGCAGTTCTAGATAATTCTGAGGGCAGAAAATCCATTTGTTACCTGGTTTTCCACAGGTAACAAAACTCCAGCATCAAAATAATTCTAAACCAGCTTGAAAATTGGAATACAGAATAAGATACACAGAATAAAATACTGGAGTCCCAAAAAGTCTGGGCAAAACCAAAGAACTGACTTCTGTCAACCCAAAAAACTCTGTCAGCTCTCAAACCCAAAGGCTCCTGCTGCCTGTCAGCGCTGAGTCCAACACCAAAAATAAACCCTGGGCTTCTTCTTTGGAATTTGGCCCCCCAAATTCTCTTATAACCCTAAGTAACTATTTAACTCTTACATACTTCCAGGATTTCCTAATGGAGGGAGCCCAGTTTTCTTTGATCAGTGATAAGGGCTGGGCTGAACTCTCATATTGATGGTTTGAATGCTTAGAAAACATTGTTTGTATTCCAAAATATCCCAGCCAGAATCACCTCCCTCGCTGAGGAATGCAAATTCCATGGGATGCTCCAGGATCCCATTCTGTGTTAACCTACAACCTCATTTAATTAATTGTGAACCTCATTTAATTAATTGTGAAACTTTGCTCAGTGAAACAAAATATTTCTGTTCAACTGGAGCAGCACAAACAGTCCTGATACCAAATATTCCTTCAAATCCTCCTTTCAATTCCTTGCAGCACCTATTTACTGGTCAGAAAAAACACCGGGAAGTGTTGCTCCCAATTTTTTCCTTTCAAAGGAGCCATTCTCACAGCAATTCTCCTCTTTGTTACACTTAGACCTTTGCACTGCCCAGAATTGCAGAGAGGAAGGAAAAAGTTGAATTTTAAAGTGATTTTCTCTAGGAATAGGTCACAAAATGCCAGCAGTGGTGCTGTTTTCCTGGGATTTTCATTCCAACTCCACAGCAGCTGCGACACAGCTGAGGAGGGCACACACCTGAGCACACCTGCATCCCACCTCCTCCTGATTCCACAGGCATCAGGACCATCTGGTAGGAAAATTGAACAGAGTCCTGAACATGGGCCTGGAATGGCTCATTCCTGCCAGTGGGATCCTCTGGAGCAGATAATGTCAGATCAGCCATAAAACTTAATGGAGCATGGAGCCAAACACATCCATGTCCCAGGCAGCTGCTCCCAAATAGCTCCTCTTTTTTTATATCTCATCCTTTTTTAGGATGATTCTGAAGAAAACTGGATTTTTAATTATTTTTTAACGCTGAAAATAATTTTTACTTTAATTTTTCCCCTCACAGAATATTTAATTCTGAGCTGTTTGGGGTTAAATACTGGAAAATGAATTATTCTGTGTGGTTTTGCTGCTGGATTTCCCTACTTTTACTGCTTGTGAGGAGTAAAATCCTGCCCAGGGAAGCTGTGGATGTCCCATCTTTGGAAGTGGCCATGACCAGGTTGGAAAAAGCTGGGATAATGGAAGGTGTTCCTGCCCATGGCAGAGGTGGAACCCGATGATCTTTAAATCCCTTTATCCCAAACCATTCCCTGATATCGCATTTTTTTCTCCCTGAAACAAAGAACTTTCCAAATTAGGAAAAAAAGGAAGTCTGGGAATTTTTGTAGCTTTTGCTTTTTGCACTCTGCTGGGTCGAAAAGAACCCAGTGATTTTTAGTTCATTCAAACATTTTGCACCAATTTCTGCTTTAATCATAATTACAGGCACTATGCAACCAGATGACAAACCCATTTATCATTTTAATAAAATGTTTGCCTTGAAATGGAAAACACAATCCTTCACAAACTCAACATTTGGAATTCATCTGGCATTTGAATGAATTCAGGAAAAAAATCATAAGATATGGCACTTCTTGTCCTGACATCAAGGTCTGGCTAATAAAGCCCAACCCAATTAACTGCAATGGCTCAAGAATGTGACTTTTAAAGTCCTTTTCTTCATCCTTAGTGCTTGGAAATGTTTGGATTAAGGGCTGCTGGATGCCATGGATGTAGAGTCACTTGTGTTTTCCCATCTAAGCAAAACAGATTTAAAGAGATCTTATTCACTTTGAAGGAATAATTTAAATATCATTGATTTTCTTTATGAATTTACTTCCCTTTTTTATGCTTCTGCACTAATCCACAGTTAAAAGGATTTGAGTTTTTCATTCTAGGAAATTTTGAAGAGATAAAAACACAGATTTCCCTGGCAAGGTCAATAATTTAAGGAGTGAACATGAGGAATGTCAAAATCTCAGTATTGACAAAGTCTGGGAAGTTGGATCCCACTGCTCGAATTTTGTAATTTATATTGAGCTGAGATACAAGGCTGAAAGGAAGAGCTTTCCTATTTGATATTTCAGGCAGGGGAAAAAACAAGCTAACAACAAATACTTACAAAACAATCTGGCTCAGCCTGATTAATAGAACAGGAAATAAGATTAAAACTGCTAAAAAACATGCAATGTTCACTCTGGAAAACTCTGGAAGGGTGTCATTCCTTTTTCATTATCCAGCTGTCATCAGTGAGACCAAATTCTGCTCTTTTAAAGATCAGGGACAGAGTTTTAAAGAAATCAAGTTTGACAGCAGACTCCAAATGTATTCCACTGTCTTCCCATAAAAATGAGCAAGGCATTATTCGACACGTGGAAAACTAAAGGATTTTATTTATTCAATAAAATAACCCCGCCAAGACTTCAAAGCAAATCCTCTAAATTAAATCTTCACAAAGGAGCAGCTCTAATGAAGACTTTTATAACTGAAGTACCTCAAAAATGTCCTTTATAATGATATTTCCAAAAAGAACACGAGAAAGCAACTCCTGGACAGTTCTACCTGCTCATTTCTAGGACAATCACTCAGAATCCTGCATTTCCAGCATCCGGAATCCTGGATTCCCTCAGCTGCTACTTCTCTACACCAAATAATGTAAAGGGACCCAAATGAGGGGGGACCCAAATTATTAGAATTTGGAAAGTCTCCATGAAATAAGGAGAGAAGTTCCCTGAGTTTGGGCCTTTTCTAGGCTGGCACAAAAATTCCATCATGGAATTCAGGAGGGATTTTTGGCGTGTTGGACTGAACAGCCTCCCAGGCTGATGGTCTGCTCCCATCTCTTGGAGCAGAACGGGGCCAGAGGCCAATGTTCCTGGCAGTCCCTTCCCAGGGACAGTGCAGCCGTGCTTTGTTCCACCACAACAGATGATCCCTGATCCCTCCTTTGCCCAGGTTTCCGTCCCTGGCACGGCCCCACAGGGACAAACACACCCCAAGCACAGCCAGCAGGGTTTGGGGATCGCGGCCCGTTCTTGGCACAGCACCAAGAGGCACAGGGGCCATTCCTGGGGGAGACTTCACCCCAAGGGGATCCCAGGAGCGCAGGGCTGGGTGAGACAGCCACAGAGGGAGGATCACAGGGAAAAACTGATCTTCTCTCTTCAAATTTATCTCTCTTGGCTTGTGGTGGAGCTCTGAGGCAACACCCAGACGCATTCTGTTCTCTCTGCTCTTATTCTAAGGTCTGACAACAGCTTTTTTATGTACTGATCCGTAATAAATCAAATTTACCTTGAAGGACAACATGATCCCATCCAAACTGACCCTGGAAGTCCCTGTGCCATCCCTGGAACGATGTCCTTCACTCCCCAGAGCCTGTGGCTCAGTCTCTCTCTCTCTCCTCTCTCCACAAACATCTCCTTGTTCACACTTTCAGCCTCACAAACGTCCTGGCCTTGACCTGAACTCAAAGACCAAAAATCTCGCAGTTCCAGCACTGGGAATTCCTAATCAGCATTTTTTCACTCCCTGCTCTTACACCCACTGGCATTTGCCTCTGGCTGAATTTGCATCACAAAACACAAACTAAATGTAGAACCAGGACGGGCTGGATTTCAGAGAATTTCAGACCGGTTTGGGTTGTAAAGGGACCTTAAAGCTCATCCAGTCCCACCCCTGCCATGGCAGGGACACCTTCCACCAGCCCAGGCTGCTCCAAGCCCCAGTGTCCAACCTGGCCTTGGGCACTGTCAGGGATCCAGGGGCAGCCACAGCTGCTCTGGGCACCCTGTGCCAGGGCCTCCCCACCCTCCCAGGGAACAATTCCTTCCCAAGCTCCCATCCATCCCTGCCCTCTGGCACTGGGAAGCCATTCCCCTTGTCCTGTCCCTCCAGCCCTTGACCCAAGTCCCCTGGTGCCTCTCCTGTGCCATTCCTGTGGGATGAATCCCCCGTGGCCAGTGCCACCTCTCCCAAAACAGTCAACGAGAAATAATCCCAACACTTCCTCCTGGTGAACTCTGTGACACTTGTGCTGCTCAACACAAACATTTAGCAACATTCCAGAGTGACATATTTCAGGAGTAAAAATAGTTGTTATTAAAAAAAAAAAAGGCAAGTTTTCAACCAGATTCATTCACAGTCAGGCCTGTGGGAGCCCAGAGTTTGTATCAAAGTGTGTGAAGCAGTTCTGCTTTTGCTTCCAGCCCAGGCAGTAACTGATAGCTCCAAGTGGATAATTGATTGAGGCAGGAGACAATTAATCCCAGCAGACTGCATCAAATCAAACGGAGCAAGTTAATAATTTCAAATCCCTACTCCACAAAGAGGAATTCTGTTCACAGAACACTGAAGAAATGGCTACAGAGGATGGTTTTCCAAGCAGACTTTCCAAATGTTCCTCCCTGAATAAAGGAAATATATCCCAGCTAATTAAAACAGCAGCTGAGAGCAGGAATTAAAACTCTGCTGCTGAGGGGGGATTTGAATGTCTAAATCAAGCAACAAAACGCTCATCTGGCAGGGTTTTATTTTAATAGATGTGCAAACCTAATCCCAAATTCAGGATCTTGGATCATCCTTCTTCAGTTTATCAGAATTCTGTAGATAAAATTTATTTATTGCTCAGCTAGTTTGAAATATTTGAAGGATTCTGGAAAGTTGGCCTGGAAATCGAGTTGAACTATGTGAAGGATTAAATCTAGGAGCACAAACAGGAGTCCACCGACTGTCCAATTTCACTGTATTTAACAGTGTCTTGTTAAAAATCTCTGTAAATCACACAGGTTTGCTTTTAAAAAGATGAATTTGTCCTTCAGCTGAGCCACTGGGGTTTAATTTTTAAAAGGAATGGGTTTGATGCCTGAAGTTGGCAAAAATCAACTGTTTGAACAGAGAGGAGATGAAAAAGGGGAGCCATTTCCCGTTTTTAGGCACCAAAGATTCCCAAAGCCTTGCCCACCCCTCATGAACGACCACAAAACCCCATTCAACCCTGACACACAAAATCCAGGAACAGTCTGAACTCCTCCAGATTCCCTGCTGTGCTTCCCAGAGTGGGAAGGGAGTGGGAATTTCCCCTGACCTCCTTTTGTCAGGGTTAAACATCCCCCAAATCCTCCCTCGGCTGGGATTTGCAATGTGGGGCAGCAATTCCTGAGCAGGGGATGCTCCAGCCATCCCTAATATTTCAAATAAGAGAGAGTGGAGCACAGACAGAGGGATGGCATAAGGAAAAGCTGGAGCATCGAGATGGGGCTGGTATCACATGATGAGAAAAATCATAAATGAAGAGCACTGAAAAAAACCAAACAAAACAAAAAAGAAATGATTTCTCTAGATGAGCCCTGATAGCTTTGTGAGCTCTGCCATTCTACAAGCAGAGATTTTTATTACCAAAAGCTCTAATAAGAGGCAGCTTAGACCTCTGCCTCCTATCAAGGTGGAGAAAATTATTTTTCCTTATATTTAAAAGATTATCACGTCGTATCTCATCTCTTCTTATTAAGTTTACAGCAATATTAAAACAAGATTTGGGTGAATAAAGAACATAATATACTCCAAAATAGGGAACATATTCTTTGGAGCATTATAAATGCTCCTGTCTGCTTGAATGGAATTTTAATGGAACGAACCCACCTTCTTAGGAGAAAAATCAAAAAATATGCAGAGAATATTCTCCTCTTCCAAAGGCTTCATTAAACAATCTTGTTTTACAAGCAGCACAGATCACTCTGTGAACTGAGGGACTATCAAAGAAATGCCTGTGACAGATTAACAAATCACCTCTATTAATTCTTTCCAGCAGTCAGAACGTTTTACAAATGGAAAAAAGTCCTTTAGGGGGATAAAATAAATCCCTGTTTGATAGCAATATTAATATAAAAGCTGATTTTGCCATCCCTCTGTGCATTTTGCTGCTTTTCATCAGCGAGCTGAAGGAAAACAAGAGGTCTGTGAGGTGAGAGAGGGCCAGCAGGAGAGACTCTGGATTGGGAATGGGAGCTGGGAGCTGGGAATAGCTGCCTGACATAATGTCCAAATCCTGGGGAGCTCGAGGCAAAGCCCTGCTCCAGCCCAGCCACCACATTCCCAAGGATCTGCTGGAATTCCCTGTCTGCTCCCACAGCAAATCCTCACCTGCAGCTCTGAGCGAGGCTGGCCAGGGAAGGGTTTGGATCCTGCTTTTCCTGGGAAGTTCTTCCCAGGAAGAACCTGTGCCAAGGGCTGGAGTGCTCAAAAAATGCCCAAAATCTGAGATTTTGCTGCAGCTGAGATTTGTTTTTTCAGCATTAAAGGTAATCAAAGACAATAAAAAACCCCAAACCAAATCACTGGGAGGCTGTTAATGGGGGGTAATTAATGATAACTAATAGAGGGGGGAAAACTTCAACTTGAATTGAAAAGCAACTGCGAAGTTCTTTATTTGTTACCTCTGTACTGAGCTCCTGGATGAGACAAAGTGTTACCCCAATAAAAATAAAGTTGTTATCCCAATAAAAGTTATCCCAATAAAATTCAAGTTATCCCAATTCCAGCTCACAGTGAAGACAAGATCAAGGACTCCACATGAAAAGCAAATAAAAATCACCTGACTGATGAGGAATTCAACACGAAATTGAGCATTTTTAGGAAGATGCTGCTTCTTCTACCTCACAGTAAAGCAGAAATGCCTTTATAAACCTCAGAGCAGATAAACTCTAGTGCCCATAATTTCCTCTATTTCCATTTTAAACCTGAACTGCAGATTAGCAACAATTAACAACCTTTAATAGACCACGCCATACAAATATCCCCACCCTGAACCTTTAAGCACAATAAAACAACTTCATATTTGCCTTATCTCCTTTCTTCCACTCCTGATAATCTCAGTTAAGCCTGGTCCTTTCCTCCCTGGTTCCTTCCTTTCCCACATGGAAAACCCACTTGGATCCCTTTCTCTGAAAAGCCCCATAAAATTCCTTTTTCCAGCCTCTGTTATTTGTATTTCGGTTTATTTGCGCATTTAAGGACACAACAGCACAACCCCACAAGATGCTGCCTTTCCTTTCCTCCTCACACTGAGGCTGCTCGAAAACTGAGGGGGGAAAAATGCCAAAATCTTTGCTCATTTCGCAGTTTTTTAATCACCCCCTGCTCCAGGTTGATTAAATGAAATCAGCTTAATGCAGGCTCAGTACCAGGGAGAGATTTGTTTCAATAGCTGGAGATACCAGAAACAATCTGAATTCTCGGAGCTGGTTTGATGTCTCAGCAGGGCATTCAGGGAGCTGATCTGAGTTTGGAGTGGAAAAGGTTGGGAAGTGCTGCCACTCCATAAAACCAAACAGAACTCCCTGAAAAGCAGAGTTGGGGATCTTCTGCTCACACCAGGACTCATTCTGCCTTTGTTCTTCCACTGATTCCACGTGAACTGACAGAAAATCTGGAGAAGAAGCTCTGGAAATCCTCACTAAACACTCGGAGAATATTTATCCATCCTGATAAATGAAATAAAGTTCAATTTCAGGAGGTTTAAACTACTTCAAGGGAGTGCCAATGGATGCCTGCTGCAGGTTGGAATAAAAACGTGGTACTAAACAAGTCTGGGAGTGGAAAATATTGGATAAACTGAAATAACTGGAATTCTTTTTGTGCATTGCTCAAAATTTGCCTCTCTCACTCCCTTTTAAACAAATCCCAGTTTGAGAAAAAAAGGTAAAATACATCTTCAGCAATTCTGAAAGGGACAAAAAATTCCTGGTGTCATGAGGTTAATGGAAATCCTCCCATGAAATAAAAATTTAAAAAATAAAATAAAAAAGAAAATAAAACAAAACAAAATGAAACAAAATAAAATTTAAAAATGAAATGAAAAAAAGGAAAGGAAAGGAAAGGAAAGGAAAGGAAAGGAAAGGAAAGGAAAGGAAAGGAAAGGAAAGGAAAGGAAAGGAAAGGAAAGGAAAGGAAAGGAAAGGAAAGGAAAGGAAAGGAAAGGAAAGGAAAGGAAAGGAAAGGAAAGGAAAGGAAAGGAAAGGAAAGGAAAGGAAAGGAAAGGAAAGGAAAGGAAAGGAAAGGAAAGGAAAGGAAAGGAAAGGAAAGGAAAGGAAAGGAAAGGAAAGGAAAGGAAAGGAAAGGAAAGGAACTCTTGCCTTTTTATCTTAAATCTCAAAAAAATTAAAAAATTAAAGCAACACAAACTGGTAGCAAAATATTCCAGTTTGCCGTTCGCTAAAGATAACACAGAAAAGACTTCACACGTTTTTAAATTTCAAACATAATAAAAATTGGAGCTTCTTGGTGATTTTCAAACGAAACAACAGCGAATCCCTGAATTTGCCATAAATGAATTTATCAAAAACCTTCCCTCATTCCCAGAGCAGAGCTGAGGAGCTTTAATGAGCTCCCAAATCCCTCATTTGCCCCCAAAATGGATAAATTTTGTCATGGAGCAAAACCAGCATTTTCAATTAAAGATCTGAATTCTGTAACTACAGAAAATGTCTTTTCCCATCAGAATCCCTGAAGGTTTTTCCCTGTTTTATGGTTGGTTGGTTGAGTGTCACTGCAGGTCTGTCCTTCATACTGGGGTAGAAGAATTCTATCATTTCTCATTAAATCATTGAATAGAAGAACCTGGATTAAAACCAGGCACAATTTCTTTCAGGGCTCTCCCAGAGCCTGGAGCTCCCTTTTTATCCTCCTGGGCACTGTTCTGTCCTGGTTTAAAATTACAAATTAAGTGCAACCGTTCTACAAACCCAGCCTGAATTCTGGAACCACACAGAAATCGGTGCTACACACACACACATATATATATAAAACCTAAATATTTTATTCCACTTACTTTTTAAGCCAGACTTAACAGAAACATTCCTGTTTTCTTTATAATTTAATTTTTCTAGCGATATTTTGGATGGTACTGATCACCAAGTCGCAGGATTTTCCCTCCAGCTTTTTTAATCCTGAATTTAAGGCCTGCTTTGAAAGAAAATGTCTGCATTTTCATTTGCTAAAATGCTACTTTGCCTAAAAATTAAGTTTTCAGAAGTAAATATGGTGAGTTCTGTGTTTTGGATGAATAACTTTGAGGGACAAAGTTGAGAACAGCTCTATGAACACCAAATTAAAAAGTTTGTGCACAAAAATCCTCAAGCAAACCCAAAAAGTCTTGCCTGTCAAATGCTTCCATTTAAGTATAACTAAGTATTTAAACACTTTTATTTTATCCATAAATAGAGTCTCCATAAATTCTCCGTGTTTCCATAAATACTCTGGGATTTTACAGGGACTTTGCACAGAGCACAATTGTTTCCAAACTATTCTTTTCCTTTTTGCTCTTGAAACCAGGAGCAAATTCAGGACAGTTTCCTACAATTCCTGAAGAAATCTCAGTTACAAATAATAATTCATTTTTCTCCAAGCCAATCAAGGAGTTTTTAAGCTCCAGCTGAGCTGCACTGAGTTTTTAATTTCATTTTTTTTTTCTTCTAACCACCATTCCTCCATGTGAGTTATTCCAGGAGATGTGCTGGAACAGGGAGAAGCTTTTGGAATCCCAAAGCAGCACCAGCAGCACAGAAATTCCACTGGGAGCATCCCTGTCCCCACCAAAGGATCCTTTACAAGGAGCAGCTCATTTCTCCTATTCCAAATTCCCTCCTCATTCCTTCAGAAAATAAACGAGGATCATCTTAATGCTACTGCCCTCTACTGCTCCTGGATTAGGGATAGGGGAAAAAACTTCCAGCCTTGGATTCATCTGTGCCTGAGCAACTGAAAGAAAGGATTTCAGTGTATTTAAACCTCGAATTTTCCAATTAAATGCATTATATACTAATTTAAATTTGCATAAGATGGTTCTTGCCTTATTTTGGGTAATAGATTGAGTTTTGGGATAATAGATTGAGTTTTGGTTAAAGTCTTATTATTGAAGTTGTCAGAGGAAAAGTTCAGGAAAAGAAAATGCAATTCCTGCTCCATGCAAAAACCTCATCAAACAGCAGGAAAATGTGTGGGAATGGGATCCCTTCCCTCTTTCCAGAGGGGGTCTCAGAGCATCCCTTTGATTCCAGACTCACCTGGGACATGCTTGTGTCCACAATTACACAAAATCCCAACTTTTTTTTTGAAAAACAACGTGGCAGAAGCAATCCTGCAGATTTATCTCCTGTGCACACACAGACAGATCCTACAAAAGCTCTTTGCACTTTGCTTTTTCCTGCCAAACCTATCCCGGATTCTCCTGCTTTTCCCCACTCCCCTACAGTGAATTAAATGCTGCAATCATCCCGGATTTTTCCTTCCTGGAGCAGAACAAATTGCTGGCTCTCCTGGAACACACACAATCCTATTTTAAAGGACATCAACTCTTCCATTTGAGAACAAGGCAATTAATTAAAGACCATTTTCCTGGTGCCACTGTAATTAATCCCTAAATTGGAGGAACACTGCCTGTGAGGGTGTAGAACGTGGAATGGCTAAAAAGCAGAATTAAGGAATTGTCCTGTTCTTTATATCCCAGGTGTATCCCTGAGGCACAGGACACACTGAACATTTCCTGGGATGATCAAAACTCCAAGGAAGAAAAGGATGGAGGTGGGGAACAAGCAGGGCAGGTAATCAGAGGAGACAAATGTGAAAACCTCAGGTAGTTCCTAAGGATAAAATGCAAAGACCAAAAAAACCAATTCCCCCTTTTCCAGGGTTTCAAGCCTTTGCTAATGTGAAGCTTTAATTATTTTTGCAGTTTGGTGTTTTTATTAAACGTGCACTGAAATCCGAAACTTCCAGCTAATAGAACACATGTGGAGGTAGACAGAGCTCCTTTTGGAATGGGTTCATTAATTCCACGGACAGTGATGCCAGAAAAACAAAATCTGAGTTCAGAGCTACTACCAGGACAGACAAGGCAAGGAGGGGGAAAAGTTACAACCAGCAAAAGTCTGCAGAAAAGCCAGGATTTGGTGCCTGAGCACCTCTGGCACCTTGGAGATTTCCCTGCTACCATTTCATGGCAGGTTTGTGCCGTTTTCTGCCTCGGTCCCAGGAAATTCCCAAATTCCTGCTTTGTGAACCTTTCACTTGGGATTGGGAGGGAAAAGCTGCAGCCGCACCAAACCTCACCTACAAGGGGAACCCCAACATCTGCTCTGTGCACAGTAAATCGTGGCAAACAGCAGCCCAGCAGGGATTTCACAGGGAATTCTCAGCAGCCAGGCCCACATTCAGTTCCTTAGTGAGGATATATTTATTATTCAGCTGAAAACACCCAGTCACAGAAGCCCCACATTATTCCTGATTATCCACATTCCTGTGTCCCTTGGCAGGGTGAATTAGGCTTCAAAACATGCAGGAAAAAGCCTGGAAAATAATGGACAGGTGGGAAAACTCCAGGAGTCTCCTGGAGCAGCTGCCTGGAAGCTGCTGCTTTGTTCTGTGTTTCCCTGCCCCTCATCCCGGGACACGTTCCCTGCTCTCATCCCGCTCCCAGTGCCAAGAAAAACGGATCAGTTACGGCTCCCAGCCTTAAACCACGAGCAGGGTTTAGTTGAACTCGTTTAACTCGTTCTCCTGGGCAGTTTGAGGGGCTCACAGCCCCCACAGCGCAGCCCAGAGCTCCCCTCTGCTCCCCCCATCATGGGAGTGCTCCTCACCCCTCCAGTGCTTCAGCTGCTGACGAAGCTTTCAGTAATTAATGCAGAACAGAGCTAAAAATCCCTTAAATCCCTTTGCTCCTGTTTTTTAATCCACTGAAAAAGAACCATTTCCCAGCAAATACTTCTGGAGGAGCTGAGGGTTCCTGGGAATGTTCCTGGCAGCTCCTGGCTGGGGATGCTCAGGACACTGAAGTTCTTTTGCACCAAAATGCAGCTGAGTGAGTGAAGGAAAAGCAAAATCCCAGCACTTCATCCTTTGTTTTAAAGGGAAGTTTAAAAGCACAGCTCAGAGCACAGCTAGTTAAAAAAAAATTCCACAAAAACTGGATGTTAAACTGATTTCCCACACGTGTGTGTACAGCCAACAGCCACTTAGGCAGGAGCAAGATTATCCCAAATCTGGTGTGCTGTGTGATGGTACAGACAGATAGATAACATGATTGAAATCCCAAAAGAGATAATTAATCATGGTTTTCTTCCCCATCTCACATAGCCCTGTGCATGCACAGACACGTGGACACACTAACTTACACAGGAATAGATAATTCAAGGGGAAAATAATGCTGTGGGGTTTTAATTACAAATAAATTCAACTTAATCTACGTGCCACACTCAGAGAGACATAAAACCACCCAGTATTGGTCCTATAAAGAGGTGCACTTTGGGCAGCAATATTTCACAGAGGGGGGAAAAAACCCAATAAATACCGAAATGACGTCTCCAAAAAATCACCTGTCCGAGATTCCCTTCTGCAAAAGCACCTCTGATGCAGCCCTGAGCAAAGCACACTTCCAGGGCTTTATTTTTCTCGTTGAAATCCAAATACTGTGCATGGTCCAAAGCTCAGAGTGCTGGGGGCTCCTCTGAGCTCCAAACTCCGCTGAAGGCAGAGCCTCCATCCCGAGCAGAATCCAGGATGTGTCCCAATTATTCATATTCACCAGGAACCAAACAATTCCTCACACTCTGATTCCAGTGGCCTGGCCCGAAGGCTTCTTGCAGGAAGATTTTTGTGCTCTGTTTCACATCTGAGATCAAACATGAGCAGTGCTGCTGCACCTGACCTGGGAATCCTGCTCACTTCCACGTTTGTGACTCCTCACCCAAGGAAAAGCGGCTTTTCCTCACCTCACGTTTGTGTGAGCACCTCAGAAAAACCTCCTCAGCAACGAGAATAAAAGCAGGTGGGGAAGATCTGCTTCTCCCAGGACAGCCATGCCATGAGAAATGAAAAAATGGGGGAAAAAAGAGCAACTGCTTCAAGGGCAGCAACAAATGCTGGGCTCCCAGGGGCTGAGGCAGACAAGAACACCCCGTACACTCTGTCATCAGTCGAGCTCCTTTGGCAAGAGGCCGAAGGAAGGAGAAAACAGAGGGAGAAAATATTCTGCAGGAATGATGAACCAAGCTGGGCCAAATGCTTTCTTTCTGTGCTTCAAATGTTTCCATCACGTTTTATCATTTTGCAAGTTCCTTATTTCAACAGCAAGGCCCCAGAGCAGGTTTGACTCTTTAAAACAGGCACTAAAAATGGGGGTTATCCCAATGCTACGTCAAAGACCAAGGAAAATGCTGCTTAAACTCAGTCCTGGTCCTACCTGCCCATCCTGACCCACGTGGACTTGGTGTATCTGCAGGTTTCCCTGGAAAAGGAGAGAATGGACAATCAGCACAAGTCTGGGGTTTCAAAAGCTGCAAAAAATCTGTTTCAATATGAAGGAAATCCATGAATTTAGGGGGTTCTGCTGAAGGTTCTTTAGGCAGCCAAGCTCCAACCAGCCTCAAAAGCAAGGAAGTCTCACACCCAGCACGTTTTGCTTTCGGATGTTACTGGAGAATGTATTTTTATGCAAAATTTTTCTGAGGTAAAGCTTTTGGTTTTCCTTCTCTAAATAAACCTGCAAATTGAAATCCAACCCTTCCTAACCCAGAATTAGCAATGTAACACTTTTACAGGGTTGCAGAGCTGTTTAGTATTTGCTTTTTATTTTACCCTCATTCCATACTGAAAACCAGCACAGTTCTATTACAGGGATTGCATCTATTACAAAAAACTCCCCCAAACATTCTCAATAAAGTATTTTAAGCTACAAAGTCCAATGAGGAAATCTTTATGACATGAAGTTTTCATTCACATGCTCACAGATGTCTTTCCAAAAGTACACTTGGATTAAGGGAAGGCAGCTGCCCAAGCAGAGCCTTGCAGTGAAACAGCACATTTTGGAGGACAAAATCCCAATTTTTGTGCAGTTTCTCCTGCTGGCAGCTCCTCTCTCACTTGTGTACATTGTCATCAATTTAAAACCAGATGTTTTCATCTGTCAGGGACAAACACAGCCCTTGAAAGTCCCATAGACAAGAAGAGCCAAAGGATCCAGGGTGTGCTGGAACCTCAGGAGCCATTCCAACAATCTCGGCTGAATCATCAGTTTTTAAAGTGGTTCTTTACCCAAAAACTCCCCCAGTTTTATGGCAGCCCCACACATTAGAGCCAGGTTATTTTAATCCTTTCTTCTTTCTCTCAAGGCCTGACAGGCCCTTCAAAGGACAAGCCTTTAACTATAATATTTATAGAATTTTTATGATAATATTTATTCTCCAGTAGCTGCCTGTGTTAACAATATTCCTTCACAAAGTGGTTTTATGAGCTGTGATTTGGGTTCTTTGGACAGGGATTAAACTAACCCAGGCAGATCCACTTCCCAGAGAGGGAAAAACCTTGACAGGGAAATGGGACAGATGCAAATTGTTGCCTGTATTAATGTTAAACCTGATTTTTCTATTCCTTCTTCATTTAAACAAAGTGCACAAGAAATCCAAGAGCAGTTTTAGCAGTCGGGAGCATCCATATATTCCTCAATAACCAACAGCTGTAGCAAATACACAGGGAAATCCACCTGGATTTGGGAACTGGTTTGCCTGAGTCAAAATTGGAGGGTTTAGGATTGAATTTATCCATTTCCATTTATCCATATCCATTTATCCATCCAATTCCACTGAACTATTTTTCTGGAAAAAAATTAAGAAGTGCAAATACTGCAGTGCCAGCTGAGTTGGTCAGGAATGAAGGGTAAATCCCTTCTGGAATATTTCTTTATTAGATGGTGGCTGAAGGTTTCTCCAACTCCTGTTCAACCATTAAAGGCCCTGAGTGTTCTGACTACGTTTAGTTCATCAACATAAATAGAATAATTTCATTTTCAAGGCAGTGCAAGCACCTGGACTGGTTTCCTATTGTACTCTGTAAGTACTAAATTTCCAAAGATCATCAGCCTTATGGAACAATTAACACACACTGAGACGTCTTGGCTGGTGAGGGAGAGAAAAAGAAATCAAAATGCTAAAAATAAAATAAATAAAAATAATAATATTAACAAAGAACCCCCCCAAAAACCCCAGAGACAGAAGTAGCAGGTTCTAAACCACGTTTTATCCTGGTTCCAGCACATTTTCTCATTTTCACTCAGCTCTCAGAGGTCCAGTTCCACAATGAGACCCCCCAGGCTTTGCTCACCTCGCTGTCCTGCGTGATCTGGACCTGCTCTCCCTGGGGCACCTGGGCTATGTGGAGATGGCCCTGTGGGATCCACAACAAAAGAAAACACCAAGGAGCATCAGAGGAAAATCACGACTCGAGGAAGCAGCTCCTGCCTTGGAGTCAGCAGAGTTTCATGGAGAGAAGCAAAATGTGCAAGGAAACCATTGAAGGGAGCTTTAAAAAGCAAAGTGCACCTGTACTGCCCCAGCTTTGGATGGAAATAAAAGCAGAGGGACTTGGAGCAAAGAATGGTTCATTTCCACTTAAGGGGAAGGAAAACAGGCACGGTAATAATAAATAACTTTGAAGAAGTGCAATTTTCTATTGCCTTTTTGACTGATACACAAAGCCCAGGGCTGACTCTCTTTGTAGACTGAAACTTTAATTCAATTTAAAGACCTGGAAAACTCAGTTTTAAAACAGACACAGTGACACTAATACCACCCAGAGGGAGATTTCCAAAGGTATCTCATTATCCACCTATTTTTGCTCATTCACACAGCTCTGGTGGAGCACAGACCACGCCAAGGGCTCTCAGCTGCTGGCATTTGGCAGGAAATCATTAATTTGAACTATTCCCCTGATTTATTTTGGTGATAATCTGCCCTGATGGTTTCAATCCTGTAATATTTGGTATTGCTGCCCATTGCCACCACTCCAGCCTGGTCCCATTTGTTCCCAGCATGGAGAAGAGTGGCTGGAATTCCTTGTGCATCCTGCCCAGCCCAGCCACTGTGATTTACCTGAGGGGAGATTGGATTCTAAATAACCTCCTCGAGGTTTTATAAAGCTTTGTGTTCATTTTAATATGCCTGCATGAGATTAAAGATAATCATTTGGAATTCTGTCAAAGGCCCCTCTGATTTTATAACACAAGAACAATTGCCTGTGATTTTCAAAGACACACTGATCCCTCTATTTCCAACAGTTTCATTTCCTCTGGAAGGAAACTGGCTATTTATAGGGAGAAAAACCACACTGAAAGTGTCCCTCTGACAATAGGGGCTGGATAGAAAATTATAGCACTGCCCAGCCCAGGGGGAGATTGAAATCACTTTGCCTCCTTCACACCAAACTCTCAGGGCTCCCAGGAAAAAGATGGAATGTTTAGAAGATCCATTTCTAGTGGGTTTTTTTCCTGGAGTCCACAATTTGAAGGATAATTAGTGTGTCCAGATCTTTTAATGAGGCAAAATTTTATCACTTCCATCTATAAACAAACCATTTGTTCTATTAAAGTCATATATGTCTTATAATTTTCCTTTCTATCTTGTCTTTCAAGACTTGGAAAATACTTTCCAGCCATCAATTACATCTCACCCACAGATCCAGAAGAAAATACATTTTTAAAATCTACATGGAATTCAAAAGACAAAGAAATTCCCAGGGTAATATTGAAAAGTTATGGCAAAAGCCAAGTGGAAAAGGAAGATTTCCACCCAGTTCCTGCAGAATGGGAATTATTTCACTGAGGACACCTTTTAAAAATAATTTGAATTTCAAACAATCCTTGTAGTGCCCTGTGGGACACAAGAATTAAAGTGAAGGTGTTTTTTTCAGGGTACACCAAAGCCACACATAAAAATCATCAGGCCTGAGTTGTGGTGGGAGTGTCAGGCTTAAAAAATGTCAATATTTAGAACTTTCACTGATAGACACAGAGCTAAACGAACACACATGGGAAGGACTCAGCTCCCAGATGTTCAAAAGTGCCTGAGAATGCAGTTTTACAGAAAAACAAATAAATAAATGTGATTTTGCTGTAGAAGCCACCCCAGAACTCCCTCGGAGTGTAAATCATACAGTGAGTAAACACGGCCAGGAGAAGATTGATAATTCTCTACATAATAATCAAAGTGCATTAATTTGCACTGATTGTGTGAGGAAATCCTGCATGGAATTTTTTTTCAAATAACTCGAATTTGGGTTTTTTCCCATAAGCCTCCAGTGTTTATTTTCTGGAAACCTGAAGTGATGGCAGGTTCTGATTTAAAAATCAAACATTACACTGCAGCTGAAGCAAAGTTCTGGCTGATTGGGAGGGAGAAATTTAGGAAAAGTTGAGGACATACTACTTGGACTTGTCCATCCTCTCCAATCTGGTGGATCTGGACCTGCTGAGCGTTGGCCAGGGCATAGTGCAGGGCCTGGGGCTGGTTCTGCTGCATCTCACTGGAAGCTGACACCGAGCTCTGGGATCCCTCTGGAAAAAAGAGACCAAAATCCAGCTGTATTTTCTGTGCATATCCCAAACTGTTCCTAAAACCCATGGGAAACAAATGCAGGTCAGTGGATGCAGGTCAGTGGATTTATCCATTAATATCCCTGTGCATAGTGGATATTTGCTTCAAATCCCACAGAATTCCAAAGGCTGGGACAGCTCCTGTTTAAAAAAAGCCCTTTTTGCATCTAAATCACAGGTTCTGCAGCTGTAGAAGTCACATCAGAACAAAACCACAGAGGTTTCCTAAGGAATTCAATGGTTTTTTGTTCACCCGAGAGGCTGAGAACAATTTCTGCCACCACCACCCCAAGGACACCTTTAAAAACCCACCCTGCCTATCCTGACAAATGAAATTATCAGATAAATTAAGGGAAAATCCCAATTGTTTTCCAAGATCCATCCCCTATAATTCATATTGACACACATGACGTCTGGAATTGTATTTTTAAACCTCAAAATGACAGGTGGATTTCTTGATTTATTGATTTTAAACACACCTCCCACTGCAGAGTGGAAATGCCCCTGAAAAGGGAATGTTAAACATTAAAAAAATGAGAGTTATCTTCATGTAACAGGGACAAAAACCACCAGGAAATCCTCAGTGGGATTTCCAGAGGGTAAAAACTTGCATTGGACACATCACAGATCCATTTTGAGGTTTTCCAGCCGCAGGGAAAGGATTCTTCTAAACCAAAGAGGCAAAAGGCAAGTAAAAAGGACAGAAATCATTATTTTTTAATATCTCTACTTAATACTCCAAGATTTATTCTGAAAACACACTGTTAGTTCTGCAGGAATGAGTTTTAATCCACTCAAATATTTTAATGGGAATGTTCTTTAATAAAATCAGCCATTTAAGGGTTTTTTTTTTTCCTCCTCTCTGCAAATGTTTGGGCAAGGAGATAATTTTGAGGTTTAGGTCTGAGCATGGGAACTGGGAACTCCAAACCACCAAGTTAATATTTATTTATTTGTTGAAAAGTTGACTTGTTTAACAATTCAGGCAGCTCTGGTTCTCTTAACAAGCTGGAACACAGAATTCCAGGCACAAACTTCCACAGGAACTGAGGGAAACACAACAAATCCATGGTTTTGCTGCCTGTTGGACTCACACCTTTTATCCCTCACACCTTTAATCCCTCACATCTGAGCAGGTAACTGCACTGTTTGTAATTCCTTAAATGCAGCCTTGCTTGCTCCCTGTGCAATTCCAGCTTTTCCTGCACTGAATTTACTGCACAGAATTCCAGGTGGCATTGAGAAATCCCAACTGGCTGAAAAGTGCTGAACCTTGTATAAAAATTGCCCCATCAACCAAATAAAACTGGGATTTTTTCCAATTGGGATACCAGTGGCTTTGTCATGGTCGCTGGAAGGAATGGCTATCCCAAAAAAATCCTTACCTGAGTCTCTGTCTTTCACTTTCTCTCCCATTTCCATTACTTTATTCCTAATATTTGATGCAATTAATTTCTCTATTTTTTAATTTACAAACAGCATTTTGTTGGGATGACTGAGAAAATCCACTGCTACTCATCTGCTAGTTCAGGGCTCCCAATAGGATTCCCTCAGGATTTTAAGGGACAAATTCCCTCAGGATTCCAAGGGACAAATTCCCCCAGGATTTTAAGGGACAAATTCCCTCAGGATTTGATCTTTCCATCTTATTTCCCAGTCTCTCCCTATGGAAGTCAACTGAGCTGAGTTACAACTTGCCCTCAGTCAAACCACAGTGTGCAAATACCGAATCCTTCATTTATAATATTTATTTTCTGATTAAGTTATGCAATAAAAGATCATCAAAGAAATAAAACCCGCAGCAGGTAAATATATATTTATATGGGTTTATGATATGCACATATTGAAATACGTTTTTAACTGTAAGGCCCCAAAGTCTTGATTTTTAAGTCATTTTTGGCTTCAGAGGACAGAAATTATTGTGCTTTTTGGAGGTGCAAGAGGAGCCACAGCCTGGATGGAATAATATGGACCTCTCCTGTGGTAACCTATAAATTGGTTTAATTTTGGCTTCACTGCAACAACCAAAATTGGGTTTTTTCTTTATTTTCTGGAAATTTCTGTAGGTTTTTTTTCTTCTTAGGAAGGAAGAAGAGAGAGGATTCAGCCACATCTAAAAACAACACATCCTTTATGAGTCTTGTTTTTCTCTTCATCTCCAAGCAGACAAAGGGAATATTTATCCATCTTTATAAACATTCCCCACTACAAACAAACACAACCATGAGGAGCACACACAGCTTGGGGAGAGGAGCTGTCAGCAGTGATAAATCCCTGGAAACCATCGAGCCTCACATTTCCAGTTTGGAGTCTTGGAGAATCCCTGGCAGGAGGAGCCACAGCTGAACTCCTGCTCAGAAATTTTCCAAGTTGGACACGAACCCAACAGCCCGTGCAGTGCCACGTTATCCATGGCATTCCCAAAGAGCCTTCAAGGATAGGTGGCTTCAACTCTCAGTTAAAATCACTTTTTAAGGCAAAACCTTTGGCATTTTCTAATCTGTCCCTACTCTGCTTCCTATTTATCAGTTGAGCATTTTCATTTTCACAGAATCATGGAATGGTTAAGGGTGGAAAAGACCTTTAAGATCATCAAGTCCAACTCCACCACCAAGGTCACCACCGACCACATCCCCTAGTGCCACATCCATGGGATTTTTGGACACTTCCAGGGATGGAGACTCCACCCCTGCCCCGGGCAGCCCATTCCAATGCTGGACAACCCCTTCCAAGAAGGAATTTTTCTTGATATCCAACCCAAGCTTCCCCTGGTGCAACTTTAAGGACATTTGCTCTCATCCTGTCGCTTGTTCCCCGGGAGAAGGGACAGATTCCACAGCAGGAGGGATTCATGCTTAGGAATTCTGGAATTCAAAATCATTTTCCTGGCACCCAGAGCTCCACCCTCACACCTCTCTCACAACCAGGGATGTATCTCCTTGGTATAGTCCCAGCAAGGGAAGGTTAATGGATGGATTAACCATCCTCGAACCCAAAAAAGCAGGAAAAACATTCCAGGACAATGGAAAAAAACCTGTGAGCTGCAAACCATCACCTGCCTCTGCCTCAGCCCCCAGCTGTGTGGAACAGCTCTGAGGATTTGGCTGTACATCCCATTTTTAATGTGACACCTCAGCACAGGCCTAAACCCACACAAAAATCCCAGAGTCAGGGAACTAATTAGAAATTCCAATATGGAAAACGGTGATAACAGCTTGAACAATCTGAAGAGAAATGAAAAGGAAGGAAGAAGGCACTTTTCAATTAATCCTCCTCCCAGACCCCTCATTTCCTACGGCCTTCCCTGCACAGACTCCAACCCTTTCCAAAGGAATATCCAGTGAAATTTTCATGGCAGCCATGTGGGTGTCTCTGGTTGGGAAAAAACATGAGAAAAACACACCTTAGGTATGGAAATGTTGGCTCCAAGAGCAGAGCAAACCATGGCAATCAACACATCCTTTCCAAACAAAAGGCAATGGATTCAAGCAAAGAGCCTGGGAAAATCAGGAAAAGCAACTTCTGCCTAGATTTAACAGTCAATTAAATATAGAAAAATCTTAATTAATATCTCTGGGGGTGAAGGATAAAGAAAATCCATTGTGTTTTCCCACCAGGCTCCCCAGACATGATTTTCCCTGCAGGCTGATCCCCCTTGAACACCAAATTCCAAGCCCAAAGCCTTGGAGGGTCTGTGGGCTCAGCCTCCTGCTCTGCTGTCACTTCCAGAGTTAATTTTTCCACGTGATAAAACGAGCAGAGAGGGAATCTGTTGTCACTTTTAACCACACTCCAATCAAAGCCATGTGCTCCAGGAACTGTTAATCCCAACAAGCAGGAAAAGCCTCAAAGCTTTGACATTTCCAACAAGTGCAGAGGAGTGAATTTGAACAACAATCCTGCTGTGATGCAAATAATTCCGAATTATTTACGCTGTGGGCAATAATTCATAAAAAAATTAAAAAGCCCAAATAAATGAGGTTGGAAGTGGCCTCTGGAGATTATTTTATCCTAATCCAATGTCCTTCCTCAAACCATGGGCAACCAGAAGTGATGCTTTTGGGCTGCATCCAGGTGGATTTTGATGTCTCCAGGGATGGTGACAACATGTTACTGGGTTCAGTCATCCTCAAAATTCCTCAGAGCCAGGGAAACCAAAGTCAGGGCACGGCTGAGTGATTTCAGGCTGCCATATTTATATCTCTTTTAATTAGGTAAATTAATTGCTTCTAAAACCAGCTCTGAAATCCCAGTCCTCCCATTGATAGGGAAGGGTTTCCAACACTGCAGTGACCAGGATTTGGGAATATCTCAGGAAGTGTTCCAGGTTGGATGGGGCTTGGAGGACACTGGGATGGTGGAAGGCATCCCTGGAATGGGATGAGCTTTAAGGTCCTTCCCACCCAAACCAATCTGGGATTCCATGATTCTTGGAATAGGAGCCTGAGGAGAGCCAAAGTCAGAGCAGCTGGGAACAGCTCAGAGAATGTTATGGAAGAAACTCCAGTGCTGTATCCCCACATCCTTCCCAGGAAAACCTGATCCAGGTTTTCTGCTGCAGACAGCAGCGACCACGGCCCAGGAGCACCTGGAATCTGAACTGGGAGCTGGGACAGTGGCAAAGGCAGCTTCTCAAGCAGCTGAATTTCCGGGCTCACCTTAAATTGCCCCCTGAACCTGCCCTAAAACCCAGCTGGTGTCACCCTGCCCAACGCCCCGTGGGACAGCCCTGCTGCCACAGCTCGGCCACGCAGAGCTGCTTCCCTGCAGAGCTGGGCAGTGCCACGGCGAGCTGGCAGCAGGAATTCTGCTCCTCTGCTGCACAGGATAATCAGCAACAGATGCCTGGGGATGGTGATGCTGTAATTCCACCGAGGGCTTCCAGGGATGTCCAACCACAGAGGCAGAGTGTGAGCGGTTTGTGAAGTGGAGGTGAGCACGGAGGTGGAATTACAGCCCTGGCAGGCCGCAGTTAAAACTGTGGGAATCCACTTTTTCCTTCTCTTTCTTTTCCCTAAATACTCATGCAGCCTCCCAACCTGCTCTCCTGTTTCTCCTCATCCCCTCTCCTCTCTCTCCAGGTGAAATCCCACTCCGGGTGGGTTTGGGGATGAAAAGGAGCTTCTCAAAGCGCCCCTGACTCTGCAGAGTGCTCAGATTTTATAAAGTCTGTGTTTTTCACAGCACTGAATTCCTCCCCCACCTTTCCAGCCTCCCAAAAAACGGTGCCAAAGCCACTCTGAGTAAGAGCAATATTTTAAAGAGAATTAACAAAGGCCTCTGGATCCACGGGAACAGTTCCCAGGACATTACCAAAGGCAGCTTTTAATATTCCTGCCTGGACTCTGCTCCTGCTGCACAGCCCAGACAGCCCTGCCAGGGACAGGCCAAGGTGCCTCGGCTGAGCTGGGACAAAGCCACCTCCACAGGGACAGGCAGCCACCTCCCTGCTACCATGGGATGGCTGGGATGAGCAGGTGCCATAAAAACTCCTGGGAAATCCTGGGATTGATGGAGCAGGGGCAGCCAGCTCCACTCTGGTTAAATGAGGCAGCCTGGACACCCCCCAAAATTCCAAGGTGGCTCCTGCAGAATCCCCTGAGTGTCTGTCCTTCCATGCTCCCACAGCACTGCTGAAATCCCAAAGGTTTGGGATGGTTTGGGCTGGCAAGGAATTAAAGCTCATCCCATGCCATGGGCAGGGACACCTTGCACAGCCCAGGTTTCTCAGGAGGGAATTCAGGAGTCTCTGTGCCCAGGGAACATTTTACTCACAAATCAGTTTAGTGGAACTGAGGGGGAAAATGGGGAAAATCTGAAGCTCTGTAGTTTCCTCTAAATTACAAATGAGCCCAGAGTCCTGAAACCCTGAAATTTGCAGGCTCTGACAGAGCCAAGTGGAGAACTGGATCGCTTGTGGCATCATTTTTTAAAATAGAATTGATTTTTTTTTCAATGCTTTAATTTTTTTTATAGGAACAATTTGAAATATAGGAGAGAACACACAGGAGGAAAACACTGGAACCCAAAATCTGATCCAAAAGTGGAACTGAGGGGAAAAATCTCAGCTTAACCACAAGAAACCCACCCAAACTTACGATCCTACAGCCTGCAGGAGACAGGAACCCACTGACTCTGGGTTTTACATCTCTACACAGGTGTCTCCCAACCTCCAAAACAGATTAAAGCTGAATAATTTGAATAATAAATCTCAACACCACTCGAGGAGTACAGGCTAATGAGCACAGGCTGTAACATCCACTTACTGCTGCCTTTTTATCCTGAAATACTGATTGCTAAAAGACCGAAAGTAAAAAGCCCATCAACATAGAGGGCTTATGGTTATCATTACATTGATTAGTTGTTTTAATTCGAGAATTTTGGATGCGATTCCCTGTTCCAGCACATAAAATTTTCCATTGAAAGCAGATTTTGTCATTCTTTGCATGAGCTACAGTGGTTAGTGTTAACATGCAACCAAAAATTTTATGCAGGCAAATAAACTGACTTCCTTTTCTTTGGGCTGCCTTCCAAAGCCCTGGTTTTAATATATAATGTACAAATGTCCCAGAACACTGCTTTATATTAAAAGCATGAGCCAGAAATGTCCTCAGAGAACACTCCTGAGGTCAGGGTTTTTCAGTTGTTGTTATTATTCAGGCCTCCATACCTAGATGGAAATATGGAATCACCTACAGCACATTTCACGTCTGCAGAGGAAAACACTTCAGGAACAGCATTTAGCACGTCCCACTGAATGGTGTGAACACACTGGGAAGGATTTAGTCACTTGATTCCTCTTAGGAACAACAATTTCAGGGATATTTGGAATTTCTACTCAAAGAACTGAGCGTATTTGTAAAAATACAAACAAAGCTGCAGGAGCTGGATCCATGGGGGTGAACAGAAAGTAGGGTTTGGGGGGATGCTGGGATGGAATTCTTGGCTGGGAGGGTGGGCAGGCCCTGGCACAGGGTGCTCAGAGAAGCTGTGGCTGCCCCTGGATCCCTGGCAGTGTCCAAGGCCAGGCTGGAATAACCTGGGATAGTGGGAGCTGTCCCTGCCCACTGGATGAGCTCTGAGGCCCCTTCCCACCCAAACCATTCCAGGATTCCCCATTCTCAGCACCTCAGCAAAGGCAGGCATCCAAATTAGCATTCAGGCCCCTTGGAAACCAACTGGGATTCATTGTTTGGGGGGAAAGGTTTGGTTTTTACCTGAGCCACTGTAGGAGGAGGATGAAGGTGTTCTCCTGGAGAAGCTTTTCACGGCCAGGCTCTGCCCTCGCTGCTTCCTCCTCCAGGCTGTCCTGCACTTGGAGTCGATGCTCTGCTTGATGCGGTACCAGTCCGACTCTGTGATGCCAAATTTGTAAAACAGGTGGCCTGGAATTATGGAAAAAAGGGATAAAAGTCAGCACAGACCTTGATTTTCCAGAAAACATGGACAGGATACAGCCAGTCCCACACACGAGGTCACCAGCAGCTCTGAGCAGGTTCTGTGCCTGTGCAAAGACCCCCCAAAGCTGTGAAGTGATGTGAATTCAACAAAATTTACTCCCAAAACTCAGTAATCATTCATCTGCACAATTCTGGATGTAAAAAATGCCAGCAGTCCATGGAATTTTATCACCTGCACTGGGATCCGTGGAAGCTGCGCTGTTACAGCCAAGCTGTGCCAAAGCAACAGGAGGATCCAGCACTCCAGAGCCAAAGCTGGATGAAGGATTATTTCTCACTGATAGTGCCCCACAACAAGTCTGATTGTAGGAGTACAAAACTGCCTCCTACTGAAGTAGGAAACTGCATAAAATGCCCTATAAAGGGAAAAAACATCAACTCTTTTAAAGCTCAGTTCAAAATTGACCCGAATCCAGTAAAAACACAACACAAAATGAGGATCCTCTGCAAAGTCACTCCCAGAACTGAGGCACTTTAAGAGCCACAGGATGCCCTTTGCAGCCCTCGGTGCTAAGTTGCCAAAGTGTTCCATAAACACGGCGAGGACTGGCTTTAAAACTGGGAATTTAACTGGGAATGTTGTGCACTGTCAGCTGCTCTGAGGGCCTTGAATTATTGCACACTTTCACCATTTCATCGTGAACTTCTGAGGGGTTTGGATTTTCCTAAGGCACCAACACTTGAGAGCAAACACCTCCTAATCCTCATGGCTGCAGAATTAAAAAAAAACCCTGAAAAATCCATGATTTGCCCATCTGAAAAAGAGGGAGAGGGATTTTTTATATGGACAGGACAAGGGGGAATGGTTTTAAACTGACAGGGGATGGGTTAGGTGGGATATTGGGAAGGAATTGTTCCCTTTGAGGGTGGGGAGGCCCTGGCACAGATTCCCAGAGAAGCTGTGGCTGCCCCTGGCAATGTCCAAGGCCAGGTTGGAGCACCCTGGAATGATGGAAGGTGTCCCTGCCCATGGCAGGGGTGGAATTAAATGAACTTTAAGGTCCTTCCCACCCAAACCATCTTAGGATTCTCTGATTCTATGAGATTTAAGCCCCCTAAATCCAAACAGAACTCTCTGAACATTTAACAGTCCCTAAACCTTCAGTACTTCTAAATTCAGATGTGCAGCGCTGAATGTGCCAAGGCTGCCTTGGATGCTTTTACTCTACAGGACAAAGCTTAAAGAATCTCTAAAATTCTCATTTTCCTTTCTCTACCCTGCAAAGTAAAAGAATCTTTTCCACTTTTCCACTTACTGGGCTTTCCATCTCACTCTCAGATGGGCTCCTAATCCTGTGAAGGACTTGCTTAAGCTGTTGTATACAGAATCTAAAGAACAGGATATGGGCTGCTCCTGCAAGACAAATGGTTTCAAGCCTGGAGCCACAAAATTCCAGGTTTGCACAACCTAAAAGCTCTGTAGTTTCCTCTAAATTACAAATGAGCCCAGAGTCCTGAAAGTCTGAAATTTGCAGGCTTTAACAGAGCCAAGTGGAGAACTGGATCTCTTGTGGCATCCTTTTTTAAAATAAAATTGATTTTTTCAATGCTTTCAGAGCAATTTGAAATAAAGGAGAGAGTGCACAGGAGGAAGGCACTGGAACCCAAAAATCTAATCCAAAAGTGCTTTAAAATCTCAAGACTTCTCACTTTTAAGCGACAGCAAGAACTCAGAGAACTTTACAACCCTGTGTGGTGTCTCCAAAATGGGCAAGGAGGGAAATGGGCTGAAATTCCCATGTGCTGCTGTGCAGGAGTTTCCTTTCCACAGGTGCCAGCATTTCACCCCTGAGCCCACCCTGCTCAGCCTCAGCCTCTCCCAGGGTGCGTTCCCAGAGGAGGAAATGCCCAGCAGGGTTTGCAGAGCTGTGTTTGAGCTCCTGCCCCACCCTCAGGAGCTACACAGGCGCCTAGGAGTCCCTCACAAAACACCAGCACGGGCTCTGAGGGGGCCTTTGGAGAAAAAAGCCCGAATTTCACTCCTAACTGCATTTTCATGGCTTTCGTGGTGTGTGCTGCCCTGGTCAGGGGCTGGACTGCAGGCAGGGAAAATCCCAGGGAAAAGCTGCCTGGCTGGGAATTTTAACTATTCCAGTGTAATCCATGGGATATTCCAGGATGCCACTTGGTTCAATCCATGGGATATTCCAGGATGCTGCTTGATTCAATCCATGGGATATTCCAGGATGCTGCTTGATTCAAAGAGAAATCAAAGCGATATCGATTATTCAGGACAGGAGGCTCAGGTGCAGTGTGAGGAACAGGCCGAGCACCAGAGTGGGACACAGAACATCCCCAAAAGTGCTTTATTGAGGGAAGGCAGGAAAAAACCCTCTGCAAACTACCCGAGGGCAGGGTTAGATGGGATATTGGGAAGGAATCCTTCCCTGGGAGGGTGGGCAGGCCCTGGCACAGGGTGCCCAGAGCAGCTGTGGCTGCCCCTGGATCCCTGGCAGTGCCCAAGGCTGGGTTGGAATAACCTGGGATAGTGGAAGGTGTCCCTGCCTGTGGCAGAGACTGGGATTGGATAAATTTTCAATCCCTGCATCCCAAACCATTCCACGATTCTCCCTCCTGATCCAACTGATCATTTAATCAGTGTGATAAGGAATGGCCAGAAGATGCTGGCAGAGACACCTCCATGGAGAGAACACAGCTCCAGAGGAAACCATGGAAAACAGACAACAACCTAACCAGGGCAGGGGCAGACAGGAAGATTTTGGCTGCAGAGCCCTAAAACATCAGGCACAGATTTACCAAACCAGGCATCCTCATTTCTTTCCCTTAATTCATGAAATTCCCAGTTGCTGTCAGAGGTGTCAAACTGCTTTTTACCACAACTGCAGACCCAGCCACGTGCAAATCAGGCCTGAAAAATTAACCCTAAAGCACAAAGATAATTGATAGAAAAGTGAAATTAACTTCAGGTGTAAAATCACTGCAGCTGCTATCACAAGCTAAAATGTTGTTTCACAACCAGCTCCTCAGCAAGACATTTCCTACCAGGAAAAATCTCAGCCTAACGGCAGTGGAGGAGTTTTCAAGCAGATAAAAAGTTCCCAGTGCCATTAAAAAGATGATTTACCTGCAGCAGAGAGAGAAATCCCCCAAACATGTGCACACAATAGCAGAGAAGTGGAGCGTGCTGACTCTGTTCCCTATCCACACACGATTCCAGGCAGGAGAGCTCCCAGCTGCCTCATTCCCAGCATGTCAGACACCAAACACGCTCAGAAAAGCAGGATATTGGAAATGAGACCTTTCACTTAGGGAAGGCCATAGGAGAAAAGACAGGAATGCTTCAGGGAGAAGGGATTTGACTTTTTTTGGACCATTTACTCTCCAAAGCAGCATCAAATATGGACATTTTACAGCGCAGAGCGTCCACGAGCCCCAGAACAACACATAAAAAATCCAGTCAGGAATAAAAATCAGCACTTGGACAAAAAGACAGTATTTTGGAAGACAAAAGAAGAATAAAAGCACAAGATTTAGATGATTTAAGACTGGCCGAGTGTGTTTTTAGGGATCTTTTCATCGATGGTGTCTCTAAAAAAAAAAAAAAGCGTCCTTGTTTTTAAACACTAAAGGCCCCAAATTTGCTTTTTTGGGGGAAGAGCCTCATTTCCTAAACAAAGCTTTCCATGAAAAACACACCAGGGACTTAAAAATAATTCAGTGATTTAATAAATGGCAGGAGTTTGGGTGATTTCTACAGACCAGAGAGATCCTGGCTGCAGCTTGCGAGACAAAAAGGGCTGCAAAGAGAATTCAGGGAGACACAGGGGGAGAAAAGGGGGAAATCAAGGATCAACATTCCAATCTTAGCAAGGAAAAGCTCAGGAAGAAGGAAAAAAATCAGGGAAATTCAAGTCAGCTTTAAAAGCCAACAGGTGCAGCATGCTGAGCAGTGCCTTCCACTGCCTGGATGAGAGAAACGGAGAGATTTGGGGGAGTTCAATTAAAATTTAAAAAGCAACACAACCAGTTCTGACATAAATCTTTCAATGGTTCTTAAAGGAAATAAAAAACCTTGGAAATGCAAAGGAAAAAAAAAGATTTGGTTTGGTGCAAACACAGAGATTGTGTCGGAAATGATTCAACGCTCCCAAATTTTTGGAGGATCTGATGTACAAAATAAGGAGAGAAAGGGTTGGGGTTTTCTAAAAACCAGGATTAATTATAAACTAAGGAAATCCCAGGAAAACAACGTCCCTGAGGAAGTAATCCTCTCTTTCTTAAAGGTCAGAAGTCAGGGAGCAGACAAAACAATCCCCACAAAACATGAAACTGTAAAGAAATCCAATTAAGAACAAATTGAGGAGGAGGAGAAGACATCTGTGAGATCAAAACCAGACATGAAATATCCATCCTGATCCCGCACTCAGAACCAGCTCCCAAAAAACAAACTCCACGTCAGGAGTTCCATGTGCACACTCTGAGTTTGTGCTGCTTCCCAGTCTCCACAAATCCCAGATTTCCTTAGAAAATTAAAAGGTAAATCAGTATTTTCATGGACTTGGCAGAGTTAGGCTGAGGTGGCCCAGAAATTCCTGCTGGTTTTGGTGCATTTGGAAAGATTTGGGAAAGTGCAGCACAGAATCCGACAGCCACGTGTATAAAATAAAGATTTATTTATATTAAATACAGAATCCAAGCAGATTTGGGTCACTGCTCCTTCATTTTCCAATTCCCTCTAACTTTTAAAATCTAAAGATAAGCAACAGGATGGCGAATTAATCATTTAAATGTGATGGACAGAATCCTTTTAAATTGACAGGAATATGATGGATACTACCAGAAACAAAGGCTTCAGCTCCTGCCTGCTTGGAGAGGAGAAGGGGCTGATTTTTGGGGGTTTTGGCTCCCAAAATTCATTTTTTCTCAGCAGGGTCATACATTTGGAGTCGTTTTGATTAAACCAAGAGCACGTGACAGCAAAATCTGCTGCTCTGAACACTGGGGGAGCAGAGGAAAAACTGAAGCACCTCTGGAATTCCTCCTTGAGCCTTCAGGCTTTGATTCTCCAAACCTCATCCAGGGCTTGCCCTGCCCATATTGAAATCATTGGAAAACAGGAATTGTTTACTCGTGTCACAGCTGGGGGGGATGATCTCCACAGCTGGGAGGCACTTCCCCCTTGGAAATTCGGGATGTTTCGGGTTTGGGATGCAGGAGGGGAGGGCTCATGGAAAACTCGGGGATGGCAGAGCCTTGGAGGCTCCTCCAATGTCACACGCCTGGAAATTCACCCTGTCAACAAAAATCACTTTCCATGACATTGCTCTCACCCACCACATCCAGAAAGAGACAGGAGGAGCTGTTGGGAACTTGGAGAGAGGGAGGAGGAAAAGCAAATTCAGCTACCAAGTCATTACTCTGTTCATTAATATTTATTTAGAATATTTGTCTGAGTTTTTCATCTTTAACAAGTCATAGATTCAGAGGAGATGAGAAAGTTTTAATTATTTTAAATGCCTTTGTTCTTCGAATTAAAAGAACCCTACCAGAACTTGCAAAAATAAAAAATTCAAGTTAATTAGGACCTAGAATTTCCAAATTCCACCAAGGAATCCTGTTCCAGAGCAGGAGAGCTCCTACACTCACACCTCAGCACCTCTCTGGAAACGCAGCCAGGCTATTTTTACCTATTTTACAACAAGCAGAACCCGTTTTATTCCGATTTATGGAAGGAGCCATCAGCATTCAAATATTGCCATCTAGTGGGGTGTCAGATTCCCAGTCTGGGAGGCTGCGAGTCGAATGGGAAGAAATCCCCCCAGCATGGAATTGTGCTGTGCCAACTCTTTCCAAAGGCTTGGGAAGGGCAGCAGGGGCTGTGTGAAGCCAGCAGGGAGTTTTCCTTGGCGGCACATGCTGGGCGCTTGCCATCCCCATGGGCTCATCCCAGTGGGATCATCCTGGGCTCATCCCAATGGGCTCATCCTGATGGGATCATCCTGATGGGCTCATCCCAGTGCGCTCATCCCAGTGGGATCATCCTGATGGACTCATCCTGATGGGCTCATCCCAGTGGGCTCATCCCAATGGGCTCATCCCAGTGCGCTCATCCCAGTGGGATCATTCTGGGCTCATCCCAATGGGCTCATCCCAGTGGGCTCATCCCAGTGGGCTCATCCCAGTGGGCTCATCCCAGTGGGATCATCCTGATGGACTCATCCTGATGGGCTCATCCCAAAGGGCTCATCCCAGTGGGCTCATCCCAGTGGGATCATCCTGATGGACTCATCCTGATGGGCTCATCCCAAAGGGCTCATCCCAGTGGGCTCATCCCAGTGGGATCATCCTGATGGGCTCATCCTGATGGGCTCATCCCAGTGGGCGCATCCCAATGGGCTCACCCTGATGGGCTCATCCCAGTGGGATCATCCCAGTGGGATCATCCTGATGGACTCATCCTGATGGGCTCATCCCAAAGGGCTCATGCCATTGGGCTCATGCCAGTGGGATCATTCTGGGCTCATCCCAATGGGCTCATCCCAAAGGGCTCATCCCAGTGGGCCCATCCCAATGGGATCATCCTGATGGGCTCATCCCAATGGGCTCATCCCAGTGGGCCCATCCCAATGGGATCAGCCTGATGGGCTCATCCCAATGGGCTCATCCCAGTGGGCCCATCCCAATGGGATCATCCTGATGGGCTCATCCCAATGGGCTCACCCCAGTGGGCCCATCCCAATGGGATCAGCCTGATGGGCTCATCCCAATGGACTCACCCCAGTGAGCCCATCCCAATGGGATCATCCTGATGGGCTCATCCCGATGGGCTCACCCCAGTGGGCCCATCCCAATGGGCTCATCCTGTGCTCATCCTGATGGGCTCATCCCAGTGGGCCCATCCCAATGGGATCATCCTGATGGGCTCATCCCGATGGGATCATCCCAATGGGCTCATCCTGATGGGCTCATCCCGATGGGCTCACCCCAGTGGGCGCATCCCAGTGGGATCATCCCAATGGGCTCATCCCGATGGGATCATCAACTCACAGCCAGCTCCAGGCATCTCCTCGATCCCTGTTTTAGCCCTTGGGAAAGGCAGAGCAGGAAGTTCAAAGGCAGGGAAGGAAAAGCTCTGCAGCTTTCTGGAATTGTGTCCCAGAAGTGCCAGCTCTCCCCGCAGGCAGCAGTGCCTTTTCCAGAGGGATGGAGGTTAGTTTGGGGCTGATCAGTCCATGCCCAGGCTGAGCTGCTTTTCCTCTCTCCAAATGTCAGGGATCAAATACTTCCTCGGACTCCGAGTGTCTTCCCAAACCACCCCACAAAAGCTCAGTTTTTACCATTTATAGGCTTTCAATAGCAAATATTTCTTGTTTGGAGCCTGCTGGAAGTTCAGGGGGAGGTTTTATTTCTGCCTGAGTGGCGGTGGGGAAGCAGCAGCCTCCTGTGCACGTGGGGAGAGCAGAGCACACCCTGCACCCTCTGAACCAGCCCTGAAGGGACAGCAGGGCTGGAGTGATTCCACTGCAGACAGTCAAAACACTGGGGAAGTTCCATGTGGGAGGAATCAGCCCAAGGAAAACAGCCTGGGTACAACAGGGACACAAAGAAGCCTCTGTTCCACTTGGAACTCCAGAGCTGGGGTGGATCTTCCGTGCTGATAAAGGGAAGCCTTGCACATCACACCCAAGACATGAGTTCTGAGCAGCCCAGTGCTCCTTGCTGACACCAGGGGTTGTTAATACAGGAATATCTAATCTAATAATGATAATCTAATATCTAATGACCTCTGAAATCCATGCAAACTCCCTGGATTATCGTTACAAAAACCAGCACTTAATTGAGTTCCAGCAGCTGCAGCAGTAACTTTCCCAAAGAGCCCATCTTCAAATTACCCAAGTTGCCCTTTTTTCCTTTATACCCTCCTGAAACAACACTTAAAGCCCCTGAAAAAGCTGCTTTTCTATGCCCAGCCTCACAGCACTGTTTTTAGCTGCCTCTCCAGCAGTGAAGACCTGCACACCTCAGCACATACTTGAACTACGTCTGGCCAAAAGGGAAAAAGCACTGAGGGATGGAAGGAGTGTGGAAAGAGATGGTCCAAGTGACCTCATACGTTCATTTTCTATTTTCTGGAGAGCCCAGGACTCACAAGTGCCTGACAGCACATCACACACATCAGTGGGGACTGACAGACTCCACTGCTGCTTTTCCAAGAATGGAAAATTTAATTCCTCCCTTGTATAATGCAAGGACAACAGGAGAAGTGTGAGGAGGGAAGAGAAAACACACCATTTCTTTTGTTTCCTCAAAATTGCTGCCTTTTTTTTTCAGTTTATTAACAGGGACTGGCCAGAAAAATAATTGAAATCAAGAGAAGTGCCCAGGAAAGAAGCAAACTCGGGGCAGCACCGAGTTCCAGCTGAAAGCAAGTGCCAGCATTGAATGCCATGGATGAGAACTGTGGTGCTGAGATAAACTCGGTGGGTTCTCCCATTATCTCCTCGCCTGGCCTCAAAAGAGGTTATCAGTGCCCTGCATGTGGCAGCATTTAATTGATTCACAAAGCAGCAGCTCTGTGGAACTGAAGCCAGACTTGTGCAGCTCTGAGGGAGACAAGGTGTGAGAGCAGCAGCAGCAGCACGAGGTCCTTCCCGAGGGCGCTGGACCCACAGGAATTAAAGCTCTTCAGAGAGGAGAAAAGCCCAACAGAAATGATTTCTTTCACTTCTTGCTTTTTAAAGACGTGCTGAGCTCTTAGACTTCACTCCTGAGGAGGGGAGAGGTCAACAGCTCTGCAGCCTCTCCTCTGTTCTGCCCCTGACAACAGCCAGCACTCGTGGCCTTCCCAGCAAAGCCCAGCCCCACTTTCCTGACCCTGCCATGGGGAGCAGAGCCCTGGCAAGGCTCAGAGTCCAGGTTCTGACCAGCACAAAGCTCAGCAGGACCTGCTCCGACTCCCCTCAGCTGCCACGGGCACGATGCTGCAGAATTGGGCAAATTCTCCTCTGCTTCTACTCAATCCTTCAACCTGAAATGAAACCTCTGAGCCATCCAGAGGAGGAGAAATGTCCCACAGCATCTGACCTGAGCAACCTGGTCTAGTGCAAAGTGTCCCTGCCCATCCAGGGCGTTGGGAAGGACTGATCTACATCCTTTCCAGAGCAAACAATTCCAGGGTTCTGTGATAACACCACAGGAACAGGCTGAAGTCGGTCTTTATTTCCCAAGAACTACAGCCTGTGGTATTTATCACTGGGAGAAGAAAATGTTGGCAAAAAGTATATCCAAGGACCACAGGATTAGCTCATCCATCAGACACAAACCACAGGACTCCTGTTCAGGCTACCATCGCTGGGAAGAGGAGTTATTATCCTGTATCATGAGGAAACAGCAGATGGGTTCAACAGCTCAGGGATCCTCAGGAAATTCCTGCGTTGAGCAGTGCCACGGTCCTGTTCCTCCAGACTATCCATGGCTGATCCCTGTCTGTAAAGGGGAGGGATTGAAACAACAGTTACTGATATCCTAATCACAGAAATCCATCAGCTTCTGGTGCTGATGAAATGTTAAAGACACGGGACAAAATGCCAATTTGGATCATTTTCCTTGAGGCTCTCCAGCATCTCCAGACGGAATCCAAGGTCTGGATGCACATCCACAACTGCTGACGTTCAGGATTGCAGCACGTAGGTGTCACACTTTTAAACCATGGGATGTTATTAAATACTCTAACAGCCAGTGACTTGTGGGACATTCAGAAATGAGACACGAGAAGCCCAAAATTATAAACAGGAAATGAAAGGAAGACAAAGAAAACGCAAAAAAACGGTACAAATATTAGGAAGGAAATGAGGAACAAGGAAAAATTGGTGGAATTAATAAAAATGCAGTAATAAAAAAGGCTTTTGGAGGTGGAAAAGTAAAAGAATAGAAAATACTGATGACATTTTGTATTTTCAGTGCAAACTGCAATGTTTGTTTAGAGCACCTGAAGGGAGACAGAGGATGGAGAGAAATGATTTACAAGGGCCTGGAGGGACAGGACACAGGGAAAGGCTTCCCAGTGCCAGAGGGCAGGGATGGATGGGATATTGGGAGGAATCCTCCCCTGTGAGGGTGGGCAGGCCCTGGCACAGGGTGCCCAGAGCAGCTGTGGCTGCCCCTGGATCCCTGGCAGTGTCCAAGGCCAGGTTGGACATTGGGGCTTGGAGCAGCCTGGGACAGTGGAAGGTGTCCCTGCCCATGGCAGGAGGTGGGACTGGATCTTCAAGGTCCTTCCAACCCAAACCATTCCAGAATTCCATGACAAACATCCCATAAACCAGCACCAGCCTGGAGTGCCTCACAACACAGATCCTCTGGTGAGAAACAGAGCTCAGTCCATCCATGAGAACTTCCTGCCCTTCCTCCGGTATTTCCAAGCAGGACAATCCTCGAGGAGGACAGAAATGTGACAGATTTGCTGTTTATCCTGTGCTGTTATTAAGCTCAAACTCTTCATTAAGAGCTGGAGCAGCAGTGCTGAGCTCCCCACACGTTTTCCACGACACCGGCGGCGGCTTCAACCGGCCCAACCTGCCTGGGCCTCAGGTGTGTGCACCAACATTTCTATTTCTGTTTCTCTCTCCATACATAAACTCATCTCACTGACATCAATTCCACAGCCAAATGTGTTTCCTATTAAGCAGCCGTGTGTGGGCTGCAGCCCCAGCACTGGTGTGTGGATTTTTGGGAAGCAGAGCCAGTGTTTAATTCCATTTGGCCTCTGCTGAGGACACAACTCCTTTCAGAGTGTATTAACATCTCTTTCAACTCCTGCAGTAGGAACAGTGCTCCCATCCCTCCTGGAAGCAATGTTTTATATAACAGCAACACCAAGCTTTGATGAGGGATTTCTTTCTGTGCTGCATTTTCGTGTCTTAAAAAGGGAAGTTATTTGGCATTTGAAGCAGAAAATGCACCATTCAGAGTTAAAAATCCAATTTGATCATTAGCTATCCCCAGCTAACACTTTGTTTTGTGGTATTTCAAAGACAGGGGTGTATTCTGGATGAAATTGAACGGAAAAACGGGAAAATTCACACTATGAAATAGTCTTGGAAGCAGATGGGAAAATTCACCAACATTTTTCACCAAGGTTTCCTCCCCTCTGTGAGCACGGGAGGGTTTGGGTGGGAGATTTATGTTTTTGAGGGGTTTTTTTTTCAGCAACGATCCTGTCCCTAACACGAGAGTTATTTCCATGTGCATAAATAATTCCCTGAGCAACAGATGCTGTCTGGAGCCAAAACAGGAATTTTGGGGTCCAATAACACAAGGTTCCTCTTAATGCATTCATGAATCTGGATCTCCTTCCTCCACCCGAGCACAAATTCTGCATTAAATTTGGAGGTTCTGCTCTTCCATCCTCTTGGAATAATTAACCAGAATTAAAATTAAAATTAACCAGAACTGACAAATAAGTGGAAAAATGATTGGTGAGAGTCTACAAAAAGCCACGGGCAGAGCAAGAGGCTTGCAGAGAAATGATACACAAAGTTACACACAACAATATGTATAAAATAGATACAAAAATATATTCTAAATAACTAATGTTCTTTTGCTTTCATTTAATTACTTAGATTGTAATTCATTAATTCATTTAATTACTTAGAATAAGGGCTACTGATAAATATTCTTCTCTGAGCTTCAGAACTGCCCTCTCCCTTTTTTCCACGGAAAACCATCTTTTCTATTACACTGTTTCTTGTAACTGCAAAATTCTGAATTTGGGAATCTGGTATTTTCCAACTCGCTCGTGGAAATTGCTGTAAAATCTCCAAAGAGCTAAACCTGTATTTTCTGCTAGGCACAGAAAATTACAGCTGAGGATGTTCTTGTATCGGATTTCACCAGCAAACGTCTCCATTTTTAGCAGGGCTGAGGTAATGAGCTATTTAATGACAGAGATTGTGTTTAAGTCATTCTGGTTTTTTGCCCAAAAACTCTCCTCAATACCACTGCCACCCCACAAGCAAATTCCTACCCCAAGTGAAATTTTAGACTTGCAAAGATAAACTTTCCTCTCCTCTTGTGGTAAACCTTTTGCAGAGCATCAAGAATTTTTAATAAGCACACATCTCTTCGTTTTCTATACTTTCTGCATATTATATAAAATACTTTCTCTATTAAACACAGATTTGCTTGGTGGTTTTCTTGCAGAAGAAAGAAAAAAAAGGATGGAATATCTTTCCACTGACAAACTGCAAGAAACTTGAAACGAAAGGAGAAATAAAATCCTTTCTATTTCCTTGGGCTCCTCTGGCTGTGATTGGCACAGGCCAGGCTGATGACATTGGATTCTTCATTTCTGTTTGAATTAAGGCATCAAAGCAGGAGCAAATCCCACTGTTGGGACCAGCACCGAGGGGTTCCCATGCCAGGGAAACTCGGGTTCGGGTCGATTTGCTGGGACAACACTTCATGGATGAAAACCAGATGTGTGTGGACTGGGAAAGGGGATATGGGATGGCAGGGCTCTTCCCAGTCAGGGAATGCAGGGATGGAATCATGGCACACGTGAACTCAGCGGGAGTTTTGCCACTGAGCTGAGCATGGGCACCATCCCATCCTCGAGAGCTGAGTCCTCCACATTCCTCACCAGGCTGCTGGAATCCAATTCCACTCCCACTTAATTACTCCCAGTGATGACAAATGAGGTTATTAAGTGAAATCATCATTTCTGGAGCACTGTTCTTGCTGTTAAATTTGCTGCTCCATCAACTTTTCGTGTGTTTTCTTCACTGGTTGCCACAGGATTCTCTGTCCTTGATGGTAGCAAATCTCAAGAAGCATCAACATTTCACTACCCAAACCAGTCATCTCTGGCCAGATCCACACAGGGTCTCTTTCTGCCAGAAATCCCCGGTTTTTTATGGCCTGGCTCCCAAAAGAAAGCAACACAGCAGCCAACGTTAGGAAGGAATGAAGTTGTTTCAGATACCTGGATCCCAAACCGTGCTCATGCCATCAAGTCAGACACTGACTGCTGCTCATGATCCCCTGCTCTCACATCTGTGCCATTCCAGACCTTCTCCAGCTGCAGGGATCACTTCCATAATCCGATTTCGTCACGGTCAGAATGCCTCACAGCAATGACATAATCCCCAGCTTGAGCCCTTGGTCACATGGACACATTCCTTCCCCATGCTCACACTGGCAAACATCTCATCTTCCTCCACAACCAGTCACAAACTGACCCATGTGATTTGTGCTCTCACATTTAAGGGATGGGGAAAGAACTACCTGGGAACTGCTTTAACACTGGAGCAAGATCCATTTCTTAGTGTTTCTAAAAGCTCCCAACGAAAATCCCTGTTTTAAAAAAGCACAGGAACAGCATCAGTGACGCTGATGAGATCAGCAGACAAAAACGCTTTGGAGAGCAGCATTAATTTGAATTACCATCTCTCTTAAAAACACATATTTAATGTACTTGTAAAAGAAGCCTGAGGTCCTCTGCTTCAGGTAAATAATGAAGCAAAAATTGCCCTAATGCAGCCACCTGAGTGGGTTGGATTTGGTTTCCAATTTCCCCAAAATAGCCTGAAAACCACTGGAAACAACAGCAGGTCAACAGGATGTTTCCTGCCACCATCAAACACCGTTCACACACTCCCTTCCCTGTAACTACCACACAGCCAGTTCCTCAAACACCACCCCAAATATTCCCTTGCTGACACGTTCTTTTAAGCCTTACCTGGCATTTCAAATTGCCAATTCCATACAAAACTCACCAGGAGAACAAACAATTCCTGCTGCAGGTCCACTGGTGACCTACACAAAATGTGACTATAAAGAATCTTAGAGCAACAAGAGACCTCCTGGTTTATTAGAATCCAGTTCAAGGATCACTCCTGGCCCTGCACAGACACCCTCAACAATCCCAGCCTGTCCCTGGGAGTGCTGTCCAAACGCTCCTGGAGCTCTGGGCCGTGCCCATTCCCTGATTCCAGTGCTCAACCACCACCTGGCAGAAGAACCTTCTCCCAAAGTCCTGGTTATCCTAATTTCCTGGAAATAAAGCACAGGGAACAGACTTGGCTGTCCTCAATGTGCTCCCTAGAAGTCGCCACACCAGAACACGATGCACATGTCCAGATTCCTCTTTTCATTTCAAACCAGTGGCTGTGCCTTTGTTCCACATTTGATTCCTTTTAAATGAACAAATATTGTGCCTTTAACACAGGTAATATCAGTTCAGAGCTCCCTAACAGCTTAAATCATCCAAAGACTCGTGCACATGGAGCAGACAGAAATCCATCAGCACCCTGTGCATTCCTGCTGTGAATCCACAGATTTTATGATCCTGACATTGCCAACTTTTTCCATCACAATCTGAGCAAGCCTTTTGAAAAAACAGACGTAAATGGGAAGTCAGAAACGAAGGTTCAGGACCGTGCTGGTCTGAGCACCTGAACAGCATCGAAATTTGTGTTACTTATTATTTCTACAATATTTACTGCGCTCACAGATGGCGGTTGCAAAGAAGTCAGAACTCAGAATAAAAGGCTGAGGAATTTCTGGTGAATACCCACCAAGTGAAGCAAACCAGCCCATTAGGATTTCTTCCTAAAAATCCTAAACCTCCTTCACAAGCAGAAGCCAACAGAACATCTCCACACACATCAAACACTCTTCAAATACCATTTCCCGCGTCGCTTTCTGCCTTACCCGCGCCCTCCCAACTCCCACGCTTCACTCACAGCGAATCCCGTAGATCATGAGAGGATCCAGCTGCTTCTTGCCGTGCTTCCCCTGGCCCGAGAGGTTGGAGATGGCCTGGATCTCCCTGTGGAAGAGGTAATCCAGCAGGGTCAGGGCCATCTTCTCGGCCGTGCGGCAGTTGGTGCTGATGTGCAGCATGTCCGCGGGCGTGATGGGGCAGCGCACCCGCATCTCGGGGTTGTTCTCGTCGCCCAGCCACGTCCCGTTGGGGTAATCCTCTGAAACACAGATTGGGACAGCCTGAGCAGAGAGGCAGGCTCAGGAGACAGCCAGCATTCCTGAAGTTTGCATGGATCTCCCCCAGTTTGCTTCCCAGCTGAGCACAGCGGGCCCGCGACGTCGGCTACTGAGAGAAAGAAACCCAAATTCACCCCAACAGTGAACAAAAATTATTGTCATTCACGTTCTGGCCGACACAGGAACTGGTGCAGCCAGTCCAGATGGCCAACTTGCCCTCAGAGATCTCTATTATTAAGAAACCACTCCAGGCCCAGTGTTCTCATCCCCTAAAAATGAACATTACTGCACCTCTGGGATATTCTCAAAGCACAGCAAATTTGAAGCAGCCAATAGCTTTGAACTTTATTATTCCCCAACCCCAAACCCATGAGATTAAAACAAGGCTAAGCAAGATTACAGAGTTAAGAAATGATAATCAATAGTGAACAGGAACTTGTTTAATCATTTAAAAGGAGTACATCAAGCAATGAGAATCATTTAGGATGTAGCCAGAGATCCCAATCAGAATTTGGGGTTATTCCTTATATTTACTGGCTGCATTATTTTCTAGATAACACTTTACCAAGGACCAGACCCAGCAGAAAGATAATTAATCAATCACTAATCATCTTCCTTCTTATTCAAATATAAGATCATCAGCAGCACAGCTATACCCACCTACACACATACTCAATATATTAAGAAGCTTTTTTCTTTCTTTCCAGTTTGTCAGATTGTCAGGGGGAAAAAATGAATACTAAGGATCTAATGAAATAAATAAATTAAATTCAAAGGAATACTAGGCCCTCACTTCAATTAACCTGTGCAGGCAATGCCAAAAGTAGTGGATTCAAGACTAACCAGAAACTGGAACAGAGCTCAGGACCAATCCCCACTCAAGTGGAGGATGGAACACAGGGCTGAGGATGAGACTCCCATTCCAGACACAAACCAAACTTCCAGAATTCCTCACACTGCTAATAGGAGCTGGGCAGAAAGCACTCCAGCAGTATTTCAGTGTCCACTGACACGGACCATTTGGATTTGATTTCCATGTTTGCTCAGCTTTGTGGAGTAAAACAAGGTTTTCTGACTCAGGGGTCGCTCAGCCCTTCCATGGAGAGCTTTACAGTCATTTATCGTGAACAACATCCAATTACAGGACTTTTCTTTCATTAGATGACCTTAAAGGAGACCTTTGTGGTATAGACAAAGTCACCAGTTCCTGCTTTCCATAACCCTTGCAGTCCCCAAAGAAGGTGACAGAGTTCAGGCCAAGCAGCATCTCCTTTTCACACCGAGCAGGACCCAGAGCAAGCACCATCTGGATTTCCAAATCCTGCACTGGGGTTTATCACTCTACAAGCCAGAAGTACTCAATAAAATATAACATAAAAGCAGCTCAAAACACTCCAAACTGCTTTTCCACCACGACCTTTGGGTTGAGTCACCCCACATGTCAGGGGCGAGTTTATAGAGATGAATAACGACAGGATGAGGCAAACGTTGGATTGTGCAATCCTGATTTATCACTGCAACAGCATTTTATCAGCTGCAACAGAGCCACACACACAACCAGGCAATGGTTTGGGCTGGAAGGGACCTTAAAACTCATCTCCTCCCACCCCTGCCATGGCAGGGACACCTTCCACTGTCCCAGGCTGCTCCAAGCCCCAATGTCCAGCCTGGCCTTGGACACTGCCAGGGATCCAGGGGCAGCCACAGCTGCTCTGGGCACCCTGTGCCAGGGCCTGCCCACCTTCCCAGGGAGGAATTTCTATCTTATATTTAGTAAATTGCAAGAAAAAATATTTATTATTGCTGTATGTAGCAATTCATCCCTCAAGCTTTTTTCTGCTGAAATCAGAACTTCATGCCCTGTCCTGAATATATTTTTTATACACTTGCAAATTGTTTATATATTTTTTTTTTTTTAATTTGATCCTTTCCTTTTTATCCCAAGCCAGGACAGGTCACACTGGCTGCTTTCTGCTCCCAGTACCAGGTGCCATCTGAAAAATAAAGTGGTTTGGATGAATTGTGCCTTGTTTTGCATGCCACTGTGTCTGGCCTCACCACAAGTCTGGTTACCATTATCAGGGAAAACAACAGGCTGTTCCTCAAGATAAATGGACTGGGTTAGAAAATTTTGGGCAGATGTGGCGAAGCAAAAACATCTCTGGATCAATGTGTACGTTTTTCAAAGAAATTCTAGGAAGCCTGAATAAATTATCCTCCAGCCTATCACAGCCTTACTTCCCTAAAGCTCACAGGATTGCTGCTGGATATAGGAATTTCTCTTCCTTATGGAACACCTTTTGCCTGCAGACTTTTTTAACAAACGTTGTTAACCTACATGAACCAAAGATTTTGTTCAATTTGCAAAATCCTCTCTTTTTTTCTGCTGGCACAGAGTCCAGAACATACTGTTTTTACCACATGCAACTGTTCTTTTATTGCTCCCAGCCTGGAAAAAAAGACATTATCTTGTTATTCTGACCTATGACCACAATCCCCCCACTAAATTATCTCTTGCATTTTCCTCCTGCTTTCAAAGTTTCAACAGAAAGGGAATTTATTTTATAACCATTTTGCATTAAGCATGACTGAAGTTAACCATGAATCCACTGCCTCACTGCAGTGAGGGCACAAAAGCTGAATTATTCCTTATTTGATATCAAAATCATTCCTGCCAGGCTGCCAACACATCTGGTACTTTGCAGGGAGCAAACACAGGACTGGCACCCAAAAATCTGGTGAAAAGAGGAAATCCAGGGCCAGTTCTGGGTGAGGCACAAATGCCCCGAGCTCTGGTGTGGTGTGGAAGAGAGAGAATGGATAAGGAAGGAGAAATCAGGTTGGGAATTGGATGGAAATTCTCTCTGAACAATTAAATACATAAACACTATTGACTAAATAGGGATCACTGGAGGCTCCCAGCACTCAGACACCCTCTAAGGCATTTGGAATGGTTCTTTGGGTGCAGCAGCAGGCTTTATAGGTGGTATCTGGATGGAATCTGGGGGAGGTGGGTTATTTAGTGCATCCACTGTAAGAGCCAGACTCCAACCCCACCAGCACTGCACAGCCACAGCCACCTGCTGCTGTTCCTTAAAGACTTCCCAAAAAATCCATAAATCTGAGCTGGGGAGGAAGAGCAGAGTCAAGGAACACATTTCCCTTAAGCTCAGTGAAGCACAACTGCACACACTCAGCTGCAGCTCAGTTCATCACACACCTTCTCATTTTGCCCTATTTTTCTGTCCTTAATCACCTGAGGAAGAACTTCATTCCCTGGAGGGTGGCAGAGGCCTGGAGCAGCTGCCCAGGGAGGGCGTGGGGTCTCCCTGTCTGGAGACATTCCAGTCCCACCTGGACGTGTTCCTGCGCCACCTGCTCCAGGTGCCCCTGCCTTGGGCTGGATGATCTCCAGAGCTCCCTTCCAATCCCAGCCATTCTGTGATCCTGGGAATCTTCCTGAGGACCCTGCTGCCCTTTGAGAGGAGAGGTGCTTCCTTGCCTTTTTTTTGCACCAAATATTAGATCACAGAAGTGGCTCTTGATCATTTCTACTTCCAGTGCAGAAAGTCCTGGCAGCTTTATCAGATTCCCTCTGTGCCCTCACAGCCTCCTTTCCATGCCACACTAATTTCTGGTTCCTCTTCAATGTTCTTTTTTCAACCTCACAGAATTTGCCTGTATCTCCATTCTACTGAACCCAGTTTGCTTTCCAGTGCTGCTTTTGACCCTTTTTCACTGCATTTAAGTGCATTTATCTTTCAGCACAGCTGATCCTCCATCCCCCCCTGCATGGGGACATGCCGGGGGCTGCCACGCAAACGAGGATTTCTCTGGGAACAGGAGGAGCCAGCCTGGGGTCAGCAGCAAGAAAAGCCCTGTCAAGAGAACAAAAACCAGACAGGGGCTGCTCTGGACGTGCTCTCCCACCCAGGGAAGTGACAGCCACTGAGCTGTTACGTTTTTCCATGGGGATATGCTGCCCTGGTCTGACATGGGAGCCTAAAAGCAAAGGGTGGCTCTGCTCTCTCCCTAGGAGCTGTCAGTCATTCCTTTAAAACTAGGGACAACAAAAGGAAACACCTGTCCACAGAAACACTTGAATTAACACATTCCATCACTCCAAGAAGTTGTGTTTATTTTACTCTCTAGGCTAGGTGCAAAGTTGGCAGTGGCAGCAAAAGGCTGGTGGGTGCAGAGAGGCAGAAAGATGAATTAATCTTTAAAAAATTCAAATAAACCCCCAAAAAATAAATCCTAACCTACAAAAATAAACCTCCATTTCTAGAGAAATTAAGTAATATTTTGGCTGATGTATAGAAGATTCAACATCAGCATCATGTGGGGGGTTGGAACGAGATGAGCTTCAAGGTCCCTTCCAAGCCAAACCATTCCATGATTCTGTGATCTTTTAAATGAGCTCCTGGCAATTAGCAAGAGTTCACAGGGGCTGTGATTAATTGGCAGAGACTCCAGAGCACTGACTTAATTAATTAGAAATCATTAATTCTGTGGAAGGGAGGGACAAGCAGGCTGTAAATTCAGCTCCAGATGCAGCAGTGGCATTGAAAGCTGTGCTAAAAGAAAGGTTAAAGAGCTTTAAAGTGCAGTTCCCCCAAAACCTCCTCCCAGCACAAAATGCAGATCAGACACTGGGAATTCTGGAAAAGGAGCAACACACATGGCCTGGACACAGATATGGAGATTTTCACCTGACTGTTCTTCTGTGGGGGGAAAGAAAGGTTTCATTTCCTTGTGAATATCAAAGAAAAATCACAGAATCACGGAATGGTTTGGGTTGGAAAGGACATTGGAGATGATCCAATTCCAATCCCAACACCTTCCACCACCCCAGGTTGCTCCAAGCCCCATCCAACCTGGCCTTGGACACTTCCAGGGATCATGGGGCAGCCACAGCTGCTCTGGGAAATCCATTCCAGGATGGATTCCCTGTCCTATTTCAGTTTAAATCCAGAAGAATCTGGTGCTCCAGGTAAATATTCCATAGCACACAAAGGCTGTGGCTGATGGAGACACAATCCCAGCTCACTCCCAGGACCCTGTGGATCCAGGAGCAGGAGATAGTCTGGAAACAGCCCCTGCACTCACAGGTTCTTCAGGCTCAGCACAACATCACTGAGGTCACTTGTTTGTCAAGAATAAGCCTCAGTTTTGGTTAAATCCAAGGGAGATTCCCCTATTTTATGACTCATGGAAGGATGCAATCAGATTAAAAGTTCAGATAAAAAAAGATCCAAATAAAATTCAGAAAATTAAAAGCCATGGACTCAGAGGGCTTTTTAAAACCTTGGAAAATGTGTTTCATGTCAGAAAATCAGATCTCTAGTTTGGATTTTGCCCTTTTTTTTGTTTAAAGCCTCGTCGTATTATTTGGGTGGAGGTGAGCCAGCATTAACTCCAAATATCACTGTGGCAGACACCTGCAAGAGACTCTTGTTCATCTGCTGGCTCCCAATAATTGAAAAAAAACCCCATAGCAATTCAATTTTTATAATTTTCTTTGGCTTTACCAAGTCCTGAAGCCTCATCAGTGTCTTCACATCAGCTCCACATCATTTTGTTTTAGGGGACAAAAGGTTCACTCCTGCTCTGCTCCAGTTCCTTCTCACTGTGCCTGTCTGAGGAGCTTGGCAGGAAAGTGCTCCAAGGGCTCATCCCACGTGTGAGATCTGATCCTGCCCTGGACTGGAAAATCCTGTGGACAGATAAGTCTGGGCCACGTACAGAGAGCTGCTTGGATTCCCATTTGGAAAGCAAATCCTAAGTGCTGTTTAATGCTGCCATTATCAAATGACTGCTTCAGATGCCAAGTTGAAGAAACAAAATGTGACTGAGGAGTTTTCTCTGGAAAAAATATCAGTCATCCTTTAATTAGCACACAGTGCAGAGCAGTCTGCCCTTATCTGCTCAAAAAATACATGTTTACATTCCCAACTTGAGATTCTCTGCATCAGAAACTGGAGGGACAGGACAAGGAATGGTTTCAAACTAACAGAGGGCAGGGATGGATGGGATATTGAGAAGGAATTCCTGGCTGGGAGGGTGGGCAGGCCCTGGCACAGGGTGCCCAGAGAAGCTGTGGCTGCCCCTGGATCCCTGGCAGTGCCCAAGGCCAGGCTGGACATTGGGGCTTGGAGCAGCCTGGGATGGTGGAAGGTGTCAGGGTTGGAACTGGATGGGCTTTAAGGTCCCTTCCAACCCAAACCATTCCAGGATTCAGTATCTTCAGAGCTATGAAGGCCTAAAGAATTGATTCACAAAAGAAGTTCTGTGCAAGAAGGACACTAAAGACCACCTGCAGCAGAGTGGGGAAATCCAATTCAGAATCTTCAGAACTTTATAAATGCACAACAACTCTGGAAAGCACAGGAAAATAGTCTCAAAATAACTGCACAGACCAAGCTTTTCCTTCTCTTACCGCCCTGAAGGTGTAAGTGCAGTGTGTGAAAACTGAAGAGGAAAATTGGGCCATCACATCCAGCCCATGCAGCCATTAGAAAATAAACCATTATAAAACAAACCATTATAAAATAAACCATTATAAAAATAAACTTCCTCATGTTTAGTGTATAAAACTTAATGGCTCTCCCACTCCAAAGCTGTATCAGTGAAACTAAAAAAGCTCTTCCTGTGCTCTTTGTTCTGCACAAGACACTGAACTGTACAAAGCTCATTGGTTTTAAGGCTAATTAGAATGTTCACAATTAAATAAAATGCACTGCTGTGTTTGAAGTGAGAAGATGCTGCACTCCAAAACTCACAATAAGAACACATTCATGCCAAAATTAACTGGACTTTAAAAAACCACATGGAATGAAGTCACAGTGGTCAGTCGGCAAAACACCCAGCCTTGTTCTACACCATTACTGGAACTGGGCTCAGTGCTCCTGTACAATTATTTTTCAAGGATAGAAAGGCAATAACACTAATTTTTAAATTATCATGATTACATGAAAGCAGCCCAGCAGAGAGCAAACAGTGCCTCCACAGAAATCCATTCCCTAAATCCTGAAAACATCCACAGCTCAGTGCCACAAAGTCAGATAAATCCAACTATAAACACAGCTTAGTTTTGCTTTCCAGAGCCAGGATGACAGATTGGAGCTGTGCTGAACACCTGGTGTGTGGTCTCAGTCCTGGGCTGGCTTCTTCATCCTCAACCCTGCAGGTTTTACCTCTGCACCCCTCAGAGTCACCCGGAATTCTGTCCCAGCTGATGAAAGCCAAGGGCTGCTGTGACTTTGCCTCTCCCAGCACACCAGCCCTGTTATTCTCCATCTCTTCCTTTATTAATAATTGAATTTGTGCCATCCTGCAGGTGAAGTCACTTAGCAATTCCCTCCCGTGCAAGGGCAAGGGCAGGTGGAGGGGGCATCACTGATCTGATCCTCAAAGCATTCATCAATCTCAGAGATTTTTAATGGATGACTGTTCCAAAGGTCTGAGGGAAATCAGATCCGCAGACATTAATGGATTAGGTGTTTCTTCAGAATTTACATGCACAGCAGTGGGTAAAACATCATGTTTGTAATGCAAAGCTGTGCCAGACCAAGGCAGAAAGGGAATTATACAGCAAACATCCTCCTGATGTTGGCAGCTTTGCTCCTGGCACAGCTGACAGAGCAGTGAGAATTCTGGAATCATTGAGATTGGAAAAGAGCTCCGGATCAGAGTCCACCCTGTGCCCAGTTCCCACCCTGTCCCCAGCCCAGAGCACTCAGTGCCACCTCCAGCCCTTCCTGGGACACCTCCAGGGATGGGCACTCCAAACCTCCCTGGGCACTTCCAAGGCCTGAGCGCCCTTTCCATGGGGAAATTCCTGCTGCTGTCCACCCTGAGCCTCCCCTGGCCCAGCCTGAGGCCGTTCCCTCTCCTCCTGTCCCTGTTCCCTGGGAGCAGAGCCCGACCCCCCCCGGCTGCCCCCTCCTGTCAGGGACTTGTGCAGAGCCACAAGGTCCCCCCGGAGCCTCCTTTGCTCCAGGCTGAGCCCCTTTCCAGCTCCCTCAGCCTCTCCTCGTGCTCCAGACCCTTCCCAGCTCCGTTCCCTTCCCTGGACATGCTCCAGCCCCTCAGTGTCTGTCTTGGAGGAGCTCAAATCTGACCCCAGAACTCCAGATGTGGCCTCAGCCGTGCCCAGCACAGGGAACAATCCCCTCCCGAGTCCTGCTGGCCACACTATTTCTGATACAGGAACATTAACAGACTCCACAAAAAGTACATTTGATATTTAATTTCACAGTCTCAGCCTGCTGTAATTCCCCAGTGACCCCAGAAGAAATAAATACCCTTGGAAACAACCCCAAACAAACAGGACAGAACCCAAAATCTCTTTCTAATAACTCCTATGTTGCATGAACATCTACAAAAATCGAAGAATCCTGGGTTCAGATACCTTCAAAAATATTTTCAGGAGGCAAAGCAAGCAAATAATTCAAAAATCCTCACTCCTGCCTGATCACTGCCTAAAAACTCCAGCTTAGACCCACGACACGAGGCAGGAATTTTCCAGGTGTCCCTCAGATCATTCCCTCCCCACATTTATTCTCCTCCCGGCGATCCCCGCGTACCTTCGGAGTTGAGGGTGATGAGGGTGACGTTGTTGCCGATGCTCTGGCTGCCCACCTGGCCACTGTTGGACACCGAGTCGCTGGCCTCGGAGCCGCTCTCGCCGTCCTCGTTGTGGCTGTCGTCGTGGCCGGGCACCTTCACCACGATGGTGTTCTGCCGGCGCCCAGGCACCGCGCTGCGGGCAAGGAACGGAGGTGACCTCGGGGAAACAACCCCTCAAGCAGGAATGCAAGCATGGAATATCCAAATTCCAGGCTTAGCGAGTTCAACTCGTGGCCCTGCGCGTTGTTAGGAGGGAATTAAAAGCGCTAATCCATAAAACAAATGTGTTCTATAAAATCAGCTCCTTTAAACCATTCTGGTCCTGTGTAACTCGGAGCTATCCAGCAAAATAAAAACAGCAGAAGGAAAAAAAGATCTTAGGTATCAACTTCCTACACGTGCCTCAATGGAAAAGTCTAGGCCCTGTGTGCAAAACAGAAGAAATATTGAAGTAATTTATGAAAGCATTTTAATTAAGGCCATTTTTTACCCAGAACTCGGAGTACCACTTGCTTAAAATTTGCTTTAGATAGTCCAAGTTTTCCTTGAACTGCACATTCAGCTGGTTAAATACAGGATTTTGGTGTGTGCCCATGGGATTGTGCATCCATGGAAAAATCCACAGCTAGGGCAAAGCCTTCCTTAAATCCCAGCTCCTCCAGGATGTTCTCTCCCATCACAAAGGAAGCAAGAGAAACAATCCAAGCCCAGGTTCAATGTTTCCCCTCATTGTTACCTCGAGCATTCCTCGTTGTTCCCATCAAATTGCCTTTGAAACTGGACCTGCCCAAGGAGGGAATGAAGGGAGGATTCCAGGGAATGCTACTAACTTGCTGAGGATGTTCTCCAGGGAATCCGCTGCTCTGCTCAGCGGCTCCTCCTGCCCCACCATCTTGGCCACGATGGAATTCTGCCGGTCGTTGTTGAGGATCACTGTGGTCTGAGGGACAACACTGCAAAAAAAAATCACAGAGGGAATGGAAATGTAAAGGAGAAAAGCTGATAAATAATCCATGAAGAGGTTTCTGGTTTACATAATCCGGGGAGGCCTCTAGGCCTCACTCCCTCTCCCAACATCGCGGGCGCGGATCAAGCGCTGACGCCGGCAATCCATCGAGTTTGACACCTGCACCGCCTCGAGTGCTCCAGCTTTTTGAGAGGATGGATGGCTCCAATGGAATTATATAAAGGTCCATGACCCCTGGGGAAGCAATAAGGAATTCATCAATTCAGGACACACAGGGGGAAGTCTGTAAATCACAGCTGCACCAAATTCTTTCTGGGAGAATCAGAGCATTTGCAGAAGTACTGCGGCCAATTTACATGGTAATGCACCAGTTTCAGTAGGGTAATTCCCAGGAAAAAAGAATTTGAACGGATTTATTGCAAAAGTGGATGATGAGTTTGGTTAAAGAGCATCTGTTGTCCTCCAGGGCAGGGAGATGAACAGCACAAGAAGCATCAGAGCAAACGGGGCCAGACTGTAACTTTAAATAAAAACAAGACCCAACTACTTCTTGTGTGCATTTCACACATGAAAAAAACCTAAAACCAAACACCAAAAAGCATTTAGTGTGTGAGAAACCAGAAAAACCTCTTATCACTCCTGATGACAATGGAGAAGGAAATAACTCGAGACGTGCTAAGTTTACACTGGACTGCAAAAGTAAATATGAAGTAAACAACTGTCTGCACATGCAGATTAGCACTTGATCTGTTTGCAGGGATCATTAACATTACTGCCACACCATCACTCAATATTCTGAGGTGTGGGTTTGATGGTTAAACTGTTCCTGCTGTGCTCACTGAGAACTTCAGGAGAGAAATTCTGGTTGTGTTCCCCTTTGCTTCCCAAAACCCAAAAAAAGGTTTTTTTAGGGGAGGAAAAAACAGCCCGCTCTTGTTTGCACTGCTCCAACATCCCAAACGTGCCTGGTGCTCATTTATTTTCCCTTGGCTAATTGCTGAAACACAAATTAGGCCAAGCTGGTGACAACCAGAGTGTTTCTACAGCTGTAGCAGAGCACACACTCGAACATTCATGTGTCTGGGTAATGCTGAAGTGCCAAATTATCCCTCATTAGGGAAAGATAAGGCCCTGTCATGGAGCTAACAATGAATGGATCCCAATTTTGGCACAGATAAAATGCTTGACCCCAGATTTTTTGGCTCCAAAAGCCCCAAGCTCCAATGCCCTGCCTCCCACTTCCAGGGACTGCATGTGCTGCTTGCAACATACGGGATTCCTCACGGAATCTCACTGGAGTGCAAACCTAGGGAGGCTCTGGAAGATGTTTGGCTCATCCCAGACAAGTGCAAGCTCTGCCAGAGCTCCTCCTGTGCACGTGGAGCTCAGATTTTAGAAAGAAAGCAAGAAATGGGGGGATGTGTTGGTTTCCTGGATATTCTCTGGAGAATCAGGGTTTAGGGCACTTCCACAGTCACCTGTTCAAACCCACACCTTTTTATTTTTAAAAAAAGACAACTTCCATCTCTTTTCTCTGCACCAAACATTTAAAAAACCCCACCAAACACTCGATAAAACAGTGCTGGCAGCTCCCAGGCCAGCAGCACCGTGTGTGTGCTCATTACATTTCCCAAATTGTCCAAAACAACTCCCCTGGAAGTCGTCACATCAAGTATTTTACACCACCTTTTAGACACTGTCCTTTATCAGCACCCGCCTTGCAGCCACTTCTGAGGGCCTGTTTAAAATGTCATTTACCAAAGCTTATTTTTAATGAAGACTCTGAATAATTAATTTCAGCCCGAGAGATAAATGCAATAAAATTACATTTAGAAAGTCCTTAGCATTTTGCTCTTATTAAGTTTATATTTGGGGGGGGGAGGGGGGGGGTTTAAAAAAAAAAAAGCTTTAGCACTAAAAATTAGCATACATTAAGGAATTTGGGGGGGGTGGGGGGTGGGGTTGCTTTGTTTTAGGAATGTTCATTTTTATGGACTTGCTTGAAATTCCTCCTGATGTCCAAAGTGAATCTCCCTTGGAGCAGCTTCAGGCCGTTCCCTCTCATCCTGCCCCTGTTCCCTGGGAGCAGAGCCCAATTCCCACCTGGCAGGGAGCTCCACAGCTTCCCATTCACTTCCCTGTAGATGTTCCAGTCCCTGTTTTCAGATTTATTTAGAAATCTGCTGAATAGACACGAAATTTAAAATGGAATTCTACATAAAAGCGAAACATTGGGCCACCCCGACAAAAATCCATTAAAATTAATTACAGCCAAGTGCATCCTCATGCAGGATTATTCCAATTCCTTTCTTCAATTTCTCCATCTCTTTTTGAAGCTGAAACAACTTTAACCATTCCTGCTGTACTACAATACAGAAAACACAAAGCAGGAGGAGGAGGAGGAGGAAAGCTTTGGATATTCCCTCAGATCCCGAGGGAAGCAATTCCTGAGTGCTGCCAGTACTCAGGGGGAAGATGGAAGGAAAATACTGCAGGGCTCAGGGGGAGTTTCACAAACCCAGAGTGCCTGCACAGGCCCCAGAAGTTTCCACTTGTGCTCACATATTCCTTTCCCCAGAAGCATCAGGACTTGGAGAGACTGGAGCAGCAATTTGCCTATTCTTGGACACAACTCTCTAAAAAAATTGAAATGCATGCAACCTGCAGCTATTAGGATATTTGGGGAATTATTTTTAATGCAGTTTACTGAATAATCTGCCAAATTACAGGTGAAAATATTCCTGAAAAGTAAACACACCAACTAATGATTTTCAAGCGTGCGTGATTAGCCTCTGATATTTTCTTTTTCTTAAATACAAGAGGCCAGTCCATATTTTGCATGAGGAAATTGCTGCCAAAGGTCATTTTCAGTATGGAAAATGTGTGAGTCAGATCTGATCATTCATCTTAACGGTTGGGGTCCCATTGCCAAGAACCTGCCAATCACCCAGAGTGCAGCCAGTGACACAAAAGAACTTCTGGCAATGCCAGGACCATCCTCTCCTCCTCTTCCCAGCTGAGCTTTCCATTTGGAGAGACAGAACAATCAGGCAGAAGGAATTAACTGACATTTGTCTCTTCCACGAGGTACGAGACCAAAAGTGTTTCTCCAAACAGAAGAGCAAACTTGGAGTGAGATTTTCAGACAGGTTTGTTGTTCCCCTTGTCCTCGCTCACACGGATCAGTTCATGGAGAGGCATTGATGGGAAGAGGAGCTGGAATTCCTGCTGGCAAACTTTCCAGCCTTAAGGAAAGCAAGTCTGGGAAAGAGAATTTAAACTCTGGTATTTCCCAGTTTACTGCTGGGGATGAAGATTTCAATGTCCAGTTCATGTGTGGAGGAATATCACAATTATCCCTACCAGGGAGAAAATCTAAATATAACAAATATTGTTTTACAATGTGGTGTTTTCCTTAGTTTTTTTCTAGTTTATCTTCCACTAACACTCATGTTCATCCCTCACAGCAGCCTCTCTTTGCATCTTTTCATCATTATTTAGGAAGATAATGTCAAAATGCTCCTTCCTCCTGATGGCCACCTGCTTCCTCTGCCTGCTGCTCCCACAGTTAAGGATCCCTATCCAAAAGGGAGTGAGAAAACCCACCCAGGATCTCACCCTGAAACAAAACCACAAATTGGCAAAGAATAGAAGAAATTACATTGGATTTATGCCCCCAAATTAACACAGCTCCTCCAGAGAACAAACCTGTCAGCAAGCACACTGTTCACCGAGCAGGTGGGCAGCCAAGGCTGCTCAGGCACCTCAGGCATTGAATCTAAACTCCCAAATTCATGGCCCAGTCACAGGCAATTGCCAAAGAAGCAGCAGTGCCATCCATCATTTTCAGTGAGAGTTCAGGCAGTAAAAATTCTCTTTGGATTCTGAACATCCCCCAGAGCAGACACCACAGAGACAGCCCCGGGAGGAGGTCCTGGGACAAGACAAGCCAAAGTAGCCCAGCCACGGCTGGAAAAACTCATGGAGCTGAGAGCTGAGAGGGCTGGGATCAATTTATAATAAAGATAAAGCACATGAGGCTTTATCCAAACAATTTAAGAGCAGTCAGCATCGAATTTTCAACTCAAGTAAGTAAAATCAGAGATTTTCTAAACGACAAAATCCATCCTCACCTACAGAGGAGCCTCTGGTTGGCTGGAGTCAGAAGGACACCAATTACCAGCTGTAAGATTAATTTTACCCATCAAATTTAAAAGCTTTTCATCCCTTTTGGGGATTATTGTGCTCTGAGGAAAGCAGAATCCACCTGGAGAACCAAGGGGAGTCATTCCAAAATGACAACACCCATTTCCAAGGAGTTCATCAGCTCCCCAGGAGCCACAGGTGACCCCAAACCATCCCCTTCCCAAGCCAGGCTGGTTCCTCCAGGGATTTTACAGCACCTCTGTGGGTACACAAAACCATTTTAGATCTTGGTTTTTTAAAAAAAAAAAACACAATAAAATTTTTTTTAATTCTCATTTTGAACACAACAGAAACGGGAAAAATTAAGTGTGGTGACACAGGGTCCAAGGAACCTTTTGCCTTTAACAAAATACACAAACCCAGCAAAAATAGCAAAAAATATAGCAAAATAATAGGGAAAAATAGGAAAAAAAAGAAGAAAAAATATTTTTAAAAGATAGAAAAAAGAGGGAAAAATTAGAATAGAAAAAATCAGAAAAGAGGAAAGAAAAAAAATGTAATTTTTTTTTAATAGAAAAAAAATTGGAAAAAAAATTAGAAAATAATAGTAAAAAACCCATCCAGCCCACGTGTGACATAACCAGGATTGAAAAGTGCTAGAAATTACATTAATTATCAGCCTTCTACTTTTGATTATGGCCAAGAAAAGGCTGGGTCGTGCCATAACTTACCAAGTCAATACCACCCTTTTGGAAGATAAATGTACTCATAAAAATACAACAGCAAAGATATCTTGTTTCCAGCCAGTCTGGATAGAAATTTACAGTTATTACCCTTCTTTGAGCCTTAACTTCCTGAGGCAGATAAGGAGCAGCACTGCAGCAAGTGGAGATTGTGCTCAGTGTGAAATGAGGGAGCTGCACTGATCCTGAGCACGTTCCAGGAGTGAAATTATTGATTAAAATAGAAATTCTGGATGTTTAGAGAACACAGTTCGAAACAGGAGCAAAGACTTGGAATCCTTCGTTACACAATTAGTTACTTGGAGATGGTTTTCCTGATTTTCTGACAAATTCTGGTATCAGCATAAGTCTGATTTAAGCACTAAAATCTTGGGGATGGAGGAGGCAGGGTTATAAATTGGCTTTCAAGGTACTAATTACAGGAAGTAATTACAGGAAGTGAAGCCTCAGTGATCACCAGATAACAAAGAAATACAACATCAGGTTCCTGCAACCACCACTGAGCTCTTTCTGAGGGGTTTGTAAATCATTTCCACCAGGTAGCTCTGCTTTTCCTGCTTTTCCCGCTTTTCCCAAGTCCCCAGCCAGCTCTGTGCCCTCACCACCACACAGACATTTTCCAGCCAGGCCAAGGATGCTGCTCTTGGAGAGCTGGGATTGAATCCCTAATTTCCAGATCCCCCGAGGGCACGTTAAAGAAATCCCACTCTTCCCTTGGTATGGAAAACACAATTTCTGGAGTTATTGGGAGCAGATTTCCTGCTTATGGAACAAAGAGATGGAGCTCAAGATATGCAAAAATGCACAGCTCCCAAAAAAAAAAAAGGGGGAAAAATGCTGTTTGGAAAGACATTCCAAGTACAAGCAGAGGGGTCTTAGGGCTGGGAATGCAGCAGTTTAAGTGGCAGCTGCTGCCAAAGGAAGCAGATGGAACAGGGGCTCCAACCTCACCCTGACCTGGGAGATGTCACAGGGCCACAAAGGTTGGAAAAGACCTTCAGGATCAGCAATTCCATCCTTTTGGGCTGGTTCATCCTTGGGAAGCTCGGAATCCATCTATTGCTCCTTTCCCTCCTGCTTCAAGTGAAACTGGGGCCCTCCAAACCCACTGTAAATTATTCCTTTTTCAAACCAGAGGGTTTGAAATGACTCTAAATTGCAATTATTGTGTTTTTTTCCAAAAAGCAAGACTGGTTGTTTTTGCAGCTTTTAAAATAGAACTGCTGCTACTTTAATCTGCTCTTAACTGGTCCACAGATTATTCTGGAACACAACCCCTAAATCCCTGTCATTCCCAAACTTTCTCCCTTTAATCACTGACTCATTACCTGCTCTCCTCTTCATTCATTTTCTTGCCCTGGCAGAATTACCTTCCCAAGCTACAGGAAAAGCTTCCTGGGGGTGCTTTTACTGCTGGATTTTCAAATTCCCAGAGACTGTACCACTCAAAATATTTCAATTCTGCAAGGCTGGAACCCAAAAGAATAAATAAGGCTTTTCTGCCCCCTTCTGTTTATTGTGTGCTCAATAAATTAAATATATTGTGTGTAACACAGGCTTTCACAGCCCACTGCTCTGCTCTGTGGAGATGTTTAGTTTCACTGAACTATTATCCCATTTTCCAACGTCCATGAGGTAAAAACTGCCTGCTTTTATTAAATACAATCATTTTTTAATTGTTTCTTTAGGCAGAAAGCAAAGCATGAACCCTAGGAAGGCGTTTGGCCTGAACCAAATTCCAAGTCATGCACCTTTCCATTTATTCCTGGAATGTAAGAGCTGGCTGTGCTCATGGAGCCATGGAATTAAATGTTCTGCTCTCCCTGGAATTCATCTCATTGATGGGATTTGGCAAGGGAGGAGGTTAACCCACATTTTAATATGTTATAATTGATTTTAAATGTTCTTAGACATTAATTAGACCAGTAAATATCCCCCTAATCTGTGTCTAAACTCAAATCCTCTTCGATTCCATGTATTCCTCCTTTTTCCCTTCCCAGAAATCCTTGCAATTAAAGGATGTTGATTCTAAATGAAACTAAAAGGATTCCCTGAGGTCTCTGACCCAAAGCAAGTGTTTCAGCTCAGTGGGAATAAATAAACTGTTTATCCACACGTGGCTCGGAGTGAACAGGGATCCTGCAAACCTCCCAAATTAAAGGATTTCACATTTATCCTGGGCTAAGTTAACAGGGAAAATGTACAATTTCCTGGCAAAAAAAAGCAGAATACCTAACCTTGTAACACATCTGAAACCTTTGTCTATAACTTGAGGGAATTTTATTACCTAAAGTTTGATTTTCAGTGTAAATTCTTTTAAGACTTCAAGTCTACCTCTTTCTAAAAGTTCATCTGAGTGTTTTAAGCCTGACAGGCACATTTGAAACAGCACCACCACAATTAAAAAGATCCAAGCCACGCTTTTTCCATCCTTTTCTCAGCCCTAAATCATCAGCTGCTACTTGCCCTGCTCTCCCTTGAATTATTGGACTCTCAGAAATGATATTTCATCAGAAACCATTAACTGTAGAAAAACTGCACTGGGGAGAAGGAATCCACAGTTCAAACCTTGGTCAGTTTGAAAAGTTTCAGAGATTAATTCCATCCCATCCATGCAGGAATTATTGAACTCTCCAAAAGGCAGCCGAAACGCTGCTGGTAAATTGTTGCTTTAATTCCATAGCTGACCTTTCTCTCTCCCCTGAAATGCTGTCTGGAAGTCAGACATTGCTTCCCAATTTATCAAATCCCACCAGCAGATTCCTGGACGCTTGGCTCCCCCATATCCGAGTGCAATGCCCATGGAATGTGAAATTCCACAAGAACTCTGCTGTGGGAGCTGTTTAATGCAAGATGCCACTTCCTCCTAATCCTGGGGGAATTTGGAATTAATAAAAATCCCAGCCCTTATTTTCAGTATCAACTTGTGTTGCTCACAAATAGAATGGATCACAGAAATCCAGAGCCTTCTCCACGAAATCCACGTGGCCAGGAAGGCAAAATAAAATTAAACCTCAAGAGGTTGAGGCTGACAAGTTTGGTGACAAATTAGGAGACTTTGGAAAGCATTGTTATGCTTTCCAAGGAATTAAAGATGTCAGGTTTTGGGAGGCTTTTTTTTTTCCATACCACAGCCAAAGAAACAACAGAACCCTGGATAAAGAAAGAGGAGCTGACAGATAATCTAATAATGCCTTTATTTCATTAGTCCTGTTTATAAACCCAATTTCTGAATGCAGGGCAGAACTGTAATTTTCAGAGAAACTTCTCTACTGCACCTCAAGAAGGAATTTGGGGTTTTTATCACATATTCCAAGGCACAGTGATTCTTCCAGGCTGAGACAGTGCTCAGGGCTGGCACTGAGGTGACAGACACTGACTTCCCTCATGTGAAAACCATACGAAACATAATTCACAAACTGAGCTTGAAAACAGAGTAAAAAGCCCTTGATCTCTTTCTCAGAACTGAAAACAGGGGTCTCAAAAGGCTTGAAAAGTAACACTTCTGGGGGCCAATCCATGAAATTATGAACAGCCATTCGGATTCTGACTTCCTTGACTGAAATTCCCCTTTACCAAATTATTTTTCTCAAAAATACCCAAATTTTGCTTCTACTTCTTCTGTGGTCTTTAAAAATCTTGTGATTCTAAACAGATTTTTGAAATTCATGAAGTGTTAATGATGATCTTTCCATTGTGTCAATATTGACTTTGTCCCCCAGCTGGGAGCGTAACCAAAATGAACCTGGTGAGAACAGATCCCAGACAATTGTGGCATTTTCCTGCAGCCCCTTCCTCCTCAATCCTTCAGAAAAACAGCCCAGGCCCCAGAACTCCACCTGGGACAATCCCCAGGTGGGACACTGGAACTGGGAATTCAAAATAAACGTTTGCTCCCCGTGCCAGCGGCTGCTGACAGAAAGGAAAAGGTTGGGAATTCATCGATCCCAGAGGGTCCCTCCAAAGCAAGGACAAAAGTCCAGCTGTGGTTGTGTCCAGGCCTCCCAGAATCCACTGTCTGCACTTTGGCTGCTGGGTGAGGCCCCAGGAAAGGCTCAAATCCACCCAAGGATAAATAAACCTGGATCGCTGTGGAGTGACAGGAATTCCTGAGAATCTGGGGAACTCCAAAGCGTCTCCAAATCCAGCCTTGACAACTCGCCCTGATTCCACCCCAAACTGCTGACTCTGTTCTCTGACTCCCTCTCACCCCCAAACACGGCCCAGCCATTGCTGAGTTGTCTCCAGGGCTGAATCTGCTTCCAGGGAAATGTTTTTCCAGGCCTGGAATTCAGTGTGTGAGCTCAGGCTGATTCACGGACCTGCACCTTGAAAACAAACCCTTCACCCTCCAGCCTGCAGGATCCTCTGCTCCTCAATCCATGCTTGGTTTCCAAACCAATCAATTCAAATCTTCCTGCAAATTCAGGGTCTTCAGAAGCAATTCCAAGGAGGGACAATTAGCTCTTGAATTAAGTTAAAACCAGCAAAAATCCTGAAGGTTTCACAGCGTTAATTTATTTATCACTGAGTGAAATAAAAGGAAAGGAAGTGGTTTACATCCCCTAATGAGTTATAATATCAACGGCACTGAACACAGGGAAGAGGCTCAGCAGCCACTGCTCACTGATAAGGGCTGAGGAATTATCATTCCTTCTACAATTCTGGATTAGCATAGTGGGATAGTTTATTATAATCTGTAAAAATCCTCCTGATAAAAATGCAATTAGGCTGGCCAAGGGGTTTGTAACTCACAGAAAAAATAAATATATAGATATTGATAAATTTAAAAAATAGAATTCCGGCTATTTTAGGTTTTATGCACCAATACCTTGATTAGATTTCTTAGGTTGGTTTGTTTTCCTAAAGGTTTCATGCAGGAGCAGCAATATTTTTGCTACATCTAGAACAGTCCCCTACGATTCATTCCACACCACATTCCCTGCTTTACGACCTCGTTTAAAATCATCTCAACTCTCAATTTTGCATTATTTGACCCCAAACCCACTTGTAAACAAGGAAACAATCCCACAGCAGAAACACAGCTCTGGAATTTGGGGGATCTGGAGCCAGGAGGTTTTGCCAAATGGCACATTGCGAAGTGGGTGGACAAGTCTTGTTCTGCAAATTCAATTAAATTGTTCTGGTGATTCAATTGAATGGTAAAAGAAACATTTCAATGATCCACACCTACAAAAATACAGCAAATTCAAATGTCCCATCTGGTACAAAACTGCATCTGAGGAACCTCCACGTTAATAAGCCAATGTTCAACCCTCAACAAGTCTTGTTCAAGGACACCAGGATGGATTTTGGGCTCATTAATTGAGTGCAATTAATCTACAGTTCCATTTAACTGTCCCATTCTCATTACAGACGAAAATATAAACGTTTTTATCTCTACACTTGTTATCAGTTAGCCACTGGTACAGAACCAGATGTTTGTGGTCTGTATTTCACCTGTATCATAAAAATGGGTCAAGGAAAATCCTGAGCTCCATTCACCTCTGGATTTACTCCATTTACCTCTGAACACCTCCAGCCTGGCCTTGGACACTTCCAGGGATCCAGGGGAGCCACAGCTTCTCTGGGAAATCCATTCCAGAGTCTCCCAGGGAACACTTCCTTCCCAATATCCCATCCATCCCTGCCCTCTGGCACTGGGAAGCCATTCCCTGTGTCCTGTCCCTCCAGGCCTTGTCCAAAGCCCCTCTCCATCTCTCTTGTTGGCTCCTTCAGGCACTGGAAGGCTGCAATAAGATCACCCTGAAGCTTCTCCAGGCTGAACAATCCCAGCTCTCCCAGCCTGTCCTGCCAGCAGAGCTGCTCCATCCCTCTGCTCATCCTGGTGCCTCCTCTGGACTCTCCACAGCTCCAGGTCCTTCTGGGGCTGGGGCAGCTCTGCAGGTGGGGTCTCACCTGAGCAGGGCAGAGGGGCAGAATCATGGCCAGCCTCCCCCCCAGCAGCACCCCCAACTCACAGCATTCCCATAGGCCCAATTCTCAGGCTTAGCCAGGATCCCGAGGGATTTACTGGATTTACTCCCATTCTTTCCCAGGAGCTGCTCTCCTGGCAGTGCAGCACCACCTTCCCTGACAGCCTTCAATAACCACAACTTTTTGTTAAAGCAGCAAACCCAGCCTTGGTCTGATGGCAGAAATAGGGGAAGGAGGCTGGAGAGTCCCATTCCCGTGGAGAATCTGAAAATCCCTATCCCAAAGTCTTTTGGGAAGCTCTGCCTTCTGTGATGGATAGGGGAGAGGGAAGGACACAGAGCTGCTACGATGGAACAGCCTTTAACTGGAAACAATCAACAAGTGATAAAGGGTTTTATGGATGAGAGACAGGGAATTCAGGGAAACATTCTGTCCCTGTGCAACTGGAGCATCCCCAATGCCAAATTAAACACATCCAGCCCTATTTTCTCTCAAGTCCCACAGTGTGCTCCAGAACAAAAAGCCCTCAGTGCTCTCCTGGCATCACATCTTTGATAATGTGCAACTTCAGACCAACAGCAACAAATATTGGGGGCAGAGAATGCTGCTGTCTTCAAGACTTCTATCTAGATGATGGTCAGACTGGCTGAGAAGCTGTCAGCAAAAATTTGTAACCCAAACCAAAAGATGAAGCAGCATCAACACACAAGACAGATTTCTGATGGTTGCAGAGATTTCAAACCAAACCAAAGCAGCTCAGGTCTGACAAATCCCTTCAGAAACTCAAAATAGTACAATTTACAGAGGAAAGCATTCACTGAGCATGAATTAATAGGGTCCCAAAGGGGCCACGGGTTCCTGCAAAGGTTTCTGAAGCTTTTTGTGCACAAACCACAGTAAAAAGTTCAGCTCGTGTACAAGAACTTGAAAATCTCTGAAATAACGACCAAAAAAATCAGCCCAGATTTAAAGAAGATTCTTTAAGAAACAATTACTGATAAAAGAGTATCTAGCAAAAACCCTGGTGTAAAACTCTGGTTACCTGCTCTGTTATCCGAGTACTTATTCCATGAACTTTGTTTCTGTTATTACACAACTCAGCCATCATTAATCTTTTCAAGGCATGAAGCCTTCAAAAGCAGAGGTAAAAGCAGACACAGCACCTTCTTAAAAGAAAAATTAAAAATGCCTGCACACCTTTGTAATGGAGAATAAAAAGTAGTTATTTAGAGAAGTATGAAGTGTTTTCCAGCTCTAAAAATATGAAAGAAGAGGAAGAAGTGTTGGAGAAAAGAGTCTTTTGTTAAGCAGATTTCTCTGGCTGGGCTCACCTTGATGATAAGATGACAGACACATCAAGATTTAGGTACTTAAAACCACATTAGGGAAGTGAGACACAAAGGGACTGCAGGTCAAGCCTGCTCTTTCACCAAAGGGCATTAGATTATTCAACAGATTTTCCATCTCCAGCTTCTAACTCCAAAATAAGCAGAGATATTTTTCTAGCAGGACTCTCTAGCAAACAAGCTCGTAAAACATACTCCATTGTATTGCTGGTGAAGGAAAGTAAAATGAGAAGCAATTAGAATGATGATGAACTCATTAAGTCAAAACAGCTATGAATAAAAGCAAAGCAAGCCTCAAAAACCCGTCTGAAAGAGCAGCTGAGGCTTTTCCAGGGGATGGATGAACGAGTCTGGCTTAAGTTAAGATGAAATGTGGGAATAGCTGCAAAGTGTCCCTGGACCAGTGTCTGCTTCTGAGTAACATCATGAAACTGCTACAAAAGTTACCTTCCAGAGAAATCAATTCTACCTCCACCAACAGCCTCTTGCCAGCTGTGCAGAGAGAAGGAAATGGCCAAAGCCTGGCTTTGGGGGGGTTTTAAAGCAGTGGGGAGTGCTGTGCCCTTACCATCGCACTTTATTGCAGGTCTGGGTGGCGCCCAGCGGGGACCCGGCCACCATGGGCACCTGGATGGGGCTGTGCTGCTTGTTCATGACGAGGTCCAGCTTCTCCTCCAGGGATTTGCAGGTGGCCTCCAGTGCCAGCAGCTTGGCCTCGATGCTGTCCAGCCTCAGGCATATGGTCTGGTTGATGGAATACAGGAATGACTGGGAAGGGAGAAGAACTGGGATTAAACACGCGGAGTTTATCCCGTTCATCCTCGCTCCTAAAGAAGCTCCAGATAAACGTGACTGGGAACCCATCCTAAAGGAACTTGCAGCCTGTCTAGTGACAAAATCCAACCCTGATGACATCCAGGAGCGTTTCAGCAAGCTCAGATTCTTCCAGATCTTTCTTTGGGAGCCAAAAGCAGCCCAGCCAAAGCCATTTTCACCTAAGCACTTTGTCAGGATGATTTCATCCACCACAAAATCATTTCTAATGACTTGCCAAAGCCTTGCACTCCATATGTGAAAACAAAAGGATTATAAATCTCTGAATGCATCCTCCTGGATAAAGTTTAGTAAGTTTTTTTTCCTGCCCAAACAGATAAATTCAGATGATTGCAGTGGAAATTGTATCAACACAAAAAACCTCTGAGACAATTAATGCCACTCACTTCGGCTTCCTGCTGAACAGCAAATCAAGAAAAGCAAATAAATAAAATCTGTTTTGCTAAGCAATCTTTTTGAAAAGAAAACATATTCCACTTGGGTTCTCCTGGGAAAACAGGCCATGAAAGGGAGGAGTTCCACCCTGTGTGCTTTGCAAACAGCAGCTGTGCCATCTTGTGGCCCTGCAATCACTGAGCACCCCAAATCCCTCCTTCACAGAGCTCCAGCTCCTGGGATCATCTCAAAAAGACAGAATTACACAGGTGGCAGTAAAATATTCATCAGGTACTCACACTGCAGGGCACAAACCAACCCTAAATCACAGCAATGAGAACAGCAGGGCGAGTTCTGAGCTCCTGAGCCAGAATTAAATACGAATTATCTATCAGGAGAATGCTGATAGCTTCAAATAATAACTTCAAACATGCTGGAAGTGTCTACAAATTGTAACACAAATACCTCCTCAAGTTTACCATACTTTACAATAATTTACTTGGTCAATTTCATTTACTTTATCAAAAAATGTACCAATACTGATGGTTTGAGTCAGTGGAATGAATTCTGATGATATTTTATGTTGTATATTAAATGCTTTACTAATTCTACACTGGAAATCTAGATAATCATCCACATTTTAAGATTTATGCCTAAAAATGCACAAGCATTTACAAGAATAATTCCAGTATTAGGTATAAACAGTTCATTTTACATTCTTGTGATAACTTTCCCTAAACTTCATTGGAATTAGAAATAAAACCAGGAAAGGGCATTAAATAACCTTAATAGAGGGATCCTGGCAGTTGATTTCTATCCTCTGACGTTTCAGGGCAGGTTCCACATCATCATCTGCCACCTCATGGTTCTCCAACACAACTGCAAAGAAAAAGAGCATTGCCAGAGTTTAGAACCCAAGAGGAAAAACCTCTGATTAAAAACACTTCAAGTGGAGAAAACAAAAGCATGTAAAATGTATTTAATTAAGATATTTCACGTGTTCTTTTGCACTTCTTTGGGGTTTCTCTCAAATATCTGCCAGTGGGGATGGGACCAGCTTTGAGTTCCTCTACCAAGCTGAGCAAAGACTTATGAAGGACTGGCAGGTCCCAGCTTCTCCTCCAACTCTCTGGGAACATTTCTGAGGTAACTTTTTCATTTTGTATCAGAAAAGCAGTTTTTGGTCCGTGTCTCTCGTTTCCATCACTGTTCTTTGAGTCACTGACTTGCACTGGCCACAAAGGATCAACATCTCAATATATTTTCACTTAGGAGGTCAAGTTCTGAGCAAGGGATATCCCAATATTTGCTTTGAGAAGTGTTCTTCAACTTTACTGTCCAAAGAATTTTAATAATGGCTGAGATAAACTATTTTACACCTAAACCAATTCCTAACAGATGGGTGACAGTTTCCATTTGAGGGAAAGCCTAAACCACGTGTTTGGTCTAGAGAAAAACAAGAGTGCAGGAACATTTCATTCAGTTTTTTGGGGTTACCCTACCCCTGCACAAAAAACAAGCAGGCAATAAAGCTTTTAGAAGAAAAGTGAAATAAATAAAATAATCTGATCTAAAGGGTTTGGAGATACACAAGTGAAGCCATGGAAAACATGGGATATAGTCTTAAAAAGCCCCTTTTGGAATAAAAACCTGGTTTGTGTTCTAAAGAAAAGCTCAGCAGTGATTTCCAGCTCGCTAATGGGCACTGCTGTAAATCTCTTCCTACCTGGATTATCTGGAGTCAGGTCCTCGACAGCAATCTGAACCACATCTGCCAAATCCTGCTCTGACATCATTCAGAACCAGGCAGCAGAACCCCTCACGCACCACTGCAGCTCCCCAGGGCAGGGGCTGGCCAAGGCATGCAACCCTGGAAAACAGCAGCAAGGACAGAGTTGGTATTCATGAAATCTTTCATACAGCAACAGTGCCTTTCATTTTTCATTCTGCATCTACAGAAAGATTCAGTTCTGAGAGGAATGATCATCCTACAAAGGGATTATCCAGCGGCATCCACAGCTCCTTCACTGGCCACCTCATGGAGCCCTGCAGCACCTCCACGAGTAAATCCTCCTGCCCCAGGACTGAGACAGCAGCTCAAGCTTTCCTTGCTTTCCCTTGCACATTCCCAATGGATAATGAGAACATTCAGGTTCAGAGACGGAAGGGAGCAGACTCACAAGGCTCACGAAGCTCCAAACCACACCAGACTGGCAAGAACTGCAAATTCTGAATCTTAACAGGGCTCTAAAATCTTCCTAAACTCAGTAAGAAAGAGGAGTTTCCTCACATCTAATTACAACTAAAGCAAAACTTGACTTTTTTTCTTCAGGATGAACTTGCTTGGTTTTTCTACAGCTCAGCTCTGACAAAAGCATTTTCAGGATATGGTCCTGATTTTAAAGTCAAAATATCTCTCAGCCTTGCTCCCCTGGAATTCTCAGTCCAGGTTATTTATTAGTGTTTTAAGAGAAACCTTCAACCTGTAAAAATGAAAAAAAATCACTGCAATCTCTCCTAGCTGTGCTTTCTCCCCATTTACAAAGGGCTGGACAAGGAATACCAAGACATCAGTGGATTTTTTTCCTTTTTAACCTGGAGTAAAAAACGCTGGCAAGATAAACCAAGATTTCCTGATGGAAATGATAATTCATCCATTAACACTGCCATGGAATCAAATCCAGCTATGCATAATGATTTTCCTCTTCCACTTGAGCCCAAGAAATCCATTAAGCCAGACATGGAGAGGATAAACTTTTAGGAGAACAACACAACTTAGAGAAGAACTCTGAGCAAGCCCATCCAGGAGACCTCCCCACATCTCCAAACTGTTTACTCAAAATACCAGCACTGCCAGCACTGAGTCACTTGAAATTCTGCTCATGGTGAAAGGCTTTTGGGCCAGCACAGACTGTGGCAGCAGGCCCAAAAAACCTGGCAGTCCTTCCGTGCTTGTGGATGCCATTTTGGCAACCAAAATTTGCCATTTCTGAGAAGTCCTGGTGCCCAGCCAGGCTGAGCAGAACAAAGCAGCTGTGCTGCACTCGCTGTTCCATCGTGTCACACATTGCCTGGAACAGGCAGGGCCCTGCCCTCAGCTTGAGGGGAGACATCCGCCACTCCAAGCACTAAAAAAAGGCCAAATTAGAACAAAACCCAACTGTTAAACAGCTTCTCATTGACAGGATGCGCTGTAATTCGCTTGGTTCTTTACAGGACTCACTGACACTGCACGTGTTGCATTGAAACTACTCATAGCTACAAATTTCTCCAGATTTTTAAAGCAATCTGAAGGAATTGCAATGATTTTGTATAAATGCACTTCAATGCTTTGCATATTTAGCACAGAAAATCCGGAGTTTGAAGGGACCCACATGGATCATCCAACTCCTGGCCCTGCCCTGATCTGACGATCTCACCACATGCCTTCAAAATTCAATATTAAAACATCACTAAACTCAACCTTTTTTCAACACAAAATAATTTCACGTTTCCAACACCTGTTCTCCACCTCTCACAGGCCATAGGCTGAAAGTGTTCAACCTCACCTCAGGAATACCCAAATATTCTGTCCCAGAGCCTTGAAACAAAGGCACAACCACCAACCTACAACTGGTAGAGCAGCTACAACTCACAGAGAGAAATGTGTGTTCATGACATCACTATTTATTTCCATTCAAACTAATTTTATTCCAATTTCACCCAGTCAGACATAGCTTGGGAGAAATCAGCCACAATTCTGCCTTTCCAAAGCCAGGACAAAATTCCCTTCTGCTGCCATCCTGTATTAAAATATAAGGAGAAAACAAATAAATTCCTTATCAACGCTGGGTGTGGGGATTAGGAAAGCAACGTCCAAGGAAGCTGCAGCCACTGCAGTTATCACACCCTGAATAAAGTGCCCCTCTTCCAAATTCACCATTTCCATTTCTAATAGTAAATGTTACCGGTGGGCTGACCCTGCTTTCAGAACCAAGGGGAAAAGCCTGATAAAATGTAGCAGGATGAGAGTTAGAGGAGTTTATCAGCTTCCAAAAGCTTCAGTCAACAAATTCAGAATAACTCTCCATGATAGTTTCCACGTACTTTACTCGGTGAAGTATTTACCAGCATTTCCTCACGTAAAACACTCTTTTTCTTGAGATTTGCTCTATATTCCCTCCTTTTTTTCCCCCCCTAATTTCCACCTCCTGTCTGAAACTCTAGTCCCCATTAAATCTAAATTAAGTGTATGTACATTGGCATTGAGCCACCAGTGCTGAACTATTCCCAGGAACAAATATTAAGTTATAAAAAAGAAATATTAACAGAAAGCCGGGAAGCTGGGAATAAACCACAGCAGGACCAAGGAACGTGCCCACTTCTCCTCCCCCAAGCAGCCCATGGAAGTTGGATCAACACAGGAATATTTTACAGTCACTTTGCCACTATCTGGGGGAGGGGATGGCGAGACAGGTTCTGCCAGGCAATGGAAAATATCCCATTAAAGGAGGTCCTGGCCAGCCAGGCTCCTACCAATTCCAGCGCAGCGCTTTTGGTGGATCTCCTGGAGAATTCCAGGGGCTGGAAGTGCCTCCTTCAATTCCTACACTGAGGAACAGGTTGTGGTGTGTCTTGCAGGGATGTCCTCCCACCTCCAGTCCCAGTTCCCTGGGTGCCTCCAAAGGGGACAGGCTGGATCCATGAGGTTCCACAGGGTCCGTGGGTCACAACAACCCCTGGGGCTCCAGGCTTGGGACACGGGGGCTGGAAAGCTGGGAAAGCACTGGTGGTGCTGGGGACAGTGGCTGAACAGGAGTCCAGCTGTGCCCAGGTGGGCAAGAGGCCACTGGCACCTGGCTGGCACCAGCCCTGGTGTGGCCACAGCCCCAGGACAGGGATTGTGCCCTGTGCTGGGCACGGCTGAAGCCACACCTGGATTTCTGGTCAGGTTTGGGCTCCTCCAAGACAGACACTGAGGGGCTGGAGCGTGTCCAGGGAAGGAAAGGGAGCTGGGAAGGGTCTGGAGCACGAGGAGAGGCTGAGGGAGCTGGAAAGGGGCTCAGCCTGGAGCAAAGGAGGCTCAGGGGGGACCTTGTGGCTCTGCACAAGTCCCTGACAGGAGGGGGCAGCCGGGGGGGTTGGGCTCTGCTCCCAGGGAACAGGGCCAGGAGGAGAGGGAACGGCCTCAGGCTGGGCCAGGGGAGGCTCAGGGTGGACAGCAGCAGGAATTTCCCCATGGAAAGGGCGCTCAGGCCTTGAAGTGCCCAGGGAGGTTTGGAGTGCCCATCCCTGGAGGTGTCCCAGGAAGGGCTGGAGGTGGCACTCAGCGCTCTGGGCTGGGGACAAGGTGGGGATTGGACACAGCCTGGTGATCCTGGAACTCTTTTCCAAGGATCAATTCTGTGAAATCCCAGTTACCCCAAACATTTCTAACTCCTCAGAGCTTTTGGAGCCCATTCCCAGAGCAGCTCTTCCACTGTGCCCCTTTCCCCACCCCAGACCAGACCCCACTTTGGTCCCCTGATCCAATAATCCCACCAGACACCTGCTCCTGCCGGATAAATGAAACTGCAACTAAAAATTATCTCATTTTCCCTCAAAAAGGGGAGCAAAAAGCCTTGAGCATCCCTGTAAGCACTTGCCTGGAAGTGGCTCCAGTACTGGAACACTCAAAAAAACTCATCACAGACAACTAAAGATATAAATTTAAAGCTGATTAGATAAATTACATTAAATATCTCTGCCAATACTCTTATTCAGAATTGATACACTTTGCACAGAATTCAATCAGCCTTTGTTTAATTAAGTAAATTAATATTTGTAAGCAACTAAATTAAATTCACTTGAATTCCAGATTAGCTTTTCCACACACAAGTTTAATGTAATTTAATTAATCTATTTTAAAACATTAATTCTGAATAATTCTTCCGAGCAGTCCCTTGTAAACAAAGCTATTTACTGAAATATCTGATGGCTTTCCCGAGTCACGGGGCAGCATTCCAAAGTGGATAATCAAACCTATCCAACGCCTTGTTAACACAGGAAAACATGCACAAAACATAAATCTTCTCTCTCCTATTAATTAGTGAGGGTAAACATTATCTTTAAAAAAATCAAAACATATTCCAAAGCTCTGCTTGGAGTGTGGAATTGCACTGCTCTGGCTGGAGCAGCTGAGCTCTCTTGGACATTTCCCAGTGCTATGGATAAATTAAGTAACTTCCCTCCGATTCCAGCTTGCACCATGGCAAATATTCCCTGCTGATTGTGTGGGAAAAGCTGGAAAATGCCATTTCCCTCTGCCCAACCCAAGAGCCCCAAGTGTTCTTCCTCTTCTTCATTCCACTTTAAAGTGATTAAAGGCAATTTTCAAATATAGAATTTCTGTTACAAAAATCTTTATACAACCACGTTTGGAATCATGGAGTTGTTTGGGTGGGAAGGGACTTTGAGGATCATCCCATTCCATCCCAGGGACACCTTCCACTATCCCAGGCTGCTCCAAGCCCCAATGTCCAGCCCAGCCTTGGACACTTCCAGGATCCAGGGGCAGCCACAGCTTCCCTGGGAAATCCATCCCAGGGCCTGACCTCTCTCATTGCTTCCCAAAATCCCACCTCTCCCTGCCTCTGTCCATGTAAAACCATTCTCCTTGAATGAATTCAGCTGATGAACGCAGCCCAGCAGCCCCTTTTCCTGAACCAATGGGACAAAGGTCCTTATCTTGCAAAAACTCTGATTTAGTGACACTTCTCAAGGTTTTCCAAAGCAAGTGAACACAAAGCCCAGCCCAGTGATAGGAATGAATCCAGCACAGGCCAGGGCTGATCTCCATGAGGAGAGAGATGACCCCAGGCTATACAGGGATTATGGTATAAGCATCAGCCTCCCTCCCCGGGGAACATGCAGAGGACAAAACACTCATTAATTGGGTTTTTATTTAAATCCCTGAGGTCTCATCCCTGCAGGGAAACAGTCCAGAGGGGCACTGAGCTGTGTCTGGGCAAGGAATAATCCACGCTTAACTCCACTTGGGAAGCAAACTATGGAATCCCAGCAAAGCAGCACCCCAAGAACAGCACAGAACTGTCCCTGTGAAGGTCTTCAGGAAGAACCAGCTCCTGTTGGAGGCTCCAACCCCGGCGACCTGGCACAGCTGTGACCCCTCTGGAGTGTCCTGGGGAACAACCTCTGGGAGCAGCTCCAGGGACACAACTGGGAATGTCGGGATAATTGGGTACATGAATTTATTCCCAGGAGTTACAAAGCTCAGGACACAACAATTCTCTGTTCAGTCTTGCTCTGTGACTTGAAGCAATTTTCTAATCCTGAGCCTGGCTTCTCCTCTATGATAAAATCCCTTTGGTTGGCAGCTGCAACGGAGCCTTCCTGCACTGATTCCCAATTCCCAGACAAGCCACACCAGTGCAAATGTAACAGAATAAAAAGCAACGATTTGAGAGCACGCAGGGCTCACTGCACTGTAAATCCAAGAGCCTCCTTTGAGCCCCAGCTCTCTGCAGCCCATCACAACGTGAGTTAAAACTCCTTTGGGGAGGAAGAGATCAGATTTACACTTCCTTCTTACTACCCAAAACTACAAAGGAGAATATTTTTTCTTAGCATCTGTTTGGCTGTCACCCTTATTCTCAATCTGCTTTAAAAGGCAAGGAAAACCATGGGGTTCAATTAAATTTCATAGTAAAACCACACAAACATTTCAGTTTAACTGTTTAAAAATGAGTGCAATAATAGACAAGCAGCTTTGGTTCAGCTAAAGATCAGGGGAAAACGTCTATTCTCCCAAAAAAACGACAGAAATATTCCTTATCTGGGAAAACCAGAACAGCCACAGCATTCTGGAGATGGATATATCAAATAAATATCACTCACAGAGATAATGTGGTGATGGACTTCAGTGCAAGTGGTAAAATTCAGATAGCAACCAAAAAAAAAGGAAATGGTTGCTCCAGGAATAAAGGAGCAGGAAACTTTCTGGAGTACAAAACCTCCCAGGGAGGCAGAAATTCTCAAGTATTACCGCGAAAGCTCCCATTACTATTGTTGGTTTATTGTTTTGCTTTCAGAAATATTCACTTTTTAGGTTTTTTTTTTTTTTATTTCATTCCTGGTATAAGGCGCTGTTTTGCTTGGATGTCTTTTCCCAACTCTTCTAACCCTGGCACCAATCCTAACACAACACCCAACAAATAATCCAGGAATGCCTTCCCCGCTTCCCAGTGTCCTCCCAGGCGCTGAACGCGCTCTGGCACAGGGAATGGCAGTGGGTGGTCACACAGCCCAGGAATTCCAGCCCAAATTCCCTGTGGATCTTGTACAAACGCTGCTGCCGTGTGCCAACCCCCCTCCGGCCCAGCCTGGATGTAATTATTCCCGGGGGAGCTGGGAAGGATATGTTCACACGTGTCACAGCTCCGCTTTCAGGTGCTCGCACACACAGAGAAGCCTGAATTCAATTTGCAGACACTTAATCCCCTTGAACTCCAGCAGCCCACCCCCGGGGAGGGATCTAAGTGGTTGCAGATCCCAGGCCTTGAGGCAGAAACTGGATTCTGTATCCTGGTGGGATTATCCCAGACAGGGATCATTCACACCAGGCACAATTTGTACAGTTTGCTGAAAAGCAGCAAATGTGAGGCCAGACCTGCCCAGACAGCAAATTCTGTCCCGTTGTTTTCTTGTTTTCAGCCACTAGATGGAGGATTTTTATTGGGAACAGCTCCAAAAATCCTGCAAGTACTTCCAGGGGAGGGTGAGACTGGAGATCAGGGAAAGGTTCTTCCCCCAGAAGGTGCTGGGCACTGCCCGAGGCTGCCAGAGCTCCAGGAGCTTTGGACACCGTTCCCAGGGCCAGAGTGGGATTTTGGGAATGTCCTGTGCAGGACCAGGAGCTGGACTGGATGATGCCTCTGCATCCCTTCCTACTCAGGGTATTCCATTATTCCAGGAAATTCAAAGAACAAACTTCCAGGATTGGTTTCATCCACCTTCCACTGTCCCAGGCTGCTCCAAGCCCCAGTGTCCAGCCTGGCCCTGGGCACTGCCAGGGATCCAGGGGCAGCCACAGCTGCTCTGGGCACCCTGTGCCAGGGACTCACCAGCCTCACAGCCAGGAATTCCTTCCCAAAATCCCACTTATCCCTGCCCACCTTCAGCTTAGGGCCATTCCCTCTCGGCCTGTCAGCTTACCTTTAGCAACAAGAGAATAAAAATAACATTAATAATTTCTATTTTCTTCTCATTTCATATTTTTCCTAACATGTGCACTGCTAGGCCTCAATACACTGGCAAAAGTTTCAGATCCAACAATTCCAGAGGAGACAAGGACAGCCCCCAGTGCTGGCACTTTCCTACTACTAAAAAGCAGGAAAGCCAACACCAAAGACAAGTAACCTGCTCACTCCAAAGCCTTCTAAAGGATTTTCCTGCTGTAGCCATCAAGGAAAAGGAACCATTCCAGCTGCCAAACCAGACCTCAGCCCTGCTTTGTAACACAGAGATACCAGGATTTTCAAATTCTTGCCAAAAATATTAATGAAAATAAACTGAAGAGCATCACTTCAGCAGAGAAACATTAAGTGAGCAGTTCTTCCAATTCTGAATGATTTTCATAGGATTATTGAGGTTGGCAAAGAGCCATGGGATCATGGAGTTCACCCTGTGCCCAATCCCCACCTTGTCCCCAGCCCAGAGCGCTGAGTACCACCTCCAGCCCTTCCTGGGACACCTCCAGGGATGGGCACTCCAAACCTCCCTGGGCACTTCCAAGGCCTGAGCTCCCTTTCCATGGGGAAATTCCTGCTGCTGTCCACCCTGAGCCTCCCCTGGCCCAGCCTGAGGCCATTCCCTCTCCTCCTGTCCCTGTTCCCTGGGAGCAGAGCCCAAACCCCCAGATCTTGCCTCCCAAGTTTTGAATTTTCATTTATACCACCTGATCCTGGCTTGTCAGCTCCCCTCCCTGTAGTTAAAACAAAAACCCCAACTAAATTCAGCTTTAAACTCCCCAAACCATAAATTCAGAGGGCGTTAGAGAGGATCAGGTTGAGGAGCAGGGATGTAAAGGGTGACTCCCCAGCTGCCATCAATTCCCTCCATCCTTCTCCATGATAACACTCAGGTTTTCAAAGGTTTGAACTGAATATATTTTTCCCTTAAGTGCTCTCAGTCAGGGGTCACAAACAGGAAACAACATAAAATGATTCTGTTCAACAGACAACACCACAAATTATTTTATTTCAAGTCCCACGTACCAAAGGTGTGACGAAGTTAAACCTTTTGTGTATTTTTCAGTCTAACTGTTTGCAAAATTCACTATTTTACACCACCTTTAAAAACCTAAACCTGCAAGGAAACAAGTGGTTTATGTGACTGTGAAAACATTTTATTCCTTTTATTTTACTTGGGGAAAAAAAAGAAAAATGATGCTGATTAACCTTTCAGTGAGTATGGGTAAAAGAGAAAATAAGATTACTTGAATTATTAATGACTAAATATCAAATTTCAAACTAAAGGAAATCAACCTGTGACTAAAATTTTATTGGAAAAGTTCCATATACAAAGGTATTTTGTGGTTCTAATTCCAACCACTGGCCTTGCTCTGTCTCCTCCTACAAGTGGCTCGATCCTAGCAATTCCAATTCCAAGGTTCCTTCAAGGAAAGGGATGAGAACCCTGGAATTTGGACAAAATAAAGCCATGTGTTGTTCCTGCACCAACAAAGCTTAACAAGTTGAGGGGAAAGCTCGAGAGAAAAACCAGAGACAAAGTCAAGTCCTTGCAAACGGGAGCCTCTTCCTGGAATTCCCGCGGGTGTGAATCCCATGGGACAGCACAGCTCCACGGCAAGCCAAGGTAAATCCCGAATCGGCAGCTCTGGTGACACTGAGCTGCGCACTAAAAACTCATTTTTCCTCACCTGAACACCCAAAATTGCAGAAAGAGGACTCCAAAACCAGCACAAGCAGGAAAGGAGCCTTTTCCAAACTTATTTATTGGAGCAGGTGCTGCTGGAAGCCGTGCAGCTGTGAGCATTGCTAATTAGCACCACACCCTTAATGGTTTAATTCAATTACTCTGCGTGTTATTAATCATTAGTCCTTTAAAAGAACCTTAATTAACACCTGCTCTGGAACCACACAACTTTCACATGGCTGGGTGATTCAGACAGAAAACCCAGGAGCTGTAAAAGAGATGAAAAACCAAAAAAACAAAGTTGTAAAATGTTTTCGTCCTCTGGAGAAGATGCAAAGTTCCCTAAATCCAACCTCCATCTTTTTATGCTCTCAATAAATTAATTAATCTTTCTTCCTAACATCTCCTACTGAAAATGGAACTACAGCCGAGGTGTCATTCAGGGATGGAAAAAGGTTTTCAGGTTTGAGAATCAAAGTTTTGTTACTCGGGTGCACATCTATAAAATTCTTGTATTTAAAAAATATATAAATACTTCCTAACAGAGAAAACCCTCTGTTTCAAGAGTCACTGCTATGAAATTCAAATGCACTTTTTTGCTTGATATTTCAAGATCTTGGTTTAAGTATTCAAAGCTATACAAATTTCAGGTTTACTTCTTGAAATCTTGGTATGGACAGGGCACCACACCTCAGGTAACCTCACACAGAAGGCAAAAAAGTACCAAAAACCACTCCAAAATATCATTTTAAAGCTGCTTCCACCAAAGCAATCTCTCAGTTGCTAACAACCCTTGTTTACTTCAAAAAGTCTTCCCTGGAGAGCTCCAAAAATAAACTGATCCATAAACTATCCGTGCCATAGCAGGATAAAATGACTATATTTGGTTAAGTACACAACTTGCCACTTTAGATGGATTTAAAAATAAAACAAAAAAAAAAAAAAAAAAAGGGGGGGGGGGGGAAAGGAGGCAACACTTGAATTGCAAATAAGGGCACAGGGATACCGAGCGTGTTCAGAGAATCATGGAATCCTGGAATGTTTCGGGTGGGAAGGGACATTAAACTCATCTCGTTCCACCCTCTGCCATGGGCAGGGACACCTTCCACTATCCCAGCTTGCTCCAAGCCCCGTCCAGCCTGGCCTTGGACACTTCCAGGAATGGAGCAGATCCAGGGAAACCTGTGCCAGAGCCTCACCACCCGCACGGGGAAGAATTCCCCTCCCAATATCCCACCTAAACCCACTCTCCTATGCCAAACTGGTATGAAGAGGACAGAAAACACCACTCCTAATATGGGTGTGAAAAACCCTGTCTGGCACTAAATGACCGCACACCACAGCAGCTCCCAGGGCCGGGAGCCATCCCGGGGCCGTTCCCTGTCCGTGCCCGCTCCCGCGAGCAGCGGCAGCCCCGAGCCCGGGCGCTGCTGCACCAGGACAGGGGATGGAGGAGCGCTCCCATCCCAGCCCGAGCCCGCAGCGCCCGGCTCCAAGCACATCCCAGGGGGACAGCGGGACACCGAGCCCAGCGCTGGGCAGCCCGGCAAGGGGATGGCCCCCGGAGCGGGGCGGGGAAGAGCCAAACCTCTGCGTGGAAGGGACATCAAAGCTCATCCCGTTCCACTCCTGCCATGGCAGGGACACCTTCCACCATCCCAGGCTGCTCCAAGCCCCGTCCAACCTGGCCTTGGGCACTTCCAGGGACGGGGGCAGCCACAGCTTCTCTGGGCAACCTGTGCCAGGGCCTCAGCACCCTCACAGGGAGGAATTTCTCCCCGATATCGAATCACGGGCGACCCCCATGAGAGTGATGGGGGGAGGCGGAGGGGGGCGCGCGGCCCCCCCGCCTCGGCCGCTCCCTCCCCGCCGGCTCGCGGCCCGGGGAGCCCGGCGGGAGCGCGGCGGGTGCGCGGTGTGTGCTCGGTGTCCCCGTGCGGGGCCGTGCGGGCGGCCGGGGGTGGCCGCGCAGCGGAGGCTCCCGCCCGCGGGGCGCCGCGTTACCGTGTGAGGCGGGCGCCGAGTTCTCGTGGTGTTTTGTGCGGCGGCTGCGATAATGGCGTCCTTCCTCGCGAGAGATCCGGCCCGGGCCCCCGCGCCGCGCACGCGCCGCGCCCGCGCGCGCGATGCCCCCGCCCTTCCCCGCCGAGGCGCCGCAGCGAGGACCGGACTACGACTCCCAGAGGGCAGCGCGCGCGCCCCCGCAGGAGCACGCCGGGACCTGTAGTACGCGCGGGGGGGGCGCGGGGCGTGCCGGGAAGTGTAGTCAGGGAATCACAGCATCCCGGGATCGTGGAGGGTGGAAAAGAGCTCCGGCATCATCGAGTCCCACCTGTGCCCGATCCCCACCTCGTCACCCGGCCCAGAGCACTGAGTGCCACCTCCAGCCCTTCCTGGCACACCTCCAGGGATGGGCACTCCAAACCTCCCTGGGCACTTCCAAGGCCTGAGCTCCCTTTCCATGGGGAAATTCCTGCTGCTGTCCACCCTGAGCCTCCCCTGGCCCAGCCTGAGGCCGTTCCCTCTCCTCCTGGCCCTGTTCCCTGGGAGCAGAGCCCGACCCCCCCGGCTGCCCCCTCCTGTCAGAGACTTGTGCAGAGCCACAAGGTCCCCCCTGAGCCTCCTTTGCTCCAGGCTGAGCCCCTTTCCCAGCTCCCTCAGCCTCTCCTGCTGCTCCAGACCCTTCCCCAGCTCCGTTCCCTTCCCTGGACACGCTCCAGGCTCTCCATGTCCACAGCACGCGGCCAGCAGAGCTCTCAGCCCGCAGATTAAATGGGGATCTGCACCTCCAGAGTCATTCACACCATTCCCATCCCCTACTCATGTCTCTGCTCCTTCCATCAGATTCCTCCCCTTCCGTCAGCTCCCGAGCGCTGAGCTAGGATGAGCTGGATGTCAGCTGTCATGTTAAGGAGAGAAATGTCGCGGTGCCCAGAGCACAGCTGAGCAGCAGGCAGCAAGTGGGAATTTGCGAAATTAGTTAATCAGCCTCACTCTGCTGTCACTTGTGCTCCTGTGTGTGGTGTGAGAACAGGAGGGCTGGGTGAAGGTGGGGAACGCTCCGTGAACCTTCTGGGGATGACAAAAATATGCAAAAGCCCCAGAAAAGCAGCACGGAGGAAGTGTATGCAAATGGCTCTGAAAGAGGACAAAGATTAGACGATTTTGTCTTTATTTAGCACAGCGTTGCCCAATAAAGACCAACCACACTTCACTTTTCAGCTTCAGCATAGCCAGCAGTGACTTTCAGACTTCTGCATTGAAATATTCCTGAAATAAGATGCTTAATGGGGTTCTCCAGTGTCATGTCACACAGCTGAATCCACTCTGGCTCAGCTGGAACTGGTTGTCCTGACACCTGCAAACCTGGTGTGTTTGGAAATTGCTCCCTCATCCAGGTTTGTAATGTTCAGCTGAGCCTGTTGATTTATTTACCGTGTTCTCCCCCTTCACAAGCAGATTAGGCAGTTCAAAGGTTAAACTAGTTAGAAACTGACTTTTTCACACCGGATTATTTCACACTTTGCTGCAGGGATTCGCCCTGCAACAGTTTTGCTAAAGAATTTCTGCTGGACTCAAGCAATGGCAGGTCCCAGGTGGAAAAATAGGGATACAAATATCCATGTTCCACCTGCTGTGGGGAGCTGCTGGTAAAAGCTTTTGACATCCTAAAGCAGCCCAGTGTGAAAGCTGCCCTGATTTCTCATAATTTCATAATATTCCCATCCCAAAGCCTATTAACTCCTGTTTCTGCAGGCGTGAGATCCTGCTCCTCTGGAGAGCCATGAATCACGTCACAACACAAACACAAAAATTGTCATTGTCATAAACCAGTTACAGTATTTACCTAAAGTTAATTTATCTCAAATTAACTGCAGGAAATACTGTCAGGATCCAAGTGATGTCTGCAAGTCTGATCAGAGATAACAGCAGAATAAACAAATAAAACCATTTATCACCAAGGGAGGCTGCAGCACCTTCTCCTGCCAGTCCACTCTGATCCAGCAGCTGAGAATCCACAATTACCTTACCTCTTGTAAGAGCTTTTCCCTCTTTACCAGAGCAATGATTCTGGATTTTTTCCCAAACCAGGAGGCATTTCCTTTTAAAATTCTGAATGACACCAATAAATCATGGAAGGACTCCCTTATCATGGCCTATCCCATTTTCCCTTGAGACTGCACAGCCAGATATGACAAACACTTCATGCAGCAGAAAGTCTGACTGGAAACAATGGGAAACAGCAGGAGGAAAAGGATCTTTCTGTTAAATCTGAAGGCCCAGATTTGGCTTTCAATCTTGGATTCCCAGTACCAATGAATGACTGACCAAAGGGTAATTGCTTCCTGTGCTTCACAGTCTCCTGAGCTTCAGGAGCTGCCAAAACTGAGCTCCCATGACTATTTCTGCAATAATTGAATGAAATTCAGTGTAATCCCCATTTAGTGAATGAGGGCTTCGCTTTACCCTGGGATAAGAGTCTGCCTATGAGCAAATGCCAGGAAGAACTTGATACACAGGAAGGTTTATTCTGATTTAAACCATGATAATTTGCTCAAGTGCCTACATCAAATCCATTCTTAATTTCCTTCCCCCATGTAAAAATGACTGAGAACTTCAGGGTGCCAATATATCAATTTAATCTTTTAATTTTGTAGCAGAAAATACCCCCTGCTGCCCTGTTAGTTTGTTGTCCCAAATAAACAAAGGATTTCTTTGTTATTTCCTCACCTTTTCATGCTCTTTTTTTTCAGCCCCTCTCTTGCATTTTATGTCTGTGCTTTGCCACTTTCTGAGGAATCATTTGCTTCCAGGAAGTATCCAGCTTATTTCACCCTGGTATCAGCATTCATTTACTATTGTTTTCTAAGGAAGTTGCTGCTCTCACATGTTTTGTGTGGATCAGGAGAGATTGGGATCTCATTCATTGGCTTCCTTTTTTTTTTTTTCATTAGGGGAAAAAAAACCTTCCCATAGCATCAAAGGTAAAAAATTAACACACTGTGCACACAATTTTGCAGCTGCAGCAGCAGCAGCAGCAAGAAAACAAAGGTTGCCAAACAAAGCATTTGTTTAAACAAGTGACAGACATTCATAATTATCCTCACTGCTGAGCATGAGGATACAGGGACAAAGGGATGGGGAAGATGTGAGCAGGGCACAGAAGTCGCTCCAGAGTATTTGCTGGAAGAAGTCTGGAAGAAGAATTTTGTTTCCTAAGGATAAAATCCTCAATCACGTCCAAGGAAAAAGAGTACTTGGAGCTCCCCTGTTGATGCATTTCTTTCTGTTTGGGTTTATTCATTTTCTCTGTAATCTCTTGTAACTGGAGAGGGAAACAAACCCAGCCCTATGAACACAGCATGTCCTATATTGTGACAGTGATGCTTAAGGAAAAGTTAGATAAAATACATCTTTAACCAAGAGAATATTAATATTATTTGTAAATGTGCTGTAGCAGCATATGAGGAGAAGCTCAGCATTTATTTTTCAGACACCACAACCATTTTCAAACCTCTCAGAATTGTGATTTGTAACAGAAAACAAGGCAGGATCAAGTGGGTTTTGCTCCTGAACCTACTTCAGCCACCTCTGCATCATTACTCCTGATCTCATTCTGGTTTATGCTGAGCAAACTCCATTTTATTCAATGAGAATACTCCTAATTTTCATGAACAGGGATGGAAGAAAAGGCCTTGAATCCCCTCAGCAGAGAGAAAACACGTTTTGCCATCTGGCTGGTCAAAAGTCCATGGTCCTGTAGGGTCATTTCTGCCAGTCTGAGAAATGAGGTGAGAAGGGTCAGGCATGATCTCAATGTTCTCTTATTTATTTACAGACTCTTCCATGGAAAAAAAAAATGATGTGAGGCTCTTTCCCTTCTGAGAAATGTGCACAGGGCACAAGCCCTGTGTTTGCACTTTGCATGGCTGGGATCTTCCCAGATACCGTTATCATCCGAGTATTTTTGGGGGGATTATCAAAGCCTGAAGGGGAGCTCATTCCACCTACAGATTTTAGAGGATTTTGTCCTTCTATGATTCTAAGCAGAATTTGACCATCTCCTAATTCTGCACCTCTATCCATTAAGACACGTCCGAAATTATTTGTAATGTAACCCAAACGTTTCAGGTGTGAGAGGTAAAATCAACCGAGTGGAGATGTCCAGCTGTGGCTGAGGTGACAGAATGTCCCTGAGCAGGTTTCCACGTGGCAGAGGCAGGAGGGCAAGGCTGCCCTTAGGGGCACTCTGGGCAACCCAGGTCACTCGGAAGCTTGTCCAGGGCAACAGAGGCAAATTCCAACCCCTTGGGATGGTGTAATCCTGTGCTTCACTCCAACCTGGGGACTGCAAAGCTCTGCAGACAGAGTGTTTCTCCCATTCCAGGTGTTCTCCTGTAGGTCCTGGAGTGCACCCTGGCAGGGATGAAGGTCCCTGGGCTGTATCTGACAGAGCATTCCAGCACATCTCGGGAATTCCCCCTGCTCAGCACTCATGGGAACACAGCTGGAATGTTCTGTCCTGTTTGGGGACCCCGATGCAAGAGAGAGAATGAAGAAGCAGGGGTGGTTCCCAGGCTGCTGAGCTCCGCTGGATGAAGCGTCCCAGCAAGACACGGACATCAAAAAAAAGCTTCCCTCAAGTAAAATCTGCCATGGGAAGGGAGAGCCAATCCATGGGGAAATGAGGGGCAAAGGCACCCAGGAATGAGCTGAGCCTACCCTAAGTGACATTTTCAGCCGCTCCATAGAGGCTTCCACTCCTCAGCAGCAAAATTCCCAGGGAGCTTCCCACGACTTGACTGATTGTCCTGCCAATTAGACAATAATTAGGTGAGGAAAATATTCCTTATTGAATCACTTTCATGGTATCTAATTACAGTAAAGCTGTAGCACTGTGTTTTTGCTGAATTATTGGGTGTGACTTGCAACTGAGGCAGCACTAGGGCAGGAACAGCCTTCCAAGCAGGATGCCTGGGGAATCAGATTCCTTGGACACACTGCAGGGAGGAGGTGATTTTCCCTCTGCAAGTAACACAATTAATATGAGCAATGGTAACATAAAAACAAGTAGGTACTGGCAATGCTCCAGTAAAAAACCCCAAACAATTATTGATCCTTTCTGCCCAATCTGACAGCAAAAGTCAGATGGGTGAGGGCAAGACATTGCTAGACTTTCACTTGTTTCATTTCTGTGGAGCCAAAAAAAAGCCCATTTTTACTGTGTACAGTCACACTCCTCACCCAAATTCCCCAATTGTGAACAGTTGATGTTTCAGTTCTTTGGGCACAACTCCGAGCTGACAATGCAGGCTGTGCTCTCACTCCAGAGCTGGCAGCCCAGGGAATAAATGACAAGTAGTAAGGAAAACTCTGCTAAGTAGGAGGAGTTGGAATAATAAATAGCACAGCTAAACTGGCCACTTTAGGATACTAAAGAGGATTCCCTGAGCCCTGCACTGACACCCTGTGTGATAAGAGATGACAGACAGGCAGATGTTTCATGAAAACATCACCAAGAAGTTTTTAATTCAAAACAAGAGTTTGTTAAAAAAAACCCCCAAAAACAAAACAAAAAAAAAACCCCAAAACCAACCAAACAAAAAACCCCAAACCAAAAAAAACCAACCAAAAATAACCCAACAATAAAAAAAATCCACAACAAACAACCAGAACACATTTCAAAACTATTGAAAAACAGCAGAATGTTAATAGCTTTATCATTCATCACTTCTTGCTCTGTCATTGATGGATTCTATAGTTTTCAAAATATACCCACTTATGTATTTAATGGAGAAGAAGAATCACGTGGGTTTTGTAAATATTTTCATTTTGTTTAATTAAGTTTTAACGACCCCAAATAATCCTCACCTGCAGCCTCCACCCACCAGGATGAGCCAGGAGCCTATTTAAGCCTCAGCTCTGGTGGTGGAACTTTTCTTTGCCTTTATTCCTGTCTCTAGGAAGGACTTGGGACCTTTTCTGCTGTTTGGCTTTGGTCCTGTCTCCTATTGCTCCTTCCTGTGTTCCTGGGCTGGACCTTGGGCCTGGTTTGTTGCTTGGTCACTCACAGGGGCTGGGAATGCCAGGGGACCCTTTGGTTCAGGCACTGCTGGGCTGGTTCGTCCTTGGGAAGGACAATTCCATCTTTAACAGCTCTCTATTTGCATTCCTATTTGGCCTGTAATAATCTGAAATATTGGGAAAAATTTATAGGAATAATTCCTTTCCTGTGTTTCTGTGCTTGGCCTGAGATACTGCAGCTCTGACTTAGATGTGCCCGTACCACTGACGTGGATTTTGCCCGCTGGAGGAAGAGCAAACATCCCAGAGGAAATGAAAGTGTGGGATTTTTATACAGCATTTTCACATAAGGTAACTAAGTTATGGGAGGTGCCCCTGGAAACAGCAAGAGAGTAACATTCTTGCTTTCATCTCTGAGAAATATGGGTCAGGAAAATATCTCCATCTGTTTTCTCCCAGACAAAAACTTCATCTGGCTCCAAGTGTGAGCAGAGGAATAATTAATGGTCCTTATGTTACTAATTTTAGTCTATACAAAACTAGGGGATGTTTTTGTCAAAAAATTTGTTGTTGGCATGCCTTGTTCTGTAGCTCCTCACCCACCTGGAGGCTGCAATGCTGCTGAAGTCACTGCTCAGAGCTAAAATGCTTCTCTCTGTGTTCCCCTGCGCCCAGCCCTGCATAGCTCCTGGATTTCTGGGAATTTCTCAGTTTGAGCCCCAGCTCGGGGCAATTCAGCTGTTCTGACAGCACCTCTTGGCTATCAGTATTCAGATATGCAAGTCTTCAAATTCAAAGTGTGCATGCACAACGGAGTGATAAGAACTCTCTCCTTGCATACCAAAGAGGAGTTTTCTGCAATCCTTTGGTGTTCTTGGAGCCAGATGAGGGGGGGAAAAAACCCCTCTGGAAAGCACATGTGGAATAATCATCAACCAGCCAGCCCCTCGTTGGGAATGGAGAGCCAATGAGGAAGACAGAGCAGGGGCGAGTTGAAAATTAACTCCTGGGTTGGCTCCACCTCTTAACCAGCAAAGGGTGCTCTCAAAATGATTTCTAAATAAGCCTGGTGACCCCTCAGTTCCCGTGGAGCTCTATATCCATAGGATCTTGTGTTCTCCATTATGTTGATGGGTTGTTAGGCTGTGGAAGGCTCTGCTGAGGGAGGCAGTGATGAATGGTGTGAAGGTACCAGCCCTGGTGCGTCTCTCCAAGCAGCTGCAAAGCCTTCGAGCTGTGCCAGCACGGCCGTGCAGCCTGGCTGCCTGCTCCCAGAAAAAAGCCAGGAATGCTGCCTGTAAGTCACTTCATTTCATCCAAATAGGTGGAAAATGGGAGATGCTGAGGTAGGAAGAGAGCTGGGGCGGTTGAGTGTTGTTCTTATTTATTAGCGAATTAAATAATAAGGGAGTTGGAGAATGTGGCTGAGAGATTGAAGAAACGAGTGAATAGAATGAAAGAAATGGAAATACCTGTGGAATTTCTGGGTTCAACCTTGTTATTTATTTCTTCTGTGTCAGTGGCACTGGGTTGTTTGTGACTCCAGCCTGTAACAAAATGCAATCATTACTTGGGAGGCTTTCAGTGAAAACTGCGTTTAGGAGCATAATTCAAAATGCGTTTAGCACAAATTGATTCTGACTCAGAATTTTGTAGCCACTGCAATGTTTGATTTGGAAAATGAGGCCTAGTACAAGCCACAACCCCCTCCAAATGTGCTCCATAAATCACCTCCAATAAATCACTTTGAGGTGCAAGATACTCCTGGAAGATGTTAAAGATTTAGTTATTAAAAATACTGATTAATTTACTTACAGATAAGATGGGTGCAGCCAGAGATTGTCTACTTGCTGCTGTGCAGATAATGTCAGCTGGAGAATAGTAAAGAGTAATTTTTATAGCTAGAAAAACCTTTTGTTTCCTATTTTTTCCTCTGTAAATTTATTCAGCATAATAACTTCTCCCAAAGAACAGAGCCAGGTTCTTCCATGAACAGTGAGGTGTGATTCCCTTCTATTTAAATTAGCAAATGGCAAATTTTATATTTGCTTAATTATGAAACCCGATCATTTTGTGATATAAACCAAGGCAGAGTGGAGATGAGCACAAGGCTTTTATATGGAAACTCCACGAAATATTCATTAGCCCCCAGTTTGTCCTCTACAAGCACTCTCAGAAACTTCATTTTTCCCATTAAAACAAGGAAAAAGACTTTGTACTTCAAAGAAAAGCACTACTGTAACGTTTAGAAAAACAATGATTCAACCTTATAAAATAATAGCCTTTCCATTAAATTAGTATCAATTAGGTGCATGTAATAGTAGTTTTCCTAATGAATTAGTATTAATTAGATGTTAATTAATCTGTCCAACTGTGTGTACACCCACTCCACAGATGGGTGGGTGCACACGAGAGAGGATTTATTCCCAAGCACTGCCTAAATCACTCTTTTTTCTCCATTTTATCAGCAAACTTTTGCAATTCAGGAGAGGTTGAACAGCTAAACCCCAACCCTGTGCCAGGAAGAGCAGCACTGGGCTCACACCAACTGCTCATGGTGAGCACTGACAGGAGTTACTGCTTCCAAGGGGAAATCCAGAGAATCCACTGGAATTGTGGTTAAAAAGCTCTGCCATTAGTCTGTATTTTTATTCATTATTTTTCCATCTGAAGACATAAACCAGGATTGCAAGGGAATATTTATGGCGAGTCCAACAACTTCCAGTTTGGAAGGCACAGTCTAAGTTGTTATAAAGTAATGAAATCCATGGAACAGCAGCACAGAATCCTTCCAGGCAATCCCAATTTTTCTGCTTGTTCAGTATTAATGCACCACCAAAATTTATGGTCCATAGAATTAGAAACTTCTGGGATAGAGTGTGTTGGAATTGAGTGCTCTGTTTCTGTTTTATCAGAGGAGGTGTCACTCTGGGAAAATGATTTGAAGTTGTTCAGTGGAGTGAGAAGTTAAACTGGAGAAGAGCTGAGCTCTGGATTTCCACGTGAGATGGACACAGGAATTGTTTTATGGTTACCCAGGGTAAGAGGGGATCTCATTCCAAGAAGAGATCAGACTAGGTAGTTTCATCCAAGGACCACTGCTGATTAAATGAACTACAATTGGTATCTATTTTTACTCACATTCCCCTTTTCAATTTAAGACAGTTACTGTTTATTCCTTAAATCTTTCTCTTCTCTGTGCCATTCATGCAGGAAATGCCAAAACAAACTGAATCAAGAAAACCTTGTCTTTGGAATGGCTGTTTTTGGCAGGCAGGGAGTGGACAGGAGCTCTGAGTGAAGCAGCCTGTGGGTTACTCCACAGTTACTCAGACCAAGGTTAAGCAACTCAAAGGCTGACAATTTCTAGAGCTTTTTGGCTTCCCCTTGTGACCCTGCAAGGACAAAGGGCTTTTCCTGCACTTCACTGGAAAAGCACTGTAGAAACATTGGTGAGACTTGTGGCATGGATGTCAAAATTCCCAGCGGGTGTCTGTGCCGAGCTCTGAGGTACCTCGTGACAACACATGGAGGTGGAGGTCTCAGACATCAATTTTTTAGAATAATTGCTAGAAATGCTCTCCATGGGGATTTTTAAGCCTAATTACCAGAGCAGACCTAAATGGCTTTTTCCTTTCTTGCCCTTTTAGGAGTAGTCACAAGAAAAGCAGAATCTGTCAAGGTTTTGTTTTTTTTCCCAAAGAATTACATGAGTCCAGCAGTGGCACACAATCCAGGTGTGCCATCTCCAGGCCTGCACATACAACTGCAGTGCCTCCCCAAATTGTCCAGGAGTTCTCACTCAAGCCCTTTCCATGCTGAGTTCCTAAGCCTGAATGCATAATTTCAGCAAATGTTTTCATACAGAAGAAGATAAAGCCTGTGTTTGCTTTACCTTGCCAGCTGGAATTACCTCCCCCTTATCTGGGCTCAGCCACTGCCTCCTCAGCCAGGCTCCTATCTCAGCCAAACACTGTGGAGGCAGAGAAAAGCTGAGCATTTCACAATCTGCTGCTGCTCCCCTGTCGAGCTGGGAGCACCCTGTCAGCTACATCTATTTGATAAAAAACACTGGGCCGTTTATCAATAAACTGGCCTGAATCACAGTCCCCATCTGACATCAATTCAGCACAACTTTCAGCACCTCGTCACTATGGGCCTGAGCCAACCAGTGCTGTTATCCCCCAAAATCTTGATTCAGAACAAAAAAGCTTCAAGGAAATCAACCTATCTTGGATTTCCTCTGCAATATTCAATCCCAGTGGCTGAAGCAGAGCCGTGGTCCTTTAAATTTAAAATGGCTCTTTACTGAGTTTCAGGAATGTGTGTATTTTATTTTCTCGTTCAGAATGTGTTGCTATGGCAAGCAGGGCCTTATTTCCTTCCCCTGGGTGTGGTTTCTCAGCTCTTCCCATGACAGTGTCTGTCCTGGTTTATCTCATTCGAAAATCCATGTCTAAAGAAATCAAAGCACTTGATTCAACAGGTCTTTTTCTTTTCAAAGATTAAAACCTGTAGTTTCATCTGGATATTGAGCTCCCACCCTGAAGATTTTGATACTTGTGTCAATCCTAAATGGACTTCTTAACAAATACTTCAAAGGGTCCAATTAATTACAGAAAATAATTCTGAATATTTGGACGGCTCTATATATCTGGGAAAAGTGAGGGAAAAAACCATTGTACAAATGTAAGAAGCCCCCAAACACCATAAAATTAAATGGAGCATTGCTGTGTCTGTCGGGGAGGTTAAAAAAAAAAAAAAATCAAATAAATCAGGCACAGATTAGGGCTGTTTGTGGCAGATCCCTTTTCACAGGTGATTCACATCTTGATGATGCTTTTTGTATGACAAAATTTAGTTTAACTGCTCTGACAGTACCAGAGATGGGTGTGTGACAAAGGCAAACGCCAGACCAGGCCCTTCCTCAGTGAGCCAAGGGTGCAAACTGCACATTTATTTCTCAATGCTCACCTTTTTTTTTTTAAATTCACTTTGGACATTGTGAAACTCGTAGGTGAGGTTTCTGTTTCTCTTTCCACACAGATTCTGCATCACTTGAACTCATCCCTTGGGCTCTTCTCTTTCTGGTTGAGGAAACCACTCTGGGTTCAGCAATAAGGGAGTGCCCAGCTGGAACCTCCCAGATGGTCCAGAAATGTAACAATTTGGGGGAAACAACAGGGATATTGTGATCCTGGCTGCTGCTGTTCTCTCCAGCTCTTGCTGCATGAGAGCCGTGTCTCTCTCTTGCATAAATCACCATTCTGAGCTGGGGTATGGCCAAGGGAAAATTCTGTTTCTGGAATGGTCCAGAAAATAAGATTTTGGCTACATTGGTGAAGTGCTGGGAACAAGGTTTAGGGCTTAGGTTTCCTTTCTGCACAGGTAGTTCTTTCTGTCTGCAGTTTCCAAACCATCTCCCTGCCACTGAGCTCATATTTTGAAGGGTTTTCTTTGAAGGATTTTTTGAATTAAATGCTAGAGTTTTACTGAACTTTATGCTCAGGAAGAAGTAGCATGTGCACATAAAAAGCTGGATGGAGGTTCCATGAATGATTCAGGAGAGAAATGAAAGTACTGCAGGTCTAAGTTATTTCTCTTTAGTTTTGTGCCTTACCAGCCCATCATTTCTGAGAGTGTGCCATAAACTTTCCTTTGGGTTGTGCTGCTCAGCCCACAAGAAGTGACTCACTCTGTTCAGCTTAGTGACTCTGTAAAAAACTTCATATTTCTCACAACCTTGCAGGATCAAACCTCCAAAAAGCTTCCTGGAGTTGGGTTGTCCTAATTCCACTGTGTAAAGCAGTAGAGTTTGAGGCTTTTTATTTCATCCATTTAATGTACAGAAAAGAAGTAGTTGCAATTTTCTGTGATTTTCTATAATTGCAGAACCAGGTGTAGGTGTAATTTCTAAGCTGCCCAAGGTTATCAGTTGTACTTAGAGCACACATCCTGGAAGAATGGAACAAGGATGAACGGTGAAGGGATGCCAGTAATTTGTTTGTAGATGAGAATAACCCCCAGGGTCTCTTGTTTATGCTGAATATAAAACACCTGAAGCCTGTCTGGGCTGTCCTGATGACCAGGAGCTCCCTGTGGTTCATCAGTAGCTTCAGCAAGACAGGTCTGTGCTAAAGAGTTGCCTAACCATGATGAACAGGCTGTTAAACTGTGATTAAGCCTGACTGAATCATGATGTTCATGGGCAGCAGGTCTTTTCAATTTCATTGATTATTCACCTCTTCTTTTTAAGCTACAGAAAGAATTGTGTTGAGAATAGTATATTAGTTATCTTAAAAAATGTTGGGCATCAAACCAAGAGTTCGTTTTGCTTGCAGTTGAATCTCGGTACACAAAAAAAGACTGCAGGGATGAAGTAAAATGAAATTTAAACCCAGTCTAACATCCTGACATCACGGGCTGTTTGAACATCTCCTGATGATCTGCTTGTGATCGTGTAGCCACTCAAAGCAAATCGTTTGTCAGATTTCAACCTGCTCTTACTCAACTCAGGAGTACTTTAAACATGTTATACCGTGAATGCAATGGAAACTTCTTACACAATGTCGGTAAAACAGAGCAAACACTTCTTGGCTGATGCTCGTTGAGTATCTGCTCCTGTCTCCATTTCAGTGAAACATTCTCAATGTTACGTCAGGTTCCTTGTGAAAATGCAAAAGTCATCCTAACAAGATTAAAAAATCCCCAAAAGATAAATGCAGATTTGAAAAAGGATTTTAAGAGAGTAACTAATGGTTCATGGTCGTAAGATGAAGGTCAGGAGCTGAGGGTGGTGTTCTTCTCCCAGCTGCCCAAGAGAACTGGCAAAAATTAGAACTCTTGCTTTATCTCTGTGCTTTCACTGACACTTTTAGATTTCTACAGGCTTTCCTTCCTTTTTAAATTTTTTTTTTTTTTTGCTATGTGTTCTTCACTGGCAGCTGAAACAGCAAAAAAGTGTGAGGAGTGACCAAGGTTTTTAACCAGTTTCATCAAGGTTTCACCACCTCAAGCAGTGGCAGGTGAATACCCAGTTGAGTTGAGTTGACCCTTTAATCATCCAAGGTGGGACTATTTTGGCCTCCTGCCTTTGTGATAGCCAAGAAAAGTAAACATCATATTAACTTTTCATAACTTTTCCAAATGTGGCTTGTGGAGCGGGGATCACGCTGTGCCAGGACCACCCATCTCTGTGCATTTTTTTGGTGCAAAGGGATCACTTTTGGTGTGAGGGGACGATTTTTGGGGTGAGGCAATACTCTTTTGGCGAAAGAGGATGTATTCAGTGCAAAGAAATCACTTTTGGTGTGAGGGAATACATTTTTTTGGCGTTAGGGGATGCACTTTTGATGTGAGGGGACACTTTTTGGGTGAGGCGATACTCATTTGTTGTGAGGGGATGTACTTGAGGCGAAGGAATCCCTTTTGACATGATGCGATAAATACTCTCTTGATGTGAGGGGAAAATACTTGATAGGAGGAGAAACGCTTCGGTGTGAGGGAATAAGTGCTATGTTGGTGTGAGGGGACGCTATTTTGCGTGAGGCGATACTTTTTGGAGGTGAGGTACTCGGTACGAAGGAATCACTTTGGGTGTGAGGGGACCACCCTGAGCACGGGAAATGGCGAACTTCCCCCGGCACAGAGCTGCTGCCGCTGCTCCACGGCCGTCACAGCATGAGGAGCCGCATGTCACAGCATGAGGGCAGACCCGGCCCGCCCCCGAGGCCGCTGCGGCGGGGCCATGGCGAGGGGGCCGTGCCGGAAGGGGCCGCGCCGGGCCGGGCCGGGCCGGGCCGGGCTGGGCGGCAGCGGCTCCGGGATCTCCGCCGCGATGCTGCCGCTGCTCCGCCGCGCTTGGGCGGCCGCCGCCGCCTCCTCCTCCTGCTCCTCACGGCGGGGCAGCCGCCGGTGCAGCCTCGGCGCCTGCTGCTCCTACCGCCTGCGAGACGCCCGTGAGTGCCGCTCCCCCTCAGCCCGAGCGGGGCTCGCTCGCCCCGGCTCTCCCCGCCCTGTCCCCGCCATCGCCTGCAGCCCCCCGCGCTGCCAAAGTCTGTGTGAGAGCTGCAGGGACGCCGAGCTCAGCCTGCTTTTGTCCTCGGATGAAACAGCAGGAAATGACAGTGCTTGAAATGTAGGGAGTGTTTTTGCAGCGCCTTTGCCTGAGTTGACCTTATGGAGTTCCGTAGTTTGCTCCTCGCTGAGGGAAAACGGGGGGAAAGTTGTTCAGCCACCCCTCACGTGAGTGGTTTGAAGGTTTAATTTACTTTTAATTCCTCGTTGTAAAAGACTCTGAACGTATGCAGTGAAATAGCCTGTAAGGTGATGCTCGAAGCATCACGATTTAGGATTCAGCAGAGGGACAGGACACCAAAACCTGTGTGTGGGTCACCAGGTGAACAGGTTCACACAGGTGTCTGTTCTGGTTTTAAGCAGAATAAATTTCTGTAGAAACTATTTATGTACCTACCCAGCTTGTGCCAGTTTGAGGTGCCCAAGCTGCCCCCAAAATTGCTGGGTTTGGGTTTTACAGGTGTGGGATCAGCAGGATGTGTCTGCACGAAGCAGTTTTGGTCAGGATTGGTGTGGCTGCTGCAGGAGCTCTGAATCCTCCTTTGTGGGGTAACCCCTGTGCTTATGTTGCCTTCTAGAGAATGTTTTGCTTCCCAGTGGGAATTATCCCATGTCTGGAGCGCTCCCAGCTCAGCTCATGGCAGTGGTGTGTCATGAAAGCTCTAAAACAAAGCCGCCTTAAAATCTGGCAATAATAGGAAAACATTCTCTTTTTCTGGGAAATGGGGGGACAGTTTCTTTTCAGAGCATTCTGCAAAGGCAGGAAGGTACTGACTTGGTTCTAAGTCAAATTACTGTGCTTCCCCGTATGGCTTTGAGTCATGCAACTGGAATGTTTTATTTTTCTTCTATTTTCCTGGGCACCAGCTGACTCGAATTAGCCTTTGGCGACACAGTACCTTCCCTTGCCAGAAAGTTCTGTATCTTGCCTCAGAGCTTGACTCTCCTCCTCATCTTCCAGTGCATCCGCTGTGGCAGAGCCCGCTGACAATTCCTGGAGGCACCCGGCAGTCTCCCATCAACATCCAGTGGAGGGACAGTGTTTATGATCCCTTCCTGAAGCCTCTGAAAATCAGCTATGACCCAACCACCTGTCTTCACATCTGGAACAATGGCTACTCCTTCCTGGTGGAGTTTGATGATTCTACTGACAGATCAAGTAAGCAAAACTCAGGGGGAAAAAAAAAAAAATCTATTTAACGTCTCATTAATGCTTAGAGAGGAGAAATACTTGTGTGATGTAAGTCCTCATGTTGAAAATGAATGTACAGTAAAAAAAATGCTGGAGTTAAATGTGGGTTTACAGTGGTGAGAATCATAAAGAAGAAATTCTATAAAGACTTCACATTTACAGTGGTTTTGTTACCATGGGCATTGTGCACAAATCCCCTGCTGGATGTTGAAACTCATTTCACAAGCCTCGGTGCCCTGTCTTGTAGGTTTTGTAATAAGCTTTGACCACGTGAGTCAATCTTCAGTCATTTATATGTGTACCTACTCAATTTGAAACCTGATTCCATCGCTGCTCTTTATTGAAGTAATCTGCCACTTATCTTCTGTGGTGTTAATAGAGATATTTAATGCACTTGAAATAATCAGCAGCCACATGAGTTGCAGTTGGAAGGCACACATGCTTATCTCCATGGGGTTTTAGGGAATGAAATAGCACTGAGCTCTGCCCTAGGGAGCAGGTGTGTGTGTGTCTCTGTTGTTTTAGGGGAAGCAGGAGTGCATGGAAAATCCAACCATTCCAGCAATTTCATGTGAATGAGCCTCTGACCTGAGTAGCTCAACCTTTTTAAAACTTAATAGAGTAAAAAATTTGACTTAAAATCAAGATATTGCTCCCAAATTCCAGATTTTCTGTTCACTGTTCCTGCTAAAAGCTACCTTTACCAAAGGATATTGCAGAATTTAAAGATATTTCATAAGGGCAGGTGAGCTGGTAGCAGTTGGTCAGGGCTGTTGTGAAGCACATGATTGCCCAGCTTGTCCTGCAGGGAAAAAATGAGGGACCCTGAGCAAGTTGGAACCTGTTGGATTGGAGTCATTGATGTTTAAGGTGGCTGCTCACCATGAGAGATCCTCCAGCTTCCTGAGGGATTTAGCAATGCCCTTGGGAAGGGAGCCTCCAGCACACAAACAAACACTTTGTCCTCACAACACCAATATTTTCGGTTGATGTTTGGAAAGAGGCTGATAAAACAGTGCAGCAGAAATGGTAGTGGTGGAATGCAGGGAGCTTGTGTGATGCTTGGGGCTTGTTTTGTTTTTCTTGTTTCTAGCTGTTCACTTGGAATATCCATTTCCAAGAGAGAAGATCCATTTCTGTTTCTGGTTCTTTTAGTGAGGTGGGGTTAGGGGAGAGACATCACTTGTTACCTCATCAGTGATTTTAATTTATTAACTTTAGATTGGCTTTGCTTTTAATTTAACAGTCTCTTGCTTTATAAGCCACACCCCACTATCTGTTGAGGATATGATGCTGAAAAGTGTTTAGTGGATAACAAAGGTGGATTTTTTTCTGCAAGAATTGATGTAGCAAAGGGGAATTGCCATTAGGGGTCTCAGAAATACGCAATAATTAACTGCACAGGGACAGGGTAGGCTGGAATCACCAGGACTCAGGTGCTCACCTCTGAAAGATCTTACCTGCTTTGTCTATAAGACTTTCCTCAAGGGAGATCTTTCCCTGTGAGCATTTGCTGACTTTCCATCATCCTCATCTTCCTCAAATGAATTAAAGTCCATGAAGGGATGGGATGGCATCAAACAATCAGTGACAGGGCTGAAAAATGACAGAGGAACAACAGCTAGTGAGGTGTTGCTGTATAACCCAGTTTTCAGGTGCCTGCCTTTCTCCTCCACCTTTCTTTCTTTACTCTTGCTATTTCTGGTTTTTCTCCCTGCCAGCTTCTGTCTAACAATCATAGAAATCCAGAGAAGAAAGCCTGGGAACAAACAAAAGCACCACAGTTGAAACAGAAGATGAGAAAGACACCCAGGATAGACAAAAAGGCCTGAATCCTGAGATGGGGTTTGCAAGACTTGGGCTAAAGCTGAAGGTAGAGCAGGAGGAGAGGAGGAAGAGGGTGAGGGAAAGGTATGTACAGCATGTGGTCTGTCTGTGTGTGGTGTCATCAGAAACGAGGCTGAAACGGAGCCAGGGCTGCAATAAACAGTGCAGTGATTCTTGTTGTTAGAGCCCCTTAAACTTCTATTTTGTTTTGAAATTATCCAGATTGTAATTGGAGAAGAAATGCTTCTAAAGGGACTGAAGTTCCTACTTGTTTCCTGTCACTTTCTGGTGGCCACTAAGGGAACCTGAGTCTCTCCATATGTGTGTCTGTGCCTAAAGTTACTTGTGAGGCAAATATTTAAGTGGATGTGGTTATTAACACAAATATAGTCACTTGTGGGTTTGCATCATCACATAATCAGGAGTGGATCATGTTGGAGCACAGAAACTTCAGTTCTGAAAGGCTTGGCTGGGTGAACCACATCTTCATCCCACCCCTTCTCCATCACAGAATCCCAGGATGGTTTGGGTGGGAAGGGACATTAAAGCTCATCCCATTCCACCCCCTGCCATGAGCAGGGACACCTTCCACTATCCCAGCTTGCTCCAAGCCCCGTCCATCCTGGCCTTGGGCACCTCCAGGGATGGGGCATTGTGATTCTCCAGTGATGGTCGGTGTTGCATTCAAGCCCAGAGCTCAGCAGCAGGGGATGAAATGAATTCAGTGTCACTTTGCACAGCTTGTTTTAATTTATTCCTTTATCACAGCCAGGCCTGTCTGGTTAGAATTTCAAACCTGCTGGCTGGCTTTCAGGAAAAAAAAAATAATACAAGAAAATCTTTTAATTCCTCTCATTGTTTTCTCCTTAGCAAGAAAGTGATTAACTTATTTTCAGAAGCAGTGTTGGGATTAGGTGCTTTATACCATGGCTTGCTGTAAAACTTCACCATGTCCTACAGTTCAGTAAAAACCAGCAGATGCTGATGGTTTAGTGCTGGATGAACAGTGGAACTCGAGGATCTTAAAGCTCTTTTCCAGCCTAAATGATTCTCTGATTCCGTAAGTGCTATTAGCCCTTGGGAAGTAATTATGGCTTCTCATTTACCAGATGCTCTGATATAATAATTAGCAGGATGACTTTGCAGGATGTTTTTGGTGCAGGTAGGAGGGAATGAGTGGAAGCAGAAAGCTGGGCATGGACTTCTTCATTCATGTGTTTGCAAAAGGATGGGAGGCCTTCTGAAACCAGGAGAACAGACTGGAGGTTTACCTTTACTCATTGATTAAAAAGGGCATTAAAGCTTCCACAAACTTGCCCAGAGGCAGACTGGATGTTAAATACTTCATGCACAGCTTGTAGGCACAATAAAACATATTTCTGGCTGACCTTTGGTTGTGCAGTCTGAAAGCTGTGTTGAAGCAGGGTAAGATGCTTGGATTTTTGTAGCTTGGAGGAGAGTTGGACATTTGACTCAATATACTGATTTGTCTGGCAAAATTTGCTATTTGAAGTCCTGTCATGAGAAATGTCAATATTTTTCACAGATCCTGAGGCTTGTAGGGATGTCATTTAATCCATTCAATGGATGTGTCACTGCTGTGTCACCTGCCAAGCGTCTCCTGGTCAGGCAGTCCTCACACTCCTGCTCTGACAGAGGGGTGAGAGTGTGAAACTCATGACCGTGCCAAACTTGGTGTCAACTGGGACAACATCCCCTTGAGGGGAGATGGATGAGGAGACTCTTCAGCTCACCTCCAGTTTGATGCAGGGAAAACCAGGAATGTGTTTGCATGAATAATTTGGTCATGGCAAAGTGTAGAAGTAACCAAGCAATAGGGCTCCACTTGATAATTTTCTCCTGGGCAACCTCGAGTTGCTCCACCTGATACTTTTTTCCTGGGCAAAATTTTTCCAAGGATTTACTTGTCTGGCCGATTCTAACTCATATTTATCAACATGTGTGTCTTGTTTTGTTTTCTAGTCATCATTGGAGGGCCCTTGGAAAACCAGTACAGGCTAAAGCAGTTCCACTTCCACTGGGGAGCTATAAACGACTGGGGCTCAGAGCACACTGTTGACAGTAAATTTTACCCAGCAGAGGTATGAGATGAAATGCTGAACAATGCAAATACTTGTCTCAGGTGTGTCTGTGAAAACTCCCAAATTGAGGAATTGCAGTTTATTTTTAAGGATCAGACCTGGTGGCTGCTGCAGCTCATCTGCTGTTTTATTCTATAAAAATTCACTGTGTTTTCTGGAGAAGAACAGCCTGAAAGTTGGACATTGGCCCCATTACTGGAAGTTAAAGATCACTTTGTTTATTGTTACTAAACTTTCAGAGAAACAAAGCATCCACTAAGTACTCTAAAAAACCATCACTTCATTTTCTGTTTGCAGCTCTTGAACAGTTACTAAAATGGCAAAACTTTGATGCTTAGGTAACTGCTAAGGAAGAAAATGTCAATGAAAAGGATGGAGTCGGTGGGGGGAAATGTGAAAGTGTGACAGCTTTGACCACAGTTCTTTGCCAAAGGAGGAGAATTTGTCAAGTGATGATGGGTTATTTTTAGGGAGACGTTTATCTCCTGTTGGTGTGTTCATAGTGGTGCTGCCAGCTTGGCAAGATCCTCATTAACAGCGAGACTGTGACTAAGTTTTTGGGCTGGGGTATTTATTTACCACACAAAACTCTTCAGTGTGGTGGCTGTCAGCAGTGCAGAGGAAGACTGCTACGTGCAGGAGGATGTTCCTCAGGACAGTGTGCTCTGCTCTTCCTAGGAAGAGATGGAAGAGCCCTTTAGCTCCAGCAATACTGAGCTTTGTCTGTGCCTTTGTCCAGCATTCCTGCAGACAGACTCCCACAGACTAAATCCCTTTTACATATGGGAAATGCAGTGGATGGGTCTTTAGCTATTGTTCAAGGAAAAGAAAAATAAAGAAGGGAAGGACCATTATTTACCAACAGCACTTTGTTCCTTGTTTTTGTGGTGTGTGGTTTCTGAGGCAGCTCACTGCAGTGCCTCACACTGCCAAGGAGCAAATGCAGCCAAGGTTAGAAGTCAGGTGTGCTGTCTGTGCTCTGAGCAGGGGTTGATCTCTCCCTCATTCCATTTTCAGCTGCATTTGGTGCACTGGAATGCTGTGGAGTACCCGAGTTTTGAGGATGCTGTGATGGAAGGGAATGGCTTGGCTGTTATTGGAGTGTTCTTAAAGGTAATTGTGTTCTGCATGACCAGCTGTAATGATGCCTTTCTGTTTGCAATCTGGTAAAGCCAATTTAGGGCAATTAAGGGAAGGCTGGGAGGAGATCCCATCAATCCATACAAATGTCTCCAAGGGATGTCAGAGGATGGTGCCAGTGACAGGATGAGGAGCAATGGCCAGAAACTAAAACCAGTTTCACCTCAAAATGAAGAACTTTATGTTGAGAGTGGAACAGCTGCCCAGGAAGGACCTGGAGTCTCCTTGTCTGGTGACACTCCAAGCCCACCTGGATGTGTTCCTGTGTCACCTGCCCCAGGTCCCCTGCCTTGGACCAGATGATCTCCAGAGCTCCCTTCTAAACCCTAAATATTCTGTGATTGTTGTTATCAAAAAACACTAATGCTGATAAGTAGAACTGATTGATTATTGATCAGCTTATTGACTGTCCAACCCCTCCCTGTCCCTGCAGCTGGGAGCACGGCACGAAGGGCTGCAGACCCTGGTGGATGCCCTGCCAGCAGTCAGACACAAGGTCAGTGCTCTGAGGTGTGCCACCCATTGCCACCCAACAGAAAGAACGCTTGGAGAACAACAAAACACCGAGAAAAGCTTTCTTCCTTAAATTTTACCAGGGGGAGGGCTGATTGACACCTTGTTGATTACAGGGGAAGTGGGACGGGAAGCTGATTTTTCAGGAGGAATTGGATACTTTAAGCTTTCCAAACCACTTGAAGAAATGCTACTCTTGAGATTGTTTCCCCTTACAAGACATGCTTGAAGTGGGAGTTTATTTACTGTGGGATTAAGGCGTTTTGATTTTTGTCTGCTCTTTGAGGAGGAGATTGTTTGCTTTTTTATAAACACTGCTGGGTTTCTGCTGGGTGAACGGGATCTTTCCTAGCAGACTCCTGCCAGGAGAGGGAGCGCTGAGTCTCTGACAGTGCTCAGAAGCAGCTCCTCCCCGTGCCAGTTCCCTTCTGAAAAACCACATCGACTGAACAAACCACTTCTGAAAAAACCACAAAAAAAACACATCTACCTTTTCAACTGCTCTTCACATCCAGCTGAAGTCGCTGTGCCACTATTTCTCACAGGAAGGAGTTTCTAAAATCCAAATAGAGTTTTTATGTCAGAGCAGTGACAGTTCTGCCAGATAAACACCAAACACGGCAGTTCAGTGCCAGAAGACCTCCGCAAATATGAATATACATCTATTACGAAACGATAATAATTTACAGCATGTGAATTTAAAAGAAACTAAGCCAAGAGCTGCCAGTATATCCTGAAAATCCCCCAGGAGCAATGTTTGTGTGGGAAGTCCTGGGTTCTGAAGCTCGTACATTCTGTCTGATATCCCACTTGTGGAATTGAACATTTTGGAGACGGGAATATTTAATTTAAATAAAATTTTAGTCCTCTTCCTGCTGCCTAAAATCACGTGGTAAAAAGTAAAACACTTTGTTTGCAGTCTTTTAAGGATCTGGCACAGCTACCTGAACTTATTCCACTACTTACTCCCTCTTTTTCCTGGCTGCATCCAGCTCCCACAAAGCCTTAGGCCATGGATCCTTCTCACTCTGTTTTTCCTCCACTGAATTCCTCATGGCTTGTGGGGACAGCAGAAATACTTAAATTTTGTCTGCTCAGCAGCTGCCCCTTACACCTCAAACCCAGTTTTATACAAGTTTATGTGATTTAAAGTTATTACATTATTAATATTCCCAACACTTCATTTCCTGTGCACACACATAACACAGCTTTTAATCTCATTGTCAAGATCTTTTTCAACTTTGTCATTTTTTTCTCTAAACACCATCCTTAAAGATGCTTTTTCCTGCTGTTTAGGACACTGTGATCGAGTTTGATGTCTTTGATCCCTCCTGTTTGATCCCTTCCTGCCCTGATTACTGGACCTATGCCGGCTCTTTGACCACTCCCCCCCTCACTGAATCAGTCACGTGGATCATTAAGAAGAAGCCAATAGAGGTGGATGAAGACCAGGTAAATCTCACTTTTCCTTTCAGAACACCCCTCTTCCTGCCACAGAGGGCAAGATGCACAGAACCAGTTCTTTACCAGCAATCCTCTGTGAAAACACAAAATTTCACTGTGTTTTCACAGAGATTTATGACTGCTTCAGCCCAGGATCTGGGGAGGAATCCTGGCATTAACAGCCACTAATACTGAAAGACCTAAGACCTCTCCAAGATGTTTTTGCAGCTTTATTGAGCTTTTCTGACTATTCTCAAGAGTTTTATCTTCACCTGTGATACACAATTCTGAAACCTGCCCCTTGCAAACTTGGGAGGTTTTAGGAATTTACTGGAATGCTGTGTAAATTTGCTCTCCTTAGCGTGATGCAGCCTTTTTTGTGGAGGGAAGGGAAAAAGAGAAGATTTTGTGAAATGGAGATTGTTAACAGAGAACTGCAGGCATAGTGTGGCATTCTTTTAAATTGAAATTTTTCTCAGTTTTTCTTTTTTTCTTGGCTGTTTACTCTCCTTTTTTCATGGCATAGCAGTGACTTACCATTGGCATGGCCTTGTGAGCACTAAAAGCTGATCTGCTGCATACTTTATTTTAATCCCAGTGAGAGAACAACTCTGGGGATTGGTGCTTTTTGGGGTTCCCTCTTCTCTGGGTGCCAGCGAGGGTGTAAACAGAGGTTGGATGAAGTATTTGAATGGAAATGGCTCTCAGGTGTGCCACATTTGGGGTTTAATTTCCCTAAGGATGGCAGATGACTGATAATTCTCCCATGCTGGTGTGGATAATGGGATAGTCTTTACCAGCAGGTGCCAAAGGTGTTGGTGCTAAAATCCCTCAGAATGCAAACGTAGCGCTACCTTTGATTTCATTTTCTTCTCCAAGAATAAATGCTTGCCTTTTGCCATGAATTCCCAACCTGGGGAATTAACTGGGAAGTGACTCAAGTGGCCCTTTGTGGTTCCCAGCTGGAGGCCTTTCGGATGCTGCTGTTCACGTCGGACGGCGAGGAGGAGAAGAGGATGGTGGATAACTTCCGCCCGCTGCAGCCGCTGATGAACCGCACGGTGCGCTCGTCCTTCCGCCCGCAGCGCCGGCGGGACCCCGCGCTCCGGCCCCACGCCGAGCAGCTCGGGCCTTAGATGGCCCAGCACCCTCGGTCCAGCTGCACAGCACAGCAGCCTGGAGGATTTGTCCTTTCTCTGCAGCCCTCTCACAGGCAGTGCCCCTTGACCTTCACTAGAGAAGCTGTGGGGTATTTTAGTTATGCTTTTTTTTTTAAGAAGTAAATGATATTAACCCGTAACAAATTGACTTGCTCTAAGGCAGGGATTGATATAAGGAAATGTTTTGACAGTTAAAGGAAATGTAAGGACAGGAGAGCTTCTCCCCTGCCCCTTCTCTGAATTGTTCTGTGTCTCTTCAAATGCTCTTTCAGTGCCTTTGTGAAAAACGAGCTTCACTCTTTGTAAAATTTGAAGGAAAGTTTAATAAAAGGGACAATTAGGAGACAACAGCAAAAAGGGGCGGTATGGCCGGGTGCTTGGCAGAGATCCAAAGGCACACCTCTACATCCAAAAGATCGTCTTAAAAAGTACATCGCTTATTTCGTATTCATCACTGTCATGCAGAATTCATTAATTCTTTGGAGTTGCTGAGTATCATCTTATCAGTCTTATCTTTTTCCTTGGCTCCATTCCGTCTGGTTTCGGATTCTTTTGATAAGATTTTCCAGGAATGTGAAGACCCCCCCCATCCTCCCTAAACTGACTTACACAAACTACAGACCTTCTACAGCATTACATTACAGAACCCAGGCAAAGCTTTTCTAACATTAAGGAACATGAAAAAAAAATCACAATCCATTCATAACAATTATGTAACATGTGAAAAGCCAACATCACAATACCATTGATAACAGAGGCACTGCCGGAGGGACCCGCGGTGCTGCGGTCCTGGCCGCGGAGGGATCAGCGGTGATGCGCTTTCGGTGTCCCTGTGCCCTAGCCCGGCTCTCCGCTCCACAGCAGCCCAGCCCGCCGCTTTCGGTGTCCCTGTGCCCTAGCCCGGCTCTCCGCTCCACAGCTCCCAGCCCGCCGCTTTCGGTGTCCCTGTGCCCTAGCCCGGCTCTCCGCTCCACAGCTCCCAGCCCGCCGCTTTCGGTGTCCCTGTGCCCTAGCCCGGCTCTCCGCTCCACACCAGCCCAGCCCGCCGCTTTCGGTGTCCCTGTGCCCTAGCCCGGCTCTCCGCTCCACACCAGCCCAGCCCGCCGCTTTCGGTGTCCCTGTGCCCGGCCCCGCCCCGGCCCGGCCCCGCTGGCAGCCCCAGTCCCGGCTCCGGCCCCGCTCCCGATGTCCGCGGCCGTTCCAGCAGCCCCTGCCCCCGCTGCGTTCTCTGCCGCGGCTCCATTGAACCCGGCTTCGGCCCCGCGGGCCGCGCTGGGCCCGCCGGCAGCTCGGCCTCCTGGCGCCGTGGCTGCTGCGGACCCGTGCAGAGGCTCCACGCCAGCCTCTGGTACCGGCCCCAAGAGCTGGTGCCCTTGGCGGTGCCGGCAGCAGCCTCCGCCTTTGCTCCCCCGCTCCTGGAGGAATCGGCCTCCGAGAGGATTCCCACCTCCTACCCCCCCTCCCTCCCTCGCCTGCATCGTTCCCCTGGCAGCGACCGCTTCGGCGGTCTGGAGCTTTTTCCTGGTGGGTCCCCGAGAAACCAGCTCTGTATTGGACTCAGGAAAAAACGAAACAGAAGAACACGAGAGCGGGCGCAGCGCGTGCGTGAGGCGCGGCTCCTGGCGCCCCCTGGCGGCCGCGGTCGGTGCCCGTCAGGCGCGGGGCGGGAGCGGCCCCGGGACCCCGCGGGCCCCTCACATCCCCCGAGGGATCGCTGCGCTGGAGAAGCGCTTCGGGACCATCGAACCCAGCCTGTGCCCCATCCCCACCCTGTCCCCAGCCCAGAGCGCTGAGTGACACCTCCAGGGATGGCCACTCCAAACCTCCCTGGGCACTTCCAAGGCCTGAGCGCCCTTTCCACGGGGAAATTCCTGCTGCTGTCCACCCTGAGCCTCCCCTGGCCAAACCTGAGGCCGTTCCCTCTCCTCCTGTCCCTGTTCCCTGGGAGCAGAGCCCGACCCTCCCGGCTGCCGGCACCGCGGGCACAGGGAGTACCGGGAGCGGCGGGAGCACGGGGAACACCGTGAGCACGGGGAGCACCGGGAGCGGCGGGGCCGGCCCCCCGCAACCCGGAGGCAGCGCTCCTCCAGGCGCGGCAGTGCGCAGGCGCGGGGACAGAAGCGACCAAGGGCAGGCGGCGCCGCGGCGGTGACGTCACAGGGGCTGTGAGGGCGCCTCGGTCCGGGCAGAGGAGCCGCGGGAACCGGGAGCGCTTTTGGGGCCCGGGAGCGCTTTTGGGGTCGGGACTTGGACCGGGGGGGTCCCGGGGGCCACGCGGTGTCTTTGGTGGCCTTTAGGAGGGTCAAAGGAAAGAGTCTCCGGTTGTGGGTGAAAAATCTCCGTTGAGGGACACCCCGTGGAAGAGGCTGGCGCTGTGCTGGTGCCGGGTGAGTGTTCCAGGCTGGATCTGGTTGAGGGATGTGGGAGAGGCGGCCGCGATCCTGTCCGTGTCCTGGAGCTGGAGGTCCGGCCGCGGAGGTGTGAAAAACACTTACGGAGTTCTATTGGGCTCAAGCTCCTGCCTTTCCATGGCCATTCCTCTGTCATCAGAGGCCCTCCACAGACCCAGCAGTTGGTTACATTCGGCTCCTTACCTATCCTTTCCCCTAATTCCACAAACAGATTTTTTTTTTCTCAATTTTGAGATTTCAGTTTTTTAATTGTTGTTTGAGTTTCACATACTCAATTGGGGTCGATACAGAGTTAGATTGTTGTGCTGGCTTTGCCTCTTTATTTACTAGTTTCAATTATTAATTCAGTTAAGGTTCTCTTTAAAGTTTGTTCCATCCTCTCTACCCGTCCTGAGCTCTGTGGGTGCCATGGGCTATGTAGTTCTCATTTTATTCTTAAGGCTTGAGTTAGTTGCTGTAAAACTTTTGATGGAAAGTGTGTCTATCTTCTTAATCATTCCATACCTGGGAATAATTTTTTCTAAGAGGGTTTTCCATACTACATTGGCTGTGGCTCTGACACTGGGAACAGCTTCCACCCAATGGGTAAGATGCTCTGTTATTACTAGCAAGAATTTCCACCTCTGCACGTGGGGGACTTCAGTAAAGTCCACGTGGATACTTTGCAATGGTCAGAGAGCCAACTCACGACCTCCCGAAGTTGTTTTTCTCATCACCTTCTTATTTACTTTTTGGCAAACCATACATCTTTCAGTTATTTGTTTAGCCAACCCATAAATTCCAATGCACCCATAATTCCTTAGAAAGTGATCACACAAAGCCTTAGTACCCCAACGAGGTTTTTGATGCATGTTTTCAAATATTTTTCTGGTGAGTGACTTATGAAGTAACTGCCTTCCGTCAGGAAGTTTCCATTTTCCACATTCGTCTGGCCTTCCCCCCCTTCTTACTTCATTCTTTTTCCTCTGTTTCACTGAATTTTGGAGTCTCCAATTTTTCGCTCTTCGAGGTCAAAATTAACACAACCCTTTTTATCCCATTCTCTGCAGCATCCTCAGCCCCCCGATCTGCCAAACTGCCTCCTCCCATCTCTGAGGCCACCCCCCCGCTGTCCCCCCATATGTACCACAGCTCTCTCTTCAGGCAATTCCTCTTCAGGCAATGCCTCTAAAACCTCCAAAACAAGTCTCCCATGCATCAGCCCCTTTCCCTCTGAACCAAGCAATCCCCTTTCTTCCCACATTTTCCCAAAGGCGTGCACCCCTCCAAAAGCGTACCTTCAATCACTAGATCTATTTCCCTTCTTGTGTGCTAAATATTCCAGTGTGCATAGTCCCCCCATCAACTAAAGCATACCCTGACATTCTTTTTCCTTGGACACATCTGCAAGAACCATCTACAGCTATTATTTCCTTCGGAAAGGGCTCGTTCCTCGAGATGGAACTTTGCTGTTTTGCTTCTCCTTTCAGAGGAGCAGCAGCAGCGGTCGCTGCCAGGGGAACGATGCAGGCGAGGGAGGGAGGGGGGGTAGGAGGTGGGAATCCTCTCGGAGGCCGATTCCTCCAGGAGCGGGGGAGCAAAGGCGGAGGCTGCTGCCGGCACCGCCAAGGGCACCAGCTCTTGGGGCCGGTACCAGAGGCTGGCGTGGAGCCTCTGCACGGGTCCGCAGCAGCCACGGCAACAGGAGGCCGAGCTGCCGGCGGGCCCAGCGCGGCCCGCGGGGCCGAAGCCGGGTTCAATGGAGCCGCGGCAGAGAACGCAGCGGGGGCAGGGGCTGCTGGAGCGGCCGCGGACATCGGGAGCGGGGCCGGGGCGGGCCCCAAAAGCGGCGGGCTGGGCTGGTGTGGAGCGGAGAGCCGGGCTAGGGACGGGCACAGGGACACCGAAAGCGGCGGGCTGGGAGCTGTGGAGCGGAGAGCCGGGCTAGGGCCGGGCACAGGGACAGCGAAAGCGGCGGGCTGGGCTGGTGTGGAGCGGAGAGCCGGGCTGGGGCCGGGCACAGGGACAGCGAAAGCGGCGGGCTGGGAGCTGTGGAGCGGAGAGCCGGGCTGGGGCCGGGCACACGGACACCGAAAGCGGCGGGCTGGGCTACCGCTGGAGCCGCAGGGGCTGGAGGGGGCGGCGGGAACAGCGGGGCTACCGGCGGAGCCGCCGCCGCCGGGACAAGCGGTGGAGCCGCGGGCGGTGCCTGAGAGCCGGCACAGGCGGGACCGCGGGCTCCGGGAGCGGCGCTGCAGCTGCGAGCGGCGCCACAGGAGCCTGGGCTTGGGGCGAGGCAGGCGGGAATGGAGGGGGCGATGCTGCCAGGGGCTCCCATTCCTTCTCTTTCTTGTTTTCCCTTTGCTCCTTTCCTTGGGTCTCGGACAACTTTAAAATTCTTATCCCGTTAGACTCTGTTTCCCACCCAGCATGAAGCGTACTTGCTTTCTTCTGTGTTAACGAGTTCTTTTGAATTTATAAATACCTGTGTTAGCGATGATGCGGCCCGGCCGCGGAGGTATCCGCCGGAGGGACTATTTGTGATGCGATCCTGCCCGCGGAGGGATCACCGCAACTGCGCAGCCGTGAAAAACGAGCTTCACTCTTTGTAGAATTTGAAGGAAAGTTTAAGAAAAGGGACAGTTTTATATAATAAAAGTTTAATAAAATTAGGAGACAACAGCAAAAAGGGCGCTACGGCCGGGTGCTTCGGCAGAGAGCCAGAGGCACACCTTTTCATCTAAAAGATAACAATTATGTAACATGCGAGAAGCCAATACCACAGTACATTTGTAACACCTTGCATGAATTAATAGTCCCGGGTAAAAATAGGAAGGAGGAAGTGAGAAGAAATGAAAACTATTAGTACTGATCAGGTCCTTTTGGGGAATTGTTTGATGTCTGAGAAGAGAGCTGGAAGGGAACTAGCTCGTCTCAGAGACATTTTACCTTCCTTTTTCCTTGGACGACAAGAGGACAAAAATGAGTTCCAGGATCTCTTTCCATTCTGTTGGCTGCACATTCCGTGTTTGATGTGGGTGCCACAGAACGCCCACTGTAACTATACCATGAGCCAGAAGACTTTTTCTAAAACCTTTTAACAAATGTAGAAGCTTTTGGCTTTGGCTGCTTTTGTTGTCCTGTGTTAATAATATATCAGGAGAAGGGAGGAGAAGAGAATTCACCAGTATCTCAAGGCTGGAAAGGGCAGCAAATTAGGTGAAAATGTCCAATTGATCCCAGGAAACTGATCACGTCAAAGGAAAGCAAGATTAGATAAGGCTCACTTGACCCTCCCAGTGGGATTAGGGGAAAAAAAAATCCAAACCAATTCCTGAAACGTGTGCTAGGAGAGTGCGGACAAAATGCAGCACCCAGAAAGGAGTTTTATTTCAGTACCTCAGTGTGCTCTCTTCGAAGTTTTGCCTTGAGATGTATGTTCCTATAAAAAGACACACCCAGCTTCAGGGCAAGTGGGGACCAGTTTGTTTTTATTGCACCTTACGGTAACGAGGTCCAGTGGGGGTTGGAATTGATTTGTGGACCAAGCAGAGCTGCTGTGTGAGCTGCCAGCTCTGAGCCTTTTCCAGACGTTACGGTCCAGCTGCCCCGAGGATTACCTACCTCTCACATCCTACTACTACTAATTTTCTCTCAAGCACCTTTCTCTCTGGCTCTTCATGCTCTGCTGTATTTAGCAAATGAAATTCACGCACCAGATTTCTGATGAGGAGCAGCTCTGGCTCTGAACTCCTGGTGTGATCTCCATGGTTGTGTTTGAGGAGTCTTTTGAGGAATCTTTCCTCCCTGTGTTTGATTCCTGGTGGGATTCAGCACAAATAAAGCCATGACCTGGCTTGGCAATGCTAAATCCAGACCTTTCCAATAGGTACTTTTGTTTTTTTAAAGTCCAAGTGTTCTGTTTCGAAGCACCTTAACACTTTTTAGTGTGACCTTGATGATTTTAAGGGTTTGAGATAATCTTGTTGAACCAGTTAAGTGCCCAGATCCTGCCTTTCCTTCCTCAATAACTCTGCCTCAGGCTGTTGTTATGGTGCAACAGTTGTGCCTTTGTCCCCTGAAACTGTGGCCACTTCAATTGGAGTGACTCTGGGTGGTAAAAGGAAGGAAATCTCCTTTTATCCCAGTGTAGGATATTTTTCCTGTAGGGAGTTCAGTGGCAGTGGAGCTCTTTGGTTTCACCACTTCCCCCAAGCCCTCCCTGCCTGGGGGAACATTTCCATCTCGGTTGTGCCATCTCTCTTCGCATGGGGCTGGGAGCAGCCTGGGATACTGGAAGGTGTCCCTGCCATGGCAGCGGTGGGACTGGATGAGCTTTAAGGTCCTTTCCCACCCGAACCATTCCATGATTTTATGATTCCATGATCTCAGTTGAACTCTGCAGTCTTTGCCATCATCACACAGACTCTTAGCCACAAAAACACATCAGTGATGATTTTGCTGGAGAATGATATATTCCAAAATAAAGCTGGAAGGAATATCTACAGTTCTGGCAACAGGAAAAGGATTCTACCTTTTGCTTGAATATATAATAATAATAAAAATGGTCCAGTCATTAAGTTTGAGATTTTTGTTCAGTGCTGTTCTTGCAGACGCTTTTCTGAGGAGGACCCTGGAGAAAGACGGCAACAGCTCAGATATTTTCTACTCATTAAAAGAAAAAAAAGTAATACAAAGACATCTTAATGTTGCCTTTTAATTAAAAATAGAACTGCCTCAGCAGCACTGGGCTGTAGGTACATCAATCTCCTTATCATTTATGAATGGATCTTTTAGAAAGCTTTTGTAACTTCTCAGTTTTTTAATTGCCTTTGCAATTCCCACTGAGTTTGGAAGAATCACCAGTTAATCCAGCTTTCCCAACAAACCCCAAATTCAGATTTTCTTAGGGAACTGCCAGGGTGTAACTGTTCAACTTCAGCTGCTCTGTAGCAGCCTCACACCCACTGAGTTCTCCATGCTTTGCTCCACTCAATCAGATTTTGTTCCTGGATGTGTAAATCCCTTTTGAACACACTCACCACCCTGTATCCACCAAAAGGGATGTGGGATATTCCCTTCCCAGCAATCCAGTTAAAGTTCTCATAGAATTTATTTAAAGTTCTCACAGAGATTTACTTTGTTCAAGTATTGGCATGGAAGCTTTGTTAGAGAACAGTGAATTATCCACTCACACAGTTAAGCTGTATCCATATTTACATCACACCTATTTGTACTGACATAAAATGAATAAATTCCAATTTCAGCACTGATCACTTCAAATACTTGGAAACAGGCTTAATAATAATAAAAAAATAACTCTGCTGTGCTACAAAAAGAAGTTTACAGGGGTTTTGTTACATTTATTTTGCTGTTTCTGGAGTCCTGCATTTATGTGTAGTGTTTTAGCATCTCCTAAAGGCAGGCTGAGCTCAGCTGCAGGGCAGATTGTTGGAATTAATCTGGAAATGAACACAAAGGGGTTTTTTTGGGTGTTTGGTTTTTTTTTTCAGTTTTAACTTTTCTGTTACAATGATTTTATTGACCTTGTGAATGTTAACTTGGGGGAAATAATTGTGTGCCTGCACATGTGTGTAAGGCAAGAGATGGGATGGAATCCCTGTGCCTTATTCTCTCAGGAATTCTCAGGAATTTCTGTGTGGAAAAATGATTTGATGGTTGGGTTAGAGCTGATTTTTGTGATGATTTTGCACAACTAAATTAAAGAGGAATCTTTGGGCTCTTTTGGGTGGCACAGTACGAAAGGGTCAAAGCATATATTTGTGTTTTCCTTGCAGAAGAGTCACTTTATTACTAAATACTGCCCTGGGAGGCATTCCTGGGGCAGCAAATCCTAGGAATTAAAGGCTGTTACAGGGATAATTCTGGGACAACTCCGTGGAAAGGGAGGAGAAGGTTTGGAGCACAAAGCTGTGCCTGCGCTGGCCTGACTTCCAGCTGCCTTTCAATCTTTCTCTGAAATGCTGCTCTTACCTTGTCCTTGGTGACTTCATAGTTGGGACAACTTCCTCTGGTGTTGGAATGTTTGAGCCCTGTTCCTACATTCCAGAACTTTCACTCTTCAGCTGTTCCTGACCACTTTTGTGCTGCCTTCTGTCAGCACAGAGGGGTCTCCCCTCGTTTTGAAAGCTCTAGAATTGGAGTTTGCTTTGATCTCCACAGGTTTTTAGAGGACTGGAATTCAGCTTTGGAGGAAGGGTCCCTCCATGCCTTAATCTGGGATGTTTTAACTTTTATTTCCTGGCACATCTTGGCTTTTTTTCCTTGGTGCATCTCGTTTCTGTGGCCTTTATTACATTGTGTGTTTAATGTCTGGTACCTGCCTGATCATAAGTGACTGAAATCACTGTCTCTGCAGACAACACCTGGAACAGGGAATGCTTTCTTTTCCTGGGATACAGGCCCTTTCCCTGAGTTTTCCCCTGATGTATAGAACCTTTCAGCTGCTGCATTTTACACTGTTACATTAGTGTGCAACTACAATAAAGGAACAGAGAAAACCCGTGCCTGTATCTTGTTGTGTAATTAAGCTTTTCAAGTAAAAAAAAAACCCAATCAGATCTCCTGTGAAAGAATATACTCAAATTCCTCTTTGGGAATGCCCCAGTTCATTAGGAGTGGAGTCTGATCAGCTCTCAGATGTTCTGTGATAATTCCAAGCTCTGAAAGACTCTGCTGAACTGTGTTAGAATGAAAGCACAATGAGCTCTCTGTGCTGCTGAAGGGTATCTCATGACTGACCACATCCAGCTAGATGCCACAGGCCATCTCCAGCAGGATCCCAGGGTTTCAGGATCTCTGCTGAACTCCTTCACTGGACACTGCCCATTAAACTGGACCTGTCAGCTGAGCTCCTTCCTCTGTCCTGTCAAAGGCCTTGGCAAAACTGAGCCTTGAGCCCACGTGTGGTGTGACTCAGTGCTTGTGGCTACAAAAATGCTCTCAAATAACCCTAAAATACCCCTTTAAATAAATTAAATTACTGATATCAATTAAAAGTTGATGTAAGAGTGGATTTAGGTGAGATATTGGGAAGGAATCCTTCACTGTGAGGGTGGGGAGGCCCTGGCACAGGGTGCCCAGAGAAGCTGTGGATTCCCCATCCCTGGAACTGTCCAAGGCCAGGTTGGATGGAGTTTGGAGCAACCTGGGACAGTGGAAGGTGTCAGGGTTGGAACTGGATGAGCTTTAATGTCCCTTCATCCCAAACCATTCCATGATTCTATGAAAATTGGGTGAAATAAGCATTAATTTCTCTGTCTCCCAGCTGAGCCACGCTTGGAGTCCAGCTGTCACACAGACAGGTTTTGTTTAGCTGGATTAATCCAAAGAAGTTTCTTTTGATAGGAAAAACCAGGAGATTCTATTCCTGGTTAAGGAATCCCCCTAAAATAATTGTAGATTATGTTTACAGAAGGCTCCCCAACTCTGCTGTGGGATGGGCAGCCCATTTTCTTCTGGAGAAAGAGTGGCACAGGTCAGGAGTGAGGCCAGCTCTGCTCTTGTGACCATTTAATGGTTCTAGAAGCTGCCACCACTTCCATTTACCCAGGAAAACCAGCTCTGAGCTCTTTATCAGCACAGCCGAGGTGTTTGCTGAAGAAATGGGGGATTTGCTGCCAGCAGGGTGGCTGGATCAAGGCAGCTTTTCCAAAGAACTGGTTAAAAACATCCTCATCGCTCCTCACAAATGGCCAATTTGCTCCTGCTCCTGCACATTGTTTGTCCTCCTGACAAATCATTCCTTCCCTCCTCCTTTTTGATGTGCCAAACTCCGAGTGCCTGAGTGTTAGCATATGGAGAGCTGATTGGATAATCAAATAGTCTTCAAAGATCCTGCGGAATAACTTGGGGGCCTGAGGAGAGGTAATGTTCGTGGCCGGGCTGATAACAACACTCGGCATTTGGGAAGTGCTTTGAAGATATCAAGCACTCTGGGAACACACCCCAATGCCAGGCTGGTGTTTTCTCAGGAGTACAAATGGAAAAACAATTGCAGAATTAACTTCCATGGATTAAGTTGCAAGAGAGTCAAGTATGTGCTGGGCTTGGAACAGTGGAACAGTGGAACAGTTCAGTGGCTGCTGCTCCACTGCCTCTGGAGCCTGGGATTTCTGGGTTCTTTGCTGTGAGTCCAGTAAGAAATTCCCTTCTGGAAGAATAAGAACAGGATAACTCTGTCCCGTGCTTGTGAGAGTTCATGGAAATGCCTGTGTGGGTTCATGTCAGGTGTGAAATGCCCATGGTGGGATTCTTGGGGCCAGGAGTTGGACTTGATCCCTGTGGGGCTCTTCCAAATCGGAAGATCCGGTTCTAGGTCATTGTTGGCCTTGAGGAGCTTGGCCTGGAGCTCTGAAGTGAATCCCTTGATGAATGATTTTATTCCCCCAATCCGTAACTGAGTTTGAGCATTCCTCTGAAAACACCCTGAAGCAAATACTTAATTTCAATCCCAGTCCTGTGTGCTGGATCCTGATGTAACAAGGCTGACACAGGGATAATCCCAAATGTTGTAAGTATGTGCTTCTTTTCCTGACTTCGTGGTCCTGTGAACATTTTACCTGGGATAAATCATGAAATGCAGTTCTAAAAATTGCCTGTAATGGTAAACCGGTAAGGTCAAATAAAGGCTTTTGGGGTTACAGAAAAACCATGATAAATGTTTTGTTGTTTGTTTTTAATTAATTGTCAGAGTCTTTCCAGTCTCTTCAGGTCCCATTTCTCCTTGAAAACTGGAAGAACGTGCTCGGTGCCAAGGTAATTTCTGTCTTTGCTCTCTTCCTAAACCTGGATGTTTACATAAAGTCAGCCGCAGGTTGTTGAGCCCCTGAGCAGCCACTAGATGTCAGGTTCGGATTAGTGCTCCGAGGCTTGGGCTGGTTGGGATTCCTGGAATGGCGGGAAGCGGTCGTGATGGAAATGAAATGTAACTGAAATGTGCCCTTTTTCCCCAGAATGTCGATCTCACGTTTCCCTGGAGTTCTCTTGGATAAAACCTTCCACCCCATCTCCTGCCTGTCTGAAACGTGCACAGAGGAGGGTGCTCCGGGAGGAGGGACACCAACCCTGGGGTTTGGAGCTTGGGCTCCACTCCTCGTGTGCAGCACTCGCTGGGAAGCAGCTCCTCACAGGTACCACTTCCACTCTCAGAGGGAACGTTTGGAATCAGAGCTTCCAGGCTGGAGCCTCCGAGCTTCTCTCCTAGAGGGAGTATGAATTTGCTGAAGGATTGGCTCCTTGGGCATTATTGTAGCATCCAAGTGATTCTCCGTGGATGCACCTCTGCCTTCAGTGAGCAGGCACTGCCCTTTTTGCCTGCACGACTGCCAGATTGGTGAATTATTTTGTATTTTCGTTTTGCAAACAAGCATTTCTGGTGACTTGGCATCTGTCAGATTTGAGATTGGTGAATTATTTATTTTGCAGACAAGCCCTTTTGGCGATTTTTGGTGTCTGACAGGAGGGGCTGATTCCTGCAGCGCCTCTGCAGAGGTGCAGGGGATGCAGCGCCGGGGCCTTGCCCTGTGCTTGTGTATTCGGATGGAAAAGCCCAGCAGGATGGGGCTGGGGGGGAGCTGGGAGAGGCAGGATCTGCGGGTTTGGACACACACAGAGGGATCCGTTCTCCTTTACACGATCACACAGAACACACCGCCCTTGCCGGTAAGAACACAGCGCTCATGCAGGGAGGAGAAGGGCCGCTGCGGGGAGCGAGCAGCACGCTGCACCCGGCGCTGGGCCAGAGCTGCGGGGGGGCCGCTTGGCTCCTGCCGTCCCCTTTTGGGGCGCGGGGACGGTCGGAGGGGGCCGGGCTGAGAGCGGGGCCGAGCGTAAGCCGGGGGCTGCACCATCCCCCCCGAGCTCCTGCCCTCCTCCTCCTCCTCCTCCCCCCGGAACGGAGCCCGGCCCACCGCCGCCGGAACAAAAGGGGCGGCCGAAGGTGGCGGCGTGGCCGCTCCGCCGCTCCCCTGCTCCGCCACCATGTCTGCCAGCGGAGGCAGCTCCCCCGGCAATGCCGTGAAGAAGCGGAGCCCTGCCGGCTCGGCCGCCTCGCTGGCGCAGGAAGATGAGAAGCAGGCGATGGAGAAGATGCTGGAAGGGGCGCAGGAAAACGGCTGTGCCCGCTCGCCATCGCCCTGCGGCTCGGCGGAGGGGGTGACCCTGCAGCGGAACATCACCCTGCTGAACGGCGTGGCCATCATCGTGGGCACCATCATCGGCTCCGGCATCTTCGTCACCCCCACGGGCGTGCTGCGGGAGGCCGGCTCGCCGGGGCTGTCACTCGTGGTCTGGGCCGTGTGCGGCGCCTTCTCCATCGTGGGCGCGCTGTGCTACGCCGAGCTCGGCACCACCATCACCAAGTCCGGCGGAGACTACGCCTATATGCTGGAGGTGTACGGCTCCCTGCCCGCCTTCCTGAAGCTCTGGATAGAGCTGCTCATCATCCGGCCCTCCTCGCAGTACATCGTGGCTCTGGTGTTCGCCACGTACCTGCTCAAGCCCATCTTCCCCACGTGCCCCGTGCCCGATGAGGCTGCCAAGCTGGTGGCCTGTCTGTGTGTCCGTAAGTAGCCGCTCGTGGCTTTCAGCTGACAGGGGATGGGTTAGATGGGATATTGGAAGGAAATTCCTCCCTGTGAGGGTAGGGAGGGCCTGGCACATGTTTCTCTGAGGAGCTGTGGCTGCCCCTGCATCCCTGGAAGTGTCCAGCTTGGGCAGGGCTTGGAGCATCCTGGTCTAGTGGAAGGTGACCCTGCCCCATGGAACGGGATGGGCTTTAAATTCCCTTCCTACCCAAGTCATTCCGTGATTCGATGACCCTCTGCAGGTTCCTGCTGCCCTGCTCCACGTGGTTCCTCATTCACCATCACCTCCCCAGCAGATCTGCACCATCTCTCCTGTGATACTGTGGCTGCATGCTGCCTCCATTTTTTTGGCTGTTTTGAATAGCCACAGCAGAAAATATGGCCCCATCCGTAAAAAATTGAGCAAAAAATTCCCCAAATGCCAGCTGTGAGCTAGTGAGGCTCTCTGATTCCCGACAGCGCAGCGAGCAGCGTGTGATAAACACAGCGTGCTTTTTTTCCTGGGAGCTGGGATAGGATTTCTTGTGCTCTCCATCAGGACTGTGCCCGGGCAGGGTAAAAGCCCCTTGTGCCGAGGCTCTGCAGGGCCGGGATGGGCATTGATGTGCGGGTTTGGGCGAGGGGAACAATTATCTCTCACCAGCAGCCGGTGCTGAACACGCCCCTGAGCTGCTTTCAGCACCACTTGCGAGAGGAGATATTTCCCGGCCGTGTGTGCGCTGACACCGAGCTCCAAACCTGCTTTGGTGGGGTTTCTTTTCGCTAGCAACCGTTCTGTCTCTGAAGCGTTGCCGTGCAGACAAGTTCAGTCACGGTGGGATGAATTCAGGGCCAGGGCTGCCAACCTGGGCACACAGAGCCCTGCCAGGGCACACAGCTCCTGCTGCAGTTTTTATCACCTCTCTGGTATTTTGGGCTCTGCAGTTTTGTCACTCAAATCCTATTTTTCGTTCCTGTGGTGACTGCAAAGTCACCCCGTTGAAATTCTCAATCCTTTAAATACAGGTCCGTGTCCTGCCTTTCCCTCCTCATTTCCCGTTCAATCCGTTCTGCTCCGCTGGAATGTAATGCTTTTATAAAGATGTTCATTGGGAGAGGATATAATTTTGTGAGGGATTTATAAAGCATTTATTCACTGTGCAAAACCACAGCCAGGTGATCTCCATACTTCTGCATTTTGGGTGATGAGGAGGCTGCTCGTTCGTGCTGCCCTTTCCCAGGGGATTGTGTGAGATTCCTTCCCTCTCTGAGGATCTCAGGCATCCCAAAGCTGCAGCACATGGTCGTTATGGGAAGATATATTGTCTGGAAATGTCTCATAGCCGACCTGACCCAGGCTTTGGGAGGTAAATTATATGGCTAATTATAGGATTGATAACAGGCAGGGCAGTGGGTTGTGCTTTCTTCAGGCAAACACTGAAATTTCTCAGTCCCCAGCTGAATTTTTAGGAATATAAAGATACCTAGGCAGGCACGTGCATTTCCATCCAAGTTTCTTACAGCGTGGAGGGTGTTTATTAGGGAAATGCACTCATTTAACTAAGAAAGCTGTAACGTGGTCAGGGAATAGTGCTGCTGATGGGTGTCTTGCCTTTTGGAAATCTGGTTTTTGAGCTTTCCGGCCAGTGTGCACTGTGGTTTCCTCAGGGGCACACAGGAGAGGGGCATGGATTCACGTGGCATTTGTGTTCCTTGCTGAAAAACCAAGGAATTGGGGCATAATTTAGGATTTTCAAAGTTTTGCTGTGCAAGCACAGATTGGAGCTGGCAGAGCCTTTGAGGACGTGTTCCTAGCTGTGACTTTTCATCTGCAGGATCATTCCCAAAACTGGTCTCTGTTCCCATTTTACTGATCAAAACCCAGTGCAGGGTTAAACAGACCTGCCCATGTTGGGATCTGGGCACTGATGGGGGATTTGCAGCATGAAACTCCTTGAAGCCAGGTCTTATTCCCATTTATCCTTCTCCAAGAAGTGTCTCCAGCCTTCCTTTGGTAGCAATTAGGAGTTTGCCTGCGGCAGAATTTGTTCTTGAACCTTTATCCTGAAATGCCAAGGCAAGAGTTTGGAGTTCTCCAGATCTGCATCATTCCCATGTGTTTCTCCTTTAAACTCTGCTCCCCCCTGCACCGCTGGCTCTTGCTTTGTTTATGCTTTGGGTTAAATTTGGGGTTGTCTCCTTTGCTCCAAGAGGTTTGTTCATCCTGCAGCGCCTTCAGCAAGGCAGCTCTCAGGAACTTTGATTTTTGGAACTTGGATTTTTGGAATCAGCTTTTCATCTCCCCGGTGCCAAAACCACACCGTGGCCCAGGAACAATAAATGAAGTAAATCTGCTCCAAGGGCTCAGGGAGTCACACAACACTTGTGGGGACTAACAAACAGCTTTGTTCAAACACTAACTGCCCAGGGAGAGACTTTTTATTCCTTTCAAAAGCTCTAGAGTAGAAAAAAATGACCTATTTGTGCATAGGCTGTAGCACATACATTAATGAGTTACCTCAGAACGGGGGAGAGCAGCTTGGGAAGCAGCAGAGGAATTTGGGACCTGGGGCTGGAATACAGTAGCCAAAATCCAGCCTTGCAGAACAGTCCCAGCTCTATTCCTTGCAAAGTTTGTATCTCCACACCAAGTGCACTTGGCTGCACAGTTTTTTGTAGTAAGAGGAGGAATAACAAGTTATTTGTTTCCACTTTGCTGCTGTTGAACAGTTGAATAAATCATGTGTTGTTCAGTGTTTGCCGCCATGAACTTCAGAGATGTAATTAATGCATTAAGAGAATCTAAATCACAGGCTTGAGTGAAAGGAAAAAACGGCTGGAAGAGGGAATTTAGTTCCCCTGAAAGGTGCTGAGGAAAACAAGGTGGGTGGTAAGGAGAATTTAACTACAAATAAGTATTTTCTGCTCTGGAGATTGTAATCTACACACAGTTGGTATGCAGGGCTTCTTTCATGGGCACCGGGAGTGCCTGTGGTGTTTGCCAAATAAAGGCTGGGAATCCACTACAGGGAAGTGTTCCTGGGGCAGGATGGGTCAGGCTGTTTATCCTTAGCCTGGCTCATTTTATGTTCCCCAAAGATTTGGCTGAAGGCTTTCCAGTCTGTAGGTTACTTGGGTGATTCAGAAACTGGAACATGTTTTTTACCTGTGAGATTGGATGCTTGGTACTTTAAAACTGATCAGTCAGAGCAGCAAATGCCAAGGGACAGCAAACACAAAATCCATCCAAGTGTTTGGAACACAAGGATTGAAAGTTTGGGAAGCAGAGTTTGTGCATTTGTGTGAAAATCCAGCAATAATTTGAATTCTCTCACTTCTGATCTCATCTAAACCAGTTTTCCCCTCCTATAGTGGGTGGAGGGACAGTTATTAGATCTTGAATTTGCATATTTGAAGATCTATATTACAATGTCAGTATTGGACGTGGCAAAGAATTAAACCGTGGATTCCGTGCTCTGTCTCAGGTGTGAGGGGATCAGGCTTTCTTCCCCATCCTGCTGCCAGGATGTGAACATTTCTTCAATTCAAACTGATAAACCCTAACAAAAATCATTAAAACTCACCAGTGCACTGTGTGTGTTCCAGAGAGGGCTCAGGGATGGAAAGGGTTAAACTGATCTATTAAAGATACCCTGGCTATTCCTCATTTCCCCCTGGTAATTTGCAGATTTCCTGCTTGCACAGAGGCACCTTCCCAGCTGTTTGGGCTGTGGCACAGTAAATTGGATCAGGGAGACAAGGGATGAAGCTGCTCCCAGCCCTGAGCTGGTTCTTGGTGTTCCACAAGTGCCTGAGCTGTTCATCCCACACATCCTCACAGCCCGAGTGCCCCACACAGCTTCCAGAATTCCCTAATTTCCTGACAGTAAGATCTGCTCTGCAGTGGAAAACTGGGATTGGGCTCGATAATCCCTGTGGATCCCTTCCAGCAGGATATTCTGTTGTGTATCATTTTATTCTTGCTCTTCAGCGTCAAGTCAGCAGTTTGAGTTTGCTTCTGAATTCTTGTGTCACTTGTTAATCAGGTATGCAAATCTGGCACTAATTACCCCAGCACAGCAATATTTGCTGCTTCCAAAGCCAGAGAATTTTTAATCTTCCTCAAAATTTATCTGAACTTTCTTCACTGCTTCTGAACTCTGCTGTTGGGCACTCCTGCAGGCGTGGAATTCCAGGGGAATGCTGATGAATTCCTCATTTGTCTCTTTTGTTTTGAGCAGCTGGAGAGTGGAAGAGTGAGCAGCAGCCAGGGCAGAGCTGAGCCAGGTCTAAGAGCCCTTGTCCTGTGGAAGTGCCTGACACTCCTCTGAGGAACCTGGGAGTCAGGAGGAGAAGGAATCCAGCCCAGGGTAGCTGCCAAGTTGTCCGGAAGGGAATATCCAGTGGCAGCATTCCACCCAGGAATCACGGGTTCCGTGGGAAGCAGGAATGTCTTTATTTGACATGAAGGTTTTGCTTCCAAGCTTGCCAGGCTCAGCTCTTTGTCCAGGTGTGTGCAGGGCAGAGGAGGTGGATTTTCACCTCATCAGGTGTTAACTGGTGAAAAGCAACCCCAAAACACACCCAGGGCCCGTCTGTCTGAGATGGGTTCATGCTGCAGCATTGCTCCTTTTAATTCATCAGTCGGGACAAGCTGGGTGTGAAGCTTTGAAGATTTATTGTTTCTCCTCCAGAAAGGGGGGATTAAGAGACTAAAGCTCCATCAGCAAATTGCCCTCATTGGAGTGGAGTGGAAGGAAGGAGTCTGTGGAATCCCTGCTGGATGGCAGGGCCTGCAAGGCTGAGGTTGCTTTTTTAATCTGTGTTTAATTAGAGCAGCATTAATGAAAACAGGCTCTGACACTCGCAGGACTCTCCAGAAATCAATGAGGGCTTGGAGGGCTCTTGAAACACACAGTGAGCAGCCACTGCAATTCCAGCACCCCTCTCCTGGCTCTCACAACAATTATCCCATTAAATGTTCCTGTGTTTGGATGATTTATGTTATCACTGAGATCATTCAGAGCCTTTCTCCTCCGGCATGAACAAATTTGGAAGGTTTGTGTGGAAAACCCCTCCAGGGTCAGCCTCATTCAAAGCAGCATCACTTGTTTGGAGTATTCCAAGAGTCTCATAGTCCCAAGGTCCAGAGATGGCCAATCCAAAGGGTGGGGAAGCCACTTTTTCCAGCCAGGATGCAGAGCTGAATTCTGTGCACATAAAATACCAGCAAGTGCTGCTCAGTGTTGGGAAGGTGAGGTGAGCGTGGAGGAGATGTTTAGCTTGGGATGGGTAATTTGCTGGGAATGGAAGAAATAGGGAGAAAGAGCTTTTCCATATCTTTTCTCTCTATATTTTGTTTGTCTTCCTGTTGTAAAATGTCCTGTTTGTGGAACTGCTGTGTCATGTCCTCTGGAAACCTTGGCAGGAAATCACAAGCTTCTTCCTAAGGAGACAAAATAGCAACTCCTGCCTCTAGGTAGGAGCCACCTGGCCCAACACTGGGGAATTCTTTGGAGTTTTCCTGTGTCAGAGTGTCCCACTGTCATTATGGGATGTTGGTACCACGGGAATAGGGGTGTTGTACAGATTTGACCTGTTCAAGGTGTCCAGGATTGTTTGTTGGGACGTCCAGAGCTCCTGGTCTCAGGGTAGATTTGGAGATGATCCCTTTTTTTAAACTCCTTGGTAGGGCAGTTTGCCTTCTCCTTTGCTTTCTTCTTTGTTGGTGCACCATTCCCTGATTGCTGTTTTGGGAAGAGGAACAAAAAGGGAATTGGAAAGCGTTGCCAGCTGTGTTGATTATTATAAGGAGATTTTAATATAGACACGTTTGTTCTGGGGCCAAGTGCTTTCCAACAGCCTCGTGTGCCCCCAGGCCTCTGCCTTTCCTGACTGATTGCCCTGGGTGTTAAGTTTCTCCAGAGATTTGTCCTTGCAGAAATATCTGCAAAGTTTTTCCCTCTGCTTTTACCCTTCCCCACCTTGCAGGGCACAAAGTCTTCAATCAATACCTGTCAGCTTGAAATTCCTGATGCATTTTCTGCCTGTGACCTTGCCTGTCTCATGTTGGACTGTGCAGCTGGAAACACCTGAGACTTTTGGGAGGCACTGTGGCATCCCAACCACTGGAATATAAAACTGGTATGGGTTTCTTGCCTCGGTGAATTGATTTTCCCATGGGTTTAACCCACTCTAGTCAGTATAACTTAATTTTTCCTTTGTCCTATGTGGATTAACTCTTTTCCAACCTCTGGTGGGCTCAGGCGGCAATTCCCTAAAAGCCATGGGATGTTGTGTGCCTGTTCCATGTGCTCTGCCATCCCTGGGATTTGTTCCTTGGTCCCACAGGCTCAGCTTGTCCTGTCTATGCCTGAAACCTGCTTTCAGCACGGTTGGTAGGAGAGAAAACTGCTGGTCTGTCACCTGCCCTTCATGGAGAGGGAAAGGAGCAGCCTTTTCTGTGGGATGAGGAAGGGAAAGGAGCTGGATTCTGGGAGTAATTGTGAGGGAAAATCAACGTCAGCCAGTGGCAGGTGGTAAATGAGAAAGCATCATCTTACAGTGGCAAGGGCCAGGCACTTGGGAAATGTGAGTTACAGACACAGTTATGCATGGTAGAACAGTTCACATTCCTTGTTTTCCTGGCAGGAAAGCTGATGGAGGGGATTTCCCTTCATTTTCCCTTTATTTTCCACAACTTCCCAACCTGCCGTGCGTTTTCACTGGGTCCTGTAATACCACAAACAGGAATCTCTGGGGAATTCAGAGCAAGTTAATGAGTTTAGTCCTCTAAAGGCAGCTACTTCCAGACCTTTATCCCTGTTCCAGAGGTGTACGTGGAATTACACAGGCAGCCCCACAGGTCAGGCCCAGGGAACCCTACAGGAGGTGAAATTAAGGACAGAAGGGACATTGTGCAAGTGTGTGTGACCCCACAGGCAGCACGATGCAGCCACGCCAGTACCTCAGGAATTCCTGTGCTCATTCCAGGATCATTTCACCTGCAGAGCTGCTGAGGATCTTGGGTTGAGCAAGCTCCTGTCACCCCCAGGCAGTTCCATGTGGGGCTGGGATTGGAGCTTTGCTCCATCTCCCCTCGGTTATCCCGGGAAAGCTGCAGCCCTGCCTGTCTGACAGGAATCTTGCCAAGGCTGTTGCATCAGAAGTGGCCGGCCCAGGTTTTCCTGTGCCTGGCTCCATTCCCACTGTTTGCTCTGGGCAGAGCCTCAGCTCTCCCCCATCCTGCCTTTCCCCTGAACACACAGGAGCTGTTGTTCCATGCATTTGTCTTGGATGTGTTCTAGGTGGGATTGAGCCGTTTCTCTGGCTGCTTCGCAGGCATTTTTTCCTGTTGTCATCTGGGAATGGTGTCTGGGAAGGAACTTGGGAGGCAACTTCAAAGGGATACAGCCATAAAATGAGAACTGGGGGGGGGTAAAGTCCTGGGACTGATGTTTGTCCTTGTTCCTGTCAGGAATGGGGAATTCCCTGGCTGTGCAGGTGAGTGCCAGTGGAGCAGGTTCAGTGAGATGCCTGAAGCCAGTGCAGGACAGAGGAAATATTGAAGCCTCTTGTCTTTAGAAAGCCAGATTTCCCACTGAAAGCCTCTGGCTTCCCTTGTGGCTTGAGTTAATCTTGGAATGAGGCTGGGCTGGAGCAGTCCTTGGAGGCATGAAGGGATGAAGGGATGCACCCAGAGAGCAAAATCCAGGATCTCTCCTGCCAGAGTGGTAAGTGATGAGTAAGTCAGGCTAGATGAGATGTAAGGGAAACATTTGTTATTGTGAGGGTGGGCAGGCCCTGGCACAGGGTGCCCAGAGCAGCTGTGGCTGCCCCTGGATCCTTGGAAGTGCCCAAGGCCAGGCTGGAATGGACTTGGAGCACCCTGGGAGAGTGGAAGGTGTCCCTGCCCATGGGACTGGAACAAGATGAGCTTTCATGTTCCTTCCAACCCAAACCAGTCTGGGATTCTATGAAAAGTCCCCCCCCCCCCCCGTTTATCTGCCATCCCTTCAGCTTTCTAACACTTATTATCCCAATTATGTAAAGCTTTGGAGAGGGGCTGCTGGCTCAGCCCGGCCGTGGCACGTCAAGGTCATGCTGAAATCCTTGTTCCTAGAATGATTCCTGATGGGTCACTCCAAAGCTCTGCCTGGCTGCTGTCTGACAGGGCTGGAGCCTTAGGAAAACACTGCAGGAATTAGGGCAGCACAGCCTGATCTCTGTATCACTGCCCTGATTTATGGTGGAGCTGTGCAGCTTTGCCGTGTTTTTCCTGGAGCGGTTCAGCCGAGGTGAGGGAGCGCTGCCAGGAGGATCCCGCAGTCCCTGCGTGGTGGGGCAGCATCTGGGATCAAAGCAATCAAAACTCGCTGCTTTCAGAAATCCCAGCCTCCTGAGAAGCTCAGCAGCCACTGGAATTTATCCTGGAGTTTTATGGAGAAGGCTCTCGTCCTGTTTGCCATCTGCAGGATTCTTCCTGATGGGCAAGACTGGGGGATTTTTGGCCATTCCTATGTTGGAAGTATTGAAGTGGAGTAACTCCACCGTGCTCCTTTAGGAAAGACAAATACTATTCTAAAGTGGGAAAAGCAAAACAGAGGGAAATGTGATACAAGGGCTCTGACAACCATGGCAGAAACTTCCAGCCGTGTTTACTCTCTGATCCCAAAGTGTTTTCTCGTTTTTAGGAAGCCTGTTTATTTGGCACTGATGGGGTTTTGGGGCTGAACATGGATACTTGGACAGTGTAGGAAACTTTTTCCTTTTATTTTCACCACCACCCTCCAGGGGACTCTGTACAGAACCAGGACATGGCAAACAGCCCCTAAAAATCAGTGTTGAAGTGGGGGTGAAGCAGTTCCTGTCACAGACCCAGAATGCCTAAATGAGGCAGGGAATGTCACTGTCACACCTCTCAGGGCTGTCCTCACCACAGGAGCAGCAGCAGCAGCAGCAGCAGCAGCAGCAGCAGCAGCAGCAGCGTGGTTTTAGACGTGTGAGCACATCCTTTAAATATCCCTCTGTAAACAAGGGCAGATTTATTTTTAGCATAATTGCTGGTCAAAGGGAATCCTGGCCCCAAAGCTCCCTGCCCGTGAGGATTCACTGGAGGTGCCTTCAGGGATGAGGTGGGAGTTCTGCTGGGTGACATTCCCTGTGTTTCCTTGTCCCTTGTAGCACTGTAAGGTCACTTGGTTAAGCTGTGTTTCCTCCTCCCTGCTGTCTGACCATGTCCCTTGCCCTGTCCCTGGAGGCAGACGTGTCCCAGTGTCCCTGTGTGGTGACAGAGCTGTGACTCCACCAGCACAGGGCTGCTCTAGGGGCTGAGAACCCTCAGGCCTGGCCATGGTGTGTCTGTCCCTGTCCCTTATCTCCCAGAGCAGCGCAGGGCCCTGGCACGGGGACAGTGGTGTGGCACATCTGTCACCACAATCACTCACCCCTGCTGCTGGCCAGAGCCCAGCTGTCCTGTGACTCCAGCACGACTCTGCTTCCTCAAAAACAGCTCAGGGTCATTTCAGTCTCAGCCACACTCCCAAAGGGGCTCCAAGGGCACGATACAAAATCCATCTCCAATCCTTGTTTACTTGTGGCTGTCACTCTTGTGGGATGGGTCAGATCATGCGCTTTCCTTCCTGACACATCCAGCTCTCGCTTCTCCGCACTTTAAATGCTCTTGTGTTGAAATGGCAGCGGATCCTGGAGATGGCAGGGTGGGGTAAGGAGCCAGTGATCCTGAAAGCCATCGGGTCCTGGGACACTGGCACAGGCTGCCCCATTCCTGGAAGTGCCCAAGGCCTGCTTGGATGGGGCTTGGAGCACCCTGGGATAGTGGAAGGTGTCCCTGCCCATGGCAGGGGTGGAACTGGATCTTTAAGGTCCTTCCAACCCAAACTCTTCTGTGATTCTGGGATCAGATGCTCTGGGCTCTAAGCTGGGAGTGCACATCCAGCTCATACCCTCAGGAGAGTGGGACTGGGATGTTCTGGGGAGCAGCTGTTTGGTTCTGGTCGAGGCCTTGGGCTCCTGTGAAAAAGAGCTGCAGGCTCTGTGAAAGAGCCTTTGTGTGAGGGCAGAAGCCAGTGGGGAAAGAATCCTGCGGGGAAAAGCCTCCAGCTCCGAGAGGACATTTGGGATCTACTCCTCCCTGAGCTGCTGGTGAGTGCTCAGGGCTGGGACTGGCCAGGGGACAGCCAGGGGGTCACTGGGCTGGAGAAGGGGCATCCAGCACGTGGGCAGTCACCCTCGGTGTGACATTTGCCTGTGTCCATAACAAGCAGGAGGGTGTGGGGGGGAAGCAAGGCACCAAAATAGTCAATGATTCGTGAGGGCAGCAGAGCTTGGCCATTATTTGCTCTGCAGCAGGTGAAGCTCAGCCAGGAGCAGCTCTGGGGCTTCAGACAAGGCCTGGTTCAGGCTGTGCCCTGCCTGGCAGGAATGGCATGCTGGCAGGAGAGAGATACAGAGGAGAAAGGGGGGGAGGGATATGGCAAAAAAAGGTCGGAGATAAACCCCCAGTCGTTGCATTAACCAAAGGGTAGCTTGTGGGCAGCGGGAGCTTCTCAGCAAACAAATACTGCTGGGGAGGCAGTGCCGTGCTGGGAAATCCTCTCCTCCATGCCCAGGAGCCCTGGCACAGGCCCACAGCTGTCCCTGGCACCGGGGCTTTCCGCAGCTCCAGCTTCCCTTCCCCCCTGCCCCAGTGACCTGCAGGTGTTGTTTGTGTCCAGCCCGGGGTCAGGGCAGGGCTGGCGCCTTTCCCTTCAGCAGGGTCATGTGGTGTGGCCTCGAGAGCCTTTGGGGTGTTGTTTTTATAAAATCCCCATGGATCAGTCCTGGAGGCTCGGTCTGACATCCCTGGAGTGTTTCCACGCACCAGCAGCACTGAATGGGATCGATGGGACAGGGGCTGTGGCCATTGGTGCTGGGGGTGCAGTCAGGGCTGATATTTCCAAGCCCTCAGAAGTGTTTTCCAATGCAGCAGTGCCATTCCATGTCCCGAGGACCACAGGCACTGTTCACACCACTTACTGCCAAAATAAAGGGCGGAACTGAGAAGTGTGAGGCTGCAGAGCTTTCCATGAGTTTCTCTTCTGGGAAGAGGCTCTGGTTGGTTGCTTTAGCAAAAAGGAATCACAGAATGGTTTGGGTTGGAAGGGACCTTGGAGATCATCTCATTCCATCCTCTGCCATGGGCAGGGACACCTTCCATAGCCCAGGATGCTCCAAGTCCCATCCAACCTGGGCTCCATGGGCAGCCACAGCTTCTCTGGGCACCCTGTGCCAGGCCCTCCCCACCGTCACGGGGAGGAATCCCTTCCCAATATCCCATCTAAAGATTCCTTGTGCTTTTTGGTGCATCTGGAGTGTCTCCCTGGGTGCTGACATTGTCCCTGTGTGTCCCCTCAGTGCTGCTCACAGCTGTGAACTGCTACAGTGTCAAGGCTGCCACCCGTGTGCAGGACGCCTTTGCTGCGGCCAAGCTGCTGGCGCTGGCTCTCATCATCATCCTGGGCTTCGTGCAGCTGGCAAAGGGTGAGTGCTGTTCCTTTTCTCCTTTTGGGACCGTGCAGGTAAAGCAGGATGAGGAACAAAGCCCAGGAATCCAACCCCGGGTGTTTCAGAGCTTTGCAAACCTCCTCTGTTCTTTCGGATGCTTGGGGGATGCTTCCAGCTTTGCCAAGGGCTGAGGTTTTGCATTTTATTTGTGGGATTTTGTATTTCTGTCACTGTCAGGCTTCATTTCATGCTACTGAAACCACTTAAAGTCTTTCCTACTTGGACAGAGACTGTGGCTTCTCTCTTTGGGATTGCAGGGAGTGAAAATGTTGGTGCTGCTGCACTGGGAAATCTCTTTGCTCACAGAGAATTATCTGCATGTGCAAACCACTTCCAGTCATCCTAATCCTTCCACAAACTCCCCCTGCACATTTCCCTTCATCCTGTTCCAGGTGTGGAGTGGCTCAGGCCAGCTCTGGGTCACCCAGGGACACCTGGGTCAGGCAGGGCTGCAGAGCCCACGAGGAGCAGAGAGATTGGAGCTCTCAGCTGGCGCTGGCACCTGGAAAAGGAGATAAAAATGGGAAGATAAAGCAGATTTTCTGGTGGTTCTGCTGGTTTGCTTCATGAGCACATAAAATCCTCTCAAAGCAGGGAGATGGTTTGTTCCAAACCCATTTGAGTTTGTTCCAAACCTGATTAACTCACAGTTAAACCAAAGTGTGGTTTTTTCATGCAAGTTTTGTGGAAATAAACATTTCTTGGGGAACAGTCCAGTCCTTATTTTTTGCTCAAAAGGGGATAAAATCTCCAGGGAATCCTGTCCCTGCACAGGGGGTGTGTCTGTGTGTGCTCGTGGGTCTCTAATTCCTGTCCCAGCTCTGGGAGCCAGTGCTGTCTTTGCAGAATTTCTTGCTTTGTCAGAGATTTTATTTTCTTCCAGCTCAGTGCAGACACTCAACAGGGACATTGTTTGAGGCTTATCACAAAATACACCTCCTCCCTCTGCCCAGCTCCCCAGCCTGCTCTGCTGAGCCTTTTGATTCTCTCCCAGGAGGAGAAGGATAAATCACTGTAAATCTCTTTTAGTTGGTTAACATTTTACCATGAAGATCTTTACAACTGGGCTTTGTTTGCAGATATAATCTTAATTTGCATCTTCAGAATGTGCTGTTCTTTTGGCCTTTTTGGGGGAGGCTGAGCCTCTTTCTGCCCTGCTTCTTCAGGTGGAAATCCACGAGGTTTCCCTTGATTCCTGTCTGTAACTGAGAAGGGATTTCTGCCCTGTGTACAATAAAAATCCCTCCTCCCCTCCCGTGTCCCAGGAGTTGTTTTACTTCCTTTGAAGTTTCTTGCAGTTTCAGGTGTTTGTGGCTGTGCAGACCTTGCAGGGCAGGGAATTCCTTGGGATTTATTTTCCTGCTGAACCACCCGGCAGGGAGATGAAAAACAGTTCCTGGACAGTAACACCTGTAGGCAAAGACCTCTTCTCCCTGTCTGAGCACCCAACACTCAAACCACAGTGGGATCCTTGGGATCCAGAGCAGATCCTGGTTTGTTGTCCCAAGTGAAACATTCCTGCTTGTCTGAGTCCCTGTGCCACAGCTGGGACTCTGCCTGGCCTCCAACATGGATTTCATTAATCTCCTTAGGGGAGTTCCAGGCTCTCTGCTAAGTCCTTAAGAACATGCAAGCTCCTTTCCTGGCCCTTCCTCAGCTCCCACCTGCAGTTTGCACCTTGCTCCATTTTCCTTTCAGTCATTCCAGGTGACTCCATGCTTTTAGCAGGGATACAGCAAAAAATTGTCTCTTTTCTTCTTTTTTTTTTAATTCAGGGAAAACACAAAAGCTTCCATTTTCATTGACAATGGGAAAACACTGCTTTGTCCCACACAGAACCACATTTCCACGCCCTTGTGTTCTGCTGTGCCCATTCCAATGTTGTTTTTGGACAAAGAGGACTCTTCCCACCACAGCTGGGTGAATCCAGCCAAGCTGGCAGCTGGTTTTGGGGTGCTGGTTTGTCTGGGGCTGCCCTTTCAGGGGGGATGGGGCTGTATATTCCCAGGATGATCTGGACAGTGAACTGGTTTTACTGGTTCCTGTCCCACTGCTGGTTTGTGTTCCCAGTATCCATAAACAGACCAGAGGAGCAACACCACATTTCTTGCTGAAATGGGGAAATTTCTGTGATTTCACAGAAATCCCTCTGCATTGACCTCCCACCTTCAGCTCTTGGCTTTTTCTCTTTTTATCCTTTCCTTGGCTCTTTTCCTGATTTGCAGAAGAGCAGGAATCTCTCAAGGCCAAAGGACTCTGTGGCAATTTTGCCCCACAGGAAAGAGCATTTCCCTGTCAGCAGCTGCTTCCCATCTCTCCTTCCATGCCCTTTCCAAAGGAGGAGGCTGGAAGCTGCTTTCCTACTCAGCCTTTTTAAGTGCTTGAAGGTTGGTTCAGTGGAACTGAGCTGCTTGGGGTGCAGTTATTTTATTAATACAAAAATGAAACTTTTAAAAGCCTTTATGGGGCTGGAGATGAGTGGTTTGAAAAGTCCTGGATTTGGGTGTTGGTGTGTAAAACCTTCTATGTGGCCCCCAGATTACAGCTTGGAAATAATAGAAATAAATCAATTAAATAAATAATAACTTATTTAAATACTTCTAGAAATAACTTACATAATAGAAATAACTTAAAACATAGAGAGGATCAGAGTTTTTTTACTCCAGTATTATAAAAACAAGGTTTATTTTGATTTTCTTACTTTACCAGCTCTCTCAATTTGCTTTCTGTCCAACTGGGTATTTTTTGGCCATATTCCTGGGATATCTGGGACTGGATCATGGAGAAGGGTTGGACAGCAGGTCTGAGGGGTATTTCTGCCCTGGATGTGACACAGAGGTCTGTGGGTATGTCCTCTCCATACCTGCCCCTTAAAAACTGACTGAGGTGTGGAATGGTCAAAAAATTTGGGTATTAAGGACAGCCTCATGCTTTTTACAGGTGAGGAAGTTGAGGAAAGGTTTTGATGTCAAAGAATTAGAAAAAACCATATCACAGATGTTTTACATGTATTTTTTTTTCCTGTGAATGATGCCTTGGGGTTTCTGGAGTGTTTCTGTCCTTGTGCAGCTGGAGCAGGGAGGTGCAGCTCCAGCCCTTGCTATGATCCCTCACCAGCAGCTCTGCTTGAAAACCTGGAATTGGGCCTTTGGGATTTAGAGAAATAGAATTTAACACTGATTTTATTGAATTGCTTTTGCTGAATTTATTGTCCCTTTCCCTGGCTGATCCCTGATGTGAAATTCCTGGTGTGTGGTGCCTCCAGCAGCTGTCTGGTGGCAGCAGCATTTTTCTCCCTGACTCCTTTGGGCTGTCAGGGATGCAGAGCTGCATCTGCCAGAGCAGCGTGAGGTCAATTAAGGACAGAGCAGGCAGGTTTAACTCCAGAGCAGAGCTTAGACTGGGCAGGAGGTTTGGGTTTAATTTGGGCTTTTTTTTTTTTTTTTTCAGAGAATCATGAAATTGTTTGGGTGAGAAGGGTCTTAAAACCCATCCAGTGCCACTCCTGCCATGGGGAGGGACACCTTCCACTATCCCAGGCTGCTCCAAGCCCGGGAGGAAAGGAAGAAGGAGTCAATTTTCCCTCCTTCTTTCTCAAGAATGGGATTCGTCACAAAAAAAAAAAAAAAAAAAAAAAAAAAGGCAGGGGAAAAAAATATGGACAGGAAACTACCAAAATAACCACCAGGGAGAAAGCCAGAGGCCAAAGGGGCACTTTCTAGCAAAAGGGATCTGATAAATGAAAGCAGCACCCAGATGTCTCAACCCCACAGTGCCAGACGTTGTCTTGCACCTGGAGTTCTAAAAATGGCATTTTAAGAGCCAAACTCTGCACTCTGAAGGTCTGAATCTTCCTTCTGGTACTTCCAGAACCCTCCCAGCAGAGTTCAGGATTTCCAGCCACAACATCACCTTTAAACAGCTTTTTACAGTGTTGGGGTGGGGGTGGCAGAGCTGGCTGGGATTGTGCCCTGGGACAGACCCTGGACAGGGGTGTCCAGGGAAGCTGTGGCTGCCCCTGGATCCCTGGAAGTGTCCAAGGCCAGGTTGGATGGGGCTTGGAGTACCCTGGGATGGTGGAAGGTGTCCCCCTGCCCATGGCAGAGGGTGGGATGGGATGAAATTTGAGGTCCCTTCCCACCCAAACCATTCCAAGATTCCATGGTCAGCCAAGGGCCTGGCCACAGCCTGGGACACGGGGCTGGAGCTGTGAGAGGAGTCCAGAGCCCAGAGCAGGGGGATGTTCCCCACCCAGCCCATGCCTGACTCCCGCCCTGGATCCTCCTTGGCAGCTGGAGCCCAGTCCAGCGGATAGGGAGCATCCCTCCCGGTGTGTCCCTGGGGCACAAGGGCTTGCAGGGACAGCACTCCCTTGCCCGGCCCCCTGCCATCCCAAATGCCACCGCCGGGAGTGCTTCTCCAGCGGGGAGCTTCGCAGGGAGGCTCCTTCCTCATCCTCCCGTTCCCGGAGCGTGGCAGCAGGGACAGGGAAGGGACAGGGCAGCTGGGACAGCTGCCACACCCTGCCCCTCCAATTCACAGCAGCCTCCTGCTGCAGATTCGTCAGGTGTCAAACGCTGCCGGGCTGATCCCACACAGTTGTGTTTTATGGGCCTCACTCCCTAATCCTGGAGTTCTCCAGCCCGAGGGGATGGAGGAGCTCTGCGGGAGCAGAGCTCAGTTCTGCTCACACAGTTGTTTCCTCTCCCTCTCTGCCCAGAAAAGTTTTGGCAGTTGCAGGTTCAAGGGCAGAGTTGAGCCTGTTTGGGCTTTTGCTTTGGACAAGTGTGGAGCTGCTGTCCAAAAAGAAATAAAATAGCAACAAAAAAACCCCAAACCAAGCAAAGAACCAAATTGAAAGAACACCAGCCCAAAAATACAGAAGCTGTGGGGCAGTGACCTGCACTGCCTGTTTTGATAACTCTGACCTGGAGGCTTGGCCTTTAAGGATGGTGGGAGCTGTTGTTTGTTTAATACCAATGTTAAGGATGTTTGCTGGACACTGGGGATGGAGGCTCAGCGCTGCCTTAACTCCTCAGGGTGGGAATGTGCCTGGACGTTCCCAAAGCTGTTTAAGCCAAGGAGTTGAGAGTTGTAGTGTGTTCACTTTGGGGATCCGGGGTGAAATTCCAGGTGCTGAGCTGGATCAGGGTGAGGGAGCAGAGAGGACTCTGCTTGCCCAGGGTGGGTTTTAAGGCAGCTGACCCAGGAGGCTCCGTTGGCTGCTCATTTTTCTGGGTGCAGCTATCCAGCAATGCAGACGGATTTAAGGGAGAGCAGTTAATGCTTTGGTATTTGTCCCTTTGCCTCTGTGTGTCCTTCCAGTCTCTGGTGGCAGAAGGAGCACTCATTGTGCCAGAGGTGGATCCAGGCAGTTGTTATCTCCATGGCTCTGTGTACACATGGACTTCTCCTGGCACTTTAAATCCATCCTTTCCCACTGCCTTTGGCTGCTGGGTTGGGATTAGTGTGCCTGTGGTGCTGGAGGGACAGGCAGGAGCATCTGCCCTCCCCAAATATTCCTGCACATCCAGCTTGGTGCCTCCATTAGCCCCTCTGGTGGCTCATTCAGATCCATCACAGGTTTTTATGAATGTGGACTGAACCTCTTGTGCAGACTTGAAAAGGAAAAACAAACTTATGGAAGTGGTTGGAAAACCCCTGGGTGCTTTGTTCAGGGCCTACACCTTGCTGTTCCTCTGCCTGGATGGGGATACACAAGGGGGCATTTTGGAATTGCCTTTTCCACTTCATTCCAAGGATCAAAAGGACCCTTTTTGTCCATCCAGGGGTTCTGCAGTGACTGGAGAGGCTCCTGGAGAGGCCTCACTCCAGAGCTCCCAATGCTGCCTCTGACTCTGCTGCCTTATTTCCCGTCAGCAGATGTTCTGCCAGCACAGAGGGTGTGAAAATCAGGAGGTGTTTGTTTGGGAGGTTTTTTGGTGGCTCAGCAGGATGCAGAGGAGGTGGGAAAGGTGACAGCACGTTGTGTGGCCTGAGTAGTGTCCTGGGGGAGCCCTGGAAAGGAATTGTAAAGTTGGAGTCATGAGGGGTGAGCCCAGGAGCCTTGGGGTCACCCTGAGGAGAAAAGTGTCACAAATGTCTCTGGCAGAGCTCTCCACCCCTGGGAGCAGAGGATCTTTTCTGTGGAACAGGGGAAGGGACACAGCCTGTCCACAGCCAGTGCTTGGAGCCGGGCTGTGACCCAGGAGCTGTGGCTGCTCCTTGGATGCCCTCCCTGCTCCAGGGTTACAGCCCAGAAACACCTCTGCTGCTCAGGGGCTGCTGCTCAGGGGCTGCTGCTCAGGGCTGCCCCAAGCTGGGCTGGTCCCGGAGAGGAGCAGCCAGCAAGGAAGAACCCAGCAGCTCCTGTGGGTGCCCAGCTGTGCTTTCCAGGAGCTCCGAGTCCCCAGGGATGCTCTCCCAACCTGTCTCTCTCTTCTTTTCTGGACTCAGCCCCCTGAATTCTCGCCGCTTTTCCCAGGAAATGGCTCAGCAGCTGAGTGCATCTCCTCCTCTGGGGTTCTGGGTACAGACACCCTGTGCTGAGGGCCCCATCTCTCCATGGCTGTGTTCCCTCTCCTCGCTGTTGGGGCAAGTTGAAAATATTTAATTACCCTGCAATGCTTTGTGCAGGAGAAGATTGCTGTGCTATTAAAACCAGACCAGGCACGACTGGGGAGCAAATGAACATTTTTGAAGGAAGGGCCTGAACACGCAGCGCCTCACACGGGTCCCTCCCGCAGCAGGGCCCCGGCTGACCCGGCACAGTTACCGAAGTCTTGGCAGCTGGAGGAGAAGCAAATGGGCTTTGTGTCACAGCTCGTTACCTTAATTTGGTTAATTGTAGAGCAGAGTGCGGTGGAACAGCCGGTTCAAACCAGGCTCTGGCTCTCCGGGGTGCCGGGCACGGGCAGGGCCTGGGGAGAGCGGGTGGGAGCCAGGGCGGGCAGAGCTCGGGATGAGCTCGGGATGCCCCAGAGGCTGTGCTTGGCAGCCTCACCTGCACATTTGTAACCCTTGGTTAGATCTAAAGGCTGCAGATCCAAAAGCCTGGGGGCTGGAATTGTCGAGGCTTGAAGGATGGAGTGTCTGGGAAGTTTTGCAGATGGTCCAGCACACCCTGGTCTGGTTGACAAGGTGGGGTTGGATCAAAGATCCAAATTAGGATCAAACCTAAATAATTCTGGGAATTTTTAGCAGGGCCTGTTGATGGCTTGAGGGGTAATGGTTTTAAACTGGAAGAGGGCAGGTTTAGATGAGGTATAAGGAAGACTTTTTTTATTATGACGATGGTGAGATATGGACACTCCTGGTTATTCAATTGTGTTCTGACATGTTGCTAAATCCATTTTACCCTGGGGCACAGAAATGGGAAGTTTAACAACTCACTGGGAGGTTTTGGGGAGATCCAACGTTCTGAAGGTGAGGTGGGAAGGGCAGTGAGGTGTTGGCTGCCTCAGGGAAAGGAATGTTTGGCTTGAGAGGATTTTGCCTGTGACAGACAGAAGGAGGATTTGGGGAGAGCTGGTGTCCAGCTGTGGACAAAAAAATGGAGTGGTGCTTGTGCTGCTCCCACATGGGAGCATTCTCCTGGGTGGTGAAGGTGATGATCCATGGATCGGGGTGGGAGCATGGAGAGCCTGAGACCTTTGAGAAGAGACATCCCGAGGAGTGTTTGAAATGCCTGGAGAGCCTCCTCCTCTCCCAGTCCATCCCATACTGTGCTGTTCCAGTAGCTAATTACAGGCACTGTGAACGAAAAGTGTCTCTTATTCTCAGAACAAAAGGCCTGGAAAGAACCAGGCTGGTAATTATTCAGGAAGGGCAGAGAATGAGGTGGGGAAAGCTGAGCCCGAGGGATGCAGCGGAATGTGATCCCCTGCATGCCCCTCCTGCTCAGCCCTTTGATTCACCTGGGCTAAACTGGGATTCTGGGCAGAACCTGCAAGGCAGAAATTGAGGTTAAACTCAGCCTGTTACCAGTCTCTGCATTTCCTGGCTCTGCTGTTGCGCTCGGGTGTGTTTTTACAAAGGATTGGTGCATTTTGGGATGTGTTTTTACAAAGGATTGGTGCATTTTGCTGAGGAGGATCACGGGCTCCAGGGCATCAAAAACATCCAGCACATCCCAAGGGAGATGCAGGAAAGACCTTCCTGGTGCAAGGAGCTGCTGGGAAAGAGGTGACTCCAGCAGAGAACAGCAGTTGGGATTGGGATCGGGATCTGAGCAGGAGGAGCTTTGGGTTTCCCACTCTGGATGGATTCCCAGGCTGTGGATGAGCTGCTGCCGTGGGCCTGCTGCTCACAGCCACAGCAGCCCCCTGCAAGGAAAGGATGAGGATGGGTCAGGGAAGGAGGAGGAAAGAGGAGATGGGGCTCTCCCACACACACAGGGCAGCTCCATGGCACTGGCAGAGGTCTGGAGCAGCCCCACGAGTGACAGATGCTCTGGGAGGCCGATGGTGCTGCTGGGAAAAATCCCTCTTTCCCAGCACTGGGAAGATGAGTGGGAGGTGTTCCAGGGCCGGTGCATCCACATTTGTCACCCAGCCTCTGCAGCAGTGGCACAGGGGAGGGAGAATTTCCAGAGTGAGGCGAGAAGAAAGGCCATCCAGAGGGAAAATTCCTGCTGCTGGAGCATCCCTGTGCTTTTCCAGCAGCACCTCCTGGGTGCCCTGTGCAGAGGGATGAAGGGTTAAGCTCCAGCCCCTGCTGACTGCCTTGTGATGCAGCTGCTGGGGTGATTAGGAGAGATCTGTGCCCTAAGAGGAATCACATGGGCTCCCCCAGGGCTCGCTGGGTGCAGAGGTGCCCCTCTGCATCCCACCACATTCCCTGCGCTCCAGGCTGGGAGCGTGGCTCTGCCATCCCTGTCCCACAGCCAGACCCCTGCATCAAAGACAGGGAACAAAACAACTGCAGAGCACTTAAAAGCAAAATAAATAAACCTGGGGCTGCTCAGGGAGAGCTGGGACAAGAGGGACAATCAAATCTTCTATTTCGGGCGTTTTCTTTCAAAAGCAGATCCACAACAGGAACTTTTGATCATCAGGCCCTAAAGAAGGTGACTTCTGATATCCAAACCCCCAGAACCTGACTTCCCTCAATCAAAGGGATTGCCACGGGCCTCTGCTTTATCAGGTGGCTGGTGGAACTGGAGGAAATCCTGGGTTTCTGGGGGTTTGGGTGGCTGGTGGAAGTGCAGGAAATCCTGGGGCTTTATCGAAGGCCAGCAGCCTCGAGTTGAGAGGACAATGTGACAATCTCTGTTTGCAAAGCATCTTCCAGCAGGAAGGTCCCCAGGATGTCTCTGGGACATCACCTTGGTGACAGCACGTTGCAGTGTGAGAAAGTTTGGAGGAGTCAGTCCTTGCTTGAGATGTGTTTTTGGGGGTCATTATTTGGGGATGAACCCAGCTGGACTGATCCCTGGAAAACTGGAGGGAAAACGTGCCCGTGCTCAGCATAACCCGAAGAGCAGCAGGGTGATAATTAAGATAATTAATCCTAAAGCAGCTCTTGCCTCCAGGTTTCTCTGGATGCCTTTGGGGTTCAGAGCCCGTGGCACTGAGCGGGGTTTGTGTCCTGCAGGTGATGTGGAAAACCTGACCCCTGAGAAATCCTTCGAGGGCACCAAGGTGGGCGTTGGGAACATCGTGCTGGCTCTGTACAGCGGCCTCTTTGCCTACGGAGGATGGTAAGGCACAGCCCTCTCTCTTCCTTCCACACTGAACTCAGTTCCAACTCCAATTCCAAACTGGAGCTCCTGATCATGCAATCATGGAATGCTTTGGGTTGGAAGGGACCTTCAGGATCATCCAGTCCAATGGGCAAGGACACCTCCCACTATCCCAGGTTGCTCCAAGCCCTGTCCAGCCTGGCCTTGGACATCAGCCATCCTAATTTTCCCCACAGGATCAGTCCCTGTGCCCCTCCTGGAATCCCCGTGCAGATGAGTTTAACTGAATGGCACTTATTTATGCCATGGACTAACCAGAATTAACCCCTGTTCCTTTGAAATTGCAGGAATTACTTGAATTTTGTGACAGAAGAGATGATAAATCCCTACAGGTAGGTGTGAGTGCAGGGATGACTTCCCTGGGGGAAAAGCTGTTGTTTTGGGGAAGCCCCTTCCTTGTGTGTTTAACAGAGGAGGAAGCCAAGGTCTTTATCTGGAAAAAGAGAAAACAAGATGGATTAATGACCTTCCACCTCCCTGGAATCAGGGAAAGGGAACATTAATGCCTGTAGGAGCAGAGCTGTTGTTTTCCCTGCTCTCCCATGCCGTGTTATCAGCGCTGGGAGAAATCTCTGCTTCCTTGGCCTGACACCTCTGTGAGTTATGGGCCAGGAAAGAGCACTCAGGGCTTTATTGCTGCCTTGGTTAAACTCCCACTGAGCATTTGTGCTGCTCTCCGTGTGTTTGTGCTGCTCTTCGTGTGTTTGTGCTGCTCTCCGTGTGTTTGTCCCGTGCTCTTCCCATCCTGTTGAGTGAGAGCTGCTTCCTGCTCTGCTCGTGCCTCTCGGGGTTATTTGGGGCCCTCAGCAGAGCAGGATGGTGCTGAGAAATCCCTTCGGCTCCTGGGAAGGTGCCTGGGTGCTGCTGAGAGCTGAGGCTTGGGGCCACTTGTGCAAGAGCCGGTCCTGGCTGACCCTGGGGGTGCTTTGTGCCTGCTGGGAAGCACAGGGTTGGATCTGCCCCTTCCCAGAGAAACATCAAAAAGGGGCTGCATTTTGCAATTATTTTCATGTCTGCTGGATGCAGTCGTGGTATTTGACTCTGCTCCTGCAGCTTGGAGCTCTGCTGGACCAATTAGAGTGGCACCAAGCAGGGTTTCCTTTTTCACGTTCCATTCTCAAATGAAGTTAAGCTGTTGGGAAAGGCAAATTTGTACCAACGCAGGCTGGTCACAGACCCACTCAGCTGTGCCTGAACCCCTTTTCTTTGAGTTCCTCAGCCCAGCCAGCTGCACAGAGTTAGAGCCTAAAACTGCCCCCTGCACCCCTGAGGTTCCCATCTCCCACAGGAATACCCCCAGCACAAGGGAGCTCCTTTGCCCAGAGAGAATCCCTGCGCTGGTGCCACTGGGTATTTTAATTAATTGCCTCTGCAGGGATCCTGAATTTGTGCTCCTGCATGGAACCTCTCCATGAAAAAAAGTCCCTTCTGCCCTAATCCTTCCCTCTCCATCTGCAGCCTCCAGGCTGTTCAGGGAATCATGGAGTCGTTAAGGTTGGAAAAGACCTTGAGACCATGAACCAGCCCCACCAGCATGGGCACTGTGAACCATGTCCTCAGGTGCCATGTCCTCGTGTTGTCTGAGGGATGGGGACTCCACCACGCCTTGGGTAGCCTGTTCCTGTGTGGATATCCCCTCTCCACGGGAGCAGCGTGTGCCTGGGCCACCGGCCACACGGAAAAGCCAGAGAACAGAGCAGCTTGAACAAAGCGAGCGAGCGCAGGGGGTGGCGATCCCTGGGATCAGCAGCTCCCTGCTCCCAGCTGCTCCAGGACAATGGATGTTTTTTTCCTAGAAACCTGCCTCTGGCTATCATCATCTCCCTGCCTGTCGTCACTCTGGTGTATGTGCTGACCAACTTGGCTTACTTCACCACGCTGAGCACGGAGCAGATGCTGATGTCCGAGGCCGTGGCTGTGGTAAGATCCTCGCTGCGCCAGCCTGACTCATCCCAGGGCAGGTGAAATCAGCCTTGGAATCACTGCACACATCTCCTGCTTTGTTCCAGACTGGTCAGGGCTGTTACAGAAACTCTGATGCTGAGCTGGAGATAAAGAGCAGCCGTGACGGGAGCAGGGAAGAACAGCATGATCCCGAGGGGATTATCCCGGGCAGCAGGGAGGGTGGCACTCGGTGCTGCTCTTCATTCTGAGCTAGGGAAGGTTGCTGCAGGCCTTGTGACTTCCCAGTGACTGCCCATCACTTACCAGAGCTCGATATTTATGGGGAAAGGTCACTCAGTCAACACTGAACTGGATTGTTCTCTCTCTGTGTCTCCCTTGTTTTAATTAAGAGAGAAGAATAATACTTCTATTAATTAAAATGCCAGTGTGGTCAGGAACCCTGATAGCTTCAGAAGGGAGCAGACCTTGCAGACTGAGCCTGACCAGGATTGTTCAGGGCTTCGGGGGGAATCTGCCAGCCCAGGATGAGCTGAGCCCCTCAGGTGCCACTGCTCCATCCTTTGGGTTGGGACCGAGGCCCTGCTCCAGCCTCAGTCTGTGCTGCAGGGAATCCTGGAATGGTTTGGGTGGGAAGCGACCTGAAAGCCCATCCCATTCCATCCCCTGCTGTGGGCAGGGACACCTTCCACTATCCCATGTTTCTCCAAGCCCTGTCTGTCCTGGCCTGGAACAGCAGAGGCTGGAAATCAATCCCATCTTGTTGGTGCAACGCCGCAGTGGAGCAGCACAGGCTCAGCCTGCGACAAAAAGCTGCAGGGCCAGGTCCCTGCGTGTCCCCAGGGCTGTGTCCCAGCTCCTGACTCAGCACTTGGCAGCAGCTGCTGTCTGAGTTTCCTCACAGTTTCCGTTTGGTCTTGAACTTTCTGATAGCTGTTGGACAAATGTTGTGTCCTGGCCCCGAAGGAAGGGCTGGCTGCTGATGGGTTTTAGCAATTCCACAATCTGCTTTTTCAGGAAAAGAGGAGCAGCACATGGGAATATGGGAAACTCCGTCACAGCTTCAGCACTGAGCTGTTTGAAATCTCATTTCTTGAGATTTCTCCAGATATTCTTTGTAGGTAGCTCTGAGTTTTTTGGGACATTGTGGGTGTGAAATGTGTCTCGTTGTCCCCCATTTAGGATTTTGGGAATTACCACCTCGGTGTCATGTCCTGGATCATCCCTGTCTTTGTTGGCCTCTCGTGCTTTGGGTCTGTCAATGGATCTCTCTTCACTTCTTCCCGGTAGGTTCCTTGCTCAATCCTGTGGGTTTTGTTTACAAGCTGTGCTTAGTTCCTCTTCCTTTGGAGTTCTCCTCCAGAGGGTGGCTGTGGGCAGACACAAAGTCTGGAGGGCCTGGAGGCCATGTGGGAATGCAAGAAGACAAAGTCAGGCTTTAAAACCAGATTAAAGGCAACCTTTCAGTGCTCTTAATCTGCTGTTCCTCAGGCAAAGTTCTAGTGAGGTCAGTAAACCAGAACCAGACACAGCGCTCGGGGCTGATGAGAAAGTGGCTTTAATGAAAAGCAGAAAGTTGGGAGACTTCAGGGATGGGATGAGAATCCCTCGGGAAGGGGAGAAAGGCTGGGCAGGGGCAGGACTGAGATGGTTCCAGCTCTGACACATCCTTGCGTCTGGGGAGTCACTGAATTGCTGTCCCTGGAGAGCAGGATGTAAACCCATCCTTCCTGCATTCCTTGGCCATCTCCAGCCTCCCCTGTGAGTCAGGGGCCAGAGTTCCAGTCCTGGTGTTCCAGTCCTGCCTCGAGGCTGCCAGGGCTGAGCTCAGGCTGGCCCCACTTGTTCTGTGCTGAGCACAGAGCCCTGCAGGGGTGTGACTGCTCTGTGTTCCCTCTCTGTGTCCCCTCCCAGGCTGTTCTTCGTGGGATCCCGAGAGGGGCACCTGCCTTCCATCCTGTCCATGATCCATCCCCGGCTCCTCACCCCTGTCCCGTCCCTCGTGTTCACGGTGAGGCCCTGGGGCCGGGCTGGGGGGGATGGATCAGGGCTGGGATCCCATTGGAATGGAGCCACAGCCATTCCTGCATGTGCCTACAGGAGATGGACCCTCCTCTTCATGTCCTCATTGTCCACTTCCGTCTCGAATTCTCCCCATCCCTGGAAGTGTCCAAGGCCAGGTTGGACGGGGCTTGGAGCACCCTGGGATAGTGGAAGGTGTCCCTGCCCATGGCAGGGGGTTGGAACTAGAGGTCCCTTAAGCTTTGAGGGGTCCTTCCAACCCAAACCATTCCATGATCCTATGAAATGGTTCCAGGCACCAATTAAAAATGAGTTAAATAACTAAAAAATAGTCAATGGGATCCCTCTCCTGGCAGCTATTTCCTCTAAATCCCTCTGTTTAGTGCTGTAACATAGGTGGTTTTGTCTGCTTCCTTTCCTAATGGCCTTTTCCCTGGATTCAGTGTGTCATGACCCTGCTCTATGCCTTCTCCAACAACATCTTCTCAGTCATCAACTTCTTCAGCTTCTTCAACTGGCTGTGCGTGGCCCTGGCCATCATCGGGATGATGTGGCTGCGGTACAAGAAGCCAGAGCTGGAGAGGCCCATCAAGGTGAGAGCGGGGTGGGCGTTGCCAGCGTGGGTGGGTCCTTCCCAGATCCCCTCCCAGCACCAGGGGAGGCCCAGCTGCTGGTCCTGCATGGAAAAGGGGCTTGGATTGCAGGGAAGTGCTGTGTGCCACTAAAGGAGGTGTCCCTGCTGCTGAACCCCTGCAGGAGCACAAAGAGCTGCCTTGGGGACAGCACAGTGAGGGAGCTCTGGGTGACAGGGCCAGGGTGCTGTGGTGGCATCGCTTTCCATGAGTAACACACTCCCCAGGGCCAATCCCAGGCTGTGGCTCTCAGTGTAACACTCTGTACCCCCCCGGAATTCCCCTAAAATAGTTTCCTGCTAAAGCAGCCGGCCCCGTGCCAAGCTCTGTCCCTGGCGTCCTTGGCCAGCTTGGCAGCCCCGTGTCCCATCTGGGAGGAGGCCAAGATCCTGTCAGCCCCCCATGCTTCTCCCCCAGAGGCTGCTTTTCCCTCATCCCACAGCACACTCGGGTCCGTGCCAGGTAGCAGCACCCACAGGGAAGCAAATCCACGGGCCAGGACTGGCGCCTTCCCAAAGGGAATCTTTGGTGGGTGTTCCCTTAGGTTTTGGGGTTTTCTTCTCAAAGCTGGGCTGCTCTCGTGGGTGCCCTGCTTGGAGTCCCCTGGGAAACTTGTGCTGTGCCTCTGTGGGGTTTGGTGCTGTTGGCGCAGATGACTTGGATAAGGAATTATGGGATTAGGGAACTGCGGTCCAAAACGGTGCTGAGAAAGGCTCTTGGCCATGGTGGAACAATCATTCCATCCCTCCCCAGGCTGGATAAACTCCTGGAGAGCCTCCCCTGCTCCCCTGACACATTTCCTGACCTGTCCCTTGCTTCTTGCTCAGGTGAACATCTGCCTGCCCATCTTCTTCATCCTGGCCTGCCTGTTCCTCATTGCTGTTTCCTTCTGGATGACGCCCAAGGAATGTGGGATCGGCTTTGCCATCATCCTCAGTGGGATCCCCATTTACTTCTTCGGGGTCTGGTGGCAAAACAAGCCCAAGTGGGTTCTCCAAGGCATCTGTGAGTATCTGCAGTGAGGAGCAGCTTTGGCTCCCAAGAAGTTTCCCAGTGCTGTGCTGCAGCTGGCAGTGCTGGCTCTCCTCCCTGTGGAAGTGGAGGAGCTTCCAAACTCCTGGCTCTGATCCATTTTTCTTTCACGGTAACAAGTTTATCCTGATGATTGCCATGTGTACCAAGCACCCAAAATGCATCCTGATTTGCACTTATGGCAAAGTTTGGTACCAATACCATGTTTTTGGGGTTTTTAATCTTGGCAAACAGATTGTTAGGAGCAGAGCATAATTCCCTGCTCCTGGAAAAGCCCAGGGCCAAGCCTTTGCTCAGCAGAGAATCCCTTCCCAGTGGTGGAGGAAGGATTGAGGACAGCTGGCCTCCATTTGACTGCTGAAAATCCACAATTAGTCCTGATCCACGGCTTAGCCAGTGCTAACATTTGGGATCCAGGCAAAGCTTGCCTTGGCATCCCCCTGTGGCAGCGGAGCAGAGGGAAGGGAAGGTCCCTCGATGTGTTCTCTCAGGTTTATTTTTCAGGGATCTGCTCCAAGCTTTCCCACCAGCTGCCACAAGGCCAGGGTGTGTTTGGAGGGATGGAGAGGCCGTACTTGGCACACGGAACCTCTGCCTCAACCACCGAGCCCACAAAGTCAATCCCTGCTGTCCAAGTAACTGAACCCAGCGGCTCCTCCCCGCTCTCCTGCAAGGGGCTGACCTAGAAAAGCAGACAAGGAGAAGTGCCCAGCCTTAGCTGGGTGTTTTATGAGGAAGAAAAAGGCTTTCAGCAGCACTCAGCACTTGTTGTTCTTCTTTTCCCCCTGTCTCCCTCTCCCTCTCTCCCACACTCACTTTTTTATCCTGAGTTTAGGCTCAGTTCCTGGAAAAGCCATTTTTGCAATGCCTGGGTGGGAAATTACCATATTCATTGTTTTCTTCCACCAAAGGATTGTAAGGAGAATATTGAAAATATTCTGGGAACAGACAGTGATAATCCTGCAAACGTCCACTGAGAAGCACAGGAACTTTAAATGTGATTTATTAATCCACTGCAGATAATTTGATCACCTCCCACTGATCTGAGCCTCACTTGGTTGTGCTTAGAATTAGTTTGGTCAGGCAGGAATATTTTGTGATCTCCAACCAGAGTGGAGCAGCAGGGAGCAGAGGAGGGTTTGGATGGGTGGGATAATAAAATGACTTCAGTTGAGCACCTTTTCCTGGGAAGTCTGCACCTGGAATGTCCCTTGGCTCCCACCTGCCCTGGGCCAGGCAGTGGCCTCTGCCCCGTGTGCAGGCCAGGGGGCTTTGGGTGGGTTTGTCCTTCAGAAGAGGCTGTGGGCTCACATGGCTTTCAGAATCAGAAGCAAAAGCTTCACCTTGGATTTTCCATGCCCATTCCTGACTCAGTTTTGGCTGCTCACACTCAGAGCATCCAGAATTAGGTCCCGTATCAGCAGGCAGGGAGAAGCTGTGCCCGGGAGTGGTGGGGCAGTGCGGAGTCCTCGCTGCAGGAGCAGGGCTCCTGGTGTGAGGTTTACATTTTGGGAATGGAGTAGGGAGTATCCATGGAATATTACAGGCCTTAAACTGTACTTGGACTCAGGGTGGGGAGGCAGAGGGCTCAGCCCTTCCCTCATGGACCCAGATTTCTGTTGGTAATCCGTGACCTTTCCTTTGCTTTCTCCGCAGTCTCCGCCACAGTCCTGTGCCAGAAACTGATGGAAGTGGTTCCTCAGGAATCCTAGGCAGGAAAAGCAGGGACATTGAGCTCGAGGAAACGCACAACGTGATTTTGAGATGACACAAGGATCCGACCCCTCACTCCCGAATCCCAGGCACCGGAGCGCCCCGCGGGAGCTGCTTCCCGCTGCCGCCACGGCCCCAAGGCTCTGCTTCGCCTCCTGCAGCCCCTCCAGCCCCGCCCAGCCTTGCAGCCCAGTGAGGAGAAGTTCTTGGTACGAGCACGAGCCAGGAGGATGAATTCCAAAGGGCAATTCCAGAGAGGTGCTGCCTGTGCCCTCTGTGTGTGTGAGGGCTGTGCTTGGATCTGGGGGGCTCCTTTGCTTTGCCTCTGGGATCTGCTGGAGCCTGGTTGGAGTGGTCTGAGCGCCTGAGGGGGCTGGGGCTGCCACAGAGCCCTGGGGGGGACCTTGGCCTGGCCCAGGGGTGGGGTTGGGAAGCGGAGGTTTGCTGATGTTGCCTCATCCCCCCCCAAACTAAAACCCCCACGTGCTGCAGGACCCCACCTGGCAGCGGGACAAGGCAGAGCAGGACCAGTGACGTGGGGGGGCCTCATCCGAGTGGCACTGTGTTCCTCCCTAGAGCCCTGCCACCCTTTGGATTTGGATCACCACTCCCAGATCCAAGCCAGCTCCCTGCTGCTGAGCCAGTCCTCCAGGATGCTCTTCCCCACAATGCCCATCCCATGGCCCTGGGAATGAGCACTGAGGGGGGAGTTCCTGCTGAGAAGCCCTGGAACTGCACTCATCAGAAGGCCAAGTCCTTGGCTTGCTCATTCCCTGCTTTTCTGTGCCAGGCTTTCATCCAGTGTGGGATGAGCAGCCTCGTGCTCTCCTCACAGCCCTGCTCAGGGAGCCGTGTTTGCCCCTAAACCATCTGCAGAGAGCCATAAAGGGTGGGATTCCCCTGGCACATTCCCTGGGGTCTCTCTGTGCGCTGCCTGGCGCTGTTCCCTTTGTCCTGCTGTGTGTGTCTCCTCTGGAATGTGCCATGGAGATGGGACCAACCGGCTCTGCGGTGTGGAGAAGGGCAGATGTCCTGGCTGGCTGGAGCCACCTCGGGCTGCTGGAGATCATGGAATGGGGTGGAAAGAGACCTTAAAGCTCTTGGGCAGGGACACCTTCCACCATCCCAGGTTGCTCCAAGCCCTGTCCAGCCTTGCCGTGGACACTGCCAGGGATCCAGGGGCAGCCACAGCTGCTCTGGGCGCCCTGTGCCAGGGCCTCCCCACCTGTGAGAAATGAAAGTGAGTTCTGCCCTTAGGAGCAGGGCCTGGGCCTGATCCTCCCTCGTGCATCAGGTCTGGCCTGACGAGATCCCAGCACCACCCTCCCGTTCAGGAGCGATCCTGGAGCACAATCCGTGATCCACATGTGAAATCCTGGTTTGCTGTCGTGGGTGGTGCTGTCCCATCCCTGAGCACTCCCGGAATTCCTGTAGTTCCCGAGTAGTCAGCATTGTCCCCTTAGGGACACGTTGCTTCCTCTGGTCCAAAGTGTCACCTTTGGGAAAGCTGCAGTTCCTGAACCATTTGCTCCTTGTGCCTCTGCGCTCCAACATCACTTGGAATTCTGATCTTTTCCCCACTGGAGCTGCTTTGCTGTCTGTGTTGCAGATCTTTGTGCTCGTGCTTTGTGCAGGTGGCTTGGTGAACTATTTCCCATTTTTTTTGGTAAACTTGGCCGTTGGGAAGCCAGGATGCTCTGGGAGCTGTCGCTTCCCGCTGGATTCTCCTCGCAGCGTAGAGTTCTTTGGGATGAAGGGGCATTAAGGACACCATGGTACTCGCTCAGGCCTTGTCCTGGGAAGTTCTGCAGCACTCCAGGGGTGTCAGGGGAGGGGCAGCTCCTGCCCAGCTGTGTGGCCGTGTCCAGGTGCAGCTCCATGCTCCGGCTTTGCCAGCCCCGCATCCTGCTCCGAGGCAGGAATAGGGGAGACAATCAGCTCTTTATTCCATGGCAGCTGGGGTGGAGATTCCCAAACCAGCTCAGTGACGGCGTGGAGATTCCCAATCCAGCTCTCCGGGAGCTGAGTTAATCCATGAGGATTTGCAGCTGGTTTGGGAATATCCAGAGGGCAGAACCCAAAGCTTTTGGCCAGTGCCTGGCTGTGCAGGGACCTACATGCAATGAGCTGGTGCATCTCGGATCCGATGCCTGTGGAGAGGCTTTGGCATAAATAAGGTCATGAATCACAAAACCTGAACTGGATTTTTGGCTTCTTCCAGCTGAAGGCTGAGATGGTTTTGAGCAGTGATGGGAAATCACAGCTCCTGCTGGAGCTGTTCCATGGAGAGGGGACCTCAGTCTGTCACCTGCCACTCAGGCTGCAGGTTTTTTTGGCTGTGAGGGTCTCAGGGCAGCTCCTGCAGGGCCTGGGTTCAGCGTGGGGGCTCTCAGTGCCAAAACCCACCAGCAGAATCCCTTGGGATGCAAAGCAAAGGCATTGGAATCTCAGCCACCTCAACCCAAAGTCAGTTGGCACCAAGGGCCCTCCACAGAGAGCTGAGGATTGGGGCCGGAGCTCCCAAGGGATGGCCACTTTGTCCATCAGGTGCTGGCCATCACAGTGTCCTCCTGGTGACCCTTTGACACTGGTTTGAAAGAGGAGCTGTCACACTAAAAAATACTTTTTTATCAATTAATGGATTTGAATTAAATCCTTAACTCGCTCGCTTTGCTTTTTGTGGATTTTCATGGTTTCTCACTTGCTGCTGAAGATCTTTCTCTTGTACTAACCTGAGGCTCTGGCACTGATCCCACGTTTGTGGGGATCTCGCCAGCATCTCCTTAGCAATAGAGGTTTAGGAAGAAACTGAACCAGGTACCAGCACAGGGCCACAAAAAGGCTGAGTTTGGTCAGCCACAGCTCACATCTCAAATTTATCTGCCAAAAAGCTGATTTCTTTCACCCTGGAGTTGTTGATCCCCCATAGCTTTCCTCCACCAGAGCTTGGTGACACGGCTGGAAGAGCTTGGGTTGGTTTTCCCTGGAGGTTTGGGAGATGATGAGGGAGGGGGTACAACTGGATTTCATTTAATATAGAAAAGACAGTGAAGTCGTTCCTGCCATCAGGGAAACGGCTGCCACAGCCTCTGCTGTCCCGCGTGGCAGCTTTTCCCGTGGATCAGCGGCCGTCCGCCCTCGGCTTGCGCTGTTCCCATGGATTTGGGTGTGGAAAAGGGAGAACACATCCCTGGGAAAGATCTCCTTGCTGCTTGTTTTCTTCAACCCCAGAGTGAGATGTGTCAGGGAGGGCAGGGAGAGCGACAGAGAGTTCCCAGAGTTTGCCATCGTTCCCAGCACTGGAGGTGGGATTTTTCCTGTTGTTTCTCCGTTGTCTTTGGAGCCCGTGGTCGGTCACAGCTCCTGCACCCATGGAGGGAGATGAACCCTCCCCACAAGGACCCTGCCACCACAGTGACCTAAACGAGGTTCCACGGGAGTCTCTTGCATTGACAGCTTCCTGCAAGTACGGCCTGGGCTGTTGTGTCCATGGAATTCAGGTTGGAAAAGACCTTGAAGGTCACAAGCCCATGGGCGGCGCCGTGGCTGTGCCGCAGCGATCCCGTGCTCCTTGACTGACCCCAGCTTTCAATTATTGCTCCTCTCCAGTTGTTTTCGAGTTCAGGCTCCCAGGCTGGCAGTTGTTTGGGGTGTTCACAGAGTTGCATCCTGCAGGGATTGCTAAACAGAGCAGGAGCTGCTGGCCAGGCACTTCCGTGCCCGTTGGGTTCCTCTTTCTAAATGAACCCTTCCTGCAGCTGGGAGGGGAGCCAGCCCTGCTCAGCCCTGCAAAAATCAGGGGGATCTATGTCATCTTGGTGGATTTGAAATGATTTTTTTTTTTTAAACTTCCTGCCGAATTTGCAGTGTTTCCCATCTCAGACACCGTGTTCTGGTAAACGCAGCTTTTGTTTGGAACAGCCCCCTCGGTGGCCACAGAGTTCAAAGGGACTCTGGCACAGTTGAACAAACTTTGAAGGCCCTTCAGCTGGATTGAAACTCCTGGGAAGTGGCTTTGCTGTTCTCCAAGTCCTCTCCCAGTGGGTGTCTCAGGCATGGGAATCAGTTGGGCTTCTGCAGGGGCTGCTCCATGCTGGGTCTGGGCAGGGGCAGTGGGGTTGCAGCAGAGCTGCTCCCTGAGCTGTGCCTTCCCAACCCTGGAGAGATGTGCCCAGTGGCAGGGTCCTGGGCTGGCTGCAGGGAATCCCAGGGAGCGTTTCCACTCGGTCTGGGAAGGTACCTGTGCCTTCAGCCAAGGCCACGGTGCTCTCGCGCTTTAACAAGAAATAAAATTCCGAACCAAACCCGTAAGGAAACTGCCAAACGTTGTCATTGCACAACGCTCCGGCTGCTTGGGGTTGTTCCCATGGGATGCCAGCTTTTCCAGCATCCATTGTGCAACCCCAGTGCTCATGACATGAAAGGGGAGGGCGATTGGGAAAGGGCTGGAACAAGGCAGCTCCTGGAGCTTGGGAAAGGGCAGCCCTAGGGTGAGGCAGCTCCGGGCTGGTGCCGAGCTCTGGCCGTGACCCCAGGGATTGAATCCCAGCCTTGTGCCGGCCCTGGGAGCATCCCTGGCTCCGGGATGAGCCAGAGCCAGCCACGCTTGGCTGCCAAGCAGGGAGATCCTGCAGGGATGGGAATCTGCTCCCTCATCCCTGACAGGACATCCCAGGGGAGCTCGGTGCTGAGGGATGTTCCAGGGGTTCCTCATTCCAGGTGGCTCCTTGAGGAGATACAGCCAGGATTGTGCTGGGTTTGCCTGGGCTCACGTTCTTCCCAGTTGGAACTGGAGCTGGCTTGGGAACGTGTGGGGGATGCTGCTGGTGCAACCAAGAGCTCCCAGTTTGATGATGCAGGGTAGGAAAGGTGGCTTGGGGTTGGTGATCCCAAAGGATCCGATACCCAGAGGATAATTTCAAGCTTTTCACCCCCCATTCCTTGCCTGAGCAGGAGTGTTGCTTCCTCCAGCTGTGGGAGTGGTAATGAGTAAAAACAAAAGTATTTTTTTAAACACTGAATTAATTTCTGAACTGCCTAAAAGAGACTTTATAGCTACACTGGAGTTCTTCCCGAGGGCTGACGTTCAGCCCGGCGCAGGGGCTCTCCCTCATCCCGGCCTGTGGGATGTGCCAGGCTCTGGCTGCGCTGGGATCAACGTCAAACACAGGGAAAGAATTCCCTATTTGTTCAGGGGACAGGGGGAGGTCCATGTCCCACCAAAATCCTTGGAGAGGGAGGATCTTGAGTGGTTCCCAGACCTCGCTCCGACCCTCAGAACAAAGGGAGGGTGACCTTCACTCCTGGTGAAGAATCTGACTTTTCAGAAACACTTCGCTTTGTATTTTTGTTGTTTTTTATTTTAAAAACACAGAAAAAAAATCCTCTTAACACACACAAGAAAACCTAGACCTGAGTTACAATTTTGTTATATTTGGTTGCTTTAAAAAAAACCTATTTTACTAATTTAAATATTGCTGTAGATGACACTATTTATTTGAAAGGGGTAAATATCTTTTAGTCTTAATTCTTCTCCAGTAAGCGCTGTGTATTCCCAACGTTTGTGTTCCTGGCAGCACAGAATTCCACTGACTGAGGGCTGGTCAGCCAGTAGCTCCTGAATCCAATGGCCTTGGACAACAAGATGTCTCTTGCAATGTATGGTTTTGGTTTTTTTTTTGTAGTATTTCTCGATTCTTTTATGTCTGTGGTTTAACAGATCTGTTCAATGTTTGGGTTGTTCCATGTTTTGGGTTGTTTTGTTTTTGTTTTTTTTTTTTAACAAAGAAAGCTGAATTACAACACTCTCGTTTCTGGTCTTTGCCTTGGAATTTTTTCTTTCTCTGTGATGATCCCACATCCATCAGCACCTGGGCCCTTGGTTTCCAAGTATTCCTGTTGCAGCTGGGTTTAAGAGCAATGACAGCATCCATGCCTCCATGTCCATCCTCCTCCTTTAAATTGTAGTTAATTTTCCTGAGGTAGTTAATTTTTCTGGAGGCCTCAGATCCCACAGCTGGAGCTCCCAAACACGATGCTTTGTGTGGCAGCAATTCCTGGGGCTTTCTCCTTGGGAAGAAATGCTCCAGCATGGGAACTTTTCCAAGCAAGCCTGGAGCACACAGGGATGTGAATAACTCATCTCTGTGCTCCTGCCTTACCTGCCTGGAGTTTGCAGCCTCTGTGCCCCTTCCAGGCATCCTGGAGCATCCCAGCCCTGCTCCTCCATGTCCCACTGGTCAATGTCCCAATGGATTGTCTTAGTGAGGTTTTGTATTTATTTATATTTAAGTTGCCAGTTTATTCTTTCCCCTGGTTTCCTTCTTTGGCCACAGTTTTATTGTTTGGGAGAGAGGGACCTGGTAAGTACACTGATAGAAGTAGTTAATAACAGAGGGAGGTGGTCTGAAGAGCTCTCCTGGGGCTCATCTCCTGCTTCGGGCCACCTGAGCACACAGGGCCTGGAAGGGGAGTTGGATGGGGTGGCAAAGGCTGGAGAGCAGGCCCACGAACACAAAGGCAGCGAGTGAAATCCCCATGGATCTGTGCAGTGCTGCTCTGTGTGCCTGCCCCAGCCCGGCCGGGGCCCCTCCAGGGCTCTGGGAGGGAAGCAGGAGAGGAGCTGGACACCCAACAAAGGCAGGAAGTGTCTGCACGGCCTGGGGCTGACCAGGGGCTGGGGCAGGGGACGTGCTCAGACCGCTTTGCTTTGTGCCTTGGAGTTCAAACAGCGCAGATAAAAGGGGTTGTTGCTGACTGCGGGAGCCCCAGGACACTCTGTGAGCCCAGGGCAAAGCTGGGAAGGGATCTCACCTCCTGTTCCATGCATTCCCTGAAGATCACCATTGTTGGCTGCTGCAGACGGGGCCTTCTGGCTCTTGGCTCCCCCCCAGCTGACCTTTCCTTGGTGCCACTGTGCCCTCACAGAATCGTCGAATGCTTTGGGTTGGAAGTGACCTTAAAGCTCATCTCCTTCCAGCTATCCCAGGTTGCTCTAAGTTCTGTCCAAACTGGCCTTAAACATTTCCAGGGATGGGGCAGCCGCATCTTCTCTGGGAAACTCCTCCAGAGAAAGGACATCGATTCACAACGGTGCCACCGTGGCCGAGGGAGCCTCCTGGTGGGCTTTTCCTGGGAAGGACTCCTGGAATGGGAGCCACATGTGGCCGCAGCACTGTCTAGACACGTCCCCAGCTCCACTCTTGTGGCTGCTGGGCTTTGTCCTGGGGGCTGGAGGTGGTGGGAGAGGGCAGGCGTGGGAGCACATCCCTCTGGAAAACACACACGGAGCAAGGCTGACATTTTCCCACCCTCCGACCAAAACCAGGACATTTTTCTCCTCAAATTTTTCTTCTCCTCCTGTGTGGGAATGCCACCAAGGAAGGGTGAGCCCTTGGAGCAGCAGGTGGGAATGTCCCAGGACTGCAGGGAATTGCAAAAGCCATAAAACCGTTGTTTCTTTGAAGATTTGTGTGGAAGATGAAAAGCCCTAAATCTGTTTGGGTTGGGAAGAAGCCACTGACGGGTGGGGTGTGACACAGACCGGGAGCAGCTTCAAGGGTGCACAGATAAATCAAAACAAGGAGCTGACAGGGAATTGTGGCTGGAACAAATAAAGGGATCCTTGGAGGGAAATAAATTAATACAGTGAAAACGAGCTCCAGGTATGAGGGAAATTGGATAAAACGAGACTTGATGTTGACTGACTTCCTTGCAGCAAAATAATACCCAGCAACAAAATTGTTCCCTGAATATTGAGGCAAGGGAAGTTCTGCCTGGAAGGGGTTTTTTTTGTCATTTTTTAAAAGGAGTTGCTGATTTTAACCTGAAAAGCCATGAAATAAAGGTGTCTCTCCAGCTGATTTTGCTGGAGATCTATTTTAGGTGTCAAAGCTCAGCAGCACAGGATTTTCGGAAAAGCGGGTGTTAAAGATCTTTAACAAAAGGATGTCTCCAACCCCCCCGATTCCAGACCTTGAAATGTAACAGGGATTTTTTACAGATCCCTGTAAGGTTTTTTCTCTCTGCATAATTCCTGGAGGTGCAAATTTCCTACCTGTCCTGGACTGCAGTTCTCCCAGATGGGAATGGACAGCACAGGAAACAGCAGGGTGGGCAGGGAGGACCTGGAAATTCATGGAAACCACCGTTGTTCCTGGCTGTACCTCAGTTTCCCCAGCTGAGAAAGGTCCTGCTCATCTTCCCAGAACAGATTAAAGCTCTGTCTCCATCAGTTGGGGCAATACGTGCTGGAAATTCCCCTGCTCTTCATCCAAGCTGCACAACGGGAAAGACGAATCCACGTTTGGATCCCTCTGTGGAATTAAGAGACCAGGGAAGCAAGAAACGGCAATTCCTATTGCCTGAGCCTCTTTCCTGATTTAATTAACATGTCCCTCCACCTCTGGCCTGGGGCCACCATGCAGGACCCTGTCCCCAAAACCAGTCTGCAGTCAAGGTTTGCTGGAGCAGAAGATGTCCCTGTTGCCTCAGGCCTGTGCAATCCATGCCTTGCAGCACCTGGGAGAGCTGAATCCAATTATCCATGTGCGCACCTGGAGCCGTGGCAGCCAGCAAAGAGTTGGGATGGAGCTGGGAAGGCGCCAGGAGTGAGGGACAGTGCCCAAGACATGGAAACAGGCAGGGTGACACATTATGTTTGGAAAAGAATTCCTTTTTTGCATGGAGAGCTCTTTCCAACACCTCCTTTTGGAAGTGATTCCCTGCCTCCTTCTGCAGCCAGGGCAGTAGCACTGCAATGTCCAGCTCCAGGATCCTACCCTGCTCTCCCAGTCTTTCTGCCTGAGCTGGCATCACTCGTCACTGTGTCCCTCCGAGTGACAGGGACACACGCAGGGACACACCCAGCTCACACAGCCACCTCGGCGGGTGGGGATGCGTTCGGCCGTGGCTGCCTGCCTTCCTTTTCTCACACAATCATGGAACGGTTTGGGTTGGAGGTTAAAGCTCATCCAATTCCATGGGCAGGGACAGCTCCCACTCCATGTGTCTGCGTCCTGCCAGGTGCTTGGAGCACCACCAGGAACTGTGTGTAACAGCATCTGGTGATAAATCCTGTAGCCTCCAGAGCAGCCCAGAATTATCCCAAAAATGAGTGATAGGAATCAAAGGCACAGAGCCCTGTGCCATAAGTAAATCCTCAGGATGTTGCAATATTCCAGGAGTGTGGTGTGCTCCAATTTGGATCAGTTTCCTGGCTGGTTTGGTCAACATCTCCAGGAGCCTGGCTCTGGATTTCAGTGAGGTCATTTCTGCTCTGACTTGCCTGGGAAAAGCAGGGGCTCCCCCTCTCCACACGCAGCTCCTGGCCTTGTGTAACCAGAGGGAGCTGCAAGGGCGGGAGCGTTGTCCTTTGGGCTCCACAGAGCTCAGAAATCAGGTCTGGGCACCTCAGGAATTTGGGAGGTTTGTGGTGCAATGAGCTGCTGCTGCTGCATGTCGGATCCGGGAGCAAAAAAAGGCACCGGCTCAGCTAAAAGTCAAATGTCTGGAGGGGACGTGGTGCCTGTGCCAGGAGCAGGGTGGGGGTGAAGCTCCCACCCAGTCGCTGGGATTTCAGTCCCGCCAGGCTCCGTGTGGTGGAGAATATTCCAAACACACCTGGGGCCTGTGAGGACCTGAGTGAGATTCCTGCTGGCCCCGGCTTCCAGCAGCCCAAAGGCAGCAGGGCAGTTGCCCATGGCTATAAAACCACCAGCCCAGGGAATCCTTCTGGGGAAGATGAAGCTGAAGGTTTTGGGGTTGTCCCAGCAGAGGTTGGGGAGCGCTGCTGTGGCCGTGGGGGATCCGAGCAGCCAAGGGCGTGCCCAGGGCTCGGCTCCCACCCATCCTGCACGGCCAGGCCTGGCACAACACCCTGCCAGCCCCTCTGCCAGGCACTGGGGGCTGCCTGCAAGTCTCTGGCATGGGGGCACTGCTGGGCAGAGCTGGATCAAGGAAAAATCTTCCAGGGACACAAAGGAATGTGCTGTGGTGACTGAAGCTGCCCCACACGCTGGGCAGTGCCACCTTTTCCTGCATGTTTGCAGGCAGCTGGATCTTTAAATGATATTCCCGGTGAACTGCAGGAATGGCAGGGCTGGGAATGCTGGGCTGAGCTCCCTGCTGGTGGCTGCAGCCTCCTGTGTGTCTGTCTGTCTGTCTGTCCACAGCCCTGCTCCTGCCCAATGGGATTTATCACCGTGCCAGCACTGGGTTTGCATTGGGGGGAAAAAAATCATAATCCACATTGACAAAGTTTCCTGAAATAGGCTTTTCAAAGAGGCACTGGCTTGCCACAATGTAAAGAGTTTAAGCTCTCACATGACGGCTCAGGTTGTGCAATGACTGCCGGAATCAGCTCCGGACAGCCCATTCCCAGGGGAGAGCAGGATCCTGGGAAAGCAGCTGCACAGAAAGGTCTGGGCTGTTAACTGGGGAGTCCTTGCACAGGTAGAGGAAATAATGGTTTCAAAAATAAAAATCCCAGCTCCCAGAAGAAAGTCATTTAAAGCCACAATGATCCCAGAGTACGTCACACCCTCCGAATAATCCAAAATTACTATTGCTGGTCACAGTTTTTTCTTGAGGAGGAACATTTGGGGATGGAAAAATCCTTTTGTCCCTTGTTTATATTTGTTTTCTTCATGTACCTCTAATATTTTCTAGAAAAACCAGAATCCTGGTATTACCTAGTTAGAAATCCTGCGAGCCTCAAACCATTCTCTCTTTATCTTCCACATTTAATTAAAACTAATAGAAATTGAAGCAAAATTAGCCTTTTTCCTAGTACCCCCTGGAATTTCTGAGCAGGTGCTATCACTGCTGAGCAAAGGTTAAACAGGTTTTTGTCTCTTATTCATTAAACCAAACCTGAGAGAAGCTCCTGTACCCAAGGCAAACAAGATAAACCCATAAATCCTGCAAAATATTCTCTCTGGGATTTGCTTCTCGCTGTGTGGGCCAAATACCATCTGGATTTCTTCCCTGCCCTCCACACAGAAAAATCAGCCTGAAAAAGCACTTTGACACCCTGCTCGTTCTGGCCATGGGCTTGCAGCATCCTCAGGGACTGATGCAAGATCCTGCCAAGGGCTGTTGCATCAGAAAAAAACCAGCAGGAATCAGTTGACTCTGCCCTGTTTTCCCCCAAAATTGCAGATTCTCCTTCCTTCCTTTTTTTTTTTTTTTTTTGGAGGAAAGGGACTTAGAGCCACGAGGCTGCTGAGTGCAGAGCTGTGCCGGCGTCTCAGCAATGGGAAGTTGTGCTGCAGAACAAGATTCCCTCAGGAACACAATTTATGGCAACTCTTGGATTCCCCCAACTGCCTGTTGTGGCCCGCTCCCCGCTGGGAAAAAGGCTTCAGCCTGGAGCCTTTGGATGCTGCAGCTCTGTTGATTCATGCAGGGGATTAGGCAGGCAAGGATGCTTTCATTTGGTTTTCCTTGGCCTTATTAAATGAATTCCAGCTTTTCTGTGGAGCTGCACACCCTGCTTTGTGTGCCACAGCCTCCCAGGCGCCAGGCTTGATCCTCCAAGGATCACTGAAGGCTGATCTGCTCCACCCTCATTCCCAAAATCCTGTTGGGATAGGGGGCTGCAACTGGCAACCCACGGATAGGGGGGAGACTTCTCTCCCACCCCTCTCTGAGAACACAACAAGGACAAAATGGATCTCAGGGGTGGTTGGCTCCAGCCAGGTGTGACAGGAACAGGGCTTGGGAAGAGATGGGGAATTGGAGACAAAGAGGAAAACTGACCTGGAAGGAAAAAGGGATCTTGATCCTACAAACAGGAAAAGGAAGGTCAGGAGGAGAGTCCCTGCTGGGTGTGTGGTTTGGTGGTGGGCAGGAGGAAGAAATCCCTGTACACAGAACCCCAGAGGGGTGATGGGAAGAACTGGGCCAGAACCACAACCTTTGGATTGCAGCGCCTTGGGAAGTGGAGGGCTCTAGATACAGCTGCTCAAGGGCCAGCCCAGACTCCCTGCAGCACCTGGGTGAAGTTCCTCATGTTTTTACCTGGGGCTGAAGGAATTTGTGAGGATGCAGGCAGAGCACTGACTGTGCCTGACTCACTGCCTCTCCCCAGCAAATACCCACTGGCCTGCTCAAACCCCGCTGCCCTCCGGCTGCAGGGGATAAAGGTGAGGATTTGGGAGGAATGAGCCCAGCACCAGCCCATGCCTGCCTCCAGATGAGCCCTCCTCCAGGCAAGTCTGTGCCTGGGCACAGCTGCAGCCTCTCCTCACAGCTGCTCTGCACTTCAGAGCATCACTGGTTCGTGTATATGTGTGATACTCACGAATTCCCACTGATTGAACCTTCCTGGAGACTCTCCAATGGACGTCCCATGACAGCAGTGCCACGTGGAAGGACTCATTGTCCTGTGTGGGCTGTGCAGCTTCTTGATTTCATGGTGTCCTGAAATATCCAAACTTTTTTTGTGGCATCCCCCAGTGCCACAAGTGAGCAGGAGGTGCTGAATGCAGAGGGGAACGGGCAGCTGGCATTGCACAAACACATTCCCTGTGTCCTCCTCTTCCAGGGGCCTGTCCTGGTCTCTCACCTTGTACCTGGGGAGCAGGGAAAAGCAACTGTATAAAATCCAGGGGCAGGATTTCAATGATCCTTATGGATTCCCTCCAACTCAGGATATTCTGGGACTCTCTTCCAGGGGAGTATAACCCACCACTCCTGCTGGCTGGGAAAAGAGCATGGAAAAGAGGAATAACCCCTCATGGGACACCTTGTAGCCCACCAGCCCCAGTGACTCGGCCACCATCCCAATCCAAATCCCTCCTGGGCTTCTCCTCCCCAAAATGTGCTAATTTATCCTGTGGGAAGAGTGAAGCTGTGCCAGGTGCCAGGAGCCACCATAGAAACCCCATCTGCACTCCAAGCAATGCCAGACAGAGCTGCCCAGCAGGGAGCTGAGTAAATATTGGTTTTCCAGTGGGATCTAATTCTCACCTGCCTCACCAGCGGTGTGGTATGTCAGCTTGTTGTTCACCTGGTGACAATGAAACTCCTGCTTTCCATTCAGGCAGCACAGAAAACCACAGCTGTGATTTGTCCCCGATACCTGGGGTTGGCCTTCCGGTGGGGCTCTGTCTTATCTAGGAAACAGAAATGACGCCTCACGTCAGGAAACCAAGGTGGTTCTTTTCAGAGAGAACAGTTCATGAGACAGGGTGGAAATTCTTAACTGACATTGCCGGCTAAAATTAAACCTTTTCGTCAAAAACGGAGTCAGTGATAAAGAGATATGGGACAATCCCCTGTTACATCACATCTATAAAAACACCCTGAGACGTGTTCAGGAGTGGATGTGAGGTCATCTTTTAAAATCTAAATTGCTGGAGTCTGAATTTTTCCAAGCAGCCATGCAGGAGCACAGGTGGGCTCTGTAGATGACACTCCATGTTCTGCTGGAAGGAAAAGTTTTATTGACAATTCATGGTCCCTAAATTGCCAGCCATTCCTCGAGGGTCTGCTGAGACTTTGGGGGTTCACAGGGAAGAGTGAGAAAGAGGAAATTCAATTTAATTTCAACCACAGAGAGCAGAGCTCTCCCATGTCTCCTGCACTGACCCCACCAGAGCAGCTCCTCCTGCTGCAGGTCAATGCTTTAGCAGAACATTCCTGCTCACGAGAGTGGTTAACACACCCAGTTGTACCTTTGTAAGCCTCTGAGAATTAACAAATATTTTCTTTCCTTTTGCAAAATCACAAGGAATCTTGCCAGGGTCATCGTTTCCTGAGGGTAAACGCTGAGCAAGATAAGAGATGTAAGGAGTTATCTCTGCTGAGGGGCTCAGGAGACCAGATTGAACTGGAGCAGAACACACCAAATCCTCCCCAGTGCCTTGCTCCGACTGGTAAAGCCTTGTCAAGTGCCTTGACAGCAGCAGGTAGGGCAGTAAATCCATAATCTGATCCCAAAGGCTGTCACAGCACCATCAGGAAAAGCAGTGCCAGTCAGCTGTGGAAAAACCTACTCACCTATCAGGCCAGGGTCAGCAGGTTTTTGTGGAGATAAACCAGAATTCGTGTCATCAATGTCACTGTTGTCAGGTGGGTAAAAATCAAACACTGAGGGTCAGTCCCTGTCCTTTAGCTCCTCATCTGTGAAAGCTGGGCATGAGAGGACAGGGAGGAAAGTTTCAGATACACTCTTTCTACTGAACAGGTTGACTCCCTCCTACTCTCTTTGACAGAAATTGGCCTCACAGGGGCTTAGACACAGCTCTGGAAATTCCACAGCCACCCCAGCCAGTCTCTTCTCACGTCTCACTCTTCTGGAACTCAGTCATTTTTTCTCTGATGTTTCAATTCAACCTTTTTCTAGCAATATATACGGAATCCTCCTCACCCTCCCTGCCACAAGATCAGTCCCCCTGAACACAGGTGAGCCACCGAGCCCAGGTTCCTAAGGCTCCCTTAGGAAGTCACAGAGGAAGATTGGTGCAGGAGATCACCTGAATGAGGGCATTGTCCCCTGGACTGCAACAAAAGCCAGCGGGACACTAAACGCTGCCCTGGCACAGCCTGGCTGTATCTCACTGCCGATTTCATCTGCCCCCAGCACTTCCTTCCCCATCAAAGGGAAACATCTCTAAAATGTTCTGAGCCCTGTGAGGAAGGGTTTGTGCTGGGAACTGAACATTGGCTGTAAGATAACTGGAGGCTAATACAGCACTTAGGGTTATTTTTAAGTGAATTTGTATCTGCTTTCTGAGGGCAAACAGTGCTGAGAACTGTGGCCAAGTCCTCTGCAGCACCACCGCAGGCTCTGCTCTGGAGATGGTGTATCCCAAAAACCAACCGTGGGCTGTGCAGGCACCTCATGGCAGAGGATGTGTCCCTGAACGTGCTGGGACTCGTTCCTCGGCAAAAACATAGGATTAAGAGTGAAAATACTTTCTCCAGCACCGAATTCCTGAGGATGTCCTGAAGCTAGAGAAACCAAAACACAGAGGGTTTCAACAATCAATACAGACACATTGCAACACCCTCTGCTCACTGGAGAACATCGTGTCGCTTCCCTGCCGGCCTCCTGGAGCCGGGACATCCGCTCTGAATCCAGAGCTATGCTCGGAGCCGGGACATCCGCATCCCTGAATCCAGAGCTGTGCTCGGAGCCGGGACATCCGCATCCCTGAATCCAGGGCTGTGCTGGGAGCCGGGACATCCGCATCCCTGAATCCAGGGCTGTGCTGGGAGCCGGGACATCCGCATCCCTGAATCCAGGGCTGTGCTCGGAGCTGATGCAAGGCCAGGGAGGGTGTTGCAGCAGCAGCAGCAGCAGCAGCAGCAGCAGCGGGGCTGCACTGGCGCTGACACCTCGTGGGGCTCCGCAGCCACTGCAGCCTGACTCCACTCCAGCCCGGGTTGCATCAGACTCCGAATTTGAATAATAGGGGGGAAAAAATGTTCCTTTGCGTAAGAGCAGGGGATTTTAAGATATTTTTTGGCTGCTTTGCTCTCTGAGCAATACGACATCACTGTCCAGGACTCGCTTCTCACTCTCACCCCTGATTTTCTGGGGTTTCCTTTTACTCACTTTATTTTTCTTAGGTTCATCCAGTTGTTTCTTTAGAAATTTCAAAGTGGGTTCAAAGATATGGGGTTGAGCCCCAAATTGTGTCCCTGGACCTACAAACCCCTGAGCCCAGGTGAGCCAGGGACCTGTGCAATGACAAAGCATTTGAAGTGCTTCTGGGTCAGCTTGGGACATAAATGAGTGGAAAAATATCAAAACCTCTTCATTAGCAAATTCGGAATAGAGCAAAATCAGGTTGGTAACAGGTAAGAAAAAGCAGTTTCAGCTGGTGTCAGCTGGATCCATCCCTGATATTGTGAGCCCTGCTTGCCCAGGAAGATTAAGCATCTCTAAAGAAGCTTAGGTAGCCTAATTAATGGTTCACCAGCCTAATTAATGAAGATCCAGGACAGACATAAAGACAGTCTAAGATTACTGCTTTCTCATCGCCGTTGTGGTGCTGGCACACAGCAGGAGCAGATTGATGGGGGTCAGTGTCCCAGAAAATGTGACAAGAGCTGGACAGAGCCTTTTGGAGCAGCTGCTGGAGCATTTCCACCAGGAGCAGCTTCAGTTCTGGGCTGGTAAATCCCATCACAGCTCAGTGACACTGTGGACACACCCAAAATACCCCCACCAAAGCTGCTCTGATGAAACAATGGCACCGGAGCCCAGTCCCTGCAGCAATCCTGGTGTCTGATAAAGGACAAGCAAAGGAGGGCAGTGACACTTGCAGAGAAATTTGGGTGGAAGTCTGGCTGGAATAGCATGGAAACAGCCATTCCTCCAAGGGCCCTGTCCTGTGCTTCCTCAGAGATATGAGCACACACCTGTGCTGGGATTGAGTCATCAGAACGTTTCCCTGAAGGGAATTTTGGGATTCTGGTGCTTTTGGGGGGGGGGGGGGGGGGCGGGATAAGCTAGAAAGCCAGTGAACAGTGGGAGCAGACCCCTGTCATGTGGCAGCTGCTGCTGGTGAGCAGCTGAAATAATTCCACAATCTCCCAGCTCTGGCACAGAAGGTGGATCCCGGTCAGCGTTCCCTCAGCACCCTCAGAGGCAGGGTCAGCTTTACACAAATCAGAAATTCTAGATTTCTCCCAATCCATAACCAGTTAAAACCAGAGATCAGAGAGGGGGGAGACTCAAGCTCCTTTGCTCTGACGTTCTTCTTTATTTGCTCCAATTTTCCTCTCAAAAACTGCAGAAACCCCAAGGAAATCCTGCTGGAATGGCAAAAGTAAGGGCTTTCACAGCTTCATGGGGAATTTTTGGCCTCAAGCCTGGCACATTGCTGACGGCTTTAAATGGATGTCCCTTGGGACGTGTATCTGGATACAGCCACGCTTTGTATTTTCCTCAAGGGAAGCCACTGCCTTCCTTGGCTTCCTCTGTTCTCAAGATATTAAAGCACCGATTTCCAAACAGAAAATCCAGGAAGCCAATTTAATGGCTGGGAGATTTTATCAGCTCCTGGTTATAAATGAGCCTTGAATGGAGCAGCAGCTGCCTGCCTGCTCCCGATCCAGCTCCAGGTGCTCCAGGCATAAGCAGGGACTGAGGGGCCTCTGCTGGACTGTCAGCACAGCCAGGATAAAAACCAAGAGTTCCCAACTTTTTTCAAAGTGAGCCTTGGTTATGGACATCCCTTTGTCCCTCAGCTGGATTTGCCTTTGGAGATGAACGATTCTGGCTGTCACCAGAACCTGGAGGGCACATTTTGGGTGGATTTCTCTTGATTTTATCTGTGTGAAGGAGAAAATTGCAGCCTGAGCCCAGAGACCAAGGGTTATTTTGATTCATCATGTGAAGTGTTCCTGCATGAAGCTGCTTCCAGTGACAGGACGAGAGGAAATGGCCTCAGGATTTGCCAGGGGAGGTTTAGATTGGATACTGGGGACATTTTTTCATGGAAAGGGTTGTCAAGCCCTGGCACAGGCTGCCCTGGGCAGTGGTGGAGTCCTCAGACCTGGAAGTGTGTAAAAACCATGTGGATGTGGCACTTGGGGACATGGTTAGTGAGGAACATGGTGCTGGGACTTGATGATTTTAAAGGTCTGCTCCAACCTTAACAATTCCATGATTTTCTGGGCTTTTTACCACACAGTAGTTAAAGAAAATAATTTTTCCTGGGTATCCTGACATGTCCCAGGACACTCGGACCCTGGCCCTGCTGAACTTCTCTGACACCGCCGTGTTGTGTTCCCTGGCAGTGCTCCGAATTCCCACTGCGGTGTGTCCCACCAGCATGGTTTGACTCCCCATCCCTGGAAATGTCCAAGGCCAGGCTGGACAGGGTTTGGAGCAAGCTGGGATAGTGGAAGGTGTCCCTGCCCATGGCAGGGGGTGGGATGAGATGGTTTTTAAGATGCCTTCCGACAAAACCATTCCATCATTGTATGAAACACTCCCCATCAGCAGCCCCACAGCTCTCTCTGTTTGCAGGGCTTATCTTTATCCTCCTCCTTCCATACAGACAGAGTCAGAACTCTCCAACACCAGCAATTCCAACCACTGCAATGCCTTTTTGGTTGATTTAGTTCCTGTGCTGTCAGCATGTCCTCCCACTTAATCTGTGGCATTAATTCCTTTCTTGCTACTGGCTTCAGAAAGCATTAACAAGGGAAAAATAAATCAAGTGTTAGAGCACAAAGAAGACTTGTGGGAAAAAGCTTTTGAGCCTTTTCTGAGGCTTTCATGCCTGTTATTCTTTACTTTGCTGATACAGCTGGATTTACCATCCTGTTGAATGAGCATATTCCAGACTATAAAAAAATAACAAAGTCAAACCACGTGGGCTTTGTATAGGTCAGAGCTGGAGAGGGGCTGCCAGAGACAACAGCACAGGACAACTTCAGAGCACGAAATGTGCAAACACAGCCAAAGTCCAGCTTATGTTCCTCCAAACAAAGCAGGGACCAAACCTGAGACACAACAGAAAGGAGTGTGGGACATCAGGGCGTGGGAGCTCTGTGTGTGTGTGTGCGCCCCAGCTCGGAGCTGCAGCTGTCTGCCAGCTGTGTGCAGATGTTGGTGGGACTGTGGGAACATGGAGTGGCCTTTCCCATCCTGGGTGACGGGAAGCTTGTGGAAAGAACTCACCTACGTCAGTGTTGGAGTCCTAAATTGATGTTTTAGGGCACGTTGGTGCTCTCAGGTCTTTAGTCTCATCTTTACCCTCATCCTTTTGAGGCAGGCTCATCCCTTAAGTCACCATTGTGGACACAGCAACTCTTCAACAGTGGAGCAGGGCTGTGTTTATCCCTGAGGAATTCCTGTCCTGTTTCACGCTCACGTTGTGCTTTGCATTTTCAAAGGGCAGTGCAAAGCTGTGGCTGTCTCTCCATCCTCCTTTCTCACATCCCCTGTGAGAAACCAGACTGGGGAGTTCAAGGGATCAGAGAACTCACACCAGCAATGTCCTGCCCCACGTAGGAGCCAGCTCCAAATGACCCTGCACGTCCGAAACTGCACCAGAAACATGGAAAATAAAGGGGTGAGAAAGCAATCAGAGCTTGGAGAATCTCTGCACTTATGGAAATAACCACGAATGATGAAGCACCAAAAAGGGGTGAGTGGAGCTGGGTGTGCAGGAAGTGAAAAACTTCTCGCAGGTGAAGACTTTGAGGGTCAATTTCCTAAAAATGCAGATTTTTTGCATTTCAAAGCCTCCCTAAAAAGTGCTGGAAGATCTGGACCCAGAGGAATTGTTGACCTGTAGACATCAGGAGGGGATGTTTTCACACACTGGTGTCTTTTTGAGGTTCAAGCCCAAGAGCAGCAGGGGAACTTCCGAGCCCATTTGTAGTGTCAGGGAACTCGGCAGAGCTCCCACATCTGGGAATTGCAATTGTCCCGTTCCCTTGACCCGGTGCCTCCATAGTTTCTGTTCCCCTTCCTGCACATAAACACGGACAAGCTGCAGCTTGAGCTGGAACCACAATGTTTTCAGAACGAACAGAAAAACACAGTGCTGCTCAGGGTGTGCATTGTCTGCAACCTCAAAATAACTTTCCCAGCTCTTCCCTCCGTGCTCCAGGGCTGTGTTTCCCTAATCCCAGGTTCAAGAGTAGGTGGATGTTCACAGCAAAGGATCCATCCTGCAGCTCTACGGCACATGCTGGATGTTTGGGATAACTCGGTGGGCGTTGAGCTGTACCTTAGTGGAGACCCTCGCTGGTTTGGGGTAGTGAAAACCACCCTGCTTTCTGGAAATGAGGGGTTTTGTGGGAATTCAGTGAAAAAGATAATGATTTTATTCCTTCTGCTCAGCAAGAAACAATCATGGTGGCAATTCTGATGTGCAGTGGGATAAACTCACAGCTAAAAGTTGCATTTCAACCCCTATTTACACCCTTAGGTGTTCAAAGTAGGTGTTTTCCCAGGAATTTTCCCCTTGGCTCAGCATCTGTGTAAATGCTATATAAATCATCATTATTCCTTCTCCATCACTGAGGGAAAAAGCAGCTGCCTGGCATTGCCTGACAGCGCCTGTACTTCCTTTGGCTCTCCAACAACTCAGGACTTGGAGAGTGGCCTGGATAAACCCCATTCCCAAAGACGTGCAGCTGGAAATGGAAACACTTGCACAGTGCCCCAATCCCTGGGGAATTCTGCCCGTGGCTTATTTTTATTTTATTTCTGCACAGGGCCTCCTGCAGGCCTGGCTCACATCTCAGGTGATGGAATCACAGCATCCCGGGATCACTGAGGTTGGAAAAGGACTCTGGGATCATCGAGTCCAACCTGTGACTGATCCCCACCTTGTCACCAGCCCAGAGCACTGAGTGTCACATCCAGGCCTTCCTTGGACACTTCCAGGGATGGGGAAAACTGATGCCAATGTTTAACAACCCGAAATAAATTGATCCTCATCACAGAATCATGGAATATTTAGGGTTGGAAGGGGCCTCTGGAGATCATCCAGCCCAAGGCAGGGCCACCTGGAGCAGGTGACACAGGAATGCATCCAGGTGGGTTTGGAATGTCTCCGGAGAGGGAGATTCCATAACCTCCCTGGGCAGCTGTTCCAGGGCTCTGCCACCCTCACACTGAGGTGGAACTTGCTGTGGTTTAGTTCATGACCATTGCTGCTTGTCGTGTCACTGGGCACCGCTGAACAGAGCCTGGCACCGTCCCCTTGTCCAGCCTGAGCCTCCCCTCGAGCCGGTGCCCCTCCATGCCCTCCCCTGAGGGGGGGCCATTTTGTGTGAGGGGAGGGGGCCATTTTGTGGGCTCCACGTTCTCCTCGGGGCGGGCATCAGAACAAACAGAACATCCCGACGTGTCCGAGCTGTGCCAGGGCTGTGCGGGCGGTGCCGGCCGGTGTGCGGGGCTGCATTAAGCCCTCTCCCCGGCCCTGCGGGGCTCCTGACACCGGCTCAGGGAGCTCCCGCCCCGCTCCCTCAGCGCGGGCGGCGGTCCCCAGTCCGCTGGTGCGCTAGGGGGCGCTGCCGCCGGGCACAAGGAGCGGCCGGGGCGGAGCGGCCTCGTCCCGGCCCCATCCCGGGGCCTTCCGGGGTATCCCGGCCCGGCCCGCCGTGATCCCGGTGTGATTCCCGGGGAATCCCGGCCTGCTATGATCCCGGTGTGATCCCGGTGTGATCCCGGCTCGGCCCGGCGTGATCCCGGCCCGGTGTGATCCCGGTGTGATCCCGGGGTAACCCGGCCCCGTCCCGGTGTGATCCCTCTGGAATCCCGGGGTATCCCGGCCCCGCCGCCATGGGGAAGAAGGGGAAGCGCGACAAGAAGGGGAAAGGCGCCGAGAAGACGGCGGCGAAGATGGAGAAGAAGGTGTCCCGCAGAGCCAAGAAGGAGGAGGTGACGGGCGCGAGTGAGGGCGCGGGGCCGCTGCGGGTGCCGGGGAAGGATGAGGACAGGGTTGGCAGCAAAGGAGCGAATCCAGAGGGAACCTGGGCTGTCCAGGGAAAGTGTGGATCAGGGAACCGTAGGATATCCTGAGTCGGAGGGGACGCACATGGATGATCCGGTGTAGCTCCCGGCCCTGCGCAGACACCTCAGCAATCCAGCACGTGCCTGAGAGCAGTGTCCAAACCTGCTTGAACTTGGACTTCCAGGAATGCCCCATCCGTGGCAGTGTTCCAGGCCAGGCTGGACGGCGCTTGGAGCAATCTGGGATAGTGGAAGGTGTCCCTGCCCACGGCGGGGGGCTGGAATGGGATGAGCTTTAAAGTCCCTGATTCTCTGATTCTAAGCAGAGTCAGTTACTTGGTTAAATCGCATGGGGTCCATTGTGTGTGACAGGAGGTGTAAAAGAAAGACACGAAAGCACAGCTTAAGGCTCCTTTTTGCTTTCCATCCCCTTCATCCTTCTGGTCTTAAAAACAAACAAAAATCTTTGTTTCTCGCACTCCTCGAAGGGCTGCTTGTATTTAAGCCTTTTCCGAGCGACTCTTCCCTGTTCAAAATGTGGTGTTAGTGGCTTAAAGACATGGAAAGTGTCCCTGTAGATGTGTCCTGGCTGCAGGGAGAGCTGATTCCATGCTGCAGAGGCAAAATTCCCACACTTTGGAAATCTCTGCTTGGCCCACACCTTCAGAAAGGTGACCTGAAGGGAGGAGATGAGCAGTGGGGTTGTGGGAGAGACCCTGGCTCAGAACCTCCCTCCTGCTGCAATCCTGCTTCTGCCCTTGGTCTGTCAGCAGTTTTGGGGGGCAGATTTTGGCTTTAATTGAGTGAAGTTGAAAGGGAATAAAGAAACACGAGGTTTCTCTGGATATAAAAGAGTTTCCAGTTGTAATTAGGCAGGGTTTTCAGTTCTTTTTTTTTAAGGGAGATTGTGGGAGTGCGTGCTGGTTTCATGTGTGCTTCTGTGCATGTCAAGCTGCTCATGTCTGGCTTTTTATTTCCAGGAGGATCTTGAAGCCCTGATAGCAGAATTCCAGAGTTTGGATGCTAAAAAGACACAAGTAATTGAGTCATCCTGCCCACCCCCCTCACCCAGGTAAGAGCTCGTGTGAGGCTTTGGCTGCCACTTGCAGAGCAGTTGGGGGTGCCTTTAATGGCATTTATTTATGTAAAGTTATTTCCCAAGAGTGGAAGGTATAGCTGATATCTGGAGTTAGAAAATACCTGACATCTGGAGTTACGAAGCGCCTAGAATACTGAATACCTGGTTAAAAAAGGAACCAAAAACTTTTTGGTGCCAAAATCCCCTTTTTAACCATTCCATCAGCACAAAAGAGGCAACGCAGAGTCAGATTTCAGGGCTTTGAGGGAAAATAAAAGTGAAGAGGAAGTTTTGGATTTGGACTAGAGGGCTGAAGGGAATTCAGAGGCAAAAGGATGTGTCATGAGGTAAAAAGCACTTTAATAAAGTGGGGTTCACGTACTTGGGGTATTCAGGAGAGCAGTGACCAGCAGCAAGTGCAGAATAATGACACAGATAAATGGAGAGGAGACAGCGCAGAGTTCTGGGACCTCATAAAAGTCATTTTTGTTCCTGCCACCCCAGCATTAAAATTCAGGAGCTCACGTCAAACGGGGAGTTAAATCACAGAGTAACGTGTGCTCCTGAAATAGGAGAGGCTCTCAGACAGTGCCCAATTCATCTTGGTGGAAGTTTTGGAAGAGATTAATTTCTTTGGAGAAGTTTTTAGCCCTGGGGTGAACATCACAGGAGGGTAATTTGGCAGATGATAGAGAGACCTTTGTGTCTGGAGGGCAGAGGTGCTGATGCCTGAGTTAAAGACTCCAAGGTTCAGGGTTTTAAGGACTTTCAGATCTGTTTTTTCCATCCTTGTTCTTCTTTCAGGCTGAACTGCTCCCTCTGTGCTCACCCCGAGAGAGACGAGCTGATCCTTTTTGGAGGTGAATATTTCAATGGCCAAAAAGTAATGTATACTTCATTTTCTTTTTCTTTATCTGCCCCCTCCCTCCTTTTCCTGTAATTTGCACGGGTCTCATTTGAAGGGAAATTCAAGGCAGAGTCATAAAATATGTATTTGTCCCTGAATGAGAGCAAAAGAGCCTTTTAATTCTGCCATGGGTCTGTCTCATGGCTGAGCAGTTGGCAGGAAGGAGACACGCTGGAACCCATTAAGGAGTCAGAGTGATTGTCTCAGCATCAATATTTCAGGGCTTCATAATTTCTCCAGACTTAATTGTAGCCATATCTGCCCCTCATTTGGGATAACTAGAAAAGAATCTCTTCCACTTCTCAAAACAAGATATTTCTGCACCTTTGCTGCTGGCAAGGCACTGCCTGCCTTGGAGGTGGGAGCAGCAGCAAATTATTGCTCTCAGGAGCACTCTTGCTCCTGGATTGCTGCAGGTTGCAAGTGGTTGTTGTGCTCCTGGAGACAAACTGCCCTGGAAACTCCAGCCTGGCAGTGATATTTGGTCACCTCAGGGTTACCCAGTGTGATGAGCTAAACTGATTCTGCCTTTTTTACCACCTGGAGCTGTTCTTTGCTCTGGAGTTGAGCAGCTTTAACCTGAACATCTGTGTTAAGCTCCAGCTTTTTAAATCCTGGTATCTCAAGCTGTCACCAAGGGTTTGGGTAAGAACATTCCCAGCCCGGTGGAACAGTTGTTGCCTCCCAATGCAGTGCAGGAGTTTCTTGTCCTTCCCTGCCTGCTGAGGAGGTTGCGCTTTGCAATCTTCACCCAAATTCCACCAGGCAGAACTGAGCTGAGCTGAGCTGCTGTTTCCTGTCCCTGTCCCACAGACCTTCCTGTACAATGAGCTGTACATTTACCACATCAGGAAGAACAGCTGGGCCAAACTGGAGATTCCCAACCCACCCCCGAGGCGTTGTGCTCACCAGGTAAAGCTCTGGCTGCCAGAGCAGCAGCTGGGATTGTTTTAAAGATTATTTGGGAGGAGGATTTTAATTTTTTCACCTCCTGAGGGTTTCTTGCCTCTCTTTGTTCTCCTCATAATGAGCTGCCAGTGGTGTCTCTTCAGCTCTTCTGCTGAGGGGCCTGTCCAAGGCTGCCCGAGGTGCTCTGATCCCTGGGTGTCCTCTGGAAGTGTTCAGTGTGGAATGAAGGTTTGGGGTTGTATCTGTTGATCTGGCAGGACTCAAGCAGAGCTAGGGGGGCAGTTCTTCTTTAGAAATGAATTCTTTTTGCTGCATTGTACAAGGACCAGCTCAAATGCATAATCCCAGGGGGCCTGGATTTTCAAACTGGAATTTGACCGAAGTGCCTTATTGCCTTCATGGCCACAGCCCTACATCCATGAGCATCCCAGACACTGCCACTGCTGCCAGCAGGGAGCACTTGGGCTCTTCTCCACCTCTCTGGAAATCCAGGTCACAGGCTGCTTGTGAGGATGAAGGATTTGGGTTTGTTTACTTTATGTGAACACCTGCACAGTAGAAACTGGACCAAAGACTTGTATTTCTTGCAGGTCTTTGGCCCTCACCAGCTGATAAATTTTCTTAACCTGCTGCAGCCAGTGGGTGACTGGTACCTTCCCAAAGCTGCCATACAGGATGTGAATGTCCTTTTCCTGCCCATCCCAAAGCTCTCCAGAGCTCCCTGGTAAGATGCAACACCCCAATTAGGTTCATATCCCTTTGTTATGTTACTAAGTGCCAGTCTTGCTCCGAGCTGCGTATCCTTGAATTGAAAGATTCTGACTTGATTTTTGGGCTATTTTGTGTTGTTTGGACTAGAACTTGATTTCAGAGGCTGCATTCCAGTAGCCAGCAGGTGGCTGTCGAGCAGCTCCATCCAAAGGGAGCAGATCAAGAGCTGCAGCTGGATTACAACAACAGTAATCTGAGGAGTCCTGCTTTCAGCAGTGTTTCCTGTCTGATAATTAATTATAGTTTCACAGGGGACAGTTCAGCCTCATGAGCTGACTGGTTTGTCTTCCTTGTGGCGTTAATGCATAGCTCAGAGTTAAACAGAAATGTGTCTGGGGGTGCCAGGTGCATGTTTTTAGTTTTATTTGTCATCCCTGGTCTCTGACACACAATCCACTGTTGGAGTGGAGGTGAGAGGAGCTAAGGGCAGGTGTTGGCAGTTGTTCCAGGAAAAGGTTTGGTTTTGTCACGAATTTCAAGGCAGCTCTTGGAAAGGTCACCCACAAGTATGAGCAGGCTGTTGCATAAACCTTCCCCTTAAGCTTTTAAGCACAGGATGCCCATGGAATTCAGGCACATACCTGCTTTGTTTAGGTAACTTCATGTTCCCACAAATCCTGCCTGAAAGCACACCCTGGATTTTCTTACATAATCATTTCATGTTTGGGCTGGTTTATGGGAGGGCATGGTCCTGTGTGGGGCTAAAAATCTTTTTTTGCTGGGAGAGACAGGCAGGGAATGAAGCCTTGTGAGGAAAGAGATTATCCCACAGTTGATCTGTGATGGGTACCCTGGAAGAAAACACAATTTGAAATTTGCACAGCCACAGCATTTCCCTCTTGGGATTCCTTCCTTCTTCCTTGGTCCTAATACAGATAATTTTAATGAAGTAGAGCCTTGCTCTTCTCCCTGCTTTTAACTGGCAGCTTGCATGCCAAAGGTGTTTTGGTGCTGTTCTGTGCCAAAAAAATATAAAAATACCCCTCTCTGCTGTGACACAATCAGAGCAGTAAGAGTCTCTCCTCTTGTCCAAATGCTGCACATTTCCTTCTGTGTTTGGGTTTTTTTTTTGTTTTTTTGTTTTTTTTTTTTTTCTTTTCTTTTCTTTTCTTTTCTTTTCTTTTTCTTGTTTGGTTGGTTTTGAACAGAGGGAGTCGAACAGTTTTTGTTAAGCTAATCCCAAGATGTTTCCTAGGAAACTTTGAACTTCCCTCAGGAAGTGGGAAGAGCCCAGCTCCTTGGCCAGCTTTCCCTTGCTCTCGGGAAGGTGTGCTAAACATTGAGTACTTTTTATTCCAAATTCTCCTTCCTTCAGCCCCAGAGAGCTGCTGTTGTTTCCTCAGATTTGGAGCCGTGTGCTTGGCTGGTGAACTTATGTGCCTGCTTTAGAATCCTGCTCTGATCCAGCTCTTCCCTCTCCTGCAGGCAGCTGTGGTGCCCACGGCTGGGGGGCAGCTCTGGATCTTCGGGGGGGAGTTTGCCTCTCCCAACGGGGAGCAGTTCTACCACTACAAGGATCTCTGGGTCCTGCATTTGGCCACCAAGACCTGGGAGCAGATCAAGTAAGTGCTAGGCCTTCATGTCTGGACCATGCTTTTGCCAAGAAATTTGGAGCAGTGATCCCTGAGATCCCTGGAGATCTCCCAGTTGACTGGAGAAGCCAGTTTGTATCTACCCACGGAGCCAGCTTCATCCCTGGGAACTGGCATTTGCTGCCTTGAGATTCCTCGGGATAAACAAGCCAGTGATTGAGACCTGTCAAAGTAAACAGGTGCCAAATGCCTTGGTAGTTTCTGAGGGGAGTGAAGGTGTAAATATTTTCAGTGGATCTGGCCCAAAGTCCTCTGTTGATGTTTCCTTAACCTTTGGCTCCTCGCTTTGGCTCCTCATGTTTGTGTTTTCCTGAGAGGACTTCTGACATGACACGCAGTGGACTGAGAGACAGGAGATTGGCTTTGGGTCTGAGTTTGGCATTGGCTTCCTCTTGGACTTGAGATTGTCTTGTACTCAGAACACAGCTTTGGGTGGGCTGGAGCTCCACATCACCCTCAAAGTGCACTGGGAAAAGCAGCAGCTTTTGAACACTTAGGAGCTCCATGTTCTTCCTTCAGGTGGGAACACCAGATCTGCCCACGTTGATCCCTTTTCACGCTCTTAAGGCATGGGATCTGTAATCTGTGTCTCTCACCCTGTTAAGAGTCTGGGGTCTGTTACCTGTCTCTGCCTCTGCTTGCACAGTAGCTGAGGGTGGTTTGGGATGAGCTCTGCCTTGGCACATGCCTGAGGCCTCAGAGTGACTCACTGTGCCTGGCTCACCTTTCTCTCCTCTCCCTGCAAAGTGAGAGCATTGATAGTGCCTGACAAGTGGGAATTTGGAGCCTGCTCCATTTGAGCTTCCTGCCATGTTTGGGTGGCCCTTGCTGGAATTTTGGGAACACCCATGCCCTGGTCCCAGTGTTGGAATCAGACAAAGCACATCTTCCATCCTTGGGCTGAGCTCCAGGAGCTGCATTAATGACGCAATGGGAGGGAATGGCTTTGTTTTAATGCTGACCTGGCTGAGCATGAAAATCCAGCTTCTGCTGCCTCTCTGCTTTTCCATATGGCATCTTGATCAGGAGCCTGCTTGGAAAGGGGAAAAGGAAATTGTTGAGATGATTGTTGAGTTCTGCAAGGGAGTTTTTCCAGCTTCTTTTAAAACTCTGATCATGACACCTGCTGCACTTCACTTCCCTCAGCATTTCCCATTTGCTGGATCATGGTGGGGAACCATCCCTGGCACAAACAGCCTTCACACAGGCCAAGGAAGAGTTCCATGTATCCAGTGTGGTGCCAGTGTTACCCCAGTAAATGCCAGGTGGCAGACATGGGGTACAGACTAGAGCTGGGTTTAGAAGACATCATTTTAGTGCAAATAATAAAGAAAATTAATTATTCATGATGAAATGTCTGGACAAGAGAGGCAAAGTTTCCGTTTCTGTTCCCATGGGAGGGATAACAAGTGCCCCATTCCAGGTGGGTTTGATGTGTTGGTTTGTCCAAGATGACCCTGCTGTGATCTAAACTTGAAGTTCTAGAAAATCTGGTTATTCCAGCCCCACAGTTCAGATTCCAGGCAGTTATATTGTCCTTCCTGGCCTACTCTTCCTGCCACAAACCTGGTGCTGTGAGGGGCTTGACTGTAAAACACTTGGGAAGAGAAAACCTTGACTAACTGTGAAACTTTGCTGTGCTGGGGAAGTGCAGCTCCATTTTCTCCTAGCACAGAGCGCAGTGGTGCCAGGCTGCCTGGCAGAGTTCAAAGTTGCTATATTTAGCAAGATTTAGCTGTGTTTCCTTGCATTTTGCATGCACAAAGATGATCCAAACACAGCAAATCCCAGCCCGTTAGAAGCCGTGCCAGCAGCTGACTTTGACTTAGTGCAACCACCTTATCTTGTGTGTGATGCACAAGGTTTCCTCAGTCCGTGAACTGTTTGTTACCCTGCCTTGGAGCAGCAATATTTTAACCTAATTGCCTCATTCCTTCCTAGACAGAACATTCCCCCTCAGCTCCCTGTAGCCCAGTGCACTCCCTCAGGGAGAGACAGGGAGCATCCTTGGGGCTCGTGCTTGGGAATTGCCACATCCCTCCTCTGGGGTTGTCATTTGAGCCAGTGGAGCTCCCTTCACTGAAATTCTGGAATGCTGATGGTACTTCCTGTAGGATTTGGTGGGATGTGGTGCTGTAAATGTCCCAGTTTCACCAGTGTCTGTTGAAGTGGAGCAGTCCTTGCAGAGCAGGGTGGCCCAGCACAGGGTTGTGTCTGATGGATGCCTCTCCTTGCTCACCAGAAAAATCAGGTCCTGCCACACCAGGTAGAAGGTGCTTAAAGAAAAGAAGGGTGTTCTGGTGTAAATCAAGTAGATTGTCAGCCCAGAAACGAGCTGGTTCTTTGGCAGATCAGGAAACAAATGTACAACTGTGGATTGACTTGCAAGGGCTTGGAATTGAGGATTTTGGGTCCTGTGCCAGTTGTGTTTTCCTTTCTCACCTTCCACCTGAGTGTCCAAACATGAGGGGACAGAATCTGTGCGTGCCACTGACCCCGACACTGGGGCATTCACAGGGAAAGGTGTAAAACAACACAAATCCTGAGTTCAGCTTCCTCTGAAGGATAAAAGTGCTCTGTCCTGAAGTGCCCCTTTGCTGGGATGTTCTCTTCACCCCCACTTTTATTATTATTGAACGTTCCCAAGCTTCACCTGAGCGTTCTCTGGATGAAGAGGTAGCTCCTGCAGCCTGTAGCCACTGGGACAAGTAATTCATGAATCTGGGGGCTGAATTCAGGTCTGGTTTGTTACTACAAGCCCCAGAGTAACTCCACGAGCAAAAGGAAATTCCTTATGGAGCAGCTCAGATCAGCCTCATGCTGTACATGTGTAGAGCCAGTCCTCAGCCAGACTTTTTAATCTATTTTTAAAAAAAGTCTGGAGAATTTACAGCTCCCTCCCACACGTCTGCTTTCTGGTGTCAACCCCATGAAATAGAGCATTAATCATAAAGTCTGGGAAACCATTTCCAGAAGGTTTCTTTGGGACCAGGAGCAGTGAAACAGGTAAAAGGGAAGAGTTTGTAGTTGGAACACAAGTTGCAGGAAGACCCTTCTGGAGCAGGAATGAGGTTCTGCATCACTGCCAGTCCTGCCTGACTGTGCCATTTGTGCCTTGGAGTTAATTCTGCATAGGTGGGAGCTTTATTAAAACACATCAATGAGTAAAGTTTTTATTGTTCAGGATTGATTTTGAACTTGGAGGAAACTTGCTTGAGAAACAAGGCACGAGATACTCTGGGAACAGGATTTTAGTGGTCATGTTGGGTTTTAATTCATTCTCTCCTTAAAAAAAATAAAAAGGTGATTTTAAAAGTGCCATCTTTTGGAATAATGACACGGGAGCTTTGTTACAGCAAGAGAAAATAATGATTTCAGGGCTTGATGAAATTAATACCAGAGGTGCTGTTCTGCAGGGTGATACTTCAAAACCCAGTAAATGCTTGGAAAAACCACCTCTCTGTTAGAATAAAGAGTCCAAGCAATCAATATTAATTCAGTCTTCCCCAAACACTGCTGTTCTGGTGGAGTTTCTCATTATCACAGGGGTGAGGTTGTCATTTTCCATGGTGAATAAGGGCCCTCATTTTCCCTCTCCACAAAAATCCATCACCACATTCCCAGCTCCCTGCTGCCACTCCAAGTGTGGCAGGGGGCAGGGTTGGGGCTTTAGGTTTTGCTGCTGTTTTCAACTTCATTTAGGCCCTGATTGTGCAGTCACTTCCACACCTTAAGGCTGCCTGTTGGAGGAGTCTTGCTGGGCTCAGTGGTGCCAGCTGGGCACTTTGGGAGACTCCTCAGCGAGGGAAAAATGGGATGGGTTCCACCATGGGGGCAGGGAAGAACACACGCAGCAAACCCTGTTCTCCCTCCAGTTTGGCCTAAAGCTGGCTTTGTTTGAAAGTTCTTGGAGTTGTTTTTGTTGTCTCTCACGTGATGCTGTGGGTGAGCGTGAAGGAAGGAGAATCCATGTTGGAATGGTGTCCAGCTGCCCGGCTCCTCGGGAGCCTCTTGGATGTGACAGATGGAGGGGGTGTTGCTTGTTTTTGGAAGTGGAAGCAGCACGTCTAACTGAAAGGTCAGGAAAGCTTGGAAGGAGCAGGGATGTGTAGCTGCTTTTGAGCATGTAGGATCATAGAGTGAGTCACAGAGTCATGGAATGCTTTGGGTTGGAAGGGACCTTAAAGCTCATCCAGTTCCAACCCTGACACCTTCCACCATCCCAGGTTGCTCCAAGCCCCGTCCAGCCTGGCCTCAGACACTTCCAGGGATCCAGGGGCAGCCCCAGCTGCTCTGGGCACCCTGTGCCAGGGCCTGCCCACCCTTGCAGGGAAGAATTCCTTCTCAACGTCCCATCTATCCCTGCTCTCCTTCAGTAGGATAATGATGATAATGATGACTTATTTTGCTGCAATACCTTTGTTCTTGAGGAAATCTGAGTAATTCATGAAGTGTTTTCACTGGTTTGGTGTCATACCCAAACTGAGGTGGATGAGTGAAGGTGTTGTGGGTATGTGATTTCCTAAGACACTGAAGGAGGGGGGATGTCAGAGCCAGGTTTTGTCTCTCAGTGCTTGGAGAAAACATCTCAGTTTGGAGCGTCTTCCCTGTAATTGTGCAAGCGCTGTTCATTAAACTCTCCTGAAAAATCAGCTCCTGAGTCATCACTGAAAAGACTTTGGGTGCTGTTAGGGTGGTTTATCTCGAGGAATAAAATTGTCTGTGCTGCCATCCCAAGAGTTCCAGGAAGAGCACACGTCCTGTTCAGGAGAAAAGCAGACACGAATTGAGGCAACCACGTTCCCCATGGTTCCCATGTCCAGGAGAGGTTGAGCTCAGCCAGCTCAGCTGCCAATGACCAACAAAAAAGGCCTGATGCACTACCAGGAAAGGGGATTTGGCTGAGAAATGGAATTTCTTTGTGTTTCAGGGCACCGGGAGGGCCCTCTGGACGAAGTGGACACCGGATGGTTGCGTGCAAGAGGCAGCTGGTCATCTTCGGAGGTTTCCATGAGAGTGCAAGGTGGGTTGCAGGGGTGGCTGGGGGTTTAAGTCCTCCTTAAAAAGGGCAACAAAATTTCACCAGTAACAGAAATATCTGGGTGTTAATGGGAGGATTATCCTCAGCAGAACTGGGACTGAAGTAGATTCTTGTGTTAGGAAGACAAGGGATCTTGATTTAAAGTCTTCAGGTGTGGGAGAAATCGTTGTAGCACTGAAGTAGCTGCCCATCCTTGTAGCCAAAGCTCAGTCCAGCACTTTAGGCCTCTGAATCTTACCAGATCCTTATCTTGTAGAAACATCTTCCCCTGTGGGGTGTGCCATGCTGTGGGATCACAGCTGGGCTGTCACGGGGCTGGGAGCAGAGCTCTGAAGTGCTGTTTTAGCCTGTCCTGAGCGTGCCCATCACAAAACGTGCTGTGCCCGTGTGCTCTCCCTAGAGATTACATCTACTACAACGATGTGTACGCCTTCAACCTGGACTCCTTCACCTGGAGCAAGCTGGCTCCAGCAGGGATTGGGCCTGCTCCAAGATCTGGCTGTCAGATGACTCCCACTCCCGAGGGCAACATCATCATCTATGGAGGCTACTCCAAACAGGTGGGGGACACTTTGTGCTAAGTCAGATGTTGTCCACAGGCTGGGAACTAAAACAGGCATCTTGTAATTATGGCTTTTTTTCCGTGCAGTTCTGCTGGTTGAGGGGCTAATCTTGGTTCAAATGAATTCTGTGTTTTCCCTGCTGTTCTAATCCAATATAAGGAATTGATATCACCGAGGGAGGAATAAGCAACTGGGAGAAATGACATTTTTTTGGCAACTTAAAGCATTCTCAGGTATTCCTTTGTGTTTCAGCACTTGCAGGTTGAAAGCAGCAGTTGCCAGGAGACTTTTATTTTGTGCCATCAGTGGCAGAGGTGAGGGAGCAAACTCAGTAAGCCAAAAAAGACTTTTGATAAGCACCAGACTCCCCCAGCTCTGCTCCTTGCTCCGTTAATCTTGGGAATTTACACCAGAGAGCCCTTTGGAGCACATTCCTTATTGAGCAGGTATCCCTGTCTCCGTGCTGGGCAGCAGGAAGGAAGTGTTTCATTGAGCAGAAGGCTCCTGCAAAAGCTTTTCATGTTGGGGATGCAGGCAGAGGCCCTGGATCCTGCTGCTCCCGTGGAAAGGCAGCACTTCCAGCTGGGGGAGGAGGACGCCTTGTTCTTCTGAGGGGAATAAATGAATAAAGGAGGGAAGCAGGGAGAGGGGAGAGAAGGGAGTCAGTCTCTCTGTATATTTAGAAGCATTTAGGCCTCCTCAGGGCCTGAGCTTCGGGCTCTGCCTCATCAGATGTGCGTTGGATTCAACAGCAGTAACGACTCAGAGCCTTTCCCACCTGAAAGGGCTTTGTCCTCTTCCCTCATCTGTCCTGTTTCCTCCCTCCTGAGGGTGGGAAGGAAGCAGGAGCCTGCATGCTCTGCTAGGTGTGGAGTTCTCCTGGAAGCCCCATGGAAATACAGAAGTCACGTGTGTTTGCAGCTGGTTCTGTTCCACTTCTGCTCTGGGTTGCTGTGGGCTGCTAAAAATGAAGAAGGGATGGAGGGAATGCAAAGCTGCCCTCAGCCTTTGGCAGGGCACTGGGCAAGGCTAAGAGCTGAGGGAAGTTCTCTGCAGCTTGAAAAACAGCTTTTCCATTAAGACAGACACTCCATTAAGGCAAAACAGACATTCCATTAGAACAAGACATTTTAAACAGATGTTAAAAGTCTCCTTCCTTTGTCATGTAGAGAGCTCTGTGTGCTTCTCTCTGAGGGGCTATTCCTGACAGGCTCTGCTGTTGTAGCACAAACTGACCAAAGCTCTGGACAGAATTTTCTCTGCAGCCTTTAGGAACAACAAACCTTCAGCACGCTCCTGAAAATTAAATTCAGCAGGATATGGCCCCTCTAGGAGAGACCCAATTCTGTTAATGTGTGGCTATTTAATTCTCATTGTGTCTTCACTTAGAGCTGATTGTGGAGCTGAGTGTCTGGGTTTGCTTTGAAGTGGAGAAAATGTGTTTGCCTGGGATACTCTTGGGAGAAGGTAGACGTGGAGAAAACAATACTTAAGTGGAGTTGGGCAGATACAGGAGAGGACTTATTCCTTGTTTCCAGTTAGAGAGGCAGATACTCCAGTCAGGGGTGCTGTGCAAATATTTTGGGGCATATGAAGACATTTTTCCATCTGAAACCAGGCAAATATCCAAGCAAAGCACCATTCATCAAATGTAGAGTGTTCTAAGAAGAGGCAGGACTAAGTCACACATGTGATGGGAAATTTTGAAGGGAAGAGGAGAGGAAAATCATAATAGGTCTTCTTTCTGAATAGAGACATAATTTGGCTGTCACAGTGCTGGAGGAGGGTGGTGACATGGCAGGGCTGCTGTCCTGTGATGGGCAGGGAGCTGGGAAGGCAGAAACAGAGTTTTGGTCCCTGCTTTGATGTCCTGAACTTGCAGAAGTGATGTGGAGAGTCTGTTCTCAGTAACGTCTGTCAGTCCAGGGCTGAATTCCCTTCATGGGACCTGGATAAAAAAGTCTCTTTCCTGGCTGGGGAAGTAGAGGCAGAAAAGATGGAAGTGACTTGTCTGAGGCACTCCAGAACTTGCAGAGCCAGGACCAGCACCTTGGTCCGCACACACCTTTGCTGTGCCAGCCACTGCATTTTCCCAAACAAACCAGGCTGCAAGTGGTGAAAAAGGAGCTTTCCAGCCCTGGGTGTGACTGCCTTGAGATGCTGGTGCCTGGTATTTTAAAAAGCAGGATTCTTAGCACAATGGTGTCTGTGTACTCCTGGTTCATCAGCGGCCTGGAGACGATAAAGACAATTTCTGTGATCTCCTGCAGAAGGGGATGTTGTAGGTGCTGCCAGCTCTGCCTAGAGCACACCTCAGAATGCCCAGAGGAGCTCAGACTTGCTCTCCTGCTGATCCTAAGGATGTCCTGAGCCCTTTGCCGTGCTGGGGATGGGGCTTGCTGCAGCGAGCTGCATTTCAGGCTGTGTGAAGCACCGAGGCCTCTCCATTGCTAAGCAACAGAGGGGCTGGAGCTGCTGCTGCTCCGCCTTGCAGGTGCAGCCTACAGGCCAGGGGAGGGCTGGAGTTACACGTGGGCAGGGCTTTGGGATGCTGGAGATGGCTGGGGTGTGGGGATTTTGTTGTTGGTTTGGGGTTTTTTTAGTGGCAGTTGTCACAAAGCTGAAGTGGATTGTGCTGGGACACGTGGAAGGGTTGAAGTGCCTGAATTGTAAGATCTGGTGGGATTGGCTCCCTCTGTAGCTCTGCCTGCTGAACACTTCTGCTATTTGGATGTTTTTAATCACTGTTGATCTCATATCAGACATTTTTAGCACGTGGAGAATCCTGATTCCACTTCCCAAGCTCTCCCTGCCTCAGTTTCTTTGCTGTCTGTCAGCAGAGTTGGAATTTCAGCTAATACCTGTAAAGCTCTGGTAACTCCCCACTGTACCTGCACGTGCAAACCACAGGCTGTCCACAGTGGATATCCCAGCCTGTTTTGTGCTGGAACACAAACACCTGGAACTTTAAAGCACAAAGGATAATGGGGGAGCAGGAACCTCTTGTCAGTGATGGAATGATTTGCTCAGGGCAGACATGTCCTGGCTGGGAGGGGATGGATCTCTCCAGCAGCTGGAAGTGTCTGTGAGCTGGGGAAAGCAGGCGTGTCTGTGATAACAAAAACTGACTCCCACTCCGCCTCATGGCGGTTTTCTGAGCCCAGGGAGCTTTGTCATGTTGCACTCACAGTGTGTTTACTACAGGCAGCTTTTCAGGAGGAAGGAATGCAGTTATTCCACACAGCTCGGATGGTTGTGGAGCCAGCTGCTCTCTCTGTGTTTGCTTCCCTGCCTCTCCTGCCATGCCCATCTCACTGTGCTCCTCACACTTCACCTGTGTGCAGTTGTGCAGTGCCTGGAACACACTTCCCTCTCCTCTCCCTGAGAACTGAATACCATTCCCTGGAATTGGATACCAGGCCCTGCAGCAACAGCAAAACCTGCCAGCTGCAGGGTACAGGTGTGCAGCAGGACTCTCATCCTGCTCCTCATCTTTCTGAGGGCTGAACCTCGGGATCCACTGCTGGGATCCCACTGGCATCCTGGGAGCACAGTTCCTCATCCCAGCAACACCATGGCCCCAGGAGGACGGGAATTACAAGGAAGCAGGAGCTGTGCATGAAGGATGGGTGGATAATGACATTATTAACAGACCTCCTACAGTGGTGTGGCACAGAGCTGCCTTGGAATGCTGCTGTTGCCATGAGCACTGGAATCCAGGGCTTACAGGGAAAGGAGCAGGGAAATCACACTGGAAGTCAGGCATTTAATTGCTTCAGCTGAGCTTTCATCCTGCCCTTGCTGCTGTCTTGCTGTTGCCTTTTGTAGGGGGGGTTTGTGGGGTTTGTGCTTCTGTTTGGGAGAACGAACCTGTTGCTCAGGGCTGTGTGGCACCCCAAATGCCACAGCTGCAGTGGGGCAGAGGTGTCACCTCTGCCTCTCCTGTGCTGTCTCGGGTGGGTGACAGGGACCCACAGCCTGGGCTGGTCACCAGGCTGCACCACATGAGGTCCTTGCAGATCAGAGCTTCTGCTCAACATCCAGGGGCAGAATCCCAGAGGGCCTTACAAGCCCTGGGAAGTTGTTGTGTCCCACTTTGGGGGAGTGGGAATGTGCTGCCTTTTACAGGAGTTAAATCAGTCCCTTGAGAGCACCTGGCCCTGGCTGTAAAAGGCAGGACCTTGGCTCTCCTGTTTCCTCAGTGCTGCCCATGTCCTTTGTTTGCAAAGCAGTTGGTTTTAATCCCTTGTGACAATTGATTTCTCCTTTCTGGGTCCCAAAATTCCTGCATCCCACAGTCTCCATACAGCCACAAATCCCCACAAACCTGTGCTGCAGCCTGGAGAGCCCTTCCTGCTGCCACAGGCAGGAACTGTGGCACATCACAGCGAGTATCCCTGTTTGGTTTCCAAACCCTCCATGGTTTGGAGCTGCCTGATGCTCCAGAGCCTCCTCTGTGGCCTCTCCTTGCCCAGTCACAGCGTTTGCCTTTTCAGTTGGGTCCCCTCTATGGTTTGGGCCACTGAAGCTGTTTCCCTGAGCATCCCTGTGTTTCCCTTCCCTGCAGAGGGTCAAGAAGGATGTGGACAAAGGCACCCTGCACACGGATATGTTCCTGCTGAAGGCTGAAGGGGCAGGCAAGGAGGAAGGTGAGCGCTGCAGGCTTGGGAATGCAAATCCTCTCCCTTCCTTGGAATAACACACCAAAAAAACTTGGGACCAAATCCCCCTCCCAGTGATAACCTCTGTGCCCCAGTGTTGGCTCAGGAAGAAATCCAGGAAAAGATATTTTAGTGATTTTTTCTTCGGTTTGTATGTGGGAGGGAATTAAAACAACATTTCCAGATTCTGGAAATTCTGTTTCTGGGACATTTTGATCAGTGCTTTCCTGTTCCACAACAGAAAATCGTTGGGATTGCAGAATTCTCCTGGGGTGGGGTATTCCTGGGTGGATGCCAGGTACCTACTAAAGGTGCTCTATCCTTCCCTCCCCAGCTGGAGGAGGGAGAGAAAATCCAATGGGAGACTCATGGGTTGAGATAAGGACAGGGAGAGATCACTCAGCTCTTTCACTGCTCCAGTGTGGGCCCATTCCATGGGGTACAATACTGCTGGAACAGACTGACCCGTTGTGGGTCGTTGGTTATCTTTGATTGGAATGGGAATTCCATGGTTTTCCTTAGGAGAGAGAGTATTTTGTCCTTCACTCAGGCAATGGGACAATTTCCTTGGAGCTGAGTTTCTAAAATGTTCAAATTGTGATTGATTACTCCAAACCTGTCTGGAATGGGATTTGGGAAGGAGGGTTGGTCACCAGCACCGTCTGGATTCCAGGCCCTGTTTGTGTTATTCCTATTTGTAGTTTTATCTTGTTGGAATTGCAGTTCCTTTGGAAGCACAGGGCCTGGCAGTGCTTCTCCCAGCCTGCATTTCAGGGATTTGCTCTGAAGTCAGAGTGGAAGGGGCTGGAGAAAAGCAGAAGGATAGAGCAAGAACCTTGTTCTGCTGCTGAGCCCTTTTGTAAAGCCTGGTTGGGGCTTCTTGGGATGAGCTGTGTTTATTTTTGGGGGTGAGGCAGTGCTGCAGGGTGGCAGAAAAGGTGGAGAGAACTGATGGAAGGTGGGAGGGCTCCATGGGATAACTGAGGGACATTTTTTGGTGCTTGAAGGCTGCATCTGACCAGGCCTTGTCTGAACTCCACCCTCCAGTAAAGGTGCAAACACCTTTCAAGAGGCTCCTTGCCCCAGAAAGCTCCGAAAATACCATGAGAATGTCCAAAACGGGTCATGGAATTCCTTGCTGGAATTCTGGGAGGCTTTGGAATGCACAAACCAATGAAGGATTCTGCTCTGCTGATGCTCCCATTTGTTCTCTCCATTGCAGACAGGTGGACCTGGAGTCGGCTCAGCCCCTCTGGAGTGAAACCCACTCCCAGGTCCGGCTTTTCCGTGGCTGCTGCTCCCAACAACCGCTGCCTCCTTTTTGGGGGGGTGCACGATGAGGAGGAGGAGGAGAGCATTGAAGGGGACTTCTTTAATGACATTTATTTCTATGACATCGGGAAGAACCGCTGGTTCCCTGCACAGCTCAAGGTCTGGGGTTAAATACAGTCATTTAATCATCTGACACATCCTTTAGGCCTGGTTTGGTCTCCTTGAGCTTTCACAGTGTCACAGACTGGTTTGGGTGGGAAGGGACCCTAAAGAGCCTCTCATTCCACCCCTGCCATGGGCAGGGACACCTTCCATGAGCCCAGCTTGCTCCAGCCTGGCCGTGGACACTTCCAGGGATGGAGCAAGGAATTTTCTCTCTTTGGAGGAAGCCTGTGTTTCTGGTGGTGCACCTGAGCAATCCCTCCAGGAATCAGGCTACCCCATTACTGTGGACTGCAAAATGAAGCAAAGCAGCTTGAAAACGTGTTTCTGGTGGTTTTTGAGGCCATCTCCAGGTCAGACCTGTGAGTCTGACATGAGGTAGTTAACTAAAAGCTACTGTGAAAGATCTGTTTGGGATCAAACCTGTCCCTCTTCTCCCCAGTGTTGATGAGCTACCAGAAGAGATGAAATACTAACCTTGGCTCCAAGAGCTTCAGAACTCAGCTCAGCTCTTGGATTGTGTTTGAGCCACTCTCACAGGCCAAGGGAGGTGCAAACATGGTTCAGCTGCTTCTTCCCCCTGCCCCTTCCTGGCTTTGTTCTCCAAATGGAGAAGTCAGTCCCATAATAGGCAAACAGCCACTCAGGTGGTTGCTTCTGCCTTCCCAAATTGTTCTCCAGCCCTTCTGTACAGTACTTCCAAGACCTGGAGTGCTGCCTGGTAATGGGCTGTAATTCAGCACCCAGCAATTGTGATTTCAGGGAATCGTGGGTTACTTTCCCTTGCCACAGAACAGTGACCTCTGTGTGCTTGTGGCACCTGGAGCAGGAGAGCTGCTCCTCTCTTAACAGAGGAAGCAATTCCACGTCCTGGATCTCCACTGTTCCTTGTTCTAGGCTGGGAGAAGCTCATGCTGTAGCAGGGGGCTGCAGTGATCACTTGAGACTTTAAATTGTGATGAAAAATAGGAATTGTCGCTTTCCTCCCAGCAGCATCCATGCTGTTTGTGTGAACTGCTGTTAGGGGCACGCAATTTCCCCAAAATCTCCTTTTATTCCTGTTCTCAGGGCCCGAAATCAGAGAAGAGGAAGCGCAGACGTGGCAGACAGGCTGAGGCAGCGGCTGCTGGGGAGGAGGAGCTGCAGCTGCCGCCTCCCCAGGGTCCCCTGGAGATCGTCAAGGAGGTGGTGGCAGAAGATGGCACCATCATGACCATCAAGCAGGTGATCCCTGGAGCTGCAGAAGACAAGGACAGGTCTGCTTCAGAGGAGGAGGAGGAGGAGGAGGAGGAGGAGGAAGGTGGAGCCCTGGGGCAGCCCGTGGAGCCGTGCCCACGCTCCAATGCCATGGTGGCAGTGAAACACGGGGTCCTCTACGTGTACGGGGGCATGTTCGAGGTGGGCGACCGCCAGGTGACCCTCAGTGACCTGCACAGCATCGACCTGCACAGGATGGACGAGTGGAAGGTGCTGCTGGAGATGGATCCAAGTAAGCCCTGCTGGGGGCAGCTCTCCCTGTGCCTTCAGGGGAGCAACACTGGGGAGAAAAACAACTGTGGAGCTTCCTCAGGGCTGGTGATGAGCCTTGGGGTGGAGGTTTTCCTGGGAGTGTGTGATAATGCAGTGTCTTACCAGAAACGTGTGTGGCCCAGAGCTCTGGGGTCGCTGTAGAGTGAGCTCTGCCCTGTTATTTGGAAACCCAAGACCTGGAAACAGAGTTGTGGTGGCATGAGCCATCCTGGGAATCCTGCTGTGCCCGGCTCATCCGCTCCACCCTCAGGGATGCTCCTGCCTGTCCCCCTGTCTCAGGGCAGTGATGGTCTTGGGTCCTGCAGAGCACGTGGGCATTACCTGGAGTTCTCTCTTTGTACCTTAATTATCTCTTTGTTCTGTAATTATCTCTTTGTACCTCTCTTCTCTTTCCTTTGTCCTCAAAGAAACCCAGGAATGGCTGGAGGAGTCGGAGTCGGATGAAGAGGAGGATGATGATGTGGAAGGTGCAGAGGGAGGGGAGGAGGAAGAGGAGAGCTCTGAAGAGGAGAGTGAAGATGAGGAAGGTAATTATTAATGAATAATTAATAATTACTCTCCATACTAACCCAAAGTGGGGTTTAGTGCAGTGCCTGGTTCTGCTGCCAGCCTGGAAAGTCTCCCTGGCATCCAGGTGAGTTTTCCAGCAGAAGCAGAGCTTTCCTGGTACATTGCTCTGGGGATACAAGAGAATTTCTCCTGGCTGCTGGTAGATTCTCAGGCTGTCACGTTCAGCCCCACGTGGCCTGGCTGATGTGGCCCTGGTGAGCTGTGTGTGACCTGTCTTTGTCCCTCTCTTTGCCCAGGGGAGCAGCAGCACCCAGCTGTGCAGCCTGGGGAGGCCCAGGCCCAGTACCTGGCCAGGACAGAGCACTACTGGCTCAGGCTGGCCCGCAGCCACATGGGCCCCGAGGCCAAGGACAAGAAGGTGCTCAAGGTGGCTCATGCCATGGCCAAGACTTTCTATGAAGATCCCGTGTAGATGTCCTGAGGCTGTTCCAGGAGTGAAGGAACGTGTTGAGAGCAGTGGTCAGCCCTGCTGAGCTCAGCCTGATGTCCATCCTGGCATTCCAGCCTTTCCCAGCTCTGAGGGCCTCTGGGCTGACCGGCCTGGATGGATGCTCTGGATATGCTGTGACTCCTGGGAATGCTGTGGGAGGGTCCTGAGGAACAGGATTGCTGTCCAAGCACTTGTTCTGCTGAGGTTGGGCTGTGCAACACTGACCTTGTTGTTCCAAAGTTGTTTGGGGTCTGTCCAGACAAATTGTGCACATGACAATGGTTCACTGGTCCCAGATTCCTGGCTGGGGCTGGGACATGTCTCCAAGGGTTCCTACAATAAACTGGCTCGGTTACATCATCTTGTTTTGCTCACTCAATCCCATCCCAGCTTTTCTACTTGTGTGGAAAAGGGATTGCAGTTCCTGCTGTGAGATGTGCAGGCAGTGGTTCTAAAGTGCACCAGCAGCTCTGAGATGCCTGGAAAAACCTGGGAATCCTTTCCTGCCTTACCTGGGAGATGCACATCGCAGAAACCTCTTCCTTTTCTGTGTTCACTGTAGTTTTGCCTTTGTGAAATCTCCCAGTTCGGTTTTTCCCCCTATTGGCCCAGTTGTCCTGCAAGTGAACTCTTCATGACCAGTGAAATTCCTACCTGCAGACCTTGCTGAGGCCAGGAAGGAGTGGGCTGATCCAGGGATTTGTTTTTCCCCCGTTCCAGCCGCTCTCCTCAAGGCATCCCTTCCTTCCCAGCAGAGCAGTGCTGTGTCCTTGGGGACGACAGATGGGATCCAAGTGGGTGCTGCAGCAACCAAGTGGTGCCTTGAGGTGCCACCAGGACTGGCTGTCCTTGTGCAGGGAATTCCAGGTGCCCTGGGTATTCCTCTGGCAGGGCCTTCCCCAGGGATGCAGCTCTTGGGAGAGCAGGGCTGGGATCTGCTGGGCTAATTAGGACAGAACATAGATTAAATAGAGCTGACAGGGAGCTTTAATTGGTGAGAGAAAAATGTGTCTGACAGGGAGGGACCTTCCCCATGAAATAACAGGTGAGAGGTGAAAACAAAGCATTTATTGATGATCTGGGAAAGGAGAAAACAAAGCATTTATTGATGACCTGGGAAGGAATTCCTGCTGCTTGCTCAGTCACTCACCCTGTTGTCCTCTCACTTGGGGGAATCCACATCTTTCTGTGCAAAGCTTTGGGGGATTTGTGAGGGTGGGCAGGCCCTGGCACAGGGTGCCCAGAGCAGCTGGGGCTGCCCCTGGATCCCTGGCGGTGTCCAAGGGCAGGTTGGACGGGGCTTGGAGCAGCCTGGGATGGTGGAAAGTGTCAGGGTTGGAACTGGATGAGCTTTAAGGTCCCTTCCAACCCATTCCATGACTCAATGATCCTACAACCGATGCAGTCATTCAGGAGCTGTCCAAGGAGCTGAGCTGTTCCCCTGAACGAGGAAAAACTGCCTCTGCCAGGATTCTGTTCCGTGCAAACCCCCAGGCCCCAGCTCAGGAGATCCCATCCCATCCCTGCTCTGTCCTGCCTTAGCACAACCCTCTGGAGCTGCCCTCTCTGTGTGACAGCTTCCAAAAATCCCTGCTTTCCATCCTCCCTTGCCTTGCCAAAGCTGCCAGGATGTGTAATTAGTCCTTAGGTCTCAATTAAGCCCTTCACCATCGATCCCACCCTGTTTTACTGTCGCTCCTCCCCTTCTGTTGCAGTCTGGCTGTGTTTTCCCGGCAGCGCTTCCTGGCAGAGATGCTGCCACAGCTCGGGATCTCTGGAAGCTCTGGAAGCTCAGACCGTGGAGAGTGCTGGAATCTGGGTCTTGGGTACAGCAACCCAGACACCAGATGGGCTGGGGAGAAGCTGACATGGCACAGGGCGTTTGTCTTCCTTCCTTCTTGCTTTTCCCAAGGATGCAGTGCTGGACCAGCCCCTCTCACACAGGTGGGATCCAAATCTCCCTTCCCAAATTCCCCCTTCCTAATGGCTCTGCTGTTCCAGCCCCTCCTCGTGCTGTCAGAACACAAAAATGCCAGTGAAGCCTAAGAAATGATCCAAACCTTCAACTATCCAAGTGCCTCTGCCAGCCTGGACATAAAGCAGCAGGTCTGGATAATTTCCATGGATTTATGGCCCACCTTGATGGGCATTTTAATGGGCCTTAGGTAGATCTGCAGCAGCCAGGCTCGTAAGACAGGGAAATACACTGAATTACCTCTCTCTCTGGGCTACTTCTCGGGAATATTTCTGGCCTTGGGCAAATGTGAAAAGCCCAGAACTGAGACAAATTGCTTAACTGCCCGGGATTAAGAAAGGAATCATTCTTTTGGACCATGTGGGTTGGGAGCCAATTAATATTAGTCTGTGGCTGTCTTTCCTACTGAGCAAAACTCAGCTTGCCTGGGTGGAACAGAGAGCTGGGAAATCCAAGCTGGATTTGTGCTGGTCCAGAGGCAAAAGCAGGAATAACTAGGCAGGCACCAGTGGGAAAAATCCAGTCAGGAAACCACCAGTCCTTTTATTTGATGGATAACAAGAGGCATTTTGGTGCTGTTTTACAGATATCTGAATATCTGTGTGTGCAGGGCTCTGTTTAACCTGCTCCTGACAGGCCCTTTGTTTCATGCACCAAAAGAAAAGTCCTCAAGAGTCTTTCCAAAGAGTAAACACAGAATTCCAAACCCCAGGGGTGAATTCCCAAGGCTGCAATCCCAGTATGTCGTTTTTTGGTTCATTTCAAGTGTGCAGCAACCGTTGGGGGGGGGGGAAATGATGACTAAGGAGCCAAAAGGAAAACCCAAAACAACACAAAAAAAGGAAGAGGTGGGAAGATGATGGACAGTTACCGTGGAGAATGGAATTTCAAAATTATCCTTTCCCCTGTCCACCCATAGCCCTGCGCCTGGAAAAGGAAAGGAAAGAAAAGAGGAAGCAAAACTGCGACAGGAGGGAAACAGACCATGTAAGGAAAAGAACTGAATTTAACTGGCACATGCTCTAATCCTTAGTTTATTTCTGGTTAAAAATATAGCAATCCAGTGCAGTGTAATAAGAAATCTGCTGAAAAGGTAGCAGAGAAACAGCTAAAACAGAAGCAAAGCAAAGCTGAGTCCACGAGTCCGGGCTGTATCCAACAACTCTGGATGTGAATGTCGAGGAGGGCTTTTCCCTCCTTCCCCACCCCCAAAATCTCCTGTGAGGGTCTCACCCTCCCCCTCGGGAGCTGCCACCCTCCTGCACCCTTCTCCTGCTGCTGGAGCTGCAGGGGGGGACACTGAGGGTGGGATTTGGTCCCTGGCCCTACCAAATCCCAAAGGAGCCGTTGGAGCTGGTGGTGGTGGAGCACCATGGGGAGGGAATGGGAGCTTTGGGAAAGCCACTTCCAAGGAACGGAGCGGAGAGCACGCTGTGTGATTGGGACCAGGACAGCTCAGAACAGGGATACGGCATCTTTAATGAGTATGCAGATTATCCGTGGGGACAGGGAGGGGACAAAATCAAGGCAGGCATAGTACAAAGATGGTAGAAACGAACAAATTAAGTGACATAGAAAAAAAAAAGAAAGAAAATACATCCTTAGAGGCTGCCATTGCCAATGATGTTTGGTTTGATTTTCTTTTTTTTCCTTTTTTTTCTTCTTTTTTTTTTTTCTTTTTTTTTTCTTTTTTTTTTTGTCCTTTTTTTTAAATACAGGGACATGTTGGAAGCTGGAATATACATCCTGCATTACAAAGTGCAAAATACTACATGCTCAGAGCCCAAGCATGATGTCTGAAACAGTCCACAGCAAGATGTAAGAGACAAACCCACCACCCTCTCCCTCCTCTCTGGGACCTGCTCCAGGTGCTCCTCCCCAGGTGCCTTTGAGAAACAGTTGGATTTTGGCTTGGTTTTGTTTTATTGTCATCCTCAGTGGATTGGAATTGAGCCCTCTGTCCCCTGTCCCTCCCCACCCTGCTCCCTGTGCACACGTTTTGGGATGGGCTGGGATGCTCCTCACCAGCACAGCACCATCAGCCACTCCATCCGTGCTGCTGGAGGTGCCTCCAAGGTTTTGGTTGTTTTTGGGGAATCCAGGTACACATTTTTAGCCAGGAGAAATTGGCTGGGAATTAAAAGTAGCTCTGGGTGGTTTTCCAGCCTTGCCTGGGGTGAGGAGCAGCCTGGGGAGGAGGAGTGAAGGCAGGAGGGTGGTGGGGCTGCTGCTCACACCTCGTGTTCCCTATTCCCCCCCTGCCCCAAGGAAGTTTGCAAAAAGCCAATTTTGGTTTTAAAAACAAGGATCAAAATGGGGCCTGTTCTCCCATTTCCCATCCAGACAGGGTTCATTCCTTCCCCATGCTCCTTCTCTCCTCCTCCTTACAGCAGCATTCCTCCATTTCCAAAGGGACAAAAGCCTGATTTTGCTTTTCTCTCCCATTTATCATTAAAGCTGTTACGGATTTCCCTGGGAATCTCAGCCTGGAGCATCCCAGAGCCCATCCCCACTCCACTCAAACTCTCCCCATGGTCCCCTCGTCTCATCTCCATTTTGGGGTTCATTGCTGTTGTTACAAAGACAAATTTTTTTGGGGGGTTGGGGGGGTGAGGGGAAGGGAAACAAGGTTTTTCTTTTGTTGGGATTCCTTCTCATCCTTCCCAGTGTTGGGGGGGCAGAGTGTTGATAGCATTTTGCCATGCCACACAGCATAGTGTTATACAAGCAAAGAATTTTGGCTAAAATCCAAAAAACATTACCCAGGAAAAAAAGGCAAACTGTGAGTGAGACTCGATCGTTTGTTGTTCTTCTGTGAAAAGACTTGGAAATTGTTGGAGGACAGTTCGAGTTACGATTTTTCCCTTTGTTTTGTATTTTTTTGTTGTTGTTGTTTGTAGTTGTTTGGTTCTGGTTTTTTTTTTTTTGTTTTGTTTTTGTTGGTTGTTTTTTTTCCCCCATTCATACATGTAACTGTTATTTTTGCAAACAAGACAGTCTTGAATTAGATGAAAAAGTTAATAAACAAAATGGCGACTCCAATATTTAGTAAGATCACCATGACTACCAGGATGGGAGCTGAACCCTGCAAGAGAAAGAGAAGGACAGGAGTTAGATGGATCCTTGGAATTCTGCTGGGAGCTCTGTGCAGTCCAGGCAGCTCTGGGCATGAGCAGATCCCAGTTTACACTTCCCAAAGTGCCCAGGAACCCTTGGAGGATTTCTTTAAGCTGCCAAACAAACACTTGGCTGCACCCCCTGACTAAAGTGGATCATGGATCATCCCATGGAATTCTGGCCTTAAAAGCATAACTAAAATCAGTTGTTTATCAGATGGTCAATGAAAAGGAAGAAAAACCCCAAACCTGAGATGATATTGGATCATAGAGTGGTTTGGGGATGGTTTGGAGCCGTGTCCTCAGGACATTTCCCAGTTGTTCTCCAGGTGTCCTGGACACCAGGCCAGACACGGGGTCCATGTTCAGGCAACCTTTTGGGAATGCTCTAATAACCTCTGCTGAGTTTATATGGATCAAATGAAGCTTCTGGGAAATACCTGCAAGTGTCCAAGGCCAGGTTGGACGGGGCTCGGAGCAACCTGGGATAGGGGAAGGTGTCCCTACCATGGCAGGAGTGGGATGGGATGAGCTTTAAGTTCCTTCCCACCCAAACCATTCCAGAATTTTACCTGGAAAGCATTGCAGGAACCCCACTGCAGCTGCCCCGTGCACACACCCACCCCAGCTGGGCTGGACATCCCAGGAATGGTTCCATCCCTCTGGGAGCATCCATCGCTTCCCCCTGAGCACATCCCAGACAATCCTGTGGGACCCGAGGGCACGGCTGTGGGACCCCATCAGTATCCCAGGAACATCGCGGGGCTGCAGCCAACCCTCCAGCACATCCCTCTGCGGAACACCAGTCAGGAAAACATCCACCCCGGCACCTCATCCATCCCTGGCACCTCTTCCCTGGCACCCAACATCCCCGGTGCCACAGTGTGAACGTGGCTCGCACCAGGGCGAGCGATGCTGGCAGCAGGTGGGTGGCTGCTATTTCTTGGAGTCGCTGGTATCCTCAGCTATTCCTGCTGCATCCAAGCTGTGCCAGCCTCCATCCCTGGAATGGTCCAAATGCTTTCCCCCAGGCTCCTGTCCCCCTCCTAGCACACCTCACATTGCTGGGATGGAGCGGGGACAGGGCTGGGCACCCCTTGCGAGCTTCCCCATGGCTGCTCTGCGGAGCTGCTGGCAAAGAAACGGGAAAGAGCAGCTCCTGGCTGGCCAGGGATGGTTTCTTTTCCGAGCAGCCTGATTCAGCTCGTGTTTGGGAGTGGGTGGGAGCGAAGATGCTGGAGCCTGCTGGAAAGGCGTATTTGTAGCTTAGCAACAGGGTCAAAGGCAGCCAAGCCAAGGCAGGGATGGCGGAGAGCCGCTCCCGGCAGCCAGGTGCCCATCCACGCCCGGCTGCTCCCGGCAAACCTCTCCTCCTGTGCCGTGCACAGCCTTCCAAAGGCACAAACCACCCCCTGCCCGCCGCTCCTTCCCTCTCCCAGCCCGGCTGTGCCAAGCCCGGCCTTGCTGGCGCTGGGAGGGATTAGCTGCATCTCAGAAGATTATTGGGTTTTAGGGTTTTTGAGCTGCTGGTGATATAATAACAGATCGCAGGCGATTATCAGTGTCATTGTTTGCCTTGGCACGGCCCCGCCGAGGCACAGAACACGCTCCTGCCCCCAGCCCCGCAGCCAGGGAAGGCTCAGCCGCAATTCCTGAAGCCCTGGGATGCTCCAGGGATGAATTCCCTGCCAAAACAGCAAACTTTCAGGGCTGTATTTACCCTTGCAGGACCCCATTTATTCCCTGAAAACCGTCTTTACCCTTCCAGGACCCAGCCAGAGCTGCGCCTGTTCTGCTCACGCTGCTAATCCCTCCAATTCCCTGTTCCCTCACTGACCGAGGTGCAGCCCTTTGGTGGGATGTGTCCATGAAGGGAGCACAGCCTTCACTGGTGTGAAGGAATCAGCCTGGAGTTGTACCAGGGAGGTTCAGATTGGATATTTGGGAAAAATTCTCCACCCAGGGCAGTGGTGGAGAGCCATGTGGAGCCATGTGCATGTGGCACGTGGGGACACAGAGTAGAGGTGGCCTTGGCAGTGCTGGGGGAATGGTTGGACTCAATTCCTGAGCACTTTCCAACCTAAATGATCCCATGGTTCTGTGATTTACACACAGGGCATCCACGTTGTGCCCTCAGCTGGGAAAATGGGGGATTGGCATCGGCAGTCCCTGGATTCCCGTGCACGGAGGCTCTGCTCAGCTCCCCGGCTCAGGCTGGGCCTGGCTGCATCCTGCATCCCCTCAGCAGGGCAGGGCCAGGAGAAAATCCTTCCTTTGCCACCATAGCCATGGGGTCTCCCACGTTTGCCAGCCAGAGCACCCCAGGAACAGGGTGACCAGGGAGGGCTGGGAGCTCTGTGAACTGAACAGCTCAAATCCAGCTGACTCCTCACAAATTCTTCTTCCTTTTCACAGCTCCCTCTTTTTAACCCCCTCTTCCCTGTGCTGCTCCAGCCAGGGCTGTCCAGGTGGGAATGGCAGGGAATGGCTGTTGCTGCTGGATAAGCAGCTTTGCCACTCCAAAGCTTCTGGTTTAGCTCCAATTACGGATCCTGCTGCACTTCCAAACGCTTGTGTCTGGCTGATTTCTGTCCTGGGAGGTCTCGGTGCCTTCCCCTCTGCTCAGAGGGAATGTCTGCCCCTCTCCTGTCCTATGGCAGGGATGGCCTGGGAGATGTGGCAGCACCGAGCATCATTCCTGCTCCGTGCCCGAATCAGTGCTGGAGCTGAGCTTTGCAAGAGAGGCTTTGCTGAGCCCAGCCTGGCTGCAGGGCACTGAGCTCCCTTTTGCTGCAGCAAAGAACCGGTGGTTTAGGACCAGTGGCTTTTAAACCCTTCCCACTGTGTTGCAGCCCTCCAACAGGAGCCTCTGGAAAGAGGAGACACAGCCCTTGGTTTGCAGCTTTGAATGATGCTTTAGGAGTTTGGTGGGGCTTTGTCTCATCTGTGGCCTCCTGTGGAATCATGGAACGGTTTGGGTTGGAAAGGACCTTAGGGATCATCTCATTCCAACCCCCTGCCAAGGGCAGGCATCTGCTGGAGACTTCTTTTAATTTTTAAATAAGATCCCTGGGGTCCTTCACAGGAGAAGGAAAACATCTGCCAAGGATGGGAATGTACACCAATATCAGCTGGGCAAAAGGATCTTTCTCTATCAACAGGTTGGATCTCCAAGGATTTTTAAGCTTTCCTTCCAAGCTTAAAGAACAGAAAGACCTAAGCCCATGGAAACACTAAAATAGGAATAAACCCCTGTTATGGCACAGGAGTAATAACAGTAATCGTAGCTGTGGAGTAATTCCTGCCCCTCTGCCTTGTTTGTTTTCATCCTGGAACTGTTGTGTAGCAACTCCGGAGTTTTCCTGGGAATACGACGGACAGCTGGTTTACAAATGCAATTGTGGCATAATTAATTTAAGCATTAGCAGTCCATTATTATCTGTTATCACTGGGTACAAGCTCTGCCTCTCTGCCATGGAAACCGGAGTGCAGGTTACCTAGGAATCCCTCTGGGATCTATTAAGTGTAATTACTAAGGACTTGGATCAGCAAAAAAAAAATAGAGATATGCACCATTTTCCAGCCTCGGCACTGCAGAAAGGGCTGCAAACTTGACATTTGTGCTGAATTGTCACATCATTGCCAGGAACAGGCTCTGTGAAATGGTTAAGGAGCATTTAGCAAAGGAAACATCAGGGAGTCACTTGGCTTTCTCCAGCGGGTTGCAGCAGCTCCCGTGGCTCCAGGAAGGGGCCCAGGAGACGCCAAAAGTGCTCTTGTGAGTGAAAGTGAGTGGGGTGGGATGGAAAAACCTGCTTCTGGGGGGAAAAAAAGGCTAAAAGAATGAGTGTTTATCCTCTTAGAGATCCTTTAGCCTCTTAGGGAACGGGTTTGTCATCCCTGGTTCAATCCTCACCTTCCAGGTGCTGGGACTGAGCTCTGGGTGTTTGTTTAGGTGTGTTTGGAGCTCTATTTTTAAGATTTTTATTCTAAAAACAGCAGTCAAATTTTGGTTCTGAGCAGCAGTTAAAAGCTGGTGTTTGGCCCCAGATTTTCCACGCTAAGAGGTGGAATCGGGCTCAAATCATAATCCAGATGACAGGAGCAGAGCCAGGAAGGTGCTCCCAGGTGCTTCAAAGTCCCTGGGGATGAAAAGGCTTTGAAAAGGACCCTGTCAGGTGGAACATCCCATTTCTCTCTGGAGATTATTTACCTCAGGTTGTCTGAACACAAAAGGGATTAGAGGAGGAAGAGTTTATGATTATCATTTGTCCTAAGAAGAGACAACCCCTGCAGCAATGCTCAGCCCTGCCTCATTCCAGAGGTGTGATGGCAACAGGACTCCTCTTCCTCCTGATTCCCATGAAATTATGGCTTCTGTTTGTCTGGACATGCAGCTGCCATCTGGGATCGGGGGTGCATCTGTTTGGTTGAGGTGAGAGGAATAAGGAAAACCCAGGGGTGATTATATTGGGAGACCCAGGGATGGGAAAAATTAAATGGAAAAACCTGAAGCTGGAAGGCCACAGGGATAAATCACGGGGTTGAGTCCCTTGTTTAACACCAAACGAGTCCCCAGGTCCCTTTCTCAGCAGCCTCATCCCAAGGCAGCCAAATGGGAACATCTTCATTCACACCCCAACCAGGGGGTGCCTCGTTGGGATGGAGAAAACACCCAGGTTTTATTTTCAACTCATTCTGCAACCTTTCGGGCTAAAGCCCCCAAACTTCCCTAAAAAAACCCAAACAACGCTCCACCTCGAGGTGAATCCCTTCAGGAATAACCGCCCAGCGCTGGCAAAGGGAGCATCCAGCGGGGAGGTGCCGGGGCCGGGGCTCCATCCCCCGCTCCCCGTGCCGGGGGAGGCTGTGCCGAGCCCCCTGCCCGCATCCCCGGCTCCGGCAGCTCGGCAGATCCTGCTCCGGCTGCAGATTGGCTGCCGGCTCCTGCCTTTCCCCAGCGACAGCGGAACTTGCCTGGAATATTTTGCTGGCAAATCCGCCCCTCTGCCGCTCGCTGCCGAAGGAGGGAGGGAGGGAGGGAAGGAGAGGCTGCGCTGCCGGGATCCCTCCCCGCCGCCCCCGCGGGGACCCGCCGGGGCCAGGGGGGGCTCTCGGAGATGCCTCAGCAGGGAGGTGCCTTTAAAGCCTGTGCTGCGGCTCTTTCCCCGGGAATGTTTGCATTTGGGCTGGGATTTGCTCCCACACCGTGTGACGGTGCGGGGAATGTCCGGGGTGGCGGGGCTGGGTGGGTTCGGGCTGCTGGCCTCGCGTCCGTGGGGATGCGATGAAACAGAGCCTGAAAGGGCCGAACCTCGAGCCTTCTCACATGCCCAGGGTGCCTGCAGTGACACCACGACGCGTCCCTGGAAGGCTCCCTGTGACTGTGCGTGATTGCCGCTGCTAAGTGAGGACAGGCGGTGAATCAGGCTCCGGTCGTGCCTGATCCCGGCCCTTCTCGCGGGCACGCTGAGCTGCTCTGTGCCTAAAGCCCTTCCTTCTCCTCCCTTGCAGGAGCGGCAGATGTTCAGCACCTGCAGGAAAGGAGATCTATTCCCTTCTTTTCCTCCCCAGCCCTGCAACGGGCTGTGTTTTGTGCCCGTGGATAAAAGGGTCGCTAGCGTTTTGGAGAGCTTCTTTCCCTTTCCAGTCTCGCAACAATCCCTTTTTTCCTTTCCCGTATTAGTTCTCCTCAAAGGCTCCAAGAACCTGTGAAGCGTCCAGTGCCTCGTGGGCCTTTAAGGCCGGGAAGGATGGTGACGTTCCTATAAATCCCTTTATCCCACAACACCAGCAGCGGTCCCAGCACGTTGGCTCCCATTTTCCTCTGCCCCAACGCTGGCAATTGCTGTGAGTCTGTCCTGTGGGTGCTGGGGTCAGTGCCCACAGAGACACAGATGGCCTTAAATGCCATTTTAAAGCGTTTGTGTGGCTCAGTGACCCCGAAACCCCCAGATCCCCCGGGAGCCAACACCAAGCAGTGCTGAATTTCATCGACGTTATTGAGCCATGCCCTCAAGAAATGACCTTTATGAGAGTATTTTTCAATTCCTGATGTGCAGCCCCAACAAAGGGGGGTTCTGGGAGCTTCTTTTAAAGGGCTGGGGAAAAGTGACAGAGGAGAACAAAATTCCCACAGCTCCTCCAGCAACCTGAACATCTGACTCCTCTGTGAGTCTGCATCCCTTCCTGTGGACACTTTGGAAAAGCTTGGATGCAAGGCCCCGTGGTCCCAGCTTGTTTTTAAGACAGGAATCAAGAGCAGTGATTTTTTTGGGAGTGTGTTTTTGTAAGACCTGCACCCCCAGCCTGTTCCAGCACTTCCAGAGGTGTGCAGGCTCTGGAAGCTGGAGCTGGCACTCCAGCACACAGCCAGTCCCCCACGCTCATGGATGGCTTGTGCAGAGCTGGTTTAGGGCAGATTATTTTTAAAACAAGCTAAGCCGTGAGGGTGACCTCGGTCCTGCACAGGGATACTCCAGGTAGGGCAAAAATAGCTGTGCTCATCTCCGAGCATCCTTCCCGCTCACTGGCAGCACCTTTCCGAGGGAGACCAGCTGGTGGGAGGTGGGAGCTGCCCTTTGAGGGAGCAGCCTCCAGCTGGCACTGCTGGGATCCAGGGAAGAGCCTTGGAGCAGGCTTGGAGCAGGCTGGAGCAGTGTGGGCTCTCACACAGCCGGCCTTGCCCCAGAGCTCACGCCCTGCCAGGCCACAGGGAAGAGGGATTTCAGGCCACTGTGGGAAATTGGGCTTTTGGGGGAATTGAGGAGCCTTGATTTGCTGCGGGGGAATGTGGAGCTCGAGCAGGATGCAGGGGGTTTTGCAGGACCAAGCGTGTGCATGGCCTGTGTCGCCGAGGGCACGCCGAGGTGGGTGTGGGGTCTGTGGGAGAAATCCTTCCCCCTTAGCCTCCCCCTCCTCTTCCTCAGGGATTCACCACACTCCCTGAAGCCTGCAATGCTTTTGATGGCAGGTGCAGGCGAGGTCACGGATTTGGGCAGGAGGTTGGAGCGCAGATCCCTGCGCCTCCCATTCCTCCCCTACACCTTCCCCTGCTCCTGTCCAACCACCCCCTCCCTGCCAGGCCACTGGAACAAAACCCTGCTAGCACCGTGCAATTCCTGCTAGAACAAATTGTTGCTGGCATTGTGGGTTATTTAAATCCACATATTATCTCTTCCTCTGTATTACATTAGCTTCCTCCCAAACCTTCGCCATCTGTTCCACCCTCGGTTGTGAATGTGAGAAAACTGAACATGCTGCTCCACAGCTCCAGCACTTCCAAAGTATGATGTGCATCCTAATGGCTTTTCCATGCACTTCTCCTTGCAGGCTGGGGCCCTTCCTTAGTGCCCAGGACTCACTGGGAATGGTCAGGAATGCGTTGGCGGCTGTTTGCCTCCAGCGATGTGGAGGGAACTTTATTGTGACAGCTCCGAGGTGGGAGCACATCTGATGGGCTGGGTGGGGAGGAACCCCGGGGCTGCTTGTGCCAGTGATCTCCCCAAAATCACGTGGCTCTCAGCGAGGAGAAACAGTGGTTTCATCCCTCCTTTGGGCCCTGTCTCTCCCAGGTTGTGTTGTCAAAGGTGCTGGAACATCTGTGCATCCCACAGACTTCCCAGGGTTGGTGTCTGTGAAATTACTGCGGCTGCTCTTCCCCTCTGGGAGCCTGTCAGGCTCCTAATGCTGCCTGTCATGTCTCCAGTGCTTCCCAGGCATCCAGGCCAGCAGGCCAGGACAGCCTGGATGGCTCTGTTTTTCCAGGGCTGCAGGATGCATCCTGTGGAGCAGTCCAGCAGCAGCCCCCATGCTCAGCTCCCCCTCAGTGCTGGGTGGGAGTGCCAAGCCTGAGCCCATGGATAGGGAGGCAGAGAGCCCATGGATGGGAGGCAGAGAGCTCCAGGGCTACTGTGTGGGAAGCTGGGGCAGATCCATCCTTCCCACATCCCGGGCTGCTCCCTCCTCTCTCCCCACCTCGGCTCTGCAGGCAGGGACTGGAGGAGCAGGGATGCTGCAGCCGTGGCAAATGTCACCACACCTCACACACCTCGATGCCTCTCACCCAAATTTTCGGCCTGACTGATGAATTCATTTCAGTTTCATGACCAGGTACCACCCTGTGCTCCCCTGACAGGGAGATTTAGCTCCTTTCCTCTGAAGTGTCACCTCCTGAGCGTGACAGGTTTTCCATTTCTCCTGGGTAGCTCTGGGGCATCCCCATGGGACAGCTCCAGCCCTGCTCTGTGTTTGGCACTGACTCGACAAGGGGCAGTTTGGGGCAGTGGTGGCTTCCCCACTGCTCCCAGCAGACCCCATCACCTCTCCTGTCAATGCCAAACCAACAGGGACAACAAGTGAGGAAGCTTCTAGTGGGAAATCTGGGAATCATCAGAAAACAAGACTGCAAAGGACCTAAGAACCACAGAGCTCAGCCTTCTCCCGAAGAGGTTCAGCTCTGTCCAGGTCCTGTCTGAGCTGGTGATGTCCAACCTTAGACCCTCTCCTCTCCCAGCCTCCACAGCCCCCCAGGCAATTCATTACAGCCCTCACCTCATTAGCGATGGTTAATGGCTCACCCTCCTTGACTTTAAGCCCATTAATTCTGTTCATGGAGAACAGATTATTCCCTTCCACTTCGAAGCAGCTTTTAAGATCGCTCTGTCTCGTCTCCTGAACACCTCCAGCCCTTCCCAGCAGCAACTTCATGCCCAAAGTGTCCTTGTGTCCCCCAAAAACGAGGAGCCCAGGGTGGGATGTCTCACATGGGGTTGTTCTCCACATGCTCCTGGGCCAGCAGGAAGCTCTGCTGCCATAACCCAAGGAAACATTACCAATGCTTTGCCTTCTCCTGCAGCTTTCCCACCAAATTCCCAGCAATAATGGAATTTTATTGCTGACCCAGGGGCTGGGCTGCAAAACTCCAACTTGCTGTTTACATCCTCCAGGGAAAATCCTACTGTTCCCATGGTAACACCCCACACCAAGGTCCAGCAGGATGGGAGAAGGGAGGAGAGGGGATTCAAGGCGACAAACAGACGACAATTCACACTTTCCAAATTTCCCTCCCATCACTCCACTCAGCCCCAGAACAGCCCCAGGCTTCCGGACCGGAATTCCACGCGCAATCCCTTCACTCACCGTACTGGATTTGAGCGCATCCCCACTGTCCTCTTCAGATTCTAGTGCAACAGGTAAAGATTTCTGTGGCGGGGAGAAGGTTAAGTCCCACCTCAGTAGCCGAGGTTCAGCTTTGTCCCCGAATCTCAGGTTTTCCAGTTTCTGCACCGTGGGCTCGGCAGAGGAAGCTGGCCTGAAATTCTCTTTGTTCTGGGACTTAGACCTCAGTCTCTGAACCCCAAAGCCCCGCTCTTCCCCGCGGTGCTCGTCAGTCACGCTCCTGCAGCCTCCCCCTTTGCTGTAGTGTCTTTTTTGGGTGTGAATCTCTTGCATATAAGAATCCATCCTCATGAGGGGCTTCATCTCCATCTCGTAGTTGCTCATCTTCTCCTCGTCCAGCTCAAGCAGCTTGGAGCTCCCTGAGCTGTGGTTGTGGGACCTGTGGTGGGAAGTCCATGAAACCGTGGCTGGGGAATCTGTCCACCTCTCTCTCGGCTTGTGGTTGGAGGCCGAATGTTTGTGTCCCCCGCTCCGACCTCTGTAGTCTTCAGGGACAGGCGTGGAGCCCAGCTGCCCGCTGCGCATCGTCCCGCTTCTCGCAGCGCGGCTCCCGCCCACCTTCTCTTCGCTCCAGCTGTTGGGGCGCAGGTAATCCCCGCCACGCCCCTCCAGCAACATCTGGATCTCCCCACCCCTCTCTTCGTCCACCGAGACCTGCCTGGAGAAGTGGGCGCTCTTGTTCCTGCAGGAGGGGCCGAGGGGCGGCGTGGAGGAGGGGCTGGCAGGGAAACTCTGCAGCGGGCTGTCGTCGGGGGTCAGGTCGGACGGGGTGGTCCCCTTGCGGTACAGCTCGGGGCTCTCTTGCTGCAGAGGCGTCCCGGTGGAGAGGACCTCGATGTCATCGCTCGAGTTCTGCCGCTTCGGCCGCTGGCATTCGAGCCCTTTGGGGGGCGGTGGTGGGGAGGAGAGAAGGGAGAGAGGAAGGCAACGGGGTTATTTCTATTTTATGGATGCCCCATGGGTTTTTTCGTGGCACGGAACAGGGAGCAGAGGGTTGGGCGGTGGGGAACGGCGGGGTGGGATTGGGACAGCGGTGTCACAGCTGCTGGCACCGCTGGTGTGACACCGAACCTGCCCTGAGCCCTGGCCTGCAGAACCACAGCCAGCATGGGAATGGTTTTCCAGCCCCAGAAATGTGGAGAAGCCACCAACGATGCAGAGCTGCTGGGAGGGGGTTCTGATGGTTTTTTGGGATCCGTCTGACCACATTTCCTATCAGTTCCCAGTCTGGAAGCATGGGAGGGGAAATCTGTGATGTGGCTGGTGGCACACCCTGGGCTCTGTGTTTGTGTGTGCTGGGTGACACTGGGATCACCCTGGATGACACTGGGACCACCCCATATGTGCTGGGTGTCACTGGGATCATCTCGTATGTGCTGGGTGTCACTGGAATCATCCCATGTGTGCTGGGTGTCACTGGGATCACCCCTGGGTGTCACTGGGATCACCTGAAGTGACACTGGGACCACCCCGTGTGTGCTGGGTGTCACTGGGATCACCCCCTGTGTGCTGGGTGTCACTGGGATCACCCTGGGTGTCACTGGGATCACCCCCTGTGTGCTGGGTGTCACTGGGATCACCCTGGGTGTCACTGGGATCACCCCCTGTGTGCTGGGTGTCACTGGGATCACCCTGGGTGTCACTGGGATCACCCCCTGTGTGCTGGGTGTCACTGGGATCACCCCATGTGTGCTGGGTGTCACTGGGATCACCCTGGGTGTCACTGGGATCACCCCGTGTGTGCTGGGTGTCACTGGGATCACCCTGGGTGTCACTGGGACCACCCCGTGTGTGCTGGGTGTCACTGGGATCACCCCATGTGTGCTGGGTGTCACTGGGATCACCCTGGGTGTCACTGGGATCACCCCGTGTGTGCTGGGTGTCACTGGGATCATCCCTGGGTGTCACTGGGATCACCCCCTGTGTGCTGGGTGTCACTGGGATCACCCTGGGTGTCACTGGGATCACCCCGTGTGTGCTGCGTGTCACTGGGATCACCCTGGGTGCCACTGGGATCACCCCATACCTGCAGCCCTCACATTCCTCCTGGATGGGAACCACCTCAGTTTTCACCCTGCGAGGTGCAGGAGGGAGATGTCACCTCCAGCTTTTCATAGGGAAATGGCCACATCTGGGCAGTTGTGCAAGAAAAACCCCACAAACCTTATATCCAGGAGCTTTCCTGCCCCACACAGCCCAGCAGGACATGGGTATTTCCCTGCTCAGCACCCTGGGTGGGATGGAAGGACAGGGGTGGCTGTGCCTTCAGGCAGGAGCCTGCTCAGGGCCACCTGAGGCCAGCACTCCCCATCCTCCTCATCCCACTGGAAACTCCTCATTCCTTCAACCCAGAGACTTCCCAGACAGTGTCACACTGGGGATGGGGACTTCAGGAGGGGCTGAGTGTCTGCTGCTGCTGGAGGAACACGGAACAAAACCCTCCAACGTGTTCATCACTGAGGAAACACCGAATGATTTCAAGCGAGCTAATAGTGGTTAATTCTCCTTTTCCCCTCTCCAGTCATTCCCAGCTAAAGCCATGCTAAATTGGGTGAATAATTTGATAAATATATTAAGTGCCTAATGCCCCTGAAATGCATCTAATTGCAATTGCTATGGCGAGACAAGAAACGAGGCTTGAAAAGGGAGAGCTCAATTTTCGTGCCGTCGTTTAAAAATAAACGCTCGGGAGAGCCTGCTCAGGTCTCTGCACTTCTGATGAGGAATTTTCTCTCTTGAATCTTTTTGGGGAGCTGCTGGGATGTGCCTTCACCCCTGCCAGCGTTGGGATACACGCAGGGAATGCTGGAGTGTGCGGATGGATGTCCCCATCGGAGCACTGGCAAGGGAGGGAAATAGTAAAAAAGCTGCTTGGAAATCCATCCAAGCAATTTATGGGAAATGGTCTCCTAATGATTCAAGTTTTTGGGATAATGCTCACATAGTCCAGCCTTCATCTTTGCCCTGATTGTATGTGGGAGACTGAATCTCCTGGGATTTATCCCTGAGCAATCCCGGTATTGGTGGGAAATTGCTGAGAAGGAGAAAGGTGGAGCTCACTCCTCTGTTTTCCTGCACAATAACTGTCTCTGGGATAAAAGACAAACTTTTTGGGGCTGTTTTCCAGGCATTCCTGTCCCAGCCACTTTCCAAGAGTACAAATGGGAAACTGAGGCACAGAGGGAATAAATGACTTCACCTGACAAAGCTGGAAAGCCACCTGTGGGAACGGGCTCACCCGAGGCTTGGGGTGACCCTGGTTTTTGGGCTTTATCTTCCCCAGTTCAGGGATTTTGCTGGAATTCCAGGGATTTGTGAGCTTCCCACCAGCTCCAAGGCCTCCCGAGCTGATCTCCAGCCCCACAACCAGCCACAGCCTTGCTACACCCACTGCTCCTGTTCCAGAGCCCCACAGAGGGACAAGAAATCCCAGTGATGCCCCACCCCAGGGAAGAGAATCCTCCTCATCCTAAACCTTCCCCAGCCACCCCTGCCCCAATCTTCTCGTGACTCTGCCTTTCCATGGTTTAATTCCCGAAGGGCTGGGGCTCTGGGAGGAGCAGGGCTGGAGCTGCTGGGGGGATGCTGGGCCACAGCTGCCCCCCAGCCCCAGAGCCCACAGGGATGGAGGTGTTTCCTCGCGCAGGAGCTCCGTGGATGCACCCGGGCTGGCTCTCGGCACCCGAGGATGTGCAACAATTAGCCGGAGCTAAAATTAGTCCCGGAGCACGTGATGTTCCTGGAAGAACGGTTGTGAGAGCACGAAGGAGGATGCAGAGCACCAAATCTGGATTTCCAGCAGGATGGAGGCAGCTGAGCCCGGCCTCAGGAGGCTTCAAAGCCAAACCTGTGCTGCCCTGAGGAGCCACATTTGGGATTTGGGAGCGGTGCCAAGCTCTGGTCTCTGGCTCTGGTGTGCTGCTGTCACCGGGGGGACTGAGTTCTCCAGCACCACTCAACCCAGGGGCCCATCCCACTGTGTCCAGGAATTGGGATGAACAACCATGGTGAGCACCTGGAGATCCCCATGGCTGATGGAGATGGAAACCACGGGTGAGGGGGTGATGCTGAACTGGGATTTTTTTGGTTTTCCCAGGTAAACACCTTTCCCTCCCAGGTACAGCAGCTGCAGGCACCCAGGGATGCCCAGGGATGCCCAGGGCTGATGCTGAGGTGGGCATGGACCTCCCTATGACTCTGGGAGTGTTCCACAGCACCCACAAACCCCTCCGAGGGGGCCACCCAGCACCCCCGGCACTTGCTGTGCCAGGTGGGTGGTACCCACACCCACCACCCTGCCGGGAGCACATCCAGCACCCAGGGTGCTGTGCAGGGAGCACAGCCAGCACCCAGGGATGGGTGGCACTCGGCACCCACCACAGAGCGCTGTGGGTGGCACTGGGGACCTGCAGCACCCTGCAGGGGAGCACAGCCAGCACCCAGGATCCTGAACGAGGGGGGCACAGCCAGCACCCACAGTTCTGAATGAAGGGGGCACAGCCAGCACCCAGGATCCTGAATGAGGGTGGCACATCGAGCACCTACAATCCTGTACAAAGGAGACAAATCCAACACCCACAATCCTGTGGAAGGGGAGCACATCCAGCACCCAGGATCCCGTGCATGGAAAGGCATTTAGAGCACCCATAATCCTGTACAAGGGTGACCAATCCAGCACCCACAATCCTGAATAAGAAGAGCACATGCAGCACCCACAATCCTGTGAAAGGGGAGCACATCCAGCACCCACAATCCTGAATAAGGAGGGCACATCCAGCACCCACAATTCTGAATAAGGAGGGCACATCCAGCACCCACAATCCTGTGAAAGGGGAGCACATCCAGCACCCACAATCCTGAATAAGGAGGGCACATCCAGCACCCACAATCCTGTGAAAGGGGAGCACATCCAGCACCCACAATCCTGTGAAAGGGGAGCACATCCAGCACCCACAATCCTGAGTAAGGAGGGCACATCCAGCACCCACAATCTTGTGAAAGGGGAGCACATCCAGCACCCACAATCCTGAGTAAGGAGGGCACATCCAGCACCCACAATCCTGTGAAAGGGGAGCACATCCAGCACCCACAATCCTGTGAAAGGGGGGTGTTACAGCGGGGATACTGCAACACAATGCACCAAACCAGGAGGCCCGTGGAAAAGAAATATATCTGTGGACCGATTCTTGCTGGATGTTTCAGAGCTGTTTATTTCCCCAGCCATAGCCGGGGCTCTGCCCAGGAACCCTCACAGCCACCGGGCCCGAGGGTCCTTCCCGCGCAGGGAGCACAGAACAGCCAGCGGGAACGAGGCTGCGCAGGGGCTCGGGAAACCCCGTGCCTCCCTCAGGGCCCCTCGCCCAGGGCTGCGCGGCGGGGAGGAGAGCCCGACAGGGGGGCACATCCAGCACCCACAATCCTGTGAAAGGCGAGCACATCCAGCACCCACAATCCTGAACAAGGCGAGCACATCCAGCACCCACAATCCTGAATAAGGAGGGCACATCCAGCACCCAGGATCCTGAATAAGGAGGGCACATCCAGCACCCACAGTCCTGAATAAGGAGGGCACATGCAGCACCCACAATCCTGAACAAGGAGGGCACATCCAGCACCCACAATCCTGAATAAGGAGGGCACATCCAGCACCCACAATCCTGTGAAAGGCGAGCACATCCAGCACCCACAATCCTGAACAAGGAGGGCACATCCAGCACCCACAATCCTGAACAAGGAGGGCACATCCAGCACCCACAATCCTGTGAAAGGGGAGCACATCCAGCACCCAGGATCCTGAATAAGGTGGGCACATCCAGCACCCCCGATCCTGTGCAAAGTGGGCGCGCAGAGCCCCTGCAATGCCCTGAGGGTGGTGGCAGCTCCCCCATCCCTTTCCAGCCCCGCCAGCCGTTTCCAGCCTGAGGTGGCGGGGGCTGTGGGTGACACAGCCACTCGCACCCATGATGTGCCCGAGTCGCTCCGCAGGCACTTCCCGGTTTCCCGGCACATCTGGGATGCTGTGTTTGTTTTTTAATATGCTCTAAGTGGAGCCGCCTCCCCTGCCCTCCCTTCTCGTGGCTCGCACAGCCCCTCCAGCCAGAGCTCCAGCCACACAAACCCCAGCACGAGCGAAGCACCACGGCCCCGTCCAGGAGGTAGTAAAAAATGTATTACCTAAAAATATCTTTCCAAGAGGTGATTTAAGCCAGCAAAGTCTCCTGGCAGGAGGAAATGGAGATGAGGAACATCTCAGGCCTGGAGAAGCCCCTGGGAGCTCGCACGCCTGCGAGAAAGCTCAGATCTGCCGTGTACAAATCGGGCCTCGGCAGGAGGAGGGGTGAGGGGGGTTTGGAACAAGGCTGAGCAGGCAGAGGGTGCCAGGGGGGTGCCAGGGGATGCTCGGCCATCCCGGAGTGTCCCTGGCTGGGGATGCGGCCTGGCTCAGGCTGCAGCCGGCCCCCAAAGCCCTTCTGGGCCGTGGTGCTGACCAAGGGATGCCCCCGGCCGCCCCCGCATTTCCGAGCCACGGTGAGGAGAGCACCGGGCCAGGGCCAGGCTGGACCAGCAGATCCAAGGTTCCCTTCTGCCCGGGCTCGGGAGCAGCCCCGGGCCCTGAGTCACCGGCAGCAGCTCCTGGAGCAATTAAAGCGGGTGAGTAATCCTGGCTTCGAGCTGGGAGGGGGAGAGTAGTGATAGCCGCCTCCTGAGGAGGGCTCGGTGCTGGAAAACTTTCCCATAAACTCAGTCACAGATTAATGGTGATGTTAATTATCGCTGAGGGGACTTGGAGCTTCCCATTCCCACTCGGCTGCAGACCCCAGCCCGACCCTGGGTTGGCTTTGGCTCCGTCCTCTCCGAGCCTTTGCTGAGCAAAAATGTGGACAAACCAACAAGGAATGGTGAAAAGGATGGATGGATGGATGGATGGATGGATGGATGGAAGGGAGGGAGGGAGGGAGGGTTTGCCACCAGGAATGTGGATTTTGCCGCCTCAAATGTGGATTTTCCCTGTGACTGATTTGCACGGCCGAGGGAAGGGTCAGGTCCCACTGGGTGCCGTCCAAGCATTCCAAAGAAATCAGGAACCACACAAGCCGTGGGTGTAAGATGAGTGGTGACCTCTGGGATCATCTGTGTTTGCATTTTCCTTCCAGAGCCCTTGTCAGGCTTTTCTGTGCAACCATCAAGGACTGTGAACTAAAAAATGGGGGTGTTCTGGTGTGAAAAGAGGCGATCCCAGGAAAAAAGCCCTGAACAAGGTGGAAGTGCTGGATACCGACAGCCTTGTGCTAAATCTCCCCAGACCTGGTGATCCAGGGAGCTTTCCCACCCCAAGAGCTCCACTGGGAATCGGGAGCTGCAGGCACAGACTGAGCCTCCAGCCAGGGGAGTTTTGGGGGGCTCGGAGGGGCAGGGACTGGCAGGGATGGCTCCTGGACTGACCGTTCTCCCTGTGCTGGAAGGAAGGCGAGAACTCTTTGGCAGTGATCCTGGCGATCCGCGCTTCCTCCTGAGCTTTCTGCGCCGCCGTCACGGCCGCCTCCGCCTTGGCCCTGGAGTGAGAGGTCCTGCAAAGGCAACACGAGACACCAGGACCCCGTTAGGCAGCTCCTCCCTGCAGACCCCGCCATGGAAAACCCCACATTTCCCCCACAAATTGCTCTGAAACCCTTTGGCTGTGAGGGAGGAGCCGCCTCCAGAGCTTGGGGCTGGTTGGGGATTTTCCAACAGGTTCCTGAGCTGCTCCTCAGCCTGGAAATCACCCAGGAAATTTGGGATCAGGTGCAGGTTTTCTCCCAGGATCCCTCCATCCCATTTCCCACCCCGTCCCAGCAGCCTCTCTGTGCATCTCCCACGAGCCTCCAGGGCTGGAGGCCTGAATTTCAAGCTCTGGTTTGGTTGGTTTTTTTTTTAACCAAACCCATTCGCTTTGGGGATGGGAAAAAGAAAAAAAAGAAGAACATTTCCACGCCCACCCCCACGTTTTGCGTAAAATGCTGGATGTAAATAAATACTGGGAGCAGAGGTAGGAGCGGGAGGTTCGGCTCCAGCGCCGCCTCCACCATGCCTTCACACATTTTGAGCAGGGCACTTTTTCCCCCCTCTGGATCAACAACTGTCCCCTGCACTCACCGATGATTCCCCAAAGGCTTTTTTTGGATGGCATTTCATCCGTCACTCAGGATTTACAGCATCCTCCGGAAGCTGCTTTGCCCCTTTTTCCCCCTTATCCGAGCTATCCAGGCACTTTCAAAAATTCCTGCTCCCACCCCGGTGCAGGCAGGCTTATAAATAGCTCCGCTGATTTCTCTTCCCTCCAAAATCAGGCCCTCCATCTCCTTTAATCATTTTCTTTTTCTGCCTCTCTCTGAATTCCCTCTAATTTCTCGACATCTGCGTGGAGAAGGGAGTGCCATTTCTGACAGGCTCCTAAAAATGGAAAACAGGGCCAGGAATGTGCCTGCTTTGCTTGGAAGCATCACCGGGGCTGGGGAACAGGGTGTGAGTGTGGCTGTGCTGTCACCTGTGTTCCACTCCTGACACTTCTCAAGTGTCTTTGCTTTGATAAACGCTTTATTCCCATCCACTGGCTGCTTTGGAGTAGCCCTGGAAGCGGATCTGAGCTGTTTTCCAGAGTTATGGAGGTGCTGGAGGGGCTGTGGTGATGCTGGCGCAGGTCCTGAGGGTTCTCTGTGATTGATGCACCCAAAAATTGGGTTTAAATGGGTTTTTACCCAGCTGGAATCCAGTGCTCTCCCTGCTCAGCACTCACTGGGGTCAGAGGAGGGGACAAAGGTGTCACAGCCCATTCCCTGTCAGGTATCCCAGCCCTGCTCTTTTAGGAGGAGCAGGGATGCACCAAGGAGGAGCTGCAGCAAACTGCCGGGAGAGGAGGTGCAGCCTGCTCCCATTTTTCATGGAATCATGGAACGGTTTCGTTTGGAAGGGACCTTAAAATCCATCTCATTCCAAGCCCTGCCATGGGCAGGGACACCTTCCACTGTCCCAGATTATTCCAACCCAGCCTTGGACACTTCCAGGGATCCAGGGGCAGGTACAGCTGCTCTGGGCACGCTGTGCCAGGGCCTGCCCACCCTCAGAGGGAACAATTCCTTCCCCATATCCCATCTAAATCCACTCTTTTTCAGCTTAAAGCCATTCTCCCTTGTCCTATCACTCCATGCCCTTGTCCAAAGCCCCTCTCCAGGTCTCTTTTTGGCCACATTGCTGGCACCACCGTGGTCTGTGGGAAAGGCTGAGGCATCAAACCTGTGGGTAAACCCATCGGAGCCGCCAGAGGCCTAAAATTGAGATTCCACCCCTCTGAGCTGATGAAACCTCTGGCATCTTCCGGGAGAGCTTCTCAGGGATGTGGATCCGAAGATCCTCCATCCATTTATCCCTGTGCCGTCTCCTGGCCTGGGAGCTGCCCAGGGCTGGGGCTGTCCCAGCCACTGCAGCGTTTTCCAGGCTGCAGGTCTCTGCTGGCCCCAGCCGAGGATTAACAACGTCTGCGGGCGCCTGGCCCGCGCTCAGCAGCCAGGATTACACCCTGCTCCCGACACTCCTCCCTGGAGAGGCGACTGGAAGCGCTCATCCCTCTCTGCCTGCCAGGGAAGGAGGCTGGAGAAGCAGCCTGTGCCATTCTAGGGGGCTGGGGCACACGGGGGTGGTGGCAGAGCGGGAGGTGACGCTAAAGGAGCCCACACAGAGCCACTACCCCAGCCTGAGGTTCTGGGATCGCCCGGGCTCTGCTCCTCTCTGCAGCATTCAGCACCCCCTCAATGGAACCATGGGATCATTGAGGGTGGAAAAGAGCTCTGGGATCACCAAATCCAAGCTGTGCCCAATCCTCACCTCGTCCCCAGCCCAGAGCACTGAGTGCCACCTCCAGGCCTTCCTTGGACACCTCCAGGGATGGGCACTCCAAACCTCCCTGGGCAGCCCCTGCCAAGGCCTGACCACCCTTTCCATGGAGAAATTCTTCCTGACATCCAACCTAAATGGACTAAAATCACCATCCTTTGGGGATGGATGCATTTCCATCCCTGAAAAACTCACTCCAACAACTTCTGGATCTGCTCATCCCCACAGACTCCCAGGATCAGCCCAGGAAGTGCAGGGAATTTAGAAAATGGAAACTTGGGGCTTTGGCTCAGAAAAGGTTAAAAATCAATCACGTCTAGGAAGCCACCTCTGATCCAAAATACACTCGGAGAGGGCTGGAATGTGCTGGATTCCCTGGAGCGGATGGAACGGACTGGGTTCCCTGGAGCAGATGGGATACACTGGATTCCTTGGAGCGCATGGAACGCTGCCGATTAATTGTTTGTAAAGCTCCCCGAGACGCCGGGAGGAGTGAAAAGCAGAATTATGGAGATCCATACGTTGCATGATAAAATCCATAAGTATTCCCAAATAAATGCCAGTAATCCAGTTAGGGCTCGCACGACTTTGTCACGTCCTAAATTTACCAGCTGGCTCCTTTCTCCACGCCTGCTGCTCGTGGCGTGCGCTAAATCTTAATTCCCACTTAATTGCCTGGAGTTTATTTCCCTGGAAAAGTGGGGGTTTTTTTTCTCCCTGACACATGGACAGGGCCTGATCTCATCGCTCTGCTCCTCCTGCCCTCAGTGCTGCTGTAAATTTTTTCTGGGATGGAGACGCCAAACTGGAGACCACGGTGAAAATAAAGCTGGGGCCGTCCTGATGAAACAGAATTATGGGATGATTTGGGCTGGAAAGGACCTTAAAGATCATCCTGTTCCTGTGGGCTCATGATGGGATGGAGGGAAGAGTGATGCAAGAGGAGCTGTTTAATTCCTCCCACCTCCGAGCATCCCCAGCCTCCTCCTCCAGCTGGGATGAATCTGGGATAGTGGAAGGTGTCCCTGCCCGTGGCAGGGGGTGGAATGGGATGAGCTTTAAGGTCTCATCCAACCAAACCATTCCATGATTCCAGGATTTTAGTGCACTTCACTATCCAAACTGAACTGGAGGAGGGTGTTTAGGCAAAGATTGGGATTGGGAAGAGCCACAGGGGGGAAGGCCAGGATGGTTTGTGGCTTTTGAGGCCCTGTTTTGGGTCAGGGCAGAGAGTCCCTGCTGGGGCTGGCCTGGAATATTTTATTTATTAATTTTTTGCCAAGCTGACTCACTCTTCTCAGAGGATGAGCGGGCAAGTGGTCAAACTGGCAAGAGGAGCTGGCAGGAGGCAGGGAAAAATCCCAACCAACCAGATCCCCGGAAATCTTTGCAGATCTCCTGTGATTTGGCTGGAGCTGACAGAGGAAGGGATAATACCTGGGCCTGCTTCCTAATGCCAAGTTTATCAGCTCCAGCTAATCTATAAGAAGCTGGAATCAACCGATTTGCAAGGAAGAACTTGGCTTTTTAGGAATTCCAACAGCAACTCCGGGATGGCTTGGAGTGAGCGAGGAGTGGATCCAAGGGTTCTGCTGCAAACTCAAAGCTGGGGGCTGGTTTAGCCAAAAAGGGGTGAACTCCCAGCAAAATCCTCAGGGGTTCAGGAAGGAAGGAAGCAAAATTCAAACCAGGTGAGGCTTGAGAGGTGTTTTGGCTCCAGGAACGCTTTGGCAGAAGAACAAGTGGGACAAAGTGCTTTAAAATTAGGCTGGAAATTAGAGCAAGTTTACAGAAGCCCAGAAAGCTTTCTGAGCTGTAAATGTGACACCTGGAATTGCCAGGATGGCACCTGGAGCCAGGAGAAACCCGGATCGCTGGTGTGTCCTTCTCCATCCATTGTTTGAATCCATCCAGGGGAGGGATTTGCTATCCTTATTCCTATTTTTCCAGCGCTTTTGTAAGGAAAACACATTCCAGCAGAAACCAGGCAGCAGACTCTGAGCAAACTCGTGTTTGGGGCCACAAGGAGCTCCATGCCGAACACAGGGAGGAATCCACATTATTGGGAATGTTAAAAGGCATCCTGTGGGTGAGGTTTCTGGGAAGGAAGGCCTGTTTCCCAAAATTCACATAGTAGCTCTGGCTGGTCTTTTCCAAGGAAACTTCTCTCTTCCCTGACACCCCCCTGAACTCAAAGCCTGGCTGAGGGACCCCCTGATAGGGAAGTAGGAAATTCCTGCAGGGACCCTGTGCAGGGATGGAGACGCTCAGCCCTCCTCCACCCCATACCCAGAGCTCTCCTGGAATCCCAACTCCAACAGGAGCACCACAAGGCTGCAACAAGTCCCAAAAAACCCCTTTCTACCCCATAAAAGTACCCCTATTTTCATGGAAAAGTTGGAAATTGGCACATTTACCACAGGTTTCACCGGGTGTGGTGAGGATGGAGTTAAACTGGCAGTGAGCTCATCCCTAATGAACAGCCTCAAGTTTTCCTGAGGGGCCGGGCTGGCTCCATCGGATTCACTTTGTCTCCAGGTCAATACCTCATCAGGCAGCTTTGGGGTTGGTTTTTTTCCTCTTTAAATGCATCTTTATCTTCCTATAGGAGGGAATGTTTTCTCTCCCTCCATTACAAGAGCTTCATGTATTTTTCAAATGGCAAAATTCAATTAAAACGCACGCCAGCTGCAAGGAAATACTTCAGGAAAAATTCAGAGAGAGCATTTGCAGGGCGTTTAAGACTCATCCAAACCCCGGGGTCAGGAAAGCCTTGGGATGCACCTTGTCCTGGGAAGGGATGGCTGGATGAAGGAGGAAAAGGAGAATTTTAGTCCAGCCTCCCCATGGGGAAAACCCAGGCTGGCATGAGGCTGGATCAGGTGAGGAGAAGATTTTCAGTCCAGCCTCCCCAGCGTGAATCCCTCGGCTGTGTGGGCTCCACAGGGGTTGTTTTCCAATCCCTCTGGCACAGCGGGAGCAGGATCCAGCCCTGATTGCATCCACCAAGGAACACAAAGCACCGGTCCCCCAGTGATCGATGCCGGTCACCAACCCCGGAGCCCTGCGAGAGGGGGACGCTGATGTAGCGCTCTCCCAGGGATATGGGATCGCTCCGGGGTGGGGCAGGACAGGCCATCCCAGCTCCCAGATCCCTGCCAGAGTGGGATCGATCGCTGCAACAGCCCCGGGAGGCTCTGCCTGCTCCGGGCAGCCAGGAGGGGAGGCTTGGCTGGGCTTCGTGCTCTCCTAGATGGGACAAATTGGGACTGAATTATTAATAACCACTGCAGACTGTCTGCTTCCCACCTCTGCGGGAGCCTCTCTGATTTAGGGCACAGCTGCAGTGCCCATCCTGCCTCCCTTCCCCATTCCAGGAGCTCCGCCGGGCACCGCATCCCGCATCCAGCCCCTTTCCAGAGGCTCGGGATAAGCACAGCCCGGAGCCAGCCTCTGTCTAGACATCGCCCTGAGGGAACGGGGAGATGGCAGCAATTAACAACCTGTTTGTTATTGTCCCTATCTGGCGTTTATTGCCCCGATAAAACCCGCTCCTAATTCCAGCCTGGCTCTTCCCACATCTCTCCCGGCTCCCTTGTTATTGCACCAGGCTCGCCGTGAGTGATTTGTGCAGGCAGCAACACCGCGCTGGTCCTCAGGGGGTGGAATATTAGACGCACCAATTAGCTGTCTGTGGATAAATTCCCATTTACCTGCTCCGCGCAGGCATTTTTCCCAGCCCGCTCCCTCCGTCTGCTTTTCCCTCTGTCCCCCCTCCATCGCTGGAATTCTTAATCAAGGGGAAAAAAGCTGCTTAATGTGACCTCTGACATGACGTAATGCAGCCCCGAACGGCTGCTCGGGCTCTGAGCAGCCAGACACGGAGCAGGTGCTGTGCATAGCAAAGAGAGAGCCAGACTTCCCGGCTCCAGATGGAGATTTTGGGATGGGAGGATGGATGGATCACCCCTGAGCACCGGCAGGAGGAGCAGGAAAGCTCCCACCAGCGGGAGGGGAGGTTGGGAAAGGCTGGGATGGCACAGGACAGAGGGAATGGTGGTGGCACACTCCGAAAAAAATGGCTCTGGAAGGCACATTTCAAGAGAATTAAAGAAAAAAAAAAAATACTCAAACCCTTTAATTCTGGGAATAAAACCCCCTCAATGTGTTTTTGCTGCCCAAGAAAGCAAATTACAGAGAAGCATGGAAAATGTTGTGGTCAAAAGGGCAAATCCAAGTTTCTCTGTCACGTTCCGGGGGGAAATCATTCCCAAGGCAGCTGGGAGAGCTCGTGGGGAGCAGGTGCCCGTGGCCCAGCTGGGACGTGGAATGCACGAGGTCTCCCAAATTCATGGAGACGGGGCTGGAGCCAGTTCCCATTTAGCTCATTGCTCCAGGCACCTGTGCCAGGGCCTTCCCTACCTTTATATTTTTGGAGTTACAAATTCACCAAGGAATCTTTTGCCATTTTACACTGAAATTCCATTTTTAAATCCAAGTAAGCAGGAAAAAAGTATCCCAGGCTGTGTCCTTGGGTCCTGTGCCTTGCCTTGGAGTGGCCAAAAGGAGTTTTGCTGGAGAACTGAATTCACAACACGGAAAGGTGTGAAATCTCGGTGGCTTGGGGGACAGGGATGGGTCATGTCCCCAAAATTCTGGGAGAAACAGCTCAAACCACATCTCTGAGCTGGGTCATTCCCAGTGGAGAAAGGTGAGAGCATCAAATGCCAGGATCCTCTCCAGCTCACCTTATTCCCACCATCCCAAAAAGGTGCTTGGATTTCCTTATTTTATCCCTGTTTTTGCTGGACAAAAAATGCCAAGAAAATCCAACTCTATCGACTTTTGAAAGCTGGGCCAGGTGGAGCTGCTACCCAGAGGCACATCCGGCACCATCAGCCAGGATGATCCCAGCATCTCTCTGGCCAAGGAAAACATGGAATAAGCAGGGCCAGGCAGATTCCTGCATTTCCCTCCCGGTGAGATTCCTTCCTCTTAACTTCGTGCCCCCCAGCAAGGGCAGAGCTGATGGGCTTTGCAGGGAGATGATGCCCTGGATGTTATTTACAGCTGGCCAGAAAATCAACATCTGCAGAGGGAGCTCATCCCCGGCCATCTGTCACTGGGAATGGAGCTCCGCAGGAGGCAGGTGAATGGCACAGCCAGGCAGAACCTGCCCATCCTGGTGCAAAACACCAGGATTTGCCTTGGGAAAGGGTGGCTTTGAGGCCACTGTCCCACCTGAGGTTTGGCCTCTCTCCAGAGTGGTCGCTTGTCCCTCAAAATGGGCAGTGCTGGGACAGGGAGTTGCTCCCAGGATGAAGCCAAGCTCCGGGAAATTCCCTCTCCTAAATCAGACACGGAGGGAAGAGCAAACTCCAGCTCCAGGAATGGATTTTCCCCTTTTCCTATAAACAGGGGAAGGCAGGAGACAATTGCAGAGCTGCTCTGAGCATCGTTACCTTCTGGAAAGAGCTGCAAAACCTGTGGGAAGCCACTCAGAGCAGGATTTGGGAAGAGCTCACTCAGGGAAGGGAAAGGAGTGAGCAGGGGGGATGTTCCTGCTTTCCAGCTGGGGTGCTTTGGATAGGGCAGGTTTCCATGATTTTGCTGGATAATTGCCATGTCCATCATGGGAAACGCACACAGCAGGAGTGGGAAAGGCTGCGCCCCCTCTGCATCCCCTGCCAGCCCTCCCATCCCGAAGGCACAGCAAACATCCCTCTAACCCCGGGCAGAACCAGCTCATTCCAAACCAGCCTGCCACTTCCAGGCGGGAGGCAAAACAGGTTGGAAGAGATCCCTAAAAATCCTTGGAAAAGCAAAACAAAATAAATAAAGGCAATAAAAAAACCCAAGGAAAAGCAAGCAAAGGCACAAAACCTCCCAGGAAGCCGGGCAGCAGCGCTGGATCATCCACACACTGCAGCTTCTCCAGGCTGGATTAAAGCAGGAATGGAAGAGCAGGAAAGCCCTCCATGGATGCTGCAGTTAGAAGGAGATTTTGGAATGCACAGCAGGCCAAGCCCAGCTCCTGGAGCAGCCGTAGCTCAGCCTGGCCATGGGCAGTGCTGGCCTTGGCTGGACACGCTGCTGCCCGGGCTGATCCCGCATTCTGACCGCTGTGTCCGGGCAGGGCCGGCTCCAGAGGCAGCACTGCAGGACCCTCATGAGCCCAGCGCTGCTCCTGAGGCCTGGGAATTCCAGGGAGGAAGCTTGGGGGTGGGTCTGGATAGGTGGTTTGATGGGATATGATCCATCTGCGTGGAGTCATCAAGGAGAGGGGCGGGAATACACAGTCCTGGCATGGCCACGGCAGCGGGGTTGGAATGATGAACTTGGGATGAGCTTTAAGGTCCTTCCCAATCCCGAAAAAACCATTCTGTGATTCCAGGATTGCTCCCAGCCCAGCCACAAATTTGGAATGACCTTTTTGGGATGGATGGGTGGATGGATGGATGGATGGATGGATGGAGGGATGGATGGATGGAGGCTGCCAGAAAACGCCTGGCTCCAGGTGGACACTGGGCACTTCCTCCTGCCCCAGGCTGAGGGACAAAATGTGGAGGATCCAGTGGACCATCAGCATCCCATCCTGGCCTCCATCACCAGGAGGCTCCCAAAACATCCCATTCCTCCTGGCTGGGCTGATGGCCCCACAGGTTGGAGGAGGGGTGGGACTCTCAAAGCCAAAGGTGCCAAATGCAGCACAGGGAGAGAAGCTCAACCAGGCCAAGGGAGCTGAGGAAGCCTCTGCTCTGCCTCCAGGGAATCCCTCAAATCCCTCTGAGGAGCCACCAGCACACTGCAGCCCCTTGGGAATCATTAGAGGCTATTTTTCTTACAGCCAAGGGAAAAGGGCTCAGAAGAAGAGAATTTGGGGAGTTCGGGCAAAAAACTCTAGGTGAGGGAGGTGCTGACAGCAAAGCAAAGCTGAGCTGGCTGTTGAATTTCAGCTTCATTTGGATGAAACTGAAAACTCCTTCCAAAACTCCGTCTAAAAAGAAGGAGTTAAACCAAATTCCAAAGCAAACCACACCAGAACCACAAGGAAAAGTCTTTTTCCTTCCCTGACCCTTTGCCCCCTTCGGGTTTTGGCCGAAACTCTTTGGCAGCTTCTCAAGTTTTGGTCACCTCAAGCAAAACAGACTTTTGGCAACTGAACTTTCCAGGCAATTTTTTTCCCCTGCTGATGGAGGCACAAAAGTCCGAAAGAGGCAGTGAAATGTTGTCCCTCCCTTTCCCCTGGTGATGGAGAGGGAAGATCCACGAATTTCCTCTGTTTTAACCCAACAGCAAAATCTGCCCCAGTTCTGAGCAATCAGCACAAAAACCTCATCCAGAATCGAGCAAATTCTCATTGAACTGAACTTAAAATTTTATTTCCAGCCCAGCCTGGCCTCGGGCCAAGCCAAGGAGTTGGAATGGCCTCGGGGGCACCGACAGATGCTCTCCAGCTGCTGGAGGAGAGAGGTTAGATGTCCATCCTTGCCCTCCAGGGCCCTCTGCCACCTCCAGCCCTGTGAGGTAGGAGAGAGGCCGCTTTTCTGGGTGATGCGACAGGGTCTGAGGGATGGAAAGCTGTGTTTGGATCACCAGGATGCTTGGGAAGGGAAAACATCTGTGTTTTGCTCCCTGGAGGGTGACACACAGGGACAGGATGGGGCGGATTCGGGATGTGGTGGCAGTGGGGCTCTGCTGTCCCGTCTGGAAGCGAGCTGCGGCAAAGGGAAGCTGCCCTCCATGGAAAAGGGGGGTTGGAGATGGGCTAAAATTGAAAAGTAGGTCCCACTGGATGCAGGGCTGAGCACCAGACACGGCCACCATGGGATTTTAGGGTGCTCAGCACCCTGGAGAATTGGGACTTTCTTAGTCACAACTTCAAAGGGATAATCGGTCGGATCCGTGGGTTAAATCCCCCTGGGATTTTCAGGGGGGAAATTTGCTTAGCAGGGTCTACGGTCAAATCCTTTAATTTCCTGGATTAGGAAGTCAGGACAGCTTGTCATTTGTCCTGTGGGGACGAGGTGACAGAAACCTCATTGTGTGGGGCTTTTCAAACCAACTGCAAGAGCTTGGAGAGCCTGGGATACCCCAGCCCATTCTCTGCAGTTCCCGGCAACCCAAACTCGGGGGGAAGGAAAAGCAGCAAGGAAAATACTCAATAAGAGGAGCAGGCAGCCTCCCCTTTGCCTCCTGCACTGCCCTCGCCTCCTGCCCAGCGCTCCGGGGCAGCCCCTTCCCATGGAAGTGGTGCCTGCCAGGACTGAATCACCTCCCGTCCTCCCCGCCTCGCTGCCAGCCAGTGCCACCCCTCCCTGTCCTTTTCCATCTGCTGTCCCCGCACAGGTGACCGCGGAGCAGGCGCTGCTGGCACCGCGCTCCGGCACCGCTCTCCCATCCCAGCTCTGCCATCGGCTGTTTCCTCCTGCATCCCAAATACCTTTTCCTGCTCCATTCTCTGGCAGAACCATCCCTTCCAGCTGCGCTTTGCTGCGGGCCTGTCACGACACAAACCACACGGATCTGGGAGATCTTCCCTGTCCAGCATGGGGAGCGGGACAGAGGCAGCTGGGACAACGCTGAATCCAAGGGCTGGGAATCTCTGCTCTGCCTGTGCCATCTCTGCACAGCCCAGCAAAGTTGGGAATGCTTATAGGAATGTTTGTCACACACCTGGGCCATGGATAGGGGGTGTTTTGGCTCATATTTAGCTCAATGGAGAAGGAAGGAGGTGGGAATGGCCAAGCTGGGTTCAGTGGTGGTGGGTGAGGGATGGGAGTGCAATAAAAACCAAAATCCTGCTGAGCTGAGCTGCTCTCCCAGAAGACACAAAAGACCCTGCTGAGGTTTTTCCTGGCAAAGCTTCATTCCTACAAAAGGCACTTCATTTTCCAGCCTGTCCATGCCTGTGGTGGGGTGGCTGTTGGGGACACACCGAGCTGGCCCTGTGCAAGCCCAGAGGCCGCTCCTGACTTTTGACACGGCCACAAAAGGGCTTAAAGCTGCAAATCCCGTCTGAGCAGGAAGTTATTAAATTGGCATTGCAGGAGCACGTAAACAGTCACGGTGCCGGCATCACATCCCGCAGGAGCCAGCCACGGGCAGGGAGGGAACGCTCCGGGATGGCTGGTCCTTGGGTGGCCTGGGCTGGAGGTGGAAATGTGCCCGCCGTGAGTCAGAGGTGCCCTTGTCACCCCGGCTGACAGGGACACACCGCCAGCAGGAACAACAGCTGATCCTAATCTTATCCCCTGACCCTTGCCAGCACGGGCAGGAGCAGGGAGGGAGGCGGCGGGGAAGTGGCAGGGAAGGAGGGAATGCTCGGCTCCATCAGCAGCAGAGCCTGTTGGAGGCTGCCAGCCCAGGCTTTGCTCCGTTTGGACTGCACAGGGAATGTTTGGGGGAGAGAGGGCTGGGGGGAACAAGGAGACGGTGCTGTGAAGAGAGTCACCTCCTGCCCCAGCTGCTCTCAGCATTTGGGTCACCCCCATCCGTCCCCTCCGTGTTTTCCTCCCTGTCTCTCCTTAAGGAAAGGGCGGAGAGGCCGGGAAGGGATGGAGGGAGCACATTCACCCTACACGAGACCCGGTGATGCCCTCGGTGACCCCATCAGTGCCCAGCTCACAGGCTGAGGTGACTCCTGCAAATCCTGAGCTCCAGCTGGCTGCCAGAGTCTCAGCAGGGAACAGCAGCACTTCTCCAAGGGGCCATAAGCAGAGGAATCATCCCTGGGCTCAGAGGTGCCCAGAGAGGGGCTGGTGGGAGACCCTGCCCCACCTGGGCATCAGCCCCATCCCTGCAGCCAGTTCAGCTCTGTCCCATCCTGGCTTTGTTTGTCCCTGCTATCTTGACCTGAGGAAGGGGACACAAAACCCTTGTGGGGCCCTTAACCCCCACCCCTCCTCCTCCTCCTCCTCCTCCTCCTCCTCATCCCTCTCCATCTGCAGCAGGAGTCCCTTGGGCAGCACGAGGCGGGATTAGGGTGAGACTAATGCGGGGTCCCCCCAGGCACCCGAAAAGCAGCAGCAACCCGCAATCAAAGGCAGCCCAGACAATGGCAGAGCTGCAGGCTCAGGCCTGGCAGAGCATTAAGCAGCAGCATTACCGGGGCCAGGGAGCGCCGGTGGGGACATTACCGCCACTCGCAGCGCTCCAGAGAGCGGCTGCAGCTGCTTTGCTTTTCTCTGGGTTTTGCCCAGGCTGCGTTTCCATTTTTCTCGAGAAAATACCTGTTTGGCTCTAAGAACCTCCTGCACTTTGCTGCTCAGCTCTCAGGGGCTTTTCCTGCCTGCCCGCTCCCTGTCCAACGTCAGCCGCTGCCGATGCTTCGCCCTCGCTGCAGCATCCTGAGGGAGCATCCAGGCTGAGTCCAAACATTCCCCTTCTCCCCTCCTCGCTGCCAGGTTGTCTTTATTTGCTTCCTGCTCCTATTTTCCTCCAGTTTCCCTCTCTGAATTTGAATGACACTGAGCTAATTTGCAGCCCAGCTCCTCCTGAGACCGTGGAGCTTTAATTATATTTTTCTCCTGGTTTCCTGGTTGGTGCAAGGCTTGGCTATAATTATGCCAGAAAGAGCATTACTTAGGACTGACCTGGGAGCAGCATTCCCTCTGGGAGCCAGGGCACTGGCTGCTCCCAGGAATTCTTATTTAAGGTGCTGGGCGGCAGACTCCCACGAAGCTTGTGCTGGAGAGGAGCGGAGTGTTTGCCACGTGCCACCATCCCTGGGACTCATCCCCGACACCAGTGATGGTCCCTCCTCTCATAGCCAGCCCAGCCGCTAATTACAAACCCTTGAACTGTGGAAGCACGAGGAAACCCTGGAGAGATTTAGGGTCTGCCTGCTTTGCTTTACAACTCCCATCACCCATGCTGGAGAGCTGGAGTTGGCCCTGAGCTCCCCCCTGCCATTCCCTGTGCATCCATCCCCCACAGCAGGTGGCTGTGCCAAAATCCAGGGGCTGGGATGAGCTCCCTGGCCCACCACTTTTGTTGCCTGGATATTATATTTTAGTGGATCATGACACACCAGTGCCTACAGATAATTTGCCTGAGGTATCAATTAGCACTAATGAGATGGGAGTCTGTGTCCAGTACATCCTTTGTCCTTCCAGGGTGGCAGCAGAGGGAGTGGTGTCTCTTGGCTGATTTGAGAGGGAATGAAGGATCCCAGAGCACTGAGAGAACACTCTGAACATCCATTTTAAACTGGCTGGAAAAGAGTTCCCTCCTTGTCTCCCTCTGAAAACTGATCATGGCATCAAGGAATGATTTGGGTGGGAAGGGACCTCAAGGCCCATCCAGTGCCATCCCCGCCATGGGCAGGGACACCATCCCTATCCCAGGTTGCTCCAGACTCTCCTGGCCTTGAACACTTCCAGGGATGGGCCAGCTGCTATCAACAGGAGTTCCTCAGTTCTCATTCACATCCCTCCTCCCCCTTTGCCTTCCCCTGGACAACTCCAGCGAATCAGAGCGAATAAAGCGTTCTCCCCTTTTAATTACAGCGAAGAAAATTTAGGAGAAACTCCTCTCGACCCTAAAAGAAACTTGTTAAACGAGCAGATATCACCGTGCTCTATCCAGACTCCAACAACTTTAGGAAAGCAATTTACTTGTCTCCAGCACACTGTGCTTTTAGCCTACTTCCCTCAGGAAACGGGGCTCACTCCTGTGATTGTGCTGTTTATGTATCTATATGCCATCACTCCCACACTAATAACTTTTGAGCGTGTTGGCCAATTCCAACCAGATCTGACAGAGCGGCAGAGTTTTCAAAAATACTGAATTCTTACAAATTTAATGAAAGCCGTGGGTGGGCATATATTTTTTTTCCCCCACCAAGGGAAAGGCTGCAGAGTGAACTCAGGATGATCAGACAGAAAGGAATACACACACACACACACACACACACGCACAGCCACGCCAGGCCTGTGTAAAACCCCTGGGTGCTGGGAAATCAGAATTTATGTTGGTATAGAGGGGGAATATTCCACCCCTGAACCCCAAAACCTCGGGAATGAGCAGCAGGATTCTCCCCCAGTTTTGTTTGGTGGTATTTGGATGATGCAGTTTGGTGTGGGGTTCCCAGGGAATGCAGGGAATGGGTTCCTTCATTAGGAGGCTTTAAAATTAATCAGACTAAGATTAATAAGAAAGCTTTTCTAGCTGGATCTAGGATGTAAAACCTTGCTCTGCTCTGGTTCTGCGGGCTCAGGGACTCTGCCAAAATCCTCGCAAGGGGGGAGAGCTTGAGCTGAGGGATTGGAGGTTTCAGACAAAGCGGTTTAAGGTAAAAGAGCAGAGATTTACATGGGAATATTGGGAAGGAATCCTTCCTGTGAGGGTGGGGAGGCTCTGGCACAGGTTGCCCAGAGAAGCTGTGGCTGCCTCATCTCTGGAAGTGTCCAGGGCCAGGTTAGAAGTGGGAAATGCCCACACAAACCAGTCTGGGATTCTGTGATTTTATGATTTGGGTTGGAAGGGACCTTAAAGCTCATCCAGTCCCACCCCCTGCCATGGGCAGGGACAACTTCCACTATCCCAGGCTGCTCCAAGCCCTGTCCAGCCCGGCCTCGGACACTTCCAGGGATGAGCCTGTCCCTGAACCAGCCTAATCCCATCCATCTCCATCCTCCACCCTCCACCATCCCTGCTGCTCTCCAGCAGAGCCCAGGACCACCCAGTCAGTGCAGGGCAGGGAGGTGTTCACACCTGGCATTCAGGACTCGATATTTTCCCTTCTCTCCCATAATTAGACGTGGCATATTATATGCCAAGAGCTCATTAAGCATCTTGTCTCTCAGGGTGTTCCAGGATCATTACCCCTTGGGGATGGAGGATGCTCAGGTTCTCAAACCCAGGAGACTGGAGCTCCACTCTTCCAGCATCCATCCCACAGCATCCTAGAGCTCCACACTTCCAGGATTCCAATCTTTCGAGGTATTCCCACCCATCCCCAGATCACAGGGAAAGATCTGGTCTTCCCACTGCTCTGCAGTCTGTTTCCTACCTGGCATTCTAGTGGGATTTTTCTTTTTTTCCAACCATCAGCTCGAAAACATCATCAAGCCCAAATGTGCTCCCCAAGCAGGCCCGGGAGGCTCATTCATATTGCAGATAAGCCCTTGGCAGAGATGCTGATAAAGACTTCAAGTGTGACTCTACATACAAATATTCCAGACCCAACAATTAATCCAGCACAGGAGGCTCGGAGGTACCTGGGTTTTTCCCTTAACCCCAGCCCTTTTTCCCAGCCTGGCTGCTAAATATAGCTCTTGCTCAGAAAACAGAAAGGAATGACATGCTCTAATAAACCATCCCAAAATGTGAGACAAAGAGCCCTGAATTCTCCAGAGGAGCTTTTCCTCCTCGCCTCGCCACTGGTCCGGGAGCTTCCTGTAAGGCACAGAGCTCCAGGTACTTTTTGGGAGCCAGCTACAGGGTGCTTGAGCTGGCCCTGCTTTGAGCTGGGACCTTATTTCAACCTAAATTAGACATGGCTCATTTTCCCCTTCCCTCCTGCTGGTTTTCAGCCGGATCAGATCCCAGCTCTGGATCTCTGGGCAGTTCCAGAGGGCTGCAGCCTGCACAGGGAGAAGGGGCATTACTGGGCACCCAGATCTGATGTTTTCCAGCAGAGCCTCAGCCAGGGCAAACCCTCTCCAGGCATCAGCCACATATTTGACTGGTTTTCCACTCCACATCCCTTTTGGGAATGGAAATAACCGGGAATCCTCCCAGCACAGGTCAGCCCTGGGATGGTTTCTCTTGGCTATGAGTCAGGCAGAGGGTATGGGCAAAGAGCACCTCAGGAGCTCTTCTGCTCAGGGTATCACCCTGCTTATCCAAGAGGGAAGGGAAAAACGGGATGAATAACCCAATATTCCCTAAGTGACAGCTCTCAGCCTGTGAGCCCCACATGTGCAGTCTCACCACGGTGCCACCACACCCTGCCCAGGCTGCCCCGCTCTGGTGACCCTGCGTGGCCGCCCTGCCTCACCTGGGGACATTGTGCATCCCCAGCCTACTGGGAATTACCAGAGGGACAACTGGGCTTGGATCCACCCCGTTTTGAACAGCACCCCAAGGCTTGGGCAAGCCCAAGGCTGCTGCTCCTGCAGTGGGGCCCAGGTAGCACCAACCTGCAGATGCCCATCACGAGTCACTTTCCTCCAGCAGCTTCCCTGCTGCAACAAAACCCTTATCCCATTTATCCCAAGTCCTCAGGGCAGGATCCCAGCTCAGACACGACCTCAGGACGGGCGGGAACCCCCTTACCTGGACGCCGCGATCTCCGCTTTCTGCTTGGCGATGGTGGCCGCTCGCTCGGCCGCCTCCACGGCCCGATCCACCTTCTCCCGGATCTTGCTGGCGCGCAGCGGGATGAGGTTCTTCCTCTTGCCGCTGACCAGGATGTTCTGCTTGTACTTGCCCTCCTCCTTGGTGCCGTCGGGGAAGGTCATGCAGCCGTAGCCGTGGCGCTTGTTGTTGGCCCACTCGCCCTCGTACTTGAGCCCGTCCGAGCGCTGGCTCACGCCCGAGCCCGAGCGCTTGTCGTTCTTCCACTCGCCCACGTAGATCTCGGTGGTGGTGGCGTCGATGTCGTCTTCGATGACCGAGAGCTCGGCCTCGCCCTCGCCCAGGCTGATGGTGGAGTTGATGTCGCTGGCGGTGGAGCTGACCGTGCTCATGCCGGCCTCGCTCCGGAACGAGCTCTGCTTGCTCCGCTGGCTGGCCAAGGAGCTCTTGGACTCGGACTTGCGGAGCTTGAGCCCGCTCAGCAGCGAGCGCCGGAAGATGCCCTTCTTCTTGCTCTTGAGGATCTCGGCGTCGCTGTGGGCCATGAGGACGAAGCCGCCGCGGGACACGGCCGGGCTGCCGGCCACGGCGGGCGAGGCGTCGGGGTGCAGCGCCGTGCCGTTGGTGTGCTCGCTGCGCAGGGAGTTGATGGACGTCCTCAGGGGTGACCTGATGACCGCAGCCATGCCGTAGGGAACGCTCTGCCGGACGCCGTAACCCTGGCGCATGCCTCCGACCCACTGGCCCTGGTATGTCCCTGCGGAGAGGAGACAAAAGCAAACGGGGGGTCATGGTATCAAACTCCTCTGGGAGCCCTTTGCAGCTCTGGAATCCCAGTCCCATCTCCAAGACGAGGATTGCAGCGTCACGTTGTGGAGGGAAAACTGGTTGGATTGCAGGCTTGCAGTCCAGCTGCAGCACGGGAATGTTAGAAACCAGCCAAGGCATCAAGGAACTGCCCCTTGGATCAATCCCTACGCTGAAAGGGAAAGGGGGCAGGGGCGTGGAATGGGGGAATGGTTATCCAGGAGCACATTCCAATGCCATCCATGCTGCTGGCAGTCTCACAGTGGATGGATAATGTATAACAATACATTTATTTATACACACAGTGCCTTCGTCCGCTGTGCTGGGGAAGGAAGCAGCTCCATAGAAATAAAGGCCTCACGGGGAGAGATCCATTTGGATATTCCCCTTGGAATTGTGCCCCTGTTGGAGCTCCTACATTTGCGTGGGCACTTCCTGGAGTTTCTTAACTGGTTGTTGGTGGCACGAAAAACACACAGGGCTCCACCATAGCACTGGGAATGGGGGGGACAAGGAACCCACCCAGCCCGGGGGGCACTGCTGGACCACAACACCCACCCTGTGCACCGAAATGTGGGGTGGGTGGTAATCTGCTCGGGGTTCCTAATCCCATCCCCTCCTGGAGCTCGGAGGTTGGCACGATTCCAGGCCTTATCCCAGCTGGTTGAACCACAGGGCTTGTTTTTATTCTTAGGTCGGCTTAATCTTCTTCAGACCTGCTCAAGATGCAGCAATTCACTGCTCACCTAAGCCCTCCTGGGGCAGACTGAGGAGCCTGAGGATGGCTCCTCGCCGGGCACTGGAGCTGCTGGAATGCCATGGCCAGTCCCAGCTCTGGGACGTGAAGAGCTGGGATGGGCACAGGCAGCACCTCGCAGCAGTGGGACCTCCCTTTGTGCCAGCCCCGCTCCCGCACACCAAGGGAGTCTTAAAACAGACCTGCTGAAATAGTGCACCCTGCGTGAATCGAGCCAGTCCTACCCCAGGACTCCCTTAGGAATTTCCCTGCCCGGTTCTGGAGCTCAGAGGAAATTCTGGAGAGGTGTCTGGGCTTGAGCAGCTCATGCTGAGCACAGGAACTGCTTCCTGAGAGTGTGAAACCAGCACCTGGCCACATCTTGGGGTGTATTTTGGGGTGCTTCAGCTGTCTTTTAGCTGCCAGTGCTTTGCACAAATCCCCCAGGATTTAGGCATCCTTCCCGGCCCTCCAATGCGAGCAACACCCCAAGGTGTTACATGATCTGGGTGACAGCTTGGTGCACCCCAAAAAAAGCCAGCCCCAAGGTGGATATCCCACAGAGACTGCCCTGGAGAAGGGACATGGAGAGGCAGGGGCAGGCAGGATTTACTGAGGGTTTACAGGATTAGCACTGGGATTAGGGCAGGCAGTGGGATTAGGGCAGGCACTGGCAGGGCAGGGAGAAGGATGGGGGACAACCTGCGAGATGCAGCTCGGGGGACACAGCAGACAGGGTTTGAGCAGTGAGCCTGCCTTGTCCTCTGTGGTGTCCCCAAGAACAGGGAACAACCAGTGCCGTGCACCCACGGCTCTCCCCGTGCCTGGAATCGTGGCTGTGGCAGGGCAGAGGCTGCCAAGGTGTCCTTGCATTCCCTGGGGACCTGGCAGCACCTCTCTTCCCTTTCTGGCTCCATCCCAAAGCATCTCAGCAGGACAATGGAGCAACTGGGGCAGAGATTCCTCCCAGAGCCCCAAGTTCTCCTGCAAAGGAGCCTCCAGGATGGCTTGGGGTGTCCTCACACCGTGCTCAGCCTCCTGCTTCCCTAGAGATGGATTCAGTGGGTTTCAGGGAAAGATGCCGGTGTGGGCAAGGGCACAGGGAAAACAGGTCCCGCATGAGATCCACCAGAGCCCACCCTGCCCAAGCCCCGATCTCCCTTTTCCTTGGCTGAATCCCTTGACTCAATCCCTGACCCCACACAGGTCCCTCGACCTCCTCATCTGCTGGCAAATCTGCAGCTGAAAAAGCTCCCTGGATGAAGCTGGAGCAGGGGGAAGGATCGCAGCCCTGTGGTGAAAACCTGAGGGACTGGTAGGGAGCAGAACAAAGCGCTCGGGGCTGGAGCGTGACGGCGCGGCCCGGCTGGAGCGCCAGCGGCGAATTGGTCACAGCAGGTCCCCGCTGCAGCCTGTGCGTGTCCCCAGCCAGGCTGAGGTGCCCGGGACGCTGCCATCCCTGCCTGGCCTCCAAACTTGCTCCCGGAATGGCACAGCTGCCAGGAGCAGTCTCTGCATCTCCTCAGCATCTCCTCAGCAGGGTGGATTTTCCAGCCACTCCGTCCTGCTTGTCCCCTCCCAGCACCGTGGAGCAGCTCCCAGCCCCCAGCTCTGCTTTCCTAGGTGTTGTTGCTTCCCTGCAGGAGGCAGCAGCATGGATTATCCCTAGGGATTGCTTCAGAGTCCGCGCTCATGTCCCTGACAGCCACCAAGACATCTGGGCACCTTCATGGCCACCAGCAGATCAAAGAGCTTCCTGTCAGGGAGCTCAGTCCTTCCTCAGCCCAGCAGCGCTCCTTCCTTCCCCTGACTTCATTATGTTTTAAACCCCTCGATATCCCAGGATTTGGCCATGGATACCGGGAGGCTCCGGAGCCATCTGATCTGCATCACTAAGCGCCACCACCTCCTCCCCAAGCCCTGCTCAGCTTAACCTCTGCCCCAACATTTGCAGATATGTGCACAAAGCTTGATCTCACACGGAGCCCAGACACTCCTGCTCCCCGCAGAGGAAACAGGATTTCACAATATTCCCCTTCCCGTGCCAGGATGGACCGGCTGCAGCTGCTCTGGAGCTCGGGAGATGGAAAGGGAATGTGCAGCGGGAATGTGGCGCGGTGGGGACGCCAGGATGGGGCTGGGAGTGATGGAATGAGCACTTCTGGTGGAACAGAATGATCTGCTGAGGTGCTGCATGGAGAATTCCAAGGATTTTGGTTCTGAGCACCTCACAGGGTCCAGGACAGAGGAGGGGAATGTGCTTCCCTTGGGGTGGGAAGCAGGGAACAATCCAAGGCAATCCTGGCCACAAACTGATTGTATTGCCCAAGCCAGAGAAGAGCCAAAGCCACCGTGATGGAGGAGAATCCCTGGGGAGGAAAACGTCCCAACCTCTTCCCTCAGCCATGCAAGGCACTCCTATGGATGCCTCCGAGATGCCACAAATACCTATCCCACTTCTGTGCAGTCCTTTTGCACGGGGCAAAATGCACAAAGAGAGAGAAGAAAGTCTTGGACATGGAAAGTCAGGATAAAGGGTGAGGAAGTGGCCACGTCCATGCTGAGCAGAGCTAAGGACAGGGCACAACCTGAGGCTGGGAAAATACAACTGGAGTCATCCCAAAAGATGGATTGGAGGGAATATTCCTATTTCAGAAATAACAGATGAAGTGTAAGAAAGGGAACGGGCTCCTGGGAAGGACAGGGATGGGATGGAAACACGGAGAGAAGAAAAGGGGCGATGCTGTTGGACACATTCACTGGTGTTCCTAATCCTGAATTTGGGGGTTTCGTGGCTCACTCCCCTTGGAGCAGGGCTGGCTTGTTTCCAGAACTCCTGCAGGAATTGCAGTTGCCTTGAGGAGCGTGCAGAGCCCCATCCTTGGCTGGAGGCAGCGGGGCTGAGAGCAGAGAGCGGGAAGTCCCTGGCCTGGGAAGCATCACTCCTGATTCTCCAGCAGTGACAGGGAGCAGCACTTCCTCAGCATTTGGCTAAAATCCATCCTGGGAAGAGAGCTGAGAGTCTGCAGGGCAGCTCCTGGTGGCCCCAGAGTGCCAAAATCCCCCAAATCGGGGCTGGCCCAGGTTTGCACCCTGCAGCAAAGCGAGGGGGGTTCAGCAGGACCCTGCTCCAGGCTGGGTGCAGCCCCTGCACCTCCATATTCCCTGCTGGAAGCAGGGACAAGGCAGTGGCATTCCAGCAGTTCAGCTGGTTTTTGGGAACGTGAATTAAGCTCCTGTTTGCAAAGCTCTCCATGAGGATCAGAGGTATCGCAGGAAGAAAGACATCTTTCCATTCATTTCCAAAGAGATTTTGGGGATTTTCCTGGGGAGGAGAGGAGCGATCTCCAGCTCTGGCTCATCCCTCTGGGATCCAGGCACGGTGGGGATCCAGCGCTGCTCCCTCTGGCAGACAAGATCTTTCTTCTCCATGGGGAAGGGCAACCAAGCCATGGCTTGCTGTTCCAAACTCAGGAATTTCCTGGACCTGGAGTCCTTTCCTGCTTACGGAGAGATGGCGAAACCCCACAGTGATGCCCAGGGCAATCCGGCTTTCACACAAATAAACAGCCCAAGGAGCTCCCTCAGGAAGAGCTGGAGTTTGAACAAACCCCAAGGGAGGATTTTGGGCTGCTCTGACTTAAGGTGGGATCGTGCACTTGGATATAAACCTGGTCCATGATGTTGGAAGGAAAAAAAAATCAGGATTTTTTGGGTTGGAACGATGGCGTTTTCTTTCCCTCCTCTGCCCACACCCGAGATTTGGTGTTTTGGAGTCGCTGAGCCCTCTGGCCCCACTCCAGGAACACCATTAAGGAGAAGCTTTATGGCTGCTCCCAGGCTTTTCCCAAACCCACATGGCCGGTTCCGTGTTCTGCAGGATGAATCCTTTGGGAAACACATGGATAAAGCCCACGGGGGGTTTGCACGGACCTGCCCTCTTCCAGTTCCTCATATGGAGACATTCAAACAGGAATTTGGGATGTTGTGAAGCACTTTGAGGCCACTGGAAGCACACGTGTCATTATCACAACCTGACCTCAGAAAAAGACAAATGTTTGGAAAAAATTCCTTCTCCATCCCTAACACTGAGTTAAAAACCCAAGCACACCCACCACGGTGGGTCAATATTCCCAGATTAGCTAAAATAATCAGCAACAGGGACGCAGCTTCCCAGGTTTGCCTGGAAAATGGGAGCAGCAGGCTCCAAAGAGCTGGAGCTCCATCCCATCCTTGAAGCACAGCCAGATCCTCCTGGTCCAGCGACCGTGCTGGACACCAGCAGCATTCCCAACCTCCCAGCTCGCCTTCCCCACTCAGCAAAATCCCGGGAAGGAGGGTGGAGTGGTCCGAAGTGCCCCTGTACTTTTCCAAGCCGAAGTAATTAGGTTTTACAAATTGCTGGTTTATCTTGCAAAGGATCTTTCCTGGTGTGCTCAGCCCCCCTCTTATCTCTGGCCTCTGCAGCATATTAATTAAAGATGTCCGATGGCAATAATTAGGCCAGGCTCTTGAATTCCGACCGAAGGAGGGAGTTTTACAGATATCCCTTTCCAGCTGCTCGATATCACAAATCCCAGGAGGATTCACACACAAATCACCTCAGAAAAACCCATCCCAAAGGGAAGGAGTCCGGGAGAAAAGAGACGACTGGAGGGTGCTCATCCAGCCTCAGTCCTGATGGGGTGACCGTGGGGACATCCTCGCTGGCCATCCCGGGGCATCACTGGGAAAAATGTGCCCCTCAAATATCCTGGCCTGGCTGTATGGGGACCTTAAAGTTCATACTGTTCCCACTAGATGTGGCAGGGACACTTTCCTCCATCCCAGGCTGCTCCAAGCCCTGTCCAGCCTGGCCTTGGGCACTGCCAGGGATCCAGGGGCAGCCCCAGCTGCTCTGGGCACCCTGTGCCAGGGCCTCACCACCCTCACAGGGAACAATTCCTTCCCAATATCCCATCCATCCCTGCCCTCTGGCACTGGGAAGCCATTCCCTGTGTCCTGTCCCTCCATGCCTTGTCCCCAGTCCCTCTCCAGCTCTCCTGGGGCCCCTTTAGGCCCTGCAAGGGGCTCTGAGCTCTCCCTGGAGCCTTCTCTTCTCCAGGTGAGCACCCCCAGCTCTCCCAGCCTGGCTCCAGAGCAGAGGGACTCCATCTCTCAGAGCATCTCTGTGGCCTCCTCTGGAATTGCTCCAGCAGCTCCAGGTCCTTCTCACACTGGGAAGCCCCAGAGCCGGACACAGCACTGCAGGTGGGGTCTCAGAGGGGGAGAATCCCCCCCCTCAGCCCCCTGGTCACTGCATGGATGTGGGGACACATTTTCAGCCAGGACACCCTTCCTGCACTGTCCCTGCTGGCAGCAGGACACGGTGTGATGCTGGGTGACTTCCATGCCCTGCCCTGTCCCCAGCTGCTGCTCTCATCCCCCAAACCCTCCCCTAAATCCCACACAGGCATGGCATGGATGGCTGGCAGATGCCACCCGCATTGCCCACCGTGGAATGTGGGAATCGGTGACGCTGCCTGTGTCCAACTCCTCCTAGATCCGGAATCCACGGCAAAATTACCCTCCCTCCAGCCCTGCTAAGGTTCTCCATCACCAAACCATGCTAAAAACACAGTCAGATGCTTCTGCTGTGGCTGCTAATTTGCCAAAAAATATGCTCTGGTAACTGCTTACACAGGGGAAGGAAGAAAGTATGGATTTTTGAGTATGCAAATCTAATCTGCAGGCACGAACACGTGACGGGTGTTAGTCATAGTGCTAATGCTGGGTGCATCCAGACACGGTGGGCACAGCCAGGGCTGGGCATCCAGGGAGGCGTGGAGGGAAGGAGAAGAGCATGAGGAGGATGAGAGCTGTCAGGGGCTGCTGTGCTCCTGCCTGGGCGCAGGATGAAGTCTGGTTTGAGGGTCAGTAAATAATAAAGAATTACAGCTCGTACTTGTAAAAGCAGGGAGCCTCCATCTAAAGGCATCAAGCAGTGGAGGTGCTGGGTTTGGACGAGGTTTGGAAGGGGTAGGGATGGGAGCAGGGCTGGCTCTGGAGCAGCCAGAAGCTCTGCAGGAGCAGGAGCTGGGGGCTGCGGGGAGGAGATGGATTTCTACAGCCTCATGCCTCAGCCAGGGAATCTGCCTCCTCCTCCTCGTCCTCCTCCTCCTCCTCCTCTGGGTGCAAATAACAACAAAAGTATTTCTGGCTGAAACACCACAGAGCAGGGATTGCTCAGCCCTTCTCCATGGGGAAAATCACCAGGAAATCACAGGTGGCGAGAATGCTCCTCTGGGGGATTGGAGCCCCATCCCAAACACGGGGAAACATTTCTATCCTCGGTGCCTGTCCCAAGGATGCTCTGCAAGCAGCAGGATGAAGCCTCCTCCCTCACTGGGAAACATTAGATTAATTTCCTATGGAAATTAATGTTTTCCAAGGCATTTCAGATATTGGCTTCAAGGGGGAAAAATCTTGGTTTGTTCTCCAGGAAAAACCAAGCCCATCCTGAGCATCCCCTCCCTCTTCTCATTGCTTCTGCATCTCCTGCTTCCCCAAACCTGTTGGGAAATGCTTTTTCCAGCCAGAATTCAAGGAAAGGCTTCAAAAAACCAGAATAAAGACAATCAAATCTCGGCATCACTGATTCTGGTGGAGCTCATGGTGCCTTTCAGGCCAGTTGTGATTCGCCTTAAAGCTCCAGCTCCTGCAGTCAGAGAAAACACAACTTTTAAAAGGAAACAACCAAAGAAAGACATTTCTTGTTGTCTGTCCTGGGAGTGGGAAGGGCTGGCTTTGCCAGACACAGGGAAAGTCAAGGAAGCATCATCTCCTGGTGAAATGGGGCCACGGTTTTCCCAGGGCAGCTGAATCCCTGCGGATTCAGCCGCCGGCTGGGGTCAAAAGCAGGATGAGGTTTTATCCCCAAGGATGCAAACCACCTTAGGATATTGCTCAGCACCTTTATCCAGAACAATGTGCTCCTCTCACAAAGCAGAGTGAAACGGGGCTAATGCTGATTTCCCTTAATCCCCGCGTGCTCTAATCCTGCCACAAACTCCAGGATCTCACCCATTCCTCAGCAGAGATCCAGGAGGAAGGGCTGATTCCCAACCTCTCCCAAATAGGGCTGAGGGTTTGGGGGGCTGCATCCCCCCCTGGGGTGTGGGGGGGTGCTCAGATGGGTGGGATGAGGCTGAGCTCCCCATGGATCAGGGGTAGGGAGCTGCTCCAGGGTGGGATGAGGCACGAGCAGGGTTTATTTATTCCCTGTGGAATAAATCACGGAAGCACAGAGTGGTTTGAGGTGGAAGGGACCTTAAAGCTTATCTCATTCCAACCCTCTGCCATGGGCAGGGACACCTTCCACTATCCCAGGCTGCTCCAAGCCCCGTCCAGCCTGGCCTTGGATGCTTCCAGACCTTTATTCATTCCAGGGAAACACCTTGCAGACCCCAAGTGATGCCCTGAGCAGGAAATAATACCTTTGTAGTGCTCATCTCCTTCTGGAAATCAGCAAAATGAGGGGCCCTGCTCTGGCTGTTCACTCATTCATGAAAATTCATGATGCTCTGCTGGGTGCTGAGAGTGAGAGGAACCTCTTCAGGGAATAATGTTGGGAAAGGAGTGGCTGTTCTTAGGGAATGCTCATGCATCCATTGCAATTTTTAAGGATTTTTGGTTCAAAGGCCAAGAGGCCAAGAATCTGCCTTTGAAAAGCCAATATTAAGCCCCAAAATAGACACAGTTGCCTTTCAAGTTTTGTTTTCTCCAAGCTCCCCATTTTTTCTGTTAAAAAATACTTTAACTGTGAGTTAAACAGCTGCTTGCAGACCAAATGACCACCAAGACTCTCCTGTAACTACTGCAAGCTCCTGCAAAAAAAATCCCTTCTTGCTCAGGAGTTCAATCAGTGCCAAAACCAGACCCAAAGAGACAAAAAATCTCACAAGGCAGCCACTAAACCCCAGTGTTCGCCCCCAAAAGACCATCCCCAAGCTCATCCTGCCCAGCTCCTCCATCTCCAAGTCATGCCTACATTAATACAGCTCATTCATCTACGTCAGCGTTACCTGACTCAAAGCATTCAAAATTCATCAGGTTCATTTTAAAATCGAGGCATTTTTAAACAGAAGGCATTTTTAGCTCTCGTCTGCTGCTTTCCGAGCCTGGAAGAATGACTTTTCTGCAATAGCCTGGGTGGAAACCTTGCTTCCAAACTGAAGCTGAAAATCTTGCAAAATCACATGATTCCACAAGCTGGAGCTTCTAAAGGGAAAAAAAAAAAAAAAACCAACAAAAAAAACTGTTCAGCTCCAGGAGCAGATGTCACCCAACCACGAGGAGCCCCATGGGATATCAAATCACATGCAAATATCCTGAGATTTGCATTCAAAGCCATGAGAAACCCACCCCAGTGAAACGACATCGACGTTGCACTTCAGGGCTGAAGTCACCCTCGGCTGTGGGTCAGGGAGAGGGGGTTGATGGGGTCCCCAAGGTTGGGGTCCTGCACAATTCCCTGGAGAATCACGCCCTGGATAAAAGACTTGGGAAGATGGAGTGAGGGTCTGAGGCCTGTCTGGCAATTTCTGTCTCATGTTCTTTTCTCCGAGGTCAAAATCCTTCTTCCTCTGTCCTGAGCTGTACCTGAAACTAAGCAGCATGTTCCAGTGAGAGAAGTAATTACCATGAGTTCATAGCATTTATTTTTAATGAGGCTGGTCAGAACCTTCATTTAGTATTTTGATTCATTTTTCTGGGCTCGGCAGCTCCTGACGTCTCCGGTTTTGCTCTCCTGGAACCACTGCAAGCAGCTTCTAGACCCAACCCAGACAGTGAGATGCTCCATCACCAAAATCCTGACTTTTTCATTAATTATCAGGTTCTGAGGGGTTGTTAGGACCAGCTCTGGCTGCGTCTGGGTGCTGCAGGGATGGGAGGATCGAGGATCAGGGCGCTCTTGTATTTGCTTGTTTCCGCCCACTGTTTAAAGTGCATCAACAATTCCTTCCCGGCAGCAAAACAAGGGAAGAGCTGGTACTTTTAAGGTAATTCTGACATCCGTGCTATGAATAGATCCTTATGGAAATTTGCCCTCGCTCGTCGGTTCCCTGTGCAGGAACCCAGGGGAAGGCCGGGGTGGGGAGAGGCACCAGGCCGCGGCCATTGTGGCACTGTGGAATCCGGGAATGCTTTGGGTTGGAAGGGACCTTAAAGATACTCATTCCAATCCTCCTGGCTGGTGGTGGTTCATCCCAAACCACGGATCAGCTCAGGTGAGGGGATGCAGCTCCTTCCCAGACAGGCAGGTCCCACACAGCATTCCTGCTCCATCCTGCTGGAGCAGCCCTTTATGTTGGCTTTTGGGAAATATTCCACATTTTCCCCTTCCTCAACCACCCCCAAGCCATTTGGTCGGTAGCTCCTGGTGCACCTGCTAAGAGAGGTGTCACCAGTGCCACTGCAGGGCTGGGAAAGTGGGACATGGAGCAGGACAGCCTGGCAGGGCCCCACCCCGGCAGCTCCCAGCGCTCCGCTTCCCTCTCCCCATGGCAGGAATATTTCCCAGCCCGGGCCAAGAAAACCCACTTGCCTACTCAGCCAGTGCTAACAATGCAAACACTAATTATATTTCCCTCACCTATCAAAGGATGATTCATTTTAGGTGAGTGGGCACGGAGATTACACAAGATGAACACCACCATGCGACTGCCCGGCCCTTTCGGGGTAGCCCTCCTGAGAAACAAAGATTTAGGGAGCATGTGGATATCCTGGATGGGGAGAGGACTGGCAGCAGGATGAGCCCAGTTCACAGCACACACCTCCAGCCTGTCCCATTCCCTCAGGGATGCTGGGCAGTGAGCACTTGGGATGGGGCTGGTCCCATCCCACAGCTCCTGTCTGGTTTTGAATCCCAGTTGTTCAGCTGGGAAGAGGTGGAGAGAGGAGGAAAACACTGTTGCCAGGGATGGAAAGGGCAAAAATAGATTTGGGGCTTCCTTCAGCCACCCCATCTCCTCCACCCCCACAGCCATGGTTTCAGCAGCTCAACCCAAACCCAACACGGAGGATTCCCATGGGAAGTCAGTAGCTACAATCCCAGCTGTCCCTAGGGTGAAGTCACTGAGCATTCCCAAAGTATCCGAGGCAGGAACCAGCAGTGATGTCTCCTGATCTCCGGGCCTGCTCGGAAGAGGGTCTCCACTCCTCTGCTCCAGATCCCCCCAGCTCCACTGCCAGCACCCCCAGCCTCACATCGGTGCTGATGCAGGTGCATGCAGCCCCTTTCACCTGAAGCAAGGGAGCAATTCCTGCTCCCTCCCCAGAGCTGGGATGAATCAGACGAGTGCTCCAACTCTGGCATCCGACTGAAGCAATCCTTGGGAGCCTGGCTTATGTAATATCAGGGTGCTCTGGAGGGGCGCAGGGGGGTTTTTGGCAGGAAGATGAGGATATATCAGCACTGCTGGGGAGGTCCGAGGGAGTGAGGCCACGGGGACAACGGGACAGCGCAGAGGCCGCGTGGCAGCCGTGCCAGGGACACGCGTGGGCTCCTGGGAGAACGGCACGGCGGCCTTGGCTGATCTGGGCTCCGTGTTGATGGACACGAATCCCCCGGGCTGGGGGAGCGGGATTTGCTCTCCCTGGGGGTCAGGGAGCACGTGGGAAGGGCGTGGGGGGCTCGTCGGTGTGCGGGGACAGGCGTGGGGTGCGCGGCGTGTGCGGCGTGGGAGGTGTGAGCTCGGCAAGCTGCGCGTGGGGGCAGCGCTGCCTGCGCCGGCTGCGGGGCTGGCGGGAGCCCCCGGGCCACCGTGTGCCACCCCCGACACCCAACGGTCCAGCAGCCACACAATCACCCCTCCCAACACAGCGCTGGGGCAGGGGAGCTGTGCCCTTCCCCGCTGTTGTGCAAGGGAATGGGAAAACTGGAGCGAATCTGTGGATTCTGGGGCTCCCCGAGCTTCGCTGCGCATTTAGGGCCCCATCCCCTAGCCAGGGCTGAGGAGCTAAAAAAAATGATGTGCAAGGGATGAATATTTATCTGTGGGTGGCAAGTGACAGATGCTGGGGCGAGGATTCTTGGATACTTCAGTTTGCTGGAGGTAATAACTGGAATAGATTAATGAGAAACATCCTTCCCAACAGTTGCCTCGCCGGTGCCACCGCTCCTGCACACAGCGGCCTCTGGGACCCAAACACACAAAGTTCAGTAAGGCTTGGTGTCCAAAAGGCTGCCGATGCCCAACTTTGGTGGTTTCCACCCAGAATGGAGCCAGGCAACTGGGAAAGGGATGTGGCCTCTGGGTGCTGGGAGCTGAGTTGGTGAAAGTGGCCTTTGAGGTGGTTCTGGCCCAGCTGAGGTGGGGGAAGCTGGTGTGGAGGAGCATCCACAGTTCCCAGCAGTCTGCATTTCCCCAGCATGGCATTCCTTCCTCCTTGGAAGATTTGCAGAGTCCCACGGGGACCATTTTGCCACAGACCCTACCCTTTCCCAGCACTGATCCTCCTCCCTCCTCCCGAAATCGCAAACACGCGACATCGCTTTTGGGTCCCCGAGCACTGGCAAGCCGGGCTGGCCTGCCAAGATGGAAGGAGAAGCTCTTTGCTTCTGGTAGGTTCTCAGAAAATGCTGAAACTGCTGCTAAGCCACCCCAGTGTGGGGAAGCTGCCCAGGTTTCCCTAAAAAACGCTGCGCTGCAGAGGATGGGGAGCGTGCCGGGGCGGGGGCACGTGCGTGGCCGGGGACAGGGCCAGCCCTGCAACACCCAGCCCTCAGAGACCTGTAGTTAGTCCAGACTTGGGTCTGTCCTCCCTCAAACCTCCCAGGCAAGGGCTGGGTGCCAGGAGGAGACAGCACCCACGTTGGGAGCAGGCAGAACTCCCCCCACAGCCCCTCCTGACCACCTTGGACGTGGGAGACCGCGCAGATTCCCTGCCCAAGCTTTATTCTCGACTGAAGGACTGCTGGGATTTATCCATGCCTTCCAAACACACACCCAGCACATCCCAGCTCAGTCCCCAGCATCCTTCCAGGCAGCCTAAACAAAAGGTTGCAGCTCTGTTTTGCTTTGGGGGAAAACCACCGGCATGAAATTATCCTTAAAAATCCCAAGGTGGTTCCGCCTGTCCCTGTGAGAGCACAGAAAAAGCAGCTGCAGGTGAGGTTGAACCTCTTCTCCCTGTGCAACCACAAAGCAGCAAACTGCTTTTCCAGAGCAAGGTCTTGCAGCACCTTTCAGGAAGGCTGCGATGGAGCTCCCCGACGCTGCAATTTCCTCACCGTAGCCGTATGGAAAACCATAACGTCCTAAAAATAACCCGCCAGCCTGCTTTAGGAGGCCACGATTCCCGGGAAAACAAGGGGCCAGCGGAGCCCAGTGCCCCTGGCTGCCGGCAGGTAGGCCTGCCTGGGATTATGGTGGCAATTCCGACTGTGGAAGTAGCCACAACCCAGGAGAGAGGATGATACAGCCACTTACAGCACGACACCAGCTGTTTCTCCCAGTTCAGCCCTAAAGCTTGTTAGCCCAGCAATTTTTTTGGGTTTGATCGCTCCAATTGGGTTTTCTTGTTTTTCCTCTAATCCCAGTTTCCCCTCAGCATCTCGTTAAGCCGTGTTGACAGCAGAGAAGAGCTCTGGTGATCCCTCTGAGCCCCTACGCTAAGCATTAAGCCGTAAACTAGGAATGTAAGACTCTTGTCTGAATTAAAGTCTTTTCCCTGGCATTATTGAGCGTGGGGCTGCCTTTGGAGGGGCTGCAGGAGGTGCTGAGCCCCCCAGCCCTGGCTGGGAGCTCTGGCAGCACTGGAGCTGCCCCATCCACCCCGGATCTCCCCACACACCCTCACTCGCCTCCATCCTGCCCCGCGTTGCTCCCATGCAAATCCTACAGGTTCCAGTGGTGCAGTCAGAACTGCCAATCCCATGTGCAACTTGGGTTGTCTCCCCAAGGCCTGGCCCACTCCATGCTCCAACCCCTCTGGGCCAGAGCTGGGTGTCCCCCCACCAGCACAGCCCGTTCCACATCCCAAAAACCTGCGTGAGGAGGGGAAGGAGGGAGGTCCCAGCGCCCAGAGACCCCACGGAACATATGGGGCTACCTGTGGCAAAGAGCTGGGCTGGTGCCACGCTGGGCTGGTTCCTTCTCTCCTGCAGGGTGGGAGCATCCCTTGATCCAAGCCAGCAGGTTGCAAACTCCCAGACTCCAAGCCAAACCCCGTTTGGAGGTGCTCCCCACCACCCTCCACCCCACTGCCCCAGCCAGGAAGGGATCAATGCATCACCTACCTCCATCCGAGTAGGTCTCTGTCCCGTAGCCATCCTGTAATCCATTGCTCCAGGTGCCTTCGTACTTGGCCCCGTTTCCAGTGCATTCCCGGACCCCGTACCGTCCCTTAAATCCATGGGTCCACTCTCCTTTGTACACCCACTTCCCTTTGCTCTCCATGCCAATGCCATGGCGCTTGCCCTGCGCCCAGGTGCCCTGGTAAGTGTTGCCACTGGGCCAAGTGTAGACCCCCAGCACCTCAAAGCCGTGACTCCAGGAGCCCGAATATTCACCTTGACCCTTCGGGCCGGTACAGATTCCATGGCCATGAGCCTTTCCGTCCTCCCAGCCTCCACAGTACGACCCTCCATCGTCAAAATTAAACCTTCCCCCACTGGACATGCATGTAATTCGGTTTGCAAATCTCCCAAAAGGTGAAAAAAAAAAAAAAAAAAAAAAAAGAATAGGAGAATAGGAAGAAATGCAGGAAATAAAATGCGAATGATGACTTGGGGAAAAAGAAATAAATAAAAATAAAAAAAATTAAATCAAATCGAACTCAATCGAAATCATGCACCAGATCCACGGAGCTGCTTAAGCCAGTTTCTTGTGATTATTCATTCTCTGCGAGTATGTTGAGGATCAGTTCTCTCTTCCCCTGCTGTGGAAACAGGATCATTAAAAAAAAAAAAAAAAAAAAAAAAAATAGCAGCAAGAACAGCAGCAGCTATTGGGTTTTGGTGCAAACGACTCCACCTAAAAACCATCCAAGGCAGGGAACGGGGGTGGGGGAAAAGGAGGAAAAAAAAAAAAAAAAAAAGAGGCCAAATGCCAAGAGAAGGGAAGGGGGGGGAAAAAAAAAAAAAAAAAAGGGGAAAAAAGCGAGCGCTGGGCAGCCCCGGGGCGAGGATGCTCAGAGCCCCCGCGGAGCCCCCCGCCGCCGGCCGGGCTGGCTGGGGCGCAGGGCCGGGGGCAGCGGCGGGCGCGGCGGCATCGCGGGGCTCGGCAGCAGCAGCGGCAGCAGCAGCAATGCGGTGCCTCCTCCGCCGCCCTCCCGCACGGCTCCCGGCCGCTCCCGCACCGCGCACGCCCCGCGCCCCGCGCCCCCTCCCGCCGCCTCCCCCGCGCCGCTCCCCGCCGCAAACCTCAGTGCCGGGGGGCCGCGCCGGCCGCGCCCGGCCCAGCCCGCATCCCGGCCGGGGGATGCTCGCGGCGAGCCCCGCTGCCGGCCCGAGGGGCTGCGGGGTGCACAGGGGGCCTGGGCTCGCCCCGCCGCCTCCCCCCACCCCCCCACCCCCCCCCCCCCCCTTCCTCTCCGGCTCCCTACGGGGATAAATCCCGCTTATTAATGAGCAGGATCCTGGGCTTTCTGCTCTGCCTCAGCTCCCGGCGCCGGGCTCAGGGTGGATTTAAAGAGACAGGAACTGCGTCGCCTTCGCCTCGCAGCCCAGCAGGGCCGCAGCCCCCCGCAGCCTCCCGGGATGCTCCCGCATTTTTATTTATCGCTCCGGCTCTCCCCCGCTCCGCCGCCGCCGCTCGCCCACGGCTCCTGCGGGGCGGAGAGGGGCCGCCATCCCCCGCCGGAGCCGGGGGTCCCCGTGGGCAGGTGGGTGGGTGGGAGGGTGGGAGGACACCGGGAATGGGCCAAACGCCTCGTTCCGCGCCGCCAGCGCCGAGTCTCCGGGCAGACTCTGCTCCGTGCCGGGTCCGGCACACCGCAACTGCAACACAGATTATTTATTCATGAAAAGGCCGCGCTGTCGCCTCGCTCCGGGCTGGATGGCAGCGCTCGGGATTTACGGCAGCGCTCCGGACTGGGTCCCGATCCAGCTGGGCTGCGGCGCGCCTCCGTCCCCTCCCTCCAGCACAGCGCATCCCATCGGGGTCCTCCCAGTTCCTCCCAGTCCATCGGGAGGCCCTCAGCGCTCTGGTCCGCAGATATTGGGGCTTTTTCTCCCTGGGATTTTTGCTGGAGATGTTGGAATCCTCCCCAGGCAGCGGCGGCAGCTCGCGTTGTGCCTCCGGAGCACGCGGGGTCCTGCTGGTGCATCCCCCTGGATCTGAACGTGCCGAATCTTTGCGGCACCGGGATGTGCGTGCGGGTCTGTCTGCCTGCAAATACCGATATATTTGTGTTCCTACACCGGGGGATTCACACACCACTATAAAAGGGGGAGCTCTGCTGGAGAATAATTAAAAAGATGCTCACAAGTGCTTATAAAGCAAAATCTGGGCGATGGAGAAAAACTCGGCTCTTCCCCAAAATCTCCACGCACCGGCTCGGATTTGCACCCTGCCATCGCCACCAGCGTTACTGGAGTGGTGGTTTTGAGCCAGACCCAGCCTGGCCAGGACTCCGAGGAAAAAAAATAAACTGTGTAGCTGCTGGTGATGGAAACCCGCGGGATTCAGGCTGTGCGTCCCCTCTGGAAAGGCTGCCTGTGCTCAGTACCTGCCTCACTGCCCACCCACTGGGAACTTTCAGGCTGTGTCTTCCCACTCAGTTGTTTTTTTTCTCTCTCGATGCATTTTCTTGTCCATCCATGGAAACACATCACCACCCTCCTCTGGAAGAAAACCTTCCTCTCTCTCTCTCTCGGAGCTGGAGGGAAGAGATGCAACTGGAGTGGGTGGAAATTTTCCCACTGAAGCATTTCTTTCCAGTAGAAAATGTCTTTTCAAACTATGCCGAGTCCTTTGTGAATGCAAGAACTGTGCTCATTATATATCAGGGGACTTTATTGTTTCTTTCCCTAAAAATCCCACACTCCAGGTGCTGCATTTTTTGGCAACTGCAGACTCCCGGTTTTTTTTTTTTCATGGAGGGAGAATTTGGATGGAAACCCCCAAACTTTCCAAGAAAAACACCAGAACTGAAGTTGCTTAAATGCATATAAAAATTTTGGCAGGGAACAAAAGAAGTTCCAGTCCCCTTCTGTTGCTTTCTCAGTAGTTTCAGACAGTTATAGTCGGTTTACATGTTAATTAGCCAATTAATTATTGGCCAGCTATTCCTTTGGGGGGCATTTGTGGGATGTAGGGATCTGAGGCAAACACCTGTGTGTGACACCCCTCTGACCAACGTGGGATGCTGCTCCTCATAAAACAGGTGCTTAAAATAACAGCAAGTTTAATGGTACCCGGTGAGAAAGGAATTCCCGACAACCTGCTGGGGGAAGAGAGGAGAATGGGATCCACTCTCAGGATGGTGTGTGGCTTTAAAATGAGGGTTATTTTGGGAACAGCACCTTTGTGGCCGAGGAACGGGCAAGTTCCACTCTAAAAACGCAGCCTCGAGCAAATCTGGTCATGAGCTGATTTGGATTTCTTGGTGTGTCCCCAGCCTGTCTTGGTGCCCCGTGGCTGGAGAAGAGGGTTTGGTCAGAAAGGGACGTTTTGGTTGTTAAAGGATTTCAGGTGGGATCTAGGAGGCTCCAGAATTTATCAGAAGCCACGCTGGAAGGCAAATAAAGCAGATTGAAAGTGTCCAAGGCCAGGTTGGATGGGGCTTGGAGCAACCTGGGATAGTGGAAGGTGTCCCTAAGGGGTGGAAGGAGCTGAGCTTTGAGACCCCGTCCAACCCAAACCATTCCACGATTCCATGATTGTGGGATGGATTCTCTGTGGATTCTCTGATGAAGGGACTGGACGAACAATTAGAGGTGTCAGGGTGATTGTGGTGTGGTGGCCAACCATGACACTGCTGTCCCAGCACTGCAGGGGGACAGGGATTTTTCCTGGCTGGAATTCTGCAGCCCCGTGTTATAACCACCCTCTCCACTTGATTTCCACTCGTGCTTGGAGGTCTTGACCTGCCAGTCCTGCCTGGAATCCCACTGGGACTGGCTGGGAGCAGATGATCTCCCTCTCCCAAGCACCGTCCGGTTCTGAGTTATTAATAACAAGGAAATAAATGATCCAGAGTGTTTCTGGATCAATATCCCAGGAAATAAAGCATGAGGCAAGAAGGGTCTGCAGCAGGAACTCGACACACTCTGCTTCTTTAAGCAGCCACATCCATAATATCTAATAAAAACCTTGGGATCACTGGGGAATTCCGGCTGAGCGATGGATGCTGGAGGTCCTGAGCTGCCAATATTAAAATATCCTTAGAACTTTGGGGGGAGGGGGAAAGATGATTTCCTAATGGAAAAAAATATTGTCTCCAGCACGAGGGAATTCCACATTTATCCTCACTCCAGCAGGTGAAGGTGGATTTCTCACTGTACCAGGCAGGGGCCTTCATGGCTTGATTATATTTGTTGTGTGCAAATAAAGTTTAAAGCAGTAATATCTATAAATCTATATATTTACTTGCCACTTGAAAAGGTCCTGTTTCCCAAATCAGAAAATAATTATGAGTCAGATCAATTTAGAGAAGGACTTTAAGTGAAAAATGTGTTGAAAAGGGAGAAACCTTTGAGAATATTTTACCCCAAATGCAGCAAAGCAGACAGGGATCTTTGTTAAAATAACCAACACCACTTGGAAAGGAAGGGAAAGAGCTGCCAAGACTGACACACAAAATACAAACACACAAAAGGAAGAAAAGGGAAACTGGTTGTAATTAATAGACCTCAGAAGCTGGGGAAATTAAAGACAGAAGGATATTTTCCCAGAGTTTTGAGCAGAGGGGTGATCCTACGTGGAAATGGGAGGTTTATCAATAACACAGACAAGGCAGGAACACTCAGCGAGGGATTTATCCTGGTATTTAGTGGGAAAAAAGGAAATACTTTCCAGGAGTGCCCAGCAGCATCCAGCTGATGGAGCTCAGTGTTTTCAAACCAGCAGATCCGAACTGAGGGAGTTGTAAAGGAGGTGGCCAAGGAGCTGCCTGGATAGTTAATGGAGGTTTCCAGTAGGTCTTGGAAGAGCCACTGGAAGCACCAGAGGACTGGGAAAAAGCCAGCACCACGCCCACGCTCCAAGGGGGGAACAGGACACGGCGGGGTTGAAGCGTTTCAGGCTGGGAGGTTTCTGAGACAATTACTGGAACCACAAACGCTGAACTGGGTAATTAAAAGAGGGCGGTGCCATGGCAAAAACTGGTAATTAGAGAGGGGTGGTGTAATGAGGGGCAAAGAGGAGTCTGAGGGAAACAGGCAGTGGAGACCTCTGGCTTTCACCTGTGGGGGGATGAGGATGTGAGGTAGAGATAATCCCACCAGTGGAATTCCTCAGCCTTCCACACAGCCCTGGGCTTGGTGCCTGCCACAGATTGATCAGGAAAAAATACAAATCAACAGGGCCTGCATTAAATAGATTAAATGACAAAACTGAGAGAGCCCAAGGTTCAGCTGTAAACAGGGAGGGAGCGCCTGTCTGGAGGCACCGAGCGGAGCAGCTCTGGGATGGGGAAGGATGGAGCTACAGGACAAGGGGGAATGGTTTTAAACTCAAAGAGGAGAGATTTAGATCAGATTAGGAGCAAATTCCTCCCTGTGAGAGTGGGGAGGCCCTGGCACAGGGTGCCCAGGGAAGCTGTGGCTGCCCCTGGATCCCTGGCAGTGTCCAAGGCCAGGCTGGAGCATCCTTGGGTAGTGGAAGGTGTCGCTGCTCATGGCAGGGGGTGGGACTGGATTATTTTATTATCCCCTCTAACCCAAACCATTCCATGACTCTGGGACTGAATATCCTGCCTGTGCCACCTGCATGGAGGCAAAGGCTGGGGTTCAGAGCAGGCAGGAAGAACGAGGAGTTTATTCCCTATCTCCAGCTCACTGGGACTCCCACTTTTGGCAGCACGAGAGGAGTCAGTGGTGGCTGCAGAATCCTGAAGCAGCTGGAGGGATCAGAAGCCCTCTGAGATGGCATCAAACTTGAGACAGGTAGAGATGTTTTTGAATAAACAGGGCACCTCCCTGGCTCGTAACTTTTTTGAGGATTGCTCACCTTCCACGCCTCTCCTGGGATTAAACAGGTGCTGCAGCCCCCACCAAGCACAAGAGCCAAAACACTCCCAAGGTCTCCCAACATTAGTTTGAAATGCGCCGCTTTGCAAAGTGGAATGATTTTCATTTTTGCTTCCCGCTCCATCCCTGCCCCAGTGAATTGAATTCCAGGAGTGTAGCATCACCTGATGTTGCCCCTAAATTTTCTCTTCTCCACTTGGCCTCTGGCTAAATTACCCCCAAAACCAATTAAAGCCCAGAATGATACTGCAGCAAGCAGAACTGCTGCTAATCTTCCGGAAGACTGGAACTTATGGAAGTGATTGAAATGGTTGGAAATTACATTACTCGGACGAGGTCAGCCTTGGAGTTGTAAGTAGCATTTTTCTTTTTTAATATGTGGCTGCTTCAATGCTAATAATCCCACAGGTCAGGAAAAGCCAGGACCTGGGTTAAGCAGAAAGGAAAACTCCTGCGTGTCCTTGGGTTTTTCTGCGGGGCTGTGAAGAGCTGAGGAGAAAAGGATGAAACGTTTGGCACCGTGCAGCAACCCTGCGAGGGGAAATGGGTTTGCAGGGAGAGGAAGGATGGGGCTGGATAATGGGCATGTTCCAGGCATGTGGGCAATAAATTACCTCGATTGTCTTCCCCGTGCTGGGCATGGGCTGAGTGCATTCCCTGGTCACCGCCTGTATCGCATTAACCTGCTGCACACAGGACGTGTCTGTTTATCCTGCCAATTACTGCCAATCTAATCAGCTTGAGCCGGGTAAAAATAGAGCCAGTTTCCGTGTGGAAATCAGGAGGCACAAAAACAGCAGCAAAGAAGCTGATCCTGATCAGCCAAGCACATGGGAGGGAAGGTTGGCAGTGCCGGCAGCAGGAAATGGGTTGGGATGGTTTTTCCTCGTGGGCAGGTGGATCTTTTCCCCCCAGGGCTGGATTTTCCCCAGCATCCGTCAGGCAGCCTGAAGGAAGGAACTGGGGAGTGTGGGAACCACCGGCAGGCCGAGAGCTCCTTGGAGTATGGATGTTCCATGTGCTTTCAGGAGACAAGGAATAGGGCTGGAATCAGCTGGAAGGGACACACGAGGGGGGCTGATGCCCAGAATAGAATCCTGGAATGGTTTGGGTGGGAAGGGACCTCAAAGCTCATCCCATTCCACCCCCATCCATGGGCAGAGACACCTCCCACTATCCCAGGTTGCTCCAAGCCCCGTCCAACCTGGCCTTGGACACTTCCAGGGATGGGGCAGCCACAGCTGCTTTGGTCTCACTACCCCCACAGAATTCTTTCCTAAAATCTGATCTCTTTCAACTAAAAAACATTCCATGATGATGGATGGATGGATGGATGGACGGATGGATGGATGGATGGATGGAGGGATGGATGGAGGGATGGATGGATGGAGGGATGGAGGGATGGACGGAGGGATGGATGGAGGGATGGACGGATGGATGGAGGGATGGATGGAGGGATGGAGCGATGGATGGATGGAGGGATGGATGGAGGGATGGAGGGATGGAGGGATGGATGGAGGGATGGAGGGATGGATGGATGGAGGGATGGATGGAGGGATGGATGGAGGGATGGATGGAGGGATGGATGGAGGGATGGATGGAGGGATGGAGGGATGGAGGGAGGGATGGAGGGAGGGATGGAGGGAGGGATGGAGGGATGGATGGAGGGATGGAGGGATGGAGGGAGGGATGGAGGGAGGGATGGAGGGAGGGATGGAGGGATGGAGGGATGGAGGGATGGAGGGAGGGATGGATGGAGGGATGGATGGATGGAGGGATGGAGGGATGGATGGAGGGATGGATGGATGGATGGATGGAGGGATGGATGGAGGGATGGATGGAGGGAGGGAGGGATGGAGGGAGGGATGGAGGGATGGATGGATGGAGGGATGGATGGAGGGAGGGAGGGATGGAGGGATGGATGGAGGGATGGATGGAGGGATGGAGGGATGGAGGGAGGGAGGGATGGATGGAGGGATGGATGGATGGAGGGATGGATGGATGGATGGATGGAGGGAGGGATGGATGGAGGGATGGATGGAGGGATGGATGGAGGGATGGATGGAGGGAGGGATGGATGGAGGGATGGATGGAGGGATGGATGGAGGGATGGATGGAGGGATGGATGGATGGAGGGATGGAGGGATGGAGGGATGGAGGGATGGATGGAGGGATGGATGGATGGATGGATGGAGGGATGGAGGGATGGAGGGATGGATGGAGGGATGGATGGATGGAGGGATGGAGGGATGGAGGGATGGATGGATGGAGGGATGACTGGATTTGAGTCCCTGTGTGCTGTGGAACACACCCAGCAGCTGTGTTTGGTACAATCAAGCTGCTATCCCATGTAAGGGCCTGTGAAGGAGGTGTCATCCAAGGAAAAGAGGAGCAGCACACGGCTCTGCAGGTGGTGGGATCCCAGCCTCCTTCCCTCCATCCCTCTCTGATGTTTGCTGAGGGACAGAGGTAGATTTTTTGTGATCTTGGAAACTGAAAAACCAAGGGAAAACAGCGTGATTTCCCCCCAACATGCTTCGTTTGCCCTTTTACTTTACTGGATCACCCTTCAAAAAATGAATGTTGATAAATCCCAGCTCCATTTCCAGAAAGACACAGCCTGCCACAGGGGGTGGCCCTTTTTTTGCCCTTCTCAGCCCAGCTGGCAAATCCCCTTATTTGCAGGGACGTGGCTTCCCCAGCCTCCCCCATCTCCCCCAATTTTCCACCCTGCTCGCCTGCCTGGAACTCTGGGATACCCTCAGCAGGGCAGAAACCCCCAAGATGACCAATTTTCCACAGCTGAAAAATGCCTTTGAGTAAATCCAGGGTAGCCAGGCTTAACCAAACCAAGCAGGGCCTTCATTTCAAGGCTCGGAATTTTCTGTCTGAGCCCGAGGAGTGGGAACGCTGCCGATAATTAAGGGACATCTGTCGCCCGCGTGTTCCCGCTGGGTTTGTCAGGAAATGCTGACATAATGTGAGGAGAAGAAACCTGCTTTGGAGCAGGGCTTGGCATGCTGGCTTCCAGCTCCAGCCCTGCCACGGGCAAAGGCTGCTCCTGCCCGATGTTGGGAAGGGCTGGAGGAGCTGCTGTGGGACCCAGGAAGGGTCACGTCCCAAAGCTTTGCCAAACCTGGAGCAAAAGCCATTTCTGCTCCCTCTGTCCCACCTCAGCCTTGAGATAAGGTTGAAGCTGCATGAGGTTAAAAAATAAACAACTTGGAGGGTGCTTTTTTTGCTTTGAGGGCATTTGGGGTATTTCCTGCCAAGAGCTTGGGGTTTTTTCTGGCTTAACAGCTACAGGAAGTTGGAGTTTTTTAAATTCTGAAGATTTTTATAATCCAGAGAAGTTGAGGTTGTGGCTGCACCATCCTTGGCAGTGTCCAAGGCCAGGTTGGACAGGCCTTGGAGCAACTTGGGATAGTGGAAGGTGTCCCTGCACATGGCAGGGGGTGGAATGAGGTGATCTTTAAGGTACCTTCCAACACAAACCATGCCAGGACTGTGTGATCCCTAAGAACTCCAGGACTGTGGGAGCTGGCATTTGCAAGTATTGGCCAAATGTGTTTTTTAAAATTATTCCCTCAAGCTCCCAGTGGGCTGAATCCTCATTTGTGACATCCCTGATGGGGAAACTGAGGCAGGGACCAAGGCCACGCTCACTCCTCTGGTCTAACCCTTTGGAAAAGGGGCTGCTCTGACCCTTGGGATTAGAATCTGCTCTCAGAGGAAGAAATAAACCTCAACCAAGTATTTTGGCACCTGACAAGAAAGCAGGGCTCCCAGTTTAATGGAGCTGCTGATGCACGAATTCCTGTGTGAATAATGGATGTTTGGAAATGCTTTGAGCACTGTGAATGGGAAGGACACTGTTACTTCCCTGGGCTCTGAAAGCCCATGGCAGAAGTTCTCAGAATTGTTTGGACTGTAGCAATAGGGATTTATAATTCATAACAAAGAAGAAATGAGCCAAGAAGTCAGAGCGACGTAAAAAAGTTGACATTACTCATATTCTTTTCTTATGAACTGCTGTCACACAAGAGTGTCCAAGGACCTTTTTTCTGGGTAGATAAATACCTATGGAAGGATTTATTCCATATTTGATGTAGGTTTTCAAGCAATGTTTCCTTCTTGCAGCCTGTTTTGTAGGGATTTAAACAGATGCAACTTCCATCTGGAATAGCGTGTCTGGGCTGTCCGAACATGAGAAATTCCTGTGCTTCCCAAAAGCCAGAGCTGAAAGTTATGCTACACATTTCATGCATTGGGTTTAAAGGGGAAAAAACAAGAGCAAAGCACAAAACAAACCCCCAGAAAACTCCAAGGCAGATTCGTGGGGTTTCAAGATCTGCTTAAGGAATCAGCGAGCAGGATTCAGGAGCAGTTAATAACAGCCTGTATTACAGGGTACCTATTAACATGGGATAATCCAGCAGGAAAAGAAAGGGCGAGGGATAAAGGAACGTCACCCTACAACAATGAGACCTTCAGAAATCAAGCCACGAGAGTTCTAAACCAGATTAACTCGGCTGTCACTGTCAGGCGCCGGTGCGGGCACAAAGCAGGAGCAGCAGGGATGGGGAAGAGCAGGATGTTGGGATTTTCCCAGGGATGAGAGGCACACCTCGGTCCTGCTGAAATAAAGGAGCCCAGGTGCTGACAAATCCCAGTGGAGATTGTTCTGAAGTGAGGGAACTTCTGGATTTGGACTGAAACTCATCCCAGACATGATGGGATGAACGGAGCTCCCCAAAAGGAGCGGAGCTGGAGGCTGCATTCCCTGTCCTCATTCACTTCTTACCCAGCTTTATTTCCAGCCAGGAATACAACCTTCCCTGGCTTTCCACCTCCTGGAAAAGCTCTTCTCACAACCACCCCAAGCTCCTCTTTTACCCTCTGCTCTTATTTCCCAGTATTGCTTGACCCTTCCCTTCAGACTTCCTCCATGATTGACAGGATTTTCAAGACCCTGTGAATTTTGGATGGATAATTCTGGAGATCTCAGGGTGAAAGCTGGTGCCAGATGAAAACCTGCTTCAGTTTGTCACTTACCTTGAATGCCCCATCTTCATCAGGAGACTGAAGAGCAAACAGGGGGCTGAAACATTAAATTAAGGGGCCCAAGTCAAACTCTGGAGTGAAAAGCCTCCAGGTTATTTGTTGGAAGAGAAAATTTGGAAGGAACTGGCTTTCAATCTGCATGCAGGCACCCAACTGATTAGCAGAGCTGCTGAGCACTCAGATTTGGCCTTCAGCTCTGGATTTATCGATCCTCAGTGCTCACACACAGCTCTGGAGTGCTGCAGAGCAGCCTCTGCTCCTCCTGACATGTTGGCAGCACCCAGCCCCGACAGGATCCATCCCTAAATCTCTGTACAAGTCTCCAAAATTCCTTCTGGGCAGTGGGTGGTAGAGGGATAGGTCCCAAAATGGGGAAATCACATCCTGGGAAAAACCAGAACCATCTGAAATGAAATCCTGGCCCAGCTGAAGTCAATGAAAGTTTGAACAGGAGGTCTCGCTCCGTCTGCAACAGGCGCCTGCCCCAGTGTCCCAAAAACCCCTCCTTAAACAAGAGCAGGCTGCCCATGGTTCTCATCAGTCTCAAGTACTTCCTATGTTTATTTCCTTGGCCCAGCCCCAGCTTTTCCAGTTGCTGCTCTGTGCACTCTGCTGGCCTGTGCTCCCTCCCATGTCCTCACATGTCCTGGCATCCCTTGCCATCCCAAGCTGCTGAGCTGGGCCACTCTGAGCCCTGAATCCCATCCCATCCTCCTCCCCAAATACCTCTGGTTTATATTTACTCCTCAGAACGCTTCGGGATCATTTTGGGAAGGAAGACTCTCCAGCAATGTAAGATGAGACCATCCCTCAGTGGCTCTTCCCATGAGGGTGTGACTGCAGCCCAGGATCCTGTTATTCCCATCCCATGAAATCAGAGATCAGGGACCACAGACTTGGGGATAGGGTTTCCTCTTGCCCCTTGGCCACAGCAGCAAGGAAACAGCCGGGGATGGGCTGCCGAAGCTCTGCATGGGCTGTGTGTGACCCACAAAATCCATCCTCGTGACACCAGGGAAGCCACCAGGACCAAAAGGGTGACCACAGACAACACCAGCACTTGGCCAAGCCTGGTTTTATTGCAAAACTGCAGTCTCAGACAAGTCTCCTGCTCCTTTACCATCCCTGGGTTTTGTCTGTCAGCCAGAAGTAATTGCCAACACACGGTCCTGACTTTTGGGTTCAGAAGCACCGGATTCCTCCAAAAACCAGGGAAAGAAGCAGCTGTGAGCTGGCTGCTGACACAGCCCTCACCCACCTGCTCAGGACACCGCTGCTCCTGCTTTGTCCTGAATTCCCAGTCAGGAGAGTGAGGATCGGTCTTGCTGGGTGGCTCAGGGTCAGCTCTTCATCCCATCTGCTCTGGATCACCCACTGTGACCTGGGACAGGAGCAGACGGCTCCAAACCTGAGCCACGTTGGCTGAAATCCACGGGAAAAGCTGTCAGGATGCAATGCAGAGTCAGGCAGCGCTGGGCTTTGAGATTTAGATGTGTTCCCTTCCCCGCCCTCACTGCAATCACCTGTAGCTTTCCAGACACCGACCCCAGGAAGGTTCCTATCCCCTCATTAACCACAACTCCACGTGCTCCAGAAGATCCCGTGCTGGACAGGCAGGTGGGGAAAACGATGCACAGGGATGGATGTGCCCAGGATCTGCAGAGGCAGGGCAGGGACAAAGATATCTCGTGTTCCAAGGATTCGTCTTCCTTTTTCCACATGTCAGCAGCAGTGTCCCCCCTGCAGCTGCACCACAGAGGAAGCGGTGTCCACACTGCTGGGAGGACAGGACACAGGGAATGGCTTCCCAGTGCCAGAAGGCAGGGATGGATGGGATATTGGGAAGGAATTGTTCCCTGGGAGGGTGGGGAGGCCCTGGCACAGGGTGCCCAGAGAAGCTGTGGCTGCCCCTGGATCCCTGGCAGTGTCCAAGGCCAGGCTGGAGCAACCTGGGATAGTGGGAGGAGTCCCTGCTCCGGCAGAGGGTGAAATGAGAGGAGCTTTAATTCCCTTCCAACCCAAACCACTCTCATTCTATGACTGATCCCAATAGTTCCACCAACCCTTCCACAAAATTATAGAACTTTGTTTTTCCAAAGGTTCAAAACCAAGCAAGACACTTTTAAATCTGCCGTGTCTGCTGCAAGCAGCTCAGAGCTGAGGATGTTCTGCTCCTCCAAAGGGGCTTCTTTGGGATGGAGAAGCAAATCCATTCAATAACTGGGCTGTTAGCTGAGGTTGGGTGATTTTCGGCAGACTTGGAGGAGAAGATGAGGCCCATCCTTTACTGTCTGTCCTCACCACTACACCCCGAGCACAACCAGTGGCAGCCACACAAACTGTTGTTTTCCACCAGAACTACCCATTTTTTGTGGCTAATACTCGGGGTGTTTTTAAAACGAGGACTTCCTATTCACTCCAAGTGTGACAGCATTCCAGTGCCCAGAATCCCCTGGGAATGCTGAGATCTCCTGCTGCCCACATCCACTTCTTCAAAACACACCTCTGCCTGCAAAACACCCCCAGTGCAGTTTGGACGATGCTCTCAGGCACACGGTGGGATCCTTGGAAATGTTCTGTGCAGATCCAGGAGCTGGATCTGATGATCCTTTTGTGTCCCTCCCAACTCAGAGCATTCCGTCATTCTACGGTTCTCCTTTAGTTGGGCAGTACAAGAATGGGGTCCAAAAATGGGTATGGATTTGCCCAGTCCCGAAATGTACGGCACAAAGTCGTGTTTTCCGCGATTCCTGGGCTCTGTAGCAACAGTAGGTTCCTGGCACCCTCTAATGGAAAAGCTCAGTCACTGAATCACCGTCTCGGGCTGCGAATCTCAGCTCCTGCCTTTCTGTTTTTAATCCCGTATCACAGGAATAACTCCGAGCCAGGCACGATACACGGCGTGCCAGGAAGGACCTGGAGAATATGCTGAACAAATGTCAGGGCTGCTCTGGGGAAGGAGAGGCTGCCTGGTGCTCGCCCCCGACGCCGGGAATCCGGCACGCACAGGGATTGCTGCTTTACTTATGGAAATGCAAGGGGAGAGCTCATCAGCGCTGACATTTGGGCTTTGTTTGTGAATTTAAGGCGCATTACTCGGGGGCTAATCATGTTACATTGCCTGACCTTCCCTTTCCCCCTCCTCTCCCTCGGCCACATTGAGAGGGTGGAATTTTCTAGGATATTTTTCCGAGTTTGGCATCCTGGAAGTAGCTGCAATCTCAGGTCGGCCTTGGCTCTGGAGCCGGTTTGTAAACAGAATTCCTGGTTGAATTATAAGGTGTTTTGAAAGCTTGGGTCTTGCTAGAAAGTGACACCCATAGCCAGGGAAGCACTGCAAGGATTTGTCCCCAGCTGGGGGGGACACCTGACATTTAGAGGCACAGAAAAAGCCGGGCTGGAGGCAAGCACAGCGTTCCTGTCAGCCTCAGGCCAAGGGGGCAGGACGCTGCGGCTTTTGGCTTCTCGTCAGGAGCTGGGATTCAGGCTGAGGATCCCAGGGTGGATCATGGGGAAGAATTGGCTTTTCCACAGGCGGCTCAGCGAGATCCCTGCCCAGGTAAAGCATGGAATGTCTGCCGAGTGAGAGTCTGCCCCTTGCTGAGCTGCCAGAGGAGTGGGGTAGGAAGCAGGACCCAGCTCATCAATCTCACCCTTGTCCTTTACACTCTATACCCAGAAACAAATAAAATCATTTAAATAACTGTTTAATAGAGGAGAATCCAATTCCCAGCAAACGCTGCTCCGTGCCAGTCTCAAAGCTGTGGAGAGGAGCTCGGAGTCCTCGGAGAGGGGCTCTTCATCAGGAACTGGTGTGACAGGACAAGGGGGAACGGCTTCAAACTGAAAGAGAGTGGGGTTAGGTAGGATATTGGGAAGAAATTCCTCCCTGTGAGGGTGGGCAGGCCCTGGCACAGGGTGCCCAGAGAAGCTGTGGCTGCCCCTGGATCCCTGGAAGTGTCAAGGTCAGGTTGGAGCAGCCTGGGGTAGTGGGAGGTGTCCCTGCCCATGGCAGGGGTGGATTGGGATGAATTTTAAGGTCCTTTCCAACCCAAACCATTCCATGATTCAATGATTGGCAGCAGTGTGCAGGAGATTTCAGCCCATCAGGTGGCATTTCCCTTGGCAAAAGGCTCCCAAAAACCAATAAAAGCCAAAGAAAAAAGCAAACAGCCCAGAGCCTGGCAAATGTGCCAGTGGTGACATGAAGAGTTTGACACTCCCATGGCTACCTGGGCATTTTTTGCCTCGCAACACAGAGCAAAAACCAGGCTGAGATGTGCCAGACCATAAAAGCCATACTGGACCAGTATTCCCCGGTATCCCCTGAGGGTTACCTGAGCCCCTCAGGTGAATTTTACCCGTAAGAGTAAGGCACAGTCAAACACAGACCTCTGGAAGTGAAAGCCAGTCCTGAAATTCAGCAGGTCTCTTCTGAAATCCCTTTAAAACCGTTTTACTTTTAGAATCCCAGTTTCCACAGCAACAAGACACACAGCTCTCTGCGGAGTTTGGGGCTATAAATAACCCCAAGATCTATAGTTGTGATATTAGCTATGAGGGCTTAAAAAAAAAAAATGAATTGCATGTGGTAATGAAGGGAAAAGCTCAGCGCTGAAAGGAAACAAATTTAACGAGGAAAAGATGGTTCCTAACTCAGTTTAGAGCACAGCTTTGAACAAAGGAAAGCTGCTCCTGGTAAGATCCTGCCTTTTCTGAGAGTCAGATGGATTTCAGTTGGATTTTTGGGAGCAGTGCTTTACAATCTCCCTTTTACCTGTGTTTAAACTGTGTTGTCTCAAGAAAAGAAGGGGGAAATGGCAATTAGGTGTGGTTTTCCCAGCCTTGCTCGTTGTGAGGAAGCAATCAGGAGGTAACACCGAGCCAGGTTTAAGCACAGCCTGACCCTTGCCTGCCCCAGCAGCCCCTCCATCCCTCTTTGGGGAAGGATGTCTCCATGTGCTAACTTTAAACCAGCCTTTTAATCCTAATTGCTCCTCTGATCCGGGAGGATCAGGACCGCCCGCAGGGAAGATGCTATTCCTCGGGATGCAGTCAGAGGGCAGGAATTTGGTCTGCTGGCCCCAGAGAAGTGCTGGCCTTCCCCCTTGACATCAGCGTGTAAACAAAGGCACAATCCCATGAGGGAGGATAAATATTGGCCGCGCTGGAAGCAAAGAGGAAATTAAATAACCATCACATGGCGTAAAAAGCAGCTCGTCAGGGGAGGGGGGGACTGGTGGCTCGGAGCTGGCAGAACAGATTTGTATACAGTAGTGAGGAGGAGGAGATGAGGAAGGAGAAGAAAGGAAACACAAATCAAAGAGTTATTTGGAGTTTCCTCTCTTACAAGCAGAAGGTCCGTGTTATTCAAACAGACGCACCGCATGTCACCAGTTTGCTGCTGTTTGTTATTTTAAGGATGGTCTTAGGAAGAAAATAAATTCCACGCCGAGGCTCCTTTATACCCATTTTAGGCAGTCTGTGGAGACGAGCCCAAAGAGTGGGGTTGTGGAGATTCCTCCAGGCTGAGCTGCTGGTACATCCTCTGCTCTCTCTCCAGGAGGGAATTTTAGGGAATTGCTGGGAAGGAATCCCACAGCAGCTCCAGCTCGGGGCAGGCTGGGGCAGGAACCCACCAGCAGCACTGTGGAGCTGCATCGCTGCTGCTCCTTCCCAAGGGCCCCAAAGAATTGGGAGAAAAAAGGTGGCTGGCACAACATGGATAGGCAAAATCCAGCAGAACCTGGAAATGGGAAGCTGCTCTCTGGCCAGCAATTGCTACTCAGTCCTGAGTGGAGACACCTCTGCCTGGGGCTGGGGGGACAGAGGACTCTGCAACAAGAGTGGAATAATTCATTTAAATGTGATCCCTTCAAGTCCAACCTGGGATCTGAGCATCCATCTGGGTCCTCTCTGGCCTCACCACCAGCTGGAAAAATTCGGTGGATGATGATCTGCAGTGGTGCCTCTCCAAAGGAATTGGCCTTGCAGCCTAGGATAAAGCAGGGAGCAGAACGACGTTGGAGTGTCCCCTGAGCCACACCAGAATCAGGGTTTGTTTCTCCTGAAGGTGTTGGTTTGTCCATGGGGAGAAAAGTGAGATATAAAACACATTTTTCTGCTCCCCAACACATGGTCTGGCAGAGATCTGCTGTTGATGTGACACAGGCACCGGTTTGGTGTCTTTTTCTAATATTGCCACACTCGGAGCTGTAGGAATTTCTGGTGGGAAAGAACCAGCACAAACACTATCCATATACAGAAAAAAAAAAAAAAAAAAAAAATTTAAATGCCCAGCTGCAATTGCTGGGCTCAGAGTGCAAATATATAATTCCAGCACCTCCTGGCCTAGTGACATTTCTGGATGGATTGTGTTTTCCAAAGGGTTTTCAAGCTTCGCTCTTCCTCTGGATAAAAGCAAAGCAAAAGGAGACATGAAAAACCTTTCCCTTCAGAGAACACATCGGGCACAGGACATGCCGTGGGACTGGTGGAACATTTCTGTCCCTGTGATTAACTGAGCAGCACGCAGGACATTTCAGAAGCTGTTTTAATAGAAGGCACAAAGAATTGGAATCAGTAAGAAATAGTAAAAGGAAAAGAAAACATGAGGCATTGCAGAGGGAGCAGGCACCAGGCCCATTCTCTGAGGGCTCTGTCCTGCTCCCACTGAAATCAAAAGGAGTTTTAGAGTTGGCTGCAGTGGGAACAGGAACGGTCCTTAAGGCACTAATTAGTACAGCTGGCTGAATAATGCATAATGAACAGTTCATTCAGCTAATTTCATCTCTTTTTCTATTCATGACTTGCCCGTGAACCAATCCCAATTTTCTCATTTTGGTCGTCATTCAGAAGCTATTTGTGGGTTTCTTCAGGAAATCATCCCCAGCGTGCATCCCAACATGTAAATATTGGGAATTTGCACAGAAGTGTTTAAGTGTGGGACCTGCAGGTGGGACTGGGGACATCAGCTCTCTAAAGGTGGGCTGGGAGAGCTGGGGCTGCTCAGCCTGGAGAGGAGAAGGCTCCAGGGAGACCTTAGAACCCCTCCCAGTGCCTAAAGGGGCTCCAAGGGGAACTTTGGACAGGGACATGGAATGACAGGATGGGGGAATGGCTTCCCACTGCCAGAGGGCAGGGAGAGATGGGATACTGGGAAGGAATTGTTCCCTGGGAGGGTGGGCAGGCCCTGGCACAGGGTGTCCAGAGAAGCTGTGGCTGCCCCTGGATCCCTGACAGTGTCCCAGGCCACGTTTGAGCAACCTGGGACAGTGGGTTGGAATGGGATGAGCTTTAACTCCTTTCCAACCCAAACCATTGTTTCATTCTTGCCCAAGCTGATTTTCTACAACCAAGTGCAGCAAGAATTTCAAATGTTGCAAAGAAACACTGAACTTTACATCCATATTCAGGACATCCTTGGGCACTTTCCTTTTCTTCCTCGTCCTTTCTCCTCCAGCATTTTAGATGGATCTAGCTGGTTATTGGAATACTGACCCAAGCAGCGAGAGAAGAGATATGATGTGAAAACACCCCAAGGAATGTCACTGGAATGATCAAGTAAATACTTCCAGATTTTCCTTTCCAGCTCTGAAGTGTTTTGGCTTTAACAAGGAGTAAATTAACATTGTGTAATGGATGGGGGCTGGAATCCGCCTGTGGATCACAGAGGACAACTCCATGCTAGGTTGCTGCCCATCCCTAATTTGGTAAAGTCACCCAAAATGTGACTTTGCTGGGGTAAGATTTAAGTAAGGAACTATTCCAAACAGGAATGCAAAGGAAATAGCTGCCCTGTGATGGGGCAGGGGGGCCAGGCTGAGGCATCCCTGTCCTTCCAGCCAGGAGAGGCTGGGACAGGCCCAAGCACCGGCAGGGAAAGACAGAGAAACCCAAATATGTTTCTTTCGCAGCAGTTCCTGAGACAGATGCATGGAGCGAGGGAAGGGAGCTAGGAAATGTTTTTGGCAGCCAGGCACTGTGGATTGTCACGCTGAAGGACGTGAAAAAGCCAGAAGGGCATCCTGGCTGTCCCAGAGGAATGGGCCAGCACTGCTGGAAGGGACACGGGGGACACACGGGGCAAGGGATGTTCAGGGCTGCTCACGCTTTGAATTTTAAAAGGTGACAGACGAGGCAGGGCGTGATTGAGGGGGGATCTTCGCTGAGGGAGAGGAGAGCCAGTCTCTTATGCCTCCAGCTGGAAAAAAACCTCTGGAAAATCCGTATTTACAGAGCCTTCTGTGCGTGTCGGGTCCATCGGCAGAGGGCAGCGACACTCGCAGGCACACGCTCATCGCTGGCAGCCTTCAATCCATCCCGCTCCTGCTGCTGCCACAGCAAGGACACCTTCCCCACCCTGCCCAAACCAAACCCGGCTTAATCCTTGAAAATCAAACCCCAAGGGATGCTGCAGACCCGGCATGTGGCCGCTTTTTGGTTTGGGGTCTGGGGTTTTTTCCCCCCTCTTCCCAAAGCCCACGTGGTATTTTTCTCTGAGCTTCAAAGCCGGGGTTTGTTTGTTTTTTCAAGCCCGAGAGCTCCGATTCCAGCATCTGCGTGAAAGCCGACAGGAAATAACCCGTGTGCACAGAAGTAGTTGGGAGAACATGCAAGGGCAATATTTATCTTCCCCTTCCGTGGATCGGAGTGGAGACACGCAAGGCTCCAGCTGCTGCCACTCACTGCATCCCGGCAGGAAAGGACAGGGAGGGGTTTGGGGTGGAGCCGCAGGGTGAAAGGACTTCGGTGTGGGTTGGGAGAGCTGGGCGTCAGGCAGGGCAGAACGGCAATGAGGAGGAAGGTTTGGAACAAGGCAGCCAGGAAGGGGATAAAGGGAGAGGAAGGGGATGATCAGCGTCGGGAAATTTGGGAGAGGTGGGATAGAGCAAGGAGGTAGCGCTGAGTATCTCCAAAGGAGCCAGCAGCTCCAGGTGAAGGGCACAGAGATCGCACTCTAAACAACCCAAAATTGGTCTGTCAGCTTTTATGTTCATCCATGTACAGAGTGGGCTTTCAGCTCAGATCATCCTGGGAAAGCATTCCATCCCAAAAAAGAGGGAAAGCTGGTTTGGCATGGAACCCACCCGGGGGAAGTCTGCCCATCACAGCTGACTCATACCCGAGACAGCAGTGGGTTCATCCCTGGCTTTGCAAGTCATTTTGGTAGAAGATCTGGGATTTCCAGGCTGGATTTCTGGCAGAAGTGCTAAGGTTTAAGCCACATTTAGGAGGTTTAAAATGTCAAACGTCATTAAATGGGCAGAAGTTTTTGCAAGTGTTGAACAGCCTCCTAAAGGCTCCTAAATGTGATGGGAAAAAGCTCTGAGAAGGTCCCTGTGGAGGAGTTCTGTGGGCTGGGAGCATTGGGCACTTGATGGATGTGGGTAACTCAACTGGTCTTTTATCCAGCAGCCTCCCAAACAAATCTCCTCCTTTTCCATGGTAGAGATTCTTATTTCCATTGTCTCTGTGGATGGACACAGGAGTGAACGATCTCCTTTCACACTGGACTCAGTTCCCCACCTCACACTGAATTATTTCAGTTAATTTTTGTAGGCTTTTGGCCGTTCTGTATCGTGTGGAGTCAAACTCCCAGGAAGGATTTATCTGGGTGGATTTGGCTACAGTGGCTTTGAGGTGCTGCTTGAAGGGAAAGAAGCACTTCAGCCAAGCTCCTTGGTTTAACAGGATTGAGGAAATCCAAGCAGGAGAATTCGGACCCTTACAACAGCAGGTAAAACTGAGGTGTTGAAGGACTGGAGCCTCTCTCAGTCCTCAGCTGCCTGCAACATGCAGTAACAGCCTCTGCATGCTCTGAAAATACAAAAAGAGGAAAATTAGTTGTTTTTTACTGATTACTCCGACACAGAATCTTTCCCAGTTGTTTCAAGCATGCACCAAGAGAGTTTTCAGGGAGAACAGGCAGGACATGGGATGATCTGGAGGTGAAATGAGGAGTTTGGTGTCCTGTGCTTGCAGGAGGAACAAGGCTGCACAGGCACCCCAGAACGACCTTCACTCCCAACCCACTGCCTGGACAAGTGGTAACATGAGCTCTTACACAGTTGATTTATCTCCCTGAAGGCGATTCCTGGCTCTGCCCCTGGATAGCCAGGAATTCTTGGTGACAGAATTATATGTCATGCCCCTTTTGGTTCCCTCAGGCTTCACCCAAAGCCACTTCTAATCAGAGAAAAGGCTCCCAGTTCATGTAATACACTTCAGGTTAGGGTTTGTTTTGCTGTCCGTCATAAAAGACAAAAAACTTCTGGCTGTAAACCACAGAATCACTCTTTTGAAACAAAATTCTCATTCAAACTTTTATTTAAACTCAGGCTTAGATCTGGTTCCCAAGCAGAAAGTTTCAACCTTCTTCACCTTGCTACAGAAACCCGACTTTGAGCACAGCGTGGTGCTTTCAGGATGGATTAGTGGATAAAGGATGCGCTTTCAGGATGGATAAAGACATCAATATAAGCAGAAAGGCCACCAAAGAACTCCTTGTGCCCATGCCAACAGCCTGGCCCGTGCTCGAACTCAATGCAGACCTTTCCTAAGGGACTGAGAGCACTTCCTCTGTTTTCCACACATCCCTTCCTCCCATGGACAAGGCTGGGCACGACAGGAAAAGGAAGCACATATGGAAGCACTCCGTGACGGATCACTGCAAGGAAAGGACACAGAGAGGCTGCGGGATTGTCAAGGACCCTCTCTCAGCAGGAGTCTGCAACAGAAGCAGGGCTGTGTCTCTTTACAATGTGTGACATTATGCAGCCCCCGTCTGTGTCCTCTGCCTGCTGACTCCTGCATTTCAGTGGGACTCCAATAAATGCAGTCGATGGCCCGCGATATTCCACAGGGAAATAAAAAAGGATAAACTACCAGCATTTGGAATGTTTGTGGTGCAGCAGTTCGTCTCAGCAAGGTGTATAATGAGATTTCCAACAAAGCATCACCCAGAGGAATGAGACTTTTTCTCTTCTGTGATACCGACATAAGTGGTCACACAACTCATGTGACAGCCCACATTTGGGCATCTGCACATCCCATAAAGATCAACTCGAGATAAAATGCAATTTTGCCTTTAAAAACATCAATGTTGAGTCTTTTGTTAATCTACGGCGCAGCAACATTGCACTTGTGAAAATAAAACACGTGGTCCATCTTCCGAGATTACCATCATATAAAAACCAAGCCTAGACTAATTCGCTGCCTGCCTGGGGCTGCATTTAAAAATGTTATTCCTGGCTTGTCCCACTTAAAGATCTTCACCTGTGTCATTCATCCAGCTGATGTGCAGTCTGGCTACTGGGCTACCACAGCCAAGCAGCAGAGTCCCGTGGAAAAAACACCATGAAAAACAGAAATTGTGCGTCCACCTCTTGGCCGCCTGATGCCGTCCGTGCAATCCGCAGGCAGATCTGCAGCCGACAACTCTGCTAGAAAATGTGCATTGCTACGTCGCTGCCAGCCAGAATCCCGGTTTAGAATGGAGAGTGGGAATGTGGGGGGCGAAAAAATGATCTTTTTGAGAGGTCTTTAGCGTCTCTTTTGTTTCCACACTGTATTTAAAGACAATCTGGAGTCAGGTGCCAAACTGGCGTTGACTGCGGGTTGAGCTGGTGGTGGCTCAGGGAAGCACCTCTGCCAAAAGCGTTATGGGGGTTTTGGCATCACCGCCCAGCAGCAGCTCAGGCTGCATCCCTGAGGCTCTTTGTCATCCTAAAACAACGGCTGAGGAAGGAAAGCACTGTAGGCATTCCCTTTTCTACTCCATAAGGCTCCTCGTGGCTGGAATGAGGCGTTTTGACTGAAAAGGCAGGGAAAAGGCACCTACTGCCCCCACGGGAGTCAGCAAAGAGCACGGGCAGCACTCGGAGTCAGGGGACACACTGCAAATGCACCGGCCATGAAGGAGAGAAGGAAGAAGGTGCTTACACACGATTTGGGATGGCAGGATGCACCTTGAGGCTCCTCTCCAGCCTGCAAGAATAACCCTGCGGGGAGGACAAGAGCCCCAGGCCCAAACCCGTCAACTCTGACAGGTCAGCTGGAGCAGGGCAAGGCACGGCTCTGCCCTGAGAGGGGTCACCGCCCCTCAGAGACCCCCGGGGCAGAGGCGGCCGCAGCCGCAACCCCTCCGCACCGGCGGGCGACCACACACAAAAGCGAGCTGCGCCCGCCCCTCCCCTATTTAAGGGCCCCTCCGACCAATCAGCGCCAGGGGCGGGGCTAAACCGGGACGATTGACAAGCCCCCGAGACCCCGCTCCCGAGCGCGCGGGAGGGGGCGGGGACAAGCGCGGCCGCAGCCAATCGCTATCAGCGGGCGGGCGGCTCGGCCAATCAGCGCTGCGGGGGGCGTGTCCCGCCGCGGGGTCAGGCCGGGAGCGAAGGCGCCCGTCGCTCCCTGTTCCTCCCGCTCCGCTCGCGGCCGAGCCTCCTCACCGCGGGATCCCTCCGCCTGCGCGCAGCGGCCGGCGGGGTGTGCGCGCCGCTCCGTGCCCCTCCGCCCGGGAGGGATTATTTCCCGCGGTCGCGGCGGCGGGGCGGCCCCGGTGGGGCCGAGGGATGGAGGCACCGGGCGCCCGCCGGAGGGACGGAGGAGCCGCCCCGTGAGGGAGGAACGGGAGCGCAGCGGCCTCCTCGGGGCCGCCGGCGGGCGGGGACCCCGCGGCCAGGCCGCGCCTCAGCGCTCGGGCCTGCGCCGCCCTCAGCGGGGCCCGGCCCGGCCCTGCCCGCCCGGGGCTGCCCCAGGCCGGGTGTGCGAGCCCCGGCCGGGGCGTGCTCGGCGCGGGGCACCATGGTGGAGAAGCGGTGCCCGCGGCTGCAGCGGGACGGCGTGTACCGCTGGTTCTCCGAGCTGCCCTCCCCGCAGCGCGTGGAGTTCCTGTGCGGCCTCCTGGACCTGTGCATCCCGCTGGAGCTGCGCTTCCTGGGCGCCTGCCTGGAGGACCTGGCCCGCAAGGATTATCACTCCCTGCGCGACTCCGAGATCAAGGCCAACAACCCCGCCGACCTGGGCAGCCTCACCAACCTGACGGACGAGGTGGTGCGCAGCAAACTCCTGGTGTCCCTCGCCCTGCTCGGCTCTGCCCACCGGGAGGCCGCCGGGGTCCTGTTCCGCACCCTCACCCACATCGACTCGGTTATCAACAACTACGGGCTGCAGCTCAACGAGGGCCGCACGGGGGATGAGTTCCTGTTGCTCTTCACCATGGCATCCAACCACCCGGCGTTCAGCTTCCACCAGAAGCAGGTGCTGAGGCAGGAGCTCACCCAGATCCAGAGTCTCATGGCCAGCACCAGCAAGAATCCCAGCACCTCTACACTCAACACCATGGCAACCTATCCTGGCTGCCATAAGGTGGGTATCCTGCTTTTTCCACGCTGGAATGGCACTGGGCTGTGTCTTCCGCTCTCATTTGAAACCGTGCTTTAGCACGGCGATAAATGGCAGCTTCAGAGGCTGGCAGTTGGTTGATGATGGGGATGGTCAGCTGAGGGCAGAGCGAGGGGATGGATGGAGTTCTTACGAGCTTGTGACATTTAAATGAGAAGGGGTTCACAAGCAGATCAACAGCAGCAATATAAGCCTTCCCTGATTGCTTCTCAAAGCTGGGGGGAACAGTCCTGCCAGCTGCATGGAGAAGCAGTGATTTAGGAAGGGAAACAAATGTATCTCTAGATAAGAGCATCTGTTTGAAAGTTCCCCTGGAAAAAGTTGGAAAGGAGGAGTAGCTGTCCAGTGGCAAAGCATCTTGGTGAGCCTGGGTTTTGTTTAGACAGACGTGATGGCAAACATTCGGAGTTGCTGGTGTTAAGCTGAAAGAAATGTTGTCGTTTTCTGTCACTCTGCATCTCTCGGGTATTGATCCTGGTGTCGGGGTTCACCGTCATTAACTCGCTGTTCTTTCATTCAATTGCCAGCAGTTAGGCCAGACAGGAACGTTTTAAGATGTGCAGTAAGTAGATATGTGACTGCTTAATTGCTCTCAGCCTGCTACAAATTAGGGAGTCCGACTGTCTTTCTGCCTGATTTTAACCCGCTTGAAAGTTCAAACTAAGCACCAGCTTAGTGGATGCTTGTGAGAAGTTAACAGGCTGCAGCCTTTGAGGATGAGTGGATAATGTGTTACTCTGCTCTTGGGATAGGTGGGGAATACCTAAAAGCTGTGAAAACCCCTGTATTGGAGCAATATCCTAAATAAAGCTGTTTCTGAGGGCTCAGTAGAGATTTCACTAAGTTGAGCGTTGAATTCCAGACTGAGACAGAAATCTGTGCACAGTCTTCTTCTGCATACAAATTTCCTTCCAAATTCATGTTACTTTAAACACCTCTGCTTTGTAAAATTGAGATGTGTTAAACTTCATCTTTTTCTTATTCTTCCCTTCCTGTCTTGTGCCTGTTCCTAACCTCCTGTAGTAAGGGGAAAGAACAAGGTATAGGCAAGCCTCTTAATTCAGCTGAAACCTCCATGTGGATAAAATGTAGCTGGAAAGAATATTTCAGACAGGATGTAGAAGGGTTTAATTAACAGCAGAAAAAAGCTTCTTTTCAGATACTTTGCTTGCAGCTTCCCTTATTCAAATAATGCAGCCACCCTGGGTTGGAAAGGAAACAGTGTAAATCACATACAAGTTCCCCCAAAATAATGCCAGCCAAAAAAAAAAAAAAAAAAAGATAAAATCAGGCAGGCAGGAAGGTTTTTGAGAGTCTTCTTTCCGAGCTGCAGGATTTATGGAGCTGAAAAACTCCGGCACTATTTATGTCAATCTAAGATGGACGGAGAATCCATCCTGCCATTTTTCCTGCCAGAAATAAGGCAGCCAGGCTGGTCGCTTGATTTGTCTTTTCTTGTGAGCTCACTGAAGGGTTGTCTCTTAAAAAGCACATTTTTATAGAAATCTGTGTTGAAGAATCCTGGTTGCTAAGTACAGAGTAGTGAGAGGGAACACAAAGGTGACTTTGCCTTCACAGTCTCTGAATGTGCATTTTGTTTGAAGTGATGCAGATTTCCTTCAGATTATTTTTTTTGTTGTCCTTGACTGGGTAATTCTGCTACTTTTAGAGTAAGCAGTTGGCTTAAACCAGGACTTGGATGAAGCAAGTGGAAAATACAATGTCTTTCTCCATTCAGCCCTGTTTAAATATGCACAAATAAATTCCAGCATGAAGGCCTTAGATCTTGTGGTGTTACCAAGTGATGTTGTGACAATCCTTGTGCTGTAACGTCACCTAGAAAAAGCAATGTGGATGTGGAGAGAAAGTGAGTGCTCTGGGCTGCTGGTTTTCCTCCTTGGAACTGGAGAATTCACTCCCTGGTGCCAGCACTTTCTTATGGCTCCTGTTGCTTTAGTCCAGCGTGAGCCATGCTGAGCTGGTGCTGGAAGCTGGATGTTAAAAAATGGGGGTTTCTGATGTTCAGGTCTCAATACACACCTCTCTGAGCCCAGTCTTAAGGAACTGGTCACCATCTGAGGTCCTGAAGAACTTTGGGAAGCTGGGATGGTGTGGATGTGAGATGGGTTGCAAACAGGGAGCTGTTTGTGAACTGGCTGAGTTACCTTACAGCTTTCCTCTTGTGAGGGTGGGAGTAGGGTGTAACTCTTGTGTAACTATACCTGCTCTACTGTTACAATTCTGATTTATGGATAACTTGTTTAGTCAGGGAGATGCAACAGAAATCTGAGCACTGCTCTTTGTTCTCTTTGCAGAAACAAATGGGAATGTGCTGCTTCTGCTTAGCCAGTCCTATTAAAATATGCCCCAACCTGATACTCACTATAACCTTTTCCAGAGACCTGCAATCCTTTTTCCATCTCCTCTCTCATATTTTACAGTGAAATATCTCAAAATCGAATTGTTTAACAGTGAAGAGACTGAACAGTTGATACAAATTTACTGTCAATATTTCATGATTCCTCAAGTTGCTTTGGGGTAGGTGAGCACAGCTGAAGGTGGTCAGTGATGCAAACTGCTTCTTGCTGTTTCTTTTTACTGCCTGCAGTTGCTGACTGTGAGGAGGCATAAAACAGCTGCCCATATATTTTTTTGTGCTTTTTGAGATGTTTCTTGCCTTATCTGAATCTTAAGTTTGAAGGAAAAAGTGGCTGTGGCTGGCTTTAAGTAGGTCAGTAATTATTAGATTCATGGTTTCTACCTGATGGTATAAAGTGAACATGGTTTCCTTGCCCTAAGGAGGGAAAATGCTGCCCTCTCTAAATTGCCTTGGACTCAGTGAGGATGGAATCATGGAATATCCTGAATTGGAAGGGACCCACAAAGATCATTGAATCCAGCTCCTGGTCCTGCCCAGGACATCCCAGCAATCCCCCCTGTGCCTTCTGGCTCTGCACAAGTCCCTGACAGGAGGGGGCAGCCGGGGGGGTCGGGCTCTGCTCCCAGGGAACAGGGACAGGAGGAGAGGGAACGGCCTCAGGCTGGGCCAGGGGAGGCTCAGGGTGGACAGCAGCAGGAATTTCCCCATGGAAAGGGAGCTCAGGCCTTGGAAGTGCCCAGGGAGGTTTGGAGTGCCCATCCCTGGAGGTGTCCCAGGAAGGGCTGGAGGTGGCACTCAGAGCTCTGGGCTGGGGACAAGGTGGGAATCAGGCACAGGTTGGACTCAGTGACCTTGGAGGTCTTTTCCAACCTCAGTGATGCTGTGATTCTCTGCTGGAGTGGATGGCAGGTGGAAACACAAATGTGAGCTTGGATTCTGTGAGCTACATGGATACTGGACATCATAATATGAATCTCTGCATGGACTTTTCCTCTCAAGAGCTCTACTGGCAGTAACTCTGAGGACAGAACTTCAGAACTAGGGAAGTTATTCGTGAATCTCTCACTCGGTTTCCTGGAGTTGTTTCCTCTCCTCATTGAGATCGTGCTGTAAAACCAGGGAAATAAGAGAATGGTTTGGGTACTCAGCACCTGCTCTGCTGTGACAAGAGCCCTTCAGTGCAGTCAGGGTGATGAGCCATCGGTTTAGATCAGATATTAGGAAGGAATTGTTCCCTGTGAGGGTGGGCAGGCCCTGGCACAGGTTGCCCAGAGAGGCTGTGGCTGCCCCTGGATCCCTGGAAGTGTCCAAGGCCAGGCTGGATGGGGCTTGGAGCAACCACAGCAGCGGCTGGAATGAGATGAGCTTTAAGGTCCCTCCCAACCCAAACCATTCCATAATTCTGTGATGATGATTCTGATCTGGTTGTGGGTTCAGCTGCAGAGGCAGGGTCAGAAATAGTCACCCTGAGTGCAGTTTGTTTGCAGCTGAAGGGAAATCAGGGGCAGTGACACTGTGGTTATGCGGCTGTTTCGGGTTGGAATCTTGTGAATGGGAAGGAGGGTTCTTGCCCAGTCAGCTTCCAAATACTGCATCAATGGCTATTTCAAGTGTATAGCATAAGGTGCTATTTTTCACTCATGCTAATTCCATAGGCTCCTCTGAAACTTCTAAATAACTCAAGGCTGTATATTGGGAGCTGTGGAGTTGCCCTGAGGGATCCATTTCAAACACCTTCACCTGTCTGCACTGTTTGTCTCAGGAGCATGAATGGACATAACTCCATTGAGAAATATTCTGATATTTTTATTTCACCAATGGAGTGATGAGTTATAAAGAACCATCACTTGCTGGGTTGAGACTGAGTCCTCAAGCCCTCACAGAGAAACCAATGCAGCTATTAAGTGATCTATGTCAGCTGCCTTTATGGCTTTTTTTTTTTTTTAAGCTTTATAGGGATAGAATAAATCGTGACAAACTTAATTTTTAGCCTCTTTACGGGTATTTTATGGATTTAGCAGATGACCATGTTAAGAGCAGTTGCTGGCTGGGATTAGAGGTGTTTACTCACTGATACCAGGAGTTGCTATCTCAGAATGTTCTCACTTTCCAAACCATATGAATCCAACCTCAGGAGCTGTAGGGATAGGTCTTGTAGCTTCCAGCTGGTGACATTGCCAAGCCCTGCATGTCTTTTGCACATCCTGTGAGAATTTTGGGTACTCCAGGAAACATGGATTGCACATACCTCTTGATATTCCACTTAAAAAATGTGAGGCTTCCACTTCTGGCTCTTTTCTTACTCGTGGTTTTGTTCGAAATTTGAAATGGTTCAGTCTCAAACCTGTAATATTTTCAGAAATGAGCTTTACATATAAAGGAATCCTTAGAAGACAATGGTCTTGGGTAGTAACAATATTGATTAGCACCAAATTCACTTTGCCTAATCATATGTTCTGTGCTGACCTTGAATTTAGGAACCTAAACGAGTTTGCCTGAGAAATGCACTGTGCGTCCAAACATCAGGGACAGAGCAGCCAAAAAAATGTGTGTTGAGCTAATAATGATGATTTTTTTTCCATGAACTGTTTTCCCATTTATTTTTGCATGGGCTGAATGAAGTTTTTGTTTTAAGAGTGCATTCCACTTCACTCTTTTAATTCACTCTTTTTTCTACTAATTACCTCGTAACTGTTAGTTGTCGTCAGTGAAGCAACACTGAAGTGGGCCTCATTCTTGTGGACTAAAGATTTCTGTTGGAAGGTGTTGGATGTTTTGGACTGTACCAGATCCAAACTGTCTTAATGGAATCAGTGCACGAGCTGGAGGAGATCCTGCAGCAGATCCTGGGTGGAGAGGCAGAGCCAGCAGCAGTTAACCACACCTCACAGGCATTCCAGGGGCTGACTTCAAAGGTGCTGAACAGCAGCCTTGTTTGGAAGTGTTCAACCATTTGGTTGAGTGGGTTTGTAACGTTTGAGTTGCTAAAACTGAGATCCTGTCACCTTCAGTGACAGTAGAGACAGCCCTGCCTCTTCCTGGCAGGGCAGAGCTCGGCTTCTTCTGTCATCTTCAATATTCAAATACTCCACTGTCCATTTACTTGCACTGGAGTGCTTTTAATCCCTAAAGAAAGCAAATATGGTCCCAAGAACATACATAAGATTTCTCAGAGCCCACAGAATTTTATTATAGAAATGCTGGATCTAATTTGTCGGTGGAAATGAGAGCCATTGTCACGCTTCCACTCAAATTTGACTTCAGTCTTTGGCAAAAGAATTGGAGCCAGTTGCACTGAAGCTGTTCCCTCCTGATGTTTGAAATGGGCATTAATTTGAGCAAAAGGATGTTGATATGGTTCAGATCTGTGTTTCTTTGCATGGGGTTTCTAATAGCTAACTTCTAAATTCCTTGCTATTGCCTCATGCTGAACCCGAATTTTTCCATTGATTCCATTGGGATAATTATCCAATAATCAGAATTGGAAGGGATAAACCTATTAACAGGTGTTCAGGCCAATACAGGGCTTCAGGGGTTTTGTGAATAGCTGAAGTGATCCAGAAATAATCAGATCAGTTACTGAAGAGCAAGATCTTAATTTGAGTTACAGACCTCCCAATTCCTGATGATAAAGAGTGAAAGTGAACGCTTGTCTCGTGTTTTATGAATTCTTCTCCGATACACGTCTTCTTTTATCACCATAAGTGGAAGAAAGAAGGACGTTGAGAGCCTGGAGTGTGTCCAGGGAAGGGAAGGGAGCTGGGAAGGGTCTGGAGCACGAGGAGAGGCTGAGGGAGCTGGGAAGGGGCTCAGCCTGGAGCAAAGGAGGCTCAGGGGGGACCTTGTGGCTCTGCACAAGTCCCTGACAGGAGGGGGCAGCCGGGGGGGTCGGGCTCTGCTCCCAGGGAACAGGGACAGCAGGAGAGGGAACGGCCTCAGGCTGCTCCTGGGGAGGTTTAGGCTGGATATTGGGAAAAAATTCTTCATGGAAAGGGTGCTCAGGCATTGGAATGGGCTGCCCCGGGAAGTAGTGGAGTCACCATCTGTGGAAGTGCTCAAAAAACGTGTGGATGTGACACCTGGGGATATGGTTTGGTGGTGATCATGGTTGGACTTGGTGTCTCAGAGGTCCTTTCCAACCTTAATGACTCTGTGCTTCCATGATTCTGAGTAGTTTTATTACACTCAAGCCATTACTTAAGTGAATATTGAGAAGGGGAAGGAGGGAGAAATAGAATTCAGTGGATTTGTGACCTGTCAGATAATTTTTTTGTCAGTTGTTGCAGAAGAGAGGGGTGGTTAGCTTTTAGTGGCATCGGGAAGAAACAGGGTCACATTTGCACATCAGCGCTGGGATGTGGAGCAGCAGTGTCTGTTCCAAGGTCTGGTTATAAGCAGGGATTTGTTTTGATTTTGAGGTGCTTTGAATGATTGGTTTGTAAAATTCAGATTTGATGAGTTCAGTAATTCTATGGTACATTTATGTTCCTATTATTACCACCAGTGTTCACAATTCTTTAAGCAAAGGGTTTTTAGTGGAAATTAGTCTATAAAATCCAACCCAGACTTATTTTGGTCCATCTGTTCTCCTGAATTCATAAGGAGCCTTGGAGCAGGTGCGTGATTGTCCCGTAGTGTTTAAGTACCACATGCCTCATTTCATTCCAGAGAGTCTCCCAGGACAAAACCATCTGATCTATTATCCATTATCCCATTTCCCTGTGAATTGCCTCTTCACCCTTTGTTTTCCTTCTCTAGGAGAATAGGTGGATTTTGTAGCTGTTGAAACATGGAGGCACCTGGCTCTTACAGCTTTTTCAGGCTGTTGGAACCGCTTGAATTTCTAGCACAAACCAAACACTTCCAGTTGCATCCACGTCCAACAAAGCAACTGAATGTGTGTAAATGTAAGTGATGAGCACTTTACTGGGTATGTGGAAAGTGAGGGGCTGTTTGTGAGCACTTCTTAAACGTCCTCATGGAAGAGCCTGAATTTTCCAAAGGAGAAGGTTGGAATTTTCTTCTTCTGGTGGGAGAACAGTCAGGTGTTTGGATATGTGAGTAAATGCAGGACTGGTGCCTGAGGCGGTGGTTTCACAAGCAGCTGGGCAGACTGATGACTTGTTACTACCAAGAGGAAGATGTTTGCTCAGTCCTGCTCCTCCTGGGGTTGTCTCAGTGGATTTTGAATTCCAGATCCCTGCACTGGTTGCTCTTGTGTCTGGCTTGGACTTAGCCTGATCAATAATATCATGTGGTGTCAGACTGACAGCTGAGTGTTAGCAAGGCATTTTTATTAAAATTATTTAAAAACCTGAGTTTGCCCCTTTGATGGGAATCAGCAGCTTCTCTGCCTGAGCTTGCAGGGGCCATATCCTTGCCATCAAACTTCTCCTGGAGCATTGTTGCCAACAGGATTGCACCATGTTAAAGACCTTGGTGTTAACCTCAAGTAAGCTGCTGTTAATACTCAGTAATATGAACCTGCCAGGACAGGAGCTGAGTGGTTTTTACCCCCTGGATTCACTGTTCCCATTCCTGAGCTCACTTATACATGTTACCTGCTCCTGGAGGGCAGTTTATGGCTAAACCACCTTTTTAAAAGGAGAATTCCAAAGCCAGTATGATGGACAGAAGCATTTCTCTGTGGGACTCTCAATTTATCATTGGCCATTGCTGAAAACATGGACAACTTTTCCTGTGTGATCAGGGGGAGAATGTGTGGCTTGGAGTTCCAGGACCTCACTTAACTCACTCTTTGCTCCTATATATTGTTTGTTTTCCTGTGTAATACATTATTTACATTTCTTACCTGACTAGGTATAAAAATCCATATTTTGTTCCCTCAGATCCTGTGTCATTGTTCCATGTGTCCATGGTGCTTTGGGTAGTGGCTGCGTTGATTTTTTTTTTTTTTTTTTTTTTTTTTTTTAGTATTTTTGGCTCCACTTCAAACTAAGTCAGCAAATACTTTGCTATTAAACCATGTATTTTCTGTGCTCTGTTTATTTTTCAAAGGAACAGATAATTGCTGTTTTGGTAAAACTCTGACCACATTAAGTTTGACTCCTATCAGTCCTGTTATTTTTATGAAAGACTTTGCTGTATTAAATGTTAGCAAAGCCAACAGTTACCCAGCTTCCCAGATTGACCATTTTCCACAGTGGCTCCCACTGTCTGGGACAGAGCCACTTCAGGCAGCAGTGGCTGCAAGAGCAGCACCACATGTGGGAAGTACCTGGGCTTATTTTGCTGTGTGCTTTTTGATGGATTGAGGGCTTGGGAGAGCTTTCTAGAGCTGCTTTTGCTGTCCCAAGAAGATCTGAGCCTGTTAGGACCTCTCTGGTGCTGGGAAGGAAATCACTTCACTCTGGGGGGAAAAAAGTTGGGTTTGGATGATGGCAGGTGAAAATGGGAAAAATGGGATAATGGTAGAATTCTGGCAATGAATTCTGTTCCCTTGGCATGTTTGTCAACAACCCCTGGGTCAAAGCAATTGTTTCTCTTCCTGGTAACTCCTGGGGGTGGAGGACTGGAGGGCAGCATTTAGTGATCCTTCTGAATAATCTGTGTTGGGAAGCATCCACTTTTCAGTAGCTGGTACCAATTTTGATCCTGTCATCATTGCAACAGAGAATGAGGCAGAGAAGAATTCACTCTGAGCCTCAGTCACTAAGCAGTGATCAATTTTCTTTGTTATTTTCGATTCTGGCTTTAACTTGAAATGCAGAAGACAGCAGTGTTTGCATCTGGAAAATCAGAAGTCCATCTGGGAGCCAGATGCTTTGCTATGGAGGGAGCAGATCAAAAGATCACAGGATCATCAAGGTTGGGAGAGACCTTAAAGCTCATCTCATTCCAAACCCCCAACACCTTCCTGTAGACCAGCTTGCTCCAATCAAAGATGCAACATTAGAGTGGAGTAAAAATAGTTTTGAGAATCTTTTCTGCACCCAGTTGCAGGTTTTAGAGGCATTGAAGAAGCCTGCAGGCCACTGGTGTGTGAAAGGAATTCTGAACAATGCAGTGAAGCTATGGAGAGGTGCATCAGAGAGTTTTCCTTCTCCCTGGCCCTCCAGGAAATGCTATGCTGGGGGTAAAATCAGGCACAGTGGAGAATATTTAACACTGGGCTTGCTGCTGGTTTTGATTGCTCTTCATGGACTGTTTCTGCTGATGTTCTCAAATAATTTCTGTAGAAAAATCCAAAGCCTTTTATTCAAAGGTCTGATGCTGTTTCTTCTTAGACCTTGAATGATTCATGGAGTTTTTTTCTGCATTTATAAAATGTCATTCCTGTGGTTTGTTATGATGTATGGCCTGAACATTCCCGGTTCCTGTGATGCCAACTTATCCATCTTCACTGTGGCCTGTTACTGCCTCAGAAAACAAGCCTTGAACAGTTCTTGAGCTGCAGATGTTTATTCCTTAATGGCATCTTGGCTTTCTCAGAGATGTTACAGCTCCTAAAAGGTCCAAAGCGATTTGCTCTCTGCTTCTCCAAATCCTTATCTCCCTGGAATGCCTTGTTCTTTATTCCAAATCCAGTTTCTCCTGAGTAGTTGTTTGTGCTGAGCCCAAACTGGGGAATACAGGAGTGTTCAGATATATCTGGAAACCATTCCTTCCTGAATTTACCTGATGCTGAGTTTCTACAGCTGAATTTGGACAGGTCCTTCCTGTAAAGCTTTTTCCAGTGTTTCTCCCAACCCTCCCAGAGCAATATCTCCTGCAGTTCTGAGCTGATGGGTTATTGTTCCTCTGTTTGGCTTGGCCTCAAGTTTAAAAAAAAAAAAAAAAAAAGAAAGAAGGATAAAAAAAAATGCTGTTACTATTTTGGAACTAAAACTTTGATTTGCAAACCACTTTTCATTATTTCACTTTCCCTAAACAAATCCAAACCGTTGCACTATCGTGATGTTTAAGTCAGTGGAAAAAATTGTTTCAAAATTTGGAATGGAAGCTTTAAGCAGTGGGATTCAGTGGTTCTAACACCATTCAGCTCCCTAACAAAGTGCTCCATTTGGAACTAATCAGAGCTTTGTGATTTTTCTAGGCCAATTTGGAACTGCTTTGATGTGCGACGGGATCAGATAGTATGAGCTCAGGCAGGCAAGACATATGGGCTAAATTAATCCTTACTGAGTCTAGGAAAATTAAATCTTTATGGAAAAAAAATGGAGGTTATGTATAAACAAAATGCAAATTATAAGCTGCACGCGATGCTTGTTGTAAGGAGAGTGGAGAGGAGGGAATACAAGATAAGAGGCAATAAATTGTAACAAACTGCTTGTTCAGAGATTTTTCTGGAGCTGTGTGGCTGCTCTTACTCAGTTTGAAGCATTCTGAGTGTTTGTATTTCTGATTGTTCCGAATATTTGGAACCTGGTTGTCCAGGATAACGCAGCCCTGCCTGAGCTCCTTTCCCAGCTTGCTCCTCTGCACTGTCCCTTTGCCAGGAGGATGGTGCTCAGCCCTCTGGAACTTCCTCCCAGCAGCCCTGGGCTGGAGGGAGAGTTTAATGAGCTCCAGGAGAGAGGCTGTGTGAGATAAGCTCTGCTAAAGACTGGCTTTGGCAAGGAAATTTAAACTCTTCCCCACCCTCCCACTGAGGTTGGAGTTTAATGGTTGGTCTAAGGGAAAGCTTGGTGTTAAGTTCTGTTATTGGAAGGAAGCTGTGCTGAAGAAATAGTATATAATTAGATAAATATAATACTTTTGCATTTATATGTATAAAATAAACTTTATTTTTTTTATCAAGAAGTAGTGCTGAAAAGGAAAGCAGCTGCCTGTAACCCTCCTTTCTCTTGACATCCATCTGCCATTCTGGATTGATTTCTTTACACATAGAAGCTTTTTTAATGGATGTCAACTATACAGAGCCTTTCACTTGTTCTGCTGCCTTAAAGTGTGTATAAATCTATAAATGTCAGTCTTAAAATGGAGCTTACAATAGGTAATTGTATGGAGTGGGGCTGTGCTATTTCTGACCTGCATTGTGTGTGCTGACTGACGGCAACATGGAACGGGAGGGCGTGCAAAGTATTGTTTGCTGCAGAAATTGTCCCAACTCAGGGCACTGTGTCAAGTTAGCAGCGTCTGAGGGAGCCTTTTCCCTTACAGGGACCTGGAGCTGCTGGTATTGAGTTACCCTGAGTGAAGGAGAACTAATTTTGTTATGGCAAGATGCACATTTTCTCCTATGATTTGCGCCAGGCTAAAATCCATGTGAAATTCTAATTACAGCTCTCCCTACCAGCATTTCAGGTTGATTCCAGATGTAACAATTGAATTTCAAGTCACACAGTTACTCTGAGTAGTTACTAGGGGTGTTTTTGTTGGTCTGAACTTCTTCTTTAATGCATCTTTTCCTCTTCAAGGTTCTTAAACCTTTTTTTGTTTTGATGCTGAAACCTTCTGCTTGGGCACTGCTAGTATAGGAGTTTCCATTGAAATATGATCATAACAGGTTATTAAATGGCAAAGACAAGAAAATCAGGGTTTTGCTAAGAATTTTTCATTGCAATCTGTGTGGAAATATTTGGGAATGCCTTGAGTCTCATCCCTGGAGAGGTAATGGAGCCCCATGGAGCCACTTCCTGCTCCCCTGGCATCAGGATGGGGAGAGAGTGGGAAGAGTAAAAGTGAGGACACTCCTGGGTTAAAAGCAAGACAATTTAATAGGCAAAACAAAAGTCCCACATGCAAGGAAAGCAAAGGAATTGATTCCCCATTTCCTGTGGATGGGCAGGGTTTGGCCATCCCAGGAGAGCAGGGCTCCCTCACGGGTCGTGGTGATTTGGGAAGAGTACTGGGGTTACCAAATGGCTCCTGCTTCCTTCTTCCCCCAGCTTTCCATACTGAGCATGATGCCACGGGCCTGGAATATCTCTTGGATCAGCTGTGCTCAGCTGGCTGCCTGTGTCCCATCCCAAATCCTTGTGCCCCCCCAGCCTCTGTGCTGGTGGAGTGGAGTGAGGACCCAAAAAAGCCTTGGCTGTGTAAGCCCAGCTCAGCAGTAACCAAAACATCCCTGAGTTATCCACAGCTTCCAGCACAAATCCAAACCAGCCTCACACCAGCTACTATGAAGAAAATTAACTCTACCCCACCCAAACCCAGCACAGTGATGTAACATTAAAATTTTCCAAGAGCCCTTTTCCCCAGTTTTCTTGTTGAAAAGTTAAAATCTGTGGTGTGCAGAGGTTAAAGGTCTTGCAATCTCTCTCCAATTGACTGCTGGGTGACTATTGTTTAAAAAAGAATTATGCTGTTAAGTAGCTTTTTAGATTAGCCAAGATAATCTCAGTTTGTGAATAGCTGCTGACTGAAACCACTTCCCTGAACTGTTACTTGGGGAATATCAGGAGTAACACCCTCAGTTTTAAAGGAAGCCAACTTGTCCTGACTGCCTTCCCAGAGGATCCCTCACTGCAGAGAAGGTGTGATGTTTGTGTATTCCCTCCATTTATTTTAATGGATTTTTGTACTTTTCTTTCCAGGTCTCTCCAAGGTCCGAGACCCCCATCAACAGTGTCAGCAACAGTTTGGAAAATGTGCTCCATACATCCACACATTCCATGGAGGAGTCATTACCCAAGAGGCCTTCGGGGAAACACTCCAAAGGTATGTCCTTTTCCTCATGCCTGCTTCCAGTGGGGAACCAACTGAGATCCTTGGTGGCACTCAGCTTTATTTTCACTGGGATTGGAGGCTGGAATTTTGCTGCTTTACTTCTGGGTTGGGTTGAGCAAAGGAAGTCCCAGAAGGATTTGTAGGAAGTATGAGTGTGTCAGGGGGAAATGGCCAGCAAGAGAGGAGTATCCTGCTTGTTTCCATTGGGAAATAAGCACGAAGGTGCTTTGAAACACCTTATTTTGAAATACCAGCTTAGCTCTCATGAAATATTCTCCAAGAGTGAGTATCTTGGACGTTCCACCACTCCCCAGGTTATTTCTTGGATAAAGCATGCGGTGTTGAGTGTTGCTCCAAGGGAAAAGACATTTAAACAGTTTGATTGCCACTTCCACCTTCCTCTTGCTTTCCAAAGTGAGAAACTGAGGGAAGAGAAGTAGAAGATAGGAGAGAGATCTTGCACCTTTCTCTGTTGCAAAATAAATCTGGTTTTTGTAATGCTGTATTGCATGCTGACCTGGCTAAAAACTGGGCTTAGCAAATCAGGGTTAATTATTCCATTTCCACATTCCAGGCTCTGATTGCAAATATGAAAATGTCTGGGTTAAATGTGACTAACAGTATTTTTATTTAATGCATTAAAAAACCCACTGGTAAATGAGGAAAGTCTTTGAACTGGGAGCTGCTCTTTGTGCAGAGCAACTTTTGTGAGCCTTGTAGGGCAGAATTAATCAGGGGAAATATCTGCCCTCATATGTTGCCTTCAAATATCATTAAAAATATTGTCATGCACCATCTAAATTTTTTAATTTGGAACTTGTCTTCTGAGTTCTGTTCTCTTCTCTGCCACTGGCTTCCTACAGAACTTTGTAAATACAGTTTGATACCACAGAAATTGAAGAATTTTAAAGCACATTTTCACTCAGAAGATCTGATACAGCTCAGAAAGGGTTAAAGGTCCCAAGAAATGTTGACTTGCCTCCACCAGCCCTCCTTTTCTGTGACACACTCCGCTGTAATCCCAGACGTGTAAGGAGCAGTAATTTTTTACAGCACAGTAATGCTGGAAGTAGCCATTTCTCCAGCTGTAAAAACCATCAGGGTGGAAGAAAACGCAGCACTAAGCAGAAGCATGGCTGGGTTTGTGGCTTTCATCTGATTAAAAATAGGACAGGGTTCAACACTGTTTTCATTTGTACTCAGTGATTGCTATTCCAGTACCATATATGCTAAGATTAGTCATGGTGCGCTGTGAAAATTAATTAGGTTTTCCTCTGATCTGTTTTTCTCTTATAGAATACCTGCCTCGTGTTCAGTTTAATTTACAGACTGCCTCAGAGATAGTTGGGAAAAGGGGGTGTGGAACAAATACTGATACTCTGCTTTCTGCTTCACCAGCAGTGTTGAATTCTCCTTGATATTTGATGATCTGCCTGGGAGTTCTGTTTCTTCAGCTTGGAGTACAATTTAGGATTATTTGCCAGCCTGAATCCAGTGTTACTGACTTATATTCCTCATTTTCATAGCAAACACAGTTCTTAATCTAGCAGGACCCACTAACTTGTTAACCTGGAGCACATAAAATTGTCATGAAAGCATGGGATGCTTGATTTTCATGTTGTTATTTTTTAGTGAGACTGGTTTCAGACAGCTTGACAGGACAGGATTTCTCCCCAGAAGTAATGAGCTGCCCAAGGTCATCATTCCTCTCCTGGCAAAGCCCTTGAGCTGGAAGTGTCTCAGTTAAGAAGACTCTAGCTGAAACATGAGAAAGAAAAGAAAAATGAGAAAGGTGCAGTATTTGTTGTGCTTAGCTGGATTAGAGACAGTTTGTATTAACCCAGGGAATGTTTTAATCCTGATGTGGAGAAAGGTCAGTATTTAACTTCCTCTCCACAGCTGAACAGTGGCTGGGGGTTGTAGTAGCTTGGACCTGAAAGCTCTCAGTGACTGTGTTTTCCTTAATCCACCACTTTTGGCATCAAATATTTGAGTTTGTACATGGGAAAGAGGCGGGAAGAGAGGAGCATTTTGCTGCATCCTCTCAGTGGCAGTGTGTGTGCACTTGGAAGTGGTAGCTGGGAATGTTCGTACAGCTTCATGCAGAGACTTGTCAAATACCTGGGAATAATTTCACCAGAATTGTGCTGCCTCAGGAAATGAATTTATAACAGGAGTGTCAGCCTGAGAAGTGCACAAACCTTTGCTTTTACCTCAGAGGCCCAGCTCGCTGTGGGAGCACTGTCAGGCATTAAATCAGAAATTATGGAATGATTTGGATTGGAAAGGACCTTAAAGATTGTCTGATTCCATGGGCAGGGACACCTTCCACTAGCCCAGGTGCTGGATCCATGCTGCAATACCCAAGTTATTGAGAGTAGTGACCAGCAAACTCTTGGTTTTTTATCAAAATTCCTCCATTTTTTCATGCTGTTTCTCCAGGCTAAACCCCTTTGTCCCTGTGTACATATCAGTGGTAAAATGGGATAAACCAGGTGGACGTTGCTGCAAAGTAAAAGTTGTGGCACTGGGAAGCTCCTGTACCTGCTGACACATAAACATTTTGGGGATCTGTGCTCTATCTGGGCTTTTCTTTTGTAAAATAAAGTTTAAAAATTTGCCCTATGCAAGTTGGGAAAAAAAAAAATACAGATGGGTTCTGAGAGAAGGATGTGGAGCTCTCATGAAAACCAGCAACTGTAACATGCAGTGTAAAATGTGCTTTTTATTCCTATTTTGATCAGAGATATAGGGCTGTTCAAAGCTGTTTTCACATACGTGGAATTGTTTTAACTGGAGGTAACTTTGGGAAGTGGAGGCTTTCCCTGTTCTCAGGACCTGGCTGTTGTTGTGCTGGAAGCTGCAGGCAGGCTTGTTCACAGGTTTTGAGGCACTGACAGATCTCACTGGTCAAGCAGAACAGAGATAAACACAGATTCTTGAATTACATATAATTAAAATTCCAGGAGGGATATGTTGCTTTCTGTCCCTCTTCCCACTGTTCCTACAATGTAGTCAGGTTTTAATAATGGTTTTAACACCACTTGAACAAAATAAATTCAAATAAAGGTTGGGCATTTTTTGTCTCCCGAGCCATTCCCAGTAGGAAGGTGGTTAAGAAAAAAGTCACGAGTTAAAATTGCTTTTCACTATTTTGTTTTGCAGGCAATCCTCTGCTGGTAGCAAAGAAAAATTCAGGAAATTCCATTTTTATTCCAAAGTTCAGGAGGAGCTATGTGACCCATGGGAAGCCCCATGCACAGAGCTAATTTTTAACAAGCCTGTAGTTGTAGAGTTGGGGTAATTCCCAAAAGAGAGTAGTTACGGTTATCACAGCTGAATGAAAAAATCAGCTTATTTTTATTTGTTCAAAAAAGCAATAGGAATTTTCCATGCTCCAGAGATGTCGTTAATTACTCTTCTACTGTAAGGTTCCAAGGATTTGGCCATTAGGTGGATAGCACTGGAGGCAAGTCCTGCTCTCTGCATGTGACATATTTTAGCAATGTATTAAACATGGTCAGTGACCACAGCATATTTTCCAAAAGCACAGAGGAATGAAGTGCATTAGACCAGATGTTGAAGTGCAGAACAAAAGAATCTTTATAATAAAGACAACATAAGTTACAAACATCCCAGTACAGAGACTCTGCAGGCTTCATCCTGTCACAGCTCTCAGTGCTGAGTAAAATCCTCATTGGTCACAGCCTCTGGGTGAAGTTTTCTGCACTGGAGGCTCTTTGTTGGGGTTTTGAAGTTGCTCATCCCTGCTCTGACCCTTTGCAGGTGGCACTTCCCATGTCCCTCCCCAGAGCAGCCTGGCCAATGATTTCCTCGACTGAACAAGTCTCATTTTCTGCAAAGTGACAGAAACTCTCCTATTCTTGTGTTTCCTGTATATTTATCTTGCCTTTCCGCTGTTGCCACACAAAACCCTCCAAATTGTCTCCACGCCAGCCTGATTTCAAATGAGGCAACTGTTGAAATCTGATCCTTATAGAGTGAAGCTGAATCATAATTCTTGCAACACGGGATCTAAGGATAGGCACAAGCCGCTGCTGGAGAGTGAGGAGTAAAGCTTTGAGATGGAAAATGGGGGCAGGAGGCTTTATTCTACAATCTCGTCCCCATTTAGCTCTGCTGAGCACAGGAAAACCAATTGCTTAATTGAAGGGATACTCTGAGTCCACACACAAGGTCCTGCAAAGCCTTGATGCGTCCCGGGCTCAGATAAATACATGGAATAGCACATGACTGGATAAAAGTCTGTGGACATGAAGCAAAACGAGCTCTAAATGCATCTCGGGAATGTATTGATTTAATTCTCAATCAGTATTAGGATGTAAATACAGCCCTGTTTGCAGCATTCCTGTTGAGCCCAGGTGGGATGAGTTGGAGGTGGGTTGTGGTGGTTGGCACGTGCAGCAAACGTTGGTGTCTGAGTTATTTCATGACAATAGTTAGCAGAAATGTGTGATGTCAGCCTTCCAGAACTTCTCGCCACTATTTTTGCCGCTCTGTTTTCCTTGGCAAAATGTGTTTGTACGGTCTTGCACCTTTTTTTGTCTCCCACTTCCTTGACTCATTCTTTTTCCATAAGAAACCAGGCTGCAGGAGCTCTCGCAGTCTAATGGCGATCGACAGCCTTTTCCTCTTGAAATGTTTGACACCAGTTGTTCAGTCTGCTGAAGGCAGGCAGAAAACACAGGGGGAGGAAATAAAAAGCTCTGAAATCAGTTTTGTTCAGGTCCAGACATTAGAGTGCCTTGTTCTGCATCAGTCGTGGAGCTGGATTATTCTATTTTTAAGTAACTACATCATCTCAAACAATATTGGGTCAACTACTGGTAGGGTAGGGCTTAAAGAAATATTTAGGCTATGATAATCCTTCAGGAAAAATCGCCCTCTCCCAACTGTATATAATTTTTCAGCTGTTTGTGTATGTCCTTGTTCAATTTGCCTCTGAAGGGAGAGCTCTGCTTCTAAACTTGAGCAGTGTAGGTTGACATCACACACCAGGCACCACGTTCCTGACCTTCTGTCTCTGCCACATGAGTTGTCTGAGGAGTATCAAGTATTTAGAGTGAATTCTAGAAGTCAAAGCCGAGGATTAGTGTGCTCCAAAAAACATGTTTTGATGTTGCATATTTTCCCCTGTTCTAGAAGATTATTGTATGTTAAGGAATTTCTTGATGATGGATAAATCACGTTGCTCAATCTGGAGCTGGGAGGTCAGTTCAGGTTGGAGGTTTGATTTTGCAATAAAGACAGTACTCAAGTTTAGGGTTTAAAAAAAATTCAGAAATGTTGCATTTCACCTCAAGTTTTTATTGATAGTTCAGTTGTCCTCTGCTTACAGAAGCCCATTTTATGTCCCCAAAGCCAGGGTGAGTGGCCCATCCTTGGGCTGTTGTAGAGCTGGGAGTGGAGCTCCTCACTGCTGGGGCTGCACTTGGGCTCTGGCAAACTGATGTTGTCAACTGTTAATAAGTTAACTTTTATCCTCTCTCGAGGTTGGAGTCAGCATTTCTTTGTCACCCTCATTGCCTCCTTTTCCCGGTAATGAGCCTTGTCAGGAGAGATCTGGGGTGGCTGAATAGGATAGAAAGGGAGGGGAGGGAGCATGGACACTCCTCTAACTGGGTGGGAAGTTGGCTCCTGGCTGTCTGCTCATGCAACACCTGTCACAACCTTTCTGTGCCAATCTGAAAATGCTTCTGCCTGAGGTTTGGAATCCATGGCCCCGATTCCTTCCCTTTGTGCTCCACAGGGAGGACTCCCAGGTCACCCCTTGGCCAAGAGCTGCAGTGGAAAGTGATGCTCTGTGTGTTACGTGGCTCTTTTGGAGTTCGTATCACAGAGGATTCTTTCATTTCCTCCGAGCAGTTTTAGTTGTGTCTACACCATATGCCTTGATCACATATTCCCCTAAAATAATGGGTATGATGTGTTTACCTGAGGGCCTTATCCTGAAGCTGCTGATTGTTCTCTAACTTTAGTCTTGTTTGGACTTCCTGCTTGTTTTTCCTCAGTAAAGAGGTGGAATCACTCTGCTTGGGCGGCTGTTGGTCCCTACCTAATTAACTGCTGAGCCTGTTGATTAAATTCATTCAAATTTGATAGAGCTATTTAGAGATTTTATTTACAGTTGTGTCTGGATAGAAGAGACTCATTCATGCTTCCTCCAGGAGAGGTAAGAACAGCTGAGGTACAGCATGGATCCATGGAAATAAAGCTTTGCTCCTTGGTAATCCATAGAATCCCAGAATTTGTGTTGGAGGAGACCTTAAAGCTCATCTCATTCTACTCCTGCCCCCTTCCACTAGCCCAGGCCACTCAGAGCCCCATCACTCATCTTGCTTTTATTTATCCTTGTGTTAAATAAAGATTTGTGTGCTGGACAATACAATTTCCTTATTAAACATTAGGAAATGAGCAGTTTTCTGCTACAATAGGATTTGACAAAGAACACTTAATTTGGAGTACTCCGAAGTTCTTTCAGTTTGGCTTCAGTGGGAGCTGGATAATACTTTTGTTTATAATTGATTTAATCAAGCTACTCTGAAAAATTTCAATTCTAAGAATAGGATGCTGGTAAATCCATCTGTGCCAAGAATTTACCTCAGGCACATTCCTGATCTTGGATAAGGACAGTGTAGTCATCAATATCTCCTGTGAGATTATAAACTCATTTCATATTATTTGCCTTTTTCCGTGGCTTTCAAGAAGCACTGGAGGCCACGCGTAAGATGTGCATTCCTAGAAGGATTCTCCCATTTCCCAGTCCATGCCTATGGAGTCCTGGAAGTGCCTTCAGTGGCACATGAGTTGTTAATGAAGGTGAAATTAATGGTCATTACCTCAGCAGCTCTGGAAACAGCAGCATGACCTTCTCCTTGTAATGGGAACAACAAAGCAACTTCAGCTTTTAATTAAAATTGCATTAAATGGAGAAAACCAGTTTTTCTCAGATCTTAATGGCAGTGGCTTCATGCAGCCCATCTTCTGAGGCAGAAAAAAAGGTGTTGGGAGAGCTTTTCCTGTGGTGGAACTAATGCTTAAACCTGCATTTTTACTGAAAAAATCCTTAATTAAAGGCAGGAGATGAAATTTGAATTTTAAGAAATTACTGAAGGATAACAAATATGTAATTCAAGACTCTAAAACCCCAAAAAACCACCCAAGAAGGTGAATGTTAACTGCTGATTTTTGCCTCCTGGCTCATTCCTGCTGCAACCTGATGGGAAATGGCTCCGTGGGGCTGGACATTCCCATGTCTGCTGCCTGCAGATTGAATGAGGGATGGGAGAAATGTTCAGAAATGCTCAGCTGTTCCTTGTGCCTTCAGAATGCAGCACCCTGGAACATCTGGGAATGCCTGTTCTGAAATAGCCCGTTTTGCTGCCATCTTAAACAGAAGCATGCAAGAATTTAGGAAAGAATTTCAAAGAAATGGCTTGCTTATCCTATCTATCCCTTAAACGAAATTGGATAAAAATTGCCACTTTAGAGAAGAAGATAGGAGTGATTCACATGTATTCCTAGAAATCAGGAGGTCCCTGCCCATTTTACATACTGTCACCACTGTACTAATGACTAAATGGCAATTTTCTGGTGCGTATCATGCTTAGGAAGCTTTTACAGCTGGTTAGTTGTTGGCTGGTAAATGTTCCTTGCCTTCCCTTAACAGTTTATTCCTAAATCCCCCCATTTTCCAAAGCATATTTTTCATTTCCATCTACCTTTCCATTTAGATGAATTCTTGCCTCCAAAAGCTGAGGGTAATAGGCTTAAAGTACAATAATTTTTTCAATAGGTACCTGGAGTTTTTACAGGTATCTGAATATACAAGTTAAAAATGGTGTCATCTCTCAGAGACTTTTGGGTCCAGACCTGAAAATTTCTGGGTATTTAAAATAAATCTGAGGTTTCTTGCTTGCCTTTGATGTCAGCATTGGAATTTTCACAGGGGGGCTTTTCTCTGCGGATATGGGAGGCTGTAATTTTGGAAAGAATCAGACTGCAGCAGTGAAAAGATAGCAGATATTGTAGGACTGGAACAACGGGTGATATTGGGAATTAGAAATAATAAATAAATGAAATTGGGGCTGTTCAACCTGCAGTGAAGCTGGAGAGGGGCTCCATCAGGAACTAGAGTGACAGACCAAGGGGGAATGGCTTCAAACTGAAGGAAAATAGATTTGGATTGGGTATTAGGAAGGAATTCTTGGCTCTGAGGGTGGGGAGGCCCTGGCACAGGGTGCCCGGAGAAGCTGTGGCTGCCTCTGGATCCCTGGAAGTGTCCAAGGCCAGGCTGGATGGGGCTTGGAGCAGCCTGGGACAGTGGAGGGTGTCTCTGCCCATGGCAGGGGTGGGATGGGATGATCAAGGTCCCTTCCCACCCAAACCATTCCATAATATGAAAGAACAAAGCTGAGAAGAGTCAAAGCAGTGGAATTCTGTCCATTAATTCAGTTATTTTGGGGTTGTTTAAAGGAAGTTGTGTTCTTGTGTTTAATGGCAGCTTAATGTAGTTTTGATAAATGGCATGTGTTGGAAAATGCCAGAGCAGAGCCTGATCCTGAGACCTGGATGAAGAGACTGGACAGCTGTTGGGGAAGGGAAGCATCTGGAGCTGTTCTTGGACTGATTCTAGGGAGTAAATTGAGAGTGAAATCTCCTTCGGGGATTGCAGGTAGTGGGAATTGCGAGAAGTTTGAGGGGTGATACTGCCCCAAACCCATGTGAACATGGTCCCTTGTACTTCCCTACAGCATTTCATGGAGTTGTGGATCTGATCCATATGGTAGATCTGTTCCTTTGTGCCACACAAGTAGAGGAGACAAATAGTCAACTTTGGCATTGTTTAGTGCTTTGAATTTTCATTTCTAATTTCATTTTCTCATGTTCTTTTAAGCTGGAGAGTCACAGGCTGTAATTATGCAAGACAATACTTTTGATTAAAGTAAATTTTCTTTCTTGGGTGCACAGAAATGCTAAGCTAAAAGGTTAATGTTTCATTTGCTTTCTGACTTGTTCTTTTATCTCTCCCTGGAAAAAAGAAGGAGAGGACTTGCTGTGCTGCACGACTTCCCTGCCTGGAGTGGATGCATTTCATCAGTGGAGGGTGCGGGTGCTATTTTTAACCATCACTCAGAGGGGCAGCCCTGCTTAAATTACATCATTAATATCCCCAGCTGAAAGGAAATGGCAGAAAACACAACAGGGCCTTTGGAGTTTCTCCCTGTTGCGTTTTCCACTCCTGGGGGTGAATTATTCCAGGTGTATCATTCCAGCAGAGTTGTTTGCAATCACACCCTTGTGAACAGGTCCGAGGAAAAGCGTAATAAGTGCATTTGTCTGCAAAAACAGCAGGTATGAAATAGGTCTCAGTGGCTTGGAGAGCTCCAAGTTTGTATTCCCTCCTGTTCCTGTTATTAAATAGTTCAGGGATTTGCTGAATATCCGGCTATTGCAAAAGAAAGTGGGGACCTAGAGCTTTAAACAGTAATTTTTGCTAGAAGTGGGGGTTTGTTTTTCTGTAGGCCCTGCTAAAGGATCTACTGGCAAGTGTGGAGTTTCAGAGCTTCAGGGCTTTGAGTTTTTTAGTGGATGGGGTCTGGTGTTTTTTCCATTCTTTTTAGCTCAGTTTTTGGGCATTCTCATTGCCCTGGCAAATAAAATCTACTTTGGTCTTTTCCCTTCTGTATTTGCCTCATAGATGTGTTATAGCTGTCCAGTAGTTGTGTAGTGTCTCCAAATCAGTTTAACTGCTGAATTTGAACTTTTCTTCTCTTTGAATCACTGGTCAAATCTTGTCTGGCATCCAAAAAGAAGGAACAATGAGTTGTACAAAAGTAGAAAAGAGAACAAGAATATTGAAGCCTGAGAACAGAGACACAAAAATTGCCACAAAAGGGGAACCTCACAGAAGTGGCTGTGCAGGGATATTTGTTTCTCACTGAACTGAGCACTTGAATGCATTTGTGGCTCTTGGCAAGACTGTCTGTACTCAAGGATTTTTCTATTCCACATGAGTCCCTTAGTCTGGAGTTTTTACATAGCATGCTAAGAGAATTTTTTTTGTTGTTAACAAATAAAATAGAAAATAAAAATTGAAACTGCTATAACATGACTTTGTCCTTGCTGCTGCTTGTTATTGCAGCCTTAGTCATGAGTTTCCAGTGCTGAGCCCAGTCTCAAAAATGCAGCAAACAGCACGTGCTTATTTAAGGGAGCATTAAACCCTGCTGGCCTGCAGCAGCCCTTCCAAACCAGGCAAGCTGCTCGGTTCATCTGCCTTGGGGACTGAAATGCTGCATTTTCTCTGGAGCTGGAATCTCTTAACTCCTTTGGGTAGGGATAGGAATCCTTGGAGCCATCTGATCCTGGAGCTGTGGTGTTTTAGCACCAGATGCCCTTCAAGCCAGGGCACGTTGGCTGAGCAGCTGCGGCCTCGTCCCCTCCCTCTGGGCTCCAGCCATGCCGATATATGGTTACAAACTGCACCCTCGGGCTGGGAAACAAACCCCTCTGTGTTGGGAGAAATGTATATTTATATATGTAGCACTCAGCTCCTGCCTTGGGGTCTCTAAAAGTTGAAATTGTGCTGGGCAAATCCTCATCGGATGCACTTGGGATTGGGTTTATGCAGTGAGGGCTGGGGTGTTTTAATAGAGCAGCAGTGGATTATGATTAGCTAAGTGGTCTTAAATCAGCTTTATTCATTCATTAAGTGAATAAAATCGTGGGTGATGAAGGAAAACTAATGGGTAGTAACAGCCTTAGCTCAGTTGCCATTTTCCTCACCTCCAGCAAAGGTGGTCTGTAGTTCGTTCAAGCTGCACCCAAAGGTGCTTTGGTGCATTATTTCACTGTGTGTTGCTGTGAGACTCAATTTGTCCATTGGTATTTAGGACACTGCTCCGAACTTCAAACACCAGCTCAGATCCCCAGCTGTGGTGACCACCTGAATGTGTCACTTTTTCCCTGTTCTGGTTTCCTTTCTGAGGTTTGAATCCTCTCTCTGAGCTCAGGGTAAGCAGCTGCTCTATGCAGACCTCAAACTTCAAAGGCTTTGGCTGCACTGGGTTTGTTCCTTTGGTGATCTTTGGGATTTGGGGAAGTCTGGGGTTTCTGGGCTTTGCTGCACTTTAGCAAAAAAAGTAAAGTTTTCCACGGAAAACTGACTTTGCATGTGTAATTTTGTAGGTGAATACAACATTCAGATCAGAGTTAATCATGAGGCTCACCTTGGGTTTGAGGGGGCTCAGGGAATTTTATGTGCCAGAGAAAATCCTTTCTGGGGAAAAGCAGGAGATTTCTCTGTGATGAGCAAAGCTTCTCTTAAGAATGAGAAACAAAGCCAACATTTTGTTTAAAAGTGCTCTAAGAATAGTAAATAAAATAAGCACTCCATCAGATAAGACCAGACTAAATATACAATTGCGTCTTGCTTACCCAGAAAGTAAAATTATTTATATCTGAAGTTGAACATTTCTCTTGATTTCAGAGATGTTTTTGTTAGATAAATTCAACACAGGCAGCCTGCTTATTTAAATTGCCTGCACAAGGCTGGATGTTAATGGTTACTGAAGCTGCCCTTCACCCCAGAGTTTGGGGTTTTGGTCACTGTTGCAGGAATTCTCCTCCATGTTTCTGAGCTAACTGGGAGAAGGAAAATGAGTCACTGGGCTGCATCCCTGAGCAAACAAAGACCAGAGCTGCACTGAAAACTTAACACGTGCCCTTCTCACTTGTATGCAAATAGTTCATTAGCTGCAGTTCCAGGTGGAATTAGGCAGTAAATACAGTGTGCAAATTAAATTCCCGGAATCTTTTAAAAATGCAGCCCCCAGGGCACAAAATCTGAGCACGTGTTAGACTCTCACTGTGACTGATATGTCTGAATTCGTTGTAGGATACCTTTCAACCTTCAGTGTTGCACATATTTACCTAAAATCATGCTTGGAAATGCCATGGTGTTAAACCCCATCCTCCAGGATTCCTTTTCCCCTGTGTTCTGCCTGATATCCTGAAGAGCTGCAGCTATGCTTAGCTAGAGCTGTTTGAGTTAAGGAATATGTTGCTGGGCTGTCCCTCATCTCAGACTCTTGCAGCCTTTCCTGGCTCTATACCATAACTTTTTCCACCCAGAGCACTATTCCATATCTCAGCAGCAGATCCTGCTGGATGTTCCCAGGCCCAGCACCTGCTCAGTGCCATGTGTTGGTGCTCGGATTTAGGAGCTGTTTCACAAATACGGCCAATCCAGCAGCCCTTTCTGGGTAATTTATTCTGCAAAAACTTTTTCTGGCCTCAGAAAAGAAGAAAAAAACGGGTAACTTGTCAGGCAGTTGTGTGCTCAGTGGCCATGGCAGGAGGGAGCAGGGAGGCAAAGTGCTGCTGGCCTCAAGGATTTGGGAAGAAAACCCTTCAAAACAGTGTTTGAAGCCATGTCTCGATTTTTTTCAAAGCAGCTGAGTGGCTCTTCAGGGTTTTACATTTTCCTGTCCAGATGGGAGTTTTCTCCAGCCTCCAGCACAGGCACTTTGGGGTTTAGTGAAGCTTTTGAATCCAGGGAAATTGCACAACCCATCTTTAGATTGATTGACTTTTGTGGTTGGCTGAAGTGCTGACAGGATCATTCAGGAAAATGCATGAATTCAGTTAAAAGCTGAGATATACAGGCTTTTTTTTTAAAAATATCTGTGTGTTTTGGAGAAACATAAGAAGGTCACTTAGTTGGCAGCTAAAATCAGCCAAAGTGAGGAAATAGCAGGGGCATGAAAATTCCTCATTTGTTTGGGGTGAGTGCTACAACCCCAGCGTGTTATTGCTTCTTCTGGGCTGCCAAAACTCAGCTCATGGCCTTGGTTTTTAAAAAAAGCTGTATAATTATTTCCTGTGGAATACTGCACTTCATAGGTTCCAGTCTTGCTCTTCAATTAAAGCAGGATTGATTTGTCACCTGAACTCATGGTGGAGGTATGTGTTGGTTTGGATCTTAAATATTCTGTATGTTGGAAGAACCCTTATTTTTCGCACAGGAAAATTCCAGTTCTGAGAGCTTTTCCTCTGCTGACAGAAATTTTTCATTCTGTCCGTGAAACTTTAATTTCCAGGGTTTTCCTGTGGGGGAGCAGCCAGCCAGAAGACTTTCTTGCTAACTAGTAAAACTGCTCTGTTTGCTTACTAGTTTTTTCCCAGCTGCACCTTCCTTTTCCATGGAAAAGCTGTCGTCTGCTCATCCACTTTTAGTTTTAAGGGATACCAGCAGAAAACTGGACATGGGTCCTGTTATGACGCTGAGCAGGGTCCAAATGAGCCCAACTCGAATTGGATCTTCCTTTTTCTGTAGCACTTCAATATTTTAAATTTAAACTTTGATTTTTTCAATCTCAACATTCAATTTAAGTATTCCTTAGCAAGCAGAAGCTTTATATTTGCAGAGAGTATTTGGCGTCACTTCAGTGTCTGAGGCCTCTTCACACGGTGTTTTGTCCATCCATAACCACTGCTGGATGTGAAAACAGGTTAATATCTTTATAAATTATCCTCCTGGAGAGGTCAGAGATGTCACTTCTCACTAATATAATAACAAAAGGTCATTTTCACGTGACAAGTCAATGCAACAAACTGCAGAGAGAGTTGTTGCATCTACTCCTACATTTGTCTTCTCTAGAAGTAGCAAAATCAGATTATTTTCAAAAAGAAACCTTTGTTTCTTTGCCTGTTTTCCCTCCCTTTTAAGGGAATATTTGAAACACTTCTGGATGCTGTTGAGTGGGAGCATTTTCTCCTCTGGTATCTCTATAGACAAGCTCATGGCTCGTCAATGAAGTTAATTATGCCTTTTAATTGTTTGCTGCAGTTACATGGAAGAATGTATTTGATGTTCTTTGCCTCCTCAGCAGCAGTTTCTGTACCTACAGCCCTCCTACAGCAAGGAGCACCTCCTGTTCCTCCTGCAGTTGGACTCTGGCCCATCAGGTGATGCAGATTAGATACGTCCGGGGAGGAATGGTTTGTGCAGGAGTTAATGTGTCATGGAACAAGCCAAGGTGTGTTCTTGCTGGCTGTGGAATAGAGCAGAGTTCAAGCTGAATGGTTTCAGTGTCATCTTCTCCAGATTTGAGGGGGTCAGAGCCTGCTGGAGGCAAGGTTGGAAGTTTGAAGTCAGGTTTTGGGATGCTCTTCCAGGGAAATCTTCCTCTGAAATCATCCCAGGCACAGATGAGCAGTGCCAGCTCTTTCTTGGCTTTAGTGACAGAGCTATTAGAAGATAATATTGTCATTCTATGATTTGTTGAAAGGAGTTTTAGTAAATAAACATGAGACTGACCTGATTTGAGCTCCTGGGTCATAGTTCCCATCCCTGGAGGTGTCCAGGGAATGACTGGATGTGGCACTCAGTGCTCTGGGGATCGGTCACAGGTTGCACTCGATGACCTTGGAGCTCTTTTCCAACCAAAGTGATCCTGGGATAGCACCAACAGCAACTTCTTGGCATCCTGAAAGGTGTTGATTGTATTTAGATCTCAGTCCTCATCCTACAGACTCAAAACCTAATATTTGATTCTGCAGGATTTCCTCAGGCCTTCAATATTCCAGTTATAGGATAATTTAAATTTTGAGAAGTAGGAGACAGGGAAATCAAATTTAGTGATGAGAAAACACAGCCCTTGTGTGTTTGTGCAGAAGAGGATCAATGCGTGTGCTGGGAACAAGAGGGTATCCTGATTTTTTGCATTCCCCATCATAGCCTGGATAAAAAGCTTTAGAAAGAGTAGAAAAGTGAAAGCAGGAAGTTTTCTGCAAAACAGCCAAAAAAACCTCTCTTAAGCTGATACTTATAAGCAGTAAAAAAACCCAAACAAAAGCCCCACAAACCCCTTTAATTTCTGGTGTTTTGTTGCCGTGAATATGCTTTGCCTGTAGCAAATAAACTCTTCTTTCTGTTTCCCTTCCCTCCTGCCTGTATCTATGGGAATATAAATCCTGGTGGGTTTGTGGAAGACCCTCTGTGGGATTTTTTCCCTAGATCTTGGCCTCTAATGGGCAGCAGGAGTTGGGTAATGCTGCTTTGGAAGCATTTCTTCAGCACGTTGAGGGGAGATGCCATGTGAAAGTGGTGGTGCTGCATTTCTTCCCACTTCTGTGTAAACAGGGATGTGGAAAGGATTTTATGAGTTCCCTTTTGTTCCACTTTTTCAGCACAAACTCAGTTGCTGTCGTGGTGTTTGATGCCTCTTTCCATGAAGGTACAACTTCATGAATGAGAATTTAATAAATCTTTTAATCCAGAGGCATCATTTATGATTATGGCCTCCTATAGAAAGGATTTTACTTAGGATTTTTTTCCCAGCTTAAAAATGACTCGCAGCCTTTCTGCTGTTTTTGGTCAAGTACCACGAACCAAGATGTTCAACCCAGTTTCAGGAGACTCAGATTTTGCCACCTGGAGAGTGGCATTTCCATGCTACATCCCACACAAACTGAGCCTGCATCCAGGGATTTAATCAAAGGAAAACTTCTAGCCTAGGTATGGAGTGGTGAAATACTGGATTTTATGGAAAAGGGCTGGGCCACAATCAACACTCCTGTTTTATCTTGAATTACTTTACTTTGTCAGGAGGAGCACAGAATTCTTAGTGGGGATTGAGGCACTGATCTGTCTAACCCTTTTATTAGGATGGATCCAGAAGTTGAAAAGAGGGAAATATAAAAAGAGCAATATCCAATGGGATATTGAGGTGGCTTCCCAAAATGTCTCTTCTGCCCTTGCCTATGTCCAGTGCAGGTTTTACCCTGACCTTGACCAGCCAGGAATGGCAAATCCTGAAGGGCTGGAATTGGCCTTTTGCTTTGTGTAGCTGCTGACATTTTGGGAAGAGGAGGAGCTCCAAGCTTCTGCTTTTTTGGAGGTGGAGGCAAGAAATCCAAAGGATTTAACATGTGGTCATGAGCAGAGGGAGGGAATTGTGTCCTGTCACAGAAGCCCTGAACTGAGCAGATGAGAAATGCTCCCAATATCGGCCAAAAGGGTGAAAATCCTTGTCTGGAATAGGAGAACAGACCTGAATAAAATGTCTTCAAGCTCCCTGGACCTGTTTTCCCTGGATGTTGTGGAAGGGGGTGGGAGGCAGTGTTTGAAAAGGAGACAGATGACGTAGCTCCTGTCCTGGCTGTGATTCCTGGCTGTGCCTCAGTGCTGGAGTATTCCACACACAGCCTTCCATGCTGGATCCAATGAAATGCACTTAAAAACTGCATGGAAAATGCTTCTCTTGTGTTTAAAGAAAGCAGCAAATAATAATAATAATTTAAAAAACCTTTAAGGAATGATGCCAGAAGATTCTGGGAGCACCAAGGGTGCCACAGCCTCGCTGGAGCTTCTCTTAGAGCCCTGAGCTTCTCCAACCCCCTTTGTTTTCCTCTCCCCCTTTCCTGGAGGATCTCGTCCAGCTGTTCCACTTACCTGCTGGAATTTCTCAGATATTTATGGGTAAATCTCCACAGCAAAAAGCCTTGTGTGCCCCTTTGCCAGTGCAAGTATACTCTGGGAATCTCCTGAATTAGAAACTTTACCTTTTTGTATCCCCTGGGTTGGGAAGTTGGAGTTTTGCTGAATTCAGCATCCTGAAAAGACATCAGTACCATGTGTCCTTAATTCTGTACAAAGGTTTTTCTGCTCCTGGACTCACTTATTGGGATATTGAGTAGAGTCAGCTCTTTAAGCTTTTGAGAGTAAAAGCAGTAAATAAAAATCCCTTTTTTTTTTTCTCCCTTGTGCTTGGTGGCTGGCACCTTTTCTTCTGGAGTTCTTTATCACTGATTGAATAAAGTTAAGCTTCAGGGTAGGTTTGGGAAGGTTATTTTAATGAAACCAACCAGAAGTTAAACAACACAAAGAACAGGTGAGAGGCCACAGAACAAAAACATACAACTTGAGAAATTAAACAAGATTTCTTTAGGCAGGTGATACTTTTTGTGGTGTTAGCTAGCTGGGAGAAAATTCCTGGAACTGTGTGTATAATAAATACCAGGAATCATCCAGTTGGTTGTCCCTAAAGTCCTGCAGGACACTGAACTGTATTTCATGCTCTAGAACAGACCTAATCTTACAAGATCAGTGCAAAAATCTTTACCTAAAGGTTCATTTTTCTAATTGCAATCATTTTCCATGGATAAATTCACTGCAGTGGATTTTATTCACTGGGCAAGTTCAGCCCAGAAGTTGAGCAGGAAAAGGTTGTGTCACTGTCAGCACCACAAAATCCAGGGGTGATTTAAGGTTTGTTATTAACACACAGAGTAAAACAGGAATAGCTTGATTTTATGTCTCTGGGTAATCCAATTCTGCTTGAATTGCTGGAGATGAAAAATGAATGACTGGAAGAGATGAGATTTGAATCCTTTAGAATAGCAAATGATAAGAACAGTTGCAGGAAAGTGGTGCTGGGTTTGCTATAAACAACAAATGTTGCGTAACACCGGCTGTGTTTTTCAAAACCAGATGTTGCAGCAGTTGACACCAGGATTTCTGCAAGTTATTTGCTCATCCTTCAGCTGCTTCACCACATCTCCCCTCTCAATATCCATTTTATGCATTCTTTCTCATTATAATCCTGTAGTACTTAACAATTCCAGTCAATGTTCAGTGCATTTTAACTGTGATCACAATTCAGGGGGCTCTGAATTCTCTTAAATAAATGTACTGAGGTGGTTTGTTTTTTTGTTTTTTTTTAATTAACCTTCTGCATGTTCAAATCTTCATGTTCAAACCTTCATGCCACTAAATATTGTCTGGATGGCTCAGCAACGTCTGGGGAGCAGATTTATCCCTGTGGTGCTCAGCATGTGGCACAAAATCATTTCAGAAGTGTGAGAGGAACCCACTGAAATCTTTTGAAAGGAACAAACCTCTACAAAAAGCAGAATGTGCAGGAGAAAGTAGTAAGTAATGAATTGCCATTATTCATAAGCTCAGGGATTGATGGAACTGTAATTGGGAATTACGTGGAGGGGGAACAGTTGTGGGGACCAGAAAAGGAACGTTCATTCTCTCCGTGTAAAGACAGGCACAAACATCTGTAGATCTGAATTTGGAGGCTCTCAAAATTTTCACTGCATATAGGACTCAAAGAAGAGATTTTTAAGCAGCCAAGACCCAGGTGGCAGCATTTTTAAGTGAACAGGACCTGCTGTGCTCCCCTGAGACCCCACCTGCAGAGCTGCATCCAGCTCTCGGGTTCCCAATGTAAGAAGGAGCTGCTGGAATGAGTCCAGAGCAGGCCATGGAGATGCTCTGAGGGCTGGAGCCAGGCTGGGAGAGCTGGGGGTGTTCACCTGGAGAGGAGAAGGATCCAGGGAGAGCTCAGAGCCCCTGTCAGTGTCTAGAGGGGCTCCAGGAGAGCTGGAGAGGGACTGGGGACAAGGCATGGAGGGACAGGACACAGGGAATGGCTTTAAACTGAAAGTGGGGAGATTTAGATGGGAAATTGGGGAAGGAATCGTTCCTGTGAGGGTGGGGATGCCCTGGCACAGGGTGCCCAGAGCAGCTGTGGCTGCCCCTGGATCTCTGGCAGTGTCCAAGGCTGGGTTGGACAGGGCTTGGAGCAGCCTGGGATGGTGGAAGGTGTCAGGGTTGGAATTGGATGGGCTTTAAGGTCTTTCCAACCCAAACCGTTGCGGGATTCTGTGATTCTCTGAGGACACAATAAAACATTTAAAAGGCCCCAACAAAACCTTCAGGCCGTGACTGTTGGGAAACAGAGGGAACTCAAGCTCCAGATGGGCAAGAGGGTGGCTTTGGGTGGAGCCTCCCTGGGGACAGGGACAAGGAAGGTGGCACCTGTTGCAATGGTGCTGCTGTAACTTCGGCCCTGCAGTGTTTTGGTGGGCACTTAGGAGGAAGTTGCATGTGATAAACACTGGTTTGAGTCTTACTGATAATAGAGAGTATAAATAGTTCTGAAAACAGGTGAATAGCTTGTAAATGGTGATTCTCTGGAAATAAAGCGACAGAATTCTGGGCTCTGCTTGGTAGGACTGCTCAGTGAAAACACACCATGCATAGCACATGTCCCTTCAGGGACCTGTCACTCACAGGTAAAATTTTAGTGACTTTTGGTTGGGATAATTCTGCTTTTGTAGTTTTAAGCCAATGTAAATTGGCTTTTTATAAGAAAAAATCCTTGTGTGTATCCCCATGAGTGCAGTCAAAATGCAGGAGACATTTATAAGAGAATAGAAAGTCGATGAAATAATCTTTAGAAAGTTTTTCATGGTGAGTTGCTGGTCTGGGCGTCTTGGGAAGTGGGAGTCTCCAAGAATTCAGCACATCAAATACCTGACGTGTAAGATGGTGTCTTTAGAGGCTGAGGGATAGAGGCAGTGACCTGTCCTGGCATTCCATCCTTTCCACACTCAAATCCTGTTTTTACTTACACCTTGTTCCAACGGAGGCTGAAATTTCTGTGAAACTGCAGGAAGGGAGGAGTCAGGATGTCAACAGAGCCATAAAACCACACTGAACTTGTAAAACCAGGCCCTGAAAACATGGAGACTTTTTCTTTGTCCCAGTTTCCCTGGGAGGGATGGTGTTTATTCCTTGATGTTGTTAAGATAATTCCATGTGTGTGTAGTGTGTTATTACAGCGATGAGTGGGGTGATAAGGCCAGGAGGAAATAAAGAGCTTTGCTTGGAGTGGATTATTTGGGTTGACACTGCTTGGAATGAAGCTTTCCCAAGGCTGGAAGTGAAAATAGCACGGAGTGGTGGTACCAACATTCCTATCCGAGGGAAGAAGGCAGAGCTGGGCACCTGGAACACCTCCACAGGTCATGGGATGCTCTCAGAACAAGGCCTGGCACTTCCCAAAAGTCATCACTTCTGCCTGTATTTAGGAATATCCTCCTCATTCTTCTTCTCTCTTTGTTTTTCCGTAGTGAGTGTTGAAAAAGTGGAATTAAAGGGACTGGCACACAAGAAGAATGAAAGAAATGTTGAGTATTCCTTTGAGGTAAGTTTGGGTTTCCTTTGCTATGAAAGAAGGGAGGATAATTCTTAAGGAGGAGTTAAGGAAATTCTCAAACTTTATCGTTGGATCCCAAAAATTGGTCTAGCAGGGCTCCTTTGGGATAGATGGTAGTTTTTAATTAATGATTTGAAAGTCATAAATGGCTGTGGATGGTGCAGAGGTTGGTAGGTGGGGACTGGCAAAAAAAAAAAAGTTATTTCAATGCAGGAAGTCTTGGCAAAGTGTTTATTTAGGGGGAAGTATGATGCCACACTTACAGGATGGTTACCCATATCCATGTCCATTCTTCTGCTGGAATGCAGAAGCCAGAGAGAATTTAAATCTTAATCTGGACAAAGAACAATGTGGGGCTCTGAGGGCACAGCTGCTGGAAAGAGGCAGGGAGGGAGCCTGTGGGATGTGGTTCCAAAAGGTTGGAGAGTACAGAAAAGCTTTGGAAATTCTTCAGGGCTTGAGGAAAACTCTGTGGAGCGGGAGTTGGGGGACTTGACTGGAAGGGGACTTTCACAATGGTCTAAAAGCATTTCCAAAGGGAATAAAAAGACTTCCCAGCAAAGGGGATGCTAATCCAGCAGGAAAGGCAGCACAGGAAGTGTTGTCTGTGAACTGAAGCCAGCCTGACTCCGAGTGGAAGTGAGAGCAGTGCCTGTGGAATGAGTGTGGTTCACCACACACCACCAGGAGAAGTGGCTTCCCCCCGGATTGACGCAGCCTCTGGAGCTTGGGTTGCTGCTCCCAATTCCGGTGGAGGGATGAGTTCATCCCATGAAACCCTGGGTGAATGGCAGGGATGGATCTGCGTGCTGCTGAGGAGCTGACAAACTGCTTTTCCTCCAGTTGGAATGAAGTATTCCAAAATCCAGGATGCACAGCCCAGAAAACGTCTCTGGTTTGTTTAATGAGGTCCCGGAGCCAAATGCGGGGTGTGAAAAGGAGAACTCAAAAGGAACTGGGCAGGAGAATCCCAATTATCCACAACTTTCACCAAATTATTCCTTAAAACTCCCAGCCAGGGCAGAGCATCAGCTCAGCATCTGTTGGGATGTTGGCAGCATTAACCTCTGCAGGCTTGGATTCATGGAGAATGTCCCGAATCTCCTGAATCCCCGATTGTTCCAAATGTCATCGATCACACACAGGATTTTTTCCAAGGGCTTTTCAAACTCCATATGAAGCCTGCAGTTGTCTCCACTCCAATTAAGATCTCGTGAAACTTCTTTTCCTATTACAAATTTTTCTATAAATAACAGAAATTACTGTACCCAGTGTTTCCCTTGACAGCTTGAACTGAAGGGAGAGCTGAGACTTCAGCTGAGCTGATAAATTGCTGTTTGCTGGGTTAAAAACCCAATTATGGAATGTTTTTATTCTGTTTAGGAGCTCGGGAATAGCGGGTCAATGGATGAAGCAGTTTAGTGTTCGCAGTGCTATTGTTCCCCCATTTACAGTTCACATTATTGTTTTATAAGTCTTGAAAATCCAAGTTAAAACAGAAGTCGTGACAATTGTTGGGTTATTACAGAGCTAGAAAAAAAAGAGAGAGTTTCCTGTATTTTCTGAAATTCCTCATGAATTTAAAAAAAAAAAAATTATTTACAACAAATTAAAAAAAAAAGCAACCCACAAACTTGGTGAAACTGCTCAAGTCTTTCTGTCTTGTCTTTTTTTTCCCCCCCTTTTTTTTGTGTAACAGCTTTGCTGAGAGGAAATTCCTCCCTTATGTAATATATTTTGAAATCCTCTCCTCTCCCCACTCTTTTTTTGGCAGCTTTTGGATGGCTGGAAAAACTTTGTGTATGTTTTGAGTTGTCATTGAAACTAATGTCATGTGAGAGGCTGCTCTGTGATCCCGAAACATCCACCCAGCTCCTTCCCCTATGGATCCAGATGCCTCCCAGACGCCTCCAATGGATATTTTGAATCCATAGGGATTCATCCCTGGCCTGACTCACGCTGATGTTCCTCATGCCAAAAAATCCTGACTTTTGGCTCAGTTAAACTTCACCTCCCAAGCAATAAGTGCTTCAATATCCAAGGATGTCGTGACTCGTTTGTGTGGGAATAAATACTGAATATTCCCCTTTTTTTAGGGCATGGACAAGATGGAGTCTGGAGCAGGAGCTCCAGGTTTCCTTGGGAAGGTTTTGCTTGGTTTTTTGCTGCCATTCCCAATTTCACGTGGCATATGGAGTTGATTAATTAGCAACAGGCAGCCTTGTGTGGGGGGAGCCGTTCCTGTTGGAAAGCAGATCCTACTAAGCAGCTGTTTTCTTTAACAATAATGAGAAAAAAAAATTCCATTGCTCCATGGTTGGTTGCTTTACTCTGGATGTCTGCAGTGTAGAAGGGCTGTGTAAACTCTGAGAGGCTTTTCCAAGCATCCAGAGTAGTGTGAAATGTAAAAACAGCGAGAATTGGGCAGCAATTTTGTCCTTGTGCACAAAAAAAAGTGTTTCCTTGTTGATGTCACCCATCACAACATCTGTGAGGGACAGTGGATGCCAATTATTGAATTTTTAGGAACCAAATTAAAATAATTACTAAACCAAATCCTTCTTGCTCTTCCCCAAGGTCCTGTGGTCTGATTCTTCGGTGACGTTGGTAACCAAATCTTCTGCTGAAGTGACTGAATTTATTTCAAAGGTAAAGATGAAAAGAAAAACACTTTGAAAATGAAAAAATGTTTTGTCCCTCTCTCTAATTTTGTTCAATGATACTTTTCAAAATGTGCCAAGATAATTCAGATTGAATTTCATTAAATGTTTGATTTGTAACTGGCAGTGGCTTGAATCTTGTAGAAATAACAAGGCTTCTTTTCACTTCTTATTTGTAATATCCTCCCTCTTTAGCTATCTCAGCTGTATCCAGAAGAAAACTTGGAGAAATTCATTCCTTGCTTAGCTGGTCCAGATTCATTTTACCTGGAACGGAACCACATGGACCTGGAATCAGACCTGAGGTATGCCGGGATTTTGTGGGGCTTTTATCTTCACACTTGGCTTCTTTCACCAAGAAAAAAACAGGAACTAGAAATATCTCCATGTTCTAAATTACTTTAAAGAAATTAGAGCCTGATCCTCAGCTTTTTTCCTTGATGTTCCATTAATTCCAGTGCATAACAATTTTTCAGGAATTCTCTCTTCAGAAATACAGATGGTAATAATATTCTGTATTAAGCTTCCTGAAGAACTGATATTTCCTCATTCCTTGTGAAGAACAAATAGAGGATCACTGTCTCTGCAAAAGTTTGTTTTGGACTCAAAAATAACCAGAATTGCTTAAAACAATCGCTCAAAACTCAGGAAAAAAATAGAAGCCTGAACAGTCACCCATCTGTATTGAGGAATGGGTTGTGGGGATTTTTTTTCCCCTTTCCCCTTTCATGGAGTTTTTATTTTCTCAGTTGTTTTAGGTTGTTGTGGTGTTTAATTTAATTTAAAAATGTTAGGTATGTATTTAGATATCATTAGATATTTATAATTTTTGGAAGCCTTTAACAGCTAAGAAATTTTTGAAGCCTTAGCTTGTACCTCCTTAAATTATCACAAATATCTGGCCATTATTTAATATAAACCAGTATTTTAAATATCATAATCTGTGGTAGATCACATCAGGTTTCTCTTTCTAAATATGATTTTCCTAGGAAAATTAGAGGGACTTAAATTCTTTTCAGCTGCTACTGTCTGTATCTATGCAAACTGAGATTATTGTAATGTTAATATTATTCTGATCTTAATATGATATTATTATACTATTAAACGACACTTTAAAATATTAATTAACTTCATTAGAGCTTCTGCTTTACACTCATTTTCCCTAAGCCACGGTGGATATTGGTTTTCCATAGGCAGCAGCCAGCAGGTGCATGCCTGGATTATTTTTCATGGCAAACATCATTCCCGTTCCCTTGCTGTGCTCCAAGGAGCAGAGGCTGCAAGGAGAATTCGGGAAGCTGCAGGGAATGTGTGTGGCTGCTGTTGAGGAACCACAGCCTCTCCAAATCTGGGTTAATGGAGCAGCACCGTGCACTGCCAGGGCTCAGCTGCAGCTCTGGAGCAGGGGAAGGAGCTGCTCTGAGGTGCTGCTCAGCTGTGAAATGCAGCGCTGAACTGTGGGGTTTCCAGCTGGGAAGCACCTCTGGGCACGTGGAGGTGCAAAGTTGTGGGAGATTGGTGTTTTTTCGTGGAATCCCAGAGTGGTTTGGGTGGGAAGGGATCTCAAAGCTCATCCCATTCCACCCCTGCCATGGGCAGGGACACCTTCCACTGTCCCAGGCTGCTCCAGGCCCTGTCCAACCTGGCCTTGGGCACTGCCAGGGATCCAGGGGCAGTCACAGCTCATTTGGAAAGCACCCGTGCCAGGGCCTGCCCACCCTCACAGGGAAGGATTTCTCCCCAATATTCTGTCTAAATCCACCCTCTTCCAGCTCAAAGCTGTCCCTCCTTGTCCCGTCACTCCATCCCTTGTCCAGAGTCCCTCTCCAGCCTTTCCACAGGCCCCTTTAGGTGCTGAAATGCTGCTACAAGGGCTCTTTTCTCTTAAAAGAGGCACAGGGAAAACGTGACATAAGTTTTTCCCTAAACTGCCAGACTCTGCATCTGCTGTTTATCTCCAAGAGGAGGAAATTCAATAACAGATCCATCTCTATTTTATATTCCTCAGGTTCCTGCATTTGAAAGGCAATTTTCAAGTTTACATTTGAACATTTTCTGCCTTAGGAGTGTTCAGGGTTCCTAAGCAAGGGGCATCTTTGCTGAAACACTCAACGGAGTGAGAACAACCCAGAAGTAACAGGGTTTGGTATTAAGGATAAGAATATCCATAAATTCCCAGAGTTCAGAATTGCATGGTGTGTTTCAGCTTTTAAATTTCCAATCTAACTTCCAACTGTGCTGTCCAGAGTGCAATCCTGATGGATTTGGGAGGCTCTAACAGAGCAGGGGCTTTGTTTGCTGCAGGTACCTGGCCCCGTTCCCTTCCCACGTGGTGAAAAACGACCACGTCAGGAAGTTCTTCAGCACTTCATCTCCCTCACAGCAACTTCAGAGCTCAAGTGAGTTGAAATAAAGTTTAAAAAGTATTTTTTTGTGCTGGTGTGCATTTCCTAAACTGATGCCATTTGTAACTCTGTTCCTTGTTTCCAGATCCTGGCAACCCCTCCCTGTATAAAGTAGGAACTACGCTGGGAACATCTGGAAGGTGAAATATTTATCTTGCATACAACTCATTCTCTTTAAGAGACAGTTTTCATTTTCTCCAAGGAGCCAGTATTGTGGCTTCTTTTGCCACTTCTGTGTGAAAAGGTGAAAAATTTCCATAGGATTATATTTGGGCTTCTTCACTTCTTTTTAACAATGCAACGGCCGTTCTCTCAAAAGCTTTTTTAAATCACAGAGAGGCAGCAGAATATTTAATATCTGTGATTATTGAAGGAGATAATTGAAGGAAAATTCTGTTTAAGGTGAAGATCAGCTTCACCCTTCGCCAGAACTGCCCTGTTTTACTGAGCTGTGGAACAGGGCAGGTACAAATCTGTACCTTGGCTCCAACGGGGCGGTTTTTTCCCAGAATCCCAATTTCTGTGGCCGCAGCAGCTGAACTCTGGGTGACACAGCTTTTATCCAATGTGCTAAACCAAACCTGCTCCTGTTTTTCAGACCTGTATGTGGGGTGGCTGGAATTCAGTCCTCCCAGAACCACGTCCAGCACTCGGCTGCTGCTCCCGTTGCTCTGCCCCACTGCTCCCACTCCGGAGGCGCCGGCTCCTCGCTGGGCTATCGCTCCCAGATGGACACCTCCTCTACATCCATGCTGATGTCTTCCAGCCCTCAGACCCCTCAGACACAGGAGCAAAATGGGATCCTGGACTGGCTCAGGAAGCTGCGCTTGCACAAGTATTACCCTGTCTTCAAACAGCTCACCATGGAAAAGGTAGGGCAGGAAATGGGGGAAAGCAGCCAGCTTTTAAATTATCCCCATGTTCTCCAGGCTGGGAACATCTGTGCTGAGGATCCCACAAGTTTCTGGCACTTCACTTTCTGATTTCTGGTTTTCACTTTCTGAGAGCAGTAATAAATTGATGAAAACCTTCTTGCTGTTTTCACTCTGTGTTGTGTCCAGGGCTGTCCAACAGCTGCTGCCTCTCTCAGGCTTCCTCATGGAATGCTTGGAGATCCAGCTTGGATGCTGCCTTAGGAGCTTGCCTTGGCTCCCTGGACATGCCTTTGTGTGCAGTAGATACCTAAATATGTTGATTTCTCTTTATTTCTGCTTCTTGGTTGATTTTTCTCCCAAAATACTTGGTTATCCTCATTTTAAAAAATAGATTTCCAGAGATTTCTGGCATGAATGTGAACATGAGTGAGTGAGCTCTGTTTCCTGCAGAAATTCCTGTGGAAGAATCATCTCTTTGCATTGTAAGAGTCCCAAATAACACCTGTGTGTGCTGGATTTTATCTGAACAACGTTTTAGAGCATTTTCCCAGCTCCACTGGGGAATTCCTTGTCCTCTGTCTTTTGGCCTGGAACGCCCTCCAGTGGAGGGACGGCTTGGGCTGAGCTTTGTGCTGGTTATAGAATATTTTATGGCTTTAATTTTAATCTCTTACCAGAGTCTTCTGATTTAATTTTCTTCATTATATGAAGGGAAATATACTGGGGTTTTTTTTCTTTAATAAAGTAGTAAAACTCTCTATTCCAGTATATTTTTAAAAAGCAATTGTTATTATGCATACTTCACTGGCTTTCATTTTAATTACATTTTAATATAAATGTCTGTATCTATCTCTATATTTTATTATTAAATTTACTATTGGTGTATATTTTCCACTGCACTTCTGTGGTAAATGACACACTGGGAAAACTGGAGTGGTTTTCTAAGATCCTTAAATTCACTGATAGCACCAAGTTCTATTTTAATTTAATTCTATTTTAATATGTTCACAAGTTATTTCATCTTTATTGGGACTGGTTAATATAAGCACACTCCTAATTAAATTAAATCTACAGGTCTTCTTTTTTTCATGCCAGTCCCCCACGCTTTCCTTTTACATTGATTCTATAATTGAAAACTGGAGTAAAGGGTTTGTTTGAATTTAAAAATGGTTTTAAAGTTGCCTTTTGGAATTGCTCTTCACTGAAAACGGGAATAAGAATATTTCAGGTTATAAAACTAAGCACATGTTTTTGCTTTCCAAGTTTCTGAGTCTTACTGAGGAAGATTTGAATAAGTTTGAGTCCCTCACCATGGGAGCAAAGAAGAAGCTCAAGACCCAACTAGAGCTGGAGAAGTAAGTGAGGGCTGGGGGAACTTTCTTTAAGGTCAAAAAATGCAAGTTTTACAGTAGTTTTTGCTTCCCAGACCACAAACCCACCAGGATTCCCACCTGGAGATATGGATGATGCTTATCTCCCTTACTAAACAATATTGAGTACTTTCTGGTTTACTGCTGCTTGTTCAGGGTTGTGATAAGGATACCAAATTTTAAAATAATACACAAAATATACACATTATTTTTGGGTTTTTTAAACTTGTGTCACGGTTATTGCAAAGATTTTGGGCTCCCACCCAGCTGACATTGATGGGAGCTGTAAGATTTGCAAGCCCGGGGGATGCACACCCAAAGTCAGGGTGTCCAGCAGGACTTTTTTCTCCTAGGAAGTGACAATTTTTTGGCTCCAATCCATGTGGATGAAGCACAGCTACTTTGGGAGCTGCCTCAGTGTCCCACAGTGACCCCAGGCAGCTGTGACAGCCCTTTGGGGACACTGATGCAACAGCTTGTCCTGGTTTGTGCATCTCCACTTACTGGGAAGTGTTTATTCTGCAGCTACTGCTGTTCCTTAAAAAGCAATTAGAAATCCAAATCTGTGCCCATTTATCAGAGCTCCTTGGCAGCATTTTTCAGCAGTCTTAGTTTTTCCAGAGTGTGTTTGGAAAAGGAAAACTTGGAACTGTATTTGTTTTCTCTTTGGGTTTGGTGTGCAGGGCTGGGTTTGGGATGCGCTGCCATAATACGGGACAGAATTTTAGAGTTTAGTCAGGGTTTGGTGATGTTTTACCCTGGACAGATAAGAGCATTAGTGTTGTAATCACATGGCAAATAGTCCAACCCTAACTGCTGGCAGTTATGGTCAGCACTGGTGTGATTTCCAAGTGTTTCCATTTGAAATGAGCACAGCATCAGTGGATTGTTTAATGGGCTTTGTCTGCTTCGGGTTCAATCAGAAATGGATTTGTGGTTGTGTCTTAGCCAGTTTCTATCTCTTCATACTCCTCTCCATCACCCCTAGGGAGAAATCAGAGAAACGGTGCCTAAACCCCTCCACACCTTCCTCAGTGACCAGCAGTGGGGTGGCCAGGGTTCCCCCCACTTCCCACGTGGGGCCTATCCAGAGCATCCGGGGGAACCACGCCGCAGGTAAGGGGAGCAGGGACACAGCTTTGACCCTTGTGCTCAGCTCTGCTTACACAAGGGTCAGCTCATTCCTGTGCTGCTTCTTCCCCAAGCTTTATCTTCCAAAAGCTATTGGCTTAATAGGGAGCAAGAAAAAAGTCTGATTTCAGTGATTATTGGGGGCAATAAAAAGTAGTTTCTTCCTCATGGCTCTGGTGGGAACAGGCAGCTGCTGTGGTCGGACTGTTCCACCTCTGATGTATCTCTGTAAATCCTGAGCATCGCTGTGTGGGTGTTCTGAGCTGCTGCCAGTGTCACCCCCGTGTTCCCACCCCTGTCCCTGCAGAGCTGCGAGTGGACGTGGATCAGCCAGCCCACCCCCTGCCCCGGGAGGGCAGCTCCTCCGAGTACTCCAGCTCCAGTTCCAGCCCCATGGGGATCCAGACGCGGGAGGAGAGCTCGGACAGCGCCGAGGAGAACGAGAGACGTAAGCAGAGCCCCCCAGCCGTGCTCCCTGCCATGCCCAGGGCTGTCCTCACAGCTCCTCTCTCCCCAGGCCTGGAGCTGCACCTGGACGCCTCGGACAAGGAGAAGCCGGTGATGCTGCTGAACCATTTCCCCTCGAGCTCTGCCAGGCCCACAGCCCAGGTGCTGCCCGTGCAGAATGACGCCGGCTCGGGCCCGGGCGGCCACCACGCGCTGCCCATGCAGATGCTGTCCCCCACCCCCTCACACATCACCCCCATCCGCATGCTCAGCTCCGTGCACAAACCAGAGCGCGGCTCTGCAGACATGAAGCTGCTCTCGTCCTCTGTGCACTCCCTCTTGACTTTAGAAGAAAGGAATAAAGTGTCTCCCAGCTCCAGGGGCAGCATAAAGATGGAAAAGGGCTTTGGGAACGCCGTGGTGGATGTCATGTCCTCGTCCTCTCCGCACCAGCCCTTGCAGGTGCTGTCGGGGGGTGCCGAGAGCAGCTCCCCCACCTCCACCATGAACTTTGGGCCTCGGGCCAAAGTCGTCCACGCTTCCACTCTGGACAGAGTGATCAAACCAGCCCAGCAGCCAGGACTCATAGTGGAGACGAGCACTGCTGCCACGGTGACGTCCAGCACAGTCTTCCACGTGGCTCGTCCGCCCATCAAACTGCTGGTGTCGTCTTCTCTTCCCACCGACTCCGCCGTGGCCGGACAGACTTCCTGCTCCAGTAATATGCAAATAACGGTGTCCCCTGCAATAATCAACCCCCGGACTGCTCTGTACACAGCCAACACCAAAGTTGCCTTTTCTGCCATGAGCAGCATGCCCGTGGCGCCCATGCAGGGCAGCTTCTGCGCCAACAGCAACGCGGCCTCCTCCAGCAGCCACCCGTCCCCGTCCTTCACCACCATGGCCAACCTGCCCAGCTGCCCCGCGCCCAGCTCCAGCCCCACGCTCTCCTCCGGCGCCGACAACAACTTCTACAGCAGCAGCAGCAGCAGTAGCAGCAGCAGCAGCAGCAGCGGCTCGGCCGGGAGCGTCCCCGTCCCCAACCAGAACCACCACCACCACCACCACCAGCAGCCGCCGCCGCAGCCGCCCGGCTGCATGGTGTGCAGCTCCTGCGGCTGCAGCGGCAACTGCGGCTCCAGCGGCATGACCGTCAGCTATGCCAACTATTTCCAGCACCCCTTTTCAGGACCTTCCATGTTTACTTTCCCTTTCCTGCCCTTCAACCCCCTGTGTAGCAACGGCTACATCAACACGCAGCAGTACAACAGCAGCACCACGTTCCCCGTGGTGCACACGGCCTACAACAGCGGCCTGGCCCCCGACTCCGTCATGGCCGGACAGTCCACCTTCGCCGTGCCCCCCATGCAGAACTTTATGGCGGGCACGGCCGGGGTGTACCAGGCACAAGGAATGATGGGCAACGGCAACGGGTCGAGTCACAAAAAGAACGGGAACCTCTCCTGTTACAACTGCGGGGCCAGCGGGCACAGAGCTCAGGACTGCAAACAGCCGCCCATGGATTTCAATCGGCAAGGTAAAGGTGGGCGACAGAGTGTGGCCTTGAGCCCTGCCCCAGGACAGGACGGGGTCTGACGGCATCTTGGAATCTCTGGCTTGTGAAAATACTTTGTTATTAACAAAGTTGATGGTCTGAGCTATTGGCAAATTTTAGGCAGCCTCATCAGGAGGGCCCAGGCGAGGCCTCAGGTGTGCTCTGTGGGGTTGGCTCTGTTTTTTGGGGAGGGATGAAACATCAAGGAAGGGAGGGAGCTGCTGTGGACAGGTTGCAGCAGAATTGCTGTTGCTGCTTCTGGCCCTGTCAGCCAGGTCAGCTTCAGTCATTGCTGTAAATTCCCCTGGAATTTTAGAAACTGAAATCTGTGTTCTTCTTCCCTTCCTGCCCAAAACAATAACCTGAATGAAGAATTGCTGTTCAAACACTCCTGAAGGTCCTGTTTGCTGCTGTAATTATTTTATAGGACATGTTGCATACACACTTAGAGCACAGGCTTGTCCAGGAGAGAGCTGAATCCTTTATTCTGGGCAGGAAACAGCTAAAAGAAAAATGCTGCTTTACCAAGAGCACTTTTTAGTCCCATTTCTCTTTTTTGTTTCAATTGTCTTATGTTGAGATAGTCTGAGCGTGGTGTAGGCTAAAAAATGAAATGCAAACTGAGTGAACAGCACTGAGGTTCCATTTGACATTGTGCCTTGTCTGTAGCCTTCACCTGGATTCATTTTTATGTGGTCTCAACAGTTTGAACACCATAAATTAACAAGTGTCAGGCATTGGGTGGCAATTTACAGCAGGAAAAAGGTAAATACTGAGGGAATTCCTGTGGCAAATGGTTTTGTATTGGCCAGGGGGAAGCAGAGCTGCTGGCCCGTCAGTCCTGAGTGGGAGAACTTCAGAAATGCAGCAGACTCTGAAGTCTTTTTATATTGCATTTAATTTCATTAATTAAATTCCTATTAAAAGTCTCCCAAACCTTTCACGAGGGTATGGACTGACAGGACAAGAGGGAATGGCCTTAAACTGAAGGAGGGCAGGGTTAGATGGGATATTGGGAGGAAATTCTTCCCTGGGAGGGTGGGGAGGCCCTGGCACGGGATGTCCAGAGAAGCTGTGGCTGCCCCTGGATCCCTGGAAGTGTCCAAGGGCTTGGAGCAACCTGGGATAGTGGAAAGTACTGGGGTTGGAACTGGATGATTTTTAAGATCCCTTCCCACCCAAACCATTGTGGGATTCTGTGGCTCCATTGAACAAACTTGTGCCAGCCCTAAATCTGCACCCAAGCTCCAGTGGTGCATTCCATGTGTAAGAAGCAGCAGGTGGGTTTGGGAAGCTCTGGGAGGTGACTGGTGTGTAACCCCTGTGTCCATGTCCTGTCCCAGGTACGTTCAGGCTGAAGTACGCCCCTCCCTCCGAAAGTCTGGACTCCACAGACTGAGATTCCCCCACCTGGCACCACGATGCTGTAAAGCCATGGAGAGCGACGGAGATCGAACTACAAAACTGAGACGTCCAGTTGCTGTTAAGCTTAATGTATTTTTTAATCCAAAGGTGCTTTACTTTATTAGACTAGGTAGAAAATCTAGCTTAGGGGTGCAGCCAACCCAGTTTTGATTGCCAAATTCAAGCTTTGTTGTTGGAACTCCTGACTCCGTGTCCTCGGACCGATGGACGGATGGATGGTGGAGCTGGCCAGCTGCAGTTCCTGCTGGAAGTACAACATCCTGTGTACTTTTTTGGCTGGAGAACATTGCCATAATTGGACTTTCCAAGGTGAAAGGCCTGACTCCAGGGCAGCTCCGTTCTGAGGCGAAAGGTAGGAGTGGCCGGAAGGACTTTGGCACCCCTGGGCTAGGTAAAATGTCTACTTTTTTTCAAAAGTGATCAGGCACTAATCTCTGGGATTTTTAAGGATTGCACTACAGAAGAATGTAAAACTCTTCAAGCTTTCTGCACTTTTAGCAGACAGTGTCACTCTGAGACCAGTGCAAGAGGCAAAGAAGTTCCAACCTTTACAAATTGGCACCAGCAGGCTTACGGGACTTAATTCCACAATAAAAATCCTAAAAAGTCTCTCTTTTCCCTTCCAAAAGAACACACACGGCAGTTTCGGTTCCTTCTGGAAACAAACTCGTGCTTCATTGTCTCACCTATTACTAGCTAGTGCTGGGTTCCCAGCACTGGAATAAACTTAGTTTCCAAGGGTCCAAGTCCCAGAGACTCCAGAGTCATAAAGGCTTCAAGGATTTTTCCTGTAATACACAAAACCTTTACGTCCTGTTACTGTATATAGGTCTCTTTCACAGAAACCTTATTATTCTGCTTTTGTAAATGAATTTTAAACCATCCTAAAAAAAAAAAAATCAAACTAAGAACTCTGGCAGCAGAGTTAATAAGCTTTTGCTTTACTTTATATGAAATACCCTTTGGCTCCTACCCCAGGATTCAGGAGTGGTGGGAGTCAAACATGTAAAAGGTAGTAAAAACTTCATTATTATCAAGACTTGGAAGGATTTCTTGTCGGCCTCCTTCGTTGCAGTAGGTTGTAGATGAGTAGCTTTGGTGTTAACTACTTAGTCCATCATTTGTGGGTGACAAATCTAAATTAGGACTTGAGAGGAAGCCAAACCCATCTCGAACTGCTAATTTGAAACACTTTGGTCCTGTCTGGTTGAAAGAAGATCCTAATCCTCATGGCTTCCCCCTCCCCGGGAATTTGATGGCATTAAATGGGTGAGGCCTCCTCTGTAAAAGTGTCTGACAGAGAGATATTTGCATCCTGTAATTTGGGAGACACCTTTAAAGTCTGAAGCCTTGTTTACACTCGGAGGTATTCCTTACACCAGGATGAATCCATAGGATTTGTAGCGGAGCAGTGACTTGGGAAGTCCTCTGGGAGCAGGAGGGTTTGGAGCTGTGCAGAGCTGCCCCCAGGAGATGGGGCCGTGTGAGGGGGGAGCTCCGCCCTTCCTGGGCCATGCTCATAGGAAAGGAACATTTTGGGCCATCCCTGTGTCCCTCTGTCTCTCCAAGGGCATCTCAGCCTCGCTGGAAGGCAGGCGGGATCATGAGCATCGGGAGAGCCTCAGGAATGTGGGTGGGCCCAGGGAGGGATCCAACATCAAAATTTGCAGAACAGTTGGTTTAAACAAACAAACAAACAAACAAAAGATACTTTTTATTGCTATGCAATAAGAACCCCCTGATTTGTGTATTCCCAGCCCAGCTCCCGCTCCCTCCTGGCTCTGCCTGCATTTGAGGACGTTCCCTGTGTTCCCATGAGCAACCTTCAGACCTACAACACTAAAGGGATGAAAACTGACAATGCAATTTACTTTGCCTTAATGAGCTCAAGACAATGGTAGGAACAGTCTGTCCCACTGCATCATGCCCAAGGAAAACGTGCAGTTCCGTGTTTACTATTTGCAGCTTTGAGGGTCTCTCCAGTGGCCTGGAACATGTGCTGAAAGCCAAACTTAGTGTTATTATTATTATTGTTATTATTTTTTTCACTTTTTTTAAACAATATTTTAAAATTGTATTTAAAGAAACTGTATTTCAACACACATGTGAGTGTTCAAAACCTTCTCAAAACAGCAAAAAACAGCAGCAGCAGCAGCAAAAAAAAAAAAAAAAGTCATTTCTGTAGCAGTTGTGTTTTGTTTTACTGCCCAAGGCTGGGCACAGTTGTGTCTGATCTTCATCACAGAAAAAATCATATCAAAAGGACTGTAAAACTGAACTTCTGTCCAGCAAATTGTTTCATTCCTTTCTCCTGAGCTTTCTTTAGGATCCTTTCCCTGTGTGTAGAGTTAAGGCTGATGTTTCCAGCAAACTGTTTCATTCCTTTCTTTGGGATTGTTTCTTTGTGTCAAGTTAAGGCTGATGTTTCTTCAAGTGGCTCGTGGCTGCGTTTGGGTGGCGCTTTGGAACAGTTGGGGCTGGGTTTGGAGTAAGATCCAATCCAGAAGGACCTGGAGGCAACACGAGAGTCCGAAAGGAAGGTCTGGTGAGCCAGCAGCAACCTCAGAGCCTTCCCCAAATCCCAGCGAGTTGGGGCTTCAGACCTGCCAGTGAACACCCTCCACTCTGTACCCAGAACAACCAAAGTTGGTAAGTCCGAACAGAGCACCTTAATTCCATAAAATTATCCTTAATCTGTTCTTAAAAGGCACAAATCCATCTTTTTACCCCTAAAAAGCAAGGCAGCTTGGCTTGCAATAGTAGAGCTCCAGCTGCCCTGCCTGAAGGAACCAGTTCTTAAACCCTATTTTTGTACATTGAAAGATGGAGATTTCAAAGAATGTTATTTAGCCCTATCTTTGTCCTGCAAGTATAAAAAGAATTCGTTCTCCTGATGGATTTCACTGTGGAATGGGAATGATTTTTCAGTGTAAGAGGGAAGGGAATCCCCAGCCATCTCCCTGCAGGGGCACGGAGAACTCAGCAAGGAGCCTTTCCCAGGGGAGGGAGCAGCAAGTGGTGCAGTTGAGCTGCATTTTCCATTTGATGATGGAAAGACTCAAAATTGGATGGAATTTCCAGCAAACTCCTCCTCACCCTGTGCAAATTAAGCATTAATAAATATTCTGGGCTTGACCCTAATGGGGGAGCAGAGAAGGAGGAGAGGGAACTGAGATACTGATCAGAGGGTTCCACCCTACTTTTATTGAAAACTATATTTGAACTGTTATTAAAGTTTATCAAAACTGGTTTTTATTCAAACCAGCTCTGTCACACTCAGCTTTTTGTGAAACCTTTTCATACCACGGTCATTAAATCTTGGCAAATTAAGCACCAAACTTCCCAAAGTTTAATGCTCCAGCACCAGGCCTCGGCTGTCCCTCCCAAACCCCATTTCCTCGCCGGCCTGCTCCGGGCAGAGATATCCCGGGATGAGCCAGGCTGTGGCACCGGGTAGAGCAAAGCTCCTCCCAAAATCATCCTGCGGAGGAGCTGTGGCTGTGCCACAGGGACCCTCGGAGCGCTGGATCCGGGCTAGTCTGGAACACCTGTAAATGGGATGAATATGGGCAACTCTGGACAAAAATCCACATAATGGAGCATTTGTGAGAGTAGGAATCACTTTGGCTGGTTGAGGCCCCACAGCTCTTGTAATAAACCCTTGGAATTACCCATTTGTTCCCTGAAATCTTCCTGATGTACACAAGAACCGTGTTGGTACTGAAGCAGAAAGCAAATCCCGTGTGTTTTCAAGTGCAGATTAACAGCTTCTCTTGGACATAACTTTCCATTAGGAATGAAGGAAATTCCTGCTCCATTTGAGCCATTTCTTTTACTTCGATCACTTCTAGTATTACAAATTCTGCATGTAACTTTATAAATATTTTAAATAGTTTTGTAAATATTTAATATTCAGCTAATTTGATTTTGAATTGTAAATGTCAAGTATTCTGGTATTGGGATTTTTATGTTTTATTATACTTTGTTAAAAGTTAAATTGTACATTTTTAGAATGTTTTTATCTGAGTAAATTTAATGTATGGAAAATAAAGAGTTAAACAGAATCCCTTGGTATTGGCTTTCATTTTAAAGGGATTCAGCTGTGTGGGGGCTTCTCCAGCTTGGCAGTAGCAGGGAATTATTTTTAATTCCTTTAATTATTTTGCTGTGAAAGTGCCTAGGAATAACCACACGAGCCGGAATTAAGTTGGGATGTAATCCATCCATATCAGCACTGTATTAATTTTAAAAAAGCAACATTTGTACAGGAATATCAGTCGATCACGTCGTAATTACAAGTACAGTTGTCAGTTATGAGTTAAACGAATTCTTACACGAACAGAACTAAACAGAGAACAAGCTGCATCAAAAAGTTCACGTCGGAGTAAAAACACAAAGGACAATAAAAAACGGGCGGGGGGCCCCGGGAAGGAGATGCATGCAAAGAGTGCAGGAGGTACAAGGCGGAGGGGGTACAAGGCGCGCACCCGCGCAGCGCCAGGCGCAGCAGTATTGCTTCTGTCCCCGCCAGAGCCGAGCTGCCGGTGACACACGGAGCCAGCGCACGCGGCCGCCGCGGGGATCCCGCCGCGCCTCGCTCCACAGGTTTGTCCTACGGGAGAGCTCCCCTGTGCACAGCCGCGCCCTGCCCGGCCACAGGGACACGCGCTGGAGCCTCCAGCGGTGCCACCACAAATCATTCGTTCGTCAACTCTCGGCAGCGACTCCCGGCCCTGAGCTGCTTCTCCCGATTCCCAGGTAAGGGAATGGCCAACCTTCGGGCTAGGGGCATGATCCTATGGATAGCTGGAAGCCAGCTCAGATGAACACACAGGGATTGGGAATTCGTAACAGACTGGAGTTTATTTCAATGTTACCTGTCCAGGTGTGTATTTTACAGTTAGACACTTCCTAAAACTACAATAAAGCTGTGGTGTTTGGTATGAGTATTCCAGAAACCAGCACCGCCCTGGAGCGTGCGGTGCCCAAAAACCGGAGACACGAAGAGTCATCCCCCAGCTCACCCCAAGCACTTGCCTTAACTCCCTGCAGCGCTGACACGATGGAGCTGCAGAAGAAAAAGCTCCCCTTTGGAACATTAAAATGCATTTGCTCTCATGAGAAACCTTCCCATTTAAAAACAAAAAAATTTAAGGAATCATAGGGAGATTTTCCAGCAAACTCACAGGAACACTTTAGCTCCTCCCTGGTGCCTGTTTGCTTGGTAAAAGTCAATCGAGTGTCCCTTTCTCTGCAAGTGTCACATGCACAATTGGGCTCCTTTCGTCAGGTCCAGACCTGTAAATGTGCCTGTGTGGAATATTATTAGGGCAGGTTTCAAAGCTGGAGGTGCTCGTCTGTACTGTTTAATAGTCACAAACAAGGCAAGGTGAGATGAGACACCTGCTAAAGCAAGACTATGCTAAGGACTGAGAGCGTAGGTGACATCCGGTTCTTTCCCTGGGGGGTGTGTGGGGAAGAGTGGGGGTGATGGCCAAGGGTCAAACCCAAATCCTAGGCTAGAGCCGCTGGCGTGTCCTAGGCGGAAGCTGGCGCTCCAAAGGTCTCCTGGGAGGCGTAGACCATGTACAGGAAGCCATCCTCGTCCTTCTCGCTCTCGTACACCTCGGAGATGGGCGTGGACACGCTCACCATGCTGTGCCCGTTCACCAGCAGGAAGAAGGCCTGGTTGGAGTTCAGCTGCAGGCGCCGCCTGGGGAGGGGTGAGGGGAAGGGGGGACAAAGGACAGATGGCACCGGACAGTCCTCAACACCGACAGCAGCAAGGTCATAGCAGAGAATCGGGGAATGGTTTGGGGAGGAAGGAGTTAAAGCTCATCTCATTCAACCTCTGCCACCGGCACCTTTCTCTGCATGTCCCCACCCAGCCCTGTCCCTCAAAACTGAATTCCTCCCCTAAATCCAGGCAGGTGCATCCACTCGCTCAGGGGAAAAGCTGCACTCCAGAAGGGCATTAAACTGGAGGGACTGGGAAGATGCACCCCTGGCACAACCAGGGACCTTTGGCTTGCAGCTCACAGTAATGAAAACCCAGAGATCTGTGGGAAGATGGGGAAAGATGGGCAGAGCTTCCTTGCAAAACCTGGGAAACTTTTAAACTCACTTTGTCACCAGCTCTTTAACAGCCTGACTTTAACCTTGGAGCATCCTGCTCCCTCTCCTCCTCCCTCCCAGGAGAAGCACCGTGGGAAGGGCACGGAGCCACAGGCTGCACAGACTGCCTGGCACAGGAAACAGCTGATTTCTGGCTTTCCCTTGGTCATTCCAGCTCCGGGGAAATGGGTGTTTCTGCTAAACTCCTCCTGCAGAGCAGGTCTGCAGAGAGCAGCTCTTTTCCCACTTGATAAACCAAATGAGCAGCAGCAGCTCGGGAGTGTGGAGCTGCCACCACAGCAAGGAGGACAGAAAAGATCAGAAGAGCTTCCTGCTGCTTCCACTCGCTGCTGAGGGGCAGCAGCAGCTGGAAACAAGGATTTATTTAGCTCCCAACCACAGCCCTGGACAGGGAGCCTTCCAAAGCCTGGCTCTAATCACTCCAGAGACAGCAGGCTGAGGGAAGGCAGCAGCTCTCCAAGGTTTGGGAAGGATGGGCTTTGCTGTGCATCACTGGAGCTGGCTGAGGCCCAAGTCTGGGTGGTATACCAAGTTATTTATTAACAGTAAAGCCAGAGAAAAAAGGTGGGAAAATCCTTCAGCTTGCAGTTAACCTCTTTGCCCAGGGCCTTTCATGTTCCTGAGAAACTCTGCAAGACTTGAGCAACCTGGTTCCTGTCTCCAAAGCCTATCTACCTTTCTTCATCCTGTAGGAGCTGGGATTTGCCTGTGAGAGTTTTTGTTTGGACACCCTGGACAACTCCCACAGCCTGTGGCCTCCACGAACCAGCTCCTGCTGCAGCGTGACCAGCACAAAACAAGCTCTGGTTTGCTGCTCACTTCCCAGTTACCACAGGAGAGCCCTTACCAATCAGACCCTGCTGCTGAGCCAGCAGAGATGCACTTCTAGCAGAACTTCTGACCACAGTTTTCGACCACACAACTTCCACACGAGGCTGTTGCCCTTTGCCTTTCCTGTAAGCTGAGCAAGCAGCTGGGGCAGAAACACTCTGGCCTGAGTGGGTGCTTCCCAGGCCTCAGTGCTGTCACTGAGGGAAACTTCCAATTCCCAAGGGATGCCAACAGCTCCCCAAGCAGCAGCACAGAGCTCTGGCTCTGAGCCCAAACTCCCCTTCCCAGTGGGTGGGAAGAGGCAGCCACTCCAGAGGGGGACTCCATGGCAGAACTGAGGAGGCATCCCAAAATAGCCAAGGAGGAAGTGCTGGAGCCCTGGGCAGAAGGACCCATGTTAGACAGGGATTCACAGCCCCACATTCCCTCCTACAGCTCTGGGAACCAGTTAATTCTCTTGGAAGCAGACTACCAGCCCAGCTCCCTTCAGAGTGGGGTTTTTCCAGCAAAGCAAAAGGAAAAGCACCTTCTCCTGGGTTTGTGCTCATTAGATGAATTTTCCATTTAGACCTCCCAAGTGCAGCAGGGGGGAATTAACAGAGCATCACAGTCCGAGGCTGATCAGTTCACACTGGAGTCCCAGCAATACTACCTGATAATTTTGATTAGCTCGCTCATGTTGACATGATCTGGCACCAGGAACTTGGTCTTATCCAAAACTGGAAGCTGCTTCTCTCCCTTGTACCTTTCAATGATCACCTGAGAAGAAACACAAGAAGCAGAAGGTGTGAAAGGCAGGAGCAGTGCCTGGTGCCCTCATCTCCCCCTTCCCAGCTCCATTTCCCTTCATGTGTGAATGCAGCATCTCCAATCTGAAAATGGACAATTCATGGTTGGACTCAATGACCTTAAAGGTCTTTTCCAACCCAAACAATTCTGTGTTTCTATAAGAATTAATAATCTTCACGTGCTCCTCTGTTCTGTTTGCAAGAGCCACTGTAACACACAGGGATTTTCCAGCACACATCCACGGCTTCCGTGCAATTTTAGAACAGTTCCTTTGCTGCAATCATTTGATCCAGCACTGAATTACCCAGCAACAAGGAAATCCAAGGAAAGATCAAGCCCACTTCCCTCTAACACACTGCAGTGGCTGACCAGGGGTTTGTGCTGCTATAGAGGTCTGCCAGATCAAGCAGTTTGCGCTGGAATTTCTCCAGCTTCAGGCCATCTCTTTAAGAACTACAACTCCAGATGACTCTGCTGTTCCATCCACCTCCCATGGTTCCTCTAATGCATGAGAAAAAGCTACTTTGGAAGGCTATAAACCCTCCCATTTCCAAATTAAAGAGAAAATTTCCTCAAGCATGCTCAGGAACCAGTAATTCTGCCAGGATTGCTGTGTAGTAACCACTTAATTCACAGAGAAACTGCAGATTTCCCAATTTAAGGAGCACCCTGCCCAGCAACTGAGGGCAGCTCCTGCTTTTAAGAAGTGATCTCAGAACTCATGTACTCCTGTTTCCACAGCCATGGGGGGTTTGTTGATTTTCAATCAACAGGAGCTACGTGACACCAGTCCCTTGGATCCTTTCCATGCTCACGGGGTCTGGCCGTGTTGATCTTAAAAAGCTGCCCAGGTGAAGAGACATTGATGGAATTCTACCAGAGAAAGAGCCTTACATCAGTTGAAATAAATGCTGGCTCCTTCTGGACAACAAACCCCACTATTTTAAGCAGCTGGGCCATAAGCAGGAGATACTTCTAACAGCAGAAAGGAGGATGTTGACAGCACAGGAGGGATTTACTACCTCGTGTGACATTGCCATCTTATCTCATCCAGAACTGCTAATGACAACAACGAGGCAGTGACTGGCCCAGTGAGACTCCAGAGATCCCAGCAGGGATAGCTGGGAGTTTGCATCACTGCATGTCCAGCAAGTTCCTTAGGTACCACTGGATTTTTGCTTGGAATCTCTCCATGGCTGACTTAAAGTGAGAGTTTTGCCATAAATCCCTGGCTTTCAGTCAGTGGTCACAGAGCTTGGGGACTATGGCTAAGTGGTCTCTGAAAGGTGAGTGAAAAAGCAGTATTTGTCAGGAAACGGATCTGTAAGGAAAGTGCCCTTTGGGAAAATGAAACATTCCAAGAAAGTCAGAAAATCCCTGCTGTGAAGTATTCCTTGTTCCTTTGCCCCACTGCACAGGGAAACAGCAGTGGCAGCTCTGAGGTGAAGGAGTTTAAAGCTCCAGGAAAGCTGAAAACCTTTCGGTTTCGGTTTCTACGGCAGCTTCTGTCAGTAAACTTGCTCAGGGACGGGGGACAGTTTGCAGCAGTTGGTTCACAGCAGAATTCCCACACACTGGGGTCACCAGCTCTCATCACAGAGCCAAAGGCTGAGGGTCCCGTTCAGTTCCCTCTGCTGAAGAACTCACCAGTGACAGAACGTGATCCATGCCCTTCTCTGCATTTTTAACTTTGAGGATGCCGTGAGTAAAATAAAACACAAACTCAGGCAGCATTTGGAGCTGAGCAGCTAAAGAGTGACAAGGTGAGGGGTGATACCCAATGTGAGGTGAGCTGGAGGGGTTTGACAGCCCAGCAGCATTCCTGGAGACCTAAGCACAGGCCCATTCCCAGGAGAAAAGCATTTCTGTCCTTCTCAGCACAGGCTGATGATCAAATCCGTATCTGCCTCTACACTCCTGTCTACTCTTCCTGGTGAGCCTCTGAAGACTCTTAATTCGGAGAGGAAAACCACTGAGGGAGCAGAGCTGAGCGCTCAGGAGGATCTCAGAGCTCAGCCGGGGCGTGGTTTTATTCCAAGTTACAACACAGCTGCTAAACTCCGGAAACGCCACTTCCTCCAGCCCCCAGCGAGCACCTTGCTCTCCCACACCAACCCTGAGAACTACTCCTTGAGAATGCTCCTGAAACCCAGGCTTAGCCACCCTGAACAGCCACATTTTCATTTGGTCTCCTCGGGAAAGCTCTTTCACAGGTTTCTAACTGCTAAAAAGAACATGAGACTAAAAACTGAAGTAAAAAATTAAAAGAACTGGACTTACTGGTATTTTAGTGGGATGCTGATCCCGAATCAGTCGTACATCTTCCACTCTTTGTTCTGCAAGGGATTAAAAAAAAATCTTGTTTAAACATTCACAGCTAATGCTGTTATTCCCTTACTTCTCCACCACTGAAGAGAGGGACCACGTGTCAGGAAAAGCCAGAAGAGGAAATTCAGGCAAAGCAATTTCCAAATGGGCCAGCGCTATCAGGAGTACAGCCTCTCCTGTGACAGCTGATCTCCTGCTCCTTAACCCAAGATGACAAGTGCTGTGTGCACCTGCCTGGCACTCCTAGAAAGTGTTAAAGGAGATCCTTTGCTCCCCACACCCCCTCACTTTCTGCCCACTGAAGCACACATTTAACCTCACACAGTTATGGCCTCAAATTACACTACCCAAGTTAACAACTAAATACCCTGTGCTATTTCTGTGAGGTCCCAGAAGAGGAAATGGTCAACAATTATTTGAGCCCCGGGACTGGCCCAAGCCTGGCAGCATCAGCTTTCCTTGTGCGCTCTCGTGTTACCGAATTCCAGGTTTTATTTTTACTCGGCCGCACCCATTGTTGCAGGAGCTGCTGGAGGCTCTGCCGGACCTGCAAATTTTGCCACTCTCCATGCCAGTTTTCAGGATAAAGTTCGCCTCTCCTCAGACAGAAATATTAATAGAACAGATATCATGAACCAGGCTAAAGTACACGAGCCAGAGTAAACAGCCAGTTGCTTTCAGGGGCCGCTGCATCTGTGTGTGCTCTGCCTGCTTTCAGATTCAGTGAACTCAATTTTAACCCCTCCGGTTTTTCAGCGGGATGGGGCTTTCCAGGCTGTTTTCATGCTCCGAACAGCTCTGAGAGAGATGATTTAGCGTTGCATCACGGCTTGAACACACACCTGCCTAGGGAGAGAAGCACTTAGGCCAGCTCCCTGCTGGAATGCTAATGGCAGGACACTCAGCAATAACATCCCTCGGTCTCCATTAGTCCGTGTTTGTGCCCGTGGAATACATCCTCCTCACGAGCCCGGCAAGGAATGCAACTGCCGTGAATCACCGTTTGAAGCTGCAGGTGAATCAAGCAGAACTAAGGCAAGGAGCACGAGAAGCCTTCACCTGAAAGCCACCCCACATCCCGAGCCACATTCCCACAGCCCAGCGGGAGCCGGCCAAGGGCAGAGAGTTCCACCTCGTTAAAATATTTTTTAAGATTAACCAGAAACACAAAAGATACGTGGAGGGAGTGAGAGCAACCATCCACCTGGCAAGCACTAACTTTTCAGCTGGAACACGTTTGTTCACAGCAACGTTATTCAGCAGAACTCCCTGGAGTAGAAGGAACATAAACCGGGCAAATCATGGAGATTATTGTGTGTGGCGTGTTCAAAATCAGGCCCCAGTCAGCCACAGATAAACACTGTTCTCTGACGACAGTAGCTGCAGTGGCAACTGCTTGGCTGCCATCCTAGCTGAACTTAATACCTGCAACAGAGGCTGCTGACAGGCGATGGGGTCAACAACAGTTTTGGAAGGCTCCGAGAAAAGGGGCAGCATAAACACAGAGTTTTGTGAGATCAAAATCCTCCCTGCTTCACTGCAGGGAACAGCTTACATTTACCACAACAGCAAAGGCGAGGGTGGGCACATCACAAAGCTCTCTTAAGCAGCTTGACTTTAACCCAAAGGCAGGAAGAAAGGAAAATCTGGATCAATTACTTCCACCAATTCCATCTCACGTACGGGATTTTATAGTTCATGCAGAAATAGGTTACGCTGCCAGTTCTTGTTACCCTCGCAGCGCTTCAGCCTCCCTTACTGACACACATGAGCAGATCCTGAGCCCTTTGATTGCTCCGGTCCCATCCTGAGCACACACACAGAAGCGTGGCACGGCTCTATCGAGGCTGTTCTTTCTCGGAAGGGACTAATCTCATTTTCCCAGCCATCATTACACAGCTCTTTTCCATGCCCTGCTAGTTTGCAACAGCCAAACAGAGACAGGAGCCACACGCCCCAGTCCAGTCGCAGGTGCCCGGGTGGAGAATTCCTCACGCCGCACCAAGCATCGGCTGCCAGCGGAGCTTTAATTCCGCTGCCACCGGCGCAGAGGCCGGCGGACACGGAGCAGACACCGGAGGGAAGGGCAGGCCCAGCTCCTGGCACACACGCCGAGGATGTTTCCAGGCTCCTAGGAGTTTTGCAGTCCATAATGGATGATGCCATGAAGAGATCTCCCCACCCCAAGCCCCCTCTCCCAGCGCAGAGCTCGCCCGGGCACAGCACAGCTGTCACCCCACACCTCGCGGCACCCCAAAACCCCCCTGTCCCGAGCCACCGGGCTCTCACCGGGGTAAACAAGCCCCGGAGGCCGGGCCGGGCTTTGACTCCGTCGCAGCCCCGAGCAGGCCGGGACACCGGGGCGGCTCCGGACCCGCTCCGCCCGCGGGGCCCCGCTGTCAGCAGCAGCAGCCGCCCGGGGATCTTCGCTGCTCCCACCGCGATCTGCCCCCTCCTCTCCCCGCCGATCCCCCCCCCCCCCCTCCCCTCCGCAGTCCACCCGGGCCGGGAGCACCGGCGGGCCCCACCCCGCCGCATCCCTCGCCGGGGCGCTCACCGAAGGTGCGGCGCTGCTTGAAGCTCTTCTCCGAGGGCATGGCGGCGTTCGCTCGGCCCGGGCCCAGCGGCGGCTCTGCGCGGCGGCGGCAGCGGACACCTCCGAGTGCCGGCGCCCGCCCCCCGCGCCGCCACGGCCGCTCGGCCGTCAGCTGACCCGCGCGTCACGGGCGGCCCCGCCTCGCCTCGCCCCGCCGGCATCTTGAGCGTGGCGCCGGGGCAGCGCCGCTATGGTCGCCTCGGGGCCAGGCCGTGTTCCTCGTGAGGCACACGCAGCCATCGTGCTGTGTGAATGTCACAGTGCCCTGCCCGTGTCCCCGCACTGCGACACAGAGCCATGGCCGCCTCGGTGCCAGGCTGTGTTCCCCTCAGTGACACACGCAGAGCCATGGGCACCTCGGTGCCAGGCTGTGTTCTCAGTGACACACGCAGAGCCATGGGCACCTCGGTGCCAGGCTGTGTTCCCCTCAGTGACACACGCAGAGCCATGGCCACCTCGGTGCCAGGCTGTGTTCTCAGTGACACACGCAGAGCCATGGCCACCTCGGTGCCAGGCTGTGTTCTCAGTGACACACGCAGAGCCATGGCCGCCTCGGTGCCAGGCCGTGTCCCTCAGTGACGCACACAGAGCCATGGCCACCTCGGTGCCAGGCTGTGTTCTCAGTGACACACGCAGAGCCATGGCCGCCTCGGTGCCAGGCCGTGTCCCTCAGTGACGCACACAGAGCCATGGCCACCTCGGTGCCAGGCCGTGTCCCTCAGTGACACACGCAGAGCCATGGCCGCCTCGGTGCCAGGCTGTGTCCCTCAGTGACACACGCAGAGCCATGGGCACCTCGGTGCCAGGCTGTGTCCCTCAGTGACACACGCAGAGCCATGGGCACCTCGGTGCCAGGCTGTGTTCTCAGTGACACACGCAGAGCCATGGCCACCTCGGTGCCAGGCCGTGTCCCTCAGTGACACACGCAGAGCCATGGCCACCTCGGTGCCAGGCTGTGTCCCTCAGTGACACACGCAGAGCCATGGGCACCTCGGTGCCAGGCTGTGTCCCTCAGTGACACACACAGAGCCATGGGCACCTCGGTGCCAGGCTATGTTCTCAGTGACACACGCAGAGCCATGGGCACCTCGGTGCCAGGCCGTGTCCCTCAGTGACACACGCAGAGCCATGGGCACCTCGGTGCCAGGCTGTGTTCTCAGTGACACACGCAGAGCCATGGCCACCTCGGTGCCAGGCTGTGTTCTCAGTGACACACGCAGAGCCATGGCCACCTCGGTGCCAGGCTGTGTCCCTCAGTGACACACACAGAGCCATGGGCACCTCGGTGCCAGGCTGTGTTCTCAGTGACACACGCAGAGCCATGGGCACCTCGGTGCCAGGCTGTGTCCCTCAGTGACACACAGAGCCATGGGCACCTCGGTGCCAGGCCGTGTCCCTCAGTGACACACGCAGAGCCATGGGCACCTCGGTGCCAGGCCGTGTCCCTCAGTGACACACAGAGCCATGGGCACCTCGGTGCCAGGCTGTGTTCTCAGTGACACACGCAGAGCCATGGGCACCTCGGTGCCAGGCTGTGTTCTCAGTGACACACGCAGAGCCATGGCCACCTCGGTGCCAGGCCGTGTCCCTCAGTGGCACACAGAGCCATGGGCACCTCGGTGCCAGGCCGTGTCCCTCAGTGACACACGCAGAGCCATGGCCACCTCGGTGCCAGGCCGTGTCCCTCAGTGACACACAGAGCCATGGGCACCTCGGTGCCAGGCCGTGTCCCTCAGTGACACACAGAGCCATGGGCACCTCGGTGCCAGGCTGTGTTCTCAGTGACACACGCAGAGCCATGGGCACCTCGGTGCCAGGCTGTGTTCTCAGTGACACACGCAGAGCCATGGCCACCTCGGTGCCAGGCCGTGTCCCTCAGTGGCACACAGCTATGGCTGCCTTGGTGCCAGGCCGTGTTCCCCTTCAGGAACAAAAAAGAACAATCTTCCCAGGCAAGCAGCGGATTCCCCAATATCGGACACTTTTAAGATTCAGCTGTCTTGTCTAGATTGTCTAGATTGTGCTTTTGCCAAGGAAGGTTGGACCAGATGATCCTTGAGGTCCCCTCCACCCTGGTATTGAATTCTGCCATGATTCCATGAACTCCCAGCCATGGCCACCTTGGAGTGCCCCACAACATCCCCTTCAACAGCATGAGCACTTAACCAGTTCAATGATCTCTCACCAGTTTGCCTTCGCATTGACATGAGTATGTGGTAGAGTTTATATTTGGGGAACAAAATTTTAGGAGCAGGTACTCCAATTGTCTTGGAAGCTACCTCCTGGTCTCGTGCGGTTTGTAAGGAATTGATTAAATCACAATTTCAGTCACAGATACCATGTTGTGAGTAAAACTGCCCAACTGTTTCCTGCTTAGCAGCTTTCTGACACAAGCTGTTGGCTGGAGCCTTTCAGCTGCATCTCTCCTTCTCTCTTTCTCTCACATACGTTCCTGGCACCATGTTTTGAAATTTAAGGATGAATTTGTGGCAATAGGGTGACACAATCTCATTGTACAATCCAGGAGGCAGAGAGGTGCGGCCAGGATTGTCCTTGGGAGTACAGGGAGAAGGACAGCTTTCTAACCAGTTTAGAGATTATCAGTGTTTTTGCATTTTTGGGGTGGAGCAACGCATTGAAGTTGGAGTGAATCTGCACTCACACAATGGAATGAGGGCTCATTACCTATTTTTGTGATTCACGGTCACACAGTTCCGGTGGCCTGTAATTGTGAGGCCATTAAAGATGTGACTAACAAGGAAATACAGCCCTAAGGTGTATGATTGCTCTGTCCATCACATCACTGTCCAGGGACAGCAGGTGAGACATGGATGACCAGCAGAACACTGATACATCTGCAGCTTAAACTAACAACCCCAAATTTCTGTGTCAACAGAACTCTTCTTTATTTAAATGTCTGCCTTTTAAAAAAACATTTTCCAGGCTGAGGAAATTCCGCTACGCTCTCGGAATTGTGTCTGGAGGTTGAAGGCAGGAGGATGAGCCCTGGTGAAACCACATAATGTTATTTTTGGGGTGTACAGGTGCGTCCTGGAGTCAAGGCTGACAATTCCGGGCTCTGTGTGCCGTGTGGTTTGCATCCACAAGCTGACTGTTAGCAGGGCTGCAGCTCCGGCTGAAAGCATCCATATGGTGCTTGGGGAGAGCCACAATCAGAGTATCTGCTGACAGGCTGGGCTATCACATGTTCCTCTCATAAATAATCTGCAGAGACTGTGAGAAGGAAACTTAGATCCACACCGAGACTCTCGCCTGACCTTTCCCTCCTCATCTCAGCCTTCGCCCGTGTCTGCATGTCGACAGCACAGACAGTTGGCGAGTCTGGATTTGAGGAAGGTGTTAGGAGCAGTTGGAATGACAGCATGGACATAGCCTTTGGGATCAGCTCTGCCTCAGCACAGCCCCCCAGCCCTAGTGCGAAAACGCTGCTTTGGAAAATGCTTTGGCTTCAGACTTGGCGACGGCGCTGGAACGGAGCCCTTCAAAAATGGAGCCGCAGAGCATTTTTATCCTGGCCTTAGAACACTTTACAAAGCGTTTAGGCTGAGGAGGAGGAGACTTAACCCAAAGGGGACATTACATCGTCTTCAAATATGCAAAAGGTTTCTGCAGAGCAGGAGGGAATTAGCTCTTCCCTGCATGCTGTGGGACCAGGATGAGAAATAATGAGCTTACATCTTGGAAAAGGCTGTAGAAATTAGGCACTGGGCTAAGGGTAAGAATAGTTGAGCACCAGAAGAAATTCCCCAGGAAAGAAATGGAATAATCACCTTTGGGTGTTTTTATTTAATGAGAAATTAGTAAAACATCTGCTCTGAAGAGTTCAGGGAGAATCATTCTGATCTCAGGGCGAAGGATGGGGTAAATAATCCCCTACAATCCCTGTCAGCCCTAGTTTTTCCTGAGGCAAAGGAGATGTGATTTCCCAAATTTACAAAGCAGGTTAGAGCACAGGCTGGGTTTGGATTCCAGCTCAGATCCTCCTGGCTGCACCTAATACACCAGACTAAATACCAAGTAGAGACAAAAAGAAAAACAGGTTTTCCCAACTGTTCTATCTTCCACAAGGTTGGGTTGGTGTTTTTTTGTTAAAAAGCCAGTATGAAAAAAAGCCAGTGACTCCAAACCGTGGCTGACATTCACAGCAATTCCCTTGGGAAAAACTCCCACTTTTCCTATTTTTTTCCCCACATGAGCTGCCTCACAATGAAGTGAGTGTATTTCACATTCAGAATTATAAATCATCCCCTCATTTTTCTGGTACAACGGGACTGAAAAGGCTTTTTTTCCCAGGGAACAGGCGAAGCTGTTCCTCTGCAGTGCTGCACCCTTCCTGGAAGACAGTGCTCAGTGTGTGGGGCTGGGAGCTCAGCAGCTGTCAGCAGTATTAAATTCACCAGGAACACGGAGAGAAAAGCCCCATAAAATAAAAGGAAGGACACTGTGCTGATAACGACTCGCATTTCAACCTGAATTAAAATACCTCCCCTCAGTTCTTTTCTCACAAATTGTTCTTATTGATCCAGCTCAGCTCAAGATTAATGTGGGTTTGGTTTTTTTATAAGCGTGCAGCCATTACCCAGCTGCTATTGGACATTTTCAGGCAGAATCAAATAATAGAGAATTGTTTGCAATGCCTTAAAATAACTCTTCTGGGAAGTTTTCCTCTTAAATTTGCCTCAAGATGGTAGCTACCCTTAAGAACAAATTCCCACACTTCAAATTTCACCATTTGAGTCAGGAGAACTTTAGGAAGAAGTAGTGAGAATGGCAAAATACCTGTTTTGGGGGTAGAAAAGTGTAATTTGAGAAAAGTGAAGCTAAAGAGACCACTCGCAGAACATTTAGCCTGGGTGGGTTTTCTCTGAGGTCTAACAACAGCTGAGCCCGTCCCTCAGTGGGAACACAACACTGTCTGTTGGAATATCACGTTCTAGACTATTAGACATGCTTTTTTGGATGGCAAATCCAAGCTAACACACAGATGTGTGCAATGTCATCACAAAAACATCATGTTCATAGAATGTTTGGCTAAAAACTCCCTGCACTCCCTCTGCACGAAGGATTGCCCAAGACATCATTGCCGGGTACCGACATCAGTTCCTGCTGTTCCTGCTGTTCCAGCGAACGGCTCTTGGCTCCAGGATCAAGTTTTAAGTGGGAGATGATGCTTTCACGAGGGAACACAGTAAATCAGTTGGTGTAAGCAACAGTGAGTTGTGTTTGTGTACTGCTTTTCACTCGGAAAATCCATAACGTCTTGGCAAGCAGCAAGGCCAGCGTGAGCACGGGAGGCAGAGCGGGGACATCGTGGAATAACACAGCGTGTAACAAGGTCTTCCCCTGATTTTTGATACTCTAGGATTGCAGCAGTGCCCCAATGTTCAAATATTAACCGAGTACTACGTCGCCTGTGGTTCAGTAAACACCCTCCTCACTGATGCTGAGATGCAAGGGCAGCACGCTGAAGAAAGATCGTGCCCTCTTCCAGAAATCATAGAATCATGGAATGTTTGGGGTTGGAAGGGATCTTAAAGCTCATCTCGTCCCACCCCCTGCCATGGGCAGGGACACCTCACACTATCCCAGGTTGCTCCAAGCCCCGTCCAGGGGGCACTTCCAGGGATCCAGGAGCAGTCACAGCTGCTCTGGGCACCCTGTGCCAGGGCCTCACCACCCTCCCAGGGAAGAATTCCTTCCCAATATGCCATCTAACCCTGCCCTCTGGCAGTGGGAGCCAGTTAAAGAGAGGGCACCGAGCTGTGCTCTAAAGCAGAAGGATGTAACCACTTCCTGAGCCATCAGCAGCTTTTCTGCAGTGCTCTGGATTTTCCCTGAAGAACCCAGCCTGTCCAAGGGTGTTTATCCTGCAAAGTCTGGTGAGATCGATGTCCACAGAGAGAGCAAGGAAGTGGGAAATCATAGACTCAGGACAAGAAGAGCTGTTTTCCAGCTTAAAATATACACATTACAAAAACCAAAGCAAAACTCTTCGGCCTTTCTATTGGAATATTCTCCCTTTGATGTGTCCTGCCTCCAAGGATAGAGGCAGTTTTTTAGGAGGCAGGAGGAGTCTTTGTTTTTTATTACAAAGCAGAAATGTCAGTGCAGGCCCATGCCAAAAAAACATGCTGCAAATACTCTCTGTGGCAAACAGAGCTTGCAGAGGGGGTTTGTTCATCTGTCTTGGCCTGCCTTGCCACACTCTTCTGTCCCTCTTGCCAAATGGAAAAAAAATCATTCTCTCCTCGCTGTTGTGGTTCTAATTGGCTGGATGTGCCATCAGCTGGCTCATCCCCACGCAGAGCCTGGGAAGGGGTAAACACATCCAGGATTACAGAAAATGAGGACACTAACTTTGGGACCCATCCAAAGCCCTTTAGTGAGCGTGAAGACTAATTGACTACAGCGAGACCTGCATCAGCTCCTTAATTGCTGAGAGGAAATGAAACAATAACATTTCCCCCTTCGCTGCATCCTTTTTCAAGAGCCCTGTGGTAATGGCTGCAAGCTGCCTGCCTGAGACAGCAGCACTGGAAAGCTCTGGGCCATTACTCTGGGAATGTTTTGCAAGGAGGGTGCTCAGACAGTGCCACAGAGGCTGGGAGATGATGATAACTCACTTTTCCTGTTTTCCCTACTGTGACAAACAAAGCTGGTTGGTTCAGATAATGGATTTGGTAAGATAGGGGAGAAAGCAGCAGTTTTATACTTTGATGATGGGGTGGTGGATACTGAAGTTGACGGTGAAGTTCAGTTATAACCACCCTGTTGTGCACCAGCTCTCCACCTTCTGGGCCCCAAGGACCTGGGATGTGCCCAGGCTCCAAAATTATTGTGTGTTACTCCACAAGAACAGCGCTGGAAATTGGAGACAGTGAGTGTTTCTCCTCTCTGATGTGATGAAAGGCTGGGATTCCCTCACTCTGCTCCGTGGGAAGGGGAAACATGGTCACTTGGAGCACTGAGAGCTTTGCCTCAGGCTTTGCTGGGCTCTGGGTGACATCAGTGTGGGATGCAGGTGGGTGCTGCTGGGCAGACTTTTCCCCTTGCCCTTCTTCATCTGGAGGAAATCAGCACGGGGCAATGGAGCTCCTTGGGAATTGGCATGGATTTGGGATGGGCTGTCCTGCCTTCTGCTGGGCTGGACTGGAAAGGGGGTCAGTGGGCCAAGGGAAAGCCTGATTGATGAGAGCTGTGGCTCAGCACCCACGGAGCCAAGACTGTGGGGTAAGGTTATAGGGGTCAGGTGGGTGAGGGAAAGGAGAGAAGGTTGTAGGCTGATTAGGCAGCAGGAGCATTCAGTGGAAAAGGAAAAAGAATAAAGTTCAGATAAAAATAGAAAGGCAAAAGAGGGGAAAGCATGTGTGTGCTCTAGACTGCCGTGGTTCTGCTCCAGGCAATGTCACCCAGGACATCTTTTGTTTCATTTACACGAATATCCTTGCCATCAGTACTTTTCCCTGTCCCCTCCATGAATCCATCAGTTCCTAAACAAACAGACATGACAAGGCCTTCGAAAGCTGTGTCAGAACCTTTGAGTACCAGTTGAGTATAGTGTAACAACGTGGGAAAAGCCATGTGATTCCCTACAGGTGCAAAACAGCTCCGGCCGTGTTTCCAGAGAGCTGGTGTTTGGTTTACATGACTCACTGCCCATGTGCTTTGGTTTAGATGCTTGGAGCAGCTTCTTGTAATGTAATCAGAACTGCGGGCACTAAATTTGTCCATCACTGAGGCCCCAAAGGATTAGCATAGCACTAAAAATGATACCTCATCCTGCACGTGGGCAGAGTCAGAGGGCGGAATGCAGCGGTTCAGCCTGGGAGAAACCGAGCGTTTGCTCATCCCAGGGTTGGAGCAATGTTGTTTGTACCACGAGGCAGCCTGGATGTGATCATCCCATGTGCACGGCCCCCCAGATCCTTGGGAATCAGGGTATCCTGGCCTTGACAACAACAGCTGCCCATCAGTAAAATTCTTGGGCAACTCGAGCATCTCATCTGGTCTGGTAGGGCTTAAAAGGAGTGTGAGCAGTGGGACAAGGGGGGTGATTCTCCCCCTCTTCTCTGCTCTCATGAAGCCCCACTGGAGCTCTGTGTCCAGCCCTGGAGCCCCCAATGTAAGAAGGATGTGGAGCTGCTGGAGCGAGTCCAGAGGAGCCACGGAAATGCTCCAGAAGCTGGAGCCCCTCTGCTCTGGAGCCAGGCTGGGAGAGCTGGGGGTGCTCACCTGCAGAAGAGAAGGATCCAGGGAGAGCTCAGAGCCCCTTGCAGGGCCTAAAGGGGCTCCAGGAGAGCTGCAGAGGGACTGGGGACAAGGCATGGAGGGACAGGACACAGGGAATGGCTTCCCAGTGCCAGAGGGCAGGGATGGATGGGATATTGGGAAGGAATTCCTGTCTGTGAGGGTGGGGATGCCCTGGCACAGGGTGCCCAGAGCAGCTGTGGCTGCCCCTGGATCCCTGGCAGTGTCCAAGGCCAGATTGGACAGGGCTTGGAGCAGCCTGGGCTGGTGGAAGCTGTCCCTGCCCATGGCAGGGGGAGAATGGGATGATTTTAAGGTCCCTTCCAACCCAAACCATTCTACAATTCTACAATGTCCAAAGGTCTGTTCCTCCTTCATCCTCTGCCAGCTCCCCGCTCTGCAGAGCAGCCTCCCTGCAGCGATTCTTGTGGGTGACGCTCGCAGACTTTCTGCATCAATTAAATCTCTCATTTCCTGGCTTCTGCCAGTTTGGGGATTTGTTGCTTGATTGTCATGGCGACTGCTGCCGTGGGACCCTCGCTGAGGGTGAGGCCCCTCCATTAGGATTCAGGGCAGCGCTTCAGCCTGCATCACTGGGGACCCTCTTGTGCTGAGCACTCTCTGAGAGCAGAGAGCTCATTCCACTGCAGAAATCCCAGTTGAACAGCATCTCTTCACAGCAAACGAGGCTGGCTCTAATTTTTGTTAATTATGTGGAAGCAATTTGATTTCCTCGTGAGCGTGTTGTCAGTGCAGCTCTCATGGTCTATTCCTGGCCAGCAGGATGAGGATGCTTAGGAACCCCAAAGGACTCTGCAGCTGTTTTGCAGAACAGCATGAAAAAAATAGGACCCATTTACAAAATAAAGAGAAGAGACAAAACCCAAGATCTTTCTTGCAGAACAGCGTGGGAAAGAGGAGCCATTTGCACAAAATGTGAGGTCTGGCAGGCAGAAAAGCAGAGAGAAGAACGAATGGGGGAAAAAACAACGAAACGAACAAAACAGATGCAGAAAAGGAGCTTTTTGTAAGGAAGGAGGTTTCTCAGACAGCGCCTCGGGAACGGCGGTGACGACACGAACACTGGCGAGAGGCCGGGGAAGCGCAGGCACAGGGACAAGAGTACTGCGCGGAGGGGTGTTTCTCGAGGAGCCTCGTTAGCGCAGTAGGTAGCGCGTCAGTCTCATAATCTGAAGGTCGTGAGTTCGATCCTCACACGGGGCAAAGACGGTTTCCTCCTTTTTTTTTTGTTTTCCCCCTCCCGCACGCAGCGTTTCCCAAGGGAAGGGAATATCCATTTTTTACCATGGATTTCGAGCAGGAGGCGGGATCGCAGCGGGGCGAACGCGCTCCCCAGCCCTGCACCGGCCCGCAGCGCGCCGCGTTACCGGGCACCGGCCCCGCCATGCGCGCGGTCCCCCCGCCCGCTAGGGGGCGCGCACGCTGGTTGTATCGGTTAGGGAACAGCGTCCGCGCAGCGTCCGCTACCGGCGGGGGCGTGGCGCGGCTGGATGAGGCGGCGCTGATTGGCGGAGCCGCGCGGTGGGCGCGGCCCAGCGGCGGGATGGGCGGCACCGATTGGCGGGGCTTTGGGGTGGGCGGGGCTTAGCGGCGGGCACGGTGGCGCGCCCCGGAGCGGCGGCCAGAGCGGCGGCGGCCATGGCGGTGTGCGCACGGCTGTGCGGCGTCGGGCCGGCCCGCGGCTGCCGCCGGCGCGGCTCGGCGAGGGAGCAGCGCCGCGGGGCCGCCGACAGCGAGCCCGACACCGATACCGACCCCGAGGAAGCGGGCGGTGGCGGCGGCGTCGTCGTCGTCACGGAGGACGAGGAGGCGGCGGAACGCATTGAGGGCGGGCGGCCCTTGCCGCCTTCCGTCGAGGCCGGCCCGGCCGGGCGGGCCCCGCTGTCCCTGTTGGAGCTGCCCCCGGAGCTCCTGGTGCAGATCTTCGGCTCCCTGCCCGGTACCGACCTGCCCAGCCTGGCCCGAGTCTGCACCACTTTTCGCCGCATTCTCCGCACCGACACGATCTGGCGGCGGCGCTGCCGCGAAGGTACCGCTCGCCCGAGGGGATGCACGGTCCGGGGGTCCAAGGGCAGCAGCCTCGAGGGTGCAGGAGGACACGGAGAGTGCGGGAGGGGATGGAGTGGGCATCCTGAAGGGCCGGGCTCCGTGGGTGCCGGGCAGAGCTGGGGTCTGGGGGTGCAGGCTATGGGGCCGTGGCTCGCAGGGCTCCGCGTGTGCAGGGTGGAGAAGTGGGCACATTTCGGGTCCCCTGGGCACGGTCCCTTGGTGGTGGCACTTGGCTTGTGGCAAAGGGCATTGAGTTGAGGTTGTCCCCCAGGGGTAGCTGAAAGGGAGGAGTGAGATGGCAGCAGGCCGGGGAAGATGATGCCTCCATGCAGCATGTCCTTGGGGGAATCCTGAGGATGGGGGGTTTCGGCAGCGAGGACAGGGAATGCTCAGCCCCTGCAGCAGGGAAGAAAGGGGGGCCCTTGGGATTCCTGGAGCCATGGAGACACGGGGGATACACCGGGGGCAGGGAGCCTTCTGGGTCCTGTGGTGCACGGAGGAGGCCAGGGACATTCTTTGGGGAATCATAGAGCCAGGTGTGGAGAGGTTCCAGGTTCGTGTGTGCATTTTCCAGGGCTCATCTGGTGCAAGGATGCTGTGCTGCAGTAATGTGAAGGCCTGGGAGGTGCTTTTTCCTCAGCTGTGCTCTATGAGGCTGCAGTTCTCCCTCGTTACTCCTCATCCTCGTCCTCCCACCGTTGTGGCTCTCTGTCCTCTGTTATTTCAGTCCTGTCCCACCTCCCAAGGTCTGCCTTGCTGTGCTCATCCTCTTTCCAAATGCTGCCATCCTGCCAGGTGCTGTTGCTGCCAGCACATGAAGTCATGTGTATTTCCCTGTTTGCTTTCTGTTTTTAATACCAGTGAGGGCACAGGGATGAAAGATTTGGGTATGTCAGTGGCAGCCTGCTGTGGGATCTGTTGGAATGCCTGAAGCCTTGCAGGAATGAATTCGTGCCTCTATCAGCACTATCCAAGAACCTTTGGACAACACAAAAACTGCACCTGGAAAATGTAAACCAAAGCATTCTGATTTCATAGTTCAGCATTGTCCCAATAATTTAACATTGGTTGTAGGAATGGCTAATGAAATGGTGTTAATTCCTTCCTTACACTCCTCTAGTGACTTAGAGCCCTCATGGATGTTTGTGTGTTTGATGAATGGTTTGCAAAACTTGACTGATTAATTATTTTAATAGGTTATGATCCTGGCAAGATGTGTATATAGAAATATATGTCACTTTTTAACTATAGGCACGGTTGACTTATAAAAGAGCCACTAAATTAGGCCTGGTGGGGAAATGCATTTATTTATCTAATTCATGTCTGCTCCTCAGATTTTCTTTTCAGTAGATAAAGCAGTGTTCAAAAGCTCAGCTGAAATTCAAGGAAATGAAGGAAACAGTGGAATTTTTATGGCTAAAACTAACCTGGACAGGAAGGGGAGGTATCAAGACTACACTTTTGTCTATGGCCCTTAGCTAACTACCAGGTGAGAGGTGCATAAACCAAATTTTGATGCTTTTTGCATGTAATTTCTCCTGCTTCCCAACATACCCATTTCAAGGAGTGTCAGAGAGCAGCTTGATGGCTGCTGGTGTGGCTGAGGAGGCTCCTGTACCAAAGGCTGGTGCCCAAGCCGTGCTGAACAGATAAGGGGCAGTTCCTGGCCAGCAAACTTCCTACAGTGGTGAAACTGAGCCTGAATCTTTTAACCAGCCCTGGTTTTCCAAACAGTTCCTCAGCTGGATTTCTCAGGCTGTTTGTGGTGCTTTGCATTGCTCTGCTGTGGTAGGAGTGGAACTTTGAGTAGTTGTACACATGAGGCTAAAATTAGGCAGTATTTTATGGGTAAACATCAGGTGTTGGTAAATAAATACACATTTAAAACTTAAAATACTCTGTGCTGTGTTTCTGCACAGCCATGCACTGGGGGCTGTGTGATAGTCAAACATAAAATGTCATCACTTTTTGTAATCTTTGCCAAAACCAAACCAATTCCCATCTCTAGTCAGTGCTTAAGTGTGTGTTTGTATTGCCTGAGTCGTGTGATGAGGCTGCATGTCCTAAAAACAGAACAAGAACACATGTGCCTTGCCGGTTTATTTGCTCTGAGGCCTCCTGATGCTCATGGAATCACAGAATATCTTGAGTTGGAAGGGATCCATGAGGATCATCCAAATCCAGCACGATATTCCAGAAGTAACTGGGAAACTTCAGCTTGGTGTCAGCTGCATGTGCAAAACTACTTCTGTTTTTAGGAATGCACAGCAGTGCAGAGGCAGGAAAGAATCCTGAAATTCATCAGAACAGACAGAAGCTGCTCTGGGAGAAGCTGTTGTTGCAGTGCTTTGTTTTGGCCATTTTTCCCTTCTCCTTGGACAAGAGCAGCGCTGGATGTGAGGAGCAGCCTGGCTGTGTCCCAAGTTGGATGGGGCCCTCGGTCCATGCAGTGTTGATGTCTTGCTCTGTCCTGCTCTGGGCCAGCTCAGCTGTAGCTTAGTCTGAAAACATGCTGTGATTATTCCAAGTGTCCAGAGGACTTGTCTGCCTGAAAGTGGAGTGGCTTTTGCTGCTGGTGGAGGACTGGGAGAGCGCTGGGATGAAGCAGGGGGAATTGTGTAGCACTGACACGACTGTCAGAGCTGTTGTCCTTTTATCATTGCAACTGTTTGGGGTAAACAATGTCTCTGGATCGCTTCCTTGGCAAGGAGGGGGTTGCAGTCACTTCCATGTTTTCTATAAATAGGAGATTGCTGATCTCTGCAGCAGGAGCAGAATTAAAGCTCGTGTCACCCTGGCTGGTGGCCTGACCTACCTTGATTAACACCTTATAGTCCATTTTTAATCTTTAATTTCTTTTTTCTTAAACCAGAACAGGGCGAGTGCAGCAGGGCACCTGGGAACAGACCAGTAATGCAGAATAACCAGCTCTAGAGCTTGGAAGAAAAGGCTTTTGTTTGTGAAAACAGCCTCCAGCAGCTTTTGGGCCTGCTGCAAAATGTCAGCCAAGGTGCTGAAGTTTCTGACCTTCAGGTTGTATGGAAAGAGGTGCCTGTGGAGAAGAGTGGGGAAAAAAGGCTGGGAAATGTGGTTTGTACAGTCAGTGAGGAGACTCTTGGGTGGGGTTCAGCTCTTACAAGACTCCAGGGAATCCATGCAGGAGTTTGATGCACAAAAGCTGCCACAACAGGAGCCATTTCTTGCAGTGCTGTGTCCTTGTAAAGGTGGAGGTGATTTTCATAAGTCACAAGGCTCCAAGCTCCCTTTGTGTGAGGTGAAAGCATTGTGCAGCGTGTCAGTCTGTGGCTTTTCTTCATCTCTGATGACCTTTTCTGGCCTTTAAACTACAACCTGGCAGTGGTTTGCTGTTCCTCACTGCTCAGGCAGGTGCTCAGCACTCTCAGCCACCCTTCAGAGTCTCAGACCTGTCTGCAAGCTGCACATCTTCTGCTTTAGGGTTTCCACAAATATTTGCATTTGTTGCAGATCAAATCTCCCTTTCCTCCATGGTAACTCCAAGCTTTCCCCTGGGAGAAGTGTTTGGGAGAGGACTGGGTGTGTTTTAATCTGATTGCTCAGCCTTTGGAAACAAGAAGCCAGTTCCAAATTTGTCCACCTGGTATTTCAGAGGTGCTAACCTGAGAATCTCCCATTTTTGTGGTAGCTGGAATAATCCAGTGAGTTTTTATCCTCTCTGTTCTGTGTCCAGCCTTGTGAACATGCATTTATCCAGGGATAATTGGAGGATTTGATTAACCAGGACACAGTGGAAGTTCAGTAATGGTGAAGGGGATCGAGCTCTGCCAGACATCCTCATTTCCTCAAAACTGGATGTGCACACACAGCTTCCAGCAGCTCCCTGGCATTGCTGTGCTGGGAGAGGCAGCAGAAAAGCAGGAATTGGGGCTTTGATGTGAGCACAGGGGTTCTTCCCAACCTGGGGTGGAAGAACCTTGCTTGTTTTTAAACTCCTGCATGGGCCACGCAGGGTGGGGGTGACAGAGCTTCTTTTGGGGGAGGAACAGGGAATGTGAGGCTTGGAAGTGGGAGCAGGGCAAGGAATAAATGCCACTTGGAGAAGTATTAGTGCAGCTCATGCCTAGATGGAGACTGCTTTTCCAAGTCCTTTAAATTCCCGTGCATGTGACCATGGAAACAGCAGCGTGTCCCTGTGTTTGGGAAATCAGCACTCCTTATAAACCCACTCCAGCAGCCTTTCCAGCTGGTCAGTGGGAACTTGGAAAAACCAATTTCCATCCTTGCTTTGGGAGCAGGATTAAGTAGCCATTTTCTAAGGGTGTGAATTTCGGTGACTATTAACTCCTTAAAATAAAAATACTTAACTCAGTGAGCTATTGCACTGAGATACATTTCCTTAAAATAGATTTAATTGCACTGAAGTGGAATTTTCCAGGAAGCTTGAGCTCTTCAGATCTTTCTTGGAAAGGGATTTCAGTTCTCTGTAAAGAAAACCTTACCAGTTTTCTTTTTCTCTCATTATCTCGAAGCTCTACTTGCTGTTAATTTATGTCCCTCTTGCCTTCTGGGTTAAAAAGAGATGGCCTTTCTTGCTTATGATGTTTGGAGGGGTGTTGTTTTTCGGCACTGTGAGCCAAGAGATTGATTTTTCCCATAAAATGGCCATCGTGGTGTGAACAGCTGGTTCAGGAGAGCTGCAGTAATGCACTTGTGGAGCTCAGCCATCACTGTGGCATTTTCACTCTCTGTAGTTGTTTGCTGACCAAAACAGGGTAAGAATTAGTTATAAAATGAGTGTTAAAGCACATTAAGATGAAATTATTTTTTTCCTGGTAATACTTTCTTATAGGACTTGGATATCTAATGACAAATAACGCGTAGCAATATACAAATCCTAAATTTTTGTGTTATTTAAAGGAAATTGTTATTTGAATCTTTCCAGGAAAGGTTTTAATTACAACCACTTTAATAATGGTTTGACTTTCATAAATTTCACTGCAGGTTATCAGGAGCTCTTGCATGAAGCTTTGACATCAAATGCCTTCCCACCCTGTTATTTGGAGGTAGCTGCTGGTGGTGGATCTCCCATGGCACTCACTTGAGTGATTTATGGATTAGGGAGAAGGCTTTGGGAAAAATCAGCCCCTTCTGTGGGAAGAGAGAGTGTCACTCTTGGTGCTGTTAGAGATTCCATTTGGGCAGAATCCTCCCTTTTCCATGCAGTATAAATCCCTTCCCTGCCTGACTTCAACCTGCCTGCAGTGGGAAGGGCTCATCTCACCCATCCTGGGGCCAGGTGAGTGTTTGTTTACATGGACAAGAGTTGCCTGTTCCCAAACCACGCTGTTCCTGCCCTCTTCCAAAGACTTTCCAGTCAGCTGGGGACATTCCATGCTGTTCCCTGCATCCCTGTGATGTGTTTACCCACCACATTCTCACTGACAGAGCAGTGCTGGAGAGCCTGGAAGGCTCTGGCAGGGTGGGGCTGCATTCCCAGGCTCCCGTGGAGCTCTGGTTTCATGGATCTGCAGGACACAGCTGGCACAGACCCAGCACTAAGTGGTTTGTTTGTGCTGGGCTGTTCTTCCTGCGAGCTCAGCTCGTCTGCCCTCTCCTAATTGTGCTTCCTCAGCCCACCTTGGGATTGAGCTCTGAACCCTCAGAGCTTCCTCTGGCTTTGCCTACAGAAGTCAGCAGGAATTCTGCCGCTGCCCTTGGTGGTTTTTGACGAAGGGCAGCGTTTGTTGTGCCTTGTGCCCCTCTCACCTTTGCTGCCCTCACCACCGCTTAGGCGGAGCGATGTGTGCGGGACGGGTGTTCCCTGGAGACAGGCTGACAATAAACCCTCTGAGTGCTTTCTCGTCATGTGCTTGTATTTATAGACACAAGGAGGCTGAATTCATTCAGGGAAACTCCTGCTTTTCTCATCTTTGGAACCTGAATGCTCTCCTGCAGCAGGTTTCCAGCGTTAGGTGGTGCTTCACAGCCACAGTTGGTAATTCAAGGATGCTCAGCTGAGGATCAGTTTCATATTTAACGGCTTGATGAGGGTCTGCAGAGATACAGTTTTGTGTCAAATAGCTGGCAGATGTTTGTGCTGCTGAGGAAAGCTGCTGTTTGATCTGTGCTGTTGATGTCTTTGATGTCAAGGAGGGCACTTTCCACTGCTGAGATCTATCGGGGTCACTGCAGCAGGGTGGCATTGTCACTGCTGATTTTTTTGGGATCTCCCTACTCTCATTTCCTCCCTCTGCTCTTCTGAAGATTTCTGGCATTGAGACATTAGTACTTGGCTTTTATTACTTTTGAAGTTTCTTAGAAGTTCGATGTTGACTTCCTGAAAATGAAAGGAGAGAATCTCATTTTCTGCTTCAAAGCTGCTCCGAGATCTCTGACTCCCTTTGTTTTCGGGGCTTCTGGGAGCAATCAAAGGCATCTGCCTGTACAACAGCCCCCTCTCAATCTGATCTGCTTTCAAGTGTAGCCATATTTGTGCATGCTGGGGCCTGTTTTATGTCTCCATTTCATTCTTTTTCTAATCTGTGACCTTTCCTTTAGGATCCTAATAAGCAGTTTTCCCTGTCGGGTACCTCAGTGGGAGTAGATAATTGCTCTGCACAGCGGTGATTTGCTGGAAACAGGCACACAATCCCAGCTGGAATGGGGATGTCTCCCACATTTCACACTCTTCCTGGCTGAGGTGTGAGCAGCTGTGAGTTTGCTGGGTGTGTTTGTGCCTTATGGTGTGTTTGTTGCAGGCATTGCTTGTGAAATGTCTTGGAATCTTCCACAAAATCACATCCGGTTTTTAAAGCAAAAATAAGGTTCTTGGTCTACTTGGCAGCTTCAAGAATGCACCTGATCAGATCTCAGTAGCTGCTACCAAGACTCTGGGTGCAAACCTGTTTGTGCCAGAGTTGACCCTTTTTTCCATGTTGTTGCAGAGTATGGAGTGTGTGAAAACCTGAGGAAGCTGGAGATCACAGGAGTGTCCTGTCGAGATGTTTACGCCAAACGTAAGTGGTAAACCCAATCCAAATCTTGCTTAATACCCGTTTTTAGAGCATAGAAGTGTTGAATATTTGTTGAACTTTGATGGCAGAAGTTGTTCAGACTGACTTGCAGGGGTTTCATTGGGAAGTTGACATGTTTGGAGTTTTATTTCATACCAAGCAGATGCCAAGAGTTGGGATTTCTGTGCTTCCCAATCCTTTGGTGGGAAAAGAGCATGGAATTTAATTTTTTAATGAAGTATATTGGGGGTTTTTCCTCCTGTTTTGCCACTTTCAGATTTTGCTAAGGAGCTAACGGATATTTTTTCTAAGCCTTGATCTCAGTGAAAGGAAATGGCTATAGGAGAGTGGAAAAGGGATGAGCATGCCCTGAAGGAGGAGAGCCTGGCAGGAGCTGTCAGTGTGTTTTGGGAATGTCTGTGGGGGTGGCACCCTTTAGAATCTTGAAGCAGCAGTGACCTCAAGTACTGATCTTAAAGCCGGGAAGAAGAACAGGTAGAAGGGGTTTAATCCCATCCTTAATAGACTTGCTGAGCATCCACAGGAAAATTACTTCATCACCTGTTATCTGTCTTTCCCTATTCTGTACTACACTAGGGATGGAGCTGCCTAATTCTCCTGGCTGGGAGGGCTGAGTGATGCTGAGCCAGCACACGGATGTCCCCAGAGAAGTCCCATTAACCTTTAATTCCTATTTAATCCCATATCTCTGTGTGGCACTGATGTGGTGACAGCTACACAGCACACACCAGGTCAGATGTTAGCTCTTCATTGCCACTTTTAAGTGGGACAGCATCTCTTCATGACCTGCAGTCCTTTTTACTACGTAACTTCCATGGCTCAGAGATATTAAAGTGATACTTGGTGCTTTTTATGCACAAGCTGTGGGTAAAAATGGCCCTCCTGGCTCAGGACAGTGGTGACTCTCTAGCCCGGTAGTTCCCAGCCATGGCTGTGGGCAGGAAGGCCGAGGAGAGAGCAACCCTGTGGGATATTTTCCTAAACATTCCCACTGTTTGCAGGTTTCCAGAGTGTAATCAGTTCGTTTATTTAATAACCTGCAATAGATCTGTCTCACTCTGTTTCCATGAGTAGTTTTCAAACCCATGGCATCCATTAGCAGAGAGTCACACTTGGTGTGTGAGAACCACCCCTGTGATGGTCTTTCCTGCACTTCTGTGTGAGGTCTGTGCCCGTATCCATCCAGCAATCCCAACCAGTGATGGTTGCTCCAGAGTGGGAATGCTTGGCAGCCGTTCTGGCTTTCAGGATGCGCCATCTCAGCTCCTCTGCTCAGATGCAGAACTTTGCCCTGTGCCAGGAGCAGTTTCCTGGTGGTGTCACCCCTTTTTCTCTACTGTCCCATAAACCTCTTTAATTGCAGAGGAGTTAATTTGGGATTACTGCATGGACTTTTCTGTTCACTGAGTGTGCTTCTGTGAGAAATGGTGGGGCAACATGGGAACTGAGCTCATTGCCTGAAAGCAGAACTAATCCAAGGCCTGGGCTGCTGTCTGTGGACTTACTTGGTCTTCTTGAGGCAGCAGTGCAGAGTTTGAGGAAGGACTTTGATTCCACTTGGAATTCGCTGGATGCCATTTGTAAATAATGTCTGTGGGAATCTGGAACACGTCCTGTGTGAGAAATCCTGCTCACACGAGACCGGGGGTGACGGAACCAACTGGAAGCAAAGTCAAGGAGAGAGCTGGACTTCCCTGCGTGGTTGTCCCAGATCCATGGAACTGTTTGCTGGTCCCAGTGGAGCAGAGTTTGCTGGCACTCACCCTGCTCTGTCTGTTCAGGTATAAACCCACGGGTGAAGTCGGGGCGTTTTATGAAAATCCTGCCCGACTACGAGCACATGGAGTACAGAGATGTTTACACCTGCCGTACGTACCCCGCTGCTGCTGCTGCTTCCTGCACCCAGCACGCCCGGGATGCTGCATGGAGTGTGCCCTGGCTTGGAGCAAAGGATTGGGGATGACCTTGGGACAGCAGGGAGGTGCCACCAGTTGTGGCTGGTGTGTGTTAGAGGAGCGCTGTGACCCTGCGGGGTGACAGCGTGAGCAGGGCAGGCACTCAGGGGTGTTGGTCTTTTTTTGAGGTGCTTTTTTGAGGATCTCTCCTCACAGAACAGGAGCACTCACTCTGCTCGTTGGGAATTGCACCTTTCTGAGAGGGAAGAATTCTGATACCCTGGTGAGGCCTCCCAAAAGCAACTCTGGACTGGCAAAGAGCGTTGTCGTGATCCAAGTGAGCCACAGTCAAATCCACAGCTCTCTCCAGTGCAAAATGCTGAGTGTTCCCATAGTAATTCCCTCCCTGCACACTGAATGCTTTTAAGCACCATCTGTCTCTAGGAAATGTTCTGCTAATGTTTTAAAGATTGTGATTTGCCTTCCTCATTTTGGATAACCTTTTTTTCCCCCTCCTCGTGTTGTGTTGAGGGAGGAATGGTTAAACCCTTGGAGTTTAGTGTTCAGCAGGAGTTGAGGGGGAAGAAGGACTGATTAGTTTACATCAGTTAAGGAAGCCAGGAGTGTTTGGTGTTTATTTGGAGGGGGTGTTGAGCTGTCTCTGATGCTCCTTTGGGTCTGCAGAGTTTGGCAGACTCAGTTACTAACTCACTGCTGCTTGGGAATGGAGTTTATCACACACATTAATGAGGGAGTGGATGCTGCAGAATTCCCTGTGCTGAGGGAAGCAACCAAGCAGGGGCCATGCTGGGAAGGTGAGGACTTTAATATGCGTCAGGACAGACCAGCAGCACGGCTACAGCAGGAACTGGGACAAAAATTTGGGGTTTGGCAGCCTGGGGTGCCTGTCAACACCAACTGTGTTCTGGGGCTGGATGGGAAGGGGAAGCAAATCCAAGCTGCAAGATGGATTCCTTTGGAGATTGGATGTTTGCTCCAAACATGCTGTTTGTGGGGGCTCTTAAATGACATTTACTGCTGTTCCCTCAGTTATTACTTCTTTAGCTGTAGGCCCAAACTTCTGATGTGCCCCTTTTCTCTTGGGCTGTGTTGTGTTCCTTGGGGAGAAGCTTGGACAGTTGGACTCGATGATCTTAGAGGTCTTTTCCAACCTGAATGATTCCGTGGTTCTGAGCCCATGTGGTTTAAGAAGCAATGGCCCATTTCCCCTTTTTCCCTTCCTGTGTTGTCAGGATTTTCCATGGAAGTCTTCCTTAATTCCTGTTCCTGCAGTGTCACCCAGGTGAGCTCAGATTGCTTTCCCCAGGGGCTTAAGCTCGCCTGGATTACTCTGAGCTCTCTCTATGAGCAGTTCAGGCATCACCAACCTGAGCACTGCTTCCATTATTCCAGCTCAATTTGCTTATAGAGACCTTCCTGCATCCCAGGAGTCTGGGAGAATTGCAGTGGTTTGGGTTTTTCCTACTCAGGATCTTCCCCAGGCAGCCTTTTCTTGGTGGGAGTGTGGCATTCCCTGCTTTTCCAAGCCCATCCCCAGCTGGATTCAAGCCCCCTTCCCATCTGAAGGGTGTGCAGGGCTCCTTGTGGAACGTGGGGAATATTCAGGCTGGATGAAGGTTGTCCTGGAGCATCCCGTGGATGTGGTTTTGCTCCATTTGGCAGGAGGTGGACTCAGAAATTTGGATAGGCAAGAGGCTTCTCCAGGACTGAGCACAGGCAGTGGAAAACCTTGGAGAAAGACCTGAGTGCTGTTTTCTTTCGAGGAGCAGGAAGGGAAACAACTGTCAGATTCATCCTGTCTCCTACCAGGAAGAGCCAGAGCTGGAATTCATCAGGTTTTCCCTGCAATTAATATTAGCTGCTGTTTTGCTGGAGCTCAGAGACAGCCCAGGCTTGAAAACTGAGCTGTGTTTTGAGACTTGTTTGGGCCCTTGGCCAAGTACCAGCATTTTCCCCCGTAGCTTCTGGAAATGAATGGGATTTTTTTTTTTTGGTTTCCTGTGTCCAGAAATCAGCCCTAGTTCCTGAAATAGCTCCCAGCAGGAGCTGGGCTAGGAGGAACATCCTCATCCCCCTTGGATAGCTTTGTTTTCTGTCCTAAAAAGTAGTAATACATTAAAAAAAGCTGGGTTTTATCAGCTCTGTGGCAGACAGGGTGGAAGGCAGACTGTGGTGGGTGGAGCAGCTCATGCCATTAATTAATGTGTAATTACTGAGCTGGGAGTGGGGTTTGCCTGCTTGCCTTAGTGCAAGTCTCAGTCTGAAATTGTTTATTGCCCAGGGAAAAGGCTCCTCCAGGCCAGTTGGCAGCAGCTCTGGACTTCCCTCCCTGCTGTCCTAAACTCCTGTGGAAGTTCTTGCTTTGGTGGGATAAAAAAACTTGTGCAGCTCTTGCTGTCTGAAGTAATTAATGAAACAAAGCTGCTGGAACAGCTGCACTGAAGCACAATTCTTCTTTTAAATTGATGCAAACCCAAAGCTATTATTTAAGCCAGTTCTGGTAGTTAAAATGGGTTCTTGTGGCCTTCTGAGTTGGCTGTGGACATCTCTAAGGCAAGTGAAATACCTTCTTCATGGAAATAACATGCATGCTGCTGTTCCTGCCCAAAATGCCAGGCTCTGTAATGCCTTCTTGTGAAGGTTACTGATCCTGGGAGGAAATCAGATGGACAGAAGGAAATTAGATGGACAAGAGGAATGGCTGTGTGAGGACTGGAGGCAGGTCCCATCTCTAAGCTGTCCTCACAACAGCGGGTTTAAGATCATTCTGTAAAAGCCCTTTCCTCCTGATTGCTGAAAATATTCCTCTGTTTAGGTGGGCTTGGAGGGACACCTGGCTCTGAGACAAGAAACAGAGAAGCCTCAACTGCTACAGTAGATTTTGAGTGGGTTTTGGAAGCAGCTTTTGGGCACTGCTGAGGTGTGGCTGCTTCTGTAGAAGTTTTAAGGCCGTGGCTGAGCTGGCCTCACCACCAGATTCCCAAGCTGGAGTGATCTATGTGCTTTGCCCCTGCTCCCAGTGGCTGTTTCTAAGGATGCTTAACTCTGGAGCCAAGTTTGTCTACACAAGGCAGTGAAATGCTTTCAAAATATTCAAATTTCCTTGTTCCTTCCTGCCTTCCTGCCCTTCCCTATTTTCTGTTGCTTTGCAGTGTGAAGCATCGAGTGTGTTTTTCGTAACTGGAGGTGGCAGATGCTTCTATTTGTTTTTAGCTCTGGTTATATCGCGTGATTTGTATTATTGGGACTGTGTTGCAAAACTTTCCCGGGAATTCCTGCTGAGGTAGGTGGTTCTGCCCTTCCACAGGGCCAGGAGCAAAGAATATAAATGTGTGTGAGCTTGGGCGAGGCCTCAGCTCAGAACTTCCTGGCTGGGCTTGGACACAACCACTTTTCCCAAGTCAATGTGGTTGTGGGTGCTATTGGTCAGCGCTGTGTGCAGCCTGGGAGCAGGCTTTTCATTCCCAAAATCCCAATTCCTTCTTCTGGATGTGCTCACTTGAGTGTCTCCCTGTTCCCCAGTGCTGCACCGCTACCGGCACATCCTGGGATTGTGGCAGCCGGATATCGGGCCCTACGGGGGACTGCTGAACGTGGTGGTGAGTGAGTACCTCATCCTGGGGCTTCTGAGGGCTGAGGGGGGTTTTTCCCACACTTTCCACCCTTGGCAGCCATTCCCAGACCATTAAGAAGTCTGAACAGTCAGCCCTCAAGTGAGTGATATGGACCCAGAGGGTGCTCCTTGGTTCTTCCTTGGTTTGTCTTAGGTTGGACATCAGGAGGAATTTCTTCACAGGAAAGGTTGTTAAACATAGGACTGGGCTGCTCAGGGAGGTGGTGGGATCCCCATCCCTGGAGTGCACGTGGCACTCATTGCTCTGGGTGGGGATTGCTCACAGGTTGGACTCGATGGTCTTGGAGCTCTCTTCCAGCCTGAATGGTTCTGGGATTCTTTTTATCATCACCACCTTTCTCCAGACAGTTCTTTTATTTTTCAGCTCTGTGCCAAACAGAGCCCCAGGAGCAGGTAGAAAACATGATCAGTGTTTGAGGGAAAGGCTTGATTTAGAGTTTGACACTGATATTCCGGTGGCTGGCACAGGAATCTGTTCACTTCATTTTCTTTGCCTGCAGCTGAACTTTTTGCAAAGGGCTTTGCAGTTGTGTGGTTGGCAAACCTTTACACCAGCTCTAAGACTCGTGCATCAGATGTAGAGTGACACTGGTGACAAGATGTGTGGAGTCTGGCAGCTCTGGTGCTGCTGGGAGAGCAGTTAATGAACAATGTTAGACTGAGCTGGTGAGAGCTGAGCCAGGAGTTTGCCTGGAGCCCTTGTTCTCTGCACCAAGGTTCAATAACTGCCAGGTTGAAGCGGAACAAATCACGAGGCCTTTGCATTTTGCAAGATTCTATTCCATGAACTGGTGTAAGAGGGCACCCAACTGCATCAATACTTCCACTGTCACCTTATAAAGACTTTGTGGCACTGCTCTGCCTTCATCTCAGATCCCTCTGTTTGGAGAATATCCTGCCTCTGGAATTGCAGAGCCTATGGGGAAGGATTCTGTTAGGTGTGCAGGAAGGGGGCTGGCACTTGTGCCTCTCAGGAGACGAGAGTGTTGCTTCCTGTGTTCTCTGAGTAATAAAGCCAAATAATTCCTCATCCAAAAGGCAGGGATAATCATGGGAAGCAGAATTCATCTGCTGGAATATCTGCCAGCAGGAGCTCTCAAACCAATTAGAGCCTGACTTGCTGTGTGGTCTCTCCCTCTGGATCCTGCGCTCCAGGCAAGTCATTTGCAACAATAAAGGCCTGAGCTTTTTCCAGTGGTGCAGGAAGCCTTGTAAAAAAGCCCTCTTCACCCAGGGAGTGCTGGGAGTGCATATGGTCTGGGTTAATGGCTGGAAAGCTGTTTGGGAATGCAGCAAACTATTCTGCAGCTCCTGCCCTGGGCCAGAAGAGGCCTCAGAGTTTGCTGCAGACTCACAAGGAATCATGCAGGGCTGATCCCGTGCGCTTTGTGTCCTGTCCCTCTGCAGGTAGATGGTTTGTTCATCATTGGCTGGATGTACCTGCCGCCTCATGACCCTCACGTGGATGATCCCATGAGATTCAAACCCCTCTTCAGGATCCATCTGATGGAGAGGAAATGTGCCACGGTGGAGTGCATGTATGGTCACAAGGGACCTCATAATGGCCACATCCAGGTGAGCTCCTCTGCCTCCCTCAGCATTGTGTGTGCACTTCGGCTCTGGGAATGGATTCCTCAAAAAGCTGTGAGGATTTTATTTCAGAGCTGTGGCTTTCACCACCCTGCTGTGTGTGTGGGCGCCAGCTTTACGCTCATTATGTGTCTGACAGGTTGTGTGGGCTGTTCCCTGCTCTGAATTTGTTCCCTGGCAGTGGCACAGCCAGGCTGTTGTGCTGTTTTCCATTGGGCTGGAGCATGGTGGGAGCACCAGGATCTGGGGAAAGGATGTGTAAACTGGCCTTGGGCAGCTGGTGAGTGTGCCCAGGCAGACACAGACCTGTTCTGCAGCTCTCTCCACAGTGAGACCTTGAGAAGGTGATGCAGCATCCACTGGATGCTTTAAAAAGCTTCCTGACAGGCTGTTTGTTTTTCTTTAAAGGAGGAAGCTCAAATAGGGAGGCAGCTTAAAACTATTATTTTCATTAGAGTGCATTGAGGTTTTATTGCTTTTATTTCTCTGTTCTGTAGCTGCTGCACTCGGTAGCACTGAAGGATTTCTGTGTTGTAGCAAATCCAGTAATGTTTGTTTTGTAAAGCACTTGCTGTGAGCAGTCTTGGCTACGTCATCCAAAGCATCTCTGAACAGGGCTGTAACCTGTTCAATTCTCCTCCATGGTAACCACAGATTGTAAAGAAGGACGAGTTCTCCACCAAGTGCAACCAGACGGATCACCACCGGATGTCAGGGGGGAGGCAGGAGGTGAGTGCTCTGCCAGGGCTCCACACTGAGGCTCTTTGTGTGTCCCCTTCCTGAGGAGCAGCTCTCAGCTGCTGTTGGGGTCTGGGAGGTGCCCTTCTGCCTTCTGATTTCTGTGTGACTGAGCAGATATGAAACCCCAGGCTGTGAGCTTTTGGCTGATGTCCTGTTTCAGGCAGCTTTCTGTGTCAAGGTGCTCTTTGAGCCCCAGCACCTTCCTCCTGTTTTGGTAGCAGACCTGTCCAGAGAGGGTCAGCAGCACATCTTGGACATCAGCAACACTCCAGGCACTGATCTCTGTCCGTATAATTAAGATCTTTCAAACACAGTGAGCACCAGCTGCATTTGGATACCTGCTGGTCAGCGAGGCACCTTCCCACTGCTTGCCTTGCTCGAGGGATTAAAAGCTTCATTTGGTTGTTTCTCCTGTGTCTGTCAGCTCTATCCAGCAAGGCAGATTCCTGAGTGAAATACCTGTATTTAAATGCAGGTATAAATGTCAGGATGAATACCTTTGCCAGGTACTGCTGTTTGCTTCCAGCTGGTTCCACGTGACAAATCTGATATTTGAGCTGCTTCTGAGGAATGCTGTAAAATGTCTGTCTGCTAATGGGAAACAGCTGGGTGAAAGGTTTAGTGAAGTGTTTTCTGGTGCTGGAGCAGATGAGAAATGCTTTAATACTTTCAAAGCACCACGTTAAGTGTGCGTGGCATTATGGTAATTGGAGGATCTGGCTTGGGAAGATAAAGGAGGCAGGTTTGGAATATCACTTGGCAGGCTGCTATCTCAGTGTAAGCTGTTATCACACCAACTCCTGGCAGGGTATTAACTTGTCAGAGCTGGAGTTGGGGTACTTCAGGAGATGCTTTCAAAGTACCCTTTGGATTTAGATGCATCAGAATTAAATCAGCAGGTTTTAACCTCCTAAACCCTTAGTGCTTTTCAAAAGCTTTTTCTTTTATGTTGAACATGTCGGGACAGGGCACAGGAGTCAGCTTGTGGGCACACAAATGAGTTACTGTGAGGGAAAGAGTAGATGAGCTACTCTGCAGTAACAGGCCGTGCTTTTGCTTTTGTTCTGAAGGGTTGTATTGGTTCTACCTGGGATTTCTTTGAAGGGAAGCCTGTTGATGGTGTGACCACTGGCAGTTACCATAATCACTGTTAAGCATATTTCCAAGCCGACACGTGCTTGTTCCCAAATCCAGCCACGTTTCCCTGTCTTTGGCAGAGGATGTGCCCTGTCTGTGGCTCTGCCAGTGAAATGTGCTGCCACAGAGTCACACAGTGAAGTCATCTTGGGGCGATGTCCTCATCCTCCCCCTTTTCTCCTCGTGCTGCAGGAATTCCGGACGTGGCTGAGGGAGGAGTGGGGTCGGACTCTGGAAGACATCTTCCATGAACACATGCAAGAGCTCATCCTGATGAAGTTCATCTACACCAGCCAATATGAGTAAGGGCTGCTACAACCTCACAAGCATTTCTCCCTGAGACAGGGGTTTTCCATGGGCTTCCACAGCCAGAGGAATGCTGTGTCTCTGCAGTGCTTTCCAGCTGTACAGGGAGATGAGGTGGAACGACAGCAGTAGGAATAGGATTCCAAGTTCTACACAATAACTGTGCACAGGAAGGTGCTTTTGAGTCGTTTAACTGTGTTTAATTTGAAGACAGAGCAAATGTGATGCCAAGGAGTGTCTGGTTATTATCCATATTAATCAGTGTGCTCTGTAGGGCAGGAACCAGAGTCCCTGAGAAATTGGGGGATTGTAACCATCTCTCCAGGTTTCTATTAGCAGCCACCTCGGTGTAGCAGATGTTTAAATATGCTTCACTCTCAGGTTTTCTGGGAATCTCAAGGACTGAGGAGGTTTCTTTGCTGCAGGAATCTCCTGGTGTGCTCACAGGGATGGTGGGGAGAGAAGTGCAGGGAGGGAGGAAGTGCTTGCGGAGCTCTAAAGCAAATCCACTCAGCTTGTTGGCATTGCTGAATACACAGATCCTGCCTGTCTTGACAGCATCCCCAAGCTGCTGGAGGAGCAGAATGCAAACCCATTGCTGATGGGGAGGGGTTTTTTTCTTGACTTCTCTGACGTTTTTCTCTTGCACAGCAACTGCCTGACGTACCGGCGCATCTACCTCCCCCCCAGCAGCCCCGACGACCTCATCCAGCCAGGCCTCTTCAAAGGCACCTACGGCAGCCACGGGCTGGAGATTGTCATGCTGAGCTTTCATGGGAAGAAAGCCAAGGGCACCAAAATCACTGTGAGTGCATTTTCCTTTCTCTCAGGTGCTTGTGAAAGTGTTCTCAGTGCCGTGGATGCACAGGAGAGATTTCTGTCTGGGAGTTGGCAGCCCAAACCCTGCTCCCTGTGGGGATTGGTGGCGTTGGGTGAATCTCAGCACATGCAGAGTAGCCAGAACCTGCTCTGCAAAGTTTCTCCTGGTTCCCCCTTCCTTTCCTCCCCCTTCCAGCTGCTTTCTGTGAACAGCTGGTAGCAGGTCTCTGGAGATCCTCTGTGTGTGTCTGAAGAGCAGGTACCAAATGTTGGCAGCTCTTCACTGAAGTCAGGCTGGGGAGCTCCTTCCTCCCCACGGGGGAGGGATTCTGGTGAAGTGCAGCTACAGCTTTGACTTTCTTTCACCCTTGCAAGTACAGCTTTAGATTTAAAGTTCTGTTTCTGGGAAGGGGAAAGCAGAGATGTCAGAGGACAGCAAACAAGGTCCAAGCAGGTTTTCTTTGTTGCCAGCTTGGTGACTGTAGAATAGAGTGAACTATTAACAAATGAGGTGATGGCTCTGTACCACCTGGTGTGTGCAGCCGTGCTGTTCCTTCCTGCCCTAGGGAGATCCCAACATCCCAGCTGGACAGCAGACTGTGGAGATAGACCTGGCACATCCTCTGCGGCTGCCTGACATCGAGAACCTGCGAGACTTCAGCGAGCTCTCCCGTATTGTGCTGGAGGTCCAGGAGCAGGTCCGGCGGGAGGAGCAGGAGCGGGAGCAGCGGCAGGAGGAAGAGGAGCATTCCCAGCAGGCTGCCTCCCAGCCTGCCAGTCCCCTGGGAGGAGAAGGTGCTGAGGGGGAAGAGACTGCAGCTGGGGCAGAGGGGACGACCCAGGACAAGGCACCAGCTTCCCAGCCCTTCGTGCTGCCCATGGGAGTGATATCGAGGAACGAGGATTATCCCCGGACCTGCCGGATCTGGTAACTGGTGGTTTTATGGCCCAGTCACTTTTTGAAAGGGAAGGGGGAATCTTGGAGGTGTGTCCTGTATTTGTGTGCCCTTTGCCTGCCTGTGGATCTCCCAGCCCCTTGGGCTCTGATTTCATGGAATGCTGGGATGGTTTGGGTTGAAAGGGACCTAAAAGCCCATCCTGTTCCACCCCCACCCTGGACAGGGACACCTTCCACTATCCCAGGTTTCTCCAAGTCCCATCCAACCTGGCCTTGGACACTTCCAGGGATGGGGAGTTCACAACCTCTCTGGTTCCTGCCTCTGCTGCCCAATTTCCCATGCTTTGGTTTGTTCCCTCTCTCACCACACTGTCACCTGCCATCCCACTTCCTTGCTGGATTTACTTCTGAAGCTGGCACCTCTCCTGAATTCCACACACACATCCATTTTTTTGGTGTGTTTTATGTCCCAGAGCTGCCCAGCTCACATATTTAGAACTGTTCAAGCTGCTTCCCGTTCCCATGTGTGTCATTCATGTTCCTTGGCTGTGGGAACACAGTGCTCTCTCCCACCTTTCCCTGGCCTCTGGTGCCGTGGGGCAGCCCTGGCAGGTGCTGAGTACCCCAAGCAGGAGGTGCAGGCATGCAGAGAGCTGTGTTCAATGGGAGCTGGAGTTGGTGAAGCAGCACACTAAATGAAGTGTGGAAAAGGAGCCCTAAAGCTGAGGCTTAGGCAGGTGACCTTCAGCCAAACATCTGTGCTCGTGGAAAAACCTACCCAGAGCTGGTTAATCCCAGAAGGCTCCTGCTGTCACAGCTGAGTTGTTTGGATAAAACCCTGCTCCACCTGCTGCTTGCTCAGAGCTTTGACTGACCTTTATTCCTCCTCAGATCCTGGTAGATTTTTTCTGCTTTTTAGATTTTCCTCTCCCTTCCCTTAGGTTTTGCCACTCTGGTCATGCTCTCAATGTGCCTTTGCTTTCCTGGGAGGATTGATCCTGTGCTGATCCTTGAGTTGCACAAGTTAATCTCAGATGGGTTAGGGGGCTGAACTACTGAAAAACACAGCTTTGGTGTGCAGGTGCTAATTAGGATAACCCAAAGCAGCAACCTGCAAGTAGCAATGAGGAGTTTCTTGTCTTAAAAACCGAGTGTAAAACTCGCTGTTCTGTCACACCCGGCTTCATCAAGACTGGCTTCATCAGAGTTTTGTGCTAATTTCTTTGGATTAAATACTGGGTGATTCTGGTTGTTCTCACACCTCTTTTTATCCCCTTGCAGTTTTTACGGGACGGGGCTCATCGCTGGCCACGGCTTCACCAGCCCCGAGCGGACGCCGGGAGTGTTCGTCCTGTTCGACGACGACCGCTTCGGCTTCATCTGGCTGGAGCTCAAATCCTTCAGCCTCTACAGCCGCATCAAGGTCTCCTTCCAGAACGCCCAAGCGCCTTCCCGGGAGGCCTTTGATGAGATGCTCAAGAACATTCAGTCCCTGGCTACTTGATGAGTGGTTGGTGATGGACAGGGCTCGGGGTGGCAAAGGCTGCTGCGCTCCCCAGCCGGGGCTGGGCTGGGGAGTCCTCGCTCTTGGTACCTCTGGATAAAAGCATGCACTTTGAATAAAGCCTTTTTACCCCAAATGTACACACATCCCAGTTCAGACATCCATGACTGCCCTTTTCCTCTGTGCTGCTCCACGCTGCTTCCCAGCAGTCCTTGTTCCCCAGTCTGGGCTTTTTAGAGCTGAAGGGATCCTGCAGAGGAAGGAACAGACCTTCCTTAGTGCAAAAAAAGAGTATATTGGGACAAAACCAACACCTGGTCAGAGCTGGGCAGAGGAACAGGCAGTGACAAAGCACATCCTCCTCTCCAGAAACTTTTCTGTGGGTGCAGCATTGCCAGGAGAGGCTGGTGTGATAGCTGCGTCCTTGGCTTGGTAATTGGAGTGTGTGGTTTCCTCTGGAGAATTCCCTCAGCAAGGGCAGGATGAGAGTGCTCAGCATTGTCCTGGTTTCTGGAGCTGGATGGATGTGCTGTCCCTGGAGCTGCAGGTCTGGGTGTCTCCCTGAGCACAGAGATGATGATTTCTCCTTGCAGGAGCTGGCTGTGGCACTGGAACTGGGTGTAAACTGCAGAAGCTCTGATGTGTTCAGACTGGTTTGTACCTGGAAGGTTTTCTCAGATCTTGTGAAGTGGGTCTGAAAATGGAAAGGAAGGAGCAAAAAAGAAACCCAGCTGTGAGATGAGCCCAGCTGGGCAGCAGAAGGTGCCACATGTCACTGGTCCTGTGTGACCCACAGGTGTCATTCCTGTTCAGGATGTCCTTTGGAGTCCAAAGGAGTGACAAGGGATTGTCCTCCTATTGTGTGGCTCATTCTGGCTCCTGGAATGGTGGGTGCTGCTGGGTGGGTGCTGCTGCCCCACTCACAGGGCCCTTCTCTCCCTTTCTAGTTTCACTTGTTTTATCCCAGGTGATTTTGTGGCAGATCTGAGCTCTGCTGGGAATTGTGTGCTGCAGGAGAGGAAGCAGATTCCCTCTAGACTGTGCTGTGCAGGAAAATGCTGGCCAGTGCTCATCTCCAGGCTGTGAGCTGTGCTATAAACCAGCAGCACTAACACAACCCTTTGTTGCAGCTGCTCTCTGGCTGTGAGGACAAACTCCAGGTCCCTTCTCTTCTCCCCTCATCAGTGTCTAACAAACCCCTGCCTTTACATCTCTGCAGTTTTAGGTCTTTAAATGTGTCTGTACCTGTGCTGGGAGGTTTCAGGCCCCTTCTGTGGAGAAGTTTTCAGTCCCTGCCTGGTTCCAGTGCCTGTGAGCAGCTTTTATTCTCACTCTCACAAGGGCTTTTTTGCCATTTCTGGCTCATGAGGTCTCTGAGCTGTGTGAGAACCCAGGTTCCAGCAGGGATGCTGAGCAGCAGCTCATGTCACTCACAGGATTAATTCCTGTCTCTCTGAACAGAGTTCTCCAAACTTCTGGGAATTTGAAGGTGATGTAGGGCACTTTTTGCTGTGTTTCCTGCAGGTTTGTGAGGAGTGGAAAGCCTGCCTCAGTGGTGGGGGTGAGGAGCTGTTAGAGGCTTGGTGAATAAGCTGTGAAAAGTAGGTTGGCTGTGAGCAGCCTGTAGGGGTTTTCCTGGCAGAGGGAAGAGCCAGTTTGGATCACACAGGGCTGGGGAGAGAGGGAGTAGTGACTGCTCTCTGTGTCTTGGTGAGTGGGCAGAGAGGTGACCTGGAGCTGAAATTGGGCATCTCAGCCTTCTGCTGCAGCTGCTGAGCTCTGTGCACAGCTCGTGCCTGATTTGCAGACTGAGGTTTCCAGCTTGGTGCAGGTTCCTGGGACAACTGAAGATGTTCAGAGCTGGGTTAATGGTTGGACTCGATCTCAGAGGTCTTTTCCAGCCTGAATGATTCTATGTTTAGGGCTTTATTTGGTGTCTCAGTGGCCTGTTTATCTTGGAGTTTGCCATTAGGCAATCTCTTGTCTGCCTTGTGTTCTCCCTCACAGCCCAAAGGGATGGGAGATGTCCCCTTGGGCAGCTGTTCCCATTGCATGTCCCTAAAACCAGCTCTTCTTCAGCTGGATCCATAGCTCTGATTGCAGATTCCTCCTCCCCACTTCAATATCCCCACCAAAATAAATCAAAATCCTGAAATTTTACATTACTGACTTGAGAATTTTTGCTTTTAGCTTTTAAATTACGATTCACATTTTTTAAATGGAGATTGAAATCCAGATTGCATTGATTGCCCTGCAAGTGCTTGGCCTGAGGCTTGAGTTGCTCTCCCAAGTACCGACCTGTCTGTAGCCTCTGTCCTTTGTCACCTGGGCAAGGTGTCACCTGTTTGCTCTTGGCACAGGTTGTGCATCTGCTCTTCTCCAGGCTTCTTGTCCCTTCTGCCAAGGGTCTCTTGAAGGCCAGACCTGCTTGGCTGGCTGGAGAGAAGGGCTTTGGTGGAAGTTGATGCCCTGTGGGAATTTTTCCCAGCTCTGCCTTGCCCCTGTAGTGGCATCTTTTTATTTATAACTTACCTGGCTGGCCTCAAAACGTCAGGATAATTCCTGATTAAAGGGAAAACTGCTGGTACCCCCTGGCTTTGTTCTGTCTGGAGCAAAGGAAATAGCAAGTTTTGTATTAATATTCCTCCTCTGATGCCTTTTCTCACCTGCTGCTGCTCCAAGCCTGGCAGGCTTTAGTGGCATTTCAGAAGAAAATCCCCTCTGATTCAGCTGAGGGTGAGGAAAGCTGTGGAGATGGATTTGGGAATGCTGCAGGTGCTCCTGTGCCAGTTCCTTTGTGCCTGGCTCTGTCAGTGCTTCCACAGCAAAGCAGGGTAGCACGGAGTTAAAACTCCCAGCCCTGCAATCTTTGGGAAAGGGGAGACAGATTTAGGAGCAGGCAGTTTGGATCTGATCCCCCGTGGCCAGGGGGATGCTCCTGCTTTCCCCAGTCCTGCTTTTCCTCACGGGAAGTGGTGCTGACAGGACAGGGCTTTGCTGTGCTTGCTCGTGTTTGGTACAGGCTGTTCCACCCCCTGCCCAGCACTGCATACCCCATGGCTTTCCCAAATCCCGGTTCTCCAGCCCCCTGGGATCTTTCTGGGAGCTGTTGACAGGGATAATGTGTGCTGGGGCCCTGCAGATGGTGATCAATCTCTGCTGCCGACGTCTCCTCGTCCTGTTGGCTCTGCAGGAAATCTTGGGGACAATTGGCTGGATTTCTTCATCCCAGATGGGTGGAAAGTGCTGGCGAGGATGGAAAACAACTTGTCAGGGGTAGGAATACTCTTGGCAGGAGCCTTTTGGATTAAACAAAGCCTTTGCAGGGAGGTTGCAGAGCCCCAATGGCCACTGCAAGACCTGGGGCTGAATTTTGGCTCAGGGACAAGAAGTGACTGGTTCATGTGCTGGGTTTTGCTCCTCCATCAGAACACATGGATTTGGCCAGCTGGAAAAGAGGAACATCAAAGCTCCAGTTTGTTTGCCTTGGGCCTGATTTGAGAGCTGTGAACATGCTGTGCTTAGGCCTGGTGGTTGTGGGAGACTCTTCCCTCCACGGGGATTTGTCAGGCTGGGTTTTACTAAGGATGGGGAAAAAGGATGGAATTGTTTGTGGATTCAGGTGTCAGCTTCTCTGTGGAGTGAACAGCAGTGCTGCTGTTGGAGGGCAGCTCCTTAGGAAATGTGTGCTGGGGAGAAAGGGAATTCCTGTGCCTGGAGCTGTCAGCTCCCAGGAAAAGCCCAAACTGCAGCTGGCTCAGTGTTTACTTTTCAACAAGGATGACTTTTTCTTGCTTTTTATTAATTTAAACCTAGTGGAACTCGATGGGAGTGTTGGCTGTTGTGTGGAAATGGGTTGTTTAGGCTCGACTTGATAGTTTAGGGAATGGTAATGTGTTAACTCTGTCTTGTAGCTGGCTGCTCACGTGGCCAATAATCCTCTGTGATGTTCAGCTGCCAAAGGCTCGTGCTGCCCTTCCCAGTGGAACAGTGAATTTTTTGGGATGTGGAGTGGAAGATAGAGGTACTAAACTGTGAGTGCCACTGACCTTTGGGTGCTTTGTGTGCTGAATTAAAATGTGTGATTCTGGTTTTTTGTTTGGATTGCAATCTTTGGAACTTTTGAGGCAAAGAGCACTCTGCTCGACCGTGTTCATTAGCTTAATTAAAGCAATCTGCACTTTTGTTTTGTCATTGATTACTCCCCTTTCCCTGTTCCCACGTGTATTTTGCACTCACCACTTTAACATGACACTAATGGATTGATCTGGGCATTTCCTGTAGGTTTTGAGTGTGGATAAGTCTCGATAAAGTATTAAAAGTGAAGGTGAAAGATAAATCCCTGCTTTGTACAGAGGGCAGTGGGAGGAAACCACTGGACATCCACCACCACAGATATCCATGTGGAACATGAGCAGTTGTAGTTTAAACACCTCAGCTGCCCAGTCTGCTCCCCTGCCCAAGGGCTGGGGCTTTGCCTGTCCTGTTCTTACTGGCTCTGAGAGGAACAGGATGTATAAAATCAGCACCTGGCCTACTTCACCCTGGGTTTTGGAAAGCTGAGCAAGCCCTGTGTGTTACTTTTACACCTGATCATTGTTACCCAAGGAGCCTTTTCCAATTTCAAATAATAAAAAGCAAAGTTTTGTGAACTTACTTCTGTTCGCTTCTTTTTTTTCCCCCCCTTGTCCCAAAGGAAAATGCTGGGCCAGTTCCTCCCTCCTGACGTGCAGCTGCCTGTCTTCCGTCGTGGGACAGGAATTAATTTTCCCTTGTTTGGGTACTTGGTGAGCAGTGCTGATTTCCTGAAGATGTGAGACACACCCCCCACACCTCATGCTGTAAAATCCCAATTCTTCCCCTATCCCTATTTTCTGTTCTCTCCTCCTCCATCTCCCCTGGGGTGCCCGTGGTGCCCTGCTCCCTCCCACTGCAGGTTTGGGGGGGCAGAACTGACACCCTGAGCCCTGACAAAGCCTCTCTGCTCTCCCAGGCCCAGCTTTCTCTGTCTGAAAGGAAGCATGAGGTAATCCTGGATTTTTTTATTTTTTTTTCCATTCTTCCTTCCACTTGGTCTGAAAGGGATCAGCTGGCACTGACCCAGCATGAGGGTGAGGAGAGGGAGGCAGCGTGATGGTGTCATCCCCCTTCTCTGTGGGGTCACACTGGGAGTTGTCTGCATTCCCTGCACTTGAAATCCACACCCACGCCAGCTCTGCACTGCTTTTCCAAGTGATGCTGTGGAAATGGGACAACTTGTGGCATGAGCTCGGCTGCCACCAAGGAGCTTTTCCTCCTCCTGCTGCAGATCCTGTGCCAGCCCCGTGCTCCCTGTCCTGCCTTTCCTGGAGGGAATGTCGTGCTTCAAGTTCTGCAGCCCAGTTCTGCTGGTGAGTTCCTTGGCAGCTGATTCTTTTCGAGAACAAACCCTGGCTGGGGAGCACCGAACTCCCCAAGTTCAGGCACGAACTGCTAATTTGGAAGTGGCTCTGCTTTAGTGCGGGTGGTTAATCCAGGCTGGAGGGCTCTGTTACAGCTGCCCAGTGCCGTCCTCTGAATGTCTGGCATCTTCCATTTCCCCTCTTTTATGTATTTTTATACACCAATGCCTTCCCCTCATCCCATGCCTTGATTTTGTGGTGCTGCAGGCCCGTTGGCAAGGGAAGAGTAAAACACAAGTGCAGTAACTCCTGCTCTATGTTTGGCTTGGAGGAGCACAAATGTGGTTTCTCAAGAGGCAGCGTTGCTGAATCCCAGCCACAGGCACCTCCCAAGTGCTGGATTGGGAGCCTCCCTCTCCTTCCAAGGAAGCTGGAGGTGTGAAGGATCACTGCAGGGCTGAGCTCCTTTGCTGTAACCCCTGGCCAAGGAGTGAGGAGTTCCCTGGGACCTGGCAGAGATGTTCTGGGCAGGTGGGTTCCTCCTCCCAGCTCAGTGGTGGATAAAGAGATTTTGCCATCTGCTGGGGGTCAGCTCCTGACTGTCACGGCCTTTATGGGCTGTTCGTGTGCAACAGGGAAAGAGTTGTCCCTGGAGGTGTTGGCTCAGGAGCTGAGGCCATGCAGGGGTGAATTATTCCCTCTCTGACAGGACAGACACGTCCTACACAGGTTTGGGGACATCATCTGTGCTGGGTCTTGGTCTCTGCTCTCGGGAATGTCTCTGCTCCACCAGAGAGGCCACAACATTCCTGCACAGCATTCCTGCTTCTTCCTACCTGGCTTGTTCCTAAAACCCACAAGGCTTTTGCTTCCAGACAGGAAGGAAGGTGGCTCTCCATTCTTAGAGCCACAAATATGAGCCTGAAATCACTTCCCAGTGTGAGCCCAGCCCTGGCAGCAGCCGGAGCCTTTCCCTGGGGTAAGGATGGGGTGTGACAGCTTCAGGCTCTGCCATTCCCTCTGCCTTTCTACCCACCTTGTTCCGTGATCCAAGGGCTGCATTTTCCAATTCCCAAGACTTCAGGAGACACCTGAACAGGAGGAAAGTTGGGCTGTCCACGCTGTGTCTCTGCATCATCCCAGCGCCTTGCCTGGAGGAGGGTGAGCAAACTGTGGGCTGTGTGTTCTGCTCATCCCGATTCCCAGCAGAAACTTGCTTTTTTCCTCCTCTTCCCAGTGGAGGCGGTTAATTAATGGCTAATTAAAGCCTTCTGAGCTCCCTCTGTAGTTCCTTGGAGCTGTCACTCCTTTCCTTGCCCACTGCCATGTTCTTGTTGTCATTAAACCTCTGTGGGTGATGGGCTCTGCTCCTGGCTCCTGCTTTAATGTCACCTTGTCCCTTCAGAGCCCTCGTGGGCTTCCTCCCGTGGGATTCTCCCCGAGCAGCCGCTGCCGGGCGGGGCTGGGCCGCGCCGTGTCCGCCAGGGGGCGCCTGGAGACCGGACACGGACACTCGTGGGACCGGGATCGAATGGACACGGACACGGACACGGACACGGACACTCGTGGGACCGGGATCGAATGGACACGGACACGGACATGGACATGGACACTCGTGGGACCGGGATCGAATGGACACGGACATGGACACGGACACTCGTGGGACCGGGATCGAATGGACACGGACACGGACATGGACATGGACACTCGTGGGACCGGGATCGAATGGACACGGACATGGACACGGACACTCGTGGGACCGGGATCGAATGGACACGGACATGGACACGGACACGGACACTCGTGGGACCGGGATCGAATGGACACGGACACGGACATGGACATGGACACTCGTGGGACCGGGATCGAATGGACATGGACACGGACATGGACACTCGTGGGACCGGGATCGAATGGACACGGACACGGACACTCGTGGGACCGGGATCGAATGGACACGGACACGGACATGGACACGGACACTCGTGGGACCGGGATCGAATGGACACGGACACGGACACGGACATGGACCCTCGTGGGATCAGGATCGAATGGACACGGACATGGACACGGACACTCGTGGGATCGGGATCGAATGGACACTGACACTTATGGGACCAGAATCCACATGGACACGGACACTCGTGGGACTGGGATCTGCACAGATGTGTGAAATGTTGTGCCCTGGCTCCCTGAGGCTCTTGGGTCAGGCCACCTGCTGAAATCGGGACCCCTGGGGCATCCCTCAGGTGGGGTCAGGTGGCACCTTTGGGACTCAGCCCCTCCTTCCCTGCTCTCTCACCAATCCGCTGTCGCACCTCCCACCCCTCCCCAGCTGATCCCAAATGAACCCATTCCCATCATCCCAACTCCGCTACCTGTGGGACAACCCCAAATTCCCTCCCCTCCCTCTCTCCCTTCCAGCCTTCAGTCTTACCTCTCTTGGAAGCGTTTTCCTCCACGCCTGGCTTCTCCCTGGGGCTTTCTGTCACCTTGTCATCCCTCGCCTCACCTCCGGGAACCCAAATTATTCCCGCCCCGGGCCACACTGCCCACCCAGAGCTGCAGTCCCAGCTCTTCCCACGGAGCCTCAGTCCTGCCCTGTCCCTCAATCCTGGTTTCCATAAGCCCTGAGCCCTCAGAGCGAGTGACCTCTTGCTCCCTGCTCCGGTGCCTTTATCCCACCCCTGCTCCCAGCCTGTCAGGAGTGGTTTTCCCGAGCTCCGTTACCTGCCTGGCTCTGCCCCTGCGTGTTCCTGCTAATTAAAAACAAAGGACGAGATGCTGGTGAGTAATGAGCTGGATGGATCCGCTCCATTTAGGAGTTCTTGGATAAACAACATGGAAATTTAATTTTCTGCCACTCTGGAAAAGACAGGCCTTGGATATTACTTGTGCACCTTTCCAAGCATCTTGCTTGCTACAAAGGGGAAACTTGGCTTTGCTTGGGACCCTTCCCGAAGTTTCCCGCATGGATAACGTGCCTGTTTCATCCGTGACCACATCCTGGCCAGTGCTGGTTCTTTTAGGGAGAAGGTGCCAAATTATCCCTGTGCTGGGCTGTGCCTGACGCGGGGGCAGCTGGAGAGGAACCTTCTCCTCTCCAAAACAAGCGGATACGGCGGCAATGGGAAAAAACACGGCTGGGAGCCAGGAAGCGGGAGCTGCATCCCGGCCCCCGCCGCGCTCCGCGCACAATTCCCTTCTCCCTCTTTGTTTTCTCTAATTGCACAGCGAGGCCTCCGGGCACAGCCTGTTTCTTCCTCCGCGCCGGCACAAAGCCCTGCGGAACGGGGCTGGGACGTGCTGACCCGGCAACAGGGAATGCGACCTTGGGAGAGGGATCCAACCGGTTTGGGCTTCCCCGCGGAGCGATGCTCGGCCGTGGTGAGGACTCTGCTCTGCGGGGCTGGAAGTGCTGCTCCCCACCCCGGCTCTTCCAGCTGGAGCATCCCCTGGGATGGATGGAGGCGCTGGGGCAGCACCACAGGCAGCCGGAGCGGGGTCCCCGCTGGGCTCGCAGCGGATTTAACACTTCCCTTTAAGCCTTTGGGGCGGGATATCAGCTCCTCCCGCTGGGCACGATTCCCTCCTTTCCCCACCGCTTCCCTGCCTGCGGCGGGGTTGTTTCCCATAGGAGAGGGCTTAGGGAGGCGAGGTGGAATTACAGCATTACAGACAAAGCCTTTAATATCATCTTCCCTGCGTGAACAGCGGTGCAGGGCGAATGTTCTGCCGGGCGGGCTGCAAATGAGGCACTGTACGGTGCAGGATGTACGAGGAATTGCTCCATCACCGCTCCTAATGGCTTAACCAACAGAATCCATATTCATAAATCAAGCCAGGAGCGGGAGCCGACCTCTGTTCAGCGGTGCAGCCAGGAATAAAGGCAGATTACGAATTGCACAGAGCTGCTGCAGCTGCCACGGCTCGGCCTTGGCATTAAACGGAGCCCAAGGAGAGAAGATACAATCAAAGCTGTCTGGCGGCAGCTGAAGGATTAGCTGAGTCAACCAGCAAAGAGCTGAGCTCATTTATCGGGCTATTTTCAGGGCTGAAATGCACCCTGGATGGAATTTTACCCTCAATTACCGATCTCACACTTGGACAGAAGGGAATCATCAAAAATGGGCTTTTTCCGTGCGCCGGCTGTTCGGGTTTGGGCATTGCAGGGTGTGGTGGAGCTCGCCGGGGTGAGCTGATGAGGGCTGGGAAGTGGAGCCAGGGAGAGAGGGAGAAATGGATGGATCTGTTCTCTCTGGCCAAGGGAACTGTGGTGCAGGGAGTGTCACAAAGGTGGTGGCAGGAGGACCTGGTTGTCTCTCACCACCAGACAGGGCTGTCACCAGCACTGGGTCAGACCAGACCTTGGCTTTTCTGTCCCCCAAGGACACAGGAGTCACCATTTTCCAGCCTGAAAATGACCAATGACTCCTAAAATGTCACTGGAAAGTCCAGCACAAAGCCTGGCTCTGCCCCTTTGCAGCCGAGCTTTGGGTTATTGCAGAATCCCACAATGGTTTGGGTTGGGAGAGACCTTAAAGCTCATCCCATTCCCGGCCCTGCCATAGACAGGGACAGCTCCCACTATCCCAGGTTGCTCCAACCTGCCCTTGGACACTGCCAGGGATCCAGGGGCAGCCACAGCTGCTCTGGGCACCCTGTGCCAGGGCCTGCCCACCCTCCCAGGGAACAATTCCTTCCCAATATCCCATCCATCCCTGCCCTCTGGCAGTGGGAAGCCATTCCCTGCGTCCTGTCCCTCCAGCCCTTGTCCCCAGTCCCTCTCCAGCTCTCCTGGAGCCCCTTTAGGCACTGAAAAGGGGCTCTGACTTCTCCCTGCAGCTTTCTCTGCGAGCCAGGCGAGGGGGGATTCTGCAGCTTGAACCAAAACTGCCTCTGTTTCCCCCAAAGTCCGGCTGTTTCCCGGTGAGCTGGCAGTGGGAGGGAAGGGGCTCTGCAGGGCTGGCTGCTCTCCCAGCCCAGAGCGGGTGCAGGCAGCAGCTCCTTGTGACGGAGGGGCCAAAAATAGAAATTTCCCAGGAGCTGGGAGGAATAATACTTCTCCTGACACCCTGCAATAGCCTCGAGGCTGCCAGCGTGGTGATAAGCAGCTGTTCTCCTGTGTTCTGGAGCAAGCGTGGTTTATCTCTTCCTTGTTCCAGCCCTGCAGGAAAACCCCAGCGATTTTGCTGCCGTGGGACCCCCAGGTCTGTATTTGATTATTGCTCTCTTCCAGCAGCACCTGGAGATTTGACTGGAATTCCCAGCCCTGGCAGGGCTCTGGTCCCCGCTGCGCTCTTGGATTAAAAGCCAGGAGCGGGAGGTGCAGGGGAGCTCTGTGGGTTTTAGGTGGGGTGAGCTGGCCGGGTCTGATTCCTGAATTAGCGGTGTTTTGGAGGCTGGGGAGGTCAGGGAGGTGAGTGCCCATCCGGGCTGCTCCCTCCGGAGCTTTTCCGGGAGGAGGAAACGTTCTCAGCCGCCTGCGCAAACGAGAGGCCCCGAGGAGGAAACACATCAGGCTGGGGAAAATCCCGACCTGCTCCTGCAAAGCTCAGGGCTCCAAGAGAGGATTAAATCCCAGAGAAAACTCGGGTTCCCCCTTCCCTCTGCTGTCCTGCCCCCCAAATTCCTGTTTTCGGGTGAGGTGATGCCACTGCCCCGTGCAGGGCACGGTGATGCCACTTTTAGTGTGCAGAGTTTGGTGAGCAGGAGAAAACCTTCCTGAGACCCTTCAGAAAAGATCGATATTCAGTATTAAGCTGGTTTTAGGTGGTTTTAGCCAGCAGCTGCTGGGGGTGGTGTCTGACTTCAGCGGTCCCAGCCTCTTGCAGCAGCAGCACTGCCCAGGTTCAGCTGAGCTTTTCCCTCCATAAAACTCCTCAAATCCCCTCCTTTGCTTCCCGCCTTCCCTGGAGCAGGGGTGACACAAGCGGAGGATTTTCCCATCTCCAGCCCCTCTCTGGGAAGCAGGGTAACATTACATCCAAAACAAATTACGTTGTGCATCCGAGCGAGGCTGCTCGGATGCGTTTTCCTTCCCTGTCGATGGAGGCAGTGGGAATTGCAGCCCCATTAATTTCTCCTTTTTGCCTCCTGCGAGTTGCCAGTGCCTCTCCCCCGTGCCTGGTAAGTGCCTCATCTGCTGGCTCGGATGCTCTGCTGTGTCCCTGGGATCTTTTGTACAACCTCAGTGCTGAAAGGTCTCCCCAGCAGCCTGGGAATGCCGTGGGGAGGATGCTGGGGCTGCGGGATGCAGCAGGGATTACAGGGAGCTCCGGAAGGGCCAGCCCAATCCCGGCATCCCACAGCGTTTCCTTCTGGTTTGTGCCTTTGGAACCTTTTGGGGTTTCTGGTGCAGGATGAGGGGATGGGGCAGCTGCCAGGCCCCAAAGCATTCCCAGCCTGGAGGAAGATCAGCCGTGCTGCCGGCTCTCGGAATGGGAAACTGCCGCTCAGAGGACAATAAAGGTTATTAAATGTCAGGGAGAAATAAAGCTGCCTTCTTCCCACTTTTTTTCCTGTTTTCTCCCCCTGGCTGCACTGGTTTGCAGGAGCTTTGTGCTGCAGGGAGAGATGGGGACTGGGAGCAGCTGCCTCGGGGCACCCCAGCGGTTCTGGATTTGGGATGGGGTTACTCCTCGAGCATTTGGAGGTCCCAGCCAGGTCCAGGGCCCCCAGGCCCAGCCTGACTCAAGGACAGATTAAATGGGTTCATTCCCTGGGCAGGCACAGCCTCACAGGGAATTACATCGGTCTGGGCTCACTCTTTGGGATGTGGGATGCATCCAGCCGGCTGCTAACCTGTCTCCAACCCTTTGCCAGGCACAGGGTGTCGGTGACAGCCGGGAGGCGGTGACAGAGGCCCTGCTGGCCTCTGCCACACCTCTGCTGCCAGCGCCGTGCCCTCGTGGAGCACCAACAGGTCTTTCCAGTCCCGCCGGAGCCTCCGGGAGCTGCCATCGGCGGGCGGCACCCGGGGACAGGGAAAAGCAGCGGGTGCATCCCTGCCTCACCTGGTTTGGCTTTCACTTTGTCCCTCGGAGCTTGCATTAATCATTGGACAGCGGTGACTGCTGGCGGAAGTGTCCCTGTCACGCCAGGCTGTGCCCGCCCGGGGCTGGGCACCCGGGCATCGCCGCTGCCGGACGCCTCTGCAAGGAGCAGCGCCGGGAGCCGCGGCCGGGGGCAGAAGGTAAAGGGGATTTTGGGGCTCCCCCGGGAGCAGGCTGGGCTGGAGGGGGGGTGGGTGCTGATGGCACCCGGCAAAGCTGCTGGGAGGAAATACCGGCCTGCAGCAGGGAGGCGCGGAATGGCAAAAGTCGGAAAATTCGCTGTGGTTCGGAAACTTATTGGTGTTTTTTTGGGTGGCGAGCAGGGCGAGCCCGAGGGTCGGGGATCAAAGTGTGGCTCCCATGAGATCCCAAATTGTGGCATCTCTGCTGGTCACTCTCAGGGGCTCACCCATGGCACTGCTGGGACAGTTCCATCCCCCGCATTGTCCCTCCCTGCCTGGCTCCCGGCTTGACAGGTGGCTGGAGTGACAATTGCTGCCTCCAAAGACGATATTTGTAAATTCCTTGCTGGGCTGTTACCCGGCATGTGGGGGAGCTTTACACAAACAGAGAGCCAGAAGTCACTGCTGGAGCTGGGAGGGAAATAACATCGCACAAGGCACTTCCAGAGAGCACGGAGGGGGTCGGCCAGGGAAGCAGCTTGGGAGGCGAAAATCAGAGAATCATGGAACGGTTTGGGTGAGAAGGGACCTTAAAGATCATCTTGTTCCACCCCACAACTCACAGTGAGCTCGCTTTGGGTAGATTTGGTGTGTATTTAAAAATAGTTGCTTAGGGGTGACTGGCACTGGGATCTCATCCCATAGCATCCCATCCCAGCCTGCCCTATCCCATTCCATCCCATCTGATTGCACTGGAAGGAGCAAACCCCATCACAGAGGGCAGCAGGACTGTGAGCAGAAGTTGCCTTCCATGCCTGGAGTTAATTGAAACACCCTTATCCTCTTCTTGGTTATTTGCTCATGAATTTGGAAGATCTTTATGCAAACCAATTAGGGATGGGATTCCCTGGGGATGGAGTGATGGAAGTGCCGTGGTTGTTTTGTCCTCCCTGTCCCTTGCTGCTGACCAGGACGGTCGGTGCTGAATCCTCTGGGATTGCAGAGGTGATGTTGGGAAGGACAACCGGGAGAGCAGGGAGGTGACACCTCAGCGGGATGCTCAGGAGAGGGTGGGTGAGGTGGCCTGCTCAGGGATCCCATCTTTGTCAGGATTAGGGAATAAAAGCAGGAAAAGGGCATTGATCCCCTGCCATTGTCGTGCCTTAACATTCACATTCCTGGGCTGGAGTGCCACCGTGCTGGTGACCTTTCCTTTGGAGCTGTGGCCACTGGGGTGTCCTGGGCATCCTCTGCCCTCACCCTGTACTTGTGTCCGAATGCTCTGCGGGCTGCAGGGCTCCCACCAGCTCCTCTCCCACGTGTGAGGACCACGCTCTTCCCGGGAAAGATGGTGCAGTTGGAGGTGATGCTTATCCCCGGCTTGTGACCAACTGAGCCAGAGCAGGAGAGGGGACACGGGACACGAGAGCTGTGCTGGAGGTGTCACCAGCACCGCAGGTGTCACCAGCAGCTCATTTTGGGGACGCTGGTGGGGACACTGTGGGGTGGTCAGTGGTTGAGTTGTGGTGCCATGCCCTGTGAATCCCACTGTTTTGCCCGAGCTGAGGTGTATCCCGCCATCCCAAGGCTCCTGCTGCTGCACCCTGAGCTGCTGGCGAGGTCCCTGCCACCTCCCCAGCCCCGTGGCACTGTGACAACAGAACCCGGAGCTGTCACTCGCCGCTGCAGCCTTTGCCCTCCCAGCAGCCCCACGGCCGCTCCTCGCCCTTCCCACTGCCTGGAATGGGCAGGAGGGAGGAAAACCAACCTCCTTCCTCCCAGCTCCACCACTGCTGGGGCTCCACGGGTGATTTTCCATGCTCCAAGGGCTGGTTTGCCACGGGCTGAAGCCCTCTGGAGCTCTTCCCCAGGTCCACGTGGACTTGCAGGCAGCATTGGTAGGTTCAAATCCCTGAGGATGTTCCTGTGCTGAGTTTGATGGATCCAAACAAGATCCAGGCTTATTTGGAGGGGAAGCAGAGGGAAAAGAGCCCCATTCCTGCTGCTCCAGCCTGTGCCAGCCTGGCCACCTGTGTCTCGCTTTATAAATAGGTTTGGCTTTCCTTTTAGGAAAGATAAAACGGGTTTCCTTTTCTGTGGCACGACTTTGCTGCAGATTCCAGGGAGACTGAGGGTAATTATAACACTTTCATCCTCCTGGCTGCCTGGCTGAGCTGCTCTGACACACGTGTGGTGGCAGATGTTTGCTAACCAAGAGGACCCCGGGAGGGTTTTTCCTCCCTGAAGGAATTAGTGCCACGGAGGCGTGAGGCTGTGACAGCCTCTGGCAAGCCCCGTGTTGCTCAGTGGAGTTGTGTCCTCCTAACGTGGGACCCATCTGTGGGATGGCCTCAGGGAGGGCAGAACATTCCCAACCCCGAGCTGTGGTAGGGAACGTGGCTCTGGCATCTTCTGTGGGAATAACACATCAAATTAACGTGGTTTGGGGCTTGTTTCCTAACCTGGATCCCAGCTGGGATTTATGGGGGAAGCTGGAGGTCAGAGCAGGGTTTGTCTTCTCCAGCTCTTCCCCTGTGGCTGGATAAGGAGGAGAAAACTCTGTTTTAAACCAAGTAAATCCCAGCACAGGAGAGCTCCTGGCTGTGTCTGGATCTGCCACACTGGCACAGGGAGAGATTTTCCGTGCCCAGACTGGTGACACAGGGGATGTGCCAGTGGGACATGGAGCTGGGAGTGCAGGTGTGTCTCTATCCCATAACACCTCAGTACATGAGGAGAAGGAAGCTCCGGTGCCTTCTGCATCAGAACTTCAACCAGGACGGAGGAAACACGAGGATTATCCCAACTGTTGAGCAAACAGGGGCGTTCAGTATGGGAGGGTCCAGCTTAACGCCATAAACAAGATTGGATTAGGAGGGATTTGCAGAGGGTCAGTCTGGAAGAGCGGCTTATTTAGGTTTTTAGCAGCTGTGTCACAACCATCCGTGGTGTGGCAACACTCGGTTGCGTTGTGCCGGTGTTGGGTGTTGGGTTTGAGGGCCCAGGGAGCTGCTGGGATCTCCTGGGCTGGGAGAGGGCTCTGGAGCACAGATCAGCACCAGGAACCCGGCATCTTCCTTGTCTTGGGAGGCTGAACCAAATCTTTCAGCCCATGAGATGGTGGAGGGTGAGTATCCTTTGGGGCTTGGGTGCTTTCCTGTTGGGGGTGTTTTTAAAGCCAATTAATTCATCCTTGTGCAAGTGACCTGGTGATGCTGAAGCCTCTTGTTGCCCCTGTCCCTCTCCAGGTGCTTTGGCTCTGGTGGCACAGCCCTGCCCACAGGAGCTGCCCCTCTTTTGGCCTGGGGTCAGCCTGGCCCTGCGGTGTTGCAGGACCTGGGCTTTGGGGTTTTTATCAGAGCTGTTATCTCGTTTCTTGCTCTGCTGTTGTTCCTTACAGCAGGATTTTGCATCGAGGGGGCAAGTGAAGGGGAAGCAGTGACACCTTCTCTGTGGTGAGCGGGGACAGGACCTGAGAGAATGGCATGGAGCTGGGCCAGGGGAGGTTTAGGCTGGAGAGCAGGGAAAGGTTCTTCCCCCAGAGGGTGCTGGGCACTGCCCAGGCTCCCCAGGGAATGGGCACGGCCCCGAGGCTGCCAGAGCTCCAGGAGCGTTTGGACAGCGCTGCCAGGGATGCCCAGGGTGGGGTTGTTGGGGTGTCTGTGCAGGGCCACACAAGGACTGGATGATCCTTGTAGGTCACTTCCAGCTCAGGACATTCTGTGATTCCGTGATCCGTCTGCCATCAAACCCCTGGCTCCTTCCTGGATCTGCCAGCTCCTGCCCTGGCCCTTGTGCCTGGCCCCGCTGCTCAGGGGTGCGAAACAAAAAATTACCCAATGCTTCAGCAACTTCCACCAAAGATTTGCTTCCCCTTGCAGCTGCCGAGTCGATGGGGATGTCACCCTGTGCTCAGCACCCACCCCGCTCCCAGCCTCCCTCCTGCTGCTGGGGACCCACCCCTGGCAGATGCGGCACTGCCGCTGCTGGAGCCGTGCCGGGATGGGATGGGAAAGGGAAAATAGGGCACTTCTCGTGTGTGACAGCCACAGCCGCCCCCGGAGCCTTTGTCTGCAGAATGGGAACGCGGGGAGGAACATCCCCATCACCGGCAGCTCTCCCTGTGCCAGCGCTGCAGCTGCAACCCCGCTGCCAGGGGCTTCATGGGCGTCCCCGGGAGGTGCCAAGGAGGGAGGAGGGCGGTGGGAGATGGTTGTGGGCTGGGCAGGGAGCTGGGAGAGGGGTCACTCTCCCAGGAGGGTGTTTTAGGGGGCACCACCATGGAGGGATTTCCACTTGGGAAGTCTTGGATGTCTCATATGGCTGCTGGAGAGTAAATAACCCAACCTGAGCCTTGGTCCTGCTCCTTGGCTGCTTCCAGCTGTGGCAGAGTTTTGGGATGGATGCTCTCCCAGTCCCTGGTGAGCAGCCTGGGGCCTCTCCTTTCCTTGTTGAGGTGAAGAATTCCCGGGGAGAGCTTTGAGCTGAGGTGGAGGAGGCGAAAAACGTCATAAAACCATGGAATGGTTTGGGTTGGGAGGGACCTTAAAGCTCACCCAGTCCCACCCCCTACCATGGGCAGGGATGCCTTCCACTATCCCAGGTTGCTCCAAGCCCCATCCAGCCTGGCCAGGAACATTTCCATGTGCCAGGAACATGTGTACTCCCAGGATTTCCACCTCCCATGCTCCAAACCCTGGCTCAACTACAGAATAAACAGATAAAAACAAACAAAGTCCAGGCATCCACGTGAAGACCCAGCCAACAAGAACTGGCAGGGGGGAGGCGCTAAAACCCCTCCCGTGGTGTTGTATCAGAATCGGGGAGCCAGGAGGCGTTTTTTCCATGTCACTTGCAATTCCTGAAGCCTGGCTTAATTAGAATAATCACCCTGGGCAGACAGTCAATTAGTGCTGCTCCCGGGTTTCTGCTGAGCTCAAACGTTGTGTCACAGGCACGCTGTTCCCTCCGTGGGCTGATGATGATGATGATGGGTGTGCAGCGTCCCTGGTGTGGGGATGGAGGGGGCAATGACCAGTTTCCCAGTAATTGGCACCATTTGAGCTCTCCTGACGAGGATGCTCCATGGCAGCAGTGATTCACCCCTCTCCCTCTCTCCTGCCTGGCTGCAGAGCACGGAAAAGCCACAAAATTGAGGCTTTTGACTCTTTTCCAAGGGTGCCCTTGAGCGGCAGCACCTGGGTTCGGCCGGGCTCTGCCAGGGATGCTGCAGTTCCCATCCCAGCAGTATTCCCCTGGAATCACACAGTTTGCTGCTCCTTGGCATCTCCAGAGGATGTGGTTCCTATTGGTTTTTGGGGATCAGAGCAGGACTGGCTGCTGCTGCAGGTCCTCCAGGCCGTGCCGGGTCAGCAATCCCTCTCTCCCTGTCCATGGGATGCTCTGCTGCATGGAAAATGCTCTGCTCGGGGTTGGGGTGATGCTGGGGCAGGGAGGATAAGCAGGACCAGGGATTCTGTGCTGATATGGGGGGGGGGGGGGCTCCTGTCTCCCCTCGCTGTTTTAGTCCCCTAAACCCTCTGAGAGACCCCTCTGGGTTAATGCAGGCAGTGCCTGGGTGCTTTTGGGAGGGCTGAGGTGGGCTGGCAAGGGCAGAGCTGGAGGGCTTGGGTGGCCTCCTCTCCATGGTCGCTTGCTTCTCCTTGTACCAGAGACTCCCCGTTGTTGAGAGCACCCCAAAATTGCCCCCCAGGCACGTGACACCCCCTCCCAGGGGGCTCAGCCTTTCCCTGTTTCCCATCTCTTGCCATGAAACCCCTGGAGTTTCGTTCTGGAGGGTCAGGGGAGAAGCCAGATCGCAGCACTGCCCTCCAAGTGGGCAGGAATTCCCCCGAGCTTTGCTCTTGTCCTGTTGCTGCTCCCACCCGGTTCCTCCTCCCGCCTGGGGCTTTCCCCCCTCTCTGATCCCACCTGGCCCTTTTTTCCCTGGAGTGGCTCACCTGGAGAGGAGCAGAGCAGGTAACCCACAATCCCCAGGGGGCTGAGTGGTGGCAGGGCTTAAAAACCACCTAAAGCTAAGAAAAAGGGCCGGAGAATCTCCCTTTGGAGGCGATCCTGCCTAGTTTTGTTTAATATCCCAGATGTTGGGTTGCACAGGGGCTTGGACAAGCTGCTTTGGGCTGGAAAATCCCCCTTTTATGGGAACCTCACCTCGTTACGGTTAATATTTGGGATAGCTGCATGTGCAGGCAGTTAGGCTGATTTTGGGCTGCAGAACTCCTTGTTGATGGGGACCCCACCTCATTTTGGTTGGTATTTTAGGTATCTGCATGTGTGGGGACTCAGGCTGGTTTGGGCTGGAGAACTCCCCTTTTGATAGGGAGCCTGCCTAATTTTTGTTAATATCCCTCATGTCAGGGTGCACAGGGACTTGGAGGGGCTGTTTTGGGCTGGAGAATCCCCCTTTGATGGGAACCCCACCTCATTTTGGTTGATATTTTGGATATCGGATCCAACACACGGCTTGGATATTTTGGCTTGGTTAATATTTTGGATATTTGCCCGTGCAGCTACTTAGGCTGGAGAACTCCCCTTGGATGGGGCTCCTGCCTAATTCTTCCTCCTATTCCCCATGCCAGGGCGCACAGGGGCTGTTTCTGAGGGGCGATGCCCGCCGTGGGAATCCCTCCCTGGCTGGAGAAGGGCCGGCGCGGCTCTCTCGGGAGCCATCGGCGCTCGGCCGGCCGTGACAAGCGTGCCCGGGTGGCACAAAGAGCTTTTCCGCGGCGCTTTCCCGGGAGCCGGCGCGGCCGCAGCCGGGCCGTGCGCGCAGCCGCGCGTGGGCACCGCCGGGGCTCCGCAGGGAGGGAGCGCAGCGTCCCCGCGCCGCCTCCGCCGCCCGCTCCCCGCCGTGCCGGCCCCGCCGGCCACCCCCGGGCCGGATGCTGCGGAGCCACTGGCGAGCCGAGGCGCTGCGAGGCTCCCGGCTGCAGGTAAAAAGCCGAGGGAGGCAGGGAAAGGAGGGAGGATGGGGATGCTGTGACCCCGCCTGGGGACAGGCCTGGGCTTTAATCCGTCCTGCGGGCCCATCTCACGCCGGCAGGTGACACCTCGCTTTTCTTTTTTTTTTTTTTTTTTTGCATCTCTCTTGAAGCTCCGCACATCCAGGGGGATGCATCCATCCTCCCCGGGAAGGAGGGAGGGTCCCCGCGCTCCGTCAGCCTTTGCAGCTCCGGCTGCATCCCGAACCCCTCAGCAGGGGCTGGGAGCAGCATCTCCCGTGGGAATGGGGGGGCTGAGGGTGGTCTTGGCAGGGAAACCTCTCTCCCCCCCCCCCCCCCCCCCGCGTGCTTTTTGGGGGGCTCACTTCCAAAATATGGCCCCCGGGAGGAATTTTTGCCAGGTAAAAATTGGAATTGCAGGATAGGTAGCCGCATTTCGGGGCTCCGTGGGGATGAGGCCGTGGCGGAGGGGGGTGTGTGAGAGCTGCGCCGCTGGGAAGTGTGAAAGGAGAAACCGCTGCTCGGCACAAAAGCCCGGCTTGCGCAGCTCAGGTCTATTCAAGAGGCATTTAATTCCCCTCGCAAGTCCAGGCGAATGGGGAGCTGCCATCTGGTGTCTGATGGCAGAGCGGGGAAAGGAAAGGGCTCTCTGGGAAGCGGCGCGCTCGCCGGGCTTCAGATTCCGTGGAAATGGCTCCGTTATTAGGGCTGGGTGATGGTTTTGTTCGTGCCCCGTGTGGGCTAAAGCCGGGCTTGAGAAGGGAAAGGGTCCTGGAAGGCAGCAGCGCCCCAACACTGGGGCCAGGACCCTCTAGACCAACACACACCACCTGCCAAAAATCCTCCCTCATCAGGCACTGGGATCCCGGTGCCGGCTCAGGATGAGCTGGGAGCTGACTCTGGCATGCACCGAGTGTGTGCGGTCTCTGCCCCACCTGGTATCCCCCTGGTATCCAGGGAATTATTTTAGGAAGTTGTGGAGCTGTGGGCAGTGCTGCAGCACGGCTGCGCCTTGGCCCGGGCACGCTTGAGCCTCCCTGATAAAGCCGGGAGCGTGTCCCGGCACCGGCAGCAGAGCGGATCTGCGGCGGCCACGGGCAAACCCAGCGAGGAGGAGTTTCGGCTCTCCAAAGTCCCCTCTCCAAAGGATGTGTTTAAACCCGGAGGTTCGTGTGTTTAAATTCAGCGGGGTGCTGGGGAGGGGGGTAGGCGCGGTACCTCTGGATTTAGGCTGGGTTTGGGGGATCTGGCACTCAACGGGTCTGCCCCGCGGAGCCGTGACCCTGCTGCCGGCGTGTTCTCTCCGGGGGAGGGACACGAGGGAACAAGACTGACCAGTTCCCAGGGAGGAAACAGGCTGTTCCCTCGCGGCACGGGGAGTTTTCCTTGGCAGGCGCTCAGCCGTGCCCGGAGTGCCCTTGCAGAGCCCTGCCGCGCTGGCTCCGCGCCCGCGGTGCCACGAGCTGGGGTCAGACCCGTGGGTGCAGTGCGGGTCGGTGGCTGCGTGGTGTCCCCGGGCAGTGCCAGCAGCAGGAGCAGGTGGCATTCCCGTGTCGGAGCCGTGCCAGGGCAATGCAAGCCCTGCACAGGGTGGATGGGACGAGGGTGGGCTGCCACGGAGGGCCGCAGCGTGGGAAGGTGCCAGCACCGAGCGATGGCACTTTGCCAGTCCCTCAGCAGCGGTGATCCCCGTGCGTGTCCCCTGCATCGGGGCTTCCTCCTCCCCAGGGCATCAGGACGTGGGATGGCACAAGGCAGCAGCCTTTCCCGCAGGCTGGGAAGGACGTGTCCGCTGGCACAGCGGGGAGAGAGAGGTGGGATGTGTTTACATCACCTGTGCTGCAGCACAGGGCACAAACCCTGCCCTGCCAGGGCCGGGTGCTGCCCACGCGAGCATCCCTCGCCCCCGCACAGCAGCGGGATGCAGGCAGCCCTTGGCATCCACAGCCCTTGGCACGGACGCAGCACCAGAGCTCTCTGCGGAGCTCCCGGCTGTGTCCAAAGGAGCAGAGTTGTCCCCTCTGGGCTGCCAAGCCCTGCAGGAGCATCAGTCGTGGCTTTTCCCCTTTTCCCGGAGCTGAGTGTTCCCAGGGGCTCTCAGAGCTCCTGCACGCTGGGTCTGAGTGCCAGGCTGCAGGGATGAGGCTATGAGGAGGAAGCCAGAGGTTTCTTTGCTTTAATTCCAGTTTTGGGTCATCCCTGGCAGCTCCCAGCTGGAGTGTCCATGCAGGATGCAGATGGGAGTGTGGCTTCGAGCACTGGGATGTCACCCACAGCCGGAGCTGATAACAGGGATTATCTCAGTGTGTCATCCAGCTCTGGGGACAGGCTGGGAGCAGCTCGTTGGGACCCTGTGGTTGGAGGGAGAGGAGAGCCGGGCCACAGATTGGCCAAATCCTGCTCCCAACTGGGATTTCCATTGGGGCAAGCTGGGATTGGATCGCTCTTCCCAGGTGGGAATTGCTGAGGCCCTGCAGCAAACCTGACCCGACACACCTGGAAAAAGCCCAGAGAGGAAACTCCATGCAGGGCTTCGGGATGCTGGGAGGCCCAGCCAGGAGTGCTGGATTCAAAGGCAGGTCACGGATGAAAGCTGCTTGCACACATATGTGCAGCTGTAGGTGAATCATTCACATCTACCCCAGCATTTCTTTTTGGTAAAAACAGGCACTTTCCAAAGTTTCAGGGCACCGTGGGTTTCCTGTGGAATTCCCACATGTGGCTTCAGCACATTCATGGATGATGTTCCGAGGCTGGTGTCTCCACCGGTCTGGCTGAACTTCGTGGTTAAAGTCAGCCCAGGAACTGCTGAATTTCAGGATGATGCTGAAGCTCATGGTGTTGCATCAAGGCTCCCAAGCAGCCCCAAAATCCCTTTTTATTCCAGAACCCTCATTTACTCTCAAACTTGACCCAGCCAGGAATGGGTCCCCTGGGCA